>NC_049175.1:8793655-11293655 GCF_009769625.2 Cygnus olor
AAAAGAGAGAAAGAAAACAGTGGTGCTCTGCCAGCTCCTTCCCGCAGGGCTCGATCAGACCTGGGACATGGCCTCTCTCATCCATTTGCTGCTAGACCCTGCCTCTGGTGCAAGGTAGTCGGAACCTACATGGAAGAGAGTGCACAGAAACACACGGCTGCAGAAAGCAAAATAGGTTAAGCTCTTTATCTCTTCAGTCTGATTCTCAGAACAGGCAACTTGATTAAGCCTCCCAGTTCAGGGCAGGAACAATACCTGACAAATCAGCTCCAGTCCAGAGTAGATTCTCCCTGTAAGATCTGTGTGTTTCTAATCACGCTAAGATGTCAGGTAACAGGAATTCCTTCAGTGAGACCTAAACTCTTTACTAAGAGGTAAGTATATTGAGATTTGAGGAAAACAATCTAGTAGGAAAACATTAGGTACAGAAGACTGATTTTTATGGGATATATGTACCATATGAATTAAAGGCAATCCATCAAGACTCTCTTACAATGCAAAAAGCAGGCAGCAGACATACTAAATGTACTGACTGGGGATGATCCTGCCATTTGAAGCATTCTCATTTCTCTGAACAGGGATACTGAGGCACTGAAAACATGTCAGCCCACCAAAAACATGTACACATGCACTGGGGGCTTAGCCAGAAATAGGTGTGGAGGATTTGACTCTGCAAGTCCTTTCTTCTTGGGAACAGGCAGCCTCTGAGATAGGATGAGCATTTGTTGAGGCACAGCTCACTCACAGGTGAAAAACAAAGAGCCTCCCCTGCCTGTCTGGCAGAAGATTAAATGAGGAATGGCTATAGGCTCTCTGTGGAGGGAACTGGCAGCAGAGCTGTTCTCTTACCAGTTGTAAGAAACTTGCTCCTACACTAGCCAGGATTAGTGGAAAGGGAGAAGATAAGAGGTCTACAGCCAACCAAAGTACCCCACTTTACGTAGGTTGCTTCATCAGAACTGACCTAGACGTCCGTCAGTCTCTTGGATGACAACATAGCTGTGACCCTTCTCCCTGCTGATTTCTGAAGTGATGCTTCTGAACTCATCTACTAAGAAGTTCTGAAGTACACAATGCCTGCACTATGTAATGCAGTTTGATACACCCAAGGTTTAAAACACTGGAACAAACAACGATGAAGACAAAATTTCTAAGTGCAAAAAATTTATCATGGAAGTCAATGATCTTTTAAAGGAATGACATTGTGAAAAAAGTACCCTCCAGAAAGAGGATACAAAAGAAAGAGGAAACAGCATTGAGATCCCCATGATTAATTACTGTCAATATTTGCATTTTTTCTGTAATGGCATCTCCTAGTCCTGGACAAGGACCTCTTGTGCTAACTACTAATATATTAATTCTGAAGCATATCTGTGCGGTGTTTGACAGCCATTGTCATTAAAACACAAGGCACTCTGTAGCCTTGCCAACAGACCAAAGTTCTCCTTGTTAACTGTAATTGGCATGCCAGTGATAACTCTGCTCTCCAGGATGTCAGTGGTGTGTCTCATTACTAAACCAAGATCTGCGGTCTGGCATTTAAAAGGCAATAAGAACAATGAGGTGGTGTAAGAAATCTCTCTGATATTTCTAACAGAAAAACATTGCTGGTTCCTGAGGAACCACCTCACATTTTTTCACCTTTTCCAGGTATCACTGCCAATGACCTCGCTGCCTTTCTTACACTTGCTGTAAGTAAGAAATAATTCCCCTGAAGTCAGGGGAATTACATAGCTATAAAACTTGCACGAGGAGAGATCGTATCGTGTATAACAAGAAGGCAGATAGTGCCTTGCACTTATGACAAAATCTAACATTAAATCTATTTTCAGACTGTCAAAAGCAGGAAAGAGGAAAGTTTGCTTCATCTTGCTATTGAATGACAACTTATTTCTTATGTCTGCAGTCAGACACTCCAGGTAACTGGCTAGTACCATGTCTGTATATGTTGTGTTTATGAACTGCATGTTCACATAAATGGGCTATACTTTGCCTCTGTGTGGCTGTGCTCAGACGCTTTGCTGTGATAAACACTCACAAGCTGACAAGAGAAACCAGGGTGCTCTACAGGGTTAGTGGATTGAGAGCCCTCCTGAGCCTATATATTTGCATTCATCTATCTTTCACTGTTCTTGTACACGTTTGCACATGAATGTGTGCAAGGAGGGGTGATGGACAAGTTATAATATTCTACAACACCATTTTCCCCCTTTAACTCTGGAGAAAGAAAATAATTTAGCATGCTATGAATTGTTTAGAAATGCAAGGAATAATCTGGTGCAGCCAGATTTTGGCAGAGTGGGCAGCCAGACGCACAGATTTTACCAGGTGGTAACTGAAATCATGCATCACTCAAAACTGTTTTGGCCCCTTCAAAATTCACCAAAAGTTGTCTCAGCGGTTTTGGTAAAGATTGACTGTCTACCAAGAAAGCTGGAAAAAAATAATCTGTGCTGCCTTCCAGAACCAACCCACAACTCCACCAGCTCAAACACCCCAAAGGAGCCACACTGTATTCCAAAAGGTAGAGCAGCCATGGATCCAGCTGAATTACCAGCTATTTTAGGCTTTCTTGCTGTTTTCACTGGGAGAAAAATTGAAAGATGTTTAGTTTCATCTGTTCTTCTTTGTGCACATGCTTATTTCTATCATGCAATACAACATTAGAGCACCTAAGAAAACAGCTATAGAGGTATCTCAAGAAAGTGTTCAGTGGGGGAACAAAGTAAAATGTAGATGTTTTTTTTAAACCCTGGGACCCAAACATCCTTGCATTGATCCCTATAACCAATGGCAACAAACAACATCAGGAACCAGATAACAAAACTGGCATACAAAATGAATGCTCTCTGCTGGTTTACAGCATCTCCAAAGATCATGAAGTCCCTGATTCAAAACATGGCCCAGGCTGTGCCCACCCTGAGAAGCTGTTATTAGAAAGAACAAAAAAACAGCAGGTAACACAAAGGGAATTTTTCTTCAGTGGAAAGTCTTTCAACATGTTCTACGAAGCATCAAAAGTAATGGCAAAAGCAATAGAAATATTTCCTGGTTTTTATCCTTAATCTTTCTTGATGCTTTATAGCAACATCCTATCAATGTTTGAATATGAGAGCAGCTTAGTCACATATCAACTGCTCGTTATGCTGTGTGTATAATTTTAGCTGCAGGTAAAGAGCAGACTACTTAGAGCTTCAGATCAACAGTACCAGGAGATTCTGCTAAAACATCTTCAGGAGAGTTCTCTAATAAGAAAACAACCCTAGTTTGTTCGCACTTGAGCATTTTCCCCATTTCCTGAATATATACCATGTTAGAGATATTAGCGCTGCCAGGACTCTGAAAAGTAATAGTAACTGGGTTTGACTATAAGGGCATTTACACCCACCACTGAGACAGCAGCACTGCAGACTTCAAAAAACACAGCAGACGTGCATAGCAGTATTAAACTAATTATCAAGATCATTGTTGACTTCTCTTCCTATACAGTTTGTCTTTCTAATTACAACTACAAATACACAACCTAGATGACCTGCTTCCCATGTATATTCACCAAATACTGAAAGAGTCGCCATGCAATTCCAGATGCAATCAGCTGGTGGTTAACAGAAGTCCTCTTTGGAGAATTGCCCTTGACTCCAAACACATATTAATTAAATCCAAAGGTACTTTGGGGAGGCATTTCATTTTCCTGAGGCAACATAACCTAGTGTATGGGGATCATTACCTCCCAGTGTCACTTGCTGTGCTTAACACAACTTGGGGCAGCCACTTAAAAGTACAGGACATGGCTCTTTCATGCTCTGCATGTTGCATATCCATTTGCACTCAGGAAAAATGTGCAAGCTTTACTTATTTTTGCAACATATTGCACCTGCCATGACCTGCTGAAAACACGGGGCAAAATGGAGTTTGGCCTCTTCTTTGGAATTTGTTACTCTTTCAAACCAAAGGGACTAGGAGATGTTCACTGACCTCAAGCTCCTTTCTGCCACTTCCACAACAGTGGATGACATTTTCGACATCATCTGACATCTCCTGGAAAAAAAGTGACCATTTTAAAAAAGTCTGCTCAGCCTGAATGGTGATTTGGGAGAGGGGAGGGTGTTTACCTCTTTTTTCGCTTGTTTGTTTGTTTGCCATTCTTAACTGCATATTTGCATAAAAGAAGTTATGTTGTATCATCTTCTCCCAGAGTTTATTCCCCATCTGAATCCTGTTGATGACAGCTTAATCATTTCCACAGCAACCAAGTTCGTGACATCAAATAGGGTATAAGCAGCGGGAACTGATAATTTCTCTGGAAACAGGGATCCTCTTCCATGTACATAAATACTCTGAAAAACAAAGGAGAAACAGAAATACAGAAAATATCTATCTGCCACAAAAATGCAATTGGTCTAACACGGAATGGCAGTCATTTTTCTTTCACGGTCTGTCTTTTACTTCTTAACAGCATAAAATTATCTTCCATCATATGGTTTAAAACAGTATTAGATGACAGACCTAGCATGGGAGACAGCCAGCATCCCTGGTCAGAGCTGGTAAGGCAGATAGATGTACATGCATTTCCTCCGCCAGGCACAGCCCATGTTTTAGGTGGTTACAAAGGAACCATTCTTGTCCTGTCTGGCATTAGCAACTTCGCTGTGTTTGGTCTAAATCAGCAAAGTAGGTAGACTCATGACCCTAAGGCCTTGCTTTCATTAACTTCAGGTGCTTTTCCTTTCATGTTACCATGTGATAAACCAAAACCCAAACTTGTGTCCTTACTAGGTAGACACTTACATAACCTTTCTGAATGAGCACCTTAAACTCTGACCTTGCATTTCCTCCATGAGATGAGTAACGTGCTTCAACACAGCAGATAGCGAACAGACTCAAGCTTTTATCTCCAGAACACGTACTGACAATCCAAGCATCAGTGTTTGGTTCCTGTGCTAAGTAGAAACGACTGAGTGCCTTGGTTCAGGGAAACGCAATTTTTTCTGCACCTCTGCCTATGGTGCAGTGCCATAAGCATGGAGACTGCTTCCCTACTGCTTGTTTTGCATTGTGCAGCTCTCTGCAGAAAACTTTTGTTGAGGATTTGAGGAGAATGCTCTAAAGAGCCTTATTCCTGCCTATGCTTCCTATCATCCTTTGTTCTGGTTTTGCTCCAGACATACTCTTCATCTCCTACCACTGCCAAGAATGAAGCGCTGTCTGTGCACAGTTACCTGCAGCTAACACCAGCCTACACAGTGATGTAGAGGCCAGTCTTCCCCTAAGCACCTCAATTCACGAATCTGATTATGCAGAAATCTTGATTTAAAGGCCAAATGTGTGGGGTCACCAACAACTTTGCAACCCAAAATGGCCATGTGTGGAGGACAATTGGAAGTTTCCAAGCTGCACATGTAGATT
Organism: Cygnus olor; assembly: GCF_009769625.2. Taxonomy (NCBI): domain Eukaryota; kingdom Metazoa; phylum Chordata; class Aves; order Anseriformes; family Anatidae; genus Cygnus; species Cygnus olor. The sequence goes on from NC_049175.1 coordinate 8,799,062, forward strand.
GAAATAGCTGTGGTTTTTGTAGCACTTTGGGATGGGTTGCAGATGATTGCTTAGTTCAGGGATGACCAATTGCATGCATCTGAGAATCAATCCACCTTGTGCCCCATGCCAAGCTTAGGCTGTGGCTTAGGAGCCTTTGGTGTGCCACAGTAGGCTCAGTGACAGGCGTGTGGTCATGCCAGACCCAATAGATAACATCAAAGCTGCAGGTGATAAATTTGTGAGGAAAACTAATACCCGAAACAGGAATAAACTCAGTAAAACTGCCGGCAGAATAGATTATTGATCACCCTGCCTCGTGTTTGAAAATTAATGACATAGAGGGACAGAAAGCACTCCCACTCCCTCTCCCAGTGACTAAATCTAATCTAAATTAAAACTAAATCTAAGGCAGGAACTGCTAAACTTAAGATCTGTGGCCCTCAAGTGTGTGCTCATGGTAATGCGTGTGTGAAACACTGACAGAGGCAGGCCTGCTTGCACGCTGTGGGAGGTTGATGCTAGAAGAGAGCGCAGCAAGCTGTGTCAGGCAGGGACCGGTGTAGAGTAGGGAATATAGCACCAAAATAGCTTTGAGATTTGCAGACTCCTGGAACAGCCCCAAACCAGTATCACACCAGTTGAAGTAAAGCCTTTCACTAACCTGCCACCAAAGGCAGGGTGACAGCCCACAAGATTTCCAGCAGGGCTTTTGCCTTTGATCCAGTCTCCTTCATTATTGCACAAAGTCAGCTCGTGTAGTGCAAACTGGGACACAGCTGAAATCCATCTCAGTTTTTCAGTCAGGCTGGTGATGGATGTAGGTCTTCTGGGAGATTTTGCCTGAAAAGCCTGTGATAAGATTAGCACAGAACTTTGCGCCCGTGTAGGTCAAATGCTACAATAGTATCTCCTGCCACTGGCTGGTAATGGGAAGAGAGCTGAAGATTACACGGAAAGCTTTAGGCAAAGGTGAAGAGCATGAATGTCTCGCAGAAAAGAATAAGCAACACCACTAAAACTGTCGGTTCACTCTGGAATTTATGTCTCCAGAACAGCAGCTAACCTCTTCCCCAAAGCTTTGGAGAGGACCAAACAATGATACTTTTTTTTACAAGTTTTACTATGACACTCACATTTGTAAACCCTGTGCAGCTCGAATCAGGTGTTAATGTGAGAGACTTGAACCTCATTACAAACTGCAGGGGGGCAGTTCCTGTGGAAAAACAAAACAAAGAACAACAACAAAAATGGCTACATACAGTATCAGAAAGCAAAGGGCCAGAACTTTTTTTTTTTTCCTAATTATTACTTTACATCAATTTCACAATGATTTTGGGTCTAACCCATGAATTTTTGAATGCTCTAAGTTGGAGATATTCCCCAGTGACTTCTCGAGTGCTCAAAGGAATGTAAATTTGCCAGTTTTTATTGTTGGCTACCTGCAAATTCTGATCAATTATCAAGACCGTTATAGACTCACCCAAATCTGCCCTCTCATTTTTCTCACAGGATGTACAAGAGCAACCACTCTCTCTATATATATAAAAACAACTGTTTACCCATATAGTTACTCTGTTGTAAGTAGCTAAACCTCTATTGTACATACAGATAGGTATTTTTAAAAAAGAAAATTAGAGATATCTGAAACAGGAACAGAACTATACACAAAGCCAAGTACAAATCTCTAAGTTAAATGGACAAAACAAATCTCTCAGTGACACTCTTTTTACAATTCTAACTTTATCATGTTGTTTTTGTGTTTTTTTTTCACTGATTTTTTTTCTTATGCTCTAAGCAGCAAATGCTTTTCCTGGCAGAAGGCATCTTTCTGAATGGCTGGTAAATAGTATAAACTCAGCCAGGAGGGTTTTAGCAACAATAAAATATCCAAATTGCCCTTCCAGCGAGCCTCCAAAGGACTGGGCTTTTGTTTGTACACATGCTTCAGGCAAACACTGTGAACATCTTATGCAAAACCAATTACTCTGTAACCAAAAGAAAGGTGTGATGTGCAGCACAATTTCCCAATTATTGTTACCCTTGTCATCACATTTCCTTCCAATTTACTTTCCCTGTTGCCTTTAAATTTCCAAGAATCAACCTAATTAGCCATATTGAACAAAGACCCTCTAGCCTGTGTAAACAGACATGGCTATAAAGCATCCTTATTCTTAATCAGTGTTGCTTCTGTGCCACACAACAGATTTAGTTTACAAATACACTCCTGTGCTGAAAAACAAATTCTTTAGGTTTCAGTGGTGGAGTAAGCCGTTTGCTGTAGCTCTCTGCTGATCAGCATGCCGTTCCCTTAGCTGAAAACAGTAGATTGCCAAAAGGCCTTTATTCTATATATCCACAAATTTAATCAGAAGAAAGAGATGATAATCTGCACTGATGTATTGGAAGACTTGTAATATTCACAGCAAGCCTTGGGTGTAACAAATCTCCAGGCCATTGTATCAAATGTATCTCAAAATTAGTAAACTGCCAATGTATATAGCCATTTAAGATGATCTTCATACCACTTTGCCAGTCACAGAAGTCTCTTCAAATTTCCTGAAAGAATTGACTTTGTTTCTGTGTGCAAAACCATACATGAGAAATGTGTGACAAGCAAATCCTATGGCCTTACAAGTGCACTGCATTGAATGCAGGAGGCGCACTTTGCGTACTGGCTGGCCCTTTCAGGAAAAGCATCTTATCTTATTCTGACCTGCAGCACCTCAGTAGAAGAGCAGGAGGGACACCTACACAGTCATGGTCTGTGACAGCAGAGGGGTAATGATGACAGTGGCACGACTTCCCCCAACTCCACCAATACAGAAGAACTGGCCTTTGTGAAAGAAGCAAATAGTCCAGTATGCTTCATTTCAAAAATAGGAGGGATCCACATTGCCAATGATGAAAATTTCAGTAGCAAAATCAGCTAGACACTGTCTAGTGATCAAACTAAAGCCCTGGAACTAGGAAGATGGGCTTATTCTCATCCCTTCTAGAGACTGAGAGGAAAAAGGAGGGGGGAAATTAGCATAACTACTCACTGCTTCTGCTCCCAAAAAGTACCACAGAAATGCTTATTGACCTCAAGGGAGGTCAGGTCGCGAGGTGCTTGTAACTAGTGTGTGTCAGCAGCTGAAAATCTTCACGTGGAAAGAGGTAGAGTCAAAGAGGATCTGTAAACGCCACTGAAGACAAGAGCACTCCAAAGAAATTTTCTTCGCCCTTAGTTTACCAGAGAGGCACTTCCCACCTCGGATCAAAGACACACACACCTTCTTCCCTATTACCATTGCTCTGGATAAATAATTTAGACATTGAAGTATTGCCTGGATGAATGGCTAAAGCACACAAGAAAATAGTCACACTTCTCAGGGAAACACTGTATTTACATAAGATAACTTAAATTCATGTAATAAAACTGTTTCATCATCTTTAATGGAGGGCCCTGCGCCAGAGCTACAGGGCTGTAAAGGACCATAGCTCTGTAGTGCTGTCAGTTTGTAACAGCTGATCTGGCACAATTCTTCTTTCAAAAACAACACATAATTCTCCCTCTCTTGAAGACATTTACTTCAAGTGAAAAAAAGCAGCCCATCCATGTAGCTGCAAACGAGGAGCTGAAATGTTTTCATTATTAAATGGCACAAGCTGAAATATTTTCTGCATTTTACGGTCTCTAGGGTGTCCCTGAGGTCACCCATCAGAGAGTGCCTGCACAGAAAGACAATCTCAGAAACATATTTCACATCTGCCAACCCTGCGCGGCAGAGGAAGATGTACTAAAGCAACTGTGCATCGGCTCCTGGCTCTGCCAGGGTAAGGGGCGAGGCCACACAGGTTTGTGCATGAAGAGAAGAGTGTGAATGGGATAGCCACTGCCCAGCCTGTGTGGCTAAGCCAGAGACAAAGAAGCCCTGGGCACATGCAACAGCTGCACCTGCTGGGGAGCTGGGATAAGCCCTAAGATGCTGCTTGAGACTGTTTCCTTCCACTTTCTATTCCTAGGAAACAGAGTCTGATCAAAGCACTTTCATTTGGTTGGGAAGGAGCTTGTCTTGTCTCCATGCTGTGAGAAGTCAAGGGGGTACTTGGAAGCATCTTGTGAGGCCAGGACAACTCAAAACTGCAAAGCTGGAGTAGAAAGGACTGTGTGGGGGTGACAGTGTGGGGACTAAACCAGCACAGAGTTAACGCAAACTAAGAATTACCCAGGGCACTCTTGTCCTGACAGCAGACAGACATTAGTAGCCCAACAATGCTCCAAAGTAACAGTGGTGTGGATGTGCCCCTAAAATACCCTCAGCCTTCTGTGTACACACATTCCACTTTGATAGGGATGTGGGGAGAAGACTATGGATACATCAAGGATCCAGCTCCAGCCCACCACTGGCCTTATCAGTTAAGCAGCTTTACATGGTTTGTCAGCAGATTAAAAGCACATTGTGAAATAGAAAGGTTCCAGAGAAGCAGGTCCCATGACATTAATTTCTCTCCTGAGTTAGCTTCACTCCTAGGGAAGAGGAGGCAAGGAGTGCTGCACCTCTGTGGGACCCTGGTTTCCAAGCTTCACTCCCTCCTCAACCAGGTGCCACTGCCTCCTGCTGAGGGCCAGTCTTGCAGGGTGCTCCCTCAGAGCCCTCAGGGCATTCGGCTCCCTGAAATGAACCCAGGCACAAAAGGTGCGAAAGGAGGCTGTTTGTCACGGGAACCAAAACATCCTTCATATCACGCAAACCCTACAGTGCCTCAGATGGGATGTTATAGACAGAGCTATTTCCACATGAGGCTATTTCTCAAAGCCTCTCCCTTGGAGAGCTCTTACAAAATACTTGTATCACATCTTCCTGTGACTCTGTCTCCCTCTATTGGTCTCACAGAGGTGAGGAACTGTCAATGAGGAAGATGTTAGGTGAGTTCCAACCCTGTCCTGCAATAATTTGAACTAGTATGAAATACTGACCATACGCAATGGATGCCTTTGTGTCTCAGCAGATTGTGTTTAGCATTAATTACAAAATTAAGCTGAAACTTTAAAGAAATTTAAATACAAAAAAGTTACCTAAGACCTATCTCACCTTATGTCTTGTAAGCACGACCACAAAAGAATTGTATGACAATTTAAAGAAGGAAAGAAAAGAATGGACCAGGATGGGCAGCAGCAAAACTCGAGAAAGGTGGGTATAAGCAGTCCGATTCTCTGCCTTTTCTGAATTTTGTTAACACTCAAGGTTTATGCAAAACAAGGAAAGACAGGATGCAATATGGCTTGTCCTTATTTAAATGCTAAGAAGGAAATTCTGCTGTGGGAAAAGCACCTGCAATCCTATTGCTCCTAGCAAGTGGTGCCTACACATCCTCAGGGCTTCTTTACCCACTGTGTCAGAGATCAGGCAAACAGGGCATCCGAGTCCTGGGACTGCTGAGTCTGGAGTGGTGACACTGGGACTGTTATGAGATTACTTCTGACACGATGAAAGAGGAGTATGAAATAAAAAGTTAAAAATAGCTTGTGCAACAGCTAAAGCAGAACCATTTTAAATGCATGAAGTTCCTGACCCCCCCAAGTAACATCTGCCGCACTCTACCTGGCTACGTCCGTGCTTACCTTTGCTTTAAATAGCACCAAGCGCAGCACTCAGATTGCTGACATCTGTGCAGGGATACCTCAGCCTATTTGCTACAGGATCTGTCCCTTGGAATCAACTCTCAGCTATTACAAAAAGCAAATACACAAGAGAGGCAAGGATTACAAAGTTTGCAAAAGTAGCTTAATTTTACCTCATTTTATATCACGTTTTTAGCAATCTTGTAGAGGCAATTGAATTATGGGTAGCATGTAACTTTTTGCATGAACAACCATCCATGATTCAACTGCCAGCAGTGGTGAAATCTCCATCTCTCCAGTGGCGGAATTTATTGGTTGATCCTCGGCATCTCTATCCACATACACCTCATCAAGCCTATAGGCTTGGTGGAGACAACAGATCTTCAAGGATCTGCTGAACTCTCCTTGTCTGGATTCTCCTCCTCATGCTGCCAGCCTGCTCTCAGCCCGGCACTGCCACAGTTGGAAGCTGCAGAACAATCACATCACGTTGCAGGGTGACAGCACCCTCTTGCTAAGGCTGAGGCATGTGAGCCCATCCACCTTGACCGTGGGACGTTGTTTTTTTTGTGACAGATTTTTCGCAGGCTGTAACCTGTAAACTGAGCACCTGTCAACATGGCTCAACAGTTACTATTTTCCATTTGTTTTCCTTCATCAAAATACATGTGCTGCTTGCTGGCACTTTGTGGCACACCAGTGACATTCACTATAGGTACATCTCAGCGGTGCGCATAGGTAGCAAAACTTCCATGTATACATGGAATAAAAATAGCATTTGAGCCTTGCTGTCATTCGTGGCACATAATGGGCCTGTGCCTCTCAAGACCCAGCGGTGAAGTGCAGTAGCCTGGCAGCTTTCACTCTGAGTGGAGTCTGATGTACAGATGGGGGTTATTTGGAGCACTACATTTAATGACTGCTGGCAGAGGATCATCCCCAAATCTTTTATTGATTGGCTTGTAAAAATAGATGGGTCAGTCTCTGAGCTCGTGAACGTCTATTTAAAGAAATCCCACTAGTTTACATAAGTTAAATGTTAGGCTTAGCTTCCATCCTTCAATATGCCTCATCTCTCTTCATCTGGGATTACCATCCCACCCTTCTGCACAGCCCATGCACACAGACACGCAACTACAATCAGGGCTGTGGTTACAGACTTGCTAAGTGAGCAAGTGTACTTTTTCGACCTTATTTCAGGAATGCTCAGTTGGCAAAGACAAACAGTGGTAGTGTCAGGAGATCAGCTTTGCCATAGGTGTCAGCATCGTTCAAGGGAGGAACACTCTTCTGAAACATCAGTGCTCAAGCAAACCGCAGTCACTTTGAAGTGGAGATACATTGAACAACAAATTCTCCAACCTAGCCCAAACAGGCATACAGGAAAAAAAAAATCCATCTCCATCTCCAGTCTCCTTTCTCTCCCCATACCTTAGATTTCCACAAAGGCTGTCAACCGGAACAACACTTCAATCATTTTTGTCTCGGTTTTCAAGCCCAAGCTTTATCTGGCTTATCGGAATTAGACAAATCATTCTGGCCCCACCAGTTTACTCCAGCATTTCCCTGACAAAAATATCATCACAGAAAGATTGTACTAGCTTCTTTCTTTCTTTCCTCACGATATATGGCTTTTGGAGAAGATGGCATGCTGTTATGGTTAGCTTGCAATGTATGAATTGATGTACAGAACAAGGCCAGAACAGAGCAAATGCAAAGGCACCTCTGCAAAATGAAGACAGTTCCTTTGCTTATCATTGATAGCGTTGCTTTATCACCATAAAAGCCTGCACTGCCAACACATAGATATGATCTAATTCCTGAGCAAGCCTCTCTCAGATTCCCTGGCTGTTTTGATTACCAGTGACCAGAGGAAAGAAAAGGGCAGGATGGGTGAGCTGTCCGCCAGTAGCAGTCCTGTAACAGGAATACAGATTCTTCTTTTTCTCTTCCCTAAAAGGAAAAAGGATTCGCTGTGCTGGTTTTTCATCTCCTTTCCCTTTTCATTGAGAGTGACAGTTATTTGATTCTGTGTGGCATGTCAACAGTTTGGATAAATTAATGTATACTTAGAGAGCTGTATTTATGGTAGGAACATCTCCTTGTGAAAAGCATAGGTTAGAGACGCAGGGACTGAACTGGTACAATCTATTCAATTTTCTTTTCTTTATGTCCTTAGCAGTGATGTTTATTTAGCTATTTTATCTGTGTGTGTGCTTGTGCTTGTTTTTGCAGGCATCTGACTGCAAGCACTTGATTTCATACACTAGATCATTCAGTCTCTGCCCAAATCTGGACAGCCCCTGTTATACTGGTTAGAGGCTAGTTCATGCTTCCATATCCACTGAGGTTAACAACAAACCAAACTCTCTGCTGATTCACAGACAACTCAAATACTGAAGCTCTAGTGTGTGGGTAGACCAAAAATTACAAGAGAAAATACAGTAAGTTTCCATTAGTCACTGAATTTCATCCAATTTCCATTGCCTCCAGGAACTCACACTTGGTCCATACGTATTTCAAAGCCTTACCTAGTATCAGCTCCCGTTCTACATATTATACTACAGCTGTCCCCAGTACCACCAGTGATATTTCTTGTGCTTCTGCATGACTAGACCATGCCCAGATCTCCTTACCTAAATAATGACCAACTGTTACACCAGCCTACTTGCCACACATGCCTTCTGTGCTCCTTATCAGATGGGGAAGGAGGGGTATGTGTCTTTCACCCAGTTAAACACCATGACACATTCCCTCCTCCTGCCAGAAGTATGGCTAAAATGCAAAAGTCTGTGTTGTCCATCTCTATATTTTTCTTGGACGCAAACATCTCTTGTCATTTAATTCACCTAAGAAAATCACTGCTTCAAATAAAACATCTTTTGTTTTTTTTGGAGTGAATTTCACACAAGTCTGACAGAGCAGCAGACAGGCTCCTTTTTGTATTTCCAGCAAACAGACAAATGGCAGTGGCATCCCATCACCTACTGCCCTTCAGCCTTTGCTGGCCAGGACCACCTCAAGGAACATTACATTTCAAGGCTTATCGCTTCAGTTATTTGCTTCTTTGGCGAGACTAAGACTAAATGAATGCCATGAATCCTGTGCTTTAGAGACTTCTCTGTCAGAAACATGAAAAGAACTCACTTCCCAAGAATGAGACAAAACAATAATCACTGTCGGAAGCAAATTTAGGAGGGAAAAATGTTATGGACCCCTGGCGGTCTCCTGAGCCATCCCTGCAAAGATTTCTTTGTAGAAGGAACAATGGCTGAAACATCAATAGAAATAGGCAAGGATTGCAGTTGTCAGAACAAGAGGATGCAGATAAGGACCAGGGCTTTCTCCTGTTAGAGCGAGAGCAGGCAGACTGGTGGAGTTTTGAATATATTTGTTGGAAAGGACAGAACTATTGATCTTTATTGAAGTGGAGAGGAAGGCTGATGGGAAACAAAAAGGGTGGCTAAAAATAAAACAGTAATTCTGTTTTCCAGTCAGGGAGAAAGAAGAGAAAATGTCTGTTCCTATCCTACCCAGCAAATCAAAGAATAAGTGATTTATAATTAGATTAACAGCCATGGCTTCTAATCTGCCCAATTTGTCACTTGCTGTAAGTCTACACCTGAGCTGTCAGAAGCAGAGATGAAAATGATTGATCTGTGACTTTGCTGGCATAATAAATGCTAGTGTATACAGATGAGGATGTTTCTTATCACTGGCTATCTCAAATTGTGCCAGTTACCAATGACTATGAACATTACTTCTTTCTCATTCTTGGTTCCCTGCTTGGAAACCCTGGATGCATGGGGGAGATTATGAGAAAATGTGCAGGCTGTGTGTCTCAGTGAGATGGAGAGAGGTACACCAGCACAGACACGGCCTTACCATTTGTCACTGCTTTTTGTTTTGGCTTTTAAAAAATTCCCTTCTGTGCCTCTGCCACAAACTAGTACATGGCCAGTCCTAAAAAAAAAAAATAAAAAAAATGTTTAAGCAACGAAATATTTTCTGTCCACAAGAACAGTTCTTTGTCCATACTCCTCTGAATCTTCAACACCCTCCCTTCCTTTTCACTCTTTTCCTCTCCTCTTCAGGTCTTTCCCTTTTCTGAACCTCCCCCACTTCTGCCTAGGTCTGGAGCCTTTTTAAAAAACAGAATTAGATTGGACTCCTTTAAAAGCCTTCAGCAGAGTATATTCTCAGTCAGAAAACATGCATTTCATCAATATTTACTGCAGTTCTTATTTCCACAAAAACTTCTAAATAAACAGGACACAAACTGCAATAAAAACAGAGTCGAAAGAGGCCTATTTCCTGCTGCCATTTAAAAGATGAAAGCAGAAAATGGCTCAAAATTACCCCCCAGCTCTCTTGCAAGAAGTGTTTTAAACCCCCCAAAAATACAACAGCAATAAGAATAGATGCCATTGTTTCAAAACTTCTATTTCTCTCATTCTTTTTTTTATTCTTTTCCTTTGTGTTTTGGCAGCTGTGAATAATTCTGTACCCTGGAATTGTTCTGCGGGCTATTAATGTCTGTGACCTTTTACATCAACAACAGCTCTTCTTTTCAGTCATTTCTTGAAGCACTACCTAGTATGAATTTAACATGACTGAGGCAGCCTCCTACACACACACTTTTCTGAGACATGCAGAAGCATGGTTCCTCCCTTCCATTAAAAAAAAATAAATCACTTTATCAGAAAAAAATATGCACGCTTTCTAAATAACTGTGTTTCATGGTGATGGGGAAAAACCACCTACATTGTGACCTTCTGAAGTTCTCTTGGGGAAATTAAAGGACTGATTTTACAGCAGGATGATCTCATTAAGTCTAAGCCATTATGGGGGGTCTCTTTTGAGTTTGCTGTTGCTGCATTTACATTCTAAGAGTGTATAAAGAGCTCATATGTGATCAAACATACCAAGAGCACTCTCCTACTCTATGATCAAATGCATGCACATTATCAAGAGCATCTCTAGTTCTTTTTAGATTCAGTTAATCAAGGATGCTAATGGACTGGAGTCTAGTTATCAGCAGTGCAATGCTCCTGTCCCAGTTTCCTGTGATGGAAACAAACAGCATCCTGTTGCAAAACAGATGGATAAAGTGGGCAGCAGGCATACCATTTGTGCGGGATGAAGGGACTTCTTCAAAAACAGAGGCCTGTAAAGAGTTCTTGACCCTCTAAGTCTATGCATAAATTCAAGGTATGCTTCTCTTCACTTAAGAACCAAAGATTGGCCAAATGAGTTTGCAGGTTATTTTTTAACAGGTTAGATCAATTGCCTTAATAGGTCAAGAATTACCCAGCTTAGGTCCTGTCTATGATTTACACTTTTTAAGCGTCAAAGTTAAGATCCTAAAGGTTGCCACCTCAGTTAAAATTAGTAGTGAGATGTGGGTTAAAACAAGACATAGAGATGCACTGGACTCCAGCAATGCCTCAGACTGGACGTGAATATTGTAGTAAGATCCTTTGTAAGCTTCCTTTGTAAAAAACATAGACTTGGGGACTCCAAAGTTTTCTTTTGTATATGACTTATCTCTGCTCCTTGCCAGCTGCCAGACATTAATTTCTTTGTGTCACCTGACAAATTTTGGGAGGCCTCTACTTCTCTTAGATCAGGCTTGTCATTTTTTCTAGTCATGCTGAGCCTTTTTGGACAATACAGGGCCTTCTAGACGATTTTCTCTGAAATCCATTTGTCAAGAAAGAATGAGTTTCTGACAAAACGAAACACTTGCAACATCTCTCTTTTTCTCGTAGTATATGTTGAATGCTTGTAAAAATCTTTTCAAATAAATTCTTTTTAGCTGAAGTTCTTCACATTCTCTAATGAAAATCTGACAATTTTAAAGAAAAATGGATACAAAAAGTGACCTAGCTTGGTTCATATGTACATTTTTCTTCAAAAAATCCCTCATCACAATATCACCACCATGATACACACCTTTCTCAGAAACACCTGTAGCAAACTGCCTGTCTGATTAGGGACCCACAGAAATAGGGAAAGCAGACTTGATGTCCTCCTAGAAATACAATATATTTCTCCTTCCTATAATAATAGAATCATAAAATTATTCAGGTTGGAAAAGACCTCTAAGAAAATCATCTAGATAAAGTCTTTTAAGCTGGGAAGAAGGGAGGGAACATTGTAAATGCAGAGGAACACTTGAGGATTCCTGAGAACTCACGAGTTCCCACGAGTGAGTGATCCACTCAGAAACCCATCTTCCAAAATGGAAGATGACTGAGAGTTCTCATGCTGTCCATATTGTACAATGATGATGCTTCATTTAGGAATCATTACAGTACAAATTGTGGATAATACAGCCTGGAATTTTCACTTTTAAATACCGCAGCTCCTTCCAATCACATACTGCAGTCTATACTTCACTTCTGGGTCACTGATTTGAGACTAGCCCAGGAAAGGAGCTACCACTAATAGCTGCTTGGCAGTCACATTTCAACTCCTGGGGAACTGATACTGGAATTATTCAAATCACCACCATAAAGAGTTGCTCTTCTGTTATGTTATATACCTGACAGGAAAAGGCCTGAGTATGGCCTGGTACCTCTGAAAGCTGGTACCTCAAGAATGTGAATCCATCCAAATGGCTTGGCGTGGACTTGTCTAGCAGAGCAATGTGGGGATATAAACACACCTGATTTCTGTCTTACGCTTATTTCAGAGACAGAACAACTCTCCATTGATATGTCCACGAGAACAAACACATTGGGGAAAAAAAAAAAAAAGAACCTTTAAAAATATAGATTTGTTTTTGCTGTATCCAATATGTTCTTGTCTAAAAAGCCCATCTGGTCTAAAAATATACAGCACCTGTGTGGATTTTTTTACGTATTGAAGCTTGAAGTGCTAAATATTCCTTGTTGTTAAAATAAGTCAAGAATATTCAGAGGATAAATACATACATCTATAAAATGTTTGCAATTTGATGCATCTCTGACTTTACTGACTGCGTATGTTCTGCATTCTTCACTGAAAGGGTTTTCACACAAAGATGGGCATGCTGGACAGAGGATAGATATGAAAATGATCAAATAATGGACGAAGGATGTTATCTGCACACTTCACCCATCTCAGTGATAGCTTTCTTTACAACTGTCTAAGCTGAGCTCTTCCAGCTCTTTTTTGATGGACAAAAACATTTTCCTCCATCTTCCCTAAAGATAACTGAGTCACAGAGCAAAGAAGGAATTGAAATACTGCAGAAGAAACGTACAATATCAGACATATAGCAACAAATCCCAGTTAGTGATGATGCTAAATATACATTTTTTCTATCCCAACCAAGCACTATGTCTCTCTTGCTCTTTTCAGTGCTGTACTTTCAAATGTCAGAGAACTGTGTAGCATGACGTTTGTATCTAAGATCTTGCTTCTAATCTTTAGAATAAAAGAATGGGAGAGAATGAAGGGATGCTCTTGAGGTCACTGGCATAATGTTCTAAGGTTGCAGAAATGAACCCAGTCCACACCTATTTACTACCCTAAAGTTGGTCATTACAGCAGGACAATAGTGAAAAATGTGCCCATTTCCCAGCTGACTAAGATCAGAATCACAGAAGATTTTGTTTTGAAGATGTTATTTATGATGCAATCTGACCATATTCATACTAACTCTCATCTCTTTTCATACAATTCTTGTTTTATGGAATGATACTGGAGACAGAATCATAAACAAGGATTCAAATATCTAAAATGCTTATTCAGCTATAGCCATGCAATTATTTGGTAGGCATATGACAAAGCACACCAGTAAGCAGACAATGAAACTAACTGCCACCATCTGTCTCTTCTCTTGAGCCAGGAAGGATTCTAATTATCTTTAAATCTAGGACCAGCAAAAACATTTCAAATATGTAGATAATTTCAAGATATGGAAGAGAAGAGGTAATCCAGTGATTTCTTCAGGCTCTGCTCCCTTTTATGGCTCTGCCATCATTCAGGAAGGTATTGGAGCCGTCAAAGCCATCTTATTATGCAGGAAAAGGATTTCAGTTCACTTACAACCCTCCTTTATAACACTAGAGGTACAGAAGCACCCCAAACTATGATTTTGTTACTCCTAAAACAGCAAAAGCTGATGGAACAGATCTCTCTTCCTTCCTTGCATAAAGAAGCTCGTCAAAACGTATATTCAAATCCCCTTCTTTCCATATAGACTTCTGCATATTTGGGTTTTCAACCCACAGGGAACTCCTGAGACTGGAACTTCTGAGCCAGTTCTCCCTGTACTTTGCTGTATGGTAATCTTGTAGTAGAACAGACCCATCTGAAAGTCTCAGCTCTGAAGTCAAAGTAAACTGAAATAATATTGCTCACTTTGAAACCTGAAAAATAACAGTAAACCTTAAGCTCAAATATGTCTGTAGAAATGATTACTGTAAAACACATTTGGCACTGGAAACTGTTTTCAAAACACAGGATGAAACGCTACTGTGATGGATTTGATTTGTGTTTTAATGTCTCAGAGAAAAAATGAAAGCCTCTTTGCATTTTAATGACTATTACACAATTATAATGATTGCATTAAAAAATAGACATAAAGACTGTGAAGGCTGCTATCTCCTAGGGTACATTAAGATACCACCCATGGCTGAGAATCAGCTCAGGCTCCTACTTCAGACTCTGCCCCTGGAGAGGTTAGAAATTTGCCACATGCAAAGATGATCATCCAGACTTCCCCTACAGTCAGCAAACACACCTGAGTGCTCTAAAGAAGGGATGAGAAGATACTTCTCACATGGACTTGCACACCTCCTGCTGTTGTTCCAAAGGGGAATCAATTAGTTACTGTTCTCTTCTATTTCTGGAAAAAAAACTCTTAAATTAATCCAGGTAATTCTGCAGAGGATAAAGTAACCCAAGAGTAGATGACAGATAAAGGGCAGAAGAGCAAGGGTGAAAGTCGTCCTCAGTATTCTGCTCAACTGAGCTATTCCAATGCTGCAGTAGGAATTAAACAAATCAACTTAATCATTCTGCTTATTATTGTTGCAATTAATCACTGGATTTCTCAGGCAACATCACTTTGTTACTTAGTACTTTTGTGACTCTTCCCTTGCACGTTTACTCACCTGTTAAAGATTAAACACAGCTTGGGAGGTCGCCTGTTCCTAAAGCTCAGTGCTATCTAATTCTTCATCATTCCAAGTTTTGAAACGCAAAGTACATGCTAAAATCCAATTAGAAAGAGAAACGAGTCATGAGAAAATCTAGTGGCAAAAAAACAGATTTGACAGCTTAAACCATTTCCAATTTACAGTTATATTGTATGATCTAATGCAGCTCACCTTGCCAAATGGCCCCATTAGCATTTAAACTTCAGACGAACACCATATGCAGTGAAAGGATATTGATTACTAGCCACTACTGGAAGGAAAATTAAAACTAGGAAAGGGGTGACAGATCTGGATGAGGTGTGCTTGCAATCATCTTATGCCAGACTAAGGGAATAAGAAGGTCAACTCTGTACGGTTGGAGCTGTTCCCTCTCTGGTAATATATGTACAAAACAAAACAATTCCAGATTCCTTTGTAAAGATCCCTGTAAATCTTTTACAGATAAGCAAAGAAATTGCACTGTTCTGTCTCTGAAGGGGCATTCCAGACTCAACAGGACAAGCTGGAGAAGTCTATTGGGTGTAGGCCTCAGATCAAAAAAGGGAAACACGTTGATTTGCTATGCCAGGAAGTCAAAAGACTTCATTTCAATAGATACTTGAGAAGAGAAACCAAGGGGGGTTATACAGGAGAGAGTTTAAGTGAAGAGTTTAAAGGAACTAGGAAAAATTATAAAGATCGTATTAAAAAAGATAAAAACCTGTAAAGTGACTGTTGAAGATGTCTTTAGTCCATGAAAAATTTAGTACTCAGTCATCTGGGCAAAAACGGCAAAGAGGAAGAAGAAAAGAACTGAATAAACACAGAGAAAAGAACTGAAAGATAAATGGAATAAGGACAGAGAGGAAATGAATCCTACAAAATAATTCCAGGGCAGCAACCAAGGATTGCACTGCTGAGGTTAGACTGGCAAAACCCATGGATTCAGCATAGTCCAAGGGCTTGTGCTGGTGCTGTATCTACAATCAGCCCTTCTTAACATTTATGCTACTACACTTGTGGCTAAACATAGATCCTTACAATTTATGCAGATGCAACATGCATGAAGCAAAAGGACAGTTATGGGAGCTTTTAAGCTTTCAGGACAGCTGTCAGAGCAACTCTGTGCAAGGGCTGGTACCAGTGCTGAATAACCCTGACCAAGTCTAGACACAAGTTCTTAGATTCATAGGAGAAAAATAAGGGTATGTATTTAATGCTTTAAGTTCTGTCAATGTTCTTACAGATCCTGTTCACCCGCTTTCAAAAGGCTGTCTTGCTGTCATAAACTTGTAAATATGCACACATCAAGTTCAAAATTTCTCTCTCATCTTTAAAGCATACTGGAGCATAATGAGAAATGCAAGAAAGATCCTTTAATTTTTGCTTTCAAGATGTTATATTTCAGAATCAAAGTTAACAGAGGTAGATTATATAATGCTGACCTTCCAAAAGGGAAAGAATAGAAAGTTATCAAGAAATCCAATAGGAAGAAAACATTTTCAAAAATAAATAAATAAATAAAGCAAATAGACAGAGGTACTTATTTGTTCCCTTTGCATAGTAGTATTGTACAAATATCCTGCAGGACAGTAAGCAAGCTTCTGGGAACACATTAAACCTTGATTCTCCAAACGACTCAGCTAATTGCTTAAAGGCAACGTCCCTAGCAGCCAGTTGAGACTGAGTATCTGGAAAATGAATGCTTGTTTCATAGGTGTATCCTGAAGCCCCAGTTGCAGGATGCTGGAGACATAGCAAATGACATTTTCATGCTCTGCCTCTTTAGCACTCATTCCAGCCCTTTGGGATATTGCATTGTTAGCAGACTGCAGAGGATTTGACTGAATGCCTTTGATTTGTGAATGAGGACTTCTATATTGACGTTGGACTATTAGAAATGATGCAGAACTGGTCATGTACATTTTCTGGAGCAAACCAAAGACACTTCAATCAGAACGACATGGACACTTTTTGACCAGAACTTAAATGTAACCTGGCATTTAGGATACATACAATAACACCACATGATGTTTTTTTCTCTTTCTGAGACTCATTCAAACAGTAAACTCATTTTTATCAACATCTCAGTCACAATGCAATCTGGCATGACTGAGAGCCAGCACAGAAAAGCTTCAATTCCACTGTGCAACTAAGCTGCCATTGGAGATTTGTGTGTAGGCTCAGAATTTGAACAGCTGGATGCGTCAAAATATTCGATGCATTGGTCAAGCGTGTTTACATCGGCGTTTATGGCCATATGAATGCATGCATCATTAGAAAAGTTGAGGAAATTGCACGTTACTGTGCTTTAAAAACAGGAAAGGTGTACAAGGGAAGTTCCTGTTCAAATCATGATTGCTAGACAATCAAAACCCAACTGCCATTCGGTTCCTAACAGTAGCTGCAGGCAAAACTCCTAAATAACTCAAGAATTTTTCCAGCTTTTGCTACTATACTCATCTCTGTGCCAAGACCCTCGAAGTTTAAGATGACCTTGCTGTAACAGCTATGCAGAATACCAGACTCACCCATCATGTACCTTGGATATTTGGGTCCATATCTCATCTGTCCTGGTCACTCTGCTTCACTTCTTCCTCAACGTGACAAATGAGGAAGCTGAAATGTATGATGAAACATGCATGACAGAAAACAAGCAAGGTTTTGGAGATGGGTTATTTTTGTGTTTCTCCTATGCTTTCTTTTAATTTTCAAAAAAAATATGTATAACAGTATGGAGATGAGTGTGAAGATTTTTGTGTCTTTTTTAAAATGCTATTTCTAATGTGAGTTTCCACCACTTTTCCCCCTACCACCCACTCCTATATTTTGGCTCCATCACAAAACACTTGCAGAGAACTGCAAACAATTGCAAACCACCAGTTAGTAAAATGGTGGTTGCCTGGAGAGCCTGCAGCCTTGCCTAGCAGTTATATGAACAGCAGTTTGAAGATTCTCAAAGCCACATGAAAACCAGCGTATGTCCCTATCTTCACTTGCTTATTGACAAATTAAAAGCATTTCTGTATCTTTGCATCTCTAAAGCCTGTCATTTACATCATAACAAACACCAGTTAAAAACTCACAAGTGTATGTCACCCACCAAGCTCCACGTCCAAGAACACAGTCTTGGTAACAGAATCTGATATGTTCAAATAGGTTTTGTAATTAACCTTCTAAAAGATGAGGTTGGAACAACTCCTTTATTCAAGGCAGGCAGCATATGTCATTACAGTATTTCACCGTGTGTGAATTCCTGGAAACATGACTTTACATATGCCTGCATGCAAGAGGATTTCTGTGTAAATGTGCATACTTAGGATTCTTATGGTTACTCTCACCTCTCTCTGTGGATTATTTCTGACTATAGCAGAATCTGAGAACAGCTAAATGACATAGAGTCAGTACAGAGTCATATTTATGTGCAAGGATGTGAGAGAAATGCACAGAAATGCCTATGTGGATCATTATTTATACACCTTTGTTACCAGGAAATCAGTATGGCTTATTTTCCACATGGTTATTTGACAGTGCTTCCAACACTGGAGAGAGCTTCTATAGCTCTAATCCTCTGCTGCAGCTTTTTTCACAGGTCACAGGTATTCTGCAGCTGCTTAGTATAAGCCATCCAAACAGATGTTCTTAATGTCTGTCTGGTTTTCTGTTTTGCTTCTGTCCCACCTAGCCTTCAAAATTGTACCCTTATAGTTGCAGAAACCAGGGGTATTTATGAGAGGTAAATTTTCTCCTGCATGTTCGCATCACTTGTAGTATGTAACAGTCAAGGCACTTGATGGCCTACTAGAATGTGGTATAAGCAAGGGAAGAGAAGGGAAGGCTGCAAGTCATTTGGTCTTATGTAAGCACTTGAATTCCTTCACTGAACAAGGAGAAAACTAGAATTTTGTAGAAACTAGAATCTCAAAAATATGACCTGGAGCTTCAATAGGATAGATCTCTTACATTCCAGAAAGAATCCCAGCTTGCTTTTACCTGACAGCTTTTGTGTTTCTGACAGGAATAGGTAAGCATGCCATACATATTAGGGAGCTTTCAACGTGTGCTCATCTTCAAGTAAATATCTAACTACTGGGAAAGCCAGGGTGAAATGATTAATAAAGCTACCTAGTGCTTATAGCTTTTATGGTACGATAAAGGGAATCCCAAGGAACAATGGAGTAAATGAAATGGAAAAATGGTAATAACAAATAGTAAAAATAGCTGACAGTACGTATCAACTCACATATTCAAGGTATTCTAGAGGTTAGAAGAGGTCTGTGTTCCTTTAATAACATCATGTCAAGCAAGAGGAGCACAACACACAGCTGAGTTTCTACTCAGCACTGTTTCAACCTCATGGTGGGACACTTAATTACGACCAAACTATCTAAGCACATTCCAAATATGATGTTGGGTTTGAAAACATTCCTGCTTAGTTCCTGGCTTTTTTTTTTTTTTTTTTTTTTTTTTGCAACAAGTATTATCACATCTCCTGTCAGCATTAGGAAAACATGCCTGTATGAACAATGCAAGAGCTAAAGGTGGAAGAAAAATAAATACTTTTAGGTTCTTTAACTGGAGAGGTACACTTGCTTGAACCCTTTGACAGGTGAACAGTCCCAGGGCATTTTTTTAAGAAGTTACAGGGAAGATAAAACCTTTCAACACAAATTGCATGTACTTTACAATCTCATTCTACAGAGCAGTCCACCAAAAAGTAAAGAGCATATCAACATTTCAGCTCTCTTTGATTCAAAGTTCCAAGTCATTAGGTCAGTTAGTAAGTCAAGCCTCAGCACAAGGTAACGGCTTCAAATAATCTCATCATGTGTGGTCATTATCAACAATGCAATTGCAACTTTCTTGTGAAAGATACTGAGTCTTTCCTCCTAGCATCTCTCCTTGTAATGAATTACACTATTGCTACTCATAGCCTTGTTTGAAATTTTGTAAGTCCTTAGCTAAAGGAATTTTATGCACACTGAGTGAGTTTTAGATACCTACAACAGTGTTCATGTTGTGAAAAATTCCTCCCTCCATTCCCAGTACTGAAGCTGAACGAATTTACATCTTTCAAATGAGTCTGCTGGACTTAATATTGCATTTTAGATCCAATTTTCCCAGCAGAGAGTTTGACCTTTAATCTTCGGTGTTGAATTACTACAAATTCAATCCAAATATAAGCTCCTGTGTGCTGACTTGAGTTTACCTTTGTTTTGCAGGAGACCTCTTTCTACATTCACTTTATGCAAGTTATTATCAGATTAGTGGCATTTTCTGGGTTTTAGAAGAAAATCCCTAGAAAGTTTACCTGCCCTTGTAACTTCTGAATGAGATAAAGAACAGCCTGCTTGTCGACTTTGTATCATCTGTTCTACAGCGTGACATAATCTCATGCTGCTACAGGAAAACATTGCATTGTTTCCAAGCCTACTCCTTTCTCAGACCCAAACAGAAGATGTGTATCTCTAAAGCACTCAACAAAGGTGTGTAGGCAATAAGGAGTACTTTATATTGTGAGACTAACTCCTTTCAGTACACTAAGATTTACACGTAGGTTTTTGATGTGTCAGACAAGAGGTTTGGCTTTTTGATCTGTTCAACTGCTCTCTCAGGGATTGGTGGATATGCTCTCCTGAGTACATCCAGAGATGCCTGAGCTACATGGCCTTGCATTCTTTCATTTTCCACCAAAGCTTGTTGCTGCCTCATGACTAGTGACATAACCACACATCAGCTTTTTCCTTAACCCAATGTTAGTCTGTATAGGCCTGGCCCAATATCAAATCTGTCTACCTATTTATCTGTCTACTGTTACATGTTTTTTACCCTAAACCTCTCAAAATTAACAGCATCAGTCTGGGCAGCAGCAACAGGCAGCTAGGCCAGCAGCTCTGAGGGTGAGGTATCCTTTGCCATCTCAGATTAGGGAGACCTAGCTCAGCTGCCACTTGTGCAACACATCTCACTGCAGCCTGATTTGCCTCTTTTCCCCTTCTGACAGGATTTCACTACTCAGAGAAGAAAAAAACAATACTTGTTTCAAAGGAACAGGTCATATTGTATACTAGTCAAAAACCTTTGCAATCAGTCTGATCGATGAGGTTGGGCTGATTTAGACCTGCTAATGCTCTAATCCAGTCTGCTTAACACTTCTGAATTCCCTCCTTTGCAAAAACAGAGGTTATTTGGACCCAAGGTAAAATGACCCATAATGCTATGGCAATGTGGTATCTCCCAAGAGTAAATTCAAAGAAAGATGCAGCTAGGTTTCTAAAATTTATACAAAATCATGGGATGTTATTTTATTTTTATCTCTTTTAATTCTGTGATACAAATCGTACACATTCTTTCCTAAGACACCACAGGTTTTTTGCTGGACTTGCATGCAGCAACACAGGACAACATCAGCCTCAGAAATGCACTCAGGGATTACAAAGCCTGCAAAGAGCAGCAGGGCGATGCACTGTTTAGACAACCGGGGTACCCTGGGCCATGTTTAATTTCCCTGTTGTAGATGAAAGGCCTTCCCCTGGAGCCTTTCTCTGCCAAGTGCTGAGTGCTGTCCCAGTGCAGCGTGCAAATTTCAGGGCTTGGCAGAGGAAAGGCAGCGGAGGATGGCAATGGGGGAAGGCAGCACAGTTTGACAGGATGGCGTACCAGCCACCTGGACACCTTCTGATAAGGTATCTAAATCACAGCAATTTCTGAGACCAGCAGAGCCCAGATGAATGGCAGGTGTGAGATTTATAGAAACTCCTTGCTATTCTGCAGCAACAAGTCCTTTGGAGAAGGAAGCTGTGTAGGGGGAAAGGAGGGGAGCAATGAGGGAAAGAATAAAAGCCATAATGAAGAGCTGTCCTGTCTCCAGTCATAGGAACAATAGGGAACTGTAGGAAAGAAAGAAGAGAGTTCTTTCACCTTGATTTATTCTTCATTTTAACCTCATTTTACTTTTCCCTGGAAACCTTTCTCTCCACTTTCCTTAAACTTCAGCTCGGGAGGTGGTCTTGCCACTGGCAGATTTCCAGGCAAATCAAGTCAAGCCGCAGCTTAGATCAGCCCTGACAGCGTCTGCAGCACCAGTATTCTAATGTCAAAGTAACCAGGCAATTCTGGACTGCATTTTTCTTTTTGCAGCAACCCCCTTCCTTCCCCTTCTCTAAAGAATTCCCCAAGAGAAAGGGGAGAACATCTTTCCACTGCTTCACATGACTTCCTACACAAAAGAAAAAGAGGCACAAAAGAACAGTGAATTTAATTTGTGCCAGTTTGGTAGCCTCAACAAGGCTGACAATCCCTAGTTGTAGCAATAATACTTTAGAGTTTTCAGAGTGGAATAGCTTAAATGCTTTTCTCAACAGCTTGATATAATTTTTCTTTGGAGACATTCCCAAAAAAATCTACCCAACACAAGTCTAAATGTACCATGTTCACTAGCTGACCAATGGCAGCCTGACGTGACAAGGGACCCCAATAGCCTGGCAGAGTGTCACTAAAATAAAAACATGTATATATCCTCACACATATATGACGGTCAATCACATGTTTCTGATTTCAAGACTGGAGCTGTGTTTTGTATAAAATCTTTCCAGATATGCTGCAAAGCAACATGTATTAATGGCTTTTTTATTGGCAATTACAGGTGAAATAGTGTGAAAAAGGAAGAAAATGGCTTACAGTGAAGAACACATCCCTTTGTGTCTTGACGCTCTTCTCAAGGATCTGTTAGCTGGTGCTCAGGACTTCTCAGACCTTGTAATTCAGTAATGTCTCAGAGGAACTATCATGGTCAGGATACCTGGTGAAGCGTGACCCATCAGTCCTAAGTTAAAGAAAAAGGGAAAAAAGAAAAAAAAAGAAAAAAAAATAAACTTGAGTTGGAGTTCTTAGCTCAAACATAAAAAGAGTTAAAACAGCAAATAACAGAGAAATGAACTTGTGAGAAAGGGAGAGGGAACTGTGTAGCTTTTTGTGGCCATCAGCTATAGCACCATTTGTGTTTGCCCAGAGTGTCCAGGGCAATGGACTACATTTCACTTCAAGCTGCAGATACAATTCATTAATCCTGACAAAGAATAGACATAGTTCTGTTGCCTCTCTGGTAAGACAGGTTTGATCATGTAAGTGATGCTTATACAGAACTCTCTCAAGGAACAGTGAGATTCCCTCTGCCAGATCATGCTGTTGCTCCTTGCTAAAACAGACAGTGAGTAGACGTGGACTATGAAGTTGTTTTCACTCTTACTTTCCAGGGCCTCTATTTGCAGAGGAAATCTGGACTCTCTTCTCCTTTCCTCTATATAACATTAAGTTTCCACCATTTCAGTATCACAGTTCATACCTTATATAAGAAAAAGGAGTGGAGATAGACCAAAATAACCTTTCCCTCAAATATTATGCAAGGTTATTCAACAAGATCAGAGGAGCAGCAAGAAACATCTTGAAAATATTTATGTCATTAAATGAACCCCCAGGCTTCATTATGCAGTCTACCTCTGAGTCAGTGCCAATTCCCTTTGATAACTCTCTATCCATCTATCTGAAAAAAATATACACATTATCCTTCAAAAAATTATATGAAGTATAATAATTTTGTCCAGTAAACATGCAGAACAAAAGCCTCTTTGGAACAACACCACTGTTTTCCAAGCCTAAAACACAGCTTAAGGATCTTTATCATTCTATCTTGTAGCGTTTGCAGCTGTGAGAAGTGTAACCTAGATAATAAGGATGTGATAATGCTACAGAAACCTGCTGGTAGAAGAGCAACTCCTCTGACAGCTAATTTACTCCATGTAGCTCAATCATTATTCCTTATTCCTCTGCCGCAAGATTTATTAACCATTGTATCACAGTTTGCTAATTCAAATAAACTGTTTAATAAAAGTCACAAATTTCACTTTGCACAAAAAAAATTCCAAACAGATTCTGGGATGCAATTTGTTTCCAAATGTAGTTCACAATTTCATCTTTAACTTCTGTAATTCAGTTCTCATAAGCAGTATTCCTACATTTCCTGGAGTTCCATATTCTCCATCTATACGCAGATGAGTAACCGCACCTGATCTGTGTAAATTCTCTGAGTAACATTTCTCCATAAGGGGATGCTCAGACTTTGTTAGTGCCTCTATATAGCATAAGGAAAGGTTCTCCCCTCCACTGGTACTAGGTAGAACGGGACATAGAAAAGTTCAGAGAGATACTTTCAACAGCAAGAAACACATCTTGTGGAGCTCTCTACTATGCAGTGAGGCTTTCTTCTGGCCAAACTCCAGCAAATCAATTCACAGACTGTTTTAATATATTATGGCAATTAAATCTGGGTGGAAAATACATTTTTCATCTTTTTTCATCTTGCATAAACAGTGATGTTTTGAAAAGATGTCCGATCCTGAAATAGGCTGAAACGTCAATATCTCAAAAACAGCTTGAACTAAATATACAAAGATAAGAAATTATGCCTCTGGGTCAAAGTAGTATGAACTCCTTATGTTTGTATTTTTTTCCTACTTTTGACAACCTTTGTCTTTGCTTTTTTAACTATATTTGGTTGGCTTCTCAAAAGGAAGAGAAACTTCATATCTGAAAAAAAAAGTTTTATTTAGAAAATATAAAAAGCATTTCTATAAAATTTTATTAGAAAAGTGAAAAAACAACAAACTGCCCAAAATATAAGGTCTCTTCAAAAAGTTACAAGTTAAAAAAAAAAAAAAAAAAAAGGAAAAACAAAACAGCCACAAGTAAAATTTAGTATTTCCCAACTAAAAGTTCTCCTTAAAAGTTCCAGGCCAGCACTACATCTAAGTAAGATTTTTGTCCTTCCATCAGTTTCTCGTTGACAAGGGCTGTCACACTCTTACTGACCCACCTTAGAAATACAGCAGAAGAAAGATGCCTCCCCAGGGTCCTTCCTCAAGCAATGTGATTTCCCCCATTAGTGGAGAGGTTTGCAGGGGCTGTAAGTCACTCCAGCTCTTATCCCCTGCCTCCCAACTCCTTGAGGACTGTTCTCAATCCTAACAGATACACCCCTGTAATGCTACTGACTCTAGCAGCAACTTTTTGGAAAAAGATAAAGACAACTCAGGCTTCCATATTGAGAAATTATGTGAGTGCTGAGGAGCTCAAACATCTACCCACCAGAGTCGTAACACCCTGACTTTAGTAGAGAGAAATGACACAAGCACCTGGGCTCCTTTGCATGACCAGAAAGGACAAATTAAGCCTGGATCAATGAGGAACAAGTTGTGTGTCTCTGTTTATGGACACAAAGGTCTGAGCATGTTTCTTTCTGCTTCTTTTGAATTAATAAAAGCAATGTAATAATTGTCCTTGGGGGAAAGGTAAATGAGGGGGAATAATAGATGTAAAGAATCATACTATCATTGCAATGAAATATATCTACAGGAATCAAGGCTGTTAGTCTGCCTTTATAGCATCCTTATATCTGTCCTTCATGATATTTTGCTGGTAAATGCCACTCCTTCTTCATTATGACAGTGCACCCCAGCTGGTGATTGATCTGTTGTTGAAAGCTACTTACACAAGAAATACTCCTCCTTGTGAAAGAGCCTTTACAGCATGTTTACTAAGTAGTACCTGGTAAGAATTTCTTTCCAGATAAAAAATGCAGTTCCTGTAGGGATTAAGAATATGCAGCAAGTTTCCATTTCTCTTTCTAATACCTATATAAAAATAAGAACAGGGAACTATCATGCATGTGATACACCATCACCTTCACAGTAATCACAGACAAAAGGACTGGTGTCATTTAATGAGTAACAGTATAGCCTCTTGCAGCTCCA
This sequence comes from Cygnus olor, assembly GCF_009769625.2. Classification (NCBI taxonomy): domain Eukaryota; kingdom Metazoa; phylum Chordata; class Aves; order Anseriformes; family Anatidae; genus Cygnus; species Cygnus olor. Next base: position 8,824,588 of record NC_049175.1, read on the forward strand.
GATCACTTAGAGGCATCTCAAGAAAATACAGTCTGAGACTATCTTTTGACTGAAAGAACTTGACTAATCAAAGTGAAAGCAGACATAGCTACAAGCGAGATAGAAGTATTAAAGTATTCCCAACCTGTTGGAGAACACTTGTGGAATTGGGGATACTGCTCAAAGCAGAAATATGTACACTGTGCGACAGACCTTCAGGTAAGTCATAGCAGTCCAGACTGAATTCCACAAGTCTTTTTTCCTCGTGGCCTAAAATGCTCTGCTGCTAAGAGATCTGCAAGTCACTCCTGCTTTATGTATGCTTCAGAAGGAACTGCAGAACTGCCAGATTTTGAGACCAAACACTGAACAGATCAGACCATCCTCCACACAAGTCAGAGCTCTGCCAGTTAGTGCAAGCTTGTGCCAAACGCTCTCCCACCTTCTGAGGACATCCAAATTCATATGCAGGAAGGTTAATCCTGTTGACAACAAAGGCTGGGATTGGAAATTTAACTTCCCAGATCGCTATCCTTTTAAGGACCACAAAACCCAGGACAGAAAATCATGTTTAGAAATTTTATAGAATCATAGAATATCCCGAGTTGGAAGGCATCCATAAAAATCATCAAGTCCAACTCCTGGCACTGCACAGGTCTACCCAAAAGTTTAGACCATGTGCCTAAGTGCACAGTCCAATCGCTTCTTAAATTCAGACGGCTTGGTGCAGTGACTACTTCACTGGGGAGCCTGTTCCAGTGTGCAACCACCCTCTCGGTGAAGAACCTCTTCCTGATGTCCAGCCTAAACTTCCCCTGCCTCGGCTTAACACCGTTCCCGCAAGTCCTATCACTGGTGATAACGGAGAATAGGTCCCCTGCCCCTCCACTCCCCCTCACGAGGAAGTTGTAGACTGCGATGAGGTCTCCCCTCAGCCACCTCTTCTCCAGGCTGAACAGGCCCAGTGACCTCAGCCGCTACTCATATGTCTTACCCTCTAGGCCCTTCACCATCTTCGTCACCCTCCTCTGGACACTCTCCAACAGTTTAATGTCCTTCTTGTACTGTGGTGCCCAGAACTGCACACAGTACTCGAGGTGAGGCCGCACCAGCGCAGAGTAGAGTGGGACAATCACTTCCCTCGACCGACTAGCAATGCTGTGCTTGATGCATCCCAGGATACGGTTGGCCCTCCTGGCTGCCAGGGCATACTGCTGGCTCATATTCAACTTGCTGTCAACCACAACCCCCAGATCCCTCTCTGCGGGGCTGCTCTCCAGCGTCTCGTCGCCCAGTTTGTACGTATAGCCAGGGTTGCCCCGTCCCAGGTGCAGGACCCAGCACTTGCTTTTGTTAAACTTCATGTGGTTGGTGATCGCCCAGCTCTCCAATCTGTCCAGATCTCTCTGCAAGGCCTTTCCACCCTCATCCGAGTCCACAACTCCTCCAATTTTGGTGTCGTCGGCAACTTTGCTCAGAACACCTTCTAGTCCTACAGCCAAATCATTTATAAAAACATTGAAGAGGACTGACCCTAAAATGGAGCCTCGAGGGACACCACCAGTGACCATTCACCAGCCAGATGTGGCCCCATTTACCACAACCCTTTGAGCCCTGCCCGTCAGCCAATTGCTCACCCATCGTATGACGTTTTTGTTAAGTTGTATGCTGGACATTTTGTCCATTAGGATCCTACGGGAAACCGTGCCAAAAGCTTTGCTGAAGTCCAAAAAGATCACATCAGCTGGTTTCCCTTGATCGACTAGATGGGTGATCTTATCATAAAAGGAAATCAAATTTGTTAGGCAGGACCTACCACTCATGAAGCCATGTTGGCTGGGACCAATGACTGCATTGTCCCCCAGGTGCGCTTCAATAACTTCAAGGATCATCCTCTCCATAATTTGACCAGGCACTGACGTGAGACTGACAGGCCTGTAATTGCTAAGGTCTTCTTTCTTACCCTTCTTGAAAATTGGCACAACATTTGCCAGCTTCCAGTCCACTGGGACCTCTCCAGATTCCCAAGATCACTGAAAAATAATTGAGAGAGGTCCCGCGATGATGTCAGCCAGCTCTTTGAGCACCCTGGGATGAATCCCATCCGGACCCATGGACTTGTATGGATCCAGGTGGAGCAGCAAATCCCGCACACGTTCAGGGTCGGTTGGGAGTTTGTCATTCCCACCGTCATGGTCCTCCAGCTCAGGGTACCCTGGGTCCCGAAGCCCATCATCAGCGTTGAAGACAGAGGCGAAGAAGGCATTAAACGTCTCTGCTTTGCCTATGTCATTGTCTGTGAGGAGACCCTCCCCATCTAGTAGCGGACCTATGTTTTCTTTAGTTCTCCTTTTTCTGTTCACATATCTAAAAAAAAACTTTTTATTGTCTCCCACAGACATGGCCAGCTTCACCTCTAGTTGGGCTTTGGCCACACGAATTTTCTCCCTACAGACACGAACAGCATCCCTGTATTCCTTCCTCGTCGCCTGACCCTCCTTCCAACAGCCGTACACTTTCTTTTTTCGCCTAAGCCTGTATCTTCAGTAGAAGATCCCTGGTCAGCCAGGCCGGCCTTCTGCCCCGCCTGCCTGACTTCTGATATTTTGGAATTGCCTGATTTTGTGCTTTCAGGAGGCAGTGCTTAAAGGTTGACCAGCACTGATGGACGCCAATGCCTTCAAAAGCAGTTTCCCAGGGGACCTTGCTGACTAGTTCCCTGAGCAGCCTGAAGTCTGCTTTCCCCATATCCAGGGCTGAAGTTTTGGTGGCAGTTTTCCTTCTGTCACCATAAATTCTAAACTCAACCACTTCATGGTCACTATGACCGAGACGGCTGCCAATTGCCACGTCTCCCACAAGACCCTCTCTGTTCTCCAGCAACAGATCTAGGAGGGCACCTTTCCTAGTTGGCTCCCTTAGCACCTGCACCAAGAAGTTATCGTCTAGGTGCTTTATGAACCTTCTGGACTTGCTCGTGTCAGCCGCATGGTGATCCCAGTTGACATCTGGCAAGTTGAAATCCCCCATAAGGACAAGGGGAGTTGATCTCAAGGCATCTCTTAGTTCTGCAAAGAATAATTCATCGGCATTGTCATCCTGGCCAAGTGGTCTGTAATAGACTCCCACAACGACATCCCCTTTATTTGTTCGTCCCTTAATCCTTATCCAGAGACTCTCAACTTTGCCATCGCCAACTTGAAGTTCCACACAGTCCAGCCCATGCTTCACATACATCACCGCCCCGCCACCTCGCCTATCCTGCCTGTCCCTCCTGAAGAGCCTGTAACCATCTATTGCAACACACCAGCCACAGGACTCATCCCACCAGGTTTTGCTTACGCCGATGATGTCGTAGCTGTGGGACTGGGCTAAGACTTCTAGCTCATCCATTTTATTCCTCATACTGCGTGAGTTTGTGTAGAAGCACTTCAAATGCGCCTCCCTACACACAGCATCTCATGTAGCCGACCGAAGGGCCTCACTAGCACACAGTCTCTCTGACTCTAGCGCACCATCCCTTAGCTCATCACCGACGTGCCTGGTTTAAAGCCGACTCTAGTTTAAAGCCCTATCTATCAGCCCTGCCAACTCCTGAGCAAAAATCCTCACCCCTCTCTGAAAGAGGCGCATCCCATGTGGTGCCAGCAGGCTCGGTGTCGCGTAGACCTTCCCGTGATCGAAAAACCCAAAGTTCTGCCGGCTGCACCAGTCCCGAAGCCACGTGTTAATGTGATGAGTCTGCTTGTCAGCATCGATCCCCCCTATCAGAAGGACAGAGGCAAACGCAACCGGTGCCCCTGATCCTTTAAGTAGTCGCCCCAAAGCCCTAAAGTCCCTTTTGATCGCTCTCGGACTTCTCGTTGCTACCTCGTCATTACCAGCCTGAAAGACCAGTAGCAGGTAGTAGTCAATGGGCCGTACCAGGTGCTTGACTTTCTTCACGAAGTCTCTCACCCGAGCCACAGGGAGGCAACAGACTTCCCTGTAGGTTGGGTCTGGTCATCATAGTGGGCCCTCTGTCCCTTTCAAAAGGGAGTCCCCCATGACAATAACCCTTCTTTCTTTTTTGACAGTTGATGTAGCAATGCGGGGGGGAGGTTGCCTTACCTTAGGCACCCTCTCCAACTGGGACAGGCTTTCATCTACTTCATTGTTCTGACAGTTGCGTTCTAGACCCTCATACCTGTTACATAAGGGTAGATGGAAAGGTGAGGTGGGCACGGACAGGGCTCGCCTACCACCCCGAACAGGAACCTGCCTCCATTCCCCCCTTTGGCCTAGGTCTCCTCCTACTGCCTGGTGGGATGAGGGAACTTTTGTCTTCTGCATAGCAGGAGACACCTGTGCTGTGGCAGGCTCGTGAGTCTGTCCGAGAGAGGGTAGAGCACACCTCTACCAGTCAATTTCCCTCTCTGACTCCCTGATGCTCCTGAGCCTGCTCACCTCCTCCCGAAGCTCCGCTACCTGGCTGAGCGGCTCTTCAATCTGGGCATACCTCCCACAGGCATACCCCTCGCTGCTGCTGTCGGATATGGACAGAAGACTCGGGCATGCCCTGCAGCCCAAGACCTGGGTGGCTTCGTGTTTCCCTGAGCCCTCCATCTGAGTGGCCACATCAGTGACTGTGGCTGGAGAGGCCGCAAGAGATGCGGAGGCCATGGTTTTCTGCCTGGTTGATACCACGACCAGGTTCCTCGCAGGCAGGTTACAAGCACGGAAGAGAAAGACCACTGGAAAAGATCGGCGAGGGACCCTCCCTGCTCGCCCTGCCGCGCCCCGCCCTGTTTGCCCGCGCTCCCTAGGGGCTGCTTTTGAACGGCCGCGGAGGGGGCGCTGCTGGCTCCGCCTACGCCTCGTCAGCCTCCCTCACGAGGGCTGCCGGCGGCTCCCTCGGCTGCTTCGAGTGGCCTCGATGCCGAAAAAAAGCCCTGCCTGTCTCGATCCCCCGCTCCGCTGCGGAACGCGTCTGCCCCGGAGCCGATCGCCTCGGCAAGTTTTTTTTTTGTTCACTGGTGGCCTGAATCAGAAATATCAAGCAAATCAAGGGGGCCACAAAGGCTGAAGTCTGCAAGGTGAGTTCCTACTCATGCCACTTGCTGACATTATTTATGTAAATTGCATACAAGATGAGTACATTAAAGTACCTTCGTCGCATTGATGGAAAGACTGATGTCACCAGAAGAGTTGGAAATTTCAAATACATGTTTTCTGTGATTCTGCAGGAAGCAAGCATTTTTCGAACCCCAAAGACCATTCGCAGCAGGCCTCGTTACACAGCTTCAGGCTAATTTCCGATGGTGGTGTCTTGACACTATGCTTCATTCACTGCCTGCCCTAAAATAGGCTTCTGCTGGAGGTCATAAAAAGCCACGCAGTCCAGATTACAAGATCTTGGTGGGGTCCTGCAAGAGGCACAAGAGCATCTGCTCTTTCAACCAAGGCCACAGGCACTGGCAGCTAAGCAAGCAAAAACAGAAAAAAAAGAAAACAGAAAAGCAGAGCTAGAGGGCAAGCTACAAAAAAAAAAAAAATCAAGCTGAAGCTTCAAAGACACAGAAAAAAGAAAGAATGAATTTATTTCAGGAATCTATTCTCCCATCATATTGCATGAAGCACCATAAGTCTCTTGGGATCCCGGAATACTAGAAGTTAGGCGCCCTTAATTTTCACTTAGAAGTATTAGTAGGTCCTGAGAACATACTTTTCATTGGTTTCTCTCATACAGTCTCAGGGGCAAAGACCCTGCCACTCTTTCATATAAATTCATTATATGTGCCTCTCTTCTTCATAGTAGTTCACTTTTGCAGAAGGGGAACTGTAGAGCTACTCTGACTAATCCCCAGGGGGACACAATAGTGGATGAAAATAACATTCAGGCTTCATAGAAGTTCTTAGTACAATTACTTTTTGCTCGAGGTAATGCAAGAATCAATAGAACGTGGGGAACTGTTGGGAAAACCTCTCATTTGTTTGTCCTGTATCAGTCCTTTCGGATTTTCAGTCCACTATAAAAGTAGGAATATGTGAGCGAGGTCACGTGAAACCTACACAGAAAAAACAAAAGCAGTTGCAGTTTGACACCAAGTCTCTGAATAAAACAAAATTTGTGAATCAGACTAGCAGGGAGCCACCTATTCCAAACAACAAACACAGAGGTCCAACTTGTAATTAGCTTCCAACATCAACCAAGATCTCATTTCTTTGAGAATACTTTCTTGAGAATAAAATACAGCTTTCATGGGTAGGGAAGAAACATTAGTTTCACTAGGAAAATTACAATGCTTTGCTCAAAAACAAACAAAACACTTTCCCTAAGATAAAAATGCTCAACTTTGCCCAAAAAGTCCTTCAGCAAGAGCAAAGTTTCTCCATGTATCAATTCCACAAGACTTCAGTTGTGCAGGTTTAGAACTTAGGACTTGCAAACAGGAAATGGGTCCAGTGTTAAACAGACTGCTTCAGATATTCTTGCTTTTGGCTGTTCTGTTATTACAGGGACTCAGATGAATCTCTGAAAAGCACATCTGGCCGTACAGTTTAAAAACAGGAATAATTTTTAAGCACAAATTCCTATCCTTTTCCTTGGAAAAAAAAATAGACAAAAGAGCAGACCTCCCTTTTTGTAGAACTGTGGAAAATGAATAAATTGTACAGTTTGTAAAGTCAGATACATTTGATGGCATGTGCTACGTATGGTGTCAGGAGATGAATATTAATGAATTTGAACTTTGTAAGTATTACATCTATTAATCAAACTTAAATCATTCTATTTCTGTTTACCAACGTTAGCTTGGGCCTTCCTAGAAATAGACCATCCCATGTTTAACCTGGGAAGCCTTCAATGTGCAATGGCAATCCCTTTCAAATCACTGCAGCGGTGAAAAAATGAGCCACAGTCTTAGGCAGTTGTTCTCTCCCTTAACGACTTCTTTACCACAGTTTTGAGGAGAAAAAAAAATTAAAAAGTACCCACTTCTTCCTGCTGCTGATAGATGTTTCTTTTTCTTCTTTGTTCCCTCCCAAAGGTGAATAACATGAACTGTGAACCCTGAGAGTAAGCAGGAAAGGTGGTTACTCTATTGAGAGTGTTTCATCTGTTCCTTAACAAACGCAGGTATATATTTTCCTGAGCTTGGCTGAGACACAGTGTCAGCTACCACGCTCTTTCCATTGGCCCAGCACCTCCATCCATTATTTTGCTAGCAGCGTCAGCTCCCAAGGAAAAGACTTGCTATTACGTATTTTGAGGGGTTGTAATTTTCCCTGAACTTGATTATGAGGCTTCAGGGTTTCTGAAAATACACATATTTTGCCGTATCTTGCCTAACAAAATTTATTTGAATATTAACTGAGATTTCATACCAAACTAAAGTGTCCTACTATATTATTTTTGTAAGACAATTTTGGTTTGTATTTTTGACATTTGACCAAAATTACTCCTGAAATTATGGTTTTTATTTGTAGTACTCTTATAACAGATAATTTGCAAAATGTAATATACAAACCACAATGGCAAATTCACTGTTATTGTTAAAAACTTGGAATAAAGGAAATATTCTGAACTGAGAAAGCAAAATCAAAATTCTGTGGTGCATCTCAGTATCTCTGTAACCACATTTGGGCATAATAATAAAGTTTGATACATTCTTTGATGCTTGATGCTTCTCCCCAGATGAGAGAAAGCACTAAATCCATGACATTTTGCTAATTAACTTGAACACTGCATTTAATAATCTGAGTAAGCAGAACACAGGTATGTGTTATTGATATTCTCCAAGAGTTCGATGCATGAAAATGACTGAAAGTACTTCTGAAAATAATTTAAAGGCAAAGGCTAGTTTGTTATAGCCTAGATGCTAGGCCTATATTACACAACTGTACTGAGGCATTTTGCATCAACTCTAAGGTCCACAAAACCCTGATCCATGCAGGAGTATGAGCGCTGTGACAAGCAGCACCTTCGTGACCACCTTCAAGAAATGACACTGTATTTAGACAAACTGTAAGAGATGACGTGAATGAAGGAGTAGCTTTTGTCAGTAGATAGGGTTTGATAAGAATTTTAATTTGCATGTTTTCAATTAGCTTGTTTATTTTACCATGCATACTCACTTGAAATTGTGGTTTTGCCACATTTAAATAGCATTTGATACTTAGTAAATTACAACCTGTCAAATCACACACAAACCATACACAACATGAGCACTCTTGGCTTCATTTTTCCAACAGCTTTAACTCAGGACATCTGAAAAAACATAGGATATAACCCTCCTTTCATGGAATATTTGGGATAAGGAGTAGCTCGATTGGTTGTTTCAAAAACTGACCGATCCACTTTGTGTTCAAGTCAAAATCGTTGTGTTAGGGGAAAAATATTTTCCTATCACAACAATCCAAGTAGAAGTTTATGACAGATAACCTGATAAATCCATCAACATTCAGACTTGCATAGAGAAAGCCAGAGACACAGATTGATCAGCCTTGGCTTGATTGATGCTGCCTCGGCTGTAAGTCACTGTACCTACTGAAATACAGTGATGAATCTAGGCCAGGAAATTTAAGCAGTTGCTTTGTCCTTAAATATGAATACTACCTGTCCTTATAAACATGATCAAAAAATTTCCATCTTCAGATAGCATTGTGTTTAGTAAATGTTAGGCACAATCTCTCCAGATTCCATCAGTCCCAACAAACAGATATCCACTGACTGTAATGGCCTCGTGGACATCTAACTCAGATGCAGACTTTTACACTGTGGATACAAAAGTCTGGGAAGATGAACCCCACCAAGTACATGTGTATTCTCCAGCCAGAGCACCCCTCACTGCCTGTGTGTGAACATGCATGCCAGCTTCACTTACTGTTCACTAATGACTTTCCCTGGTGAGCAAACTCACCTTGCTCAGCTCCTGTCTCAGTACAAGGGCTGAACACACCTTCAGAAGTTCCCTGAAGGGCCCACAATTATGAACGTGGCCAGGGCAAGCTACCTGGTCTTGAGGCACAGTCAGACACTGTTGCTAGCAGTGTTGACAACTGTTAAGAGTTTCTCTTCATATGTAGAGACACATTTTCAGATACTGACCAGAAAAAAACACTGGGAATGGAGCAGTCATTTCATGGAAGACCTCACCTATGCTTTATTCCGGAATAATAATAATTTAAACAAGTAATAAATATTTCTCCAGTTTGGAAAAGCAGTATTTATTTCCATCAACAAATAAGTCTTGTTTCCAGTCACATCTGTGTTGAATAATGGGAGGAGTGTTTTAAATTTCGGTACTATTTCTTTATTTTTTCCGGTGAGTTCTTCAATGGAATCTTTTTAAGGCCTTGGTATTTCTAAGAGTTGTGTGGCAGTTTAGGATACCACATTTGCTTGTAAGAAAAATACTCCCTCTTACAGTCTCAGGCAAACCAAATGTAAGCCAATCATTTCATTTTTTAATGCCTCAAGTTACTTACAGATGGATACGTTCCCTCAAGTGAATCAAGTGAGCTTTTAGTTCCAAAATACACAAGATACAGGACTCAGATTTAGCCTGAAGCCCTTTCCCTCAATGGTTGTCAAAATAGTAAGAAATGTCTCCTGAAAATGTCTCTGAGATGAAGTTAAGACATTTCATACTATAGAGAGTAGCTAAACTGGGAAGATTCCCTTGTTTCAGGAAAAGAGGAGCCAGTTTCCCTTCCTTTTAGAAACTCTGACAGTCTAAGAGGAGTCTAGGTCATAATCAATTGTGCATATTATTTTAACAGATTGTCTTCACAGCAGGAAGGATCTTCTTGTTTTTAAAATAAATTCTTAACAGCTTCAATTGTGGCCACCTACAGACCAGATTTCATGCAAAATCAAGAGTCCATGTTTGAAAGGAGAAAAAAGGAAATGAGAAAAAAGGAAGCTGTGAAGGGAGATAACGAAGTCCGTAACTAACTGTAAGACGTATGGATCAAAACAAGCTACAACTTTACAAGAGAAACAAATACAAAAAACAAAAGAGCTGATAAAAGGAAAGTGAATTACTTGTACGATCCTTTTAAATACACAGAAAATACATTTTCCAAAAGGTCTGCCTGATGCTGGGCTACTAGTACAGGCAGTCTTCCTAAATGTAGCTTTGATTTCAGAAGAATTGGGGATGTTCCCAGACACAAGGTGGGGATGCAGATCTTTTCTTCTCTTACCAAAGGAGAAAGAAGCACTGGCATTTTTGAAAATGTTTGGAATATGAGGCAGCTGAGCTAAACACTGACAAACACCGAGTGAAATTTCAGGCAATGATTCTTCATGTTATGCCTTTCTGCTTAAACTCTCTGAGTACTATCAAAGTCGGAGGTGGTTGTTCACGTATCTCACCGTTGTGTGCCTCTGCTGCACACGTCACTTCAGCATTTTATCTCTATCCTTAAAAAGGAGCATCCACATCAATACAAAAAAATCAGGTCAGACAACGTAATCTAAAACCCAGATTAAAATATTTTGGAGAAACCGATTAGTTTTAAGCCAGATGTGGGAGGGCCAGCATCAATAGCTGGGAGAAGTTGAAACATGGACTAGAAAGCAACAGAAAAAGGTGAGACCTCTCCTGTCGGCAGCTGAATGGATTTAGATTGGGGAAAAACCCCTTCATCCTATATGTAGCTAGAAGCTTCCAGGAGTGTTCACAACACAAACTTAAGCATTTTCCAGGCAAATGTGGTGCAGGAGGCAGCCCCAAAACTGTTCTGCTCACCAGCCCCTTAAATTAAGTGAGCCTCAAAGAAAGCACACAATGGTATGACAGGAGTACTTTGCACAGGAGAGCTGTCACTGCCATCCAATTTAAATGTGATCAAGCACCTTCAAACAAGGGAAGATAGCTTTTGGTGAAAGGAATAAGGAGATTAAAGATAGTTTGATTAGCAGAAAAAAGAAATCTGTCACATAAAAGATTGCTTGACTGGGGAAGACAGGTATGGGGATTCTTTTCTAGTTTGATTTTGCTTTTCATCTAAACAAGCCAGGCCCCACCTATATCTGAACATTATTAGGAAAGTCTGTTCTTTAAAGTCTTCTATGACACGTCAACTTAAGAAGCACATAGTCATATGAAAAGACCCACAAATAACTTTGCATTTTAGGTGACCACCTGACCCCTCACTCTCTAAATCGATAAACAAACAAAAATCTAGCATTGACTTTACTGTCTTGTTTATTTGGGGGGAGGGGGGAGGGAGGAGGGAAGTGTTGAAAGGCAAAGAGAAACATAGCTCACAGCTCAACATATGAGCCAGTAGGGTACTTAAAGGCAGTATAAAAGCTAGATGAGCCCTGTATAGCACATATGACCAAAGGCTGAAAGTAGTACAGTGATGGGGGGAAAAAAGGAGAAAAGAGGAGAAACAGTGATCATAAAATGTCTATCATTCTAAATCCTAGACTGCCTGAGAGAAGAAAGGTAAAGTTGGCCACATTTTAGGGAATGGGTTTGCTCAGCAAGGTGGAAGAAATTTTGGATGCCCTAACTGAAAAAATCTGCTTTTTTTTTCTATACCATTGGAGTTCAAAATGCCACACTTCTTCATCTTTCATTTTCGTAAAACTCTGCATAGTTCCCTGTGCTTTGCAGTTATATCTCTGCTTTGTGCCTTTCCTGCAGTAGTAGCAAGCATGGCTTTAAAAAAGGAGAAAAAAATAAAAAATACTGCAGCCAGCTCCACAACACAATGAAATGGGAAGGCACCGATATTTCTGTCCACATGAGATAAACACTCTGAGTTTTGACAAAGATCATAGTCCATTTCACTCACATCTGAAGAAATCAATACAGGAATTACCAGCTGATCAATACATATGAAAAAAAAAAAGGGTTTGATTCGCTATTTAGTGGTGCTGTGTGAAAGAGGGCAAGTCTGTAAGCTGCACCTCCATCTCCAACAATCACTGACATACGGGTGCCAGGAATTCAGACCCATTATGTGATACCCAGTGTCCCACCCTGCCTCCGACCTCTGACGGCAGCCTCCCTGCCCCGAGCAGAAGGCAGCAGCAGCCACTTCTGTCAGGCCCTTTCCACTTAGCATCTGACTTCTTCTGAGGTGCCTCCCTGTTCCCTAGGCAATGCAACTTCACTGGGGAAGCCCTGAGTCAGCTAACTAGGATGTGGACCCTCCATACAAAGAGAACTAAATGCAGGATATCCCAGGTAAACCCTACATACCGTAGGAGAATATCATGACTACCTGGCAAGTCCCTTTCACGAAGGAACCTGCTCTGACCAGCAATGTCATCCCAGGTCCAAGGGGAGTGAGTTTCCTCTCATAACAGATGTCTGCATGTAATTATTCCCAAATAGTTGCCTCCAGGCTGTTCCCCTGACTGCCATAGTCTCAGAATTGAATCACAGAAGCCAGCTAATAAGCTGGGAGCTGCCCGAAGGCAGCCAGCTGAGCAGGGAGGCATCTCTCCGAGCTAGCAGGGAGTTCTGAGGACAAACCTGAAATCTCATCCTTTCCAGAAATTAAAGCTAGAGGAATATATTTGCCTTTGAGGAATCTAGTCCATTTCTTCTCCCCCATAACCATTTCCTTTAACTACTTTCTTCAAAAGCCAAGAGAAAGCCTCTCCTTCCTTTCATTCAAAATGCATCAACACCCTCACCTTGGTGGTCCTTAGTATCTGAGTGTTTAAAGCACTCACAGAAAAAATAGAGGAAGTGTGTTAATTTACTCTCTTGGCTTTATTAGGCACACATCTGTGCACTCAGTCTTTCAAGTGACTACTGTAACAAAGAGGTCACCTTTACCCTCAGAAGCAGGGCTGAGGAACTCTCACTGGCCAGCATCACCCACCAGCAGGACTGGGATGTATGCCCGAGGATCTTTAGCCTTTGACATAGACCCTCTCAATATGGGCAGTTCAGTCTTGTGAGCCCTTCACGCAAAATAAGACATTCAGCTGAAGGGAACGACTCAGTTGACCAAACAGTCCCATACATTGGAGCATAAAAGCTCATCTACCGTCTGCATTTTTTAAAATGGTGAGTGAATGGGGAAAGAGGGAAACAGTAATAACTTCTGAAACCATGTTAGGGATCTGTTCAACCAGATTTGAAAATTACTGTCTGGAAATGACCTCGTTGCTCCACCTGGAGCTCCCCCCCCCACACCATTTCTGGGAAAAATATATTTATATATATGTTTTAAGATGGCGCTTTGTAAACCTTGCGTAGAGCCAGCTGCACTCTATCATATCAAATTCTCTTCTACGCTGATTCTCCCAGAAAGGTTTCATCAACTTACAAGCAGCTAGGTTGTAGCTTTATTTCCCCTTAGGATTCTGCTATGTGTCAAGTAAGAAATTGAGACTAAACAAGAAAACGTGGAGTAAAGTTTAAGTACCTCTACTGCGAAAACTGTTAAATGAGAAACAGACATTGCAGACTACAAGTGTCAATTAGGTACTGGTTCCACTGGGAAATGACATTTTCACATTGTTTCTGCCTTCTGGTTTGCTGTTGATAAATCTGGGCTTAGAAAAGTTACCTTCTAGGTACATGCATTCTTGATGTCTTTCCTATGTAGGCCTGTCAGCACAGGCATATCACAGCTAAACTTGTTTGTCCATATCATTTTTAATTAATCAAAAAGTTAAAACACTGTAATAAAAATATCCATTTGCTTCCTCACTTACTGCAAATCTGGGGTATTCCACTGTCAGAAAGGAGTAGCAATTCCAGAAATCTCTGGCTTCTGGCACCAAAAAAAAAAGTATTTCAGTGAGATCTGAACTGTGATTGACAGATGGGTGCAAAGCATCCCTGAAAGTCTCCCTTACAGATCGTAAATTGCATTGCCTTTGCAAAAAGAAAAGGAGTTGGAATGACTGGGAGGCAAAACATCCAGCAAGTGCTTTACAAAGTCTGGTGAATTCCAAAAACTGAACATAATGTCACATGCTTCCAAAAGTGCTTTCTAGGAGCTTGACTCTTCCTTAATAATACAGCCTCTCCTATGTTAGGCATGTAATTGCTGTGAAAGTGCAGTGGTCCTACTGTCTAGCAAAGATAGGATCAGAAGAGAAGTATCATCCCTGACAACACTGCTGCAAGTGTGGCTTTCAGGGATGGGAGATGCTCTGTTCCAAACCCCACAGAAGACAGACTGTTAAAAGGTTTTGAGCTCAGTGCTAAAGTCTTTGCAACAATAACAAATCAGTCCATACAGAGACCTAGTTTATGAAAAATGGCTGATTGACTCCCGAGTGGCTGAAAAGGTGCAGCTGAAACTGAAATTTGGTCTTCTAATTCTATCTCCATATACTGTTGTAATCCCATCAGTCTCCTTTCACCACTCACTCCTGGATTCCTCCAGCCCGAGATTTCTTTTTTCGCTTAACCCCACACTCACATCTGAAATCAGAAGAGAAACCTCTTCTTGCAACCTGTGGTGTCATGTCATTGTGCTTCCTGAGGACAAAAACACCCTCCTGCACCAGCACCCGGATCACTGGAATGCAGTGCCATCAACACTACAATGGATGTTTCAGTTGCTTCTGCATTCCAAATGGACTGTGAATTTGACAAGCTCCTGTCATAATGGCAAATATTTCCAACAAATTTTAGAGCTAATATATTCTGATCCCTACAGAGCAAATTTTGAAAAAGAAAAGTATGTTAATGTACAGCTCAGGATTGGATAAAAAGGGCAGAGCTCTCTGCAGAGAGGAATGTAACAGGGAACATACAAAGGCAGAGGAAACTGATTTTCAAAACGTTCAAACATACGTTGTGCCTAAAGCAAAGCTAATGTTTCCTCTTCCCAAATGCCATGAAATTGCAAGGAAACTTGGGAACACGTAGCTGAATTAGAGCCCTCGAAGACTTTGGCAGAGGGCCTATTCAGTTACTGACAAATTAAAAGTTTAGAGTTTCCCTGCAACATCTCCCCACCTCCCCACTGTCACAGAAAACAGGAAAGCCTGACGAAGTCCCATGTATACCAGTAGGTGTTGGAAAGTAACAAAACACTTGTTGACTCGGAAAAGGCAAGCAGGCATGGACAGAACCAGAGAAAAACCACAGAAACCCTCCACGAAGAAGGAATAAAATATGCAGATTCAGAGCTGTACGGGAATGACAGACGGTGTTCCAGTAAGGCAGGCTCACCTGTGAGTAGTTCCTGCTCTCCAGGGACCACATCGTAAGGGATTCTTGGCTAAGTATCACTGTGGTAGAAATGCAAACACAGTTACGTAATGGGATTTTTCCTCGTAAGTGCTGCCATTGTGCAGAACACAATTAAAATAAACTTTGCAAGGAAACGGAAGTTCAATATGCTGTGCAGCAAAAGACAGCATCTTTTTATGCAATCAGCAGCCTATGCTGTTTTGTTTAGTTACAGCCTCCAGATAACTGTGTTTCTGCACTTGCGGACAGCCAAAATTAAGCCTTTATATTGTGGGACTGACAGTGATTGGCTAGTGAAATACCTCCCTGACCAAGGTTTTGATTTGGAGTTTGCTCCTTTCATTAATCCAAGATAACCGCAGTGCATTTGGTCTTCGGATCTAGCACTCTGTGCATGCTTTTGGGAAACAGGAGCTACCAACGCTCCTGGGTCTGGTCTGGCCTAACACCTCTGGGCCTGACAGTAAAAGCCAGTTCTGCTTTTTATTTTACTAGACTTCAAATTATGTCAAAGATGTCAGCAGTCAAAAGTGTCACTTATAATATGGGATTCAAAAATAAGTGATCACTTCTATGTAACATTGTTTATGGAGCTAAATGGTCATGCACAACTTACACATATGCTCTTACATTGGGGGCAGATGTTCACATTGCTAGACTTACATGTCTGCTGAACTTGACAGCAGGGCATGATAAATATGATACAAGACTAGTCTTTAAGTTCCTCTCTCACATTTCCGCCTATCGCAACACATCTGCAAGGGTCTACTCAGTCAAAAAAGGAAGAGATGTTATGCTACCTAGAAAGTGGTATAAAAGTATAATACAGAAGTTTAAATTGCTAGCTATGAATGCATACCAGGCTTTCACCAGAAGGGACACACTGCCAAGGTCATCCTTCTCTGGGAGAACATTAGTTTCCCTGGAACTACCAGGCATGAAGAATGCTTCAAGAAAGTATTTAGGCCCATACATAGTTTGAAGTGTGTGCAGAAGTCCCTATCACCATTACAGCTGCTCAGATCCTTTAGGTACGCACATTTTAGTGCTTTGATGGACTTGAATGTCATTAAGTTAGAAAGTGTTTTTTTGAGATTGCCTCAGCACCCACCAGTTGCATTTTTGTTTCAGCCCTACACTTGACATCTGAATGAGCAGATGGAAATAAAAAAAGAGTACTTCTCATAAAAAAAATGTGTCCTATTACTATGCTTAACAAGACAAAAAATATTAGAAAAATTCAAAGGTACTCACCATATGCTGCATACAATCTACAAATGTTGACCTTGAATCAGCACAAGCAGTTCAAAAACACTAGTTAAAAATGAATCAAGCTGAAAAGTCTTAGAAAACTCAGCCCTAACATGAGCTGCTACTTCTGGTTTTGCATAATAATAATCAGTAGTTCATTTTCTTTTCTTTAAAAGAGAAAATTGATAGGGTGAGGAAAGGAAGTGTTTACTTATTTTCAGCCATCTTTCCTCTAAATAAAATCAGCCATGCTTTCTAGAATACCATGCCTCCTCCTCTTTTTCACTACTAAGACTGCCATCTTTTACTTAGGCAGGCAGACAGACAAGGAGGGAGCATATGGCCTATTTTGCTATGATGAAAAGCCTGCAATTACAGCAAAGAATTCCCATCATAATACTGTGAAAGCAGCACCACAAAGCTTTCATCTGAGTGCTGCTTCAGGTCACTCACCCCTCTTCCTTCAAACCCTGCAGGCCTCTGCTCACAAGCAAGAAAAGTTATTACTTCCCTATTCCAGTCAATAAAGAGTTGGCTTTTTAGACTGGCTCTTACAAACTATACACACAAAGGCACAAAAACAACATATGAACACACCTACTAATATGATTACAGTTACCAGTTTCTGCCTGCACCTGTGCAAGGCACACACACATTAAAGCAGTTATTCAACACAAACCATCCTTCGTGGTTCTGATTATTACTGAGCTGCAAATAGTGCACTGAGGTGAAACATTACCTTTCCTATAAAGATCCTCCAGGGGCTTGTAATGGCTTCTGAAACCCATGCCAGTCTGAATTCAATACACTGTCCCTACCTTATAGGCTTGCCAGACTCATTAGCAAGTTTTTAACTCCCCTTATTATGGCTGTCCTGCGGGGTATAAGCAACTTCATATCGCTGGTAATGTTCTCTAAGCGTTTTGATGCTAACATTGCTTTCCCTATTGATTCTGCTCACTTGGCAACATTGATTTTTTTTTTCTTTTCCACATTCGTATTGTGATGGGGAAGCCACACCATTTGCATAAGGTCCTTTTTTATGCCCCAAGTTCAGCTGTGGACAGGCAGGCACTGTGCTGCTAGTGGAGTTACCCGAGGCAGATAAAAAGGGTCCAGAGAGAGTAACTCATGTAGCTGGCCTGCTTACCACACAGAAAGGGCAACTCAAATACATATAATATAAATACGTATATATGTCTATACATAAAATACTTCTCAGCAAAAGAGTATTATTCCTTTCCGTGTTAAAAAAAAATATGTATCTTGCTTTATGAAAAAGATTGTACAGAGAGCACCTTTGGGTATGGTCACAGCATGTCACAGCTGTCCTCTGGTGGCCCATACCTAATGGATAGTATTCAAGCTGTTCAAGTCTATGCCAAGACCAGAGCAAAGTCAGTCTCAAATCAGGGAGCCATAAGTCCCTCTACAGTCTTTTATGCGTACCCAGTGAAAACTGAGGGCATCTGTGAACCTTGCCTGAAAGACCTTGAAAAAGTTTCCTCTAGTTTTGAAAGTAGCCAAATCGCATTGTCATTGAGAAAATACAGAATAGGTCCAGCCTGTTCGGATGTGTCTCTTTTTACCATTTTCAAGCGTTTTCCTGTAGCATACACTGTCAATGCAGAGACATGGGAGCGTGAAAGCATCATCACCTCTCTGTCTAGTTTTTAGAAAAGGGAACAAACGGTATTATCCCAGATTTTTTTTACAGAGACTAGGTATACAAGATGAATCACAGAAATTCCCAGAAAATACTAAATACTACAGCATAGCCTGAGCTCTGGAGAATGCAGTCATTGGGTCCTGTACTCTCCCGTAGTACAGCTTTTCTGTGAATTTATCTGCTACCTTTCAGAAACTTACAAGGCTGATACTGCAGCCATTGAACCTTTTGAACACCCTGAAGCAACTAGGAAAACTTACCAATTGTTTTAAAAATGGCAGCAAAAATTCAATAGTCTTGATTTGTTCCAAGAAAGACTTGGCTGTAACAAAATTCCCACTGACTGCAAAGGGAACATCAACATACAGCCCTTCCTACCTAAAAGCACAGTCCTGGTGCATGGCCAGGGGATCTGTACCTTAAAAATACTTCACAAGAAACACACAATACAACGATTAAACAGGTCTTTAATGTGATGGAAAATTTCCTTCCATTTAAAATAGGTTGTTTAATTTTGTCTCTCAGATGGCTAATAAAAAGCTTGAAAAACATAGTTATTGGGGCTATAAGAAGAAAAAAAGCCTTTGAAATTCTAAGATTTTGTTTTAAAATGTACTTTTTGCCCTTATGCCTCTGGAAAGTCAATTTTTTATTGCTTTTAACTATCCCAAGATGCAATTTCTTGCTGTGCTTCCAGGTTCCACCCAGTCAGTCCATGCAGTAGTACTGCAGGAGCAGACCCACACATGCCTTTCCACACGTGCTATCTTTGTTAATTCCAGTAATGCAATCCCAGAAATGTATTACCACTTCATCACCACCAGTCATGTCTCTAGGTGCTCCTAAACACTTCAGCCACAGAAGCTGCAGCTTTGTAAAAGGATGCTTACTGTAATATCAAAGAACTGCACAATTCACATCACTACTGGCAGAGGTTGTGAAGGAGACTGAAGGGGGAAAAGCACATGAGACAGCCATGTAAGAGTCAGGCAGTTACTCTGAACACTGTCATAATTTTTCAAAGTTGCAACATACACTTAGGATTGTAGGCAGCTAGTTGTTTTTTTTCCAGCATGGATGCAAAAGGTCCCTGTTAATAATATTCCATTTTCAAGACTGTTTTTGCAAACAGAATAAAACCTTAGCGATACAAAGTTAGTTTTGCATATTATGTAAAAATATACAGTAGATATAAAATACACAGTAGCTAATCTGAAAGCTATTCCCATTTACTGCAGTGTATCTTTACATGCTCTGTTCCTGCAGCAATCTTATCAGTGTGTAAAACACAGGGGTTACTTGGAATGAATATTGTTAATTTAAAATGACATTAATAAGCTATTAGAGCAGAAAGGTAAGTATACTGTGACTTAAACAGATCAGTCAATGAAGGCAAGCAGCAGCCTGGAGATGTTTTCTGGAACAGGGACTCTGCTGGTGGGAGCCATTTTGTTCTGAAGTGACAAGATTTATGCAGTTATCCTTCTCTAATGTAAACTCCTTGCAGCTTAGGGGCATTCTGTACCTTTCCGAGCCTTCCGCATTGTTGCCAGCGTACAAATACAGCAGCTCCTGTGTCAGATTAACCCTAAGCAGCAAAACCCCAAGGAGGGCTGTCTGCACAGATGCCAATGCCGACAAAAAGGAGCTGGCAGGGAGCGGCTGGATGCCAGATGGGGCCAATGCATCTCCTTTTCCATTAGGACTTTAATGCTTCTGTGTGTCGCAATCTTTCTTTCTTCTGTATCCATCCCCCTCCTGCATTTATTCTGATCAACCCACTTGGGCAAACGAGATCAGATTTTAATGGTTATTCAAAGATAAAAGGTCAAGAACATTTCTGAACATCTCACTTCCACCGGAATATGCTTTAGGAAAGCAAGAAGTTTTGCAGAAGAAAATTCTTTTAGCAAAAGATTTCAGTAGCAATTATCAGAATATTTTCTTTCAGGAAGGTCAGGGGTCTGTGTCTACTACTTGCTTAACTAATGGTAAATAAAATGGGAGAAATAATCCAACTCTCAAAGGAACTGCAGACCCAGGTACTTTGAAACACCCCCACCACCTTTCTGCATCTTTAAAAATGTACCAATTATCTCTCTGTCAGTAATCTTTTCCTCTTCTTCGTTCTTGCTGGTCCTCTGGGAGGACTAACTATTATATAGGGATAAGAGCATTCCCAGGTGTTTTTTTGTTTATATTTTTTATTTTATTTTATTTTTTACAGATACCTGTATATTTGAATAAGTAGCACATTTGAGTAAGCAGCACACCTTCAAATATTTGAAAGTTATCTTGTTGATTTGCTCTGGATAGTAGATAGCAAAACTCTACCTCCTTCACTAAGCTTAGTTTCTATTTTAAATAATCCAACAGAATCTTTTTCTTCCACCTCCGCATTGCTTCTTTTTAATATTTAATGGGAAAGGAAAATCCCTCTTGGGCAATTAAATGTGAAGTACAATAAACATAATTTTATATTGTTATATTATTAATCTAAAATGAAGGGGCATATATTAAACTGTACAGTACAGCAGAAATAAAACTGATTTAGAGAAATTCACATAGTAGAGGTGTCTGGAGATAACTTCTTCTGAATGTTGTGAGGCAAAATATATCGTGATGCTTGGACAGATTCCAACCTCCAAAGAAAATAAAGACAGAAATAAACATGTATTTTAAAATGTCTACAAAAATTGTCAAATGGTGATTTATTATGAATGTTACATAAAAACTGGGGGAAAATGTATTACAGAAGATTAGCTCCTTTATATGTGTGCCTTTTGAATAAGCAAATGAAGTCCCTTTGTTATTTACCAATTGATTTTAAATACAGATTTCATACGATGCAAGCACTTGGGATATTTCTCATTTTTAAAAATTAATATCGGAAGCAGGAAGATAGATTTAGAAGTGAACACAACACGTATTTGTAAAATAATTGCAGCTTATTGACCAAAACCATTAAAGGCACTGCAGACAGCAGCATTACTTGACAATCCTCATCGAGTTATTGATTCACTTCTCTGTCCCAAAAGCCCAGATGCTCAGGCTTTGTTCAGCACAGTGAACACAAAGGAAAAGGCACCTTTTCATTGCCACTGTTCAAGTCACTACTAGACATGCTCCTGTGCTACTTTTGTCAGGAAAGTATTGGTGTAAGGTGCTTGGAACAACAGAGACTAACACTTCTGACTCGGATGTGTCTTTGCAATTAGCACAAAGACTTCATCTCTGGCCTGAACAAATAGTGGGACTTCTCCAGGTGCCTCTTTCGCCATTGTACAGGCATTTTAATTGGCATGAAGGGCTTACAACAAGCTGTATATCCCACGGTGACATCTTCATACTGCTTGCAAATGGGAAAATCCTGAAATCTGAGTTTCCTGATGGAACGCAATAAACCCATAGACCTCTTATCACAGAGGAATGGATCATGATGCTGTGAAAGTTCTGAGGGGCACCTGAAGTCAGATCAGGAGCACACACTTCAATAAACCAGTGAATGTTCACAAACGAATTCAGCGTGGCAGGAAAGCCAGGCCACAGCGTGAGCAGAGATCTACATGCAGACCCTCTTATGGGCACCCACCTCATAAACTTCTCTGATTAAATTAACGTATGAGTCAAATCTGAGAGCTGTAAGAGACATTAAGAACCAAGTACCTACTATCACAGAGGAAGAGAGACCCCTTAGCACCCCCTGCCCTGCCCAGGTGAGCTACAAACACGACTGCACAAGCTTCCAGGACGCACAACGTGGCAACCACTGCAGGTCCTCTGCCACATTCCCGCTCCACCCAGGCAGCTGCTCATTGTGCTGAGTCTCTTCACAATCCTCATTGTTTCAGAGTCACATCTCAGCCACCTGAGACTGAGGGAAACTTTCTGGGGAGGGGTTTTGAGGAAAGGAAGCTTCTGCAACTTACCGAAGCTGTTTCACAAATAGCCCTCCACCTTAGTACAATGATTCCTCTCCAGCTGACCGCAACTGCTGTAGCCCAGCTCTCAGAGATTAATTTGGTGTGTGGCTTCTTGATCATCCTGACACTGTTTGACAGAGGAATTCCCAGAGAAACACCACACTTTGTAACTCTTTGTCATAACACAGAATGAGTTATCCACAATTAAAAGCCTGATTACAGGGTCATCTTCAAATTCTTTTCAGCTGTCCAATTGCAGATCCATTAGCAAAAGCACACATGGTTTTATTTCAGATTGATTGTCAGGACTATAATCAGACTTGATTTTATGGACATTATCGACGGCACGCCTGTGCTTCTGGAATGGCGCTAACCACTTTATCACATCTCGGTGTCTAAACTAAAGAACGGTTTTAAGGATCTCTGTTTTCTCTGCATGCTGTGAACAATAACATATGCACAATGAAAGCAGCAATATACAACCACCACAGGTCCTACACCTACTTACAGCTGACTTTTGACAACTTGATGGCTGGTTGAATTTCCTTCAGTTCATTCTAAACAGTCAGAACAAAACTAGTTAGTTAACAAAAGCATATTAATCACTATGCTGTGCAGTAACTACAGAATGAAAAGCATTTGTTCCAAGTAGGAAAATATTCGTACACTAAACCACTTGCTGCTCCACCCCATCTATTTTGTTGATTGGGCTGGCATTCATCAGAGGTAACACATTCTCAGCACAACTGGGACTTCAGTGCTATTGCCTTATCCATTCCCATCCCCACCCCAAACACTATGGGAGATGAGCAGTGTCTAGATCTTTTGTCGATAACTGACCTTTTTTTTCTGAGATATCTTCTTCTGTGGACATGACCAGATCAAAAAGAAATGCTCTCAATCTCCGTACTGATCAAAGAACTTCCACTGACCACAACGAAATCACCACTATGGAAAGACCGTATAACAGCAGAACTGAAATACAGCACTTCAGCTGTCAAAAGTGGAAGAAACAAGAGGTCAGGCAGTGGCAGAACTGTCTGTTCTTTGAATTAGAGAGAAAAGTGTCAGCCAAGAGGCAGGCTAAAAAGCAGCTAAACCAGGTGGCTTTGCTCTCTGGAAGTCTAACAATACCAAAGAGAAGCGACCTTTAGAAGCACTCAGTAATTCATTAAAGCACGAGGGAGCCTGCCAAACACAAGTCACTGTAAAATAAAAATGTAGTTATTTTACTCAGAGAGTTGGGTGGAAGGGAGGAGTACAATTGGCTTCTTGTAAGGAAAACAAGAAAAGAGGAAAACAGGGTGTTCTGTTCAAAATTAGCCTTATAGGAAATAAAAGTAACGAGGTAATGGTACTAATTACATAGAAGGGGTACTTAGGTCCCGTTTTACAAGCTCAGCCACTTGCTTACAACCTACCAGGTACAACTAAGAGCCAGTATCTGTCTGATGCTGGTACCAGGCAGCGGCATGTGTTCTATGAATTTCACTCTGCAACTTCCCCTACTTGGAGAGAGGAAAACTGCAAATTGAAAGACAGCATTGTACTTCTTGGCAAATGACGGGTTAAAAATGTGGTGAAAGAAGTAAAGACAGCATGGAGAAGGGCCAGCAGGCACTAATGGTACATATGCAGAATAAAAGAGGGTCTTCCCATATGAGATCTCCCTAGAATACAACTGTATTATACCCCTAGAATACAACTGCTCTCACTTCATTCTTCAAGGTAAAGCACACAGATAAAATGCAGAGCTGGGGAAGCTGGGACTTGAACACTTTTTCAGTCACCAAATGAGCGCTTTGTTATTGACCTGTGATATTAGCTTATTCCTGTTCTACCTTCTGCATTATTACAATGTTTTAACCCTTGGTGGATTCCCCCAAGGAACAATAGCTGAGAACTGACCGCATGGCAAAAAACAAGACTGATCAAGTACCACAAAACCAACAGAAACTGTCATCTGAATATCTTAGTGAATTCACATCAGCAGTACTTGCACCCATTTCATGCCTTATCCAAGTAAACACACTAGAGAATGTGTCTGTCGGCAGGAATCAGGCAAATGAATAGCGAATCACAAACTCAAATACAGACTATTTGCAGGACTTGAATCCCACATTTGCATTCAGGTCAGAATTGCTGGTGACAGCAGGTTCCGTTCACATAAGCAGAAACTGGCACAGACTGTGGCTTCTCCGTTCGCTTTTTGACATTCAGAACATTCCCTCAGACAGCTACAGACCACACCTTACTTTATTTCACGAAATTAAGAGACACAAAACTCAGAGCTGTTTCCAGGAAACTCTGAAGAGAGACATCTGTCAGAAAGATGACTTGCTTTCAAATTGCCTGCCTCTGGTACAGAGCCATCTGTAATGGCATTAGTGAGCATTAGGGGTGGAAGAGAGCACTTAGTAAGGAGCTGATATGAAGCCCTACACTACAGACAGGCAAGAAGCACTTTGTGTCCAGCCTCTTCAGTTTGCTGTTGTTTCCGAAGGAAGCCAGACTCTTTGTATATGGCGTCTTTTTTTTTTTTTTTTTTTTAATGCTAAACTCCATCAATTGTGTCTGCTTTATGCTATTTTAAAACCCAGCCAGAAAAGAAATCAGGAGACTTCATAACTCTCGACCCCTCCTCAACCCCACAAAACTTGGGAAAACAAATGTGCTTTTGCAAAGCTTTGTCAGTCTCCCTGAGGCTTCTTGAGCCTCTGCGCTTTCCACCATGGTAACTGTCTCTGCTGCTATTTTCAGTGACTAAAGAGAATTCCCTCACTTAACTGCATTGTCACAAGAGATTAATGCAATGTGGGAGCTGGAAGAGAGGGAACTTAGTTTGCTTGGCTTTGTTCAAGGTAATTCAACCAGTTCCTTTGAAATAGCCCTCTGGCACCTAAGCTTTCTCACCACAGAAATTATCTCCCCACTGTGCTAACCCAAAGGTGATACCAACTTTTAACTAAAAGCATCTAAAATCTTAAGCTGTTTAGAAAACTCTCAGCAAGATCTGACTACCTCTTCTCTCTTGTATTGAGCTAACATGATGACTCTTCCCCACCTGTGCCTAACAGACATGAAAAGCAGAGCAATGCAGGTACATCTCTCTTACAGTGCTTTGCCTGGAAGCTGTGATGATTTACTTCAGCCAGGGAAAGTTTCACTTCCCTCGGAGAGGAACCCAGGGCAAGCAGCTGTGCTCTCTTCTCTCCACAAAAGCAGGTTATCCCTCAGACTGCCAAGAACCATACTAAATTTCACCAATGGCTCAGCCTCTTTTGCACTCACCACTATCCCACAGGGAATTTCAGGTGATCAGCATCCTTTTAGATTGTACACTTCTTTTTCCTTTATTCACTATACTTCCCCCCTGTGTACACAAACACTTTTCTGGTCACATCATCACTCAGTATAAATCATCACGACTTCACAGCAAAGGGAAAAAGAATAAAGGTATTTACATAGACAGTGTGTGTGTGCTGAGAAGCTTGGGAAAATCCCCTCAAATTAAAACATGGGGTTAATTCACCAGTATTCCAATAAACGCTGCAGGCATCTCAAACTCCTTTAGGATATATAAAGCAGTAAGATTGCTGTTGATGTTCAGAATTGCCAGAAACACAGACTATATCTAAGAAGCACAGAAAGGGATGGGAATGGACAAAATGAAAGTGTACGGAGGCTCAGAAGTTAACCCACCTAGTTCCCTAGTTATCTAAGTTCTTCACATGTCCTATAAGTCTGCCTGTGTCTGTGTCTACAACATCCTGGGAAGCAGGCTGTCGAGGTCACGCATACAGCAGAGTTCACAAACTCAATACTTTACAGCTTTTTTCATCCCAATGGCCGTCTTCCACTCACTGCTCTTACCTCATAGCATGGTGAAAAAATTACCCAAAATATGGCAGGTTGATATTCAAAGTCTTTCACTTCTTGCAGGGACAATAAAACACATTCCTGATTAAATTCTCTAACTTTTAAACCACAAGGTGTTATCTAACCTCCCTGATAAAGTTTCAGAATACTCCCTGGATCACAGGAAATCAGAAGAAAAAAGACAGTGAACTACTGCATAGTGTGCTGACTGAAACATCTGTCTATACAGGAGAACAGAACAAGAAGCTAATTCCGAGGACACTTAGCATGAGATAAATAAGCCTGAAACCCAAGTTTTCACTGTTACAACAAGAGTTGGCTACCACATTACTTCTCACTTCTCTTACTTGCTTGGCTTCAGTTAATATTTTGTTGTCCAATGAAAATCAAAAAACTCAGCAGAATCTGATGGCTACAATAGTCTACTAGCCCATACCACATGCAGACTGTGGTCCTGCCAAGTTAAGCAAAGTAAAATCTTGTGTCTCGCATCCTGGATATGAGCTGTTAACATTGATGTATTCAGTAAAATCTGAAGAGTAGGAAGAAGAAAATAGTGTTCATCCTCCTTCAGTGGTTTTGCAAGAAACAGGTGCTTTAAGTGCCTGATTCTGTCCATAAATATAAATTCCAAGATAAATTCAGAGCTAAGAACAAGATTCAGAAAGTACTTGGTCTGCTCAAAGTAGGCACTGCAGTTACCCACAGTTTTCTGTAGGTAGCTCAAAGACAACTACGTTCCCTCAGTCTATTAGGCAGCACTTTCCTTAAGTAATGCATTCATAGCACACACTTTAACAGGCTTTCTCTCATGGCTGACTCAGCTCCCTAAATATCTTGTGTTTTTCCTCCTGTTCTCCATCTACAGTTTATTTTAAGCGCAGTGATATTCAGACAATAAGCAAACTGCTGGGGATGGTGTTCCATGCATATTTTAGCTTCTCATGTCACTTGGATGTCCTAGGGGTACAACATCAACTCTCTAAAAATAGAGGGAGAGAAAGAATGGAGGAGTTCTGTTTGTGTTTGTATTAGCTATCATCTTAACTGAAGCAGATTAAACATGGTAGAACTTTGAAGAATGAGCTTCCCCCAAGCCTCACTGCTGGAATATAGCTCCCTTCCGTGGAGACAGCACGTCACACAGGCACAGACTGGCTAATTTTTCCAGGAGCCTGAAGAAGTGACAGGAGGGGAAAAAACATTTCCTAATTTTCAGACAGAAAGCAATACATAGATAGAGGAAATGCTTGGATTAGTCTATCATTATCTTGCCATGAAACATCATTGCCTAATGCTTCATTTGATGGTAGTCTCCCAGCAATAGCTTCTATTTTGAGGGACACAAACAAGTGGCTCCAGAATACATTCTGCAGCAGAGGACTGTGTGTTGAGGGTTTAAATTATCTGCATATCTTTAATCTTAATCCACAGAGCAACGGAGGATCTGCTAGTTATTTATAGCTGGGCTGGGGTGAGCTGCTGTGAGCAGGGTAATTGAAACAGTATTTCAGCCTGTCTGCCACTGATTTGGGTAATAGCTGCTGTTAGCTATGGCATAATCACAACACTAAATGGAAAATAAAAAATAAAAAAATGCATTAAACACATGCTTTTATGTTATGTTTTATGATCGCATCTTATTTTTTATTGTATTTCCAAATTCTGTTGTTCCTTCCTTTCTGAGATCAATTTACTTGCCTGGCAGCAGTTTGCTATATTAAAGCTCAGGAAAGCTGATCTGCTTTCTCTTATTCTCTGGATTAACAGAGCTTTCAGCTTGAGAGCTGCTAAATTCCAAAGACTGAGGGCTGTGACCTCTTTTTAAAGTTGCTGTTGTGCTATAGAATCATTTCATGCAAATTTTTGTCCTTTAAATAATAATCTTTATTACTCAAAAATATGATTTTGTTCTTTTCTCAAGCTGCTAAAGTAGCATAAAGAAATCTCAGAAGAATCGGTCTATGAATTTTTCAGCAAATGTTGTTAATTCTGCTATCTATTACTTGTCATATACTACATTTGATATTTGGCCATGATTTCAGTTAAGTGCTCTAGTGCTGTTGCAAATCAGGAGAGACATGGGATGATTTACAACCGTATCCACTACTTCCTCTCCTTTTAAAGGAGAAAGTACTCCCAGGCAATGTATATTACCTTTGGATGTTATGCCCAAGTGCCTTGCAGTTCCTCAGCCAAGTGACAAATACTGGCTTAAGTCCCTGCTTTTCCAATCTTAGTGACTTCTGGGTGGGTCATACCCATCCTGTATTTTTGCAGGAACCTGCTGACCCATGACAGCTTTCCCATCACCCTCTTGTGAACTGACATCATAGGCCCCCGTGCCTTATATTCTGCTCGCAGCACCCAAATCTGTAAACTTTTAGTCACTGAATGCAAAATGACAGTCCCTTGGGAAACAGACTGCTGACCAGATTTCCCAAGTCTATCCACATTTGTGCAGACACATCTGCCTTCAACAGAACAGACATCCAGGAACTCTTCCACCTATAATGCCTGGACCAGGAAACAGTCACGATCTACCCTGTGCTGGAACAAGGACGTGGAAGTCCTGGAGCAGATTCCCTAGAAAAACAACCCTAGATTCTGAATGCTCCAGAGCAACTGAGATAGTGGGAACCAGCTTGACGCTGTTGGTGCTCCAAGAATCATTAGCACCACTGCTCAGGGCTCTTGAGAACCCCAATCCAGGGCAACACACCAGTTTTAATGGCAGCAAACCAGATTCATTCCGAGTAATTACTGCATGCGTTTTGTCAGAAGGTCCTCAAAACTGGCAAATTTATGTGAAACATGTCAAACTTGACAAATACGTATTTTCCTAAGAAAAATTGACTTCAAAGGATTTCCAGCTTGCAGGCCTTAACTGTCAAGCATGAGAACACACACTTCTAGGCATCCCGGCCACAGAACCATCTCTGCAGCAAACTCATAGGCTGCAGATCTGTTGTCCTCAGTCTCTGAATTTTAAATGTTACATCTTCCATTACCTTGAGAGCCATTGAGACTAGAGTCTTAAAGCCTTTTCTCAGGCTCAAACTTTAGTCCTCAAAACTTAATCATAATCCAATTCTGAGCTCTGCTCTGACTTCTAGACGTATCTGGCAATATTCTCTTTCAGAATTTCCTACTAAAAATCACAGACATCACCATCATGATATTAATAAGAATTTGAGAAGAAGGGTTTGGGCTGAACATAAGAATTCACTTGTAATCTAGCTAGACTCAGTCTAGTTTACTACCTCTGTAATACCACCCACTCAAAGATACTGAGAAATGACTTTTTAGAAGCATAACTATGAGCTACCAAGTATGAAATCTAATAGTTGCACAGGGAGCAAAATTCATGAAGTGCAGCCAGGCTACCCAGCATGCAGTCACACACCAATTGTTGGCTAAAGGCAGGCATTTCATTCAGTGCCGTTTGCCACGTTCCTTTCTATATACACACTCTGAAATGCAAAAAGAAACTCTGGTATTTCCAGAAGGAAACTCGGAAAGTCAAAGAAGAAATCCTGCTGGGATGAGGGGTTCAGCCAAATGAATCAAAGGGACACATGTGCCACCGGAACACAGAGGGCAACAAAGATCTTATCATATATCTATTAGCAGTAATTTATCACTTTTCTTTCTCAAGAGATAGCATTGGGATTTTTTTTCCCAACTCCAACAGGAACCTGTTCTGAGAACAGAACAAAAAGGTTTTGTGGCTTGCTACAGGGAAAAATACCATCATCTGCAGTATCTCAGTGAGAAGAGGTCACTTGCTTCCTTGGAAAGATCACAGAACAAGGAAGAAATCATAGTAAGGGCACTCTGATTTATGAGTGCCTAGGGACCCACTGAGGAAACCTAATCCCATATAACTGCTGTGCAGAAGCTAAAAGGCAGCCATTTAACCTTTGGACTGCCACTGCTACACAACCTAAAAAAGCATCCATGTGAAGCCTTGAAATGATAGAAGTTAGAGTTGGGAAAGACTTGTTCTTCTAGCATGGAGTCTGGCCCCCTCACAGTGCCAGAAAGAGTCCCCAGACAGATAATTCATCAATTACAGATTTAAAAAATCGCATTTCTAGATTTGAAAATGATACTCCAAGGAAGACAGTTCCTCATCTGAGCAGCCAGTACTAATGTATTTTTCCGTTGCACAGTCACTCACTGCTCCTGACACAGGTTCATATTACCGTGGTAACTTCTTTTTCATAGCAGAGACGTGTTCTGAGGAAGCCAGGATATAATTTTACAGACACATAGACTTGGGTGAACTCTGCCTTAAGGATGTTGTTATTTAATGGTAAATACACTACTGTACACAGCTTCAGGGAGGGTGAAATGTTACTTTTTCAGTCTAAAAAAATGTCTACGAGAGAACAGAACTGGTAAAATTAAAATCAGATGGATAAAGTTGTTCAGGTATGATAGTCACAAGGGCTCTGGCAAGGCTACCAGCACAGCAAGGAGGCACCCATAAGCACAATGCCCTCCTGATGACTGAGGTTATCGTGCTGCAAAATGCGCCTCTGGAGGAGCAAACCTCTGCAGGTCACTGTCCCAGGTGGGTCTTGCTACAGTTACTGCCCCTCTTCAGCAAGTCACCACACATTAAACCAGGTATTAGAGATGAACTTCTTCAAATGCGTTCCTTTAGCGGAGTGTGCATTTCCCAGAACAGGACTCAATATTTTGTCAGCCTTCCTCCACCCTGTGCTCCTTCTGTTCTCGCAGCAATGCAGCTGAGCCCAGCCAGCTGCCAACCCTGCCTCCTGCCCTCTCTAGTATGGCGCCTGTGTGGGAAGCCAAACAAACCTCTGAGCCATTAGGTGCATGTCCTCCCCCAGAAAACAAACATTTAAAAAAGGATTTTCTTCTGTCTGCCTGTATATGGTCTTCCTTCCAGAAAGGCCTCCTTCCTCTGTACAATTCGTCAGCACCATGTCCATACGAGCTCCTCACATCACAGGGTATTTTCAAGTTCATGCTGTGCAAGGCTTAGACTCGCTCATACCTCAGTGTACGTTCATGCACAGCAGCATGTGGAACAGCAGAGAGGAGAAAATATGACAATTTGATGACTATTTTGTGATGGATCAGAGCCTGAAGGAAGCCGATGGAAGAGCAATGTGGTTTGCACACCATACTGCTCAAGCAGTTCATAAGAGAGATTTGTACCTAGAGAAAGATTCATTCAAGATCCAGCATACTGCAACACTTTGAGAAAAATAGAGAAGGGAGTTAAGAAGAATGCCGCAGTGAAATACAAGCCGTTTTTCTTCTAAAGTGAAGGGGAAAACTTTTAAAAATGTATTGTGAAATTGCCAACCAATTGTGGCATCTGATAAATAAGAGATGGACTCCTGGAGGCGTTCAGCACTCAGATGCCAATACATCCTCGATATTATGAGGAAGTTTTGTGCATTCTTGGGCCCTGCAAGTCCTCAACACATATAGCTCAAGAGCTCTGCTGAACACAGGTGGGCTAAAAATATGTTTTAAATCAAATACTTGCTTACGTTCCTTGCTGAATCAGAACCAAAATCCTCTGTGTTGGCACAGCCTCAGTTATACAGAGTCAAGAATTATGCCAGGGAGAATGAAGTCAGTCATTTCTAGTGAAAATAAACAAGCTTGCAAAGCTATCAAGGACCACAAACAAGAAGAGGAGAAACAAGGCCAAGATTTTTATCTGTCCTTGAATCATGGCAGAGTACAAAGGAGGAAGCACTGAAAAATCTTTCTTTTCCTCTGCTTTTTCCTCGCTTGGCAGGATGAGTGGGTGTCCGCAGCTCCATTGAAATCGGATTATCTCACTTTCAGAAATGAATTCGCCAAGGAAACAGTTGCTTATCATGAGGCCGCAGATAGGATGCTCCCCAGACCACCCACCCCCAAGAACCCGGGATAAGCAGTTAATGTGCAGGACTAAGCAAGTGTTTGTTCTCCATCACAGAAGATGACTATTGGTAAGTTTCACTATCCCAATTTCCTGCTGCTTCCTTTTTCATGCTGCTTGCCCCAAGGTAAACTATATAATTTGAAAACGATGTCAGTCACATTCCTATTACTCTACTAAAGATGTACAATTCTCTATAAATACTTCTGGTCAAATCTCTTAAACCTTTCTCTTTAACAAAATAAGCAAATTGTGACTTTAATGTGAAATATAAATTGATGATTGTAATTTTTATTTTCATTGTATAATGACTGTGATTAGGCTACAGCACTGTTCTTGCTTCCTTCATGACCCTCAGATGCAACACTGAACCACACCAACTCCTGAGCCTCCACACCGGCATGCAGCCAGCTTCAAGCACAGGTGAAATATGTGTGTCTGCACCCTGCCACACAGACATACCTGTTAGTGTTCAGTCCTGTTACATGTAGCACATCCCTTGCATATGCACCATAATGTAAAAGGCAAGTCTTACTAGCTAAGAAGTGGCATGGGCGTAGCTTGGCTGCGGTTCATTTTGGATTGGGTTTCTCAGCCCCAGACAGTGCTCTGCTGTGGCAGCACTAGCAGCTTAGTGCTAAGGCCTGTCACCCCCGTGGACAAGCCCTGGCTCTCTGGGCAGCACAGAAAGCCCCAAAGACAATCCTTGCTACAGCCACCCTTGGCTGAGCAGGCAGAGCTCTGTAACGTGCTGCCAAGAGTTAATTACGTCCAGCCCTTGGAAATAAGCACATAGAAGCTTATTTAAATATTTCAAGCCTTTTTTTTTTTTTTTCCAGAAGAACTACATAAACTACACAAAATATTTTGACATGGATACAAGCTGAAGAAACACATAACCCAAGTGCAGAAGAACCAAACTATAGGGAGCACTTGTTCCTAGAAGGCGCACAGAAAATGCCTGAAATTTTCTTTAGCAGTTAGCTGATGCAACTCTGCATCTCACAAAATCAGGTCCTTCCACAATTGGCTGTCAGCTTTCAAGGATATTAGAAAATTCTGCCTAAAACCAGATTTCAAAGGATACACTGAGGACTGATTTTGAAGTATAAAGCAATCACAGAAAACAGACTTGAATGGTAACTTTATTGAGCGTCACTGAAGGTGCTCATGAAAGTAGCCTTAAAGATTAACTTCATCCTGCCAAGAATAAGTCACAGGGACAGTGAAGAAGCTTAGTATGTTGGGAGAAATGAACCTTGGAGTACCAGAAATGTATTGGACTGAGACCTGTAGTTCAGTGTCAGGGACTCGGTTTGTTCCTAAAAGTGCTGATACAGTGGAGACCATGACCCAGAGACTGCTGAGCTGAAGGAAACTGCCACTGAATTTAGTAGGTTCTGGACCAATAATCAACCTTTTTCAGCAGACCAGCGGCTTGGTATTCAGATGATGGATTACATGACTACTATGTTCCTGAAAGAGCTGCATGGTCCCTTCCATCTCAGACTGACAGCACTAGGGATTGATGAAGTCTGGAGCAGAGCTCCAGCTGGTGAAATCAAGCAGCCACCAACCTCCTTCTTACCAGAACAAGTCAGGAACTTTGTCTGTGTCTTTTGCATAGTCAGACACTGACACCACTCAGCGACACCAAGAGAGAGCAGGAAAAATAAAACAAAACACAACAAATCGCATCTTGGGTTTCCAACTTAAATACTGAAATGAAGCTAGGAAAAAATGGAAGGAGCAGCAAGTCATGCCATTTGCTCCAACTTTTGGCTGTTGCCTAATAGGGGTCTCAAAAGACACCAAAGCTATTCAGCGTCACTGGTTTGCAACAGTCCTCATCCTTGCTGAGCACCTGATGGATGCTGTGAGGTTCTGGTCCCCCTGCCAAGCACAGAGCAGCCTGCCTCACCGTGCACTGCATTTCCTGGGGCTGTTACCTCTGCATTCTGGCAAGTCTGAAGGGAAGGGAAGAAAAGGCAAGACTAAATCCTGTTGCTACTGCACAGCTCAGGAAGCATGAAGTATTTATCAGGCTGACTGAACCAATTACTTTGCCACTCTCAACAGCAACCTGTTAGATGAGTGCTGCTACTCCTGGCAGTGTAAGGAAGCTGCAGAGCTGGAGAGAGGTCACTTCACTCATTGCTCACTCAGCTCCTGCTTTGTATGACTAAGATAACTATGCAAATAGATCCCAGAGGGAATTAGAGCAATAATCTGTTTGTGAGATGGGTGGGTGTCTCCAGACACACATGGGTGCCTTTCCCCTGAATCACAGGATTAATGAAGATATGCCTAAGAGTCTCAAGGTGAATCGCAACAGAGGCATCGATTTTGCAAACTGCTGAACTGAAATCCAAATTAAATGTGAGTCCTGGAGATAAGTAAAGTAACCCTTAAAGCTGTAACACCCTACTGCCCCTCCCAGTTTTCAACTTCTCTTTCTCTCCTCCTCTGCACCAGATTGATATGAATTACTCGAGAATCACCACCTCCCTGGGGTTCATCTTTCAGCTGACAGAAGAGGTTTTTTTCTGTCATCCAGTAAATTGTCCTGTTTTTTCTTCCAGTTTTAAAACTTGTTGCATTAATCTGTAAGGACAAGATTCCAGATTCATCATTATGGCACAAATTCTCCTCACATTTTATAATAATCATGAAAAAAATATAGTAATCAATGATATTCAAAAAGCCTTGTGCGTGTGTAAGATTCTGCACATATCTAAGTCACTGAATTTTTTATGCCTCTATTACCAATCTGTTCTCAGAAATGGTAGTTGTTCTTTCTGCCTTTTTTAAGCTCTTATTAAAAAAATTATAACTACATATCCTAAGTGAATCAGGCTTTGTTAGCTGGACTGTACCATTCCCTTGAGGGAACTCTCTCTCCAACCAACAAGAAAGTGGTATTTCAGGCTGTAATTCTTATTGCAGTTTAAAACAGAAGTCCTCAGCAGTAGCAAACGAAAGAAATTATTTTAGATAGATAACGAGTTTCAAGGTGAGCACCTTACCCCTGGCACTTTTCAATTAAGAGTGCAGGACTTGTGCATCCTGAGGATATCACTGACAGTGCTGTTCTAATATATTTTTAGAGGATTGCCCTCAGGGCTCTAGTTTCTTCAATCCACATCCTCTTCCCTTCCTACCAGAGGTTTCTGTTGAGTTTCTGCCAACCCATAATACTTCAACCTCTCTCATGCTTTCCACTTTCTTTTCTTCCTAACTAAAAATGAACAAACATCTTTTAACCTACTTTATTATTGTTGCTCTCCCAGCTGAAGATCCCAGATGTGAATAGGCTGTTTGAACATCATCAAGAAAGTGGTGATGGTTGATGAGAACTGTATTAACGGAACGGCCCGAAGATTTTTGTCGGTGTTATGTTGTGGGACTGCATAAAGATTGCCCCACTTCAAGCCTCAAAAGCCTCAAGTATGCTCACCGGAAGAAAACCAGCAAAAACCTCTCTATGAATAAAGACACATCTTCCCCACCTCTCACACCCACGCAAGTTTTACTCCAAAAAAACAAAGTCTGAAATCCCTACAAGGCAATTTTGGGGAGTATTTTACGTATTGTAACTGCTTATAACAACCAGCTTAAAGGCAAAACTGGACTCTGACTAATACTGGAGACATCCTTGCCTGTACCTACCTGTTTTACAAGGCTGCTTTCCCAAGGTAAAAATAAAGCCACTGGAACACCCAAAGGGGAAGAGTTCCTGTTTGCCATTCCAGGATCACATGGATTCGCACTGCTCTTCGTTCCTCTACTTCCTTTCACAATAGATAAATATAACCAAATCAGAAGTTCCTTTAATTAGATTCAACATCTTGTCACAAGGATGAAAAGTTCCTGGTTGCAGATACTGCTGTAACCACTGACAGCTGTGGGATAATGATTATTGTTAATAACAGCTACAAATATGCCTGAAATGTCACATGGTCCTTGAGGAATGAACCCAAATAGATGATTTATTTCTTGGCTGATGTTAGATTAATTGTTCTAAGGGTTGTTTTGTAATTAATCTACAACAACTGAAAGTTCTCCGTCTTTCTAATGCAGGGAGAAGGCAGATCCCATGAACAAGGCATGAAGGTTAGGAAGGATGTAATAAAGAGTCAGCATTCACAAAGGAAAGCAGCAGGTCCACTCTTCATGCCATCCCCTGGCAAAAAAAAAAGTGCTTAAAAATCCCAGTGCCTTTACAACAGGACATGGGTCTCAGTTTCTACTGCATGCTTTATAAGTCACTGCTAGGAATAGGAAGTGATATCTCTGGACCAACACATCATTTAGATGAAATTAAGGCAAAATGGCACCTTCTCCAGTTTCCACTAGTGCAGAATAGTGCTCCCCCCACCAAAACCTCTGTTTTGGACTATACACAGCCATTCTCCAAACCTAGATGAAATGGTTTGGATATTGCAGGAAGAACAACAATTTCTCAAGACATAATTAAAAAAATAAAATACAAAAGCTCAAAAACTATTAGGATTCTGCTCTGATCCCCACTTTCAATATAGGTGGACTTTCATGCACGTGAAAGATTTATGACAGGGAGTCACAGAATCTCAGAGTTCATCAAATGACAGCTTTCACTTA
The DNA here is from genome assembly GCF_009769625.2 of Cygnus olor. Lineage (NCBI taxonomy): Eukaryota > Metazoa > Chordata > Aves > Anseriformes > Anatidae > Cygnus > Cygnus olor. The sequence continues at coordinate 8,860,993 of NC_049175.1, forward strand.
GGATCAGTCTGGATGGGTTGTTGCAGAGGTATGGTTTAGTTTCACACTCTTCCCTCTTCATTTTAATAATTTTGGTTCTATTGAAAGACCAGCTATGTGAATGCCGGAAGTTTCAGGTAAAGCCTTCTCCTCATCCAAACCACCTCATGGGAAGGAACCTCAGGATAAAGGCAGTGGGAGTGGAGACACCCTGCTTCTTCCCAGTGGGCAGGGAACGTAAGGAAAGATCCAATGGCACTAAATTTTAGTAAGTGTAAGCATCGTATTCCATTATTCTAGTTCCTCCCTCTGGTATTCTAGAGACTGCCTAGTTATACACACTGAAGTCTCTGTATACAACAGATGCAGAAATGCCCTTTAGGATGACCGAAGTTCACAAATACTCTTCCTCATCTGTTTTCTAGCCAGGCAGTATGCATTTACAGCATTAAAGCCCAAAGACATGACAGTACTCTGCAGTAATAACATCGGAAATATTTCACCTGCTGATTATCTAGCTTACCTAGAAAAAAGAAAATTGAAAATGATTCCCGCTTTTTCATAGAAGCTTCTCCTTTTTTTAATTATTATAATGGCAAAAATAATTACTTTGTACATTTAAAAATAGCACTAAGAATACTCCTATTTCCTTGCAAAGTTAACATAGCATTGAAGTGAGTTTGTGTCATGCTGTAGGAGCTAGCAGCATTGTTAAGTAACTCTTTACTGCAAGGCCAAGCTCTGATCTCAATTACAACCCTAGCAAACAGATCTTCTGCAAGCATGTTGCTCACAAAAATTGATGAAGGCAGCATTTGGCCTGCACAACCTTTACGACTCCTGACTGGTCCAAATTAATACATCTCGCTTCTCAGATACTGTAAGTTCACAAGCCAACAGCTAGGAAGCTCATTATTGCATTTATGAGTTGCTTGTAATTAATATTCAAGTCACTAGAATGCCAAGATATAAAAATATTTTTAAGTTCATGATTTCTTCTGCAAATACTAGTGTTTTACATACACAGTGCAAACTCAAGCAAAGTATACTTCAGCATCTTCACTTTAGGAAATATAAACCATAAATATGGACCTTTACTTTGCAGTGATTGCACAGAAGTATAATCTATGCCTCTAGTAACAACATCAGGATGGCATAACATATAGAAAGCAGCCCATCTACTTCAAAACAGGTGCCAAACAGCTTGAACATGTCCCCTGGAGATACTGATAGGGCCTGGTGAGAGAAGGCTAAAATTGGAGGCCTTCGATAGCTAACCTAACTCACATGAGCTGTGCATCATTGAGTTGTGTATTAGCAGCCTTGGAACTTCAAAGACAGCTAGGAAGTGCTTTTCCACTAGAAAACAATCTTTAAAAGTAGAAGAAAATCATGCTGTACTGACCAAAAAGCATTGCCAGTAAGACTGTAATCATGTTGCACAATTTTGTTCAGCTGAGAAGAAAACCATTCAGAAAAGCTTCTAGTCAGATTTTAAAACCTCTGCAGGCTCACTCAACCCAAAAATTCAAAATAAAGTTCAGGAAAAGGCAACCCACGCAACTCAAAAATCAAACCTACCTATTATCACAATGCATATGCAATAGCACCACCAGCTTCCATAAGTTAACTAATACACAGCAGGCTTCTTTTTTTTCCCTCAAATTCATCCAAATCCAGATCTTTTTAACGGAATAGTACAAAAAATATTTCAATTCCTATTTCTGATAAGAATAAACGGAAGAAACCTTACTTTTTTCTCTTTGCTCAGCAAAAACAAGCTCTGCTCAAATAAGTCAACTTTGTTTACTTCGTGTGGAGACAAACTTTGATTTGATTTTAAGCAAACTTACACAGCTAAGAGTGACAGAAGTAGAAAAACATTTGTTGTATTTATTACAAGCTGACCAGACTTATGTAACATATAATATAATATAATATTTAGAATAAAATACAGGTATAACAGATACTTTCCATGAGTAACTTTTTTTTTTTTTTTTTTTTTAATGTCAAACATCTGTTACATACCAGCTCCTATAATCTGTTGGGAAATTACTCCTGAACTAATCAATAAGAAAGCTTACAGTGATAACATAATTGAATCAGTGCATATGAAATAAATGGTCTGAGCAACAGCAACCCCTGTTCAATAACCTTTTAATCTGTCATCTGTATTAGCCACTTACCCTGTCCTGTCATTCTGCAGGAGGCAGAACAGAAAAACACTGGGGAAATCTTCTCAATTAGTTTAACCACATGAACACCAGGGACTGCTTTGGGTAAGCTTAGATGACATTATGAATCAAAGGCCAGCTGTTTGTCTAAGTATACACTTACCCCACCCTAGCTGCATTACAAAGAGATTTTTGGAAATACAAGTTCAGGGTTGGGGAATCAAAGAGGTCAGAGAGAGAAAAATTGGTCCTACCATAGTTCTCACTCCTGATGCAGAAGGATCAAGAGGTTCTAGTTTTAGCTGAGAAGCTCAACTTCTTACTTGAACTAGGAGATGCCTTGCTGCAACAGAAAGTGAGCAAAAAGACCTAAAATGAAATACCTCATTACACGTGCCATTCTTAACTTTTAATTTTGGCCAGAAATACACAAGCAAGAGGTGTTAACACTTCTTATTCCAGGCAAAAGCAGGAAATTCAAAGGCACACGGGACACACAGAGATACCAATAAATTTAAGGGTAGGACTAACTCTGGCAGTCACTTAACTGGGTCTGCATAAAAGTGCACGGAATGCTGTCCCAGCAATTTCTATACTGGAAGCAATAAAATGCAGGTGAATTAAAAGAACCTCTCTTAGAAAACAAATTCTTATTTAAAGACTGGAAGTAGTGATCAACAAATCACTTTCCTCAATAAATTACTGTAGAAGTTAATTAAAATGTATCCTTTATGTTCAGTTTCTTTGGCATCCAACTTCCAGATAGCAGATTGTTTTACCTTATGATACATCTAGGCAAAGGTCCAGCAGTATTTTTTTTTCTAGATAAATTGATAGAAACTGGAGGCAATCTTTTTGCTACACTGCCTCATACATCTATGCCATAAAGAAAAAGGCACTGGCATTACTTGCATTCAGATTTTTGCTAGGGGTTGGTATCTAGAAGGTTTGTGTTCTAGTTGCTAGCATGTGTCACAGCTCATGCTGATGTGTCTTTCATCATAACCACTGCCTACCCTGGCTAGACTAACTCTAGCCCAGGAGTCCCACATGTGTTGCTTTCATATCTTCATTCTGTGGTCCAGACAGATCTATTCTCTAAGTATAAAAGCTCTTCAGTTTTCACAAGTTTTCCCTCCAGATTGTGTACGTGGTGAAAGACACCTGGCTACTGTCTCTGATACACTAAAACAGGCTGCAACTCTGTAAACTCTCTCAGGAGGATACTCCAAAAGGTCTATAGGTGCAAGCAGAACAAAGAAATCTTTTTGGATTCCCACAGCCCAGCTTCTCCTCCAGACCCCTCTTTCCTCCCTTGATCACCTCCAGACACCAAATTCCTCCCTCCCTACCCCAACATTCACACAGGCTTCCTCTCCCCCTGCATGACAGGGTAATAGCTGACTCTGCATTTGCCAGGTGTGTGCAATGCAGGCCATGCTTCCCCAGCAGGGGTTGGCAGGGACAAACCGCTCAACCCCTGCACACTGCTTGCACAGCTGTCCTCTGTGCTCCAGCCTGGACAGAGAAGGCAGCCCCTATACCTGGGCAAACCCACATTTTGCCTAGATCTGTAGCTTGCCCTGCAGCTACACTCATGCGGATCTCCTGATGTCAACGAGCTGGAGTTGTGTGTGTTAGGGTGAACTCGTTTCTGCTGCATGTCACATTAGAGCTATTTAGTACTGGCAATTTCTATAGTTATAACACACCAGCAGAAAGTTAAGTGCTCCAAGGTCCCTGGAATCACACACCTGTCTTCCAGGATTACTTGTCATCAAGGTGTCAGACCCAGGAACATCACTCTGACAGGCTGTTAAAACCGGCAAGTTAAAAGATTCTGCTAAGTCAACACTCAAATGACTTATTAACCACTCATTTTAATATTTTAAGTCGATAGCACATGGAAGTGCAGAGCCTAACAACAAACAAAGAAGCCACCTGCAATGCAAAAGCATAGACAGCATTTTGCAAACTCACAGCAAAACATCTGTGGTTCTGACCCTCAGTTCCACCTACAACTAACTCACATTTGCACTAGTCCTGGTCATCTTCTACACAGAAGTAGTCAAAATATGTGAAAACTCTGATCCAGACATGCTTTTGTTTCATATCATTATTTTATCTGCAAATGTTTTGTGAATACTCAGGTGGCTTCTACTCCGATGTACACACTTTATGCTGCAGGAGGCTTACCAGCAACCAGCCTCCTCCAGCCTCAGCTACCATGAGAGGGTATTTATTTCATCTAGTGCTCTCATCACTCAGCTGCTTGCCTGCTGACAGCTTTTACCAAACTGGAAAGAGCCCAATTTTCTGGCAGAACTGTTTGGGAAAGCACCTCTTGTTTCAGAGAAAAAAAAAAAAAGGAGGAAAAAAAAGTGGGTTGGCCAAAGGGAACAGCCTTGGTAAGTATGGGGGATTTGGTGAGGGTGGTAGATGGGATGCCCTCTGAGGGGTCACACTCTCTCATACACGCAAGTCCCTCAGCACACACTAGTGGGTGGATATTTTTAATGGTGCTTGGGCCCTTTCACATCAGACACTACTGCAATGCAGCCACCAAAGCACAGCACAGCAGAATGAAGGTAAGCGTTCGTAGGTGGATCTGCCCACACATTTCTCCTTAACTAAAAGCACTTCTTGAGACTTCAAAAGGGCTTACACCCAAGTCCTTAATACTATCAGTGAACAGTTCTAAATGTTTAAGCATGGTTCTATGGCAGCATGGGTAACAACCAAAATTTATTTAGGAAGCTCCTCTTGACAACACAATATTGTCATATAAAAGCCTCAGCCTAAGTTCTGAATTTGTACATTTATAAATAAGATGAACTTTGTTTAGGGAGATATGGAAGGAAATAGGGACTAGAACACAAAGATGGAGTGACTGATGCCATGATATAGAAAAGCAATACATAAGCAATGAGACTAGGAAGGACATAGGAATTTCTCATTTTGTATGCAAAGAGTGTAATGTGTATAACCTCGTCTTGATTAAAGACAGAATATGCTACTGCTACAGAAAATATTTTTAATATACATAAATATATATAAGTCCCAAGACAGTTCTCAGAAAGTCCAGTGGAACAGAGAGGAAATGTTTGCAATTTTTGCTTCACTGAATTACAATTGGATTTGCCATTCATATTCCCACTTTTCTTTATATTGGCTCAGGGGATTTCAAAGTCCTAGAATAAAAGGAGCAACCACTAAAAAAGTGCTTCATCCAGGTGGGCTTATTCTATTCAGACTGGATGAAGCTGCCATGGTGATGAGGTCAGGGAAGATGGGCTGGGCTTTGGCATCATTTCCTCCATTGCATCCCATGCAGCCTGCTAGAAAATATAAACAGATGGGGCTACAACCCCCAACAGTCTTGCCTGATTTGAGTAAATCTGCCCTCTGCTACTGCATGCCGAGCTGAGCACAGTGTGTACAGGAAAGGATTTGACTGAAACAGATACGCTCTATACTACTAAACCAGGAAGTCTTTCCAATCTTTTAATGCTGTACCAAATGTCCATGATAAAAACTTTTTTTTTCATACTGGTTTAATTTGGAAGAAATTCTAGGATTTTAAAATTTGTCTTCAACATCTCAAAAATGTCTGAGAATAAGAATTCCATTAGCCAGAAGTATCAACATAAACTTCTGTAAGTGCTTAACTCATCTTATTGCTCCCTTTCATAATTAAAAACATACTGCATATGAAAATCTACCATCCAAATGTTCATTCTGTGTTACAGTATGATGAATCAAACTCAAATATTTCAGAACAAAAAAGGAAATCACAGAAACAAGAAAGTCATAGCATAGTTATCATCAAAAAATGTTTGAAAAAATAAATTTCTTTGAAAATAACAGCTCGACGGGTCTTTTCAACTATACAGCATTTTCCTAATGTAAACTACACTGTTTATTATTTTTGACTACTTGTCCTAAAACAAATCTCATTACAAGTAGATTATACTGCAATTTAAAAAGAAAGGAAAACAACTTTTGCAAAGCATAGATTAAAAACTGCATCACTGAACTCTGAGGGAGAGAGGTCTGCCCTACCTCACTGTATTTATAAGCTTTAAGAGGTCTACTCTAGTTTGCGAGTAAGTGGCTGAAATTTCCTGCAGTCAGGTGCTGAAATGACCTTTGGTAAATTGCTTACAGTTAAATGATTTGCCTTTGCCTTGTAGATTTCTAAGTAACATTTTTCACCATGATAATGCAAATTCAGTGTCAAGTGGAACATTTCAGTATAAACTCAGTTATAGGACTTCTATCATTTTGCTATGGCTAAAAGCCCTCCATATTTAACAGCACATTTGTACATCTGAGATCAGAGAGTGATTCGAAGCATAATCAAAACTTTGTAGGCAAACTGGCAAATATCATAAACCTATTTTCTGTTGGTTGCACGTTTCTGGATGGAATTTTCTGCTTCCTCAAGGCAATAAAGCATGGAATAACCAGTAATCGTTATTATTATTTTTAATTCTAAAACACATTTCATTCAAATCATGCCAGTTATGGCATAAAATGACAGCACCCTTGAAAAGACTGTTTTGTACAGAAGAATTTGTGAATTGTCCAGAAGAAAGGAGACTTCTGCTGAATATATAATACTTTAACAGGAAATCTATGTCTCTTCTAAGAAACAGAATATCAAATTAGCAAAGACAGTGCAGCTCAGCAATTAAGTTAAGCAAGCAATGAACCTGGCATAAGTGGACTGAAGATTTCACCTCCTAAGAAACCTCCATGTCTGTCATAAGACAAGTGATAGCATGCATGACTCTTTCTGACTGCTACGTGGCTGACTTGGTGCAATGATAGGGCAGATATGTAGGCCTGTTATTGATGTTAAGTCAAACTGGGCAGTATTTCAAGGGAAGATGCTGGAAACACTTGTGCATATCTTGACTTTTATTTTCCAACATCAACTATCAGCAAGGATGGCAGTGTTGTGGCTCTGCATCCATGTTCAGGATACAGCATCAAAAAATACAGACGGGTGAATTTCAACTGATCCTTCTGTTAAAGTAACTGTTACAAATAAAGGACATTGGCATCTTAGACAGCATTGGTATTCAGACAGATTGCACATCACCTTATAACACACAGATGGTTTCATGGTTTCTGACGTTATATAAATAACAGGCTTTTGGTTTCAACATACAGTTTATGAAGAGACGCACCTTCCTTTTAAGTATTAATGAAGTGTTGTGCCCACCTAATGAAGTATGGTGTTCTTTTATGTTCTCTGTGGACTTAGCTGGGACTTTGGCAAGCCAGTTAGTACAGGACTTTGCAATTCCTACTAACACCAGTTAGCTATGTTCTGGGAAGTTTTCACTGATGCCCCTGATTTTTGTGTCTCAGGCTTTCTTCCTTTAAATTGGATTGTATCTGCTTGAGAGATTTCGGGTGAGCTGGCAAAAAACAAATTGTCAAAAACAATTTTTCCTCAAGGGCATAATCCACTTTGATACATTTCAAAAATATATTAAGTATTTCAGAACTGCCACTGACTGCTAATGCTTGTTTTTTTAAGCCACCAGTGTCAGAGTTCAGCTTGACATTCCTTGCTTTGAAATTACTTGCCTTGAAATATAAATGAATGTACTATTTAAGTATGTTAAAAGAAGAAAAATCTAAAGTCTTCTAGTTGTCTGAACAAAACATTTAAAATGACCCAATCCACAATATGAATTAGTAAAAGAAGAGTTTTCATCTCAGAGATTCTGAACAAGTTTTCCTTCCATTTTGTAACCAGAAATCACTTTTGTTTATAAAATCCAGCAAAACTTTTTCTTCCCAGTCCTACTACTCTTCTCCTACCCCTTTGTTAATCTTCTGTCGTATAACCTGCAAAATGTTGAGAACAGAGCCCATCTTTTACCATATATATACATAGTGCCTATTACAATCAAGCTCTAAGCAAATTAAGGTTTGTGACCAACAATGTCACACAACCCAAGTGTATGCATACATCAGCAGCAGGCCACTTTAAGCCTGAACAAAGTAGAGATCTTCAAGAGGACTGTGTTATCCTTAGGGTGCAATGTTGCCTGCTACAATAATTCCCAAATTGTAATTTTCCTCATGTTACAGGAGTTCAAGAGCAGCAAGTTATGACAAGTCTAGATGCTAAAGCAGGAAGCCATCAGTTAGTACAGAAGGCTCCAGTCTTCCACCTAGGATGCGGTAGCACTTCAGTGCACTTGGGAGGCTTGAATGGCTGTCTGGTTAGAGTACAAACAAACCAGAAAGTGGTGTTGTTTACTAATTTCTAGTCACTCAGACCCAGCACTCTATAGGTACTGTAAAGCTCAAGTGCCTTTGCTGCGGTCAAGGTACTTCTGTACTTGAAGTAATTCTCTAGCTGGTAGAGTGACCCACTGTATGGTGTAACTGCAACTGGCAGGCAATTAAGGTACCCGCTAGCCCAGCACCCCAGAAAACTCAATGATTTGATTGCTAGTATGCTGTTTCTTCTATGTACTTCATGTGTATTATGCACCTCAATTGCAGCTGAGGACGAAACTCAAATAGTCTTTTCCTTATGTTTTCCAGCTAACCAATGCCTGCCTGAACTTTAAGTTCACAGCCTAGAAAAAATAGTCATTAAATTGTATTTGTTTATAGAAGATCTTCCTAAATGCTGAATGCTGCTAAATGCTCCTTCCTCCGAGTTTTTCCACTGAATATTTTATTTTTTTTTTAAATAATCTTTCCTGCTCTGGTGTATTGAGCTCTGACAAAACAATAACTTCATGGAAAAATATCAAATTAGAATCATCTCCTTGTAATGAGCCAAGGGTATGGCTGTTTTTCTTAACTTTCCATAGAGATAGAACTGAGCTCTTGGGTAAGAGCAAAAGCAATCACAAGTGTCAGAAAAAAAAAAGAAAAAAAATTTTTCCTAACTGCTGTGTCAGTCTAATTCTATGCTAGAAAAGCATAAGTTTCTCAGTGCCAATAGTTAGCAAATGAAACCAAGTGAATTATTACTTAATGTCACTGGATTGCTGACATTACCTTTCTACAATATATACTGGGTTTACATGGCAAGGATTTGATAGCAGGGGGGCTGCAGGGGTGGCCTCTGTGAGCAAAGCCCAGCAGCTGCCCCATGTCAGATCAGAGCCAGCTCCCCCCCGGCTCAAAAGGGACCTGCTGCTGGCCTGAGCTGAGCCTTGAGCGATGCTGGTTGGGCCTCTGGGAGAGCACACTGAAGAAAGGGAAAATCTGCTGTGCTACAGCAGCTGGGAGAGAGGGGTGAGAACATGTGAGAGAAGCAACCCCACAAACACCAAGGTCACTACAGAAGGTTTTTTTTTTTTCCATATTTTCTCTCTCTGTCTTTCTGAAGAGGGGAAGCGAGAAGAGTGGTACGGCTGCCTATTGGTGTTAAACTACCACACAACAACATAGAAAAGAGATCCCAATTCCAAAATGCTTATACAGCCAAGTACATGGATAGACATCTGGAAGACTAAGTCTGTAAAGCTCTGCAAAATCAGTGCCTGCCCATAACCTGGGACTATGTAGCTAGATCACCCTGCCCTGCATGGAAGCCTATATGGTAAAATGGACTCACTGTAGATCTACACATCAGAAAAAGCACAGCTGAGTGAAGGCTGCACTAAGATGCACTGAGAAGAGTTTTTCTAAAGACCAGAACACAGTTGTGATGGAGGCACTGTGCAGGAGACTGCAGGCTACACAGACTGCCTCCAAGGCAATCAGAGCCTGTCAATAAATCCAATAGCCTGTGTGACGTCCCTATCCCTCCATCCCTACAGTCTGGTTTGGAGACATTTTGTATTCCCTGAATTGCCTCACTGCTTGAGGTACTCAGAGGCACAGAGTTAACAAAACTCAAATATGAGATCATGCAGCTCTGTATCTTTATGAAGAGAGGAAAGGGGGAAGGGAGAAGCAGAATGAAGAAAGGGCAGATAATGTTATTGCTTTACTGTGGGGCCTTCTGAAAGTTATTGATTTCCTCTCATAGCTTTCTACTGAAATCACAGCATGGCTTTCTGCCTGACCGAGATGCATTTTTGTGTACACACACTCCCTGGTGTCTCTGTATTATCACATTATCCTCACATGCCAATTCTCAGCATCTCTGTCACTACTCGAAGCTGACACATAGGTTTCCTTCATAAAAAAAAAAAAAAAAAAAAAAAAAACATAAAATAAAGCTGCAACAAATTTCCAGTCCAGCTTAAACTAAATCCATTGTTGCTGATTCTTATTCATAGTACCTTATTTCCAGCATCAAAATTCTCCTCCTTGTTTCTCTCTCTTTGAGGGAAAATTATGTTTGCTGAGAAGCTGCGCTAAAGCTCTAATTAACATGTACTGCATTGTGCAAAAAGCACACCAGCAAACAGGCCTGCTTTAAGCCTATTTTTTTAATCATATATTCAAGACATGCTCCCTCTGTTGCATAGGCACACAGTCAGTTTGGGCTTACCGCCTGCTTCAATTGCTGGCTGTTTCCCAAGTTTTCACTCCCTTCTGTCTTATTCTATAGCCATGGAGACAACAAATGAGCTATTTCCACCATCAAAAGAAGCTCCTTGCTGAGTCAAAAGAATGAGTCCTAGTTAGAGAGGAAAATACTCTCGACACAGGTGTGCAAGTGACATCATAATCACAGTCAGAATAGATGGCCTGCAAATTGCACAGCATTTGTAATTAATAGTGTTCTATAACAAAGACCACTCTGTGTGTGATTACAACCTAATAATGCTTCATAGCTGCATGAACAAAGCTTCATTTCACTGAGAAATGTATATCAAATATTCACAGGAGTAATCTGTCCTGCAGTCTAAGATCCCTGAGTCATAGATTAAATTGTGGTTATTTAAATACCAATCAAATTAAATATGTTCTTAAGCACTTGTTTTCCACAGAAATTTTAGCCGGGCTAATGGTAGCTGCAACGTGGAAACCTTTCTGCTGATCTCAAATCAGTACAGGGAGTGTTTGGTTTATATAATAACACAACAGCAATAATAAAAGAACATCTACTCACTGAAGGTGAATTTCAAATCCTATCAATGTTTTCACCACTCAGTTGGTTCATTTTTATCCTCCAATGACCCCCTTGGACTTCTGTTTTTTCTGTACACTGGTCCATTCAAGAGTTCCTGGGAAGCCATGTCTCTAATCAGATCATAGTCTGCCGCTCTCCTTCTGTCCCTGAAACAGAACAAAAAACTGTTACAGTAAAGTCAGAAGTATAAATTTGTTATTTTTATCTAGAAGCATACTTAAATAGACCATCCACTTTTCAGGAATTTCTACATGCCAACATGCATAGCTTATCTCCTCATTCACATACTCCACTCTCTCCCACTCAGTTGACCAGTACTGACCCGTTTGGCTCTGAGTTTCATCCAGCTGGGTCCTGCCAGCACATGCTGGATGAGCAGTCCTTTTAGCTGGGCCATGGTGACACCAGGTATGGTTGCTGCATATGACAGCAGTCTTCTGTAATTACTTTACAGCAGATTGATGAATGATGGTTGAATTCTGCTCCATGACCAGCTCCAGACTGTTGGTTTGTCCCTGGTTTCTGTTCTCACATGTAGATTTTGAGACCACGTCCTGATTCCAACCCCAGCCCTAACCATCCTGGCCTGGATCTCTCCTTGCAAACTCAGTTTATCCTATCCATTTATTCCCATTTACCATCTCAGGCAAGGTCAGTCTTGTCTTTTTTCTGCTAATATTGCAGGTTGTTCTGTCACCTTAGTTACTCTTTTTGCACTGTCATTAATAGGAATAAGGAAAAGACTTCCCATTTGTGTATGAACACTTCCCAGGTGTTCAAGGCCAGGCTGGAAGTGGCTTTGGGCAACCTGGTCTAGTGGGAGGTGTCCCTGCCCACAGCAGAGGGTTAGAATTGGATCTTTAAGGTCCCTTCCAACCCAAACCATTCCGTGATTCTATGATTTACCATTCAAAATAGTTCCTATTTTCCAACAGAAAATCTAAATGTCAGGAAATTGATCCCTGATGATACTGATAACATAATCTTGCAATTCATGACAGTAACTTATAAGAATCTTGCAGAAGCAATGGCATGTGTGTGCAAAAGAAATTGCAGATAAGTTTCTCATTGCCCCTAATTAAGATCACTTTGTTTTTTTTTCCTTGCTTCAAACAAACGTGATCTTATCTTTTCAGTTAAATAATTTATGGAAATAAAAGCAGCAAATCTTGCAAGTAAGAAATTGGAGCAGTTTATCCAAAATTAAAAAACATCTCCAAAGTTAAAAAAAAAACAAACCACTAACTCTGACCTTTTAACGTTCTAATTACCATTGTTTTTGTGTAGTCTGTTAGAAAACAGCTAGCATCCCATTTCACATAATAATGACAGAAGTGTTTCTCAAAACAACACACTATTATTGCATGAAGAAAGTCAATTTTGGATTTTAGAGATTCTTTCAAGTCTTGAAGGCATTAATTAACCTATAACTTAGAAATCACCAAATTTACTGAATATTTTCCATCAGGAATCTTCACCTCTATCTCCAATGCTTTATGGGCTGTTGCCTGTAACACCTAATTTTAAAAAAGCCCTGTGAGTATGAGCAAAAATAAGATTGGAGCAGATGACATTTTGTATCACATCTTAGATACCAAAACAATTTGCTTCTTTAGTAAAAAACAGCTTACAAATCAGTTAATGCTGTGATCATTTATCCTTGTCCTCTCTTTTTTAAAAAGTGAAATCAGCTTCCCTCCCATCTCATGAAAGCACGCTATTAGAACTTCGCCCCTTCTCTCACAGCATTTAGCCTTCCCCGTGTGCCAGCTCTGGATTAAACCTGACCCTTATTTCTGGAGTGAAAAAATGGCTGAAGATTAACAACAGTTATGACAATCTTAGTCAAACATATTCCACACAGAATTCCACTCGCTCTGGAAGAGTTAAACCTGAAATTACTTTTTTCAGTTGTTAATTTTCACTGCGAAATAGTCAAGTCATAAGAATTTGTATCCCATGGTAATTTATAAATTGCCTGATCTTATAGCATTAAGTTTATCGGAACAACTCCACACCTGCCCCCTTCCTCCCCAGAAACCCTCAGACTGCTGGTGCCAGAGTGCCTGCTAATGTCAGTTTTCAATACACCCACAGTTAATAAAACTGGGAAAATTTCAGTGTAAAGATGTTAGATATTTGCTCATTTCTGATTCAAATATTATTCTGATGAGGTCAGGGCCAAATTGTACAAGGACAGTAAAACCTGCAGAATGATGATAGAAACATGCCCTGACATTTTAAGAAAGAATAATAACAATTAGTAGTTGTACCACACAATGTCGCAGTGCCCCTGAGCTCTCCACACAGCACATCTCTGGACTATGCCCCACGACAGTTATTCAACAATCCTTGACGTTGGTAGCACAACTTCATTATGTACTAGCCCTTCATCCTCATTTAAAGACAGCTACTGGGAGAGCTGGACAATACTGGCGAACCCAAGCAAATAGAACTCAATGTGCAGCAGGCAATATTGTTCTGTTTATGAATCAAACAAATCCAACAACCTCCAAAAGCTCTTGGGGCTACCTGGCATTTTCCATGTCCCCACAGGAGTGTCTGTCTTTCCCCTGTCCCTTTGGCAGTATAAGAATAACCTCACTGGAGCAACAGAAGTCATCTAGGTCTACATAAAGCCCTAGTAAAAATCTTCTTTGCACAGCTCATTGCGAGGAAAAAAAAAAAAACAAAACATGACAGGGATGGAAGAAAAAAAATTTGGCTTATCTATACTAATTTTGGTGGTGTTCTGACAATTCCTGCCAGCCTAAATTTTGGCTAAAACAGTTTTATATAGTGGCACAAAGTTAAATGGAATATGTGGTGTCTGGCCACACTGAGGGATTAGTTTTGTCAGAATAAAGCCTCCTATTGCTGACTTAATGACTTGGCAAAAGCACTGTAAATAAAGACAACACTGAATCTGCCAATTCCCAGCTTGTCAAGCTCCTCAACAACCAACAAACCACAAAAGTAATTATAGATAGTTAAAATGCAAAGAGCAGGAGACCATTTTCTAAAAGGCACAATTACTGTGTCCCTAGAGGCTGGGTTTAAGTCTACACCCTGAATTAATTTCCATTCATTTCCATCTGAAATTTGTTTGGCTTTCCCAATATGCATGTTTGAGGTATTTCCTATTTATCTAAGACTTTATCATGAAGGAACTTGCAGTACATATTTCAGTGACATGTTTAAGTCCCTCATTCCCATGAGGATTGGCAATAGTCAGCCTTCTGCGAGGCAGGCCTCTAATCAGCCCCAAATGGAGACCTTGTTTTCAGTATCTTAATTTATGTTTTTCAGAATCAATGGCTTTGCATTGTCTCCAAAAATTACTGCTCATTTGTAGGGATATGTCAAGAATCCATGAATCTGTGGGCTGCAGGGCCTAAAGATGCTCCTGTGAACACCTAAACTTGTTTTCTGTATTAAAACATTAGGAATTTCACCAAGTGCCTACAAGTACTTGTATTCCTCAGCACATTTATTGAGTTCTGAAAAGAAAAAAAAATAATTAAAAAAATCTACATAGAAGCGAGTTTGGACCCAGCTACATATATGTTGTAGCAAAAGAAAATGAAATGTGTGAGCCTTTTTACGTTGCCTATGCAGCGGAAAGTGTTGAGTTTATGTGAGAGATGGAGAGTGCCCTTGCTCTCAGGAAAGATTGACCAAAGGACAGGGAATGAGAAGAGACTATAATCATTTGAAGGTGACTAAAATTAAAGAATATAAACAGTTATCTATTTAATTGCTGTCCAGAAAGCCTACAATGGGAAACTCTAGTTTCACCTCTGGATTTGGATGCATCTGGCCATCTATTCTGCCCCAGTGCTACTCCTGGCTGCTGTGTCCGTGCAGTCCCCAACTCAAGGCACAGCTGCCACGCTCTACCTGCACTGGTCAACCCCCTGAAAGCTGCTGACCAAGGGCATTCACACCATTTAACTTTACTTAATGGGGCAGTTAAATCCCACTTTGATACCTGACTTCCACATACAGTCACTAAAGAGAGGCAGATTCCTGAAATGGGTTGTCTGAATCACCCTCCAGAACCTTCATTTTCCTCCAGGGAGCCCAGGTTCTCAGCAACTATTCTAAGAACATCCTTTACTGTTTCATATTTTTGGCTTTTAGGTAGAAAATGTATCATTCTTTCACAGTGGATAATTTATTCAGAGGCATTTTCCAAGTCAGAGGATCTTCTCTCAGCTTCAGCTGAACTTCTTGGTAAATTTGCCCTACGCAGAACAGCAAATACAAGGAGGACAAAGCTGAGAAGTGTTCAGCTGCAACAGTAAAGAACTCTCTGAGGCTATCCAAACTCCTCCACCTCAGTTGAACAAAAGTGAGTTTAAATTTATGGGGAGGAGGGAAGGGGTGTCTTTTTAAAACCTGGGAACAGATGGTTCCTATCTGTCCTGTAGTTTCATCTATGACTTTCCCAGGCCACAACAGCAGCCCCGACAGACGTTGATTTCGATGTTGGTTTGCACAGGTCCAGACCATTTCTACCATTCACTAACATGAATTTTGTGAGGTAGCTCAACAGGTTAGCAACCACAGCCATGTTGTTTTCACCTCCACACCCAGGGAACGCACACATGCATTCAAAGTGCCTCTAAACTATGACGGGATTACAGAATTTGAAGTCTGCTGAGGCAGATTAGACATCTCCTACTAGAAAGACCTGAAAAAATGCAGGGTATGCCCGTGTATTGGCTAGAAGCTCTAAATTCAGTGGGTTTCCGCCTTTTTTCTTTTTTTTTTTTTTTTTTTTTTTACAGACCCATATGTAATTTCATTCAGACCTCCCAGTGTTAACAAACTAATAATATCCATGCCTTTCTTAATTACCTTTCTCAGATCTCAGCAAATGATAGACCTCTAGGGATCCATAGACCAAAGTCAGAAAATGATCCGTTAATGACTTTGTAAGGCCAGGCCCTCAAAGTGGTGGCCCTCCAAAGAAGGACATACTTTAATAACATTGAATGTATTATGTAATAGTTGCCTATTCTTCTATCTTACATAACAGAAATAACAACTAATCTCTGTAATCCTTTGCAACTACATTTGTTTAAACTGCCACAAAACCTGCATAAAGCACATTGGGGAATTCTGGGTCAGCAGAATGGTGAATCCCAGGCTCAGTAATTACACACAGCTACAGTATGCAAAATATACCTGAAGGTAACATTTATTTTCATATGGCTTCCTCCACCGGGAGGGTTACAAAGTGCCTCATGCAGAGCTAATCATTCATAGTTCAAGCAACCAGGGAAGGCACTGAATGAACCCTCATTTCAAAAGGAAAGTAATGTAGATTTTAGTACTGGAAGTTTTAATGGTAATGCACACTAGAGAGAAATAGCACTTAGAAAAAATGTACTAATGATACTGTCTGCTCAATAGAGACATCAGAGCAATGATTTCTATTGCGCTTTTGATCCTGTACTCTGAAGGTGAAATTTTCAGTTCAGGAGCTGATGCACAAGTTTTTATGTGGCTCTCATTAGCTATAGTTTGAAACTTTCAGTGGTGGTGCACATGCTTTTGCTATACTCTATACAGATGTAAATTTGAGGCAGATGGATCTTATTAAAAACAACAGCAGCAGTCTAGAAAAACAACTCATGCACCACTCAGGAGTTTATTTAAACTTTCCCCTGACGACTTACACGTGTTTTCAACCCAAAAGTACACCCACCTAGAAAGTCACGTAAAGTATGTTTCAGACACGCAAATCTGGTTTGTAAAATCAGGTCAAGGCAGTTATTTTGGCCATATAACAGGCAAAATCCAAGGTAGTCTTCCAATGTTAGGACACTGACCTGTGAGAAAAACAAAGCCACTAGAATTCAAGACCACTTCTCAGGAGTGTGCACAGGAACAGATTTTCAGGTGATAATCCTCAACACCAGGTGCCCAACTCACAAGGCAATGGCCATCTTGTGATTTTAGCTAGCATGAAAAAAAATTTCTGCATTTCAAGTCCTAGCCTTTCTTGCTGGGACTGTGATCTTTGAAAAACCTGGTCCTTGATGACTTACAAGTAATCCAAGCAATGTCGGATACGGTCTGCAGCTGAAATATGTATAAATTATACACAGAACAAACTCAAATGCCATCCATGCTTCAAATAGTTTTTAAGAATGTAAAGAGTTCTGTGAACAATTTGCAAAGTAAAATAGGCAAAGCATGTTTCAAAGTTCTTTGACTCCTGCACCATCTTTACCTCTACATTGTTTTCTCCAGAGATGGAGAACAGATGGACAGTGCAAGCACACATCTTTCAGCAGGGGCCTTTGCTTCCTCATTCACAGGGTTATATGAGCAATGTAGGCTCTTCTTTGTTTTACAGAAACATCCTAAGCCCAAAGATCAGGACTGCTTAACTATTTTACATTAAATGATGAGGAAGAAACACAGAAAAAATATGAACTTATTGAATGATGCTGTTACTTGGCAAGATTCACCCATCAACCTGCCACTAGGGTGCCTGCTGAAGAGTAACACAAGACCCGCACATCAGCTGGTGGTTCTCAGTAACAGCAGGAGGAGCTTTAAGTTTACTTCTCCATGGAATAAGCCCCAAAGTATTTATACTTTCAGTATGTACTTTCAAACCACTCTCCGGTCCCTTCCCCTCACACTGGAGACTGTGTGGGAGCTATCGTGTACTTTATGGTCTGTTTCAGCACCAAAAGGCAGCTGTCACCAGGGGCACTCACTCCTCCTTTAAACCAGCACAGTGGTTTCCCTCTTCATCTAGAGTTACACTGTTGTTCTAGCTCCAGTTGCATTAGCACAGATGGTAAGAGGGAGAGCAAGCGAGCGACATGACATGGAAGCTCTTTTGTAGCAGCTTTCAGCATTCACACCTATGCTGTTCCACCAGGAGCACTTGAACAGGGGAGTAACTTCACAAAGGTGCCACAGACGAGGCACGTGTATAATGAAGGGATTCTCACCATAGCTATTTCATTATGCAAGAGGCACTTTATTATGGGTTAGCTGCCATCACTCTCTCTGATAGACAGGAATGCAGAGGACCTCTGCTGTAATTGGTTTTCCTTTGCACTGATGAGTACCAGGCAGAGAAAATAAATACGAACTGTCCTCTGCCAAGGGGGTATCTGCCACCTACCATGAGTTCATAGCAATAACATTTTTTAGAGAGATTCACAATTGTTACAATTGCCTTTTCTTCATGTCCATCAACATGACTCTCTATTATGCTTAAACAAATATGGAAGGGGAAAGAGGATAACAAAAGAAGGGCAGTGGAGATTTTGAGTCAAAGGCTGAACCTTTTTACCCCAGTCTTTTGAAGACTCTGTCTCCACTCAGAATACCAAATGTCTCTGCAAACATGACACACAAGCAGCACACGTATGCCATTTTGTGGGTGGCACACATGGTTACGTGAAAAGTTTCAGCTCCATAAACAGGGATTGATATTAACACACACATACACACCAAGAAAAAAGAAAGGTCATCTAAGGAGTACTTCCCAAAATTCACAGCAGCTAGAGGAAGCTTCAGTGGCTTCCCTGGCTACTCAGACACCTGCAAAAGGCTTGTTTTCACAGCCCTTCTGTGAAAACCTGAACACCTTTTGCTCTGTGCTGCACGTCATCTTACAGAGCTTCTACTGCTAAAAATAATACTTTTGCCTTTCCAAATTTTCAACTGGCTGAATTCTGACTTCCTAAAGGTCACTTCTCTTTGCAATTTTAACTCCATATAATACAGACAGAAATGGTACAGAATGCTTCAAGCCACCTGGCTCTGAAGTAACAGAAAGAACTTAATCATGGAGGTGGGAAAGGAAAATATTTTGTTGTAACACGCTCCTTACTTCTTGTTCAGAAGAGTGTGGGATAACCCAAAGTTTTGACAATGCATCTGCATTTATATCTACTTGTGACGAGAGTTCCCATCAGCTAAAACTCTGCATTATGCCTGACTGGAAACTCATTAATTATAATGTAGAAGCACTTTTTATATAATAGCAGTTCCTCTACAGAGAAGCTTCATCCTTCCCCCGACCCTAAACAAGCCAACCAGCTTATGTGCCTAAGTGGAGATAGACACCTACAGAGCTCCAAGGCCATGTTCCCTAGCTGGTGAAAAGAAGAGAGTTTACTCCAAACAGAGACCTGGGATAGGTGCCCTAATTGTGCTCTGAAGGAGCCTCTCTCTCCCCATCCACTGCAGAGACAGCCAAAATAAGTAAAATGAATAATGAAGGAACAAAAGCATAAAGAAAGTCTCCATTCAAGAATTAATGTACTTATTTTAACTGAACTAGTTCAATCTCCCCTATGTACAGCCTGAATTATCTCCTTTAACACTAAAACAAACAAAGGCAGAACAGAGTTACTGCTTTCTTCCTGGTAAACAGACAGGTACACGCTGCTTGTTGGAGGAAAAGAGTCTCCTAATAGGATAATATAGTTTGGATTATATTAGTTATGGAAAAATTGAGACGAGAAAGCCACAAGGGCATAATTTTATCAGGAGACATGGGGCTGATTACTACAAAGTGCTGAGCATTTGCAGTTCCAGATGAAGTCACTGTGAGTTACACGTGCTTTACAAAATGACCCCTACTGTCCTTTTGAAAAAGGACAGAAGGTAGATTTTGCTACTACACATTATCAACTACACTGTTTCCTTCACTGAGTATTTTTAAATATAAACCTTTAAGATATGCAATCAATAAGGCTAGCCATTCAAGCCTCTATGATGGCACAGAACGACAGTACAATTCTTCATAATCCATATACAGAATGTAGAAATTGTACAGCACTCCATGAACATGCACTGCTGCATATTCGTACAAAGCAACAGTACTGTGGAGACATTTCTTGAATGAAGATAGATTCTCTGACCAATGTAATGAAAAGAAAATTAGGACTAATGAAAAGATCAATCATACAAAATTCAACGACTTTCAGGTATTTCTCAAATTAGAGATCAGAGGAAAAGTGCTTTAATGTTGCTAGGATTTTCCAGTGTGCCTAAGGGGCCAGCACACTGCTCCATGAACTTTAACAGGACCAGGTCTATATTCTTGGTTCTGACAATGGCACGTGCTCACATCTAGGAGGCCTTCATGTTGGGCTAAACAAAGGAACACATAATGCTAGCTGCACCAAACAGTGTGCTTGGAAACCTGTCCTATTACCCTATAGTGAAAATAAAAGTACTGCAGTATGAAGGAACAAGATAAAAACTTGGAAATTGAGAGAACTCTTGAAAAACCTTTGCACCTGTGCCAAGGGAACATCTCTGCTGGTATCATCCCAGTCAGGAACACAAAGCAAATAGGATGAAGCGCAAAAGGCACAATTTCTAGAAGAACGTCCATCAGTGATACTTAAAGTGACTCAAACGGTGAGCCAAAAGGTAAATAGAATGATAGAATCATTCAGGTTGGAAAAGGCCTCTAAGATCATCTAGTCCAACCTTTAACCTAGTACTGAAGTCCGCCACTAAACCACCCTACTAAGTTCTAAACCTACACATTTCTGGAAGACCTCCAGGGATAGTGATTCAATCACTTCCCTGGGCAGCCTGTTCCGATGCCACACAACCCTTTCAGTAAAGAAATTTCTCCTAATATACAAAATAAACCTCCCCTGGCACAACTTGAGGCCATTTCCCTTCATCTTATCCCTTGGTGTTTGGGAGAAGAACCCGGTCCCCACCTCGCTACAACCTCCTTTAAAGTAATTGTAAAGTACAATAAGGTCTTCCCTTAGCCTTCTCTTCTCCAAGCTAAGATCACAATAATGATGTTCATTGTTATAAATGAAGATTCAGCTTTGGATCACAGGGAACATGAGATAAGTATGAAAAGGAAAACAATATTAGGGCATGATGGTGACCTTTTGCCATTGTACAATTATCATAAGTAGCATATCTGCAAGTAATACGCCATGGCCAGTGGTGTACAACTATCACAAGTAATGAGTCTACTGTCACTGAAAAAGTAACACAGCACTTGAATTCCTGTGGCTTCTCTTGGCCAAAGCATTCAAGGAAACTTCAAGAAAAGAGTTTTCCAGAGCAGGTAAAAAGAAGATAAAAAATTGCTACCTGTCTCACAGATCTGCTGAGAATCTGGGGACAAGGACTGAAGTGCAGGCAGAATTGATTTTCCTTATTATCAGAAATGGGAAACATAGCAAGTTGGAAAGGGCATATGCCTTAAAAGGGATCCAAGTTTAGAATGCATTGAGTAGAGGCTCCATGAGAGCATTCACAACTGGTACTCTGAGACAGAGGAAACTCAAATTGTGCTCCCTCTGAAAAGTAAAACTAATGTGCTTAAGCATAAAAAATTAAAATAGCACAGTCTGCAGGACAAAACTGAAGTATATCAAGGAAACTCTAAAAGGAAATTTACCTCTTTACAACTCTGAACAACACTAAATGGCAAGATTTTAAAAATTAACTGTCAATCCCATGCTTTCTCTGAGACATATGCCATTTCATGACACCTATGCAAATTCCTATGTATGTCTAACTAGCAGATCTCCAGCAATTGCAATGCGCAATAGTTCGGAATTCTGGTGTGCATCTGTTCTGTTCAATGTTTTCAATAGCTGACTATATCTGAATTTTATTCCTATTTGCACTTGTCTCCTTGGTATCCTGTATGCCAAAGTCACCACTGAAATCTTGGCAGAGGCTAAATTCTAAGGTGGAGTAATTCATCAGTAATGCAACCCGTTAGAATTGCAGATAAGCTGCTTACATGCTAGGCGCATTTATGCAAGTTACATATAAGAACTTCTTGTCATTGATTTATCCTTTGCCAACCAGCAAAAAAAAAAAAAAAAAAAAAAACCCACAGGATTTCATGAAAAAACTACTTTCATTCCATTTGGCAACACAACACATGTGTGTGAGAGTAAACTGTACTTTTACAGGCATTCTTCCTTACCCTGAAAGAGGAAGGAATACAGATCATTGGCATGGGGAATTTTTATTCATTACCTTATTTCTTGGCTTCACAAAAACATTAATTCATTGAATTCTTAGAGTCAGACTCACTGATGAAAGGGTATCACCCTTTACTGTACCATAAAGTGCTTCCTGCTGCCCTCCAAAGGCACTGCTCTAAATTAAAAGATGATTAGACTCTCTAAGGTGACTTTGTGAAACAGCAGTATGTGTTTACTTTCTCTGCCTTCTAAATCAACCTTGCTCAATTTAGAAGTAAAGAAAAGATGGTTTTCCTAATTGCTAGCCCTGAAAAATTCAAACAGTTTTCTGAATCTCCAACTGAGTCTTTAAGGCTTGTGTATCAGTAACAACAATAAAGATGGGGAAATAGTTAATGATTCTCAATGACTATAGCAAATAGTTAATGATTCTGTGAGCTACCTGCAAGCAGAATAGACTCCAGCTCACTCATCCACAGCTGTGCTGAATCTGCAAGGCTGACTAATACAAAGCAATAAAAGTTTATTTTTGTCACCAAAACGATCAGGCATAATTCAGAACGCGTAGATACTTCTGCCAGAAAGTGACTTATCTGCAGCTTAACTTCATACAGCAATAAACCAAAGTTTTTCCTTAAACGGCACCCATTACAGGGGACAAATGTCGGCATGGGCAGCAACTCAAGAAATCCTCCCCAGGATGAGAAGCTGACTGGTTTTATTCTAATGGAGTTCAGCATAATCCCTACTGGTTGGCTTCAGCCACGGCCAATGCAAATGTCTCCCTGTCCTTTGGAACGTTTTAAATTCCACTCCAGAACAAAAGACTAACCTGCAACCCCAGCAGGCCCAAGAGGGAATCTGCATTCTTCCACGTGAAAAAACAGAGCTAAAGTCACACAGCACCGAGTCACCAGTTATTCTCCTACTGAGGGGCACAAGTTTTCAAACCTGCTCTTCTACCACCGAGGCTCAACATGTGGGCTGTCACAAAACTGGTCTTAAGAAAACTCAAGTGGAACTGCAAGGCTGAAAGTGCAGCATTGACTGGATTGCACTTCCAGACACTGTTAGCGATTGCTGGGGACTCAGCACTCACAGGAATTTTGGTAGCTGCCACTGCCCAGAACAAAACACCTCTAAATTACAACCATTTTCTATCTGCCCATCAGAAGTCACAGGATTACTTTTCCCATGACACCTCAGATCTACCCTTGTCCCATGCTGCTTCTAGAAGCAGGAGACAAGCTTTCCTTCACAGTTTAGACATAGCTGCTGGGCAAGCGTGCTGCTGAGTGGAAATTAAAACTCCACTAAATAGCCATTAAGTTGGGAACAATATAATTTAACAAATAAATATGACAACACTTCTACCTTTTTCTACAGCTCACTTGTGTATCCCAACAAAAGGCACATGTCTCTTGCTCGCACAAACTCTTCCACATTCAAATATAGCCCAACCTGATCCAACACTGGTGCTTGCATCAGCTGGCTGACATATTTTGAGACTGGTTTACTTTAGCCCAGCCTACAGGCAATACAATTCACATTTCCATGTGCCACATAAGTGGAAAATCATTTCCAAAAGAAATCTGTTCTTTTGTTTTTGTTGCTGATGTCCAAAACAAAGGAACATGTGGAATGAATCACATGGAACAAAATAAGGTAATTCAGCATTTTCTTTGTTTTGACAATTTTAACAAAATTCACACACACACACTTTTTTTTTTTTAATTTACCTGACATTCTACCCAGTTTTAGAGAAGACAACCAAAATGAACTACTGTTGTGGTTTAGCCCGGCTGGCAGCCAAACACCACACAGCCGTTCGCTCACCCTCCCCCCTCCCTCTCTGGGATGGGGAAGAGAAACGGGAAAGTGAAGCCTGTGAGTTGAGATAAAGACAGTTTATTAAGACAGGGAAAAGAATAACAATAATAATAATAATAATAATAGTATTGATAGTAATAATGTGTACGAAATAAGTGATGCACAATGCAATTGCTCACCACCCGTTGACCGATGCCCAGCCTATCCCCGAGCAGCCGGCCCCCCCTCCACCCCGGCTAGCCACCCCTATATGTTGTTCAGCATGACGTCAGATGGTATGGAATACCCCTTTGGCCAGTTTGGGTCAGCTGTCCTGGGTCTGTCCCCTCCCAGCTCCTGCTGCATCCCTAGCCTGCTCGCTAGCAGGACAGAGCGAGAAGCTGAAAAGTCCTTGGCTTGGTGTAAGCACTGCTCTACAACAATTAAAACATCAGCATGTTATCAGCGCTCTTCTCATTCTAATCCAAAACATAGCACCCTGCCAGCTACTAGGAGGAAAATTAACTCTGTCCTAACTGAAACCAGGACAACTACTTACTGTTATAACACCACTAATGGATTTCACATTGACTTCAGCCCAGACCTGCATATTCACTTCTCTATCTTCAGACAAGGAGATCTGTTTAACTTTATTCACCACCTTGAAAGGTATTCCTGCTGCCGCAGTTTTAGGATGCCAAAAGATGGCCTGTGTGACGAGATTACTTCCCACATGATCAAGGAAAGAAAAAAGTTCTCCTGAAGGATAGTTCAGAGCATTCAGAGCAGGAGCTCTAAGTAGGCCCTCAGAGCACCCCCTCTGATAACACTTTTTTCCCCCACTGAGTAATCAGAGAGAGTATAAAGACTAAATTCTGTTGAACATGAGCCAGCAGTGTGCTTTGGTAGCCAGGAGGGCCAACCTTACCCTGGGGTGCCTCAGGCATGGCACTACCAGCTAGTCAGGGGAAAGGACTGTCTCGCTCTGCTCTGTGCTGGTGCAGCCTCACCTCGAGTGTGCAGTTTTGGGCACCACAGTATAAGATATAAAACTGTTAGAGAATGTCCAAAGGAGGGCAACAAAGATGTATGAGGAGCAGCTGAGGTCCCTTGGTTTGTTCAGCACAGAGCAGAGCAGGCTGAGGGGAGGCCTCATGGCGGCCTGCAGCTCCCTCACAAGGGGAGCAGAGGGACGGGCGCTGAGCTCTGCTCTCTGGGGACAACGACAAGACCCGAGGGAACGGCATGGAGCTGGGATAGGGGAGGGTCAGGCTGGGTGTTAGGGAAAGGGAATGGTTCTTCACCGAGAGGGTGGTCGGGCACTGGGACAGGCTCCCCAGAGCAGTGGTCATGGCACCGAGCCTGCCAAGTTCAAGAAGCGTCTGGACAATGCTCTCATATACATGATCTTATTTATTTATTTATTTTGGGTGGTCCTTTAGGGACCCAGGAGTTGGACTCGATGATCCTTGTGGGTCCCTTCCAACTCAGATACTCTATGATTCTTAGATGATGTCCCTTAAATTAGGCATTTTGGTTGTTGAAGCTTTTCCTGATATTTCAGCCTTGAATTCAATCAAAACCAATCTATTTGCATAAAAAGCCCATTTGAAAATAACTAGCAAGAAGTGCCAATTTGTCAGTCCTGGAGGTGAAGCATTTTTTATGAGCAGAACAGATCTCTCATGAGCAGAGGCAGTAGAAAACTGTCAGCACAGTCACACTTCCAGTGCACTTCATAAACAACTGGCATGGAAAGACCACCAACTGATGGAAGACCACCTAAAGTGATATTGAATTCATTTCAATATCCTCTGAAACCCTGCTGTCTCCACTTAAAATCATAAGACAGGTGTAAATATGTATTAGCATAGACTGCCATTTACTAATAACTGGAATAAAACCAGTGATATTTCCCATTGAATTTAACTGGCAATTAGCTTTGCAGTGATTACAAGCTACATAACTTCTATTGCCACCCTGCAATGTATGGGACAAACTAGGACCTTATGGTGGAAACATTTTGTAACTCATGTTAACTTCCTGGATTGTCACAATGAAGAATTAATGCAGTAACTTCACGGGAAAATGTACCAGCCATTATGTACTGAACAATAGCTCATGCGGTTTCAGACTTGCAAATATGCTCATCCAGCAAAAGCAATTAAATACATGCTTAACTTTAAGTAGTCCCACTGGAACCTATTACATCTAAGAAGTAAGCAGCAATCATGAAGGAAAATGTTACTCATCCTTCTGAAACAGTATTTCTATAACTGAATGTATCTTGCAAGGCCATTTTTGAAAACAGAGGCACACAAGGACTGGACCTTTCACACTTAAAACTTTCTCTCATGATGCACTATTGCAGTTCACAAACATTTTACCTAATGGCATGACCCAGCTAGAAACTTACATCTCAGACGCTACATTTTAATCAAATGGAAAGCTGAAAACTTGAAGTCTGCCTTATTTATTTCTTTGTGGCACCAGAATGACCTTTAGGCCAATGACCTGAACAACAAAGGGTTTTACTCTAGCCGAAGTTTTTATAGACCTCTTGCAGCCACCAACCTTCAGAGCCAAAATATATGGAAAAAAGTGTTATGATGAATGCTATATTCTTCTTCCTACAGAGGTAAGGGTTGTGACAATAAGCTCTAGATGATTTGCAAGGCTTCATCTTACTTTTGAAAAAAAAAAACAAAAAACAAAAAACCGCTATTATTAAAATATCCAGGGCAAATACTTTAACTGAAGAGTAAACACTTTACAATATTTATTATTTTTCATCCTCAAAGGGAATATGACCTATTATTTGAAAGTCTCCAAATGCCAATACTAATTGCAGACTTTAGACTGGATTTGTTTGATCCAATTCTGTTTTCTTCCACTACATTTAGTGGTTGAAAACCTCCTCTGGGTGAGTTTATCCAGAACAAATACACACCTTTTTTTTTTTTCCTTCATAACAGAAGTAGGACAAAAGTCATACCGGGGGAGTGGGTAGTTCAGAGGTTAAGCACCAAGAATCTGTTGGTTACAGATAACTTGGACCAGTGCTGAAAAGACTAGGTCCTAAAACTGAGGCATCAGGTGTGTGTGTGTGTATATATATATATATACACACACACGCACACACACTGAAGCTTGATCAAAAAAGTTAAGACAGATAGGCTTGCTTGCCTGGAGATATGAAGTGAGGTTTCCTGGCATTTAACTTCATGGATGCTCCTCCACATCCCCTCTTCCAAAAGCTGGGGCAGACTTTCTACTGCTCATTCATGCCCTTAGCGCAGGGCTCCTGGCTCCTCAGGCCAGCATGTGTGCTCTCAGCATTTTTCAGCATCTGATGCTCTCCTTCAGGCCTCTTCCCTACCTATACATACCAAAAGCAGCAGCTAGAGTTGCTTCTCTTCCTGTAGAAATACCACACAGCATGAAATATCTCTAACTCTGGGCTCTAACTACCTGTTGCAAAACAGTACTTTACCATAGCCATACTGTCAGGACAAATGATGTGCAGACCTTTCTAGCACCATCTTTGCTCTATGTTTTGCTCTAAGTGTTCTGACATTTCAGTGTTTCAGTCTTAAAGTCCTGGTTACCAAAATCACGTTAATGAATACCATGGTTTTAATTTAAAAAGGCATGTTTGCCTGGTTGCTGTGCAAAATTTGATGGAATACAAGGAACACACCCTGCTGGCTCAAAAGCCAATCAAAAAAGCAAAGCAATTTTTATGAGCTTAGAATCTGCAATCTTAGTGATTTTTTTTTTGTTGTTTGGTTGGGTTTTGTTTGTTTTTTGCCAGGACAGGTATGGTAAGGTTTTCAGTCAAACATTAACCAGAAAAAGACAGTAAAAAACAAATAGTTTTTGTTATAACATGGCTGCTTAAATGATTAAAAAAAAAAAAAAAGGAAGGTTTATTAGCTGCAAATATGGACTTTGTGGACAAAATGAAGAGACTTGCCATGCAGCAAATTACCCATTACCAAACATAAGCCACTGCCCCAGTTAAGGCAAAGGAAGAATTTCATTTTGAATTTCTCATTGCTGAAATTATTTGCCCAATATATATATTATTTTAACTATTAGTTAGAGGGAAGTGTAAGTGTACGTATCCATGTGAAAGAGAAAGAAAACTGCCTCACTTTCATCCTGGATCCCATTTGCTTAAAACCCCAAAGTTTCTGTAAACTGAAGTATGGAGTAAAAGAAACCTATTAATGACAACAAATTTAGTGGTAAGAAAAATACTTTGCACTTATGTCTCAGGTACATTCCTAATTCTGACTCTAGTTCATCTTAAAGCCCACCCGCCAACACCCTTGGCTCTTCCTCATAGACCAACTCCAAGAAACAGTTCAGTTACACATCATCCTCTTCAGCTGTGGTTTGGTACAGCCATTGCCTTTTCTTATAGCACTGCCGCAATAAATGCCAAGCATCTCTCACTTTTCTGTGACAGAACTACTGTGCTGAAGAACTGGGGACACGATATGAGGACATCTCGTTTAAATAACGAATGAGAGAAGAGCACCATGATGGATGAGGCACTCAGTGGACCAGCTTCCCTATTAACACACCAACCCAAACCACACGATTTTTTTCCCCCACGTAGCTCAGCTCATCACGCATAATTCTATCTTTTGATTCCTTTGAGAATGAACCACGGGGGGGATATATAGAGGGTGGTAAGCTGACATTTCTCTCATAGGAATTTTCTGATAATAGCAATTGGAGAGAATACCCAGGACTGTATAAAGTTTTTAGTCTGGGTTATATGAGGTAATAAAGTCAGCGATTTTTATGCACTGGATAGATCACACACCCAGCAGTAAGGTTTGGTGAGAACTGAGAGAATCAAAGATAGTTCTTTTGGCTGCTGCTTGGACACAGATGAGTCAGGTCTACAGCAAGATGTCCACTTTGATGGCAAAATGACAACACACATGTCCTCACAGAACACATCCCTTCTACTCTGCACTGCCAAGACTCCTCCTTGGTGCCCCCCTGCATCCCAGTGACAGTCCTGAGCAGTGTCAGCACCAACAGCAGTATGGAAAAAAGACAACTTTCTTGGTTTTCTATTACAATTTCTAATGCATGCCAATCAAACTTATGTAGATTCTACTGAGTTATAAATCAAGTCTGGAGCACTAACAGTCAGGTGCTACTACAGTGCCTTGATCTTGCAGGTAAGCATAGCCAGTTCGTGACCCTTGTGGCCCTCCCCGTCTGGGCAGGCAACAGAAAAAACCCTCTTTGAAAGAAAAACAGACAACTGCCTGATAACCAGCTCAGGATTTTGACTTACTAGGAATTACATGTACTACTAACCCAGACGACACAGGGCGACAACCTTAAAGGCAAGGGTGCTTAGAGCTACAGCTCCTCACATGTGGCAGATCTCATTTTCCACTCCTGGTACAGCACATCTCTGGGCTTTTTCCCACTCTCCCCTGCCTTTTATCGCATTTTAAAAGGTACTGAGTCTCTTAATTAGTGTCGCAGAAACCACACAAACTAGCTGAAAGCAGCTTTTCTGCCACTGATCACTGACAAGCTATTAGGCCCGACATTTCCTTCAGCACAGAATTCCTTTGATTAATGCAGCTTTGCACAATTATTATTTTTTTTTTCAAAATTTGTATAATACTCTTCCATTACAAGAATTGATTTAGAAATACAGGGCAAAGACTAAGAAGAGGTGGACTTTCAGTACAGTAAAAAAAGGTATAATGAGGTTCACAGTCACAGCCAGGGAGGCTGTTATACTGGTTGTGAATCTTGGACAGTTTATTACTAACTAAAGTAATAGGATGGATCTCTTAAAAGGCAGAGGAGGCTTAGCAGCACTTTCCTGTGATGGGAGCCTGCTGCTAAAATGGTTTAGAGGACAGAAGCAGCTTTCACTCATGGCAGACCATGTGCAGCGATTCTTCTCATCAACTGGACTATGAGAAGGTGGTAACCGGTACGACAGATGGCTTGTAGGAACCAAGACGCTCAGAAAGCACCAGGCATTGCTGCAAGAACACAGCATGCATCAGGCTCCCAGCCTGACATTTATCTAATGCATCCTCTAATTCCTCTCCCTTCCTATCTACTGCCAAGCTTCTTTGCTCCTGTTTTCCATCCCACCATCCCACTCCGGTGGCAAATAAAACACTGATCGAATGCTAGGATCTTATAAGATCAGATCTCCCTCTTTTACTGAGAGCTAAACCATGTCTTCAAAAATAACTGCAGCACTCTCTAAACCAAACTTCACATCAACCCTTAGGACACTGCCTCCATACAAACCATGTCCTTATGGGCCTTATGTTCACAACCCTTTTTGTACCACTGCTGCCCTTCCAACAGCGAGGCTGGAGGAAAACATCTGCCCTACCCGCTGCAGTCACACAGCTCACAAGGCATTCAGGATTCTGGCTCCTTTCTCTTCACAGCCAAGTTTGCTCCTTTCCTTTTCTTTTGCATGTCTGACTCCAGCTCAGCATAAAAAGGTATACAAAGGCTGCCTTTTTGACTGATCTGTTCAACAATCTCCCAGCTCTTCTTATGTGAGACTGCCAACTCTTCTTCAAAGGACTTGCACAGAAATAAAGCCCTTCATCATAGTTTTAGTCTGAATTATTAAATATGTTGCTTTTTTTTTTTTTATCTATCTTGTTGTTCTCTGTTGAGTCAAGCAGCCTCCAGCTATCTTCTCCAAAGCTTGACATACACTCAAGCCTCCTTTGAGTGAAACAGATTTTCTTGTCTTGATGCTTATATACATGAAATATAACAGAAACTTCACAGCAATTCTACACTGTGTTTTCAAGTCTGAATGAATTTGCAATATGAAAGACTCAACCAGAGGGTTTTGGTCTGGATTTTTATTTACAGCTTCTCTTTGGCAAGAAGCCACCACCCTCTCTCAATGTAATCATGGTCCCATCTCCAAAATCATCAGCTGGAGGATATGTTGGACTGAAAAAAGGGACACCTGGTTGTTTGTTGTATCTGAAGTTTCCTATATGGATCACGGTAAAACCCAAACTGTTCGATGACTCCACCTGAGGTACTTGAGGAAATAATCACACATGACCTTACAGTATGCGTCCACCTATGCTTGGGCTCTCCATTCCTCCCTTTCCTCAAAGGGAATTTTTAATCCATTAGCAAATTTGAAATTTATGCATTTCCAAGAAGTTGTATGAAAAAGGCAGCTACAGAGGGGAGAGTCTTCTTAACTGTAAAATCTTAGACGACAAAGAAGTTTTTGTTCCCTACATACTAAAGATATGCAAGCTATAAAATCAACTCACTCCTCAATAAATGCCAGAAAATCCAGTCCACACCAGTGATTGACTGGGAAACCAATTTTAGAAGAATCAGACTTCACAAGTCCCACTGGTCATCAAGCTATGTGTCTGAGAAAAGTGACGCGATGTCTGGCACCATACAATGCCTAGGGACAGGGATATTACCTAGAGACAGACTGGTTCAAATTCCTTTTTACTTCAGCACTGAAAGTGAAACCTGCGTCTTTCTGGTCCACAGTGTGCCCTTGCCACTGGGTTTCTAGCTGCTCTTGTGCTACAGTGTCTGTTATTTTCAGGTACTTCTGGAGCTGTGTAATTTCCTGGACACTAACAAATTTCCATGAAAGGTTTCAGACTCAGCTTTTTCTGAGGAAAAATGACATTGACAGAAATTTCTCGGCCAGTTGTTACACTGGATAACATAACCCTCAGCAACTCAATTCACCTGTTTCCCCCTTTTGAAACAGGGCAATAATACTGACCTGTTTCTCAGAACCTTCTCTGAGACTGATAGGCAAAAGCATTGTGTAAGAGAGAAGTATCGTTATTACTATTATTCCAAACATCACAGAAATGATAAAGGCAAAACAAAACACTACAAAATCCACTGAGGTAACAAAATGAAACTATGCTTCTAGAAGCCATTCCTCTGGCAACAGCTTTTAACTGTTACAACTCTCACTTTTTTCCTTCCCTCTGTGTGGCAACCTATAGGGATGGTATAATTCCCCAATATAAAAAGTGAGAAAAGATTTCATTCCTTAAAGTTAAGTTGGCAAAACAAACAGGAAAAAAAAATTGCTTTCATAGGCCTACAAACAGCCACTGATACTTTTGTCTCTCAACAAGATTTTTTTTCCAGCATCTTCTTAAGCACACAAATAATCAATCATTAAAAATCTCTCCATATTGCAAACACTATTGCGAAGTATACACTTCACAGGTAGAATTCCTTGGTATCACCAAATAAAACTTAAATTCTGGTAACACGAGAAGACTGAGCAACTCACTATCCTGCCGCTCATATAATCGGCGAAATAATCCACATAGAACAATGTTTTACAGAAAAAAAAAATCCCCTTCAATAAAGTATCTAGTACCTATGTATTTAAATATCATTCAGCAGAGATGACCGCCCAGAATTATTTTTCACCACATTTAACTGAGATTGTAAAATTGTGCAATGCAAGGAAATGTTCAAGACGTACTAAAATGCCCTTCCCTTCTGCAGATAGTTCTAGAGGTACAAAAATGCCACCTAGGCTAGGAGCAATGACAATTTTTAAACACCAGCCCCATCAGGTTGAACAGCCCGTTGTCACAGAGGGATTCAGAGCTTCTCTGCAAAACCACTGTATTAGAAAGGGTTAGATTTCTCTGTTGTTTAAAAGGAACTGTTTTTGCAGTAATGGCTCACCTACTGTGTGTTAAATCCTTTAGAAGATGAGCCCTGGGGAAATGTTGTTGCAGTGGTTTAGGCCAGTACCTCTTACTACTATCCATACCTGTGCTGGGATGTAGTCCGACTCCCAGAGGTATTGCCGTGTGGGAAACATCAGCAACAGCCCTGGCTGCTCCACTTACAATCCAAATTGTTACCTGAAACCGCCAACAAGGAGTGCTTTTCATTCAATGCCCAGACCACGAAGTGGCAAAAGAAGTACAAGGGCGAGTCCCATTCTATCAGCCTGGCTATGAAAGGCAGGACCTCTGGAAGAAAGGCAATAGGAAAGTCCTGAGAGGGAAACTTCTGAATCCCTTACTGTCTGGTGAATGTAAGCTGGGCTCCTGACTCCAAGACATCAGGAACTGGGAATGCCGCTCAGTAACATGGAATGGGAAGGATGGAAAGCTAACTGCTTGGAAAGATGCTATGGAGAAGGAAAGCTGAAAGATTGTCTTTTCACTGGCTTACCACCAATATGAATCAACACATTTCAAATGACATCGAGAGACATCAACTAGCTAAGACTGGTGCTGACTCCAAACAAGCCCATTACAATTTCAGATACCAAAGAAAACACACTGCCAAATCTCAAGAGAAAAACCCTACTTTACTTGACACAACCCTGGCTTTGTCTGGATCAGGACAGAAACTCCACCTATTACATTAGTACTTTATGTCACATTCCCTTGGTGCTTCATAATGATCAGGACTTAAACTTACAAATTCTTTCCTGTTATAAAACTTCTGCATGCAGGTGAAACAAGAAATACACACATACACACAAGTACCTGCAAAAAGAATAAGATGATGTATGCATTAGAATACATTTATAAGCACAAAACTCCACGTTACAAGGCAGTATAAGTACAGAAAGCCAGAATACCTAGCAAATAAGGAAAGGACAGTGTTACATTCTCTGGTTTTTGGGCTGCTGCAGTAGGTTTTGTCCTGATCTTCTTCTTCCTCACAGTTCCAGAGTGTTTCAATTAGCCAAGAACCAAAGAATTAAAATCCTTCTAGAATCAAGGGAAATAGCACAAATTATGTCTCCTTTGCTACCTACAACTTCCTTTGCTACATCTTCCATTTCCAGAGTCTTTTTCAATTAAGAGTCAATACAGCATGACGAGAAAAAATACCACACTCCCAAAAGATCCACATAGTTTTGTAAAAAGCCTTTAAAATGTTCAATAATTTCCATCAGTGTCCTAAAGTAATTTAAAGGCCTTTGGAAAAGATTCAAACTCTGTGTCTGAAGTAGAGAATTGTTTCTGTAATTGAAAGAGCAGCAATACACAAGTACTGTAATATCACATGGACTCTTGGAGATTAAGCAATCAGCTACACTGTCAACTCCAAACATAAATGTGGGTTGCTTTTTTCTGCAACCGTTGGTTGCAAGGTGGTATCTTATTATTTAATAAAATACAATTAGAGCACTTTGCATAGAAAGTTCCATATCTCTAAAAAGCTCTGTGTAGGAACTGGTGAAAAACTTCCCAAAGAGATTAATTCATGAAGAGGGGAAATAAAACGTTAGCCTTTCTGCTGGCCTGTAAGTAGAGTTTCATACTATCTGCAAAGTGAACTCATCTATACATCCTACAGAGTGAGTTACTTCCATACCTTGGGCATAGAGCAGATCACTTAAAGAAACTTATTTTTAGCTACCTGTATTTTCTCCCTAAGATGGCTAGGTGGTTGCTTCATGGAGGAGAAAGCCACCCATGAAAACAAAAGTATTTAAATTCGATGACCCACCTAACAAGAGATGTGGATCACAATAACAAAATAGGTCTCTGATAATGAGAAGCATTAAGATGACATTACTGGGGCATCCATCTAGTCCTTCAATACTTTCAGATACTTTATTTAATCTCACTTGTCAGAAAAGCCCTTTGATTTCCAGCTCTCAAACAAGAATACAACCATTTCCTTTTCTCAAGTGGATTAGTCTGTTTCATCACTTCCATTCCATCACAGGCAGGCAGCTAACTATATGATGAAGGAGAAACTGAACTTCTCCAAAATTCAGAAGTTATTTAGGGTCAATACCTATCCAATTTAGGCACAGACTTATGATGATGATGATGATGATGATTATTGTGCTGTTTGTTTTAATCTGGGTTAAATTTGTTTATCTTGCCCTGAACAAACCACAAAGTTTAGTCTGCCTTTTCTAGTGAACATTCTCACTTTGGTAGCTTATTACAGCCTTCAGTCTCTAATTAGGCACGCAATCTGTTTTTGCATATAAAAAGTGTTCCCATTGACATTAACTGGTGCCTTATTTGCCAAATCAAAGATGAAATCCAGCCATTAGTGGCTTGCCTGTTTTTGTTGGTTATGCTTATTCACCACTCATTGTCTGCAAGGCTGTTTTACATGGTAGTGCTAATTCGGGGGATCAAAGCACTGCATCATTATGATGTAAGCTCATTTCATGCTGTGCTTTATAAGAAACTGATGAGTTGCTTTCATGCCCAAAAATACAGTCCAAATATGGAACTCAAAGCTCTTTTTTCTTCTTTTAAAGTCAAAGTGTGTCTAGTGTTGTTGCTCGATACAGCTTTTTATCCTGCAATATAACCCTGCAAGACAGAGACAAATATTAGAAAGGTTTACAGGGCTGTATATGATTGTTCTTGCATAACCAAATTGGTTGGGCTGTGAAGCTTGGTGACTTTTCTTCATTAACCAGCAGAAATGGGAAGAGCTTAGTTAGTACAAAAAGACAAGCACAACAGAAATAATCAAAACACAGTGCCCCGTGCTGAATCAAAGCTTATAGAAAGAAAGAGGGCAAAATAACAGCATGGTAAGGATAAATTACCTCAAAGCTGTGAAAGACAGATACAGGAAAAAAAATGTGATAGAGAAGACTTACTTCCACCACAGGGATATGTATTTGAGCTAGGTCCTTAAAGAACGCTGCTGTCAACAGTCACTGTGACTTGGCTACGTGTCTTTTATCATTACTTTTACACGGTGTTCTGACTTTACCTCCTTCAAACTGGCAAGGGAAACTATTCAAATGCAACCACTAAGGGATTTGGGGGCAGGTGGGGGAGCTTCTCCATGGTTATGTTTTTGAGCATGTACAAACAGCATTCTCTCGATTCTGAAGAGTGCAGTGACTGGATATTCTCAACCCTCACTCACCCCACCTTAAATCAGAGTTGAACAGTGAAAAGGACTACTCTGCAGCCACAGTGCCACAATGAAAACATGACTGTTTCTGTCATAACCGGAAGACCCTAAAGGTCATCTGTCTTTTGAACTCTGAACTAATTTGCCAGCATTAAAATTCAAATACAGAGAATTTGATACGTGACAGGAATTTTGCTTTGTCACCGAAGTACTCACTGGCTGTGTCCTCCCACAGGCTTGCCAACATCACTTCACTTGCATAAAGCTCTGTCTCATCACTATCCACTATCGCTCTACAATAACAAGACCTATCACCTCTTTTTGTACTGTGGAAACAAACTGTACTTGTCAGGCTATCTGTATAAATGGGTTTCATATACCCAAATGCCTTGGAAGGGTATAGAGGGGGCAAGGCTGTTAAAAGATGACTCACCCTACCCCCCTCAGCTCTACAGGGCAATGAACAACGCAAAGATGATGAGTAAGAAGGAGAGATAAAAACATACCAGTCGTATACAGTCTTGAAGAGTGATCATAGAGATAAGTACAGATTTCAAACTACTACTTTGTCAGCATTTCTGTAAGTCAGATAATTTTTCCAAATATTGGAAGATATTCCAGGAGAGATTTATACACCCATAACCAGACAGTCTTAAAAATATATACATACAGATACATATACACATACCTTTCCCTACAAATTTTCCATAGTTTTTACCCTTCGTCCACCATAGCTACTTTTACAGAAAATGCCATCTAAATTTGGTTTGAAGATTGCATACCATAAAAATAAGAAAAAAGGCCAAACTGAAAAGCAGCATTTATTCCTCATCACGCAACACCATAATTCCCATGGCATTCAGCATCTGTAACCCTTTCACTATCACACAGAACTTCAAGGACACTATGCTGTGTTGTAGGAGAACTTCAGAAAAGCAGAGAATCCCTGTCTGTTACTTAACCTACTGGCAGAACTCAAGTGAAATACCATCATAAGGCCCAAAATCACATCCAAACACTGTACAACATACTCTAAAATCCTATGAAAATAATCAAACAACAGCCTGAGATACAGCTAACACAGCCACTACCACTCTGCCAATTTGGTTAATAAAAGACACTGTCTCTCTATGCTGCTCCTTTTTTTTTTTTTCTTTTAATCTTTAGATTATCATGGCTACAACAAAGATCAGCTCAACTCTTTAAAGCTTAATGACAGATTATTCTGGTTCTCCCACTGGCAAGTATCAGTCCCAGACAGAATGAAAGAGCTGCTTAATCCCTGCTTTGTCCTAGGACTTCACGACATACATGACACCCACAACATAGCCCTTGCAGACCTGGGCCGTAATACTGAAGTATAGCAAGCTTGTTTAGTTGTTACTGTTGTACAACAATAATTCTCAGGATGTTATTTTTGTAGAAACAGCAATGTTTAGCTGCACTACTTGAGGTGTCTTTCTCCTAACACTGATGTCCAGTAAGATACAAGCCTCTGACAAGAGTTGTTTAAATAGAAAGAAAAGGGAGGGATGAAAACAACCCACCAACATTTTGTATATACACAAGTATTGTGTGGTTGCTCCTCTCAAAGGCAAAAAGCTACACCACACGTTTGAGAGTGTATACCGCTGTATAGTGAAATGCTCCTTATTACACAGAACTGGCTTTAAGTCTGTTTTGAAAAGAAGGTGAGGGGTCTAAATGGAAAGAAAATTTTAGAAGTGTAAAGTCATAACAGAGGAAAATACAAAAAAATCTAATAGGAGAACTAGAAATACAAATTAGACAATAAATTAGAAATCTAACAGATGAACTAGAAAAATCTAAAGGAGGAAAAGATGAATACACCAAAAGAAAGGAGGTAAAGAGAAATGAAGATAGAAATGTGCAATTTAGAGTTTGTAAAATATTCAAAAGGGTTTTATTTCTTTATCACCACTAAATTACGAGAAATGTAAATGAGCCAGAATGTATAAATGAAGGTAAATACCTATGCAAAGCACTGTCTGTCAGGTAAAACATACACAATGTTACAGAGCAAAAGCTGAGAGGGATATAGCTCTTGCTCAGCTTGCACACAAACAACACTACCTGTACGGTACACTGAGACATTGCTCTTGATCTGCTGTCCCCCAGAAAGAAACCTGCTACAGAGAAATGACCCCATTTGAATATTTTACCACTGAAATATGAGCCTTTGGGGGGCTTTCCATAATGTACACATTCAAATCTTAATTTCAAATTTATTCTGGCTTTAATTCAAGCATACTGCCAGACCACTTGCAAAGCTACCACACATTAGCAATGACAAGGCTTCTGCCTACAAA
Source organism: Cygnus olor (assembly GCF_009769625.2). Lineage (NCBI taxonomy): Eukaryota > Metazoa > Chordata > Aves > Anseriformes > Anatidae > Cygnus > Cygnus olor. The sequence goes on from NC_049175.1 coordinate 8,899,238, forward strand.
AATCTCTGAGGGGTGAAGAATATTTATGTCATGTAATAAACCACAGTCTCCCCACACCAATCTCTCATACTTGTTTGTTTATGTAGAAATAGGAAATGGTGAGGAAGAAGATGTCAGGCCTGCTTTATCAAGACGATTTCTTTTGATCCCCTTTTTCAAAATTCTTACTGCCATAAATTTTTATCTCAGTAAGATTTTTTTCTCCCCTTCTTTGCAGAGAAGTGATTCACAGCTACAGGACCTGCATACGCACATCAGCACATCACTACTCTTTCTGCCTCCATGATGTATGTGCCTCCAATGTTGAGGATAAAGAGGATCCCAGTGATTGCTAAGCACTAATGTCCAGTGCAGAACAATAACAGAAATAAGCAGGACCTGAAGCTTCTGGAGTGCTCCTCTCTTTTACACGGCTCTGGTCTTCATCTTTCTGGGCACAAATTCCAAACTGTAACCAATACCCTGCAGAGGACCATTCGTCCTGAGGAACACACAGTAACAAATTACTTCCCTCATATCCACCACCAAATACCTTTAGCTGGATTAACTTCTGTCCCTTGTGATGGTTCTAATCACAGGGGCTCAGGGCCAATCAAATGGGAACATCACCTAAGGGTTTGTTCATTGTGGGCTTCATAGTATCAACCCCTGAAAAAGACAAGATCCTGCACTTTGTTGCATTAGTGTATCAGATGAGTTTAGGATTAATTGGTGGGTTTGAAGTATCTCGAACAGCCATATGAACATGAAATTAAATTAATTTCCAAATTCCAGTTCTTTACAGGATATTTACATAAAGACAAACTTGTCTTCCATTCTCTAAGAGATACACTGCTCTGCTCCTTCTGCATTTTAAAATCCCTCTGCGGAAATTCCAAAGTGACACTGAATACAGCAGCAGGAAAAAAGGTTATATTGCACAGAGCCCGGGAATAAAAAGAACCATTGGGCAAGATCATTCATTCAGTAAAGGGAAAAAAAAATGGAAGGGAAAACAACAAGAAATCTCTCTTTAGGAGATACAGATCACGGACAGAATGGTTGAGGCTGGAAGGGACCTCTGGAGGCCATCTGAGCCACCTGGAGCAGGGTGCCCAGCCCCACACCCAGGTGGTTTTTGAAGATCTTCATGGAGGGAGACTACACAGCTTCTCTGGGCAACTGCGCCAATGTGCAGTACCTCCCTGTTTATTAAGCGTATTGCTCTAATTTTATCCTAAGAGAAACTGTGTCACTGCAAACACAGTCCTAAACTCTAATATTGACAGACTTGGAAAGGCATCTTGTCAATTCACTAGACAAGAGTGCACACAACACATTGAGAAACTTCAACCAAGTCACTGGGTTTTATGTTTTTTTACTCATTCTTTCTCTAGAAAATTGGAGAATAAATAAGGATGTCTAACTGCCAACACTAGCAGCAATTTAGAATAAAGAGCAAACATGAGAGGTTCTCTCTATATTTGCATCCAACAGAAGAAATCTGTTGTGTTTCTAATAGATTAGATGCAATCACAGGATGTCTGCTTACAGGTTCTTGCATTATATAATAAAAAAATAGTTAAACCAAAAAAACCATACAAAAGTACCTTTAATAATACTGGGTTTGGAAGTTTGATTAAAATATAACGCAAAATAGCTTTTTAAAAATACATTATTTTTTAAAAAAATTGAACTTAGACTTGTGCACTACCAATGGGCAAGTTTTCCCAAAGTCTGTGTTGCTTTTCAGGCAATTGTTTATTTACCAGTACCAGGGAAAACATATACATCTCCTTGAAAACAAACATGGAAATTTTTCCTTCAACTTCAGTTAACTTTGGCTTAAAACTTAAATAATGGATGCATTTCTGTGTAGAGCACAGGATTCTCTGCCTGTCCTGATGCCCTCAAGATGGGCATTTCAACACTCACTTGGAAATTTTCAATAGCATTTTCAGCTTCAGATTGAAATATCTTGGTCTCATTTTTTTTCAGCTAAATAAAAAAAAAAAAAAGAAAGATATTTTAACAAGAGGCTACCTTTGCTCAGGGGATCAGAAATGGGGAATGACCTGCATGCCAAATTAAGAAGAGGGGATGTTAGCACATCATGTGTAGGCCTGTGATTTGGCCAGGTTTCAGGCAAGGCTGCAAGGTAGTAGTTTACAGAGCACCTGCCCCTTATGAGAGTTGTCTCCAACAGCAGACGTGGTTTGCACTTTTCTAAGTTCTAACTTCACCCACACATTTTTCAAAACAAAGAAAACCAAGCGTTTTATTGACTTAATACATGAGATAATGGTCTGAAAAATCCAATATGCTATTGAAAGATGGCTATTGTTGAAGATCCTGGCAGTTCAACTAGACACTTTTCAAAAATGAATCTTGAAACTGCTCATCCCCTGCCCCTTTATTCTTTAAGCACCCATTGACTGAGACTATGATGTGCATCTTCAAGCACAAAGGGTTAATTACTGTGTACTACTATTACTTAAAATAATCCTGGTAGAAAAGGCAGCTATGATAGCCTATTGTGCACTTACTTTCAAGAAGCCTAAGCACATTTTCTTTAGAAACCACAGCAATTTTAATGTTCCTGGCAAACAAAGAAATAATTATCCTTACACTCATTAGAATCAACAATGTGCACACAATTTAAAAACCAACCACAAAGAAAAGTATCCATTTCAGCCTACTTAGACTGCAATAAACTCCCTAAATTTAATGTACAGTAAACTTTAGCAATGCAACTTGTCAATCCCCTCTCTCTCTCCCCCTCTTTCACTTTATTAATTCTTTGGTGAAATATAGCCAGAATTTCTGTAAGAAAGCAGGGCCTTATAAGTAAATACAGGCATTTGAAATGCCATTTCTCAGTATATTCTACGAGTCAAAAAATATATATAAGATGACACACAGAAAGCCAGAAAAACAGAGAAAATAGAGGATAAGTTAAGAGTATTTTTCTGAGATAAGCCTTTCCACAGCACTTTCTATAAAACCGTTCATTGCTGGGTAGCTTGGTAAGCATTCCTGTGTGTTCACATAAACAAGGAAACCCCTTAAACATGGGATTAATTCTAAGGAAACTCAAGTCCCACTAAGCAGTTCAGAGAAGACAGACAGGTTGTGGCAGGATAAATGATTGCACAGTCTGGAAAGCAATGGTAATAATAGTAATATATAATTATTCCCAGCCTTCCTTGGGTTTATTCTCTTGCTCCCCAAACATAGAAATGCTGGAGAAAGCAGCTGTTTAGCTCATTTGCAGTGCTTCCTCCAGCCAAATCATGAAATACACACTGAGGAGATATAGAATACAGTTGTGTCCCCTAGAACTGCAAATAGCACAGAGCTATGAGCCTAGGACAGAGAACCTTCAGCAATATAACTGAAACTTAATAGGAAATCAGGCCTCTTTCACCAATGCTTCTCTGGGTATTTCTCCTAGCTTTACCTCAGATTACCTGCTTGGCTGAGGATGGAGAACAACCATTCTGCCAGGTTGGCAGAAGTGCCCTGCTGGATGATTGTATGCAATAAGAAATTGCTCCTTGGTCCAAAGAGGATCAGATGGCAGTAATGGTCAGATATGCTCTGCTCATACACAAGGACAATCATCAAGCTGATTGTTACTTCTGAAGTCACTGGTAAATTCAAACCCAACACACACACACACACACACACACACGGCTTTCCATACAAGAGAAAAACAGGCTTGAAGAAATGAACGTCAGTAAGAACAGATCGCATTTCATCTCTTGAGAGAAGCAATTGTGTGAAAATTATCTTCCTTGTACAATTAAACTTTAATTTTTTTTTCCTTGCATGCCAAAGGATGAACAATCTAACAAAACAGCTAGCAGACTGAATAGGAAATAATACAGCTTATTGCATTTCAGATTAGCTATGCTTTCAGAAAAAGACTGCTCCAGCATGCTGAACAAAACAACATTCCCCCGTGGGTTAGACAGGAGAAATTACCTTCTCAGTTTTTAATTTTAAACTTGAATTTATGAAACACTAATCTGTGCTCCATTAAAGATAGCATTTGCCAGCATAGCCAGCAAAGCAGGAATGGTTATGAGCTTTCAGAAGTATATTTTTTAAAGTAGAAAAATCATTGGAGTCAGCTTTTTCCATTGTTCACATAGTTATCCATTTGGCAACACTCTGAAAAGGAAATGGTGTAAGAAATTGCATAATCTGTTCTCCTTAAATCAGTCAGAGATTTTGCCTCTCGTGTTCTAAGGTAAATCGGGATTTTTTTCAAGGAGGAGGGACTAAATAGGAACCAGGGCACTTTGCTGCTTTTGCGTATGCATCCAGATATAAGTTGGCATGAGTTCAGAAAAGCATTCAGAACATTTTGTGTGTCATGTGATCAACTACTGCTAATTTATCCGTGCTGAACTGACCACCTGCTGATCCTGTGATATCCCCTAATTCTTGTATTGGAGAAGAAATTCAGTGTACAAACTGTTCCTTATTTCTGCCTCTCCATTACACTCTCTCTGAGCCATTCCTTTTCCAAAATGAAGAATGTTTCTCTATATCATTGACTATGCAGAAGTTAAGGAGATCCTTAATGCACTGCTCTGTATCTTTTCCAGCTACACCCACAAGCCTTTTTCTATGTGGAAAGGGAACCAGGAACAGGCATGGTTTCAGTTTGCTATATCTTCCCTAATATTCCTAGCATATTATTTGCTTTTTGGCTAACACTGAAAAGTGATCTAGTATTTTCTTCATGCCATCCATCAAGATGCTAAGATCTCATTCCTAACTGGAAACAGACAGCTGAGAAGCCATAATTTTATATGGACAGACAGGGTCTTACGTGCATGACTTTACATTCACCTCCATGGTTTCATCTGCCATTTCTTTCACCCAGTGACTTCAGCACATAAGATTTCTCTGCAATTCTGTGCAGTTGGCCTTTATCATTAATATCTTGAGATTCTCAGCACTGTTGGTAAACTGTCATCTGTCTATTCACTCCACTTTCAAGATTGTATGTTGAGCAGTGGTGACTCCTCTAACAACACCAATACTGCTCTACACTTTGAAAAGTGATCATTCATTTATTTCTAAGTTCCTTCTACCATTTAACTAATTATTTATCCATGCAAGAGCAAGGAAATGCAACTTATAGTAATTCCTTCGGCACCTTCATTTGTTGAAGCATAAGTGCCAAGTACTACCAATATTAAGGTAGTCTGTATCACTGGGATTGCCTTTATCCACTTGCTTTTCGGGTACTGCAAAAAACTTTGACAAATTTGTGAGGCCTAACTTCCCTTCTGAAAAAATGATGCAAATGTTTTGCCAGCATGTCCATTTACCCATGTACTCACTAACTCCATCCTTCCACTTGATTCTGTCCATCAGTCCACTGCAGAACTGAGGCTACTAATTTGTACTCTTCCTTATATTCCTGCAAACAGACATCTTAAATTGATGTCCCACTAGCAGCATTCCACTTCCTTTGGTTGCCAGAAAGTTAAGTGAGAGGTTACATACCACAATTAATAGTTCACTTATGTCTTAGTATCAGCTGATCCTGACTTGTCAGTGTTCATTCTGTTTCACAGATTTATTATTAACTTTCTACAAGTTGGTACTCGGACACAAATATTAACAAACATACAGCCCGCTGAAAGTCTAGAGCAGAAGTATATCTAATTCAATTAACTAATTACCTTTTCTACTTTTGAACTGATTTCTGCAGAGGGAATTCCTTTGGAGCCATGTCAATGCTTCTCTTGGTCACAGGGTCAACAGCTGATGAGTAACGGTTTGCTCAGGAGACCGTAACTAAAAAGTAGGAAAGAGGAAATACTGTGAGCAGCTAAGGGGAAAGAACAGATAGTTTTTAGAGTCTTCCAAATTACATGCAAGAAATAATAACAACAATAATAATATTTTCTTTCTACAATAGCTAAAACTAAACTCCACTTGTGTATTATGCATTCAGTAGTCATGACAAGCCTTTGATCTTAACTAATAGATAGAGACATGGAATATCATAATATTTAAAGGATCCAGTTAGCTTCCTTGTAGCAGTGATGCTTGTTCCTCTATTACCATAGAAACAAGCCAACAATAACAGTACTTGTAAATATCTCACATAAATACAATGCACTCTATCAGCTAGCAATATTTGCAAAATATCTGCCAACAATCATCACAATGGACTGAGGTTGGAGAAATTTATTCTTCCACGGTTGATATTTTAATGAGCACAGTCAAAATTACCTATTTATCTGCAAATGCATATTTCTCATAAACATATCCAGAAATTACCTCTATATGTTTATGAAATGACTAAGGATCTTCAGTTTGCTAGTACTCGCTCACAAGTCTTTGATGAACAGCTGTTCAAAGAATTGTTAGAGAGGTTATTCTTCTCTTATCCAGTTCTGCTCCCATGCCACAATTGTTTAATTTTTATTTACTTTGCCATTAGTTTTAAATTATTTAACTGCTTAAGGATGATGCAATACAACCCCCAGCAATACAACTTCAGTTAAAGATTACACAAAAAGTGAAGTACCTACTTCAAGACGCAGTAGACAAAGCACAGAACAGGTTCTTTGTGCCTTCATTGCTTTATGGGTTGTTTTTAACACAAACACGCATAACTCAAAAAAGTCATGCCTGCACAACAAAATTCAGAAAATTACAGTCCCAGACAAGATAAACATTTTTTTTTTCCCAGAGCACAATAACAACCAGATAAGGAACTCTTTAAAAAATTGAATGTTCTTCTTTCCCAAAAACAGCAGAAAGCACCTGAAGTGCCGATATCCTTTATATCTTGCCTTTCTCATTTTTTTCCCACCTCTGAAAGACTCCTCAATGTTTCAAGTGCATTACTCATCTTTTTAACTGCACAAACTGAAAGATTTGTATAAGCTGTCACAAGAGCCTTTGCAAAATAGGTGCTGCAGAGCAAGTGAGACATTGATAACGGTCTTATCTGAACAGTTTGGAGTTTAGACTGAGGTTTCAGCATACCCTAGCAGGTTAGTCCGATCACCTCAGGTTACAGTTTGGGCTGCTGGACTGATACGGCTGCAAGGCACTTATCTTCTCTGTACCAGGGTAGAAGTGGTAGCCTTTGACAGCAGCACAACAAAACCATTTGCTAAACAAACATGTCTGAGCTTCAGTCATTAATAAAAATGTCTGTCTCTAGCATGGATTTACAAGTTAATCAAGACAAACTGAATTAAAGACCAGTTAATTATGTGTGCCAGACTTCACAAAACATTTAATTTGAACTAGCTACTCCACTTCAGATGGTAGTTCAGATTATTCCCTTTTTCTTGCGTCCTCCCCACATGAAGAAGCTGTTTATAATTCAACCACCCTATCCCCCTGTCAGCTGGACTTTATAGAATGCGGTATACAAATACAAATAAACCTATCAACTTCATTAAACCTACATATGTGCTTAAAGCAGTTCACCTCTAACAGCATGACTAAATCAGGTCTTATGCTTATTTTGTACACCTTTCTCCTCCCTTTCCAACAGTCATTTCTAAATAAGTAGTCAGAGAAACTAGAGTAAGATACTGATGCTGTGTATTTAAGTGCTCTACTCTAGGGAACACTATTCATAAATTATATATTAATATATTATATTAATTATATTAATATATTAATACCAGAATACTCCAAAAACTGTCTTTTTCAAAGAGGTGTTCTAGTCAAAACAGAAATTATGGTTTCATGCAGAGATTACTAGGAGAACACCTTTGGTGTATGAGTGTGAGGTGGTCTGGTCAGATCCTTGCAGCCTTCCCTTCCAGCCTCAGATCTCCAGGAAATTGCTGGAAAGCAGATACTAATTGAATCTCAATTTTTAATTTAAAAAGAATAGCCAGCCTTATGGAGGCTGTTGTGTAGTAATTTCTAAATATACCTTCCTCAAACTGTTATATTAGCAAAATCTGTTAGAAACCAGAGGAAGCAAGCATATGCACTTCATGCAACATTACATCAGAAGTACCAATATGTCTTCAGGTCCTTTTGGTTTTGATTTTGCAGTGTAAGAAAGTAGAGGTTGTCACATATTTAAACATTTAAAATGCATCTGTACAATGAGTAATGTGAACCCACAAAAAAAAAATTAAAAAAAATTAAGTGTCTGATGATCAGGTTTTTAATGAAAGCCAAAACAATCTGTCCAAACCCTATTGGAAGATGTACTGTTTTTAACAGTCCTGTGGTACACAGTAGTACTCTAATGTATCTTCTGGCTGCCCATGTGTCTGATCAGCTGGACCTCCTGAGCTTTTAACCATCATTCCCTCTGACTGGATCGGTGCTCATCCAACACTGATAGTCTCGTCAATGTATGTCTGAAAGCACAGGCTGAACTTGCAGCTGTAACACCACTATACTGTGAAACCATCTGTGCAGTCTCGCAGCAAGTGTTCGGCTAAATGTCTTCAGAATACAACACCGATACATCTTTTCACTTCTGCTCCACAGGTGATAAGAGAGCATCTTACCCCAAGCTGTGGCTCAGATGTATACACATTAAATGCATTGCTTTCATTTTGACTTCATTTTAGAGTGAGAATTAATAAAAACTATGTTTTGCAATGGATCAGCTCACTCATCTGCTAGCTGCCATGGCATTTGCTGTGGGGATCCTTCCAGTCACTCCCTTATAGCTAGGCTACTAGAGGGTCCTATATTTCCAAGGAATCTTCAGGCCAGAGGTCGCTTTGCTTATCTTAGGAGGGAATCTTCTGTTTGTGTTGAAAAATGCCTGTACTGTTCCCTGTTACCTCCTCTTTCCCTCTTTTTCTCTGTCCCCCAAAGCTGGCCTTGTTAATGTGCTACCTAGAAAAAATAAAGCTTTTATAGTGAGTCTGTTTCAGTAAGTGACACCTCTGTTCTATGCTGATATTCCTTGAACAATTTTACTCTCATGTACATACTTGTTTTCCTATTGCATGTAATCCTGTGTCTGTCTGAGCAGTTAATGCAAGTGTAATGATGTCAATTTCCAGGCTGTCGAAGTTCTTCCAGTGACACAGCTCAGCAGCTCTCCTATTCCTCCTGTTCACTGAGCTGATTGTTATAAACTCCCCCCAGAAACTGTTAAGCTGGAAGAGGGTAAAGGTAAACCAGGCAGCAACTAAAACAGAAACCATGTAGAGAAGAAGAAGGAAAAAAAAAAGCTGCTAAGGCTGGCAAAGCAGTCTACATCACTACAAGCAGGTGATTGGTTGCACCATGACACTGCATTTTATGAAATATTTTATTCATTAACTTTCACTCCCCTTATTGTAGCTTCTATTCAGATGCCCTATTTAGTTAATTCTTTGAGCTTGTTTCTCATCAGGTCTAAAGGCCCCAGCTAAAAGCAGAGCCTATGAGTGCTGAACAATGTGAAAATACCTGGAAGGATGTGCCAGTCAAGCACGACACCCCTGAGCAGGAATGGTTCACTTGATCAGGGAGGTTAACACACTCAAGCAGCTACTCAAGCCAGACAGTATTCAAGGGAGCAAAGTGGCTGTCATTTGCACCTGGTCATCTTTAACTGCTTCAGGCCATATGACTAGTAGCCATTCACAGGTGTGAAATTGCTACTGTTGGGGCTGTACCCTTGCCAGTTTACTCCAATGCTTCTTTCATACTTCAAACTTTACAATAATCTAAGCATACAAGCCAAAAAAAAAAAAAAAAAAGAAAAAAAAGTTAACCTCATTACAGCAATGAGGGCCAGGCAAAACAATGTAATATATCACTGTCCCATCACAGAGTCTACCAGGGATGTGCAAACTGATCCCAGATTTCTGGGAATCCCTACTGGAACTCCCCACAGCATCAGACCCCTCCCAACAAGCCCTGGGCTCTGAATTACAGCAAGTCACTGCAATTCCACGAGGGGCAGAGTGCACGTGAAAGATGTAACAGGAAGAGTCATTAGGTTTCTGGAAGTCACTTGGAACAGAACTCAAGACTATATAAATAACTCGGACTGAGCTAATTTCCCCTGAGCTAATAAATCTCCTCCACGAGAGAGCAAAACTGTGTAAAGTGAAAACAGAATATGCCAAACAAATTGCATTTGCCTCTCTAAGACCGTGGAGGAATAGTTAGAGCTACCTGCAGACCCTGGCCTAATCTGAAGCCTAGGTGCAGCTTTATTGGCCAAGGCACTTTGGTTCCCCTGGATACCTGACAACCAGCTAGTCTACTCCCCTTCCAGTCAGGAATACCTAGAAAATCATCTGATGCCATTTCACCATTTAAGGAAATGAATGAATTTTTCTTCCCTTGTAATCTTGCAATGTTCAGGCAAACTTTTATATCTGGTGTCAGAATTTAACCACAGGTGTGACAAAAACATTTAGTCTCAAAGGCAAGAACACCTTAAGACAACAATCTGTTTCCAGTTGCTATTTAGATTTAAAACGTATTTTTCATTTCCCCACACAGAGAAGGACTCCACAGGGGAAAAAAAAAAAAGAATAAAAAAATCAACAACAATAACAAAATCACAGTGTCATCTCACATCCTATCCAAATTTAAGAACTGGAAGCTTGCCACATTTTCAATGCACTGAAGGAATTAACAGCAATATTATATCTAGCATGTTGGCGCAATTTCGGAAGCAGCAATACATAAGGAGATCTTTGGACTTTGGTCAGGCAGGAGGGACTGAAAGCACAATCAGTGATCACGCTTCTGAGGCTGAAGGTTTTGACTTTTATTCCCTAAGCTGGTGAGATACTGCTTCTAAGCACAGACAATATGTTAGAGAATGCAACTCCTAGATACCCATAGGGACTACAGGGACATAGAGAGCAGCATAAACAGGTCAAAAATGAGAAATTCGCTCGGAGGGATTAACAGGTTCATAGCCCTTGTTCTGGGATGCGTTTAAAGTTCTAAATCCACATCCCAACAGTTACTGCAATTCAGCCTACGGAAAAGTTCAGCCAAGTGTTCCTCCCCTGGCCCAAAAGACAAAGCAAAACAATGCAGTTCCCTTGTCTGATGTTACTCTTTCTAGAACTACTAGTTTGCAAGGAAAGAACAAGCCCCATCCCTGCTGACTTACAGAAAGAACACGAATCATTGCAGATAATGTTGACCAGGATGGCCCCAAACTACCAGGGAATAAAGATATAGTTACATAAAACCTAATACCCTGTCCTTTGTCAGATCACACATGGCTGTATATTTTCTGAGGTTGCAGTCTCATCCAAGATGCTGACTGAGAGAATACAGAAAAATACCTGAACTCTTAGTTTCCCTCAAAACTGAAAACCCCTGTAACACTCACACTAAACAAGTCAACAGACAACCAAAACCAGAGCACAGTAGCTGTATCATGAGCTTTCTTAGATGAGCCCCAAAGAATAAGGGCAACATTGCAGACAGCATCATCAAACACAAAGCAAAGTGGTTACCCAGGTCCCTAGCCAACAGTGCAAGTGATCGGCTATGGTCTACTACAAAATGATTAAGTTTTACACAGCGCTGCCCCAGAGCAAAGTCTTTCCAACCCCGACATGAAAGAGAGACAGAATATACAGTGGCTACAGTAACTCTGAGGAAAGTGACACTGTACTAATGGGTTTTGCTAAATTCAAATGAAATGGCAGGATAAATCTGCTGAAAGAAAAGTTATTCTACTCTACACTGATAAGGGCTTAATGATTTAAACACTCATCAGAAGGACAACCACTGAGGTCTTGAATTACCTGTTTGGAAATAATGTTTGGAAAGCTATGACTCAGAAATCCTGAAACTTGCCATTCTGGGTTTATTTCTTCTTCTTTAAAGATAGCAGAAGTTTTGTTTTATTAGCTATGATAAAATAATGTTTTGTTTTTAATCTGGTACTACCAGACTTTTTTTTGATTTGTTAATTTCTGTGATTGTGTTTATCTCTTGCCCAGAAAACAATTACAGCTATACTTTATACTTCCTTGTCTTGCAGTCAAATATTTATAGCATTTAAATCCTAACCTTTTATACTAGAAATAGTTGAAACATCCCTTTACCTTTAACAGGCAGTGAGAACAGGAAGGAGCCCAGAGGTATTATATGCGCAGTGAAAAAGAAACACAGCCTTTTTATTTGTCATGGGCCTTATTTCACAGTCACATGCAATGAGTTGTACTTCTTACTTTTCTTACTTTTTGATTCAATGCTGCATAAAGTCAATCCATGATGTTCCTCCCCACCACCAGATAATTATAGTCTAATGAGTCTGATAGAGCATATTGATGTTCTTTTCAGTGAAGGTGGTTTCTGTGAGATTAGTTTTCTGCCAGTTAAGCTGTTAGAACTGAGTACCGCAGCACATGTAGGGAACAGGATATCACCTGGGAGAAGGGGTAGGGAAGGCAGGAAGAAGCAGGTAACCAGATTGGGTGTGTTGTCAACCTGCACCTCTCATAACAGCTTTACGAGAGAGGCAAGGTTTTAAGAAGACACCACTACATCTCCAGAAGGGAATCTGGTCACTGACACTTTAGCTTTGCACTGTCATGGCTTCAAATGCCACCTTCCTTCTCTTTATGTGTCACAGTCACATGTAAGAAAGCAAAGTGGCCAAAGAGCTGCTCTGAAAAGTGTGAGCACTTTGGTGGTATGACCTTGCTTATGAGCAGGACTTAACAGCCAGAATGTAACTGGCTCATTTCAAATGCCGGTTTTGTACTAGCAGGAAATAGAAACAAGTGGAATCGAACAGTCTTGTAAGAATACATTTGCATGTAAGGTTTGGCACGAGAGATAACTCAGTGGAGTTCTCTTTCTAAACTATATAAGAACTTCGATTAAGCAAATGAAAATCCTCAATCTAAATTTCTCTAAAAGCAAAATGGGAAATGGTTGATACAGGGAACCACCACCAGACTCACTGCTGCTAATGCATGAGCAGGCAAAGCACCAGTCACCAAGGGTGTCCTCATAAAACATTCCTCAAAGCCATTTGCACAATGAAAACATCAGATGTGTTTTATAGGGTTTGGTCTTCTCTCTGTTCTCATGACTTGCAGCCGTGACTCAGAAATCTTATGCCTCTGCTGAATGAATGGCTGTCACTTCAGGAAGCCATTACAAAAGGGTTTACTATTCTGAGCAAAGCCATACTACTACCAGGACAATTTTTTCCTCCTTCCGTATTTCTCTTTTCTCATCTTCTTCCTCTATTTCCTTCTTCTTGTTCATTGCTTTACATTTTGTTATATGAAAACCACACTTTACGTTTTGTTATTATAAAACATACCTTGGAAAACTGCTTGATGGTGTTAGAATGCATACATAAGCAATGCTACACTAATGCAATCACCTGCTGATTGCTTCTTGTGGATACGCCAGCAAGTTGTGTCCAGGTTAGCTGAGTCATTTCCTCATCCTTGGGGCAGGGAGGCAGCAGGGCTGGGGACAGACAGACAGACAGACTCAGTCGTAACCACACGATGGGCCAGGTCTAAGAGATAGATTGACCCTTATGCTACCCAATGAAATCCTGCAGGTCAAAACCCTATTAAAAAAAAAAAAAACAACTATATTAAAAACCCTATTATGAAAAAACTATATTAAAAAAAATGCAACTACATGCATTCTGTATTCCCAAGTGCAAACCATCTTGCATAAAAACAGCATCTTCTAGACACCAACATGTTCTTTTTCAAAGCAAATATTCTTGGAAGAAGAAGAAAAATGTGGGAAGCAGAAGGAACAAAAGAAAAAAGAAAAAAAAACTGCTTCAAATCAGGTCTACAGAAAAGAGAATTTGATCAACAGATACCTAACCTATACACAACTTGTATAAACATCACTAACTGATGATAGCGACATCAGAGTGGTTCATGTGGATAAGTTTAAACACTATTGAACACAACCATGTGATTATAAATGAAAGACAGTTAAAAAGTACCACCATAACATACAGAGGAACACACACACACACACTGGAGCAATGAGGATAACACAGCTTCATCCATAATCTCACTAGGAGAACTTACAGGAGAAAAAAAAATAGACATTTTTAAACGACATTAATATACTAGATTCTTAACACTAATGAGTAAGCATGTGGACACGGAGGGAAAAAAAAAAAAGCCCCAAGCAGACTAAGCCCAGCTTTAATTACTGCTAATCTGCAGATACATTCACATCAGAAATATCACCCTGGCATTTTCCTGTTTACCAGCTGCAGATCACGCTCTGTAACATTTAATCTTTGTAAGTACTTGCCCTTTGAAAATCTTGCTTTCCCTCATCTTTCTCTCCACAAATCACCTTTGCTCTTCTATTGCTCATACTGCACAGCAGCCTCTGTCAGCCTCTTCTTGGCCAGTCCCCCACAAGGAGTGCTCCCTCCTGGCCCTACTCCCCACTTCACAGTATTTTCTTCTGGAGCCCGCCAGTGGTGGGGATATCAGCTTACTCCGACAAACAACAGCCCTGGGAGGCCAGGGCAGTCACAGACATATTTCTAGCAGTGTGCACTGCAACTGCAAAAGCAATGAGAATTCACCCAGCAGAATTATTTAGCTGTCATTAAAGTCAAAGTAAAGGGCTCAAAAAGCTGTAGAGATCAAAACATGTGGACCTAGTAGCACACAAGTCACTTCAGGAGATCCAGAGCTACTTTGCTCCTAGATAAAGGCAATGTTAGCACCACCTCAGTTTAATAAACCTACCCTTAATTAGGTTGCATATGCCAACGACCACACCAGAACAATGTTTATCCTTTAGGCATAACTAGCCAATAGGATCCCAATTATTTATACACACTGCAGTTGAGCTCACATATACTTGAGGCCAGACCTCACTTATTTTTTGATTAATCCATTGCAACAGTCTGGAAAAGCACATTTCACAACCTGAACCCATTGACTTCACAAGCCATGTTATGCTGTTTCCCTCACACATCCCCACACTCTTTTGTTCTAAGGTATAGGTCATGGCAGTAAACAGAGCAGCAGTGCATGAGGTCATGGGATGGTTCTTCATTCCTTGTTCTAATTCTGACTCCAAAAAGAAATATCCATCCTTTTCTCACAGTGCTTTAAAAATAACATTAAATAAATAAATAATTTTCTGTGTGAGATGAAACACTGATATCCTACTCTCCCAAGTAAGTTCACTTCCTTTTTCCATATAGGTATATGCAAAAAGTTTGTTAGTATCTGCACCAAATGTTTTAGGAAGAAATACAGAGCATGCAAGCTCCACAACTGTCTTTACTTTTCTAAAAATTAAACTTCCTAAGTAATATATGGAGACTTAATCAGTTAATAATCCCTGCACAGGAATTAATCAATACACTTTCCCTGTGATAGTGCTACATATGGTAAATGGTTCTAGTGTGGATTTTGCCTGGCAGAAGTGACTCTAGATGTTTTGAAGCTATGGATACAGGTTCTGGGGCACTGGGGCTGGCACAGTAAAATTAAAACACCAGATGAAAAAACATTCAGAACAGACTGGATCCTAAAGACTTCTGGATCCTAAGGAGGGTGATACCTGCTCTGTCACAACGTATTTCTTATTTTGTCTGTCTGTCCCTCACAGTGTCCTGCAAAAAGAGGAAGAGGGATCAGCCATGGGTGGTATCTGGCTGTCAGACTGCATAGACAGGTTGTTTTCCTACCAGTTCGTCACAAAAGATTCACATTATTGTTGGCATTAGATGTTCTCATAATCCTGTCAGAAATATCCCCATCACTGCATTGCACTGCTGTACTCCGCTGTGATTGAGTGTTCCCCAATGCAAACTACTTAGAGCTCACACAAGCCAAAATAAGGCCCATTATGATCCTAACAAAGCTAAAAGCTTCCTTCCCAATCCTGCAGCACATTATCAGTCATTATGAGAGTAAAAAGCACCTCTGACATCCCTCAGAGGGAACTGGAGCACTGCTGGAGAGAGTTAACAGCCACATGGCAGAAACTAATTAAAATTTCCAGCAAGAGAAAGAGTAGGTAGAAACATGCTATACAGTTGCACATCTTTGTAGCGCCTTCAGTAGACATCTCACACAGTTCTTCACCATCAAGTATTCCACTGAAATATGCTGTTCCCCTCTCATACCCCCCACCGCGCGCGCACACAAAAAAACACACAACCACCACACAAACCTCAAACTGTTTACAACATTGATTAAAAAATACTGGAAAAAAATCTTGACCTCTTTGTGACAAAAAAGATATTGTCGCTAATCTAAACTGGGACTGCAGCTCACTGTAAATCTATTTCATACTGAAAATAATATCTCTTAGGATTCTGCCTCAAGGAAGCTTTGGATTTTCTTTTTCCATTTTTAAATCCCTACATTATTTCCAGTATAAAAAAATACATCATTTTTCTGGTCCACTCAAATATCTACCGCACATTCTGAGGCATCTCCACCCACATCCAGTAAGCAACATATACTAAATATGGTGTCAGAAAGACAACTCTCATCCTTATTTCTGCTCCTTTTGCCTACTGTCACAAGGGACAAGCCATATTCCCCTGCTGTCTCACGCTGCACACCAGAGATGATACCAGCCTTCCTCTGGAAAACACTGATTTCAGAGTCCCCATATAAAAGGAACACACGGGGCTGTTATGGACTTTCAGCTTTCCAGACTGAATAAAGATATGAATTTAGGCCTGGCTTGTAGCTTAAAATGTATTGAAATGTCCAAAAAAAAAAGTATAATGAAAATTTATCACCTTTATAAAATGTTTCACTATTTCATCTGTTGAATAACCCCCAGCCAGGAAAGGCTCAAGACTGGAGGAAGAGGGAGCATTACAGACCACAAGAAAGGTGCAGCTAGACATCGACAGTCACCATCAGCTGAGAGGGACACCCTAAAGCAGTGTGCTAACATCCTTGTCCAGAAACGGAATTTAAATTACAGTGGGAAATTGTGTGCAATAGACAGACTCCAAATTAAGAATCAAAGTTTTCCTTCATACTTTTGAAGGAAAAAAGTATGCCTAACAGACTGACCTGAAAAAAGGACAGCTGTACAAAACTCGCCTTACGTATGTACTCTGTGCTAGAGGGTGTGCTCACCACGCTTACTCCTCAAGCAACAACCCTTGGAGAAGTGGTAAGGAGGCTCTGTGAAGGACCAGATACAGTATCTTCTACTTTTCTGAGAAGAGAGGATTTCTTTCAATAGAAGCATGACAGACTGATGGGGGGCATGCTGGAACATGCTATTCCTCTGCCAGGGAAGGAAAGCATCACCACCTGAGTGCAAGGCACACCCTGTTTGGTGGTGGTGAATACCCCTTACTGTGCTTCATCACAACCATTTACTTGTGAGAGTTACACTAACACAGTGTGTAAGAAAGGCTTTTGAAGCATTGGAAAGCTCAAGGCACCAAGACAAACAAACAAGAAAGGAAGCATTTTTATTTATTTATTTATTGAGAAATCCCACAGTTTGCTAAGCACTTCAAATTCAATTCAAAGATGTTCTCGGTACATTAGCTTTTTGAAAAGGAAACAAAGTCCTGGCTGAACTTTCACAAGCTTCCCATTCTCACTTCTTGTCCCCAGCAGATTCGTAACTTCTGCAACACCTCTACACCTTCTACTCATTCTGTGACTAGAAGGAGTGAGTATGTCTAAAGTAGCTATGACATGGTGCGACTGCATGTTCAAGGTCTGTAGCAAGTAGATCACTAGACCATTTCAGCATGCCACAATCAGATTTCAAACTACCGAGGATGATGTTAGCACAGCCGTTTTTACAGTGATGCAGTACAGTTTCATTGCACTTCCAGGCTAACGGAGCTACTGCTGCAGAGATGCATGGTTTCCCTAATTTTGACATAGTACAACATCTCTCCATAAAATCAGTGCAAAAGAGACATTCAGCGGAAACATTTCTAGGTTATGATAAAATAACCTAAAAAGAATTTGTTTCAAATCTTTTCTCCAGTCTCATTTCCATTTTGTCTTTGCTGGGTGCAGAACGTTGCAGGCTTTGGAACCAAACAGCCACAAGCACGCTAACTCTGTCAAACACAGCCTCTCAACTCTGCTGCATACTGGCAGGAAAACTCCCAGTTCAACAGCTGTCAGCATGGTGCCTCCCAAAGGGCAACGTTGCTGTTGTGGCAATGTTGCCCTGTTGCAACTTAGACTGAGGTAAGCGAAAGAGCATTTTTTCATGCTGAATGCAAGAAGAGTGAATAAGGAGAAAAAGCCCACAAGATTAGCATGTTTTATGCAAAAACAATTGCCGACAGAACTTCTGATCAAAAAGCATCTCAGGAGTGTAACATCCTTATTGACTTTACTGACATTCTGACTTTATTATAATCTGCAGAACACCAACTAAGAAAATTTGTAATTATTTTCCTCTGTAAAAAAAAAAAAATTTAAATCCATTTGTTCAAACTAGTAAGCTGAGGAGTCAGGCCTTTATTTAGCAAAACATTCAAGCACGTTCCCAGCTACTGCTCTTGACCTTTGTTTTTGCAGTGATGCTGCATCAGCCTGTATTAGGCACAGAACTACAGCCTCTGGATGGCCAACAGAACTTTCCAGAGACTATGAATCCCCAAGACACACAGCTAATGAAAACAGCACTTCATTATCTGCTTTTCCAAATCAACAATCAAATCAGCAGAGAAAGCTCAGCTGGCAGATTATAAAAGAAAATCAAACTTGTCTGGCGCTCATCAAATAAGGAGGCCATTATTCTCAAAGCAGTCGTCATATAAGGTTAATTCGTCATTAATGTCAACAGACATATTTTGCTCATTTCAGTCAATTCTGCATGATATATATTATTACCTTAACATCACTTAAGCACAACTTCTCTTGTTCCCAGATCTGCTCACCCTGTGGCCATGCCTTCTTGCAGGTGATTAAAAATAAAGTCTAAAATTTCTTTTGCCACAGCTGAGTCTCTCTGGCCTGTTCCTGTCTATTCCTCCTTGCAGCTTCTTTTTTTAAAAAGTGTAATACTGATTAAACAGCAGTACTCAGCAGTAAACATTATGCTTCGCTAGGCCCTACCTTTACATTCAGGCTCTGCTGGCTCAGACTACTGCCTTAAAGACAGGATACTTGCTTCATTACACAGAGCAGCTTTCCCTACAAAGCTCTGTGGAACCCCATCGTAAGCTGGGAGATGGTGACTTGCAGAGAGCACAGAACTGGCTATTATCATCCTGGCGTCAGTAGTCAGTACTTAAATGGAGCTGCGTTATCAAGGACCCTTCTCCCAGGAGCTCATCAGAGGCTGGCAATGCAGCAATTTCCCTTCTCTGCAGAAGCAGGAATCCTGTTGAGTTCAGAACCCTCTTCCTCCATCCCATTTTTAACACCAGTTTCTTAGCATCTTTTCCAGACCACGCAAAGAAACTTTCTAAGATCATCACCCCCCAGACCCCACCTTTCCACCCTCCCTAGGAAACTCATCTGTAAGAATTACTTCTCACAGGGCAATAGATAGCCACGAGTCTTTCAAGTAACCAACAAAGGCTGAACTATCAAAACATGAAGTTTAGCTCTCTCTTGTTTTCCTCTGTGGAAGCAGCATGTATTTTTACCCACTGACAGTATTTAAAAGGCTAGGCAAAAAAAAAAAGTCACATATTTAAACTAAAGTTGTCTTATTCCAGTACACCGGCCATAAACACACTTACTGTCATATCACTAAACCTCATCATACTGAAAAAAAGTTCCCTTAACAGCCACAGAATCCACAATGGGAAGTATATGGTCTGAATGGCAGCAGTTCCTAAAGGGTTACTGTACAGTCAAATCATCTCCTTCGAGGAGTGACTTAGAAAGAAAGGCCTGAAACACAGGAGCAATGCTGAAAAGGTCAAGAAGTTCTGGGAGTACACCCAAGGCTGAGGGGACGTGGGAAAGAAACATGGATACAGATACCAAGAGCCAGGGAAGGCTTAAAGCAGCTGACAGTGATGAGGAATTGTCGCCCCTGTACAGGAGAGAAATGCCACACTGGGTTCTGGGCAACCCCAGGAAGATAGGCCTGAATTACCCAGGATCTCCTTACCCACACAAGGAGGAAAAGTGTCTGGAGACACACAGGCAGTAACCAGGATAACTGCAGGCTGCAGGGAAGCCCAAATGCAGACATACGCAGTCTTCTGGACTTACGCAGCTCGAGTCCTTTAGCTTTCTGGCAGGGAGGTCACACAGAACTGGCCTTGACTTTGCATAGATGTGTCACATCAGGGTCACCAAATACAAGTACTAACTTGCCATAATGAATCTCCTCCACGTGCACACCCAGTCCCTCTCACTTGGAAAAGTTATGAGAACTCATCAATACCGGAATTAACTTGATAGTAACCTGGATAGAGTTGGAGAAATTAATTTGCTTGCCTGATGACTACAGAGGGACTTCGTGCAATGGATTTTCTTGTAATGTTTGCTAGTTAAACAAAAATACATATAAAGCCTGCAACTACCTCAGACTTTGAATCCCCTTGCAATTATAAATGTCACTGTGTTTGACTAGCTGGTTCTCCTCCACTGCTCTTCTTCTCTCCACTCTGGTGACTCTTACAGGAAAAACATCATGCCCTGGGAATTACTAGATTGTCAGAACTCAGCAACTCAGCCTTACTGCTAGTACTACTAAAGGGAGAAGAGAAACAGACTATTGCAAGAAAGGCACTTGTTTAGAAACCTCTGAGAGCCCTTATGTGCACTGGAAAACTCCTCTTCTTCTACCAGCACTACTAACTGAGAGTCACTTAACCTTTGACTGTTTCAAGCAATCAAATTCAGTGATCTATCAGGTTGCCACGAAAGAAATAATTAATGCAGACATTGTAGGAAATAATAATTTACACTTGCATGTCTGCAATCCCAAGTTCTCAATGTGTTCTACAACTGTTAATAAAAAATATATAAGAAATAGTGGGTTATGTGTTTAAATATGATTAATGTTAAAGTCCTTCCCAGTACAGCAATGTGATGAAGGGAGGATGACACCATCAAAACTGAGCAGAGAAGGGGGAGAATGGCTGAGCTGACAGAATGCACTTCTCTTGTTTTATAGATGGCACTTGCTTAGTTTTACTTTAAACAATAGCAAAAGGTATGAGGCTGTTATAAATTCATGCAAGCTTGCAAAGTTGAGTGTCCTTATAAAAAGAGCAATTATATACACACTTTAAGCACGAAGCAGCGCAATAATTAAATGAGTAATTACCTTCCCACTTTTAAGCTGTCATGCAATTAAACTTAATTAAACATTCTCTATACTTCACTAATCTTATTCAAACAGAAGAAGGTAAGAAGGGTGTGGTAAAGAAAGAAAAGGGCATTTGGCAGAAGGCTGAGCCTATTATTTTGCCTGTAATAAAAATAACACTGAACAGTCAGCACTAGATTCTCATGTAATTGCCTTGTTCCTAGCGAGAATATAACCTGGCTTGAGCTGCAAGACAAACAATAGACTGAGACAATATAATAGCATTTAAATTTATGTAGCATTCTTCTGTATAGCATTGCAAAACGCTTTTCAGAAGACACAACTATAAGGAAAGGAAGAAGAGAATGGAATTCTTCCCTCCCGGAGCAGAGGGAGGGAAGAATTCCATACAGAAAGGCCAGTGCAAATGTAAAACAAAATCTTTCATGTAAACACAAGATTTCCCCTTGTCCCCAATAGAGGCATGTTTGCAGAGACACAACAGAGGAATGGCCAAAGTAAGACAAGAGAATTCTGCTGACAAGGAGACAGACAGCTATAGTGCCAAAACTGTTGTGAATTTGCTCCTATCCTGATCTTAAATTCAAACGAGCTTTGTAAGAGCACAACCCACATACTTCTGCTACTTAGTTATTCATTCACAGGTAGGCTGTATCACATATGCTGTCTCTAGCTATGTTATTCTTATGGTAAGTGATAAAATTAATACAAAAATAAATCCTCTCAAGTAACAAGAATTCTCTCTTCCATAACTCCCTGAGACAAAGGCCAAAATAGGTATATCTAGAAACAAAGTCTGACCACGTTCAGTCTGCAGATATGTTTGTTATCTCCAGGTGTCTTCAGATCCCTGCCCACCCTCACACCTACCAACACACATGCACGAGCCTTTTTCCTTCTTTTCTTTTCTATTGAGTCCTGATCCTGAGAGCTACAGAAGCAATTTGAGCTCATCTCAGCAAATGTAGCCAGGACCATCAATTTTGCCATTTTTCACACTCATTTCTTCCAGCACCCACAGCAGTTCCACAAACTGAAACCTGTCATTAATATTAGCAGAAGGAACATAAACATAGGTTGAACCTATCAGTACAATGATGGGACGAAAGCAGGATGCTTGAAGATAAATGTTGTTGTCAGACATTAGGTGTCATTATAAAAAGGGATGAAAAAATAACAATACTGAGCAGCATGAGTATGTGACTGAGTGCTGAGAAATTTGATAAAAAAATCATAGTTTGATAAAGTCTAAAATACAAATATATCATCCACGTACTTGGACAAAAAATGCTCAGGGAGCACACGAAGTAAATGCTACTACAGTGAGATGAGTCACTCGTCCCATTTCCCCACGAAAAACTAAATAAATATGGAAGAGTGAAAAATTCTCATCAACTCCACTTAATATTAACTTTAGTTCAAATCAGAAGTAAGGGTATTTTCAGGAATTTAACAGCAAAGGTCTGCTCAGAGCATCCCAACACAACACAGATGCCACTAGTATTGCCTGTTTTTCAAAGATACACCACGTGGAAGGGAATACCATTAATAATGAAAGTTATAGTAGAGTAGCAGAACACAAAGTCTTTAAAACAACTCCTACCCACACAGGATTCATCTCATTCTACTTTCAAAGCACCAAATTATCTCCAAGTAATATATCCCAACACTGCCAGTAAACAAAGCACAAATCTAAAGCAAGTGGTAAATACAAAAAGTGTTCTCATCTAGCAGCCATTTCTCCCTGGAAGACAATACTGCTTCTTATGCATTGTAAGCCAAAATAAGTAAATAAACATCTTGAAAACATTGGAGGGGCTGCATTTAAGGAAAGACTTATTACGACTAGCCTGTGCTTTCTTGCAAACAAGAACAACCACCCAGGGAACTCTCCTTTTGGCTGCTTTGACCCTGCTGTCAGTCCTCAGAGCAATGAGAGGCAGGCAGTGCCAAGCAGACCCTGCCAGGCATACAGTGACAGGGCGATTCCTCCACCTCTCTTGCAGCACAGCTAATTTAGAAGCTGAGGACCTTGGGTCTTGTCCCAGCTGCTGCACAACTGCGGGGAGCCTTCAGAAGTATCCAGCCTTAGCTGTTTAACCCAAGCTGACAAGTTCCAACAGATATTTTATTTCAGGTCTGGGACATTATATCATTTTGTTAACAGACTGGAAGTCAACAGTCATCTGCAGCTGGTAATGCTTAGTGCTGTGTGATTTAAATTGGGAATTTAGCAACAGAAATAGCATTAAAGTTATGGCTTCTGCCTCAAAAATCCATCATACCACCCATACCCACACATCCAAAATGAAATCCCAGCAGACAAGAAGATGTCCACAACTAACACAGCCCTTTGTTTCCATGATTCAGGCTGTGGTTTGGCGTTAGCAGTTTTGTTGTTTTATTTTGTTTTCCTGCTTGTTTTGTTTTCACATTTTTCTGTCAGATTTGGTAACATCACCTTAACTCCTCTTGCTGCTTTCTGACTCAGACCCAGCCCAGCTCCCTCTATCCCCATGAGCACAACTATCATCTGCTACTGAGGAACTGTTCAGATGGACAATGTCTCTGTTACCTTATCTGCAGAAGCAAAGGAAATAGCCATATGAAACTAAGTTGTAAACAGGAACCCAAAGACAACAAACCTTTACCCTGCCTCAAGGATCACTATGGAAAAAGAGAGGTTAACTAACCCATGTCACTCTGCATTGCCTGTTATAAGCAGCCCAACTAACTCAAAGTTCATTTCAGTATATTCAGAAAGGATGAGAGAGAGAAAGAGAGACTTTGTTTCCATGCTGCAATTTCCTTTTTGTATGGTTTCCACCACGGTCTTGACATATTTTACTGCATAACTGCAAATGTCAGAGAAACCACCCTCCTTCTGAACTTAGAATGTGAAATGCAATTAAGACACAGGCAGCACAGCGTTGTATTTAATGCTGTGGGGGCTGCTACAGAGCTGTGTTTAACTACGTGGATGTGTTTAACTCTGTGGGGTGTTGTCTCTTGCTGGTATGGACTAAAAGTATTGTGTGACTTATTTCCTGTGTTTCAATGAGTTCTTTGATTTATATCACCAATCACTGCATTGCCACTAAAATACTTACACGATGAACAGTTGGAGCCTGCTCACGCAGCGTGTCTCCTGCTCTGCAATAGCTGTTTCCTCAGGACTGTTCATAAGGCACAAGCAGGCTTCAGTAAAGATATCAGTTTTTCATCAACTGGACTTCTCACGCTGGCTCTGGTTCTCCAAAAGGCAAAAAGGAACCAACCATCAACGTGGAGTTGGTTTGTAAAACACACTAAAAACAATACAAAAAAATTAGTTGGGGAGGAATCTAGAGCTCCTCTGGCACAACCTCCCACTCAGTGCCACATCCTGGAAGGTTACTCAGCTGAGTGTGCTCTTGGGGAAACTTGTTCCAATGTTTCACCACCCTGATCTTTTTTTTTTTTTCCCTAATACCTAATGAGAATTCCCATTGCTGCAATTCATCTCTGATGCACCTCATCCTGTCACTGATTACCTCCAGGAGGAGGCTGCCTCTGTCCTTTCTGCACTCTCCCTGTCATTAGATAGTAACACAACCTCCTCATCGCCTTCCCAGGAGTGAAGAAATACAGCTCCTCCAGGCTCTCCGGCTCCAACCCCCAACCAGCTTGATGGAAACTATGGGCAGATACTACAATTTGCCTCTCAGGAATAATGATCCAACAGAGTGGGATCTGTCCCAGAGGCCTTGCTCACTCTTTACTGAGTATATCTCATAGCCTTTTCATATGAAAAGATTTTCATAAGGCACTCCAGCATTGAGATAGCAGAGCCTCAGCTTCTTATAAAGAAAAACAAAAAAACAGTGGTTCTGAGTTGAGTGCACAGTAAGATAGACCATAAGCAACCACATTGCCACTTCCATCTTCAGGGTATTAAGTACCACTGCACCAGAGTCTTGCCTCTGGTGCATCTCTTCCATAGTGCACGTAGGCAAGCCCTTGGTCTGTGCTGTCCTCATGACGGCTCAGCAGAGAACTTCTGCTCTAACAGCTAGCTGAAGAGCACCAAGAACATTATCTACCTTACACTGAAAAACCACTGTGACTTCATAATTAGTAACTGCACTAAGCATTAAATGAGAAAACACAGACATGGATATGCCCAGCTTTAAACAGTCTCTGTGGTACATTAATGTGTAGAAGAACAGAGTAATACAGACCCCTTCTGGCTTCGCTCTAATGGCGTGATGTGTGCATCAGCTGTTCTCACAGTCTTTGTTACAGCAATAATAAATAACAGCCTGAAAATGAAAGAAGAAAAAAAAATCCACTCAGCTCAGAGGCTGTTTCTTGGCAATCAATAAACTCTGAAAGACCTAAAAAAAAAACTGTGGGATTTAAGAGGTAGTCAAGTCCCACTGTCCTTCTAGCTTTAAACACTGGTCTTCACTATAACTGCTTTTCATTTAGAAGCGTTCACTTCCATCACTGCTGCTGCTTAGCTCCATTCTCTTCCCCCAAAAGCAGAGGAAATGAAAAGTGAACAGACTGAGGCAGCCTTGACTACACACTTCCATTTACAAGGCACTTCTTAACTGCCTCTGTGAAGTCTCCTCTAAGCTGGTTTGCAAAGATCACAGAAGATGAGGCAAAAACCGTAGAAGTATTCAGATAACTGCTAATGCAGCTCAGCAAGGAGAGCAAAAGCTTTGCAACTTTTTTTTTATTTATTTTAAACCTAGTCAATTGGTCCAGTGAAGGGTTCTCTCCCTGTAAGTCAGTGGGGCTGGATCACGAATGTTCATACTTCAAGCCCAGCTCAGTGAAGATGTTAGGACAGAAAAGCACACAAAGTGAAATCCCTCAAAACAAAACCCAGAGAGATTTAACTTTTTCTAAACAGGCATCCAGAGCTCTAAACAATTACTCAGTGTTGTTGGAAAAAGTGTTGTTTTCTGTAGAGGAAAACAACCCCTTACTCCAGAAGCACTCACTACTAAAAACAGGGAGAGACAGGTACTTAAAACAGAGTTATCACTGTTAGCCCAAGCACCACAGACAGGTGTGTGTTAAATCTTCACGCAAAGCATTAGGCAAGGACTGTGAACAGTGCCCAGAAAACAGTACCCAGACACAGTGCTCTCTGTTTTATATACTGTACTTTTTCAACTCCTCCAAAATGCCTTCCTGTATAACCCGTTAGGCTGTAAAAGGTTATTTCAAACATACTAAGGGCTCTCCCTGCCACACTGTTCTCATTCTACATAGAACAGTTTGGGTTGGAAGGGACCTTAAAGCCCATCTCTGGGCAGGGACACCTCCCACCAGCCCCATCCAGCCTGGCCTTCAACACCTCCAGGGATGGGGCATCCACAGCTTCTCTGGGCAGCCTGTGCCAGTGCCTCACCACCCTCAGAGTAAAGAATTTCTTCCTTATAACTTACCTAAATCTACCCTCTTTTAGTTTAAAATTGTTACCCCTTGTCCTGTCACCTAAATTATCATTCCCACATGCCCGTGTCTAGCTGGGGCACTCTCTCTAATCCTTTAGAAATAGCTTTGGGTGCAGACTTCTCATCTTCCTTGGCAATATCTGCCATGCAGTCCCATTTCCAAAACCATGAAAGTAATGTTAAACTCATGCACACACCCCAGACAACTTGGAATTGTAGCAGTTCCCCACCAAGATTATCAGACCATGGTTAGAAAATAAGGTTACTCTGGGGCCCAGAGCAGTTCCACAGCCGAAGGGAACACAGAGCAAACCAGTGTCTGTTGCTAAACATGTGTTAGATGCTCATTGCTTTAACGGCATACATGAGGCGAAAGCTGTTTCAAGAAAGAAACAAAGGAATGCTGATGTGTCAGTTCAAGGCAAAGAAAGAGTACTTTGGGAAGTTTCTAACAGAAAGCTGTAGGCAAGCAGAACTCCCTGGTGCCCCCTGTGGCCACCTGGATGTTAAGTGACTTCTCTCCACCTGCTGTACAAGCGTGGGCATCTGTGGACAATGAGTACTCATTAACATCGATTCATTAACTTGGCACTAAGGACACTGTTCATCACAGCTGCATAAATACTAAAGAGGGAGAGAAACTGTGCATTAGGCAGCATTTGCACGGATCAGAAAAACAGAATTAAACTGCAAATAACTGGCCATTAAAGCATTGGCTCCGGCCATAGGTCAAAGCAGCAGACAGACCCAGGCCTCATACAACAACGTAGCATCATTCCTGACCCAGGCTGGGTGCTTTATCACTTACCATGACTGTAATCTAAAGGTGACAAGTTTGGTGCGTTTCAGTACTGATCCTCTGAGGCAGCCACTCCCCAGCTAGATTTAAACTCCAGGGAATGGTCCAAAGTGCTGTTAAGGCTTTCCCTCAGCTGGCGGCTTTTTCACCTTCTAAAGCTAATCAGCAAGCCTGGACCTGGGGCATAAGGTGCTTGGTTTAGGTTCCAGAACTCAGCAAAACAGAGAGCACAGGTTGAGGACTAACAAAATAACCTCTGGAAAAGAGAAAGTAGATCCATGCATCTAAAGCCACTTCAGCACTTCATAAGTACACAGCTCACCAGGAAACTAAATTATGCCCAATTGTTCCACAGGGTGATGTAGTGATAACAGCCGAGTTGTAAAGACCTGCCCTCCTGCTTGGTTGGATGCTCAGCTCTATGTCCCTCAACTCCCTCCCAGGAGACTGGGTAACAACAACTTCCTGTGAATGGAAGTGCATTATCAGTAGCTTGCTGCTGAAGAGTGATCAGATGAGTATTAAAAAGAAAACTTGCTGTTTAGATCTGAGAGACTTTAACCTGGACTGTTCAGGAACATTACTTTGACACATTATTAAAACTATCTTGTTTGTATTGAAAACTAAGTTATGAGGAACACAGGAGCTGCAACATTTCTTCTAAGAAATGTGCACAATTGATGAAAAAAAACACAAAAACTACCAACTCCTTCCTTACCCTTCTCCATAAAAGTCCTCCTTATAACTTAGGGATGGCAACGAACATACAATGTACTACACTGGTAACATATCTGAAAAAATCTGAATTATGGTCCAGAAATACTGCTAACCTGATATCTGGTAGCACCTAAAGTGCTTCAGCATCCTCCTCCACCTCTAATTGCTTCCGTCTTTGAGAAGATCCAACACCTTAATTCTGTGAAGTTCCATGACGTCCACGAACAGAGTGAACTGTATACACAAAACCATACCATCAAGTAAGATAGAAGAAGTTTCTAGCGCTTGTTTTTCATCCCAGGACTGACAGCAATAATGACATCAAAGGCAGACATCACTGGAAGTACCCAAGTATTCAAAATCCAAAAGGAAACCAGCCTATAGCTTTCAGTGATGAGAAGGTCCTACAGCATCAGTTGCAACACCTGAACTATCAAAACAGAACTGACCACTGATGAATCACACACAAATATGAAGTGATTCATGCTGTCAAGCACAGGGAAAATCCTACATTTAGTAGCACTTTGCAGACTGCCTGGATCTCCTTATGTTGATAAGTACATCACGTACAGATGTAATTTAATTATATTGCAATTAAGATGTTGAGACCAGCCTCTGAAAAGGACATCTATCAGCTCTTTCAATAGTCTAATAAGGATTGCAAAACAAGGCATACATCATGATGTAACAGAAGTCTCAGGCAGCTAAAAGCAGTAGCTGAAATAAACTATTTTTTTTCAACAACTCTGAGAGATATTCCATAGAAAACTACCATAAAATTCTGGATTAAAATGCTATTTAAAAAATACCAAATTAAAATATTTGAAGATACAAAGTCTTCAGTGAATCAACCTCTTACTCGATCCTTCCATACAAAATCCTTGTGGACCTATTCAAGTGCTACTGCAATCAAGTTACTCGATTCTGCTGGTTGACAGCAGGCTCAATATGAGCCTGCAGTGCATCCTGCTTTTGGGGGCATTAAACACAGCACAGCCAGCCAGACAAAAGAGGTGATTATTGTTCTAATTCTACAGAGGTATGGATCAAACCTGTAAGGTTCTTCCTCTAGGAAGCTTCCCTACCTGCTTACACCAAGAAACAGTCTCTGCTTTCATCCAGAAGCTGAGGTCTCTCTCTCCAGTTAACTTTGGTTTTGGCTAAGACTCCTTTTAGTCAGAAAACCAAGCTGAAAGCAAATATTGTTTCAGTTTTCAGAAGTTGAGATCAAAAATTGCCCAAAAAATAGTTGCTAAAACCGTGTCTGTATGACACGTTTATCCAGCTAATCTCTTCCCACAGCAATTGCACCAATGCCGACCCAACAAATGTGCTACTTTCAGTGGCACAGTGAATGATGGCTGTGCAAATACATCAGTACCAGAGGCACTTACGGAAAGGTTCAGTAGACAGCTCAGGTACTAAACACAGTCACAGTTGCTCCTACTGTGCAGAGGGATGATCCTGGGACACCACAAACCTGGAATTTAGCTTCCCTTGACCTTTTCAAGTTCAGGACTTACTTGCCTGGCTCCATTAAGAACAGCAGGAAGTGAGCAGTTAAAATCCTTAAAAAGGCTTTGAAAGCTACCTGTGAAATGTTCCAGCGCCCCCTCACAATTGGACGGAGGGGACTGAGCAATGGCGGAGCAGTTAGAGAATGAAAGGGGGTGGAAGGAATACAAGAACAAAATTTGGCAGCTCCCTTTCACACTTCATTCTATGGGGCTCATTCTTCTCTAACCCTGCTAAGCCTCCCAGATGTGAGAAAAGGTACCAAACCTTCCAAAGCTGCAGAGTAGTCTGATCTTCAAAACCAGACTGATTTATTTTTTCCAGTTTTTTGCCCACTGCATCATGCATTTTGACACCTGATCTCTCTGTGAAACTGCCTGGGCAGCTGCCGAAGCATGATGTATCCTGCAAACATCTCTGGCTGCAAATGGAAGTCCTGAAACTCATGTCTTGGCTAAGACCCATCTGGGTTCTCGCTCTACAGTGTCTGTGAAGAACAGGGAGAAAAGCCTTCCAATATAACACTTCCTAAATGCTAGAGGAGACATCCTATTTTAACAAGGTCATTATCTCAAATACAGACAAGTCTACTCACTTTCTCTCATTGCCTTGGAGCCTCATTTGTCTCTGCTCAGTACACTTCAATTGTTTTCTTAACCTATTGCAGATTAATTCTCTTGATTGATGCAGACTTCTGGATGCAGGGAACAAACTTTACAAATTTGCACTGAAGGATGTGAAATCCACCAATTTAGGTTCATTGTTATGGGAGCAGGTTCCTGGAAAGATCATAACAGAAACCACACTGTGCCCACTCCTGCAAGGAGGGTCAGGCATTCTCAAACTTCTTCAACAGCCTGCTCCCAAGGCTAGTAATCATTCCCAACAAAAGTAGCAATTTGAACTAATAAGCTACAGGTCCTACAGACCTGGGAATTTGTTTGCCTCTGTAGCAAGACAGAAAGAAAAGGAGCAAAAATACTGAATTCCAGTAAAATGGTGGACAAGGGCTAAGCTCCCACCCCACTGCATAGCATTCAGGATGGCTATTCAGTAACATAACAATGGAGGATAAAGAGAGAGCAGAGGAAGTCTGTTTCACACCTTTCTGTGATGGAAAGAAGGACTGCAAGTAGGCAACCTTTCAGTTCTGCTTCACTACAGGGAGGAGCTCTGGAGACAAAAGTTTTGTATTGGGAACAAACATATTTTAAATCCCAAAATCTAATCTGAGAAGCTTTCTTTGTAATACCTAAGTACATCAACAAGCAGGATTCTACTATTCACTTTGTCTGTTGCAATCCAACTGATGTGAACCCTCTGCTGAAGAGCAACCTTCACACTTACGACAGCTACAGAAGATGTAAACCCACCACCACAGCCAGTGTCACTGGCACAGCAGCAATTCCAACAAGGAGATTGCCAACCTCTGATAATGGCATTTTATGAATTTCTCATATAACTTATCATAATTTCTCAAATACCTCAGCCTTTTTTCCTGCCCAGGAAGTACTGAAGACCATAACCTTCAACAAATTTTTGTCAGATAGGCTTCTGGACGTGGCACAGAGCCACTAAACTGCACATAAATACTTCAGGTTCCCTAATTTGACTCTGCCATTCACAGCCCAGACAATCGCAGATGAAAGCCTCATGTTGAAGTTGATACATACCAAAATAAGCAAAAATGATGTTTTTGGCATAACATTTCTAATGATAGCTAGCATAGGTCTACCAAAACTACTTGGTCACCTGGCAGCTAAGTATTCCTAATAGAATTTCACTCTGTGTATGATTCCAATTCACAGACAAATCAATATCTTGCCTGATGTTCCAGCTAGTTTTTCTTCATTTCATCATTATGTCACTTCAAACAAACAAACACACACCTTTTCTTTGTCTGATTACAGAATCTTGCAAATATTTGTTCGAGTTCACCCTTAGCTCCTTTCAGTGTCACGTATACCTGTGAGGGCACACACACACACACACTTGCCCACCAGGCTCCTATCCCCTTAGGTCTCTTTGATCTGCGTGTTCTTAGCAGATACACAACAGCTTCCCAGAAGTGCTTGTGAGATCCTGGCTTGGATTCTCTGCTATGGCTCCGTCCTTCAAGACCTGCTCAGTTTTGTTGCCATACCCTGAACTCATTCCAATTTGTTTACTATAACCTAACAGTGAGAGAAATTAATTTTGGTCCTGCTTCAGATGTCTCTGTCTCAGAGCAGGTACTCTTGACAGTAATGGTAGAAGACGAGGGATAGCACAATACCACTATTGGCTTTGGCCAGACTACTGTAAAATAACTAGCACTGATCCTACAACTGTGTCTCTTGTCACCTAAAATGAACCCTCCTCTGGGAACAATGTTGTTCTCCTCACCATACTTGATTCTGAAGCTCATTGAATATACTCCAAGATGAGACTGTGGCAATGAGCTCCACACAACTAGCCTTTCAGTATTTTCCTCCACATGAGAGGGGAAAAAAAGCATGAGATCACCTAAGAGGCTACACAGGCAATTAACCACAACAATTTGCTAATTCTGAGTGCTCTGCATTGCAGTCTTAATGATAAGGGGAAGAAGTTATTGGGTTTAATTATTATAGTAGGCTTTTCTCATTACCAAGGAAATACAGGTATGTATATACATATATATATATGTATTTATACATGCGCGCACACATATATTTAAACCAAGAATTCAGCCCCCTTTACAAATTCAATGCATCTTGTATTAATAAAGTGGCAACCTCAAATATTTACAGGTAAATTGAAAGATCTAGAACTATTCAGCATACGTAATGGGTTCCCTTTTTCTCTTCCTGGTTACACAGCGAGAATACGTCTTATATAGCTGCAAAGCCTCATGTAAAGCTTTGACCTACAGAAGCTGTAAAATTACACTCTAGCTTCTTCATTGCATGAGTCTTCACCATCAAAATGCAGCTGAAATTGACAGGTTCCAGTTGACTTCCCTCCCAGCTATCCATTAATTACAATGTCTTTTAATTACTACATGCACACAAGGGGTGAAACTACTTAGCTGCTCCTCCAAGATGTAATTACCAAGCTCACCTCCAGTGACCCAGCTTTGCCCAGTGTAGTGGGAGCCGCTCGCTCTCACAAGATCCTGTCACTGACACAACCACTCTCCAGTACCGCAGCACCCTCCAGAACCAAGGATGCAGTTACTGGTAGGACTGGGGAGAGGAGGGAGCCCCTGTCTGTCTTTTCCTCTTCCCATTCAAGCAAGGGGAAGGCACAGCTGGTCACCCATACAACTAGGGTGCTGTTGGTAGCAAGGAAAATCTTTGCCTACCTAGAAGGTTGCAATCTCCATGTCGGTTCTCTCTCTCCTACTTCTCAGGTTCTTTCCTCCAACTCCCCCAAACAGGGGGGTACAATATTCAAAAGACTCTTGAATGACTCATGTACAAGACTCACTGACTTACAATGGCATGCTTTGGCCTTCCTGAAATACACCCATGGCTGCTGCTGGCAGTGGAACTGGACAAGGAGAGACAGCGGTGCTGGCTCAGTGACCTGCCAGCAGTTACACTTGAGAGGGCGTCACACACAGACCCATGCTGCCTCCAAGTCATCTCCAGGCCAGCATTCAGGTCTACTGTCTGCATCAGATCAGAAGCGGTTTAACCCAACTCTACCCTTGCAGAGGGATTTTTTTTTTCTGTCAGTCCTGCTCTCCAGGTCCAGCTGCCCTGTCTGACTCAACACACAGCCTGCAAAACCACTAAACAATTCTGAAGAGGCTCATCAAAGACAGCAATGCCTCTGGAAGCAAGAAACAGTGTAAATCTCTTCCTGTTCTCCTCTACAGCACACTCTTGCACACCCTTCATTCTGCAAGACGAACAAGTAGTAACAACCCCCAGACAAAATCTAGGTAATAAGAGATTGAAAAGCAAGCCAACACTACTCAGCCCTCTCTGAACAGCGCATCCAGCCCAAGTGGATTCCTGTTGAGAAAACACTGCTCTTCAAACATTCAGAATAAGCTCCAGGTAGCAACTGTATGGGTCTCAAATTGCAACACAACAAACAACACATAAAGAAGCCACTACAGTCTATTACGAAGGATATTAAGACCTTCTGGTAGGGTAACTTTAGCAAACAGACTGAATTTACAGTCCAATCCTTTGGTTCTCTGCTCCAGAAGAAGTCCTTGCATTCTTCATACAAGCTGTGTTCATTCCCAAGTATGTTTTTTTCTTTTTTTTGAAAAAAAAAAAAAAAAAAGAGCAGGGAACTCAGCTGAGCAGCAGCTCAAAACTCTCAGCTAGTATTTTACTCACTTTCTGTTTTCCACTAATTCTTTCATTTAAAAATGAAATGTTCACCTCCTACATACGAGAGGAGAAGAACCAGCAATAAAGACTGCTAAGAGAATAATTTGGAACTGTGAACAGAGATCAATAAATAAATTGGAGATATGTTCAGTCAACACCCCCCAGAGCCAAGGAGAATTAAAAACCAATTAAAAACCATGCACCTTTCTTCCAGTCACTCAATTGGAAAATGAAGGACAATCATAAGGCAAAAGTTATCAAGAGAAAATGGATCTTCCTGGACCCTTTAAACCTGATCTTATAGCAATTAACTTACAAATAAATTAACCCAAAATTCACTACACTATAAGCCCCTGGTTACAGTTTTACAAAGCAACAGAACCCCCTCCTCGTTGATCATCTCAGCACAGTTAGCATTTGATTCATGAAGCTGTGCCTCAGGTTGCCAAGAACAGAGCTGCTCCTTAATTAATGAGCACTAGCTCAGGAGCCTCACACCTTTAAGACCCCAAAGGAGAACCAGCTGAAGACGGAATCTCAGTGGGCAACTCTTATTCAGCCTGAAGCAGAACCACCAAGAGATTAGCAAGAGAGAGCCTTTAGAACAGATACATTGATCTTTGATGTTCACCTGTATCAAAATCACTGTCAAAAATAAGACCTTTTTGTGTTTTGGCAAAGCATTTGGTACCATGGGTCATGAAACTACCTCAAAATAATTTCATCTATAAGTTGAACAGCTACAGCTTAGTAATAAAGACAGTAGTGAGCATCAGTTTACAGTAAATGAGAGAAAAAAAAATGTTTTCCATGGCACAATCTGTGAAAAGGAAGAGGAAAAAACAAGGCCACTACATGAGCAAATAATGTGATGAAAAAGCATTTAGTTGCAAATACCAAGTATAAGTCAGCTGAACACTTATGTGACGCAGGAACTATTCTGCCTCAGGACGTGCAACATCAACTATGCTACATACCTATGTTACAGATTACCTGTTTGTGGAATGAAATACGCCAAGCTACAGCCGATGCTAGGTCAGAATTTTGTCCTCAGATCCGTTCCCAGAGATACACCATCAAAACCTCCAAGTCTGCCACTCAGCCCAACAGCCAGCAGTCTGCTTGGATCAAACAGTATGTCGGAGCCCAAGTTGGGAAAAGAAACATCTTTTGATCAGGGTGCTCATGTCTGTAAGCTGTTTCAGACTCAGGCTGAGAGGAAGGACCGTGTTCCTTACCAGACTCCTTTAGAGTCTGTAAGGTCCTGTTTAGCTTGTAGTGAAATAAATACAAATGTATTCCGACTGATCACTGCTGTTAGAACTGTACAGAATATGAGCATATGAAGCACCAGAACAAGAAAAATATTTTCTTCAGAACTGAGTAACTTTTTTTTTCCCTTCACTCACGTTATTTACAGGAAGAAAGTAACAGCCATTTAAAAGTGCCAAGAAACCTTTTGTACCTTTCAAACCCTGCATGAATCACACCCACGTACAGTAACACACACTGCTAATCTTTTCCAAGAATCTAGTTTTCCCAGCCCTGTGCAACACCAGGTGTTCCAGCTGTACATTTCACCTTTAAACCCCTGCAAAGCGCTGAACGCTTCACCAAAGTCAGACCATCACCACCCTCCCCAACACCCCAGTGCAATCAGCAGGCCAAATTTCAGCCGCTTATTCACAGACCTTTCCTTATTTCATTCTTCCCTTGATGACACATGGATTTCTACCTCTCACTCTCAGAAACGCCTCAGCAGACCGCTCAGCCCAAAGGGCCATTGACATGCACTCAAAATGGTGGCCGCCACCCCTCACCAATGGCCATGTGAGGCTACAAAGCGCAGCCCTCGCCCGCTGTGGAGGTGGTGGTTGGGACCAGCAGGGCAGCTGCAGGGATGGGGCATGACACAGCTTTTGTGGCTACAGCAAGCAGGGTTCAAGGGTTTTCAGAGTGAGAGAACTCCAGTAGTAAGGGGCTGTAGCCTGAAACCAGTCACAGTTGGGTTTACCTCACATCTGGGCAGCCTTTAGTGCACTTGGAGGAGCTCAACCCTCCACTATTTACTAGCTGTTATCTCGCATACAGGTTTGCGACCACCGACAATTCACCTTCCTGAAATCTCCAGAGATGTGGAAGTTTGTGCCAGAATTGTGCTTCCTTGACCTTGCTCTGATAAGTGACTCCTTTGCTGGGCTAATAATGCCTAATATGCTCCTAGGGATCACAGACAATTCAGGATTGCCTCTGGCAAAGCCACAGGCTCTGCAAGGCATCAGCCCACAGACAGCAAAAAATTTTTACAGAAACAAAACTAAGAGAGACCCTTATAGCTTATAGTAATCACTGGCCCCAGTACTGTTAGTCACACTTGTCATCACAAGGCTCATCTGAACAATTGTGACAGGCATATATTGCAACCAAGAAACACCAAAGTCCTAGCATGCTCCCAGCCTGAACTGGCAATGGGTGAACAGACGAGTAAGGTGTGCAGGACACTCAACACCTCCTAGACAAGTTGTCAGAGATTTCTACACACCTTCCTTCACAGTAGAAACGCAACTTAGCTTTCAAATACAGAGAATGAACTTGAAATGTGGTCCAGCTGCTGTTAGATTTAGGGCTGCACATTTCTTCACTCTGATTCCCTGTTGCAGCTAGCCTGCATGCAGCAAGGGTGTGATGAGAGATCATGCATGTTTTAATGGAGGAAACCAGAAGGAAAAAAGGGAGGTTGAATCCTTATTAAAGCGGCAGCTTTAAAGAGTTAAAAGTAAATAACTGACTTAAAATGAATTCAGATAGTGTTTGTTCTGTTTCTCCATAAAACATTCCAAAGCTGAGGAGAATTAATTACTCCCATACCTTTGATGGAACAGAAGCTGACAATATGGCTTTAGACAGCCAAGAAATGTCTCTGAGGAGCAGACTCAGGAAGGAAAAGCGATTTCTTAGTTCCAGTAGTAGGAGGTTAATTCATTGTCAGTCTACACTCTGCTGTTGAAACACTTCTTTCTGTCAACTGTAGTTATGTGATGAAAAGAAACTCGGTAATGCCCATGAGTCAGTATGGAAGAGAAGAACAAAGTAGTATTTATCAATAATCAAATAAATAAGTGCCAAGACCAAATGTAATCTAGGACTGACAGGAAAAACAGGTAAAATGATGTGGAGTTCAAGTTGGGGTAAGGAAATTCTCTTCGGATAGCCTTTTTGTATTACAAGAAAAAAAAAAGGAAAGGAAAAGTTTCAGCACTTTTTAAGTTACTGTGATGATATTCATATATATGATTACAAATAAAAGGAATCCACATATGCAAACAGCTAGAGGGACTGTAGAGATGCATGGCAAGTGAGAATCTGTATACCATCATGAAAACATCTTAGGAAGAAAAAAGACAAGGGACAAAACTATTACAGTCACATCCACAGAGGTGCAGAATATCAGCACCATTCAAACCATATCAAACAGCACCATTCTCCCAACTTAGGGCAGATCAAGTCTGCAATCAAGCTGGAGATGACAAAAGAGAAGCAACAATGATCTGAAAGTGGGGTCAAAATACTTCTGTAGATGGAACTGCATCTTTTATTCCAAAGCCTGCATCAGTGTTGTTTGGAGTGTGATACCACTGGAAAGACTGAAAAAACAAAGTTCCTCCCCTACTCAACACCCTTTTCTGTTGTTGTTAGAAAACATATATACATACATACAGCCATATTCCAGCTTGGGCAGGTACATTCTGCATTCGGATGCATTCTTCAGAAGGAACAGTTGTTGCTGCATGCCCGCCTTGTCTGTAACTCATTTTGCAAGGGTAGAAAGGAGAGAGAGAGAGAACCATTTATTTACAGGAGGCACATACATGCCTAGGAACATAGCGTGGTGAACAAGTGCCTAAACCAACATCACCCTGAGCTTTGTACGCATATATATATTTATTTATATATATATATATATATATATATATATATATATATATATTAATGTAAGCTAACATGCACTGCTACATACATGGAACAAGCATAGCTACTCTATTAACAGTTTTCTGCTTCTGGTCATGCAGTTACTACAGTTTCAGTTAAGTCGGCACTGTATTCTGCTGCACAGAAGACATGCTGATTGCATGTCCAGTCTTTCCTTCAACAGACTTTTACAAAATTTGGGGTTACAGCTTTCTTATGCAGCTTCTGTAACGTACCTTACTTCCTGGCTGCAACAACTACTTGCAGACTTTTTATAATAGCAGAAGTTGGCAATACTTCTTGTTCTTCATGCTTAAGGGAAATGAGGAATATCAACAATAACTCATAGCACATTTGGAACGTAGGAGAAAGGCCATCATTACTTCAAAAAAGACCCCCAAACTCCCTCTGCTGGATTCAGTCTGGAAAAATCAATTATTCTTCAGTAGTGGTGCAAAGCACTACCATCCTGAGAGCATCACACAGATTGAACAACAGAAAACATGTTTGCTGAATATCATGCTGTATTTCTACATAGGTTGCACCCAAGACAAAGTTCTGATTGCTTACTGTTAAAATTAATATGCGTTGCTTTTGTGCGTGTGTGTTTGTTTACCATCAGACAACAAAAAAAAGAAAAAAGTAGCTTTTCAGAGACAAGTGGCCAGGAAACGTTTTCTGAATAAGCACTAAAAATTAGAATTTGTATGAAAACGTGACAACAGGCTAACAGTCAAATCCCTTTGAACCTTCAAGCCAAATTTTCAGACAGTTGCATTTTAGGGGCTGTTAAGAATTTTTTCCTCGTGTACTGAGACAGAACTACTAGAAAAAAATAGTTAGGTTCAAGTTTTCCCTGAAACAAACAGGTCAAAATAAAGCCCAATGTCTAATTTAATTCCTTGAAAAAAATTACTTATTTTTATCTATTCTAATTCAGGGCAGTAACACAATTCATAAATTCATCTAACCTTAATTCATACTCTCACTAGCTGTAGAAATGTAATCTTTAGGTGAAGCAGTATGATCACACCTCTCAAATTTCGCACTAAAATTTGTATAGTTATTGTCCCCAATTTTATTCCACATTAAATATTTTCACAGCATTTCAGTTCATTCTCAGTGGTAAGAAAATTAAACCAGGTTCTCAGACATGTTCAGATATAACATCTCCTCCTTTGCAGGATGAAGAGCTTACTGAAACGAGGCTGCCCACTATAATCTGTGTATCACAGTGCAAGTGGTAATAAAACAACAGAAAACAGTGATGGAAAATTAATTATGCTAGTATAAGTATGTGACAAGTGCTTCCATTGCTGAAGGTCCAATGAGGAAATCCTACCCACTGGGTAACAAATAAGAAATTTTAGGAGCATGTTGTTGTTGTTTTGTTTTGTTCTATTTTTTTGTTTGTTTGGTTTTATTTTTAAAAAGATTTAACAAATTTATGCTCAAGAAATCAGGCTCATTTAAAGAGCATTGAAAACCAAGGACCCAATAGCAATAATAATTTCTGATTATTTAATCTACATTATTTGCAGTAGTTAACATTTATGTGCAATTAATCAGAAAAAAACCATACACATACATTTTCCTTAAGTAATTTTCCAAAAGTCATCACCAGCACAGCAAATTGTTGTAGTATATTGAAGAGGACAACTCTTCCCAGGCACTATTTTCTCTTCAGAGGTGTCTGTGCACTGAAAGAGCAGTTAAAGAGCTCTGCAAAGGCTTGGAGTTGCAAACACATTAGCATGTTCAGTCTTTATCTCCCATATCCCTTGTGAATTTCCAGCCTAAGCACTCAGTGAGCTGAATGATAAATACAGCTGGCTGAAACAAGGCTAGCCTGTCACAGAGACCAAGCAGGGAAAACCAACTCTGTTATTCCAGTTCAAATGATGCAGATGCCTCAGTTCAGGTTATCGATATCTGCTGTACTCTCTCCACCTCCAAACAGATGATTGCTTCATTCAACTGAGCAACGTTGCTTCTGCTCACTGGAATAAAATGAATCAGTATTGCTTAGTTTGGGGCTTGTCCATCAAAGCAAATAGGACGGAGTGAAAGGACAAACTATCTATATGTTAGTCAAAGACATAGCCCCACCTATGCCTGGGAAGGTGCTTTGACATACTCTGAAGTAAGATATTTATAAATGTGCACTCTTTCAGCTGCTTGCATTGCAGTGCCCTCTGCTGTTTGCAGGAGCAAAAGGCAGCCTGCTAGCTGCATTAAAATACGGTGGAGGAAGGGCAAGAACTGAAGTTTTGGCTATCATGGTAGATGAAAATACGAGTTCTTTAATCTGATCAGAAAAGTAGGCAAATGGAAGTATTTTTCCATGAGATTTCCCAGCAAGTATTTCATTTTCCTTGTTGTCATCCACCTGTTTCCTATGCATTTACAATTAAAAAAAATATTTAATTCTTGTCCTTTTTCTTCATCAGTAGAACTCCAAGTGCTTCATCAAGAAAGTGCATACTATTAGGACTTTTTGTTTACCCTGAAGACCCTAGGATGTGTTTGCTGAGGTCTGTGCATCTGGGACTCAGTTTAAAGCAGTTAGCTCTGTGTAGCGATATTTGCTATTGCTTGTGGTAACTGTTGAAGAGCCCCTGCATAGCATTTATCCTGTAACCACTACAATACTTCTCACATGCCTCTCAACTTAGTTTCTTGATTAGTTTGTACTTCAACTAGTTGCATTCCAGGTAAGACTGGAAAACATACATTACGCACATGATGCAGTGTTCTGTCCGTCAGCAGTGCAAAAGACGGTACTGCAATATGAAAATAGCCTCCCTTTTCCTCCTTTAAAAGAAAGGTATAAAATCAGACATTAAATGGCAGAAGAACTGTCAAAGATAATCCATTATCAGTGGAGAAAATTAATGCCCTTGAAGTAATTTTAAAAAGTGCTACTGGAAGTATATTCTTAAGGAAATATGTATTTTGCACATAAATACAGATATACAGTATTGTTTTCAGTACCCTGCACATCCCAGAAACACCATACACAAAACTTTCAACAGCAGTTAAAGTGCACACACAGATCTTAACTAACTTTTGAAGTAAGAAGTTGAATGCCAGCATAAAACGCACAAGAGTATTATTAGCAAAGAGTTGCGTATCATTAAACTTCCTTGCACAGTAATACCAAATCTGCAACAGCTTATAAGCATATGGTTTGAACATCAGACTTTCTACAAACATAAGTTCAGATCCTGGCAGGATCAACTCAGCTTGACAACCTTCTGCTGTGCATCTTGTAGCAGTAACTGCTTTGCTACTACCGCTTGCTACATCTCACAGAATGAGCTCTCTCACCTGTGACTGGGGACTTCCACGTTACTGCTGTAGTACAAAAAAAGTACCTCTGCAGCAACCCAGAGAAGTTACAGAGCAGAACTCTAGAAGGATTATAAACCAGGACTGAATTTTGAGTTACCTGTAGGAAGGAGCCTGAACAACACAAACTGCTTTGCCAAAAGTGAATAAAAAAAACACACAAA
Source organism: Cygnus olor (assembly GCF_009769625.2). Classification (NCBI taxonomy): domain Eukaryota; kingdom Metazoa; phylum Chordata; class Aves; order Anseriformes; family Anatidae; genus Cygnus; species Cygnus olor. Next base: position 8,940,708 of record NC_049175.1, read on the forward strand.
CTTGCAACTCTTGGGGTAAGCATAATGTACACCTCTAGAACCATCCATGAAGCCTCTGTGAAGCCAGGGACGCAGGTTCCTGCTGCCCCATGATACTGTTAGTCTAGTGTTTGGGATGTATGTGCCCAGGATAACTTCCTCCTAGGGCCTCACATTTTGCCTTGTGTGGTGCACATAACTTGCATACAGAAACTATTCTCTCTCATTTACACTCAAGTAACTGCTCTGGAACCTAGTAAGATTGAAATTTGCTGGATCTGGTATTAATTACATAGCTCCAGTGAAGTCTATGATATTTGCCCTACAAGGAATTACCTTACCTTTTTTTTTCCTCCTTTTTGAAAAGAAAAAAAATAAAACCTTTTTGTATAGCTCAGGCTTCTGAAGACATAATCATTTACCCAGCAGGTAAATGCAGGGAGATGTATGTAATGTTCAAGAAAGTACAGGAGGATTTGTTTCCTCCCTTGTCATGTTGTCAGCATTTTGTCATGAATGAATCATGCAGTTCTCAACTTCACCAATACTGGTATTATTCTCATTTATAGATACAGAAACTAAGGTACTGTGATTACAGATAGCATATGATAATTAGTATAGTTTGTCAAACTGAGGAGCAATTAAAATGGAGTAAAGAATTGTAGGAATTGCTGGACTTAAATAATATTATGCATTGAAATCTATCAGATTAATTTACCCAAGTTTTCAAATGCTCATAGGTATTATATGCATACACTTCTGATATATCTAAATTATTCACCACCACCTAAAAAATTTACCACTGTTTGTGCACAGTGTATTTTATACTGACAATCATAACGAAATGTCAAATTTATACAGGCTGATTTTCAAGGATCCCTCTCTTTCTAACTGCAACATCTAAACTAATGAATCAGGTCTCTTCAGAGTAAAATTTGAACAATTCTTTTGATTGGAGAGGTATTAAGAGAAGCACATTCCACCAGAATGTGAGGTTCCACAAAAATATAAACGTTTCTCTGAAATTGCTACATTTCCAGAAAAAAAAGTGCAAGTAAAGTAACTATCAAAGTGTCCTAGCTCCACAGCTGTTTAAATGCCTAAAAGTTCAGGGTATTTCTGAGGTTTGTGTTGCAGAAAGCTTTAAAAATAACAACAAAACAGTATCTGTCATGAATTTCAAATGCTTTCAACAACTTGAAATGATTTCTAGAGGCAGGGATGGAGGGAAGGATTTTACTTAAACAGCTTTTAAGTTTTCAGATTTTTCTCTGGTTTGGAATAAACAACTTCAAAATGGTTCTTAAAACAGTTTCTGGTCTGTTATATAAGGCAATTATTTCTGCCTTTAGCTTCATACTTTCAGAGCTCTGATATTTATGTTCAATGTCCTCTGCAAAAAGTCAATTCTCATTTGAGAGAGCAGCTGATATTCATAACCTAGGAAAGCAGCAACCATATGAATCTGATATTACACATGCTTCAGTATTAATTTGTCTCATGGTTCAGCTGTATTCAAGTATGTTAATGAAAATAATCCATTCCTGCACCAGGAACGGTGCCAAGAATGTTGACTCTGGGTTGCAAAAGGAAGGGGCCTTTGGAAATTTCTCATCACCAAATACTCTCTTCTCACATATAGTATTATGCTCAATGACAGTAAAGATGTGTCCCAGTGTGAGCAGAACATTGCTCTCAGTCTGAGCACAGCACTGCTGCAAGGCCTTTGTCTCTGGATGCGAGAGGGCAGGGAAGAAAAAATGGGCCGGACCTGTGAATTACTTTTTTTTTTAGGAATACTACTTACATAGTCACTGCATCAGCTGTTTATCATCTGATGATCACTGATAGGATTAGACACCACTATAATAGTCTTGTCATCAATGAAGAGTGTACTTATCCAGCAGAAATGAGAAGCAGGAGGATCCGCAAAGATGTAGCTGGCTTTTTGGCTCTCTGATGAGGAAGGTACATAAAACATGTTTGAACTTGGAAGCTCTATCCAGGAGTTTCCCTCACCCCCAAAACCTCTAGAAGTTTTCAAATATCTAGAAGCTCAAAATGAAACCTTAGGTTAAGGATTACAAGCATCTGTCTGCAGCACTTTTTAAAAGTTTTTTCTTCTAACTTCACGTTTCTCCCTTTACCAATCCCCAAATTTTGACTGAAATTTCAAACTTTGATTTCCATCTACTGAAACATCTCAGATTGAATTAGTGAAACAAATGTCCCTTTCTTGCAAGGATAATAAACCATTCAGACTGTGGGCAAAATACTGATATACAACCAGGAACCCAATGTTTATATGTATGTATGCACTGTGTTTAGACTCCTACATCAAGCAACTTGCTCAAATTAATCTCTTGTGATAATAACTTTAACTAGTCAACACAAGAAAACTATGGAATAACCATCTGCTTTCCTCAACTGTGCATTAGAATTGAAATAACATACCTGTAAAAACTAACCACATCAGTCCTTGTTCATCTGGAAACAATAGATTAAGATGTTTAGCTTTTCTAAGTCTTTTTGTTTTTGAATGCTCTCATACTTAAAAGTCAGAGGAAAAAAAACCTGCAACTCTGCTGGAAAAAAAACAATTCTATGGGAAAACATAAAACTGTAAGCTTAAGAACAATCTCTCCGACCCCCTCCCTCAACCCCTCTCTCTACAGTGCTATAATTCTATAATTCTGCAGTTAAAAAAAAAAAATACATAAAGTGAACAGTCAGGAGAAATAGCTACTGATTAGAATTATGACTTTTATTTTTATTCACTAGAGCAACATTGAGGAAATAATTTTTACATACAGGTTTTAAATCAACTTTACAAGCAAATTCCAATATACAGTATTTACTCTGGTCTGGGTTTAAAAAAACAAAATCAACAAAGCAGATATAGTAAGGGTACCTCTTGTTTTAGCTAGTACTGAATTTAAGATTTCACTGACACTGGCATTATATTGTTTTTATTGTGGTGCTTTTACAGTTAAATAGGCAGTGAGCAGCTTTACCACAACAGTGACTGAATTTCCTCGATAGCATAGTTGGAAGATGACTATACTGAGGCCTACCACCAGAACCGTATTAAATCCACTCTGCTCAGAAAAAAGCCACTATAACAAGATAAGGAATAGCTATGGAAGCCCAATTCAAGAACAGAATTCCATTTGAATGGCAAGAAAATGTCCACATTAAGAGGATTATGTGCTGTGCAAAAACAGAAACACTTCCCCCCCTCCCCCCCTCCCCCCCCCAACATGCAACCTACCCAAGTATGACAGTTCAAATGTGCGTATGGTTGTGACATGCAAACAAACCAAATCACGCAGACGGTATTCAGTTTTCTAGCATTGTTACAGCAAATAAGCATTTAGATCAAGGATGAAATTTTAGATCAAGGTCAAAATAAATTTTACTGACCTATAATGCAGTCTAGTTGCTATGTCTAACTTCTAACCTCGTAGCAGAGACTAAGGAGACCACTTTTTTCCAGAACTATATGAAAAATTCATTGTGGTTTTGGATTTTCAGGGCCTTTGTGATTATTTTTTTATTTGCACTTTTTCAAAAATATATGCTGAGACCATTATGATTTAAGGGCTATGCTACTCCTAGGAAAGTTTTGCTATTGGCCTTGACTGGCAACATGAAGCACTAGCTTCAGGGAAGGTAATGATCTGGCTACAGCAGAGTGAAATTCCACAGTAAAATTAAAGTTATTGCACAACAAAAATTCAGTACACTACATGAGTATTTTTAAACATGCTAGAGTGCATAGCAATGATGTGAAGGTGATGTGAAGATATCTTGGAAACAGCAACACTAGCAGGGAAATTTCAAACAAAAGCCACACAGCAGGAGGCATCTAGATTATTTTAGGCACAGCTCCAAGCAATAAAGCTCATTTAAAGTGCAATTCTGTTTTTTTTCTTGTGTTTATTCACTTGTTAAAACATGTAATTGCCTCTGTACACACATACTGAACAGTAGTTTAATACTTTTGTGAATATTGCACAAAAGAGTAAGACATCAAAAATTGCAATAAACCAGTTTTAGAAATCTAAAAACAAAAATTGAAAGATATCAAATCCTTTGATTTATGCATTGAGGATAATCTGCACACATACTGATAATACATCTGCAACTTCCATAAAGTAGATAAATTACCTGAAAATACTTACTTAATCCCACTTGACAAGCTCTACACAACACCCTCTTACCCATTTCCTCCCAACCCATCCTTCACTGAAGCAAGGCTTCAAACTTCACTGCTACTCTTCCCAGTTGCCCATCTGCTGACAGGCTTTGCTCGTACTCTGGACTTACTATACATGCAACAGAGCTTTCCCTGGATAAATCAGAAGAGCCAAAATACGCAGTTGTCTTTAAAGATATGTGAGATCAGCAGCTGAATACGAACAATTCAGACTAGTATCCGTCTCATCCGTTATCAAATCCTGATTTCTCCAGCTCAATCTTACTAATCTGTCAGAACAAAATGGGGAAATGCAATATATTCACATCAAAGAATATAATCTAGTTATGCTCCTTTAACAGGGAAAACAGAGTATATTTTTGTTCTTCTGAAAAAAATACGAACCATCTTCTGTTTTATGAAAACACTGATCATCTCTTCGCTTCATTCCTTAATTTTCAGTAAAGGTGCAGATCGATAGATATCTATACTTTTAATTGTAAACCTTAAAAATTTTAACACTACTAAATCAGACTGGTGACAGTTTCAGAGTAAGAAGCAACAGAACTCATGGTGAAATATCTGTCAATAGCATTAAGTGAAAATAATCTTTTTAAACAAAATCATGTACAACCAAAAATAAAATCAATTCTCTTAAAGGAAAGTAAACTTGAAAGAAAACAACCTTCCATGGAAGTCTATATGGACCAGAAAACGAATCAGGAATCCGATCGTTCCCTCTGCAGTTTTTAAACTCTTGAGAAACACAGTTAGCTGCCAGAAGCTAATTTTGGGGAATATTTAAAAAAAAAGATTTTTATTTTGTTATCAAAAGCACGTGTTTACATTGAAGGCCATCTATTTCAATGCTTTGCAAGAAAAGGTAAATTTTCTGGAGAGTATATGTAACATCAGTCTTGACTTACAGTTAATATAAAGTCAAAATAAATACAACAGTTAACGTTCCTCTTGTTACTTCCTGGTTACATTCTCTTCACCCCAGCCCCCTCAATTAACAGAAAGTCCCACAGGTCTCTTATTTCAGATTCTTATCAGCAGTTCTGAAATAGAAACCCTCCCCTACCCTTTCCCCCTGAGCTTCTCATTTTTCTACTTCATTGTCAGTTAAAAGAATTGACAGCATGACAAATCCAAACCTTTCTTAGACATTAAGTACTGAGAAATTCAAGTCATATGATTTTATCCTTCACCCATTTGACTAAGGTATCCATCAGGATATCCCTAGTCAAAGGGCTTATATTAGAGAAACTGATTATGGAAAATATTCATGAAATGTCTATACCCATATGCTTTATTTTCTCAAAGAAAATACTGTAATATGTCAATGTCCTGTAGGCAAAGACTAGAACAAACTATTACTATATTTCATTTTTTTGTCATTATATGCTGTACAGGAACAGATTTTGAGTGAAAAAATTGTAACAGCCTTCAGCTGCTCACTTTAAAAATCAATTCAAGAGTAGAAAAAATAGCAGTAACATCTAAGATTCAGCGATGGGAAAGAAGGGAAGAATAGGAGATGGGACATAACATTAGGTTTTCAGAACTCTTCAATGGATATGCATATATTCAACTCACAGCTCATGTATTACGTTCCCATAGTTGCACCACAATGGGTACTTTCCAGACCACTTTCAGGAAAAAAAAAAACTTCTCCTAGAGAGCAGAAGAATGTTTTTTGTTGTTGTTGTTTTATTTCCCCAAAATGCTGCTTCCCAGTTATCATGCATTTCTTCAGAAATTACAAAAAAATTTACAAAAAACTCCCAAAACAAAATACACATCTCTGAAAAACTCTTAGAGTACCAGCTCTGGATTAGGACATAATAGGATTGCTCAAAGCAAGTAAGTGGGGTTAATTCATTATTATCATTATTTAAAAATAGTTGTTTTTTTAATACAAGTTTTATTATGTAAAATAGCTTCAAATCCTTACCCATATGGCAAAGTTTGTGCAAACATTTCAAGTCAGGTACTTCAGAGTCTTCCAATATTAAACAGAAATCAATAAATACAAGTAGTACAATAAGAGTTAAAATATATTAATTAAAATGCATGTTGTGCAACCTCAACATAGGTGTTATGGACCCCTTATTCCCAGAGGCTCCTTACTTACCAATTCATAAGAGCCTGTATAAGGTTTTGCACAAGTATCCCTAGCACTGCATTTCAACAATCTACCCAGTAACGTGTCTATTGAACACAATAAAAACATACCACAATATCTTAATAAATGATGATGTTTAAGAGAGAAGATCCGTTTCACCCTGTGAAATCTGCTTACTGTCTGTGAAGAGTGAAAATGAGATAAATAAAGAACAGAGCAACTTCATATTACAGCAAAACAAAACAACACAAACCACCCAACCCGTCAGATTAAATAACATTAAATATGTCAGTCTTGAGATAATGATAAATACAAGGATTTTTGCATAGGCCTCTGGAATACAGAGTCAGAATTATGGCCAATAAAACATCCACTAATAAGTCTAATTTTCTACCACTCCAGCCTAACGAGTACTCAGAACCAAGAAGTTAAACCGAATAGTAATTTCATTAGCTAATTAATCAAGTTAACAGAGGTAAGAAATGATTTCTGCCTTCCTGGATACACAGTACAGCACTCTGGTATTCATGGTCACTGGACTTCAGTACTTGATTAAGATCACTGTGCAATACAATCGTTAATACAGAATTACAATTTAATTTAACATTCAGGAACTGCTGCACTGCTCATAACATCATCTTCAGAACATAACAGAATGGCATATGCAAACACTAAAGGAAGATGCTCTTTTTGCTATTCACTCAGGATTTGTAGGCTGTAGATAAAGCAACCTCAATGGCAGTCGATATACAGGAAGTAATTTAACATGTGATATCATTCAATGAGATGTAGGTATGTTCTCAATGTGTCTTTGGTTTAGGGAGGCGGGAATACCGATTAGAGGGCAAACTGTCCCCAGAATGCAAAACGGTATTCAGTGTTTGCACATTTTCCTTTCTCTGTACTGGTGGCTTCGGGATGTTAGTCTTCAAACAGGTGTTTTGATGCTCTTGAGACACTGGCGTGGATTTCGGGCTGCTCGTTTGCTTAGATTTAACAAAGGACATAGTTGGTGGGCGAAGTTTGGACACTTTCTGACTCTGTTTACCCTTTAGGTCATCCGGACCAGATGTTGGCTGTAGCTGAGTCGAACTACTTGATGGTAGAAGCTCAGGTTCCTTGGAAGCAGCGGAATGATTTGCAGATCGTGTGAGTACGGCCGCTGTAGGAGGCACTAAAGCATTTGGGGGCTTTGCAATTCTTAAAGTCTTTGGCCGAGAAGCCTGGTATGTGAATGAGGGTTGACCTTTCACAGCTAACTCAGTCTGCACCTCTCTAGCATCATCTCGTGCAGAGGTCTGAAAACAATAACGAGATGGTAACGTCCCTTCCTTATTACTAGCCACATCTCCAGGGTCTTCAGTATTTTTATTTTTCACATTTTCTAAATACGATGTACTCTCATCTTTTATGTGTAATTGTATGTTCATTGAAGTGTTTACATCATTCAGGCTATTTGTAAGAGACACATTTGCAGCATTTTGATTCTCATGATTGCCATTTTCATGCACACCATATTTAGAATATTCACTGTGGGCCTCGATATGTGGCATTTTTACTAGTTTTCCCTGGGCGAGGTCTGTGGAACTGGGAAGGCTGCTGGAAGGCTGTAGTACTTGAGGCTGTTCAAGAGAGAAGAATGCAATAACACATTAGGCACAGAAAACTCCAGATAACATTCTGAAACCAAAGTATGCTGATTGGATGCTTGATAACAGCTATATATCTTTTTTAAAATCAAAACTTCAACTTGATAAAACAGGGTGGTTCATGGGACATGTACAAACATGACTTGTAACTTAAGTGAAAAGTCAAACCATCACTGAAATACACAGCAACATAAAGACCAGAAAAAATGTATTAGCTTAAAGGAAGAAAATGAAGAAGGCTTGGTTGATGGCTTTGCCCTAGTCTGCAGTACACCCTAAGAACGACATGAATACTGATTAAATTCTGACTCAAGTTCTAAAACAAACGCAACAGCTAACAGACTGTATCCGTCTTTTAATTTCTATTCACTGCACACACAAGTTAGCTGTCCCAAAACTTTCATCAGTGCTACACACTGTACAGGCAGGAAAGGAGTTTAATGGACCACATGAATTTATGGTGCATTTTCCTCACCTAACCAAGGTCAGAAAATTGGATACAGGTATGCTGTAATTAGGTCACTGAACAGATGTAGGCAACCATTTTATCTTGAAGTGAATTCAAATGGACTGATAAAGAAATCATCTTCAACAAAACAGTACAAAGTACATGTGAAGCTAGAGATCATATACTACCACTCTAATAACCAAGGAGATAAAGATAACTTGATGAAGCCTTTACATTTTGCCAGAAGAGACATTCTAAAATCAGATGAGAATTGCCAAAACCTCTTCTGGGTCATTTCTACATTTTCTTTGCTCTTCCCCCTAAAAAGACCTAAAAGATTAACGTGTGTACAAACACATCTTGGACCTTAAACTTGTACACAGATCTTGGAAGAATAATTTTTTAAAAAAAATCAGTAATGCATGGCAAACCCCCAAACCTATTAAACTTCAAACTATACTTTTTAGCAAGTTTCATGTTTGAATTATTTTTTGATTTTCTTTATAAAGGAAAGACACTCAACTACAACAAGCTAGTCTTATCCCTAAAATTTTCTGAAACTACTTGAATCCTTACTAAGTGATAGATCGTATGGACATAGTAGACAGATTTATAACATGTTTACTAGTGAAATACAGTCTGTGAAAAATCAGTAATGTTTGTCTTTAGGGATCATGTCACTTCAGTCACTCTCTTGAATTATCCTCAACTTGTAAATGGGAAAACCAACTATAGTCTTTTTAGCTATTAGAATTAGCAGAGAATGTAATGATAATTGTGCATGCCAAAGTCGTTTCTAGGAAGAGAAAGTATCTCAATATTTTTTAGATTTTCATCTTTCACCCAGCAGGATTACTGCAGAAAACCAAATCCTCAAAGTTCATCATCAAGAGAAAAGTTTAATAGTAATGAGAGAAATACCAATCTCATTCAGATTTACTGGAGTGTTTTCCACTTAGTATAACCAGTTCTACCTGTAAGCAAAGGCAACATCTAAGTTGGACCAGTGATATCAGCAAGTGATAGACAAGTAAGTGCAAACATGTTGAGCAGTCTGAATACAAATTGTTTTGGAAAGAACGAAAAAGATTTTTAAAAAGTGCCAGATGAATATCAAAACAATACTCCAGAAGTAATGCATTTTTCCTTACTTAGCCAAAACTACCTTATTTTTGTGAGTGCTGTCAACTGAAGAACTATCCTTCTTAAGCAAACAATCCTACAGAAGGGAAGCAATAAACACAAGAAGTAGTTCTATATTTTAAGAGTTACAGCTTAAAAAAAAGAATCCTGACATTTTTGTAATTTCAGTCTTCATGTAATGGTTTACAGAAATCATTATTCTTCCATCTTAGGAGCTGACAGACAAATGTTAGCCATAATGATTCATTGTTTTGAGACCATACTTGCAAAAACAGAACTGCTAAAAATGAGTGCAGAAACCAAAGCAATACATACCTGATTACTGTATAAATACTTAAATAACTCAGATTTTCTAATCCTAATGAAGGCAAAAATTAGTAAATTTATAGCAAGCAGTATTGTGTCAAATCCAAATGTATAAAAATAATTGTCAAATAAAACTTTTTCCCCTCACCTAGGAAGGGTTTCTAAACACCAGACTTAAAAAAAACAGATAATTATTTTATCTGACTCTATAAATCCTAACTTTATATCAAATAATGCTGGTTATACTAATCAGCAAAATGAAAAATTTAAGTTATAGAAAAAATTAAACTTCTACAGGAAGTTAACAGAAAAATGAAATACACCAAAGAAACAAGGTTTCTATAATGATATTTCAAGTTTTGATAAAAGAGCAGGTGATTTTTGATCTTTTCCATTTTGACAATGTTGCATTTAATGCTTTACATAGAAAAATAGCCAATTATGTACTTTCCTCGTTATCCTTCGTAACCTAAAAGGGTCTAAGCAGCATAATTTTCATAAAGTTAGCAATTCAAAAGTAGAAAACAGCTACATGCACAGAATTATGAGGAGGGCACTACAGCTATGGTATCATCTTCCGCTAAGTTATTTTAACTACTGTACTGTTTCCTAATACTGAGTTTCTATTTAGTCTAAGTCCATCCAGTTTGCTACACATTACCATTCAAGATTACTACACATTACCATTCAAGATTACAGTGAAAGCAGAAACACTTCCAAAATATGCAAGTAAATGTTTACAAGGTATTCAACACTGAAGATTGCATTATCTTCATCCACAGGTTACATCTTTGCCTTATACCAAAATTTTCTTTTTATCAGGGAGTCTTAAGTTATGACTAGGTAGTAATGAAAGCACCAGCAGAAGGATAAGCACTTGGTGAAATCCACCATAAGAAGGAGGGGGGAATAGAAAGAAGCATTCCACCTTCTAAGGATATTTTATTTCATGGAAGTATTAAAGAAGTTTGTCATCTGCCTTGCTCTAAATACTCTTTAGATAATATTTCAGGGAGGTACAGACCATGACTTGGTGTAGACTGTCATTCTAAGAGTGTTTATTGGACAAAAATAGAAGTAAACTATTCAGGGAGACAAAAACACCTGCATTCCTTTGTGATACTCCTGAAATCTGATGTTAAACTCTAAAACATTTCTAGTACCATGCAACTGAGGAAAATTAATTCTCCCTAAAATGAAAGTACATTAAACAAAATGCTTTGTGCACGCATTCCTTTTTTGCGAGACAAGGGACCAGTCTTTTCTGTAACGGCAATAGCTTTAAAGACTTGGATATACTGATGCATCAAGAAGACTAAATTACAGTTCCTACCACACTAGGCTAAGATTCTTTTGTTTCTCTCATCATCCAGAGAAAAATGACAACATATCTGCAAAGAAGTTTACCATTAACACTCAGTATTGAACCACTGAGATAGTTTTCCAACAAAAAGCCAATAAAGATACAAATATGTTATACTGATAAAGTAGTTGCATCAGTGTGGCCATGACAGTCATAGTCATTGCAATATCCCTACTGCAAAATCCCCTTCAGTTTTGCTTTGGTTATTCTATCTCTCTAATCTGAATACCCATCTCAATTCCCCATACAATAACTCTGCAGAATGAAATATAGACATTTTCTCCCTGTGGTATTTTGAGGAACGAAGGAAGCGAAGCAATGGGAAATCAGAACTGCATGCACATCTCCAATAGACATGCATCATGCACAGGGCAAAAAAACAACAGTGAAAATGCATGAGGAGGAGATGGGAAGAAATCTGAAGTTGTACTGTACCACGCTTTATCACAGAAGTAATGGACTAACTTCTCAACTCCTTGCCAATGGCATAATGGGAAAGCAGAGACAAGAAAAAGACAAGGACAATGATGTCAGAGGACCAAGACAAAACATTTAGCAATTGCCATGACAGAACTGCAACTTTTCATCATTTAAATTGCAATTAGCACATCCCCCTCTTGTTTTTAATCCATCTTCAAGAAACAAAAGATAGCAGTAGTGTTTAAGTAATGCAGTATGAACAATATTTATAGCAAGACTTGCATGGAACACCTTTGTTCTTCAAACTTGAAGTCTTTAGCACATTTCATCTCTTACACTTCAAATACCATTAAGAATAGTAACTAGGATTTGTGTATGATTAAAAATATATACATCAAAAGTGTCTGCATCCACGTACATACACGTTAGATATCTAACAATGAATAGCAACATCATAAGATAAACTGTATTACATATTTTGACCTTGTTGCCTTTACCCATCTTCCTTGCAACTCACTCAGGAGCCTGAAGAGACTCCAAACTATCAGTTTCTTCTTTTTGGAAAGGGGTAGGGAGCAAGGAAGAAGACAAACCTTCTTGCCCCATAAGTTTTTCAGTTTCTGATCAATCTGACATCCCTTATCTCACTGCCATGGCACAGGATAAGCTGTCATTTCACAGCCCTTCATTTGAAGATGTAGCCTTGCTGGAAGGCTACACTGGAAAGCTGTCATTTTCTACCTCTGGCGAACATCCACGATTTTGCACCTTAAATCTGCAGCATATCTGTCAATACTTTCCTTTTGGATATTTTTTTCCCATTCTCTTCCAGCTAGCTGTATTATACCTGTATTATAAAATCATGAGATAGTATTCTACAGCATGTTATATCACCTCAAACTACAATACAAAACAAGCCTAATATTTTGTTATCGGGCTTGGTTGTGTTTTTTTATTTTTTTTATTTTATTTTTTTATTTTCCTTCTCCAAACCATCATTCCCCCTTGTATAGGGTAGTAAAATAATTAGTAATATGGCATAGCATGGACTTTTTTTCTGTGCAGTCTGGATATAAAAACAACTTTCTACAACAAAAATATTGTCTTAAAGAAAAATTACTTGAAATTATATATAGCTATATCAAGGCAGGTATTTCATCCATAAACTCAGATATATGTGCAACAAACGAAATTATGACCACACATAAAATTGAGTTTTGTTTGCAAACACAACTAATAAGGTACAAGAAATATTTCCACTCTAGTCCAAGCTGCACACTAATCTCTCACAGCACAAATACATATATATATATATATATATATATATATATAAAGGACAATAATATAATCATTCCAGGACATTTTTAATAATTTGTCACTCTTCACTCTTCACACGAGGGTCACAGAACTTCCAAGGCAATTTTCTGAGGCAAATTTGTCCTCCTAACATTAACACTTTGCACACCATACCAAGAACCTGAATTGGTCAATGAAGTCTTAGATTAATCACAGAAACACGACAATGTTAAGCAATATACCCTGGCTTAAAAAAAAAAGGCATGAAAAAGTAAAGCACGCACCTGATTTATAATCAACATGCATACAGCAGCTTTCTTGTTGGTGATAAAAAGCTACATATCACCTGCTAGAATTAAGTTACCTTTATTTGTAATGCTTTAATACAGAAGCTCTAAATTTCCTCACAAAGTACATAGTAAACAGATGTGAACTGCAATTCTTGAGGTGAGCAACAAAACAGCTTTCATCTGTTTCTGTATGGAGAAGTACATGGGGTTAGGTGTCTACAGAAACTGGTATAATATTTTTACAGTTTGTAGTCAATTCATTGAAAATGTGTATTCTACATGCTGCGCTTCTAGAGCTGCATCATTAAAGCTCCAGAATGCAAACACAAAAGTTTCCAAATACAAAAGTTTCAAGTGGTACTGAAGAAAATTTGCTATGTCATCAAATTATATCCTACCACCAAGAAAAAAAAAAAAGGAACACAGCATAAGAGCTGAGTTCAACACAAATTATATGAATAAAAACATACATTGATTTTTATTATTATTATTTTAAGAATGAAATTGTATTATTGGGAAAATGTTTATGAAATATAAAATGCTGAATTGTTTCTCAGGCTGTTGAAACAACAAAGTATTACAAAAATAGTTCTAATTAAAATTACAAAACACGGTATCCAATTCCAAAGCACAATAACGAAGTGTTATGGCAGGTTCTTAGGACAACTTAAGCAGTAGGCATGCTAACCCTGTCACTGGTGCTAACAGAACTGTATACAGGACAGTATTATAATATTACACAGCACACAGATTACCTGCCCTGTGTATGCTGTACTTTTATGGCTGCTCTAAACAACTAAATATGAACAGTTTAGAGAATTATACCCTCAATCTACTGTGTTTGCAAGTGTTCTATGTATCCATCACCTACCAACAATATACCAAAGAAACCTACATCATTCACAAGTGCAGATGCTATTTTAGGTTTGGAATCCTGAATTTCTCAGACTCAGAGCGGTTGGGGTTGGCACGGACCTCTGGAGGCCATCTGGGCCAAACCCCTGCTCAGGGCCTCCCAAAGCAGGGTGCCCAGCACCATGCCCAGGTGGCTTTTGAAGATCCCTAAAGAGGAGTCTACCACCTCTCTGGGCAGCCCGTGGCAGCGCTCCATCACCTGTGCAGCAAGGAAATGCTCCCTGATGTTGAGACAGAACGTCTTATGTTCCAGTTCATGCAGACTTTGGGCAGAATTTACAGAAGTGCCTGAATTCCAGCATCTCCAGACAAAAAAAGTGGCCAAACAGCACTGAGATTCCTTTGTGGTCCCAACACCTTCTCTATATTATTGCAAAACAACACTAATTTGACTGTAAGCTTTTCCTGTTCTTAGTGGTGACACCCAGCTCACCACTTGCCTCAAAACCCCACCTTTGGCATTCCCTACCAACTCAAAAGGCAGGAGACCTAAAACCACAAAACCAAGGGAAGATGTAGTGTAGAGACAAAAGGATGCTAATAATAATTCTAGTAGTATGCTACTTTATGGGACCCTGCTCTAAAAAAAAAAAAAAAGTAGTACGTCACTGATCTTGTGAGTGTCAGATGAATTTCCAACATACCTCTTAATTTATATTTAATTTTTTCTCAGCCTTGATCAAAAAGGTAAATACTTAGACAAAGGAAAATGCTAGAAACAATTATAAAAACACTTTTCTGAGCAGCAATTAGAGTTTAAGTTGATTAGTCCAGTTAGGTTAATCACATCAATTTTAATCTACTTGATTTCCATTAATATTAATCATAGAATTTAATACATAAGATGTATACTAAAAAAATCCAACCAGCTTTAGTAATGGAAGTTCACTATGGAGTTTCTGAAAAAGAAGCTGCTGCTGTTGGTGGAAGAACAAAGTAGGGGCTCAGAACTGGTAAGAGATTAGCAAAGTTTTCTTCTTTGTAAGACAGTCAGAGTGAATGATGTGACAACAGAGGCACACATCTGGCAGCTTGGACACCACCATCCCATTCTGACTATGATTGGTAAGCTCCAAAAACATGGTATTTATATGTTCCTTGGATCTAATAGCTATCTTTTCAAAATATTTCTCTGCTGACAGGACAGCAAACTAGCTATGCTGTGCTACGGCTTGCCCTCTAGCCGGAAACAGTCCACATGATGATCAGCTTTTGAGGTTCTACATTCATTACACTTACACATACGCACACAGAGAAACAAAGCGAATCCCTCTACGGCATAGAGAACAGCCTTTGAAACACAGAGTGCATTCCTGGTGAGTTGATTAAATGACTATTGTCACAGAAACGTCAAGAGAGTATTTGAAATATAATTTGAGATATTTTACAAGATTTTTCTTTTCTTGCATTTGAAATAATCATTAGTATTATTTCAAATAATGAAATAGATGTAAGCTTAGTTTTCCAAGGTGCAGTTTATTCTTCAGATCTCCGCTGGGGCTGGAAATTTTAAGTGTTTCCATAATTTTACTGTATTTCCTGTCCAAATACACTCTTGGACATTGCTAAGCAAACACTGTAATTTTCAAATTACAGTACGTTTTAAAAATATAACTTTAGCTTTATTAACCAGTTATATTTCTCTGAACAATTATCTGTTTACAATGCAATACCCAAACACAAAATAAGACTTACCATTTCTCTATGATTATGTAAGCACACATTTTTAAAATCAGCAATTGTCTTGTTTTGCAGATCCAAGCCAAGAGAACAAAAGCATCTTAAAACAGCCCATATTATAGCTAGCACAAAAGCAATGTTAGCAAATCATGCAGGTTTTGCAACAGCCACTTCAGTGTATTAGAAGTCTTTTTACAATGAACATCATGAAGAAAAAAAATACTAGTTTCAGGAAAGCCATTCTGTAAGTTAAGAAAACTTCTTGTGAGAGGCAATGGCAACTACACTTTTCTCAACAATATTTTTACATACTTCCACAACGTATTTATGTAAATACATCCACATATGCAAACATGCAGACTCATGAGCAAACAGAACACACAAATAGGAGAGTATATTACAGCCATGAAAAAAGGGAAAAATGCAGCAAGCAAGATTTATGTTAAGACGAGACGGGAAACAGGGGCCTATTCGGTTTTGCCTGAGGAAATGCTGAAGTAAATCAGCGTTTAATATCTGTTATAAAGCTCTAAGTTGTAGCTGCTTATATGCTGGCTGAAGGAAGCAATTTGGTTAGCCACAGACTGTTGTGTATGCCTGTAAATCTGCCTGAAAAAGGAGGATACTACGAGATGAACAGTGCGTGCAAAGGGAAAGCTTCTACTGGAACACAGTGAGGGAGATGAGTGAGAGGTACAGACTCACTCTGTCTGCGGTGCGGTGGAACAGTCCGAGGGATGCCCTGGAATGAGCCCTGCCAGGGAGAGAAGGAGGGAGCAGAATACCCACCCTGTGCAGAAAGAGAGAGGGGGAGAAGTATAATAAAAAAAGAGAACAGGGAAAAACAAGACACCAAAAAGCCACACCAACCTTTTCTGTTTTCCCCCAGAAAGGCATCGTTATATTCACAGTTTTGCCACTTTAAGGCAGCCTTAAAGTCCACATTACAATGCCCTAAACTAGCCAGAAGTCTTAAACACATCCATTTTAATTCAATATATATGTACACATTTCTGTTAAAGATATTTTTAAGGCAAAAATATAGGAGCTGAACTTTGTGTTAAAATGGATGCTACAATTGTTATTTTCATAGCATTCAAAAATGTTTTTAAAATGTCTCCCTGATTAGTACATTGGTTAACAATACCAATCCACTGGGAAACCAATCAGCTTCAGTTTACAACAAAAAGATTCTATCTCAGAAAACATTTCCTAGCAAAGCCTGGTGCATTTTGATAGTATTACTGAATGTGAAAGAGGAGAGGTGACATTTAAATGTTTTCTTTGCATTTCGTTTTAAGAGCTTGAGCTTTCTTCTACAGGATCAGAGAATTGTGACTATGTATGTCAATGACATGCAAGGTTTGGCTGTCAGACGTTTCAGATAACTGATTAAGTGACCCAAGGAAAAGTAACTTTATGTAGTTTATCATTTTTCCCTTTAAAGGAAACCTACCCAAGTTGGAATTACCCTTTTAAATTAGACCATCTTGATTTCCTATTTCAGCAAGACAGCTTTAAGTCTCTAAAATCCCTTTGTTTACCAATTAAAAATGTTTCAGCAGGTTCTGGAATACTGGTGCTGAGAATAAGGACTGCCATTGCTTCCTGGCTACCAGTAACCAACAGACAGCAACAGCAACTATTTGTAGCATTCCCTCATATAGCAGGTATAACACATCTAAACAAACATCTCTATCAGAAGTGACAAGAACACAGTCTGCTCCTCTCCTCTTGTTTCTCTGCTGGCCTATCAGTTGCATATCATATTGCCCTTGTCCAAGGCTGGACAAATAATTCAGCAGAATTTTATTTCCATGCTTCTTTTAAAAGAATATTAAGCATCAAATTATTTCTACAAAAAATATTCTGCTTTTATTTATCCTAGCAAATATTCTTTTATTTATCCTAGCAGAAGTTTAAACACTCCCCTGAACTACCACTTGTCTTCATCTAATTAGATTTTATCCATCATTACTCCAAGTTTCATTCCTGTTAAGACATAACCTAATGCATCCCATTTAAATCAAGTCTTAGACTTTGTTAGTTAGAACACAAACTAGAACAGGAAATAAAGAAAAAAGTTGAGAAGACTTCTTTATTCTTCAGAAGCTGAGACAAAACAATTACTCGAAAGAAATTGCAAGGAAAAAATTTATTTTTTTATCCAATTATCTCTAGATGGAGATATCGATTATTTAACATGTTCTTATAGTCCTCCATCAGTAGTCATCAATGTTCACACAATTTTTAGACTGCTGCATGAAAGAACATAACTAGTTTCAGTTAAGCGGTATTACAAAACAATGTAATATATTGTATTAAAAACAAGTATTCCTAGAAACAAGATGAATTGATCAGTAATTGATGAGATTAACAAAAGCTTTAGATTCACACAACACTGTACAAAAGACGACTACATTTTTCAGGCCAGCCGTAGTAGGTTTGCTCACATTTTATCCTGTCATGGTGGAGGAACAACAACAGAAAATTCTTCCCATTCTCTAAACATAACGCAATCTCCAGACTGTAGAAAGCCCAGTATCATCAGGTACAGGTCTCATCTTCTAAAAGACCTCTTCAACATGCCAATGTGTTTTTTTTGTCACTGGTGGTGTTTTTGTTTTTTTTTCCTGTTAGATTTCTTTGACATTAAGGCATTAAATTAAGAGGAGTGGTGAAAATTTTATATTCTCATCCTTCCTTTAAAGAAGGAGATTAAGGCAAGTACAAGCCAGCTGATCTACGAAAGACATGATATTATTGTAAAAGCAAAGAAGCATTTAGATGTCTTGATACATTCCAGAGCTTTTTAAGCATCCATATTAGCACTTCGAAGCACAGCCCTGAATACAGTCTTCTCTGTAATTCTTCATGGTATATAATCATTACTCATTGACTGGAGAAGTAAATGAAGAAAGGGCAAATAACTTCTTTCAGTGTTTTGCCTGCTAAAATAAACTGCTCTCCAGGCATGGTTCAGTTCCCTTCTCACTGATGCCAGAGAACATTCTATAAACTGAGAAGCAGAACCAGCTATTCCTCTGGCAGCAGTCTTCAGAGATTACATTGCTCCATGCAGGCAAATCTCAAAAGCTAGATTTCTCCTTTGTAGAAATCATAATAGCATTATTTAATGTACAATTAGGCAAAGTAATTAAAAATCAACATCAGTGGAACTGAATAAGAAACAAGAAATACAGTGTTGGGAATTTATTAGTGTGGGTATTTCAAGTTGATTTTTTTTTTTAAATGATAAAGACTGTACTGATCCTCAGATACATTACATTAAAAGAGGGGTATCTGACAGTAAGGCTGGCTTAAGAAAAGATGACTTTTCTTTTAATAGCATTTTACAGAACTTCAGCAAAGAAATCTACAAAGCTCTTCTTTCTAGAATGACTCACATTCACTCCCCCATTAGTCAAATATATGCTGATGCTCCCAAGAAATCCAAAGAACAGGAAAAAAAACACATACAGACAAATAAGTGTCTCCCCTAGATTATGGCATATATTTAAAACACACAGAAAATAGTAGTTTCCTAATGAATATAGGGAAGAGATGTGAAAAACAATCTTTTTTGCTTGACTATTAAAGAGCCTCTAAAACCAATAAGCAAACAATGGTAGAATTGAAAGATGAGAACGCTACTTACCTAAGTTTATTTAAAAAAATGAATTATGTAAAAGTGCAAAAACCAATAGTATTCTTCTAGGTTCTGAAGCTTAGTGTGATGCAGGTCTTTACACTTGCACTTTAATGTTAGACAGCAGTCCCCACAGCTCCTCCCCTCAGCTGTTATGTGCATCCAGAACCTAAACTTAAGTCCCATTCCTCTCATTTCCCAGATACTGAAATTGTGAAACAACAGAAACATCCCAACAGAAAAGTGATTCAGAATTTAGTACCAGACAAAATACTCAGGAAAAGTGTGGAAAAACGAGACCAATTGAGATCACGCAGCCTACAAACCAGAACAAAGTGATGAACGTTTTTCACAGAACCTGATGAATTGTACAATTGCTGCTAAAACCTTTGACCCTGAAGTTTTGACCTTCACTGCACTGCAAAACTTGGTGGGGGCCAGGAGGATTCGTTTTTAGAAAAATGCTACTACAATGATATTAAGGCCAGAGTTTTCCATTGCTAGGAAGAGACCTCAACCTTAGAATAAGCAATCACATGAATAAAAGCAATTGCTTTTCCCAGAACAGGACAAGAGAACTAGTTCTAAGGTACTGCTGCATAGTAATCTTAGACCAACAGCCAAACATTGCAGCTATTTTTCTAAGGATACAGCAATATCCAAAACCACTACTGCTTTGCTTTAAAATGTCTTTCCTGTTACAGAAACAAATGCAGGAAAATCCCACTTTTATCGACATGTCTGTCTTTGCTGTCTCACCTAGCATTGCCAGCTGTCCCATACAAACTCAGAGCACCACCTCATGAACAAATTTACAATGACATACTCCAAGTATCAATGCAAACAAAATGTTTTTGCAGCTGTTTCCTTTTGCTAGCCTAACACCCAGGAAGATTATAAATGAACAGCTCTGACATGCAATGGTATTCTTGGAAGTAGAGAACATCAAGATTTATGTGCTGGTTTTAGACTGAACATACAAGAACTGCTGTGAAAGATTTAAAGGACCTCTGCTCTGCACATGCCTACATGTCGTGCAGCATCACTGTAACAAAGCAAGAAGCAGGTGCACATGACTATCTAGTCCAGTCATGGTACTGGGTCGCCAAGAAAGTACATGCATTAGTGGTCTTTTTTAGTATATTAAAACAGATCAGCAAGTGAACAGCACAGCAGAGAAGTGCTGGACAATGGGAGAAACCTATGCCAAATGTGAAGATAAGCACTTACATAGCAACTAGGCTTCAATACCTGGAAATTTAAAGTTGCAGAGTCAAAGCATACTTAAGATTTATAGCTCAGGGAAGAAAATACTCAAAGACAACAATACAAAGACAACCAAAGCGTTATGAAGGTTCACCAAAACAATTGATGTGAAAGGCTTTGGAACAAGCAGCTGGAACAATACACTAATGGAAGGTAAAGAATATCTCAGCACAGAAGTAGAAAAGAGGTGTAGCAAAGAACAAGAATATGCATGCTCCTGTGCACACTGAGTTTTTCTATTGTTTTAGAAGAGACAAGAGTGAAATTATATATAACCTTTAAAAAGCAAAATAAATCTCATCACCACTTGCTACTCTGAGACCGAGGAGAAAGTCAGCTCTTACTGTTACTACTTACTGTTTCAAGGCACAGGAGAGCACTTGAATCATGTTCTGCTAAGGAACTGGACGTCAGGGCCAGAATTTTTTACAGGCATGTTCATCCAAATTCAGGAGCTTATAGTTAGCTTAATGTACTTTACTTCTCAGCATCTGCAAACAACCTTTCTAGTTCAAGACATCAAATAACTTGACAACAGAAATCAAAGACATCTAACCCCTGTTAGTACCTTTAAAATCTCAGTATCTTTCACTATTTTGTATTACAAAAACAATGCTGCAAAACATGCAAGACAATTGTGGTAACAGATGCTCATATTTTTCTCCCTGTAAGCTTTCTCCATCAACATTAAATTCCTCAGGTAACTTTGTATTCAAAACTTCCATCAAGTTTTTACTTTTATTATTCTCATGATAGTTAAACAGAAGGAATATATTGACTAGAAGTGAATTCAGTATAAGAGATGTATATAAAATCCATCTAGACATGTCATGCTCTACCCTGGCAGTCAATACCTGCACAAGACTATTCTGAGGACGGCTAACCAAAAAGAACGGTTGCCTCTAAATTATCATTGTCTATATACACAATCAAATTATATAATGCAGTTTTTAGCATACTTGCAGGACACAAGACATTCCATGTAACAACCAGAGCGTGACCGGGCAATAAGTAGCTATTAAATTTTAATATGCCCAGTTTTCAAAACATTTCAAAACAGGTTTGAAGAATTAACCTAAAAGTTACACAGCTCACATTTATGGACATATTTACCTCTAAATATAACCCTTGCCCCCCATAGAAGTACTTTCAAAAAATTTGCGGTCTCTATTAAGAATAACCCCAAATTTCTTTTCACATCAACATGGGCCATTTTCTAGAACTGTATCTGGTAATAAAGAAACAAACTGATAATATAAATTTTTTGAAAGAATACATTTAATGATACTTACGTGTCTATTCACTAGGAAAACCATGAAGCAATCATGAATATTAGATATTTTAAGTAGAGAGTAAAATTGCAATAAACTATTGCAATTAACATGGTCTTAAATTTCTGAGATCTTTTAATAGCTTATTTCCACTCTCACTAGTCTCTAGCTTATTCCAGCAACTATTCGTTATATACCACTACATTAACAAAGTTTGTTAAGCACATTTATAGAAGTATTTCTTGAAAAAGTGACTAAGTATGTTCAAGGACTTATTTATGCTTCACAAATTAACACACGGTATCAGTTCTACTAAAATTTGTGAACTGTTAGAACAAAGTTCCTCCCTCAAGAAAATGTAGCTTACTTCTGCTTTCCACTGCAAGTGACATTTTGTGTTATTGGGTTCCAGATCGACAATAACTTCATGTCAAGGCTTTATCTACATTTATTCTACTTATATTAAACCATGCAATAAAGCATACAGCAAAGGAACTATTAAACCAGAAAACTGAGGTCTGATTATTAGAACTGGAACTTGGCTACAGCAGCAAAACTGCTGCCCTTTAAGAAATCCTGCCTTAAGCAGCTACTATCAATTTGTTTGTTTTGGGTTTTGTTTGTTTGTTTTTAATGTCTTCTCATTTGCTTTTAAGTTTCATGGAGTCATTCTGTAAGCATTCTGCCCAAAAACTTTGAGCTATTATTTACAAACAACAGTTCCTGAAAAGCAGTTTATTTTGAACATTTGTCAATACTTTGCATTTTCCAATTCCACTATCAATTGTCTTGAGAAATTTCACATGTAAAGATAAAAATACTGAGAGGTTTATTACGTGTATACATATACATATATAAAGACACACCCAACCAGGAACATAGTGGTAAGCCCTTTTTTTTTTTAAAAAAAAGATATTCTCCCTTAACCTGAATTAATTTCCATATGACAATAGTATATTTTCAAGCAAAAGTACTGAATAAGTTCAAAGGAGTGTACTTCACTTTGATCAAAGAGATAATGGGGTTAAATTAATCCTTTACCTGAGATTTAATGTCTTAGCTTCCTCCCGTTCTCCATCTCCTCCAATATCTTTGTCTTACAAATTAGTAATACAGGTTGCTCAAACCGAAGTTACTAATAGTTACTAATCTGTCTCTGAATTTACATTGAAAATGAGATTGGAAAAAAAAAAGGACCACCAACAATAACCACTAACTTAGACACAGTGTCAGTGTAGAAAAACATTATATGAATGTCACAGATGAAATTAAAGCCTGGGAAAAAGAAATAATACAAGAGCTCCAAAGACATAGCATAACAGAATGGAACATCAAGGACATTACGCTTACTTACTGGAACAGGGGTGCCAGAGCAAACTAAGAGACAGTTAAGGTTATGTTCTCTTTACTTTGGGTGCTTTCTACAGAAAATGTTGAAAAGCTAGGTCTCAACAGGAAAAAAGTGTTTGCTAGCAACTGCTAATCATACCACACGGTGGTATTTCTATCCTAGCACTAGATATTTAAAAGAATAGTTTTAGAGGGCTGGCAGGGGCGATTCTTCTTTACTACAATCTGACATCAAATAACTAGTGGCAGGGTAAAAAGGAAACAAGAATTCTAATCCATTTTTAATCTTCCAAAGAAATCTCTCAGGATTCTCTCTCTAGAAGCAGTAGCTGCAAGATTATGATCTGAAGACTATTTGCTGGTGACTGATAAAAGCCTTGTTCGAAGACATTTCCTTATTATTTAATATCAGAAGTGTTGCCTCCCCTCACATCATCTTAAGTATTCCATCGTTAAATTCTTCAAGGATCAGTAATGTTGTATAATTTAACAATGTTGTATAATGGAAGCAAATATGATCCATGCAACAACATATGGGAATGAACATGTCCTTTGTCAAAGTGATTTTCACCCAATAATTTTTTGAATAAGCTAAGTTCTTCAAATAAATGATTGAAAAAAAATATTAACTTTTCTGTCGTTGCTGTTGTTTTTTACACTTAGGGACTGAGAGTTAGAATACACTGTTACTTTTCTTCAAACACGTGCACAGCAGCAATGAAACTTCAACAATGAAAAACAGATATGAATACCTATGACTTGAAAATCAAGATAGGAAAATGTCTTAATGTATGCTTAGATATACGGCTTGGGCTGCCTGTAACATAAATAGTGCAAAATATGATTAAGCACAAAATTCTAAAATTTAATTATATATTCTAAAATAAACGTTTGTAATAAACTTATAAATAAGAAAAGGTCAGCAACAGAATGTGTACGGTATGCACAGCAGTAAGGATATATGAATAGAACACTCATTTAAGAGTATAATCTCTTAAATAAGGCCAGCCAACTTGTGTAATAAAATTAAGAATAAAATCGGGGAGTGAAATACAAAGTAATATCCAAGAAGGAGTAACAAGTTTTACTCACAGAACTCCTTCTCCAGGAGGTTTGCGTAAATTTATCAGCGCACACAGACGTTGCCCCTGAAGGTTTATGGTTGTCTCTCTGGCAGTTACATCTAGTGGCCTTAACCCCCAAAGAAAGAGAAAGGAGAATTTATTAGAAAACAACTAGGAAAGATTCTTGAAAAGCACCATTGAGGCCCAGAAGTCAATATCATGTTTATTTTGTATTGATACAAATAGAGTATTGGTCTAGTGTCAATTGCTTATCTAACATTTAATTCTCCAGGACTACATCTCCCTCTCAGGAGAGAACTTGAAAGATGTGGATCATACATATGCATCTGCACAAAAATGCAGTAATTGTAAATATCTGCAATTAATCAAGAAGATGAACAGGTAGGTAACAGCATGTTCAAAAGCTTTACTCAGTATATATCAAGACGAAATTGAAACACAAGTGTTTCTACCATTTAACAAATGAAGGTGCATGGGGACTGTTATGAAACTTATTATAAAATGAAATTTCATATCCAATGTCATAACACATCCTATAGTGTGAATTAAGTTTCACGACCATTAATTCAAAAAGAGTTATGAAAGCAGTTATAAATAGTCTCATTAGCCAAGGAAAATGGCATGGACTGCACAGGAAGATCACAAAGGAAAAGTTATTGTCATCACAGAAATCTATTTGTAATTTTCTTCTAAAGCCCAAAATACATTTAAGTGACATCATACCCTCCCCTCCATTCTACTTTGTGGTTTTGATTGAGACAAGACCAATCAATGACTTTCAAGTAAATTCAAAAAGCAATTTATCTAAAATAGCTTCAGAAAATGGCTTGAGAACATGGGACTATTTTGCAAGAATTGTCACACCAGACTAGTTTGCTGGAACCAAATGCAGAAATATACATGGCAAAACCCAAAGTTTACTTTGAACAGAAACAAAAAGTGAAGAGGCATAAACTAATTTTGCCTGGGGATACCTGTGTTTATCTGGACATGATTTATGATAAGTGTCCCCTAGTTTCAGAGACGTAACTTTTATTTGGTCAATTTAATATTAAACAAAAAATCATGACTGGCCCTACTGAATTAAAGATCCCCACAAAAATAGTCAAAGTCAGAAGTTTAGCTCTCTTAAATCCTTTGTAAGAATTACCTATTAAACTTGTACTCTGCAGTACATACATGGGATTTTGTTAAGCATTTAACATTATACTTACAAGTTGATGCTCTAATTGGTTGATTGTTTCATCCTTTTTCTTCAGTTCATCTTTAAGCTTCCTGATCTCATTCACCAAATCTTCTGTCTGCAACAGAACATTAGGCAATACAAAGTTTTCCATATCGGCTATACAACCTAACTCAACGCCTCTACAGGACACGCTACTTCAGGTGTTCATGGAGCCCTAGCTGTAATATTAGCACATGCTTTCCTCATCTTTTTCACTTGGTGAAGTGGGCTGATAAATACAACTAAGAACAAAGAACCTTGACTAAAAGTCTCTTTAAAAGAGAGTTTAACCAACTCCCTACATTCACAACGTGTAAGTAAATCAGCTGCAATTTCAATACAGATTCGTCTGTCATTCAAGAAACTGGTGTCATGGAGTTAAAAAAAAAAAAAAAAACCCTAACCATTAAATACTGCCTCTAGTAGTATTTCTGTTAGTAATAGAAATATTTGGACTGGTATTATTTAACATCTTGGTTGGCAACATGGTCAGTGGGATTGAGAGCACCCTCAGCACGTTTGCCAGCGATACCAGGCTGTGTGGTGGTGTTGACAATTCGGATGGAAGGGATGCCATCCAGAGGAACTTTGACAGGCTTGAGAGGTTGGCTCGTGTAAACCTCATGAAATTGCTAAGCATAAGGTCCTGCGCTTGGTCAGGGCAATCTCAAACATCAATAACAGGCTGTGTGATGAGTAGATAGAGAGCAGCCCTGCAGAGGAGGGCTTCAGGATATTGGTGAATGAAAGCCCAAATGTGAGCTGGCCATGTGTACTTGCAACCCAGAAAGCCAATTGCATCCTGGACTGTATCAAAAACAGTGTGGCCAGCAGGTTGATGGACATGATTCTCTGTCCCTCTACCCCACTCTCATGAGACCCCACCTGGAGTACTCCATTCAGCTCTGGGGCCCCCAGAATGCAAAGAGCAGAATTGATTTGAATTCATCCTACTAGAAACGGACAACTTTAAATCATGCAAAGTTCAGAAAATTTAAAAAAATTATATATATGCAAGTTTGATTTAAAAAAAATTATTTCTCATCACATGGTAATTTTAACGTACTTCACAGCTATGCCATTAAAGCTAGGCCATACATCGAGGGGTGTTCTTTCATTCAGTAGCATACATCTACTCTTTCATTTTCACTAAGTGTTATCAGTTACTGCTTTAGGACAGCATCCAGATGGATTTCTTGTGCAGTTTTTCTAAACCATATGCTAACTTTTAATTAAGGAAATGACAATTCAAAGTGTCAGCTAAACCTAGCTTTTGTTTTTTGCTATGAAGTTAAAAACCAACATATTTTCCTTTAGAATTTAAAACTAAGATTGTGAGGGAGACGGCTGTTGAAGTACAAGTACAACTAACATATCAGACAAACAATTCTAAAGAAAATAAGTCCTAAATGAACTGTTAATAATGTAGAAATCAGGATTGTTAAAGGATCATGCATATAGATCTATGGTTTTGGCAAACCTCTTAAACCCTGAAATCAGGATTTGGACAAGTGACCTTCAAACAGAAATTGGATTCTAAGTGTTCTTCCCTTTCAAAATATATTTTCAACTTCATTATCTCCTCAACAAGTATTATTCTCCTACTGTAGCGTAGCATTAGTGATCTTTCTATATTGACTTCACAGTAAGAGCCTCCAGTAATTCCATAAAATTTCAACACTGTAGAAAGCACAAGTCTGTGATCATAAAAGATGATCCTTTCTGGAATAACCATTGTGATTGCTTCTCTCTTTAATATCCATTTTAAAACAATAAATACAACTTTGATTTTGTGGGGTTCATTCTGTTAATTTTTAAGTTCTTATGTTTGCTATACCTGCAGTATTTCAGGAAAAACTTGCTTTAGAGGAATGATATTTTAAACTGGAGCATAAGTCAACAGAAAGTCTCATGAAATAGAGCATGTAACGAAAATTATGGTATGATTACACTTCAAAGCAAAAATTGTCATTAGCAAAAATTGTCTTTTCAAATTCTAACAGTTATCAAATTGAGAAAAATCTTGAAAGATGTTACTCTACAGTTTAATTCGCCACAATTGCTACAAGTATCAAAAGTTATTTTTAATTATTTAAACTGTACTGGTATTAGTATTTCAGAAGGTCAAATAAATCCTTTCATTATAACAAAATTTGATTTGACAAAATAGATGTGAATAGATGCAAGAAACATTACTTCAGTGATAAAAATTAATTTTGTTTTTACAAACAAGTTCGTATCTATTCTGGAGAGTAAATCAGTGTAATTTACCTTAGTGTAAGTTGACTCAGGTTCTTGTGGTTCTGGACTGGATGGAATTGAGAGTGTGATGTCCTGGAGTGACACATTCTCATCATTCTAAGAGAATAAAAAGAAATCATCAAATTACTCATTGGAAAAAACAAACAAAAAAACCATACTCTTCCCAACTTTCCTTCAAGGATGTAGATAGACACATCACCCCTGCAGAACCTGCAACAGTGTCTGACTCCTCTCACTGTGAATTTTCCTTTCTTGCTGTTGTTTTCATCTGATATGAAAGCGTGCCTCGCAACACACATACACTGCCCAAACAAGGGCCACGAACAGCCTCTCTCTCCTCATGAAGCTGTCCGAGTAGCTATGTCAAAATGTATTGATTTTGTGCAAATATTGGCCATTATGTTTTTGTTTTTTTGTTTTTTAAATCAGGAAGGAATAGTAATACTACATAATTTTAAAAGCTTCATTTCCTTCAGTACCCATTCTAAAATGGATTGGCAATAGAGTATACTTTGACTTGAAATTCTGAACTAGAAAAGCAATATTTACCACCGTGCAGTTTAAGACTAAATTATTTCACAGCAAAAAGAACTGAATATCAATTATGAAAACTGGAACCACGAAAAGGTGTTCTTCACCCCTCTAATGACAGACAAATTCTGAAATTAATCAGAGCAAGGAGAAACAGAAAGAACCAGCAATGACACCAAAGGATAACTGCTTAGGTATGTCCTTAAACACCTACACTGCCATGACAAAAAGTCTTTACTCAAAGAACTCACTGCCTAGGATTGCATTTGTAGAACATATTGAAACATATTTATGAGATCAACATGTCTCAAAACCTGTCTAAAACCACAAGCCTGAGCCAGCAAAGCCAGCAAGTCCCAAAAAATCACAAGAGTAAAACAGCTCAAATGCTAAAAATCAACTGAGGAAAAAAAAAAAAAAGATATCCCTATTTATGTCCTTTATATAGATGAGGAATGTATCTGATTTTCTTTTATTCCATAATAAAATTCTTATAAATTTTTAATTAAACATTAAAGAGATTGACCAGATGTAAAAAGTAAAAAATTAATTTTGTAATTTTAAACCATTTAATCTTTACTTTTTTCTAGAGGCACTGATTACTTGCAGCCAAAATATGCAAAACCATCACCAAACTTAAAGACAAGAATACTAAGAAGAGGCATACAGTTCCAAAATGTTTTCATCATACTAAAGACAGTTAACTTAATTTCCATTACTAAAATATATATTTTAAACCATCTTGGTCTTTTTTTTTTTTTGGTTGTTTTGAGCAAGACTATCCAGCTTTGTTGTTGAAGGCTTCTGAGTCCTTAACATAGAATGTATCTCAGCTTACACTGTCCAACACGTTTTAGGTCAATTCACAAGTAGCTGTTTGTCCATCCCAGGCAGACTGCCAGCAGGTGACAGGCTGATGAAGCAGTAATTTGCAGTCTATAGTTCTAATAGCATTTGGAAATATTTTTAATTGTTCTGCCCAATGATGCATTAGAGATAACAACCTTATTTAAGCCCAAACATTTCTAAAATGCTAAGGGAAGGGAGCAGCAATCAACAGATTTAATCAATTTTTTATTTATTTTTTTTAACTATTCAAATATTTATTATAACTACTCAAATACAAGCACTCAGAAAAAAATGTGCATCAGACTGTCACAGTTACATTTGTGACAGAGTAATCACGGAGGGGGAAAATACAGAACAAAACAAACTTACTACTTCAAACAGAAGTATCTCTCAGATTTTAAAAGCTTTCCAACTGATACCTCTGCTATACCAATACAGTGCACAAAACTGGAGAAATAAGACATTCGCAGCAGTGGATTACGACCTTATTGCAAAGAAAGCAAGTCAATAATTTCCTGGCAATTAAATTAAAATACTCAAGCCCTGTGCTTTACCTGACTACCAAAGAAAAAACTATGTTCATCTGCATTAATTTCCTTACCATTGTTTTAATTATCTTATTACATACAATTAACACAGCGCAACTGGAAAAAAAAACACAGATCTAACATCATCAGTGGGAATTTAAGTACCCCTTTGTGAACATATGCTAGGACTGAGGTATAAATATTTGGTTTTGCTGTTTTTTTCCTAATTGCGTTGCTAAAATGAGGTGGGGAAGGAAAACAGCATGAATAAGGCTATCCATTTACAAAGAGAAAGACTGAAATTAGAACAAAGCAGAATTTGCAAAACAATGCAACTGGTTATATGCATGTTATTTTTGGTAGCCTAGAAATAACCCATTAAGACATCAACTTCAGAAAACTTGGAGAGAGCATATGATTTTAACCCCTAGGTAAAATTATGATGACAAACTTTAAAAAAGCTTATCATCACATTGCAATTACCAATATAGAAAGCTACTGGGTCGTGTTTTTTTTTTTTTTTCTCCAACAGTACAATACGTAATTATACCATAAACATACATTTAGAACAGTTGGACTAGTCTCATTTATGCCAAACATAAAAGATGCTTGCAAAAACAGCAACATATCAAGAACAAATGCTTACCAAAGGCATTAAAAAATAAGTTGTTTGAAAATATAAGCAAAAATAAAGCATTTTTATTTCTTCAGCAGAAGATTGCTTTTGTAAAACAGCAGAATTAAAAGGAAAAAATGGTTAATGTTTGTAACTATTTCCTAAATTTAAAACATTGCAACAAGACCAACAAAATACATACAGTTTGGCTTTCCTGTTACACTTGTTTTTAAACATTACTGTCAGTTTAGGTGCGAAAATAGACTTTAGTATGTAAACTGACGGAGGAATAATGCTGTAATATTCACATTTAAATAGCTATGTAGGAAGTCTTTAGTTAGAGATTAATTTTTTAACCTGATATAAATTTATGCATATATTTGCATGTACTATTCAATCAGGTGTGCTCTCTTAAGTAACTACCACGTAATGTTGCAATGACTGGTCAATTTAGCATCCTTTTCTTGATGCTGTATCAGCAATACATCTGAATCACTACCTGTCTATAGCAATTTTCAGTTCAATCATGTTTACTGGACACTTTCTGCTGGACTTGAGTCAACAGCATATACTGCAGCTTGTGGCCATTTTTGTTTGGTCCCTATGTCATAAATTGGGGGTCATCACATGCCTCAAGATATATTTTAAGTGGTTTATAAAATTCAACAGCAAGATTTAAAAAAATCCTTAATTTATTAATAACTACTTAAACTAAACGGGTAAAAGCGGTGGAATAAAACATGCATAAACAAACTTCCTTCAAGCACTAAGAATATTCAGACTAAAAGGTTGTTCTGAAAAAACCTTGACCCCTAACTTTTTGAAAACAAGTATAAATAAATGTTACAGCCTCTTTAACAACATTTTTGTATTTCTCTGCATGATATTGCATGAAGGTTTGGTTTTAGTTAAATGCACATGCAAAGTGCAGAAAACGTGTAGAACTTCTAAAAGAACAGAGATGAGAAGGCAAAGGGGATACTGTCAAAAGAAATCTTCCATATTGCCTTACAGGAAAATAAGCTCCGAGTTTGAAGACATTAGTTGTTTTCATTATACTATCATACTTTTAGATTCTTCTATTAAAATAAATTTAATCCATTAGAAGCAAATGCGTTTTCAGCAACTGTCTTGTAGATCTTAACAAGATAAGCTATGTTTTAACATGCAAGATTTTAAAAGAATATGCTACCAATAACGTAACAATAATTTCATCTTGAGAAATCTTGGAGCATTCCAACAGCTAAAGCTCATGAAGAAGCTGAAAAATAATGAACAATTTTTTTAAAGCTTTAATCAAGTTCTAGCCTTTGATTCCTACGTGGAGTACAAGTGAGCAATTTGTAATATAGAAAACTTGGAATCATCTGAAGAGCCTTATTTGCTAATTTAGCATTTTTATAATGGTGCAAGCAGAAAACTCACCAAGTGTTCAGCAAGTAGGGGGTGCTATTCACCTGCTTACTACTTAACGTTTTACTGTGCATTTGACTGTAGTTTTACTGAAATATTACCATGAATGTCAAACACTTATAATGACAGTCCAACAGCTAACAACCAACAGTTTAAACCTAAGATATACCATTTTTTATTTGCTACATTAAATATTTCTTTAGTTTTGTTTCTTTCAAGCAGTTTCAGGAACATCAGGACTAAAAAAAGTGTACCCTAAAAAAAAGCCCACCAAACAAGCCTCCAAAGCACTATACTTACCCTTCCTCTAAAGGGCATTCCTACTGCACATGTCACCAGCAGCCCGAACTCTTATTTCGAATCCAATCCCACAATTTACCACCGGTTATTTAACAAAGCAGTAAGTGGGTGAGAAGGGTAGCTTTTAGCCAATGCAGCATACAGGAATAGCCAATTGGCTCCTCTTAGACAAATCCACCCATAATCTCTTTCTAGCACTGGTAAACACCCGTACAAGCCTGCAAATTGTGTTTTGTCCGGAGCTACAGATGATTCAATGCATGCAGGAGATGGTGGGAGACACATCCAGAAATAGAAGTTGTGCTTCGGAAAGGAAGCTGGTTGTAAAAGTTTCTTCAAGTCTAAGCAAACAATTCATTTTCCTTCATCTACTCCATTGCTGACAAAATTCTAACAGGTTACAAGGGATCATTTTACCCAACTGGGCTTGTGAATTCCCATCCATGAGTGCCTTGAGTTACAGAGCACACTGCATTTAAACGGCTACAACAAACTTCATATCTGCCTAAAGTGCAACATCCCATGATTCCCAAAACTGCTTCCGTGCCTATTTCAAGACAGTTTCCTAACCATTTAGGTATGGTACATTTATTAAGCTGATTTATAAGCCTTAGCCACAGCTTTCTGAAGTTTGTTCAGACCTGGTCAACCTAGGGACACACGCTCTATATTTCTCGGTGCGACCTCATTTTAGCCATGAAAACAAAGCAGTTTCTTCTCACGTTGGCAGTTCAGTAAACACAATTATTTTTTATGACAACATACATATTCTATCCCATCTTCTTCACTCTCTGGTTGGCCGCTGACTCTCACAGGCTTCTAATATACTTCATTTTATTTCATTTCTGACTTGTTCTTCTCTTTGTGTAGCTCCTCACCGAATTTCAGTTTATTCCTTCAACTGGCTGAACCCAGGCTAGACTTTGTTTCATTTAAACCACTGTCTGCCTAACCATCTACTATTATTCAGCTTATTGATCACCTTTGCACTACACTTAATCACACTGTAGCATGATTAAACATTTTAAAAGTTACTTGAGGCTTTGGAGTATGCCTTGCATTAGTTTCTCAGTCCTCAGCTCCCCACATTTTTCTTTGTTTTCAATTCAGTCCCTGCTGTGAAGAAGCTGAAAGCTCTGACTATTACTCTTGTCCATGCTTCCATCATGCGCCCAGAAAAGAGTAATAAAAATAAAATTAGCAATGCTACATTTTGTGCTGTGTTCTAAATACTGCAAGTTCCAATCAGCACTTTTTTTCCCCTACAGAGCACTAACTTCAATCATTTTATCAGTATAAACAAAGATCTTATTCTATCAATGCCATATGTAATCCATT
The DNA here is from genome assembly GCF_009769625.2 of Cygnus olor. NCBI lineage: Eukaryota > Metazoa > Chordata > Aves > Anseriformes > Anatidae > Cygnus > Cygnus olor. The sequence continues at coordinate 8,974,205 of NC_049175.1, forward strand.
TTCCTGTAAAGTAGAAAGCAAGGATTTCAGAGAAGAGTTAGCAGATAAGCATTTGGATGGATCCTTTAAAATTCACTTGGCAACTGGAAAATCTGCTATGTAATACAGACCATGCATCCTGAAACAGATTTGAACGCAAGGTTTCTGCGAATATAACAAAGTTCTCAAACAATCCTACATTTTTTCTGTTGTCATTTCTAGTGACTAGACATAACTGTTTATGTTCCATTTATATTAGCAATAAGAGGCCGCAGGGTATATAAATGGTAATCATCACCAGTTCCCAATATGCACAAGCCTACAGCAGTAACTAGCAGATATTACTAGTGCCCCATACGTTTTTTTCATGTCTCTTAGAAAAGCTTACAGTTTCAAAACACACAAAAGACAAAGAATGACAGGCTCCAGTAAATTCTGCAGTTCCCCTGCTGAGTAGTAACAGGGAAGTAATCCCCACGTTTCCATGACAGTAGCATGTTCCAGCTAGGAATTTATTTCACAGAACAGCCAAAGTATTAATAAAAAATAAGCAAAATATTAATGAACTACTTGTTTCCGTCTCAAGGTGAAGCAAAATCCATTAACAAACATTTTAAAATTCCAAACTCCATCTAAACATCTTTTTAAGCTGCTGTGGAAGATCTGGTACGCCATATTAAGTAAGTTCCTATACACCATTTTAACAGAGAAAGATTTTTTACCTCATGAGTAGCTTTTAACTACACAATTATTGCTTTTATAGCTCATATTCAAATGTGTCTGTACTAGTAAAAATTACCATATTCAGATAATGGTTAAAAATGTTAACATTTCAGAATAATCACTAAGCCATCACACAAGTAATGTTCAGAGGTCACAAGATTCCTAAAAAAAAAAAAAAAGTGCAGCTTCCAAGAAAAAAAAACATCTTTTACATGCATTTTCAGAAAGAGTCCAATTAGTTGCTGACATATATGCAATTGTCAAATAGTTAAATAAATGAGATGAACTACTTCATGATTAAGAAAAAATACAAGTAAATGCAGATGCAAAGAGAAAAGAGCAACACATACTTCAAAGGAACTCAAATGATATACAAAACTAATCCCTCAGCAAAAATATAGACGCATTTAACAGTTTTGCACTACATATTTTATCTTTCCATTCATACTTCTTCATATGCTTCAGATAGTCATATCTGATGCTACACTGAAGATGTGTGCTTGAAAAAACAGCTTTCATGAATAGAAAGGAAATTTGGAAAGAAACATTTTTATAAGCCTTGCATCCCCCAGAAAAGGGCCTCAGATCTTACAGTTCGGTAAACTGGTTCATGTTTTAGTCCTCCTTAAAATATAAGTACTTATTTGAGATAAGACAAGTTGAGTGGGAATCTCTGCTGCCATTCTTGAGAGGAATTACAACAGACCGTGGTCAGTCCTTCCTTTGATCAAAGGCTCCAGTGCTTCTTAAATAATACAATCCTTATTTAAGTAAGGAAGCTCTAACACATTAGTTTTGCTCAAGCTAGAGCAACAAGTTTAAGAAATTGAGGAGGAAGATGAGGAAGGAAGTAATCTTTAAGATCAAAATAAAACATTTTTTATTAGGCATGCAAATGAACTATCTTAGTCAATATTTAACAGGCATTAACATTTAGATGTCAATTAGTTAAAGACTGCTTACAACGAAAAAGTTAGTGCTTCAGTTAAATTTTAAGTGAGAGCATACACCAGTAGCTCAACATCTCTCCATAAATAATTAAAACCACATTTAGTATGAAAAGAAGGGACATTCTCCATACAAGCTGGTATAACATTACTGGAGAATCCGAAGTTTACACTTACCACAGTGAAAATTTCAAAACTCCTGCATGAGATAGACCCCTATTCTCTATTTCACTGTTTGATTTAAGACACAATGATGGCGCTATGTGAGAAGCAAGTAGACAGCATGTGTACTGCTGGCATTGTTATCCTGCTGACAGAATTTGGAGAAGACCAGACTACTCTAATAACTACTTATTTTTCCAGGCAGAACTCCGAATTCAACACAAATCCCATGCTGCTGTAGCTGTTACTTGACAATGCTTTAGATACGGTTATGTAAGCTACAGCCACAGCGGTGAATCCAGTACAGCACATCCAGTCTCCCTAGGAGTCTGCTTGGTATACACTCATTATGTGCTATGCGCTGTAGCATGGCATGCCACGGTTGGTTAGATAATCATGCAAGTTTATTTACATCTTTCTTTAAAAAAAAAAAACCTACTCTTCACACCTGAAACCTGACTACGGTTCTACTCTCACCCAAATGAGAACTATTGCTAAAATACCTCAAAAAAGGTAACATTTATACATTTAAATATACTTACATACATATATTTCATTTATATATTAATATACGTTAAAAATATTTCACCTATATAAACATAGGTGAAGCAAAGACAAAACTTTTGCTTCCTTTACTAAAACTATTGTTTGAAAGGAGTTCTCACTCTGCATCTTGCTTTTTCACATATTTTAAGAAGCAGCCTGTCATATGAGCCTGACTGAGATCAAGTCCTAGTTCAGTGTTGAGACTGCTAAAGTTCATGTAATGTTTTCAAACTTGAATTTGTTATTCTTAATCAAGCAAAAATGCAATATTTTTATTCATTGCTGTTATTACAAAACAAATCAAGCTTTTAACGAGAAAAGCAACTAATTTTAAAGAACATACACCTTAGGAGTAGCTACTTGTCTCTTCTGTAACTTTTTTTTTTTTTTAAACAAGGCTTGAGGCAAGGCTCATCTTTTATCACTTTCCAGACAAGCCTGACTATTATAAACTAGGGCAAGATTTAAAATACCACATTCTGCAAGGCCACATGCTATTTGGCTATAACTTGCACACCTTTACACAATGAGCTACAAGTATACAGATCATTTGTCTAGTTGTTTAATTGCCCTTGTGTCAAAGGCATTAAGAGCTCTGGCCAAGAAGTTCCCTGTTATCTCATGTACTAATCACTTGCTCAAGGCTGCTGGGAGGCACAGTTTATGCAGCCTACTGCTCAGACTTAGGCTTTAAGAACACATCCTCCCTCTCTGACACTTTATACAAGAGTATTTCTGATTTTGTCAGTGGAAAAACATCTCCAGTGTTCTGTTACCACACGAAGCAAATATTCACATTTCTGAAGGCAGAGTCACATCCTTCAATTAGCCTCGAAACTGATTTGCTTTTTGTTTTGTTGTGCTTTGTCTTAGTGTCTTACTTTTAAGGCACAAAGTTGTTTCCATTATATTATGCTGTTAGGAAGCAACAACAATAAACCTAGTATTAAAGAAAACATCACGCACACTTTTACATGCTAATCTGTAAATGCATCTAAAGAGGAGGTCGTATAGATTTCTATTTATTTAAAGACAAAGGAATTTTTGCAGCTGAAACCTTACACTTTTGCAGAATGATCCAGCAGTTTATCAACTCCAACAATTTGCCAATTTTTGAAGTTAAATTGAAAAAGGCTCCTTAAAAGCTTGTGACAATACAATGGAAAGGTTAAGTTTTAGTACTTCCAGTAGAGATGACCTAGCAGGATTTGCTACGCTTCTTGCTGAAACACCGAGAAATGATGAAAGGTTGTTTTTGTAGTTTTGTTTGTTTGTTTTAAAAGGAAGAAGCTATAGCCATTGACTTGCTGAATGCAAGTTTGTTCAATGTGATAGATTTTTATTTATTCATTACTCCTAGCCTTCTAGGACTTTATTAAATAAAAGCCTGTCATCACATCCACTGATTTAATTTACCATTATTTCCACAGAGGAGCAGAATACTAATACGTAATGTTTTCACATTCAGTAAAGTGCTGAAAAGGCAGAAAATTACTATTTTACATAGCAATAAGAAGTGCACTCTTAAACACTAAATCAATGTATGAAGAAAATGAAAACAGTTTAATAAGGCCAGATGACAAACCAACTGAGACAACTCTCCAACATAGTTTTTGGCTTTTGTTCCATTTAAACAGCTTACCTGGTGTAGTAATCTTTTCAATTTCAGTAACTGAGTTTTCACAGCTGTACAGTCTTGGACCATGTGCCTAAGTGTCATTTCATCAAGCATCACAGTGTTCTCCGGTAAGCCCACCAGCTGTCTAGGAGCCTGGTAACAATTTGGTGCCCCATAGCTTTCAAAGTGACCAACAGGAGACTCTAGGTAGCTTGATCCCCTGATTAAAAAAAATATATACATATATGTATCTACATGCATACGCACACACAGGGATGACAAACTAGAGCTAGGAAGCATTTAGTAAAATAAATTGTTATGTAACATAGCCTATATTTACATACTGTGGTATACAGAGGAAAATAAATCAGAAAATGCCAGTGCTATTTCACTTTCCTTCCCACTTGCACAAATCCACAGACCAATATCTACAGTACCCTAAATCAGTTTGCTCGTCATAATTTCTATAAACTCAGTCATGCAAGCTATAGCCTGTACAAACTACAAGATTATGTGTATTTTAAAAACAAATTGGTAAGGAAAAAAAATGAAAATTTAAAACATGCAACTAATAAGACATTACTATTTCTCCATGGAATACATACGCTAACTTAAGCAAGCCATTTATAGTATCCTATAAAGACAACTAATAAATCTCAACATTTCCAAGTAAGTTCCAGCTCAAGGCAAAACACTTGTATTTTAATTAAAAACCCATGACAAATAAAATATAAAATAAATTATATAATATATTATATATATATATATATATAATATTATATTATAAAATAAAAATAGTTTTACAAAGAAATCATTACAAATCTGAGGGATGCTCCCACTCAGACATGCTATTCAATAACATACAACTATTCTGCAAATGTCTTATACTCAGTATCACTTGATACCTTCGATACAAAAGATTTCTGATCATAGTATTTTAATGGGGGTAAAGGCAGCAAGTCTTTACCTGTTCAAATCATTTTTGCCATGAATATAGTGCTCAGTATGGCCAAGATGATAGTGATCCTGTGCATTCCATCGTTGTTGTGGTGCTCTTTTCCAGAATTCTTCCTGATGTAGTCTAGCATTTCTGTCTTGTCTATCATAACGGCTCATATTTTCACATTCCTCTACAGAGTGTAAAGTAAAAAAAAAAATTGTTCCCGAGACCATGTAATACAATATTTACTACGTGCTGATAATGGATGCAATGTAAAATCAGTGTTTGTTTTTTAAACATCCAAAAAAAAAAGTAAGCATTTTTAGAAGAATCCAGCAGACTGCTGTAATGAACTCAGGTTTTTACTAGCATATATAACTTGTTACAAGAATAAAAGTAACCTGCAGCAGAAACTACAGAGTTGAACCTTAACAATATTTCAGGTCTAAGAAGAAAATCACTTGGAGGAGACATGGCTAGAGGGAAGGAAAACAAAATAAAAGTAACACGTTCTTCTCTTTCTTAGTATCTTCAGGATTTTAAGAAGTTAGAACAAAACACAAACACAAAGATGGTATTTTAGAAAAATGCCAGAACTTCATTACAAAAAAGACTAGTTTCAGTATTTAAATTACATCTCTCTCTCACTCTAGTCATCTGTCTTGTGATCAAACTTGAAACAATTTTAATCTTTATTTACCTGGACAAAAAGCATGACTTAAAACAAGCAAACAAAATCTCTTTAAAACACTAACTTCCGTAAAGCAAAGCAGATTCCACAAACTTCTGAAGCAAACAAATGCTATATTTGGCAACAGCTTGTAAACCACTAGAAACAAAGCCAAAACAACTGCTACCCGTGCAGTCAGGCACAGTAAAAAAAGTCCTAAACTGCTATTCTGCCATTGCACCATCTCCTTCACTTACCCAACCAGCTTTTCCTCACATTGTCAGCCTTTTGCTAGAAGAATAAATCTACACAAGAGGACATTGTTTTATTCGGCTGCCTACTCAGACATAGCTGCGCATGAGACGCTCATAAACAGGCCTTCCTTCCTGCTGAGCTCCCAGCCTGCGTGTTGGTGGGAAGGCAGCCCAGTTTTACCCTGTGATTTAAGACTGCCATCCTCACTCACTGCATACTTGTTGAACTAGAACTGCTGCTATAAATAGTGTCCAAGCGGCATCCTCCACTCCAAAACGAAACAAGGAGAGTTTCCGTGGACCTGGGAAAGTCTTAAAAGGCTGACATCAGTGAAGCTGCACACAAACATGGAAATAAGGTTGGCAAAAAGTGCTGCTAGGTGTTACAATACTCACTCATATCTCCAATTCCGTTTTTAATCAACTAGTTCAATGACTGAATATTTATGTAAGAAAATAACTTGTACAGCTAAAATAACAAAAGATTTGTTTTCCTTTAGAGGCATATTTCTACAGCTCACACTGCATGAAATTTCAAACGGGTCAGCTCAAAATAAGCCCTCAGTAAGTTCGTTGGTAGTTATGATACACATCTTTGGAAAACAAATTGAGACACTGAATGAAAACCATATGGATATTAGCAAAGAACAAACTTCACTTGTGGTTAGTCATGTTTGCTTAAGGGAAAGCATGAGATGACGTTTGAATTCCTCTTTTCAGAACCTATTCTGAAAATCACTGAATTTTTATCAGAGAAGTGATTATAGCAGAGATACCCAATTCGTTCCACATTAATTTTATATGGAAACCTACTTCAAAAAAATGCCTAGAACAGTAGTAATTATCTGAAATCTATCCCAAACACCAATAGTTTCTCCACTTGAACCACCAGCTTAAACAGCACAGATTGCTGCAGTCACAAGACATATTCCAGCTATGTGAACACTACAGATACTTGCTGTAGCAGTGTGAGTACAGATTATATTGATGCAATTCAGAAAGCAGTGAAGTAAACACAATATTTCACCCATAGCCAGATTAAATAGCAAGCTAACTTTTTCGTGAGGCAAACATTCACCTTTAAAATGCACATATTTTGAACATTTTTTAAATTAGTTTGAAATGAAATTACTGATGCAGGTACACTGCATGCCTTTTAAACAAAAAATTTTAAAAAAATTGATCTATCCTTTAAAATTGTTTTAGTTTTTCCAACAGGAGAACAATTACCATTATTGAAAGAATGCTTAGTGCGTGACCATGAGCACTGTGAGTTATCATATATGCTTGGTTTGTTATTCATTCCAGAAAATTAAAAAGAAACTTAAATGTCTGGGTTGAAAAGTTGACTACTAGCACAGCAGTAATAGTCATCAATAAGCACCTTTCACACAAATACTTTGGAAAAATTACTGAGATTTAAAAGGTTAAGTATTGCACTTTATATGTGCCACTGCTATTGTAGGTGGCAGACTATTTATTTTACTGTTAATTTGGCTGCATAGCTAACATACCTGTAGGAGTCTTCATCCGAAGAACTCAAATGTAGTGTCAAAGCAACTGAATTACCCCCATACTTCAGCAGGTAGCTGAACAGTACACAAAACAGGCAAAGCTTTTTTCTTTCAGTGCCTGTTTGGGCAGGGTAGGACACTACTGTGGTCTACATCCAACATTCCTGTTCATCTGAAGATATTGTCACAGTCAGTGACAATTGGTATAAGTTGGAGTGACCAAAACCAAATGCCTCAAAGGAGGCTAGGATTTGAAGAAGTGTGGCATTAATTTGCCTGACCCAGTTAATTCTGGTCTAAATTTGTATTATGAATTTGTATTGTGTTAATGGCATCTGTCTTCCCCATGAAAAGGTTGACAGCATTCTCACAGACAACAAGAGTGCATAAAAAACTCCTCAAAATATTGCATCTTAAGACTTAATGCTGCTGTTACCCTAAAGCATATAAAATATATCAGGAGATAATTCTTTCTTCTACAAAATGACAACCATCTCAAGAAGAATTATGCTGTCAAAGCTGAAAATATCATTCCAGCAACATATTTCAGCAACATACTTCAGCTATATTTGAAAATGAAACTGAAGTACTAACTTCAAAGTTCAAAGCTTATTGTACACACAGTTTAAAGAAACAGTCTGCAACAATGTTTGTTTAGTTTGGGTTGGTTTTGCCTTTTTTTTTTTTTAAATAAAAAGGCAGTAAATTTCTAACTTTAATACAACTCCTACACTTGAATTCTAATTTCTACATTTTAGAAAAGAAAGTTACCTAAATAAAAACCAATTGAAAGTGCGCATCTTATTAAACCAGAAGTTAGAACAAAGAAATCCAAAAATATCTTAAACACATAATGCAGTTTCACAGTAAGATTGCTTGGCTACTTTACTAACCTTTGTCATGAGGTGGGTCCTCAGGTAGGTCCACATCGAGCATGAGATCATCATCTTCAAGATCACATGAATCGAGATTATTCAAGATATCCTACAAGAAAGAAAATTGCAGATGGAGCTGTTTTCATGATATCTCATTTATTCTAGTGCCATAAAGAAGTTGATTGCAAAGCTTTGTTACATTTCTTCTGTATACATATCTGATGTTGTCAGCAGACTCCTCTCTTTTGAGAGAAGATCAGCCTTACCTGAGACTGTCTACACAAACTAACAACCCTCCTACTGATCTGGTACAGTAACAGATGGATGGATTTAAACAATTTTCTGCTTTGTACCTATGGAATGCTCCCAAGATTTTCTTATGTATTAATATTCTGCCTGCAGTGTAAAACTAAATTATTTTGCTTACTTAAGATTCAAATACAAGTTTGTGAGGAGAAGATGTTGAATCACCTTGTTTCAGCTCTCATGTCACACTGATCAAAAGATCATCATGTCATCGAAATGAAAGGGGTGGGTTAGGGAACCTATACTATCTTGGTTTAAACCTTATCTTAAACCTCAGGAGAGTGTTCCAACTCCTTTACATGTTGTCTTTATGGAAGGCTTAAAGATTGACTTTAAACACTTTTTCTGAACCACTTATTTAGAATAGCAAGAAAAAGAACAGGGAAGATTATTTTCTAAGCGAATTATTGAGCAGAACTGTACCTTCACATTTTCCAAGGTAAACACATTGCCATCACCAAATACTTGTTTTCTACACCTATTTGTGATATGGATGGAAATCTCTTTTTCTTGTATACTGTTACAAGGGAATAACTCTTAAAACTAGTAAGAATAGCCATTTACAATCTGGAAAAGTTACAGATTTTCTCAGGCATTGGCACATCCATCTTACGCTAAGAGACAAAAACCCAATGCAAGCTATAATTGATTAACTTCATTGACACATTTTCTTCTACTGAATCTTTCAGGGGAAAGTCACCACTTTATACCTTTGACACCTTTTCACTAAATGTAAATGTCTAGACACCATTTTCAGATTCAGATTTACTTTGTTGCTGTATTTCAGCATAAATAATAACCAAAACCAGACTTAGGACAAATAATGCCCCTCTTAAATAAAGGAATACATCAGCCTCTTCATCCTTTATATGTTACCAAAGGCACCTAGTACTTCAGAAAAAAACATGAAACTTAACTGTTTAACGAGCTGAGAAATAGTACCTGATCGTGCTTCTGGCTTTTAAGCACGTTTTAGTGTGGAACAGAAGGAAGAGAACACCTATATCCCTTAACATGTTTTGTCAGCCAGAGACTGGAATAGTCCCAAGGTTTTGACAAGAGCTTACAGCTTCCAGCAGCTTTTTCAGCCAACAAAATCTAAAATATGTAATTATCAGTAGCGAGCACTGCTGCCTTTTGTCTTTAAAAATGTGCTATATATAAAGCTGTTTCTAAAGTTACAAACAAAACATCATGTTGTGCAATTATGATAACACAAAAATACAGTAACATTAGTACCAATACTCCATTCAAAAAATTAGTCAGGTATATTAAAGGAAAACAACTGCAGTGACAGCAAAGTCAACTGACAGTGAAAGAGAGAAACTAACTAACCTCTCTTCCTTTAAGAACACCAGCAGTACAAAAAAAAAAACTTGAGAGGTCAAGGCTGCAGAATATTCTGTTGGAGTAGCCAGATGCTGCTAGCAACATGCTGCTGGAAAGCTATATGTCAGACAAAATGCAGTACTTGATTAGAGAACACAGCCTCTTTCACTTGATTGTTCAAAAATAGATAAACTTATTAATACCAAGTGATCATAATACAAAGCAGGTCTAAGGAAATTGTTAATGGTTACACAGCTCTAAAGCTCTTGATCTCTATTTTCTGAAATCCCACAAATAGAAGTCATAGCTTTAAGGCCTGGGATTAGATTCAGACATTTCACATCTGCTTCTTTTCCAAGAAGAGAACTGCAGATTTTTCTTAGCTTTAGCAGCTACATCTAAAGATGATTCACAGGACCAATACTGAAAACTATTAAGGTAGTGTTTTGCTAATTTCTACTCACTGGGTATTAAAGATATCAGTAAATACTTAACTGTATACTAGTACACAGACTATCAATACACTGCAAAACTGTATTCAATTGCAAAGCTATCCCTTTGCTGGCTAATGTTAGATTTGCTTTGTCAGAGATGTCAGAAACAAATAACATTGACAAGCATCGCTAAACTGTTGATCCAACTGTTCTTCTGCAGTATTCCTGTAGTGTTCACAAAGTACTCCTCTATTTGATCACAAATGGTGGAAAGAGCTATGGATCTTTTAAGATTTTTTTCATGACAGAACAATAAACATTCTCCATTTCTGCAGGGAAATGCATTTCTTGACGTTGGAAAGAGGATAAGAAACAAAAATTTAACATTCACTTCATAAAACATGAGCAATATCAAGGGATGGTGGAATACTTTAGATAAAACCACCTCTTTTTGTTATATTCTAGAAGTCCTACCTGAATAATATTGCTTACATATGTCATCCTAAGTATTTACACAAAAAGAACAGAAGAAAAGCACAGAATATCAGGACACTGAATAATAAATTACTAGAGAAAAGCTTTCACAAATTGAAAGTAATTTAAATAAAATGCAGATTTACCATTCAGGGGAACAGACTGCAGATGTTTACTTATTTTTATATCCATTAATTTACATTTTTCCAGGAACTCCAATGTTTTTAAGCAACGTGTATTTTTTAAGCAATTTTGCAAAATGTAGGTGTTTGAGAGGCAAATTCAGTCTGTTAGTTGATAAATTGCTTCTATGCCACGCTTTGATCTTCAAAATCATTATGAAGAAGCACTATTTTCCCCTACTGTGGGAACCTTAATGAACATGACAAATTAGTTGAGCAGTGGCCACAAATGCTTAAGAAAGTTGAAAACATTGCCATTACCATGCACATGCATTTTAAAGTACAATAAAAAAACATAGTATGTCAGAGTGTTAACTAATAAACCCAGATAAGCCACTTCGCTATCCCTGTATCAGAGCTTCAGAAAGAAGCCTAATGATGTCAGAAAAGGTCAGCATTTGAGATGCTAAACATACTTTTCTGTCAACAGCACATTTCGTTATTTCCCTAATTATACATTCCTGAACCACACTGATGCAACTCCAAGCTAGAACACAAAATCTGACTATGAAGTCTTTGCAATATCTGGACCCCACGTGAATTCCCTTCGACATTTCCTACTGTTATCTACGTAGAAAAAAATAACAGGAAATGAACTGTTATTAATGTCATCTTGAAATAGTTACAAGATAAACTTCAGGTTTTATCAGCAAGTTCGTACATATAAACCTGCATTTACAGACTTCGGTTATTCTTACTGCTGTATAATGAATTTAACTATGAGGCAGTAACATTTTTAAGAAGAGTGCTTAACAGCTACTATCATCAAGTTCTGCCTTGAACAGGATGTAGAAATTCTCCAAACTACACCACCTACAACCCTATAGATTATATGTTTTAGCAATTATTAAGAGATTATTAAGGGAACAATCCTACTTGGTTTGTATCATTGAGAAGAATAATGTATATAGAAGGTGGATAGCAGCTGGTCAAAAGAGGCAATTCTCCTGCTATATTTAGCGTTGGTGCAGCCTCACCTGGAATACTGCGCACAGTTCTGGGCTCCACAATATAAACAGGACGTTAAGGTCCTTGAAAGCATCCAGAGGAGGGTAAAGCTGGTAAAAGGGCTAGAGGGCATCTCCTGTGAGGAGAGGCCGGGCAATCAGGTTGTCTAGCCTGGAGAAAAGGAGGCTGAGAGGTGACCTTGTTGCTCTCTGCAACTACCTGAGGACGGGAAGTGGACAGGGAGGCACTCCTCTTTTCTCCCTGGTATCCAGTGACGGGATACACAGAAATGGTTCAAAGCTGTGCCAGGGGAGGCTCAGACTGGACATCAGGAAAAACTTTTATGAGAGTTTAGTTAGACACCAGAACAGGCTGCCCAGAGAGGTGGTTGGTGCCCTATGCCTATCAGCGTTCAATAGGCTGTAACTTTTGGTGAGCCCTGAAGTGGTCAGGCAGTTGGTCTCTGACCTTTGGAGGTCCCTTCCCACTGAACTATCTTTTTTTTTTTTTTTTTTTAATTTCACAAGACTAGATTCTCAAGATGTTACAACCTATGAAGACATACAAATTGCATAAATTAAAAGTCCTCTGAACAAAATTCTACCAGAACCCTCAAAATACTAGAGTTACAGTTATATGTCTTTTGAGTAATTAGTATAAGAAAAACATTTTAAAAAATTTCACATGCAGGACACCAACTAAGTCTTACAAAAAAAAAAAACTAGCACCTGTTAGCATTACAACATACTTCCCTGTAAACTTCAAACAAGCAGCTTGCCAAAGTCCCTAAATCATTTAAAGCAGACAGGTGTGCTTGTCACATTCCACAAAAGAAAGAAAAGTCAGATACCCTGGTCAGATGTCAACTTCATTGTTTTTCTACTACTAAAGAGAGACTATTTAAATAGAAACATTGATGTCTGTGTTAGCAGAACAGTGAAGCCACAATACGGGTTTTAACACGAGTCTGATCCTGTAGCAATGGATACATTACTACAAATTCGGTAATACTGATTTTGCTTCATATCACACAGGAGAAAACAGTAATCAAAGTTCTCAAAAAACATACTCTTGAAACAACAGATGATGTAGAGTGACTCTGGGATAGGAAACTAAATTTCCAGTCTAATGTATAAGGCTCTAAGAAGTAGGTAACAGTTTCAAGTCAGTTATTCATTTAATTCATCCAGAAATGGGAGTCTTCACATTTGCAGCATCAAAACAGAACAATCCTCATATGCAGAGATGATTCAACATGCACTTCAGAATCAGATCAGAATCATCTAGGTTGGAAGAGACCTCCAAGATCACCGAGTCCAACCTCTGACCTAACACTAACAAGTCCTCCACTAAACCATATCACTGAGCTCTACAAACTCAGTTTCAGAAATTCCCCATCCTACCACTTACCAATGAAAAGGCACAGCTCTTTTTGAGATCCTTTTTTTTTTCCACAAAAAAAAAAAAGATAGAATACCTGAACAGATATTGTAACTTTTGTCACAAATTTCCTCAAGTGCAACAGGTTTAAGAATGACCAAGCAAGCAAAGCTTCTACTTGATTACTTCTGAAGTTAAGAAAAACATCACAATACAGCTGTGATACATCTCAGCAGCCCAACAGCATGGTGAAGTTGTACTGCTGTACAAAGCAACAAAGATGGGGCTGCCTGAGAAGCCAACTATAAGATACCTAGCTTCTAAAATTTACTGGGAAAAGGTATTCAAAAGAGCATGGAGATTACAAAAACAAGTAGAAAATAATTCACAGGAAGCTAGTTCCAGACAACAGAAAAGCACCACAAAATAAGAGACAGTTTACGAACTACCATTTTGTGAAGAGAAACCTGGCTATACCTCCTCAGAGCATACCTGCCGTCCAGCTGAATGTGGCCTATTGCTTTTATTTGTACAAACAGAAGGGTTTGGCTGTGATGTAGCAGATGTGCAAATAGCAAAATTTAGTTTTAGCTCCAAAAACCTTAACAGAGAAGGCGAACTAAAGCCTTTGCAATCATTCCTCCAATCTGAATTCTTGTTGACAGCAAGAATCACTAAAAAAAAAAAGTGAAAAATATTCTTTCCCTCAGACAAAAAACATATACTAGATTTTCTTTTACATATAATACATCAGTTTTTCTAACATTACTTATTCATTATATGCAATACTGTATACAAATATATACACATTTTTTAAAAAAAAATACATCAGTAATCCTGCCAGTATGCCAGAGAGAAAGGCTAGAATTCCGCAGGATACCAAAAACAGGGTAGGAAAGGAGCTATTTTAAATGTTGTATACCGCAAGTCGTATTAGGGATAATTAAGCCCAACATCCAAACAAGCGTTTCATCATTTTGTTCATGCTCCGTAAAGGAGTGTTGCCAAGACAACAAATGCAACAGGACCTTTGTTCTGAATACCCAAGACATTTTAACTATTGGATATTAGTCTTAAATAATGATGTATTCCTCTTTGAAAACATTTTTATAAGGGCACTGTATGTTCTATCTAGGTTTACAAAACGCAGATAGGAAATAATTATTAGGTTAAGTTACTATCCACTATCTCTCAAAGAGCAGCTAGGCTCGCTGCTTAATTATTTTAATTATATGCTAGAACATGTAAAAAAATGAAGTTCAAGAGCACAAAGGGAAAGAAAAAGAAAACCTGAAATATTAACTGTTCTGTTGAGATTTTACCAATTCATAAGCAATAGCACCAACCAAACATGCAGCACAAGTGAAGTCCCACAGCCACAAAAAGCACTCCTTTACTGCCATCTAGCCTCCAGTAATGAATCTACAAAAATACACCAGGAGGAAAAAACGGTCTGACCATCTTTCTGCACAATTTCAACGTTTAAGAATGTTTTGTAATTCCAGTTTTGGTCTGAGTTACTTTAGAGCACAGTAACAGAAAGACATCAACATTAAGTGTGATTAACATAGGAAATATCTCGTCCTTTCTACTCATTGCTTCTGTTTCCAGAAAAGTCTACCAATATCAGAAGTTCAGCATTACTTCTGCAGTTAATGTACACATAATGGACCATTTTACATTATAAAGCAATATGTATTTTTTGCTTATACTCTTAAATGGCAAAAATCACTACGAATGATGATGTTCTCTCCACTGACTTACACTTATATTAAAACTGTGAGGTTCAGCCTACATGAGTATAGTGAGCAGAAGACCTTGAGAATTAGGAGAAACTACACTAAGTAGTTTGTTACCTCAGGACTTCCAGGTTACCAGACACCTTGTATGATGGCTCTACTGCTCATTTCTAGAGATCAGTAAAGACAAACCAATATTCTTCAGCTCCCCAAATGCTTTTAAACTTGGTTTTACTGCCTCTTCTTAGGCAAAAGCATCAGCAGTGAATTTGAAAAACAAATAACATGAAATACCAAGAACAATCCAGTTTAATTTTGAAATTCAGTTATAAAGAAGAGCTATATAAAAGTAACTTCAGGCCTCAAACAACCCCCAGTTGAGAATGAAATCAAAACAATCAGAACTTAGAACATGGACAGGGTAGCTACCAGGAGATCAATTAAGTTTCTTCTGTTTTAGTTTTTAGTTTTATTTATTTTATTTTTTTTTAAAGTTTTAGTTATGCCCTAGCTAGACTTTGTGTAAACTGAATATGACTTTTTACACAGCATTTATGTATTCTTATACAGGCTACTTAATACAGTTCTTTCTAATTAAAAAAAAAAGAACAAAAACCTCAAATATTGTTATTAAACCTATTTTGACCAATCTTTAAATGAACTGTGCATCCTGTCTTTAGAACTGTGGAGACAGTCAGACTGGAAATGAGTGTGCACATTTCATCCAGAGAGATCAGATTTGTGCATACTACAAACATAATTGACCCTAATATGTAGAAGATACTGCCCTTCCTCGAAGTTTCTGATGGTTTGCAACTGAAAGTCACAAAAAGATTCAACACCAGTGTTCTTATAACTTACTAGGACACAGCTTCAGGTAAAAAAAAAAAAAAACAGGAAACTGTGTGCCAATCCATATGTTTTCGATCAAGTTATCTGTCAAGTGTTCAGAAACCCAGTTAGATTCCTCTCAATTCATTTTGCATACTCTTAAAGGATTTTCTTGTTTACGCTGACAAAAAACACCAAAACTACACCAAAATCAAGACTCTACTGTTCTCTTTGAGCACATGCCTACCTGTTTCAAGATCTCCTAGGAGTAATGAAAACAATGTGTGATACTTGAAAAAACCACGGCAATAAAATTAACTGAAGCACACTAGAGTACTTCTGAAGTTCTGTTATAAAAAATGATGCCAGTTGGTAGAATAAAGAAAAACATCAAAAAGGAATTGCTATAAACTAACTAAAAATACAACTCTGTATATGCAGCTGCAAACTCATACCAGAAACCTCACTTTAAGCTTATGAATTAAGAGAAGTACTAATTTCTACCAGTATTTCTTATTATGTTGCACTCAACACTGCTGCTGTCTCTCCCTACCATACAAAATCAAAGCTGTCATTAACGGCCACCACAAATGAAATACAGGAGCACAAGAAAAGTTGCCTTCCTTGATTTTAGCAACCAAAACAGCATGAGAAGATTTACTATGTCAATTCTGAATCATACAACTCTCAAAGGCATATATACCTTTGTATCCAAAAGGAAAAAAAAGGTAATTTGCCATAAAAGCTTGTTCACAAAACGTCATACCTCTCAAAGCAACACCACAAGAGATTTGTGCACTGTAATACAGTCATATAACCTCTTAATAATATTTGACAGCAGGGACATGCACATCACCCAAGATGCAGACAGAAATGCCATCTCAGTAAGTAGTGCAGTTTCTCACTACCTCCCATTGCTGTAACAATTAAGCTCTAAAGTTGAAGACTGGAGTGGTGGTGGGAGGGCAGACAGCAGCTATTTTCGCTCAGAAGGCAGCACCTCTGAAGTCAGTCCCTACTTGCATGACATTTATCTACACCACAAGCAGAAAACTGACTGTCAGCAAAACTGCCTGAAAAAGTGGGCCAGGATCACTGCTAGCAGAACATACTGAAACAAGCAGGTACTCTTAATTCTGTAAGAAGACAAAACTATTACCGACAATTTTACACAGCACTTGCACAGTTTACTAAAAGCTTTACTGGGGACACATTGATCAAGGATGCTTTCACCCTGATTTACTATGTCCAGAGGCACTATCTTTTCGAATTGAAACTAAATGCAAAAAAAGGTAACACTTATCTAGCCTTTCTGAATCTTCTGAAATCAGAAAGCTGTCCGCTTGAGTCTTCTCCAAATATAAATTTTTAGGCATAACTAAAAGTAGTTGGTTTTGTTGTTGTTGCTTTGGTTCTTGTCTTTTGGGGTGGATGAACTGTCAGAAATTGGCAATATGAACAAAAATGGCAGAGATTTCTGTACTTGTAGAAAAATGAAAGCAATTATATCAATCTAATTAAAGTTATAAAGTTAGAACATCGCAATCCAAGTGAATCCTCAGTTCCACAAGAGCTCAGAACTCAGACACAACCTCTGCTTAAGGTGGTGAGGTTAACAGCAACACCAGCTTCACATTTGTGACACACAAACACATGCCAATGAAAAATGCCTTCCCAGGCCGACATATCAGCTTCCCAGGCTGATATTCCAATCCCAGATTCACTCTGTTTCTGAGCAGGAAGTCTGAAACACTATGCATTTAAGTAAAATTGCTGAAGCTCTTTCATAACGACATTCTAAGCAGAAATGCCAGCTTCTCAAGGTAAGGTATTTCCAAGAAACCCTTTTCTATCAGAAGTAAAATTCAGACAGTGTTTGCCATTATCTAAAACACATTAGTAAAAGCTAAAATCTCATAAAAGACTTCCCAGGCTACTCCAGTGTCTCTTGTCAAAAAAAAAAAAAAAAGAAATATCTTGACCTAGAAACCCAACAACAGTCATGCTTTCGGGTAAAGCAGTATGAAAGCCCAATGGATTACCTAATCTGTCTTGTAAGACAGGATTTCTTTGGTGCTAAATGCAACAAACGAAAATTCCCTGAGCAGCAGCAGAAGATATAAAACTTCAAACTGCCATTTCACATTAGTGATGCTACACACACTACAATTCTCTCCGTAAGAACTGCCTCCAGTGTGCTGGGCCCAGAGGGAAAAAGTAGAAAGAAGTACAGTATATATTGCCAAGTATTCAACACCATCTATAGTACTAGTACACTGGTACTGTACTAGCAGTCTCATTACACTGATGTGATGAAGTCTAATTTTTATTCACATAGCTATAGGGCAAGATTGCCTGATTTCCTCCTCTGTGGTCCAGTTATATCACAACAGTGGCCAGATAAATTGGCAGCAGTAGTGAAGACCAAAATGACTGGGAGCTCACAGGCTTATTAGGCAACATCTTCAGGTGACAAAAAGGACTGTCTCCTTCAAAACCCAAATGATACTACTACAGGAAAGCAAAGAGGCAGGATGGGGTCCAGGAAGAGGCCACACCAGCACATTCCCCCACAGCTTAAATCAGAGCTGTGAAACACTGGGAATAAATCATAAGAAACCCTTCCTCTTGATCCACCTGAATTTGAGCATGAGGTACAAATACATCAATAACATAATACACACTGATGCTAACATTAAGTAAAATCGTTCATTTTTAATTCATCCATCATTCTAAAGAAAGAAAAATAAGACAAAGGCTCCATGAGACTCATTTAAGGTCACAAAGTGTTGCAGATCACCAGTTGGAGTTTCTCCACTCACAGGCCACCTAGCTAGCTATTTTACATACTACCTGCAAGTACGCTCAACATATCAGTGGACAAAAATTTTTGGTTGATCCTGTCTCTTACATGGGGGAGGAGGGGAAGAGCTGAGTGGTGCGCAAGTATTTCCTGACTGGAACATCTCCAATAATGGAGATATAGCATTTTAACACCAACTTGCACACAGAAGAGCAAATACACGAAAGGGAGAAAAAAAGCTTCAGATTTTATAAATCTACAGATTTCAGTAATGGCTTACATAAAGATACTATGAAAATCTAAACACATTTAAGAGTCTTTGTTTCAATAAAAAAATGTATATATTCTTTGCTATGAAAACAGTTTTTACATTTAAGCAGTTAATTTTTAGGTTTTCTTTTAAATTTACCTTCAGCTTCTTAAAATCTTAGACACTTCACTTGCAGCATGAAAAGCAGAAAAAGGAACCAGGTTTAAATTAGATCATTAGACAGAATCTGCTCGTGTGATTCTTATACCTAGTTTGCCCCTGAAGGGCTCATTTCAAAAGATCTCCTTTCTAAAAAGTCTTGAAAAAGAAGTGTCTATATATGGAGAAAATATACATATTTAGTTTCATTATAACCTGTTAAAAAGTGAAAATGAAGCACAAGACTTTCTGAATACTCTGTACTGAATGCCTCATTAAATCAACAACTGCTTCTGATGAAAAATGTCATGATGTAATCACTTCTAATTTTCAGTATACTATTTAAATTGCATTTATGTCTGTAAACATTGGTATTAGTTCAGAAGGCCTTGGCCTTGAAAATTCTTCCAATGGATCTTACACAGTGCTGCTAGCACAGTATGGAGACTCATTATTCACCTATTTGGAATAAGCATTAAAAATTTGTAGTGTTTAGAAAAATTCAGTACTTCTATATTAGTATTACATATATCCAGATAAAAAATAAAACAAACACCACACACACTAGGGAAAAAAAAACACTTTCTCTCACATGGTAAAATTTATGGGGTTCACACCTCATTGAAGCCATCCAAATACTACTTAATAAACAATTCTTGTTTATCTGAATAGCCTTTTTATTCCATACTAGTACACTACCTTAAGCTTACTTGTGCTTGTATTTTTATTACAGCTGTAGCAAAGTAATCCAAAATTTCAAAGTCCAGCTTCTCATAGAACATCATCTATGGATTTGGCACTAACCCGTTAGAAAGGATGTAAAACTAAAAAACAGAAATGGGTAGAAGACAATACTTAGAACACTTGGCTCTTTAATAGTAAATGCATTGGAAGTATACATACTACAAGTCTCAATTCCTATATAATAAGTTACTCATTTGATACATCAGACTGTCATTTAAAGCTTAAAGTCATTTAGAGAAGGAAATAATTTTAAAAGCTCAATTACTTGTAAGTAACTAAAACTACTCTAAGAAAATAGCAAGTAACACAGACTGAACATTACACAATGTTATTTTAGCAAGCTCATCTTTTCTGTAGTTAAAAAGTATATACATTTGAACAGCATATTTCAGTGAGTATCTATGCCTCTAGAACAATAAGCCATTCCACAGAGTCTCAGAAACTAGTTCAGAATCTCCCTTTCCCAAGTTGCAATCACAGAGAAAAAAAAATCTCATGAGATTTCAAAAATATGCTAGGAAGCTGAGAAAAATGTAACCATTTCAGACTCTGTGGCTGAAACTCTAGCCACACTGATAAATGACAAAACAGATTCATTCCACTGAGATCTAGATTTCATCCCAAGAGCAATTAAATTCTAAGCAAAGCAGCTAAAACCCATCTGTCCCTTCAAGATGGATTTCAATTATTGTTCCATAATCCTATATCCTTGTAACTAAATTGATGCTCACTTGGTGTATTCCCCAAATACCAGCTTTAGCTCAGTAAAAATTAAGATAGCAGAGAGATACACAGTTACTAGAGCCTCTAATAACAAAAGGCCAGAGGATTCAATCTCTGTCTAAGAGAGGGTCTTCATATGACCCGATAATACAGAGAACACAAATTTTCTAAATCTATTCGTGCAAATGAAATTTCTTTGAAAAAGAAAAAAGAAACAACTCTCTAGAGGTATTAAAAATGCTAATGGAAAGATTTTCATCTTGAATTTTTACTTCTTGCAGACCCCTATATGGTAGAATATTGTAGTGTCTTTTAAAAGTAGTAATACCTCATAATAATACAGGAACCCTTGTTTGGATTATCTATCTCAACGTAAATAAGAGCTTTAACCTTGAAAAAAAAAAAACCACAAAGCTTTACTCAAACAAATGCATACTAAAGATTATGTTTCTCACATGTCTAGTTAATACAATGGATAGGACAGAACAACTCAGAGAAGCCTTGGTATAGCAAAACAGTACTTTGTTTTCTGTTTAGGAAAGGAGCGATGAGACTCCAGGTAGGACCCATGTTTTCATCCATTCTGTTTATATGTATATTATTTCCAGACAAAAATAAATGAAAGCAAAAATATGGCAAGGTTTATATAGTCAAGTAGACTAATCTGCATGAAACAAAGTCTTACAACTCTCATTGTCATTCCAGAGACCTGATTAACACCACCCTAGACAAATAGGCCAAACCACTTCTCATTTGACTACCCAACAAGGTCTACGCTGCCATCTATACATTTGTTGATGCTATAGATGACAAACAGATGACTAAACACTACCAATATTTACCATCTTATTATGAGTAATTCAGATGTACTGCTGGAATCCAAAGCATCA
This sequence comes from Cygnus olor, assembly GCF_009769625.2. Lineage (NCBI taxonomy): Eukaryota > Metazoa > Chordata > Aves > Anseriformes > Anatidae > Cygnus > Cygnus olor. The sequence continues at coordinate 8,995,625 of NC_049175.1, forward strand.
CAAAGGCTCACACTGCTCCTACTCACACCAGCCTAAAGTCGGGGAAAATCCAGAACCACCTATCTGCTTCAGATTTCCCCAGAAGCAATACTTCCCAGCGTAGTCAGGCTGACATTAGCTTAAAAGACTCTTATCAATTGGATTTTGACAGAGATTTACTGCTTTCACCTTCACAATACTAGAGGACAGAAAATGCACAATTTGATCATACACCTCCTAGCAATCAAAACATCAACATATGCTGCCTAATCACAATAATTATTCTCACGACCTTCAGTCCTTTTTATTTTAAGCTGCCTTTATACTCAGTGCCTTCAGACAGAAGCAGCAACAGGGAACAAAAGCTTATACTAACCCACCCAACATCACGATTCTCCAGAACTAAGAACTGTATCAGAAATTCTTCTACATCTTAAGAAGAAAAGTGATGAGTGTTTAATCTGTAGGCTAAAAAAAAAAAAAAAACAAAAAAACCCTAAATCTCATTCTTTCTGCCAACAATAACAAGCACAAAAAAAAAATAGGACTACCACTAAAAGGCAATTCAACAAACATTTCAGAGCTGCAGTCTCTCTTAAAAACCAAGTATGAACCCAAGATATATTATTGATGTTTCCCTTACTTAGGATGAAAATTCAGATGAAAATATAGTGCTTACTGCACTATAATTCTGGAAAAGCACTAACAGAATAAAAATCAAAATGAGTGGAAAAAAGAACATTATTTTTTTAGATTCAGCACTAAGTCTTACACCCTCCTTTCTTCACTACATCTAAAACAAATAAGTTTATTCTTCCACTTTTAAGACCTCTCTGACAGCTATTTACTTTCAATAAAATAAGAAATTAACCAAAACATTGAACAAAAATATCATAAGCTTCTAATAAACCTCTACTCTTTGAGGCTTACAACAGCTTCTATCAATCAGAACATCAATGATTGACCTTCAATTCATATAGATGCGTAAATTAACACATGGAGGTTATGCATATCAAATACAAGGTACATAGTCCAAAAGCACATGAAAGCAGTGCCTTTTGTTTGATAAATTGCACTGTATATATCAAAAATATCAATTTCAGGTATATCGAGGAGAAAGTTTAAGAAGTTTTCCTGGTATATGCATGCATGTGACAGGGAGAAGGATGTTTTTGCAGTGCCCTGTGTTAATTTTTTTCCAGTAAACATCAAAATAACTACAAAGTTCATGCTGGAAAAAAATCTCAAAATGCTTTTCCAAGCTGGCCATAATTACCAAGAGAAGTTAATAACTATTTCTAAGCTTACTTTTAAGCACCGCATCCCAAGATTGTAATTTAAGACAGAAAATGAACACCACCACAGGCAGCTGAAAATATATCAGGAATTCCTCCTATGTAGTTGCACATAACAATATAATTATGCAGCTATGCTCCAGTTTCAGAAAAATATCTATGCTGTTCTGCTGTTGGACTAGACAACCCTAACAGAACTACAAATTAAAATCTGACTTAGTGCCACAAGGCCCTTTCAAAGGCAGAAAACAGCATCTACACTACTGACAATGGCACTGGTGACATAATACTTAACACTTATCAAAGAAGCTGGAGACATTGCTTGATTATACCTAACTTTTGTTGGAAGTTCTGAATGAATAATATAGTGTTAATAAAATCTGAACAGTCTTTTAATTAAGCAACCCAAATAAGTGAGAACAGTGTTCCTGTGGAAAAAGATGAAGGACAGACAGACAATTTACATCAAGCCTGCCAGAACCCAGAGGCTGGCTAACTGACCTCAGCTGAAGGGTTAGAGCACTGCAACTACCCTCCACCTACTTTAGACAGAATGATCTTTGATGCAAATCAGTTGTGTTTAGCAGTAAGAATATGGCTATTACTTATCTTGCTTTTTGTTTTCCAGACATACAGGGTCCAGTTCATCTGATGAGCTAGTCAGCTACCTACTTTAAAGATGCTATGCTTAAACAAACAGACAAATGAAAATAAATTTATGTTCAAAAGGGTCCTGTGCAGATATAGAATAGAAACAAATCAATGGAAGTCAGATAAGGACCAACTATTTTCTTGTTGTCACTCCTAGGTTTAAAGATTGGTAGGAGATATTTTACTTATTATTTGCTGAAGTGATTTCTTTATTGTTGTTGAATGCCACCATGAGATTGCATAAGGAAGAAGCTGTGTTGTCCTAGCTTTAGAATAGGGAAAACATGCATGTAAGCAGCCTAATTCAAGGTCATCTGTCCAGAAACAAGGACTCCTTAACAAGAAGTTTCAGAAAGCTGTCAACTACAGAGGAAAGAAAAAACAGTTATCAAGTGAAAAAAATACATTAATTCTGTTTTTAAAATATCCATCAGCAATAAAATTTAAAAAACCTACAGATATTCAGATGATGCATATAAATACATACTATGCTGTTCATTTCTGAAGACTCATAACTTCCACATGGATGGACACTTCCAATAGGTTCCAGCCCTTCTTCATCCCACATATATGTGCCATCAGAGCTATCAGATGGAGAAAGCTCAAAAGAGGACCCAGCTCTGTAATTCATCTCTGGAGAAATCACACTCTCAGCGGTATTCTTTGTACTTTCACTGTTGTCATCCACTGCTTAAAGAAAACAGAAACAGTCAAGATTCTAAAAAACAACCCAATATTCCAAAAAATAAAAATTAAAATTAAGGTGTATAAAAACATTAAAGTCTGAATAATAAACTGTGTTCTAACAGAAATATCTGAAAGCATTCCACAATATTAAGAACACTCGTCCTAGGAGGTAAAAAGCTCAGGCTGGACTGGCCATTACAACTAAGTATCCTTTTAAACTACATCTTTTCTAGCTTTATACAATGCAGCAATTCATCTGTCAAGAAAGACACTTTTTAGAATTCTGTATCTTTTTAATAAAAAAAGATACTGTATCTTTCTAGCATGACATCTCTCAAAATAAATATATACTAAGAAAAAAGTACATCAGACTTGAAAATGCAGCTTTGCTTTTAAAGCATCTTCCATCTCTTCCACTGATTTTTTTTTTTTTTTTTAAGAGTTAATACAGCATGCTTCTGGAAAAAAAAACAGTAACATTACAATTTATAAAATTAAGTAATTAAATAAGACACCCTACATTTATTGCCACTACATTAAGCAGTTACAGATGTTCTCTGCCTACAGAGTGGGATAAAAATTGCAGAGATCACTAGTCCAAAAGAAATGAATGCCAAGTAAGGCTAAGAGGAATTCTACAATCCTATGACAAGTTTGGCTAAAGGAGGCATCACTAATTCTTATTCCAAAGAAATAAGAGCTCTTAAAAAAAATCATGCTTGAAAATGATTATTGTCACGCAAAAAAAAAAAAAAAGCACTGTGAGAAAATAAATTGGCCAGCATAGTTCCGTTCTGAAAAAAAAAATCAGAATGGTTAAACATAACTTAACTGCAATTACAGAATCTTGATGGAGTACCTAAAAAAAAAAAATATCAAACAATGCAAAGTATTTACCAGACATATTTATATCAAGCCAGTCATCAGCATTACAGCAAGATCCTCCACTTTCCTTGAGAGAAGTGAACGGCTCTATCGATGTCATGCTCCCATGCTCTAACTCTTGAACGCGGCTCTCCTTTTGCTGTACTTGCATAGTTCTATTTGGATCTTCTATATCTATGAAGTCATCACTGAAGTCTTCACTCAAATCATTTTTTTCCGAGGATGACAAAGAAGATATAGATATTTCATCTCCATCATCACTCATACACATGACATTTGACCCATGTTTTCCCATGCTTTCATGGAGGCCATCAACAGATTCTGTTCTGTGAGCATCGCACTCTATAATGCTATTTTTGTCAATTGCTCGATTAATATTTGTTGAAATTTCAGAGTTCTCCACTATACACGTGTCAGGAGTTGTAGTTTTGCCACCATCCACAATGATATTTCCAGCAAATCGCTGCCTAGTAGGCTTCAGCAAAGAAGGTCGACTTAATCTGTATCCAAAAGACGGTGTGGACCCAGATCCGTTTGACAGTGGGGGTTTCTTTGAAGCAGGAGCTGATATACCAGAGTACGGTCTGGTAAATCCGTACTTCATAGGTTCATTTCCATTGGGTACATCCAACTGTCGTGCATTTCTTGACAACAGAGATGACCTCTGAGATGTCCTAACAGCTAGATTTTGACTATAAGGCCTTGTCAGATCCACAGCTTTATTAAAGGAATGTGACCTGGTTAAAGATGCAGTGGGGAGGAAGGAATTCTGAATGGAATGTGAAAAACTTTGTGATCTTACCATTTTTTCACAGGAAAAAGGCTTGTTATTGTCTGTAGATTGTGCAAGGCTTTCTCCTGAACTTGTCCTTGTGGCACTGGAATTAGCTCTAGGTCTTTGCAAACCTACCACTGGCCTATTTCCATAAAATCCATTTAAGTGTGATTTTGGAGCACTGAGTCCAGAATATGAGGTCCTTCCTGACAGGGTACCTTTGGCAAATTTTGCTGAACTAGGGAGTCCAGGCAAAGACTTTGGGTTTAATTCCTCTGTAGAAGATACAAACATATTGTTTTGCTTTACTGTTTTTGATGCAACTGAAGCAGTACTGTTCAAACCCACCCTGAGCACATCATTACTCAGTGCTCCTTGAGATGGAGAATACTTCTCAGAATCAATTAGTTTTTCATTAGAATTATGTTTGGAATTGGTCTCTCTCCCATTTTGATCATGAAGTTGATGTTTATTTGATTTTCTCCAGTTGAAAGAAAAGGAAGACATGCGAACAGTGCCGTTGTGCTTGCTGAAATTTTTGCCACCATTATTGCCTGCTAAATTAACAGCCGACCCATTTGGCATAGGTTGCAAGACACTTCCTAAAGTTTTCGTTCCATATTTCGGTAGCCTGGAAACCAAGGATGTCCTGGTTTGATTTTTTTCTTCCATGAGCTACAGGGTACATTGGTCCTTAAAGAGTGCTTGAATCTAAAGAAAAGAAAGAATATATTAGACCTTAAATAACCACACATTAAACAATATTCTTCAATTCACATTTGCATCTATATGTTTACTACCTCTATGTAGCTAACTATAACACAATTATATAAAGTAACTCACGCATTCTGTGAAGTCCTGAGAAATACTAATCGACAGCAGCAATTTGGTAGTAATATTATTCAGGTGTCACTCTCCACCCCCTACATTTTCATTGTCTAGATAAACTGCACTTTTTGCCTTCTTTACATCATTAAAATAAGCTTTAAAAAGGGTGCATATTTTTCCTTTACCTATTTTGAGCAGCAAACTGAATTTTTCAATTGTACTACAATTATTCAACTACATACTTAAGACTTTATATTTAAAAAGGAACAAATTGAACATTGAACACGTCTGCTGTCAGCAACAGAGAACTTCCAAATCTTTGATGTAAAACCTGACCAAAAGCTTTTTTTCTTTTCAAAATCGTTTTTCCTTGCCAAAACATTCACATTGACCTGCCATAGCCCCTGCTTGAAAGGAGATTCTGACAGACACCACAACACATATCCTTAAGCATGAACAAATACAAAATAGCAGTAGAAGAAACAACATTATTGAAAAACAACTGAAAATAAGTTTCCAAATCATTCACTGCCTTGGGAATTTCTCAAGCTTTTTATGCAGAAGATTTGAGGAAACTGAGACATTCAGGGGTGTTTCTGTTTTTAACACTAGTGAATCAGATTTCTGCTAGCAGAACCAGCACAGTGTATAGGAAATCCAGTAGGTGTAAAGTAGCAAATGCACAGATCACATGAGCATGAAGATAACCAACTTCTGAAAGAAACCTATTACTGAAGAATGCTACTTATATTAAGCATCATCAATAGAATTCAGAACCCGAAATTCACTATTTTTGTCAGCTGATCATACTGTGAAGGCAAGAGATGCGTCCTAGCAGATGCTCACAGCAAGCATCTTTCTCCTCATTCCAACAGGGATACTTCCCCACTATATCCTCCCAGATTCCATTGATCTCAGAACTTCCCAAGCAAGGAGCGGAGTTCATAGCCTCCTGTTTAACTGTGCTTCAGTACAGGCTTTTCTTCACCAATTTTGTGAAATCGTCTATTCTATTTTTAGAATAACCTCAGAGTTCCAGAACTCCATACTTTGTGGTACAACTGTTTGCTTTCATTTGTTGAAAACTCAATAGCTTATCGTTTAATTTGGTGTCCCCAATTTATATGTTATGAGATACAAAATAATCACCCATCATTGACCTTCACCTCAGCATCTTGTTTTTCCACATCTAAATGATATCCCCATTCAGGATGAAAAATCCTGGCTATTTTTCCTCTTTCTATGGAAACTATGGTCTATTTTGGTTATCTTCTTATTTGTGTACAAGATCTGAAGTACAAGGCAGCAGCTGCCTACAGTATTCAAGTTAATAAAACTCTTAGCAAAGGTGAATTTAAAAGCTTTACTTTTGTGCTGTAGTACATGAACAAAGCCCTAGACCCAGATTCTGAGATAAAAAGATAATTACAGTATTTATTCATTTCCTTACATCTGTGAATTTTCATTCCCTCCCCCCGATTGGGAACATTTCACTGCCACCTTTACTAAAAATTTGTTCCATCTGAACTTATGTCATTTTGGTGTACTTTTGTCATGCTTTTATTTTATAAAGCCGTATCTGCTTTACAGACATATCTTTGCCTCAACAATTCCTGCCTTGAGAATCCCTATCTCCTTGCTTTAATACATCACCTGTTTCTTCCACACTTATGCACATATTCATCCTATTATTTTTACAGATGACCATGTCTGTATCATCCTTTTGCACAGCACTTCATTTGTTTTTCCTGGTAATACAATACAAAAAAATTGTCTAAATGCTGTTAGTAAAGACTTCTAATTCAGATAATAAGGGCTTTCAAGTTCCTAAGTTGTATATTCAACACTGTATATAAAGAAAAGGTTTACTCTAACACTAATTTCTGTATTTGCAAGATGAGGTTTCTCTTTTTTCCAAGACAGATGTGAAAGGACATCTTGCTTTTGTTATCCTAGATTTTATTCATCAGTCAGTTTCACACACTGGTCTTATAATGGTGCCAAGACAATTAATTTCACTAGTTCATACATTATTTCCTGAAACTAACATCTGTATTTCCTTCATCACAGACGTACTACACACAGCTGGCAGGACTGAAAAGCACCCTGAAAGTTTTTAAACCATGGCAATCATGGACCATGAGAAGCAGAATGATGAGAAGTAATATACAGCAAGCATCATTATACTCATTTGACATACAGGAAACACCCTGTGTAACCAAAGCAAACACTACCCCAAAGTGAGTCACTCCCCAAGCTGCAAGACCTCACTAAGAAACATTTAAGATAAAAATCAAAGTGGCATTAAACTCATGCAAACTGAAGCACCCTTAGGACTTTGTAAATGAATAGGATGCCCCAGAGCTGTACTTCTGAAAATAGGTCTACATTAAAAAGAGAAATGTTCAGAAAGACGGCTTTTTAGGGGCTCCTAATGTAGTGAAAATATCAGAATCCACATTCTGCAACTGGTAGAGCACAATTCCATTTAGAAACACAAATCCACAGTTCCAAAATACTAAGTGTAAGTGAATGCTTGCACATTGGAGATGTAAGCCACAGAGTTGTACAAATCACATTCTCAGCAGTGGTTTCTTATTTTTATACTGAAGAACGTAAGTTAGAGTTGTAACAAGATTATCAGCTAGTAAGAACAGTATGTATTTCTCGATGTGCTCAATACAGACTGTCACACATGATAAAAGGCTGCTATACTACGTAACTGTGGTAGATGGCATGAGACTCACCAGTTTGTACCTTAGAACATCCATTAATCGACATAAAATTGTTTTCTATATAGTCAAGGAAAATATATGGAGAGCCACTCACAAGTACATTACCACTCATTAACTGAGCCTTAGTAGCTAATGATGCAGATGTTCCTAGCTCGCTACAGCTGAGAACTGCTTGAAATACTTCCTTATGCAAACTTAACACAGAAAAGAGGCATGCATTATGCAAAGTTTGTTGCTTAGCTATTTTTAAAATAAAGCTTTAAACAAAAAAGAGAAAAAATCTATCAAATTTAGGCAATAATTACCTAAAGTCACAATGATTATCATTTGCTTCTTTTTTTTTTTTGGAAAAGATGCAATGAGTTTACAAACATTGCACTACTCAGCTTGTTTGCCAGCTGTATCGCAACGGCAGCAAGTAGTAGCCCACACTTCTTTACAAAGTTTCTGCTGTGCGGTTGCAAGTATTTTTATTGGCTGGAATGCATTAATATCGCCCTGTACTATAGCAAAGACAGGGACATAATGTATACATTCTCTTCCACTTAGATCTCTGCAGAAATCATCCCAGCTAGATTTAAAACAATTTCACACAAACTACATCATGATTTACAAGCAGATCAAAAAAATGACAATTGTAATTTTGGAATTAATATTTTCAAGCATAAATTCTGTTTCTGAGCTGAATAAAAGACCTCAGTCCCTGCAGAGCTGAGGAACTTGGCATCTCTACTGTCTCCAAACCACAAAAAGATTCCTAAACTCAGTCAGGAGCCCTCTGTCCCAGCTGCATCTCCGACTGGAGACTGCTACAGTTAAGCTCCTAAACCCACAGTTAAGACACCTACCTGCCAGATGCACATAAATGCTGAGCACTCCACAGTTTGCACTGAGCTTACTTGAGTGCCTGTATGTGAATTTAGGTGCCTAATCATCTAAAAAAAAAAACCTATAACCAATGTTTTCTGGTAAGAAAATGCACTTAAAGCAATGCATCCACGTGTTTGTACCTATAAAAAAGAAACTTGCCTACAGTGTACCTGTATAAGAGATTTTTTCATTTATAATGTAATGTCGAATGCCAACCTCAAAGATATTATGTCAAATATATTTAAGTACGTTGTCATTTTTTTTAATAACTCAATGCATAAAAATGGCCTTGAACATTATGATGAATTCAGTCATGGCAAGCACCATACTATAGAGCTGAAGATATCCCAAAGCTAGCAAAAAAGGCTCAACTCTTGTCAAGTCTTCAAAACTAAGAAAAAAGTTAAATTAGAAAGCTGCTAATTTAGCTTTCATGCTTTATGGATAAATCCCTTTTCATATCTGTCTACCATCTCTTAGGTGACCACAAAATTTAAATGAGGCCATTTAATGAGATTACTTTAATCCTCCAACAAGCGCTGCAAATTAAACTCGAAAAGACGACCATTCAGTCCTCTAGGAAGGCTGCTTGCTCATTTATCCTTAATTAGGGAAAGACAAAATGTTATCTTCAAGAAAACTGCACTGATTGCTTAAAATACTTCAGATAATTAAATTAAAAAACTTCCTACAACAAAAACTTGCCTATGTTTTATGAGCTGTAGCTACTGCATTGCATTTTCAATTCTAGGTTGCATTCATTTGGTTTAAGTACAAATGCTGTCAAAAAACTTAACAGTATCATGTCTGGCAGATAATACTTTCCCCCCAAATCCAGAAACTTTCTCATGAAGTTCTCTCAAACTTCCTGAATTTCAACAAACACTTTCTATTAAAAATGACGTTATTTTAACAATGAAATTTCATTACCAAGAAACACAGTACCTGCAAGTTATGCATTCCACAAAACTCAGGTTTAGTATAATTTGAATTGTATTTTTCTGTATTATAAAAAATTCAAAGTACTTTTAGACTTGAGCAATCCATGGATTTTTTTAGACAGAGATTTGGGAGAACAAGCCTTACGCATTCTGCCCCGGGAAATGCATTATCAAATGCACACAAGTCTGAATGGGAATTAAACTAAAAGGCCTAGACTTTATACATAATAATCCAAGGAAAAGGAATTTAGACTTACAAACCCTCTGAAGTGTAACCTGAACTGAAAAGGTGCTACATCCCTTCAATGATATTCAAGATCCTGGTGATAAGAAGGACATTCATTTTCACTCTCCCTTGTACTTTCCATATAGGCTTATGCACACATAGACAAGTCCTCCAACATTAGTTCCAACTAGCAAACACACCATTCACAGTCTGTTTCAACAACATCAGGAAAGCAGTTTCCTATATCATCATCTCAGCATAGCTTTGCATCTGAAGCTGCCCTACGTGTTGTGGAAGGATTCTTATAGTACGAGACAGCTGAAAGTTTACACATTTCACATTTGGGCACCCTTAAAATAACACTGCCCCTATGGCCCATGCCAGAGAGCTAACAGCAGTCTGAAACTCCGAACAAATTGTTATTTGAGGGAGCAAACTCCCTCTTACTCTCATGGCATAGTGGAACAAACAGCTGCCAGATGAAACACATCCAGTAGACAGGTGACAGATGAGCAGCTCTGCAGAACGATTGCTATGCCAACAGTTTTGAATGCATCCTTCGTTCACCTCGTCAATTTTAAGTGGACTTAAATAATGAGAATTACCAAGAAGCAACCTTTAGATCCTTTTCTTTGAGCAACTTCATTCCCCACACGAAGGATATCTTCTTGATGCTAGAGACAAACATAAGTTCATGGAAGAGGGCCGTGCTGAAAACCCAAGGGGGTCAATACTTCCTCATTACTTCTGGAAAACAGGAACAGTACTTTCCTGAAGGTGTATAGGAAGCTGGCAGCTGCCACAGTACACAAGCTTGCTTATCCATCCAGAAATATTAAGTCCACCAGCATCCATTTAGCAGCAAGCACCAATTATTAATCAGTCAAGGTGGTTTGGTATTTGGTGTGGTGTCGGACTGACAGAACAACTAGCACAGAGTTCAGCACTGTTATTCACGTTTCTGCCATCATATGTTGGATGCTACCCAAGTTAAAGTTTAGTGACCACACTTGCCAAGCCAAACCTCATAGTCTTATTATTTGCCTTCCCCAGAAAGACCAACTAAGAGACTCTGTAATTCTACTTGTTTGGCTCGGTGACAGGTGATCTGAAACAGCAGTGTACCGATTTTATGCATATTTTTAGCAACACAAACTTGACAAGATAATTTCCAGGGACCTTCATTCTTTTCCCTGGAAAACAAAAGCACATTTCTACCCATGCAAACAACATGGATAGAAAGGCAAAAACATTCCTCCCATGGAAACCTAAACTATCTCCTCTGGCTAAAAGCCTACTCAGCCACAACATTGCACTAGGGCATTGAAAAGAACTAGTAACGAATGTCCAAGCAACATGAAAAACAAGCGATGCATACAGGCAACACAGGCAGAATCCACCACCTTCAGTAACCATTACACCCTGTTTTCTGCACCGTGCTTATAACAGGAAAGAGCCCTGCTGAAAACACAGACACAAGACCAGGTATTCAAGATGCTGCAAAAAGCCTTCAAGACGACTGCTCCTAATACCCCAGTGGTTTTCACTACAGCTATGATGCCTTCCACACACACACAAAAAAATACACAATGTGAAGAAAGATTGTATTTTACTTCTAATTATCTGCTGATTCTAGATATATCACATGGCCTTCATGAGTTTTAGAGCAAATGTATTTCAACCATGCCCATGGTGCATGGCTTATAAAAACAACCTTTGGACACCACTGGGTTTTAGAACACTTGGCAACTTTTACGTACACATACATACATGTGTTAATATTCAGGACACACAAAGAATGAGAATCTTTTCACCACTGACATGCTTAGCAATGATTTAGTTCCTGAGTTAAAAGTATAACTTAAGAACTGTTTTGCTTTTAGAAACAAAAAATAAAAAAGCACTATGTATGCATTACTTCTACCAGCATAGAGAGGTGTTCAATGACATTAGGGAAAAAAAATCAGGGAGGCTTTTGCAGCAGATAAAGCAAAAAGCTTCTTCAGTTTTGGAACACTGCAGGATGGGTAGCATGGCTACCAGTCAGTTTGCAGCTGTGAGGGGACCATGAGAGCTTAACAGAATGAAAGAAACTACCAGAAGATCTGGACAGCAAACACAACCTCTGAGCAGTACATGTCCTGAACTGAATAAGAAATTAGAAGAGATACATCCTGAGGAAACTGTGCATGCTGTATGAATTAAATTGAATTAGAATACAATTAAAAGTTTCAATGGTTGAAAGATTGAACTTCTGAGTATTTATAGGTGTCACATGTTCTTCTGCATTATTCACCTTACAGACTGGCTCCAGCTTAGACAAAAAAAAAAAAACCTTCTTCTGTAAAATTCAAGATCCAGTAAGATTTAGTTGCTTTGCAGTAATATCCTCCAAGCCTGCCTTCCTTCCCCTGTCCTCAGTCTCTCTGAAACACCTCTGTTCTTGAATCAATTACCGATGCTTCATGAAGGCATCCATGAATTTCTCAGTGCACCCCTTTATTATGCGCAAACTGCACAGTGATTCACACCAGCATCCTTGACAGTTTGTCCTTTGAGGGTACAATGGTCAAAGTATGGCATGAAGTTGCAAGACACTTAATATTGCTGTTTTATTTCTCTTGTGTTCTAAGCTGTGGGATTCTTTCCCCAGACTTGAGAGCCTAGAGGTAAGTTCTTTTCTGTTCTTCCTCCCTCACCCTTAGGTATGGGGATGTTCTACCCACACGTGAAGTTTATTGTATCAAACACCAAGAACAACAGCTATCCAAGCTGCTCTCATGCTGAATTACGATTATTGTCGGTCAGAATACACTAGGTCAAGGAACAGAAGCAGAGGATGATAATGAGTAGAGATGAAAAGAGGAAACAAGACAGACATCACAAAGAGACTGGGACTCTCATATTCCTAACACTGAACAATATATTCAGTCAACACAACAAAAAAATATGACATTCCTTGCAGTCTAAAAATAAGCATTGTTGTTACTCATCAGAATACGGCTTCTTAATGTTTTGTATGGCTAGAGGACATAAGTGCTTTCTGAAGAAGAAGAAACAGGAAAATGCAGCTCTATTTTTGTAGACGAAAGCTACTAGAATACTTTCAGAGTCAAAAACTTAATTCACATCCCTTAGGGCCACACTCACAGTTCAGTCCACCGTTAATGCTACTTACATTGAGTATCAGGCACCTCAAGGGAAGGGGGGAGCTACTTGCTATCTGCCTAGACATTTATGCTTTGTAATATTTTGCCCTCCTGTGCTTTGCACAATGGTGAAATGGAGACTATACTTTTTCAAAGCCAAAATTTCCTACGAAACCTTACTAAAAGGTTTTTAACTGGAAAACAAAAGCACTTTTGTATGCATGTAAACAACATGGATAAGAAGGTGAAAACATTCCTCCCATGGAAACCTAAACTATCTCCTCTAGTGAAAAGTTTACTCAGTCACAGCACTACACAAGGGCATAGAAAAGAACCCTGAAAAACAGGGGGGTGGGAAAAAAACACAAATAACAGGATTTATCATAAATACTTCAAAAGTTTATTGACAATCATAAATTTCCATGAAAAGCAAAACCTCTGCTAAGGCTTCTCATTTACATAAACCTGCACTGATTTTCAGCATTCTTACAACAGACTGTTGAGGCACGTGGCAGCCAACATCTAGAGGCTCGGCCAGCTGCAACAAGGGAGCAGCTTCAGGACAAAGAAAAGACGGAAGGAAGATGATACTGGGAAGAGCAGTCGATATTTTACGCCAACGAGAAGAAAATTTCAGAGCCTGCAGAAAGAATAGACCTGAAGTTCTTGCATTTTGTTTCAATTCCCATCACATTCCTCTTAAATGGTACAAACATTACAGTTCATTCATAAATGAGAAGTGAAATCCAATGGTATTTGCTATTTCCTGCATTCCTGGCTGGCAACCTGTTCTCAGGGGCAGGGGTCAGTTGGCAGTGAGAGTAAAGTGTTGCAGAGGCACATTGTGCCTCTGAGGCTGCCAACTATCTCATGCATCTTCATGGAGCCACCAATTCCACCCTTCTCCAAATGGCTTACTCTTCTGGCCACAGCTGACATGAAACATAGGTGTAATCAGACTTCTGTCAAATTTCTGGAAAACTCCTTTAGTAAGAACTAAAGGTGACTTAGACACTGATGGACATAGGGCTTTCCTTAAATTTGCTTTCATGCATTCCTCTGATCCTTCATCAGGATGCAGCAGAGTCACATCCTGTTAAATTTGAACTAGCAGTGTCAACTCCGTACCTGCAGATAGAAACACCACGTGCTTCCTGCATAACCAGCTCCTCAAAACTGAAGATCCAAACCAGCAAGGCTTTCTCTAGAAATCCAGAGAACACAAGGCAGAGCTGATAAGCGTGCTACATTAAGTGTGCTGACTCCAAGAACACATTTCAAAGCATTACAAGAGGAGGATGAGATGCACTTTAATAAATCAGAAGCGACTGACATAATCATGACTGATCCACCTGGCTCCAATGGAAAAACACTCATGCTAGAAACAATTAGATTACGTGGATTGTTTCATTTGTTACATAACAAAGAACAGCCTCCCAGGGCACAACCACTTCAACAGATTCAGCCTTAGAAAGTGAGTCATGTCAACCATCTTCAGTAGGGTAGCTTAAACGCCTAGCTTGCGAAACATGTATTGTTCTCAAAATCCTTGTTGGTGAGGAGATACAAAGAGTCTTTATTTGCTTCAACTCTTTGATGATGTTATTCAGTTCAGATTGTTACCAAATTCACAAGGACAGTAAAAAACAAAGGGGAAATCCAAACTAGGGAGAGACATACACCATCTGTCTGCCATACAGCTCTAGTGCCCTGCAACCTACAAAGTCCTGTTGCTACGCAGAAGGAAAGAACGGAGCTATCCTATTCTGCAAGCACACACACCCCCAAGTACCGTAGCTATGAAGCACATCTGTATCTAAGTTACTCTTTTGTGCAGTCTCATCACATGTCTGTATTTGGCAAGACTTCTATCCTGGAAAGTAAATAATTGGGGGAGGGAGGGGAAGGAGTGACACACTCTTATCTTCCTCATTAGATGTAGGCAAAAGCCTTTCAGAAAAGTTTTAAAGCTGACATCACCGTTTATGTCATGAAGGCTAATTAAGTTTTATTCTATAGCTAAGATTGACTGAATAATCCCAGAGACTACAGTCCAGAACACAAGTGTTGTAGAAGTGAAACAGCAGGTCTCAGCCCCTCCTCTCAAAGACATGATCATGTCAACATCAAAGCAACCGATACCAGGAACAGACCGCTGTGTTCGCAGATGGCGTTACTCCTTCAGCAACTTTTTATGTTGGTCACTTCAATTTTTCTGAATTTATTCTTGAGACAAATTGCTTTTATGTCAGAACTCAAGAGGCAGAGCAATGCCATTCTGCAAACAAGTGGGATTTAGTCGCTGTTGTCAAGCAAACACTTCACTCACAGATACACCGTGAACACACTCACTAGAATCTGTTACCTTAAAACTAAAGGTTTAAGTCCAAAACACGTACATTTAAAAAGAATAATTTTCCATTGCGCAGTTTAACACTCATGAAGATGAGCGTGCCATTTCCCTCAAACCTATCCACTGTCACCCAATGATTCAAACACACCCACTCTTGTCTGTAGCTCTATGAGGAGAGCTTTACTTCACCACTGCTTCAGTAACAACACGAAAAGCCAGCTGCCGGTTACTGTTTTCTGTTCACTATTTAGTGATGCTACCTGGAGCAGGATTTTCTTGCTGATAAGACCAGGCAGGCTGGAAGCCAAATGAAGCGTTTAATATAACTGATTACAGATGGAAATAGCCCTTTTTATCCTCTCACCTTGTCCATCCTTCTCCTCTAGTTCATTTATTCATCTGATGCAACGTTTCCAAATAAGAACACCAAATTGCCTTGAGCTAAAACCCCTTTTGATTGCACGAACAGATATTGTTTAATACATTGTTTTATTGACTATACAACAACTAATGATGGAAGCAATGCTACCAGCACAAACCACATTTGAGCACTTTATCCACATAGGTATCTTAAAATCAAGAATTCCCATCAGTTTCAATCCACAGCTTGGCTGCGCTTACCAGCCATGTGTAGGATTTTTCCTCCCCCCAGCTCACACACATTCATTCTTATTGGTGAATAAGTAAGCAGTTTAGTTACAGGTTAAGCTGGAGAACAAGTACAGATAACTCAAGGAGACAGCACGCAATTCATAGACACGCTGCTACTGATATAAGCCTCAGAGGTTCACAGGTAACAACTGAACGAGACTAGACAAGATGATAGGTAGATAGATAGGTAGGTAGAGAGAAGAAAATTCTAGGAATTCCCTTTCTACATGCTGCCAGTGCTATTTTAACTCAGCTCATTTTTTGTCAGAAAACCATGATCTTAAGAAATGAATGTCAAACCTCAGCTACAGACTTTAAGAAAATTATATTCCTAAATCAGCTACTGCTGAATTAAAAAGTGACTTGAAAATGGAGTGACAGAAAATCTTAAACTTCTCTCATGAAAAAAAGCAAACCCTGCATAAGCTTGAAATATTAAACAGATTATATTTCTTTGGTTTTGGATCATGGTGATTCAACTTCAGTTCTCTAGTTCGGCCATCCAGTTCCAGCAGACAATCTTACTTTAAAGGCAATGAACGAGAAGTCTTCGTCTCCTGTGCTAGTCCTCAACCAACACACCAGGAAGACGCAGCACAGGGCAAGACCTACAAATACTTTCAAGTCACAGGATTTCTTGAATTTGATGTAGTTTGGTTTGGAACCCTCAGCAGGTCTCTCCTCCGCTGTCCTGTCCAATCTGTCTTTGGCTCCCCAGATTTTTTCTATCCACAACTGCCTTAAGCAAGGAGCAGTATTCAGCACTCCTGTTAACTCTTTCAAAGATTAGTTTCATCTGACACAGCTAACTTCTACGGGAGGATACTGCAGTCAGCATCATATTTATCCTTCCATTAACATTTTTGTGTTTCTATGAGAAGTGTTGTTTTTTCCAAGGTTGCAAGTCCTAGAAGGACATCATACCTCCTCAAGCCATCTTTCTACTCTTCTGGGTTCAAAACACTCTCTCTTACATATACTAATCAGCACATAGATTTTGGGACAGGAACCACGAATACCTACAGTTCCCATCTCCAAGTATGGGCACAAATGAATTTATGGAATGGCATAATGATACCTGACTTTTTTTTTTTTCCTAACTGACACGGACCAATGAGTTTATATTTTTAGCTATGTGTTATAATTCCACAAATCTCATCCCAGAGTGACAAAACCCAACCCACAGCCCATTTGCTTATGCACAAAGCTAGGATTGTTCTTCTCTCCCACAGATATATCTCAACATTTATGATTGCTTTTACACGCCACTTTATATGCAAACAACCAGCAGAAGCAATAAGGTTTTGCTGCAGGTCTTTATATCATATAATCTTTCCAACACTTTGAAGAACGCTGTTCATGTCAGCTCATCATTCACCCTGTTTGCCAGGTCATTTGGGATACAGGAGTCCTCGCACATACTCCTGTGGAACACTACTTGTAAATGCCCCAGGTTACAAGAACTGGCTACTGATTTCTGCCTTCCTAACTACCAAACAAACCAGTTACATGGATCAATCTACTTCATATCTGTGCTTTCAAGAAGCTACTAGCTTGCTTGTATTCTCTGAAGTTAAATTTGATTTCTCTTCAACATCCACCCTTAACCAAAATCACTGTAGCCACATACAAACATATAATAGCTGTCAGTTGAAGCTTGCTTATTTTTGAACCAGAGATTCGAAGTGCCACTTTCTTGCTATGGAATTTCATTTCATTTGTGCTGGACACTTACAGCTCCTGTCTATGATTTGATTACTACAAATCCGTTCGCCATCAGAACACCAAACT
The DNA here is from genome assembly GCF_009769625.2 of Cygnus olor. Lineage (NCBI taxonomy): Eukaryota > Metazoa > Chordata > Aves > Anseriformes > Anatidae > Cygnus > Cygnus olor. The sequence continues at coordinate 9,013,441 of NC_049175.1, forward strand.
CTGGAAAAATATTGTAGTACCAAATAACTTGGCCAGTCTGCAACAGCATAACAAATAAACATATTTATAACTACAGACTGACAAAACTTCCTTAAGTATTTTAAAGTGTTTTATATTTTCTTACTGATTTTCTGATTAACAGTTAGATTTGTATGTACCCATCAAGGCCAGCCTTTTGAAATACAGAAGCCATAGATACTGATTATGTAATAATTCACAAGTGAAACAGTTTCTCTAAGAAACTGAAAGAAACTGACCTGTAGAACATTAATGATTAGTGACAGTTTGTCCACAGCGTATCTGTTTCTCCCACATTAGCTTATTAAATTACGCAGCCATAGTCATCTGTGATAATGCATTATTTGAAATTAAAGGAAGGTGATGCATACGATTTGTTTTGTTTACTCAGTATCTCAAATTTATTCATTGTAAAGCACTATTTTTATACATTACTATTTCAGAGCACTTGCACAATGGAAAGATTTACACAGATTGGGGTGTTCTGTTTTGTTGTTGTTTGGTTTGGGTTTGCTTTTTATATGAGCTGTTTCCTGATGGACAAGCTGTGCAGGATGCAAGCTTCTGCTACTTTTCTCAGGTCTCCTGCTACTAACAGCAGTAGCTTAGGCCTTGCAAAGCTTAAACCTATGCAAGTTTGTCTTGCTGAGATGCAGGTCAGTTGAATGTCGTAGCTTCCTCCAAATCATCAAAGATACAGATTAACAAGCCTATGTAACAATATTATACAAGATCAGGTTTTACCTAGATGTGATTTTCTACCTTTAATATGATTCACAAAAAGAAACTGTGTATCATACAGATTCAGATTCTAGGGAGAATCTCTGCATCTATGTAGAGCCGGAGTCTCCAGCTCAAAGCATACATGATATTTGAGTCAAGAGAATGCAGGGTGTTCAGGACATCCTCCCATGACACTGAACTTGTGCTGTGTGTGTCACAAGCCACCTAGGCTAATGAGGCTAAAAACACAGGAGTTCTTATGCAATTCAGAAATCATTTGCAATTTAAGGGTTATTCCAGACCAAAAACTTGTTCATCCACCACACAAAAGTAAACCTTTATCAGCTATTTTCCTCTGGCTAAGAAACTAAGACATTTTGTGCAGCCTGAACCTTGCCAACATTAGCCATACTTCTGCTTCAATCAGAGCCATTACAATGCACTCCACAGAACACTACCTCGAGTCATCACGGACTAAGTGCTCACGAAAATCCCAGCGAGCTTTCTAGTGGGAAAGGCATTTCACTGACACCTCGTGACACCAGTTCCCCACATGACCAGGGATAAGCATCCCCCAAACCAAGGAGACTTTCTAACTTCATTTACTATAAGAGACTATCAACAGAACTGTTCCTGCTGAATCCTCCCCTCTAGGACAGGAGATAGCTAGCAAGTGAAGCCCAGATCTCTGCAGCTCTGGAAATCAAGTAACTTCAGACTAAGGAAGATACAATATTCTCAGAATGCCTTCAAAAATGCATCTAATTTGATAGAAGTTTAGAAGCGAGTTTCAGCCTGTGTCCCAGAGGTAGAAAGAAATACAAAGACCTACGCTGACTAGCTAAGCATCTTTGGAATAGTTATTATAACACTGTTTTGACTTTATTCTAACATACATGTATTCGGGTATACAGAGATTTACATAAGCTTTTTTATTGCTTCAACTGAAACAACATAGGATTTTAAACCTAATTATCAAAAGCACCATTAGTATTTTGATCTTCTTAGCATCCCTGTTGGCAAGGAATTTAACCGTGCTTGAAAGCTTCCAATTAGGAAGAGGGCACTACTGTTTACATTTCCAAACAGTGGCAAAAAGAAAATACCACAATCACTGCCATAACTGGTACCTTTTACCCTGTCTCCATTTTCACAGACCTGCATTCTTCTAACAACTTCAGGCAAGCGATGTTCATTTGAAGACTGAAGGCACAACGGCCCTCTAGATAGAGAGCCTGTGCCAACTCTTCTATGTAACGGGTTTATTCCAAATGACCAATCCATCTTAAGGGATGATCAGGTTCAAAAGTAATAGGTTTTACTCTAGCAAGCTTTTACATGAGCAGTTCCATTAAACAGGATTACTCATTAGTATAACACTATGGTAAATGAGAACATTATGTTCATGGAGATCATTACTATTCATTTTTTCACATATTCATATGCATTATTAATTACCTAAATTCAGAAACACAAGGTGCCATGAACAATAAAGAACAATGTAGACATCTTCTAAACGTGAAGCATTTCTACAGCCTTGTGATTAGAAGACAACACTCAGCAGCTTTTGGAGCCCAAACACTAAGACTGCTACGATGAAAGGTGTCAACTGTGAGCAAAGATTTCATTTCTATTTTAAAAACATCTCGACTAGAATGAGTTGTATATTCACGTAGCTCCTAGGTTAACGTTTGGTGTTCGCCTCTTCAGCTTGAAGGTATTAAATTCAAAATGGGCCCGTAAAATCTAGAATGATGCGATCCATTACAGACTTGAGAAACTATCTGCCAATTTCATTCAGTATCACTAAACACAATTAAATATTTACTGTCTCATGCTGCCATGACAAAGCATTTTATCCCTGAAACTGCTTCAGGGAACATATTTTTAAGCGGTTCCCGGTTAGAGGAGAGTACTGAAACAAGACCTTTGCTGCAATGTCACTTCCCTTCCAACACCTTGATAACAAAACGCGCTGCTCTGCACCAGCCCAGGGCTGGAGGCCCACGCAGCGCAGCACCAAGCCTGCCCGGCAGCCAGCACCACCCCTGCGGGCGGTGACACGGACCCCCGGCCGGCAGACCCCTGCGCTCTGCACCGACCCGCCCCCCTTACCTGGCTGCGCTGCCAGGCCCGGCTGCTAGCGCTGCGCCGGGGCACGCCGCTCCCCTTCGCTCCTGCTTTCCGCGGGTGCCGACGGGCGGCCCGACCCCTTCCGACGCAGAGCTGGCGGGGCGAGCCGCCGCTGCCTCATGGCGTGCCGGGGCGCACCTCGGGGCTCGGAGCTGCGGCGGGCTCTGCGCGATGGAAGCACACCCTCAGCGGCACCGCCGCGGAGCCCCCGGCCCCGCCGCGCCGCCCGGCACGCGCCCCGCCACCTCCCAGCCACCTCAGCCCGCCTCCCTCGGGGCTGCCGAGGGCTCCCCGCCGCGCCGCGCCGGGCTCCAGCCCGCACCCACACCCGCAGACCCGGGGGCAGCGCCCGCCCCGCACTCACCGCCGGGCCGCGCCGGGCCCGAGCCTCCCTCCCCTCAGCGCGGCGCCCCCAGGTACCGCCCGCCCCGCCCCGCCCCGGCCGGGCCCGCCCCGCCCGCCACGGAGGGGAGGGGAGGAGAGGGGAGAGGCGGGGCGGGGCGCGCAGCCCCTCGGCGCATGCTCGGGGAGCCCCGCCTCCCCGCCGCGCCCCTCGCCTCACGCTGACGTCACGGCGGGCGGGTGGCGCGCGGCCGGCCGTTGGGCCCTGGCAGTCAGCCGTTAGGCGCCGTTGCGCGCGTCGCCTCACGGAAAGGGCGCGTGGCCCGCTGGCGGTCCGGCTGCCGGATCTCGCCGTACACCTCCTCCTGGCTGTTCGGCACCCCCATTCCTTTGGCTCAGCTTCAGGCGTTCCATTTTTCAGCTCTGACTGAAACGTGGAATTATTTCTCAGTTCTTCCATGCCTGCTGCGTCAGGCCCCTCAGAGGAAGAAAGCTGTGCGGTAGCCTCAAGCTGTGTTCGTGTGGAGGAGAAATAAACGCCCAGTGATTGATAAGCATCACTTGACACGGCCTCCTGACCGGGTGCGCTGCCTGGGCTGTGCATGTTAGTGCCTCGAGTGCCTGCTTACCTTCCTAGACACGGGCTGTGAAACTCCTACACGTTTGTAGGAGCACAAAGGCCTTCTTTTAAAATAAGGAACAACAACTGAAGCTTTTCCATGTCTTTTTGCCTGTACTTCAATCTACCAGTCACGTTAATGCATTTATTCTTAGAACAATTTGAAGTATAATTACTCCCCTGTGGTACAGGAAGGAAAAAAAAAAAAAAGTAGAGATTAAATCTCTTGCACAAAGCTAAAGAGATAGCAAAGCCAGGAAATGAACTCAGCTTTCCTGAGTCAGGCGTCCTTGCTTTAACCACACAGTCATCCTTTCTTTTGGTCATTCTCAGCTTCTGAGTATTAATGTTTTTTATTAATGCTAATGCTCAACAGCATTAGCACAGATTTGACTTTTCTCTACTTTTCTCTACTTTGTTCAACAGAACAACTTTACTGTTCCCACTGAAATTTCCTCCAACTTCTCCATTTCCTTCCCAAAATTAAGAGAAATTATATTATAGGCTCACTGAGGCCTTCTTATATTCCCCACTTCTCAGTTATATTCCCCTTTCTCAGGCACGGTATTTCTCAGTGGCAGGTATTTCTTCAACCCAAATACTTTAAATATAAGCTCATAAAATGATTGTGGAGCTTCAAAGGTGTAGCTCTTGGGCCGGCACACAAATGGGCATAATAAAACAGATCAAGGAACAAATGATATCCTGTCATCACACTTTTCTACTAGAGCAGAAGACTAGGAACACTTGTGGCAACACAAGGGAGGCACATAAGCTTCATGTACTGACCTAGAAGTGGTGGGACAACCACCTTTTTATCTATAGCTTATACTTTTTTTATTTGAAAATGATTATGAAGCCAAATTCTAAAAGAAAACTATATATAAAAAAGAAGAAAACAGCCTAGAGATATTTTAGGGCAGAGTTGAGAGTTCTGCTATCTGTTTAGACATTTAACAAATTGCCACAATGCCTATATAGCCTCAATCATAAGATGCAGTCTTTCCACAAAATTCATAGCTTTTTTTGAATAGTAACTTCAAAAAAGGAAGTATTATAGAATCATACAGAATTGCAGAATGGCCGAGTTTGGAAGGGACCTCTGAAGGTCATTGAGTCCAAACCCCCTGGCAAGCAGGATCACCTAGAGCACACTGCACAGGATGGCATCCAGGCGGGTTTTGAATATCTCCAGAGAAGGAGACTCGACAACCTCTCCGGGCAACCGGTTCCAGTGCTCTGTCACCCTCACAGTAAAGAAGTGCCCCCTCATATTGAGCTGGAACTTCCTGTGCTTCGGTTTGTGTCCCTTGCCTCTCGTTCTGTCACTGGGCACAACTGAAAAGAGACTGACTCCATCCCCTCAACACCCTCCCCTCAGATATTTATACACATTGATGAGGTCTCCCCTCAGTCTCCTCTTTTCCAGGCTAAACAGGCCCAGCTCTCTCAGCCTGTCCTCATACGACAGATGCTCCAGTCCCCTCATCATCTCCATAGCCCTCCTCTGGACTCGCTCCAGTAGCTCCATGTCCCTCTTGTACTAGGGAGCCCAGAAGTGGACACAATACTCCAGGTGTGGCTGCACCAGAGCTGAGCAGAGGGGAGGGGCAGGATCACCTCCCTTGACCTGCTGGCAACGCTCTTCTGAATGCAGCCCAGGGTACCTTTGGCCTTTTTGGCCACAAGGGCACACTGCTGACTCATGGCCAGCCTGCTGTCCTCTAGGACTCACAAGTCCCTCTCTGCAGAGCTGCCCTCCAGCAGGTCAGCCCCCAGCCTGTACTGGTGCTTGGGGTTATTCCTCCCTAGGTGCAGGACCCTGCACTTGCCTTTGTTGAACTTCATGAGGTTCCTCTCAGCCCAACCCTGCAGCCTGTTGAGGTCCCTCTGAACGGCAGCACAGCCCTCTGGGGTGTCAGCCACCCCTCCGAGCTTTGTGTCATCAGCAAGCTTGCTGAGGGTGCACTCCGTTCCATTGTCCAGGCTGTTGATGAATAAGTTGAACAAGACTGGACCCACTACTGACCCCTGGGGCACACCGCTAGCTACAGGCCTCCAACTAGGCTCTGCACCACTAAGCACAACTCTCTAAGCTCTGTTGTCAAGCCAACTGTCAATCCACCTCACTGTCCACTCATCTAGGCTGCATTTCCTGAGCTTGTCTTTGAGGATGTTAGGGGAGACAGCGTCAAAAGCCTTGCTGAAGTCAAGGTAGACCACATCCACCGCTCTCACCTCATCTACCCAGCTAGTCATCTCATCATAGAAGGCTATCAAATTGGTCAAGCATATTTTCCCCTTGGTGAATCCATGCTGACTATTCCTGACTGTTCTTCTAAGGGTTAAACACCCATAATGCAGTTAGTGTAAATAACATAGACCTGCTTAGGTCTAGGAGACTAGTTGAACTACTTAAGCAGTCTAGTTAAACTACTTAAACAATCTATTTGAAACTACGTTGTAAAATACTGCCATTTTTTTCTGCACATCTTCAGTGGCCATATTTCTACAGTATGTCACCTTCACAAACATGCAAAAGCATTTCTAGACAGCAATTAAAATCATATTGTACATGTCTAAAATCCAAATATGCTGTATTTCATTTATTTTTAAATATGTTCCCTCAGTATCTGTTAAAACAAATTAGTATATATTTCATTTACATCTGATACAGTTTATTTTTTATTCCAACTTAGCTTGTATTCACATATGCCGAAAGCCCCAAAGAATATAAATGTCTAACATTTCCATTGAGTCAGTAGGAAGCTTCAAGATTCTGAAACATAAGTAAAAGCTGTTATTTCAGCCTGAGTTATACGTATGGAAATTATATCCTTTTGTATAAATAAAAATGATTCTAAATCAGGCTGGATAAACATTTTTTCCCATATTTTGTAACTAAAATGTTGACTGATAATCCCAGTACTCAAAAAATACCTTTCCACTAGTGACAGTGTTATGGAAATTTATCTAGTGTGTTTGGGATTTTTTTTAAATCCAACGTATGAAGACACCATTCAGTGACGCAGTAGAAAAAATAACTTAGACTTATGTTTCTAATAACTCCCTCCAAATTTAACATAATGTGAAAAGTTGACTGGAATTCAATGAAATCTCTGTAGACTCAGTAAAAACATTTAAATATATTTGGCATCGTACAGCTTATCTTTATGTAAACATCGTTGTAAAAGATCCTGTTCTAAATGAATGCTTATCCTAAGCTGATTGATGTGGTAAATTTTGCTATTTACTAACAGTTTAAATAGCACAATCCTTAAAAAAAAAGAAAAAAGAAAAGAAAAAAAAAAGAGTTTAATAAAGATGAAATGCAGTCTTTTTGTTTGTATAGGTAGTGTCCTCCATTTTACAATATCATTATTGTCTTTAATGCTGTGATATGCAGAAGTAATAATCTACTTATAATCAGCCTACAATGCCGTGGATAACAAAGCAATACAGCTATGCATAGTAAGAAATAAAACATAAAGCAAATAGCAAAAGAATACATACATAAGCACATCACATGTATGTATTTGTTTTCATTTGACAGCATTCATCTTAACATTCATCCACAAGGAGAGATTGTCAGCATCACTCAGCAGTCAGAAGCAAAGAACCTGATCCTTTTGAGCCTCATTCAAAAATTGGTTAGAAATGACAAAAGATACCTGTTGGTGCGGTGACCACATTTGTACATGCTGTTAGCACAAAAATAAATGCAAAATTTGTAACAGAGTTGCTCATTTATACCCCCACTGATTAATCCCTACCTTGAAGTGACAAGACAGCTAAGAGAAACACACCAGTTTGATTCTAGTCATCCTCTCCACTAGGATTGCCAATAATTTTACCAGTCCTAAAAACAGCTTGATTATACGATGTCCCATCAAGCTCTTAAATTAAGAGCCTTGCATTACTTCCTCATGTCTCATTGTAATACATGATATTCTGCTTTAGAATGATTAAGGAGTGTCCAATATTATCTTTATGAGACAATAATTTTGTTTCCTTAAATATTATTTTTCCCAATGGCAGGTATTCTGAAATATGGTGAGACATTACAAGAAACCTAGGATAGACAGACTTGCAGATTAATCCCACCTTCCCTTCATAGGGAAAATTCCCACTGACTAGGCAACTGCATGAGAAAATATATAATAACTGAAAGTATTGAGGTTAATTCATTCTCATTTATCTCATGCCATAGAGGATCCTTTTAAGAGGAATTGCACATTTTCTGAAACTTGATTCATAGCTGAAGCAGACTGCAGAAAGGAATTAACTCAAAGTGATATTCTTTCCATGAATACTTCTTCAATGATATTAAATTTTTATATGCAAATTAGTTTCAATTAAATTTGAGATGAAAACAACAACAACAACAACAACAACAACAACAAATCTGACTGCTCCAATTCCAAACAGCACTTTCAAAATACAGTTCAGGGCTTCAGAAACAGTTTTATTCCCTGTATATAGTTGACCCTAATCTTTCTTGTCTGAACATGTGAAAGCATCCAAAGATAAAAAATGAAAGTTGAAATTCCATTTTTCAGTGATTAGATTACATTTTCAGTATTAAATGGCAATGAAAAGCAAAGAGCTCAAAGATGCAGATTAAAAGATGCAATTGCTTTTCCTCTCTTTGTGCACATGGCAGTAACATGTGCACCGAAAAAAGAGCTGACCTTATCTGAATTTATGTGACCAACTTAACCAGTATAGCTCAATAATTAACTGAATGTCTCAGAGCTCCACTAGAACATTAAGTACAGTAACACTGTTTTCTCAAAATCAGTCACTTGAAAAAATTGTGAAATATTATATCAGAAAATGTTTTGTATCTTAGAAGGATTTTTCTTCTCTTTTATACTTACTCCCCCTTTTCTTTATTTTGTTAGCTCTAGTTACTCAGGAAAATTATGCTTATACATGCATAAATATGTGTATAAATACAAATATATTTATATAAAATGTTACTTTTACATGTACCTTGGTGTGTGTGTGTGTATTAAAAAAGTTGTTCTAGGCATTGGGAATCATCTGGACAATGTAAGTGGATAGTTGGATGATTCCTCCATGGCAACCCTGGGCTATTGGAGGTATAATTTATACAGGTTGATACCGATCGCTCCTCCAGGTGGGGTTGGTTGGCCCGCCTCAACATCAGCTGGAGGATAAGCTGTCGCTCTGCCCAAGGTCCTTCCTTACCGCTGGATCTTTCTGGAAACTTCTGTCAAAGTCAAACATCATTCAGTTGCAGTGAGTGCTAAGGGATTGCTTTCCTGGCAAGTAAGAAAGCTGGATTCTCGCAAAGGCAAAATAGGAGAAATTTTATTCTTATAAGCTGGTGCCTGCCCTTGATTCATGGACTTCTGAAGGCATCATCCTGAGAGATTCTGACAGAAATACTGGCACCAGAGATTCAAATGCTGATGTATCCAGTAAGAGACTTAGCAAGGTTTTGCTTGCTAAGGTTTTTCTAACCAGGAGATGCTGAAGGTGTTTTTCAGTTAATAATTACTAACTGTAGATAGCAGCAAGCTGGAAAGAGAATGAACTATTTTAGAAATGCATGCAATAAATAATAGTGGATATGGTTCAGATGGTTGTCACAAGGCTCAAGGACAAATTCTAAGCAGCATGACTGGCATTTTAATGGCTAAAAATATGTCTTCAATCCACATTGTGAAAAATCAATTAGAAAATGCTGGCAGACCAAAACTTACATGCAGAATTGTGAGTAAACCTGCTGCTCTTCCTGTCTCACTATAAAGATAGCTATGAAAAACACTTTGCCCTCTAGATTCTTTGTAATCAGGGAACTCCTGGTGCTCTGCAAATATGAGCGTATCCTCAGAATACGTTTCAGCAGAGGTAAGGCCATTTCTAATTCATTTCAAATAAACTGAGGTACAGAAGGTGCCAGGGTCAAACTGGCAAGCTGGTGGCGAAGGCAGGGCTGGAATCCACAGTTCCTCACTTCAGATCAGTGAGTTTATGACCAAACCACGTAACACCCAGCATGAAACTCTATGCCCTACCAAAGCGGTGTGGAGAAAGAACATAAAATCCAATACACTTAATGTAAGAAAGCTGTAACAATAATAACAATGAGTAAACTAAGAAACATTGGGGGATATTCACCTAAATGGTGGTGATTAAAAACAGGCATGACTGAGATGCATGCAATTCTCAGAGATGCAGAAAAAGAAGACAATACAAACAAGTGAAAGGAAACCTCCACTGAGAATGCAGCTAAAGTGCAGATCTAACTCAGACCGCAATGATGCACATAATGAAAGTATTAGTAAATAAGCACTTAGAAAGTAATAAACCTACAAAGAATGCACAGAGAGGTGGATAAGCTTTTATGGAATGCCTGGCTTTCCTCCATCTTTTAATATCACTTTGAACTGGGTATTTGATTGCAAGCATTTTTTAGACATCTGATTTTATTTTTATGCTACATTTTTATAATCCACTGCAATCCTTCTTCAAGAACATTATGATACTCTGGCAACGTGACTGTATAAACTGAAAAAAAAATTGAGGCCAAATATTGTATAATTCAATCAGTAATATAAGGAGAGCTGCTGGGTTTGAACACAGTACCTACATGTAAAGGAGGAGCTTGGTGAAAGGTGAATATTCTCCTCAAAGTGAAAACGGGACCACCTGGAGTGTGGTTCTTCCAGTGCCTGCAGTGGCAGGCATCGATGTATGTTTATAGTATTAAATTCCTCCTAAGACTCCAGATTCAGCTGCTGTGTAAATGAGATAGTGTTACACACCATTGCATGGAATATCATTTCCTTCACGTTCATCAGAAAGCACTTAAATAAGTTCTCATTTCAGAGGCAGAATTTCTAATGATAATTAATTCAAGACATACTGTGGTATCCAGAGGGAAAAGAGATTTGGAGGCATTTTCATTTAAAAGAGATACCTTCTTATTACCTCTTGTGAAAATTTTCAAAGATGACAACCCTCATTAATGTGGAAATTCAGCAACTGAAATTCTCTTACTGATTCCAAAGTACTTAATGACAGAAAGTAGATGGGGGAAAAAGTTTTAATGTTAATTTTCTTTAGGATAGAATTCTTTACAGTTCTAATAACCTAAATAAATAAATGCACCCTTCATCCTGGCAGTGGTAGTGCGATACTGTGCATTTAAAGGGCCACATTTCAATACGAAGAAAACAGTAGCATGTGCTGCTGATGCATCCAAATCATGAGCAGTAGTGCAGACTCTAGCTAACAGAAATGAACCTCAGTTTTCCCTGGGGCTGTACTTCTGTTATAGTCCAGGCGTCCTGGCAGTCTTTTGATTTTGTGGAAAGTAGCAAGAGCGTAGAAAGGGCTGCAGATAAGAATATTAAGCCTTATTTGTCCAGATTGAAGATAAGAATACTAAACAGTATTTATCTGGATGTAGATGACCTAGAGTGGTCCAAAGGTGGGAGAAAACAGAGGGGAATTAGACATCAGAAAAAAGGAAAAACAAAACAAAAACAAGCAAAAAAAAAAACTTGAGACAGAAAAAGGGTTTTCAGACCAGAAAGAGAAGGCAATTTTGATGATAAAAGATCAGGGCTCACAAAATATCGAAGACAGAAGTAAAAGAAATAGGCCTGCTGTTTTCCCCCTGAAGTGGTGGAGGTCCCTAGTTTGCACTTGCTTCACATCGCTTTTAATTCCTTATGCTAATGCAGGGGCATCCTCTGCCTAGATGGATACAGCAGAGCATCACTGGGGAGACACAATTGCAAGCTCTAGAATCTTACACCTGAGGCCACGTACAAGCACTTGGCTAAACGTATAGTTTGCATATTCAGTGAATGAATTAAAATGTATGTATCAGATAGAAGCACAATAGCCCTCTGATCTATTTTCTACTTCAGTGCTTATGGCTACATGTAAATCTCCTAGTCTGTTAGTCACTGAAGAAACAGGTGCTAGTACAGTCTTCTGTGCCATTTCATGAGTCATGGAAGTCTATTGTCATTTTAAAAGCAGAATTTAGCTGGCAATTTTAATACATTAGTGCCCAAGGTTACTGGCTTTCTAAAAAAAGCTTAAGCAAGGATCTGCAGTTCTGTGATACTCCTAGCTCTGGGCTACTCCTCCTCCAGGTGCACGCTGTAGATTTCAGTATCAGCTTGGGGAAATCTGTATGTGAAATACAATTTAATTGAATGCATTCTATACACATATTTACTGTAAGTTCAAGATGGATCTGCAGACATTTACCATCCTCAGAAGCTTTTGACTTAAGCACAGTGAATCTACAGAATTATTGCTTAAATGAATGTGGTTCCATAAATAAATTTTAAACATTAAGATTTTGGTTAAAGGGATATTGGGAGACATTATCATTTTGCCTGCAGCCCCAACAGTGTATATCACCAAGACATACTACACATTTAATAGTAATACAGGTATAAAAGATGAATTATGAGTTAGATTCTCTTTCTCACATCAGTGCCTTATTGCTTTGCAAAACTCAAATTGCTTTACTAGCATTCAATGTCTGTTGTTTCCATTACCTACTGTTAGATAGCTTCAAGAAAAACAGGCTACAGAGTCAGTAGTATCTCTTTCTTTACTGGATGAGCAAAATGAAGACTGACACCTGATGCGACCATCATAGTTTTTTGAATGGCCTGAAATTTTTCTTATGTTGCTCCTGAAATTCAATGCATGGGCAATATACTCAGCACCATTTACAAGTTATTTCCCTTCACCTTGAAAAATATTTTGTGGGAAATTATATTCTTCATCAAATGTAAGTGATAGTAGAACTGAAATACGTTCTTTTGATATCATGTTGGTTTTGTAACAATTTCTTAAGAGCTGCTGCACAATGCCATAATCCTGCAAAGAAAAGCCATTGGCCAAACAGCAAATGCCACTAACACCAGCTGAGCTTTACCTCGGCTGATCTGGTGTCTGCATATATGTAGTGATGTTATTTAAGTGCTACGCAGATATGCAGCTCTACCCATGGAACTGTTCTTGCAGAATCTGGGCTTCTTGGTCTTAATAGTGTCAACGATCATATGTCTGTTTATGCACTTTATACGACTTTTTAATTTTTTTTATTTCTGTGCTAGCACAGAGGAGAGAAATGTTCCAACACAGGTGCACATTTAGTTAGCCATGTGTATTCATAATACAATTAGCTAATTTTCTAAGAATAATCTACTAAGTAATTTACACAGATAGTTCTACTGTAGCATTATGTGTGCTTTGGTACACACTTAAAATATTGTGTTTTCTTTTACAAACATGTTCCTCTTTCTAATGTTGTCCAACTGTCCTTAAAATCTGCTTCCTATGTGTTTTTCACATTTTTATGTCTTGTCAGTAAGTAAAAATACAATTGTAAGTACAAGTTCAATGCTAAAATGAACGTATCTCATTTAGAAGAAATGCCTTATGTATTTATGGCTTCATCGTAAGCCATTACCTTTGTTTTTAAAATATATCAAGTTAACTTTACATGGCATAATTGTTTCAAAACCAAGTACAAACTATGAACTACAGCATAATGCCTCTTTCTCAAATGGACGCTAAGATTTTCTTCCCAGACCTGATGGATGCCATGCTTCCTCCTCCCCATCCCTGGAAGACCTTGCCTATAGCATCACCCTTAGTAGGATGGTTTCTAACACAATTCATAAGTAGTTTTGTTTTACTTTCAAGCAAAGAAAATAGCTGCAAAGAGAGCTTCATCAAAGTAGGCTTGCATTCTTCTACAAGGTCCTGCAGAAGCATCACTTGCTACAGTGGTCCATTTTCCTTCATAAAATACGTAGTGTTAGGGATATAATGTTGCCTTTTTGAAATAATTATGGAATTAATACTTTGGTTTAGTCTGTGACATGGGATGGGTCTTTATTGAAAAAAAAAAGTAGCTAATCTCTTAGTACTATAAAGATCATAAAAACTACTCAGCTGCCTGCTTTCTTCCCCAAATTGTTACACAAAAGTACGTTGAGAGCAGTTTCCAGGCACCAAGATTCACTAAAGGTGTCTACAGCTGATGACAAACATCAACTCTAACAATAAAAGTTAACCTGAAAAAAAAATAAAATTAAAAAAAAAAAGCAAACAAACAGAATACAAATACATGGATAGATACTTTCAGATCTTTCCATGACTTATAATTCAGTGGTGGATGATTTGGGCCTTTTACAAATTTAGAAAGCTATCATGATAAAGGTATCAGATTAAGAAACCTGAAAACCAAAATCCTTCATTTTTACACGATTTAGAAACACCTGCAAGGAAAATTATTGCCTTGCCAACTTATGTCTTCTCTAAGCTAAGTGATCTTCTTCAGGGGAGAAGATATGTCTAATTAGTCTATGGCCTTTTAACCAAAACTACTAACATTCTGCTTTATAGAATAAAGAGCACATGGTCACAAGACAGAAATATTAATACCCGCTGGGAATACCAGCTTTCATTGGAAGTTTGACCACTGAGGACTGGACTATGAGCATCAAATTTACTCTGTTGCTCTTTTAATAGTCATCGGACCATAATGCCTGTCAGAAATAATCCATCTTTTTGCTGAGATGTGACCCAGTTGATGACTGCGAATTGAATCTCACTATATTCCCTTTACTACTCCTTTGAGATATATATCTTATTATCCATTATCTCTTTTTAGAGCATGTAATTTCTTATAAAATGTACTCAGTCAAAAGCTAATAATATGTTTCAAGTGCTATATTAGATGGTCTTTTGTCACTGCCAGCAGGGAATAAAGTTAACACTAAAAGTTCATCAATGTGTATAGTAAACAGAAAGAATAGAAACTGATTAGTAAGAGTGTTTTTTATATTTGGTCTGCAAGACTGAGTTCTGTAAAATGATACATACAAGTCAGAATGCATTTCCATATCAAAATGTAGGCAACAGCAGGAGGCTATATTTTGATTAGTGTAGTAAATAGTGTATTTGCCAACTTACAAATAAACTGGGGGAAGAGGGAGAGTGAGAACATACTTAAGATCTTCTGTCTTTTTTTCTTATTGTGGGAAAAAAAAATATCATTATTACATGTCTGATGCTTTCCTGTTACTACCTAAATTTAAGTAGATAAACTAGATCCGTATTCTGCTTGTTTTGCTTATTTTTATCATTCATTCTCCTGCCTTCATTTTTTACATCTATTTATATACACAAATATATATCATATATATTTATTTATATATCTTGCCAATTTACTCTTGGAGGGAGGAATTCAAGCACTCATTCACATTGGCTACTCTGAGACTTGGCAAATGTACCCCACTGCTGAGCCATTTCAGTCATTGCTTTTAACTGCTTTACAGGCCATCAGCTTAGGGGGATATTGAGACAGAGCAAGTCATGTCTTGCTAAAGCAAATGCTTTTTTTTTTTTTTAAAGTAAAAGATGAGAGGAGAAAAATAAAGCAGAGAAGGAAAACAGAGAAGTCCTCTCAGGTTTTGTTTGCTGGTCAAGATGGCTGTCTCGATATTCCTTATCTCTGGCTTTTCTAATCAGTGCATGTCCCTGGATCAGGCCCAGAAACGATGCAGTTATGAGAAGGGTGTGGGGGGGAAGCAGGTGGACTTCTCTAAATCCCAGGGATACTAAGGATGGCAAACATGACAGAAAAATTCCTTCCACCCTCCCAGCTCTTCTCCACAGCCACTTCCCACACTTTTTAATGACTTCAGAAAAGATGTGGAGCAGAGTCATCCCTCCGGCACCCCATCTGCTAGTTGGCTCTAATTCCTGACACATCAATTATGATCCATTAATTTCTGGTTCCATTCTTCCCTTGTTTACCAGACATGATGTCAAGCCAGTCCTTGGGTTGTATCAGTCGATGTTTTTGTTTTCATTAGTTCAGTAAGCCACTCTCTCCATTGTTTCGCTTAGCATCCATTGTGATAGGCAAATAGGACATTTTGTAAAATGCCTCTCACCTAAATACCCAGTTTATAGCTTGGTTTGGCCCAATAAGACCACAGTAATTACAAGAGAAAATCTAGTAGGCGAGTGTATCCTAAGAACCGATCATCTTTGTGCTCTATTTAAACGGGAAAGCTAATGCCATTACCAATTCAAATTATCCTGCCCTCTAGACCTGTAATAACATTTAAGTAAGGAAAGTACTATGTGCTGTGTTCACTTTGACAGCTGTGTCACTCCTGAGTGCTCTCGGTACCAAGAGTATTTCCACAAGGGCAGCACTATTTTATTCATCCTCTGCGTGCAGCGTGACAAGTCATTCTTCCTCTCCATGTAATGCACTAATTAAAAAATAAACATGTAGTATGACAAGTCATGTTCAAAAATCTCTGAAGGACAGACCTGCATACAGCAAATCTGCTGATACTTTGTGCCCTCAACTATGACTTATTCCTGTTCTCTTAAATTACACTCTACTGGCTGATCAGTCCATAAAGCAAATGGACAGCTGCAGTAGAGAGCAGGCATTTTAATAGTAGAGTGCTGTAGACATGGCTGACTGCCAAAGAACACATTGTTAAAGCAAGCAGCATAAAATGAAAAATTAAGATATTGGCACCAAGACCTGCTGGTAAGAGCTGAGGGTCAGTAAAGGACACAGCAATAATCTAAAAGATTTCTTCCACTAGATTAAATTTAGGACAGGCAAAGCAGCCTTGCTTTGGAGAAGCATTCTGCAGTGCTGGGAACTGTGGCGTGTCTCAAAACAAACATAAAAGATGCTGTTGGCTGCCCTGGCTGCTACAGCTTCTGTTCTTGGCCTATTAGTGATTTGGTACAATCCTTCTTTATAGCCCAGTCACAGCTGGACAAAACAGCACCCAGATCTGTTCTGAAATGCACTGTATATCAATGTATATTTTAATATATGTGATGTCTTTCATACTTTTGTTTATTTGAAAAACATCAACAATTTCTTGAAATTGCCTTTTGCTTGAGATGCAGAATAACAGCAGCAAGGCAAGAGAATATGCAGATGCTCCTTCCTCAGTAGCTACCACAGTTACTGCCAGTTAATACCCAATGCACATGAAACCAGGTCTGAGAAATGCTGTAGTGAAATGGCTGTGTACTCATTATTCAGGAAAACCCAAACATATGACTCCCGTCATAGGGGTACATATATTGTGCTCCATTCTTTAGCTATATCATCATGTACTGTACTCAAATAGCATCGTGGTTTTTTTATTGCTGTCCTATTCAATGACTACAGTATAGTCTGTGATGTGTCCCCATTCCTCTCGGTAATTCTATTGTCACTGTGATCCATGGGCTCTTTATTCACTCCGACTTCTTTATGCGAGTTGTATTTTACTCCACAGATGCATGTAGTTTGTCAGCATCTGTATACCATCCCATTTATTTCTGTGCCTAAGAATACATCCTTCCTTTGGGAGAATTTAAAGCTGAAGCAATTAAACACACAGCTACAAATTGAGATGGTCAGAATCTTCAACGTCTTATAGGGCCTGTGGCTTAATATTACAGTATAATCCTAAATATCTTTTGTTTGTTTGTATGCACTCCATCTAAGGCTGTTCCCAGTGGGTCCTGGAGAGCACAGCTATGCATTAGAAGTCTCCTGGACCTGTGATTGTTTACTAACAACAGGCAATCGTACCTGCAGTTTTCATTATTTGGAAACATTTAGCCAAAGCCAAAGGTACAAAATACAGCCTGCATATGTGTGCCAGAAAAATCTTGTTAGGTCAACGCGGTGAGATTTTCTCTCTCAAAGCAGAGCAGCTCTAAAATTTCTAGGATGAATGATAAAGAGTGTCCTTCTGTAAATTTCTGTTATAAACCAGGAGTATTACCAAGTCTTTCAATGATTTACAAAGGTTATAGGGATTGAGTCCGAGCATCTTCAGCACGTTATTCATTATTCATCTATGTTAGCCAAGCATAGCTCTGCTCTCCCTACATTGCATTGGAAAGCAAGCACCGTGTCTGCAATTTTCGGCAAGGACAGAGCCAACCCTGCCCTGTGAGGTGGTGAGAAGAGGGAGAGGAAAGCGAAGACCTGCTCAACCACAAGACGGCAAACACCTCACCAGATGTGGGAGCGTTTCTGCCACATCCACCCATGCTCACGTGGAGGAAGGGGAGGTGTACACCTCCCTGAATTTCTTTTCTCTTCACACCACCTAATGAAGGGTATACCTCTTGGGCCAGACTTCAATCGCTATTGCATTGGACAGCCTGTGATTCTTACACCTTATGGTTAGGACTTAATGTAAGGTTCTTGTCTGACCTTGCTTCTGGATATTTTTAGACATCCTAAACAACCATTGTGAATCATACTGCTTTCAGACATTTTGGATTAGCAAATTATACAGAAGAGCTTGGGAAACTTCACTGATTTCTTTTCAGCAGCTTAATACAAACAGTGGGAAAAAAATCAGCTTTTTTCACATCGCACGCCTTAGCAATAAAGCATGTGACATTTGTACCATCATCTAATTTCTCTAATGAAAATCATCTCAACAGGGTGTGAAATGAAAGCTCATAGATTCATTCTCCTAACCGTCTGCCATGCAAGCTTCAGCGTGGATAACCCTACCCTGTGTCTGACACCCTAATCAAAAGATGCAAGCCTCTAAGACAGATAACCAGACATAGATGTTCTATAACGGCATCCATATGGATTTTTTTGACTTAGCCATACTGACCCTAATTGATTGTGACTGTCCACTCACTTTATTTTACAGCAGAGAGCCTGGCTCAATTTCTCATTAGAAAATTGAATTGCATTTGCATTATGTTAATCCAGGGTGAAGAAACAGGCTGAGCAGAAGGAAAGGTTGAAATCTGGCAGAGAGAAATCAGAGTCTGCTGATGCATTATTTCATTGTCTCACGCTGTACCAATCAGGGCTGATACAAACATAGGTAGTCAGATTACTTCCATTTTAAGCAGCATTATGAAAAAGACTTGGAAAGTGGGACAACTTAGCAGCTTAATATCACTCTAACACAGTGCAGAGACTAATCTCTAATATCTTTATCCTGGACACTCCTTTTCTGGGTTCCCTGTCAACACCTTTTCCCTCTCAGCAGCTCCGTCTCAGCATGGGAAGATCTAGGTCCCAAGCAATTGAGGTCAGTGGTGCAGCCAGACCCAGGGACACAAGGCTGCAGCCCGCAGAAATGTGAGCTGGGAGCTGACAAAATCCCAGCCACTGGCTGCCCCCACCAGGGTTGGGAGGCGAGCCAGACAGACCCCAGCAGGGCCAGCCAGCCATACGGCTGCCCCAGGGCCCACAACTGAACCGAGTCTCTCACTGATACTCAGTGTCTTGGTGACCAGGAGACAGCACTGGCTGTCACGAGCATCTCTCAGCAGAAAAACACCGCTGCTGGTCGTTAAGTGAGTGCATTGAAAATGCTACTACAGCAGATTCTTTTCTGAGCGCTGCATGGGACAGGCCAGCCTAATCAGGGGCTGTGAAGGCTAAGATTGAAAGCTAATATGAATCCTCTTTATCCTAATACCTCCTACACATATTATTGCTGATAAAGCTGAGCTAATAATAAGTCAGTTTTAAGGAGACAGAAGAAACACCACTGCCATAGGCATAATTTGGTGAAGATGAAGCCAATTATAACAGTAATAACAAGAATGAGTGCAATAAAGAATATCAATTTATTGGACCTTCTAGAGATGAGACTGTCATAGTAAATAAAGTAATATACATACATAGTATGTTAACAGTTAAAGTAATACCAAGGCTTGCTTATTTAGTTCCTCAGCCTTCTGAAATCCTCTCTTAAATTTTAAGGCTTCAGTGACATCTGCTGTTGAAGACCTGTTTAATTAATTAGTTGTGATTTAACAGATATTCCCTCTGAGTGAACACTTCTTCCACAGAGTTGGTGGTATTCAATTCTGTTAGCAAAGTTCCCTGCCAGTATGGAAACCTTTTAATCTGATCAGAAAACCTCCAAGACAGGCTCTTCTGCTGTTCTAGTCATCTGACAAGCTGTTAAATCACTCTTGTTTTCTAAAGCAACAGAAATTTTCTGTCTTGCTCCTGCCCTCCCTCCCAAATTTTAGAAATTCAGCACTGTGCATGAACACAATGTGTTTACCTGCCAAGAAAGCTCTTTCTGATGTGTTCAAATCCATTGGAACATCAAGATGGAGCTTACGATCGAAATGGATGACAAAATGTTCTGTGTAAAATGATCCCCAAAATTAGTCAATTAATGCTTCTGTGCCCTCGCAGTAGCTGTTAGGGAGGACTAGCAGAACCGAGCACACTAAAGATTAGCCTCTACTTCATGGCTGAGCTTAATGATCCTGAGAGGAGAACAGAAAGGTGAACAGGCTCCTGTCAAGCCCCCTCATCCAAGCAGTTCAGGAAAGGCTAAAAGCCTTATTCTTCAGCTCAGAGCAAAGGCAGAAGAATTCAGAATTAAAAGCACTCAGTTGACACCACCAGTGATGTGATATGGTGATTACGATCCTGGATAAAAGGCGTTATGTCAACGTTACACTATATTAACAAGATGCAGTCAAGCAGCACGCTGAATACTGCTGTTGCACTGCTCACCCTGAACAAAAACTCTTTTCACATGAAAATTAATGGTCCACGCTTCCATGGTCCATTGAAGTTAAGGCTGCAAAGTTGGGGTCCACAATTTTGCATCCTGGTTCTCCTATGAAATTGCTGTATGAACTCAAGTAGCCACAAAGTCAAATTTTCAAAAGCATTCTACATTTCTGTATGATCAACTACTGACACTTTTTGTTGTTGTTGTTGTTTTGGTTTGTTTGTTTGTTTTCAGAAGCACCCAGTACACCCACAGCAATAATGGAAGTGACTGCAGCATGCATTTCGCACCCAAGGAGCCCTAGACCAAGGTCCACCAAACTGGTTGCCCAGAACGGAGGCACCTAGCAAAAAAAAAAAAAAGTGTCTTTTGGAAATAAAAACTGATTTACTTGCAGATACAGAGAAAAGATACAGAACTGTGAAGTATTTTTATTTTAATATTTGAAGCCCATAGCAGGCAGTGACTTTTTAACTGTATTTCATTAAAACGCAACGTGTTAGAAGCCAGGGGTGAGGTATTGAAGTAAAGAAGCCATGGGGAATGGCCCATCCAATTTTCAGTCCCCCACATCCAATGGAATTTAAACAGTTACCAAACAAATTATTGTATTATTTATTTTTAGTCTTTTTTAAACTTTGTCTGTGATCAAAACATCTTATCTTGAGCATTTTGACCACGGGTACAGCTGTAGTAAACAGAACTAGTTCAATTTAATATTTATGCTCCCTTGAAGGGCTCCAGATCCAACTTTAGCAACTGTTTTCAGATTCTTAAGAGTTTCTGTACAGCTGCCTAAGCAGGGAAGGGCCCAAGGGAGTGAAAAATAATTGGCTGAGGAAGAGAGACTCCTCTCTACCAAAAAGAGGTAAGCACCAGCAATACAAACTTTTAAAGAGCTAAATTAAGCAGCATAAAATCAAAACTCAGTTTTAGCTAATCCTTTTAAGGGTAAATTGTTCCATAGTGTAGAACTACGAAAGAAAAACAAGAAAAGCGAATTATCTGTCTTTCTAAAATGTGTTTACAATGTACTTTGCAGTTAGATACATTATGCATTCTTATATATTATTAAATTTTAAAGCTTGTATTTTTATAAGACTTTCTTGCCAATATTTATCAACTGAAAAAAAGCTGCTTTAATATGGAGAGTTTATTCCAAGGTTATTTCCCTGTTTTTGGAACACAGAAGTGTTGTACCAGTGAAGGGTTCCTTTTGCACAGAATAAGCAAATATTGTGCAATTCACATTTTGGATGTTTTCAGCTGATAAATGGAGTATGTGTTGTACTTTTATTTATTTGTATTTCTTTTAGATTTATGAGAAATAAAAAGGCACAAATTAGAAAACTGTTATATTTAATTTAAACATGATAGTCTTTTTCTAACTCATGAAGTCAGATTAGTAACAGCTAAATAAAGTTTAATATTCTGATAAATCATACGATATATTACCTGAAAAGTTCTCGTCCACATTTAGACCTTATGACTAAGACTTCCTTATCTGATTTTTTATTTTCCAACACAAGTGGAATATGGATAATACCTACCTTTTTAAATTAGTTTTCAGGAGAAATATAACTAGAAATTTTACTTTTATTTGCAATACAGAGCTTATATTGTTCACAGGCCCTCACTGCACAGTTGCAATGCAAACACAATACTCAGCAATCCAAACTTATATTGCAAGCAAGGCCTGAACTGACAAATGAAAAGCTGCACAGTGCAACCACAGTAAGAATCACCCCCTGCCCAAGCAACTTTTCAAAGCTGTGCTCATGTTCTGGCAAACCTCCTGCACCAGCCCCACTTTCCATAGGTGTGCCTTACTTCCTCTGCGGGTCAAGTCAAATGGGGGAAGATATGTTTACACAAGAGATTGCTGCTGTGAATAAACTTCCTGCAGTCTCTCTCAAGGGATTTGTCTTCCAGTACTTGGGGTGCCAAGACTCTGAGAGAATGACAAGAACTAAAATAATTAGTGGGCTTTTTTGTTTTGTCATGTTCAGGAAAAATGGCAATTAGGCTGCTATATTTACCTGGGTACAATTATGATTTTACTAATAGAATCAAAAATATTTTTTGAGCTAAGTATGTGCAAGCTCAATCATTTTTTTGAACTTCCCAATGCTCCAGACTAGCCCATAAATTCCTTAAAAGCATATTTCAGCTTATATGAAAGATGGGTTTTCTCTATCAAATAACGTACAGTAAGTTTAAGTCAGGCTTTTGTATACATATCCTTCCTGGAATAACTTCCATTAGAAATGAATGGCTTCATTCCTAAGTGAAATATTTTAAACACAAAGGCTATGATTATCTCTAAGACCTTCACAGGTAATTGAACATTTCAATAAAAGCAAGTTAAATTCTCTAAGTTCAACTTGCAAAAGCTATTGCAAGATTGTAAAATACTTTTATACTTGGTTTCATATTTTCAGGACCCTATGGGACTGAAGTTGTGAATTTATCATTCATGACAATTCATCATCATGTCCTCTTACCTTTCAGTGTTCATGCTTCTTACATCCATCTTTCTGCTTTACCAAAGGCAGTGCAAAATGTTGAAAGTATTTCTGTCTACCTCTCCATTCCCTTTGTTGAGTGTACGGGAGAAGAAAACAGCCATGTTGTACAAGTGGCGGAACCAGTGACAAACCTTGCTTTCAGGAGACTGCCTTCTCTTTATCTTTCACACATCCTGTAGGATGAAATTAATTCCAAAGACGATGAGAAACAGGAGAGAAGGATAAATAATTTCAGGTACTCCCTGCACAGGCCAATACCAGATGTGAGTTCTTCTCTCCATGTGGAAGTATCCTGCTGAAGAACAGCCATTTCCTTGCACTGCCTGGCTTAACAGAAATCAGACACGAAAAGGAGTGCCCTCAAAATCTAGTGAGTGATGACATCTCTCACTGGGAGGCATCTGATAAAACTTTTTTATAACAGTCCTTTCATTGCAAATATTCTTTTCTCTTTGATAGAAAACAAAACAAAACCCCTTATTAAGGAATTTCTTGTGATTTGTACCTAAAACTACCTCCACCTCTTTGACTGTTACATAGTTTATAATACTTACTTCACAATTGCTAGATTGCATTTTGTCATAGTGCTGTGAAATACATTTGAAAACCTTTTATTAATGTTATATTTGATGTGATAAATTCAATTTTAGTTTCCTTCAAGCTAAATAAGAATCTTAGAGACTGTAAAAACAATGGGTAACCTGATCATTTGTTAGTTCTTTGTACAGAGATTTGCAAATGCAGGGATGTCCCTACGGTACGGCTGATGAGGAAATGGGTTTCATATTTTAATGTATAATCTCCAACTCCCAGGCCAGCCATGGGCAGTAGGTAGGCATCGTGCTGGCACCAGATCTGCCAGCATGCTAAGATTTTCCTCAACTGGAGTTGAACATTACAGTGACTTAAATAAGAGTTGAAGTGATTGCACTCAGGAATCTCAACTCACTCCCATTTGCATGAAAGACCAAAGATTGAAAGAGAACAGTCCTAGAAACACCCTTGAGTGCATTTCTTTTAAAGACTGGAAGGAGCAGATGGCTTTTGGACCCTGATGCTATCAGCACTGTCTGCATGATGAAGCACTATATCCTCACTTGTACTGATTGGGGTCAAATCAGCTCTAGCCTTTAATTCACCCTAACCACTGAGTATTTTTCCTAATTAGAAGATACATCATTATCTATTTCTACAGTAATGATAACCTGCTAAACTCTAATGCATCAATTCCATCTGCATTGCTGTGCATAAACTCAGCTATTTCACCACTCAGAATCAAGAGTTCACTGCGGCACACAAACAGGGAACCAGAAGTTTATTACAACAGCCCTGCTCCATGTATTGCAATGTAGATTGAGCAGCACTGTGATTTTCTGCAGAATTTTATCACTGAGGAGTTTGTAAGGTCATTCCCATGAGAACCTTCGATATCCTGCACAGCCAAACACCAAATACAAAAACAGGAGCACTGTTCTCCAGCTGAGAATTGATGGTCTTTTGTGAAGGACAGAGAAAAAGGGCACCGAACAGATGCATTCCATCTAAACACCACATTTTAAGCTCCTGTAAGAGTTTATGCATTACAGACTGAACTCTGCTGAATTTGACACCTGGTTTAGATCGGAGGCATTCAAGCACCACCCCAACAGGTAACAGATGCGATTCTGGCAGCTACTACAAAGCTATAGGCAAGCCCTCGCAGATCTGCTGGCATCCCAGAGCGCGGTGCGATAGTTCCCGTTATTCTCCCAAAGATGCCTTCTGGGCAGCAGAGCTGTGGAAGGCCCACGTGCCACGCTCAGAAACAATTTAGAAAGTGCTGCTTATTTAAAGAGGATTTATCTCCTGATTCCAGTTCAATCTGCCACGCACAGGAATGTTTTGTAGGAGAAAGAGGACAACAGCAGTGAGATTACTAACAGAGCATCAGGTTTAAAAACAGTTTTCACAGGTCTACAGATTGGTGGAGAATAGACTTTCTATCTCTTTTTCCCATAATTGTGCTCATTCGATATTCTTTATTGCCTTACATTTTTCTCTTCATGCTTTTCTTCTTGGTTTCACGCCCAGCTGGCTATTACCTCAGTAAGATGATGTGTGGAAAAAGCCTCAGGAACTAACAAAATTGATTCAAAATTGCTAGAAACAATTGCATTTAATGCTTCAACTAAAATACAAAAAACTAAATTCACCTGGGAGGTCAGAATCTCTGCACAGAGAAGGTCTGCTTGTCTGTATTATTTTCAACTAGAAAATTAGCAGCAGCCAGCAATGACAGGGTTTTACAGAATATGGAGACCATTGCCGTGTTTCTTCCAGTCAAGCCACTGCCCCTGCATTTACCTGCCTAACCAATGGCAAAGGAAGTATACACATCCCTCCAGCAGACACTAATTTTTGCCTGTAAGTGCTTTTGACAAAGTCACAATACTACAGCATGCAGTATTTTACTGTGAGACTGTACAGCAGCCACAGTTCAGCAGAGCAGCAACCTCAACTGGGAAAAGGATTCACAGACTGGGAAAATTTGGGCTGGCAAATACTAACCCTTACCTATTAACTCATGACAGATCCCAGGTGTCTGGATAAGTTACAACAGAGCGGCAGAGCTTTACAGAACTTGCTTTGCTCTGCATATTAACAGTGGCAGGAAAAAAAAATCTGCTCTGCTCAGCTCTGTAGGATCTTGGTGGGAATTTTCCCTTTCCTAACTACACAGCCCAGTTATGCTGGCAGAAAGGTCTGATCTCTAACGCCTGGCTCAGAGTTGGCCTGCAATTATACCAGCGGCTAGGAGGGAGGATTAAATTGTTTCAGCCTTTTGGCTGAAACGCATTTCTGCTTACTTCACACGCAGCTTAGAAGTGAAAAGAGATGTTTCTAGCCTTTCATATCCAGCATGATCCACCCTAGAAATCTCTATCTTTTCCCAAAGGAAAGGCTTAAGAAAATTTGGCCTGACATATGAGACATGTTTCAATCACATTTTTATTGCTAAGTTCTGGCAAGAAACTCAAATTTCATTTCCAGATTCAGATACTTGCTTCTGAAGCATCAAGAACAGAAGTCCTGTTTCTGGCTTTCCCCACTGCCGGCCAGTGACCAGCCAGTGAGGTACAGCTGGAGCCTTAAACCCCGGGGATTTTGTCAGTGCAAGACCAATGCAGAACAACTGTAAATATGTAACGACAGACTCCATACATGCTCCCACATAAGGGATGCACCAGGGATGAATTTCCATAGGTAGGAATGTTAGATCAGTGCTGTCCAGCGATTCATTGTCAGCTGTCCTGGGCAGGTGTGCTGGGTCCCCCAAGCCAAACAGCCCCAGCAATACAGGAGTGTCATCAGTGACACCGGGCAAGCCCGTTCCTCCGAGGCATGGCCCCACTCTTGGTGTGCTCTCACAATTTCCCTCTGTCCCTCACCTCTGGCAACCCTGGGCTGTTCCTAAGGCTCAGAGGAGCCCTGCCAGCTCTGCCTGCGCAGCTTGGAGCGCACAACTCCAGTGCAAGGGCCCCAGAGCAACATATGAGAACAAAAAGGGGAGCTGTAATTGTCTTGATAGATACCTTAAGCAGATTTTTAAGACTGCAGAGTCAAAAACCATACAGTACAGGCCCCTGTAATATAATCGTTGCTGAAGATTGATGAGAAATGCAAAGTCATATTGAAATAGATTTAGCAATTTAGTCAATACTGGAGCTGCTTTTCCAGATGAGTGCGTATTCCAAAGCTGTCATTGTCACAGTCCCATTCTGACATTTGTCACGTCAAGGTTTTTTTTTAACATTTCTACCAATTAACTAGCTACTGTTACTAATCGCTGGCCTTTTCTTTTCTCCAGCATTTCATTAAGTGCAAGGGGAACAACTGCTTTTCAGTTCTGCTTACAGAAGAACTGAAGGCTGAGCCCACTGCTCCTGCCCGTACAAGGCTTTGCCACAGCTGTGGGTGTTAAGGACCTAATTTCCTGCACTGGGGACAGACGGTGGAGCCTAAACCCCGAAATGAAACAGCTTAAGTTTAGCTTCTAAGAAGCCGAATCGCTGCACTTGCCAATTCACTTTGGGGCAGGGTGGTTCTTAGTGGTAGCTGGATCTAATTAAAATGGCATTACAGAGGTATCTTTGGTTGGTTTACCTGGAGAAGACTGCTTCTCAGGAGCTAAGGGGTCCCAGCATATCAGCATTAGGTCAGTAGTTTAACAAAATAGCTTGTTCGCTTATTATTAATTATCAAAATAACAGGTTGTTTTCTAAGAGGTTATGTAGTATTTTCTTTAGGAGCATAAAAACTTAGATTCTGTGTAGAAACTGTCTTGTTTGGAATTAGCACAAAGCAGGAAACAACTGCCAGCTTGGACAGCAAAGCAAGATGATGTGCTTTGTGTCTGTGGAGCTTCATTGGTTTAGGAGAAGGACCGTATGCCATGGTTGCCTGGAAGTAAGGTTGCAAGGAAGTAGGCAGAACGGCCCAAGAAATCAGCTGTAGCCTCATGGTCTTGTGTCAGAGTTTACCAAACTTTTGGCCTGGAATGCCATACACAGCTACCAAGTTTTTTATTCACTAAAGAAAGGATTGGATGGGTTAATAGTCTCTTAATGCAAGTATTTCATTATTCCATCTGCATTCAGAAGGCATAAGAATGGTGACTTTGTGCAGAGAGAGCATAAACAGCCTTCAGCATGGAACATAAGCACGGATTTATGGCTTCACAGAAAACTGCACTACAAGGAATTTTAGATGTCACTTAGTATGTCCCAGTAACCCCTAAAAATGCTATTTAAAGCACTCCTGACAGCACCTGGGTCTGTGGAATTTGGACCAGGCCCTCAGCAGCTGGATGTGGAGCTCCCTGACAGTGACCGTCCCTACAGCTTGTGACCTTCAGCTCTTTGTCCCCTCCACCTGCTGCCTCACCAGAGGCAAAGCCCACTGCTCCTGGATTGCACAGCCATCCTCCCCTGCAGGAGGTCAATTAGCAGTAACAGATCTCAGCTATTCCTGCCACTCCAAGAACTCTTTAAAAGGTGTGTATTTACAGGACTTGATCTACAGAAGGAAAGGCGTGAGTGGAGGAAGTTGCTTTCTTGGTTAATGTGCAATGATCGAGTTCATTGCAATACTATAGTAATAGAGAAGAATATGTAAGCTTCACATTAAACAGGAACTGATATGAAAGTTCAGCTGCAGCTGTCTTTTGCAGAAATACAGAGGGTGTATGAGACTTATTAGGATACAAAAGATTGTATCTTGGACAAGAGCAGGCAACCTTACTCCATCATCTGAACCAATTGTTCCTTGGAGCAAGTACTTATCTAAAGCCTGCTAAAGAAAAAAGCACAATATGACATCTAAGTATGATATTACACCCCCAGATATAGCTTCAGGTCAGGGTTTGATGATGTCTGTTTGCTTCTTGTATGACTGAAATGATGGCTTAGCCTTGGACTTGCATATTAGGTTTTCTTCTTCCTCTTTTTCTTGGCTTGGCTGAGATTTTAAAAATGAGAACCTGTGCTTAACTATTAACTATATTAACAACCAGTTCTCTCGAGTAAGACTTAAGTACATTCATGTTTAAAGAATAGCTATCATATGATTTAAATTAAAATTTCACCTATACTTGCTTAATTAGATAATAGAAAACTTATTGTACTTGTAAGTGTACTTATACTTCCGCATAAAGTCAACCCGTTATGTAGAACAGAAGTCTGTTTCATATCAACTATTTCATATCATAATCAGGACAAATTCGAGCAGAGAATTACCACACGGTACCAACACCGTCAAAAAAAAAATCAAAATCTGAACTTCACATGAACAGTTGCAGTAACAGATAATAGCACAGAAAAAAAATGAAAGTGATTAAGTAGACTATTTTTCAAGGATTTGTAGATTATCTTCTGATTTTTTTTGTTTCCCTAGCACAAAGCAGAATATGTATTTAATATTTTTAATTAGAATAAATGCTTCACAGCAATGTGAGGTTTCTAGAATTTTGTTTGACAAACATTGAGTTATTTCAACTTAATTGCTGTAGTTTATTATGGCATTTATTACACTTTTATTTAGTCTTGGTTATCAACAGTAATGCACCTATTCTTATATTTCTGCTTCATCTTCACAGACTCGTAGATGTACTAATTTAATTAAATTATTTGCATTCCTTTACTGACTATAAACTTAGAGTTACTAGACACTTCCCAGTCAATGGGATGCTTGACAGCAACGCCATATACCATGAAATAAATCCAATTCAGTTAGTCACTCTTGAGAAAGAGTTTCAGGTTGCTTTTGACATAGATACTCTGGTACCAGTAACTGCACAGGCTGATCACAATTCAGTCTTGAGGTAGGGATTTATGTGATATACAGTTTCAAGCTGCCAAAGCAGAATGGAAATTGCTTTTGGGGTATGTCCTCATGACGTAAGAACAGCAATAACAGAAGTAGCTCTAACATTTCACCTAAATCATAGCTATTGAGCTACAATTTTCTAAGGAGCCTGCAGAACTAAAAGGGAGTATAAGTCCATGAACATGTGCTGCAATTGCTTGCAAAACTGAAGCTTCTTTCAAAAATAAGAGATCCTTTCCCAGTTTCTCCCCCACTAATTCCCAGAGAGCGGGATATACAGCCTTAAAAAGGAATCAATGTTAGTATTACTTATGGAGTCGCAAAGGTTAGCAGTTACTTCCAATGCAAGCATGGACAAGCATTTTGCAAGAAAACCAAGGAGCACACTTGCACTGCAGAGGCTTTACCCCATTTCCTTCAGGAATACTAATTTGGATGGGCCCACAGTGCCAATTCCAGCAGGAGAGGTTTTTATTGTTATTTATTTTGTATGCTTTTCAATTAACATAACTGCACATTAAAGCAGAAATAAAGCACAAACTTTTCTTTCTAGGCCCCAGCAATGAATGTTTGCCTAGGGTCTAAACTATTGTTTACAGTAGTATTTGCTTATGCATGTGAAAACAGCCGCAGTATACAAGGCCAAATTCTCAATTAGTATCAAAGCTAGTTCTCCCCCATGTAAACGTGCCTCTGATGAGCAGACCCATTTTTTTTTTTTTTTTTTTTTTTGCAGAAAGCCAGAGTTCAGAAGTGTTCTCCCACCCCCGAGAGGCAGAGAAGTGTACATGTAAAGATGACAAGCTAGAAAATTTGCATGAGTTCACCAAGACATTCAGCAAGGCCAGGATCTGCCCTTTCCCTCGCACAGATTTGGAGTAAAGCTGGTGGATTTGCAACCTCCATTTCTAAGTAAAGGGACTGGAGGTTGTCCCTTTTTTCTTTTGGCACATTCCTTGGGGGTTATTAGGGACAGGGAGGACTGCAAAGGGAGTAGGAAGCCATGATCCTGGCTGTGCCACTCGCATCCACAGCGATGCCAGATGGCAAAAGCAGCACTCGAGCTTCTGTGCCACCTGTAGAGTGGAACAACAAAATGAAGAGAGGCGTGCAGGAAATTACAGTGAACAGAGAAACACATCACCAGCGCTCTGAGAGCACGCTCTTAATGTCAATCCCTGTGATTGAATTTGTAAAACACAATGAAAATCTCACGGGCCTTTTAGGCTCCTTGAAACCCTACTGAGATATCCCCAGCTGTACCAGACATATAACACGTAAGAAGACAACAGAAAGCCATGTTTCTCTCTTGCAGTGGCATTGAAAACAGCAGCAGCACCTATTAGAGTAGCCCTAGTCCACATCAGTCAAGTGGCAGGGGGGTTACAGGGTGTCAAATGGGCGATGCAGCAGCCAGCCTCACATCACTCCCCTTCCTGAAGGGATGCATTTTTCACTCTCACGGAACAACAGCATTTACATATGTGCTACTGGAAAGATAAATCCCACGTGCAAAGTCCCATCCAGGTCTGCAGCGCTGCCTGCGTGTTGCTTGCCATCATTACGACTTCTCCCTGGGAGATGACTCCTCTTGCACCTTCCTGAGAGGGGAAGAAAGTCCCCTGCCTGCTGAAGAGCTAGGCACCAGACCCACGGGGGTTAACTGATGGCCCAGGGAATTGATTTGTCAGCAGCGATACAACAGCAGGATGCGCTGCAGGATGACACAGCAGAATGAGGGAGTCAGACCCTGAGGGATCTAAAAGGAATTTTCCTGGCCTCTGAGCACCATAGGTAGTTGTCGAAAATACATTTTAATGTGCTCATGAGACTGAAATGGATCTACAAGTGGAAAATTCCCTCACCTGTGAGGGCATCCAGCAAATTCTGCAGCAATAAACAAAATGCTTTCCTCATAATCGATACACAAGTTTAACTTGTAGGCTCTACAGAATTTTTCTTATGTTTAATATGAGGGAGAACAGGTACAGGACCTTGCTGGAAGAAAAAAAAATGCTTTTTCCTTCAGTCTGTGACAGCCTATTTGGCTTCAGCCTGGGCTACAAAGCAACCGATGCTGCTGCTGGCCTCCTCCTTCACAGCACTCTGCATTAGTTAATTAATAGCCTGATATATGCAGGATGGTGAATACATTTCCGGGTTAATTCTGCCCAAATATAGGACAGTTACTAGAAGTTGCTTGTGAATATCCAAAACCCAAATTCAGCCTGTACAAAAGGTCACCAGGGCAGCTGACCTAAACCAAAGGGGTATCTACCACCCCATATGAGTGGGAGCCTTTGCTCCCACGCCTCACAGCCCTTCTTTTCCCTTCAGTGAAGTTACCTTTATCACAACCAGGGAGCCTTTTTCTTTCCCAGCTTGCTTTCTTTCCCCACTCTGCCTTTGAGGAGGGGGAGTGAGAGCACACTTGTGGTGGAGTTGAGCTGCCAGCAGGGTGAGACCACCACAGCCCTCTGAAGGAGTACGCTGTGCCGCTGCTCCTGAGTTCCTTCAATGACATTTGTAGCTAAATTGCCATAGCTAAGTGGTGGTGCTGTAATTATAGTTTATGAGTTTTTCTACTCAAAATAGCCCTTTTCTTCCTCCTACAAGTCTCTCAAGCTGCACAATAGCCTGAAGTAGATCATGCAAGTTCTAGCCCAGAAATTCTAAATGAACAGAATAGCCATTTTAAATTGTGAGTAAAAAAAAAAAAAGTTATTTTAAAGGACTCCATGCCACCGAGTCCTGTTGTTATGTGCGTCTACCTAGCCCCATGCTGCTTTGTGCCCAGCTCATATAAGAGCTGATTCATGGCAGTACCTGGAGATGAGATTAAGACTTCCCATTGCATCCAAGCCCCTTCCCTTTGCACTTGGGCAGTCTTTACTACAGTTTTAAATGACCGTATAGCTCTCAAACAGCAGGAACCTATGTAGGGCATTTTTATGGACTGCCTTCCAAACAGAAGAATACTGCAGAGCTATTGAAGTTTTCTAATGTATTTTCTGGGGGTACTGATGGGATGTCAGGTTTTAAAGATTTCTGGATGAGTCATTTCCAGCTATATCAGTTGCAAGCACCTCAATGTAGTGATTTTTGCCTCAAGTGACAACAGATAAATTGCATCAATAACCTGACACTCTTACGGGCCTCACCTGCAGAGGGATGCTAGGGTATGTAAGCCTCCGGCACAGATGACAGAGTGCCAGAAGGGTCTTAAAAACTCCATATTGTGAGAGACAGACTGCACCTGGAACAGCGGGGGCAGATGCCAGGCTACATTTCATCGACACTTTATACCATGGGCACATGAGACTCACTGTGGTGTGCAGCCAGCTGTGCCTGCAGGGGAAGCCCAGGGTCAGGCCAAGGTGACCCCACAGCAGCTGAGAACTGGCCATGCCCCTGGTTAATCTAACCCTACCCTGACATTATTAATGTCTAACTGGTAGGAGATCTGCCTGCTCGCTAATCCCATACCTCGCATACAGACATCCAATCAATCATCATCTCATCCTTTTAGTAGCAAAGTGTTTTTTTTTTTCTCCTCAGACATTTCTTACAGCTCTTCCATAATTCCAGGCCCTACCCATGCCTACTGCAGTCCGCAAAAGGCCCCCATTGGAGTAGTTCCTTTGAAGTTTTCTTCCATAGTCAATTTAGATTTGAATTAACGTTACAAATTTTCTACTCCATTAATTTCATTACAAGTCCTTTTATGCAATTGAGTAATTAATTTCAATTCTCTATAAGGGCTTTCATTAAACTATTGCTATTGTTGAAACCCTATTTTCCTCAAAAGAGCGGGTGGGACATTCTCTGGAAAGACATTTAAACTGCTCTTCAAATTTAGATAAAGTCAGTGATTTAAATTACTCATATATTATTCAATTTAAGTTTTATGATGTTTGCAGCCCCATATCTAAAATTAAAACGAAGGCTAACTTTTCTCACAAGCTGATATGAGAACTGCATTGTTTCTATCTCCTTAGTAGCCAGCTATGTTGATTTGCATTCATATTGTAGTTATCTATAATAAAGTAAGTTAACAAACCTTAGCTGATATGCTCTACTTAATCATTTCATTTGTAAGTAAATGTGAAATACAGGTGACAGCCTATATTTATTTATACATTGCCTTGGCAGCATGAGATTTAATTGATCTACTGTGTCTCATAGAATTGAAATCTTTTGTTCCCTTTTTCTTATAGTGCCTACGAGGCACTAACAAGCACCACAGCATTTTATGTGTGTGCAAAGACTGTGGGAAAACAGCATGCATGATCCCAATTCTCCAGGCTCCACGAGGGGAAGGCAGGGGGGAGAAGAAGTTGCCGCGTAAGATCTTTGTACTTTGAAGCTCTGGTTGCCCTAGGTGCCTCCCCAATGGGATCTTTTCCATGCTGCTTCCAAGTGCTCTACCCACTTCTGGGTCAACACACAAAGAAAGCAGCAGTGCTGCCCTGGAGGATGGAGTGACCACTGGAAGGAAGGTCCCTGTCCCAGGGGACAGAGGCCAGCTCCTGCAGGCACCTCACACTGCCCTCGGTGGCAGCACCACATCACCTGCCCGGCTGCTCCCGGGGGCCCTCAGAGCCCACAGCTCCACAGCAGGGGTTCTGGCTGGAACTGGGGGAACACATACAGTGTGGTGTAGGTGCTGTATTGTACAAAACGATGCGGTGTCCAAGGACTGACACCCTGCCCTGAAGGCTGAGAACAGGGCTCGAGTTCTTGCAGACACGGTAGTTGCTTTGTCCAGGCTCAGGAGAACTGTGACAAGTCTACGTGCTTATTATTTGACTTCCTGAGCCACTTTTCAGAAGCAAGCATTTTTTTTACCTAGAGAAAGAGCAGAACATGGTATCTATTCTGTAAGAACAAACATGAATTTTCCATCCACATTTTGACAAGGACTAAAGGGCAGCAGTGAACAGCAAAGCTTCAGATTCAATAAGCTACTTAAAGCAGCTGTGCTGATGCCTCTAGCCAGCAGTGTGCTCATTTCAACAGCTGCATGGCATAAATAGAAACTGCTCACTCTTATCTCTTGGCTAAATAGATAGCTGTGGGCTTTAACCCCTGTAAGGGCCCTGTACAGTTCCTTCAGGAGAAAGCAATTGTTTCCTGACTGAAATGCCTCTAAGCACATCAATGACAAGCTGCATCACCAGGAGACCTGCTCCAGCTTCCTCTTGTGTACATACTGAAAGTCCCCAGGTCTCTGCTGGGGTTTGAACTAAGGGAATCTGACCCGCAGTTATCCCAATGTGGACATAGCCTAGAACATTAAAAATTAAACAAAATTAGTTATTTAACTGAACACTCAGCATATTTCCTAAAACACTTTGTTGTTCCCAGAATATATCCAGGACTCACACACACGCTATGAGGCAGAGCTCACGTCCATTAGCCACTTGTACACCACAGTGGTCTGGCCTGGTTCTGCAGTCCTCAAAACTTCTGACTTCTGCAAGAGCAGCAGTTACAGTGTCCCTGAATGCCAACATACAGCTCCACATACAGCAATGTGGCTCACCATAGGGAGAACAGAGCTGGCTCCAATGTATTTGGATCCCCTGACCCCCAGGTTTGTGGTATAACAGCAGAGTCCTGTTATATCAAACAGCAAACAAAAAAACAGCTTATGTTGCTAATGGTCTGCAAAGACAGTGTGTTGAAGTTACTACGTGACCAAACCAAATCAAACCAAGCAACCCACTGGCTCTTGCTAAATGCAGTACTTGATATATTTTCAAGCAGTGTGATCCCTAAGCAGGGAGCTGTGGACCACACGTACAAGAATCACTGCATGGTACTTTCTGTACAGAAGCAGGGTTTCCCTAACTATAGCAAAGATACCTTCCAAGCTGAGGAAAAAAACATCAAGGGAGGACTTTTTCCATTATCTGCTGAATTAATGATATGTCACAGTATGATTATAAGGCCTTGCAATCAAAAGTTGAGGCATGAACTATAAAAGTTTCTTTTAATAGAGAAGTCCCAGGGGGCTGCTCATACATCCTCTTTTCAGCGCTGAAAAATAATGATTCATCTATCGCTCTGAAAAGTGATTGCTTTTCAAATTGAAAAATCATAGCAAACATGGATGTTACAAATATTTCCAGATGCAGCTTTGCAATTAGCATCAATAGCTACTTAGCATATTATGCTAATTGTGTTACCCAAATAGATGCAAATAATATGAAAAATGGGGTGGGTCCATTCTTAGCTGCCTTTACAGTGTTGGGCAATTATCCAATTAGACTAAAAGATGCCTCTAGGCTAATCCCTGCCTGGATGCTCAAGACAGCCAGGCATTTTTAGAAACATTACTGGTTGTCTGGAAATGCAACTTGTTTGTAAAACTGCATCATCTGTAACACCAGAGGTCCCTAAGACCTCCAGATAAGATGTGAGAGGTAGCCATTAAGCAAAAAGCTTTACCAGTAAGGACAGCTGGCGAAACAGAAATTTCAGGGGATTTGTAAGGGAATAGCAAGCTTTTTACCCCTATGTCACTGGTTGAAATCCAGTCCAGATGGGAGATGAAAGTAATTGAGCAGCCCTAGCAGCTGGCCAGCAGCCAATACAATGGGCTCTGCTCTCCGACCCAGTTTAATGGGTGAAGTCCCTGCTCCAGCCTCCAGGCATTTCTGCAGGAGGGAGCACCTGCAGAGAGCACCCAGGAGCTAAGTAGAAGCAGAAATGAGCTATGGTCCTAATAAGCGATCCCTTGTGTCTGGGGCACTGTCTTGAAGGCCAGAGCTGTGCATACCCCACAATCTACATTACAAGCCCAGCTTCATCATCAGAGCCCGGTTTCTCACAGCTGGGGTCATGTTTTGCAGCAGAGCCAAAACTTTGACAAGACTTTGAGAAAAGCTTTTGTAGTTCATGTCTGTGGCTGCGAGCAGCTGAACTACGAACTGAGGGTAAGACTGTCAAGGTTAACTGAAAAGATAGTAGGAATGAAGAACTGAAGCTGTGTCGTGGACTGAGAACTGTGAACAGTGACACCACTGAGAGCCTCTTAAAAAGTCCTTTAAGCAAAATCAAAACTCATGAACTCTTGGTTGTCTGTTTCTAGTCCCGTGAAAGAACACAAGAGGACAACTACCACTTGATCATTGTTTTTAAAACTTTTTATATTAAATACCATGCTTTATTTATTATTTATTTTGGCCAAAAACATATCTTTCTCCCTCACATCCAACTCATTTGGGGGGAGATTGGCCAGGGAGGGTGTGTGCACCTTGTGCAAGCCCTGGAGACTGCTCAATGCCAAAAAAGTTACAGAGGATAGATGAACGCTTACACCAGTTTGTAGACTTGGGATGGAGAAGGAACTACCCTACAGAAGACTGTTAGGAAGCCCTGGGGTCTTACTCATCTTCCTGTAAAGGAAGACTCACAGCACACTCCTACTGAGCATGTGCAAGTTGCAGCTGGTAAGTGACCTGCTGTTACAGGTGGGGCTAGTGGCAGAGCCCATGATCTTTGCTTTCTTCCTGGACACGTTTCAGTCACAATCCCTAATCACCAGTGCAAAGTCCCTAAAGATACTGAGCAGTGTTTTGCAGTGCCGGGAATAGATGTATTATGGACCTCTCCACATGAAGTAGATGTGTACGAAGTTTTTCTGCAGTAGCCCAGGATTTGAAATCCTGAGGCAAAGTTCATTACTGGCACTGCCACCATTTTGAGTAGCTCTCCTGGGAGCAGGACAGGACTGCTTTGTATTTCAGCTCCACCTCCTCAGCCAGCAGTTAGCTGCAGAGCCCAGTCCAAACGGGAAAACAAGCCTGGAGCAGCCAGTGTCCATTACATGGCTGTGTGGGGTCAGGTGGCATCAGAGATGCCATTACTCCCTTCTCACCCTG
This sequence comes from Cygnus olor, assembly GCF_009769625.2. Classification (NCBI taxonomy): domain Eukaryota; kingdom Metazoa; phylum Chordata; class Aves; order Anseriformes; family Anatidae; genus Cygnus; species Cygnus olor. The sequence goes on from NC_049175.1 coordinate 9,050,633, forward strand.
TGTTCCTGACACATGAAAGCTTCTAGTGTTGTGAGCCCCAGCTCATATACTGACACACCAGGCATACGCCACGGCCCTCAGTGCTTCACAATGAGTCTTTATTTTGTATGTAGCCTTACCATGCTGCACATGAGATTCAATGGCACAGCTGCTAAAATTTGTGGCAGAGCTACACAGCTTTATGTTGCTGTTTCATGAATGTACAAATAAGCATGCGGTTTGTCACAGTATGGAAAGGGGTCATTTTCTCTAACCCTGCTAATCCTAAATAAGCAGTAATGATAAGCACCTTTTGCAGGCTCTGTTTATAGTTTAATCCGCATCTACTCACAAGAATCAAAAGCAGAAAAATATTGTAGAGGTATTAAAGGAAAGCCACTGTTACACTTTCAGGACATTACACAGAACTGAAGTCAGACACCTTTTAGTGATTTTAGAGAGAATCATGTGGCTTAAATACTAGACAAGGCTTTGAAAGTCAAGGAATTAGAAGAATCCACCTGACCTGCTCTGTCTGCGGAGCATTCAAGAACAGTAGTGAACATGTAGCACAAATAATTGAGGGGAAAAAAAGCCTTAAAGAATGACTGAAGCTCCTAATTAGCTCTTAACTTGAGTTGCACAGAGACCTCCAGAGAGGCCTGTAAAATAGGAAGATATAAAACAAAGAAATTTGAGATTTAATCTAGAAGAGGGAACTACTCCTTGAAGAGGTATGTCACAGCCTATTAAGGAATATCTAAAAATCACTTGGCTACAGAAAGCCCCAATTCTGTAAGGGGGTTTACACACAAGCTAAGCATCTGTGCTTTCAGAGTCAGCATATGGCAAAACAGTACTTCCCAAGCAAGCGCTCCATCTTCACTTTTCACTTTAAGACATCTTTTAAACACAGGGCAGCTCTATCCCAGGCAGCAGTGCATGGTGGTGTAGATCATCTCCCTAGTTCATACCTCAATATAGTATTTCTAGGAAAGTTATAAACTGCAAACAAGCAACGACAGTTATAGCTATTAGAATTTATATTTAACTCTTATAATCCTGTTTAGAGGCTCATTTTATAAATATTATTAGGGTTCATTGTCTGTTACCCTTCAGGTTTTCTGGCTACCAATTACAGACTATAGTGTAACTGAAAACCATTAAGTATATCCCTCTACCATACACTTAAATTTAGTCCAAAACAAGACCTAAGTGACAAGAGATAAGCACAGGAGTACAAAAACAATAAAACAGAATTACTCACTATGACAGGCGGTGATCACAACACAGCAGCACAGCCTAACTCTTAAGTTTCTTCACATGTTGCTGCGACACAGTAGTTTGGAAGAGATTTGGGTGGAAAATCACATTAACATTTACATAAGTTTATTAATATTTGCTACAAAAAGCCCAGAGGAATTTAAGAAATCTGTTGTACTGGAATAAAGCATACATCTTTCGCAGCCAAAAGCATGGTCAAGGCTAGTGTTATGGGCCAGTCAAAAACAGTCAAAACAAGATAGACTCCTTGCCTTGGCATGCCCCAAGAATGCAGGAAGTTTGCTAAGGATGGAGAGGAGTTTACTTTTCCTCATGGGAGCTTTCCCCATTTGGTCACAGCTCAGAGAGTGAATGTGCAGAGGACTGAGTCCCAAATGAATGCAAGTCCTCTTTGTCCCATTCTGTGGTTCTGCAGATGCATGCACACATTCATAATTTATCACCCTCCGTACACTATTAGATATATTACTTGTCAATGTATAATAGAGTTGATGATGAGACGTGAGAAGATGCAGGGGTCCACGTGGGCTTGAAACCTCCGTTCTGTATTTCTCCATTTGTGAAGATTTCTCTTAAATTATAATTAAATTTTCTTCTTAAATTATACTTCCTGATAAATGCTCATTTTATTTTTCATATTAGCATTGTCTGTACAAAACATTAATATATGAAATATCTATAAAATGACAAAAGCGAGATGGAAGAAAGTATTTCACAGATGTAAAACTGCTTTAGAACCCCAGCTGAAAAATGTTACTGCTATTTTGCTGTTTTTCCAAAAAGGTATTCCAAAAGCCCTGTTTTTCCTGAAAATAGTTGTACCTCACTGTTCCCTACATGTAGTTCCTCCCAGATGGGAACACAAGGATGGACTGGAGAAGCTAACAAAATAGCAATAACATAGCATTTTCTTGAAAAATATGAAAGCAGGTCACAACTGTGCAGTTTAATTAAGGTATTATCTGTTTTGCAGAGGGGGAAAAACCATAATCCATGGAGAATTAACAGATTTGTTGCCTCCAGTCTTGCCTTCATCCTCATCTCACTGCTCCAGAGACCGTGCTCAGAGGAGATGGGTGCCTATGAGCGACACAGGAGGACCGCAGCCCTTCTCCAGGAGCCCACAGGCTCCAATAACCACACAATCTCAATAGCAGCAGCACTGTGCATCACCATTGTAACAAACTACCTCGGGTCAACTGGCCAACACATCTATCACCAGATCTGGGACAGCAGAGCAGGGGGAGAGCCGCAGCCTGCTCCAGCCCGTGACCCAGACATGCCATATGCTCCGTGTGACAGCACCAGGGAGCCTCTCTGCAGCTGACACACAGCAGACCCAGCACAGTCCTGCTTTTGGAGGACCAGGAGAATAAACTCTTCATTTTTGGCTGCAGACATGTTCCAGGAGTTCAGCAGCATTGGTCTGTGTATCCTCCCAGGCAGGGACCTGGGAAGTGTTCACCTGTGACTAACACAGTGAGGCCATGCCTGGGGCTTACAGAAATAGACAGCAATAAGCAAGGAAACACAAAGCATGATCTTTACCAAAACCTAAGCAAACAGCCTGTCTGAAAAGAGGTGGAGTAAGGTGGTCCAGCGCCCCCAATGCAGGGCAGACATCTGGCAATGAGATACAGATTACATGAGCAGGGACAGAAGGGACGGTGAAGTCCCAAGTGGATAAAAATAGTGGGTGAAAATTCCATGTTAATCTTGGAGGATAAACACTCTACATTAATGCTTTCAAGCACTTGCTTTAGATATATATTCTTTAAAGTCAGCTACATGTTTTATAATGGAGATCACTTCGTGATTGCTTTTATAGCTTTGTTTTTACCATAACCCTATAATTATTAGGCATTTATTCATTTCTACAGAAGATGGATGTGATGGATGCTTCAAGGATGTGAAGCAACATATATTGCTAACTGAACACTGAATAAAAACTTGAGATCATTTACATGACTGGCAAGTTTTAAATTCAAATGTTTTAAGCATAAAACAAAGCAAATTAGCATAGAAAGGCAATTTGAGGATATAAGCACTTCTATTTGTTCTTTGTTATAGACCTCTCGGTTACCAGAAGCGCAGCTTTTTATCTTCAACTTTGAGCCCAGCCTGATAAACAAGCTGACAGCAAAAAGCTTTCCTCGGTATTAACCTTTCCTTTAGTACCCTCTGCTGGCCAAAACAAGCACAGACAGGAAAGTCAAAAACCCGACCTCCCGGAATAGAAAAAAGATGCTGAAAAGCCATCCCGACTTTCAGCAGGGATGACCTAATTTGTCACCGGGGAGAAAGCTAACAAGCACACTCAGCCCGAGCTAGGAAAATCAATACAAGGCAATGCATCTCTCAGAGCCTAAGCAGGTTTTCACAGTGCAGGAAGTGACACAAACTCTCCCAGATGCATCATCAGCCGTATTTGCTTTCCTAGCATCAGCTTTCATCAAAAATAAAATTAGTGCTTAGTCACCTGGAAAGACCGGTGAAAGCCTTCGGTGCTTGTCTGCTCCTTCCTCCTCCTGCCCGAGGAGGAAGGCACCCGCATGGCACCATAACCCAACCTGGGGCACAGTCCTGCTCTGGGGGCACGCTGCTGGGAGGGGACGGCACCCTGGCCACCTCCGGGGTCGGGACACCCCTGCCTGGCACATGGGAGACCTGGCAGGCTGCATCTGCTCCAGGTTTTGCAGCAGGGAACAGGAAGAGTGGCCCCCATGCATGGCTGAGCAGACCTAATAGTTATCTCTATGCTCTAGTCCAGCACCACAAAACCATGATTAAGGTAAACGCTGAGCAATTGTTCTCAGCCTGTGCTCTGCTCCAGGTTGGCTGCTTCTTTCTAAGCCCAAAAAAATGCTTTTATGCAGTTCCTTTTAACCAGTATCCTCACCTTCAGCTCTCCCTACAAACTGCTAGGAGGACCACTTTGAGTCACGAGGGAGTCACCAACCAAACAGGGCAGCACAGTTATCAGCTCAGCTCCTGATCCAAGGCTCCAGTTCTCCTCTCCTGCCATTATCATGCCCAGCTCAAAGGGGCAAACGTAAAGACAATGCTGTCCTCTTGCATTCTTTCCTATTTCCTTTTCCTAAAAGCTCTACAGGCTCACAAAAAGCAGCAAGGCCATGGGACCCTTGTGTCAAGTAAGGAAAGCCAAGCAAAAATCCCAAATGCAGGTGTGCTCACAGGCTGTCCCCAGGTTAGGATGGGGCATACAAGCCAGACACTCACCATTGTATAATGACAGCTTTCTACTATCAAAAAGCTCTGCCTATGCAGGTGTTATTACATGCAATCCATTTTTCTGTACATCTTCTAGAGAAGGAAAATCAAAACGCTTCACCAGGAATTCCCATCAGCACAGAAGCAGAGGCAGGAAGCAGGGGAAGAGGCAAGCATTACAGGAAGATTTAACACAGAAGTGACCAGCTTTTATACTCCACCATGACCGCATTAGGGAAGCGCATTGCTGCCAAATTGTACACCACAGTTTAAACCACTGCCTGACAGGGTTAAACCATGTCCTCAGAGCTAAAACCCCAAAGATGTGGCTTTGATTACCTACCTAGTCTTTGAGCTGTGCTGTAAACAGGTCATAGGAGCAGCGTTTTGCAACAGTCATGACCTCAGTGATTGCTGAAGCCCAAAGCAACCATGGAGCCAGCTGGGCTCTGAGGCAGTGTCTTGAGAAGGAGATGCCTTTGCTGGGACCAGCAGGTACCTGGGAGCTGCTCTGCCAGCCAGGAAGAAGCTCCCGCAGGCAGCAAGGTGAAGGCCTTGTCACAGCCTCGGAGATTTATTCTTTTACCCTTTATCCCCAGACTCTGGAAAGCTCCTGACCACCACAGGCAGCTAAGTGTTGCCTCCCAGATCTAACGTGATCCTTCACAGAAGGATTCTGGTTTTCCCTCTCGCTGTGTCTACACCAGAATTTGGCCAATAAGGGGTTCTCACAGGGAGGCTGCACTCATCCTTCTCTGGGCCACCTAATCTCCACCTAACAGCAACCCAGCGACTTGAACAGCCCAGGCCACTTGCCAGCTCCAGGTTACATCTGTGCTCTATTCCAGGGTGTTCAGACAAGAAACCAGATTATAATGGAGCAAAAACAGGAGAGGTAGGAAGAAATTTTTCTATTGTTCATCTGCTTAAAAATCCTGTTTCAGTAACAGGCTTATTGTGAGAGCTTCTGGAGTCCATTTCCAGTTTATTCAGTCCCAGCTTTCCTAATGCATCTCCCAGGTCGTTGAGGCCTGGCCATCGCCCCAGGTAAGGGCGCAACCTCTGCCACACGCTCAGTCCTGCATATTCTGGTCACCTGACATTTCTTAACCTGTCACGCAAACTTTGCTGGGCAATGCAGTGACATTCACACCTTTTCCCAAGTCATTAGTTAATTAGTTAACTCATAAGTACTCTTACATGGTTTTAAATGATTCTTCCTGTTAGCACGATATAGCATTTATCAAGTCTGTATTTAATTTGCTGTTAGGAAGCACTGAAATCTGAGTACTCCAAGGAGTTCCTCTCCATCTCATTTAACATCAAAAATGCTGGTCCTAGCTTATTGTGTAATTTTATCTGGGTCTTAGCATAAAAAACTTGAAGTACATCCTAGTTAACCCAGCTTTGTGCTGAAACTTAACTAAAATTTTCTCATCACTTTGTCTTTTAACATGTATGTAAACCGAGACATTGCTTTAATCTATATCTTAGTGCCTTTATAAACTCTTAATAGTGGTGTTGGCAAAAGATTTTTTTCAAGATCACAACCTAAGTACACACATATCCACTGCTCTGCTAGTATACATGAAATCCAGCAAGTTAGAGGAACATTATTTCTTTTGAAGAAGTCATTATTCAACCAAGTTTATAGAAGGACTTAAATTAATACAACTGCAGCCAAAATGCATGATGGTTGAAGTAAGATTTGAACAACTCAATCTTTTCATCACTCTTGATTTCTCATTTTTAAAGATACATAGAATATATCTAAACTTCAAGCATTGCAGAAAAGCTTTAGGTTTATTTCTTCCTTCCCTTTTGGGGATATTGCAGCAGAGTCCACATCTCAGCTCATAACAGAAACCACAAACGTGGCCAACAAGAGCTGCGAAAACTTTATTACCTATGCCTTCCGCTGGCATAGCCTGCTGAAACTTTTTTCCCCAGTAAATCTTAATATGAGAATCCCCTCCAGTTAAATAACAACACATCATTTCTTTAAACTGGGCAGGCACAAAGTTTTGCTTCCTTTTGCAGATGTGCTTCTTTGTTTCCACTCTAAAATGCACTGCATCTCATTTCCATGTGCATTACCAGAGGCACATGGGATGAGACGGTACCTCCTGGAGGACTCCCCATCCTTTTCCAAGTACAGCTGAAGTCTGAAACAAAGAGCTGGTGTGCTGAGTGCTCAGCAGGCAGCAGCACCTCCTACAGCTCCACGTTTAACTAAATATACAACATCAGGGACTCTTCAGCTACACGTTTCATACCTCCAAGAGGCACTTGCACAGCCACCCAGTTAGGTGCACAACGCTGGTGAGCCAGACTTCAGCTACCCATCTTCCTGCCAACACTTGTAATACCAACCTGAAGTTTACATATTGGATTCCCATCTCACTGAGTTGATTTGTACAGTGGCTTTGGGATAATGCAAGCTATATTATCAGATACGGAGAACAAGCTGAGTGGCTTGTTAGGGTGGTGACACGCAGGTGCCTCACAAAAGAGCCCACAGAAACAACTCTGGCCAGCACTAGTATGGACAACAGCACTGGCAGACATTTGATACAACCTAGTTTAGGCTCAGTTCCTATTACTGCTGCTTTATATGAAAACTAAACAGACGCTAGCCGTGTTCATTTACAAGCAAGTCACAAATTACTAGCTATCATACACTAAATAAGAGGGGTATTTACAAATTACTGCTCTAGAAACTTGCCTGTTTCCGTGGGTATTTGTATGCTCCTCACCTCCCTGAAATGCTCAGATGCTATAAACACGAACGACTTGCCTCTCCTACTCCTGAGAGACACAAAGCGTTTCTGGTGAATAGCTGCACTGAGATCAGATTTCCCAAAGATCAGAGGGATAGTGGAGAGCCAAAATATTTTTCATGTCGTAGTTCAGCCTCAACTAGGAGGCTTTTCAGCCTACACCAGAGAGAGCAAACTGAAAGACTACACCTTGAGAACTATTCCAATCAAATAAGGCAGCAAAATTGCATGTCTAGCACAGATAACCTCCTTTTTGGCCCCACTGAGCTAAATTCAGGAACTTTAAGACCAACTTTTCTGACACCAGAAGAGCCAATATTAGCAGTACATAGATTTGGACAAGAATATAATCTATTTTAGTCACAAAATCCAGCCTAGAACTGAGGTCCCTTGAACTCTAATCTCTTCCACATATTTCTACAGATAAAAAACAGGACCAATGTTTTCTAGCATTTATTTGAACCTAAGCAGGTGAGAAACAGAAAAGGAGAGCAGAGGAAGGAGTTGGAAAAGAATCAAGGAAACGTGAAAAAGAAATACCAATTGAGAAGAAAAGTACAAATGGCACAATACCATGCTTTTTCTTCTTCCATCTGTTTCTCCTTCATCACTTAGTTCCCTTCCAAACCCCATTTCTATTACTCTCTGCTTCATTCCTGGCACTGGCAGGCCTAAGCATTCCTAAATCAAAAGTCAGGCCCTCGCAATTACTTGACTGACTTATAGATCACAGAAATCTTGGAAGCAGCACCCTTGCAGTGTGCCTGCAGGGTTCATTTCTTCACAAAGAGCATGTGCCCATAAGGAGCTTTGAGTAACAGCTCACACACCAAATATTTCTACAGAAAAGAAAGCTTCTTCCTCGCTGGCCTCAGTCTGGTCTCTCACTAAGGAGAGCCATCTAAAGCAGTGTGCTGCAGTTCTGCATTTAAACTCAGTCCGTAAAAGGACCGCATGCTTACCTATACAAAGCCCTTTACTCTGCTTTCTGATTTTTAAGTTATTAGAATTTGCTTAGATAATGTTTCTCTGCAACCATATGGACTTTTTGCTTTTTACACAGAAGCTGTAGAAAAAAACTCATGAGAATTAAAGCAAGCCAGAGTTAGCAACACTCTGGCTTTCTTTCAGAAGAAAGCTTTCTTTAATTGATATTTAGCTCTGAGGCATGTTGCAAACACTTCGGGCACTGCAGTGTTCCCACAATTCTTCAAAGAGAGCTCATCTGGTATTTGCAATCCACTTTCCATTTCTGAGCCCTGCGACACAGATGGGAACACGAAGGTTAACCTGGATGAGTGGATCAACTGTTTGGTGGATGGCTCAGAAACCCAGTACGGGGATTTGACATGTAAGCAGCAAATCCCTAAAACATTCTGTTAGCATGGGAATCAAATAAATAACCCCTGCTGGGACCCCTAGGTCAACCGAGCACACAGTTTCAGGCCACAGGGTACATTTCTTATACATATATTTGATAATCTCATAACTGGAAGGCTATAAAATTGTCTGGTTGGTGATAAGCTACGCTTAAAACACATGGCAGCCCAAAGACTCCAGAAGCCAGCCATCCTAAGTGCCAGCAACACAAAGCAAAGAAAAACCACATGGAACAAAAGTTACTTAGCAGCCATGAAACAAGCAGGTTATTAGATTTACAAAGGAGACCTGTAATTACCTACAGCAGTTGTGGGAACCGCTACCAGTTATATCTCCAAAAGAGATTTGACTTCACGAGGCATCACTGGAAGGCTCTAATCAATCCTGAATCTGTTTTGCAAGTCAGTTCAAAGAAAAATTTAAGTGTGGAAAAAAATACTGTGTCTTTTCCATGGAAAGAAGAGACTATTCTTTATTTCTACCAGCTTCACATTTCCAGCAGATTATCTTTTAAAAAAGCTTTTAAAATACAGCTGCAATCATCAGGCTTGAGAGGTATTACAGAACAGGGAACCATGCAAAGGGATTAACTCCTAACATCATCCAGCTGAACAGCATGAGCTCATCTGGGTTTAACCTTCTGAATCCACTCCATTTGTAGGACCCAAGCAAAACCAATAAATCACTGCTAACAATCAGGCAATTTTTATTTTAAACAGTAAGGATAAATGACTTCCCTTGCATCTCCATTAAGGAACCAAATTTTTTCCTGGAGAGGGCATATTTATCCATTCATTGCTGCTACGTTCCCATTAGTGCCAGGCAAATAATTCATAAGGGATCATCTGACGCAGCACATCCCTTTGAGCACAGATCAGCCATGAACAGACAATTTTTTCAATTCATTTATTAGCACAGAGCAAGGACCACAGGGCTGGTGGGGCTGTTTGCAGGTGGAGTGCAATTGCCAGCTAGCACAGGGAGCTTGGGGACAGCATTGCACAGACCACAGTCTTGTGCAGTTCCTTGTCTGGCCCAAAGGAGAGCCCTTCCATGAACTGGTCACAGTGTAAAGTGCAGAAGAAAGCCCATCTCCCACTTGTAGTTGGGCTTTTTTATTCATAAACATATCGGAGGAGCTGAAACTGCCCTGGAGACTGGCTCTGGGTAGGACTGGTGAGAGCAGATAGATGGGAACAGCCCTTGGGTTGCAGCGTGCTCCAGGAGCAAGTGAGAGGTCCCTGCAGGGATCAGTCTGTGTGGATATATTGCCAAAGAGATGGTGGAGTAGGAGGTGAAAGGCAATTGCAGTAGCTCAGGGCACAAGTTTCTTCAGTGAATCTCTAACAAGAAAGATTGAGGGATTCGAGAAGGTCCGAGCTACTCCCCCTCTACCCTTCCTGCAACAAAAACACTAAAGTGAAATAAGAAATCCAGGCAGCAGGGCTTGGGAAAGCTTTGTGTTTGATAGAGACACAGGACATGACCACTGGGACATCCAGGAAAGCTCTTTGCTCTTCTCCTGTGAAGACTGAAAAACCTCTGCCTGTTACCTGTGTCCGCAGTCAGTCTTCATCGCCCACACAGAGTTACACACCAGTTTCAGAAGCGAGGCTGGGGTCTCCAGTGAAGCAGTGAGCACCAGTTCTCCTCTGGGCAGTCTCTGGGTGCCCACTCCCTGAGGGAGCAGCACAGCCACCCTGGAGGGCACAGGGGGATACAAAGTGCTCTCTTGCCCATCCTACAGGAGTAGGCTGGCCTACCCTGCCAGGAGTGTGGGCAGCCCAGCAACACCTCCCCTTCCTCCCAGGTCCATCAGGGTTCGAAGGATGCTGCACAGTTGTTTTTTGGCACACTTATCTAAAGAACACCTGAGTTCTTCTTTCTGTCCTGAGTTGCATACTTGTTTTGGGACCTTTCATGTTCCCTGCCTGCACTTGGCTTTGAATCATGACTCCCTCAGAAACCAGAGCTGTGTGTGCAGCTCCAGCCTGAGCCATCCAGGACAAACCCTGTCCAAATGACAATTCAAGCTAATTAATCATTTACACTGTGTGACTTACAGCATAATGCAATTAAGAAGAAACAGGACTCAAAGCTGGATGCACATCAGGGCACAGTAAATAAAGCATTTCCAGCTGCAGGACCGTGCTCCCATCTCCCTGCACCCAGTGGCAGACCCAGCACACCAGAACAGGTGCTGCAGACTGCACCTCCTCTACAGCTCTCCTCACCACAGGCTTTGTGGGAGCTTCTTTCCAACATTCATCCTTTAATTATAAGCCACAGTAGATATAATTATGTAATTTTTACTGATTAAGCCAATTTGATTGTTTGGGATGATTCAAATAAGCCATGTGATGTTAGTTCTCATGAGGGATGAATACGCAAACACTTGATATGAATATCCATCCTGTGGCATCTGAATTGCAAATATTCATGTGTGGTGATAACATTTGCTTGTTTAAAATTGTTTTCTAGAAAAAGTTGCAAATTTATAGGAGAAATCGTGTAGCTGTCTGAACAAGCCTGAAAGGAAAGAAGGAAGAGAAATGAACTCAGGAGTCTAATCCCTATTCAAAGGTGCTATTATACTCAAAGCTGATATTTGGCACTACTTTCATCCTTTCCATCAAATAACACTGAATAGCTCCATGCAGAAACATTATCCCACTTTAAGAAAATTTTAAAGGCAACAAGCAAAAGGGGCATCTGCCTTCACTTAAGAGCCAGGATTCTGACCCTTCTCTCCCAATTACAGAGTACACACCCAAAATAAGAAGCATACAGCCAACACAGGCAATTTAAAAATAAGATTCAAAAAGCAAAAACAGATAGAGGCTTGTTGAGCACTTCTCAAGTAATTCAAATTCACTTGCAGGATCCCTACTTGCTGTGTTTGTGCAGTCCCTGCAAAATTACTTTCAGCTGAGGTAATTTGACAAGTTGAATATCAACTTTAACTCCTACTTTGCTTTTGATCACGGCACTGCATCTGCTGTATGGGGCTTCACCTTACCTTCAGTTTTTGCTGTTGATCCCACTGGAAATCATGTGTATCTGAGAGCAGAGGCTGGCTCCTGGCCTTTTGGGAAAAAACAGCCTGCCAAGGCCATTGCCCTGCCTGCATCCCTTTTGCCAGCTGTCCATGTCCCTTGCTGCCCTGACAGGAAACACTAACATACAGAGGCCAAGCAGGAGGCTCCAGGTTAGTTCTCCCTCACTGCACGTGCCAAGCTTGAGGTGGCTGGTTGGCTGCCAATGCAAAGGATGCTGCAGAGTTATAAGATTAGCTTTACCAGCCCCAGCTGCCTCTCCCTGCTGCAGCAGGTGGTTGGACAAACACCAGGACCAGCACCAAGGAGGTGCCAGAAGACCAAAGAACACAACCTCACTGAGTACAAGAACCCAAATTGGATGCAACAGGCTTCCCACCCAGATAGGGCATGGGGATCTCTATAAGAATTTAGCTCTCGACCCTAAAGATTATCCCAGGGGCCCTTTAGCACTTCTGCTAATGTCAGAAAGCAGCAAGGACTGGTTGTTCCCTAATGGGCAGGGAAACAGACACAGCAACAGAGCCAGCAGGGCAGGGGGCTCACCAGCCAGGCCCCCTCCCACAGTACCTGAGCAAAGCAGGCCAGATCAAGCAAGCTCATGGTGATGGGTCAGGTCCTAAGCCAAGCCAGGAAGTCAGCCCACATGGCTAGAGCACCACAGTACCACCAGGCACAAGCAGAGGCAACCTGGGGACCAGCACCATACAACACAGCTCTACCTAAGAGTGAAAGCCCAGGGCTGAACTTAAATAGAGCTCCTGAGCCCACAGGCAGGGGCTGCAGGTGGAGCCCCCAGGTGGGGCTGGGCAAGGCTGTTAAGAACTACTAGTGCCCTTTGGACCCTGACAGCTAGTGTCGTGATAGCACCCAAGAGAATATGGCACGTCAAGCCCTCCTGTACCACGCTAGGCTATGGCATTTGTACTAGGCTTCAGTGAGAGCATTCTGGTGAGAACAACCTAGCAGCCCACTGACGGGTTTCATTAAAGAGAAATTCACCATCAAGAGGCAAGTCAAAGAATTGTCCTGGTATCCCGTGGGCGCAGTGCAGGCTGAGCCACGGAAAGTGCTCTGGGCTCATTACGGTGCATGGTCTAACAGTGCCAGATCCACTGAGGCCACGGGTGTGCTAGGGGTTGCCAGAACCTGCTCTAGAAACTTCCAGTATATACTCTGAAAGGAAGGAAAACAACTCTGGCTCTATTTCATGGCCCAAAGAGTAAGAACAACTGACAGGAGACCTGTCAGCAACACAATCTCTGGTACAGTAGCACAAGGGTAAAACTGGTGCTCCTTAACCCAGCAAGCAGTGCTGATGTTACCTCAGTGGGACAACCTTAGAATTCTTCTTTGTCCACTACCTCACGTCTGTTCTTTGATTTTTATTTCTGCTTAAATAAAAAACGGATTTATACTGGCTTTCCTCATGATTGCAGTTGGTGGGGTCTGACCCAACCACAATTGTAAATATGTAAGTTGTCCAGCAGCTTGAGCTCATCGCAGCTGTTCATTGCTGCAGAGACCCTGCCCAAGGAGTAGCTTCTTTACAAAAGGTGGCAGTCTTGCTGTCCAGCAGAACGACAAGTGAACTCTCCAGATACCTTGTGTGTCTTTGTATAATATAGGCTGTGTTGACTTGAGCTCATTTGAAAATCTCAGAACAGCAGTGATAGAGAGATAATATCAAAACATGCCAAGCTGTCTCAGACACTGCCTTGTCCTTATCTCCTGGTGCAGTGTTATTGTTTTCTACAGTAAAAATTAAGTGAATGTTGATGAAAATTATTGATTGGCAGCACTGCAGATGGATATCCTGTGTTCATCCACAGAGCAGCCCCAGCAAATGAAGATGTGACAAATGTACTGCCAATAGATGCTGCAAGACAGTGACAACTCTTTTCCCATGCTGCCAGGAAGAAACTGCTCTGTATAGCAGTTTCATTTCCACACAGAGTATAAGCAGTACAGTTGCTTAGGTTTTAGTCACTCAATGCAGTAAGACTGCATAGCCTCAGTATTTAAAAAGCACTTTCAAAACTATTTTAAATATATTTATACAAGATCATCCTTTCAGATCTCTCAGGATAAGATTTTCATCCAGTTTGCATGACCTCCTTGTGCCCTTTTCCATCCCTGGCGTGGCAGAAGGTTGTACACAGCCTCTCACTGTGCTGGTGAGACATTTGTATACTCTCCCCATCAGAAGTACCAAAACCTGATTATATGAGAGGTACATTGGGGGAGGAGAAGATAGACAGAGGGAGAGAGATCTTTCATCTGGAGAAGAAGACTTACACTATTTCACAGAGGGAAGTCATAACTCTCAGTCATATTAGTAGATCCCAAAGTTACCCGGAGTTGAAAGGCTCTATTTTCCATTACCAGACATCAGGAAAGTGAGATGCCCTGTAATTTAACCCCTCACACATTTTGTATCCTACTTGAATAGTCTGGATGTTTTGAAAAGTGCTATTAACTCTTCAGAGTGATGCTAAACTACCAGTATTTTGCAGTTTCAATTACTCATTGATTTTTTAATAATATTGTAATTCACCTTGTAGATCAATGCTTCCACTTGTACCTTTATATTCCATTTATACCTTTATCAAATTGCATTCTTCTAGAGAAATTATTTTGTCATAGTTCTTCACAGTATTATAAAAAAATAAATGTAGTGGTGTTAAAGAAAGGATCAGCCATTATTATCAGCTGTTCTTACCCAGGACAAGTACCCATTTGACTGTCTGCATTTCTGTCTATTACCAAAACTGCCCAGAGGCAGTTTGTCCTGAACTAAATGATGACCTTTCAGCCACTCACTGGGAGCTCTACAAGTCCCAGGAAACAATCAACCATTTCTCTCCTGCTCACTTCAGAATGAGAGAGAAAAAAATGTTGGGAACCTACAGCCTGAATTTAAGACTTTGTGGTGCAACGTGCACTCAGGCATGCCCAAAATGAAGATCTTACTTGTGATCAGATCAGATTGCTCATCTGAGGTCAGCAAAAAAGACCTAAGAGCTGAGGACCTGTTTGGAAACACAGTAGAGAAATTCAGGATGTCAGTGGAGGTCAGGGAACTGAGGAAATCTCTCTTTTTTGGCATCATCTGACTTCTGAATGGTGGCAATGTGGTTTAGCAGTGAACAAATATGGAGAATAAATGCAAAAACCTAAATGGACACTCCACAACAAGCTGACAAGCTGTGCAGTACAAATCTGTCAACCAGCCCACCTCAGATAATAATGCATCTCAGATAACATTGAAAAGTGTTCTGAGACAAACCACAGGTAGCCGTAGATTAACAGATTATCATTCACTTCAGAGTGCATTCATATACTTGTAAATGTCAGTCTTAAGGAAACAGTCTTTCCTTCTGTTTAATCCGCTGTCTTCTGAAAATGAGATCAGTGACTCAACTTCTCCCAGCTGACTCCCCACAAAAGTGCACATTCACAGCACATTGGGTCCCAGTTAGATCCTCACCCCACCCTGCCCCATTTAGCAATGCAGAAAGGACAAGAGGGTCATGATCTGCAAACAGAACAGTTGATTTAAATGTAGGAGGAGCTGCGTGCTCACATAGTTGAATTCTCAAAACTAATGCATGAGGGAGACAGGCAACCTATGCTCTCATTTATGTCCGCTCGGTGAAACAAGTGGCGTCACTAAGTGTGCAAGCTTTCATTCCTGTCTAAAGAGAGGAATTTTTTACCCTCAGTGGAGAGGAGAGCGTGCTTCCCAAAGGCTCCAGGACTGGAGACACAAGAATGAAGAATTCCTCCCTGAACTGCTTAGTGCAGTTGCATATGTTGAATACTATGTACTTATGTTGCATACCATGTATTTCTTCAGGACTGCTTGGATAGAGCTGGTATCTCCATTTAAATTGGAAGTATTGTTATTTCATTCTATTACATTTATTCTTGTTTCTAATTATGATAATGTATCTATCATGCCTAGCATGGCTCCTTTCCAGCGTTATAAATTCACCTGTTCTTCAGTTTGCAAGAGCATTGGGTAGGTGGGACACATAATATAAATTAAATTCCCATTAATAAGGGTTTCCTCTTTTTTATACCTGTGACAGAGAGGCACATGAGTCACTCTGTTGGATATTTTGGCCTTTGGTTCATGGGAGCTCTGCAAGGAGGGCATCTCTTCTTCCTAAAATACAAAGACACAGATGGTAAAGCAAGAAGGTAGGCTCAAATCTTTTGAATGACAGGCTGGAGGAGCAGGTACCAAATTTGCCTCTCCAGTGTACCCAGAGCCACCACAGCTTGGGCCTTCTCCTCAGAAAGACTTCTCCTCACTTCAGGTCAGAGGGCTACATCTGAGGCTTGTAAATCAACTGGTGAAGTCTTCATCATTGCCTGTCTGTCTCAAAGTCCTACCAGGTGCTGAAGTAAAGGACTACCAGGGTTAAGGCTGAGGTTGAAGATATCACCTCCTGCAAAAAGTAGTATTAAAACATGCTGTCTCAGGACTCTCAAGGTCACAGATAGTGTCCTAATCTGTGCTGCAGAAACTCTATATACATTACAATGCAATTAAGAAGCCGATATACCATCTCTCACAGGTGCCTGCTGTCTATTACTGATGGACAGAAATAGAGGCAATGTCACTATGCAGCAGTCATCACTCAATTTAAGATGTGCTTGATAGCAAAATTTTCAGGGCAGCACATCCTATCAAACTGCAGCCTAACTTCTTTGCATATGCTTCAGAAATTGGTATTTCAACATAGGGAAAAGATAAGCATTTTCAGCCATGCTATGAATATCATAAGTTATGCTTTTATGTTTCTGTGGAATTATTACTATTATTTCCAGATGGTTATTTCACTGTTTTTCATTTCTGGCACCTATAACAGTTTGTATTTTTGCCAGGGTTTACAAGGATTTCTCAAACTTTCTTTAATCTTCCGACACAGGGTTTAGTGAGAAGGCAGAAGTATTGTATTGCCCACTGAACAGAAGGGGCGGACCAAAGACACACACCTGCCCAGAATGATAGTCTGAGTTAACAGTGGAGATAACAATAGAAATAGGGAGAAAACTGGAAACCCCACTATGGTGCTAAATGTTCTTCACAAGGAACTGTCATCTTCACAGATTTTGTTGCAGGGAATTGTGGGCAGGACTGCCCGAGGCTATGTTTTCGTGTGTGTGTGTGTGTGTGTGTGTGTGTCTGTGTGTCTGTGTGTCTGTGTCTGTGTGTGTCTGTGTCTGTGTGTACAGGGCCCACCCAAAGCACACTCAACTCAATGCAGTCTCCCAGTGATGGGTATGAACTGAAATGAATGGGGGTGGGAACACATAGAAAGAACGGGAAAGTGGAAGAACAAGGTAAGTCTCAAAGGGAATGCAACCAACATAGTATCAGATGTCTTCTGTTTTGACCAGCTAATGGTATGCTATCCCAGTTTTCATACCCAGTTGCCCATGGAAGCAAAAGCCAGGGGAGGCCATCAAGGTGAAAGCAGGCTTTTTCTCCTCTAAATAAGTAAAAGAAAACAGCAACAAAAGCCAAACAGATTTTTATTAGACAAAGGTCTGTAAGAGGACCTTAAAAGCATGCACAGCTTGAAGCCTTTGTATCTGAGTATTTAAAAAATGATATGTATTGCTGTTTGTGTAATAAAATGAGGGCACTTCCCTCACTAGCGCTTGGTCTGCATCAGCAAAAAGAACCTGACAACAGCTGAGGTCTGGATCTGCAGCAGCTCGGCCAATGTTGGTGACTTTACACAGAAGACGTTTATCCCCTACTTTCAGAGAAGGCTCTTAGCACATCCCACAAGCCACATTTCACGTTCGACCTATCCTAGCAGGTAGCTTCTGCCACTCTTTCCTACCAGCTTCCGCTCTTTTCCCTCCCTGTTTAACAGGAAGGAATGTGGACGTGCCAGCAGAGTGCAGGCCACGAGCTGGCAGGCGTGGTCGGGGAGGGAAGCTAAGATTTCCGAGCCACTCTTTGCCGTCAAAAACCTCTTTGCAGTATGGTTTACAGTGGGGGAGCTCAGATGGCACAGGTTTTTCACCAAGTTATCACAGCAATCTCCCCTTCTGAGCATTAATATCATCTGCACCTGTGCTTTCCCTGCATAGCTTTCGGGCACTTCTGGCCAAGAAGAACAAAGCTGCTCCTCAGGGTCAAGTTCAGCCTCTGTGAAAGCGCTCAGCCTGCTCCTCCGGTGTGGGGCCACATGAAGCGACGATGCTGTGAGCAGTGTGCTTGTGATCACCCAGCGTGCAAGTCTGGCACCTCTCCACTGGCACCGCAGTATGTCCTGGGGACGTATGTCCCTCAGGCTTTCCAAATAATGAAGGTCGCTGCAGTCTCAGATCCTCCTGTGGGAGCTGCCAACGTGGAAAGGAGTTTTTTGAGGAGTGGAAAGTCTAACGGAAGTCTTTTATGTTGAAATTTAATAGGTAGATACTCCCAAAGCAGCTTGGAGAAATGGTCACACACATCTCATTTTAATAAGTGGAAAATATGTGGTCAGACTGACAGATTTGTCAGCCTCTTTTGGGCATTAAACCGCTATGTAGAAATGATGAAATCGTGTGGCATTTCTATCTCAAAGGTAAGGGGCCCAGCTCTTACTAAGCTGTGCTGTTTGTGGTATTCATTTTTTAATTGGCTTTTTTAACTGTGCAATTACAAGTGCGTTCTTAGCACCTTTCCAAGCCAGCATGGGTTCTCTGGGCCAAAGGCTCAACTTCGTAACTGCTTACCCTGCGCATAACTTCACGGGGAGAAGCCTTGTTACTTGTTCAGGAGCAGTGCTTGCAGACTGGGGCCCTCAAGCATTTTCATTGTTGTTGTGAAGGGAGGAAAAAAAGGATTCACTCCAGAAAGGTGTGACAGTCATGTTTTGAAATCAAAACAAAATAAAACAAAACAGGAGAAAAAAAAATTGGAAAAGCCATTGTTGGCTTGCTTGTAAGAGCACAATAAAGCTAACTCGATCATCTGCTCTAAAGTCTAGAGAGCTCTTGTGTGGGCTTATGAAGACCAGGAATAAAGCCAACTTGGCCCAAACAATGTCTCATTTGGTGACCACTTAGACTGCTGACTTTCCTTAGCTGGCTGTTAGATCTCACATTTTCATATGAGTGCAACGTGCGTTCCCCAGTTCAGCTTCCTTCTATGGCTGGATCAGATTCGCGTGTTGGAGTGGGAGGGTGAATTTCATTTCCTTGTGGTCTTATAGTTGAAATATGATGGTTGAGAGACACTATTCCTTTGAATGCATTTTTTCTGACAATCTGCTTTATATTTCTAAGTAGATCCTTTGGGGAAAATCTACTTTCCTTCCCTCCTTTCTCCCCCAACTTTTTTAGCTCCTCTCTCTGAGCCAAGGCTTTTTCCCTCCCTCGGATAATAAGTCAGGTGCATACCGCAGCGAAACAACATTTTAATCAATTAACAGTAATCCCTTGCTGACAGCAGTGCAATCACTCAGCTAGTATGATAAAGACACTCATCACAGGCGATTATGAGGAGATTAATTCCTTTAGGAATTGACTGTTGCTTCCCTGACAATAGCTCTGGGAGCAATTTTGTTTAGAAAGGTGTCTTCCCAGTGCAGGCACTTACCAATGTTTGCTTTCCCAGCAGTTCCTTGTCCCTTGTTCAAAGTTCCCATTCCCTGATTCTTCCCCCATGAAAAAGGGATTTATTAGCATAGATCAGAAATATAAATCTGGGTTACCGTATGTCAGACAAACAAACTCATCCCAGGAGCCAGGTGAGGGCAGAACATGTTTTTATTCTTTGGCCTACGCAGTACGAGGTTGCAGAGGCTAACAAAACAGGTAACACATTCGTGCACGTTGCTCCAGCCAAGAAAATCTGGGAAACCCACGTCATAAAAATGGAAATAGGAGAGGCACTCCCCTAGCTGCCAGGGCCCAGCCTGTGGAGGCGCTGACCTGGAGCTAAAATGGTGTGGCTCTTCCCTCTCCCTCCTGGCCTGACCCCCCAGATCGCTATTCACCAGCTCACCCCCACGCTCTCCGGACACGCTCGTGTCTCTCCCCCAGCACTGCTGTCTGTGTCGCTGCCCTGCCATCTGGAGCTGCAGCCCCATTGCTCTGCGCCTCACTGCGTTTGGAGAGAAAGGCAGTCGGTGTGGGGAAGAGACACTTCCTGACCCTGCCTTGTGACTCCTCCAAGCACAGCTTCTGCTGTGAGAATTAAACGCCTCCTGCCTCCTCTGCTCCGTTTTGTCTCCAAAGACAATTCTTTTTCCCTTGCTGAAGCGTCAGACATGGCCCCCACTTCCCTCCTCGCTCGAGCTGTGTGTAACACAACAGCCAGAAAATGAGGGCCCACAGCCCGGGGGAGAACCAGCGCTCAGACATGAACAGCCTGTGCATGAAGGTTCGGGGCAGGGCTTGTCAAAGCCTAATGCTTCTGCCTCTTGTCGCACAGGTAGGCTGTGCTGATGGAAGGCCTGTTTTATGGCTAGTGAGATCCAGCCACAAGCGTTTCTAATAATCGCTCAAGGGAAGTACCAGAAGATGTGAATTGACGCACAATCCAGATGCATATACAGATGCCAAGGCTCTGCCAATGTCACAACAACTTTTTCTTAA
The DNA here is from genome assembly GCF_009769625.2 of Cygnus olor. Lineage (NCBI taxonomy): Eukaryota > Metazoa > Chordata > Aves > Anseriformes > Anatidae > Cygnus > Cygnus olor. The sequence continues at coordinate 9,070,956 of NC_049175.1, forward strand.
TACAGTCCTGATACTAGACACCAATTAAAATCAAGTCTGACCCAAGACCAGAGCAATTTCATGTAGGGAAAGAACAATAGAGCATTAAGTGAAACCCACAGAACCTCATGGATAGAGGAGGAAAGCTCAGGGATTTCTGGTGACAACCTGTTCTTGAGACCTTTGGGGAGACTTCGGCCTGAAAAGGTTTGGCACCACTGGAATCCCCAGAAGATCCTCAGATACAGGAGCAAGAAGCCAGGGAGGGCACATCACGGCACAAAGGGTGGCTTGAAGCCCGCCCAGCGAGCCAGCCTGGGGCTGGCCTGGCCACCCCACTTCCCTGGTGAGGGACTACTGCAGCGATCCGTGGGACAGCTGGAAGCCAAGGACAACAGGTTACCCTAAGTGCTGAGGCCTTTCCAAAGCATATCATCAGGGGGAAGAGGGACTTGAGATATGGGGAGGCAAATCACCATGCTGCCAGCCCTGTGTCCCAGCAAGAGCCGAGACGCTGCCCGTGAGCAGGGCTGGCAGTGCGGGCCAGCGCCTATGGGACCAGCTTCTCAGGCTGCTCCCACTCGGAGCAGCGCCCTGGGAGGCTGTGTGCCAGCAGGGAGGGCTAACGAGGTGGTGAAATTTCATTTCATGCCGAAATCTAGAGACAAGGCTCGGCAAGAAATGGCCACTGGCCAAGTGGTAAAATAAATGAGGCCAGTGTCAGGAATAAATCCAAAATGCTGGAAAACACCGGAGCTAATCTAACGTCAGGAACAGTATTTTAAGGCAGACTGACACGCAAGCAGCAGTGTCAGTGAAGGGAGAATATTGAATTAGTCCCACATGAGCTTTTGGCTGCGCTTTCTTTGCACACATTTGCATCTGATTCAGTGCAATCCAAGTCCTGTAAGCATCATGTAAATGGTGGGATTTCCCCAGATCCTCTGCACTTCTGTCTTTGTGGTGCCATCACTGCTCTTGCTCCTGTCGTAGGACTCTTCAGAGGCCCCTCCAGGAGTCCAGGAGTTTGCCCATGGAGACTCGGGGGCACCTGAATACAGCAGGCACACAGAAGGGGCAAGTTCTCTTATCCCTGTCCCAGATACCTCACGTAATCAGAATGAATGTGCCATTGGAGCTGCCTTAGATTTCCCTAGTTCCCCCTCGTGCTGCAGAAACCTCAAGGAGTGATTTGGCAGAGTCACAGCAGGGTGAGTGAGCCTGACTCACGCTTCCTTGGGTATGGAGATGAAGCCACTGGGTTCTGAAGTCAGAGCAGGGTCACGGTGTCTACCCAGACCATGCCTGGACTCTAATGGGTAACCTGCAAGCTGCAGAGCAAGGGGGCCACGCATCTGCCACAGGAAAGTGGGAGGAAGTGCAAGGAAAATGAGCTGAGATGATTGCAAAGGAAACCCCTCTGCCAGCCACAGGCTGAGCAGTGCTCAGCCACTGCTGTCAAAAACTGCCTGGCGGTGCAGATGTGGATGTTACACCAGAGCCCGCATAGAAGCAGAGTGATTCATTCCATTTCATTATGAAATGATACCAAGCACCATAAAGTGTCAGCTTTCAAGTTCATAATTTATAAATTAAGCATAAATAGCCCGTATTCTGAGCTCCTCTCCAGCCACTCATTTATCTTTCCCCTGTGAAAAATTAATGAGTCCATAAAATAGCTTGTAAATTTAGAGCAGTCATGTTTAAAAAAAAAAATCAACAGTGCAACTTTCCTGGAGACTCTGAAGCATTAGCTGGCTCCAGCCACTGCTCTTAATCGCTGGTCTTAGGTGTGCTACCGTGCTACAGCAAAAAGCTAGGACTCCTGCTGCAGACCAGTGCCAGAGACAAGATAAAGCACTCCGTGGTTATTAGGCAGCCCTAGTACAGCAATCCCTGCTTTCAGCAGCCTGGCAGACAGCTTCCTTCAGGGGCTGTTGAGGACTTAACATCTTACCCAAGATGTCGGGAGAAGAATTAGCAAGACAATTTTTATAATCAACTTTTCTAAGTGGAAAATTCACCCGAGGCAAAACTTCTGGTCTGTGGGAAGGAAAACGAAGAGAGCCAGCTCCGCCAGCTCTGCATTTCCACTAAGAGAATTCCCTGCGGAGCCCTTTTGCTAGTTTGTGACCTTTTAGGCTTGCTTCTGGACAAAAAGCTGTGTTGGCTTTACAAGACCCTCTGCAACTTTGCAAGGACCTGTATTCCTGCCTGGTGTGCGCATTTATCGATCCCACATAAAGATCAGAGAGGGACAGCAGGCGATCAGAGGGGTGGAGGAGACTGCTGGGCTGAATTACAGGCTGAGGAGGCACGATGCTCAAGGGGCTGGAGCTGTGAAGGAGCCCACAGCAGAGGAGTGCAGAGACAATCAATAGGCTGGTCTGGAGGGCACTCACATGGGTACAAATGTGGATTTCCATGCCCAGTCTACCTCCATTCTCTTCTGCCATCTCTGGGGACTTCACTCAACACCAGACAAATGTCCATGAAGCCTATTAAAAGCCAAAAACATTCCTGCACAAGAGCTCCAAATTCCTGCTTGCTGCTCTGTGCTGGGGCAGGGATGCTAGAAGAGGAGACAGGATTTCGTGGCTGCTGCAGCAAACTAAGTCACAGTAAGGGCTGTTATGTGTCACAAGGGAGGGTGATAGCAAGAGATGAAGGATGATATGGCTGGAGGATGAGCTCCATGATTTTCTATTCATTTTTTATACTTATGCTTCACATTTGGAGGGATTTGCTCAATGAAGATTTTTTGCTAAAAAATTATTTCACAAAAATGAACTCTTTTTAATTGCACAGGAAAAACACACACACACACACACACACACACACACATTAGAATAAACAAGGCAGAATTAACAAGGCACAGAGATTATTTTTCCCCTTCTGGATACACGTATGAGTATGTTTTGTATTCCTTCTTCTGTATAGTATAAATATGACTGTCATGAACAGTAGGTCGCTATGACAATTTATGACAAAAGTGGCAGATTTTATTAGATGTAATGTTAACTTATTCATTAAATTCCTACAATCAAACATTAAAATGGATACTATTCCTGTGGGGACAAAATGGAGAGATGAACATAATAACATTATCTCTGCTGCATGTAAAATATTCGTAATTGAGCAGAAAGCCTGATCCTGAATGCTTACAAATATAAGGCCGGGGCAGCAAATGTGATTGGATTTCTTATAATCTAATCATTTTGCTCCATATGTGGCCCCCAATCTGTTTAGGATTGTTAAAATTCCTGGGTATTGTAGTGCCTTCCCCAGAGACGGCCGGGAAGGGCTGAGGACAGCCTGGACCAGATGGGATGCCAGTGACTCCAGCCAGCAAAGGCAGAAAAGAGGACAGTGGTTAACTCCTGCTCAGCCGGCCACCACAGAAGATATCTGTAAGGAAAATTAATGCAGTCCGCTTTCCTGACAACACTGTAACATGCACTTTGTAGCTTAGTGCTCCTGGGAGCAAGCTGCTGCAGCCCCTGGAGACACATAGAGCATAGACCAGTAATCACATCCTTCTGAAAAACTGTTCTGTGCTTCAGGTGGAAATTTTGGTTGCTTGTAAATTCCCATGGAGATGTGAAGGAGGGAGCTCTCCCTGGGGCCCAAGAGGGAAGTGAAATGGTCTAAGCGAAACCAGTACCCACAAGGTGAAAGGCCTCTTGGCCAGATCGAAGGTGTTTGTAAAAAGCTTATGCAGTACTGCAGGATCAGAGATTCTTCCTCCAGACAAGTGAAATTTGGCAGGCCTGTGCTTGATTTAAGAGCAAGAGCCTGGCTGCTCAACATTCCCTGCTGCTCTCCAACTTGTCATTAGGAGGAATTAAACCTGCACTTGAGAACCTCTGCCATAGAAAACTGTTGTTTGTTGTGATGTTCCTTGTTCACAAGGGTGGATTAGTCCTATTCATATGTGTTTAATCCTTTGGCATGTAAAACAAGCAAGACTGTAGCTAAAAACAAAATATAGGAATTATCATATTAAAATGGCGCACTGATTACGGACAATGCCACTTCTTTCCTTTCTGTGACTTTGGCAATTGAAATCTTCAGCAGCTTCCAGCTGAACTGAAACCCTCACGTTATTATTCCTTACCTGCCCCAACTGATTTGCTGCTTTGAAGGGAATTTTGTAGGTGCTTTCTAAGGCATTTTTAACAAGACTTAACCTAAAATCCTGAAAGCCTGGGGGTATGGTAAAAGGAAAAGGAAATGAAAATAGCAGCTCAGGACCTTCAATATGTTTTCCTCTTTAATTCATAAAGAAGCTGTTAGTGTAATACTGCATCCTGGCTGGGGACTTGAAGATTCCTATGTTGCACTGAATATACTCTTGTGGAGGAACAAATTCTGCCACAAAAATAGGGAATTTTCCCAATAAATTTTATATAGTACCCTCAGAAGCAATCTCTTACATCCTGGAAAATCAGAGCTTTGCATAGGAAATCTCCCCTATATCACCTGTACTATTGGTCTCTGGATTCCTCTAACTAACTACTACTACTCTTAAAAATATGGAATAAGAATATGGTGAGGGATAATCATATTTCCATATTTTTTAGATGGCTGCTTACTAAAAGACCCTTCAAGGCTATCTTTTGTTTCAATAGTATCAGAAAAAAAAAGATCATTTTCAAGTATAAAGGCAGCAGCATCTTATTCCCTGGCAAGGGATGTCTAAGCAAAAAACTTCATCTGCAATTTCAGTATTTATAGCGATTACCCTCTGGAGAACTTCTTAACAGAGACATACCAAAGAGGGTATGGGTCCAAAATACAGCAGGCCACTGGCTTTTTATCCTACAAAGCCAATATGCGATGCTGGGACAACCCACTATCTTCCGAAACAACCTATTCCTTTATTTCCTGCTGCAGGAAAATTCCAAGTCTGCTTTTCACTTCAGAGCAATTCCCTGTCTCTCCTGCTTATTAATGCCACTGAATAGGAACAGACCAGAGCCTTTCTTATCAGACAGGCCTTTGAATGTTTGTGCATTGCCAGGGCTTAACAAAACCTGGAAGAAATATCAGCAGCTGCCCCACGACTGTACCCTCGGTGAGCTTTAAGCTCCAGACTTTTGCTTAGGCTTGTCTTTCACAGTTTCAAAGGGAAGTGTGATTTTGGAGCCAAAGCTGTCTAAGAAGATATTTTTTGAGCAGTAATACTAACCATCAGTATGTTAACTTCTCAAGGACCTATTAGCTCTGGTAGCTGTCAAGCAGTGATTCTGACAATCCCTCCACTTGGGAGGGGATTTTTACAGAAATTTGCACCCCCCTTCCATAGCCAGTAGGACAAGTTAGAAGCTAGAGTCTTTTGCCAAGAGGAATGGATTGTAACTTACAGCCATGGAAAACGCAAAATACATTAGGATGCTATAATCATGCCAACGGATCAGATACGGAACATGTTCAAAAACATCAGACAGCCATAGCTACTTCCACTCAGTGCTATGAACGCAGGTTGTAAATCCTCATCAGTTAAAAAGATATTTTACAGACAGATACGTAGCAGTAAGCCGAAGACTAATTTTGACTTAGTTGTTCATAGAATATATGTGTGCACACGTGTAAAAGACAGAAGGGGGGAATATTACTTGCCTTGTAACGGAAAGATTAGATTTCTATTTCCCCATGCATTTTTAATGTGCTTACAGAGTTTCACGAAACAGAGCTCCCTGAGCAGGCCTGGGGGCACAGGGAAGTTGTCTGGGTGGGCAACTGCCTGGGCTACAGCCAGGCCCTGATCCAGACGGGCTGTGGACGGGAACACCACTGTCACTGCTCCGCAGTGCGTGGTACCGATGGTGGGGACTAGATCTCTCCTGGCCCTTCATGCCGATGCCACCTCCTGATGAAGGCAGCCTGACCATCTCAAAGGTAGGTTGCCAGCATGAGGAACTTCCTCGTCAGAAATGCTCATGGTCAGTTTTTGCACCCACCTGCCAAGTAGGAAGGCGCTATCGGTTACCGGAGGCGTGCTGGCCAGGCTGTCCCTCCTACAGGCTCTGAGCATCGCTCCAAGCATCCTTTAGCAGAGCATCCCGTGAAAGAGCAACGGAATGCTGCAGGCAGGGCGTGCTGTGGGACGGCTGTGAGGGAGTGCAGAACACTCCTCTGGCTTGTGGGATCCTTTACCAGAATACAGAAACCAGGACTACGATTGCTGGAAATACACACCTGAAGTGTCTTTGAGAGCTTCAGGCTAGCTCCCTGTTGGTCTGACTTCTTGCTCTGGTTTCATCTGAGTTCCTTTGTTTTTAGTGTTACCGATCTGTTAGCAGAGCTGCTACATAACAGACTGTAAGGCAAGTCTCTGATGTCAAAGGTGGCCACCACTTGCATTTGTGAGAGGTGTTGATGGCCAGCAGGGTTGGGACAAGAGCAGGATCCCTTGAACAACCCTCCTGAAGTCACTGATTCAGCTCAGAGGCACAGCAGGGCCTGCTCGTTATAGACTACCTTTTTTTTTTTTTTTTTAATTGAGAAGTCTGTCGTATCAATTTTATGTCAAATCAAGGGTTTGATTTATCCCTGTTGTAACTCCACTGAGTTCAGTCAAGCTCTATGAGTCATAAATTTAGCTCTTACTTTCTCAGTAGAGAATATGTAGTTTTTCTTTGAGACTGTTCCAGTGAACCTCTAAATCTACCGATGTACATCCAGCAAAGCATGTAAGCACACATACACAGAAAGTATGCGCAAAATCACGGAGGAAGGAATTCGACTACTTCTATAGTAAAACCACCTTGTCAACCTCTTTCACCTGACATCCCTGTTCATGTTATTCAGCAGGAGACGGAGTGCTCCTTCAAGCATTTAGCTAAAACTACAGACAGTTTTCAGATGCCCATTACTTGCCCTGGAAGCTGAACTGTGCCCTGGGGAACGGCTTGCCTTGAGGGCAGTGGGGAGGTTCTGGGGGGTGAGACAGCGAGCTCACCTCTGCTCACTGCCACTCAGGAGTCCCTCCAAACCTCAGCAACAACATGCCACAGTCCCTGCACTTATGGCTGATACCCTTTCTTTTGTGCCCTTTTTTCATTGCACATTCTTTTGATGCACCTCATCCAACCTACATTTCCCTCTTCCATGCCTGGTCCAGGAACTTACTGAATTTGCAGCACCTTTTTCTCATGCTTCTCCTTCATTAGGAGAATGGTTTGCTTCTGGCTAGGTGCTTATATTTTCATTAGTTCATACGGTTTCATTAGTTCCAAATGGACATTTCCTGATGTCTGTTACATGGACATCTTTTAGTCCTGCTTTTTCTAGCTGTCCAGCAAACATCTTGCGAGATCCCTCACCAGCTCCATGGTGCCAAATCTCTGATCATACAGTGTCTGTATCAAGGCTCCCACATGCTGTCCCCTTGGTAAAAGCCCAGTTGCTCAGAAAGTCCTTTGTGCAACTAAATTTTAGGAAAGCATTGATTAGGAAAGCATTGGTCTTTTCAGGACCACAGCTTTGCTGCAACTGCTTTGCAGCCCCTATCGCAGAAGGAAGTGTTTGTACTGGTTGTAGGCAGTTTCCCATGCACCTTTTCCCTGCTTGCTCCCCCAGCCACAATACAGCCCAAGCACTTTTGGAGTTTTTTCCCTACAAATCCTCTGCCAGAAATCTCCACAGCTCCAATGCTGTAGATTCCCGACAGTCTTCAAAGGATTGCTAATTCCTGCGTGCACAAAAAATGCAGAGCGTTCCCTCCCTCACAGCTCTTCTCCCTTCCCTTCTGTGAGCCAGCCAGCACCTGTTGGGCCACAACCAGCATAACTGAAAGCACACTGGAGAAAGCCTGACACTGCTGCAGTGCTGTGGGCAAGGAGCTTGCACGCTCCGTGGACCTGCTCCATCAAGCTGCTAATGCAAGACATTTTCTGGAAGCAACCGGTGTGCCCCTCGCTGGCTATTAGTGTGGGCTAACAAGGGTTAACTGCTCTCTGTCTCGCCCCCTCCTCCTCCTCTGTGCGTTTCTGTCAAAGATCTGCTCCCTGGCCAGCCAGGGCTGGGATTAGGCTGTTAGCTGGCTCGCGGACACCCTGTGCAGGAATCAAGTCCCGCTGTCCGGAGGCAGCACACACGGGCATCACACAGCTCTCCCGAAGGAGCTCCGGACCTGAAAGAGCAGCAGGCAGGAGTTGGAAGATTTCAAAATTCTGCAAGTTTAAAATTACCTTTGAAAAGCCCCAACCTAACAAAATATCACAACTCTTTATTTTTTTCTTTTCCTGAAAGACTGCAAGCGTTTTAGTTATAATGACTGTTCAGGAGCCATATGGAAAAATCGGTTCTGTCCTGTTGAACTGGTTGCACAGTTGTGGTTTTCATCTGTCTACAGAGATCTGAAAAGTCTATGTTGTTTTATTGTATGCTTTTTCAGCAAAGAAAGCAAGTGGTCTGGGGATCATCCGGCCAGAAACACAAAAGGTAAGCAGAGCATTTTTTGTGTAACATATTTCAGGAGTCTAGAAGTACACTGTTTGTGTAACTGAGTGAAATCAGCCTTCAGGACGATGCTGTCTTTGGGATAAGCTGATTATAGGTTGGTCGGTCGCCTGGTTTGTTTGTTTTTCCTGGACAAGAAAAGCTGAGCTGCCGTGGTGTCAGTGTGGTTGGCGAGATCCTGTCATTCGAGCAGCAGATAGGCTTTTTTTTTAAATCCTCTGTGAAGCGCAAGAAACACGGATTGCATATTCCACTGTCAACTGTCAAAGGTAAAGCAAAATATTTGGAGTTATATTTTTGATGTGTAAGCTATATTTTGACTACAAGAATAACAAAGTGGCAAAGAATTAACTCAGATTCATAAGAAAAACTATTCATAAGGAAAACTGTTAAAAAATCATTAAAACTGGTATCTTCTCAACCATTCTTTTGACTTGTTTGGATTGTTATTTAATCTTACATTCAGCCAGGTGCTAAGATTATCACAGACCTTTTGAAAGAGGAAAGGAATATTCTAATTATTAGGATGTTAAGTAGGACATTCAGATGATCTGGGAGTGATAATTTTAATAATCTCAGTGATTCTGAAGATATACATCACTTTGGGAATTTGGAAGTAAGTGATGAAAAGTCTTGTACGTGGAAGTCCACAGCGTATTCAGTACTACATTTAAATGTGCAGGTCTTGAATGGATTTATAACAGAACTGGCTCTTTTATAGACTCATTTAGGTGAATCATAATGATCAGCAGCTCTGCTGAGTTGTAGACTGAGTGCTGAAGTCAAAAGCACCTTTGCAGACACCGAGAGGAAATGGCTGATCTCAGAAACAAGTAAAAATTACGAAGTATTGAACCTTTGTCTTTTATGTTCTCTTCATCATTGACTGATAATCAGATTCAAGCAGGATCTTTACTCCTTCTTGCTGCTTGTAAGATGCAAACTACTTTTCCCATAAAGGGATATTGCTCACAGAGCTCCCTCTGCTTTCCAAATCCCTGAGCTACAGCTGTCACCTGTTTTTAAAGGTCTATTCCCTTCTCTTTAAAGCCTTTCCCACTTCTGTATTTTCCCCTTTCCAAAGCAGAATGTGGCAGAGAGAAAAGGTTGCAAGGATAATCAACAATCTCACATAACAGTGTACTGTCAAAATTTTGTCTGAACTGGAGCCTCCTGTGTAGTTCTGTACAATGTATAAAGAACAGTTCAAATAATATAGGCATTTTCATAGGTGAGCTCTGGAAGTGTTTGAGCAGTGCATTTTTCTTTCATAGATTTGAGAAGCTGATAATAAAGCCTTTTGACAAAAGGGGGTGGGCATATATGATTTCTGAAACCCAGTAAGGGTGAATACTATAGAGCTGTTACAGTTCAAGTGAGTAGCAAATGCTGCAATGGTCTGGAAGTGATGCAGGTATGAAAGATGTATAATTCACAACCTCAGAATGATTTATGCAGCTACCCAAACAACAAGATAGTTACCTTCCAAATTAGATGCACACAACTTAAAATTAATTTAGAATTAATGTAGGGCTACTTATTCAGGATCTGCCACTTTTCAAACAAGATTTCACCCAACTCTGAATAACTTGTTTTGGTCTTCCTTACATATACCTATCATCATGAGAGATGTGCAATCTGTATGAAAAAAATTCAATGACCTCTGACAGAAAGCATGTTTGGGATAGTGACCGCCTGTGAGTTTCAAAATAAGTTCCATTACAAATAACCTGGCTTTGAATTTAGTAAATGAATATTATAAACCAGGAAAAATTGTAATATAATTCTCCATTCATTCCATCAGCAATGAATTTTTTTTTTGGCATGATATTGCATTTGTGCTACATTGACTATGTGTATATATATGTATGTAATCCTATAATTAAAGATTTGACAGCAGCTTCTGCCATTAAATCTTTGCAATGAGATGTGAGAAAAATATTTCTCTGTGAATTAAAAACAATTCAGCAAAGTGGAAACTGGCCGTTTGAATGCCTGGCTTGCTGTGATTATGATCAATATCACTAATGGAACAAAAATATAAGGTCACTGATTTTCTCCCTCAAGACAGCAGTTTACATTCACTTTTGTCATTTCACTTTGCAGTATTGAAGATGTCTTGGTGCTGGTTTTATCTGCCTCTCCATCTTCTCATGGCTGCTTGCTTGTGTCATTCCATCAAAGCACCCACCAGCAGTTCGCAACAGAGCTTCAAGAGCAACCTCTTCAACTTCTACCACTCTCTAATTCTTGCCGATGGTAAGGAAACCACAATTCACCTGCTGAAGGATATCCCTAAAAGGTAAGAGCAAGTCAGTCACTCCTGTTCTCAGGTACTTCCCTTCCCCATGACACCAGTAGCTGCACACTACCAGCACAAGTCAAGAGTCTGCAGAGCTCCATCAGTATCCACTGAATTTCCTGAGACACACCATGCTCTGTTTCTGTCCAGCTCACATGTCCTCTGATGTTTGTTATTTTGCCCAGTCTGGAGACCCCCAAGACAAAGTTCAGGTTCACATGTGCACTGCAGGCAGCTTTCTGTGGTGGTACAGAACTGGGGGGCTCCAACAGCAAACAGCTGTCGCATAAAGAACCTGGCTTCAGAACTGCAGACACATCATCCTTCCTACATTGGCTGTAAAAGACAATTTTACCAAACTAGCTACCCCAAAAATCAGTAGAACATGTATACAGACTTTTCTTATTAGAAAAACTTCTGTCAGCATCCTGCATGCTAGAAAGGTTTCAGATGAATGGAGCTATTGCTCACTAAGATCAAATATGCTTTTTATGTGGAAATTCCAGATTCCTCATTTCCTCCGAATAGCTGCAAAATTTGGTGCCCTATCTAAATATTACAACTGGCACTGCATATTAGGCAGGAAAGGCTAACTGATCTGCCTGTTTAAGAAGAGAGGCACTTCAATTGGTTTAATCAGAATCCTTTGAACAGTGACCAACACGTACAGATTTTAATGTACATCTGAGCAGAGCAGTCATGGAGCAGAGGATGAGCCAGATTGTTTGGTTTGATACACGCTGCATAGACTGGAACATGGCACGTTACATAACACGACGATGCTCACAAAAGCAAAACTAGAAGCTCTCCTTTTTGAAGGGAAATAGGTATTTAAATCTCAGAACAGTGAATTATGCTGTACTATTGTGACATAACATTAAGGTTTCTACTAGAAATTAAAGACAACAAAAAAAACAACAAAAAAGTCAGTGTAGCATGATCAGGTAAGAACCTTATGAGACCTGAAGTCATCCAAGAAGGAAATCAGATGACAAGATTTGGCTTAAAAGACTTGAGAATGTGGAGCTGTTTCCAGCGAAAGTTAACTCCAGACCAGTAGCCACATCCTGAAAGCAAGCCAGACCTTTAGGCTGACATAATCCATCCATAATGAATAGGCTTGTCTCGCCAACAAACAAACAAAATTACAATTGCCTACATTTAACTGTAGAGTGAGTGACCCAAGTCCAAACATTTTTGTGGCTGTACACTGTCAACGTTTACAGAAACAACAAAAAAACAAAAGTGAGACAGGAGGCTGGGCTTTACTGTAAATAAGAAGGAATAAAAAATTTACTGAGTAGACTGAGGCCCCTTGGTACTATTAATACACAGCAGCCTCTGTCACAAAAGCAAGTTAGAACAGAACTGTCTGAACCTGCCATTGATGCCTGATAATCTCCAGGACTGGCTAAAACTATTTAATCTTCGTCTTACACAGATGAAGTCCTAGATATTCAAGCAGATATGAGCAAACTCAGAGCTTTCACTGAATTCCAGACAGGAAATCTGGGGGGAAAGTGTACCAAATTGCCCCAGAGTTAGCCAACAAGTGGTTATCTATAAGGCAGCTTACCACGTTCATCATCCAAAATAACCAGGTAAGTATTGAGATATGCTGTTAACCTGAAGTGTACTAAAATTCAGTGGGAAAAAAAAATACTGCCTGTGCTAAGTGGACAAGACTTCCAGCAACGATTTGTGAATTAGAAAAAAGCACAGCGTATGTTCTTCCCACAGCTGAAAGGTTCAGACATCCTGCAACTGAGATGCATCCTGTTGTTGATGCACCTCAAAAGGGAGCAGTCATCTCTACCCACAGTGGAGTGACCACATCAGAAGGGACACTTAGTGGTAGACTTGAATTTCTTGAAGCTTTCGCTCTGTTTCTAATCCACGTTTACAGGTACTACTTTGTTCTGGAGGAAGGCAGAGCCCTGGCACCTTTCTCAATAACAGTGACCCCCTGTGATGTTCCCATCGAATGGAGCATACTTGTGCACAAGGCTTCAGCAAGCTTCCTTGGAAAAGTAGCACAAGGTAAGGCCTTCAGCCTTCCTGAGCAGAGACAGACAAAGCCTAAGATTTTCATAAGGAGTGTTGTTACAGAAAGTTTGCCACAAGCTTAAACATCTCTGAACTCTACCATGGAGAGGACGCCCATGTCTCCATAGGTGATATTCGCAGTCCATGGGATTTTGCCATCAATTCAAGTAAATTAGAGATTACATCTATAAATATCAAAATCTCAGGGTAATATTTGGGAACCACAGTGGATGTTTCTGGTACCACACACATGGATCAGCTTCATGAACTGTTTGTTCTTTCCCTGTCTTCCCTCTGTAATCTTGCCTTCTGTGACAAAGCTAAGCTGATAGCAGTAACATTATGACATTGCAAAACACACTGCTTGTAGCCCTGGATCTCCTTGTGTTTTTAAAACCACCTTCTTCCTAAGGAAATCTTGCTACACAGCATTATCAAGGCAGGCTTTCCAGTCAGCCCAGCCAGAGGGAAGAGCTGTCTCGGACATTTCTCTGTGGCTTAGGTCACCTGAACCAGTCATTGTCTGGTTTATCTCCCAGTGATGTGCAGAAGATTTAGCCATTTGATTTTCCAAGAGTATTTACCATGGCAATGGGCATTATTCTGACTTTAGCCTAAGAGGAAATTCCATTTTTTCATGATTTCTGGAATGATTTTTTTTTTTAAAACTAAGATCTGAAAGCTGCCACTAACGAGTTCTTTCCTGTCAGACAGATAAACCCAACTGAGGAGTTCAAATATTGTTCTTTTAGAAGTGATGTTTTTCCTCTTCATAGGAGACAGAGGCACAAAACTAAAAAACTCCTTTCACAGAAAATGAGTCTCCTTGAAGAAAAATACCTCAATAAAAAGCTAGTGGAAGAAGAAAATTGTAGGTGCATCAGGCACAATAAAGTTCAAGCTTGTGCAAGCTGTGGTTTTATAATTATAGTCTTTTTGAAAAGAGTTCCACAACTGCACTGTTAAAATAAAAGCCACTCAAATTTTCTTTTAATAAATTGCCAGTAGCAAACAGCATCTTTAGCTATAATTATTTTCAGGAAGGTAGAAAGTAGGATGTTCCCTGACACAAACAAGGAAACCTAAGCAATGTGCTTTGACATCTATGAAAGCAAAAGTTACACGTCTGCTTTTTGCTTGCAGGTGACCACGATACACACGATGTCTCAAAAGCCCAGAAGGCTACAAGCTTTGTGTCAACCATTTTCAACTACAAGGGAAATTCTGTAGAGACTTACATGGGCATGTCTTCTCATTCTGCCCTCTACATGCTGGAGTTCTTATCCACCGAGCGTGATACACACATCACTGTGTACTTAACAACTGACACAACATCTGGGCACCTCTATCCAGAACTGCCGCTGGATCCACGCTTAGATGTGATTGGCACTGGACATACAACAGTGACTCTGACCTGGAAACACAGTCCCTCTGTCTTGCAACATAGAGAAAACATACAGTACTGTCTTCTAGTTAATGAAAAGCACAATTATAAGAGCTTGTGTGCTGCTGAGACTGCGATCAGATCCTCTGGAATGAAACTGCCAGCTACGTTAGCTTTGTCTCTCTCTCCGTACCTTCTTGAGCCACAGCAGGTGATGATATTGTCCAACAGTGAGCTGAGCATCATCAACAGAGTGAGCAGTGGGGAAGTCAGGCAGATATGCATGGGTACCAAGAACACTTACACTGTGCCCAATCTCAGTCCCAGCACTCAGTATTATTTTGACGTTTTTGTTGTCAATCTCCTCACGAACGCCAGCGCTGCTTACACTGGGACATTTGCAAGAACTCTGGAAGAACCTGAACCTAAGGTGATGGAGCTGAAAGATGGGAAGGTGATTCAGGTTGTCCTGGATGGAAAAAAGCAGAAATTCCACACACTGCAGTACCAAGCAAGGCACAAGAAAGTACAATTTACCTTTCAATTGTGTCGTGGTCAAGTACGGGTTCACATAACAAAGAATGGTAAAACAGTGGCATCAGAAAACATTTTGGGACTGAGATATTTGTCACTGAAGGGAAAGCTGCTGGACACATACCTGGTGCAGCTGAGGTCCACAGAGGAATCTAACTCTTCTGTGAAAGTACAGGTCTCCTCTCAATTCAACAAGCCCTTATTCCCACTTCTTCCAGAAAGGTTAAAAATCAAGTCTTTCAGCAAACTGAGGACCTGCAATTCCATCACCATCGCCTGGCTAGGAACGCAAGAGCAGAGCAAGTACTGCGTGTACAAGAAAAGGATTGAAGAAGATCAAGTGTGGATGGAACTGCGGAGCACAGACAGGTGCTCTGGACCTGAATCTCGGCACAAGTCAGAGAAAGTGCTGTGCAAGTATTTCTATGATGTCAATCTCCAGCGAGCTGTCACCACTGAGACCATCAAAGGGCTGGATGCTGGGACACTTTACTTGTTTGATGTTTACCTCATCGGGCCATCTGGCATCCCTGTCAGATATCACAGCAAAGTTGTGAAGACCAGGAAAAAATGCTGAAGGTTCTTCACAAAATGTTTTGGAATGAATGAAGACTTATCAAAACCTATGCCAATCCATGCCACAGCCCGTACAGTTTAATATATGCTGACAAAAAAAATCTAAAGCTGTGAGATTCTGCAGAGGAACGATCTTAGGTTAGACCATTACACTTACTTGTGCATCTTCTCCTGCTTAAGTTTTTCTCAGCTGTCTCATTCACATAACAAAAACAGACTTGAAATAAATCCATGTACATGGAAATAAAGTACCCACAATTGCACCCATGAGAAATAGATCAGTTACCTAAAATGCTTCTGAAATCCAATACAAAAGTGATGGGAAATGCCTCTCAAGGAGCACACATCATTATTGTTGAAGTCCCACAGAGTTTTCCACTACATGTAACTCCATCACTTAATGAAGAACTGAGAGCCCACAAGTCAAACTGTTTTGAGAAATCAAACTTCCCTGCTGCTTGAACAGTTTGCAGGGATGGAGACAAAAAGAAAAAAAGCCGCAGAACTAGGGTCAAGCTGCAACAGCTCTACAGCTTAAGTAGCGCAGGCTGAAATACTTTCCCTGCTGCCTGCACATTTGCTTGATTTTCACTTCTAGAGAGAAACTGTGCTTGGGGACAAAACATGGGCCAGGAACTGCTTCTGCATCCAGTTTTGCTGGGGAGCATACAAATACAGTGCTGTGCTGCTACCCATTGAGGAAAGGAATAAGTAAGGAATCCTACTATTTCCTTCCCAGTAAGGAAAGGTTGGTTTTTTTTTTTTTCCAATCTGCAGCTCCTGATATCAAGCCCATGTCTATTCCTGTGTGACACCTGTGTGATATACTTGCTCTTTACATTCCCAATCCAGCCTGTATCAACGAATGTGTTGCTTTAGCAAAAAAGTAAATGTGGTTTTCCTTTTAGATATCATGGAGGGAGAAATATTTGTAGTAAAAAGCCTGACAAACTTTTGTCTTTGTTTCCTTGATTACCTTCCTTAGATGATACAAGAAAGTAAAAAGTGGAGAAATTAAGTCTTGATAAAAAGCTTATCCTAAATTTCAATTATCAGCAGAAAATATTTTGCACATAGGTCTGGAATTTACATATATAGAAATATAATGTCACTGACCCAGTGGTTGCCAGAGAAGTATTGCCTGCTGCAACCCTTTTCTCTGCAATTACATTAATCAATGTTATAAATAATTATATAATAATTATAAATAATTCCATTATTATAATTCCATTATTGTACATTTCAGAAGTTCACTTGCAATCCGTGATCTTCAAGGTTGTAGTTTACTCTGAATAATTACCTGCAAGCATCCTTGGAGGCACTTGGTAAGGACTGCTCTGTGCATTCACATAGGATTATGCATTTCCCGCTCCAAAGACTCCGTAACATCATGCTAAAGGGGCAGGTTGCCCAACCCTTGCACAGCACATCCTGTACCTTAGCAGTCTCATTCCCAGAAGAAGGGTTCTGGCCTTCCCATGGGATCAGCTGCAGTATCTGGGCTGTGGCTAGGCTTTAAATTCCTGCAGGCACTACTCTACATGGAGCAGTTCCATGGCAGGAGCCATGTGCTGTGACCCCCTCCCTACACTCTGCAGGCCTTTTGGCTAATTACGGGGGCTGGCAGCTGCATCACCTTTTTCCAAGGCAAGCCTTCTCTTCATTTTGCTCCAGCCAAAATGAGCCTGAGCTCAAAGAGCAACAGAGGTCATCTCCACTTGGAGATCTGTGTGTTTTCTTCTGCCTTCCTCAGTCATTTATATTCTGAATGAACTTCACTTAGATGCCCTACAAACCATTAATAACCAGAATAACAACAGGGGAATAGGAAGTATTTTGCACATAGAACATACTGTTAATTCTCTGCCCCTAGCCTGTGAGAGCATTAACCCTTACTTTTGTCCTGTATACAGAAGTGTCACAAACATGTCTCTGAAAGAAGACTCATGCGTTGGCACCCTGCCTGATACCAGTGCCTCTACTGAGGAATATCCTCCATAACAAAACTGGCTTGGGACTCCTCAGCAAAACTTTGGTTTAGGGCTGCAGCCAAGAAGTCTGAGGAAGGGATCTTTATGGGAGCAGCGACTGCTGCTGCTGGGAGGGCTGAAGCCAGCCCCCGCTCACAGAGGAGCTGCCAGCCCCAGATCCATAAGCAAAGGCCCCAGCACACAGGAGGCAGTGCTGAGCTGCAGAGAAGAGCATGCTGTGCTGTCAAAACCCCTTGCCTCTGTTACAAGCAGAGCAGGCAACCCGCCCTCAAGGTAACAGCCCGCATCGCCCATGTGTGCAGCCAGGCATTGCCTGTAACAGAGCCCAGGAGCAACAGCAAATATTCCTCTCCATTGATCCTTCCACAGCGATTCACCTGGGTGCACCAGGCTGCAAAGCTCTGGTGAATTCTCTCATGCCCACACCATGCTCAGAGGCAGCCCTGGGGTGCGATGGTTTAAGTCAGGCACCACCTCGCTCCCTGCTGCCCTGGGAGTGAAGCCATGGAGGACTGTCCATGAGGAAGTCAAAAGCACTGCCTAACACCACTGGTGCCCTCCTTGTCCCTGCCAGCTGCTGTGTGCAGCTCCCAATCTGGCACCCAGAAGCTATTTGTTCCCTTTCAAAGCTGTTTGTCATCTTCCCATCTTCTCTACCTCCCTTTGGACTAGTGGTTGGCTACTGCAGCCTCACCACGAACACTTCCCCAGTCACATTTCCCTCCTTTCTTTTTAAGCTTTCTGCACAGTCGCTTGATGAGATTTTGAGGAATCTGTCCCCTCAATCTGAGTTACATAGGAAATGCCGACATCTTCACAAAGATTGCTAAAGTAAGGTTTTGCTTTTGTGGATCACTTAAACCAAGCACTCAACAGCTTTATCAAGCAAAAATATTTTTCCTAGTGTTCAGTGGTTGGTCCCAGCTTGCATGCTTCCAGCTATCGTATCTCAAGTCCTGTCAGAGCCGACATCAAAGCCTGAGGTCATACATTGCTGCCCAGCATTTTTACAGAACTGCTCCCATTTCCAAGTCACCACTCCACATGGCAAGCAGTAGTTGGGGCCACCAAAAACAGACAGGACAAGTAATAACAGAAGACAGGCTTCATATCCACATCTCCTTCCCCTGGGGGCTCAAGCCTCACAAATCATTATTTGCCTTCTGGATAAGAGGAAGAGTCTGAAACAGTGCAATAATGAAGCACGGACTCTAAGTTTGCCACTGTGTACGCCTGTAATCCGCAACCCTGTACACCAAGGGGTTCTTCAGCACTTTCCAGTATTTCATACAACCGCTAGAGACCTTGAAACAACTTAAAACAGTAATAATAGCTCATCTAAGTCATACTTTGAAGTAGACTGCTACCTAAAACCAGTCTGTCACCAGTTTCAAGGACTGATGACATAAGTTTCATACTAACTGACATTAAGAATATTTTGACCTTCCTCTTTCTCTTGTATTTAACAGCCCATGTATTCAACCCTTGTTACTTCAAGCTTCTTAACAAATGTACATACCCTTCAAAGTAGATCCAGAGGTCTCTTCAAAATTGTTCACTTTCTGCTTACAAATACATCCAAGAATGCATCCACAGCTTGAGCAAAGTAAATATTTTCTTACTTCATCTTCATATCTTTGCATGGCTGTTTTTCCCCAACTAATGTCTTCCCAACCTGAATACTTGTTTCTAGCTTAAAGAAAATGCTAAAAATAGCCTTGCTATTTTGACCCCAGGTGCTGGACTGAAATCCAACTCACTAATTGCTTTCAAAGACATGGATTGTGTTCATGTACATGTATGCAGATCGCCCCATTTTGGGCTTTATTATTATTAGATTTTGGAGGGGGGCAGGATAACAGGAGGAAAAGAGTTTATGAACCTTGGACACTGTGAAGCATCCTGGCCAAATGTGGCTTTGCACAAGGCTTAAAAATCTAGGAGTCAAGTAACATTAATACTGACAGCAAGTCCAAACCAGCGACCCCAAAATGCCAAAGGCTTTCAAGGGCTGTTAGAGCAACTGAAGCTCTCTGGCATTTAGAAAAAATGACTAACTCAGTAGCTGAAGATTCCTTCAGCAAACAAAAAATAGATTTTATCTTTGGGGATGCAGGTGAACAATAGCTGCATAGCAAATTATTGTTGCCTGTTCTGCCCATGCTGGATTTGAGAAATCAGCACAGTGTGACAAAGGACAGGTGGGCATATGTTTTTGCCTGCAAAACACCAGATATTTCCTGGACACATCTGTCAGGAAATGTTAAGAAATATTGTAAAAAAAAGATAAATTTACTAACAGATTCAAACAGCAGGTCACTCTTGCATTGCACTGTTCTGCAAGGAGCCATGAAATGCAACTTGAGGAGGAGCCCAGAGGGTGCTGGGCCACCTGCTGTCCCCTGGCAGCTAATGCTGCGAGATGGTTGGGCATCATGGCTGTGGGCACAAGAGGGCAGGGTTATGCTGTATACGAGAGGCAGGAATTTGATAAGGCTCATCAGGAGCAAATATTTTCTCAAATTTAATAAGCCAAGCATCTTGCTGATAAGATTAAGGCAGAAGAGACAGAAGAAAACACAAGGAGCTACTAACGTTTTTAAGTCTACATGTTCCCAGATCTTTTAATTGTTTAAAGCTGAAGGGCACAAAAAAGTGGTGGTTGAGGAACAAAGAAAACCCAGGCATTTGCCGAAAGGATTAACACCAGTGTGCCCAGTGCTCCCAAAAGGTTAAAAACTGCCATCACTGAAGTCAAGGCTCCTATAACAGAAATACAGTGGCACCAAGGACTGTCTCATTTGATATGTTTAAAGTGGTGAGTTACAGTTCAGGCATAACCTGCCCAGCATGTGATCCCAAGCATCCCCTGACTTTTCCTTTAGTGCTCTTGCCTTTTCTCACCAACACCACTCTTAGCAGGGACTTACCTCCCACCCAAGCTGAATGTCACACCAACACTCTGGGACACCACAGGAGACATTCACCACAGACCCCAGTTTGTCAGGTGTTTGTTCTTCAGGGATTTTGCTCACTGGTTATCTGTCCTCAGGAGATCCTTAGAGGATATGCTTCCAGGGACTAAGGATGCTGAGTCTCTGGCTAAAGAGCCATCCGTGGAAAACTGTATACTGCTCCTGTGCTGTTCTTGCTCTGAGGAAGGCTCTCTGCAAAGCTGTTCCCCTACCTCACACTTATGAAAGTACTCGAACAAGGCTTCCCTGCCCTGAGATGAGAACAGATTAGACACAGGAAGCAAGCACCAGAAAGTATTGTGTCTTTTTGCAGTTACTGGCACGGTAGTGACACAGGCAGGGCTCAGAGGAAGACTCGGGAGTTTGAAAAGTCTTTCAGACTCCTGTAGTAATTTACTCTGAAAGCAGAACCTGGTAGGAAAGGAGACCTTCCAAGGCAAGGGTCAGGACAGAAAAGTATGAAGTATCTAAAGGTAATGAGGTAAAGGTTGAGTTTGTTAGAAGCTTCTAAGAAAAGGAAGGGCCTTGCTGCAACTACATTTCACATCCTGCTCCCATTTGTTGAGCTTCTCTACTGATTCATTTCTGTCCCTGAGGTTCAGTGCCAGCATACAAACCCACTAAGCCTCTAGTATTCCTGTAGCTCGTGACTCATACAAGTAGGAGAGCTCAGCGTGCAGTCTGCACTAAGACTATGACTAAGGAAGTACTCGGCCTCCTTTAGAGACTTCTGCAAACAACCACACAGAACATACTTAAGGTAGAGTGCTGTAAGTCAAGATTTACCATCTAACAGAAGAGTTTAATACAGTAAAAACAAAATCACCACAAACTTAGGACACAACCCATCTCTTCTGTTTCCAGTGTTCTTAGGAAGCTGAAGCTGTAGCAAAACCACATTTTCCCTTCTGCTCCCCAGCTCAGGTTCTCCAGCCATTTCTAAGCTCCTAGGTTAATTAATAAGTTAGAGGTCAGCCATCTGAGTAGATCCCAGTTACATGGTTGCAGAGAAGCAACTTTTCTGCCATGTCCCCATGGAGGGTTTTGTAGGCATACCACAGAGGCAAGCACAACTAGCAGCTTGACTGGCTTCTTAGGCCTCACCAACAAAGTCAGAAGGATTCATGGCTGAACACTGCTGGCACCTGGTTAGAAAGTTATTTCAGGTGAGCATTTCCGCATGCAAATAACTGGCATTGTGATATACTAAGTGCATCTGTAAGACGTATAGGTGGGATCTGTAAGGCCTTCTCCTTAACCTATCTTCGTAAAACCTATGCTCTAAGAAACCTGATATGACATTGGACAGTGGCATCTACAAATGTCACATCATCCCTGAAAAATGGGTGCTCTAGGCAGTACTAAGAAAGGGAGAGAAAGCTTTCCACACTCACCTAGACACACCAGGCTCCTCAACAAAGCCGTATTTTCAAAACTAATTGAACTTGTCTTGGGAGAAGTTAGCCATAAGTAGAAGGTGCAAAAAATTGGCATAAAAACTCAGAAGACATTTCTGACAGGAAATTAAGTGTACTAGTCAGAGTTGAGCTTTCCATAATCTCAAACAACTGAAGCTACCAACAGACAGCACTGCTGGTTCACACTGTTTCCAACAGGTTTGCACTATGGGGATAAAATAACTACTGCAGGGTGAGCAGAACTATTGCTATTCACTGCAGTGGTGCCACTGTTTATCTCCAAATGCTTCAGCCTCTGAACTCCTATAATGAACAATTCCTTCCTTCACCTTTTCTCATTCTTAATATGTAGAACGCAGGTGTACATATGAGCTACAATACCCAGTTGGGAAACAAATTTTTTAATAGCATCTTGGAGAGATCAACATCATTATCTGGGACCAGCTTCAAGCTTTTTAAACATGAGTTGACAGTGGAATGTCAGCCGCAGATTTATGAAGGATCACGAAAGCAGGAACAAAATTCACTTACAAAAAGCAGGAAGGCTCAAGATGTTGACTGTATACAGAGCGAGTTTTAACTTGGGGCATTATTTGGCCTTTTTTTCAGATAGAGGGATCCCAACTGAAGAGGAAGCCAATACTAAGCACTGACTGTAAGCAGTGCCTTTGAGGACAACAGCAATCCACAATTACCCAGAGAGAATGACTCCTTTATCTGCAGTTCAGGGAAGGAATCAATTTTATTATTGGATTGACCTAAAAAATAATCAAGGATTTGTGTTCAGGCAGTTAGTTTCATAACTGGGCCAAAACCTTTGGTTTTGTAATGTGGCACAATCCTTTGAAAGCCACATTTCCAAAAGCACAGTGCCAGTTTCTCAGCTGAGACTGAGAACCCACAAATTGGCCAGACCATCAGAAGCGCTTTGCACATATCTCCTATTGGGACAAAATCTTTTAAAATCTGCCCATAAGTCAATGAAACCACAATGGTTACATCTGCGAACAATTTGACCCGTATTTTCCCTAGTCATGATTATGCAAAGGGAAAAAATGCCAGTTCTATAGCAACTGCTTAATCCCTGTTATCCATACATACTGATCCTCAATCTAGAATACCTGTGAGAGAACAGTGGGATTTTGTTTGTCCCAAAACGGAATCACTAGCCACAGAGGAAAACAAGTCACTTCCAACCCCAAAATACAACTATTTCACAGCAAAAGAAAAAAAGACTATCACTTTGTCCACAATGAAACTTCTCTAGAAGTAATATCACAACTCCTATTTGTGCAAATAGTCTGTTTGCAAGTGTAGGCTATTCTTGAAGAAAGGACTCGAAGATAGAGAATCGAAAGATGATTCACAACATTAAAAAAAAATCTGTTAATCTATTGTTCAAAACCAGACAGAGCGGAAGTCAGCAGCTCACGTTGCAGTGGGTGCAGTTACTTCTAACTACAGTAACTGACAATTGCATTATTTTAATAGCCTTCTGAGACTCAAATTGGCAGCAAACCTAATATTTCAGCTATTTGGATAAAACTGTTCTTGCCTCTAGGGTATTGTTGTTTATTTGCCTCAACTCTATTAATTCCATCTTAACCAGGTATTCAGAAAATGTGTGATAGCAGAATTGATCAGTTGAAACATACTGAACATTCTTTTCCAGACAATTGAGAAATAATTCTCTTAAGTAGTTCTCTTGCAACATCCTTTGGCTACGCTGTCCCTTCCACTAGCTTCTTACAAGGATAGAGAATCACATCTTATTGTCCCATTACAGTTTTTCTCTGCAGACTTCAGCAAAGTATTCACATACACTTATTTCATTTAGAGCAGGAGGTTACATTCTTTTCCCCAATTCTCCATCCCATCCCTCTCCAAGAACAGCATGTGTAAATCGTCACTCCAAGGCACAATGACATCTTACAGTAAAGCTGTAAGCACACTCACATCCAATTGCTAAAGCATATTTAAATGTAAGCAAGTGGAATAAATACGTGGGAAGACCCAATCCTAATGAGAGAATGGAAACAAAGGATTACCTACAGCCTTCACACAGGAATGACCAAATTCATCTCTCCTAAGGGTTACTTGGGCTAAGTCAGGAAACCTGCTTCCAGGCTATCAGGCATCTGTGGGAACCTGACCTCCTCCGAGTGACTCCCAAGACTCTGTAGAGGTTCTGGATCTGTTTTGCCTTGCAGCCTCCTCTGCCTCATACCTTCCCCCACTGCTGCAGAGGCACGAGGTTCCCTCCACATGTCCTCCAGCATACTGTCTGCCCAGCAGAGCGTGTTCAATGGGCAGCTACCAACTATGCAGATAGCACAACTACTCTGAAGCATACAGAGGTTATGCAGATGGTGCAAGGTGAGTGGCATTGCTGCCATACATTCATACTATACCTCCCACATTCAGAGGGACATCTTCCAGCTTCCTGGAAATCAGACTGGACGAACAAATTGTGGAGTTGTGGCAATACAGAAAAAAACCACAAACTTAGGATCTCTATCTGAATTTTCTGTTCCCAATAATGTAATACTGAACTGCAATATTGAGTTTTTTGTTTGGCCTTATACAAAATTATGGGTTTTCAGAATGCAGATTTGATTTAAGGTCTGGTTGTTTTGGATCAGGCTGGTATCCAAACCTTTTAAAAATCAGTTCAGTTAGAAGTTAAGGAAGGAGTAAAGGATTTACTGTACTGTTTCATTTAACAATGAAATGTTTCGACTGGAAGCAAATTGTCTTAGTAACCATCTTTTTACTATATGTATATTCAGGTCACAGCACTGATCCTTACAGACCTCAGTGAAATAATGTATGTGGTGGGTTACCATTGTTTATTCTCAGTATAAAGTAACTGTACAATTTTACCATTAGATGGCACCAGAGAATATTTTAACATTTACACAAAGGACCACTGAAACCGAAGCCTGGAACAGTCTTAAAGCAGATGTAGCCACTAAAATTAAAAGAATACTCATCTTTGCAATGCATATGAGCACTTTAATTGCTTGACTATAAGCAATAGCTTTACACAGCTCATCAGAATGCAAGTTACAGCTAAATCCATGATTTCTTTATTAGCAAGTATTTTTTTTTTTTCCTATTCTTACATATAAAAAGTATTTGATGTGAAACTGCCATACAGTTTGGTTTAAATGAGATGAACTGCTTTGTAGTGTTTTATTTGTCTTAGGGAAAAAACATATCTCTGCCCAGACAATTCCAAATGCAGGCTATCAAAAAAAAAAACAACACTTTCAAGAGTCCCTCTGCATACCTGGTTCAATTCCAGCTAGGTCTATGAATAATTTACCAGTTAATGAGCTCTTTCTGTTTATGAAATAATACTCTTAAGAATAGTAAGGCAGGACATAAGCAGTAGCCATATGTTTCTTCTCGAATTCCAGCTAGACAAATGACCTGAAAATTGCTGTTGCAAGAACTTCTAAAACATATGGCTCAGTACAGGGAATTTGTTAGCTTCTTGTGTCAGATCCAAAAGTTTCCAATTATCAACAAAAGATGGCATACCAACCCAATTACTCCTGATATATTCCAGTCAAGACAGATTCCAAGTAACCATAGCTGTGTGGGTGTATGTGGTTTGAAATAACAGGAATCACTGAAAATTTAGTGTAAATAAAAAAAGTAGACCTACATATCACATCCAGACAAATGTGTCCCAGTGTGCTGAATGTGCTTTCAACAGGAAGCAGGAATTTTTAGGCTTTCTACCAAGGCTGATTTCAAGCCATCATAAACTATTAGAGGTACATTTACTTTCCAGCATTACAGAAAACTCCTGCACAGCTTATTTATTTCATTTGTCAACAGAGTGGAAAAAAATATGCTTCTTACGTAAGATGACAAAAATGTACCAAATCATTTTCAATTAATTTTTTTTAGAATGATTAATTGCAGATGGCTTTTTAAGACAACATCCTTGTAGTGCTGGGTAAACATGAGGCTACAATTAACAGTCAGAACACTGGTACATTATGCACATTTCTGATTCATCTGACTAAGCAACCAAGTCCAATCCCATGCTCTTACTCACAGGAGTGCTTAGACCCAGACTATGAAGACAGTGTTTTCATACCAGGCCTTAACCAAACAATCTCTACATATTCCACTAAACAGTAAGAGATGGAAAAATGATGTTTACAACAAACCAGAATTCATAGAACTGCTAATGAAAAAACAAAAGGAATACATTTGTAAGCTAAATTACATTTCATATACATACCAAAATTATAGTTTAGTCATCTAAAGAGCTATATCAACTCTGTCAAGGGTTACTTCTGCTGTACTACGTGGGTCAATGCCAGTATATTCTTCAGGAACTATTTTTCCAGGTTAATTTGTTTTAATCACACATTCATCATGCAAAGAAGATAAAGGTCTACATTCAGGCTGCATTTATGTTTGAATTCAGACTATTAAAGACCAACCCTGTTTAGATCCTTTATGCCTACCTTCCAACTACTTCAACTGTTCTCAACTTTAAGCCATGGGTGGTAACAAAACATACTAAATTATCCATAGGCAAGCCAATTAGTTACTGAGATGCTTGCCCTTTTGTCAGTCACAGCTCCCCTTGGGTCAAATTGTGCAGTTCCCACCAGAGCAGAACCCACTACACCTCACACCTCTGCTTCACTCTGGTGGGAGTAGGGCCTGACTAAAGGCTGCTGAAGCATCCCTAAGGGTCCACTTACTGAAGGAAAAACATGCTGCTGGGGAAGTGGGTGGGAACCCCCCACAAAGCCCACAGAACCTCAAAATTCCCAGGCAAGCTGATCATGAGAGACACTAAGCAATTTCAGCTGAATGGAACAGTGTGAGGAAAAGTGATCCCAAAATCCTTAGCATAGACTAAACATTAACATAATCTCATCTACAAAAGATGTAGAAGAGTCAAGAAATGCAGTCTTTTCCTAATAGCTCAGCTTTCACTTTCATGAAATTGAAAGTCACTAATTTAACTAATTCCTCATGTATTATATTGAAAGTAGTGCCCAAACTACGAATAAAAAGGCGGATTTTTAAACTCTGATCTAATATGTCATGATGAAAAACCAAACATTTTGTAGCTGCATAAGTTATTTTAACTGGAGTAGGAAAATTCAAAAGGTAAAGATTTTGATGTTTGCTAACTCCATGCTATTTGAATTTAGATGAACAATGTAGTTCCCCCAAACAAGAAAAAAAACACTTTCTTTATCAGAGCTAATAGTATCTGGCACTGTTCATAGCAATTTCCAATATTAACCCACCTGTAAACCAAAGAAAACATTTTCTCATAGCTCAGGAATCAGTGTCATGGCAGCTCATTTGTAAGACACTGGAATGCTGCTTGTGAAACTCAATCTGGTATGAGCACATGGAGATTTTTCAATGATTAGCCATTGTTTTATCAGCTCCATAACAGAAAAAGGTTTCACAAAAATGTTAATGGTAACTAACCAGCAATGCTTCCTGACCACCAGAATACTCGTAGCCAATAGGTTTTCTAGGCTTCCTTATACACATTTTTCTTACTAAAACATGGAACAAGTATTCAAAAGACTGTGCCATGCATCACAAAACCTACTTCTAAGTCAGCAACAATCCACATACCAAAAAAATTTGTCTCCACTGCACAATATGCTCCTGTCCAGTTGTCAACCCTGGGCTCTCAGACCTGCACCTAGTAACAGCCAAATACATATTTTTAACTCCTCCTTTTCCCACTATTATTTTTGTTGCAGACTGTACTTTAACCCTGAGGCACATTGTTTTACATGTTGTAGTTTCAAGTACACAACTGTTTCAACAAGAAACTTAAGCAGATGCATAGTTTAATTCCATTAGTAGGCCTATTGGTTTTGGTGGATTTATTTGTATACATAAAGCCAGGAAGAAGCATCATAGTGAGTGATGACCTCTTCACAATCCTGTACTTACATATTACCTAGAATCTTCTAGCTATCTGAATGTTAATATGTACGTGATAAGCTTTAGCTATTTCAGAAAAGCTGCATCCAGGATTTCTACAATATGAGCTAAACATTGATACCATGGCACTACAGAGTACCTCTCCCAGGGACCTGAATCCTGCTCTCCTCCTCCTCCCTCCTGTTACAGGCCAGTCTTTTAACTGATTACACTCTCAAAGTGGATTCAAGCAGTCTGCTCCACTACATCTATGTAGAGAGTCACTCCAGTAAATAGTCCACTAGTGGGTGTGCAGTTGTCTGTGGTGCTGTATTGCTGCACTGTTTCCACATATAAATAATTATGCATCTCATCTACTCACACTTCAAGACCCTTTGCCCTTTGCCACTCCAGCACTAACCACAGCATGTTACACAAAGTTCACGAAGGGTACAGATTAGTTAAGCAAGCATAATTTAGCACACAGTATCTGTGCAGAAGCCCTTGTATTGCATAATTACCATGCCCTGTAAGGAAGAGTCCCCATCTTTGTGCTTTTACATCACCCTCTGGAGTCATGCTGCTCTTCACTTAAACTCCATCAGCTCTAAGAGTCTGTATCCCTTGCAGGATTGCTGTGTGGAAGGACATTGCTCTTTGTTAGTTGGAACTGCTGCCTCACCTCCTAAGATTAATTTGGTTCAGTAGCCTCAGCCAGTGCTTTGTCACTAGATATTAGAAGACTTTAAATATCCAGAAAGAGTCAGGTAAGACACTCAAACTATTTTAGTATAAAATGCATAACATTCTTAGAGCAAAGTGTGCAAGACTCCCACAACTATTTAAGTTAATTATTAAAGGGCCTTCCCTTAGGGTTAACCAAGTCAAGTTAGTAATTCATCTCATTTAAAAGTACACATACTAGGATAAAAAAGGAATGGAAGACTAATCATTTTGTATTTCATCCATGCATAGCAGCGTATTATAACTGCATACAGAGGTGCAACAGGAATCTGGAAAAGTAGAATAAGCTAAATGCCTTGGTGGCTGTAACGAAAAGTGCAGCGAGACACATAGTTTAAAGCCATCCAGGCTTCCTGTGCCCCTTAGATCACAGCAGAAGACATACCTGCATATCAAACTACTCTGGTGACCACACCAGTTCTTCAAACTCCACAGCATTCACTCAGAGTGCAGGCAGACCAGTACATGTAAATATACATTTGCAAAGTTACTTGTACATTATATCTCCTGTATGGTGAATTCTGGCTGGTGGTCCTAGCCAGTACTGCTCCAAGCAATGCTTAAAAAGCAAACTTATTTCAACTCTTATATTGTTCACAGCTTTGCAGAAAGACTAAACCATAGAAGACTGGAAGTGGAAAAAACATTTCCACTGGCACTAAAATAAATTAGGTGCTGATTCCTATTGCACATGGATAGAAATTGAGTGTCTATTTCTTTTTTTTTTTTTTTTTTGAGAATCCCATTTTTAAATATACTGACCTACACCAACTAAATTCAGAAAGACAATCCCAACAGTCTCCAGCTTAGCATTTTGGAAATCTGATCTGATTCTGCAAATCAGATCTGTCCCTTCTGCTGACAGAAAATTGCTCAGCAGAAAAATATTGTATTAGTGTGGTCAACCTTACAAGAGAATACTATTTACTTGGTGTCTGGAACATTTAGCTTTAGGGAAGAGACAAGTTGCTGCCTCTTAGCAAACAGTACTTTCCTGCCAAGCCTAAGTCTGTCCCCATGCCCTCGTCTGTAGGAGTCAATGCATTACACAAAACAAAAGGAGCAGATCCAGTTGTCACGGCAGAGGTGCTGTATTTCCTAAAGACAGCAACTATCACTCCCTGCAGGTGATACATCAGTCAACATATTAAAAAAAGCAGGGGAAAACCAAAAAAAACATGAACCACGATCCTCACAGAAAATGTGAAAATCAAAATAATGCAAGAGCACAGCACTAATCTCAAAAGCAGGAAGAGTGAGATTGGAAATATATAACCAAATGTATACCAGAACAAATGAGTAATTTTAAAACACATAGGGCATAAAGAATAGCCAGATTTGTCAATAACATGTTACAGCTTTCCACAAGGAAAGCTAGCAAATGTAGTGTATCTCAGAATAATATTACGATAAGCCTTTAATGAAGTTCCACATAACATCCTTCTAATTAGAAAACTGTGGTATGGAGTAAGCATCTAGAATAAGACTATACAACTGTTTGAAAAGCAAATTCAGAAAAAAAGCAATCTGTATACAAGTCATGTAAATAGCAGAAAAGAGGAAAATGGACGAAATTAAGTGGAAAGTGGCCTCTGAAGGGCAAGCCCACAGTCCCATGTTCAAAACAGTGCCAATTAAAACAGGCTGCTCATGGTCATGTCCCAAGGACAATCTGTTCAGGACTGTGAGTGCCAACCTGTGCCCACTGCCTCCTGTCCATTCATTACCTGACTGCTCCTTTGAAAGAAGTAAAAGAACAGCTCTCAGTCAGGCAGCCCTGCTACCCACAGCCACACTACACTTGGAGGCTAAGGGCAACACCAATTGTTCACAAAAAATACCATTAAAAACATTATTCTAATTAGGAAATAAATGTAAAAATTATGGCCCAGGCTATAGTTTTCAGATGAACTCTATATCCACATATCTTTGTGTTTACAGTATAAATCCAGATTTGTCTTTACTATTTGTAACCCATTAATGCAATAAGTCAAACATTCCTATGTAATCAGTATCTTACATAATTTTCCTTTTTTTTTTTTTTTAACAGCAGTAATACAAAGATTAGTCCAGAAATCATCAACATATATATTTTTAAATAACATTTTAAAAAAATAGCAAGATTGGGAGTCAGGCTAAGTGAAAAACTTGCTTCATGGTATTACCAATGAGTATTTGATACACTACCATGACTGGATCAAATCTTAATCTGTTGCATGTGCAAATTCATTTACTTCAGCATGTCTGTGTAAAAATGTCCAAGAGAAAAAGGTATTCCTTCATGTCACTGAAGTTCTTGGCCACTTACAGTCACTAACCTGATAAAACACTATTACAGACTCGTTTTAGGAATGTAATTCAGTCATTTCAATGCTTCCTGTCTCTGCCTCTGTGGGCTAGTAAACTTGACTTCAACAGTATGGTTACATTAACCTAGCTTTGCTTGCCATCACTATGATGTTTTTCTTTCTTCTGAGTACTATGAGTCATTTCCTCAAATCTTTGCTGGTTTGGCTGCAGTCTTCAGGATACTAGGAACTGCCAGTGCTCCTCTTCTCTTCCACTTCTGATTTTAATTCCACTGTGTGCTAGAACCATTTCTCTATTCCATGTGTTTTATCTAAGGTATTTTTGTTGAAATAAGTAGATTTTCACCTGATGTAAATCATCCAAGGTCAGCTGTCAGCAGAGCTTCTTTGAAGCTGTAGAAGTTCACACTTGTTGAAGGTCTGAGCCCTATGTTCTATTATCATTTTGATAAAGCCCTTGCAGACGACTAACCATTTCCCATGCCTGAAAACATGGCTGTACTACTAAACTGAGGGGATAAGTGGAAAGAAGTCTTCACAGTTAACTATGTCAGGTCTTGATACATTTTTGATGACCCAGGTCTTCTACATACTCCTAACACTTGGCAGGGGAGGAAAAACACACAAAAAAGGAATAAGTATGTCAGTACATGAAGTCTTCGACCTCTGGACATAAACAATTTTTTATTCATCTATTTCCTAACTGGGTCACATATAGAACTCATACAAATTGTGGTAAATTCAGGAGACCTGTATTCCACACCTGGCAGATATAGCTCAAGACAACAGGTCCAGGAGAGATTGAGGAGAGGCAGTTTTCATCTTCTTTGAACCACCTGGGCTCAAAGCGATTGCCATTGCTGAAATAGTTCTTGTTGATAGCAGACTAAAATACTCTGGAAAAGTATAAGACACCAACTAGCATCCCCCAGTAAGTGTCTGCTTCTAAGTGTTACACAGATAAGGAAAAGAGATCTCTGCTGAGAAGCAGATAACATCAAAGAACACATTCTAACACTGTCTAAAGCCTGTATACTGACAAATAAGGTACCCCGGCCTCTAGTAGTTTTCCCACTAGCATTCACAGGACTGTGCATGTTTCTAATACTACAGCACCCAGCTGCAAAGCCAGGTTCCCCCTTCCTGCTCTTAACACTCCTCCCTATTCAGATCAGGGCTGCATTTGCCTCAACAAATGCACTGGAAAGCTAACACTGCTTTCTTCATAGCTCGTGTTTCACACCTCCATCAAACTAATCTACTTTTCTGAAAAT
Source organism: Cygnus olor (assembly GCF_009769625.2). NCBI lineage: Eukaryota > Metazoa > Chordata > Aves > Anseriformes > Anatidae > Cygnus > Cygnus olor. The sequence continues at coordinate 9,102,885 of NC_049175.1, forward strand.
TTAATTACAGAATAGCTCCTTGCACTTGGATAGACCAAACACCCAAAATGGGAAGAAATCTTTCCCACTTCTAAATTAGCTATCAGAATAATCAACTCACAAAGTGTATAATGAAGTATAAGAACTGAAACAGAAGACAAAACTGCTCACATGTATGCTTACAGAGCAATTTGTACAGCTTGAACACTGCTTTCCACAAAGCAATGTTCAAAATTCAGCAAGGTATTAGACTAAATTTAAGGGATAACTACACAAACAGGAAATAGAAAGTACTTAGGGACATTATCTCGTAAAAGCATTCTCTGTTCTGAATTGGTACAGCAAAACAAAGCAGTGCAAAACAAAATAAACAAAACAAAACAGTAACATGCAAGAGAGATTTTAACTATCAGTTTCTTGATGCTTGTAAGAAGACACTCTCTCTGCCTGTAAGTACTTGCATGTCTTCTTGTTCTTCTTGTAAGGACAAGAAGTTTTTTGCTCTCACAGCTAGTTGGCTGTTGAAGTTCAAGGACCTTTTGTTTCACTTCCTCTACCAGGTCATACATTTACTTCATCTTTGAAAACAGACCATACTAAGTTCTTCAGCAATCATGCAAAAGTAAAGACACCAAAGCAACTAAGAGTATTAGGAGGGAAGGGGAACTGAATAAAAATTGGAAGGTCCTTTTAAATCTATATTCTCCCTGCAGTTCAATGACCTGATAGAATACCTGGTCTGCCTGAATCAACACATTTTAGATAAAATAAATTAAACAAATTCTTCAATATCCAAAATTAAAGGATAGTAAAAAAAACACACAACATTATTTTGATATGACTATTAATTCCCTTTGTTTTATTCAGTTATTTATATGTGCATAAAGTAGATGTGTTACTTTGACAATGAACTGGCAGAAATTCTGAAGTACCAGCATTTTACCCTGCAAGAATAAGCAAACATACAAAGCCAAGGGGAATAGAGAAACAGGTACCCAGAGTTCAGACTGAAACTTGTGAGGGTCTCTTCTTTCCAACACCTAGACCACGAAAGCCATATTTGTACTGCCCTATGTTACTGAAAAGCCAGATCCAAAACTTGGTAGAGCACTAGCATCACTTTCAGTCACAATTAAGCAATTTAAATTTGCAGTATTGACACTTACCCACTCGGGAGATGGACTCATTTTTTAAAACAAGGACAACCAGCTGGTAAAGTATCTTTTTATAACAGAAAAATTTTTATCAGAAAGCAGCAAGAGCACGGCTACTCTGTAAGGCAGGACAAGCCAGAAACACAGCAATAGTATCTCACTAATCTAAGTGCAATTCTTTGTTACCTATACACAGCAGGAAGAGCAGGACACAGATAACACATCCTATCAACAGGATCAGATATGGGTCAGTTATGAATCACTATGACACATACAAGGACTCTAGCAAGAAGTGGCAAGAAACTGGAGGTACAACTACCAACTACACAAGCCAAAGTCCAGCCAAAAGACAAAACAGAATAACAGACTGATCTCCAGTGTAACCCAAACCAGGAGCAAAGGCTCAGGTCTGAGCTTAAATGGAGCTCCTGCACCCCTGGGTGGAGGTGGAGCCCCAACTGAAGCTGCCTGGGGCAATTAGAGCATATCAGTGCACTCAGCTGCACTGTCAGTTCTGACAGCGTGTGTCAAGAGTATGGCTACTGAGGAGTGAGAGATGAGTAGCTGTGCGGAATAAAGGAAAGCATGTTTCAATCTCTTTATTATGAAATAGTGACTCTCAAAGTGCTAGCAACCCTTAGTAATGAAATCAAGTATTAGATTTACATAAAAAAAATAATCCTCAAATCACATTTTTCTGTTTGATTCCTGGTACATAACCAAAGCTGATCTCAGTAGCTATTAGCCTTTACTGCTGCAGTGGAAATGAATGGATTGCATTCATTCATTTTTATACAACATGGAAGCCTTGTATGACCAGGGGTACCTGTGCAGTGTGAAGGAAACTTTCTCGTAGTTGAGGGAGCATTATAATAATGTAGTCAATTTAATTTGCTAATACAAATGGAAAAATAGATTTTATTCATGTGTCACTTAAATGCAGAATTTTAGCTATGCAAGATGCTAAAAATGTACACTACGTGTTCAAATATTAGCAAAACAAAAATGGCAAGAATATTATTAATAAAAATTGATCCATTTGTGACATGAGTTCAGAAAACATTGTAACATATCTGTAATTTTATTTCTATTAATGTAGGAATATTCAAGAAAAATATTTAAGTATGTATTTGGCTTCAAGTGAAAGATTTTCACATGAAGCATCGTCTTGAAGATTGTCTCCTCAGTGGTATAGTGATACCAGAAATGATTTTAGATACCCTCTCCAGAGGTGCCCCCTAATTCATGTCTTAAATCCTCCCGCTTTAAAAAAGTACATTTGCTTTTATTCTAATTATTTTTCCAACAAGAAAGAAAAATTGTGATTTCTCTTAATTAATGATTGTAACAATCACTGTCATATTTCTCCTCTTACAACTGCTTATTCTATCCGTAAGCTGATCAGTTGAGTAACCTGCATTCCCTGGCCCAGTCTGAACTGTGTAGGAACTTCATTGAAGGAAACAACAAAATTCATTCTAGAAGGCCCTAATACAATGTTGTCCATGCTTTCAGTTTAAAGACTGACTTTGAAAAAGGTCAATGTGAAAAAGCAGCCACTTCAATACAAGTCTTTCCTATCTCCCTCTTTAAACCTAGTTTAATAAAATAGAAAGAGTGTAAATCCTCTTAAGTAAGAAAAAAATGTGGTTATCAGATCCAGGATTTAGTATTTAGATTCTAATTTACTGAAAACATTATGAAACAGCTTTTCCTAATTTACAGATTAATATTGTTATTCGTTTGACAGCAATGCAGGATATTATCTGACATGACAATGAGATTCCCAGTGTGGTATTCATGTTCTCTGTCATTTTGGTTCTTTATACTACCATCTCCAGTTACACCATAATTCATGCTTTCATTTATTACTTTCCTTACAAATTAGGCAATATCTATCTATATATATATATTTTAATTCGTAATATTTAGATCTCTTACTATAGTTGGTTTCTAATTAGATTTAGAATGTGAAATTATTACTTAGCTTCTCAGGGCTGAAATAGATGGGTTGACTCTTGAGAGGGCCAATGCAATTCTCAAGAGTGAAAATTCCTAGATTTCTGAGATGCTGACATTTGGTTCTCATTCTCCTAACATTTCAGCAAAAACAAGGTTCACAAAGTCCTATTGCTGAAAAGTCTTCCAGTCAGATTAAGATATTTAACATTGCATGTCTATAAATACCAGTGTATAGAAGGTTATACAGTACATTGAATGTTACCGAATGTTGTTAACACCTTGTGTGCAATCAGAGAATTTTAAGCCTGGCCTTTTTTAGGTTGCCTGTTTTTCTCTCAGGTCCGCCAAGGCTGCATTTATTCCTCTGCTCATTCTCACAGTCACTATTGGTTTTCTTTAAATTAGTTGGCAATGGATGAGATATCAGAAAACTAGAAAAGGTAAAATATAGTGACTCTCTTTTAAATAGCAATGAAAAGAACCAAAACATTTTAGCCCAATCAGTTCAACTTCAGCTCCCAGGAATATTCTGAAGCAAGCAAACAAACAAACAAAAAAAGCCACCCTACCATACAAAACAAAATAGGTAACTGTTCCATGTAACAGGTAACTTAATAACAGGACGTATACATAGCCAGTACAGATCTGACAGGAATAAATTATATGGGACTAATACGCTACTATAATAGACTAGGAAAGTCTGCAGATGGGAGAGTAGCAGCAGAGGCCATACTTTAGGATTTGCACAGAGTTTAAACCCTGTTTCCTGTAATATTCCCATACGGTATAGCTAAAACTGACATAAAAATGGGTGAATAAACCTCTCCATGCAGGATTGTTATCATTGTTTCACTGCCAAAATAGAAAGGTGTATAAAATAGAGGACTGCAATGTTCTGTTCTGGGCCTGTATCTGTTCAGTGTTTCAGTGATGACCTGGGTGAGGAAACTAAGAATATGCTTCTTAGAGGCATAAAAAATAAAACTGCAGAAGTATAATATTGGCACAAACAGATGTAAATAACTGGGAAAACAGTCTTTAAAAAAAAAAAAAGAAAACAGGATGAAATGCAATAGGGACAAACCCAGGAGACCAGTAATCAACATCACAAATGCACACTGAGGAACAATTAGAGGTGTTTTTTTTAGGTATTTTCTTTTTTCTTTCCTTTTTTTTTTTTTTTTGGAAAAGTACCTAGGGATTATAGTACATCAGTGTAAGCCAACAATGTCATGCTGCAGAGACAGGATAAACATGATGCAGAGATGAGTAAGCAGGCATGAGACGTGATAAGATCATGCAGTTATGTTCAGCACTGGTGAGGCCTCAGCTGGTACACTCTCTCCAGTTTTGTGCTTTGTATTTCAAGAAGTCTGTAGACTACTGTGGAAAGAGCTTGTTGGAGAACAACAATAAAAACCACCTCTGAGAACGGGCTGAGACTTAGGTCTAAGGCATGATCAATGCTTGATAAAAGTCTTCACAAGCACCGAAGGCTGCTACAGAGAACAAATAATCCATTCACCATGTCTGTTGTGGACAGGACAAGAATTAACAGCTTTAAATAGCAGCAAGAAAAATTCAAGTTACTTATTATGGGGAAAATACTTCTTGTGATGGTAAATGAAGATAGGAATTTCCTAGAGAGGTCACGGAGACCTCTTAACAATTAGAAATTGTTAAGGAGTGGATATACATATATCTGTCAGGAATGAAGTGAGTGTAATTAGGAGATGGACTAGATGACCTTTCTGAGATTTCTTTTAATCTCTTTTTTATAGTTCCACGATTAAGTATAATTAGAAAGATATTTCAGAATCTCTCTACTCTTATGGTTAGAAAAAGAATTTATCTCGGGAATTTGTAGAGGTAGAAAAGTTTTTATAATGGCTGTGGAGGACCTTTTATTTATTTGCTGGTGTGCCTTAAGTATACAGTATGTTAGTGCAGAGTAGGTTGCATTATATTATTCTGAGAAATTGAAGTTAATGGGCCCAGCTTGGGGAATATGGTACAATATAATGAAAAGTCAAATCTTACGGGTTGTTACTTCTGCAAAGGAGACCAATGCTATAAATAAAGCATTTCAAAATGCCACCAGAATTAATTTTCACCAGTAATAAACCTCTCCTAAATTACTGAAACCAAAGTGAGCATTCTTCCCAGCAAAGCACTTCCAGATACCACAGATCACTTATATATTGTGTATGTCTCCTTTTCTTTTCCCACTTCACTTCATAGCTTTGTGAGCCAGTCTTTTCGTGCATGGCTCCCACCTCAGAAAAATACAGATAATGGCACTTTGCTTCACAGTTGTGTCGTGAAGTAAGTAAATAAATTCAAGATTGCGAGGTCTGGAATACAGACCGTGCTGTATTGATGATAAATGTTTCATACCACTCTTCCATTTATAGGTAACCTCTGCATCTTGGGCAGTGCAGAGTACAGAGACAACTGGCCGTCAGCTTCATGCTTTGGCAGCAGCCTTAGGGCAGACCTGCGGCCATCTAATGGTGCTTTCTGCTTGAAGACTGTCACTTCTCTTCCTTCTCCATAGGAGAGGTCCTATACAGCTCTAATTTGGGGGTTCCATGCAGTCCCAAAGAGATGTGATTGATTAAAATAAATAAACTGGTTCATGAATCTCCTTTAAACTCTCAGAAGCTATTCCACACAGATGGATACTATACAAGAGACTTTACATATCATCTGAGTGTGAGAAAAAAACACTATTCAGTTAGGCTTTTTCTGAGTTTTGTAAATATTATATGTGTGTGAGGTGAGGAAAAGAGAACAGGATGAAAAAAGAGGGAGAGAACGTAGCAAAATAGACCTGGTATGCCAAAATGAGAAAGATCCTGTTATTCTTTTCTTTGATCAAGCCACTGGCCACAGAAAAATGGCCAAAAGAAGTTACATATGCCAAAGTCAACTCCAGCTTATGTTCTTTATAGCCATTTGATCTTTTATCTGCCAACTTCCTCCCATTTTCCCCAATTGTGTCCACATTTAATATTATTTTAGCCATTAAAATGTGGTTTCTACTTAAAGACTTCTGTGCAACAAACGTTTTATTCTTCCACTGCAATATAGTAGAGAAATAAAATGCCATTTATGCAATACAAATGATACTCTATTGAACATATACTACCAATAAAAACTCCTAATCTCTAAAAGTGATTCTTTTTTGGCCATTTATATGGATTTAGATAGGCTTAATTTCATTTTTGGTCTAAAACTGCACCATGAAAGGGTTATTTCTAATTAATAAAAACTGAACTGTGTACATCATTATTTTTAAAGAGATCTTTGATTTATTATATTGTTTACATGGTTGCTGAAAAAATACTGCTGAGTTTGACCATAGCTAATTTAGGAGAAAGAAAGTTTATGTGGCTGTATTGTAGGAACTGATAAAATGCAAGGAAAGGGACCTCCTACATTGAGAATCTCTGACTGTAAATCTAACTAGTTTATGAGTGGAAAATACCCAAATAATTGTTCTGCTCGGAGGTGCTAAGCACCTGTAGCAGCTGTGGATTGTAATTGGCCTCATCGACACTCATAACTTCTGAACATTTGGATTGTATAACTCACACATCCTGGCATTCTAGAAGACAGACAAGTCCAGGTGGTGCTGATCTGGGGGCAAAGCAGCAGAACTCTCTGGATATCAACCTGGTTTGATAAGCACCATCTTCATTTTCCCATCTGGAAAAAAAAAAAAAAAAAGAAAAGAAAAAAAAGAGGTGGGGCGGATTGATAACTAAACTTCTGAACTGGGAAGAAAAGTACTGTTCTACTTTCAGTCTTCCCTCAGACTGCCTACCACACCGAAATTATCATTGTACTACAAGCAAACTATTATGAAGAGAAATGGAGATCACATTATTTTAAAGACCTATATTAATGTTTTGTGCTATTGTTGTTGGCTTTGGCTGTTTTAATTCCCATGGTCATGAGAAGTACCAGAGGATCTTGTGAGAAGTATGCTGCCTGCAAGCCACTGGCTAGGATTCACAGACGCTGTGAGACCACCAAGAGAATTAAATGCTACAGCTGAATACTATGTGTTTCCAGTAAGACTGCTTCCCCATGTGCATGTAGCATTCAGTAAAAATGAAACCATAGGTGGTGTAGAAATCACAATCATGGTGTTAAGTGGGAAATATGCAAATGACTCAGGGAGTCAAAATGCAAGCCTCTGTAAAAATAACTGCATCTTACAACAAGATGTAGAGTGGCTACCATCTATCTGGAGCATCAGCACAGCTCCTGATGACTTTTAATATCGTCCTTCAGGCTGACGTTAACTGTGAGGTGAGTAACCATCACCTGAGTCCGATGTAATTTTTCTACTGCTTTCTGGCACGCGTTCAGTAGCGCACTTTGGCCACCAGGAGCCATTTGGCATCACAGCCAGTGCCAGGTATTCTGTGGATTCTTCCTTTACACCGATACGTGGTTTGGGGCTTAAACTGTTTGTTAAGTGATGCGAACTACGCTGTGGTAAAAACTAACACTTCATACAGAATCAACTGTCCACCATTAGGCCAGCCCTGCGACTCTAGCGTGTAGGTTAACACAATTATGCCCCAAGGTCAGGGATTTGTAACATTTTTTTACTTAGAGGATACCATAATGTGAGGTAATTTCTCTGTCTGAGCCTCAGTACCGAAAAGCCACGAAGGTGAAAGCCGTCATCATGTGGAGATGTGTCAGCTTCGCAGGACGGATGCCATTTCCAATACACGCTGACCAACACACGCCGATTCAAACGAAACAAAGGTGTGTTTGTGTCTGCTGCACACACAGACGTGTTGGCTTTGTGTGTGCGTGTTCGGGGGGGGAAGTTAATCAGGGCTAATTTTCAGGATCGCGACCCCAGAGCGCCCTTTCCTTCACCCAGCACCCTGAGGGCGGGCAGCGCGGCCCCTCCGCCCAGGGGCCGCTCACCTCACGGCGGGGCCTGCCCGGGCGGGGGGCGGCCTCGGGGCGGGCAGGGCGGCGGCGGATCTCCCGGAGCCCCTCACACACGGACCGGGCCTGCCACGGGGACCGCCACAAGCCCCGACCCCGCCGGGCTGCCACCGCCTGCGCGGCGCTCGGGGTCGGCATCTCCCCACCCCTCCCTCCCCTCCGCCCCCTCCTCCCGGGCCGCGGACGGGGATATCCCCGGCCCCTCCCCAGCGGGCCAGCGGCGGCCCCATGGAGGCGGGGATGCTGTGCGGGCTGCGGGCGGGCTGGGGGCGCCGCCGAGCCGCGGACGCCGCCGGCCCGGGGCCGCGCACACTCGGCGGGGAGCCGGAGGCAGAGGCGGGCGCGGGCGGCGGCGCCGGGGCCGGGACTCTGGCAGGCGGCGGCGGCTGGGATGAGGCGGGGGGGCGGCTGTGGGGGCAGATAGCGTCCCGCGGGGAGGCGGCCGACTGGGGCTCGGAGCGGCGGCGGGGGCCGCCCGGCAGCGCCATGGCGGCTCAGTGCGACCCGCTGAGCGGGTACCTGCAGCAGCCGCTCTCCGACCCGGGCTCCAACAGCGAGCGCAGCACCGACTCGCCCGTGCCCGGCTCCGAGGAGGACTCGGCCGGCCCGCCGCGGCCCCTGCACAGCCCGGAGTGGGGCGAGGAGCGATTCCGGGTGGACAGGAAGAAACTGGAGGCCATGCTCCAAGGTGAGGGCGGGGAGAGGCGCCGGGGGGCGCGGGGTGGCCGCGGGGCCGGTCGGCGGGCTGCCCCCGGAGCTGAGCGGAGCCGGGCGCCCGGTGCCGCCCCGTCCCGGCCGGGCGGGCAGAGCAGGACCCTGCGGGGCCGAGGGCGGTGGGCAGGAGGTGCCGGCTCCGGCGGGGTGCTGCGGGCTCTCCGCTTTCTAGGAACGGCCCGAGGAGGCCGCGGTGCCGGGGGAGCATCCCCTGGACGCGGGGCCGGCGGCACTCGGGTTTCCAGCGCGTTTGACTTTTATTTTCCTCCCTCCTCGAGGCTACGTGCTTTGTCGCAGTAATTTCTGAAGGGTCTGCCCCTGGGTGGAAGCTGCATGGGCGGCTTTGGACGAATAGTTTGGGGATGGCGCTGAGCGGTTCAGCTTTTGGACGGAAGGCGCCGTGGCGGTGGCTGAGGGAAGGCAGGGGCGAGCTGTGGTACCTCGGTGCTGCGGGGTGGTGAGCTGCGGGAAGTGTCAAAACAGAACCAAACCCTGAGAAATATTTCGCTGTTTCTCACGTGTAAGGGGCTTCGTCGGGCGGCTGGGAGCTGTGAGTGCCTGGCTCTGCCCTGCCAGGGGAGGGAAGGGTGCGGGACCTCCCCGAGGAGCAGCGGGCGAGTTGGCTCGGCCACCGAAAGCCTGAGCTCAGGCTCGGTGACTGCGGCCTCTGGAATTTTTTAAAATGAGATTCTGTCTCCTGGGGGTGGGTTAATCTGTAATCAGCTAATACTGTGGAACTGGTAGAGAAACCTCATTATGTAATGCAAGTAAAGAGTAAGGACTTCTGAGAAAAGCCTGTCCTAAGCAGAAACCGCTTATAAAGATGCACTCATCAGGAGCCTCTCACACCTAAGAGGCACATGGATATTGAGAAGAAAAAGTATTTGCGTGTATGAAGAGGCAGGGAAAAGGGTCAAAAGTTACAAAGTGCTGCAAGAAGACTGACGGTTGCTTTAACATTTTCCTCTACTAGTGAAATAAATTTCCATTTTCTCATCCCGCACAGTCTGTCTTTCTGCTGCCTGAGGTAGTGAGCATGTGAGGGTAAACAGAGCTCCTGAGCAGAACCCAAGGCCTGTGTAGGTTGGGGCATCCAGTAGGAGCCAGTGGCAAATGGGGCACTCCTTGCTTGCTCCTGTTTTTGTTTTTTTCATCTCCTCATAAGAGGTGAGTAAGAAGCCTGACAGCACACTGAGTAAGTGGGGGCAGAATGCTGCGTGTGTTTGGGGGAGATGCTCTGTGTCCATCTCAGACATACGTGCTTCAGAAGGTGGTTTGAGGAATTTTTGCTTCTGTTTGCTTGTTTTTTGTGTGTGAAGAAAAGCACATGTTGAATGCAGCATCATCTGATTTATTAATTTAGAGTGAAAACCTAAACTTTCTGGCTTATTGGTAATGCAAAAAACAGATTTATTAGGAAATATAAAGGAGGCAAACAATAGTTCGTTCTATCAGAAAACGCCAAACTGTTTGTTAAACATTTGCTTTCAGTCTTCCTCTCACTACTATACAAATTTTTTACCTTATGTCTTGACTTTGTTCCAAGGGAGGTTTTACTTCTCCTGTTTTTGTAGAGGAATAAATGAAGCACTGAGCAAGGTTGCCAGTCACACGGGATGTTGTGAAGCCAGGTCTGTAAATGGTACCCAGAAGTTGCAAGTCAGTCACGTTACTGATTACAAGCCACAGTTGGATTTTTTTGAGCTTTTTTTTTTTTTGTGTGGCCATCTTTTGGAAGCATAGACTTTGACTCACCCCTTGGAGGAAAGGAATGGTGGAAGAGAATCTGTATGCTATCTTCAAAAATTCAGGAACTTTTATTGGAGAACTCATAGGGTCATGTTTCCTATTGTTTCTAATTCTGTATTCTTCACTGGAAGGTCTTGATGTGAAGAAATGACACTGCAGAAGGGAGTCATCTTTGTAGTCTTAAGTGGCGATGGCCAGATTTCTGATTTCCAACAGTTAACCAATTTTTTGCCTTTTTTTTTTAATCTGAGCTGGTGTAAATACAGTTTCTTGCTCATATTGGATCTACTCTTTTGGTTTGACCAGCTTTTAGAGAGCAGGTTTATGCTCATGAAAGTTACTTTTTAAATTATTTTAAAACATATGGCTTGTTCAGGCGTTCACAGTAGCTTTTCTATGTTATATGAATGTGCAAATGCAACATCTTGAGTTAAGTTGTCATTAAAGCCAAGTTTTAAACAGCATCTATTGAAGAAACCTGTCAGATGTTCTCCTTGCTCGGGGAACCCTTGGTGATTTTCTTGTTAGTTTTTTTTCTACTAGTTAATATCTGCTGTTCACTATACTGATGAAGAAATATACAAAGGGGTAAGCAGTAGAAAGAAATTGAAGAAGCTTACTGTTAGGCTTTGTGTTTCTGCTGTATATTGAATTCTATTATTGCCTTACTAAATTTTATACATACTTCTGCCATAATTCTTACTCATCTTTTCTGCACTTGATATTTTATGCATAGTTTCTCAAGGGATGATGCTGGCTTCTGCGAAACTGACCTGGCGTAGCAGACTTTTTATCTAGCTCATGGGTGGGACTGGGGGCTCGGATACTATAATGTCACACACACAATCCACAGATGGAGCAAGTGCTGTGGCAAGGCAAAGGTAGCTCTCTATAGACAAGCTATTGGTATGGCCCTTTTGCTACCACCAATCACTTGTGAAGCAGAAATCAGTCTGAACTGAGGTGGCAGAAAGCATTGGTAAAAGTGAGGGTGCTGCTTGTACATTTTTTTCCACTTTAAAATAGTTGGTTTAGTATTTTTCGTGTTCCAAAGTTGGATTCTGAATAGCCTTAAGATACGTATATTAAATGAAAGGCAGAGGGAGCCTCTCACATTTTCTTTCTGTTTAGTATATCGGAAAAGCCAAAAGCTGTGGTGAGAACTTTGAATGTGAGATTTTTTTATATATTAAAAAAAAGTCAAGCTATCTTGTATTACTGTTTTAGTACTTGATCACAGGTGAGGGGAATAATGGCCCACAAGTCTGAGTCTTTACAGTGGGGTGCGTATTATCTTATGGTGCATGTCCTCATCAGACTTTGTTGGTGAACAGATCTCTTTAGAGTTGAGAAACTTTTTTTTTTTTTCAGGAAACAAATTGGAATTAAAAAGATCGGCTATTCTTCTCAGTAGTCACAGCTTATTAGAAGAAAATATTTCATATTACCCGTATTAATCAAGCTGCTGTGCACTAACCTCTGGTGAACACTCAGGTGACTTAATACTGTGGAATAATTTACTTTGTGATTGAGTGACTGTTACCTTAGCAGCTGAGTGTCATTGCGAAAATAAAAACCATGAAACTTGGAAAAGTTGTCAAAAAAGGTACAATCTAACAACTAATGCAGCAGCCATCAAAAGACTCACAAGTTAGCCATGCACTGTTGAAAAGGAGAGGAGGGTAAAAAAGGCAACACTTTTCTCCTGCGTGGCATCTTTTTCTTGGCTACAAAGTGTTGTGTCAGTCTTTTATTTAAAAAAATCCTTTTTGCTATGACATATTCTTTAACAGACATAGGGGGGTTTGATGGGATGTATGTACAGTGCATGTTTAAATGCTTTAATTTTATAATGCTCTTTCACACAATATTACTTGGGCCAAAAAAAAAATCACATTTTTTTAAGAGAAGCCTAACTGTAGCAGTGATGAAGATGCCATATTACACGTCTGCTTAAAACAAGACCAAGTGTGTGCGCCTGTCAGAATTCTGCTTTTTTAAACACATCTTTCATTTTGGGGACTCTTTGGATAACTTTAATTTCAGTACCTAGAGACTCTTTTGATGAGGTAATTGTATTCTTCTCAGTTATTGATAAATGAACACCTGAAGAAAAGCACAGAACTAGATGCTTAGAAAACTTTGATGGGTACCCAGCACGACAAATGCTCCATCAGTTGTTGGGCATGTGCTCCAGAGAAGGTTGTCGATACCCAGTGGGAATCTTGGCCTGCGCTGATTTAGTGCTGGTTAGTTCTCTCATGTGCTAACTGAAGTAGGTCAACATTTGTAGGAATCTACCTTATGTAAATGAACATAGACACGACTCTTATTGCTCCCTTTGTTTTTGTGCTCTTTGCCTGTGGTTTGGTGTTGGAAAAACACTCAAGTGGTCATTTTTCACCAAAACAAGTCCTGCTCCTCTTTGATGGGAGGGACATAAATACTTGGGCAACTTCATTTGGTCCATCTAATCAAAGTGAATTGTACCTCATTACTGTAAATCTACTGGAAATCACTCCTTAATTCCTTTGCCCAAAGCTCACTGTTGAGGTCGTTGCCTGATGCTAAGACTGCTTAGGCAACACCTACCTCCGATGCCTGGATGATAACCAATTTATTTCCTGTTTGCTGATCTGTCAGGTGAAACTTTCTGCGTTTAGACAAGTGTGTTTTCCCAATATAATGCATAACTAGGTGGGAAAGTGTACTTCTAATACCTTTCTTAGACTAGTTTGTGTCAGCTACAGAGAATGACAGATCAATGTCTGACAGATAAAGCTGGGGGGGGCTGGAGAAAAAAACCCTTTATTTCCATCTTCAGCACATTCAATGTTCTATGAAAACTGGGCCTCTGCTGAGACTTTGCTACAAACAATAGTTTTATTAGTGGCTGAAGATGCAACTTAATAGATTTTGAGCAGTTCAACTGCTTTATAGGCAATCTCAGCTTAAATAGGGTGGTCCTGACTGGTGGTTTCTGTGTGGGGATGGTAACCTTGACCAGTGTGTTAAATATGTTGGTATTTGTTTGCATGGCTTAGCAGGAGTTATTGCTTCCTTGCTGGATTTTTGTGTGATGATGGCAGAAGTCTGTATGATAAAACTAAGTGTACAGTGCTCATTTGAATAGTATACCTTACTTATGAATGAAGTTGCAAATACTTAGTGTTGTTGACTTTTACTTCTGTTTAAAGTTCCCTGTGTGCCTGTTGGAGCTGTAAGAGGTATGTTGTGTTTTCCTTCACCAGTTTCTTACTGAAATAACTTCTCAAACTCTAATTTTAGTAGGCTCTAAACAAAGTTTCTCTTCCTAGAGAAAATGTTGTATTTTTTTCTACTGAACTATGTATGAGATTTCTGTTCATGTTTTTCTGTTTGTTGTTGTAGTTTATCAGCGTAGTCTGGACAAGAACATTGTTGTGGGGTAACGGGAACCTTTCTAATAGCATTTACATTTGGTGTTTAACTTACATGTAGCAGGAAAAATAAGTTCCATTTCTTTGTCAGGCTTTCAAATCCCCAAAGTGCTGAATAGTCTATTTCTACAAAAATAAATGTATGAAATGAATTTGTGTGACTTGTAGTTTAAAAATGTTCTTGCATTCCATTGTTAACAATTGTAATAATACCACTTTCTCAAGTTTCAGTGTTTTTTAAGTAGTACAACGGACTATCATGGTTTGGCATGAACTCCTAAGTTAAGTATTGCTGGCTTGCACATTCCTGTTGGTTATATTGTAATCTTTACCTCCATTGGAAAATATGTCCTATTTTGAGTACTTATTCCAGGCTTTTGGCTTTATGCCTGTCAAACAATGAAACATGCTAGCTTTTCTTTAATTTCAGCCCTCTGTGTTGAAGAACTAATTGTTTGTTGTTTTTTTTACAATAATACCTCTTACTGGGAAGGCGTAGTGCTGCCTGTTTTTTACTTTGAGCATAAAAACTGGACTACATGTGAATTGGACTTGAGATAGCTTATTAATTGTGTGTGCGTTTTGTAGCTGAAGGAGTGAGTGCTTGATTTAAGGATTTCTTCCTTAAGCCTCTACCTGTTAATCAGTGGTAGTTTTCAGAATGATTTTGTGTTAAGCAGCAAAAACCATTTCTTGAGCATACTGGGAAGTCTTGCTCAGTGTCTGGTTTTGTTTATAACTAGGCTTTCATGTATCCAGTTCAGATCAGGATGACCGCTTTGCATGGGGTAATGTAACTCTTCATGTTTCACTGACTTTTATAGCTGATTTATGTAGACTTCTGCAGTGATATCCTCTTTACTGGAGTAGGAATATAAAATTTCCTAAGAAATGTTTCCTGTTAAAGGTTCATTGATATTGCGAAGGAATGTTTTCTCAAAAGACTGACGAGAAATACATATCTGAACTTTAAGGGTAAGCAAGTGTATTTGTAGTGTCAGCAACAGATAGGATCTGTCTTTTCCCAGACCTGAACGAAGCAGAGCAAAATCTACAAGGAGTGATGGCTTTTGGTCATGCATGATAGCAGCCCGCGGCCAGTTGTCCCTGTGTGGAGCTGTTGGAATGACTGCAGTCCTCGCAGAAACGAGCTGCATTGCTTCTGCTGTTCATGTAGTTAATAGGAGTCTGAAAAATTAGGGTATTCACCAAGTTCTCCCATGTTTATATCTACTAGTGTAGTTTTTTGGATACTGGGGGGAAAAGCTCTTGATGCATTTGTGAGAAAAGATGGAAGTGATGGCTAGGGGGGCTTAAAATGAATACAGATGATACGGTATGTCTGAATGGATAAATCAATTGCCCACTAGCATAACTATGTTTAATTTCTCTGTTGAAAATCTGATTTTGTGACTAGGGGTTGATGTATGCATCCCCTTTGGTCTGTCCTGACCATTATCCAGGATGTGTTGCTCGAGTGCAGTGGCAGCCAGGTCATGGGAGTCAGAAAGGCACACAAACATGTTTCATCCCTATACTGTAGTTTTGGATTTGCAAATTTGGTTGTATTGTTTCACACTGTAAAAATACAGGGAATTGGTATGTATAAATATCTGTGGCACTTGGATTTTGTATGTAGGAATGCATGGGACACTTCAAATGTGTTTGTGTGGTGTGTGTAGGTAGGGGTATTCCCCTGAGCTGTTCTGGAGGAGGGATGTTGAGTAGGAATCCTGACAGTTTGAATGTTGTGCAATAGTCACAACATAGGAAAAATAGGAAATTTATTTTTTTAGAAAGAGCAAGTGTGCCTTTGATACAGCAGAAATCAAGATTGCAAGCTTTATGATCTAAAACAGAAGAACAAATCTACCTGATTTAAAAAAAAAAAAAGGCCATTATTTTTATTGCATGTCAATGTGTAGTTCAACCTGATAAAATTGGATTTATCCTAGAAAGAAGTATGTAAAAATCTTGACTGTCAATTTTGTAGTGATGAGGTGAGATCGTCTTTTCTTGCAGAGTGAGTGGCTTTGCTTCCTAACTACAAAGCTTAGCATTAATTTCAAATTTGTAACTGAGTTAAACTAAATCTTAATATTAGAGTGTAATATTAGAGCACAATATTTATTAATGTTACGTATTGAATTAGAGTATTAATACATGTTTTTAGGTAAGTGCTTGATCAGTTGCCAGTGGAAAAAAGGGCACTTTGGAGCATGAACTGTATTCCAGGACTGATAAAATTGTGGTTGAATATTGGGATCAATTTGCCTTCCCAAGGACAGTGAGAAGCATCTGCTAGAAAAAAACTGGTCTGTACATTTAAAAACTCTGGGAGAATTTAGATTTTTAATCTTAGGATTTCTTATGCCTGTTACTGATGCTTTTTAGTGTTATTTCAGTGAAACTTCAAATAGTTCTGGAATATGCAAAAGTTATTTAGGCTGCCTTTGCATTTTTAAGCTGTGATTCCGTTGAATAAGTAGAAAATCACTAATACTTTATTTGCGTTCTTGTTCTATTCTTTTAGTGTGGTTACTGCTGTTTTTTAGACACCATTTTATAATTCAAAAACTGATTACCTCCCAAATGGCCAGATGCCAGCAATTGCTTCTTTTGAGTTTGTCATGCATTTTGGGATCAGCAGCTTTATAAAGACTGTGAAATAAAGTTAACTCTTCTTAATTTTTTTTAAGTCACCCAGATTGGTATCCCCTAGAACTTAAATGGGTCAAAATCGGACCTCTATTTTAAAGGCTAAGGAACATTGGAGCACATTGTGGTCACTCGAGGGGGTCACTTGCAAGGATGTATTCAGCCTGCGGTTAGCTGAAGGTCTCTTGAAGGCTTCCTCAGCATGTGGTGGGTGACGTGTGCGGGTAGTTGTGTTGTAGCTCTTGCTCTGTCTTTAGAGAGTTACGAGTGCAGCCTACTGGATCTGTCACTGAACTGAAAGTAATATCCTCCACTTATCTGCCGTCAGATCTTGATTAAATTGCTTTCCTTGCCCCAGTGTGTTTTGACCAGGAGCCGTCCTTGGAGGTAAGAAGCTGGTCAGAATGGTGCCAGCTGCAATGTGGCCTCAGGTTCCCTGTTCCAGTGCAATTCCTGTACTACTTGCCTGTTGAGCAGGTGCCGGTGTAAACCCTGTGAAAAATATTTCTTCTGAAGAAAACTTGATAAACTTGTATGCAAAGCTTTCTCTCAAATATTAATTTAAGAAAATGGTGACTCCCATTCTTCCTCTTCTGGCTTTTTGCCTGTTGGGATGTGTGTAGATGCAAGTGAAGCCCGAACCTTCCATTTTTCCATTTGCTAAACTTCTCTATAGGCCGGGCCTGGGAGACTTTGCAGGGCCTCCTTTCAATTTTCCACTAAAGCAATGCAATGTGAGTAAGGTCTGTAAGAAGCGTTTTCGGGGGGGGGGGGGGGGGGGGGGGGGGGGGGGGGAAGCAGTTATCTTTCTGTTTATACTGTTATTGTGAGGCTTGCAGTAGATAGTCAAGAATTTCTTTGTTACACTGTGGCTTCTACAAGTAAGACTTCCCCCTCTGCCACAAAAAGGCTTTTCTGTTTCGTTTGTTTTTTTTCTGCTCTGTCTCACTTAATATTTTCCTTAGGAAGCTATGGGATTGTCATTGTTGTAGGTCTTCTAGTCCTCCCCTGAAGTTTTCTCGCTTGCAAAGATAACTTAAGTGCCACAGGATATTTTTGCTGTAGATGCTGGAATATTACAGAGTATTGGAAGGCAGAACCTGTAAATAAAAATGAATGCCAAGGGATGAAAAAACAAATGTTCTCATTCCAGGTCATCATTCAAGTGAAATATGTAATTTGAATGTATATATATATTTTTAAGTCAATGTTAGCATTTCTCACTTATTTGGTGCAAAGTATCTGTGCTAGATACTATGGATACTATTGGTGCTAGATTTATTCCCCTTATTTGTAATGAGACAACTAGCAGAATAAAACCAATAAACCAATGTGCCATTTTGTGCCTTGTGGAGGAGGCCAGATCATGTGTTTCCTCTGGTAAACTTCATTCTTGGAAAGAAATTCTCTATTTCCTTGTGAGGAAAACTTGCAACGTTTTTTATGATGATCAGCTAAACAGTACAACACGTCTGGAAATCAGCAGTAAGCCAAGTACATCTGGCCTGAAGAAACAATGTTAATAGATAATTGGAGTTAGAAATTGGTAATACTGTGTTTTATTATAATTAAAAAAAAAAAAACACCATCCCATTTCAGCCCTTTCAAAATGAATTGTGTGTACATATTCGATTTTTTTTAAGTGTAACACACACAAACATCCTGTGTTCTGTCATCACCCTGTGCTGTTAGTATGTTGCTGTATAAGGCTTTACAATTTTTATTTCTACTAATGTTATGAAGTCTCATGGTGGCGTTATCAGATTTTCCAAAGTTTAAATATATTTTCACCACCTTTCCTTTCTTGCTTGTAAAACAAATATATGTGTGTGTGTGTATATTCTCCTTATGGGTGATGATACTACTTTCCTTTCTAAGCGAGGTCTGCTCCTTTTAGAAATCTTGCATGGCTGTCCTGGATTAGTGTTTTAAACTGACCTTTAAATCTTCCTCTTTCCCTATTGCTAATAGTTTTGTGTGAATGGAGGGCTTTGATTATATCTATTTTTATTGGCTCTTCTCTGTTCAGAATGAGCCTGTGATAAATTTGTAGCAGTTGAATGTATGAGACTGGTAACTTAAGACTAAGCATCTTGAGAAATGTGAAAAATGAAATCCTTAATTCCAAAATAAATATTAGGTCAATTAAGTGGTGCATTGAAGCGTTTTTATGTTCTGGAAAGCTTTAGCAGATTGATGTCTTCTGAAGATATTCCCCATGACCTTTATGGTAAGATAATTGAATTGCTTGAGGGAATATAAACTGTGATTCTGCAGACTGTGCAGAATAATTAAACCAAAAGATGTGTTGTAAGGTAGTTCCTGTACTGAACACTACACTGTACTACAAAAGCCTTGATGAGAGAAAGGTTAATCACTTAATGAAAAAATTGGAGTGTTTTGACATGAGTTGCTGCATCCTCCATTCTGCTGTGCTGCTCTGTGCGACCATCAACAGTAGATTTTTGTCACATAAGTACAGGATACACGTGCATGTCATCTTTACTGTGATATGAAAGTACTTCATTTCATTGTGATCTACTTCAGAGAACGTAAGATTTGGTTCTACTTCTTCTGAATGCGTGGTGCGTCCATGGGTGAGAAGTGCTACAGAATGGTGAATATTAAATTAGGTTAAACAGCCTTTGTTTATATGCAGCCAGGGCAGTTAAAATAGCATTAGTTTTAAGAGTATGGATATGGAGCACATTTTTAAAATATTGTTTTATGTATTGGAAAGGAATCTCAGTACTTTTTTTAGTAGAACAAATAAAAGTGCTGTTTTTCCTTAGTAAACTTACTTCTGGAGTGTGTGTAAAACAGCGGATAAGAAAGAATCTGGTTTTTAATCTATGCCATGTGCAGAAACAGTGAATAAATTTGATCAATCTTTAGTACTTTAAAAGCAATTCCTTTCCTGAAATGTGAACATATCCTGCAGAATTCTCTCTTCTCCCTCAGTGTGGAAGACATTACCGTCGCTAGAGTCCAGAATACATGGATTTGCCATATGTGTGAAATTTTTTTAATGCACTAAACAATTGAACACATAAGGATGTTTTCTGGGTTGCTTAGCAGCAGTCAGGTTCTTTATTTTAAATGGCCTTCAGTGACATCTTTTGATTTTTTTTTTTTTTTCAGAGATTTGGCAGAAATAAAAAGTCATTCCAGTGTTTGAAACATGAGGAATCATTTAAGCCATGAAAAAGTAGGGTCAGTTTGTTGTAAAGTTCTGTTTATGTTTAAATATTTACAAAACTTTATATTCTGTGTTATTGTAAATATCTGGGAGTGCTGGAAGAGAATCCTGTTGGATGTTAGTATAGTTTTGAGTGATTTATCACATGAAAGATGTAACTTTGATTACAGATCGTTATATCTGAATTAAGCATTTTTAATCAGTATATATCTAGTTGGAAATATGTTTTCTTCACTTATGTATGATGCTGAGTGTTGCTACTAGTGTTCTGAGTTGGGAATATGATTCAAACTAAAACTTAAAATATTAAATATACTTTTTTTTCCTTCGGGAATATCAAATGCATATTTACAAGGGTCTTGTAATGGGGTTAGTCTCTGTTACTGCCGCAGAGGTGGCATTGGTGCTGCCTCACGTTCTGGCCTGCGCAGAGAGCAGCTTTAGCGGGTGTTACAGGGTTAGTGCTGTCAGCCTCAGGGGTGCCTTTGGTGTCTCTTCCCTGCTACCTTCTGCAGACATTTACAAGCTAAGGAGGTGTTTGTCCTCCAGAATGCCGGCCAGGCCATGCGGGAAGCGTGTGGCTGGGGGGGGAGGCTTGTGTGGCTGCCCCTGTAGTTTAGCCAGGAGAGTGTGAAGGCCAAATGTTCTAGGTGGATTTTTCAAGTGGGAGATCTCTGGCCCAGAAAGCGGGGCAGGTACATGGCTAAGGTGGCTATAAAAGCTGGGTAGCTTTGGAAGCGCACGGAGAAGATCTCCCCACAGTGTGGCTGCCAGACACACTACTCCTGAGCAGAGCTGTTTTCTGCACTTCTGTACAAATGTCCCCTTTTCCCTTCTTTCTGTGTCCTTCCATGAGAAGAAAGGGGAGAACCCTCTTGGCATTTACGTTCAGCTTCCTTCCAACAGTGTGATGAACAAGGCCACTTAAGGCTCACAGGCCTGCTGCCGCTTCACGAGCGAGGGCAGGCCCGGGGAATGCCCAGCTTTCCTCCCTTCTCCCCTAGCCTGCCCTTTCAGAGGGAGCACACCTTTGGCCAACACTGTGGTTTTTTTTAATGTAGTCTTTGGTGTAAATTTTTTTCTACATGTACAGGCTTCCTTGCTTTCTGTGTGATATATGGAGTAGGGAGAGCTAGTGCATGTGTCTCCTGCATGCTGGAGAGCACTACTCCAGTTGATCAGGTCTGCTTTACTGCAGTGAAAACATGAGTAAGGCAGGCGCCCTTCCTCTGTTCATGTCAGTAAAGCCAATTCAGATGCCTCAGTGCCTGTTGACTTCCATAATAAAAAACGGAGGAAGACCATAATGTAGAGCTGTTGGCTGTGGGTTGGCCATTTTTGGTTTGCATCATTCTACTCTAAAGAAAAAGCAACGACCATAAAGTAGATGTTGTAATCTTGTAGGAAACCCCTGAGATTTAAAGATCATAGTTAATCAGTTTGAAGTACAGCTCCATATTCACCTTCTAAGTATTAGTATTGCACTGTTTTACAAATTGTTTTCACATTGCAAATTAATTAAAATAATTAGGAGAACGTGTTGATTTTTAAGGAATATCAATTCTGTCTGGTAGTAATGGTAAACTTCTATACAGCTTCGTACTCTGCAACACCATCAAGCAACAAGAGTTCAGCATCAGCAGTTAGTTACCTAACTAGGAATGACTTATGTTTTAAAAAATAGAAAAATCTTTCATTGTGATCTCTAGAAATTCCCAAATGTTGTTGTCTTCTCCAGTGTTCTGCTCTTATGCTTCCTCTTTACTTCTGCTTCAGAAATGCAATTTATGTTTTCAGGTAGGTCTTGAGTTGAACTTGATTGCATTATAGGGATGGTATTCCCACTTTTTTTCAGGACAGAAAAGAATAAAATGCTTGTTTAGGAGGAAGATGCCTTTTAGGCAAATTATTCTGTACCTTTAATTTTTTTTTTTTTTTTTTTTTTCAGTTAAAGACTCTAGTACTTCCTGGTATAAATGGCAACTTAAAACCCCAAGCAGACCACAGGTCCAAACTACTGTGTTACCAAATAATTTTGCTTAAACTTGGAGTGCTTCATGACTTTCTGAGAGTAACTAGTTAATTGCTGCAAAGTAGAGCTTGGCAGCTGACTGATCATCCACACTGAATGCACTGGGATTGTGCTAGAGCTAGCTCCTCAGTACTGTTTCTTCAGCAACATACAGATAGCTTCTCTTTTCTGGAGAAACTTCTCTAATCCGTGATTGAGTAGACTGATGCAGACACAGCTAGAGGTGGTACACATTTCACTGTGGCAGCTTAGGCAACAGAAGCAAATTTTTTTTTCTGAAACACCTTAAATTTGGTGGTTATTTTTCAGCAAGTTAGAGAAAACTTGTCTCCGTTTCTGCAAATTGGTTTTGCCAAAGCTGTGGCTTCATAGTAGCCAAGCTGTCTCATGATTTCAGGGTAGGAACTTACTGAGCTGACAAGTATTTTATGGTTAAAGCCAGCTGAACTGAAACAGGAAACCTGAATCCAACCAATATCAAAATAAAAGAAGAAAATGCAAACAGGAAATGTTGCTTTTTTGGCAGTCTTAATAATAATGGCAGTCTTAATAATAATGGTTTGTGAACTCTAGAAATGCAGTTGACCATCCAAACTTATCTCTGTTCTTTCTAGATTTTTTTCTTTATTCACAGCTGATATTTGCAGTGATTTTTTTTTCAAATCTGATCTTTTTTGACTTTCACTCTGATCACTGCAATATACTTACTGTGTCAACACAATTTTGGGAGCTTTGCAATGTCTATGGAAAAGAGTAATTTATAAACTTCCATGCTTGTCCTTGCAGAGCAATCCACAAGTCTTCATACAACTTAATTATATCATCGTTTTTAGTAACATGCAAAAAGAAAAAAGGCAATTTCTGGCTTAAAGGGACAGCTGAAAGACATGAAGTAGCACTGATTTTAAACAACAGAAACAAAAGAGGTCATCAATGAAAAAGCTTGACTACTGATAAATTATGTAAATGATGAAATTACTGTTTGTACAGTGGAAAACACCTCGCCATCAGGCCTATCTCAAGAACCAGCAGTAAAAGTGACTTGTCTCATCTAACGGGACTCTGAAGCATGAAGAATGGAAGTTCTTCTCGTGTGTTTGTACAGGTGATATTGCGTGCTGTTGATGGTAAGACTTCTGTAACGTCTTGTGTGTTTAAGAGTAAGTAGTGCTCATGATAAGTACTGTCTTTAGAATGTGGCCAAATGAAGTGTGTATATTTTTATGTATTCTAACCATATACTTAGTTAGAATACCTGGATTTCAATATTAGGAGATGGTAGTCTGAATCTTAGTTTCGCATTATTGTATGCGGACTTGAGGTTTTTTCAACTCTAAAAATAGACTTGAATATAAAATGCTATCAACTCTGGTAACTGAGAAACTAGGAAAATTCCTATGGGTTAATTACAACTGTAGGAAGATCCAGTTAAATTAATAGTAGGACACGTTGCTTGATACTTGCCATTTGTGAGCAGAGCTGTGTTTGCCATTTTTCTGGAGCAGGCATTAGGTAGCTGTATGCTTTTTCTGCTAGGTGGGCCCTTCCTTTTTAAGGAGGATTTTTCTGAACTTGAAACACTATCTCATGTCCACTGCATCTGCACTGTGATGGCAGAGCTGAGCATTATCCTTTCTCAATGTCTGGATGATATTAGAGAATAAAGGCTCCTTTAAGACTTCAAGAAGTAGTTATTATGCAACTACCTTGTGTGGAAGCTTTTGGTATGATGCATTTGCAAGGAAATTATACTAATATAACTTACAGTACTATATTCTTTTTTCCTCCTCAAGTGCAGTCTTTTGCAGCCTTAAATTATTGTTTACTGGGCTTAAAAACTCCTGAAACATGAACTTTCCAAAACATTCAACAGAAGAAGTAGAGCAGCAAGTCCTAGCTATCTTTGCTCAATTTTCCCTTTCTGCTTAGTTTTAAAGCTAATCCATTTTAACTGCAAAAAGAATGTACTTTTTACGTTAGTTGGCTTGCGCTGCAAGAAGCTACAGCTCATGTTGTGGAATATCTTGAAGACTAAATTATTATAATGGAAGAGGAATGTTAGGAATCTTTTGTGGACAGTTTATATTTTGCCGCAGAACTTTGTGTATCTTTGCTTTGGATGGCTACAAGCAAAGGCTGTAATCACTTGTTTAGTTTTTCTGTTCCTTGGTTGTAGGTATTTTCTGATGAGAAGGCTCCATGTTCAATTTCCTTCTTGTCTTGGGGGGGAAAAACGTAGGGTTGGCAATTTAGTGAAGATGCATATTCTTAAATTTATTTCTTTCAGCTAGTGGCACATGTGTGCCTTTTGGTTTTTGCTCTTGGGTGATTTGGTGGCATTATTCAGCATCAGTCTAGGCTTTGCCTAGATTCTAGATTCTTAAAGACCTGTGAGAATACTGACCTGGTGTTTGCTGTACAGAGTCATTGTGGTTAAGAGTGGAAGGGCTTAATATATTGAACATATTTATAATATAAGAAGGTCATCAGTGGAGTATTTTCTTAAGTCATAAGATGGAAGACGCATTAGAGGATAAAGTCAACTTGCAGAAATTCCCAGAAGGTCAAATCTGATCCAGTATGTGAAAGACTTTTTTCCCTCTTTTTTGATAAAACCCAGAGCAAGTAATGGTGGTCTGTAAGCTCTGAGATTCTTCTGTGATCGCGATACTTGCCTGTATGCATTGTAGTTCAGTGTTGAAAAAGAATGTAACTTAAAATAGTCATCAGACAGAAAGTGAAGGAGTGTCTACCTTTCGAGTATACTCTTTAATAAATAAAGCACAGAATGCTGCATCTGATCTATACTCCAGGCTTCTGTTGAGGTATAAAGCAGAGATCTCCTTGGCTCACAGGTGACAAAGGGTCCATTGCATTGTTATTCTATGCAAATCTGAGTAATCTAGGTTTGCTTTATCTTTATTTCAGTTGACTGTAAAATGCTGATACCTTTCATTTTTGGATGAAGATACTACTGATGGCTATTGCTAACAAACATACAGCCATTTTTTAATAGATGGGAGCTGGTCTCCTCCACTGAAGCCTGACCCAGTGTATGCTTATGTCGGGAATGCTGATTTTGAGCTACTTTACACTGGTATCAAGTAGACTGCTTCTTCAAGAAGGTCTGCAGTTCAGCAACCTTTGCCACCTACAACAAAAGCGTTCTTGAATTAGACATTATGTATTCATATAATGTTCTTGTTTTCCCACATAAGCTATAGATATGATAATTGAAAATTAAAAATAACTGCATAATTAATAATTCATATGAATACAGTCATCTGTTGTACATTGTAGAATGCAAACACAGTTCGGTACCTCTC
Source organism: Cygnus olor (assembly GCF_009769625.2). Classification (NCBI taxonomy): domain Eukaryota; kingdom Metazoa; phylum Chordata; class Aves; order Anseriformes; family Anatidae; genus Cygnus; species Cygnus olor. The sequence continues at coordinate 9,128,057 of NC_049175.1, forward strand.
AGGGGCAAACATGGCTCCCTGAGTAAGAGTCCTTTTTCTCATCACATGTTTCTGTTCTTGAAAATAACTCTAACCAGTAATCATATTCTCTTCTAGTGTTCCTCAATTGTGGTTGTTGGCTATGTTGCTTTTATAAAGACTTGTAGACAATATGTTGTCTTTTGCCAGGCTTGTGTGCTATTTAAGTTGATGTTCTAGGCTACTTATTTCTTGCCGTATTTTAAAATCACTTTATCAATACTTCTGTACCTGTTAAATAAAAAGCACGATTACCTATGGTTAGATTGCTATGGCAACAGATAATGCATAGCCTTAATCTTTACAAGTTCTTGGATAGCAGTTTGTTTTGTTTGTCCACAGCTATGAAGTTATTTCAGTTAATTATGACTGCTCAAAGGACACAAATTGGCAGGTAACGGATAGCGCAATGACAAGGTTTTAAAAATAGTCCTGATTTTTTTCTCATTGGTTCACTGACATTCCTTCCAAATGAGCACAATTTCCATGTCAGTTAGAAAGCGAGTGTTTTGGCAACTGCTTTATGCAGGCAGAAGCACATGGACAATATTAATAAAACTGGGGTATTTTGCAAGAGATACATCATGTGAAGAGATGTGTCCTGAGCATTACACGATGTTTTCTACACGGCATGTTCTGTAGATAATGTGGTAATAATATTCTGCGTTTTGTGATAAGAATTAGATTTTTCTTTGTTACCCCATTACTTAAATCTGCTCCAGCTTGAAAGAGCTATAAATGTTACCAGTTTCTTGTCTATGTTTTTGCAAGTTCTGAGTGGTTGTTTTGGTTTTGTTTTGGGTTGTGTTTTGATTTTTTTTTTTTTTTTTTTGTTCTGAGAGTTGGCTGGTATGCTACCTGGCGACAGAGGCACTTCCCATTGTTCTTGAGACTCACTAAGCTTTTACTTTAGTACCGAATATACGTACAAAAAAATAAACGTAGACCTTGGAGACACTGTTTATACTAGTAAGCGTCATCTTAGAATATGCTAAATGCTTGTGTAGATGGGAAGTATGAATGCTTATCATTTCATCACTAATTGTGGGATACATGTACCTTGCACTAATCAGCAGAAATGCTAAGTCATGTTCAAGATCACTTATAACATTCATGATATATTAAAACTTTCTCATACAGGCTAGGATTTGATTAGCTTTCCTATTTCTCCTGTATGAGTTACTCATTACTGTGTAGACCCTAAAAGAGGAGTTGATAGTTGATATAAAACAGGAGAAACATACTCACATGAACCTTTTCTAAAAGGATCTGAGTTAAAAATACAGAGCAGAAATGGTTAAAAATTATTCCTGAAAACAGCATTACATTGTCAGCTGCACTAACATCGTGCTGCTTAATATTGTTTTTGTTTGCAAAATGCAGTAGTACTTCTTCAGCTAAAGCTCCCACACAGAAACTGGAGGCAGAAGTAGGCCAAATATTAGTTCCTTACTCTTTATCGTTTGTTTTTCTAGATTTTGGCAGAAATCACACATTCTTTGTTTTAATTTTTCACTTCCCCACACTTGACATTTTATATCCTTTAAGTTTACAAGTTTCTTTTCAGTTTATTTTGCATGAACTTAAAAGTTTTTGGTATTAGTCCCGCTTAGAAGATCTGATATTTTTTTGAGGCTTAAAAAAATGGAAATGAGAAACTTTAGTATCAGAAATGCTGAAGGTAACTAGATCAAGTGAGTTGTGTAATTCAGAATTAGTTGTCTAACCACAAACAATGCTTTCTTGTTTCTTGGAGTCATAGTTTAACTTCAGCATTTCCTGCCCTGTATTGCAGTTTGTGTAAATAGTATTGTATAATTTCTCTGGCTTCTATTTATTTCTTGTAACCAACAGCTTAGAATGGCTTTGTGTCCATAAAATATAAATTAGCTAGCAGGGGCCTACGTACTACTCATCTGCTGGACAGCGTGCTTTGGGCCCTGATTTGCTTGCAGTAATGGATTTGGGGCCTGCTTGTGTAGGCAGCATAATGTCAGACAACTCTCTACTTTGTGTTTTCAACACCTTGCTCAGTTGAATAGCTTTGAATAAAAGATTCACCAATTCAAAGAGTGGTTTTCAGATTTTGTTAGGCCTATTCATAAGTGGTGTTTAGTTAGAACCTAGTTGAATGCGTTGGTGTGCAGTATTCCCTTTGATGGGCTCAGCATTGTACATGTGAACTAGAGGTTTAAGAGGTTTCCTGAAAACTGAAAAGTGCAAACAAATTTTTCTGCATAGGTGTATGTATTCTGCAAAGATAGATATGCTGTGAGGGTTTGAGCAGGCAGGGGAAAGCTTTGTGTTTCTATATATCTCCTAAGTAGCCACCATACGTAATTTGGAAGCTGAGAAAAATTGTATAAATAAAATAAGACACAAAAATTGGCGGGAGCATGCTTATGTATTTGTGGCTCAATAATATGTGTGGGGTTTGATGGTTGAGCTATAAAATTGGTGATAATATGAGCCAATCTATAGCAATAATTTTGATCAAAATTGAAAAACTTGCGTCCTTGATTTGAATTTTTGTTGTCTTGAGATCAACTTGAATGTGGGAGGAATCGCAATATGGAAATACATATATCAGTGCTGTATGGTGAACGGAACAGGTAAACCTACTTAAATGTAAAACATCAGCTTTCACCATCCATACGTAGTCTCAGTAACGTGTGCTTTCTAGCACGTTCATTCAACTTCCAAAAAGAGATTTGGGGTATTCCAGAGATACAAGTCTCAATGGTAAATAATTCTATACCAAGTTCAAGAACAAAAAGATGAGGAAAGGATTTTATTACTGTTTTTTTCCTTGTATTTTATTTTGTGTGATGACCAGAAGCTTCAGGCCTGTAGGGCTGATCAGCTCAGGCTGTACATCAACTTTGCCAGTGATAACGGCATAACTGTCTTCATTTGAAATAGCTTTAGGAAGGCTTTCCTTGCTTTTAAGTCCCTTGTCTTTTGTTTTCTGAGCAGCAGACATTTCATTTGGCTTGAATAGACTTAAGTCTATATAAAAGGCCAGTGGTTTTTACTAGCGTTTCTCTTTTGCATCCTTAATGGGGATGCCCTGAGCAAACAACAGCAAGCATAAAATGAGACAATTGGTGCTTCATCAGGCCCTGAGTTTATAAACCATTTTCTGTGTTTGTGTGTCAGGAACATTCTGCTACATTAAAATTTGCTTTTTGTTTTTGTTTTTTTTTTAAACCTTTGGTGGATAACTAGGTTGGGCTCTTCCTGTGACCCCTCTGTAATCTACAGAATCAGCGCCAGTTCACAATACTTGAGCATCTGTGGTGGTACTTGGGTTCCAAGGCAGTCTGAAGAAGCTTGTGGATTTTGTATGACGTAGGACATAAAAGCTTTAAACTGAGCGGTTACCAGTGAAACTGTACTGGCATATGCTACTTTGCTTGTTTGTATAATTTGAAATTCTGCTTTTATTATTCCACCCTTACAGTCAGTTTGGTAGGTCTCTGAAACAGCATTTAGTAAAATGAAAGCAATACACTATAACAAATGCGGTCTACATCTTCCAGCACAGCATGATTTGAGCCTGTATGGGTGCTAGGCTTGCTGCTAAATTTTACCACTCCAATGTAAAACAGCACAGGCTTTTACCTTATTTATACTCTATAAATTGTAATTATACAATGTGGCATTCTTTCTTCACTCTGAGTTTGTGTGTTTTTATCTATTTATATGCACACACAAACAATCATTTGTTTCTTCAGCATCTGCATATAGCAGTTCTGTTTTTAATATGGGAACTGGTCATAGGGAAAAAAATATGTAGATGTTGAAAATGTGGACATAAAAACAGCTGTGAAAATAAAACTCTTAAAACTCTTTCACCTTTACCAGAAAGGTCTAGACTTGTGTTGTGCTTTGATCTTCTTACCTAAACAATTACTTCATTTCCTTGGTTTCTTAAAAGAAGAAGGACCTTGATGCTGGGAGTAAACTTTAGTTTGGCGACTTAATTTAGATTGTAGGTTTTTGTGCTGATATATAATTTGGATTCTTTGCCTATCTAATGTATGGGAAAAGAGGTAACAAATTAGCGAGTGCTTTGTTGCAGTGCTCCATTGCTCTAAACTTGAAGTATGGGTTAGTTTCTCTTTTGCTATGCCTGTCCCTTAAACATATCATTTGGGGAGATCCATCCCACTACCTTACACAGGCAACTTGCCTTACACAGACAACAACTTTGCAACTTCTATTGCATGTTGAAGTTAGTTCCTCTAGATTGCAGTGCACAGACAAAAAAAAAAAATATTTATTCTTGAATGAAACAGACCAACTTATTTTATTCAAATGTAATCTGGTTTATGGCAATATCTTAAAACAAACCAGACTGGAACACAATTTTTTTTGAAGATGTGAACTGTACGTGATGAGACATGAAATGCATTGCTGTAAGTTGGCTTACATGTTAAAATGCAATTTTTACCTTCTCTGAAGTTTGAGGTTTCATACTTTCTCCATTCAGTTTCTCCATTGAATTAACTAAGTACTGCACTGCAGTACTTGTGCCTGTACTTACGTACATCTGAATACATCAGTATCTCAAGACATTAGATGTTTTTTTTTATTGATTTGTTTTTAATCTGTTGTCCTTTGCTACTTTATACAAATTTATAGCCCAGTTATGTTTTATATGAAGTACGTTTAAGTGGGTTTACTTTCTTCTGCATGTAAGCTTAGGCTTCTGTTTTTCTTGCAGGAGAAAAGTGACAAAAGGATCTGATTTACGGGATGCTCAGAGTAACAGCTGATAATAAATGGTCCCGGCTTCAGTTGTAGTGTCAGTAGTGTAATACATTGTAAACCTAATACGGAAGAGAGACAGTCTTATACTGAACTTTATCGTGTTATTCTAAATTTTACGGCCCCCATCTAGAATTATTAAAGTAACATGCCTTACTTCCTGTTTTTAAATAATTTTTATGCTTATTTATTAAGTAGAATTTTATAGGCTTCTAATACATTTAATAATTAGAAGGACTTATTTTAATGATGCCAATTATATATGGTACGATAGGTGGTGAACACCTGACCTCAGTGCCAAATACTTCATAAGGAGTCTTGGGATGTGAGGCAAAAACCAAGAAGGATGTGTGGCTGGTATCCATGAACGAACTTAGATCTGAGGTGATGCATCATTGTTCAAACTGTCTGATTAATGCAAACTAGGAAAGGGCAGACATTCAGAATGCTGAGCTAAAGGGAAAACGTGACAGCAAACTGTTGGGGTGCTTGGATTTGTGAGTGTGGTTTTGTCATATGAGGTGTTACAACAACCTGCGTACTCCTGCAGAAACACGAGGTTAGAAATCTTCCAAATGACTCATAATGTGCATTCTTGAAAAACTCGGGGATATTTTTATTTATTTTGATACAGAGACAAAATGAAAAGAAAGTGCTTTTGAACAAAAAGAGAACTGTTTGTGTTTTATTCTCCAAATATTCTGGTTATCTCCATGACGCTGGAGAGCATGTGGCTGGTTGGCTTTTAGAAAGGGAAGAGACCTCTTAATTCCGAAAAAATGTTTTTTGTCCTTGTCCCTGGGTACTTGCAGAATCTCTTTAGCATAATGGTGGCAGATAAGCACAGTGTTTCTTTACTGATGAAAAGGCTTTTTTTTCTTCCATGTAGCTCAGTATGTAACCTGCATTGCAACAGACTTGAGCTGGTTTCCTGTATAAAGCTTTGTCTTTGACTTAATCTTGGCTTCCATCCTGCAACTCCACATCTGTGAATGACTCATAAGAAGCAGAGCCATCAGAAAAATATTGTGTACATTTTAATCCAAATCTGTAGGGTTTTTGTTTCTAATTTTTTTACAGCCTTGCTGCATTCTTCTCTCCTATGCAATGAATCATACAGTATCTGTGTATATACCTGACAAGAAAAGTGCTTGTGCATAGAGAGAAAGTTGAACACTAAACAAATCGAAAGAATATCCCTAGTCATCAATCTGGTGAGAGCAGAGCTTTTGTATTTGGCAATTATCCTCTGTCAGCCCCTGGGGCACTTCTGAAATGATGATATATATATTTTATATATATATATATATCTATATATGTGTGTGTGTGTGTATATATATATATATATATAAAATTTTTTTTCCTCCTGTGAACAGCAAGTTCTGTTAAATGGAGACTGTGGCTCAGGGGCAGAATCAGATCTGTCAGTCACTGGCAGCAGGAGAGGCTCTGCCTCCTGAGGCACTCAAGACTTTCCTGTCTTTACAGCATCCAGCAATTGAGGGAAGCAGCTCTGCTGCAGAGCTTTTTTTTTTTAGAAAAATAGCAAGCTTTATGTCTTCTACTTCTTACTCTTGCACTTACCTGTAAGTCTTGGTTCCAAGCATGTGACAACATGGGGGCTCTACCGGGGTCCTGTTCATCCCAGGAAGTGTTTGGTGGCTGGGCTTCAGGGAAGAGGAAGGATGCTAGAGCCTGAAAGACAGGTCTTCTTCTTCATCTTTGCTCTCCCCATCTCTGTAGGTGGAAAAGCAGCCCTCACATTCAGCATGGGTTGGGTGCGTGTGGGCTCATAGACCAGTAAGGGAATCAGCTGATAGGCAACGTGAAAGCAGTGGTGGAAGGGTTTAACCTGACTGCATTGTTTTGAGCTCTTCCCTTGTGTCGGGGAGTAGGCATACAGTAATGGAAAAACAAGTTGCCAGGATAAATAGCTTTTCATTTCTCTGAGAAGTATTTTATAACAGCCATGGGTCCTGTGGGATGTTGGTGAGATTTTCCTACGGCTACCAGAGCAGCCCTTCTCCAGCTGTCTCCTCCAGAACTACCTCTCTTTGGATCATGGGTCAAGGGAATTGATATTATTTTGGCAGTGTGTGGTGTGGGAGAGCATCGTTCTTGTTGACTTCATGTCTGGCCAAGGACTGGTGCTGTCAGTTTTGTGCCTACAAAGCATTTGGGATGAGTTCATGTGATGTGCGAAGTTTTTTTTTTTTGCCAGCCTATCGCTTTGACCACAGGCTCCCAAATTTCCTAAAAGACTGTATTGCAGAAAGGCCCTTTTGAAGGAGAGGAGGTAATTAACTGGCTCTTTGAGTAAAATGGCAAAACATATATCTCAGTGCAGGTGATGTTTCCTGGGACATGACTCCACTTCGCATCTTTCTGCAGCACAGCTTGGATGAGGAGTGTGAGTGCTTCAGTTAGTGAAAACGTTTTAGAAACGTTAAGGTTAATCATTCTCTTCCTTTTTTAGTCGTGTATCCCGTTTATACTCAAAAGTGTTTTTAGCAAAACTGGGGGGGGAAATAGTGGTATAAGGGAGGGTGCACAAGTGTACAATGTTTTAATCAGATTTCACTCATATTAATAGACATGTATCTTAGCAAATCTGTCTTATTGTAAAATACAGTGTGATATTAAAAAAAAAAAAGTCAATTATCAGTACTGCAGATGCAATTTTTTTTCTGTCCTAAGGGAAAAATAGGTAGCTAAGCTCTGCTAGTACAATGTTTAGATGCTGGAAAGCTGTCTTAATCCATTGATTAAAATGGAGAAGAAAAGTCTAAAATAAAAATGCAAATCTGGGTGAAAAACTATCAAAAGTTAGGTTGCTGTTCTTTAAAAGAACCTCTTGAGAAAGCAAACAAAACCTCAGTTTGCCTATGCTGTGCATGTCCTCTAAGTTTATGTAGTATGATCTAGAACTTCAACAGTGATTTTTAATTTCAGATTTTATCACCAGGACTTAATTAAAATGATAAGGTTTTAAATTTAACTTATGAATACATACAGTAATGTAAGCCAGCTGTTCCTCATTTCAGAAAAAACGTCCAGTATCTCCTATGACCACCAGTCCTCTAGCTTAGAGGTGACAGGTTTTATTCATTTTAATACTGAAGAAGCCTCAGTGAGGCAGCTAATAGAGTACTTTTAATCAGGTAATGGAGCACTGACAGCTACTCGGTTTTCCTGGCTGAATTCTTAAGAATAGCTAGCTGGAAGCAAAGCATTCACTTCGTTATCTTCATTGAAATCCCAAGTCTTTGGCCATAGTCTGCTGCACTCCATGTCGTGTCAGGAAGTGTACTGTGGTTGTGTGGATGAGCCAGTCCCACGTGTGCCTTTTGCAGAAGAGATCCCTAACATGAAAAATGGGGTCCCAAAGCAACCCCAGCTTCACAGCAGGCTTTCAGTCTGTGACTTGATTACAAAAATATATAAAACGAACTTTCTCTGTGCAGAGGCTTGGCAGACAGCTTTTTCCCTGGAGATCAATTTGTTTTACAAAATGAGAAAAATCTGTTGGTATGTATCTGAGATTTACAAGTGTTATATATTAAATATGGTTCTGGATGGACTTTAGGGTATGCAATTCGAAAATGGTTGATATAGGGGAAAGAAAATTGACGAGGCAGTAGCTTTGTGTTTGTTCCCCCCCCCCCCCCCCGCCACACCACCCCCCCCCCCCCCCCCCCCCCCCCCAACCCCCCCCCCCCCCCCCACCCCCCCCCCCCCCCCCCCCCCCCCCCCCCCCCCCCCCCCCCCCCCCCCACCCCCCCCCCCCCCCCCCCCCCCCCACTCCCCCCCCCCCCCCCCCCCCCCCCCCCCCCCCCCCCCCCCCCCCCCCCCCCCCCCCCCCCCCCACCCCCCCCCCCCCCCCCCCCCCCCCCCCCCCCCCCCCCCCCCCCCCCCCCCCCCCCCCCCCCCCCCCCCCCCCCCCCCCCCCCCCCCCCCCCCCCCCCCCCCCCCCCCCCCCCCCCCCCCCCCCCCCCCCCCCCCCCCCCCAATGCTATTAGCCACCAAATCTATGGAGTTCTTAAAGAAAACAGACACAAATCATTAGGAATATTTGTTCAAAACCAATGTCATCTTGGTCTCTTGAGTATATGTGGCATTTTTTCTTCCATTCTTTCTTGGCAATGTCTGCAATGGAAGTAAGTATAATTTGTTTTAAGATTCTCCTTTTTCTGTGCATGTTCTCTAGTCATTGAAAAGATGAAATTTTGAATTTTTTGGGATAGTTTTGGTTATTTGCTAGTAGTCTTAATTTTAATATAGTATGCAGAAAAAGGTTATTGAAAAATAGTCTAATGGCTGAGTAAGTTTATATAGCTTTCGTGATGTATCACAGAGTAAATGTAGACTTTGGGGAGTAATGAAAAATAAGAACTTCTTACCTCTGTGTTTGTGTGTTCAGATGAGGCCTCGATTCAAGAAGTCTGATTTGGCTAGTAGGTAGTCTGAAAAGAGGCCATAGGCATTGTACTTCCATGGTGCTCATGGTGCTCATAGCTGCTGTATTTCAACAGCAGGGTTAAAGTCTCCTATGTTCAATTTGCTTTTTTCCCAGCATTAGGTATATCTGTTAGATGTTATAGCACCTAGGATGTTTTTTTAACCAGTGACTTTGTAGCTTGTGTATCAAGCACCTTCCAACAGGAGATACAGTGAAACCCACCCAGACAATGTCCATCCAGTTACTTACAACCTATTTATTGTCACTTACGGACAACACTGAAATTCTTCCAGTTCTCTGGATGCACAGCTGGAAGAAGAAAGCTGTGTCATGGATATGTCTTCATTGTTTTAATCTTTTTTCCTCTGTAATTTGTTGATGAAAGGTGATGCTCCTATTGTTACCTGCAGCCCTAGAGTCCTTCAATCACAGAATACGTAGACATTGGGTAATTTGTGTAATATTCCAGATGTCTTGTAGTTTCTGACTCAACAAATTTAATTTGTCAGCATGGTGTATGTACAGATATATTTTTGCTAGCTTTTTTAGTTGTGTGTGTCAGTAACTTCTTGAGTATTTTGGCTTTTGTCTCCCTGATACTTCCAGTTGACTTGTGGCTTACTCTGACCTGTGGTGAGCACCCTCAAAACCAAAGGCTGCTTTACTTAGGAGTTTAAGAAAGTGTAAGTGCCTTATTTTTTTTTTTCATTCTCTGACTGTGAAAAACAGAGACTGATTGAGACCCTAAAATACTGAGATTGGTAAGTGTTACATGTTACTTGATGAAATTTATTATAATAAAAGTGATGTTTTTTTCCTGTTTGTCACTTAGGGAAGACCACTGCACAGGGAAGATCCTGACCCTGCCCCACCACCCCCAGTAGCAAAGTTCTGTCTTCCCATGAAAGCAAAGTCAGTTGTGTTATTGGGATAATATCTGTAACTTGCAGCACATTCAGAACTAGTCACAGAAAATCTAAGGAACTTTGCAGTGAGAAGAATATGTAAGTGATGCACTACTGAAAAGCCAGCTAAAAACAACCTTGAATTCTATTTTTTTTGTAATTTCCTTGTTTAGTTAGGCCTCGCTACTTTCTTTCACCAGACCCTTTCATTTCAGAAGTTAGACAGAAAAAGAGATGACTAAGCTTAGTTTCTGAGCTGAAAGAAAGTGAGACTTGAAGTGAGACTAGCTCTATAATCACAAGGAAAATGGAGAATTATTTTGTTTGGATTTCAATAAATTCAACTTTAGGTTAGACTTTTTTTCTTAACAATGTGTAGTCTATCTTTTTGTTCCTAAAGGCTTGTTTTATGCTATTTGGCTTAACTCAGTGACCTATGGGGGTGGAATTCTTTATCTTGGCTTGATACAAGCAAGCTTTAAGAGTATGTGTGGGTTATAGTCTGACTTTGTGCACAGAAAAACATATTTTTTTGTGTTGGTTTCTGGTTCAAGTCTAGCTGTTCAATTATTTTTATTTTTATTTTTTATTTTTTACAACAACAGGCTTGGTAGCTTCTGAGGAAAAAACTGTGACTTGGCTTTTGTCTATTTCTGATAGTGAACTGTCTATTTCATTGAAACAAACAAAAAAATCACTGTGGTTAACACCTTTATGACTTTCAGAAAAGATCAGATTTAATTGCCGTGACGAAAATCTCACGGTCTTTCTGATTCAGTGGATAGAAAAGTTAAGATAATTTGCTACATATCTTCAGGAATATTCTAGTTACTTGAAATCCCATTAAGTTGATCTGTCTTGTTAAAATTCAAATATTATTTTGTTGTTAACTCTCCTTTTAAAGAGTTTTTTTGATGTAAGGAATAATTTTCTTCATAGCTGAAACCTTAGGAGACAAACATGCTATTAGATTCTTTAATAACTGTAGTCTCTCAATGAAGAGAAAGGAAGAAGTTTCGATGCTAATCAATCTAAAGGCACATTCACAAATACGTATTTCATCGTTTGCAATATCAATTTCAAGAGATTAGGAAATGAGACACAAAGCTAATGTGTGAGATCAACAAAGAGTTGCAATAACAACTCCTTTAAACAAAAGTTGACTGAATCCTTGGGCCTTGGGTTTGGTTCCTATAAAATATGGTCTGCATTGTAATAATTCTTTTTGTAATTAAAATAACATTCAAAGTAAAAGTTCAAATTCACTTTTCCATGTGAATTTAGAAGAAATTACAATTGGGCTTTTTTATGATTTGGTGATTAAGTAGACAAGCAGTATACTTCGTGGGTACCATAATAGTTAACACCTGTTTCAACTGTTTCATATTTGTATTGGATGGGACCTTGGCAATCCAATATATCTTGAAAAGTGAAAACCCGATATAAAATATTTCATGGTATGGAAGAAATTGTAATAAGCAGAGTGTGGCTTAAAATATAAAATGCTTATTATGCACATTTACTTTAGTCCTTTTTTGTATTTCTGAAACCAATGTTAGCATTTTGTGCAAAAATAATCCTTTTGTGAAGGTCAGTTAAATGATTATTTATTTAATACCAGAAAATAAATAGTGTTCTAAGAATACAATGTTTCCTGAGTAGTGGAGGTTGGCAAAGATGAATAAATTTCTCAGTCAGAAGTCAGCACACGGTGTTAATTGTCATTTCATTTAATGTGGCTTCGGTCAAATCCCCTTTTGGGACAGGGACCACGGACAGAAGGGCTGGTGTGCCTAGGCATGAGCTCTGGAAATCCTGTTTAAGTGCTGATGTTTTCCTATTTCTCAGTGGAGATGTGGCTAATCCTTTGTCATTGTACACCCTGCAGTTCAAGGAGTACTTCCCTTGACTTGGTAGTGCTTATGCTGTAAAGTGGGATGTTAAAAAGTTGAAGAACTGCTCTGTTCCTGCTTGGGTCATATTTGTAGTGCCTGGTCCCACTGTTTGAGGCGTCCAAGGTTCTGGCGAAGATGTAGGAGAGAGAACTTGGTCTGCTGCTCCTGCTTGAGGCTGTGGCTGCCCGAACACCTTTGGCTGCCAGCAAAGTGAGCCCCAAACTCCTTCCCTCAGCACCTTCCAGCCAAGTAAGACTGGGGAACAGTTCCAGTAAATGCTGCTGGTTCTTTGGGGTGGAGAGCTAGGTGTGGGCCCTGCTGTGGCTGTGCAGAAGGCTGTGCTGCCAAACCAAGGAGAGCGGCACAAGGTGGAAGTGGTCAGCAAAGGCTTTCCCTTCAATGGCTGCAAGTGTTGTTATAAAATTAAACCTGTCTTTCACACTACTTCTTGGGTTTGTTGTTTAAACAGCAGCTCAGGATAGTGCGGGCTTTAGTGACCTGCATCTCTGGGAAAAGAGCTCTTGAAGTTTTTTGGTTTAGTTTTCTTTTTAATGATTATTTGAAATGGAATTTAGCAAGTCATTTAATAACTGAGTTGCCCTTGTTGACATAGGATTTCCTAGATCAGGATTAATGATCTTACCTTAAGAGCTAGGCAGGAGTGTTTCATCTTTGTTACTGGTGTGGTGTTTTTGAAAACACTAATTCTGTTTACAAAGTCAGAAAATGCAAAACTTTTGTATATTAAAATCTGAAAGTTCATTTCAAATTCAGTGGTCAGATGGCTTACACTGTGCCTTCTGTGTGGCACTGCCAGTCCCTCTGCCTCCCCTGTTTGAAATTTCCAAATGCTGCTTTTTGAAGGGAAGTTGGTTTCGTATTGATGTTTTAATTAATATTAGTGAGATTACTAAAATAATCTGTCAGGGAACGAATGTCAGATATAAATTCTGAGAGCTCCTCAATATGATTTGTAAAAGATGAAATTTGTTTTGAAAGTCGGGGTTAATACTCTCAAGATTTGTTTAGAAAGAAGTTGAGCTTAGGATGCAGTGACCTAGCAGGCTTTTTTTCCTAAACACAAGTTAACACTTGCTTTTCTCTCAGTTTGTCTGATTGAGGTCAACCTCAGTGACTTACTAAATTACAGCTTATCCTAGTGAACACTGTAAGATTTTGAACACCGTGGAAGTGTTACCATTTGCAATGACTGGTGCATAAATTTCGTAAGCTCAGAAACATTCCAGCAAGTTATTTCCCTGCAGAAGATAGCGGGTTTGTGGTGCTTGAACAAAATCAGTTCCACCTTTTAATTATGAAAGAAATGGGTAACTTTTCCTTGTCTAGCAACTCTTGCTGTTCTCTGAAGCAGCTGATCTTTTTGCATCCTTTGCCTCCGTACTTTGCAGGTAAACATAGATTATTATGTATGCAATTATAGGTGGTATCCTCAAATGTATAAACTACTGATGAAATTTCTGATTTTAAGTATAAGTTCTCCTCCTCATAGAAATAAACAAGCAAATTATAAGAAGCTGAGTAACATAACAGTAACGCACTATCACTGGCTCAAAGAGTTATGAGGATGAGGGATTGTGAAAGGGGGAAATAACTGGAAAATAGCTAACAATGGAAAACAGAATATACTGCTTCATACAGATTATCTTTTTACTTCTAGGTTTCTTATTTTTTTCTTTTCTGCTGAAAGATACCTTAAGTCTAGCTCAGTATTTTGGGCTAATATTCTGAGTTTTTTTTATTCACTGCATAATGGAGATGGTAACGACTAGGCCACCTTAATATTCAATAACCATCTTGCACAAAAAAAAGGAGCATAGGCATAACTCTTAAGAGACTAAATGCAGAATGGACATGGACAAGATACTGAAATATTGCTGTGCCTTTTCGATCATGGTAAGAACAACTTTAAGGTATAGCAATATTAAACTTCAGGTCTGTTTCAAAAAAAAAATACGGTACAGCCTTCCCTGCCTCTTGGTAGACACTGTGAGACTTGACAAACATCTCACCTACTGAAAAGTTACAATGACAAACTATATCTTCATAATACAGTATAACAACTGAAAACACTGAACATTAACCTAAACTGTTTCTAAATGCCATTTGCTCTCATTATTCTCTCTACAACTGTCTTTGTTTTTCTGTGAGCCCTGTTTAGGCTGCTGTCACTCCCTGCTCTTCCTGGCTCTGTCCGTGCTTGTTGGAGTCAGTGGGTTGTGTCATACAGCTGCTGGTGGGGCCAAGCTGTAAATCAGGTCACCAGAATGATTCTGATTAAAAATAAACCTACAATGAAAAGCTTGGAATTTGCTTTGTCAGCATCCTGCTTAAATGCCCTGTAGAGCATCACTGCTATTATCTGAGCCAGCTCTTGTTTGTATTCAGTTTAGAAATCATGTATTTGCAGCTGGAACAAAATCTGTCTATTCTCAAAGCTACAACTTCAGCCTCCCATCTGTCATCTTCTCTTCTACAGCTTATCTTCCGTGTCCTCTGAATAAAAGCATGCTGGAGGGTGCCCTACGGTTTCTCGGTTTGTGGAGTTGTGGAGCCTGGAATTGCTCTGCCCCAAGGTGGCTGCTTGCTAGGCTCCACTCAGTGCCTCTGTTTTGACCGTCTTTGAGTTGCAATTCAGAAGTTGATGTGATTTATCAGATAGGACTTTGTAGTCTATGGTTTCTCCATGGTATGTAGGTGATGGTGGTGGTGTTTCCTGAGAAGCCTGTTAAAATTAGGGGCGTTGTTTTCTCTTGGGCAGAAATAAGTCTCATGCCACTAGCTTGTATCTGTTCCGTAGCAGTTGTTCTTTGAATGCATTAGCTGAGTTAATGCTAATTGAGGAGCTTGAAATTGCTTGTGTAATTAGAAGAGTGGGAAGAACTAAGTAGCTGGAACAGAGTTTTGAAGGCTGGGTTATGGGGCAAACCAGAGACCTAATCTGTGCATGAAAAATACAGAAATATCGCAATGACAAGGAGTTTCTTCAGCAATCCAGTACTATTTAGGAAGCTTCCCCTCTCCTTGGAGTTTCATCTGGAGGCATTCCTTTTTCTGGGAAAAGAGAATTATCCTCTCTATAATTAGCTCTATGATTTGCTCTCTTCTAGAAGACCTACTGTGTTTTGACTTGGTTGCTGTGTCCTGAGTTGCGACACAGATAAGCTGCAACATATGCTAGATGCAAACAGTTGTACCATTTTAAGTGCCACTACTTGCATTGTCTAAGTGTACAGCTAGAAGTTTCAGTACACATGGGAGAGAGTCAATCCCTAATTCATGTCGTCTTCTGGAAACCACTAAGTTCTATGATTGCTTCTTACAAGCTTGCAAGCCCTGTTCTGAAATGATGCTGCTGTTTTTTCTGCAGGCTTTTTGAAAAGTACTCTTAAGGCTGTATAGTTTTACTGCCCACATTTTATTTGCTCTTCCTGCTAATGCTCTTGCCCTTTTGATAAATATGAATGTCCCAGTGCGGCCCGTGAAGTACAGGGAGCGTTTCAGCGTGCTGGCACACACCCCTCTGACCATGCCCCTTTTCGACCCCCCAGACCTACCCCTCACATTGCACCATTTGACACCACAAGAAGCGTGTTGGGTGTGAGGAGAAGGGTGGTGTTCTCCATTTTGTCTCTTCCTACAAATGGTACTGGTGTGAAGAGGTTTCTTTTCATTCCTCTGAAGAGCTTCTCTTCATGGCGTCGGTATTTTCACCTTTCAGCCTTTGATTTCCTAGGCTAAGCATATCCAGATTTTTTTCCTGCATGACGAGTTAATGTTTGCCCATTGCTAAGCTTTAGCAGCAGCAGCCACATTCACAGCCGCTTCTAGCTTGAAGTTGTCTCTTTTGAACGCTGCTCTGGAGTGCTCAAAAGTGCTTGTGCGCAGTGGTGCTGTTGCTAGTGTCTAGGGTTGCTTTTGGTTCTCAGCTGTAGCAGCTGAATGTAGCAGCTCAAACACTGGCTGGTAGGAAGTACATGTTGCAAAAATTCTCTGGATCAAGTTGTGATATTTCCCTTGGATTAAAAAATAAAACAGGACTGTTATTAAATCAATTCAGGCTTAATACAATGCTTCTTGTTTTGGTTCTAACTCTTGATCTAGCAAATGCTGTGCCCTTCTGGCTTTCTTTTTATCATCTTATTAGTAGAATTACATGTTAATGTATGCAGTGTGAATAAATCACTAGACCTGGGTGATCTTACGTAGTTTGTAACTAACATATAGATCCATGTATAGCAGCTCTATTATGCAAATAAAAACGTGCTTGGACTTGATCCTTAGCAAGTGACTTGCAAAGAGTTGTTCCAAGTGTTAGTCAGTTGCTGATAAACGCCTGTTGCATGAGAAGATGAGGACCTAGAGTTATAACTTCACAGTAGCATGAACTCATTGATGATTTCTGTATACAGACTTACAAATTTTCTCCGAAGTATTTTGAAATCAGATCTTATTTTTGTTTTACAGCTGCTGCTGAGGGCAAAGGGAAAAGTGGGGAAGACTTTTTTCAGAAGGTAAGAAAGATATTTTAATTCAATAGCAACAGTTGACTAGATGAAAAATTACCTTAATTGCTCATTCATGAGGTCAACTAATTAAACTTAATGTGCAGTTTCCACTGTATTGATCAAATACATTTTTTATGTCTTTGTTATTTATTAACCATTAGCTGTGCGTGGACCATGATAAATATGTTCTTTGGTATATTCTACTGCTATTCACATAAGAGCTTAATTATTCTTTAATTGAAAGTTTTTAACTACATGTTATGGAAGTATTTTGCCTAATAGCAGGGAGCTCATCTGAAAGATGTTGTGAGGTGGTCTTAAGGTTTTTATCTCTGGGGATAAACACTACATCCTGTTATTGAAGAACTGACGTGAGACTTATTGTGCTATCATTGAAAGCATAAATATTTGGTTGGGAAATGCAAAGTCCTTTTTAAGAAAGACATGCACAGTCCACACAGTGATTCAATAAAGCTTGTGGTTAGACAGAGGCATGGAAGGACTGGAAAAAATAGTCCTGCAGCAACTAAACTACAAAGAGAAGCATGACCAAGAGTAATGACTTTGAAATTGCTTTTCACAAAGCAACGTTTCTTTATGAATAGTATGTAAAATATTATTTGAGTTAATGAAGATCTGCATACAGTATGCAAATAAAAATGAGCTGCTTTGTCTTTCTGTACCATAGAAAAGACAATGTAAATCTTCATGCTGTATCCTGAAAAGTCTTGAAACGACTTTTTGACTGGTTGTCTGTTAAACAAGTCGTTGTTCATATTTTTTCAATGTTTTGTTCATACTTAAAGATGGTACTGCTAGGAAGCATCTTCTTAGATGTGAAAGAACAGTTTATCCTGTATGTGGTCATCAAATGCTTTGATCAAGGCTGGAGGGGAGGAATATGTATACAAGCAAAATATCTGTTTTTAAAAACAATGGTATGGGAGTCTTCAGATGATGTTCTTGACTGACAAATGAATTACTTTTCTGAATGTGCTGCTTGTGCTTGACTTTCCAATATTAGTGAGCACGGAGGAGGAATTGACAATAATTCTTCCTTAGCATTTTTATCAAAATGCATGGATTTTTTTAACTTGCTGCAACGAAGCTGAGCCTTAGTAGCAGATACTTCATATTAAACATTTATTTTACAGCACAGCATTTTCACACCCTTGTGTAAAATTGCTCATAATTCTTAAAGCTGTGAACAAGGTATTTCCTCTGTGTGGGGTTAAAGGACTGACATATTTGATGCGCATTGGATACCTGATTATTTACTGTAGATATAATGTACCTTACAATTACACAGCTGTTAGTATAGCAAAAAATACTGGTTTGAATTTAATAGGAAAATGTGCTATGTGAATAAGAGTACACTACTTATCAATATCGATAATGCATTGTCTATTTTGGCATTAATGTATTGTCATATGCCTGTGTAATTATATAGGCACAATGTGGATATGGCAACAAGCTAAAGCTGCTTCATTTTGACTAGCATTCTTCTTAGTGACTCATCAACTCTGTAGTTCAATTTAGATTAGTGAATCTTTTGTGTACATACACATGATATTACAGCTAATAAAAACAGATGGAAGCTATCTGCTTTGCAAGTTTTCTCTTTTGTTCAAAAAAAAAAACTTTGCTCATAGCTTACTCACAGTCTGTCTGTGCAATTTCCTTTAATCAGGGATATGCTTTTTTTCCCTCTTATGTGAAATGAATAAGGCAGAATTTCTGGAGGTTAAATGAAGACTTTTCATTTGTTTCAGGTTGTAGTGAGGAAGAAACTCATTTGGGGCATTGAAAACATATTGCAAACTAAGGTAGCAAGGTACCTTCCAGAAAATTAATATGAATTCAAAGGTGTAGTAAAAACTACTTTAAAAATGCATTCAGAATAATCCTTTCTTCAGGGCTGTATTGTTGGACCAAAGTTGAGTGGTGAAGTGAGGTGCATCACTCTTAAGTGACATCAAGAACTGAGGGTGTAATTGCCATAAATGCTGCCATGTATAACATCTTCAGACAGATTGTACCCTTAATGTGTTGAACTACAGTGGGTTGGAAGGAGTGAGCCAGGTGAGAGAAGTTTCCATATGAATGCTGAAATGACAGAAGCAATGGAACAAAGACTCAGTGATTCTGTATGTCAAGACACAGATGAAGAGGAAGGAGAGAGGAGGCCAGTACTGGAGGGAAGCAAGACAAAGCTGATAGCTTTATGTGGTGGCTGGACAACAGGAGACGGTGCTTGGTTCGTATAAGCTAGACTTCAGGAGGAGCAGAATTTACTCAGTGATCCCTAAGCTGAGCTTTAAAGTCAGGACTTAACTAGGGTCATTAAGCTATACACATAGGATGCTTTTTAATTAATCTATCATGTTTTTAAAGGATTAGGTTAACACAAATTTTGTGATGCTGTCTTCTACTTAACAGAGACAGGGTGGAGGGTGAGCACCTAACACAATCTGATGTGGATTTTTCAAAACCACTGGGAGCTGCTAACAAGGGATGCATAAATAACATGATGGCTTTCTCTCCCTAGCTCTCTGATTTTCAGTTCAGTGGCAGGTAATCTTAAATAAACATGGATTGGTTGGCTGTTGTATTACATACAGTTTAGGTAAAAGATCCTCATGGACCATGCTCTATATATTATTGTCCTAATTTATTCTGTGAGTAATGCATAATAAAATTCTTTTGATCCAAAGCCCATTTGCAGTTGATGGTGGAATTTTTTCCATTGAGTTCCATAACATTTGGTTCATGCCTCATAGGCAAGCAGGGTCCCTCCCAAACCAAGACAGGACATTGTTTCAGGGAACATTGTAATTTATGTAGCACTATAGATATGCGTGGCACTTCATATAAAATGTAAGAAGGTGGTGGGTCTCTGCCCTGAGGAGTTTATAATCCAAACCAGATGAGTGTTGGCCGTATGGACGGAGGGGAATTTATTGCATCATTTCTGCTTGCCTTTGGTTCTGGCCTTCTCGAGTCTTGCCTTTTTTTTTTTTTAAATATTTGGAATCTTAATGTTAAACGATAACCATTCACTCTAAAATTTGTCAAGGAAACAGTGTATGAGGAGCCTTGATCATGAGACTGTCAACAGTATGGTGGGAGATGGGTGAATGTTGTGGTTTAGTAGAAGCTGGGTGGAGTTCTTAGGCTAATGTAAGACTGCATGTGCAGAAGGAGCAGCTCTGGATATGCCCATGTGGGGTTCTGTCCAAGTGCTTGACTCTAGGTCAGATGTAAGCTCCTCATTTCAGCATGGTTCAGTGTGTTATGTGCATTAGTCATGGGCTCTTAAAGTATTTCTGAGGGGGCTCTTCAGTTCTTCCTTTCCTGGTTTTCAATTGTTTGCAGAGTTTGATTTTGTGGAAAGCACAACATGCTACCAGGCAACTGTAACTTGTGGCTTTTATTGTCTCTGAATGTTTGAGATGTGGATTTCTTTTTAATCAAAAAGAAATAGTGCTTGTAGGAATTAATATTCATTTACACAGTTGAAGATATATAGGTGTTTTGTTTTAAGATAACACTGGATTTTGCCTAAAATGTTTTATAAATGCTTATGCTTCTTTCTTGACTACAGTGCCTGTTACTCGCTGAAGGGAATGTAATCATGCCTGGAAATGTTGGAAGCATGAAGCTGCAAATATGCAAATATTACATGTGTACGAAAATCTCACCTGATAATAAGTTAGGTGTGTAAAGGAAGACTAGGGTTTCCATTTCTTGTTTTCTTTATTTCATTAAATGAGTAGGCTCTTCAAACATACTGTGTTTTTTTAGAAGCAATATTTGGTGAAGCCATCTTTTAAAGCTAGTTACTTTTTCAGTATAAAGATTAGAAAAACAGCAGCATTAAGAGTTGTTTTTTTTTAATTTGCGATTATATATGAGAACATATCTAATTCCATTTTGTATCACTTTTCGGTTAAATTCCTTTCCCATATGCATAAGTTATAAATGACCGTACGTTACCTTTTGTTTAGGAGGCTCTGGTAGCAAAGGCAATAAGGAAGCAGCCTCAAACCCTGTTTATTTATCTAACAGTAATAGAGCTCGTTTTGCAACATCCTGTATTTTCATCTGTATGCAACTTAAAAAAAAAATAATAATAATAATTTTTGAGGATCATATTAGGCAAACCTTTTAACTTTTGCAAAATGCTTGAGTGAATATATTGACCAAGTTCTTATGTATATGAACACTTCAAGTATGTTCTGATACAAATAAATAACTAAAAATGATAATTTTCTGTTGCTGCTGTAAGTCAGGCTGGAATTTGGTCAATCTTCCTTCTTAATCTTTGAATATGGAATGTGTAGGTAAAGCTGTAAATGTGGATGGCTTAGGGCACTTTCAGGCATAACAAATATTAATCATTGACCTGAGACTAAGATGTCCCAGGCTGATTATAATCTGTGTTCAGCAGGAACTTTTTGAAGGGCTTTCCATGTGTCTTCATCCATGACTTCTCTGAAACTGTGTATTTGTAATTATTGCTTCCCTAAGGCTATATTCTCATTTCTGATGGCAATAATGCAGCTGTTGGTTTCTTCCAGTGCTATTTATTTTTGCTAGTGAGACATAATAAATTCATGCTTGTCTATACATTATCATGGGTTTCTGTCCCCATTTTAACTGCAGCAGCAGTTGGGAACTGTAGAAACTGATTCCACACTTTCCATTTTTTCTGGGTAGAAATCAATCCATATCTGTATTAGTTAGCATTAAAATATATGCTTGATGTGGAGTTTGGCTCATAGCATGTGACAAGGATATATTAAGGCAATACATTTCCAGAATTTGTTTCAAACACCTGGCTGTGCTATTCTGTGGTGGGAATGCTGGCATGAGCTTCTAATTTATGTTTAGCTCCTCTGTTTTGCTTCCTGGAAAGAGGAAGTGACTGCTCAGAGATGTTGGTATGGATGAGAGAGTTGAAAGAATGTCAGTATTAGTCAACATTTGCAAGAAATCTTGAGATTGAGTTCTGTCTCCCTTTTGGTAAAGCCCCACCCGGTGGAAAGGAGGAGGCTTATTTAGGTTGGATCAGTTGGTCTAAAAAGGTAAATTGAGAATGTTTACTTTACCATTTTGCTTAGTTCAGGCAGAGCTAAGTGGTGGGAAGTCTTTCCACATTCATGTGGAAAACTGTTCATCACATCTGTAGCGTAGCAATCATTCTGTTAAGTGAACGGAGTAAGTACAGGGACTTAAATCATGAGCTTTAGCTGCTTCTTCGTTGCTTCTGATATAAGGGGGGCAATCTTGAGAGTTAGCCTGTAACACAAAAATGCTGTCTGATGGGCCTAACTCTTGAAGTGCTCAATGCGTGTGAAAGCCTTAAAACAATGACTGTCCCTGCTGAGCTTGTAGGGGATAGTTTCCTTAGTCAGAAACAAGGGATCAAAATGCCCACTAGTATGGAGTGAGTGACTGTTTCACTGTGTGGAACTCAGTCTGAGCTCCAAGTGAAACATGGCTTTAGTTGATGAAGTCCCATTTTAGGCAACCATACTGCTATACTTCATCTTTTGTGCAAGATTTCTAAAGCAACAGAGAAGGAACAATTGGTCACCGCAATCTCTGTTGAGATGCTTGATCCTTTGCACTCTGAAAGAGAAGTCCTGTCTTACAATACAGAAGAAGGATTTTGGTCCTCAAATGCTTGTATTCCTTCTGAAATAGTGAGGAAAGAGGAGGTGAGTGAGTGATACCCATGAATAACCTGCAGTGGGTTCCTGATTCTTGTAGGAAGTGGACTGCCTGTTCTGCTGCTTTGAAGGGAGGAGAGGTGGCTACCTATCTATCGCTCTTCCAGGAACATGCTGTGGGGCTTCAATGTTAAATAATTTTCTCAGATAAATTTCTCCTTTTTTGTCCTGTTACTTGTTTGGAACTCATTAATGCTGTACACAGAGATGCAGTGATAGCTAGCTTCTTTTTTGCATGTTTAGATAAACCTTTTACACTTTGTACTATATTTTCAGCCATTTATTTAAAATAAAATCATTACTTGTCACCTTGAATTTATATTTCCATTCAGGGTAAACAAAACAATGAAGTCAATTCAAGAAAAAGCTTAAATGTTTCTCTATAGGTAAGGGCATCTGATCAAGTTTTCTTCTCACTAGAAATAGCTATGAATATGTACCAAAGATGATGAGTTTCTTTAGACTTAATTTATTCTGAGATATAGCCCATTAAAACATCCTGCTTGCTTGCTAGTGGAAGTCTCAAAGTCTGTACATGCAGACCACAAAATTATCAGTCATGAGAAGTTGAAGGAAAACACATTAGTGTTTTGCTTAGTTTGACATGAAGCTGTAGATGTATGTGATTTGGAAATAGACGTGGTTTTGGTTGCATTTGTACCTGAATCTGGATTAGTTGGAAAACTATGAAACATTTTGACTTTTTTGGATAAGTTACTTTAGCATTTATTGAAGCTAATTTTAAATTTAAATCCTTCTAACAAAAAGCACATTCATATGTGAAGATCAAATTCCTGCAATACTGAAATAAATAACTTGTAATGGAATCATGAAGTTGTTGTTTTTTGCCAATATTGAACCTTATCCATTCCATATACAGTCTCCCAGATGGCTATGTATATATATTTAACCCTTTTCAAATACAGGTAGAGTTACAGGAGAAGGACTAGCAAAGTAGTTGCATAGAGAGACTTTAAGTGTTATGGGTTTCTGACAGTTGTAAAATAAAATCAGAAAATCAGATATGTTTACCCCACCCTACAAGAGCTGCATGCATTCATCTCCTTGTACATGGGAAGGCTTTTTTCATACTGTTACTTGCTACACAGAAATTTACGCAACTAGGGATCAGTTCTTGTCTTCCCTATGCATGATTTTGTTGCTTGTTTTTAAATAGTTAAGTAAACTACTAGTCTAGGACAACTTATCTTAAGTACAAATTTGTTTCATATGTTTTATAGCTTTAATGCTCACTGTGCAGCCACTCTGAATAGCAGATGATTTTTTCTCTGCTACAGAAGAGCACAGACTGAACTCTAAATTCCGTTCTAGCTTAAAAGTTGTTGGTGCCTTGGTGCCATCTAGTAGTGCTTGTGTTCAGAAGTACTTCTTTGCTTTTACCTGCAAAGAAGTAACATGAATGCTATGGAGTCAGACACATAGTATAGTGGTGGCGGGTGTTTTTTGTGTGTGCAGTAGTTCTAATGTATGCAGGAAATTCTGATCTTGAATTTCATATGTAGACCATAGGAGGGGAGATGGGGGCACAGCTTGGGCTAAGAATTCATTGCTGTACTCAAAATGTGGGCCAGCCCTTCAGAAGAGCTTTATATTTGCACCATGTCTTACATCTCCCATATTTCCTCACCAAACACAGGTGCTCTACCATTGGTGCGCTCTACCTTTGATGTGTTCTGGCTTTGGCATCTTAAACACTTACTCTGGCCTGACCAATTTTAGAGGCTGAATTGCCAGTTCCTGGGTTAACAACACAATTGCTTTTGTATCTTATTTTTTCCTTCCCATCCTTGTCTGTACCACCCCCCCACCCCCCAAACAAATAAAACCAACAAGCCGTTAAATATAATATTCCTTCTGGTTCCAGCTACACCCATTGCTCTGTTCTTGCTGCCAAAACTCTTGTTCAGGGATTAGTCATCCTCTCAAATACTGCTGTTTCACCATATCTTCATTTAAAAGAACAACAAGTATCAGCCCTTGTAGGATTTTGCTTGTCTGCTGTGACTCTTCAGCTCAAATCTTCTCCTGCTTATAAACAAATACATACTTATATATATTTATTTCAATGGAAGCTATACTCCATGTTTATTGTTTACGCTGGACTGAGCCAGTGTAAGATTGACAGTACTATGTGTCGCTTTGATTCTGGTTAACCAATTTTACTAAGTATTTGAGGTAGTTTGAGGTATAAAGGAGAACTAACAGGCATGAAATTAGTATGATCTTTATCTTCTGATAAGATAAATGTAATCAGACTACTCCAGTATCTTTCGTAGTATTTTCAGTTAACTACTGAATTAATTTTGATCTTGAAGAATATTTTGTATAACACTTGGAAAAATAAGTGTTTAAAAATCTGTATCAGGTAGTGGATGACCGTAAAGTTGGACCGTGTTTTGGTCTCCTTTTTGTAAGAAACCTGGCTTTGACATGTTTTATGATCCTTAAAAAAAAAAAAAAGGCATCTGACTTTGTAGACCTTTTGTCGTTAAAGCACACTTTATCATTCAAAACCCTTCTTAGAAACCTTCTGCAGTTATTTAATATTAAAGTTACTCAACCAGCATTGTGATTTAACCTCACTGCTTAAATATTTTCCATTTTATCCTTTAAACAATGTATTCCCCATGAATAACTAAGCAAATAAAAAGTACCTGGAGAAGAGCAAAAAGATGTGCTGTAGAGTTCAGGGATCAGTTGTGCTGAGAGGATTCTGGGTGGCTGTTAATGGCAGGAGTCTTCCCTTCTACCTGTGGAGGTTGGTGAAGTCCATATGATCAACAAAACGCTTGCCTTGCTTTTCTGCACCTGCAAGTGTTAATGAGCAATCGTGTGACAGTGTTTTGGATCTGCATAAAGAATCTTAATTTTTATGACAGTAACACCACATGCCATCAATATTGCTTGTTTATGGAAAAATGTATTTGTCAAATTTTGAAAGGCCATTTTCATGTTACTACCTTTTTGCTATTGCTGCTCCTGGATTTCATTTTTTTGTGCTGTCTTGCACAGTAGCTTTCATCTTTGTTTTCTGCAAACTTGATATAACAAATTTTCTTGAGGTTCAGGGGAGAAACTGTTTCCCAAAATCAGATGTTAAAAATGGATGTGGATACAGTGATATAACAACTATCAATCACCTTTCCTTCAGCAGTCATTTATGATTCCTTGGGTACTTGTTATTCTCTATAAATTTAACAAATCATGGTAATCCATAAAGAATTGCATATCCATAAAATGCAATCCATAAAGAATGCATGACTTTTATGTAAATGGTACTGTTTATCTTCTTTCCCTATTTTCATCCTACCCCCATACATGAGATTTTCTCCTTTGCAGTAATTTTGGCAGTACATGCTAATGCAGAGAGGTACTTTTTTTTTTTGTAGTATAGGTAGCTGTTGAGGGTTTCTGCTGACTCCAAGTATATATATTATACTATGTATAATATATATATTATAGTTCTTATGTCAGTGGAGAAAGTGGTATTAATTGATGTTGTGTTAAAGTGGAGATTGGAAGTCATCTTGAACTTGCAGATTATTTGGCTCTGAAGTTCAACAGGGTATTGTTGCCAGTAATAATTCTCTAGAGGCATCCTTATACTTGCTGGTCTGAGGTATACTAATGGAATATGATGAGTAAAGTCTATTGTGCATTTTCTGTCTGTCTCCAATATCTGCTTGAGTTACAACTCAGCCGTTTTAAATATTTTTTTGACTTGTTTTGCAGCTGAGCCATCTACATGTTGTCTCTTGCTTCAGTGTCTTACTCTTCTGATTTAGATTTTCCTTTTTTTTTTTTCCCCTGTTTGCTCTTTCCCTTGACTTGCTACTTTAACATTATCTCAAACTTTTCCATTTTACCTTCATACTGCTTGGAAAGATCGTATCTTATTTGGTTATGCCTTTTTTTTCCTTGCTGCAAGATGATTTTATACTAAGAGCTGGTCTCTGAGACATGAACCAAGGATTGGAAATAACATTAAGAAGGACTCTAAAGGTATTCTGAGCATGGTTCAGTCCTTGTCCTGACTGTACATGGTGGTGTGTTTTTTTCTGTATGAAAAGGCAATTTCTAAGTCCAAACCAAGATCTAGAAGGATGTCATTATTTTTCCCTACAGTTTTTTTTCTTGTTTCATCATTTAACCTGCTGAAGGAGCTGTCCCCACTCCCCCAAAGGGATTTCAGGTCACTTTGAGAAGAGTAAAGCAAGCTACAGGAATCACTGCTCCGTTTCCTCCCTTGCTTCTCATCTACCTCTATTTTATTTTGCCTCAGAGACCATAACTTTTGTTTTCACAGATATGATCACCTGTAGTTACTCAGTTTAACTTTATTTTGTGTAATTTACCTAACCTATCTGCTCCAGCTGTTTGGCAAGAAGTAACTTTGCCTCTAGCCTTGAGAATGCTGGAGGTAGTTCTTGTTGGGGAAGGGATTTTTGTTTCATGGTGGCAAATTAAAATGGAGATTTGTTGCCTGCCTTATCTCTGCTTACTGAAATCTTAGATCCATGCTTATAATATATCCTCAATTTTATTGGAATGTTGGTGTCTTTTACTCTTTAGCTAAAATATTTTATTCAGGATGTTGAGCTTGGAGTGTTTGTCACCAGGCCCTGTTACAGGATTTGCTGTCTCCCTGCCAGCAGTGGTGTGTGGTGGTGGGCTCTGAAATAGTCCAAGCAGCAATGCCAAGTGCTTGCTGGTAACTGTCATTGTTTGGCAGTTGAAAACAAGGTATACTGTTGCAGTAATTTATATGTTTACTCCTTAGTGCTTGGTGTTGCTGTCAATGACCCAGGTGCCCCAGAGGGCTGCTGTGGCAGTGCAGGCCTCCTCTGGGTACCGTGACCCATGGGCCGGCCGCAAGGGATTAAGAGACTTAGCTTTGAACACCTGACTTCTTCCACATCTTGTTGTTCAAAAATAGCATTGGTTGTGTTTTGGGTCTGTTAAGAGTGGCTTTCTCATTGATGCAAGAGGCTAGGTGTGCAAAATTTTAGGGGCTGAAGAGAATTGTGCTAGAACCTGCCAGTTGTGCGAAGGCAATGGATGGTGAAGTACTATCTAAACTAAGATGGGGTTTTGGTGGTGTTTGTTATCTGAGCCTAGGTGTGTGTTTGGTTCTAATGTGCGAAGACAAACTAGGAAAAGGCTTTGAAGACAAGAACTGATCTGTTCGAAACAAACACTACCTGGACAAATGAATGAGAACTGCCAGTGGATGTGTAATTTAATTACTTTCTATGTTTTTTAATAGCGTGAAGAATTCAGGGTATCTACAAAACTTGCTATTGGGTATTTAAAGAGGGGGGAAAAAAGTTATGTTCTTAAATATAGATTGAGACAAACATGCATGTGTTCTAAAAATGGAATTTACGCTTTTTAAGACTTGGAACATTTTCATTGTTTAAGTACACTGTTAAAAAGGCATATTTTTCTGTAGTACTTAGATTCCTCAGTTTAACCTTACTAACTTCCCATGCTGAAAGAGAGGGATTTATCACTGACAAAATGAATGGCTGTTTTCTGGTTTTGGTGGTGGTTGTGTTCTTATATTTTTGACAGCTATACTTGCAGTTTTGAGAAGTTTCTTTTGTCACTTCAGTTTGAATGAGCTGTTTGCTGAGCTAAAGTTGAGAAAAACAATTGCAAAAGTGCCCACTCTGGCAGGTGCAAAAACTTGCAGGTTCTTTTCTTACCTGTTTTCCCTTTCCTTGTGAATAAGGAGCAAGGCAGAAATGGCTGAGATACATGAATCCCAAAGGCCAGATAATCAGAAAAAGATAACTTCATAACACAAATATAACACAAATGATAAATAATATTGCTTTCATCTGATGAGTTGCTTCTAAATGAGGAAAGGCCTGATCAATAGGTTGTTTTTTAATCTGCTTTTTGTAAAATACTTGGGGGTTTTAACAAAGTCCTCGTTCATTGTTTCTTTGCATCAGGGCATTCCTGATTCCATCCAAAATCAGCTATACAAAAATTACAACTTAAGACAATAGGAAATTATATTTTAATGTAAAAACCCTCCAAAGTGCGTAAACTATATTTTTTTAAATAAATTCAGAGTAGCTGGAATGCAAGGAGGCTGAAAGCTGCCTGAGATAGATTTTTTTTTTTTTTTTTTTTTTTTTTTTTTTTCTTGAAGGCTCAGTGATCTGCAACTGGAGTCAGATTTTAGGGTCAGGTCACGGCTCCATTTCTTGTATGTCTTACAGTATCTTGTGTCATCTTCTGTGTATTCTCCACTGAGAGTAACTTGTATATTTTGGCTGCATAAATACCACAATTTCTTTTGAGAGAAGTGAAAATGGAGATAAATAATTATTTGAGTTCTTTCATTCTGAGGAGAAGAACCTTGAGATTATTTATTATGCGATTAAATATTGCTGCCAAATGTGCCTGATCCTTCTTTCAGTCAGTTGATCCTTCAAGATGGGGAGTGTATCAATTAGTACAAACCCTACCATTTCTTTTATTTGAAAAGAAAGGAAACCTAGGCAGAGGTGCTCTTTAGCAGTCTAGCTGGTCATGAACTCAGAAGTATTCATCCCTAGACTGAATTTCCTGTAAATGTCTTGTAACTGAAATATTTGTACAATTAAAACTTCTGTTTTTATATATATGTGTGTGTGTGTGTGTGTATGTGTGTGTGTGTGTGTGTGTGTATATATATATATATATATATACACATCACATCACTTACAGAGCAAGTTCTGTGTTCTGTTTTGCTTATTTGAGAGCAGTGCTGTTGTTTTCAGGGTATGTGGCATAACACTGAGTTTACACTAATAAGTATTCCATTGCAACATGCTGTTGAGGCTTTTATGGAGTGATTCCAAAGGTGTTTTAAAACAAACAAAGGTGTTTTAAAACAAAAAAACACCTGGGTAATACTTTTTTTTTTACACTTAAAACTGTCTTGGTTAGAATGTTAAAATACAGTTATAAGTTGATGCCGTGGTGATCTATGCTATGCAGAGTTTTACTGTGGTGCAATTTTCAAGATTGTTACCTTCAAGTTTAACAGCTATAGGACAAACTCAGCTTCTGAATTTCTAGAGATTTGTGACCCTCCTGTTGTTACAGTAAATAGTGGTGGGGCTTTTGTTATTTAACAAAAAACAACAATGCCAACGAAAAATAACAAGTAGGTGACTTAAGTTAGGAAGCATACAAAATACAACTTTTTGCAATTTTGGTCCTCGTCATATAACTTCTTGAGCTTTCTGATTATTGTAGTACGTGAGCTTTATTTTTGAAATACAGCTTAAACTCTGCTTAAGGGTTCCTATGAAAATTGTGATTTCTCAAAAATATAAACAAATTATTTTCTGTGGCAAACCTTTTTAGGCAGTTGTGATCTCAAATTCCTTGACAAGCAAGAGAAGTTATTTTAATGGGTGAAAAAATAAGCGTTGCAGCAAAAACTTATTTTTTCCTATGTAATATGGGGTTTTTCCTATGTAATATGGGGTTTTCAAGTATGGAAAAGATGATGATGATTACAGTCAGCTTGGAATTTATCATGAAGTTTACTGTTTAGAGTTCAAAGCCAGTAGTACTCTAAGCATGCTTATACTTCAATAAATGCACGTAATTTAAATGCATCCAGACATTTTTCTGCGTAACTACATAAGACAGGAGATAAACTTGTCTTTATAGTGACCAAATTGTGAGCCTTCCTTTTGGTCTAATGTAGTAAATTGTAGCCTTGCATTCTTAAAAGAATTTGAAGGTATTAGCCAAATCTCAGTGACTGGCAGTCAGACCTCTTTTCCTTTGAAGATCTCATCAGGCATCTCTTTTGTGTGTCTCCAGAATGTATGCGTCTCTGAAGCCATGGGCTTTCTTTTTTTTTTAATCATTAGATATAAGGAGGACTTAATTTCTTTAAGACACAAGTTTCCAATCTTTATTGAGTGGGTGAAGTACTGATGGGACATAACACTTGCCTGGAATGATGATCACTCACTGCGCTTTTTTTTCTCCTCTTTTGTGGTTCCCTTTATGTTGAATCTTTTAAAACTCACTCCTGCATCCATTATTTGTTTTAGCATCTCCCTTCTCCTTTTAGTTAATTCCTTGCTATTTTCCGTATATTTATTTGCCTGTTGCACAACTAAGAATAATCCTGGCCCAAAGCCCTCTATCAGACACAAGTGAATTCTTTGAAATAACTTTTTTCACATCTGGATTGGAAAATTGTGAGAAGTATGTCTATGTTGCTGATAGAATTTCATCCTCCTGGAAACGTCTTATTTCAGCTGTAACTTATTATCCAATATTTGCTTAAACCAAAAATATAGTATAATGAAGTCTGGCTGACGCTTTCAGTTTTTCCACATGGTGTGCTAATCTGGAAATTGTTTTGGTGTACTGGGGATTTGGATGGAGAAGATAAGAATAAGGAGTTTTTAGCGAAGTCGGCCTTAGTTGTGACTTACACTACTATTGAAAATTTATTGGTATTGTAGCTGATTTTTCACTG
The DNA here is from genome assembly GCF_009769625.2 of Cygnus olor. Classification (NCBI taxonomy): domain Eukaryota; kingdom Metazoa; phylum Chordata; class Aves; order Anseriformes; family Anatidae; genus Cygnus; species Cygnus olor. The sequence goes on from NC_049175.1 coordinate 9,158,895, forward strand.
CAGTCATTTTCTTCTTGGATGTGACTAATTTATTTTGGAATTAGACTTTTTTTTTATTATTGCTTACATTTGTTGCTCATGACAAGAAATGCTAAAATGTACTGCTTTGTTTAATTCCCTCACCCCCACCACTTTTCATGAGTTGACTCTTTTGGACAGTATCCATTTTTTTGTGCATTGTAATTCTCATTTGTATGAGAATTTTTTACCCCTCTCATGGAAGTTGAACAAATATCCTTCATATAGGAAGAACCAGACCCTGAGAGTTGCCATCTGAAAAGCTCTCTTTGTCTATTCCTACCTCTTACTTGGGTCAATCAGGTATTATTTTAGTCCTTCTGATTTTACATTTTGTTTTCACTTTACAGACTAAATTTACAGTGAATACTTGTGTACTTTTTGCCATTATGTGTGTTCAATAACCTTCTTAATACTTACTACCCTCTTCTTGGCAAAATTATTTTTGTATAGGCTATCTAAAATGACATGACCCAGCATATCAAGGGAATTGGTTAGTCCCATCTGTTTGGGTACTGATGGCAGCATACGGAGGCCTTTATCCAGTTGCATCCCCCTCAGCCCAAAAAAGACCCTGACGAACAGGAGTGACTCCAGTGGAGGGTCACCAGGTTGGTCATGGGCCTGGAGCACTGGATGTACAAGCAGAAGCTGAGAGAGCAGGGTTTGTTTGTTCAGCATGGGGGAAAGGAGGTGAAGGGAATCTAATTGCAGTCTTTATCTATTGCCAGGAAAAGAACCCTGGGAAAATGCCTTGCTCGATGCAGCTTAGGATGCTATTTGTTTGTTTTAGTACATGTGTTTTCTTGGCATTCTATAACCATTTCGTCATGTACTAATAAGGACAGATCTTCCTCATTTCTGCAGGTGTTCATGATGAAATACTGTCTTTGTACTCATGATGATCAGTTATGCTTAAATACAATGAGAGGTATTTGATCATTGTACTTCTTGATGAGATCGCAGTATAGAAGACAAGTTCTTCAGTCTCAGTAGACATGCCCAACGCTTTTTAGAACTGAATTTCAATTTGTGTGTGAAGTCTTTGGAGTTATTTGATTCATTCTCCCATATTTATACTGTGTGTTAGTGATGCACTGTAACTGTGTCATTTTACAATTCTAGTAGAATGTTCCTTTGCCCAGCGGACTTACTCTCTAAAATGGAGAAAGCAACAGAAGGCTACATTGAGCCAAATGAGTACATGGTTTTCCAAGTGCGTGTTTGCACGCATATGGTTTTTACCCTGTTAACTAGCTTGAGATTTACAGATAGGTTGCATTGTGTTGTGCTAAATGCTGTTGAATTTCTTATCTGACCTCCTAAAACAGGAAGTAAAACTTTTGAGGCCTGGATAGGCTTACAGTGAAAAATTGCTTTCAGGTAAAGGTAAAACAAAAACCCAACAACAACGAAAAGCCTTAAACGCAAACTGATGCATCTTAAGGCAACTCAAAAGAACTTGATTTAAATTTGATGGTCTTTACTTAGAAGTTATCTTAAGATAACTTAAGAATGTTTTTATTGAACTGTAAAGCTTTGAAATTCACTCTGAGATGGACCTGGAGCATGTTGTGGCTAGCAGTAGCCTTTTGAAATTCATGGACATGGAGCAGCATTCTTGGTTTGCTTTTCAAATTTCTTTTGGATTATCAGAAATCAGCTCCATCTATCACCAAACCAATTCCTCTCAAGAAAACCATCATTAGCACAAGTCACGAATTTGTAATAATAATTGATAGATTAATAATAGTGAACAAATTTACCCTTTGCAAAAATGAACTCTTAGCTTTGTAGGAGAGCAATAAAAACTTAATTTTGCTTAAATGCTTTTTTTTTTTAATAGATTATGGAAGAAACAAATACACAGATTGCTTGGCCATCAAAGTTGAAGATCGGAGCAAAATCGAAAAAAGGTATTTTGTTTCATTCTTTTTATTGGGTGGGATTAGCTCTTAAAGAAGTAAAGCCATGGAACAAGCAATTCGGTCTTTAGAATCACCTTATCAATAGTGGGCATCTGAAATTTTTTATTTGTCTTCTGTTTTTGAGAATTTCTTGTTGAATTTATCTCAACTTTGTATAGATATCTGATGTACAAATCCATTTTTAAGTAACTTCTGCTTCTGCAGGTATGTTGTCAACACTGATGTACATATTGTCTTTAGCATGCCTGCTTTCTTCTGTATTCTACATCCCATCGGAATGGCTTTATTTTATGCTAGTTTTTTTCCTGATAATATTGTATATTTTTCCTGATAATATTGTATATTTTTCCTGATAATATTGTATATTAGTGGGTGTTCTGTTGTTATTGCTTTTTGTTTTGCTTTATAGAGTAAAAGATGTGTTAGTTAAGCCCAGTTAGAACAATATATTCCATTTGTGTTCCTGACAGCAACAGTCTGTATGCTTCTTTGTTTTCTTAATGAAACTGAAGTAGAGTGTTTCCTTACTAATGGCTGGTATTATCTGTTTGAAATTATGCTTCTTTTGGAAGTACAGGCTATTCATATGTATTGATTATATCATCTGGAAGATCTCTTTCTGAAATAAGCATTCTAGTTCTGTTCTTAAAGGTTGTGACCGAATGAAAGTAATACTTAATTCCTCAGCTGCAGAAAAAATGAAACTGGGTATGTTTTTCAACATTTCACGTATTTTTGTTCAGGCTGATATATATTAAAACCCCAAAAGGTGGAGTTCAAATAATTTCTTTGTATGTTTTATTTAGAATGTAGTGGAGATGTGGGCTAACCTTTGTAAGTGAAGAAGGTCTTACAAGAAGAAAAATAATCTATTTAGAAAAGTGCAGGATTAATAACATGGAGTAAAATGAGATTTGGTCTCTGAGGTATTTTCCCACATGCTATTGAAGTACAAATTTTCCACCTGTACAGGAAAAAAAAAACACTTGAGAGGGGAAAATGGGGGAAGAATTCAGACTGGAAAAAAAAATGCAAGTATCGTATGTATATATTTATATGTGGAACTAGTGTTTATAGGAGGGTGAGAGTAGCAAGGTCTTTGTGCAGTTCTGTGGTCTACTGCGTACTGTGCTATGAATCAAAACACAGCTAAAGCTCCTCAGGAAACTGAGGCAGGAGAAGTGTGTGGGTTTTTATTTTTTATTTTTGAAGTTAGTAAAAGAAGAAATAAAGCAGTACTTGCATTTGTTTTCTTTCCAAGTTAAATGATCCTAGTTCTGAAGCTGAAAAGCATCTGTGTAGAGAGCTAAGAGAGGTGGCTGGCTGGAATGCTGGATTGGTACTTAGAGATGCACATTATGTAAATTAATTTAAACCTTTCTTACTGATCTCAAAGAGAAAATGCTAGATTGTAGATGAAGCTCTGTAAATATATGGGATGAATTTGAAGACCAAGGATAATAAAATAGCTAAAAGATATGAGACGATAAAGTTAAAAATTGAGGGGGGGGTTGAAAGAAACACGTAATACAGTAGGGCACATTGAGTGCATCTGTAATAGGAGTGAATATCCTGCAAAGTCTTCATGCCAAAATATACTTTAGATAGTGATGGGCTGCAAATGAGGAGGCATTTTAGTAATATGCTGAACTATTAAAAAAGAAAGTTTTAAATGTCCATGACTGCAGGGTGGCTCTTGAGTCAAGATTTTACTCTCTGGCTGGCTTTGCCCAGGGAAGTTCTGTATATTCACCTAAAATAGTGAATTACAGTTTGTGTGCAAAGAATCCCTTAACCTAAAGGTTCCTATTTCTTGTGAAATATAGTGTAGTTAATATATTCTGTTTACATTTGGTGTCAATTGTTTGCAGTTCTCTAACTTTCCATTTGTGGACACAGCAGCTGTTTATATGGGGAAAATATTCTCAAGTGTTTAACATACTTCAGCTTTGCTTAATGATACTTTGTGATGGAGAGGGGAGTCTGAAACAAGTAACCGGCCAGCTCGCTGCGGACTTGAACTCTGAGCACATGCTGTTTTCCCCATCTCCTTGGCTGGCAACTGAGTGCCTAGTAAGCAGTTGGTGGAGAAGCAGTTACTGATGCACAATATTGTAAACCAGTCGTATACTGCATATTATCATAATCAAATTAAACCTTCTTTTCATATAGTTTAGCTGTATGAATAAATATAAAATATAGCTTGCCTGCAGTATCAGTAGTATCACACATCAAAAAATCATGATTCCTAAAGGAAAAACCATTAGGAAGACTTCTCTGTACATGCTGGTTGTGTCATGTTATCGAGTCTACTATGAAGTGTTTAGGGCTTTATGTAGTGCTCTTCTCGCTGTTGTCAGTTTTTAATTTGATGTTGATACTATTTCAGGAAGGACAGCATACATATTTTTTTTCTAATTACTGCACATAAATTGAGATTTGTAGGCAAGCTGTGTATCAGAAGGGTCAGTCAGGATCTGAAGACTATGTTCTGTACAAGACCCTGAACCTTCTTCTGATCCCTTGAGGAGAAATTTGCTGTGACGAAGCTGAAGCATTCAGAGTAGTGACCTCTAAGTTGCTAAACTTTATTTTGTTTTATACTTACTACAACTTTTAAATTAATGGTTGTGAAATAACTGTGTAGAGTATTGTAATGGGGATTTGTTAACTCAAACTTGATAAAAATTTTGAATCGAAAAATGCCAACGTCTCTACTTAGCATATGCAGATTTGAAACAATTTGCTAATTAAAAATTGTTTTAATATGAAATTGCAAAAATAGCTCTTTACAAAGGCTAGAATTCACAAATCAATTATCAACTCTCAATAGTTTCATAAAGGCCAAAACGGGAATTTCCTGGCTGTAATGAATACCAGATGTTGCAGTCTTGCTCGGGTGATGAGGGTGAAGTATTTTGAAATGTGTGTTTAGAAAACACAAACAGATATAAGTCTTCCAATAGCATCTTTAAGAAAGCCATTTGTTCAGGTTCACGAGGAGATTCCGTATCATTAAGGCTTTAGAGGGGGAAAAACTTGAAACACTTCTGTAATGCCCAATCCCTCTCTGCCAATGACTGGAACAACCAGAATTCATGTCCTAAGCTGTGTGCCTCTGCTTTTACATGGGGGGTGCAAGAGGAGGTGTTCAGGGCGTACCAGCAACTGATGTTCTGGAGGCTTCAGATCTTCCAAAGCTCCGTGAATTAATGGTCAAACAGACAAACAGGAATTTTTCTATCTTCCCTCTTGCTGTCAACGTGTCTTTTTTTTTCTCTGGTATGGTTAATGTTGCCTAGGAATGCTTGTCTTTAAAAGATTTATTCAGTAGTATGAAAGTTCACAGCAGGGCATATTTAGTTAGAGCTAAAACTTTTGCCCTCTCCCTTTCCAAATACTGTCATGCCCTGTTCTTCATCCTGCTCTACTGTTAGCCCTTTATGCTATGCTGCCACTGCTGTTTATATTGTCACACAGGAGACCAGGTTGGCTTAATACTAACCGTGGAGAATTTTTGCTGTTGGATAGTTTTTTCTGTGCACTTGCTAGCTGTTGTAACCCAAACTGTATCCTCGGTCTGCTTTGCTGTGTGATTGGGTGAACTTTTAAGGTGGAATGGATGAAAGCAGTGGGAGCAGGTGAAGACCACATTATTCGGCAGCGTGTGTTGGGCACTTTTAGGTGCTCTTTGGAACTTTAGGGAATGCGTATGCAAGAGTTGAGATTTCATGTGTGTTCATCTTTTTTCATTCCTCCTTTTGATGTTGTTCCTCTCTGTATAGGTGTGTGCCTTTATTTTCAACAGCTATAAAGAAGTTAGGGGGACATGCATGTGCTGAGAACATGGGCAGGCCTGCAGTAATGCTGGGCCAACAGTCAGCCTAAGAAATCACTTCAGCTCATGGAAACTTAGTGGCACTAGGCAGGAATAAATTGAGAGTTAGAGCAGGGAAAATTTGGAGAGATTAAAAGAGATGGTAAAGGGAAATGCAAATTACACTGAGCTTACAGAACAGGGATAATTATGAGTCCCTAAACCTATGATGATGATGATAAAAAAAAAAAAACACAACTAAACATGGAGGATTGGCTTGCATATCAGCAGTTCAGCATTTTACTTGCCAGTTTTTAGTGTCACACGTGCAGGCACTTCATAATTTAAGCATGTTCCATGGAGAGATTACCTCATTTCTTAATACACAAACGCATCCCTGACCATTTCAGCTTTCGATATTGGGACTGAGCTGAATCGCAAATTCACACAAAGGAAAGACTGCTGTTTCCAAATGGAAATTTCAGTGAAACACATGGCATAAAAATGTAGAACACCTCAGCATTGTTTTTTTCCAGTGTAGTTATGAATGCAGATGAAATGTGTTGAATGGTCATGTTCAAACCCAGTATTTTAGGGTGAAGTGAAAGTGGGAGAGTTGATAACCCCCATACAGCACCATCCTGCAAGAGTTTTGTGAGTCTTAAACAGCACCATAACCTCTTCCAGTGTGTGCAAAAGTCATACTCCTGTGGATGGAAAAAGGAATCAAAGACCGAGTCCTGCCCAGGATCCCACAAATGCGGTTAGGCAAGCAGCTGCTGCTGTTCATTCTCAGGTAGCAAGTTCCCTGCTTGTAGATGGTGCTCTCTTACAAGCATGGGTCTGATCTGCTTGGAAGAAAAAGGAGTGCAGGTTAGGCAGGAAGTTTGGAAGTTGCGTGTTATCTGTCACATCTCTACTATAGATGACTGTGATGCTCCCTCTTAATGCTCCTTTTTGCACGTGGCCTGTGGTGGCCATGCAGCATTGCCTTCCCTCCTACACTGGCCATACCTAATTCTGCCACTGCATGGGACCTCTGTGGTGACCACAGCGATGTCCTGTGAAAAGAGATTGCTCTTGTTTGGTGACAAAAACTTGAGGAGGAGGAGGGGACCTTCTGTGTCACTGAAAATGATGTTTGAATGCCTAGTTTAGGCTGCAGGTACGTAAGCTCGCTGTTGGTGCACAGGAGAAGAGCCACTTACTGGACTGACTAATTATATCCTTCCTTTACGAACTATATAACCCACCATTCTGTACTGAGATCCGGTAGCAGACAGAAGTGTCACGGACATAGTCCTCAAATAATATTTAGTACTGAGACTAATAAGGCAGCAGGTGAGAAACTGTGAGTACTGTGAAAAGTTTGTGGTATAAAGAAGTGGTCTGGGACCCCTACAGCAGGAGTTCCTTGTGTTGATGTTACTTGATAATAAATGCAAGCATTAGATAAACAAATAGATTTTCCTACTTCCAGTGATCACTGAGAATGCTGGAATACTAAAGGGTTCTAGTGTATCCTACTAAGTAGAATGCCCATCTTTTTTAAATACTGGGTGGCTTGGTGTGCTTCAGGGGCTGGCATGTCTGCAAAGCGCAGTTCTATAATCTGAAATTTCCCCGAAGAATTTGGTCAAGTCTGAATTTAGTCTAACAAGAATAAAAGTAACTAAAAATTACCTAACAGTTTAGGCTATTTACTTCTGTGTTGTTTAACTGCTAATGTTGGAAACTGTAGGCTGTTTCCTGCAGTTTGGCAGCTACACCACTGACCTTGCAGTTTAAATATATAATGCTGTGCTATATGTGTGTGTGCAAATCTATAGGCAGAGAGCATGCTATGCCTGTTAGGATTGCTTTATTCTTAAAGTCTAGAGTGTTTGCCTATTCTCAGGCTTTATTTGTGCATGTTATTCCTACTTAATGTTATTTATAACCATAACGTGGCTTTTTCATCTGTATTTTCCTTAAATGACTTCGTTACTCTGGACTAAAGAGAGGTTAGATCCTCTTTCTTTTTCATAGCACATATGTACTATGATCTGCTTTACTTTTTAACCAAAATTAGAATATGTACCTGTGCTTTCCTATCAATAGCTGTTACATTCCGTACAATGTCATAAGAACACTTCTAAAAGCATTCCTAGAAATGAATGGTGAGGATGAATTCCTTCATTTTGTTTGTTATTGTTCTAAGTATAGAAAACTGTTATTTCACAAAACAACTGGAAAAATCTCTAACTTACTTTGCTACTCTCAAGAGTAGATGATGTCAAGCCAGCCTTGCTGTGCATGAGCCTCTTAGCTGTTTGTCCAGCATGTAGTGAGTTACCCAGTTCTTCATGGAGAATATGAATCTAGTCTGGAAAGTTAATAAAAGTGTGTGTGTGTAAAGAGAGGATAATAAGCATCTCTCTTCATTGAATATGGGCGGTGAGTTTCAGAGTGTTCGCAGACTACTTTACATAGATTTAGACGGTTTATGGCCTCAATCTGAAAATATGTATGTTTCAAATAAGTTTTTCTTTGTCATGTATGTTCTACTTGGCAAATGGAGATTCAAATCTCAGGATGAGAGGAGGGAAAGGGGAATTTACAGCTGTGTATGAACCTGAGCTACAACATCACGGCATACTTCTTTTCAGTAGAAATTTGATTATATATTTCAGAGATGGTTCAAGTTGCATAAAAACACGTTCTGGCAAAGGCTAGATTTCCTAATTATACTTGATACCATCTTAATTCTTTGAAGATAAAAATGAATCCTGCTACTTTCCTAGAGAGTTTGCCCATGTAAACTGTGTTAATGGTCTTTAAGTGCATAAGCACTTAAAAATTTGTCACGAAATTTCGATAATTTCATTCCATTCTAAAATTCTTTTCACTTGTAACCCTCCATAATCTCTGAAACTCCATAAAAACGACATGGTGAATAATGGGGAAACAAAGCTTAATGGGCTGGAATTGCTTATATGCTTGCCAGTATCCAGCTATGTAGCCGATTTATCAGATTGTGAAGTTTATTTTTAAGTTCAAAAACTAACTTACTATAAAAGCAGTTCACAGTTTGTTTCTGTAAGTGTAGTAATGCATTCTTTGAATTTTATTTCACATTTGAATCTTATATGCTTAGCCATCCCTACCAGAGAAGGTGTGATACTGCATCACAGGACTGCCAAATACTTCAGACTGGTTAATGCAGCAAAAATAACAGTAATTTTTCATAGTTTTGGTCAGCTTTTGTTCCTGACCTACTTCGATCTCACTGCGTGGTGCTTCTGGTTAAAATAATTGTAGTTTCTGCTGTTCTCAGAATAAGGCAAAGCAAAACAAATGGACAGTGCAAGAAGGAGAACATGGGATGCAATCAACTCATTTTCCTGCCTTAAATTCTATGTTATGAATAGCCACGTAATTAGTTCAGAGCTTTGTTTTATGCTAATTTATTTTAGTCAGACCCTTGTTGACCTGCAGTGGTGTTATTGAGCTTTTGAGGATGTGCTCTATCATATCTGACTATAGATGTCAAGTGATGCAGATCTTGCACGAACAGAAAGCAGCCAAACCTCTGTGAGGTGCTTAGATGCTGAAGTGCTTAAAAACAAAGGTAACTTCTGGATCAGTTCATGCTCAAGGTGTAATCTTCTGTTGTCTCAGCATTGATTCCAGTGTAGATGAACATGAGCATGGGTTCAAATGGCAAATGCCCTACTGCATGTTGTACAAGGTCTGCAGAGATCCCATAACGTACCCCAGCCTGGGCCCTGCCCGCAGGCACATCGGTGCTGCCCACACGAGGATGGCTGTGGATGAGGTTTGCCCATCAGGCTGCATGGCTCCGTGCGGTGGGTGCCTGTTGTCTTGGGCAGGGAGTCCTCCAGCTGCTTGCAAGTGGGTCAACAGAGTTGTTAGAAGAGAACCTTTTGAAGCTGCTCCATGTTTTTCCCCATCTGTAAGTGGTAACAGGGTCCTAGTGCATCAATTAGAGGCAACTTCCTATGGTAGTAATGGGCACGATGTTTTTTGATTGCCATACCCCCAGAATGACCCTATTCCTGAAGTTGCAGAGAACGATAAAGCTGTGCTGGGTTGCATTTTCTTCAAGTACTTGGAAGTGCTCTTCCAAGGGAAGAACAGGAACCACTTCAGCCGGAAACAAAATGAGGGAGACAGAGCTGTTTTCACAGCTGCCAAACAGCACAGTTGTGGTCTCATCTCTTGCTTTCTTGCATGCCTGACTGTGCCTCTATGTCTCCACAGCTACCTGCCAGGCAGCTCAGCCTACCAGCCTGGTGCACCCTGTGCCAAATCCTCCTGCTGGAGAGGGAGGTCAAGGCTGCTGCTTTATTGATGCCTCTGCCCTTTTGTCACAGATTGGTCTTTAAAGCTGTTTAGTTCTGGTTCCCAAGGTATAAAATGTAGGCATGACTTCATACCAGTTCAGCAGAGGTTTTCTGAAAAATCTTGGCATTTAAATGCCTTTTCCTTGCTGGTCCCCATGACTACAGGCTTGGCCTATGCCAGCTCCGCTGTGGACTATGCATGCCGCAAAATTCCTGTGCAGCTTTTCTTGACCTCACTAAAAACATATAAAAGGTTTGTTCTGATATGGAGTTGTCCAGTTGATAACTTTATCTGTAAGTAGCTATTAAAAAAAATATATAAAATTTTTAAAACTCGTAACTTTATTTTTAAATAGTACGTATGAGAAGCAAATGAATTCCACAACGGTATGTTTCTACATACTGCAGGCCATCATGTTAGGAGGTGAAGGATGCCCTGTAATGTTTCTTGCAAACAAGACTTCTTGAGGTGAAAAAATGATCACTTCTTGTACCTGCAATTATTTGATAAAATTGTTTCAATCAGATGTGGTATGTAATCTGAGAAATGAATTTTTTTTAAATTTGTGCTTGACTGTTCTGTAGCAAAACTAATGCTATTTGGCATTTCCATGTAGATAAAAGTTAATTTGGTCAATGTGGCATCTGCTAGCTTGTAACTCAGATCATCTGAAGTGCTTAAAATTAGTTTCTGATTTGATTTTGCTCTGATATAAATCAAATAAGCACAACCAAAAGAAATACGATTGCAAAAATATTTTAATAGTCTTCATCTTCTTGATAATTGTCATAATACAGAGTGATGGTCAGGTAATTCCTATCAATCATGTATAAATACATGTATATACAATTAGGGCTTCAGAATGTGTCTCTGGGAGATGCTGCAGTCATCAATTAGTTGTAATGCTGTAGCTGTATGCTGTCTGCTTTTTTAACTATTACCACTCATTAGTACATTTCTTTCTTTTGTGAAGGGATTATCCACAGTTTTTAGGATTTTTCCTGTAAGAGAAAATTAACTCTGAAGGTGTGAAACATCATTTGAAGCTCACAGTATGTTTTTGTTTTGTGTTTGAGCACATACTTTATCTTGGATTTGGTTGGGAAAGCTTTGAGAAAGCAAGTGTTGTTTCACTTCTAGCTGTAACTCACTCCTGCTTCCATGTGTTTAAATCGTAAGGGTTCAGAAGATTCCAAAGTTGAGACGTTCTGGATCCAAATCTAATGTTATTTTATGCAGATGTTTGACACTAATATGAAATTTATTGTAAGCCTAGTTAAAGATGCTAATTTAAAAAGATTGCTTATGCATTAGGCTTTGGTCAGTGAATGGCAATGATGTGTTAGGTTAGCAAACAAGATGCAAATTGTTATATTTTGATTTGGATCAAAAATGGCTTGAGTGGAAAGGGATAGGACCTGAAAACAGCTTTCAAGAGCATGGAGAAAATACTGCACACAGCAGAAATCAAGTTGAATGTGTCAGACCCTTAATCTTAAAAAAAAAAAAAAAAAAAAATTATATAATATATATATCTCCATGCCAGTTTTACTGTGGAGTCAGAGCACTACATTTATATACTCTGAAGGAATAATGTTTAATATACAATAGTTTGTGCCTGAAAAAATTCCCCATGTTTTTAGTCTTTCCAGTTCTGTATTACTGTCTATGTGTAGTTGCCATCCTGAGAGCAATCTTCCTCATAGAGAGCCAGTGCCTCAGTTGATGTTCAGGCTTTCCTGCTGCCTGTGGGAGTTGCGGGTAGGGCTGGTGGCCCAGTTCCCCTCTTGAAACTTGTGTAACCCCTATAGACTCTCTAGAACCAAAATCTAAATGAGTATCATCCATTTTCTGCAGATCTTATTTTATTATAAATTCATTTTTTTTCAAATTGCTTTGGTTTCATACATTCTTCACATTTTAGATTCTAAATATAGCCTAGGGCTGTGCCAAAGACCAAGTGCAAACACACAGAACCGTCATTGATAGAAACTCTCTTTAATGACTTCCTCTGGAAACTAATTTGAATCATATGATCTTTCTGGAATAAGCAATAGGAGGGAATATCTGAAAAATAAGGACAGCATGGAATGGCTTTCTGACTTCTAAGCTTTTGATCTGAACAAACTTAACTTTGTATAAACTGTGCGAGTCATTTGATTTCTTGGTTTTTGAGAAAGACTAACATTTCCTGTAAAACAACTCAAATCCAAAGAGAGCAAAATCCAGGGCATAAATAGTGTTATTGGGATAAATACTGTTTTTCCAGATTTTTAGCAGTTAAGAAATAATTGTTTTGGCAAGTGTTTGTCATGTGCTCTGGTAGACTGCAATTCTGGCTGTGTGGCTGCAACTGCAGCTGCTGAATTGGTGTGGTTCACCCAGGGAGACCCCTACAGCCTGCCAACACTGATTGACCATGTCTAGGTACTGAGGGATGTTGGCTACGTGTACTCCCGACATTAACTCACGGGAAGGGAAAAGGTAAATGATATCTTGGTAATGGGAGTAAAGCTGTGGGAGTGGAAAAAGCTGGGGATGAAGTGGAATGAGAAGGGAGAGACACGGAAAGGAAATGGGAGGCTGATGGAGGCACTGAAGAGAGAGTCGGAGAGATGGAGGTGTGGGTCAGCAAATGAGTTGCAGGAAACATGAGGGCAGAGTGGGAGTCTTAAAGAAATAAGGCTTTTGAGAGAGCAGAATAATAGAGTAAATTATGCAAGTGGCATATAGAGAACAGGAAAACAGGTGGGAGGTGGAAAGAGGAAGATGAAGGGAAGGAAGGGGTGAAAAATGGGCGTTCTAAGTGGAGGGGAGGGTTACAACCCAGTGTCCATAGGTGCCCGACATGGACTTCCAGTACACATCCTCATCTTGGAAATGAGGTCAGGTTCAACTCTGAAGTTTCTATGAGCAAAGTATCATGGAGAAAAGCTGGTAAACAGCACTGTATTGGTGCAGACTTTCAGTACTATCTTAAACTGCTGATTAGATATCTAGCATGTTGCTTTTCTCCTATCTAGTATCTTTATGCAGCTTTGGTGAAGATGTAGCTAGCTGACTACAATTTCAGTTTGTTAAAGATTTAACAGATGTCTTGACTTACATCAAAACATGTATGATTTAAAATATGGGGAACACAAAGCATGTTTCTAGTCTGAGGGAGTTGAGGATATTGGTGCTTTCTGCTAAAGATCGCAAAACAGAATTGGAATGTGTGCAAGCGAAATAAGACAGCAATAAAAAGGATTCAATTTGAGTGCAACTGTCATCCAGTTTATTAGATTTGTGTCCAGTGCAATGTCAAATAATGTAAACTGCTTGGTTTTGTAACACTGGAGGAGAATAATAGCCAATAAAATAAGCTGAGAGAATATTGAGCTTCGAGAAAATGCAAGCTGTCATGTGGAACTTGCTTAAAATATTGCTGTGCCAAACTGTTCACAGAGTTTTTTAGCAATAAATTTTTTGAATTGTACTAAACTCTACATGTGCAAAATACATGCATGTGTATATTTCTTTCCCCCTTTTCTATTATAATTGGAGTGAAAATTTGAGTGTTGTTAGCGTTAACTTTTCTGTCTGTGGGTACAGGCGCTTGGAGGACTATAAACATGAACGACATGCATATAAATACACATTTGGTCACTTCAAGGAAATCCAAACTTTCAAAATGTGTACACTTCCTAGGACAAAAAAAAAAAATCAAAAATGTTTAGGTGCAGTGTATGTTATTCTCTTCTCTGCTTCTAAGAAATTTGCCTAAAACCCAGGGAGATCAGGTGGCTTCCTATCCTTAAAGTGATTGATACGTAGCACCTTGCCTTCTGCTAAATTTTCTGACATGCTGCACTGTACTGGTCAGTGTTTTCAGTGACCATTAATTGATGGAATAGGATGCATTTATCAAGATGTGCAAATGGCATGAAGACAACAGAATAATATTGACATTCAAAAGCAGGGTACATACTTTGAACATAAGAAGTAGGAAGAGTTTAAGAAATATTCTTGCGTATATTTTAAAAAGTAATAATGTTATGTAGGAATAGGAGAGGTCATTTGTTATCAGCATCTGCTTAGTACAGGATTAGAAGCAAACATTTCTGTCGTAGAAGAGATTTCTCTTGGATTTTACAGAGGAAAAGCTAACAGACTTTTTTTGGCATAATTTTTGCTCCTTCCTCTTCTGCAATTTTAGTTCAACTTGAATCACAGTCAGCTCAAAATGAATGCTTGGTAAGTTGTTTGAGTACTTAAATTTAGGTTCCTAAATGTGTATCTGAAAGTGGTGTCCTCTGCTGCTCTGCTCTCATCTGCTGGTAGGGAAAAGGAGTGAGCACTGAGCTGGGGCTGGAGAGAGCGTTCCTTGCAGGTGGGGATTCTCCATGATATTTTGGCATTTATTAGTTTCCTTCACATTTTATTTTGCATCCCCAGTAACGTATGGTTGCTACCTCAGTGTCACAACTAGCGTGCTGCCATTAACAGTGCCTCAATGCTTATAAACGAGCAGAGAATGTTCTGCTGTCCTGGCTGTGGGTGTCAGGGTACCCAAATTTGTTGTGTTTGTCCAAACAAGGCCGTTATATGCAGCAGTTCAGCAGTGCTTCCCCTGGCCTTTTGTGGCCTTTGGAGGTGCAGAAAAAGGTCAGGTGCAGAGCACAAGTTTGGAGATCTGTGCCTCACCTAAGGAAGGTGGGACTGCAGAGCTGAATGAATTAACTGGGACTTCTGGGAGATGCAGAATTTTGTGTTTTGTCACTGAGAAGTTTCATTTTGAAAAGGTTTTGAAGTTTCAAATCTTCTCTTCCTGCTATTGTATTGAGCTCATTCTCATTGCTTTCTGACCTTCTTCATTTTATTTTATTTTTTTAGCGGGAGGGTAGAAGTCTACCTGAACAGCAAGGTACATAAGAATGTAACTAATTAAAATATTGACATTATCTTGTGCTCAGCATTGGCATTCAGGAATTGCAACCCAACCAAGGCAACATGCTGGTGCTAGGTCGTAGTTTTGAGCTTCTCTCAAGCAGCATCTTTGGCATCTTTGACTTGTAAGTCCTTTGCTTGCAGATGACTTTGACTCCTATGCCTGGTGGTAGCAGTAAACAAAAACAATTTTGGCTGAATTTTGTTAGAGTAAAACAATTTGAAAGCAGCTTCTTGAATATGGCATAACTTCATTATTGGTTGAATTCTCAATGTTTACTCTTTGAATTTGACTATACTTGAAAGCTAGAATTTTAACTTTGACTTTTCTGCATTGAATGGAAAACTTGTCTTCTCCCACAAATATTTAGACAGCTAAACTGTAGGGACGATTTTCAGCTGTTTTATGTTGTTTGTCCACAGCTGTTGCTCTGTGTTTTCCTAGCTTGAATTGACTGGACAGATTTGTAGGGGATGCTAGAAAGGGGTTTTAATTTTTTTTTTCCTGCTGTAGACAAACAATTAGTGGAAAACTAATGCTGGAAGGTTTTTACTTTAAATGGGGAATGCAGAATGTGGAGAAAAAAGACTGAGTTTCTCAAGATCTCAGATGAAACAGCTGCTACCACCACCTGTTCTCTACCTGAAGGCCCAAATTTCTTATAGTTCACTATTTTCTATTCAGAATTTGCCAGGAGTGACAATATCTGTCTATTTTGTCATCTGAAACATGCATGCATGCACACAAAATATCCACTCCCTCTTCCATGAGCGATTGCTGTCATCAGGCTGAGAGAAGAAGCTGGATAAGTTCTGCTCTTTTCTGTCTTTATGATGTTTGGCTTGTGAGTACATTGAAACTACTAAGATCCTTTCCCTCAATAGCTCTCCAAGTACTCACCTTACATACTCATTGCCTGCCAAGCTTCCTAAATTAACCGACAGGCTACCTGATGAACAGCAGTTTAACTATGGCTCCTCTTAACACAGCTTTGTAAATGGGTAAATATTTTCCTGAATGTGTTGCTAAGGCTATCAGTACATAATTGACTTAAAGATTTAAAGCAAGTCTCTTGCTGACACTGTGTTTATTGTTTGGAATGCCAGATTAATTACAGCGTGTATTGCAGGCTCTGTGTTATGAGCTGCATCTGCTTTTTGTTAACTTTCTCCATAAATGAGAAACTGTTAGTGCAAACTGTTTCTCATATTTTGAAGAAAAATCCTCAAACCCTGTAATTGTGTACTTTAAAAATTAAAGAGCAGTTATGTTTAGATCACAAGTTCGTTTATTTCTTTTGTTTCTGGAGGAGCTGACCCAGGCATAAATGACTCCTCCCTGTTTTGCAATAAATAAATGAACAGAAGAGACTGTCCCAGGCCATGCGGAACATGGCCACGGGAGTTCATGTCAGTTCTCTTCGATCAGAGCAGTTTGACACTCACAAATCCACAGCATCCCTTGAGCCAGCAGCTGGCAGCACATAGTTCATTTACTGGAGCTATTTATGCGAGCCTCCAGCTTGCTGCCACTTCAGAAAGCAGACAGATCAATTAATGCTCCCCCCTTTGTGTGCAGTGTAGGTGACAACTGAGAAACCTTTTAAAGAAAATCACATTTGCTGGAGTCTTTTATCTTGTTTGTGGTGAAATTGTTGGGTTTCCATGCTCACTGCTTGTCCTCTATCTAGTACTGCTTCTACACAAAAATGTGAAATGAACTAGCATTGGCTAAGAGAAACATACAGTACTTTCTGGTCACATTTATGAATGATCTACGAAAGCAATCTCTAAGCAGTGAGCAAGGCAGCAGGTGGGAATGTTTGGTTCCTTTTTTTTTGAAAAAAGAAGCCCAAGAACTTTAAGTAAATCTACAGAAAAGTTATTTGAACTGTGGTCATTTCTGTAAGAAGAGTAGGAACAAAGTTTTAGGCTTTTCTGTTTTTGCTCAGGGCTTGCTGTGTGTTCTGGTGCAGAACAGCAACTTGCTTATACTTGGGCAGATAAGGCAGAGCCAAAATACGAGCACAGTTGTGTTATGAAGGGAATTATCAAGGGCCTCAATGTCCAGTAAGAGCGCTTGGCAGTAACTGTAGTAAAACTAAAATTTCAAGCCCTGGAATGTGGTAATACAAACTCATATTATTGTAATTAAATTACTCGGGGATACAAAATTGTCACAATCTTTCAGCTGAAATTGGCATTAGCTTATGTGTTGTTCTTGGCTTTATTTTTTTTTAGGACTTTCTTGCCCTTAGCAGGTATCTGGCAATGTGCTCTATACTGTGTGTACTTGTAAACCAGAGTCTGACTGGTCTTCTCTGTGGCCCCATCGTTCTAGTTGAACTCAGATTTGGGGCACGCAGAGATAAGAGTGATTTTGCTGAATTTGACATTGCATGGGTGCTCAATAGGAGATAAATTTATCAGAGGTGAGTTTTGTAATTGGGCTAATGCTGGAGACAGATGGACAGAAGAGATGCAGAGCAAGTTCATTGGAACAGCTCAGGTCTGGTTGGCTGATTTAAAAGCTAAGACTTGATGTCTGCTTCAGGTAATTTTTTTTAAGCAAAGCCTGGAAAAATTACCCTCAGAGAAACAGCATAAGCAGTGTGTTGTTTACTTGCTATGAACTCCTTGTTAAACAGAAGAAATTTCAGGGAGGTCATTGGTCTTCAGGATATGAAGGTTCACTTCCCATATCAGGGGTACCCTGCCTGTCATTCTGCAGAAAATTTAGTATCTATAAATAAGAACTACCTTCTAATGCAAGATTTTCCACTGTTACAGTGCCACACAAATATTACTGTGCTAAAAACAAAGAAATGGCAGATAATTATGAGATGAGAGTGTGTAATTTTGTATTTATGTTAAAAATTCTCTGTATAAAAGCATCCTGAAGCTTTCAAAAGTCAGAAATAATTGCCACTAAATTACTTTTCTTTCCTGATGAGACCCATCATAGGTGGCTTTAGGGGAAGCAGTGTTTCCACCTTCCTTCTGTCTAATCTAATCTTTTTTTTCTTTGTGGAGATTAGAGCCTGCATAGCAGTAATTAATGGAAAAACGTCTCCATATTATCACGTTGGCTTTAAAATAAAAGCACCCAGTGATTTTAAAATACATATTTTAAAAAGTCATTACTATTTTTGAGTCAAATTTTATACACTATAACATTACCATAATTTTAAAATACATATTGATATTACATTTCAAATTTCAAACTCAATATTTAAAAATGTAATATGTAGCAATAACTTAACTTTGTGCATTGGAAATAAAATGATTGCCACCTTACAATTTTGTAAAAGGATTAAGGAGGTTTTTCTTCCTTAGCATATAGATAGATTGTAAGCAATGTAATCTGTATCTGATAGGTGAGTAGATGAAATTTGGGCACCAAACATGTTCTGTTTGAACTTGAGTTTGTTTTTATGAATCTACTAAAACATCAAGTCAGTATTAGACAGCGGACTGTTAGACTGGAGCTTTGGGTTGTCAGGGATGTAAGAACCCCCCTGCACCGTGCTGCTGCTATTCTGCATTGTGCATGCTCTGTGCACCAATGCAGTGTAGGCGGGTGATATTGATACAACACACACTAGGGTTTATGAGCAATAAACCGCTGACATTTTTTAAAAACACAGTCACTTTTCTCCCCTATAATAAAATTTACTTAAATACTGTCTCCAGCATTAGCTCATCAGGACACATCTCTGCACTCACAGAGGCTGTTTGCTGACCCCACTGGAGTGCCCTGCTCCTCTGTGGGATGCTGCATCTTGTCACTGTACTTCAGATTGCTACTGGGCAGCTGGTGGAGTGCTCCGCGTCATGCGTTTATCTGTGTTTGGGTTGGGGTTGGAGGTTAGGGTACTCTTTGAAAGGCCAACACGCTCGTAATGCATGACCTGACTGTGCCTTGCTGCAACTTGAAATATGAATCCTTTCCATGTACTTCTTGTAGCTGCTGCTACTTAGCTCTCAAGAAAATTGTTTAAATGTTTTTTTGTGTTGGACTTGGCATTGCCCTCATTAAGGGGAGGGTGGGAAGATCCTTACCATGTTCTTCAGAAACACAGATGAAAAGAACTTGTAAATAACTTAATCCAGGAAAGGGAGGCTTGTGCTTTTTGCACTGTGGAAATATCATACTAACAGAAGTGATAGAGTATTTGTAATAGTAACCAAAAATGGTACCTTTAACTATCTCTGGCTTTAGTCACTAAGTGCCCCATGCAGTGTCAAGAACCAGCTCATTCCATCTTTCTGATACACTTTTATTTTATGTGGATTTTCAAAGGAGAGTTCTGTTTGTCCTGTTCACGCAGGTGTAACCAGTGCAGTATTCTTTGCTGGAAGGCTGGCTGCATCCTCCTGTTCCAACCACAAAATTAATGCTAATGCTGTATCCCAACGGTTGTGTAAGACACAAATCGCATAGTGGAATGCAGTCAGCTAGAGCCATAAGGCATTAAAAGGAGCAGTATTAACCAGCAGGCATAAAGATGCAAAGTAAATGTAGTTGGATTTGGATGTGGGAGAATTTGCAAAGCAGGTTGAGTCTGAGGCTAGCATTTAGGCTGACAAGTCAGGTGTTACAATGTTTTTCCCCTTTTATTTGGCAAAGCATGGCCAGGATTACTGTTTTTTGCAAGTATGTGTGTATAAAATCTAAAATGATTTCCAGGCTTATACATCAGAATTGTTACCTTGAATTTGACCATATGTGCAGTGAAAATATAATGGTGGTGTCTTTCATAGTATTAAGTTTAAGAGATGACTTAAATTCCTAATTTTTTTCCTCCCTTTATTATTTTCTTTCCCAAGCATTGTGGGTCTGCATTTGTGCTTTGAGATACAATGACAACAGACATTTAAGTAATGAGCCATGAATTCATTGGTTCCATGCTGAAAAAATAAGGCATAACAGACTTGTGTCCTGCTGAGAGACTGCCTTGCTTGGGCTGGCTTTTTAGGGGAAAGGCTGAAGAACAGCTAACTGTCCAAGAAGTAGCAGTATTGATGGCCTGGGCTGAATGCATTTACAAAATGTCCCTAAAAATGATGTTTAGAAAAAGTAAAATAAGGAATTTAATGGTAAGAAAAGTGCTCGGAGATGAAAATTGTGTGTCTGAAATGGAACTCTCCAGGTGACTACAATTAATTCATTCTCATTTCTTCTTTTCAGGTCTTCTTCTCCACCTTGGCCTTCCCCTTCTCCCTTCAAATCCAGTCACTTTTCTGTTTAATTTGTCATATGTTCTGTTACCTCTCCCTTGTCTTGCCTCTTTGCTTGTGCTTTAAGAGAAGTCTTTTCAACTTCATTTCCTCTGTCACTGGATCCGAATCCAGTCATCAATAGGTTTTCTCCAAACATAATAAATTGTACAGGTAATCTTTTTTAAGCTTATCTGATATTTCTGGCTGATTGTCACTTAATTCTAGGCTTTCTGAACTTTAATTCCTGGTTTTCTGGGGTGACATTTCAAGGCTGCTAGGAGATCTGAATGTAGGATTCAGCTATGATTTCATGCAGAAGTGCACCTGATTTTGTTTTTTCTTTTTATTTGTAATGTTGCATCAAACAGCTTTTATTTGAAGTAGCCTGCTAGAGTTTTTAAAGTTCTCTTTTAAACTACCATATATAATGAATATTATGAAATCTGGTAAACAAGATGTTCTCACCTCTACCAGAAGTTGCACAGTGTTTCTTCAATTCTTTGTTTGGAGGGGGGCGAGGGGGTGTTGTGTCAGGGTTGCTTTACCCAGTCCCTGCTTCAAGAATCTGCAGTCAGGTGGACCCACCCATGTGTATATGTGTATCTATGTATTTTTATAAATGCTGGAGAGAAGTAAGGAGGGGATAGTAGACTTCACCATCATACAGTTGTTATAGTGCAGGACTGACAAGTAATGCTCTGATATCTAATGCTCTTCAGGTGATTAAACAACCATAACTGAAATGCTAAAGCTGTGGCAGCGGCAGTGCCACAAATACTCGGTTTCTGTTCACTTTCCTTGTCATACTCCAAGTAGAACAGAAATTCTAAAGAAGGTTTGGAGTTAAATGCTAGGAAGAGGGAAAGTTAAGAGTCAAAAAGATCTGAGAAGAAAAAGCTTTTCAAATGCATGCATTCATATAGGCATTGGTTCTAGCTCTTCACAAGGACATTTCATAATCAGCTGTTCCTCCACAACAAATAGATCCCCTGGAATGCCCAGAGCCTCAGGATATGTCTGCTCTAAAGACACTGTTAATTGCTTGCAGCCCATGTTGAGTTTTGTGGTGCTTTGGCTGGGCTTTTGATGATGCCCAAGTTAGCCAGCTGAAATCTTTCAGATATGACAATGCTGCAGTCTGACTTAAACTACAGGGGGGGAAAAACAAACTAAACCAGAAGAAGCCCAACCTCGTGGCATTAAGTGATACATCTGAGGGTACAGGGAAGTCTGCACTAGGCAAGGACCCCTGCATTCTCCCTCAGTGAGCTTTATTTCTTCTGTGGTTTAGATACCAGGAGGTAAGTGAATGCACTGGAAGTGTGAAAAATCTTCTAAACTGATCAGCCAACAGCAAGAAGTGCCCAAATGACAAATTTCCTTTCTCACTCCATTGAATTCATTTGCATATGCCCTTAATCACGAGCATTTGCTGCATGCTTTTTGCCTTAATGCTTCTCTCCATGGGAATAGATTGAGCCTGTTTCAAGTCAATTTTAGCTATTGACATCAATCCATCTTGTTCAGTCAGTAAACATCCACTCTAACAACTGTATACACAGTATTTCCTAATTTATTTAAAAGCATTAAATAAATATTTTTCAATGTAAGTATCCTTTTTTCTGTATTAATAGTAAGTTCTACTTGACTTTTTTTGATTAATTCCGTGGTTTATAGACCTGTTTCATCTTGTTGTTGTAGTGTAAATAAGGTGCTCTTTCTTTTGAGAACACACCAACTTTCATATGTTCATTTGACTTTCTCTTTTTTTCCCTTCATATAGTTTGAATTTTTGCTAGTACGTTCTGGGCTGCTACTTTCATAACTTCTTAAAAATGCCAGGTCTCTTATGTCTGCATTTTTTCTTCAAATGGCTCAGATTCAGTAATACATATGGGCTCTTCAGATCCTAATCAGCTGCTACTGTGAATGACTGTCATCTGCCCTCCTGTTGCCCAGTTGCCTAGCTAATTTTAGAATAGTGGAGTTTCTGTAACTTAAGTCTGTTCATCCTGTAAACAAGCTAGATGCATAGTTGTGGTCTGAAGAGCTTGCCCGTTAAACGTAATGTCTGATTTACAGTAGAGGCCTGCAAGTTAAATGTCTAATTATTTGAAATACTTCTTGCCTGGCAGAAGTTACTGTAGATGCGCTTGCACTGGCACAAACATGTTTTGGCTTGGAGGAATTTTACTTTGTTTACAGAAATGCTGCACACAATAGTAGCAAAAAAGCTGGAGGCTTGCTGGTGTAGCTGTGGACAGAGGAGCTGGAAACTCTGCCAAAGTGTGGAGTGAGGAATTTGAGGAGAGGAGCAATAAAAGGCCACTTCAAGGCAGGAGTCTGGCAAAATGAAGACTGTTGAGAAAAACTTCCAGCATTTTCTGTTGTGCAACTTCAGCTTTCTATTTTATATAAACATTCCCCCAATCTTGAAGGAAACAAATCTGTTAAAATAAAATGCCTTTTCCATTCTTAGGAAAGATACTGTATGTCAAAATACATTACAAGATAAATTACCATAGAGCAATTCTTCACATTTTGCAAGACATTAAAGGGTTTTTTATAAGTCAAAATCTTTTCCAGTTGTGATAGTACATAGTGTATTTAAGTATTAGAGCTTTGCATGTTTTCAGCATGCAGATTGCTTCTGAAGCCTTTGTGCTATGTGGCAAATAGTTCGTAAAGATTCAGCGCCTCATTCCTTTTTTCATATTTTCATAGTAAGCATCTGTTCTTTGCTGTAATGATACATATATTTAAAGCATAATTCCAGTCAAGAGAGTTGATAAATATGGGATTAAGATTTGATATGTTCAAAAGTGTTTCGGGAGGGGGAGGTAGGTGTACAAAACCAGTGTTATCCTGAAGCCTCAAGATAGAATAGGCCATGGCATCTTAATGATTGGATCCAGTTGTCATCTGGACAAAAATGGCCTTGTTATGTCCCAGTGTCACCAGAGCCAGCTCCGTTGGAAGCAGTCAACCTGCTCCTCATGAAGAAGTGGTCTCTGGCAGGCTAAGACCACGTGCACCTGCTGTAGTGAATCAGCTAAGTCTAGATACTGGCAGGAGGGTGATTTTTATGCTCATCTGTCCTGACTGTATTATAGATATGTTATACCTGCTCTACTTTTTTTGCCTGACAATCGTCTTCACACTTCAAACAGTACTAATTGTTTTATTTTGGGCTTTGTCTGATGAGAATGCATTGCAATGTTTGTACCCTGCAGGTATTTCAAAAGTTAAGTGTATAGCTTTATCCAACAATTTTTTTTGTCTCAGTAAAGGTAAGATAGTAATTTTTTAATGAACTTTAAAATGTAACCATAAATGCATGAAATAAATAGTTGCACGTTAGAAAATAGGTGGCATGGAAAAGTTTTGTGTTCAGCCTCAGCTTATGTAAATACAATAGCAAAGGGGTGTCACTTGCCATATGCGGTTACTGACCAACACTAAGTTTATGGAGCTAAAAAGTAGAAACTGTTTGGAACAAAGATTTTTAAGGTATTTGGGTCTGTATTGATGGCAACAGCTTCAGGAAATATTTAAGAAGCCCAAGTCAATGTTTTAATTACTCCCCTGTATTGATGCATAAAAAAACATAGCATGCTATTTTATTCTACTAGGCATTTTATTCTGCTCAGTGAAAACAATTCATGGATACTATGCAGTTTCAGGCTTTTGCAGCAAATAGTCTGGATTAACCAAAAAGCTGAAATTGCAGGTAAATGCTGATTCCATTAGTGACAGATTTTCTGTTGGCAGGTATTTAAGGTCAAATGCAGCCTGGTCTGTACTGTGTACTTGGGCTTGCAGGAAGCCGGGGAGAAACCTGCCTTTTGATTACACTCTGGTAAACCTGCTATAGTGTTTAAAAACAGAAATAGAAAGTCTTTTAGTTTGAAAGTGTACCATTTAGCCAGGGGAAAAAAAAAGGAAAAAAAAACCTTCTCTAGCTTGTTTGTAATGGTTTGACAAGAGAGTATTTAGGCTTTGACTCAAAAAATGATTGTAATGATAGAGTGACTTGATTGCATGTAGGTACCTTCCCTGGAAGAAAATACTGTTCTTTAATCTCAGTGGAAAAAAAGGTAGAAGAAGAAACACAGAATATAAGTGAAAAACATGACAGAAACCAGGTACACATTTGGGAGGCTGAAACTGATGAATCATTAGAGCAGACAGTTTTCCACGTTTCCATGTTTTGTAGAGGAACTGCAAAGTAAACAATTTAAGTGATTCCCTGGAGAGGTATATTTAAGAAATTTAAATATCTGTAATATACAGAAAATGATGCTAATCGAACCTAATTGCCCCTCTGAACTTTTAAGCAATTCCTGAATTAGCGATCTGTTTCTGTGTGCCAGTTTGGTATCACATGGGTATCTGTCGGTTTGCCTGGAGGCCGTGCATCATTTCAGTGCACTCTCAACTCCTGCAAAGCCAATTCAAAAATGTGTTTGTTGAAAGTTAGGGGTTTTTTGTTTGTTTGTTTGTTTTTAATGCAAGATTTCGATTGAGATGTCATATCAAAACTGTATTTCCTTGAAGGAAAGACTGAGCAAGCCTCGAAGGAGGAATTTTGGTAACTTAAAAAGAAGTTGCTTCATATCCATTACCAACCACTGTGTCATTGAGAAGTTGTCAAGTAAGGAGAGAGTATTTAAGACCAATTTTGAAAGACTTAGCATATTTTGGAATTGTCACTGGCATCAGTGGGTTTTTTGTTTTTAAAATGAAGAATTGAGCTGTTTTTCCCCACTATAAAGAACAAAGAAAGATTAAGTGCAGCAGTACAGGATTATTTTTTTCTGAAGCTGGCAGTATTAACAAAAAAGGGGAGTCTGATATGTTTAAAAAAAAAAAAAAAAAAAAAACATCCTGAAATGTATTTTCACCCATGGATGAACAAACAGCATTACAGACTAGTAATACTGTTCTTTGGTACTAAGAGCTATGGGATGCCAGATGTGATTCCAGATATTTGTCATACTTGTGACCCAAATAGGAAATACAGTTTTGATATGACATCTCAATCGAAATCTTGCATTTTAAAAAAAAAAAAAAAAAAACAACAAACAAATGTCTATTAAAATGCAAGGCTTACAAATATTTGCAAATCAGCCTGAAGTGTTCTTCCTTTGGTTTTGTGTTTTTCCTGGTTGCCTCTAACGAGCATTTGGAGCATACATCATGTGCTAGAATCTGCTTCTGGGAATTTCTGCCTGCAACATCCACTTCAAATATAATTCACAGCTTAAACACATTAGAACCACATGGCTTACTGTCAACTTAAAACAGAAAAGAAAAATTGCCTTTAAGACTATTTTTTTTTACTTCACTGCATTTTGAAAAGGCTGAAGCAGCAGATTTTCAGAGCTTCTGTTAGATTCTGTGCACATACCATGTTTTAGCGACTGCAGTTTTTCTATTTCTAATAATAAATATACCTGCTTCTCAGAACTGAAAATACTGCACTTTTCTGACTTTCGTGAGAATTGGCAGTGAATGTGCTGTTCCTTCAGTGTTTCTGCATCTCCAGCTGAATGCGTTCAAAACTTCCCAGTGGTAAAAGACTATTTTTTTATTGTTGGAACAGAAGAGTATCCAGGCATAGTTTAAACATACTCAGTTCTCAATTGAATACAACAGGTTTACAATTTAAAGTTGTATTATTTAGCATTTCTTTAGTAGTGAAATTAGTTCAGTTGCTGAGATGATGGGAAAGGCAGGTATGTTGTATTATGCTGTTTTCTCCTGCCATTGAAAATACATACAAGTTAGATATATTTACTTTTATGTGAGCTGTTTAGCATAATGAATTAATTAATCATTCATTAGCTAGAAGAGAATTTTGGTTTTTTGCTTACTTTTTTCAGGAAAACAGTTGATCCCATCACAGGAGAAAAAGAAAATTTATTCCAGAATTAGGGCAAGAGAAACAGACCAGATACCACCTGCAGAATTGTATCTGTGTTTGAGACTGCAAGATTTGGGTGGGGGCTGATGTCTGATGTTTTGATAGTAATTTTACGTTGTGGTACTTCATGCTTCTGGACACCAGATGGTGCTGCTGCACCAGCTAATGTGTGATTTTTCACACTTTGAGTGATTGATACTTGACTTAAGTGGAAGTCTACGTGTTAGCGCTACACGTTCTACTTTTTAAAGACAACGGTCTGAAAGATATAATGCAGACTGATTGGTGTTGTGGAACCACAATTTTACGTCTCACAGGGCTAAAACTCCTATCAGCTGGTGTTACTCTTGGATATTTAGCTTAATAGCAAATCTTAATATACAGGACACTTCAGAGATTTGATTTATTATTTAATAGTACTGTTTAAATTTGATTTAATAAACTCAATT
This sequence comes from Cygnus olor, assembly GCF_009769625.2. Classification (NCBI taxonomy): domain Eukaryota; kingdom Metazoa; phylum Chordata; class Aves; order Anseriformes; family Anatidae; genus Cygnus; species Cygnus olor. The sequence goes on from NC_049175.1 coordinate 9,185,532, forward strand.
AGAAAGCTTCTGGCAGAGCACCTTTTTTATTGCCAGTTAAGACTGCAGAGGATATTTCCAGAAATGAATTAAATAATGCAGTGATGCTTGAGGGTTGTTGGGGTTTTTGTTTTTTCCCCCCTCTTAGATGTTGTCTCCATTAGAAGCTTAAGTGAGGCTGTCAAAATGCTCTTTGCTTGCCCTCTGTTTACTACTTTTTGAGAAGACATGGTGGCTTAGCTACTTAACTGCATTGCGGATAATATTTTTAATACTGAGACTTGGACTTGACATTTCAGTTTTATTTATTTAAAGTTGGTTAGTGTACTTAATAAACTCATTTGGTAATCCTAACTGGGGATGAATGGATTGAAGAATGTTTGTTTTTTAGCTGAATCCCAAATGTTGATGGTACTGTTTACCAATTAATTATAGTTAATGGGTGCAAATAGTTCTGGAAGATTTGAAAAGGCTTTGTTTTCAGAATGCTATTATTGAAACAGTGAGGGAAGTTTGACAGATTTTCTTTTTTTCTTTTTTTTTTTCTTACAAGTATCTATTTCTTTTGTAGATCCACATATTAAAGTCTCTGGAAAAAAGGAAAATGTTAAAGAAGCTAAAGAGAAAATCATGTCTGTCCTGGACACAAAAGTAAGGAAAAAAAAATTATTTAGAATTTGAGATCTTAACCCCTAAATCTGTGGTGAAGTTGATGTAGAAAAAGACCTAGAAGGCAGATGCCTTTGCACTTGGGCCTAAGAAAAGCCAAATGTCTAGGACCTGGTCAAGAGGCAGAAGGCATACCTCTGTGTCTGGGGAAGATGTGAAGATGGTGCTGTGTCTTGGGAGAACTTGCATGGTCCCTGCACTACTGCAGTGGGAGTGAGCAAGCAGCAGTAGTGGCTGAGTGACACACACCCAGGCTGGATTACCCAGGGGAGGAAAATTAAAAATAGAGAATACAGATAACTCTGAGAACTACTCATTCTAGAGACTCCTGGAAACTGGCAGGTACTCAGGTTCAAAATGATGTGAGTTCATATGGTCCGTATTCCATTGTAGAAAGCAGAAGCAAGCTAAACAACCCTTTTAATCCCCAAACTTCTCCATAACGTTCCTGAAGACAAATGCTCCTTCTCAAAAGGAGGATTTTTTTGATCTCTCTTTCTAGTCATTGGCAATATTGTCTACTTCTGATATAAATGACTAGACATGTTTAAAAACAAAATAATTTCATTAATAGACTTTAAAATGCTAGTTGTGCTTGAAATTTAATTTTAGGAGCATTTACATAGTTCTGTGTTAAATATTACAGTGATCGTCTACTTTAAAAAGTCCAGACCAGAATTTGAGATTTCTAGTATTTGGCCAAGAGTCTTATATCAAATTTTTATTTCATGTAATGGCAAGTTTTTCAGGACAGTGTATGCAGTTTCTGCATAGTTCTATGCCAGCTCTTTGGTACTCAAAACAGATTGCCAAAAGGAGCTCACCAGTGATAGGTGTGGGTTTTTTTGAGTAACTCTTAAGTCTATTGTTAACAGGCAATGTTATTAAGAATAGCTGTAGACGCTATTTGTACATTTCAAAAATTGATGCACCAGAAAAATTTGGTGTGTTTTCTCAAGGGGGAAGAAAAGTTATTTTTAGGTCCTTTGGCTTTGTGATTTTCCAAACTTGTCATCATACGATCCTTTCAGATCAGTGAGGCGTGTGACTGCAATTGAAACACCATGGGATTCAAACAAATTGGAGTAGATTGCAAAAGGACATTGAAGTCACTGTTCATAAAATCTGGGACATGTTTTAAAAGCTTTAGACGCTATTTTTGAAGATGTACCTTAATTTCTATATTGGAAAGAAAATGTTAATGACCTAGCTTCTGACTCTGATCAATATTAAAAACATCTTACTTGAGTAGAAGCTAAGCCACTACAAAAATGCTTGGAAATGCAATTTTCCATGTCATTCTTGAAGCTACGTTATTATAAAATACTCAGGTTCTACTCTTAATAAATCTAATCATGGGTGCTTGATTTCCAGAGCAATCGGGTAACCTTGAAGATGGATGTTTCGCATACAGAACATTCTCATGTGATAGGTAAAGGTGGCAATAATATTAAAAAGGTGATGGAGGAAACAGGATGCCATATCCATTTTCCAGACTCAAATAGGAATAATCAAGCGGAAAAAAGCAACCAAGTAAGTGTGTGTGTGTGCGTGTGTATATATATGTGTATATATATATAGCTTTTATTTTTATAAAAACTGGTGTATATTAACTAATAAATATATATATATATATATTTAAACTTAATTAGAATGTAGTTGCTGAGAATATGAAACGTCTTTTCTAAACTTCTTTTACTGATTTGTTTTTATTTTGAGGGGAGAGGAGTGGTGAATTCATGTTCAGGAAAGTAAGATTTACATTTACACTTTTTAGAAAGCATGGGACTTCCTAAATGAACAAAACTTGATCAATGGATGGGAACAATTTGTGATGATTCATGAATCATTTTATTTTTTTAAACTGAAATTATTTTGAGAGTACAGAAATGAACAACTTAGTGTGAGCATCCTACTAGAGAAACAGTAGGAAAAGTAAAGCCTTTGTAAATTTTTTCCTCTTCAAATCTTGACTTATTTAGCACAATGTTTAATTTCTTGGTGCTTTTGGCTCATGATGCAACTTTTTTTGAACGCTAAAGTAGGTGGATAGCTAGCAAAAACTAATGTTCTATTGTAATAGTTTAACGTTATTAGAATAAGTCATTGTACCTCATTTGGTCATCTTTTGTGAAGCTAATGTTAGGGAAAAGTTAACCTTCAAATCTTTCATCCTGGTATTTAGAATCCCTCTTGTGCATCCCAGTGGCTGCTCAGCAAAACACAGTGGTTTCAAAAGATTCAAGAAAACACTATTTTGTTCGGTACTGAGCATGTGCATACAATAGTAATTCTATTACTTGATCCAAATAGCTGTGTTGATCATTTGAAAAATTTCTTCTAGTTGCTTAAGCTTATGTAACCTAAGATGCTACAATATTTATAGATAGGTGTCTTCTTTTTCACAGAATTAAATTTTCAGCTACTGTTCAGACAACACTTAGGATGTCACCAGATGTGATATGTTGTTACTTAAAGAAAACATAGGTATTTGAATATATTTTCAAATGCCTCACTTGAAAATGTGATGCAATATTTTCTATATCCTTACTTTTCCAGGTGTCTATTGCAGGACAGCCAGCTGGAGTGGAGTCCGCAAGAGTTAGAATTCGGGTAATAGCCTATTTCAGTATAACGTTCCTGTGAAAACACCTTAAAGGAAAATATTGCAGTAGAGGTTTGAGAACCCTAAGGTTGTCTAGCTCTATTCTCTGACAGCAGAAATGTGAGAACAAATGTGAGGATTTGTATAAGTAATATGCAAAGGGTATTATAAAAACTGATTCACATTCTGGCAAAATCTTTAACTAGCCCTAGGTGGACCTTGAACACAGAGTCTACAGTATAAGCAAGAAGTAAAGTATCCCATATTGTGTTTAAAATTGCATCTTGATTTACACTCTAGAGATGGTCTGTAGGAGCTCAGCCATCCTGTGTGAATCTGAGTTAAGAAAGGCAACTGCAACCTTTTTAATTTTAACAGTTTTCATGTAAGTAACTTGGTGGATTTTGATTCCTTTCTCCACTCACAGCACTTTTGTCTTCACTTTCTAGTTTTGATTGTATGTGTATTGTGGCATGGATACTGAGTCTATTAAATTGTTTTTTTTCACAATTATACTCAAGTGTGCCACTTATACAACTTTGGTCTTGACAGTCATGAAAGAAGCCAATGGTATGCAGCTTTGTAGCTGACTTTAGAGCTCTAATTAATCCATGTCAGTGAAAAAAGCTTCTCTATGAATGTTTACAAATATTGATGTCTGTAGGCCCATATGGATAAATACGGGCAATGAACCTGACTTTATGACTGCTGCATAATTGCAAAAGACTATTATTTTGGATCAAACACACAGAAAAACTCCACCCAAAGCAAACAACATGAGAAAAAAAAAAACAAAACTTGTTTCCTTGGAAAAGCAGTGCCTTTTCTGAACTCAAGATAAAGTTTTTACAAATGGACGCTGGGTAGAGTGTATATTGTATCAATTTAATTATCACTGACTGATACATTATGATTCAGTAAGTAAGTTGTGGTAATTTCACTGAATATGACTTAGGTTTTCGATATTTTCTTTTTAATGTTCTAGGAGCTGCTTCCATTGGTACTCATGTTTGAATTGCCTATTGCTGGAATTCTGCAACCAATCCCAGATCCTAATTCTCCCACAATTCAGCATATATCTCAGACATACAATATTTCAGTTTCCTTTAAACAACGGTCTCGAATGTATGGTGCTACAGTCATTGTCAGAGGGTCACAAAATAACACTAGTGCTGTGAAGGTAATGTGTCTTCCTAAGCAAGCTTCTGCATTTTAGAAATATTCATAATTTAGATACTTATGCACTATATTAACATTATATCTTGCCTTACCTGTACATGTTATCATATAATCACTTTTAAAGTCTGAATACTATTTTTTTAATTTTTTTTTTTAAGTTTAACTGTTGTTGGTAAAGTGTAAAAATGTGGAGGAAATAATTTTAAGTTTAGAATTTGATGTCGTGGTAAGCTTTTGATTTTTTTTTTCTGTTGCTTACCTCTTTGGGTTTGCAGCAATTCTGAAATTTAGTCCTCATCCTACCAATGTCCATAAATAATAAAAACTTTATGTATAAATAAAAATCCTCCACACTTCAATCTTTTCATTGTGCGGTCAAATACATAACCGTGAAACTCGCCGTAGCAGTTAATCAAACTTGTCTTGCAAAACCAGGACTGGGAGATGTGAATTTAATATGCAAGTAAAGGAACTGCCATGATGCTATTTATCATAATAAAATTAGTAAGTTTTTGTTAATGACTGCCAGTGTGACAGATTGGTACAGTCTCATATGGGTATATCTCAAGCCCATAAGAATGTCTTAGACCAAAACTGAAAGGCAAACTTTGGAAGTGTACCTACCCAGTTATGTCTCAGTTGGCTTCCTTATTGCTGTTTGTGGGCACAGAAGTTCCACTGGGCTCAGGCAGTTTGATGTCCTCCTGTTTGCCTTTAATAATGGCAATTAAACTCTGCATTTTGTCATAAAACAGAAATAGTAGGTAACGGTTAGTTCATATCTTACCCTGTTACAAATCAGCCAGGTTTTTAAACAAAACAGAAATTTCTTTACCTTGGATGTGAAGTGCATGATGGATAAGGAAACCATCTGATGAAGCTTTGTTTTGTATGCCTGTTTAACCAGTCTTGTGCACTTACCCCTGCAGGAAGGAACAGCCATGCTTCTAGAACACCTAGCTGGGAGCTTGGCTTCTGCAATCCCTGTGAGCACACAACTAGACATTGCAGCACAGCATCATCTCTTTATGATGGGTCGAAATGGAAGTAACATCAAGCATATCATGCAGAGGACTGGTGCTCAGATCCACTTTCCTGACCCTAGTAACCCACAGAAGAAATCCACTGTCTACCTCCAGGGCACAATTGAGTCTGTCTGTCTTGCCAGACAGTATCTCATGGTAAGTAGTTTCTGTTAAACTTCCTTGTAAAAATGTTAAGTTCTGGGAAAAATATGCCACTTCCACATGTATTTATTGGTCCAATATAAATTAGTTTTGGAGGGGAGGGTTTATTACTCATATTGCAGAATGCTGAATCGATTGAATGCTCTAATTTTGTTAGTGTTTTGTGAGTGCGTGTAGTTATCCAAAATATTTGCAATCTGTGGTAGTATGCTTTGAATAAAGGCCTTGGCAATATAAATGCAGCATAAGCCATTTAAATTTATGATATTTGATAACAATGTGCTCCAGAGTAGAAAGCAGATTTGGGGGGTGGAGAAGGGGGTTATTGTTAGGTGCTGGGCTGTCTTTTGTTTTTGTCAACTTGTCTTTTCCCTGTTTGTCAGGTAAGTAGGTCCCTTTGGAAGAGGCAGGGTTTCCTTACCTTCTGTGTGGGTGAGTTTTCAAGGAAAACAGAGAATTAGAGAAGATGTTTACTCACGCCAGTCTTACACTCCTTCTAGTAACGTAGCCTCAATACTATAAGCCCTTTTTATAAAAATAACTCTGGTGATGAATATTATTATTATTTGTAAAGGTTTTTGTTATATTGGCCTTTAAGCTTAATAGGAGCTTTTTGGCATTGTTGTAGTACTAATGCATGTACATGTGGTTTTTTATATGGATATTTATGAGCAACACATGGGAAGATGGGACTCAAATCCAGTTTGAAGCTGGTATCAGGATAAACCATGATACCATCAAGTTCTAAAAGTCAACATCTCTATTGTGCTGCACAGTGCTTCACTGTATAGTGGAAAGCAAAAAAGTGCCACCTTTCTCTTTGTACAGTTATAGTCATGGTTATTATATTCTGGGAGGATAGTGTCTATAAATACTAAGAAAGTCTTATTCTATGTATTTCTGTAATGAGGCTTAAAGAGTGCTTTTATGTAGGTTTTATAAGTGGAAGGAAATGCAAACAAGCTATCCTGTAAATATCAAAATATATCTTTACTCTAGAAACTTTGAATTACACAAGAGCCGTTTTATGAAATATTGAAGTCTGAGTTGTTAATTGCAAATGCAGCAGAACAGCTCTGTGTCCCAAATCATGCTGACTATCACCCGTTAAGAAGTGTACTGACATAAGGACATGGATAAATTCAGATTTGGTCTGTTTCAACTCCCATGGATTACATGTTCAGAAACTGCTGTTGTTGTTTCCAGTTTTGTAGATAAATCAGACTTAATAACGGAATATGTATTTTCAAACAAGAATTTGAAAAGCTGAAGGAAGAAGCAACTAACCAGATAAAAGCTTATCTCCATTTCCTACCTTAGTAAAAGCAGTGAGTTGTTTTTTTTCAGCTTCAGATAAAAACAAGAAAGACAGCTGTGCTAACTAGAGATAAATGGCTGCAATCACTCAGCTTCTTTTGAAGTATGTTTTGCTTGATTGTTTTCTTCTCTGACATTGTTGGGTGGAATCAAATTTCTGTGTTTTGAAGCAATTTCCTGCAAGGTGTGACTGCATGCTGGCTTTTTCCCCACGGTCAGGTTTGTTACTGGCTCTTTCCAGGTGCTCTGATTCAGCCAGAGTAATAGTTGATGCTGTTTCACAGTGAGGCAATAGAAATGTCCTGAGGAACTGAGTATGTGATTTAAAAATGAAATAAAAACTGATTTGATCTTTACAGGTGTCCTGTAAGTAACTATCTAGAAGCACCTGGACATTGATACCAAGAAAAGAAATGCCATAACCATTTTCTGAACTACTAAATTGTCATTTTCATGTGATTCTGTAATTCTCATGAGGCTAATGTTAGAGGCAGAGCTGACAATATCAACAGGAAATGTAATACTGTGCATAGATAGCATTCCTTAGAGTATGACATATGTAATGTAGTAGCACTACTTTTTTAGAAGTTGCTTAGCAGTATGTCTAAACAGAAGCTTTAATATTAACTAGTAATTAATTTAATTGAGAAGGCTGTGTGGTGTATGAATTGTGAATATCATCTCTGACAAGCGTTACAAGTCTTAGTTTCTAAGCATAAGCATATTGCTTGCAGAGTTATATTCAGTGTAGTATAGTGTTCACAGTAGTGATGGGAGCAAACTGGAGAAGGAAGAAAGAATGTGTAGTGATTTTAAATTAAATACTTAAACAAGTGAGAGGGGTTTTGGTGAAGTGTTCTTGGTTTGTCTTCTCTTCATCCCAAACCCTTTGGTTTTCTCCTGTTTTGATAATCACTAAAAATATACCAAGACTTGCTTTTTGTTAGTTTTGCATATAATAATGCAGGCTGTACTATATTATGGAGGATGTTGACAAATCACTTTTGTTCACTCACATTCTATCAAAGAGCAATGCTTGAGTTTCTCTCAACATCATCATGCAGGTGCTCTAAACACACGAACAAAACCGTAATGCAAAAATCTATCCACTTATAAAATATGACATTCCAATTTCAAAGTTTTCACTTTCCTTTTTTTCTTGCTAACCTTTTAGTTGCATCCTAATTCAGCAGGCATTTGATGAAACCTTCTGATAATACTTTCTGTAACAATTTTATGAAAACGTTTGGAAAATCCATGTATGAATTGCTCTCAGCAGTTCTGTTAAACTAAAGTCCTTTATTATTGGATTATTAATTTCAGTGTTTTAAAATAAACTCCATTTATAACTGTTTTTTCAGCTAAGTTCGTTTACTGAAGTTAAGCTGTGTTTGTCAGTCTTTGTAAAGTCAAAATAATTAAGATATCTTGCTTTAATTTTCCTTAAGTTAAAATTACTTCAATTATTTAGGTTTGGAAAGTACTCTGTAGCTCTAGGTGGTACTGTTAAGAAGGGCTATGTAAATATAAAATACTGAGCTAGTGATCTGAAGAATATACCGATTAGCTGCTTTTTGTTCTGAAAAAAAAATTATAGAAACAGGAAACTCACTAAATATGACCACTTTCTAAAATGTACATTACTGTTTTTTCTGATATGCGTGATATTTACTTTGTGTGTGAGTCTAAATTCTCAAAGTTGGATTTGTCTTTCACTGTTACCCTCTGTTCTGATTTTATGAGCAATCTAATAATCCCAAGATATCTTGTGAAGGGCTGGGGTGGATTTTCTGTTCCCCTTTCCCCTCCCCTTCTTCGGTTGTGTTTTTGTTTTGGTAGGGATTTTTTTCTTAATTTTTGGCAGGTTACTTACAATTTTACTATTTGAAAGGTTTCAGAGTTGTCACCTATATCACTGGAAAATACTGATGTAGCTACAGAGGATGGGGGGAAAAGAAAGGTAAAAGTTGAGCTTTAGACAATAATGAGTTGCAGAAACCTTTTTTTATTACAAACTTAGTTTATTGTGGACTGTTTGAGTGCTACTATCTGTTCTTGACAATATTTTATTCTGATTTGATGTATAATAGTTGTTTCTGAATTTGAATCCTCCAGGCACCTTTAATTTTGCATAGGCAGCTGGTGTGGGGGCATGTATGAGCTTACTGTGACGGTCAAAATCTTAGGGCAAAAATATACTGTTGTACTGTTGCAGGCAATGAGGTAGCTTTACTTAATTTCATCCATGCTTTTTATTCTGAACTTATAATACCATGATGTACATGTGTACAATCTATGTATTTCAATTTATTGCCAACATTAATGTGGAAGCAGCGTAGGTTATAAGTTTTATGAATTTTTGAATGTCTTTTCAGGGTTGCCTTCCTCTTGTGCTCATGTTTGATATGAAGGAAGAAATTGAAGTAGAACCACAGTTTATAACACAACTAATGGAGCAGTTAGATGTCTTCATAAGCATTAAGCCGAAGCCAAAGCAACCAAGCAAGGTTGGTGAGAAGCTAATATATTCTTTTTAGGCTTTCATGCCAGCTTTTCAGAGCTGATGAGCTGACATGTCTGCCCCTCCTCCCTGACTTAATGGATCATAAATGTGTAAAATGCATATATATATTTTCCACTTGAAATATCAATTGAAATGTTATAACAGTTCTCCTTTATGGCAGTTTGAATTTTTCGTTAAATATTTGACAATACAGAGATTATTTTTTTTATGGAAGATACTGATAAACAACCAAAAAAATTATGGGGAGGCAAATTTGAAACACTTTTTTTAATAGAAATTTGCCTTCGATCACATCATCTCTGCATAACTGCAGTGTTTGTTAGCAATCAATTTCAAAAAGAAAAAAAATCTACTGTGAGAAAAACTTGTCTGCATGAGAAGTTGGAAAAAAAAAAAAAAACAACACAAGAAATATAACTGCAAATTTATTAGAAGGATAGATATTCTTTGTAAAAATACTCAGATGAACATGAAGAGGAAACCCGCCCAGTTACCTGCATTGTTATGTCTGCCATAAAAGACAAATTTCCAAGTATTAAGTGACTGTTCCATTGTGTTAGTGGTTTAGTGCCCCTGTGTAGGGATATATAAAATCAATACACCATACATTGTGTGGAGAATGTACCGAAACAAATGGTTTTTTTTGGTAACTTAGTTTTTCAGGTGTTCCTTACTTTTTTTTTCCAGACAGCTAGAACTTTAATAGCTTTCATATAAACCTTTTTTGTCTGCTTTGATATATAGACTACTGATAAAAGAGAATACAAGCCTTTAATTATTGGCTTACTTCTCTAGATCTTGCTAGGCACTGGTTTTCCTTGTTTTTTTCTTTGGTTTGATTTTTGATTTGTTTTTTCTTCCCCCTACAGTCTGTGATTGTAAAAAGTGTTGAACGAAATGCCTTAAATATGTATGAGGCACGGAAATGTCTCTTGGGACTTGAAAGTAGTGGAGTCACCATACCATCAAATCCCTCTACTGTCTCATGCCCTGTTGGTCTTTCCTGTCCTGGTTTGGATATCCTGTCCTCAGCAGGACTAGGACTCACTGGACTTGGTATGTATTTTATTTTTATGTATATGTTTACATGTGTGTATATATACCTATATACACATTTACGTGTGTACATATATGTACATGTGCACACATTTGAAACTTAATTCACGTGCACTTTAAAAATATACATATTTAGTTTTTGTGCAAAACCCAGATGTGTTTTTGCATAAGGACTTGTGTTAAAGCATTAGATTATTCCAAAAGCATCTGGCCTTTCAAGGGCTTGTTGTTGTAAAAACTTCCTCCAAGGCTTTCATAATCAGCAGCATGACTCATCTCTGTAGAAAATCATCCAGAAGCCTGCAAACCACTCAGCTGAAAAGGAAAGGAGGGGAAATGCAGGTGATATAGGACACTACATCTGTGATTTTCAGAGGAATCTTTTTCAAGTGATTTTTTTTCCTTTGGCAATATTGCGATGTATGAGGTTGCCTTGAATTTGGGTGGGTACTTATGTTTGTCAACTGTAACATTAAAGTGCACATACCCAACACAACATTTCAGTTCAGTGCAGATGCTTTGATTTACAATAGTTAGTCCAGTAGATGGGCATAAAGGATGCTACAGTTCTTCTTACGTTTCCCAGTTTAAGAATCCTTGTACTTTGTTTTCTGCACCAAGTAAACAGCAGGTTTAATGTTAAAATATGTCTGTGAAATGTATGAGGGTGCTACTTTGTTTTTTTTGTTTTTGTTTTAATTAGTACTTGAAAACTTGTAATAATGTTTTTCACTAAGTCTTAGCTGAATATTCACATGCGCAACTTTTTGCAGGCCTTTTAGGTCCAACAGCCCTGTCGGTCAACACCTCAACTACTCCAAACTCTCTGTTGAATGCTCTGAATAGCTCTGTGAGTCCCCTACAGAGTCCAAGTTCAGGCACACCTAGCCCCACATTATGGGCAACATCTCTTGCTAACACGAATGCCACAGGTTGGTAGAAGTTAAATTAAATGAATTGTTCAGCAGTAACTTGTAAGAATGACAACTGAAAGTCCAGAATTTTTCATTTATTAAAGCCTTAATTCTTAAGTTTATATTCACACAGATGAATAAATATCAAAATTTGAAGCTAGAACTTTATATACGTTTATAACCTGTTGTTGCATACAATGTTTTGATGTTTTAGGTAAGAAACAGCTAACTCACAAAGTAACAGTTAGAGCATTTTGGTTTTGGCATGCAATTCTAAAGGCAACTTCTTCAGTAATGTGTTAAAGCTATATAAAGATAGACATTTATTTGAAGTATTAAGTGAGAATTTTTTAAAATGAGAAAATTATTCAGAACATGACCAAAATTTGTTGCAGGTTTCTCTGCTATTCCACACCTAATGATACCATCTACTGCCCAAGCAACTTTAACTAGTATTTTGCTGTCTGGAGTACCTAGTTATAGTCAGAACACTCCATCTCCACCACCTGGCTTGACTCCTGTTGAAGTCCATGTCAACGGCCTGCAATCAGAAAGTAAAAAAGGGTCACCTTCTTTAAATGGTCACGTGAAGGTAAGTGACATGATCTCTGGAGAACCAGATCTGTTTGTAATGAACCTGTTCTAAGAAAGTTAGGAAAAAAAAATAGCTTCATTGGCAGATTCTTAAACCTACTAAGTTTCTACATAGAACAGTAGTGTTATAACATCTTTATATTCTTGAAAACATGTCCCATGTTGAAAAATTGGAAATGAAATTTCTCCTGTATCAGAAATGAATCTCTTGCTTTCTTGCACAGACAGAAAAGCAAACTTTGCAATATTTTCTTAAGCATAAAGCATAAAATCACTTCCATTTTTGACAATCATTTCAGACCTCAAATATCAAGTATGCTGCACTGTCTGCCACATCACTGGGAGAAAATGTGTTGAGCACAAACCACAGTGATTCGGCAAGACAAACAAGTACTCACGGTGCCTCAGAACAAGTAGCTGCCAAGTCAAATAGTGCAGAAGGTAAGACTTTGACGTTCTGTTCTTTTGTCTGGTGGTGTTTGTGCAACCTACATATAGTTCATGAAACAGAAATGCACAATTAATATAGTTAATTAAATGAACACATGATGCCTGTGCATTGGTTGTGCGGCAATGCTGAAGGAAAATATCTTTTGGATCTCACGGATCTATTGTCAAGAAAAGTAAATTGTGCTAACAGAGCCATGCTGATGATAGAAACACCTTAAGTTAACATAAATATGCTTTTATCATTTTATTTACTCCCCATATTATTTTTATATTATTTATCTAGGGAAAAAATCTATAACAATTTTAGTATTTTTTATAGCAGCTTCACTTCATAGCTTAAACCAGTAGAGAATTTTTTTAGCAATGTTTTATTTTTGCTCTTCAATGAATGGAAAGAAATAACGACTTTTGAGAGAGTTATTCTTGCACAAAATTATGTGTAGATCAAACTTAGATGACATCAGCAGACAGAATTAATTTGCTATTTATAATAAAACCTCAGTTTTTTCCTTTAGCTGTTCAAATGCAGCATAATGATCTGTTCCTTCATCTATGGAGGGAAGGAAAGCAAGTTTCATTTCAAACTTCTGTGCAGGTTTGTGTAAAGGCCCTGCTTCCCTTTCAAATACTGATCAACATGGAGATGTTCTTTTCTTAATGCTTGTAGCCGTCTGAAATACTGATTTGAATAAATGGTACATTGCCCAATTAAGGCAATTAATATTTGCAAAAATACATTCTAGAAGTATTTATATATTAAGTGGGGACCTTTTATTCCAGCAAAGATTATATGAGCACCTGACAAGGTTTATTAAAACTGGATACCAAATCAAATTTGTTTGAAATAGTCATTCTGATTATCTTTAAATTTGATATTAACTAATATTACTTGCCTTTTACTTGAATAAATAAAGGGAAATACTTACAAGATATGGTAGACACACTACATTAATATTGATGCTTTTTTTCTGTGTATCTGAAATTACATTTTTGATTTACCTCAGGCCAAGTTTTAACTCTGAAGACTAGGTTAATAAGAAGAGCAATTTTTTTAGTAGTTATCACTTTACTAAGCACACTAGAATATAAGAGGAGTTTTGTTTAACTGTTCTCTTTATTGGCCTTATAGGTTGCAATGATGCTTTTGTAGAAGTGGGCATGCCAAGGAGTCCATCACATTCAGCAAATACCAGTGACCTGAAGCAGATGATGAGCTCTTCCAAACAGGCGTGTACAAAGAGGCAAACAGTTGAATTACTGCAAGGCACCAAAAACTCTCACTTACAGTAAGCTGAAAGTGCAAATACAGATTAATGGAACTATCTTGTGTTTGAAGATAGATGTTTCAGTCATTAGATGTTCAAAGAGCTGTCTTAAATTGAGCTTGGCTTGTTTACTATGTCCTCCACTTTGTCTTTTGTTTGTAAACTTTGAATACTTTTTGTACATATTAAGAATTTTTCTCTTTAGTTTGTGTCCCTGTCTGAAGGGATGAAAAAAAAACACCTTGTCTTCCCCACAAAAGGGTGGGCATTTTTTTCAGAGGAACTTTCATTAGCTATTTCTAAAGGATATGTTTTTGCACATCCCCTTCTTATTGATTACATTGAGAACAATTCTTAAGTTCCAGCCTTTTTGCTTTTGTGTGTACTTCAGGCTGTTTTCTTTGTAGAAAAATGACTTTCAGGACATAACAGCATGTTCCCAATGATTTTTTTGTTTGTTGTTTTTTTTTTAAATGACCCAGCAGTGGGAAAGGCCCTTTTGAGTCATAATACATCTTGGCAATACAGGTTTTGTTCTTAATGTGATGTTTTGTGCAATCTCCTTTAAGTAGTATTAAGTAGTTTTGGGAACTGCTTATCATGACTCTTGAGATGCATATTTTCTTTTACCTCATTTATTTACACTGTTAAAGCTGTAATATCTATTTCATTAATTCTGCTCTCATTAGCAGAAATCCTGGGATTTCTAAACTATCAGGCTCAGTTGTTTGTATGTCTTGTTCTTTTTGTCGTGGATTTAGTCTCAACATTTCTTTAGGGTTTTATTCTTCTGGGAGTAATCTTTTAAAACATGATTACTTCTATCTGCTTTGAAGTAAGAGTTTACACTTGCTTTAAAACAGGCATAAGATAGGGCTTTTTTTCAGAAGAAAGAATTCCAATATGAGGTACATTGGCATGCAGGATCATGATTGTTGAAGCGTTGCACCCATGTTATCTTTCTTAGTTCCCACTTAGATGTATCTCTCTTCCTACTACTGTTAGTTTGTTTAGAAGTGTTGAGCTGCTAGCCTGAGCAAAGCTGAACAGCATAAAGCCACACTATGTAGGGATTGCCTGTAATGATTCCTGACACCAGAAAGCTTCAATCTTACTTGATGATCTCATACTTGGTAATATAGGCAGCAGCAATATGTGTTGTTTCACCGTTGGAGAAAAAATGGTACATAGTGAAGGAAAAATGAGACTTAGGGAATATTGGGGAAAAATGTTGATATTTGTATACTACTGGCTTTTGTTGAGTTTTGCTGCCAGACTTCTTGAAGTAAAGCTCAGTTATGACAATTGCATTGAATATTCACTGCTTGTGAGAGAAAGATTGGAGTTAATACTGACTTTGTTCCATAGTACTACAGAGAGGTTGCTCTCAGATGCAGAGTTAAGTGCTTCTGAAAGTCCTATGGCTGACAAAAAGGCTCCTGGAAGTGAGCGGGCAGCAGAGCGAGCAGCAGCTGCCCAGCAGAACTCCGAAAGAGCACGTCTAGCACAGCCATCTTATGTAAATATGCAGGTATGTTTCCTAAATAAACCCAAATCTACTGCAAAACTTGGTAATTGCAAAGTGTATGTATTACACAGTGCAAAGGAAACTGGCTAGCAGACTGACTTGCCATTAATGTTTCAGGAATGCATTTCCCAGCAAAATTGTTCATTCTTTCAAGATGTGGGTTGTATTTAGGTTGACTGGTTTGTTTTCGTATGCAGAAATCATGTTGAGGTGGCTGGTCTTGTGAGTTTAGACAAAATGGAATTTCCAGTTGCGGTAAGGTATGGTGATATACAGGAGGCTTCTTTCAATGTGTAATAGCGATAACTTCTGTTTTTAACTTTACCTTTCCCTTAGTTCTCAGATGACATCCCAAGGTACCATACATTACAGAAGGAAGAAAATCTTATTTTTGTGTTGAAACTGCTATATGATTACTGGCTATTTTTGGCATAATACAGCAAGACCTTTTCAAATAAGTAAATACCATCATTACCTTCTCATAGAAACTTAATGGAGGAGAAATATTAATCTCTCTAAGTCTTTGTACTCCAAAGAAAGCAAGAAAAAAAAATTAGTTCGGTCTTCAACTTAACGTCTGAAGGGGGGGAGGGAACTATTATGCTTCTGTTGAGCTTAAATAAATAAAAATTCAGCACAAAAAACTATATGGCTAATTAGTCTACTCAAACATCTTAAATGTGTGTAAAATCTTATATCATTACTTTAAGATGAGTGATAACATGAAAAACACTTTACAAGTTTTCATAAGCAGTGTCAAAACACTTTTTTCACTGTAGCTTCAGGTTTATCTACACGAGCATTTACTGAAGCAGCTACACCAGTTCTGTCATACAAATACGATATACTTTATTTGTAAAACAGTAATAACAGTTCTTTTTCAGTATAGATCTATCAGTGTGAGCATAACTAGACTGCATCAAGTAATGAGGCAAGACTAAGTTTGGTGTTTTGCAGCCCTTTTTCTTATCAGAGGTCTAGTTATTTTAAATAATGAGTTTAATGCTTCAGGCTAAATAATGCATTTTTGTAGTTTTGCATATTTAGACTTGCTAATCTGTAATTCAGAGAAGTAGAATGGATTTAATTGGTGACATCCAAAGTTCAAATTTTCCATTGTCTTTGGTAGTGAAAACACAAGGTTTTAAATTCTGCCAAAGCTCACCTGTTTTCCTTTTAGAAAGTGAGTGCATGGAGAGGAATCAAACTTGAAAGAAGGTTATTCAAGATAACTGTGGTACCTAGATTTGCTGTCTAAGTTATATATTGCTTCATACTGTTGGGGAATGTTTTAACTAGTAAGAATAGATGATTATGGAAGAGAAACTAGGCTTAAAAAAAATCTTACAAAACAATTGTTCTGCCCTAAGTTTCTAAATGGTGCTGTAGCCTCATGTAAATGGAAATCAGATAATTATTTAAAGTCTTTATCTATGTTTGAATAAATCTTAATCTACGCTTGAATGAGTGCTTTAGGTTTACGAGAAACTTTGTTACATATTCCTTGGCAACTTCTGAAAAACTTTGTTTTGAAAAAGAGCTAAATACTAGAATGACATTTAGTTGGAATGGTAATTAAACTATCTTCTGTGTATTTGCTTTTTAGGCATTTGACTATGAACAGAAGAAGCTACTAGCGACCAAAGGTATGTGGATTAACAGTGACTTCTGAAAAGTTTGTTGGTACATTACTGAAAGAATTTTCTGAAGGCTCAGTTCTATAATTTGATTTAATCAAATTTCAAGCTGATAGTGAAACACATGTATATTATTTTTTATGTTCCAAATTTTTTTAATACCAACATAGTATAAAGTACTCAGTGTAAACAAGTTGCAGAAAGACTCACAGCTGTAATACTTCATCTAAACCAATTTAAACTTTAGGATGTTTGTCGTATTGGCAAGGTTGCTCTACATTTCAGGAGCAGATTAAGTTATAAAATTGATAAGGGACATAACCATATCTTTGACCCGATTTAAAAAAAAAAATAAACCAAATACCCTCTTGCCAAAAGGAAAACAGAAGCACTTTGTTTTGAAACAGATGGGATTCCTTTGGCTTCAGTGCAGCCCTAAGGGGTTTACCTAACTTCTGACAGAATAAATTGTCCTCATGAAGTATAGGATTCAATCTGTGTAGCAACTGGAAGTGTTAAGGATTTGTTTGGTGTGTTGAAGCCTGTGAGCATACATGAGATCAAGATTATTATCTCTGTGTCTTTAATAAGGTTGAGATTTACCAATTTATCTTTGCATTTTTTCAGCTATGCTAAAGAAGCCAGTTGTAACAGAAGTGAGAACTCCAACAAATACATGGAGTGGGTTGGGGTTCTCTAAATCTATGCCTGCAGAAACTATCAAAGAACTGAGAAGAGCTAATCATGTATCATACAAGCCATCTATGACAACTACATATGAGGTATATAAAAAACATAGTGTAATGGAAATTTTTCTATTGAATGATGCAATTTTTTCTTTTGAGAATTGTCTGAAACTTGGTCTCAGATAAGATTTTTTAGCTTTCTTTTTAAGGTACTAAGTATTTTTATTCTGAAAAATGTTTCTTAGATAATTAACAACACATATGGAATACATTCAGCCCAACGTACAGTTAGATCAGCTGTATAAATCATGCTCTAGATCTATAGAATTCTGCTCCTGTAAAGATACTTGTTTAAAGCAGCTGAAAACAACTTATGGGACCAAATGACTCAATAATTGTAGACAGACTAGTGGTAGAAATTGTGTAACCTACTTAAAAATAATGTGATTATGTAACATGTAAGCTATATAATGTAAATTACTGCGTGGTGAAACAATGTTAGAAAAAGAAATAGTAGCAGCTTATGTTACATTCTGTTCACAAAGCTGTAGAAGTTTGCTTTATTGGTCTACTTAATTAAAAAGAAATATTCAACTGTGTTTTTTTAAAGTACTTTAGTGTTTCCCACTTGATATATGAACTTCATGTAACATTCAATTATACGTAATAGATTTGAGTACTTATACTGAGTTTGCGGTAATGACTTGGAGAAAAAAAAAGACAACCAAAATCTGTCATTTTATTTAACTGACTTTACTGATTCAGCTGGGCTGGGGGTTTTCCCCAAGCTGTGATGCACTGCTAAGGGTCTCTAAGCAGACATATAATTCTAAGACCATTTTGTGTTTTAGTCACTTGGAGTTTGCCCACGTACAAACCACAGGCTTAGCTCCTTCCCCTGAAATGTAGTGTGTTAGGACTCCTGTTTCCATTGTTTGGTATGAGCTATTGTGGAAACATCTGGGGAAAATAAAAATCATGGATTCCTTGTTATCATGCTTCTGTTTAGTAGTCTGCAATGTCATTAGTATCAGAGATCATACTGCCACCCTTCTTCCCTGCATGTACATTTTTCATGTGAAACGTGTGGGATGTACTGAGGGACTAGTCTTTGAACAGACGCGATATTGGTATTATAGTCTATGGTCTGGAAAGTTAATTTGTAAAATAAGATCACTGAACATTTAATCTCCACTGTAATATTTTACTGGGTGCTCAGAAACATTGGCCGACATCTTTTTTTGCTTTACAACTTTTAGCCGTCACGGTGCTCAAACACAATGTAGAAGCTCTGTCTTTTCTTGTTCATTTGTAAGGCTTGGAGTAAATCCATTCCTTTCTTCATTTGTTGGGTCATACTAGTCATAGTTCACACCTTCCTGATTTTGTCAATGACAAGGATCTTTTGCTTTTCTCCAGTGGTGTCAATTTTCCTGAGCAGTAGAAAAGATTAACTCCTAAATTGTGCTTTTTCAATTAGAATTTCATGCAAATATATAAAACTAAATTGATTGTTTAATTCTATCTTTTTTTTTAGCTCGTGTAAGTGTGCGGTATCAATAGTAATCTTTTTTTCGGTATATCCCCACCCAATTCCCTAATTAACTGCAGCTTTTCAGGGAATGTTGCCTTTATTGGAAACACTCTGACTCAGTGGTAATTAGAGTTGATAATTAATATTCTACAGGAATGTGAAAATCTTTTTAAGAGATATCAAAAAATTCACAAATGATTGCAGGATTGTTGTCATTGTATTGTATACAATATCATTGTCAAGTACTGTATACTTGATTCAATTCTCTCTAAACAAATGTTCTGTAGTTCTCTTCCCATGAAGGGATGCATAGACAGAGTGCTTAATGTCTCGAATTTGTATGGGAATCTGATATAATAGAACTTTTTGGAAGCAAAGTCGGAAATACCGAGCAATTTATTCTGAAGTGTAGTCTCTAAACTGTTTAAAATCTTTAAACCACATATGTTTTAAGCACACCTGCTGTTTTGGTGTCTGGCTTGAAATTTGACAATTGATCAACTGCCAAAAGGATGTTTGCAAGCATTAAAGCTGTGTTTTTAAACGGGACTGCTTCAAAGAAAACATTTGAATCACAATGAAACTTCTGTTTTCTGCCCAAATGTTCTTTCTGTGGCTTGCAGGGTTCATCAATGTCTCTCTCACGGTCCAACAGTCGGGAGCACCTGGGAAATGGCAGCGAATCTGATAACTGGAGAGATCGTAATGGGCTTGGACCCACAGCTCATGAATTTGTCTCCTCAATTGGCAGCCCCAAGCGGAAACAAAATAAATCAGGTTAATAATTTCCTAAGATCTGATTATTATTATTATTAAATCAAATTTATATCAATGAATATTGTGAATATATAATTGATATCAATGAATATATATTCAAAGCATATGCAAGGTAGTATAATATGATATACAAGTATTAGTCTGGAAAACCAAAATTTAAGGAATTTCTTTATGCAAAACATTCTTTCTGAAAGCTCTTTCCTGTCTTGGAAGGTTTTTTTTTTCCAAGGTGTACAGACTTAAAAGCTTATTTCTAGACTATCATTATTCTGCTGTTATTGATGCAGCAATACCCAAATCTTTACTGGGCTATCTGCTAGTGAGTGAAGAATGGAATTTGTGGACAGGAGATGAAGGAAACAGTTATGAGTTGGCTGGACAAATTAATATGCTTACCTTAACATACAAGTTTAGGAGTACTACTATGTAAGTTTTTGTTCATACAGTCATATAGTGGTATTGAATTTCTGCTTTGTTTTTATGCTAGTGGTTCCTAACTGCACCAGTAGTATCTTGTAATATTTCACTTTTTCCAGTACATAGTCTTGCATAATCTGCCCTAACGGTCCTACAATCAGTTTCTGTTTGGGTATGTGTTGTATTGTTTTACTCTGATACAGAGGAAATGAAGGCACTGCCTTTTACAGCCTAAAATGCCAGCCTAGTAATTGCATCATTTGTCAAACTTCATGTTCATGGTTCTAATACTGAACACTGAATAGTCTGTTCTAAAATTCTCCTCCAAAAT
The DNA here is from genome assembly GCF_009769625.2 of Cygnus olor. NCBI lineage: Eukaryota > Metazoa > Chordata > Aves > Anseriformes > Anatidae > Cygnus > Cygnus olor. Next base: position 9,206,181 of record NC_049175.1, read on the forward strand.
GGATCTTGGTATCAAATTAAGTTTGGAGACTTTCTAACTAGTTTGTGCCCAGAAGACAAGAAAGCTAGCACAGCACTTGTCTACAGTGGTGTTTTTATAACTTCCTATTGGCAGTCTTTAGTGGAGGCTATTGCAGAAGGCTCTGGGACAATTGTATTTTTACTTGCGTAGGAAGGTACCCTTTTGCTGTATACTTTCTGGTGTCTGTAAACAAGTGAGGGAGTGCTTACAGTGGCCTCATTTACACAAATTCCTGATATAGTTCCAGGCAGCTATCTTATTTTTCTTATGCTGCACAAAAAAAAAAAAAAAAACACACTATCTGGTTGTGTACTATGACATACAGAAGATAAAGGATTGTGCAGCTACATCGGTTTTCTTGTTTAAAAACTTCACCCTGGAAATGCTTTTTTAAATGCACTTTTTGGCAATGTAATTTAAAATTTTATAGGGAGTGTATTTCTAGTTTTAATCTTCTATAAAACTATTTCATTCTTTTTAAATCTCTACTGTACAACAAATCATGCAGCTACTCACTGGTCCTCTACCAGGAATTGCTCCAGCATGGTATTCTCCCCATCCAGACCAAAAAGAGCAGGGTGTGATTGTTTGCAATGGTATTTTCCAAAACACCTACTGGAGAAAACAGGAGAGGACTTAAGGAGAGTGAGAAGCAGTGGCGCATTTCAGGTTTTTCCCCTATATGAGGTTCTGAAGTGCATCCACATAACTGTTTACGTAATGTGACTTTGTGTAGAAAACAAATACCAGAACTTGAGGAAAAAAAGAAACTTTAATTCTGTTCATTTTCAAAGACCACTGAAAAGTGTTTTTTGATTATTTTTTTTGCTTTCATTTTTGATGTTAAATAATCTAAATATTTTGGTAATTTCATGATCTAATTGAATGCAGCATTGGAGTGACTGAAAATTGCACATATCTGTGACGTGACTGAAAAGTGCACTTCTTCCCTTTCAGCTGAACACTATCTCAGTAGCAGTAATTACATGGACTGCATTTCCTCGCTGACAGGAAGCAATGGCTGCAACCTGAACAGCCTCTTTAAGGGATCTGACCTGCCTGAGCTGTTCAGCAAACTTGGTTTGGGCAAATACACGGATGTATTTCAACAGCAAGAGGTCAGTATTCTTTTGAAAGACATCTTTGTGTTTGTAGTGTGTTTTTACAACAGTGGTTGTTCCATCTCTTGACCAAAGCTGATGAGAAGTGTCTTGGTGACAGGATTTTCATGAGCAGCTCTATTGAAGCTTTATCATGTCTCTGAATTTCCAGATAGTGAGCTTGGGCATGGGTACTGTTTCATCCTGCAATTTTGATTTTTATCAGCAGTGAGGTCTGCACCAGTTGGTGGTCTCAGATCCACACCTGAGTGTTTTGTCCTAACAGACCATGCAAAGTGGGTATCTGCACGGACTGCCTTGTTGTTAAGAGGACTGTGCACGTGTTCATAAAGAATAAACTCCAAGAGGACCTTCCATTCATGTTGTACTTGAGTTGCTCTGTTGGTGTACCAATGTTCAGCTTGAGATATGCCTCTGGGAGAGGAAAACTGCTTTGCACGCACCAGGGGTATATTCAAGGCTAGACACAAGGCAAGCTTGTACCTCCTCCAGCACTCCAAGTCACTCGTACACACACTCATGGAGTTGTCCTGGGTCCATTGGAGTGTGTTGCTGCCATCTCAGCTCAGGGCAGCTGGATCTGGTGCATTTCCTGCCAATGCTTCTCATCTCTCTAATCTTACTGCTTACTGCTGGGGGGAATTCTGTTTCTGTGCAACCAAACTGTGTGGCAGGATCAATACTCAATCTGGGGAAATAAGTCCAACTGTGCCTCAATTGATTCTGTGTACAGTCCCTTAGGTTTATCTCTTTTGTGCTCCCCTGCGTGCTCCATAATGCCCATATTATGTAGTCATTAAAACTTTGATATTATTTTGAGGCCACTCTCGATGTGTAACTAGAGATGGCTGTGTTGGTTTCTAACATTAAAGATGGCTTTTGTTTGATGATGTTTTATTTTATTTTAACCTCAAGAGTCATTGATTAAGTGTGATGAGCCTAACAGTTAGGCCAGAATGAAAAGTAATATTTCTACTGCATTTCCATGAATTGTATTAGTAGCACACACTTTGGTACGTTGTGAAATGCTCAGTACTTTAATTAATTCAAATACATCACCAGTAGTTGAGCAATTTTCCTCTGTTAACTTTTTGAAATCTGAATCGCCTACCATATCTACCTGGTTGTTTCCAATTCATTATAGCAATTCTGATAAATACTCAAAATCAAATGTGATTATTAGACTTCTGTGCTTTTCAAAAACTGCTTACTTTTTAAGTTTCTGTCAGAGAGATAGGGTAGCAAACTGAGAAACTGTGAAGTCATTGGAACGCACTGATTGCTGTTTACATGCAGAGAACTAGTTGGCAGAAATGTAAAATGCAGTAGGAAAAAAAAATGAGGCTATCCTGATCCACATTTAACAGCTTAATGGTTTTGGGGATTAACTTGTTTTGTTTAATTTTCCTATTCTTTATCACTCTAGATTGATCTGCAGACATTCCTTACTCTTACTGATCAAGATTTGAAAGAGCTAGGAATCACCACTTTCGGTGCCAGAAGAAAAATGCTGCTTGCAATCTCAGGTAAAGAAACTACTTCACACGGGTTTTCATTTGTTGATTTTTACTGACCTACCCCTCATCAGAAGGCACTTAAAACCAGGTTTTATAAAGCTTTCATATTCCCAAATAAATTTTCAGTTGCATGGTCTGCTTGGAAAGTTGAAGCTTGGTAGAAAGTCTTTCACAGCAGATAGCGAACTCTGTTTTATTCCCCAGAACTGTGAGTCCCTACAAAATGCATGGGTTTGAATGAAACACATTACTTGATTTTTTTTTTCCAATTCACTTTAAAAGGTTGTCTCGCACCCTGTGTGCAGAAAGATGAAGGGCAAATGCTGTTTCTTCCAGTGTGCTGTACTATGCCTAGATGTGTTTTCTAATTGTAATAAATAGCATGCAATTCCATATTACATATGAATATTCTGTCTTCACTGTCTTGGCAATGAATTTGTATTGGAGAAAGTTTTCTTCAGGTAGATAGTGCAACATTAGATCATTTTTCCTTCCAATTGCATCTCTTCTGTTGTTGTTAGTGAATGCATATAAAGTGATGGCCTAAAGAAGGTAAAAATACAATGCACTTAGTTTAGCAGTCATGAAAATCTGTGATCTCTCAGTGATTTGTGTCTGTCACATCTGGTTTGCTCACAAGAACAGACAAGTGGGTAAAGAAAAAACATTTTGGATGAGCATTTGCTAATACAAACTTAGGGTGTGTATTTGAATGAGAGGTGAGCACGTTTTTTAATAAAATCCATAGTAAAATATTGTTTCAATGTTATTGTTAAAGAATCGTGCATTGGGAAATAATTGAGATGCTGATAAGTTTTTTTGTGATCTCATTTTGTATAACATGGTTGTGTTGCAACTGTACATTCTATGTGCATGTCCCTTCAGAAGACTGCAGCCTTAGTTTGGTAGCAGAACCTTTTAAAATTATTTCAGCTATGGCAATTTGATCTAAATCATCATTACAAAAAAAGTATCAACTCCACACTGTAACGGTGCAGATTAAGAATTGCAACAAATAGATGCTTGCTTCCCAATCAGCTTCTATGAAGTCTTACCCTGGCACTCATACTATCCTGATTAAACTGAATGAGTACCTCCCTGACATTTTCAGTTGATACTGTTCTGTATCTAAAATGTTCTTATTGAAATAGAAGCTTTGGGTTGTTTTGATTTGGAAAAAAAAAAATTAACACTTGTATCTGAGAGGTTTTTTGTTTACTTTGTAGAACTGAATAAAAACCGAAGAAAGCTGTTTGACCCAGCAAACATACGTGCCTCATTCCTCGAAGGTGGAGCGAGTGGAAGACTGCCACGTCAGTATCATTCGGACATTGCTAGTGTCAGCGGTCGCTGGTAGCAGTAAGTTGTGGCTCAAAAAGTCAACTGTAAAGATGGACATGGCAATCCTGTGGACAGCCTTCACTGCACACCACCCTCTGCACTTTGGAAGTTTGGGTATCAAGGACCAAAGCATTTTGTCTGCACAATACTGTGCCAAAAAAGAGAAAACACATTGTCTGTCTTTCAAAACACCAAATGTGGGTTATCTTTTACTCATGTAGATTGGACAGATTTTGCAATAATAATAATATAGGGTTCTTTGTTTAGTATTTTATTACCTATAACTATAATGTATGCACTGAATTTTTACTTTGAATGAAGGAAGAATGAAGAGCTGGGATGCCAGAGAGCATAGATTTTGGTTTTATCAAGATGGATTTTTCTGGTACTGCTTAAAATAATTATTGAGGTCTTTCTGCACTTTACATGTTCTGATTTCTTGTCCTGTGGAAATTTATTTCTTTCATTTCCATATTGATTTTTATATTGGCACTAATCAAATTTTTTTCAGATGTTCCTGCATTGTCACTTCTCACTCTAATGGTACTAGGAACTGGTTCTTATGCAGATTTTCCTTCTCTCTGTCTCCCCAGTAGCTACCTGAAGAGATTGTTCCGAAATCCAGCCGTACGGTAGTGGACCAGTCCTATTATGCTCTCATGAAGCAGTCTAGTACTGCTTGCAGTGAAATTTGCTAACTGTAACAGATGCAATGAAAGACCAAAATGGACCTTGCAATATTAACCCTTTGCGGTCATCATATTTAACTGCTGCCTGTTATGCTAAAACTGTTTTTAATGGTTGTCTCAAAGCAAAGGGCTATTTTTAGTATCCTGCCACTAAAGGACACTTATTTATATCAGACTTTTATTTTTAGATCCTATACACCTATGATATGTAACATTAAACTGATCTACTGCAGATTTATGGTAGAGAATGAAAGGCATTCATCAAACTAGAGCTCTGGGCTGTCAGTTTGATTAAATACAACTAATCTAATTTGACAAGACGGCACTGTTGCCATTTAATAAATGACGCATATTACTTACATGACTATGCATGCAGCAAATAAGTGACCAACATGAAATAGGTGTAATAGCATCTGTTTTGTTCAATTTAGATTTGTAATGGTCAGCTGCAGAAGTGTTTAAAACTCTGGAGATGAACTATTTCTGAAACAAGTTATGTTCAGCAGAGTCAATATTATAAGTGGCTAGAGCTAACTATTGCATTCTTATACTGTGAAAGTCCGAATAATTTGGCAATATTATTCCTCTGTCTTTACAAATGTCTTGTTATGGGTTTATGAAGGGTTCTCATATAATGAAGGAATTCATAAAGTGCCTCTTTCTGCAATGCAATATAAAATTTCCAAGCATTAATTTGTTGAAAAGCTTTCCCATTAGAAATGTTGTGAATTACCTCTACTGTAATGTATTATTTATGTTCAGAGTACAAGCCTTTTGAGATGGACATAAACCACTGTCAAGTGCTCTTAACAGAAGGCATTAGAGTAACATTTACAGTAGTTGGTTTTTATGCAAAAATGGGTGTGAAATAGTTTTGACACTTTCCATGGATAATTCTTTTAAGGTGAGAAAACCAAAATGATGTCTAGACAGATTTGCACACACAAAGGGAATTTAAAGAAGTTATTACTTGAGGGCATAGATGATCAAGCAATGATATAAAGCCTATTGCGGCTAGCAAAAAAAAAAAAAACTGCTCAGTACTCATTTCAGCCATATCTACTTAATGGTGTATAGCTGGGTGACTTCCACTGTAGATCAAGTAGCAGTTAGCTTCCTCCGGGTTTAAAATTGTACTTCAGATTAGAATGGGTAGAACTGCATCTTGCATGCACACAGTTGTTCACATCAAAGTTGCTGTGCTCAAATGCCATAGGTAAATATCCACTTATTTGTGAGGTATCTGCGTGTGTGTTTGTTACACAGGAAAGAGCAACTTCATGCAAACCCTTGTGGAAGCCACGATTTCTAATTCTAAAACTATTTACACTTATGCTTGCTTCTAAGCACATAGATAGCTCCATTGACGTGGACTGACTTATGTGCTTACAAATGAGCTTTCATTTAAATGTTTGCATTTTCAAGACCATTGTTTGAAAATCAAGTTGTTTTCAGTCATGTTGATTTTATAAGACCTTTTATTGAAATACTCAACAACACTTTGTACAGAACTTTCTGCAACCCCTTCTTGCTTGTTTTGCCTGAACTTAAAAGTATCAAAAAACTCTTTACACTCTTAAATTTTTAGTCTTTCATAAGTGCATACTATGTATCTAGACAGTACTATATTTGGAAACTGAACTTATTACAGTATTAAGTTGATGTGGTCTTTTGCTGAGCAGTGCTTATTATCATCTACACCAAAGTGAAGAATTTCCCATTAACAACATTATTTTCAATAGGGCTTCACACAAAAAAAGAACACACTGGAAAAAAAATTTCTCACTTATTTTGATTCCACAAAGGGAATATGACAGTACAGCATACCGTATTGTTAGTGTTGTATTATGCACAAATATGAGTTGCTACATAAAAATGTTAGTTTTAAATCTGTGCCTTAATAGTGACCAGTTATCTGTAAATATAGAGCAGATACAGATTGTATTTTTGTGGGTTGTGTCCTTTTAGTGATTTTTAAATAAAAAATGAAATTAAAACATTAAAAATGGGAATTTTCAAAACTAATCAATGCTCCGTAAAATAAATTTATATAACTCCCTTGTATTCTGATTGGTTAATGAAGTATTTTTATTTAGACCCAATTCCAGGGATGCTTGCTTGTTAATAAAATATCAAAAGCAGTATTTCACATAATTGCAACATGTTTCTTTCACATGCTAGTACTCTGTTCTACTGTTCTTTTTGTATCACATGCAATATGTTTGGCTTTTAAATGAGAACACTTTTTGCTATACCTCATTAAAAGAATAATGCAAAAGGGATTAAATTATCTCAGGTTCAATTCAGAGCAGGTCTTAATGGCTTGGCTTATGCAAGTTTTATTCTTTCTTTTGGCCTTCCCATTTTAAGGACTGTGGTTGGTTTGTTTGTATTCTTTTGTGATGGTCATTACACTATCACTTTCAGTGTAAAAGAGAACTCAATTCTTGAAAAGCAATAGGAATTCTTTATTTGGGATGCTGGCCCTGGAACCGGTCGAAATCTAGCAAGAGGAATAGCTTTCCCACTGAGGTAATATGCATCAATCTTGTCTGTTTGTTTGAAATGTAGTGAGATGCATTTAATGTTACTTACCTCACACAGTATGTCCAAGCACTTCATGATGTCTGTGTTTTCTTTTGTTAATTATTTTGTACACACAGCTTTCCACTTACTCAAATTACAGTATTCCTGGATCACTGACCTCTTAAAAATGCTTTCTGCAATTCCCAGTACATATTCAGGAAAATGATGCAGGAACAGGGACAGATCAACTCTTCCCTTGAAGGCAACCAAAGGCTGTGGTACTCAGCACCAATTCACAAGGCATTGGCATAAATTAAGTGGGAATTGCAGAGGCAGGTGGACCTGCAAATTGCACAGTGCTTCTGATGCCTGAGCGATAATTAACTACAGGGATCTGAAACAAGATGGTTTCATTTGCAGACTGTTTATTTGGTAATTTATTCTAATGGAACTACTGTGTGGCTACAGTTAGCAGAGTGGTAAAGATGGTGTGGGAAGGAGGAGGAGCAGTGACGGACCATCAGAGCTGAATGGCCATTCTTCACGCAGTGCAAGCAGTGTTCCTGGCAGCTGGTGTGGCAAGGCATGAACAGGATTGCTCCTTCACTGAAGAGGCTTTGCTGTCCAGATACTCATCACTTCGCTCTTCAACCAGTCAGAAGAGCAAAGCTAGTGATCTTCAGTCTGAAGAGGAGGAGGATGTACTAAGAAATGTTGGCTATACACAAGAGAAAATAGATATTCTAAGCTGTGTAAAAGTTAACAATGGGACATCCATCCTCACTGTTTGACCCAACTCTAATCAATTGCTTGGTGGAGAGGACTGTTATCTTTACAAAGTCTTGGAAAAAATGGCTACAGAAAGTGTATGAGTCCTGTTGCAGGCTGGCTGGGAAAAGCGCAGTAGGTGAGGATATTCAGAAATGTGTGCTTTTACTATAAGTACAGTAAGTAAGCCAGGAAGTATTTGTTTCCAGACAGGTTTGGACCCTGTTACAGCTACCTTTTCTCAGTGAAGAACCAGTCACAGGCATCTGAGCAGAAGAAAGGTTTGGTTTTTTACCTGAGACTGCACAGCTCTTGATTATTTGAGAAGAGGGAAAAACAGTCGGTCTTCCGGAAGTCTGTGATGTGCATGATTGCTGTCTACAATATTTTCCATAGCTTCTCTGAAGTAAGAGAACTGTACAGACACGTAGGCAGCTAGGGAAGGTGTCTGAATTGGTTGAAACATAAATGACCTCTTACTCTGATATGGGGTTAATTGTAAATGTTTTTCATAAGCTAATATTTCTTTACCTGCTGTATAAGAGGTGGACGATAGCATTTAATGTCAAAAAAAAATCATATAATGTTAATTTTGCAAGTTTAGAAAACAGGTTATTTCTTTTACTGTCTGTTCATTGACACCATTTTCTTCTATTTTATGATAGTTTGCTAATGAGTCTAATATTTTCATTATTGAAATATTTTATTGTTAAAGGTTCTTCAAGACAAGTACAAACAGAAGAATGGTCTTTTGGAAGTGCCGGTAACCAGTCAAGCAATTGCTCCAGCAAACAGCAAGATGAAACTGATAGCTACAACAAGGATATGAGAAACATGTTGATCAGATACAAAACCAGCAGGAAATCAATGGCTACACACATTGAAAGCTGGCTGAGGGAGGAAGCGCTCCTGAGTAGCTAGAAAAGGTACCTACTTAAAACAACTCATGCAGTATCTGGTATAGAAATAAAAAAGATAGTTTTCAGATGGATGCACCCCAAGAGTTCATAATGCAGGACCCTCTGAGCTGCGGGCAATTCACGTGTTGTTCACCCTCTCTGACAAACAGAGCCTGAAGGTACACACTCATTGCCCCACTTTACTTGCCAGAAGTGGAAGGTGTTCACGTTTGGCAGAAGTCAGGGTCTGGACTGCAGACTCAGGTCTAGCTTCCGGTACTAATCCTATTGAAGAATACATTTACCACTGCATTAAAGATTGCTTAGTAATTCTGGAGTGGACTTAGCACTTAGCAATTCAGAAGTCAAATCAATTGCTGATAAAGTTGTAGATCGGTGCTTACATTTATTTTGTCTTCTGTCCTCCTCTGGATACAGCTCAAAGCAGTTTTAATTAACCCCAACTTAGTGAAGAATGAACGTAAATCCATTAAAGAAATTTTCTGTTTAAAAAGTCATGATGTTGCTTGTATGAATGGGGCATAGCAGGAAACCCTGCTTAAGTAGTAAGTATCCATGTGTGCTCCCCATCTTCTGTATATTGCAACATGAATGGATTTTACAGGTTTTGGAAGAATAAATATTCCTTATTCAATATGCCCAAGTTTAAATGAAGGTTTTTGTGGGTATTGCAGAAAAGGACCTCTGTTTTCTTGTTTCCTAGTCCAATGGTCATTTTTCCTCTATCTCATATGTTATGTAACAGACTTTACTACTACTACTACTACTACTAATAATAATAATAATAAACTTGTGCTTTTGGCATAAACTTCCTTTATTTTTGTCTTGGCTTAAGATACTATCTGGGACATTTCTGCATCTAAAAAAATACATCCCAGAAGTTGAAGTGGCTTTTTGAATATCATGATTTACCATTGTACTAAGGAAGATCTGAGTTTATCTTTGTCTCCTGTCTCCTACAGACATACCAACGTTTCTGTTTATAGTGTTTCTGGTTTTCTGGTTTTACATGATTTAATAAAATCAACACAGCAAATTTTAGAAGTCAAAATAAAGTAGAACAGTCATATTTGCCATTTGAATATTGACACTGACATTAGGAGGAGTCAATAGCTGTTAATTTTTTCCTCACCTTGAAGAAAGTAAACTGTTAAAGAACAGACTCAGATGTTAAACTATTTACTGTAATAAATTTCAGCAGCAAAGCAACAACAAGTAACTCAACTTTTCATCAAAAAGCAAGTTTTCACCTATGAGGAAAAAAATTGTTTGCAAATTTTGTTTCTCAAATTAGTCCCAAAAATACACTAAAATTTTTGCAATTTCATGTATGTATATTTATAGCGTATTGTTTTGTTACTCCAAGTATCCTTTAGAATATCTTGAGCTATAATTATCAGAACTATTCTATGAATTTCATTTGACAATTGAATCAGAGTAAATCTTATTTATGCTGGGAAACGAATATACTTGGTTATGAAGATTCAGAACTTTATACACTAGTCAAAGCGTCAGTTGGTGTCAAGCTTCTCTGATCTTCCAAGGAGTAAGATTTGGGCAATATTTGTTCTACTGAGAGATGCAGAGTGATTCCAGATGTTTGACCAAAACATGAAAAAAGATTAATACGTTGTGATGGAAACTACCTAGCTTGTGCCAAAACTGTGTTGCAACTTAATGGAAAGTAACAGATGGAAAAAAAAAAAAAAAACACAATATGAAAAAAAAGAACCAATTATGTAATGAAGTAAAAATTTGTCATTTCTAACAATGGGTGATGAATGTTTTAAGAAATAAAGTCACCACTAGTATAATAACCCAAGGACCAGGAACTGATATGGATATCGTTATAGTTTTTTGCTCTGATAAAAAATAACTTTGTCAGCCTTTGACAAGAAAGAGAGAAGATTTGAAAAGGCCTGAAATGGACGTGGCACAAATTTATTGTTCCTAAAACAAAAGCATCCCAAGGAAAACACAGTCTCAAGCTGTATAGAGACCATCTAGAGAAATATAGGAAAAGATACAAGATTTTTGAGAAGGATGATATAAGAAACCTTCAGTGTTAATCAGCATGACAGTAAATCTTGCTGTATGTAATGTTAATGCACTACAAGAAAAGAAGAGATGACCCTGAGAATGAATGCATTTCAAAGTAAATGAAGTTTAAAATTCAGATTGAGCAGAACATCCACAACCTTCAACTAGCAGGAATCTTTTTCTACCATGCAGTACAATGGTTTTTGGTTTCTCCAAGAGTAAGCTTCTATTTTAATGCCTAAGCTCACCTCACTGTGAAGTTGCTATTGCAGGTACCAGAAAGATCCTTACTCTGAAACAGCCTGGATGACAGTTCAGTATTAAAAATGTAGATTCTTTTCATACTGAAACATATTTTCAGTGTAGTTCAGTGTCTAAAAATCAGTACAAACAAAGATAACACAGTAAGCAACCCTAAACTGTTGACAATTTGAATCTTGCTTGGAAGCTGGATGGGAGGCAATTAGCTGACTAGTCTGTTTGGGCCAATAGATATTTTTGTTCAACTACATTAGAATTACCTTTGTCCTTGCAGTGTTTTTCCTTCCACCAAATGATAACAATAGCCAGGATGCTGGAATACTGAAGGCATCTATCATGTAAGAAGGCTCCTTCTGAGTGCGCCTCCAGCACTGGTTTATCTTCCATCTTCACTGAAAGTGGTTACAGATGCTCCATTGTTGATTCAGTGCTTTTTTTCCATCATACTTTTGGACTCCAAATGCTAGAAAGAGCTGTATTTTTAAATTTTGCATGCAGTTTCATGAGCTTCTTGCTTGTACAAGCACAGCATTGACTTTTCCTATGAGTGATTAATGTGGAGAATATCCAGAACCACTAGTGTGGATGAGAGCTTTGAAGGCTTTTTTTTTTTTTTTTTAGGGGATTTGAAAGTCATGACTGCAGAGTGGAAATAACACTTCTGGCACTGCTGGCTTTCTTGGCTGCTGGTCTTGTCTGCTCACCTCTCCTAGATCTTGGCTCTCCCATACTTGGCCCTAGTTTCTGCTCTCTTCTGGTGAGCAGTAAAGTTTCAAAAGACTACTACTGGGAGGTTTTGAGACATTTCAAATCTTCAGGCAGAATTGTATTTCCTTTGCCCTTTGTAGGGACTGCAGCACTCTACAGACAATGGCAGTGAAGGCGCAGATGCTGGTAGTGATCACTGGGCACTGAAATGAAATTTGTAAGCGCAACATGAACAGCGCATTAATTACAAGGCCTGTTTAGAAGAGGCCATTATTTCTTCGGATGGGTGATTGTGAATGAAGAATAAGTGAAGGAAGCATTTGTTTACTTCTTTGGTTCTTTTTTTTATACGTTCCTAAAAAGGAGCATCTGTCCTTTTGCATAGTGTTTTTATTACAGTTTAAAAATGATTATGCAAAGTGACTCCACAGGGCATCTCCTGTAACCAATAATAAATACACAATTATACATAGAAGGATTCTTTAAAGTCCACCCACTTCCTCTTTAATTGTTGGAGTACAATGGCATGTTTCTTCCTTGCTTCCCATCTGTCTGTAATATTACTACTAAGACCAATGCATCCACGTTCTTCAGTTGCATATCAATATGGGGTTATTCTTTCCTGGAGCTGCTGCAGAGACAGTATAATGAAGCCCCAAAACCAGGATTGCATATGGTCTAGTTCCCAGTGCATCGTCTCACTGCATAAACATGTCGGGAGATGGTCTTTGCACTCAACAGGTGTGTTGGTCTGCTGGCAACTTTAAAACCCAACATTTTCAAATCACCTCTCTGCCTAATCATTCTGTGATGAGTTTGTAAGCTTCGAGACTGTTTATGTCTGCTCCTCAAATCACTTTCAAGTGTTTGTTTTTTTATGTTTATATTATCTGGGGTAAAACAGGCATTAAATCATGTACTGTGTGAAAATACTTTTTTTAAAATCTTGACTATAAATTGAGTACAATTGGAGGCATTGTACCCTTGGTCTATGTTGGGTTTAAGTGAAACTTTATGTACATTTCAGGGTCTGTACATATGCATAAAAACTCAGAATGCTGTGACAGAATCACCGAGACCCTTCCTTTCACCCTCCTTCCCAAAAGCAGTAACAGTTCAGTGCTTCATCTTAAAGCATTTTTTATCTAATTGAAATTTTCCAAGCTCACAAAATTTGGCAGCAGGCAAATGAAGATATTTGTGACTCCTGATGGAAAATCATTTTCCAATAAACATTCGAGTATATTTTCATGCTAGTCAACATGACGGGTGTGTGGAAACCTCAAAAAGATGGCAAAAGCTTTTTTGCTTGACCTCTAACTCTTCATGTCAGATTTTCCCTTTACTTGAAGCAAGTGAAAATCATGTTGTTTTGTGTTCAAGCACAGAAGCATATAATAGAGCAATGATTTCTTCCCCCTACCCATGCTGTGATCTTACATGCAATGCTTTTTTTTTTTTTTTAAGTCAAATTCAGGCTTCTAGACTTGATGATACATTGTATCACCCCTTTAAGGTGTATACTTTCCCACTTTTTTCCCTCACTCCCTGCCGTGTGGTGTTTTTGCCTGTTCTTCCAATTAACTTCCCCAGGGGTGCCACCAGACACCTGGGGGGCTCAGCTGTGCCCTCAGGGTGCGGCTGCCAGAACTTTCTGGAACCTTACAGAAGCGGCGGGACCAGGAGTGGGGGGGTGGCCCCACCCTCTCCTCACAGAGCGCCTCAGGCCCTCAGCCAGTACCAGGGCACTCAGAACGGGCTCCAAATTTATCCTCAGTCCCACCATGCTCCCTGGCTCCTCCATGCAAGGCGTGTTCAGGAGCAGCCCCAGCCAGCTCAGCCCTGTGTGGTGACCCCCAGCCACTGCTTCGCCATTGTGACTGAAAGGAGATGGCGCCTGCAGGCTGCCAAACTGAGGCCAGCCGTGCTGTCTAGCACACAAAGGTAAGGATTTCCCAGCTGTGGGGAGCAATTTGGGTGCAAAAGCCTTTCTGTGTCATGAGGTAAACCTGGAGGAGCTGCTGATGAACAATGCTCCAGGTAGAGAGGGTTGGTGGTGAGGAGTGGCCCCAGGGTCAGGGAGGGATGGGGCACTCAGTGCTGTGCTGTGGGGTTGTGAGGGGAAGCACCTGTGTTTATCACCTCGAGCTGCTGCCTGAGCTGCTGCGAAATGAGGAATGCCAGCCTTGGTGAGCAGAGGCAGGAGGAGTAGTATCCAGGAGCACCATGCTAAGGTAAGTCCTCTTAAAAATTTTGTGGAAGAAACTGTCTGGAAAGTTGTCTGTGGCCCAGCTGCATCTGGGCACACAATCCCTTTCTTTGCTCTCCCTTGCACACACAATGGGGCCCTTCACAGCAGGAGCTGGGGCTCTGTCTGTGGAGGCAATGCATTGTCCGTATGCTGGGTGGTCCCTAAAGCCTTCGAGGTCTGGCTGTGCGGTTGGGTGTTGATGCCTGGATTTGGGCCACGGAAGGACTGTAGAGGATGTTTTATTCTCCAAATACTTGATTTTTAACTTGTTTTAAAGTGCTGTGTTGTAGCCAGGGGTATTTCAAATTGTATATTTAGTCTCATTGAGGCCTGGTTTGCCAGGTGCAGGCATAAGCAGTTACATGAAGTGACATAAAAGCAGGCACAGGGAAGGAAGGTCCCCTGTGTGGCCAGCCACACGCTTGGGGTGCTGTGCAAGCAGAAATGGTGTGCTTCTGTTTATGACACTGCAAGATTTTAAGCTGCCTTCCAGTGTGATAAGCTGTGTGATGAGTTTAGGGCTCGGCTTTGTGAGAAATCGCATATTATTCACACAGGTTGTGAGTCATCCAAATCAGAGTTTTAAAAACAAACAGGAAGTACAAAAGCTTGTTGTAAGAAGTAGCTTTGGTGTAGACAGTTAAATATGTTTGGTTATTTAATATCTATGCAATCTAACCTTACATCTTAATTCCTTAGTCTGCGCCTATTTGTTATCTCTGTGTAAATACAAGAGCAATCAAAAAGCAGTTGTGATTCAAATTAAGAGTACTTTTAAACATATGATAAAGGAATTGCTTTGCATTTCGAGTCTCTGATGCTCTTGCAAAGGATAGGAGTAAAGGCACTAGCAGCAGATGGCAAAAATTTCCAGCAACAGGCAGTATGACATCTAAGTAGAGCTTTCCCAACGCCCCTGCTGTGGCAGCAGATGGAGAGATTGGCAAGTAGGGAGGACGTTACTTCCATGGCGTGCACTGCTCCGAAAGACCGGCTTTGCTGGGGTGAGCTGGGTTGGCAGAACAGAGCACACTGCAGCAGCCAGGGCCGAGGGGAGAGTAACAAATGCTGAGAAGGGGATTCCAAAGGCACCACAGAAATGTAGCAAAACTTCTAATGGCATTTTGAGGTTTTCATTGCTTTTGACCTTTTGTGACCTTTTTCCAGGGCAAAATATCAGTACTGTGGCTTTCCATCAACCCGCATGCACACACATACACACAAAGGCATTTCAGCATTCTGTAAACCTCTGCAAAACATCCAGAAGCTTCAAAATCTTTCTGTGCCCTGTTGTTTCTGGGACAAATCAAACTTAAATATCTGAGCACATCATTCAGATAATTGCTGTCATCTGTACTTGCTAGCAAAAATGTTAAAATAATGTTTAATTGTGCTAGAAAAAGAACCCATTTTTCTTCTGCTACAACTTTGATTTCATCAGAACTGGTAGAAAATGATTTTTTAATGAAATCTTCTAGGTTAGTTCTCTTACATCATGCCTTATATACCCCCTCCTGTTTTCTTGCAATTCACTTAACCCATCCAAAATAATAAAACTTTTCTATCTCTTCACAACTTTATAAGTAATCTCTGTAGCTCTGACATTTGAAATTGTGGTTCCAGCAGTCGGATTAGTATGTGGAAATGTCAGCTTTTTGGCCTTGTGGTGACTAGCTAATTATTATTAAGGGCTTTGGAACGATATCCTTAACTGCTAAGAAGTACAAATTAAAAGACTCCCAAATGAATTAGTTATAAACATTGAGGATTTTCTAAGAGTTGTTGATTGATTGCATTGCTGAATATTGAATATGTTTTAATAGAAATAGCATTTTCTTCTCTGCTTTGCAAGCTTTACTGTCTGTGTGGAAATGAAGTGTCTTTCGGGTAGTTATGGGGCTGGCACGTCTGATGTGAATCCCCTATTGCACCTGTAGAAAAGTGTGCTGGGACTTCACAGTGTGTTTGGTGCAGTGAGAAAAGGTGTGCTTCTGTTGTGCTGTGAGAGTGGTATAGGGGAGGTTAATGAGTTTCTGGTGTCGACGAGGAGCACAAGGACAGCTGCAGCTCACATGTAGGTCATAAGCAATAAAGGAAACTTCTGTGTGAGTCTCACTGATCAAAGATTATTTTTTTCCTTTGCATGTAAAGCTGTAGTGTGTCAAAGTTGCTCTTATTGAGTTCATACAATACACTTGTAGCTTGCTGAAACTCTGTCTGAGGACAGTGACCTGTGAGTTGTGGTTTAAAATCTGCCGCTGAGCTTTGAGGTGCCCAGAGGCACTGTCTGGACTCATCAGGAATCGTGAAGCAGCTGTATTTCATAAGAGTCTGGAAGCTGGCCGGGTAATAGCCTCACAAAACAACATCGTTCTGGCTCAAATGATGAACTTCGTTAGATCATTATAGCCACACATATTAAAGAATTTAAAACAAGCTTTTACAAGATTACATAAAAATATCACATGTTTAGAGGTTTTATAACTAGTGAAGTCTGAGAAAATTACCTACTGCTTATTAAACTTTCTTCCATCCTCAGAGTTCCATAGTCAACAACACTGGAGTACTTTGGCTATTGCTCTCTTATATTTTAACCGAAGAAAATAAGTTAAACATTTTGGTAGTTTGGACATTTCAGTAACAAATAACTGTTTTATATGGTTTGTGGAATTGCAATAACTTCTGCTTCTGTGTTTTTCTTTGCTCATATGGTTCATGTAATTTCAGGAAGAAAGGTAAAAGACTTGAGATGTGGTTAGGGGAGTCAGTGATTGTTTTATTTCTGCGATTGTCCTATTCTAAATAAATTTAGGTATTAGGAAGTTGTTTTTTAGGAAAATAGTGAGTTGGCATTGAATCAAATGCAGTACAGTAAATAGAAGTTTTAGTGCAAACAACAGGAGATGCGGCCGAGTTTAAGGTAGATTAAGAGTTTGGCTAAAGCTGATCGTCAGAGTTAAGATAAGCATGTGTGGTTTTGCTTGTTTTTACCACATAGAAGTTTAGTTTTTGTATGTTTGGTTTTGCATGTATATGTGATTGTGGGATTTTAATGCAGGTTTCTACAACATGCTACTTATTTATTAAAATCAGAAGATTAGCTAATGATTGATCTTTAGAGGTCTTGAAGTTGTAGAGGATGAGATGCCCTGTTTGGTGTAAGCAGATGATAGTATACCTGAGAACAGCCACGGTGGGGTAGGTCAAGGTTCATCTGGTCCAGGAGTGCGTTGTCAAGAGCCAAGAATATTCCCTAGAATTTCCTTTCGGACTCTAGCAGATTACTCAGAGGCTTCCAGACAACTGGATCAGTTTTTATTTTGATAGTTATGTTGAGAAGATGGGGAAAAAAGGTCCACAATTTAATTATCTAAATGTCTTTTTTCAAAGTGCATCTGAGGATTGTGCCTGGGGCAGCCTGGCCCTCTCTGGGGGATCCGTCCCTCTCTGCCTGCTTTACGGGCAGGGGCAAACTTCCATTGCTGACACAGCCTTAACCGAGCTTCGTTAGGCAAACTTGGGACTTCTTTTTTTTTTTGGTCTTTTTTGATATTTTAAAGTGTTGACCTCATTTTTTGATCTTCCCAAAGATTGCCTGAGTAAAATATATGGGTGAATGTCGGGTGTGGGAGAGACATGTTCACGTGTTACTGTGTTGTCCCCAGAGTGAGAAAGGGGTGAAACAAACTCTTCAGTGGCTGAGGCCAGGCTTGTTCCTTGCTGATACAGGTTGCAACACTTGCCCCATGAGTGATGCCCTTGTGATACAATGCTGGGAAAATGTTCTTTCTTTCTTTTTTCTTTTTTTTTTTTTAGAAGAAAAATGTTGTTTTTGTTATTCAAGTCTACAAGTTTGCTTTCAAGTTCTTCATGAAATCTCCAGAGCTTCCCCTTCCCAACCAATGCAGCCCATGATTTGCAGCTGACCCCTGTGGGGTGAAGTCATCAGGAGAAAGTTCTTGTTTTCCTGTATCTGCTTTCCAACACAGCCTTGTTGCTTTATTAATTTTACCGGCTTAGACATGTGTTTTAAGTCTGACTTACGTTATGTTAGGAAATCCTCCCACAGCACAGACCTTTCTAAACATTGTTGGCTTACGGGAACAAGATCATTCCCATTGCACGCTGGCCTTCAGAAACAGGCTGACGTTTGTGCGCAGCAGCCACATGCACCAGGAGGCAGGGCAGCTCAGTCCCCTTCCTGTTTGCAGAGTTGAGTGAAAAACAACAACAAAATAGAACTGCTATTGTCTGAGAGAGGCCTTTCTGCATTAAAATGCACATCAAGACTGTTTTTAATTAAAAAATAAAGACAGACGTGTTTGCAGGCAGGAGGCTCCTGAGAGCCTTGCACGCAAGTGTGGAGGAGGTAGACAATACATTTGTGTCTGTTAGCCTGCCCAAAAGAACCGGGCAGGAGTGTCCGACTGAACGACTAACAGGCAACGCTGTCCCCATCCACCAAAAAAAGAAGTGAAAAACTTGGGGGGAGTATCTGGCATTTCTCTGAGGAATGCACTAATCCCCACCGTGGTGCGAGAGCACTTCACGACCGCACACTGGCACTCGTTTGCTGCGCTCGCTGCCAGTTTCCCTCCCACGCGTGCTCCGTCCCAGAGGTAATGTGAGTCTGGATGCTGGACAGCTAATCAACTGTAGGAAAATTAACAGTCTGGAGACAGTTCCTCTGTTGCGAGGTGCTTGCTGTTTAATAAAACGCAGCACGTTGTCACGTATCGCATACTTACACGACCCTGCTGGCCGCCTGCTCTGTTGGCTTTTGTTTTTGGCTGGGTTTTAGCATTTCTCGGAGTTGAATTTCTCTCTTCTGTTGCTGTTGCCGAGGGGAGGATGGGTGCGAGTTCGGTGCTGGGGAAGGCAGCTGAGGTCCTTGACTGCCCTGCATTTTCCCTGGGGGTCAGCAAGTTCCTCTGGTTATCCCTGGGCGCCAGCTGGGAGAGAGACCTGCCTCATGGAAACTGCATTGCAACCCATTGGTGGCTGTTCTGGGGAGAGGATGCTGAAGGGGAGGTGAAGCCCCTTCTGTTAAAGGGTGCGCAGGTTCTTCTTGTGGTGATTCTTGCACAGAAGAGAGGAGGCCTGCATGTGAGCCCCAGACCTTAGGTTGTCTGCACCTCACAGTGGTCAGGACTCTGGCATGTGCAAGCCAGCCCATCCCTTTTGAAAAATTAAAAAACAAACTGAAGTCATTCTTCTGCTATGACCAGCGAAAGATAACTCCACTGGGACGTCCGTGAAATACTTTGTGATTTACCACCTAGTGTTTGGGTAACGGCAGCACTGTCCCATTCTAGCAAGGGCAATTCGGGCAGTGGTGCATGCAGCGGACACAAATCCTGGTCAGCGGGCCGTGCCTGCGGGCCATGCGCTGCACAGCCCCTGTGCTCTGGCCCAGCTACTGCCCTGCTCGGGAGGAGCTCTGTTTGCCCCATCCAACAGGCCAACAAATGTGTACAACTGCTGTCATTCTTCCCTTCGGCTTCAGCTCACTTTCAGCATGTATCACATGCCGTACATTTATTTAGGGACTAAAACGATGCTTTTCCCATGATTAAAATATCCAGAAGAGACAGCAAACAATACACCCTGACTGTTAAGGACGGTTTTTCATGTTGGCTTTGCTGAAATATAGGAATCTCCATTACTTTACCTTTTTCTAAGTATTTTAAACCCTTTATTTTCCAGCTCCATAACATCTGAAAAATTTAGCAGGAATTTCGCTTGCTTATTTGCGGTTTCTTCCAGGCTTTGGCAGCTCTGCTAACCTTCATTCTCTTGAGCGCTGATATCAATCTTGGTAAAAACACCCACAAATTGAGCATTGAACATGTCAAGGGCTGAAGTTGCTCTCATGGAAGTTTATTTGCTAGTACATAGAGTGCTTTTAGGAACATGAAAGAAAAAAAATTCATGCAGCATATCACCTCATTGACCTTCAGCTTCGGCCCGACCCGTTTTACGTATGCTGGGGAAGTGGCCAGGGAAGCTCCTGCCAGCCCAAAGAGCTGGTTGGTGTCAAGCAGCTGTGGCAGCACATCGTTCTCTGGGGTTACTGTCATGGGCCAGAAAAGGAAGCTGCAGCTCAGAAAACAGCAGAGGCATGTGGCTGGAAGAGGTATGCAGTCTTAGGCTTGTCCAGAAACAACTGAGGTAACGTTTTAGAGGGGTAATTTAGCAAAAGGAAATCGCTGTCCTCCCACCCGTCGCATGCATGCAGGCAGGGAGGGGTGGCCAGACGGAGGCAGAGGAGGGGGGATGTTTTGTAATGACATGGTAACGGTGTTGTCTGGAGAGCAGCAGAGACTTTGTCACTGTCTCAAAATAAACAGATGACTTTGGACATGGGAGAAAATACAGCAGCTCCTCAAGAAGACGTCAACTGCTGCCGTCAGCAGAGCTGCGCTCTCACTGCAGGAAAAGCAGAGCCTCTCATCTGGAGATGAGAGCTGTGAGGAGAAATTATTTTCTGCTCTTGGCTTCCCAGCCAGGCAGGAGAGGAGTCCCTGGGGTCCCAGCCACTGCCTGTCCTGGTCCAGTCAGCCCCTGGGGACCGCTTGCTTTTCCAGGCAGAAACACCTCTGAGGAAGGATGGTGTGTGAACTGTTGCTTTTATGTGCTGGAGGAAAAATCACTACGAAGTCTCTATGGTTATATCCACTGCTAAGGAACAAATGGAAAATATCAGCATGCAAAGAATTTTAATTGTTAGGGTGTTAACCTTTCCTCACCAATGAAACCAGTCCTGGCGTGCTTCAGCTCTTGTTAGGGAGCCAAAATATAGTCCCAATTCAATGTAAGCCAATGTTGTATTTTATTAGGAACTTTTATACCTTAACATTTGTCTTAGGTGATTCTTTAAAGTCCTGTTGGCAAAGCAGACGTTGTAGCAGCCATCTGAGAGGTGCAGGATCTCAGGTGTGTTCCTACAAGCTCAGCAGGGCTGCCCCCACCTTGGGGAAATGCTTCATCATGCTTCTCCTTAGTGGTGCTGGTCCATGGTGGGTGCTGAGATTTGTCAGTGTGGCCTTTCTCAAAGCTAGGCTCCTCACTGAGCCAGCCTGCTGCTCCGCTTATAGCAAAAATGTTAAAGTACTGACTTTATTTTATTCTTCACTATTATTTTTTCTCCATCTCAGGGTTGCAGGCACAGCGTTGCTTGGTGTTGGTTTCTGACAGTATCTCAAGGGTGCAGAAGGTGTTGTGTTTGCAAGGCCTGCACATCTCTGTGCTGCAGAGCTGTGCATCTGTGTGCCCCCAGGGAAAGCGCGGGGAGAGGGCTGACAGGGGAAGGGCAGGGCAGTCCCCACTGAGAGGCTGACAAAAACATATGCTTGAGTTTGTCTCTGGGGCTGTGTTGGGCTCTGACTGCAGAAACTTGGAGTTTTCAGCATCTGTGAAAATGTATACCATTCCTCTATCTGCTCCAACAAAAATAGTCTGCTCTCCATACGTTATAGGGGCTGGGTTTGTTCAGCACCTAAATAAAGACAGAAGTGAATTTTCTGCACATCATGAAGCATGTAGTTCCAAAGAATTTCTCCCTAGGTATTCCGAGTCCCGACAGGGTCTGTTCCCTTCTGATTGCTATATCCCAGGTATCTAAAGCTGCAGTCACACAGTATTTGTTATTTGTCCACCTGAATCGCTTCTAATGGGCCCAGGTCTTCTGCAGTTGGGGCTGATCCTCTGACGGCAGTGCTGCATGCTCCAGCTGTCCACATCTGAATCAGACAACTACAAATTTGCCAGGCATTTGATCTAGGTCTCGATCTGAAACTGAGTATTTTAGAGGTTGTTTTTTTTTGTTGTTGGGTTTTTTTTGCAGCCTATCAGGATAAGTATGGCACAACATTGATACAGGATTTTAGCTTGCAATTAAGAAAATCCAAGAGTCTTGTGAGCTTTGAAATATTGTCAACTCCAGTTGCATCCCAGGGTTGGAAGTGGAAGTTTTGACCCGCAGATGTTGCAGTAGTGAGGGCCATAACCCTCAGACCTTTTAGCTTACAGCAAGTAACAGGTGCAGGCAAAAGCTTGTCAGCGGCTTTTGTGCCCCAGCGCATACAGAGTTTTGGTTTGAGGATAATATTGGGATAAAGGTTGGGTCACAAAGCAAAGACTTTCCCTGCTGCTCTGCTTTCCTCTCCTCCTGTTTCCACATGCCCTTCCCATGTGCCACCGTAGCTGGCATTTTGCACAAGTGCAAACCAGAGTTTTTCTTTCAGTACCCTGGTGTTCTGTTAAGGCTCGAGGGATATCTGGGACTGCATGGCTGCAGTTCACCTGGGATCAGGGCAATTCCTCCAGTGCGCTTTAAATCCTACAGATGTTCCCTTCCAGCATTTGTGGCTTGTGGAGAGTTTAAAAACCAAGACTTACTTAAGCATTTATTCAAGTCCTTCCAGCAAAAGTCAAGCATGTGCTTGCTTCCTTCTTGCGTTCCTATTGCAATATTTTGGGCTCCCCAGACAGTAAAAGGCAAATTAGTTCACCAAGTCCCATGGAGCATCCACATCAAAAAAAGGTTGGTTATTTTTAATGTACCTCATGCTGCTTACACCACTATACTCTCCACCTTCCTGATTGCCTTCTTACAACGCCAATTTTCCTGAAAATAACTAAGACAAACTCTGTGAATACTTGGCTGTAAAGGTGGCGGTGGTTGTTTTTTTTCCTTTTTTTCTCCCCATAAAGCAGGAAAGAACAAAAATCTGTTCTCAGTTCCTCTACTTAGGTGTGAAACTTGCCAGACGGCTTTCATACCCTGTAGGCGCTCAGTTCCCAGGAAAAAGCGTAGTTTGTCTCTACAGTAATGAACAAGCTTTTTTAGATGTTAAGGCTATAAGAAGATAAAAGGTTTTGCTTATCCAAGTGAGCATTTCCACTGCGTTATCTCATTATTGTATAGTCACCTAAAAGGTCAACAGAATGAAAATCAATGTAATAGACTGATGTATTTAGTGAGCTACCTTTATACATACTTAAAAAAAAAAAAATAAAAAAAAAAAAATCACCCACAGTAACTCCAAGAGTGGCTTAAATGTTTTTCTTCCCTTCAGCCTAGTGTGGGCTTCCCAGTGTCCATTCCCACAGCAGTTTGGATAGAGCACATGTGGACAGCGATGGCTTGACTAAACCATTGATACAAATCTTCAGCAATCCTCTAGGTGACTGAAATTCATGAGATGTTTTTGAAATAACAGGTATCATGGGACCAAATTTTCTTTTGATGGACACTTTTCAAATTAACCTGCATGCAAAACTTGTATGTCATTTGGAAATGAAAATGAACCCAAACTTGGGAACTGGAATACTTCAAAATTTCTCTCTGCTCAAAACCTCTACCAAATGCCTCTCTGTTAGTTTCTCTCTACAGACAGGCTGGGAATGGACTTTACCAAACAGATTTTTGCCTGAGGAGCAATGTCTTCAACACATTTGCACTCGCCTTTCAATCTGAGGCACTTACCTAAATAGCAGCTTGGTTAATGGGGGGCTACTTGTTATTTGCGCAACATTTTTGTAAGCAATAAGGCTGGTAAAGACCTAGCAAGTTCTGAAAGGTTTTTTGACCTGCAGAGTAAGGACACAATTGAATTTGGTTATGCAGACCTCAACAGTGCCTTCTGTTGGAGCAGCACTTGCTGTGAGCATGTCTGTTCTTTCCACCCCAGTGCTGGGCCGAGGCAGCTCCTGAGCAGCCACATTTTTGTTTGTGGCTAAGCTTACGTGCCTATAAAGCTAGTGTGCTCTGGAGGACCTGTGTACAGCATGGTCTCATCGGGCACGAGGCCGTGTCAACAGTGGTGGTGCAGGCCTGAGCACCATGGGTACCTCAGGGCCTGGTGCTGATTGCTGCAGGGCCCTCCTCTGCCAGGCCTCAGAGCAGCTCTGAGGTTTGGGACTTCTTGCTTGAGAGTGCTGTGAATTGCATGCTGTGGTACTGCCCTGAACTCAGAATTTCTGCTGTTTACTATTAACAATGGAAATATGTTGGTATTGGTGTGAAAACTTGCTGTGCTTCCAGAAATTATGTCAAGGGACAAATTCCCATGTTATCAGCAAGGAGTTTTGGTTTCTTCTCATTTTTAGCATAGCTGTGTTTCATCAGGACTATGGGATAACTTTCTAGACTGAATTCTCTTCTTTTGAAATATTCTGCATAATTAAAATTGCACAAGTCTTTCTGTTAAAGAAAAAAATCACAAAACATGCAACATTATAAATAAAAACTAAGTGTAAATATTGTAGATATTTTTTGCACACACAAAAAAAGTTCCTGGTCCATTTGGTTCTTATCCAGTTTTCTCCACTTGTTGGGAAGCTTTCATGGACTTGATGCCACACTTCTGCACGCACTAAGGAAGAAACGATATCCCTGGGATAAGGAATAAGCTGCTTACAGGAGTCTTAATAGTAGTTGTTTCTCTTTTCTGGTGGAAGCCCATTAGAGGCATGTTAAAATGTTTTGAGCACTTTACGGTCTTCTGCTTTAAATACAGTATTTAGAGCCTTAGAGAAAGGAGCGAGTGAGATTTGCCTTGTAATCCAAGACAGCCTCCCCAGTGTGCTGTTCCCTCCAGCGTGGTTTTGTGATCACCCCCTCTGGCTGCTGCAGGGACCAGGGCAGTTTTGCAGCCCAGGTGGTTTATTCCTCATCTGAGAAGTGGAAATCCCCACTGCAACGCTCGCACAGAGCAGAAGTGCTGCCCCTTACAGAAGGGCCCTTTCCCCGAAATACGTATGCCAGCCCCAAGTCCCCTACAGCTTTGGGTTTTCTGGTACGGCACAGTGCTGCTCTCTTTGGGAGCTGAAGGGCTGCAGTGGTCCAGTGACAGCTTCCACCAAAGGACTTTTCTGGGTCTGAGGCCTGATGGGTGAGCAGATGGGGTGTGGGGATGGAGAGGGCACTGGGTGTAGGCATTTTTCTGCCAAAGACACTGCGCGTTCCTGCCGTGCTGCTGGTGCGCTGCGCAATGGTGTCACAGGCCCAGGAGTGCAAAGTCTGTCACTGAGAGCAGAGCTGTGCTACTTCCTTCACTCAGGGAAAAATCGTTATTTGTCTTAAATGCACTTCAGACCTTAAAGCTCAAATGGACAGTGATCCAGCAGAAGCCTTTCCACTAACCAGAGCAAATATTTTTTAAGGTTCGGGGAAAAACGTAGCATTCATTTCCCATTAAATGCACTTTTGTATTTTCTGATTTTGTTTAGGCTAGAAAATAAAGTCCTCAAAGGCTGAAAATTCTTTTTTCCCCTTCTACTTCCACCAAGACCCCCAAAAAGGAAGTTCTACGACTCTCGTAGGAAACCTCTTCTTGTGAACTTGCCAATCTGTATCCAGCTCAGGCACAGCCATGGCTTTAGTTCAACAATAAACCGGTCTCCAGCTGTTTGGGCCTGATACTAATAGCCAAGTTCACCCATTTGTTCTTAAATTATGTGCCTTTTGGGCTGCAGAGCAGGCTCTTTGACCGGCAGCTGAATGTTGGCAACCTGACTGCGAGGCTGATGACAGCCACACGGGCTCGAGCTCATAAATCCACTTTTTGGAGATATGTGTGTACTACCCAAATCAGTAAAACACCGCAGTGTTAGCCGCAGACCTCAGATACACAAATCATTAAAAAAAGACAACGTTAGCTGCCTGGTTCTGAGTTCCTTAACTACGGCATCACCCTGGGCACCGGGCTGCAATTTTGTCTCAGCTGTCACAGCCAGCTTGTCTTTGCTGCCAGTGTTTTCAAAGACTGGTGAAGTACCTGTCAGGTGCCCCGCCCCTGAGATGTGTTACTGGAGGCAGCACCCCAGGCAGACCAGGCTTTGTTAGCTCTGCCATCTCACCGTCGGTCCTGTTCTCCCCAGCTCCCTGGGTGTTTGGCACCATCTCTGCTCTCAGACAAGCTTCTCCCAGCATGGCTTTTCAGGTCCTTTATGGTGCTTCAGAAAGGACTTAACCTGGGCCTGCAGAAGCTCTTGTAGATGCTGTGAGGACTCTGGTTTGCTATTACGTGGTTTCTGAAGCTCAGTAGTCTGCTTTGTATCAATTTAATTGCATTTTAGAATGAGCCAATTTAATTAATGGTTTCCCTCAGGATATTAAATAGTAATATATCAGATTCCTTACTGAAATTTATAAACGTTAAATTGTCTCCAATTCATTTCTTTAGTCTAATTTTGTCCGTTTCTTTTAAAAATGCAATCAAGCTCATCTGGTAATATTTTCCTTTAATGAACATATGTTGTTTGATCGTCAAGATGCAAGTCACCTTGACCTCAGTTTCAATTAGCATTTCATGCTGGGTAGTACAGAATACGTGTTCTTGCTATATTATCTATTGAAAATTCACTTTTGATGTGAGGCTTTGGAAAATTCAATTTCAAATTTCCAAATAACCAAGGTTCTCAATAACCAAGGACAGCTCTCTGACAAGGAGCCTATTAAGCAGGGAAGGCTTTTACCCATAGACTCCTTAAAAATAATAGTTTCACACTGAAAAATGCTCTGCTCTGATTTTCCTCTCTGCGGTTGCTATGCCAGCAGTTTCATAGATCAGGGAGGCTTCACGTATTTTTTCCTCCCTGCAGTTGTGAAACCATCTGGGGCTTTGGTTGCATTTCTGTTGCAGTCTGGGAAACCTGTGCTTCTGAGGTGGAGGGATGACTTGCACAGGGAAGGGGAGAGGGGAGGCTGGGGTGCACGGGCCCTTCTGACTGCTGCACTGCTATGCTGAGGGTGCTTCTGCGGGATATAGCCGCCTGCACAGCCAAGGGGAAGAAGCCAAGGCTGACAGCTGGTTGAAAAAGTAGTAGGAGGATGCATAGTTTAGGTTTCCTATGAACCGGGACAGCTTTTGGAGCAAGTGTACACAAGAAAGATGGGCTTCACCTTGGCCATGCCTGGTTGGTTGCAGTTATTCTGGTGGCGTTATTCATCATTGAGGCTTATATGTTGGTTTTGTTTTGTTTTCCAAGCTAGAAGAACATTGGAAGAGTGCATAAATCTGGATGATGCATCACAAGCAGAGAAAATGATGAAAATTCTCTAATTGGGTAATAAAAATAATAGAATATAATAAAACTTGTGAAAGAATAACAAAGAACATTAAAAGTAAATAGTCCTTGATAATCACAGTACATAAAAATAGGCAGGGCAAGAAGCAAATGTAGATATATTCTATGCACAAATGCTGCAGATCCTAAACAGGAAAAAAAAAAAAAAAAACCGTGTGTGAAAAGCAGTGTCTGGTTTAAATAAGAATGTAGACACAAAAAATATGTCAAAAGCTTGGTAGAAGTGGAATGCTGTAATAAGAAGAAACAAATCATACGGCCATGACAGCTCTCACCATGAGAAGGCGTATTTATGCATCTATCATTTTTTAAGGTGTCAAGAACAACAAAACAACCCACTTGCTGTGGAATCTTTAGATGCATAGAAAAGTTACTGTAAGTACTTCAGCCCATGTTGTTCCTACAGATACTAAAACATTATAGGGAAAGAGGATTTCCTTCCCTTTTTTTTTTTTTTTGGTGGATTAATGGATATAAGTAGCTGAAGGGGGGAAAAAGGACTAATAAATAGCCAGGATCTCTATTGAGAAGCCAGAGCAAACCACTGTTCAATGAACTCATAATTATCTGGGGAAACAGGTGGCTATTGAGTGACAAAGTTTCTTGAAGATGTCAAATCACTTGGACAGTTTAAGCGGGTGTTATTCGGGATTGTTCAGGGCAGTGAGAATATGGGTTTTGCAATTCTGAGCCGCTAGATAAGAAAATGTCAGAGAACTTTGTATTGATGGAAACTGAATTTTAAGCTCAGTAGTGGCAGGAAATGCCTCCAGCAGTGCAAACTCAGAGATGAGCTCAAAATGATCTACTGGATTTTTAGGAAAGAGTTTGTAAGGTCATTAAAGGAACTTGTCTGAAAATGTAAGTTCAGTGCCACTAATGAGTATATCCAGGGAAGTTTTTCTCCCTGGTGACCAACGGGTAGGGTTTTCCTTATGTTTCTTGTTTCAAGGAAAGGTTCATCTTCATGCTATCACATTAGGTAAATGAAGCTTATTATCCATCCCTTTCACTTCTAATTTAATCCTCTGGTATTTGGGAGGGTGTGTGTACATTCCTGTTTTAAAACATGATAATCTTGTTTTTGCTCCAGCCTAGTTTCTCGTGTAAAGTTTTTGCTCTGAATCTTCTCAAAAGCTTTTGATGGTATTTGTATAGAGGTTGCTTGTTTGTTTGTTTTAGTATTAGAAATCTTGACTTCTGTGTCAGGGGTTTTTAATTATTCAGTTGAGATCTAGCACTGGTTACGATTTTATACAGTTGGGGTGATATATAGTTTGCAAATTTGGTGGCGTTTGTAGGTTTTCTTGTAAGGACTTCTTTTTGCTTTGTGGGCACTTCTTATCTATAGTAGATATTCCCAGCTTCTTCTCTTTGCTCTGTTTTCTCTTGACATGAGTAGGCTTGGGTGCAGTCTGATAGTTATGCTGGAAACAGTTACTTAATAAGTAAAGTAAAATCTGTTCCATGGAAGTTTAATTTCTGAAGGATTGTCTTTTATGAGAGGCTTCCATTCAGAGGCTGACTACATAGTGTTTAAAATTAACTTATCTTAAACAATCAGAAAAGAACCTTCTGGTTAAAAAAAAAAAAAAGGCCCCTCTCCCTTATGATTTTTGCTGTTTAATCTTTTTAAATAAATTTTAGTTTTTACACCATTATAACTTGGATGTGAATATTTAAATTGTGTTTGGACTGCTGACCAGAGCAGAAGCTACTGCAGAAGTCTCTCTTGCATTCACTGACTTGAGAATTGTGTAGGAAAATAATCAAAATGTGGTAAATCTCCATCTTCCTTCTCTGGATTATTACACACAGAGTGAAGTTCACTCCCCCCACATTCATGCTCAGTTTTGCAAACCCAAACTGCTGGGCAAGTGAAATTTATCTCCTCAAGGAACGGTTTTGGGATTCGTGCCCAAGGGCAGCTGACCAGATGCACGAGAAGGGAGGCCAACCATGGTGCAGGGAGAATGAGGGAATAGATTGTTTTATGAAATTTAAGCAGCAAAATGAACTGTAAAAAGAGTTTCTCATGCTTGGATGAAGGGTATATCTGCATATAGAAGTATTCATATTAAAATGTATTTCATACAGAAACATTTTACAACATACAAGCTTTTCCTTCTTACTGTTAAGATAACTTGTTCAGCAGATTTGTTTCCTGCAAATTTGTTCACTCTGCCCACGCAGATGCATTTGCTATTCTGTGCTGAACTGATCCACATTTAAAATAAAAAATATAAAAATAAAAATCAGAGGGTTTTTCACTGGAGTCTCTTTTCATTAGTGCCTTGCTGATAATATATGCAGGAAAAATGAAAAGAAGTCAAGTCATTTATTGTTTCATTTGAAGAAGTCGCTTAGGATTAATAAGATTATTCTTTTTCCATGAGAAGTATAATAGCTGACCTTTAAAAGAATGGTTTTATTGTTCTGACAAGATATTGAAGTACATTTTTAATGAAAACATTTTTCTAAGAATCACATTCTTAAATGTGAAAATTATAAATTATTTCATTGCGAGTGATTACTTATGCAACACCGCTGAAATCATAAACAAGAATTTAAACGGGAGAAAGATTAGCAGCCTCTCTGCTCATCTCTTCGTCCCCACCAAGGCTGGTAGAAATGTGAATGCAAGTTATAAATAAGGTAGTAGATATTTTAGAAACAGGTGTTTCTTGGTTGAATTGGAGCTCAACCAAAGTTTCAAATCTAGAACAGAAAGACAGAATTATCACTGTGTGTTAATTGCTATTTACTTAGACCTAAGCTAAAGAACAGTTGCAACTTTCGCAAATATTTGCTTTATATACGTTCTGAGAAGGAACTTAAATACTTCTGAGAATAACATTGGTTCAATTGCATTATAAATAGATCCTCTGAAAGGCAATCTCGATACCTTACCGCAGTTTATTTTCCTTTAAATAAGAAAGTAATATATTGTCCTATTTTATCATCCTTCAGAAATCTCAGGAGCATCCTCCATTAAGTGAGAGCTAATCAGAGCTGATATACACTTCCTCTTGCCTCATCACTTTGGTGTAAACCCTTGCCTTCAAGTAGGAATCAAACCATAAATAGGAATAAGTAGGAGAACTTAGACTTTCGTGCCTTCCAGTGTACCTTCTTACATTTGGGATATGCCTGTGTATAGCTCCAGTTGTGTGCTGCCTACAGAAAAAAATAGCAAGGAAAGAAAATGCCTTCCTCCTGGCACAAACAACAGAGGCTGCTGTAGGTGGTGGCTCTCTGGCCCTGTTGTGAAGATCTGTTTGGCCAAACCCCGGGGAGAGATGCACTTCCTCACCTTGGCCTGTGTTTCTCACCTTCTTCCCCTCTGTACTTTGGGCTGCCAGCTCCTGATCTGCAGTTCCATAAGAGAAAAGTTGACTGGAGGGAGAAGGAACAGCAGTTTCTGCAAGGAG
Organism: Cygnus olor; assembly: GCF_009769625.2. Classification (NCBI taxonomy): domain Eukaryota; kingdom Metazoa; phylum Chordata; class Aves; order Anseriformes; family Anatidae; genus Cygnus; species Cygnus olor. Next base: position 9,236,870 of record NC_049175.1, read on the forward strand.
ATGATGGTTGGCAATGAAGTTGTTCCTTGGAAGAAGCAGCTGAATGTGAGTGAAAATGGCTCCAGCACCAGAGGAAGCATCCTGCCACATCCTCCCAAAGCTTAAAACAAGGGAGAAGAAATACAAAATGCCATGTATAGCAAATCCCACCCTCCTCATGCTGCTGGTGGAGGCAGCGACAGCCCTGTTTCCTCCCAGCTCCCCTCCCCATTTGTGGCTCCTGCGCAGAGGCTTTCAGTCGCTGCAGGGGAGCTGTGGAGCTCCCTAAAGACCGAGAGCACTCCTCTTTCTCCTTGGCTTTGCCCCAGACAACCTTCGGCAACTTCACAGGAGTTATTTCTTATTTACATTAGTGTAAGCGAAGGGCTCGGCTGCAAAAATGCTTTTTTGAGCCTCCCATAGAAAGTTTTCTAATGACTCATTCACCATGTACTTTCTACTGCTGGACTGATGATTTGTATGAAGAGCAAAGAGGAGCCTGGGAGGGGGGGAATACAAGACTATATTATATTTCTTGAATGCCCCCTTCCTCCTCGCGGTGCACAGAGCACTGATCCTTTGCCATCCCTGTGGTGTGTGATGTTTGACTCCACGTCTTGTAGTGCACATACGTCTTGCAGAGTGGGCCTGGAAAGTGCCGAATGCATTTGAGGTGGTGGACTACCTAGGAGGAGTTCTGTCTGTCTGGAGGCCTGCACAGCCTCCCTCCTTGCAGACTTCCACTTAACCCATCTTTGGTTTGTTTTACCTCCCTGGAGAGGAGCCCAGCCCCACTATTTCTCTGGCGCCACCCTTGCAAGTTGGCTGAACCATGTATATTTTTTACGTGTGTGTGTGTATGTATTAGTTTTGGGTAAGCAAATGCAATTGTGAGAACTTTTCAGTTTTTTTTTATTGCCATTGGCAGGGTTTAAAACCATTTGAAATACTGCCATGTTGGCTTGTGCTCTGTAAGAAATGGGGGGAAGGAATCAGCGTCTGCCAAATGGAAAAGGATAAAACTGGTGTAATGATATGTTGCAATCATGCTGCAAAACCTACCACAGTAAATTACTGCTGTAACAACCTCCTTCCTGTTGCTAAAGGCTCCAGCCCAGGCTTTTTCACATCTCTTCTCGATGTTTCACTTATTGAGAGAAGGTTACTTCTGCGACCCTCAGCACTGTGCGAGCGCTAAGCTGCTTGGAGGATGGGCTGAAGGGAAGGAAGCCAGGAGGGGCAGGTGCCTGCTTTTGGCCCAGGCAATACCCGACCTGAGCATCATCAGTCCCTGGTGGTTGACCAACCTGTGCCAGTCCCAGCGCTGCTGGCAGGGCTTCCCCAGCACATTGGTCTATGCTGCATGGACTGTTTTTTTTTCCCTCAGTTTGCTTAGTGGTGGTCAGTACCGCTATTTGTAGGTCACCTGAAGTTTTCAAGGCACTGCTTGCATAGTGCAGCTATCAGCACACTCTGCACTTGCGGCAGTGGTTTAGCCAGACTCGGTGGCCTGGGGAGATCTGAGGTGGCCTGTGGGAAATGAGCTGCATCTCCTGCTTTCATCCATCTCAGACGCATGTCCTCCCTGCAGATGTTGTGCTGTGCTTGGCACGCGGTAGTGTTTTTGTGAACACTGAATGAAGGAGTGAAGACAGAGAGAGGTCCAGAAAACCGAATTACTGTCCTGGTTTCAGTGATCCTCCTAGAGGGAGGGGAGAAGGTGACAGCCTCAGTGTGGGAAAGTTTTCAGGGCTGCTCTCCAAGTTGTTTGTGCTCTGTGGAGAGAGTGGTTTGGGTCTCCTGAATCCAACTGCGTGTTTCTGAAAGAATTATTCATCTGTTTAGTGGAAGGAGGAAAGAAAGTCTGCTTTTTGAGGGGAGAGCAGTGAGACCCTGGTGGTTTCAGAGCTGTAATGTGGTGGCCCTTTGACAGTGCTTTCCAGAAAAGTATCGTACAAAACTTCATCTGAAGGTTAGCACTGAAATAGGAAATCACTGGGAGAAGCTCAGAGCTGCCTCGTGCTTAACCTCTGCAAACCACCTCGTGTGATCCAGGCTGTCAGACCGGGGACCATGGTGACATCTCTCGTGTGGGTTTCACCTCATCCTGGAGTGATGGCCACTGAGCACTGAGGGTGCTGGAGTTGCACAGAGCCGCACTAGGAGACCCTGAGAGTGGGGTGTGATGGGAGCACTCATTCCTCGAGGCACCTTCCAGGCTGGTGACCCATGGGGCTCCCCGCACCCTGTGCTAGTGTGCGTGCTTAACTGGGTGCTGCTTCAGCTGCTCCCAGCCTTTCCACAGCCAGCCCTGCTGTGCTGTTTCCCTTGGATATGAATGGAATCTTTCTATTTTTTCTTATAGGCTGTTTATACAATTAAATTTCCTTTCTTTTTTTTTAAAAAAAAAAAAAACACATCATTAGCTTCCTGTGCTTGAAGTTCACCACCACATCCTTGCATTCCCCAAGTCCCTAACCTCTGTTGCTTCCAGTAATAATAATAAAACGTGAAAAGGCTTGTTTTGTCCTCTGTACAGCTACAACAAAATGGATGTAGATTTAGCTATGCTTTTTCCCTCAGTTATCTGGCAGTGCTCGCTTTCTCTCTCTCCAAGTCTTCCCTGCGAGGAACGAGCACAGCTGATCACAGGGATAAGGTTCAGCTCAGGGAGCGTGTGCTGGCCAGGGAAATTTTTTCCCTTTGATGCCCATTGCTCCCCACCTCTGGTGTCTCACGCACGTTTTGCATTCTCCAAGCTCAAAGTCATCCGAAGGCACAGGCCAGAAGCAGCTTCTCTCCCCTGGCTGCACAGACCAGATCACCCCAAGGGGATTTTCCCTTGTTCAAGTCACCAGTGAAATATTTTGTATGGCTTAAGCTGAGGTATCCAACTATTTCCCAGCTCCAGCCAGCATGAACCAAAGGCTGTTAGGAAGAAACGCTGTCCGTTACGTTAATATGAGTAGTCAAGAAAAGCCCCAAGTAAAAGCTCTGAAAATACGGGCTGGTTTGCCAAATTCTTTCTTTCTCTTTTCTCTTGTGAGGTTAACTAGCCTTTCTCTCTTAAAATGAGATTTGATATTTATGGGAATATCTCATTCTCTGTAAAGATACTTTTTTTGTGTGTGAACAGACCAAACTACATATAAACTGCATGGAACAGATAGGTTGCAATATGTGTAAAAGAAATGGATATTTTTATATTACAAAAGTGAATGTATCTTATCCTTTCTTACAATGGATGCTCTCTATGGAAAATCCATTAAAAACAAGAAGGGAAAATAAGAAACTTTCTCTGCTGCTGATATAAAATGACAGAGGAGGAACTTTCTGAATTATAATGGGTCTAGCTAAAATACCTCCCCGAGTACTCTTTCCAAAAGAAGATTTAACAAGTCAGAAGTCCTGCATACCAACGGGATCAGTCTGGGCTACTTGGTTCAGTTTTGGATCAAGGGAATTTGGTTGTATTACTTGTGATATTAAATTCTCTTGGCTATAAGTACCTTTAATCATGAATGTCACAGCATATCCCTTTCAAACAATGTTTGTGTAATTACCCAAAGTGGAAAGCAAAGGGAGTGGAGTGTGGTTTGGTGTTGGACTGGAAAGGAATGGCACATCTCATGATTTGCGTTTAGTTTCAGTGTTGTGCGGACAAGGCATCGGGAAAAGGAAAGTGACTTGGTGCTGCCGCATGAGGGGAATATTTCTGCTGCTTTGCTAATGTCAAAGTTGGTTTCTGGCCTTTGTTGCTTCAAAGAAAATGTGCCTGGAATCACACCAGGGGTGGCCACTACCACCCCATGTCTTCATAGCAGGTAGGGAACGAGAGGTGCCTGGACACCGCTCCCCCTGTGCCACCTGGAATGGGGGCTGCTCTTGCTCCGGTCACTTTGTGTGGTTTAGATTCACTGGCTGCGAATGAGGAGAGAAGGGCTAGGTGCTGCAGCCCACTTGCCTGCATTGCTTTAATCCCATCGTGGCAGGGAGAATCATAGCAGTGAAGCCCATGGAAATGTAGATCACTGCTGCTGAAAGCTGCCTCACTGAAGGGATTTGGTTTATTATTTCTGTAAGTGTGTTGCTCTAATAACACTGGGTGTCAGGCCTGTATCCAGTGAATGAGGATTTGATCAGGGAGCGTTAGCTCCAGGAAGCCATTTTGTTGCTGTCATGGCTAATAGCTTGTCAGAGTTTCCAAGGTAATTCTGATTTTTCAGGAAACCGATTTCTTGATTGTTTTAAAATGCACTGGGCTTCATCCTGCATCAGCCTAAGGAACGTGCTTCTTTATATGCTATTTTTTGTTGGAGTACTCAAAGAAACTTTGCTTTGTTTATTTGTTTTTCTAGCTTTATTAAAGCTTTTCTTTTCAGCAGACGTGCATCCTGCCATAGGGTTTGTCTCCGTCCTTCCCCTGCTTGCGGCCCACTGCTGAGATGGACAGAGCTGTGGGTGGATGAGCGTGCAGCCAGGAGATGTTCCTGCCAGATGTGACTCCCCCCTCAGCTGCAGGAGACAAAAGGCATTTTTACTCTGCTGTACCACTAGATGGGGAAAGTGCATTTACATTTTTGGGTTGTGAAATGAAGCCAGGCAGCAGTACTGGAGCCTTTGATTGTAATGAAGCACATCAAGCGTGTCATCTGCAAGAGGTGCGTGCGGATGACTCAGACTTGCCCTGCTCTTCAGCAGCAATGCCGCAGCTCCTCTGCAAGGAACCAGGAGCTGAGCCATGCTGGAGCTTGGCTTGCTCTTGGGGAGGTACTCTGCAAAACCGGCCCTTACTGTTCCTACCCTGCCCCTGTCCCAGCTTGTCAAAGGTTTCTGTGGCATGGGGCAGCAGAAGGGTGGCTCCCTGAGACCAGGGTGTGCCCAGACATCTGTTGGCCCCTGCACACACCCCGCAGCTTCACATGGGAAATGGAGAGAGGGCATAAATGGTTCAACAAATTTCTGAAAAGAGCTCCCGAGGCCAAGAAACCATCTGGGTACCTGAGAGCTCATGGCAGGTTCAGGGCAGAAGCATAAGGCAACACGTGCTCAGGGCCTTCTCTTGCAGGTCCCTGGGATGATTTTACTTGCTGGGATCAGGGTCTGGTGCTAGTCGGTGTTTTGACTCAGTGTTAGAGTAATTCAACAACTTTATGCACTGCTACTTACAGAGTGGATGTGCCTTTTACTAAGCTGTGTAAAAATTTCCAGACTTACAAAGGAAATCCTTTTCCTTTGTAAAGCACCTTTATTTCTCTATCGCTGTGCTATTTTGGGGAGGATATTTAAAGTGGTGCAACCATCACAGAGAGGTAGCAACTATAAAAACACCCACCTCTATCTGTGCAGGCAGGGAAATGAGCCATACCACAAGAAGTTGCCTTCATGCCAGCATGCCGGAGGCTGTGCAGCTTGCTGGTGCCACCTCTCCCTGCCGGTTTCCAGCGGGCACCGGGTCTTCATGGGGTTTTGGCTGCCTCCTCACCACGCAACAGACGTGAGCCTTGTTGTTTGCTTGTCATAGCTGATGGATCCTCTTGTGAAAGCCCAGTTACCCCAAATCAATGTCAGTTCAGAAATGAGCCATAAAAATGAGTTTAAATAAGTACACCTGCATCTTTTTGGCACTTGGAGTTACTGTAAATAGCTTAGACCAATATATGTACGAGTGTTTATATCCTTTCAAATACCACCACCAAGCAACTAGAGTGCCAAATGTTTTGCAGCAGTTGTGTGCTTTATTGCTGCATGTACTTTATGAGAGGAATAATGTCTTTGGGATAGAGTCTGGAAGTCAAAGATATGAAGGAAAAGAAGATGCCTGCAGGCAAGAGTTGCAATTATCCCTTGTGTGGTTGCTACTTGCTGTTTAGGAAGACCTCTTATGTTTAACCAGATTTTTCCAGTAGGACTCTAAACTTTATCAATGGAGTAAATTGTATGGAGTCTGTTATTTCCATGCCTTTGGCTATGAGAAGTCTGTCATGTACCACAGCATGCCTGGAGATAAATATGTGGAAGTTTTTCCCTTTTGATTTGTAGAAATGCTTCCATCGGGAAAATCTTGGGCCAGTGCTCCTCTCAAACCAAGAAAGTGCTGGTACAAGAGCAGCAGCGCAGTGTGTACGCAGGGAAGTTGAGGTGCCTGGCTAGCAGCAAATCATTTCTGTGACATGAAATAGAGGTAATTTTTTTATTTCATGAAGTCACCAGCTTTTGATTTCTTATCCAGAAGTCTCGAAATGATTCATTCAGGACAAAAGAATTAGTTTTATTTTAAATATGAGGAAACAGAGAGCATGAGTGTACACACACACACAGGAACAGAGCCTCTCTCTCCCTTTCTAGTCCAATTTGTGACTCTACTTCAGATGGGATACATGTATATACCCAGGGCACCTCAATAATGGGAGACAACCTTCTTTAGGATATCTGCCCTGATTTTGGTTGGAAAATCTTCCAGAGTGCATTAATTCTTCATCTGCTGACATGCAGTATTGTGGCATGGCAGGTTGCACTGCCCAGACCCTTAAGACGAGAGGTTCTTTGCCTGAAAGGTAGATGAACGTCTACCTGATCTCTTAGAGTAGTTTTTGGGCCTCTGCTGTGCTGGAGGGTTGGCTGCAGTGTGAGTGGAGATGCTGGTGGCAGCAGGGTGGGTAGGGGCTGCTGTGCAGGGCTGGCTTGTGCGGGCTTTCACAGCAGGCTGAAAAGCTCCGGGCTGCTCGGGCATCCTGGCCAGCTAGGCTGCCAGTGGTCACACTGCAGTGATGGCAGTGCAGAACACTTTTGTGCCTTCAAATTAGCTTTCACACATCGTGATGTGCACAGGGCACTTTATACACTCATCCTTCCAGACATGCTAGGGTTACTCTGTGTCCCAAACCTTAAAAAGCCCTTTTATGCAGTTAGATGATGTCTGCCAACTATCCCCCATGTCTGATGGAGCTGAGGTTCAAAGATACTGCATTAAAATTAGGTTTTAAAAATTCATCCATGAGCAGCAATAGTGAAATTTAGGAGATGAGACGTAATCATACAGTCCGGCCTTCCCTGGGCATTCAAGTGTAATAGAAATGCGGTTGCTACATTCTTAGCTTGTATTTTATGCTCTTTGTCAAGAACCTATTTGTCTATTACCTTGATTTATTTATGGTCACTCTTTGGCTGGTGAAGGAGCTACCACTGAGGTTTGCTGCTGCTGCTTCTGACCATTCTTCTGCAACCATTGGTTAAAGAAAAAGGCTGCAGGCCACACATGCCATGTAGAGGATCAGTACCTCAGCAAGATAGAGGCAGGACAAGATTGCTTATTCTTCTTGTTTGGGATGCGGCTCACATGAGTTGGTTTTATATCCTGAATTCTGGAGAGAGGCATAAATACGAGACCGACAGTTTCCTCGGTCCTCCAAGGGCTTCCCAGAGCTCTCTGTCTGAGATTGCATTTTTAATGGAGGACCATCTGCTGCAAACTCACACGTTTGTTAGCAAATGCCTACCTAGTGCTGTTCAAGTAACACCCAAGGTAGATGAAACAAATTAAGAAATTATGCCACCTGCTTTTCTATTTGTTTATCTCCTTGCATTTCACAGCACATTGTGTATAGTCAGTTTTACTGTTCCCCTGCACAGTCTGTCAGAATTTGTTTTTGTGGGGCTTTTACACATGCATTGTGAGAGATAATGGAGGGAAGATTGTTAAGTCACAAAAATAAATAGCTGGAATGTAGAAGTGCACTGCCTGAAGCTATCTGCTAACTGAAAATGGCTAGATTTGTAGTAAACAGCAATGTTCCTTCAAAGCCCAAGCTATCTTCAGCCTGGAAGTGTAAATGTAGTTTCTTGCCCTCTCCCCAGTGGTTAGGCAGCAGTTCCCGATGCAGATGGGAACCGTCCCTCTGCTGCTTTTCGAGCCCTCTAACTACACTTAGTTAAAGGACAGACACATCTCATTTGATTTCTAGAGTAACTTACCAAACTTGCATCTTTGCTTTCTACCTTCTTGACATCTAGATAGTTCATATAATTTGCATATTCAATTAAAACTGATTTGCTTCTTTGACCTTTGTTATGCAATGTGAGCTTTAATTGGCCGCCTACTATTCCAGAGCCAACATAATTAGCAAAAGCCTTTTAATTACAGAGATATGGTTGAATTCCTGAGAGTTACATTTACAAAGCTAAGCACCAAAATACTGTGAAGCGGCATGTGGCCATTCCTAAGGTCTCAGACTCCACTGGTCTTAAAACCTTAGTATGCATAAGGTACGCAACGTACACCTTCATCTTGCCAGGCTCTGCTGTTGTCAGGGTAAGGACCAATGGAAGGTCAAAATTCGGGCTGTAGGAACTGGCTGGGTCCATCGCTATGTGGTGCTGGGGACCTGATACCAAGCAGTCCTGCAAGATGATTTTGCCCAACAACAAGGGGGAGAGACCCGAGTGTAAACAGTCAGGTTAGATGACTTCATTTTGTTGTTAATTTTGGACACTCAGATGCATTATTTCCCCTTTTTCTGTGAAGGACGGGAAGGGAAAGGGACGTCCCGGCCCGTGGGGGCAGCCCTTCTGTCCTCCCTCCTTCCTGGGGCTGCCTTTTTCTGCCAGAACCAGCAGAGCCCAGCTGCACAGGGTTGGACAGCTTCGTGTTGGCAGATGTAATGGCTGCAGTTTGCCTTCAGCCGTGGGTACACAAGGCTCTTTCCTGCCTACTCACCCCTGCTTTGGGGAAAATTACATTTCAGCTATGCAAGAGCAGCTCTAAGTCATGCACTTAATGGTACCTACACTCTGACGAAGGAATCCTTTTTGCTCTCTATCCCTAATTGAGTGGGCAGTCTCCATGCGAAGCTGGTACAGCAAATGTCTAAATGAGGATCTAGAAATCCCAACTGGGTGTTTACATAAGCCTTTTGCTTTCTCTAGGCCCAGAGCCTGGATAAATAATAAATGCATCTCTGCTGGAGTGTCTTCGCAGACCTACCCCAGACAAATGCACGCTTGTTCTGATATAAAATGCCCCAAGTGTCATAAGCCAAAGCTAAAATGTGTTGTTTTGTCTTTTTTTTTTTTTTTTTTTAATCTTCATTCTGGCATGGCTTTCAATTACATCAGTAATACACACAGCTGCAGGCTGAACAGGGACGCTCTATAATCTGTCCGATACAACAGTGGTATTGCGTGGCACAGCCTGGAGAAGCAGTCTGATTTTCATGTCTCCTAAAATCCACCACCTCCCCATGGCTCTCAGCCTGCCAAACACCAAGGGGTCAGACTGGTGCTCTTGGAGGGAAAGTGGTCTTCCCATCTGCTCTGAATATCCCACAGGGACTCTGTACTTCCAAATTTCTTCCCTGCCCTCATGCTGGACATCATAGATAACGTGAACATGTAGAAATTTTCTGTTCCCAGGATTTTGCGACATGTTTTTTGAGACCTGTGCTTGTGACCTTCTGCCTCTCTTTGTGCCTTGTTTGCCCACAGCTCACCACTGTTCGTGGGATGTCAGTGCAGAGCAGCCAGTGCCGGTGGCTATGCATGCTGTGCTGTGTCCTCACCCTGCTATTGAAGTCAGAAAGCTTTTTGGGGATTCAGCGTAAGGCAGTATGCAAGCTGAAAACTTGCTCCAGTTGATTCTTGCAGCGGGAATGCAAACCTTAAGTAGTTTCTCTGCACAGAGATGGAGCGTATTAATTGTCTCTACCAAGTGCACAGCATCACCAACATATCTGAGCTGCTCAATTAATCTACACTGCATCCTCTGGGTTCCCTTTACCGAGCCGTGCTTGGCAAAGAGCTGAAAGCTGCTCCAGGTGTGCCAGGCTGGGCCCAGCACCACCCAGACTGCATGCAGATTTCCACAGCCCTGCAGCCACCAGCTGCATCTCCTGCCCCATGTCTGTCCTGACTGCTTGTCATCGAGGTTGGGCTCAAGTTGGCTGCACAGCCTCTGAATACACAAGAAATGCCTGTTGTGCATGCTTTGGGAAGCAGGAGGGCAGAGAAAATGTGTCCCAACATGGGGGACACGTGGTGGGAGGGGGTGAGCACCGGGTGTGTTCGGCAGGCATGCGTTAAGGGGGCAGCCTCCAAGTGCGTGAACCCAGGTGAAAGTCAGAGAAACAGAAGAAAATAGGCAGTAGAAGCTCAGCATGGAATTGCTGGTAGTAACTGAACTGCCTTTTTTTTTTTTTTTTTTTTTAATAATGTGGTCTTCTCCCTGAGCTGTCCTTGAAGTCTGGGTTGTAAAACCAATTGCCTGTGTGATTTACTGCCTGGTTTACTACAAAAAACACACGATTCATTAGAAGAATTAAAGAATAATGTCATAGTAAAAGAGTACAGTCTGCAATGTACGTTAAACAGCTTATAGGGATGGCTAAATGTCAGCACATCACGGGAGCATTTAATAACCACAAAAGCCACTTTTTCCAAATATAAAAGACAGCATGAAGGAAAACATTTCACTTTGGTTGCAAGAACCTGAGAGGTCCGAAGCACCATCTCTGACCACACAGGCTGGCTGTCACCATGGGAAGGAGGAGCGGGGTGAGAGGGAGCCCGTCTGAGGGAAGTGAGAAACCAGTGCTGGCCTTTGCTGGGGGGAAAGGCAGGGCAGCATTAGCTGAGCCACTGGGGAGCTGTGGCCCTTGTGGGTCTGCCTTGGGTGCTGCCGAGGAGCAGTTTGATGCTGCTCCTTCCCTGCTGTCTCGAGAGCAAACCTCTCAGTTCCTCTGCTGGGTAGTGTCATGAGCACTAAGTGTCTCAAGAAATTACAAATTCAGTGAACTCCTGAAATTTTCCCCATTAGGTACAACGGCATGTTCCCCTGAGCAACACAGTCATTCAGTAATGGATTCCATGACCACGTGCTGACAAGCACACGGTTAGTCCTTTAATCTATTATTAGCATATGAGACATTTTAAAAACAAAACCAAAGGCCTTCAGGACAAAGAACCCTTCGCTGCTCCATCAGGCAGCATACAACGACTGGTTGCATTACCTGGAGGCTTGAAATTGCTTGTGTCTCAATCTGGGCTTGCTGCCTGTGGATGGAAATGGATGCGAGGAGATACTAAAGAGGAGAGAGCTCTGGGAAGGGATTGAATGGTTCAAGATGAAGACAGCACTAACTGCTGTGCAGCACTATAAAAAAAACAAGGCCATCTTTGTTTTCTGTAAATGAAGTGTGTCCAAATGCTCTCTCCATCTCTCATCTCTTTCTTTCCCTAGTAAGCCTGGTATTTCTGCTCTTTTGATTAGGCTGCAGACGATATAGAAATGAAACTTTAACCTTTCTTGGAAGTGGCTGATTAAATCAGAGAAGTACTGGGATAAAATATGCACCTTCTGAATCTGAAGACTGAAGAGATGCAGATTTGAGATAAACCTGTGTGCTCTTGATTAAATCATTCTAATTTTGATGCCAATATAGTGCTTAACAGAAATCCTGCCTGCTGCTAGAAATATAAACCGTACTCCATTTAAAAACAAACAAACAAAGCCCCCCCCCCCCCCCCCCCCGAGCAGCAATATGGTTTGTCATTAATAATCATAAGCTGGAAGTGAGAGTTAGCGGAATTACACGCCAGTTCTCCTTTCTCTGTGCTACACAAGTCTTACCAAGCCATACCCAGTAGCATGTGAACACAGACCATGGTAAATCCCAGTCAGGGAGAACCTAAACTCTAACCTGTTTTTAAAAATAAAACCCCTCATGACATAGTGATGTCAATGGCAGAGGTCTGGCACCCAGCGGTGTCCCTGGGCAGTGCTGAGGTGACTGGCACAGCCATGGCCCACACGCCCCATGTCCCTGAGGGGATGGGAGCAGCTCCATGGCCCCTTTGTGCCAGCAGCAGTGGCATTCAGTATACTCCGTTTGGTCTCCCTGCATTGCTCTTGCGTCTGTGCTCTCCATGCCACCGACATCTTGCTGCGATAGGTCTAAAGCAGTTTTCTGCTTTCTATAATCTGGAGAAACCCTGGGCTTGTGAGGTTGGCTTTGGGGGGCTGTAAAGCCACATCGGTGGCTGCAAACGCTGCTCCTGGGCTGGTGGGAAGGTGACAGGGTGGGGAAGGGAGCAAGGTTGTTTGATGGGCTCTGGGTGTGACAGCGTTGCAGTAACAGTGCTAATATAATAACACCTTTCCTGTCTATCTGAGAGGGTTTGTCACCAAAAACACACAAATAAAAACCTTGCCATGCAGAATTAATTTTGCTCTTCACGGTCCAGTGGGCACAGCCTTTTTGATGGAGTCAGAGGCACACCTACACAGAGCGTGTTTACCTCCACATTCTCTGTATATAGATAGATAGATATTTTAAAACAATCTGCACTGAACCAGGATAAACCTCTGCAAAAAAAGATCCAAAAATGTCTTAAGTTTCCAGGAGAGTCAAACTATATTTAGAAACGAAGGGGGGAATGCTATTGCAGTACGGGCTGTTTCTGGCACCAGCGTAGTGCTTAGGCAATGTGCTGTGCTAAGGTGCAGCTAAGATCGTAAAGATGTCTTGGGTGCATGGATTGAAAAGTCTGGTTTGCTAAAAATATACCACTAGAGATGCACTGGCCAGCTGAACTAGGATTAGATTTATGAAAATGAGGAATTTTTGAATTTCCAAACTCTGATCTCAGTGAACTTCAGCTTTGCAAACTCGTTCAGCTTCATTCAGTTGATGGAGGAAATACTGTGTGTGGTTTCTATTGATTTGGTTATTCTTACTGTATCCTTTCAACATGTTTTAAAGATCTTTTGTTGCCACCTGGTGCTTTGGTGTATTAGATAATTCTCACACCATGTCAATAGCAGTAGTGAAATCCTTAGTGGATTATTTTTCTCTGGCACACAGGATAAAAAGTCTGTGTAAGAAGGGTTTTCAGGGGGATAGGTTTTGTCTTTGTCTGATCTTGCATATGTATGCCCAGCTTTTGTAGAGTTGAGGAATTGCAAGGCTTTAATTCTGAAAGCTTTTTGGACACTGTCTTTACCTCCCCTGTGTTTTTGCAGCTAGATTCTCCGTATGAATGGGAGTCAGGGGAAGGAGAGCTGGTGTGGGGTATGGTTTACCCTCTGGCTAGTGCCTGCTGCACCAAAGACGTAGGCAGAGCTGACAGTCACTCTCAGCCTGTCTGCGCCTCTGGTTTCCCCAACCTGTGGCATTCTCTGTGTCCTCAGCTGCTCCCTGGGAGTTCACCAAATGTCCCCAGGAATTATGAATGATCCTTCTTAGGGCAGCAGATTATCCAAGTGACAAATTATTGGAAAGATGTGCATCTGGGAGGAATGGCATGAGGTTTGCTTCCCTGAGACTATCTGTGCTCTGGACCAGGCAGCATTTTACTGCAGGCAGTGACAAAGTTTGGAGCAAGTTGTTCTGTATGTGTGTGAGGCACTTTCTACCATAAGATGTTAGCTGTTCAAAATCCAGCCGAACCTAAGGGTTCAGTTCTTCACACCAAAAAACCTGCAGACCTGACCTGTGGTAGACGCTGTACTCGGAGGCTTTAGCAGCAGTACAAATTTCCAAAAGCTGAACCATCAAGGCTGGGAATCTCCTCCAGGGGTGGCAAAGTGTAAGGCAGCTGGAGGGCTGCCCTTGTGGTGGTGTGGGGCAGAGTGCTGTACTGAGCACACGGCTGCATGCTGGTGTGGCTCTGGAGCTTGGAGAAGTTTCCAAAGGTTAGGACCACCGCCATTCCCTAAATTATGCTTGGGGTTAGGCTGGAACTGAACCCCCCTGTGGAGCCATTTTCTTACTGCGTGTTCCTTCTGTGCTCATCAGACATGGAGAGTATCATCCTACCAGTAGGGAAAATTATCAGAGAGAGGAATTTGGCAGTAGATCTTAAACAGGGAAGTATTTTATCTCTGTCTAGTAGTTTCTCTATGCAGAGGTGTCCTGTTTAGCTTGCCTGTCTGCCTTTTGATTATAACATGGTGTTAGTATTTTTGCAGTGCTTTCTAACTCCTCGCAAGTAAGGTCCTGCTGGTTCCAACTCGTAGCAGAGCCCTAGCAGGGGAAAAACCAGGATGCTAAAGCCCGGCTCTACCAAGTGCCAGTGGTACAGTCCCGTCCAGGACTGTGACTGATCTGAAAAAATGATCTGTACCAGTCCCCCTGCCCACAGCAGTGTCTCACCCCATGTGGAGGGGCTCTGAGGGCACCTTTCTCCTATTTCTGGTCCCATGTGTGGGGCCTCTGGACACCCGGCGGAAAACAGTGCTTGTGAGGAACTGTTTTGCTCTTTGTACATTCTAACCTGAAAAGTCAAAATATATTTTTTTTTCAAACAAGATAAAAGTACACGAATCAAGTAGTTGTCTTTAGTTTTTAATCACACAGATCACACACTTCATAAATACAGGCTGGTGTATAGAATACTAATTCTCATGTAAGTAAGCTCACTGTATGCATGGAATAATCTGTTTTAAATACGCTTTTTCCACGTCAGCAGATAATAAGCACTTTTGGTTTGTGTGAAAATCACTGTGCTCAGGCTGAAATCAGCCACCTTTGTAAGCCTGTGCCCGACTGTAGGAGTGTTGCTATAGCTGCCCCTGCAGAGGCTGCTGCGGGAGTTTTGTTGTCCAAGAGTGGCCGGTGCTGGCACTGCATGAGCACATCTCGGTGAATCGCGGGCCCCGGCTCTGACTCAGCAATGCAGCACTAAGATGAAGATGTGATCCCCGATCTCCACCCTGTGCTACTGCTGCGTGTCCAGCATGATGCAATGGCCCTAACATTCCTGTGATTTGCATGTGGTTTAAAGCATGACTCTGCTAAATATTATGTGGAAAAAAAATATTAATTTGCATTTCTTCCCCATCTTCAGTTGTATATAGGTTCTTACCTGTGTCTGAGGAGCCTGAAATATGAGTGCCTTAGGCTGTAAATGCCATGTCACGTATTTGTCACACATGGTGGTTGTCCTGTTCCTCAGGGAGGGAGGGTGTGTGTTTTTTTTGTGAGGATGGATGTTTTATGCCCAGACAGGTGAGAAGGAACACACCTGTGTGGGGGGGAAGGCTGGCTCCCAGGTTGCTCTGGCTCCTTGGGCCCTGATGGCTGAGCATGCCTGGCTAGGGGAGAGGCTCACCGCAGCCTCCGTCCAGCAGTTTGTGGCAGTGAGGGGCTGGGACTACCTAAGAGATTGAACCTCTTTCAGTGTTCTCTCAACAACTGAAAATGTTGCTGCACATTGCTGTCTTAGTAAAATACGGTGTAATACTCTTCTTTCCTGACTCAGGTCATAATTATCAAAAATATTAGCAGTGCATAAGTCTGAACTACAAGTGCCCAGTTCATCCTGATAGCCACAAAGCATTGCAGTGTGCTCAGCCTTGAGGATGAGCATTAGCCTGACCTGCATAGTTCTGGCATGCTCCAGCCTCATGAGGTGCAAACCACAGAGCACCTGGAAAATATAAAACAATCTCTGACAAAGTTGCTCTGAAGAGCTGGGGTCAGGAAACATCTCTCTGGTGCCTGCCCTCTATTTTCACTAAAACAGATAAATTTTAGAGTGGGCGCTGACCTACATAATGTGGGAAGCCTTGCCTGCAACTGTTCCTGGGAGATGAGCTGGGGGAGCTGGGTATGGGATGGGAAGGGGGCAAGAATTTTTTTCTTTTCTTTTCTTTTTTCTTGTTTGCTATTTAGAGTCCAGTCTCATTAAATCCATCCATTACAATTCAGTGGCCTTTGAATGAATGGATTAATTCAGTGTTATTTTATCGCTTTCCTCCTGCACCCTGCAGCTGTGCAGTCTAAAGTTATCTTGTTTTCTCATTTATAAGTGTTGTAAAGGAAGCTCCCTGGAGATGATGCAGTGTGCTGAACATGAAAGCCTCTGCTGAGCTCGATTGCTGCGAACAATCATCATAACAACTCCTTAAAGGTGCAGCCTGGCCACGCTGCATGGGGGAGGAATTAGCTGTATGTTTCCCCTTTTTGCTGCTTCTCCTAGGGATCCCGGTGAAACACCTAGGAAGGTGCAGAGTGTCAAGGCAGCAGTATTGATTTAGTGAGGTTTGGGCTCATTTTTTGTCTGGGATGACTGTGACTCACACCTTTGGGCATCAGTGTCAAAGCAGCTGCAGGTCCAGAAAAACAGCATGAGGAATTGGAATTTGCACTCTTCATTGCCTTCATATAGGAAGTGCTAGATTTTTGGTTCTTTGTAAACAGAAATCTCTCGTGCTGAGCACAGTAGGCTTCAGAAACAACATCTAGAATATCCTTCTAGCCAGTAGCTGAGCCACTTCTGCTCAGTGGGCACTGCAAGGGCTCTGGTAATGTGCCACGTTTTAACAAAAACCTCCTATCTACTTGGGATAATATTTGAAAAGCCGTGCTGGATTTTGTCTTTCCTGGTAGATAATGAACATTTGATTTGATTTTTGGGGTGGGCATTCATTCAGACTGGTAGCCTGGTATGCAGCGCTTCCTTGAAACAACATCCATGGCTTCTCTGGAGAAGTGACTGAGGGCGATAAATCCTGCCCTCGATGTCTGCAGCTGAGCTGCCCCTGACCAGCCCTCCCCTTACAGCAAGTGGAAAGAAAACACCACGGCATTTCTAGGGTACAAACCTTTTGAGGTATTTTATAACCTCCTGTGTTGTAGGAGCCCTCATCTCCCTGAGATTTCCGCCCCCTGCATGCATCATCCCCTACATCTCATGTTCTCTGTGTTTGCGTTTCAGATGAAGGGGAACCACCCTGGGGCGTTGTGGGTGCAGGTCTCACCAGCGCTGCTGCAGTTCTTGCAGGGGAAACATGGTGAACAGGTTTTATCCTGCAAATAGCTGTTGGCTGCAGGTAATGAAGGTGAAATCTGCTTTGTGGCATAGGCAGGATGGCCATCAGCTGGAGGAAAGCTCCACCAAAGCAGTTTTAGGATTTCAGAGCTGATCTGTAAGAATGACAGAGACAATGCCCTTTTTCTGTGTCACTGCACACTGTACTTTCCTACCTTCTGGGAGGTGGTTACAGCTTTTGCTTTGTCCAGAAGTTTCTTTTTGTTGTAAGTCAGTCCTCTCCTCTGATAAATCCAGGTTAACAACCCTCCCACTCAAATTTTTCCTTCCTGTAGAAATTTAACATGAATAATTTCATAGCTAGAGATCTCGGACCCCTGTGCAAGTCCCCCTGTGCAGTGAGCAGCCTGCCCACAGCCCTGGGGATGGGGCAGTCCCTGGGCCATTCCCCAGGCACAGATGTGAGTAGGTGAATCTCTGTGGCTTATTTGGGACACTGGAGGCAGGAGGTGATCTGGAAGGCCTGGTTTGGCTCCTGGTCTAAGGGACCTTTGGGACACCTTGTCTCCCCCAAGGAGTACTTGAGGAGCAGCCTGACGAGCACCTCTGTGGTCATCCACATCACACAGCCGCAGGGAAGCTGAGCTCTCTGCAGCCTCACTGCTGAGAAATAGGAATGGTGTTACTTCCACCATGAGCATGGTGGGAGGAATGGCGTTACTTCCACCATGCAGGCAAGGATGAGCCTGCCTTTCCTCCAGCCCAGCCTCTGTCCTCTGCTGCCCTGGTACTGGGCGCACTGTATTTTGCTTAGCCTGGGTGTTTACAGGTCCTGACTTGTATTGCCTTGTAGCATTTTTTCATCTCTCCGATGGCTTTGTTCCTGGCTCTTGCCAGCCACAGGTCAGTCCTGCTGCAGGAGGGACAGCCAAGAGGCTGTGTCCCATAAAGGCACACTCACTTCCCAGCAGCAAACTGCAGTCTCAATCCAGATGTGCTTTTCTCCATTCTGTGAGCTTAATTTTTTGCCTGAAGCTGATGTTGTATCAGGAAAGAGTTGAGAGGTAAAGGTAGTTAAAGTGTTCCCAAAGGCATTGTACTTAGGCTGTAAAATTTCTTAGACTACTCCCTCCCTCTGCACGTAATTAGTAAACTACTCATTGAGATTATTTCCTGCTAACAGGTTTGAATAACGGCATAGTCCTTATGCTGCTTTTGGTTTGGTACCTGATAGCCAGAAACCCACATGTAGGTAAATGTGGAAAATAAATTACTCACCAGCACTCGTGGGCTATAATTCCAGGTCTAACTATGTGTGGGCTGACTTAACGCCACTTTAAAAGGGAGCTTGTTTATGAGTAGCTGGATGATAGATCTGCAGGAGGGAATTAGACTCGGTGTGCCCTCTACCTGTTAATTGAATCAGGCTGGGGCACTTGCAGGGAGGACGCACTTAGGCAACATCAGGGGTTGGTTTGTGCCTGTACTGCCCTGGCTGAAAGCTGGAGCTGCATCTGCAAAAACCTGAAGGCAAGCGACGAATCACTGTCACGTGTAGCCGCAGCAGTGCTTATGTCAGATCGGCAGAGGTGCTTTCAGCCTGCCTTCTGCTCAGTGCTGCAGCACGATCAGAGCAGGATGAGCTGGGGGCAGCCTGGGGCTCTCCTGGGTCCCAGGAAAGCCAGCGGCTGGTCAGCTTGCGTGAGGCTGCACGCTCCTTGGGACGCTGAGCTGTCAGTCCCCATTTCTGGTTGTGCTGGCAGACTTGTTCTGTGCTAGTGCATTAACTCCTGGAAATTTTTTTCTCCCCGGGTAGAGATAGCATCCATTTCTGCCAAAGCCATTTCTTTGCAATTAGCTCGGAGGAGAAGGGCCCTTAGCACAGAGATAAAATGCCGCTGGGATGAGCAAGATGTTTGCTCTTTCCCTCTAAAGTCCATTGTTTTCAGGACTGATATGGCTGTCATCTCACAATTAAGTTCTGGAAAAATACCTGCATCAGTAGATGGAGGTTATAGTGGGAAAACAGTGGGTTTGATCCTAAAATCTAAGAATATTTAAGCATGTTTGGGACACTTGTAGAATACAAATCTTTGGGAAAAGGCTTAATGCAGCAATCATTGATATCATCATTAGGCCAATGCACAAAAATCCATTAGTGCAGTAGATGCTCTCTAGTTTAATTTTGGCTTTCTGTCTTATTTTTATTTTTAACCAGGAGCACTAAAGCTGATATTCACATACATAAGTAGTGTTATATATGACTGGAAGCAACCTCTGGAGAGGCTTCAGTCCAACTTTAAGATAAGACTAAGTTCATCTATTTCCCCAACCTCTAAAGACAAGAATTGAGTGTCAGGCTCCGGACTGTACTCATTTTTCCAACTGAGGCCTTTCCAACATTGAACAGAGAGGAATCACTGGCTGCCTTATTAATGCAGCCCATGAAATCTGCCTCCTGTTCATCAGCATTGCTTTGCAAGCTCTTGTTCCGTTCAAGATGACTCCTAATGCTTTCCTACATATTGCTGCCTGACTTGTTATCACTGACATAATACTGTGACATAATACTGTGTATTTGATTTTGCCTTCCTCAGTGTAGGGATTTGCATGTGATAAAATATTTTGAATCGTGCCAGACAGGAAAGGTATATGTCAGAAGCAAATGTGGCTTTGACAATCAATGTTGTTTCTAAAGTACAGTTAGTTTCACTCTGTGAAAGTTGCTCCGTAACAGTGGAGGGATTTCATTTCCATTTTGTAGGTGTTATGTATTTTGTTTCTTGCAGAAATATTAATAACTGCTTTAGATACTAATTTTCAGTTATTCCAGGATGTTATTGACTTCCTGGTTTCCCCAATGCACATCTTAAGATAAAGATAAATGTATTTATATCCCAAACTACAGGAAATATTGTGCATTTATTGCTACAGTAATTTGGGGATTTGTGGCATGCAGAAAAAAAAAACACATAAGACAGGATACCTGCTGATTAGCAGTGTCTTATTGACTGTGATTAGCGAAAATTGTTTTCTGTACCCATTCTAACATAATCTTCCATTAATATAAAAACTTGAGCCCAATGATATGTTCAGCTTCGTGATACCAGCCTGGGTAGAAAAATTGCTCATTTATTTTAATGCGCTTAAAAGATTTTTTCGGTACTTGAAGAAGTGGTATGAGATAGCTTAGGACTGCCTGAATTTCTTGGCATGATCTCTGTCCGTGATGGCTTTGTTCTGCTTAGGGCTCTAAAATCATCCTGAGTATGTGCAGATGTGGATGTTAACCTCAGCTTCAGAACAGCTGCAGTGGTTCTAAGTAGGAATAGGATGGGTCACAATAATTTGTCAACAGACTTGTTTTCAGTCTCCTGTTCTGGGCTGAAGAACCTCTTTGTGCAACAGCATAATAACCAGCAGGCAGATGACCTTGACCCTCTCACTCTCAGGGGCACATGAATAAGACCTAATGAAAATTGTAGGGAGACAAAGAGTGATAGCTACTTCATGCTGGTAGCAAAGATAGTACTTTCTAACACAGCACACATCTGTGACAGTCCACATCTACAACACACTGGACAGGGCAAACAACTGTAAACAACGTTATCAGAGGACAATGTGGGCTGAATGTATGTTTATTCCAGATAAATTAACACAGGGCTGCTCTGCAGTGCAGCAGAGAAAATAAAGTGATTCTTTGTCATTTGCAAAAGCCTGATTTGAAATAGGAGATTTAACCAAGTGTGTTTAGAAATGGAAAGTTAGTGGTGATGAAAGAGTGATCAGTAGCTTTTCTTTCTCTGTCGTTGTTGCCTAGAAAGAGGGACAGTACCTAAATATGTTGCTCATGAGAAATGCAAAAGAATGTAGGAGATGATGTAGCTTCAGTTCAAATTTTTGGTTATGGTGTCTTCATAGTCTTTAAGAGTCTCTTTCCCTGAAATGACATTTGCTCTTCTTCTCAATTAAAATAAATGGTCTTTTACTAATGTTGAAACCTACATCCAATAGAAAGCCAAGCAGACTGAACAAGTCCCTCCCTACCAAAATAAAACAGCTGCACAGAAAAAAAAAAAAAAAAAAAGGATGTTTGCCTGCTGGGTCTCACCAGCTGATAGTAAGACTAGATACAAAACACCCAGCATAGATTTAGAAAATGTAGATCTCAAAATAGTTCAGTTTTTAAAAGAAAAATACTTCTGTGATAAATATGCAATGCACTAAAGCTTATGAAATGCTAGCCTTAAAGGAGATCTTTACTGTTTCACCATGAAAATATTTTTTTCCCCTTCCGTAAGTCTTATTTTTATTGTTTCTGTAGTTTTACCCTTGCACTGTCCAAACAAATAATGATATATAAATAAGAGACATAATGGGAAAAGAAATCCTGAAGAAGGTAGCCATAAGGTTTGATGCTTTTATACTCCTCCTGGTCTTGACTGTTGTTGTTGGGTACATTCCTCACTGCAGGTGCTGCATGACTCAGGGGAGGGTAAATCCTGAGACCTGCCACTGGTGCTGCCCCGTACAGCCCACCCCACAGCCATTCCACAGACAGAAACTCCTCTGCCTCAGCTGCCAGACCTTCAAGGACTTGAGTGTGATTGTGGTGTTTGCACCAAGCTGCACACATGAGAAAGACAAATGTAAAATGTTAAAGTGTTTTGAAAGCCATGGCTCTAATAATGCCCCAATACAGATAACCCCTAAGAGTTACCCTTGAAAATGTATGGTGCCCTCTTTTGTGCATGAGAGTGATGAGGATCTGAAACTGGATCAGGGATGAAGTGGTGACTGAGATGTGGGCGAACGCCAGAAGAGCTTTAGTTGTTCAAGCTAGGGACGGACAAGAGAATCTGTGATCACTCGCAGCTGATGAATCAGGGAGAGAAACACTATGGGAGAGTTATTTGAGTTCAAGTAAAAGCTGGCATGAGGAAAAATAGGTATAAAATAGTCACAAATAAATAAAAAAAAATGTAAATTGATTATTTCAAACCTTCATGGAGAAAAAAAATGGGATGGACAAATAATTACTTCTAAATTAATTGTTTATCATTTATAGAACAAGGGACAAAATGAGACAAAACTCAAAGGCTGTTCTTAGGAAAACTGCACCCTACCTTGAAGACTTTGTTTTGTTTAAAAATAATAATAATTAAAAAGGTAGTTGCAACAGTTCTTGACTGTTTGAAAGACTTTCATTCCTTACTGAAGAACCTTTTACGATCAAGTGACCTATCTACGTAATGTTAGTAGTTCTGTGGCAGCATGGCCTTGGGTTGTGCCATGGCTCACACTGATTAACAACTCTGCTGCTCTTTGAAATATGTGGGAAAACTTCCACTGGCTGTAATTACAATAGGCCCTTGACCCTTCGCTGTGAATTAGGTGATAGAGCACCCACCCCCTGAGCACGTTGATTTTGCAGTCCCTACTGCATTTCACAACGTGCTTGGAGCAGGCAAACATGCAAGGTTTGCTACTACTGTGCCCACAACTTGGCAAACTATTCATAATAAACAATCCATTAGGTTTTTTGGTTTTTAATTATTTTTCCTGTTTATTGTGAATTAGCTGTGAACAGATGGTTATAATGGCTGGATTCGGCTTACGCAATTGGTTCATAAATGCTTTTATATTGAAAACTTCCAGTATGAAGCATTTGTTCTGACTGTCTTAGCTGTTCATCCTAATGAGATGACCCCTCTTTCTGCCTCCTGTTAGGCTGCTGCCCCTCTCCTGGCCACAGGACTAAGAAATCATGCTTCAATTCATAGCCCAGAAGTGGAAGAGCTGAGTGGCAAAAGCATCACAGTTCTTGTTTTTAGCTTTTCAGGAAAAAGAGTCCTATAGCGAGTTGGACTGAAGCATTGCCAAAGCCTTGGTGTAAAGGCCAGTTATGGACAGATTGAAAAGCAGTAATAGTTATGGTAAAATCAATTGAAAGAACCAGTCGCACAAACAAGCATATGCTATAGTTACCTTTTGATATTGTCTTTTGCACTGTTGTAAGTTCTAACTTTATTTCTTGTTACTAACTTAACTGTTGTTTCTAACAAATACTTCAAATCAGAACTTCATTTACTTACATTTTAAATATGATTTTATTACTGCCTCTTCAAGTTCTTTTTCAATCGGAATGCCTTCCCGTAACAAAGGAAGGAAATGTTTTTGGCTTGTTGTCTTTTAGTCATCCCCTAGGAATTAAACTAGCATATGCTGAATAGATACTCTGAAAGTATTCAGAGTAAACCTCTCAAATGATTATTGTCAGGTTGCCAGGGCCCACACTACTAATTACTTTTCTTTTGCTATCAAAGCTGTATCTTTGAAAATTGAGCAGTGCATTTACAGATTTTTTTCTAACCCATAACTACAGGAAAATACACCATAATTTGTGCAGACAATTAGCGTGCAGGGAATCGCCTTCCCCTGAGTTAGTACGGTGCTCAGAGCAATCACGCACCTGGGTGCTGCTATGGCAGCCATGAGTAGCAAAGGTGTCCTAAGGAAGTCTATTGAAATCCCGGTCTGTACTGTCTGAGGAATTTCCTTTGCATGTGTTGCTGCTCACCGGGAGATTGGAAGGGCAGGAACTTCCCTGCAGAGGCACCTCCTGCAGAGGGCTCAGCCGCGTGGAGCTGGGGGAACGGGCTTTGGCTGCAGTAAGCGTGCGGCCTGCAGCCTCCGGCTCCCCTGCGGCTGGTGAGGGCTGACCTGCGCCCATGGGGAGATTTGTGGGCTGAGGTAGTTTGGTGGCTTGGAACGTGATCTTGGTCAGCCGAGTTCTGTCCCCGCTTCCAGATGTGCATGTTTGTAGCAAACGCTGTTACGGATGGGTGGAAGGAAGCAATGTGTGATTTCACAAGGAGGGTGCTGGCCTCCAGAACAGCTCGCTGACGTGACTTGTAAAAGTACAGCAAAAAGACTGGGGCAGGTTGGTGTAAACTATATTAAGTAAGCCTCACTTACATATACCATGTGTAGACAGAGATGGAGCCCTTTTTCTGCGTGGCTCTGCACATCTTGGCTGTATGCTGAGCTCAGCGTGCTGCCCGAGGGCTGCCCTGACTCATGCCACAGCACTGAGCCCTCAGAGCCCTGTGCCTGGTGCAAGGGTGGCTGTGCTGGCCAAAGAGCAGTTTGTCGTGCCATGGACATGCTCCTAACAGCCAGGATGCTGAAAAGCCAACAGCTACAGTAAGATCTCCTGGTACTTTCACTGGGTGAGATTGGCATCATGCTTTGTTAGGTGGCAGAGGTGTGGGGATGGGAGGAGGACTTCCTGGAGCAGTGGGAGTAAGAGGTCATCCCTCTGTCTGAGCTTAGTTCTGGTGGAGTCTCAGCACAACTTTTGACTTGCATCTTGTAATAGCAAGTGCACCGTTGAAGGAGACCTAAACATTTTTTGTATTATTATGTTCCTGATTGGTATAAAAACTACTGGGAGATGAGAGCTGGGCTGTAAAGAGAGCCAGGGTGTCTCTCTGACGTCCAGGGCTCACAAGGAGCCTGGCTCCAGCTGCCCAGACCCAAGTGCTGGCACCTCACTGAGTGGTGCCAGTACAGGGGCTTTCCCGGAGTGCTGCCTAATCCCCTGCTCCTCAGGGCAGGCACAGCCAGGGAAGGGACCGAGCCCACACAGCTGGGGAAGCCTCTGGACTGTGGCTGAACTGAAATAGAGATATTTTAGTTCTGGGAACCTGCACTTATCTATTGATTACAGCTCTCAAGCACGTCCTTCCTTTGCCTTAATGAAGCTACGGATGCATGCTGTTTGATTTAAAGCAAGAGAAAGGCAATTGGCTCCGAAGCCTAAACCCATATTTCTGCAGAAATGAAGCACCTTTCCCATCGGAGTTCTTCACAAGGGCCTCATGGCATCATTTCCTCAAAGCTACACAACATTAACTTTGTATGTTTTTTCCAGAAATGAGGGAAAATTATGTGAACATCTAGTGTAATTAATTAATAAAAATATGCCTTGTGGCAATAAAGAACACCAAATAATGTTCTTCCCTAATGTAATGAATCAGTTTAGAAATTGTAAAGCAGTAAATGTATCAGACATTGCATTTAACAGCATGTGCTGGAAAAAACGATGTAGTTAGAGCCACGGTTTTAGAAATGTATTTCTCTGAGAGAGCAACAGAAAAAGAGAAAACTATAAATAGAATAAACCTGAATATCAGTGTTTCATGCCTGATAATTAAGAAATCAATAACAATACTAAATGATACACCTGGCTCATCTGCTTTTGACATTTTGAGGACCTGCACCTCCATGCTTGCATGTAAACACAGGATTTTATTCATATGAGCATTATCGTTGTTGTCAGGGAGACAGTCACTTGTCTGCCGTTGCCACACAGAGCATTTTAATCATCCCTTCTCCAGTCAGAACTCCTGCTTTTAAAATAGCAGACAGGCTCCTTCTCTCACTTGCTCTGCATCTAGATATTGGAGATAGACAAGGCCTGCATCAGGTCATGTGTGATGAAGGGAAAAAGTCAGGCTTGGAGAGAAAAGAGGCACCTATTATTAGTGCTCCCAAGACACATTGTTGTAAGACAAAAACCTGTTTTTTTCATTCTTAATGTGTTCAGTGCTGGTGCCTGTTATTTTTGCTGTCAGCTTTTCATATTTGCTTTACTGTTTTATTTTTTTTAGCTTTTATTAAAGCAAGAGCCATCTCACACAAAATTAAAAAAAAAAGGCAAAGTGGTAGAAGAACTTTTCGTCTTTTGTTGTTGAATTCAATAGAAACTACCAAGGACCAGAATGTATTCAAATTGTGGGAATCCTGATTGCTGTTTGTGTGGTTTTAGTATTACTGAATAATTTCTACTGTGTTGGAAAATGTGCAGTCTTTGCCACCTCTTATTTCTGTCTTCTCTATAAATTTAAATTTTTTAATGAGACAGTATAGAACTGCCAGAAACACAATAGGGATTGTGAAATAATTTCAACCCTGGTAATTTAAAATTTGTGTCTGTCAATGCAGAATAATTGCTTCTCCAAAGAACAGCACGATTCGCCTGTGAGTTCAGCCTCTTGATCCAACTGCTGACTCCCAAAGGCATCTGGGCTATGATGCAGGCTTTGCGTAATTCGGGGCTAAAATAAACACAGAAAAAAATACTCCAAAGTGGTTGGATTCACATGTTCCTCTGCAGTGTGATGGAGCTACAGCCACGATATATTGTAAGAGCTGTGCTGAGCCGTTGGGCGCCATCTCACCCAGGTTTGCATGTGTGTGGCCAGTTTCGGTAGGCTTTGTGGGGCTCGGAGCAAGGATGGCCCTGTGAGAGTTGTTACTGAAGGATGGGTGGGAGATGGCCTCTCTGTATTGATTGTCATATCTTAACTCCTGCTGACCTGTTAAAAAGACAGGAACCTTTTTTTTCGTAAGTCTAAATAAATAACC
This sequence comes from Cygnus olor, assembly GCF_009769625.2. Classification (NCBI taxonomy): domain Eukaryota; kingdom Metazoa; phylum Chordata; class Aves; order Anseriformes; family Anatidae; genus Cygnus; species Cygnus olor. The sequence continues at coordinate 9,263,048 of NC_049175.1, forward strand.
AACAGGTGGAATGGTGAATGGGAATGGGAAATTCAGAGTTTGTGCCATCTTTTGCTGATTGTTTTCCTTGTGGCCTCTGCAAGTCACACAGATCCTGTCTCCTACCTCTCTCTGTAAGGACCATTTATGTATTTATCTTGTGGGCATGTTAGAAGGGTTGTTTAGCTTATACTTGGGAAATGCTTTGAATAGAACTGTGTTGGACAACAGCTCATTTCTTCTTAAACGCTGCTTTGTGAGGTAACTATAGGCAGGCACTGGAGTAGTTTTTCAGAGCTACACAGCCAAAACAAGCAACTAGTTTATGAAGCAGCATTTTATAGTTTTGTTGTTGTTGTTTTCCTTTTCTGCTCTGAATTATTTGAAGAATTTCTCCAGGGAGAGGGCAAAGCAGGGAGATCTGAGAGGCTCTCTCTTACTGAAACATTAAGGAAAGCAGGCTAAATCTTGGTATTATTGTCAGTTTTTCTTTTTAAGATTGTATTGGAAAGGGGGAAATCCAAGGATAAATGCTTTATTTTTTTCTTTTGAAGATGAATCTATGGGACAAATGGTTTAATGAGAGCATAGATTATAAATTGTGTGATCTAAGCTAATATACAAAGTTACTCTCATGCTAGAGAGAGACATCTGGCTGAACTGCTAGCCTGGATCTTAGGAATTTTCTGGCTGTGCTGTGGATCTTTTCCTCTGCAATGTGCAAGTTCTCTGAGATCAGTCCCCTGTATAAAATAACCTTTTTATTTTCATTGCATCTGTTGTGTTTATCTGTGAGATTTTTATGATGGAGACTCCCTTTTTGTTAGTTTGGTGTTTGACAAAATAATCCTACTGCCTAATAACGCATGTTTATCAATGTCCACCTAGCCATGATGTGACACATTGGTGCCAGAACTAATACTCGTCATCACTATAATCTGCACAAGTATGTTAAAGGATTCATAGCAGTTCATAGCAGATGAAACAGTGGGAGTTTTGTGTGCATGTGTGTTCGTGTTTCCTAAACAGTAGCTTCCCTTTAAAATTAGGGTTAGGAAAAAAAAAAAAAAAACATTTGCAGATAACCAAAGCTGTTACCACATTCAGTTTGGATTTGCTGGGCAGCTTCTTTGAGAAAACCTATGTAAGTAGGGGCAGGGACTGAAACTACAGAAATACAGTGAGTTTTTTTCGTTCAGCTAGGGAAGCATTTAACTGAAAGTCAAGGAAAGATGTGATAAAGAATGAAAAGTTAATGTTCCTTTTCAGGTGGAACAGAACATTTCAAATCACCTGGCCAGGCAAATATCAAAACTGAAAGAAAAAAAAACACTCTGTTCTACTACTTAGTCTTCTATATAAGCTTCTTCTAGGAGTAAATTTTCTTCCCATGTCACACTGGCATAGCTTTTGCACAGTATCCATTTTGATTAGCACCTCTGGACAAACTTGTGCCCAAGCTCCAGGAGTAATTTATAGCTCAGGTAACAAGGAAACCCATGCTGTTTGCAAACTGTACAGCTTTAGTTATCCTAAGTGTAATTCATCGTGGTGTAACTCAAGATTTTCACAATACAGTTCTGAAACTAATAATATATTCAACAGAATGTCTTCCCAAGTGTAGGCAATGGCATAAGTCTTTGTAGATTTAATACAAACAGAGCCTACTTTCAATAAAAAGCCACCAGAACTTTCCAAGCCAGTAGGGACCTACACATTGTGTAAAAGCATAGAACGTCAATAAAATAAACCTGGCAGGATCATTAATTTCCATTCCAGCACAAAATCCAGTTTTGCTGATTATGGAGGTCAATAAGGAATTCTGAAGTCTCCAAACAGGCATATTTTTTTCTTGTCTCTTTTTCCAAGTTGGTAAGAATGAGAGATGGGGAAATCAGTAGTACCTCTGTGTTCTACAGTGCAGCCTGAGCACTGCATCTTTAGGTCATGCCGTATCCTATCAGGCTAGATCCTCTTCCTAATTACACTGGCATAAACAGTTGTAGCTTAATTGAATTCAATTGAATTGTACAATTGCTTTGAGAAGAAAGTATATCTCGTTGAATTTACAGTCCAAATTAATATTTTAAAATCAAAACCAGTACCCTCAGAAGCTATGCAAAGTGCTGAAAGCTTTGACTTCCTGTAGAAGTTGAAAGGAGTTGCATTAGATTGGTGACAGATCACCATTTGGCACACATTAATAACCTTTCTGATCCAACTGCACATTTTTGTGTGATGCTCCTTAAACAGTACAGAGATGCACGAAGTTTAGAAATGAGATGAATTTGCTCCTTTTAGCAGCAGAATCTGGTCCCTTAATTCTTCTGAGGAACAGATTAGCCTATGAACCGGTGCAAGGGCTTCTTTCAGGAGTGCTGTGGCATAAAGAGTGCAGCTGGGACCTGGTCCTTAGGGGTGAGCTACTTCTGGGTATGACCAGTCTGTTTTTAGGGAGACTTCTTAGAGTAACACACATCTCTGTGAGAGCCAGGATGCCACAGTGACAGAGACAGCAAAAAAAATGCACAAAAGCACATTACTGGTTAAATGGAAAAGGAGCAGCAGGCAAATTTCTAAGTTGCTGCTATAACCTTTCATTCCAAGTGCTTTAAAAATACCAGTTTGGTATACCAGCCTCTTTGTGGGGTGGGGAAATATATCATGTCAGAGATGGTTGCTGCTTGCTTAGGATTATACATTTAGTGGCAAAGTGGGGACTAGGACCTGGAAGCTCCAAGGGCCTGAAAAGCTGGAGGATGTTCCTGGTAAAATAGCAGTGGGTCCACACAAGTCATTTATTCTTGGTGATTATGAGAAATTTGGCCTTGCAGTTAGGTTTCCTAGCTCAAGTATAAGATACAAATACCACAAAGAATTATTATTCATGAAAATTATTGAGGGGAAAAGGTCTGCTTATCTGCTATTTTACTAAAAAAAAAAGTATGCCACAGAGACACGAGAATGACTTTTTAATGTTTCCTTGAGGAGCTTTCATGTATCTTTGGAAGATGAATATGGTCTGACCAAACGTCACCCTGTGTGAGGGCCCATTTGTCCATCCCTAGTAGGCTCATGCAAACCTCTGAGAACCGCTAGTGAGCTGGTAAGCTGGCCTGCTGCCACCGGGCACATCTGCTGAGGGCTGCTCCCCTAAAGAAAGCTCATCGATAGCCAGCGTGTGCTTTGTGCGCCTCTCAGCCCTTCTGCATTGGCAGCAGGAGCCAGCACTCCTACCACGGGGCTGCTGCAAGTCCTGTCTCAGGCTATACATACTATGCATGCAATCAACTGCCATTCAAGTTCGCTCGTATGACGTTCCTTACAGAAATAAACAGATAAATTATTTACTGTGCAGGCAAGATGATACTGAATAGTGTGACAGCTAAATATTGTAGTTACAGTAAGTTCCTGTGAACAGGGCATAACTTATTCATATTCAAGAAGTGCAAGAACTCTTTCACAAGCTAGGTTTTTGTCCGTCATGTTGATTTTCTGTGTGTGCTGTACTATAGGATGTCCTCTTTGAAAAGAGGACAGTAAATTATTTACCACTCAGGGAGGGTGATACTAAATGGTACAGTAGATAAACCATGTAGCTGCAGTGAATTCACATGTGTACGTTGTGATGTTCATGAGCCATTAATGGAGCCTGGCTTCCATGCTAAGCTGGGGATCACTGCCCCCCATGTGTGCATTTTAGCTGTGAAACAGAGCTGTCTTCTGGAGAGCAGGTATAGGTGAGGCTGGTGGGTATCTGTCCAAGAAACAAGCTAGGTTTTCTGAGAAAGCTGGAGAAATTGTGGGTGTGTGAGGAGGGATTCTTGCCTGAGTAAACCTGCAGGAGGTATCTGAGTCATTATGGTGCCTCTAGCAGTGCCTTGCCTTTTTAATTTGCTGTCATCTCGGGCCAGACGCTGCCTCTGGTGGGCAGAGACTTAATCGTCTCTCTGCAAGGTGATATTTGCATTACTGAGTGACAGCTGCAGGACGCTGTGCTCTCACCGGTTGTTTTGATGTGGAATAGCACCCTGCAGCTCATGTACAGCACACCGTGTTCGCAGTATTGTCAGCCACAGACGCTGACATAACGTGGCATATCATTAACCAGAATTCCTCCTTAAAAAGGGAGAGAGAAGAGAGAAATACCAGCAAAGATAGCAGGTGGAGTCGTGGATACTGAAGTGAGTGGACTCAAGTGCTCATCCACTACTAATGGCAGAATTTCATTCTGAAGACCTGACTCTCTTTGGAGGGCTGGAAGGGCTGGTTGCGATCAAAAAGGATCCTCCTTTGTTTTACACAGAAGAATTTTGAGGTGTCTCGGTTGATTATTTTGGTTCTTATGCCCTGTTTTAGGGCTCCTCGATCATAGTTCAAGAAGGAAACCCTCCCTGCTGCAGCACCTAAGCCTCTGCTTGTGTCCCTTTGTAGGGTGAGAATATGAAATAACCAGGTGTCAGAACATTTTGAGGGAAAGAAATGAGGAAAATTCTCTTTCCATTTCTTCATGCCTATTGTTAGAGTTCTTGAAATGCGTGTCTCTGTCCGTAGGCCTTTTGCATCTCCTGCCTCTAGGCTGCAGTGCAGTGGGGCTCATTATTTCTGTGGGCTGGGAGCTCCAGTCTCTGGCACACAGATACCAGGGGAAGCCCAGCGGAGTTGGAGGACTTGCTCAGGGCTGTGCAGCCTGGGGCTGTGGCAGGAGACTGGACAAACCTCCTTGCCTTTTGCAGTGCTGCTGAGGAAAGAGATTTGTCACCCTCTTAATAATTAAATGCAGATATAACTGCACAGTGAGAACCAATGAGAATGCAAATTGGAGAACATTTACCTGCAGAGTTAAAATGTGCTTATCTGATTCATTCATGTAAGCCTATATATAAATGTGTTCATTGAAGATAAATTAGCTATCATAACTAATTTATTCTGCATACTTCTTATTAACTGTGTTAATTCCCTTAACTCACCCCACCACATTTCTCCTCTTTGCTTCAGATCTGTTTTGATCCTGTCAGCACTGGTTTGAATAAAGTTTTACATCATGTCTACTGTGTTAAAATGCTTTCCAGAAACAGTCCTATGCTCACTCTCACTCATGTAGCAATCCTGTCTTACAGTGCGGAGGTTTTGTCTTTTGGTTTTACTTTATGGACCCTTGTGCAAGCACAGTAGTTTTGGGTTTTGCCTTATTGTATTCTATCATCTCTGGAAGCAGGTGTATTTGCTTGCTCGTTGCTTACTTTTGTAGAATAAAACTGCCACTTGGCTAAAGCCTACACTGAAGCCCCAAGCCCAGCCCTGTGCGTGGAGGAGCTGTGCAGTTCTTTATAGGATGTTTGAGCCGTGCCTGACACCTCACATTGCAAGCACCAACACATGAAACCACAGAGGAGTCTCCCTGTAGCCTCTGCTCTGCAGAGCCCAGTGCCTCTGAGACAGCGGTATGGGGAACAGGGCCTCCCTGTGGGTCTCCCAAGGTGAATCCCTTCCCAGAGCATGAACAGGGGTGGATAGGGTGGGAGCCATGAACTTGCAGACACCGTCATTTAGTCTACAGAATATTACAGAATATTTAGGAAGGATGATACCATTTCAAGTAGAATAGCTGTAGAACAATGTATGTTGAAGTAATTTAGTACGAAGTGCTAAGAAACACTCCATGCCACACAGCATGCTTAAGGAAATGCTTTTCCTTTCCCTGCTTTGGAAGTTCCACACTGTTATTTCAAATGCAGTTGCTGCTCACTTTTTGAACGAATGCCTTGTGCAAGCAGATTTTTCCAGCAGATTTCTGAGGAACTTCATGCTGCTGATTCGCCTCCAGGTGCTCCCACATCTCAGCTGTGGGCTGCCACCCCGGGCGGTGTCCGTCAGTGCTTGACGGCGTGACTGAACCTCAGAGCAACGTCTGCTTTCCCATGGGGCTGAAAACCCCGTTCTGACCGTAAGGCTGCTGTGGCCATTCAATTCTACAGGAGTGCACTAAAGACTCACGGGATGGAGTTGTTGGCTAAGAGCCGTGCTGTCAGAATGTAATTGCTGTAGCTGGCGAGAGCTAAATGATGGCTCTCCGGGCACACGGCAGGCTGCTGGGGTGGGGAGGAGGTCACCCTGGCACGGCTGATTGCAGGTGCCTGCAGGGGATGGCTGATGAGGGCTCAGCGGGGAGCTCTCACCGAGCAGCAGTGGCTGTTTTGTGCAAAAGCAACTGTGGCTTTTGCTCTCCCAGGCTATTTCCAGCAGCTCAGTGGGAAATCCAGAGAGGCAAAGGAAATCCTGCTTGCCTTAAGACTGACAGATCCTCAGGGACTAGGAAAGGAGAGTTAGTGATAACTGTTGCTTTTCCGAAGAGTGTTTGTTTCCATGATGACCCATCACTTCACTCCTTCAGTAAAAACTGTGGTCTATTCAAAATGCCATGCACAGGATTTTAGTTGACAGCTATTACCAATTTTCTGCAGATTTCTCTGAAAGCCAAACTCATCTTCCAGTGGGAAGAGGGTGTTTAAGCATAGTGGGAGTCTGAGTCTCAGCTGGGACACAGCTGCCTGGGGTCACAGCAGCCCAGCACCTCACAGTAGTTGGGTGAGTAGCCAACACGAGATGCTCAGCCAGTGAGTGCCATTGTAGCAGCATGTGCAACTCTCCTGGGCTTTCTGTTTAATACCTGAACAGGCTGACCTTTTGGAAAGGTAGTTGAGAATTTTGTATTCTTACCTCAGAATTTTTGTTTTGCTTTTCTGCCTTTTTATACCCCCATGGGTGTTTGTCTCACGTTTTTGCAAGTAGGGCATGAAGATTCTGATTCCTTCTGCTTGGGAAAGAGGATTATTTCATAGCCACGAACTAGACAAGAAACTATATCTTAATCAGGTAATTTTTACCCTTATGGACAAAGTTTTTCCCTTCTGTAGTGCAAAGCTGTTAACCATGATCATTCCCTCAAGGACTTTGGACAGTCTTTCAGGCAACCTGAGCTTTGAGCTCCTTCTCTAGAAACAGAATTTCTGCCTTCAAGTCTGCTCTTGCAATTAGACAAAGCTGGCTGGGGTGTTGAGTCATATTGGGAAAATACTCCCTCCCAAGAAAAAAAAAAAAAAGAAAAAAAAATCAAGAAAAACAAAACCAATCAGTCCCGTGCCTGTCAGGTGCATGTCCCATCCACTGCCTGCGTGAGCAGGTCAGGTGAGGAGCAAACAGCACCAGGGTAGATTTTCACAGGTATGGTGTCACCCATGCCTCGCTGGGAGCTGCAGGTGGGCATCTCTTGCCATTTGTTTCTTCTGAAAATGTCCATCTGAGATGTAAAATACCTTGTTGTGTTTAATTTACAAAGCCCTCTTTTAATATCGCCCCCAAATGCTTCTAGTGTAAATACTTAGGTCTAGTGGAATTACTTAGGCTTCAGTTTCTCAGGTAGTTCTCTCTCTGTATAAATGCAGCTTCAGAGATAATTTTCCAACACTTGAGACAAAACCGCAATTCTAGCAGGTACTTCTAAGCAAAACGAGTGGTACTAACAGCTGTGATCTACCTAGTCCTTCATTTAAACACCCTTAGACATGAACTTTGATAAGTAGATTATAAATGACAAGTACCATATTTTAATGAGGTTTCAAGGTACGGCTAAGGAATGTTTGAGTAAACTGGAAAATACTGCATGCATAGAAAGCATGAGCAGGTGAATCAAAAAGGATATTTTTTTATATATATATAAGATCAAAAACAGTGTATGCCAGAGGCTTTCTGACTTCACAGAGAAAATACATTTTCATCAAGTACTGATTTGCCACATCTCTTCATGAAAGGCTACGGTTGCACTATTTTTAATCGGACCTACGCAACAAAGCATTTGCCACACTGATGTTTAGGAAGGGTGCAGTCCAGTAGTTAACCACTAAATAGACTCATAGAATCGCTTAGGTTGGAAAGGACCTCTGCGGTCACATCCAACCGTTAACCTAACCCTGCCAAGTCTACCCCTAACTATGCCCCTAAGCACACATCGTGGGTTTTCGACCACTTCCCTGGGCAGTCCAAACCAATGCTTCACAACCCTTTCAGTGAAGAATTTTTTCCTAACATCCAACCTAAACGTCCCCTGGCACAACCTGAGGCCATTTCCTTGCCCCATTGCTTGCTGCCTGGGAGAAGAGACTGACCCCCACCTCGCTGCAACCTCCTTTGAGGCAGTGTGTGTAGGACCATACTATTGATGATACCTGTATAATTATTCCTCTGAAAGCTTCCAATAGCACAGCTCTCAGTAGTTGAATATTTATCTAGACAAGGGTGCACACAGACCCCAGCAAAACAAGTCTCTTCTGTCAGGCTGAAAAGGAAAATAACTCCTTGCTGTGCTTTGATTCAGGGGCAGAGCGGGAAAGTTCCAAAGCGGTCATGAAGCACCGCAGCAATTTACATTGAGAGCACCGCTTGGCAAGCTCCAGTTTTTACAAACACTACAAACAAGTGAGTTAGAGCCATTAGTAGCTGTGTGAGGGTGTCCTCATCTTTAATGAATCTCTGCAAACTGCTGCTTCTCCCCAAGACCTCATTAAAGCCTTACAGATTTGGAGAGTGGAAGAAATTGAGTTTTTGGACTGGAGTCTTTGCAAGTGCTTGCCAGCCACCTGGCTGGTCACATCCCACTGAAGCGAGTCCCCATTCCCAGGGAGAGCCAACAAAATGAGGAAGGGTTGTACCACCAGCAGGCTTAAGGGGGACTGTAGATAACAGAAGAGCAATGATGTCTGGGGGCAAGGAATTTACCAAAATGTAGTTGAGGTGTGAAAAAAGGTTTTCTTTCTCGTGTTGGTACAGTACAAGTTCATTTGTGTTACAAGCACAGCTTTTTCTGCTCCAGTGTAATAGGAGGCCTTTGCAGAAGGCCCTTTTGTGCTGTCCGTCAGGAACCAGCCTGCGAGCCGGAGCGTGTTTCTGTTACTCACTGTCTGTGCTGGCTTGTCATGCCTGCAGTGTGCAGAGGGAAATCAGCCTTTTCTGGTCGTGGCAATTCCTCAGACAACATGTGGGCTGGAGGGGGTGGGATTCAAAGCACCCTGCCTAAAGTTTGTCATGTCAGTTGCAAGTATCCAGTTCCATTTGCAAAACCACCGGTGAAAATTTTCTGTGACAGCCAAAAGTAACAAAGGGGCTTTGGAAATCATCCATGTAGCTTGTTGTTTCAGAGTGGCTGTAGGCCTTGGAGAAGAGTGCTATTGCAGCTAGACACTGACTACAAAAAGGAAATACGCTTTGAGTACTGCTGATTACAGCACAGAAATTTCATCTCAATTTTTGATCAGAACGTATATTAAAAGAAGAAAATAACACATATATTTCACCTTATGTCTTCTCTCTGGCCAATGTGTAAGTAAGTTTGTGAAAACTGTGGGTTTCAAAATAGGATCAGATGCCTGTCTGTTCTAGTACCTGTATTTTGCTGAACCCTGTTTCTCTCTCAGGCCTTCTGATTTGTTACTTTGGCGCAAGTGCTTCACATTTTTATTCCACTTTTCTCTTCTTGATTGTAGTTTCCCAGCTAAAATACAGATAGCCCAGCAGGGTGAGAATGCACGAGACCCTCTTAGCTGCAGCTTTCAGTGACCTACATGAGCAGAAACTTGATTTACCTGAGCAGGCATGCACTCGTTCCTTGATGTCCTTTCCTTATGATTGCTGGTGTAGGGCAAAGTACTGATACTGTGTTTTCTAACCTGATGTCTAGGATACTTCCTGTGGCATTCCCAGGGCTCTTTCTTCCCAACATACCTTGTTTACACACGTTTTAAGTAATATCATTTTAATTCTTGCATATATCTCTTCAGCGGTGTTTGCTTCAAATCTTCTCCCGCAGGCAGCATCATAAATCTTGCATAAAGTGTCTATACGTTTCTTGTCATGGCTTTTAATGACTTCAGCAAGTCTGCAGTCACAGCCACTGTTCTTGTGTTTGCTCACTGCTTTTTCTGCTTCGGTGCAGACATTGGTTCCTGTTCATTGTTAGCAACAATAAAATTTCTTTATTTTCTGGTCACTGTAATGCTTTTGTTATGGGTGTTCCGCTTGTCCTTGGTCTTTTGTTTTTCTTTTCTTTTTTTTTTTTTTTTTTCTTTTCCATTTTATGCTGTCAGTTAACCAATAGCAAAGATCTCCTGGACTGGCTTGATTGCATCCCCCCTTGTCTGAAAGCCTGATGGGAGCTCTTTGATTGTATCAGGTATTCTGAAATCATCTCCTGGTTGATGCAGCCTAGGGAAAAACAAGCAATGTGCTACATGGTTTGTGCGTGCCCCGCTACCTGCCACACATGACAAGGAGGTCATTCTCCATGCAGCTTTGTGCTGTGACACATAAAGCTGCTCTGAAACACAGAGCGTCCCCAGTGCTTCTCTGTGCTCGCCAGGCAGCAGTGTACCAAAGCATGCACCAGTTTTCTAAACACCTCCCTTCTCTTGTCTTCAGTGCCTTCCTGACTTAGTGGGCTAGGGTGTGTTTGCCGGAAAGCTGGACTTCTGATAGTAATAAGTCATTTTAGGCTAGCAGCTGCCAGCACAAAGAAGCTGTGAGTGCTGTACCTCTTAAATGCAAAACTGCTTTCTGCAGGGGTGAGATGTTTTCCTTCCCCTTCTTGCCCTTGGCCGTGCAGGCAAGTCTCCTGGCCTTGTGCTGAAGCAGGGGAGAAGCTGGTACTCACAGCAGCGTTACGGAGACATGCATCAGCACACCTTCATGTCCTGATCAAAACGTTCCTCCTGCATGTTAGTGCTGAGGCCCCAGCAGCTGCTAGCACCGCACTGGGAGAAGTATCAGGAGCTGCTGGTTTTAGACATCGACTGGGATCACGAGAGCCATTTATTACTGTAGGACTTCTTGTTTGTCACGGCCTTGGCACTTGGGTTAGATAAATCTTGTATTCCCTTCCCTCTTCACTCCCAAGTTTTTCAGGTCTTGCCATACACTCGGTGTCACTTGGCACTGAGACTGAAAGACGGCAAAAATCACACAGATAATAAAGCATATTCTTGCCTGATCTTACCTTCATGCTCTGATCTGAGCCTCCTTCTCTTCTTCATGTTAGCTTTTCTCTGCTGTCACTGTTTTCTTTGTCGAGCCTGCAGGTTAACCTTCTTGAAAGTTCAGTTCTCATGCTGTAGCAACATGTTTATGTATCTGTCAGTTGAAATAAGGAATAAAAATAGAAATAGTCACACAATATGTTAGTCACTCATAAAACAAGCTATGCAGCTTTGCACAAAGAGATGGCACAGTAGGAGAAAGATTGCCAGGGTGAAGGGTGCTGGCAGAGCAGTCCTCCTGTTGCATTTCCGTGTGACGGATCAGTGCCGAGCACAGGCCAGTGGGAGAGCAGCAGCAGCAGGGTGTGGGCACAGAGCCCAGCATGCAGCGGCTGTACACCCACCTTCCACTTCTCCTTACCCAGCTGCGGAAATGAGCAGGAGACCCAATTCTAGCTGCTACAGTTGCCCTGCATGTAGATTTTCTCCAGAAAAACTGTTACATTCTGCAGTAATCTGATCTGATTTTCAAACTGTTGTAAACGGCTTATTCTTTTTCTTCTCTGGCAGTGTTTCTGAGTTGTATGGATTTTACAGATAGGATTTTAAGCAGTACAGAATGCAGCAATCCATACTAAGGTAACTGGAACAATTTAATTTGCCGTGTTTATCAAAAGCCTGAAAAAAGTCTGCACAGAATTCAGAAAATATTTAGGGAAAAGCAGGAGTCTGGAAGGGGGTGGATCTGAATTAGTTTGCTGCATCTGTCTGTTAATTGAAATATTATAGAGACTTTTGCTTGTATTAATTAAATTGGCAAATAAGAACAGATTAGTTTTGATTCAAATGCATTATTGCTGTGAAGCCCATCAGAAGATAAAAGTATAATTAATGTGGTCAGGCAAACCTGATTTCAGCCTTTGAGGTAAAGCTGTGTTTTGTCTGAGATATATATTTTTATCACTTAGCGTTGCAACATTGAACCTGTAAAGTGCACTTTGGTGATCGATGATCGTGCCCAATGAGACAGTTTCTAATAATCTGAAAGTAAGCATTAAAAATGGTATAACGCAGGCACTGGTAGAATATTAAGTAACATTAAGTAATATTTTTTTAAGTAAGTAACAAGAAGTAATATTAAGTAATATTAAGGATAGACGTGGTATCAGAATTATCTGAGCTGCTTACTAAACTGATTGATTGGAAGAACACACCTTTAGGAACAAGATTGCCAGCTGCATGTATGTGACAGGCAGCTAAGTACCACATGCAACTCCCAGTGTGGATTCAGCACCGGAAAAAAAAAAGAAAAAAAGAATCCACAGATGGCAGGAAACATAATAAATAAGAATAATTGGGTGATACTGGTTTGTATACCTTTGGCCAATTGGTATTTGGGTATTTGCAGAAGATACTCTGAGAGCTGCATAGTAAAAATAAATAAATCGATAAATGATTCTAGGAAATGGCAGTGTGTGGTAAAAATTCCCAAACTGATCTGAAGGCTGAAGATAATGCCTTACATGGAAAGACTTAAGGGGCTCAATCTGTTTAGTTTATCAGGAAAAGGCTTGAGAGGCAACTTGATTACAAGATATAAATACTTTAATGGGTTCTGATGGGCTCTTTAATTTAGTGGGGAAAGGCATGAGGAAGATGATCAGCTGGAAGCTGCAGCCAGATGAGCGCAAATAGTAAGACAGGAATGTTTAACAGTGACAGTAACTTACTACTGGAACAAGATATCAAAGAAAATGAAATATTCTGCTGAACTATTCAGCTCCTTACTGCCTGCCTTTCAGCATATCATGCCTTAGTCCAACAAGTCACTGGATTCAGTTCAGGAGCCTTTAATAAGCAGGTCTAGTTACAAGACCTGCTTGCTTCCCTTCTGACTCTATTAATATATTTCTAGCATAGATACACTTGTATATTGAGTAAAGAACACTAGAAACTTCACTGTTTGGTTATAATGATGAACTCCAGCATATCCTGTTACTGTATAGTAAGTTGAACTGGCTGAAACGTGATTTTTTTTTCTGTCAAAACACGTGGTAAAGTTAGAAACATTTCTGTAGCTTCCTTTAAATATGCTTTTGATAAATTCTTCTTCCCTTTCCCTAAAGCTCTGGTAAAAATGGGATATCTTCTGACAGGGTATACTTAGATTTTTTTTTATATTTTATTTTTTTTAAGTATTCAAAGCAAATATACTGAAGAGGATTTTGTGTGATGCACTGAAGAATCTCAGATAGCTCCTGACACATGTGTGCCACATGGCAAAAGATGTTTGTGGTGTATCAGTTGCCACATCTAAATTTTGGAATTTCACTCTTCTGGAAGGCTTTGGATTTTCAACCCCAAAGCCAGGTTACCAAAGGCACTGTGCATTTGCAGAGCAGCTGCACTGAATTAGCAAAACCGTTGGATTTCCAGTATTTCAGTCCTGACCACAATAAAACATCCATTGCACTGAGCCTATTTTTATAGTTCCAGAACCATTCACTGACTACTGCAGGAACTGGCGAGGCAGGCAATAATTCATGATAATTGTGATAAATTTCTGTGTCAATATTTTCAAATAAGTGATCTCAAACAATGTGTTACATCTTACATAAAGCACTTGCGGTGCATGCAGATTGGGAGCTCTACCTTGCCACAGGCTCGAGCTCCCTACTGCTGCTCACTGTCCCTCTCCCTCCCTCGCCTTCCCCTCTCTCAGAAACATTAAAGTGCCGCAGTGTGTAGGCTTCACATCACAGTAAATGCTAGCTCTTGCTATATATACTGTGAAAAGAGAATGCCTGCCACCATGACCATGCTGAAAAAATACTCATTTGAATCAGCAACACTGAGTTAAAAGGCTCCATATAATAGTCCTGAGTTAGTTCACTACAAAATGTGTTTGCCAAAGCATATGCATGAACGTGGGGAGAGTCAGTCCACAAGCTGAAGTTAATCTAAAAATGAAAAAAAAAAAAAAAAAGGAATTTTGTTTTTGTTCTGAAAAATATGACCTTCCTTTTTGTAAACCAGACATGTATTAATTTGCCAGCCATTCATCTCATCCAAATTTGAAGCCAAGATCTGCCCCCAGATGCATTAGTGAACATTCAAACACTATTCCTGGATAAATCGGTGTCAGAGACACTTGTGTTTACAGGCTGAAATGGATCATTTCTGAATAGGCTTGGGGTGTGTGCCTAAAATTGTTGTGTTTCACTGCAAGGCTCACTTTGATAGATGGAAGTTAGGCTGTTTGCAAAGCACAGCACTGAATTTAGTAAGACTGATGGGGTGTTTAAATAAATAAGTGAACAACTTTAAGGAGTTTGAACATTACACAGAGTCTTCCTGCTAATAAAATTAATGGAGAACAGTTAGCTTGCACACAAAAATGTATGTTAAAGCAATTATAGGACAGTAAAGTAAATGTTTACAGAGGTTGAAAGAAAAATCTGGCAATAATAACTTGCTCTACAGAAGAGAGTTTCATGTCAAAACTGCGTAACAAAATGATCTATTTAATCTGTTTTATTAATACTTTTCTTCTCTAAAAAAGTAATCAAATACTAGCTCGATGATAAGAATATGATTAAAGTCAAAATAAATGCTAAGAGGGCAAATGTCTAGATGGGATTCAGGTCATAATGTTAGCTGTGATGGGGCCAAAATGAACGCAATCTAAGACGCAGAGGTCTCTGATTGTGTTTAGAATAATAGTTTTAAACAAAATAATCTGATCAATTTACTGTATAAACACTCCCAGGGTTTATCAGTGCCAACATTTTATGCTTGAAGAGACAGCATGCTTTCAAAGTACTAAATAAAGGGAGCCTTTCAAAAACATCCTAATAGTGAAAATTAGGACACGGAGCTGGCCCTTTGCAGGCTGAGGAAGGAGCTCAGCAGTATTCACAACAGATCAACCACATCTGAACTCCAGAAACCATGTATCTATAGCTGTGTTTGGGAGTGCAGAAAATGAATGCCTGTGTGGGTTAGACACCGCTTCCATCAATCAAGTCTTAAGATGAAAGAAGTAGAGAATGAAGTAGAGTTCCTTAGTTCTTCCCATGCATGGTTCTTCTTTTTCTTGGAACACAAATGTGGAGGAAGACGGCATGCTATCCTGACAAGTGACTGTGGTACAAACACTCAAAACCAGACAGCAGGAAAATCCAGTTCTGTCAGTAAAACAGCTAAGCGTTGGTTTAAACCTCATTGAACCTACAAAGCTTTTTGAACGCTCCGTGACTTATGCCGAGTGGTGATTCTTCTTCTCCTTTTAATCTTCCTTAGGTTTTTATTGCTATAATCAACAAAATACATCTTGGTGGAGTTAAGTTTTCAGGTTAATGGAAAAATAGTTTGTCAACTTTATGGCCTGCCAATGAAATGCTTGCTAAGGCAACTTTACTCATAATCCTAATGTGGCTGGCTAAATCTCAGCAGTTGTGCTTTTGACATCTTTGCAAACTAGGTTTCCAAGTTCACAGAACCACAGAATGGTTTGAGTTGGAAGGGACCGTAAAGCTCATCCAGTTCCAACCCCACTGCCATGGGTACCTCCCACCAGACCAGGTTGCTCAAAGCCCTGTCCAACCTGGCCTCAAACACTTTCAGAGATGGGGCATCCCCAGCTTCTCTGGGCAGTTCTGGAAGACAGACCTGGAAAACAAATAAGAAAGCCCCTAATTTATGCAGAAGAGCACCAATGCACAGTAGAAATGCTCTTAACCCTTGTACTTTGCTTAGCCAGCACTGAAAGTCTGGGAGCCAGACTTCATTGCTGTTATTTCAGTGGGTTGCTGCCGTGCTAGTTTCCTTACAGTGCAGTGTAGAGCTCATTTACCTAGAAGTGAGCTGCTTCTCAGCTGCACTTCTTGATGAGAACAATCAAAAATCATTGGAAGAGTCCACTCAAGAACTACATGCTTTTAATTATAAAATAACTGAAGCATTTATATGAGGAGAAATTTCAATATCTTTACAATAAAAGTGCTAAGAGAAAAAGTTGAAAACAAACCTGCAGAGCAGACAAGGGTGAGTCTAAAGAAACTTATCACAAATATGTTGGTGGTATAGAACTAAAGAGCAGACATGAAATCACAAATATGTTGGTAGTATAGAACTAAAGAGCAGACATGAAAACAGGGAAAGATGCAGAAGTCATTCACCCACTCAAAAGAACAGCAGAAACACAGTGTCCATATAGGTCATTACACCATCCATGTACTCTAAAATGTGCTCCCAGCCTGGATGCAGAATTTAGGTAGCTGTATCCAAAACGCAAGTTAAAAGCAGATATTTTAATTTTGTCTGCAGTTCTGATGATTTTAAACTGTAAATCCACTTTATAAATCATAAAGGCTCCAAGGGACCTCCCCCTCCTTTGGTCGGGGACCCAGTGTGGTGTGCTCCAAGCTTTCCAGTGGTGGTGGGGAAGGGGCTCTCAGCTCAGGGACATCTCCGCAGGACATGAGCCAAAGCTCCCGCCTTGGCAAAGGCACAAGAGATGCTGGGCTCCATCAGCTTCAAGTGCTGCCCTGACAGCCCATACAGATGTCCCATCTCTCCCCAGCTGCAAAGTAGCAGCTCCAGCTGAGCTCCCAACTTCAAACACATTTTTGATATGTGTTTGTTTAAGCTTCTCTTTAAACATTGCAGGACTTCTTTCCTGGGTAGTTTCTCAAGGGCTTCACTGTTCTAATGAAACGTTTTGTTTTGTAAAATAGGAGAGAGGGGGACACAACAAAAGTGAGTGAAGTGGCTAAAGGTAGCTGCTGGCATCATTTTCTTCTTCATACATTTGTCTGATAAGAGGGCATAGAAGTATCATTGCAGGATTTTAGGGTCATTCCCCACCAATCTCAGGACTGAAAAAAAAAAAAAAAAAGGCATTTTAAAAGCAGAAATAAATGCTATCTTTGGCTCAGGTTTCCTGTCCTGTTTCTGAACCATTACAAATCAAAATGCACATGCTCCTGATGTGCAGGCACATAATAAACCACAAATAGAAACATGTAGGAGTTTTGTTAGTCTAAAACAAATGCCAAAATGCCTTCAGTGGTTTTGGACTTTTTTTCTTAGTTCTGCCTCATGATAATGGCCTCATATGTTAAAAGTGACACATCTCTGAGATAACTTTTCAGCCACAGTTGTCTTATTGTAGACTATGGCAGCGTTTTCAGGCTGAGCAATGATTTCTTGCCAGAAATGCAGCCAGAGGTAGGCTTAAGCTTTCATGGTTTGTCTGATCCCATTTTCCACCAGTTGCATGAGACTGAAATAAAAATACTGACCGCCCAACTTGAATATTTCTAGGTCTGGTGTGCCTTTAAAAAATAACTTTAAGAGCACTTTCTGTAAACCACAGAGTTAAGTAACTGGTTATTTTTTTGTCGTTTTTTTTTTTGTTTGTTTGTTTGGTTTGGTTTGTTTTCTTCTTTTTTTGGTAACCACAGTGTATAAAATGTTTTGACCTCATAATATTCACTACCAGCATCTGACTTCATCATTCAAGCTATATTATGTGGGGGAAAAAAAGTCATAAATAAACATTATAAACACTGGGCTCAAAAGGTTGGGAGTACTCTACAGATTAATTTCAGCTCTACATCATTTCTTTGGGTCTGTTCAAGCTCAGCAGGTTGTGTAGCTTACCCACAAGGTGGTGGCCCAAGATGTGCCTACTCCACCCCGTTCCTCTGTAAGCCATGGGCAGGGAGCAGTGCTTCAGAAAAGCCTAACAGTTGGCTGGGTTTCATTGCACCCTTGGATGGGCAATGGGTTATATGGCATCAAGGACATCTCTGTGTGCCAGGCAGTGCGGGTTTGCCCACTGCCCTCCCTGTCCCCCATTCCTGAGTGCCTCCAGGAGTTGGAGAGCAGTTTGTCTAGCATCTGCCCCACTGCAGGGGAAGTGTTGCGGGTTTCTATCGCAGCGAGTAAAGCTAAGATGGGGAGCTTGCTAGGGTGCTCCATTAGAAGGCAGCGTGAGGGCTGGGAGCAGCCCTGTGCGCTGGGGGGGCTCAGAGGGGCTATGCACCCACCGGGGCCATGTGCCTGCGTGCTGCCAGCTCACCTGTCCTGGCAGTGGAGCTGGCGGCTGGCGTGCTGTGGTAGAGAAGTTCAGGTGTGCTGGCAACTGAACAGTCCTGTTAACATTGGAGAGTATATTAAACAGTTTTTGTACTCTTCAGGATCAGAGGTGCTATATAAATGTAGTAGACTGGTGTGGAAAACTTTGTATCTGTGCATACTGTATGTATAGGTCTTACTCTTCTCCTGCAGTGCCAATGAAGTCTCTCTGACTCCAGTAGAGCAGGGCAGTGAACATTACTTTTGAGGATGGTATTTCTTTGTAATTTGTGGTGCTTGTGGAATAACGCTGCTTTGACTTTCTCTTTTTCTGGTGAAGAATAACACACCTTTATTCATTTGCTCTGAAAATACTTTTGCTCGACCTTAGCGAGGCACAATAATTGAAACCTCCTCAGTACTTCCACCTTTGTCCTAATTTTTGCCCTGGATGTGGACTTGGACGTGGGAGATTCCCTTTGGACTAGTACTGTGACTGTCCTTAGGCAGCAGCTGGGATTCTTTCAGCTACCAGCTTTTCTTTTCCCTGTCTTAGCTGGGAGTTTTGTATGTCCTTTTTTCTCTATCCTGTCACAACAACAACACAGAGCTGAGGTCACATTTAACATCTGAATGCTCTACTCACAGAACCGGGTACTGTTTTCGCTCCTGATTCCATGAATCGGTACAATAAACTTTATCAAGGATTGTATAACAATTGTCCTTTAAGTAGCAAAACATTTTTTCTGGCTCCTGTTTGCATTTCTCTTGATGACTCCAAGGTCTGTGAAGCTGCTTTCCCTGCCAGGCTCGCTCTCGGTGGGATGCTTTTGCAGCCTGCAGTTTGGATGCATGCGAACAGACACGTGCTATTTTCCAAGGCAAGCACCCATTTGTTAGCGCGAGCTGCTCGCCCTCTCCTCTCCACAGGAGCTCTTCCCTGTTGAACTTTTGAACTACTGAAGCAAATCTAATTGTGTAGCTCCGCAAAACAGAAAGCGGCATTTGGGCTGCGTGAAGAAGTGTTGCAGCCTCAGCACAGTTGCCTGGGGAAGCAAAGCCAACAGAGAAACACATTGTCGGGGGTGGCGAGAGAATAGGGGCCTGTTAAATGCGTCTTTTCTCTCAAGCTTCTAGTGTCTTACTTGGGTTGTCCTGTAGGCATGACTGCGTGTGTAAGATGATAAACTTTTGCAGGATTTTTCTCTTTGACCGTGATTGCTAAAATCTGTGCAGTATCTGCTAATATGGTTTTCTGGGTTGGTGAGAGAGTGGGAAGCATCGCCTGAAATACTAGTCCAAAGTTTGTAAAGGCCGTACGTAGTTCCAGTCTTGTGACAAGGGGATTTGCCAGTTCTTACAAAAGGGGACTCCCCTACAGCTCTCCACTTCCCAAGGCTCCCCATGTATGCCATCCCCTGAGGCAAAGCCATGCAATAGGCTGCTTGCTGCCCTGCTAGCCAGGTAGCTCCTTGCACTGCATCAGGCCATGTGGGGGGCACAGTTGGTAGCCAGAAAGAGCAGGGGCTTCTCCAAGCAAAGGGCCTGGCAGGCAGGGCATCCTTGGGCTCCCAGGGGAGTTCCTCTCCTGCCCCAGCGGCCTGACGGAGGCAAGAAAAAAAATATAGGTCTCTCGTTAAGCCTGCAGTAATGATTGAAGAAACAGATGGACCTGTTATTGTTGCAATAACTTAAAAATATCACTGTGAAATTACCTGCATTTTGCTGTACATCTCAGACCTACCACTTCACTGAGATGAGTTTAGAATGACTGTACCTGCCCTCAGGAAGACTGTGTCACTGGAGTCAGAGTTCAAGAAGAAATCTTAACCAGAGGCCTTTTCCACAGCCACGCTGAGTTGTGCACTGGAGTAAAGAAACCTTATTAACTGAGCTTTGGTGGATTTCTTTTCCAATAACACATTAGCTCAAATCCTGTTGCATTTCAATTCTGTCTTCTTCAGAACAATGTCCTCAAGCTTGAGAGGACAGCAGTGATTCAAGTAGGCTCATCTAAAATGCCTTCATCTTTCATGCGAAAATGCTTACAAGCTTACACAGCAGCACTGAGTCACTCACATAGGATCATGTTTTTATTCATCTAGCAAAAATAAAACTTCTCTGACCCCAAATCCCGTGTTGCTAACACACAGAACATGTATAATAGATGTGCTATTTTTCCTGAAAAAAATAAGATATTAGTAGGTGATGACACCTCCATACTGGACAATCATTCTACGGCTCATCGATATTAACTTATTTTTCATGTTCCTTTTCCTTTCATCCAAGTAGAAATAAATCTGACTGACATTTCTGCACTTCAGCTGTGAAAGGAAAGGTCAAAGGTGCTAAAAGCCCCTCTCAAATATATTAGAGGTACTACAGTTGTAGGGTTGCCTTTTGTCCTTAACACTGTGTTAATTAAGCCTGTTAAGGATGGGATATCATAGAATCATAGAATGGTTTGGGTCAAAAGGGACCTTAAAGCCCATCCAGTTCCAGCCCCCTGCCACGGGCAGGGACACCTCCCACCAGCCCAATTTGCCCAAAGCCCCATCCAGCCTGGCCTTGAACACCTCCAGGGATGGGGCATTCACAGCTTCACTGGGCAGCCTGTGCCAGTGCCTCACCACCCTGATAGTAAAGAATTTCTTCCTTATATCTGATCTAAATCTACCCTCTTTTAGTTTAAAGCCATTACCCCTTTAGTTTACCCCTTTAGTTTAAAACCATTGCTGCACTCCCTGACAAGGAGTCTTTCCTCAGCTTTCCTGTAGGCCCCCCTCTAAGGCCCCCACACGATTTATGCAACCTTCAACAAGTGAACAAGTCTGTCTGTGACTGAGGGCGTGATTCAGCAAGTCCCTTTTGTTTCTGCCTGGCTGTAAGAGCACACTAATCTCACGGAAACGAGCTGCAGTGCTCGTGGTTGTAACGCATGGCTGAAGCAAGGCCTTAGGGCTGGGTCAAATCTGCAAAAATAAGGAAAGAACAGCAGCTTTCACCAAAGCTGCAATTCGTATCTTCTGTATTTGGCTGTCTAAACCACAGGTTCTTAGCCAAAGTCCACCATCTGGATGGAGGTTGATCAGTGGAGAGGATCCTTATATGAGGATGGGTGGTGAGGTCCCTGTCCTACTGCATTGGTTGTAGAGGGAGCCTAGATGGCTGTTAAATTAAATCTTCTCTAATGTATACATGGCTAGTGAGATGAATCCTACGTAATTTCTCACTCTAGTGATCAGTTCATGTCAGATGTATAATCAGACCACACAGTTTAAAAAAAAAAAAAATCAAGACAAAGGCATATTATGCAGAGGATACATGGCAGTAGAGGATGTGGCCTTTGTTCTTTAATCAGCTCTTTGTTGTTTTCAACTGATTATCAATGCCACAGGATAAATTAGCTTTTACTTGTAAATTAGTTTTCAATATCTAGAAATACCACATCATGTTTAGGTCCAGTAAGTAACCTTGTTAAAAAACCCTTGAAAATAAGGATATTCCAATTTAATGGCTTTTTCAGGGCACTACCTTACTTCAGTATTTTCAAGTAGAGATGTCTACATAGTACAAACTTCAAGACAACATAAAATAAATGTGTCCTATACTAATACTGTTGCTCGATTATCTTCCTGGAATTACTCTGTTTTGTACTGAATGATGTTTGGACCTAGAGATACACAGTTATAGCAGACAGACAACAGACAAAACAGAAAATATGTGTGCTAAATTTGATATACAAATCAATAAATCATTTGTCCATTTAAATATAATGAAAGTAAGGGCTTGTATTGATTTACTTCAACTCTGATTAGAGTTGCATAGCATTCTCTTTTGGGAAAAAAAAAAGTCAGAATAGCTGCTGATGAGTGAATTGTAAGCATCAGATATTACATAGCTAGCTCCCATGGCAGTCAGACAGGAGATTCAAAACAAGTAGGGAGCCATACATTGTTGCCAGCTTCTGTAAAATGATGTATATTTGAAAGCTGGGATTTTAAAGTGTATTTTCTACAGCTCAGGTGTTCATTGCAATTTTCATTGGTAATAAAATAAAAAAGTAGAAGGGAACCTGACCTCTCTGGCCTGAAGAAATATTTTTACATTTTGCAGTGCAAGGTTTTAAGAGAAACATGCTAAGTACATGGGAACTGGACCTATGCTGCCATTGTATTCTCAGAAGTGAAAGTCTTTCCAAGATAACATTTATCTGCACTTTCCTGTGGTGCTCAGACCTTAAAATAAGCTATCTACATGCTTTGCACACTTATATGCTCCAGTTTGCAGAAATCTGCTGCTCTGCTTGCATGTGGGTACTAGCTCTACCTGTTCTCTGCTGCCTTCCTTCAGCCTTCCCCATGCAGGAGAGCCAGCCCAGGGAAGGCAGCCTGCTGCAGCTCAGGTGCTGTCTAGTGCCAGCATTTCACAGAGTCCAAAATCCTCTCTGGCTTCCTCTGCAGCCTGTTAATTCACACTTTGTTTTTATTTGTGACTTTGGCTTGAATGTGGCATATGTCCAGGTTGTCTGGATTGGGAACACTTTATCATCAAAACTTGTTCTTGGGTTGGTTTTATTTTGCCCTTGATTGTAGGTTTGCATTTGATTATCTTCCCAGGACTTGTGCAAGGTGGAGTTTTCTAGAGTGATGTTAAAAAGAGGACTCCCTTGAGCATATCACCTGACTCTGAAGAAGATTTAAAGTATTGTTTTCCCTTAGTATTGGATAAAGGAAAGGACTACAATAAACTTAGCTTCTCCCTACTTCACCTGTGTGTTTTCCTGCAGGACTTTACCTCATCCTTCTCTTACGGTAAATTTAGAGAGAGAGAAATTATTATCATAAGTAGCACGATTGCCACCACTTGTGCCAAGGGCCTTAGTCTCCCCCTTAGCCCTGGTCTGTCAGCTAAATGCCATAGCTCTGTGTAAAGTAAGTTTCGGGTTATCTGTCGTTTCACCAGTGCATCTTGTTCATGTTGATCATGGCGGAAGCTCTAGTTTCATGTTATATGTTAGCAAAGGATATCAGGTCATCCTTTACACAAAAAAGCTTTTCACAAGTTAAATGTGTACATTCTTCAGAAGGAGAGCAAGTGGCTCGTTTCCATGCCATATCCCAGCAAAACAGCTTTCCTGACACAGTGCAGGATTATTGATAGGCATTTGTAAGGATGGAAATATGTATTGTGATATTCTGTTGGGTTATTTGGAGCTTGAAAGGGAGGAGCATGTGTGAAAGTGGGACACCAGTGGTTAATGTTCCTGGCTGACATTTATATAGAAAAACACTTCTGGATTTACTCTAGGAAGGGAGAGTGGGGAGAATGCTGTACTGATCATGTTTTCTGTTTGCCATGTCTTCAGATCTTTCTCATAATCCTCTAAGAAATGTGGGCAAATCAAGTAATTGAAGTTGCATTTCGAAAACAGTGCATCTGCTTTCCTTTGTCAGAGGTATGTGTGCTGTGCCTTCAAAGGTACCAGAAAATCCAGACTTTTTAATGTACACCTTTCTTTGTATTTATTATTGAATTCTTTTTTACACTGATTAACAAGTAATGGCTGCCCACAAAAGATTAAGAATCCATACGGATCGCTTATCCAAGCTCAAATCTTGTATACAATTAAAATCACCCTGCAATTTTAGCTAGGCTTTGAAATTCAAAGGGATTAAGAGAAAAGCTCCTTAAGGAGATTGCAACTAGTTAGGTATTTTATTGTATGTAAATTGTACATACATGCTTACAGACAGATATGCATAATGTGATACTATAGTTTGCTTTATCAGATTAATAGGTGGATTTAGGAAAGTCCTCAGTTCCACAGGAAGTTACACAGGAGCTCTCTGCTGCAGATAAGATCCGTATTTTGGCCTTGCTCTTGAAAAATCACAGATTCTCACTGTTAGTTTAAACTCACGTAGGGAGGCTATGTTTCATGTCTAATAGCCTTCAGAGCAGCACGTCAGAGTTAAGAGGCAGAATGCTACTGAAATTCAATAGGAATTGGGCGGCTAGCTCCTTCAGACACCTTGGAAAATCCCCATCCAAACACAGAGAAATAAGAGCTGCAAAACAGATTAAAAACTTATTTGGGACAACTTTTATGAGCATCTGATTGTGAAGCAGTTTTAAGGCCATTCCTCTCCCAGTGCTCCCCTCTTGTTCAGTGCTAAGTGCATCCTCAGCTCTATGGAATGAGCTACCGTGCTTTAAAAGCTATCACACTTTAATGTATAGAAAAGTCTTTTTTTTTTTTCAGCCCAGGATTGAACCTAACCTCTCTTGGGCTTTGAGGCAGAGGTAGTTTTCAAGAAAATGTCTGTATTTTAATGTAGTGAGCAGGCAGGAAGTGCCAGCTGTCTGAACCTGTTCAAAAATATAACAACAGAATAAGCCCCAAGACAGAATGGTTACTGGACAGAGAGTAGAAAAAGTAATTAAAGGTGTTTAATGGGTGCATTTGTCAAATAGCTCTGTGGTTTATCACATAGTCATACAGTTTATCACGGGGATATCACTTCCATGCATTTCTGGCTGTATGTAAAATATGCATGTTAGCCCTGGCTTTTTTCTGCCTGGCTATAATGTTTCATGGGAACAACAAATCTGTAGAAGTCAGAGATCAAAACTCAATGTTATTTCCCAAATAACAATGATACACAGAATGCTGTCATGGAAACCTTCCTTACAGAGAGCCCTCAGCATAATAGGCAATCATCCCACACTATGCAGCAGAAGTGTTCATCTGTCACCACCCCAGACTATGTAGTCTATAAATTGTAGTCACAAGAAAACCACACATTTTATTCACGTGATACTGCTTTTCTTGGACGAATGCTGCAGTCTTCTTTTCATGTCTGAATACCTGGCTATGCATCGCATAACTATGCGTTAACATATGGACTTTGTTTCCTTAAGAAAACTGGAATTTCACCTTTCCTCTGAAACCCATATTAATATCAAAGGCTACTATGGTTTCATGAACACTTCTTAGCTTGTTTTCTGGTTTAGGGTGCAACTCCTACTTGATTGTGTCCCATGAAGATCAACATTTCATTGCTTCTCACAGATGTCTTGGTTTATCCTTCACAAAATCCTTGTGGTTATTAGTTATATTTCCTGAAGTCATTTATCCTTTTTTTCGAATATAAATGCAAAGATACACTGTACCAAATTTCCAGACAACATGTCAAAGAACGTTTTTTTCCTATGCCTTTCAGTGCAGGTGGTTCAGTGCATAAAGGCAATCTGAATATTTAAACAGATTCCCCTAACTAGAATGTATATTAAAAAATATATCTAAATTTGCATGATGGAAATACAGTGAATCCTAAGCTGTGCTTATCATAAACAATTATAAATGCAAATTGGAAAGATATGTGCTTCTCTATGCCCATATAGGCACCAGAGTTAACTTCCATGCCCCTTACAAGAACTGTATTTTCTGAAACTGTCCTAGGAAATGCTACAAGTGATGCTAACCTAAAACCTTACTAAGATAGTCCATGATTGTAGGTCTACCTCTAACTAAAATGCCGGAAGAATGTGAAATACCTCCTTTCACATGCTACATGTTTGCAATGGAGTGTTAAAAATGAAGTCATATAAGTCATACAGTAGGACTCCTAGATCTAATTGCACATAAAACAAAATTACAAGAAAATAACCAGATGGGTTACCAAAAAAAAAAAAAAAAAGACAGATAAGATCCTAGCCCAAATAGGAAGCTTACAGTAATTGTTTCTCTGTGAGGTGGGCTCCAAAGAATAAAGAGACAAGAGTAGGAGTTAAAAAATAAAATGGATGTGGGTAGTCTCACTGAGGTTAATGGTGCTTGTAGCGCTGTGTGGTGTCAGCTTTGCTCTGTGGTCTCTTATAAAAGATTGTCACAATAGCACTGGAGGGACAGGGAGGGAAATGGCATCTGTGCATTGCTGAGTACTGAGGAGCACAACAAAGTCTGCTTTTCACGTTGGTTTTGGCCTGACATAGCATTTGTGGCTCTGCCTTCTCCTCTGTTTACTAGATCTGTTTTCAGGTGAGTGAATACTAGAAAATTTTACAGCAAAGAGTTTAGGGGGCACATTTCCCTTGCGTTAATCTATAAATTAGTTTAAGTAGATCTTGAGGAAAAGCTATCCTGCTTTGCTTTCAGACTGAATAGGCATCTGCTGTTGTTATTCCATGCTGTGTTTCCTACTACCCAGTAAAAAACATTGTCAGTCGCCCAGTTTGAAAGATCTCTCTATACTGGCTGACTACTGACTCCAGTTCTCAGCTTCTGTTTTGGTTATATTACGATAGTGGCAACAAAATGAGATATAAAAAATTGACTAAGTTGTATGAGTTTTCCCTGCCAGATTTTGGGAGGCTTTCCATACTGTGATGGAGAGAATATTCATCCTACCTGGCTTCAGGCTGCACAGCTGCATTGGGGAGGAAAGTATCTTTCCCAGATCTCTTTTTTTGCCCTAAAAGAAGAGATGTCAAGTAAGAGTTGCTGATTTTCTATTTAATATTTAAATTGCTGTGTAGCCTCAGTAAATTTTGGAAGAGGTCTTCTGCCTTCTGCTTTCATTTCCTCCCTTTTAATAGGAAACTCTTTGTTCCTGCTTCTGAAAGTGAAGAAAAGTACACTTCATTAAGCCTGTAATTGTTTAGAACTCAGAAGTGTAGATTGATTAGCAAATACTCTACAATAGCTCTTATAATGGAGAGCTTTAAATAAATGGGTTTAAAACTGTTCTTACAGTTTCTAGTGCTTTTTATACAGTCTAAACATGCTGTGTACACTATTCTTTGACTCTGCTGTGTTCCTGGAGGGGAATGAATCGGAATATTCTGAATGCCTTATGTAACGTATTTAGAGAACTTTTTTGTTTGTATCTTTGTTTGAATTTCTTGGACGGAATTAATTAATGGCAAAGTATAAAGGCCAACTTTGAAATCCTAGCTGACTTGTACACTAGAGCTCAATTTGTATTCTACATCAAGGAAATGTTTGGATTTGAAAGAAGGACGCCATTATCAAAAAGATTTCTGTAGATGGCTCTGTTCTTCAGAGCGTCATCTTTTTACCACAGAAATGCGGTTTTAACACTTGGGTAATTCAAAAGGAAATTGATTTTTTGATCAGAGTACATATTTAATTCCTCGTTAAAAACTAAATGCAGAACAGGAAATAGTAGCTGATTTGGGAAAGAAGAAAAGTTACAGAGGTTGGGCTTGTTTAAAGCAATCTTAATTTCAAGAAGGAACACATACAGAATAAAGTCTGTAGCCTAGAGTTTTGTGATCCTTTAGAAAACTGATGGGGTAACAGCTTTTAGGGAAGAGAAAGATTCTTCTTCTTTTCATAGCCATATTTGCATTTCAATTTTGCAACTATATTCCTTTGTACAAGATCGCAGGAATAGTAGTTCCTCAGTGGGTGTGAATTTGTCTAGCTTCATTGAAGACAGTGGAATAAAGATAATTTACATCAGTTTCCAAATGGGGTCTTGAAGCACTTGATCAGCTGACTACTGCGACAACTGGGAAGGCAGACAGGAGAATCCTGCCTTTTGTCCGTATGGAAAATGGGCTATTCATGAAATGCCCCATTCTGTTGTAAAGGCAACTAAAGCAGTATCTTACAGTATATACATAGCGTGTGTACTTCTCCCCTCTGTCTGGTCTGCAGTGGGGTGGGCAAAGGGGAGTAGCTGTCGGTCCTGCTTGCACCCCTATGCTGCCCTAGATTTCAGGCTCTATGTTCAGGGCAGTCTCTCCTTACAGGCAAAGCAACTCAGCCTGAGTGATAACAGGATTAAATGAAATAACACAGTTTTGGTTTATAGCACATACATCAGCTCCTAAAACTACTGGAATTTCCCCACAGCATACTGCAGGAGCAACATTAAGTCTTGGTCCATATGTGGTGAGGCTCTAGGGCAGTTTGCCATCCGGTATTTGCAGAAGACTAGGCCAGTACCTGCGCAGGAGGGAGAACCCAGGGGGTTTAAGTCCAAACTGGAAGTTCAGGTAGCCATGGGGAATTTCTGCTGGGCTAGAGATCTCAAAGCTTGGAAAGGACCGACCGTGCTGACTTTTTTCTGGTCTTGCTCTCTTGTTCTTGGGCTTTGAAGTTTGTGCAGTCACTCAAATTTGTGCAAAGTTAATGTAATCCACTGGCGGTGCATATAGAGTATGCACTATTAAGAAGTAGAGTATTAAAACTCTTAGGCAGATGAAGGATCCTGTCTCTGTGCTTTCCAGGCTTATCCTGCCTGCCAAAGAGAGCTCAGATGGGAGGGAGTAGAGTGGTGATAACATTTTTACTGCTTTTGAATATTTGTAGGGTAGAGAGAGGATTGGTTGAGATGGTCTTTTTTGGTTCCAAAACTGTTTTTCTCCTCACACTGGTGACTCTTTTTTTCTTCTTAAGTGCTGTGTATTTTCTGCCTCATTTATTTATCTCTGTGGCATAATGGCATGGTCCCGAGAAATGCTAAGCATTATCCAGTGTCTTTAAAAGCAGGGGAACATCAAAGACAATTCTGTAGCATCAAACTATGAGAATATTTATTGTAGTCCCATCACAATCTCACCTTTTCTCTGATGCCAGTGAACATCCATGTTGTTACAAGAGGTAGGAAATTAGGCTATGGGCAAGAGCTGGTGTACAGAAAGTTGCCCAGCTTCTCTAGCCTATTTGACACAGGATGATCATGGATTTCCTCCAGAGCTGTTGATTGCTCTGTGGACAAGCCCATGTTTATACTCGTGCAGTACAATGTGAGCAGTGGCACAGAAAGGCTGCTGCTGGGCTCCTGCCAAAGGGCCCCACAGAGGCAGCCAGATCATCTCTGTGCAATGTGAGTATGATGGGAGCAGTGTGGCACGGGAAGCCTGGCTGCACAGCCACCTCCTCCTCCTCTGTTGCCCCGTGCTAGAGCAGGGCAAGCGTAGATGCTCAGAGGGAGGTTGTCAGGAGCACTGATGGTGAAGGGGCTGGCGGAGGCAGGCTGCCTTCAGAGCCCGAAGCTCACACCTGCCCGACTTCGGGGTGGGACCAGTACCATCCCAGGTCCTTAATGTCCCTTCACTTGCAGTGTCTTCGGTGTTTGGCTGTTGGCCACAGTGGGCAGGACCATTCCTTGCATGAGGCCCCAGCACCACTTCGAACAAAACCTCTCTTCTCTGTGCCCAAATGAGGGGACTGCGGGAGCTGGAGGAGGAGCACTGGGCGGGCAGCGCAGAGCCTCTGCGAGGGGAAGGGCCCTTAGAGAAGCTACCAGCACGAGCGAGGGTGGCTCCTCGAGCAAGGATCACAGCCAGTCACACTGTGCATGAGGTATGGCAGTCCTGGGGCAGAGGGAGACTGGAAAGAGGGAAGAAATGGAGCTAGAAAAGAGCTTAACAACTAGGAGAGGAAGGGATGACGAGAAGTGAGAAGCCGGGTCTGAGGGAGTTGGAAGAATATGACTCACTGCCTGCAGGGACAGTGAGATTGAATGAGAAGCTCAAATATGCGGGAAGTAGGGAAGAGGGATGCACTGAGGAGCAGGAGGAGGATTTATTGTGGAATTAAGGCCTTGATGCAATCCTGCGTATGCAATGCCTGAGGGGTTTGAGTGAGAATGCCCATGTTGTACAGACAAATCTGATGTGCATTTTTTCTTTAATTTTTTACTCTGTTGGCATTAAGTAGGTTTGTCTGGATCCTATGTCTCCAGAGTTTAACAACATAAAATTGCAGTATTCTACACTGATGACCTTCTTCTAAGCTGTGGAGTTGGGAAACTGTCTTGAAAACAACTTTCAAAACCAAAACTTCCCCTTTTTTAAATCAGTAAGTAAGGGATTCATTGCATCTCAGTCCATCAGGTTTCCCATCTGTTCAAAAAGTTATGGCTGCTTCCATGAAAAGAATACTTTTTTTTTTTCTTTTTTTTTTTAAATTATTTTGGGGTGGAGAGAGTACATGTATGTGATTTGGGAAGAAAATATAACAGGTGGTGTCCTCTCCTAGAAGAATGGTTAGACCTGCTCTTTAACATGTGATAAATCTCAAACATGATTTCTTCTCTTGGACTTGAATGCCTTTGGATCCCAGATGCTCTAGGGTAAAGGTTTTCTTGTTTAGTTGTTGCTTGTTTTCTGGGTGGGGTTTTATTTATATATGTGCAGAATGATCTGTTCTACTGGGTGGGGTGTTAGACTATTTATTTTGGCACCTAGTTTGGGAAATAGATGCTTTTACCGTACAGATAAATGTTTCGTTAACTCTTAGGACTGTAAAACCCATTGGTGTGGTGGTAGACTGGAAAATGAAGAGTGACTAGTTCTTGGGTTTATAAATTTCTCAACACTTTCCACACTGTCAAATTCCTGCATATCACCTTCTGTTTGCATGAATCTCACGAGTCAACATCCTTGATTTTATTTTATTTTTTAATTTAAATTCTTATTGGAAAGCTAGTATGTGGGGTATTGAATTCTGGCTGTCATTACTTTGGTATTAAATTGTGTACTGCTTGATTAAGAAACTCATTGTGAATGTTATGGCAGAGTACTTTCTATATGAAATGCTATTTTACAGTATTTCCCTATTGACATTTCTCCTACAATTTGTTTGGTACTTAGAAGGCATGCTGGAGACAGGTGGCCAATACAGCCATGGCTTAAGCCTTAGCCTATCATTATCAAATGCACAAAACATATGAAACTTAATACAGGATAGGATCGCTGTCCCTGGAGTGGCTACAAGTCAGACTTAACTCACCAGGCAGTATCTGCTTGAAAGGAGAAATCAGAACTGGGAACAGCCAGCATGGTCGTACTGCATCCCAGCCACCTCTGCAGCAAATGTGAGGGTGTGCGGGCAGGCTGATGGGGCTCTCCTGTGTCCTGGGGGCACTGGAAGCACCCAGGGAGAGGACGGTTAGCAGTCTCATCCCTCCACATTGCTGTCCAACCAGACTAGTGATGGCTGCACGAGGCTCTGTTTTTACCTCCTTGGCAAATATGAGTGAACCGGCTTAAGATACAGCCTGGGTCTCCAACTCCATCTGGCTGGAAGGGAAGCGGTGACTTCGCAGGGCAGTCAGGCTGTCTGCCCCTCTGTCTAGTTTGGGGCTAGCCCTGCCCCATGAGCTCTTCACCGCTCTCAGGCAGCAGGCTGTCTCCGCACTGGTAGGAGGAAATAGACCTTCCCCTGCCCCGGTCTGTCTGGGCTGCCTGCTGCTAAAATCAGCCTGCTGATAACCTCACTTTCCAGAGCAATATTGCACGATCTTCATTCAGAAGGTGCAACTTTGTGTTTTGTTTTTTGGTGTCAGGGAATATTGCAGTTTGGCATTTCTGTACAGATATGAATTCAAGCTTTTAGGCTAAAAGGGTAGGGTGGAGAAAGTATCTTCCTTTGTGCTTATGGCAATTAACTGTGGATGTAAATAGCTAACATTAATGAGGCTTACTGAAAGTATCTTATTAGAGAATGCAAGCCATTAACTTTTCAGTAAGACAATGTAAATGGCCCTTCTTGATATTTGCATGTAAAACTATAAGACTTAATTTCATACACATGTAAGTGCATTTTTTTTTACGTGATAACATAAGCACTATAATGAGTCTTTTTAGTTTGAAATGGTACTGTTATTTAGTACCGTCTTTTTTCCCCCAACAGCTTACATTCTCAAATTCTTTCATAAAAGACAGAATTTTCTGCATGTAAAAATAAAACCATGGGTGATGTTCTGTGAGCAGAGTGGTGTTATGTATCCTCATTTTGGAAGCTGTTTTGGAAACTGGGTAATCACCACTACTAAAGCCTGTAAAACTTTCACCTCACTAGCCAGCTAGTTTTACAATGGGCTTAATAGGGCATTTAGTTGTATTTCTTTTAGAATTTCTTGATGTTTTTCTGTGTGTTTACCCTGTGGTTAATGTACGTGTTAGCAGCCAGATATCTGTAGACAATATATGAAGAAATAAAAATAGGGAATTGGTTAACTTGGGGTCTTTTTACAGGTCCTGAGAACAAATAATGATTTTATCATCTTATTAAATCTAGTATGTTCATTTTCAGTGAAATGGACTAAAAGATCAAGCAAGGGTTATGTTATATATTTTGACTTTACTCTAGTTCCATGTTTATTGCTATTTGCTTCTGTGAATTGACCTTTTTGAAGCATCACAGACAACATTTCTTGAAAATCTCTGCTCTTCAAAATTTGGCTCTTCAAAATGGTGGAGTTTCAGTTGTTGGTGTCATGATAAATTTTTATTATAGATTACTTTCTTCTAAGGGAACATGTACAGCAGAAATACAGAGCATTGGGCTCTGCGAGATAACGCCAGAAGGTTTTTTCCTAATAGTACAACATATCAAATCGTTGTGTCAGAGTTGTAAGAAATGAGATTTTCAAACTTTGTGGCAAGAAATAGTTTTAGAAACATACTCCACTGAGTTCCAGTGCCATTTTTACCTACAATATTGTATTTGTTGTTTAACACAAATAGTTATGAAATGTGTCAAATTCATGTGAAACAGAAACAATTTTCTTACTCCGAAACAGTAATTTTAATATCCTCCCTGTTTTGAACAACAACAAAACCATGTTGGAAGTAACCTAAGTGCCTCCCCTTATGGATGTACATACACATAGCACACACAAACCAAATCTCATAGTAACAACAATTGTCGTGTGCACTTGATAGCAGCAGGCCCATGTGTTTTGCCTTAAGGCTTGAGTCAGCTGGGAAAAGGTGCAGTGGTGAGCATTACACTGTTTTTCTCTAATTCAATGTGTGAATTATTTTACTGTTATTTCATGTTTCACTACACACAAGATTTCAGGAAAGCAATTTTATTTATACAGTATTTAAGCACCCACGAAGGCCTGCTGATGCTTGCTGGGATTACACACAAACTCCTGCTGCAAATGCAGAGAATACGCAGCTTCTTCCTCCAAAAGGCTAGTCATGTCTTCACATATGACGAGAGATTTATTGAGTGCAATGTTAACAGCTACCGTATTGCTCTACTCCCACATCAACACAAATGTTGGCAAAAGCTACTGTGCCAGCTGCCCACTTACACACTCTAGTGGCACCTTTGCTATTCCTCAAATCCACAAATTGCCATTTTCATCCAAGTAATGCTCAAACACAATTTGTTTTCTGCCTCACGTATTTAGCAGATTTTCATCAGGAAACAAAAGATGAAGGTAGATCCACAGGAGTCTGTCAAACCAGACCACACCCAGCAATGCTAAGACTTTTTCAGTGCAAGAAAATACCCTGGAGTGGTCAGGTGCAGAAAGGTAGGAGATGAAACCCTAATTAAAATGAGTGCTTGTATTCAGAAGGTAAGGCAGACAGCGATGTTTATAGCTGTAAGGGAGCAGAAGTCTTCCTGTAGTTGCCCAGGTCCTACCTCTCATCGTGCCCTGGGACTGGGTTTCTGCTTGAGGACATGTTGCTTAGGTCAGTGTAGAAACATGCATCTACGGAAGACTCCCCATGGTGTGGTACTTCTCTGTAACAAGATAAGGTGACTTCCACAATCAGCATCTATATTTAAACTGCACCCTTAGGTTTTGCCCTCCTGTTCATAGATCATGTTCCTCCAGCCTGTGATGGTGTATTTACCAAGGCAAAGCACGGGAGCTGCATACCCTTTCTCAGTGCTGAGAAGTGGAGGTGACGATCATCTGTGACAACTTTCCCTCTCTAGAAGTATTTCTCTCAGCTCTAAGTTAGTCTGTGCCTGGCGACCTGCAAAATATGCTGCAGGATCATATTCAAGACCTGAATTGGTGTCCATTTTGATTTTTAAGTATGTTTACATGATTTTAATAGTGGAGTTACATCTCATGTTCAAAAAACATCACCTGAATTTGGTGTGTGCCATTTTTGTGGTTGTGTAATCGCTTTCCTCTGTCCATGAAGATTCGTTCTGATTATCAGTTGGAATTTTATACTGTATTGACATGTGAGAAACATGAGGTGTGTAAAGACCATTCTGTGGTGGTGTTGATCATCAAAGCATGAGGAAAAAACCTGCAACTTCTGATGCACATTCTTTAAGAATGTGATGGCCACTTTCATGTTCTGAAACAGAACACCGACAGAATATCAAAGTATATCTAAATGACATGCCAACATTTCTCTAAAATACCACAGTACCATTCTTGTCTGGAGTTTGTATACTAAGTCGAGAGAGGTTCTTCTGGTGCATCCTTGTTTGAATGCTTTCAAAAGCTTCTGCTCTTACAATCCATCACCGTCTATTATTTTATTATCCTCATGAAGATGTTTTACTGCCAAGATGAAATGTGAGGAGGCCATAGGTAATCCTTTCAGCAGTTCTAATTCTGTACTTGCTTTGCATCTGCATGAAACTATTTACTCATGAGTAAAATCCTGGAGGGTCTCTACATGGCAATGGTATTTGCCAGTATTCCGTTCTGACCTAGTCAGTGTTCTGGTGTAATGTTATTTTGTTGGATGTTTGAATAGTTTAGAAGCAAAATCTAAAAACTGACAACCACATGTACATCTCTTAAAGCAGGGGTCTTCTGCTGCTGAGACCCTCTGATAGTTCCATTCCTTTATTGTGTGGAGGACATAAAGTGTTCTTCCAGATCGTTACCTTTTTTTTGTTGTTGTTTACAGTCTCAGGGCATATTACATTTAAATTACTTGAGATAGTATCAAAATAGGTATCAACTAATTATTCTAATTAATATTGAAGTACAGTACGATTAAGTTTCAGGTGTCATTTTAGAATGTCTTCCTGTGAAAATCCTTCCGTGCTGTTCTGCTGAGGCTAGCATTGGGCTGGATCCTTCGTTCCAATCTGTTCGTTGAAGTCAGTGAACCTCCTTCTTGCTGTCACTCTGGGGAGAAAGAACATAATCTCCATCTTATGGGACTTTTGAGGAGATGTTTTATCCTTCCACTTCTCCTTTTCCTCTATTCCTTACTTGGCAAATATATAGGTGTTATAGATAAATACAGAAATATTTACATGTTATGTTATCAGGTGACTAAATTAAAGAGACAGCTTGGCAAAAGCGGGTTGAGGGGGAGAATGAAAATCATGACTTCAGTGTAGAAGGAACAGCAAAAAGTTTGTAGAAGCAGAGACAAAGTGTCACTTCAGGATTCTAATATGCAGTATTACTGACTTTAAAATAATAATGTCTGCTTGGGCACGTACAGAGGAGCACTAAGACAGCTCAGCTATCTGGTGACTGCCAAATGATACTGCTCTGCAGCCACTGCCTCCAACACAAATAGCTCAGCTCCATTTAAGTATTCTTACTGGAGGCAATCAATCACATATGAAACAGAGCAGTCATAAATAAGATCTACCGTTCATATACATTCACTTATTTTTGCAACTAAGCTATATTGTGTCCAAAAGAAATATTTGGATAACTGAATGCCTCCCTCCTAGAAGGGAGTGAGGGGGAAAAAAGAGTGCAAATTGTCGGTATAGGTCAAGAAGTAATTGAAATTCAGAATTCAGTGCCTGGATGCATTTCATCTTCTGAATCAAAGCACTGCCACCCTGTGCAACCTTTCAAAAGACATTGGAGCCTTAGGCTTAAGTACCTAAATGTCACAGTGAATGAAGAGATCCAGACAGCCAACTTACTGCTCATGATGGAGAACAACGCTGCAAGTGGAAGGAGGAGGAGCACTGTAGGAACATTATAAAAATTCCATGGATAGTTTGTTAATAGAAAAGATATTTCTGAGCAGAATGGTAGCCTTCTGAAGTTCCCTATGTCTCTATGTTTCTTGATGTGATGATAGCCAAACGCTTTACGAACTTTTTTTTTTTTCTTGCTATGACTGTCTGTCCCACAAAGAAAGCAAATTTGTTATTAGAAATGTCAGTCAAGTATGTGTCTGCTTGCTGTTGGTTACCAGCTCTCCAGAACTGTCTTAGGGAGTCCATCTCAAGTAGGATGAATGTGGTTGTATATACATAGCACCAGCGAGGAACACAGGTTTGTGTGGTGGGCATAGGACAGCGAAGTGGGAGACTGGCAGCACTGGAGTCTGTTAACAATAGCACTGAGTTACAGAACCAGGGAGTGCAGCAGGGTTAATAGTGTCAGCTGCCATGCCAACATCTCTAGTCACATTTTGTAATTTGGTTTCACACTAAACATGTGAAAGCCTCATTTTTTTAATAGACTGAATCTTGCTAGATGATCAACATTCTCATTACTGTTTTTCCCCCATGAAATAAGAGCATACAGCCTATCTTCCACTAGCTTTGGTGTTTATTTTTTTCTTCTTTTCCCTCTTTTTGGCCATTTTGTCTACCTTGTACTTCGGAGCTATACTGCAAGCAAAGAAAGGTGCAAGTACTGTGTTTAGTTTTGTTCTCTCTGTGATATTTCATTGTAAATGAAGCCAATAATGGGAGCTTTAACTTGTTTTTCCTTGAGTTTGGTCTTGATCTCACAGCCGTGGAAATGCACACCAACCGATGTTTTGTATTTTAAAGAACAATTAATGCAAACAGAAAAAAAATGACAAGTTTTGGATAAAATACGCATGTTTAGGCAGCGTTTTTCATACAAGTGGCTGATAAAGTCAAGCATGAAAAGCACTTTAATGTTAACTAATGTCAGAATTACAGCTTTTTGAATAGAAGAAAAACTCACATGAGCCCTTTTGCTTATAACTGATGTAGCAGCAAAGCAGAGGTGACATTTCCTTAGTTGCTCTGTCTTTAAGAATCTAGTCTTTACTGTTGCATTATTCCAAATCCTTCACTGAATAATTTGCATAATTTCAGTGTCTGTGAGTCTCATCACCACTGAATTTGTTTATTAGAATGCATACAGTGGGCAAACAGAGTAGGAACTCTGAACTCAGTTGAACTGAATTCATAAAAAAGTTTGAGCAAATGCTGGTGGATACTTTCCCTGAATTTTCTCACCTCTCTTAAAACCTGATTCAAATCTCATATAAAAACAGTGAAAAAAAAAACACAGGAGCCATCACTTACTGAGTTTCATAAATCTGCAAGCCTTCTATACCCTATGCACAGAAGCCAGGACAGACTGCCTCTTGTTTTTGACTTTTTTTCTGTGGGTGTGAAACTTGCTGAGGTCTTCTCGCATTGCTTCAAACAGCCTCCACCCATGAGCATTTTTAATCTCTCTGGCATGTTTAGGTCTTGCATGTGTTGGCTTTTTGCCAATCTGGGTGAGCACAATGTTCTCAAAGCTTGCAGTATGATACATGATATCGCAAGGAAAGATAAGGAACAGAGCAGACTAATAAATATAAATTAAAATGGGAATAGAGTCTCTCCCTTTTCTGTCTATTTCGCTGCTTTTGCTTCTTCTTTTCCCTTCTCTTTACCTTTTCTTTCACATTCTCCTCTCTCTGCCATCAAAATTTAAAACATTTGAAGCCCTTCCCTCTCTTTCCCTACTACAAGCTTGGATTCTGAGGAATGAACAGCAATGTGTGAATGCAGCACTTCTTAGGAGCAGCCAGCAACATGCTTACAGCAGGAGCCGCTGATGCAGCACATGGGGAGACTGTGAACAGAGTAGCACAGCGCTGTTTCATAAATCAGCACGCAAAAAATGTCGGTGCGTGTCACCTTGTGATAGCTGGTTAAGAGGAACAACTCATTTGTCTCCAACCAGAATCTACCCCACGAACAACCCATTTGCAATCTCTAGGCTCCAGTTTTTGTAGCTTTTTGTTCAGTCTTATTTTGGTTTTACTTGTAATTAAAAGTTACTTACTTAGTTACCTGCCTTTTCATGCACCAAACATCCATTTAGCCAGTTAATGCATTATCACGAAGGATTCTGTGGAGAGGTGCCACTCTTATTTTTCTTGTATATGTTTAAAAGACAGTGAATTTTATTCCAGTTGGCTTTTTCTTAGCTTTGGATACTCAGAAAAGACTTCAAGAATGCAATACCTATGTTGAGGTACAGAGCCCCTGCTGTTTTGCTATTCACATTTTGCTCTTTGCATGTTTGCTTTCTCAGTCCTTATGTAATAAGATTACATAAACTAAGACTGTAATCTCTAAAATCATTTACCATATTAAAGAGCAGCTCCCATCAATGGATCTTTATTAGCTGCCTGAAGCAGAAAGTAGACACGTGGCTGTACATTTGAAAACTGGTTGTTTACAATACTCATCAATGCTTGCTGCCAGTTGTGGGCAGATGTCATCAAAAGTCATTATGCAGCTCTGAAAATAGAATCAAACTTGACCTGGACAGGTCCTTAGATGATCGATGAGCTGCCTCTGAATAATGTAAATGTTGGATTCCATTCCCTCCACTGGCCTCCCATGGCTCAGGGACCTGGAGCTAGGGCAGCATGAGGAGGGGGTACACTGTTGCAGGGTGCATCTCTGGCTGAAGTCTCCTCACCCCTAAAAGTCCGAGTTTCTCGGTGTGCCCTGCTCTGTCCTCGTGGAGAGGAGTGTCACCTGCACGTGGCTGCAGAGCAGAGCTCTGCTGCAGTGCTGCGTCATCTCTGAAACGGGGAAGATGCAGGTGCCACCTGTTCTTCCATTTTTCTCTTTCCCCCAGAAAGCACTGGTAAGCAAAGAGAGGGGAGGAGAAGCACAAAGAGGTCTTGAGAGCACCTCTGTGGTGTGTGAGCTTCCTTGGCTGTCCCAGCCACTGGACTGTGCCCCAGGACGGGAAGAAACAGCACCAGAGTGCACAGGGGCTCCTGTGCCTTCGTCTTGCCCACACTGAGGGAGTTCAACATCGAGAGCTGGCTTTGAGGCTCTGACAATGCTGCTGTAGCTGCCGTGTCGTGTGGAAGGGGATGTTCATACATTTACTGAAATCTGGCTTCCTCTGCTTAGCTCCCACAAGAGGAGAAAGAGTAGAGAGATCAGCTTCCCCTCCTCTTCCTTCCCTCTGCCCTCACACAAGGCTCAAGAGGAACATTGCCTTCTCCTTTCCTTTGAGAAGTGCTGGCAAGCACAGACTGTTACAGTCCACCTTGGCATCAGAAGCGGTCAGCTGCTTCCCTGTTCCTGCTTGCTTGTTGGCGTGTGGCAAAGGCCATGAGAGAAAGAGGAGCGGTGCTATCTATACTCCTGGAGTGAAGCACAGCGAGCATCGTGCGCCTGCAGCTCCAGCCCAGCCCGCAGGCATTTGTCTGCTCTTTAGTTAGCAGGTAGAACATTACAAGTGACTTCGCAAATTCCCCTGGTATCCAGCAGGCCTGGAAGATACGATTTAAGGCTGTAAAAAATGAGTTCGCTAGCCATTATGGAAGCGCCCTGCTAGCATTCACGTGGTAATGTTTTCTTTGAAACACAAGGGTGCTTTGCAAAGGCTGCCAATGCTGCTGTTAATAATGACAGGAAAAATATTTTTAAGCTGCTATGTCTCTCTCAGATTGGTATTCTGTTTGTCAGAAATAGACAACAGTCCTCCCACAGCAGAAAAGGGCTAGCTATCTTTTTGGTATTTCTTCTCTTCCTATACGGTCTCTAAAAGGGTGCCTGTAGAGGGGCTTCCTATCTGTTGCTCCTCCTTCCCAAACTCCCCTACAGGGAGGACGCTACAGCAATCATCTTTTGTCCACAAAAATGTTGGACTGAATCAAAGGTTGTTATGAGTGATACAGCAAAACACACTGTTGTACCTGCTCAGGGAGTGATCTTTTCATTTAAAGGCAGTTGCAGCAACAGCAGAGGTGTTTGTGGCTAGAGGTTGGTTTTTTTGTTGTTTTTTTTTTGTTTTGTTTTGTTTTGTTTTCTTTCCAAGCATTCGCCTTCTCCCCTTTTGGTTGTTTGCCTTCAAGTTGTGACAGGAGATCAGGGGAGCTTAAGAGCTTAAATGACTTCTTAGTGTACCATCATTTCAAGATGAATAAGCGTTCATGAAGACAGCCTGAGGGAAGGGAATTGATGTACTACTTGAATGCCCCGACTTTATAATTCATAGGAAACTGTCTCAGCAGGAGTGTGCCCAGTGCTGAAAACTTTGCCTTAGGGTTTGGATGGATCAAGCAGTAATAAGTCTCCATGGCTGATTGAGGGGGAGGAAGAGGAGAAAACAATTTAAAAGTAGCGAAAGAAGATACTCCTGACCATTGCTGTAGCCAAGTTTTTGCTCCCATGGTCTGTGGAACCACCACGTGATGAGCTGGAGGACTGAGCCCGCTCTCGGTTCCCTCCCTTGCAGCTGCACACGGAATTGCAACCCTGGTTTGGGAACAACTGGCTGAAGGCAAGGCAGCTGGCTGCTCTGCTCAGCTGTGTTTTGAGATGAGCAATTTTCTGTTAAGGTCAGCGAATGTTTGATGGAATAGGGAGTTCAGAGCACCATCCCTATAGAGGTGGAGAAATCCACAATGAGAAAATAGGGATAAGACCATGCATTCTCTCTAAAATTGGTTGCATGATCTATTTCAATTTGAATATATTTGTGCATAATGTGTTTTTCTCAGCAAGATACAGGAAGAAGGCTTTACTCCAAGATGAATTCACAGTTTGCAGAAACTCGCATAATATTTCCATTTAGACAGTACTGTCAGGCAGTCATTTTAATGAGTGCTGAAAATCCTAAACCAACTGTAGTCTGATCCTACTGCTTGTTCCTATTTCTGTGTTGACACTCCTGGCACCTCCCAGGCATTTGTGTTCTGCAACCAAACAGCCACACGTTGGAAGTGAACATCTTTGCCCAAGCTGTCTGCTATTTAATATTGCTTGCCGGTAACTACTGTTCTCAGAAGTTCTGGATGGCAAGGTTTCAAATGCTGAACCGTGCACCAAAATAAAACCAAGCTCCAGATAGCTTGTTTTTCTTCATATTAACTATTGTGGTCACCACACTTTTTTTAAGATCATTTTTTGCAAATTTTATTTAGGAATGCAGTTTTGAGCTACCTGGTGAGAGGGGTGGGGGAAGCAATCTCTGCTTTCACAGCCGGGCTTCCCAGTGTGTGTCTCGTTTGTCAGTAAGCATCCCTTATTCCTCCTAAGCATGAGGAAAAGCCCTAAAAACATCTTGGAACATCTTCCTGGTTTTTCTCCTTGAATTAGTTGCTGTCACATTTCTATCAGACACATTTCTGCTGCTGTGCTAGAAGCAGGAAGCTTTGCTTGCAGTTCAGGTAGAGGCCAGCTACATGCATTTTTGATGGTTGTGACAGCCCTGTTATTAATGCCTGAGGGCATGAGACTTAGTGCTCAGGCTATAGATAGCCTATGGGTCTGATACCTGCTAATCTCATTAACCGTTGGACTTAGCTTGACGTAGACTCTCCTAAGGTTATAGTGATATATTATTGATGAAAGAACAAAACCACAGGGTAGATGATAAAAAGTTATGGCAGAGCATTTTCGCTCTGGTCTCAAACTCTCTGCTGAGAATGGAGTATTTGGATGTAATGTAGTGCCACTGGCATCATTTCTATTGCACTATTAGGCAAATGTGAGAAGTACTTGATCAGTGCTGAAGAATTTCAGTTTTCCGCCTCTCCTTAGGCTTACTCTGTGCCATATCTGCCTTTTCTGAGTAACCTTGCTTGTATGCATTTTATGCATGTAAACACACAGGTAGTAGTAATATGTTTCTAGATTTTTGGCTATAAATGAACGTTTGGCTCTGCTCCCAAAATACACACAAGCTTTGGTATTATCTTAATACCAGGGCTAATTCATTCCTGGCAGGTGCTGTTTAATGGTACATAGAAATTAAAGGGGTTTTCTGTGCTCAGTTTTTGTATGACATTAACTATATCACTTTAGACCTGTGTATAATTAGACTGGTGCAACCTCTAAATTATTTTGAAGGAGCTACAGCTTCAAAGGGTAGTGAATGTTCTAAAAAATTAAGGAAATAAACTGTAGTAATATAGCTATTGCCCACACAAAATGGTGGAGCTAATCTAGGCGACTAGCATTTAAACTCCAAAACTCTGTATAGCTGCACCTTACTTGGTTACTTTTGTTGGTCTGCTGTTCTAAAACTTTCCTGTCGCTTATATGCGCAGATTCATCTCTCCACAGCATGACAAGGAATATGTTATGTAATTGATAAAATCCATAGAGACAACTTTCTCATCTAGCAGCTGATAATGTAAATAGTCATGCTAAGGACAAGAGACCAGTAAATTTAATTTAACTAAAAAAATTGTCAACAACAAAAGCAATTTTTTGCCTTTTTTGCTATTCTCTACCTCATTTCTCCTCCCCACACTAGATATGACCAGGTAGATGTCATGTGTTGAAACCTAAAAAAATTACATCAGTGGCTAAATCGAATTTATGTGGAGATACATTATTCAGAAGTTGGCATTGAGACAGATGGGAGTAGATGAGGTTAGATTGAAAATTGAGAACAATTAGAAGGAAGTAAGAATAAAAAATACTGATACCAAAAGGAAAAAAAAAAAAAAAGCTCACACAAGATATCAGGTTAGCGATTAGTGGAAGAGTAAGAGGAAATTAGAGAAAACAAATTTACAGATGATGAGCTTCTGATGCGAGTTCAGCAGGCCACAGATAAGCAGTGATCAGACAAGTCTGAAAACAGACCCACGCTCCATCACAGGGGAGCCACTGTCAGACCTCTGTCATCAGGCAGCAGCTGTGCCTGGACAAATGACTGCTTGCTCTGCTTGGCAGCCAGCACTGTCCCTGGGAGTGTGCCATGTATATTAAGCTGCCTGAACTTCGGACAAGGGGGTGAGAGGCTTTTACAAGGGCTAATGTTAGCCTCAAAGGGGGGTTTTGACACATTTGCTGTTCTCGTTTGTCATTGCAAAGTATCTTGCAGATTATCAGAGGCGGCTGTTACAACCATATAAGAATAAGCTGGGGGGC
This sequence comes from Cygnus olor, assembly GCF_009769625.2. Lineage (NCBI taxonomy): Eukaryota > Metazoa > Chordata > Aves > Anseriformes > Anatidae > Cygnus > Cygnus olor. Next base: position 9,305,987 of record NC_049175.1, read on the forward strand.
ATTCACAAAGACTGGCTTTAGCTTCAGGGTGCTTTTCTTCCTCAGCTTCTTGCAGAATCAAGAGAAAGCACTTCTTCTGGGGCAACCCAGTGCACCTACAATGAGCTCTTGTGGAGACATGCTGTAGAGGAATTTGCCACTCCCCACTGGCTGTGGAAAGATCCTAGGGCAAATAAGCTCCTTAGGATAACATCAGCCTTTGCAACTGTCCTCCTGTGCAGCCTGGTCTAAGAACCATGAGCAGCGAATCAGTCACTGACTGATTTTGGAGTCATTCTTGTGATTTTCAAGGCTCACAATGCTATGATTTCTCCACTAATTCTAAGCACTCCAGGGCACTGTACAGGAACAGCAATCTGTAAGGGTTGCTATAATGCATATAAAGAACACGCTGTAGGGCTGGCATATATTCAGAACGCAAGTAATGGTGATAAGACATTGTTCAGAGCAGAGCATGGTTTAATTAAAATGCTGATGAATGTTAAAACAGTGTTATAAACTAATAGCCACTTTATTGCCTGTTTGTATTCTCTTCCTCTTATCTGACTGTATATGGCTGCTGAAGCAGGCATACATTCCTACCAGAGCAAAACCACGTAAAACACAACTCTTAATTGCTGTTTCTAATGTATTTCTTTGTGAAATTCTAATTGTGGGTCTCAGTTAAATAATCAGAGATCTGAAAGAGAGTGTAAGAGTTTGTAGTAAGTGACTGTGAGTCAAGTGAGTGAAATACAAGCCTAGTCTCACTATGCATCTAGGCTCTGAGCCAAGGAGAGGGAATGTCTGGGTGTCTTCTTCTCATTCATTTAGCATAATTTTCCTTCTGTTTCCTTAGCAGTTAATTAGCTTTTAGCTTTTTTTTTTTTTTTTTTTTTTTTTATGGTAGCAGTGGGGGATAAGACAGTGATGTCTTTCCTGTCTTGCCACGTGAAGTCATAGTAGATCTTGGTAGTGCAAACCTGGCAGGCACCAGCATTAATCTGAAATGACCGTCTTCTGTGCCTATACAAAAGACAAACAAAAAATGTAAACCTCTGTAGTTATACAAAAGCTAGATCAGTAGATGACATTGAAGAATCAGTCGCTTAGACTTTGTTTATTATGTATTGCCTCCTGCGTGGCTGTCTTCAAATAGTTTTGATGTCATCCAGTGAAGGGGTGTAGTATCATAAGGAAAATCTAATGCACAGGATCATTCCAGGTAATCATGAAAAGCCCTTGTGGAAAGGGGAAGGGCAGTGGGAAAGACTCTAGAAGATACTGTAATGGAAAGCAAGCAGAAATGTATCTTGTTCTAATGAAAATGGGAAACACCAAAGAGAGGAATTGGTCACTGTGGGCTACTTAAGCAAGTAAAAGTAAAATATTAACCACACTAGGAAACTGAAAACTGGAGGGCCACCAAAATAGGCTTTTGTATTCCAAGTTTAGTGCACACAAGAAAAATGGGGACAGCCAGAAAATACATTGAAAAAGGTGCCAAGAAGTTAAAGATAATATGAAGAGACTGTTGTAAGTCCTGAAGGCACAGTGCAGCAAAATGACTTTACCAAGAAAATACTAATGGTAATTAATTTGTAATAGGGAGATAAATTTTGGGACCAGTTCTTATTCCCACTAAAACTAATTGGACTTTTGCCATGAAGTTTATTGGGAAGGGGATTAAACTTTGAATAATGGCTTGGTTAAGAAATCATTGATGTAATTGTGAACTGCTGGGAAAAAGTAACTAAGAAATACATAATGAAATATCATCGCTTGAACAAATACAGCTGAGGTGTCCCTTTGGGTATTTATAGAACTAATAGAACAGCTAGTTGTTAAAATATCACAGGGAATTGAGGAGGTATTGGGAGACTAATGAAGTATCAGCATGTCACAGGCTTTAAAAATTGAATTAAGAGTAACTATGGAAACTATTGTTTTAAGAGCATGGTTCAAGATTGAAAGTAATAGTATAAATATGAAAGCAGGAGGAGAAAATTTATTCATATGAAGGCGGATAGTATAATGAGAACCAGATATTACACAAGTGTACTACAGTAAACTAAACCGTGCAAATTAGGAAGTTCCTCTGTCTTTTTTTTTTTTTTTAAGATGGTGACACGTTAGTAGAGTACAGAGTAGCATTAAGACTTTTACAGAGGTATTTGATGCTCTGTTGCACAATTTCTTAAGGGAAATACAAAATCAAGTCAGCTTGAGCTAAAATTCATTTAAAGGTATCACAAGCTGGCCACTGAACTGTAGACAGAAATTAAATCTGAATAGCAGTCAGCATTCATGGGGATATGCATGAGGATATGTACTCAGTAGTATCCTTTAAAGGTCAAGATATGGTCCAGTATGTGGAGGATAAAGCACTAATTAAATGTGAAAACGATACTAAAGTAAGGAGAATGATTAACAGCACAGAGGAGAGAGGGAATATAAACGGTTCTAGTTGTTCTCTAGAGATACCACAGATCTAATAAAGTGAGGCTAAACTTAAAGAAAAGCAAATAAATAAATGATAATGGCAATCATTAACAGTACTTTGTGCCCATTAGGCAACAAATAAATTTTATGAAGCCACAAATACATTATAGTCATCTGTGATGTATTTGTCTTTCTTAAATGCTTATTTGGGCTTTACAAAGCAGATCAGAAAACTGAAATTCAGAAAGCAGCAGTATAAATAGCATTAATAAAATAATAATTTGCTTGATACCTTTTCATTAATATGAGAGGAACATTTCCTTTTAACCGCTTACAGTGCTCAGAGTAAGTTGGAAGTTGCATACCCAGATGGTACAGTTGGAGAGCTCCAAATTTTGAAGTGTTTATTATGAGTGGGGATGGGGTGGGGAATGAGGGATGAAAGGGTAAATACCAGAGCATTTCCTTGATGGTGCTGGGTCAGACCAAAGAGCTACGAAGCACAGCTTCCTGTCTTCAGCAATGGTTGTAAATGGTTGTTTAGAGAAGAGCAGGACAAGCACATAATACTTCTCTTCAGTAACTCTTCCCCAGACTCTAATCGTTTCCAGCTAAGGGACCCTGAATCACTTATGCATTTACTAACTCTGAAGGATTTCTTTCCCCTGAACTTTTCTAGCCTCTCCTTGATCCAGTGCAAACTTTTAGCATTGACACTCTCCCTTGGCAAAAAGCTCTACAAGTGTAATAAGCATTGTGTGAAGTATCACCTCCTCCTTCTCTTTGTTTTGAAGATGGTTGTTGTTAACTGCATTTGACACTCTCTAATATTTGTGCTGGGAGACTTGAAAAGCAGTCACACTTTGTTGCCCTGTCTGTGCTCCTCATGCTTTTGTGACTCTTTCTGTGTTGCCTCTTTCTCACACTGACTGGCTTTTTTCCTGAGTGAGTAGCAGACTAGTTTTACAGATGCCATTCCATGCCATGTTATACAAAAAACTAGATTTGTGAGTGGATCCCTGGCACCAGAAGTCAAAAGATTACTTCAGAATTGTATCTTTGGTGTTTTATAGTATGCTTTTTGGCCTTGCAAGAAAAGCCTGAATGCATAAACTGAATGCAATTACTGCAATGGAACCTTCCAAACAGAGAAGGAGAGGCATTTTGAGATGTATGAGCTATTGTGTATAAACCACTGGACAGTTCCCACAAGTCGTGAGGGCTTCCCAGCATCACAAGCAAGACGAGAGCAGAAACCAACCGACAGGACCCCTTTCTGAGAGAGCCGCAGCCTGGCCACAGGACTTAGTGCCAGGGTGCCTGGCTGCAGCAGTGACCCCAGTGGAGGGGGGGAGAGTGTGAAAGACTCACTCGGGATTTAAGATGCAAACACTGCTGCTCTGCCTTGGATTTTCCCAGAGAAAAAAGGGGGATCCGTGCCATCACACTTTCTGTCTGAGCATTTGAGGAGGCTCTTGCTAAGCTATCTGAGAAAAAGCAGAGAGGTTCCCAGCGAGATACTGTGCCTAGTGTGCCAAACTGTCATACATCAATGTCTTTCTCAGTGTAGAAAAGGAAGCTGTGTCACACTGCGCATTAACACTACACAGTTGCGGCTTTCACTAAAGGGTCTTAAATCTTTTTTTGTCTTCCTGTCACTACTGTGTGGACTTTACTTCAGTCCTATGGTATTCCAAGAATATCTTGCACACAATCATTTGCAAGTATATGCCTTTGCATGCTGAAACACTGGGATGTCCACTAAAGACAAAGAATGACCATGAAATTGCAAAGTGTTTCTCCATGAGTCTTCAAGAGTTATTTGCTAAGTTTAGTCTTGGTCTTATTAGGAATGACCCAAAATGCTGGATACTATTTTTGACCCTTCCATGTTTCTGACCTTTAATGTTTTGCTCTTCTCAGAAGTGACATATTAATAGAAAAAAGGGCTGTCTTTTTTTGCTCCCTTGTTTTTCTTTACTGAAAACCGTGTCTGTAGCCTTTCTGCCTTCTGTTTCCACAGTCCATTGAGCAATAACACAAGTCTTTTTTATTTCCAAGTGGGAAGGAATGGCTGAAACTCTGAGTCTTGCTGAAGACTGAGAAAGGTTTCTTTTTTAACTCACAAATAAAAACCTGCTAGTGTGAACTGAAAAAGTGTTTTCAAATAAGGACAATGCAGTTTCCTTACTGCTTTGTGCTGTACTCTGCTGCTATGAAGCACTTTTACCAAGATGGAGTGCTAAGATAACAGAGGCAGGACTGAAGTTTGTGATGGCGTGGTTTTGTTTGTGGGGAGGAGAGCACCTTTTCCTCTTGTGTTTATGGCCTGAATAAGGTCATGGCTTGCAGGAAAGAAGCTTCCCAGTGGGAAGCCTCTCTGCCTGTCTGCTGTACATGGTAGCCCTGCTGCAAGACCTTTGTGCCCTGCCTGGGGGCTGTAAATGCCAGGCGAAGGCAGGAGAGCTGAGGCTGTTTAACCTGGCCAGGCAAGAGGTGCATGCCACAGCCCGTGTTTGCTGGTACTGCTAATGTGTTAGAAAATGCTGCTTCTCTCTGCTTGCACAAGGTTGCTGTAATAACAGATACACCCATGTTGAACTACAGAAACTGGTAATACCCTTCTTATCTAATGTTGAAAGTGCTGGAGGTTGGTGTTGTGGCAGATTTTTTGCAAGCTTTTGCAGTTCTAGACACATGCCACTTCGTTGTCTCTAATATTCTGCTGCCATTGGCAGGCTTCCCATTACATAATGTTGACCCATATTTGTGATTTGTGACATTTTTTGCTAAACACTGTCAGGGATAATCCACCTCAGAATAAACTTTCTGATTATAGGCTGAGGCTCTGTCATCCTTTAGCACAAATGTAATTTGTTCAGGAGACAAGCTGAGTATACAGTTCTCTCAGATAAGAGGAACACTAGGATAGTGCTGTGTGCTTCGAGACTGAAATACCTAGGGCATCACGGAGTGACTCCAGTACAGTAAATGGAATAAAATCTGGGAGTAATTTGAGCTTTACAGAGTGTTTATGCGTAGCCCAGGTGATGGGAATAGCTATCGGCTGAAGGAAGCATGTCTAAAGAGTGACTCTGCAAAAAGCTGTCACAGGCAGGTCTAGCTTGCTTCATGCTTCGGAAGGGCAGAGCTGTGGAATAGGTTTCTCTGTGGCACCATTCCACAGGAGTCTGGCAGTATTTGTACACTAACTAGTCTTTTCTTCAAAAAAAAGTGTGATGGTTTGGGGAGATAAATAGATGCAGTTCAGCCAGAAGTTATTACTAAAAGGCAGCTGAGAAACGAGAGGCCTTGGAGGACTGGGAACACCTCCAAGGCTGTCTGCTTTCAAATATCTATGCAAAATCCATCAGTCCTTAAAATCCTGATCTCACTAGCTCAAAATAAAAAGTAGAGGAGAGAATGGTGTATTAAATAGAGGCAGCGAGAATAAAATTGGAATTCTCTCAGTATTAACACCATCTGCCTCAAATGGACTTTATGTAATGTTGTAGCAAATAAGTAACATGGTTGTTGTGAGCTGCTGAGAAGTCTGCCACGGTTGTGGAAAGGAACGAACGTGGAGCATAAGGCTGAGAGACTAAACACAGCGTCTTCAAAGAAAGAAATTACCCAGCCTTATGTAGGAGATGACGGTGTGCTAAGAACAGTCGCAATATGAGTAGGAAGGGTTTGCTTCTATGCAGGGAATGAATGGTTGTCAGAGCCAAAATTAAAACCTGATGAATGCAGTCTCACCCACTTTCATTTCTTCCCTCTCAGATTCTACATTTGTCCTCGTTCTGTCTGTGTGTTCATTCATATATTCCTCTCCCTCCCCACCTCCCCGTTGACTCACACTCTCCCACCCTGTCTGTTATTGCTTCCTTTTCATTTTCTCTTCCTTTAGGTTTCCTTCCCACTCACTCCATTTTTTCTCTGTCTGACCCTTCTTCACACGTTTTCATTTGAGGTGAAAACAACAGCAGAGGCAGAGGAGCAGAAAATAGAAGGTGAGCAAGAGAGGGAGGGAGCAGAGAGGAGATGGAGCAGGAAGGGTGCTCAGCATTGTGCTTTCTTCCTGCGCTGCACCACGGCCCTTTGAAGGTGCTGTGGAAGTCAGGGCTCCTCAAATCTGTTCCCTTCTCCCAGACAGCAGCTCTTCGCAATGGCTTTGTGAAAGATAATGCCAGAGCTCATTTCCTCAGCTTAGTGTCCCTAGAAACCATCATAAAGAACAGGATGATCCCAAAGTCCGGTGGAAAGCCACCTGAGTGACAAACATTTGACTGCATGGAGCTTGGGACTACATCAGATCAGGGAGCAAGCACTGGGGGAGGCTTGGGAGGCTGCTGGGGCTCCACTGGCGGACGGGAGCTTTAGGGGCACTTGAGGCTTGCCAGCTGGCGGTACTGGCCCGGAGACATCACTGCCACAAGGCTGTCAGGGACCTGCGTGGGGTAATTTATCAGCGGCCAAACGGGGCCAATTTCGGTTTTGTGAAACAAAAAGGTGAGCAGAGAGGTGCCAGGAACACTTATTGTGCTGTGAGGTAGGAAATGGACTGAAACTGGTTTATCTGGAGGCAGGCAATCTCATCCGAGCACGAGTACCCTGATCCCAAATTTGATCTGGGAAAAACTGGGAAAGCGTGTCGTGCTTCCGCAGCCCCGAGCTCAAGAGTTTGCCCTTCATCTCCACCGTGGCCCTGCGGTGAGGGGGCTGAGCTGTCACACACCAAGGGTGCGGTGCTGTGAGCGTTTTAGTTTCTTCTTCTATTGCTCTCGAGTTAAACGTGCTCCCTTTCCAGCCCAGTTCTTGTGCCTGACGCTGTTAGCTGGGGTGGGATTCCTGTCCCCGCTGAGAAAGAAGCGTGCTTCTCACAGAAGGCTGGCGCTGGTGCACTGGGGTTACTTGTCCTTCCCGCCGAGTGAAGGCGCGCGGGGAAGGTGGCCGCAAGTGGCGGTCCTCGCCCCCGGCCCTGCCACCCCCGACCTTCTCCCCGTGCCGTGGCCGTCTAGCCACGGGCAGTATTTCCTCCCTCAGATCCGTGACGGGAGGCTCGAGGGGAGCTCCCGCGGCACGCGCAGCGCTCTGGGCTCCTCCGCAAGGGCAGCGCGCACCACAGCGCGGCCCGAGGGCGAGGAGCGGCAGGTGCCGGGCCGCAGAGGGGCGGCGGCGGCGTTGGGCTCCCCGGGGGGCGCCTCAGCCGCTGCCTGCGGGGCGCCTCAGCCGCTCGCGCGCCGCCGGCCGTTAGTAACGGTCGCGCCGTGAGGGGCCGGCGCGTGCCCGCGGCGGGGGGGGCGCGGGTGCGGCGGCGCGGCCGTTACATAAGGGCGGGGGGGGAGCGGGCGAGCCGCCGTGGCGCCGTCTCGGCGCGGCCCCTTTAAACGCGGCCGCCCCCTCCCCGCTCGCTGCGGTGACGGCCCCGCTCCGCGCTGCCTCCCGCCCGCCCCGCCCGCCCGCCCCGCCCGGCGCCCAGGCACAGCAGGGAGCGGCGAGGGGCGCGATGGAGGCTCCGCGCCTGGCGCCCACCATGAGCAGCCCCGGCAGCCCCTGCGAGGAGGTGCTCAAGAACCTGAGCCTGGAGGCCATCCAGCTCTGCGAGAGGGACGGTAAGGCCGCGCCGCGCGGCCCTTTGTCCGCCGCCGCCCCGCCGCCAGCGAGAACAAAAGGGACGGGGCGGGCGGGTCAGCACCGCGGACAGCACCGGGCGGCGGGGCTGCGGGGGGTGGCGGAGCGCAGCGCTCCGGGGGCAGACCGCGTGGTGAAGCCCGGGTTGCCAGCCGGGAGAGAACCACTGGCGGCGTGCCGATACCCGACCGTGCCCATCCTCTCGTCCGAGTGTCTGCTTGGCAAAAATAACTTCCCGTTTTTATGGATGTAGCGTGCTTTGAGCGTACGGTGTGTGTTAGCAGGTGCACGTACTGGGCAATGGCAATCCTGTACGGGTGAATGACACAGTGGCATTAATTCAACTATTTCCTTGCTGTGGGTGGATTGTCAGAGCCTGTCATAGGTAGCGTATACAGGAACAGGCAGCCAGCTTCCTCAGTCTTTTTCTTTTTCTTTTTTTTTTTTTTTTTTTTACAAATTAGTTCTGATGAAATACTTCGCTCCTTTGACCAAGATAGACTTAATCTTTTAAACAATGGAATTCTGTAAGCTCTCTGTTTTTCTTGAAAAAATCAAGTAATTGCTAACGCACTGAAAAGTCTTTTCAGTAATTATTTTTGCAGTGGCATTGGCAATTCTTTCATTTTTTTTTTGATGTTTGATCTAAGGTAGAAGAATATCCACTTCCGTCCTCTCAAGCCCAATGCACTACTTAGAAAAAATGAACTACATATGTAGTAGTAGAGGCTGGGCTTGTTTTGTTAAAACACTATTTCATGTTTGTTTCTTTTTATTGATGCTGGCAAGAAGTGAAAATGGAAAAATTATGCAATCCCTTATATTTGTCTGCCCCAGGCAGTCATAGTGAAGTACTCCATGTTAATCATCTCAGACACTATTTGGTTCAACATTCTGTAGTTAAACATGCATGATTTCTGTGAAACAGAGTCATACAGACTGGCAAATGGAAAAAATACAGTGTTTTTTATTTTTCATTTTAATTCCTGTTTGAGTAGGGTTCACAATAAAACAACAGCTTTCCTGTAGATCTGACTTGACAAACCAATCTCCATCAAGCAAGTCCCTATCATACAGGGTCATTGTTTCCTACCATACGTGGTCGAATTTCTGAAAGGGGCACCTACATCGGGCATACAAAATATGCAACTCAGTGCCTTACTTGGCACAAGATCGCACTGGAGCATACTTCAGTATTTCCTACAGGTGGCACTTATGTATCAAAAAGCTTGTTTAAATGGGATCATAAAAACAAGCAAGCAAAGATTTGGGTGTTAATCTTTCTAGGTAAGCATGCAAATGCATGTGCAACACATTTATATCCCCAACTGTGTACGTGGGTTTAGTTAGTGCATTTATATTATAAATACTTATGATTTATTTTAGGGTATCTTAGCTGTGAAAGACTGAGCTGTCAGGATGGTATGCTGGTATCACTGAGGTCAAAGTTTTGCAATAAACATAGATATGTGTTACCTGTCATGAATTAAGCTAGATTTTAATCTTTTGAAAATGTCCTTTATCCCTAAACAATAGTAGCCATGAAGACAGCCAACGTAATGGTAGCATAGCAAATTCAACCATGATATAAATTCTGCTGCACTCTTAATTTGGAATTGCAGGCAATGTTGCAGTAAAACTGTAAGCAATAATGAAATATTTACTCAGATAACAATTTTTTTTATTATTATTTTTAAGATGAGGGAATTAATATTGAAACATTGTGTATTCAGAAAACTGGGTTATACCTTCTGTGGTAGAATATACAGGAACCAGAAATCCAGGAATCGGAGTGAGCAATTAATAATATCACAATCCATATCTTTTTAGATTATTTTTTTCCTGTTTGTTTCAGGTTTTTTACAGATATCACCACCTCTCTTAATGAATCAGACCATTTAGAAAACTTAAAAATTTCAGGCAAAATAAAACAAATGTATACATTTTGGAGATCTTTAAATAAAAACACCTAGTAAGATTTGGTTTAAAGTGAATGCAAAATTATAAAGCCAATTATCAGCTCTTATTTTCAGCATTCTTTGTTATTTATGAATATATCTTGTATTTTTTTCTTATTTTGGTTGTGTCTACTAGCACAGCTTTGTATTAGTCTGTTGCACAGGCTAACATTTAGTTCCTTAGAACTGTAATGAACTCACTTTGCAGAAAAAAAGCACATCATTTGTTGCTTTCCTTTGCCATATCTGAATGTTGCAGCCATATTTTTGTGAACTTAGGCAGGGAAAGAATGTTTGAGATGTGTTTAAAATTCTGGTGACCATTTTGAGAAATTTGTATTGACCCTACCTGGGTATTAACCTTTAGTAGATAGATGGCCTTTGCGTCATGAACAGGCCAATTCTGTGAATGTATATATAACTTCCGAAATTTGGAAAAAACTCTCCCTTTCAGAGACTTGGTAGAAAGGACAGTGACAGATTTTAGGAGCTGAATTTCCTTCGTTGTGCAGGGCTCCCCCTACAGATGCTGCTCTTGGGCTGCTGGAGTCCTGCCAGCGGGAGAGCAGCGACGCTGTCATCTGCTTTCTGTGCTCCCGCAGTTGGCACAGGCAGCTGGGGAGAGAAAGGCACCTATCCAAATGCAAAAAGGAGAAAAGCAGAGCAGCAAATCTTCAACGAGGATGTTGGAACTTGGGAGTATTGGACTGGGAGAGGAGCGAGAGGATTGGCCCAGAAGGCACACGGGCATGGAGCTAGTAGAGACAGGCTGCGGCTGGTCGAGGGCGAAAGAACAGAAGAAACTTAAAAGGTGGAGATGTTTATGAGGATTAAATTGCATGTGAAAATGGGTGGGAAGAATGACCTCAAATGAGAATGGGAAAAGAAGACGAAGTAGCAAGGGAGGCGATCCAGATTTGGATGGGGTACCCAGAGAAGAAAAGTTGGGAAAATAAGAGGAGGAGGTGTTCACCCAGATTAGATGAGTTGGGTGAATGAGGATGGAATTAGAATTGGGAGCCTGTGAAGAAAAGAAAACCTGGAGACCTGTCTGCAAAGAAGAGACGGAAAGTATGAGAATGTGGGTGGGGGAACAGGGCAGTTTGGACCACAGAGATTAGGGGTAAATGAATGTAACTGAGACTTGCTGAGCAAAGAGGCTGGGACCAAAATGACAGCCTTAGGAATGAAGAACAGGACTTCTGGAGGGTGGCTGGGCAGCGGAAGAAGGGGCAGGACAGGAACAAGCTCAAGGAAGAGGACAGAAGTAGCTATCTTTTGGTTATAGGCAGACAAAGGTCAATATGTATGAGTATGCAACGTTCCATAGCCAGATGCCATCTCCTTGTTTATTTACCAGCAAAGATATCTAAAATCCCCTGGCAAAGCATGACATCCTCTTTCAGTGCTTATCCATTTGAAGGATGGCAGTCTGGTATGGCTGACAGCAGGCTCTTTAGTTCAGGTGGTAGCTATGCAGGTGGCTGTTAACTGTGCACCTAAATGTTCCAACGCTGCTGGTTACCTATTAGAGGATTGATACGAAGCTACAAGTAGATTTTCATCTTTTGTTCAGGTGCTGTTTTGTAAGACCTAAGAAATGGCAGACATAATGGGTTGTTAGGGTTACCAAGTTAAGCTCTTAAAGCTAGGAAATGGTAAAGTACAGTCCTCTATGCAGAACTGGCATGGTGCTAGGACATTGAAGGTTGTGTAGTGAATACTGGGGATGTTGAGTGGTGGTGTTGGAAGCAAAGTAGGGGAAGAAATAATGGAGAAAAAAATTTTGTCTGACCTGCATGAAGCTGAGCAAGAGCTACCTGCTTTTCACAGGGATTTGTTACTTGTGTTCCTCCTTTTCTGGGTGCTTGATTCTGGGACCGTGCTGTCAGGATTTCAAGGGTACTGAGAGTCATCATTTGCAGGTAATGTCAGTGAGAGTGAGACTGAACATACAGAAAGCACAGTGCTAAATGCTTGGGGGGCGGGGAGAGATATTAATGATGTTAAATAGGCACTGAAAGTAACTTTTTTTCTTAATTTCTCCATGCCTCACTTTTCTATGTGTAAAATGGAAGTAATATTATTTCCTTCCCTCACAGAGATGTTTTCAAAATAAACTAATGAATGTTTTTTAAGCAGCCAGGCACCATAGTAGCCTGGAAAACCCATGAGGTACTTGGAAAAGCCCATGATTAAATTCATAATTTTGTCTTCAGAGCAGGATCTGAATAATGTGTAATAAATAAGTCCTGGGACTACACACTGAACAATAGTGAGTAGCTGTTACAAGAAAAATAGTTCATTATGTACGCACTATTCAATATGTTGAATGAGTCAGAATTTGTGTAGAAAAATAGTATGTAATCATGCAATTAAAGACTATATCATAATTTGAACATACAAAGGGGACAATTTAAGGTTATTCAAGTGTGCTTCATTCTGATATTTCTAACTATTGATGGTTTAAACTATACAGTCTTACTAACATGTTTTTAAAGTTTTTTGTTTTGTTTTGTTTTTTCTGTGTGTTCATAATATATGAAGATAGTATTTGGGTGTCAGGATCACAATTGGAATCGATGTCTTAGCCAGCTTCAGTTACGTAAATCAATTCAATCACCATCCAAACACTTGACACCATCAAAATTGTTTAGTCTAAAAAGCTTGTATATAGGTATTACATCATACAAGCTAAGATGGCATTTCTGTCTTGTATAAACAACTTGCATCTCTGGCTTTCCATGCTATTTGAGGTTGTCTCATGTTTTCTTATTTATTTCAGAAGTTTATTGTCATGTTGGGTTTATCAGGGCATTCCGCAACATATTTCTGGAGTTTGTAGATGAGAGGAGTTTTCTTGGCCATATCATGTACATATTTGTCTTTTGAACATAAGGGATAGAGTGGCATCGTCCAGGCTCTGAAGCCGTTCTTCAAATCCCTTTCATGGCATTACCGAGCAGTGTCACTGCTATTTTGGAAATATTGTCCTGTAAGTCAGAGAGACAGGAAAAAAATGAATTTCTAGGTGGACTCCTACACGAAGAACAACTGAGAGATCCAAGTTTGGAAGTCATACTCAGTGTCCTGAATGAGACTTGCATAGTTTGTTGTTGTTGTGTTTTGTTAATAATGAGTTCTGAGCATAATAGATAATCCTTATGTTAATACCTAGTATAACAGAGATGCCTGTGTGATATTCAGATATCACACAAAGTTCAGAGGTTATTGTCATTTCTCTTTCTCTCCCTAACTGCAAGTCTGTAGATTTAAACACATGCTCTTCAACTGCAAACTGCATCACTTTTCTAGAATTTGAATGATATGGCCAACTGATTAATGCATTTTTTTTCCATAAAATTTCATCTTAGTTGGCAGAACTTCAAATTAGCAAAGTTAGGGGTTATTTTTTTTGTGACAAGCAATAATGCTATTGTCAGGTAGGAGCCAGAATCTTGTATATGGCTTCAAAAGTTCTCTTGTTGCAAATAAAAGTACTTATTTTCATTTCAGCTTGAAATTTTTGCCAGAGGCACAAATTTCCACATGTAACATTCCTTACTGTTAGGACACAGAAGTATATTAAAAGGGTCCAAGCAACTATTTGAAGTCTTCATAAATGATGTTTGGAATTGTGGAAGAGAAGAAGAATAATGATTTGCTTATGTCTTTCACTTCATCTCACTAACGCAAATATTTTACACTCTTGCTTTGTATCGTAAGCAGTGATGCCGTTAATAACTAGCGAGACTTTGCTGAAAAATAACTTTTCAACATTCCTGTGTCAAGAAATGCAATTATTTCCATCCTTCCTTAATATTCTTTATTTTTAGAGTCATTTTCCTTCCTTCTTCCTCCCTCCTCTTCTCCTTTTAGAGCGTTATGCAAATCTGTTTAATAGATTATTAACTGTTTGATCTGTCAACAACCAAGCTATGTATGATTAGCTATTTAAGTTGTCTGCTATTTTATTTGTGCCCCTAGCTGACTCAGTTATTGCTCACTGAAACTTTTCTAGATCCGCTGTAAATCATCTTAAATGCTTGATGTGTAATTATGCCAGATTCATATACAGAAACACTGTTCTCTCCCAGTGCTATAAGCTGATATTGCTAGGTTGAAACTCAAGTGTATGATGAGTTTTTTGTAGTTAATTTTCACTGTTTTAAATTAGGGTATTTTAAACATTACTGCATCCTATGTATGTTCCTTCTTTTGTGGCTTTTGTTCTTCCAGATTATAATTTCCAAATGCATTTTTATTTATTCTGTAGCAGAATCCATTTTATGACTTTCTGTCTACGTTTCCAAGCCACACCGTGTTTGCAGCTCCTATTTTGATGTTGTCTGCAATAAGGAAATGTGATGTCTCTTTCCAGAATGTTCGTGAAGATGCTTATTTAGCCTGGAAAAAAGCTGTGGGCTCTGTGGTAGTCCGTTAGGCACCTGAACTCCTTTCTTGCTTTGCTGTGTGTCAGTCTCCTCTCTGCCAGCCAGTGTTCAGCCTTGCAGATAGTTCTTAGTAACTACCATGGCAGGAGGAATCATTTAGGGAAGAGAAATACTACTGTCTCCAGCATTTGAGAAGTAGGAATGTCAAGCCACCCCCTCACTTAAAATTTCACATAAACTGAAAATCTCAAAGACAAAAGCTGTTTTTCTTGAGTAAATCTTGTTAGTAACCTCTTCATCTGTTCAGCTTCTATCTTAAACTATATGTAGCAGTTTTCTTCTCAGCCTACTATGTAGTCAAACTTCTCTGAGCTTGTTAGTTACCTTACAGTTATGCGTGTATAACCTAGATCAGTCTGTGCTACAGGCCACTTCAGCTTTTACAGGACCCTTCCAGTGAGGTCCTTGGTCCCAGAAGTCATAGGTTCTAGAATGAGCAGAAGACTCTTTTGTCATGGGGGGTGGTGGGGGGGGAGGAAGGGCCATATCACATTCTCACGTAGAGATGTCTTGTATTTCCTCATTCATTTTTGAATTGGTTTCAGTCAGGCATCATTGTTTTAAATTGGCTCCAAAGATTTGCTGAAGCTTATCTTCCTGACCTTGTTTTTTCATTCTGGGACTTTTCTGCCTCATTAATTTTCCTTTTTTTCCCTCCATGATCTAGAAAGATCACCTTCTTTACCCATTCCCTGTAATTTGTTCTACCTTTTATTATTCATGGCTTCTGTAAAGCAGGTTTGGAGGCCCCAGCTTTTGGAATAGGGTAGGTTTCAGTTCTCTTTGTGCTATTGAAGTAGTGTCAGCATCTTTACGCACGACTGAGGAGGTAATCTTTAAAAGTCCTTCCAGTCTGGGCTTGTTTTTCTTTGTCTGCTTTGTACAGTAGGTATGTCTGCCATGCTGCCAGCATGCATGGCCTTTTGTGCTTTATGTAACCTGGAAAGCTATTTTTAATTCTGCCTGAACATGGCCCAGAATCATCCACTGTTTTCTTGTGTCTTGATAGCAGTTTTAAGCATATCACTTGGAGTACTTTTTCCAAGTCAGAGAATCATAGCAGGGTTTGGGTTGGAAGAGACCTTAAAAGCTCATCCAGTTCCAGCCCCTGCCATGGGCAGGGACACCTCCCACCAGATTGGGTTGCCCAGGGCCCCATCCAGGCCTTGAACACCTCCAGGGATGGGGCACCCACAGATTCTCTGAGCAACCTGTTCCAGTGCCCTAAATCACCACCCTAAATATTTAGGAACATGTCTGAAAAAATTCTGCTGCCATTTTCAATCAATGATATATGTATAAAAATTTGTCACTGTCATAGGAAAGTACTACAAATGAAATGCTTATGATATTGGAACGAAAGAAAGCTCTGCTCCAACATCACTTCCTGTGATTTCCACGCTGTTTTGTTATACAGCACAGCATCCTTTATGTGACCTTGAAAATGTTTCCTTCAGCACAGAAGGTTTGTTTAGAATTTGTTTAAGTGTTTGTAGCTGGATAATTTTCACAGTGGTGTTTGTAGTTGAATCATTAATCAATTTTATTTTATTGTTTTCACAGTGTTCTTGTTTTATTTATGCTTGAATGAGTAAGCTGTTTTGCATGGATGTTTTCAAAAACGATGATTAACTATAGTGTTTTTATAACCTAACAACAATTTCTCTGAGCTTTGACAGTTCTAGCTGCTGCCAAAAAGGGGAAACCTTAAAACTAGTTCAGTGTTACTCTTTTATTCCTCCAGAATGAAAGGAAGTAACTGTTACCAGAGTTGCACTCTCAGTTCCAAGTACAGACCAGTATCGGGAATTTATTTCTCCAATATTGTTAAGTCAGACACAGCTGGCAGCTCTAGGACGATAAGAACAGTCTGAGGAATTCCCATGTTGAGCTTTGTGTATGAATGTACTCTAGTTAGGAGAATTGTGCAGTTTGCAATTGTCAGAGGTATCCCATGAGTTTAGTCCCTGAGCTTTTCCACTTACTTCAATAGGACTGTGTAAAAGTAAATTTAGATTCATAACTCAGCATCTTCACAATCTTACAACTACTGTATTCTTCCTAACTTTGGGTGTGTGCATTCAGTCCTGACACATACAGACACGTGCCTAATACAAACTTTATCTCTCAAGTTTCGGTTTGTCTGGATTTCATCTTGCCTCTTTTAGGGCTAGAAGAAAAAACATTTTTAAAAGATTATTCTGTGGTGGATTTTTTTTTCAGTTCTCTTTTATGTGTACTTATGGTTGAAGACATATGGACTTCAAAATCAGCAGGATGAAAAGATGTTTAAAAGCTCTTTCAATCTTGGCCAGCCATAAGTACAAGTATACAAGCATCAGCGGAGTGATTCATGTTGTGTCTTTGGTCCTTTTAATCTCACGTATGTAAAGGGAAATTATACACGAGTTTATATAAACTAAGGGATAAGAATAAGGATGAGTGTGTAGCAGATTGTATTTTAATGCTAATTGTAAGATGCATCTGATAACATAAAGTAAATATTATGCACTTACATTTTAATGACGGATGTTACGCTGGTAATCTTATGTTCAAGGTAGTGGTAAACATGGCTTTCAGAGTGGTAACGTTTCTGATTATTTTCTAGATTTTAAACTCTAAATGTAATTTCCAGACACATCTCTAATTACAGGACTTGAAAACCCTAGGCCTATCTGCTCATGTGGTGGTTTTACTCGAGTGGGCGGCCGAGCTCCACCACAACCGCTCTCTCACTGCCCCTCCTCAAAGAGGAACGGGGAGAAAATATGATGAAAAGGGCTCAAGGGTTGAGATAAGGACGAGGAGATCACACAGTAATTATCATGACGGGCAAAACAGACTCAGCGTAGGGAGAAAGTAAGATTTATTGCTTATTACTAACAAGCCGGGGAAGTGAGAAAGAAAGGAAAGAAACCAAAAGCACCTTCCCCACCATCCACCCTCTTCCACCTCTTCCCCCCGAGCGGCGCAGGGGAATGGGGGTTATGGTCAGTCTATAGCGCTTCTTCGTCGCCGCTCCTTCTTGGTCACTCTCGTCCCCTGTGCTGTGGGGTCCCTCCCACGGGATGCAGTCCTTGCCGAACTGATCCAGTGTGGGCTGCCCACAGGCAGCGGCTCTTCAAGAACTGCTCCAGATATGTGTCTGTACCACGGGGTCCATCCCTCAGGAGCGAACTGCTTCAACCTGGATCCCCCACGGGCAGCAGCTCCTGCCAGGTCACCTGCTCCTGCGCGGGCTCCTCTCTACGGGCTACAGGTCCGGCCCGGAATCTGCTCCGGCATAGGTCTTCCACAGGCCGCAGTCTCCGTCAGTGCAGGTCCACCGGCTCCACCGTGGTCTCCTCCGCAGGCTGCAGGGTGGAACCCTGCTCCACCGTGGTACTCCATGGGCTGCAGGGGGACAGCCTGCTTCACCATGGTCCTCACCACAGGCCGCAGGGGACTTCTGCTCCGGTGCCTGGAGCACCTCTCCCCCTCCTTCCCTGACCTTGGTGCCTGCAGGGCTGTTCCTCACTCCTCTCACTCTCCCAGCTGCTGTGTGGCGCAGCGTTTTTTTTCCCCTGTCTTAAATATGCTCTCACAGAAGTGCAAAACAACATCACTTATTGGCTCAGCTCTGGTCAGCAGTGGGGCCCTTACCTAACATGGGGCAGCTTCTAGATCCTTCTCACAGAAGCCACCCCTATGGCCCCCTGCTACCAGAACCTTGCCACGTAAACCCACTACAGCTCAGTCAATCCATGACATCAAAATTTTGTCCTTCGCTTGTGGAACGTGCTGGAATTTTAGCCAGCGTCACGAGCTCTGTGGTGATACAGCTACTACCTTACCCTTCATGGATGGACAAATTTGAGCAGTAGGACTTCACACATACACAATTTCTTCGGATTGTCTGAGCTCTGCCCTTAAGTAGAGCTTACTTTTCTCTCCTAATTGGAGGCACCTGAAGCTCCAGGTACATTTCGTTGCTTTTTCTGTCTGTGAAGTGCTTTGTGCCATGCTTTGGAACCTCAACCCATTGAATAAGTTGCATGGAGCTTCCATACTTCCCTTCGTCACTTTGTTTAGGTAGGAACATGTCCAGTACTCTGTGCTTCCTCATAACTGTACAAGTGCAGGAAAGACAGAATCAGGACCTGTATGTGGAAACAAAATACTGATTCTCCTCCTCCTATTTTTATACATTCTTTAATGCTCAGCTGGTTTCTGAGTTGCTTCCTTGAGCAAACCATCAGCAAACTACCTAGGCTGTCTGGTGAGGCTGTCAGTGCTAATTCAAGTGTGTGGAGCTTGAGATAAAAGCAGAAAGCCCAACAGAAAAGCAGAAAGCAGAAAGTGAACCTAAATCCTTCAGTATATCTTAGTACACTTGTTAAACTTAGCTCACGTGGTAGGGAGTGTGAATTGGAAAGTATCACTTAGGATGCCTTTGAATGTTCTAAATCTGAAACATGAAAAATGAATCTGAATCTGAATTATTTTTAAGTAACATATCCAAGGGGACTTGATTGGCTTACCAAATTTGTAGTAAGTTGTGCAGCTATTTCTCTGTAGGCAATAATTCCGTTTTGTCTTAGCATGGTCATGATTGGTTACATGTTATGGTCCAATGACTATTTGATAGGCTGGGTGATAAGACCACGGAAGACTTCATTATGGAAACTATTTAAAGCATCCAGCTGAGCTGCGTTTTAAAAAAATAATAAAAATTCTGGAGCTATTGAAGACTATGGATTTCCAATGGATTTAAATCTGACGGTTTGGAGTTGTTATAGATTTCTTTTAACTTAATTACATCAGGACTTCAGTTTGAATTTTCTCGTTTTCATTTAGACATCAGGGAACCTACATGAGCTGTCTATTACAGATGCCATCAGGGTAGGAAAACGATGAGCTGGAGTCAAGACTTCTAATAAGCCTGCACAGCCTGTACTCTATGCAGCTTCTCTCCTAGGGAAGGGTGAATTCTAACATGGTGAAAACACCGCTTAAAGCTTGCTTTTGACTACAGTATTCACACCTATGTCATTTGTATATTCTAGTATCTGTGAAAAGCTTGAATCCATTGTAGTCCTGCCATTGATGTGGAGTATTTAACAGCATCCTCTCTCATTTCTGCATGTCTGCCTACCTTAGTAACGGTGGTAGCAACCTAAATTGTCTATGACCTTCTCTCTGCTCTTGTCAGAGGTTCGAAAGTTAGTAACAGTGAACCAGTGGCAGACCCACATCCTATGTGGATGCAAAGACCTTGCCTATGTTTGGTTGTCCTAGGAAACCAACTAGAAGTGGAACAAAACAGAACAACTACAGCCCCTGCCAAAAAAAGGCTCTTAAAACCCCTTCATTTGTCAGTGTCTTAAGAGAAGGTCGGAAACCTGCATAAAAATTACGTTAAAAAAATAGTACAAGAGTTAGTTATGAAGTAGAATGTCCTCGGCTATTGAGATTATGTAATACATTTCAAATCACAGTTAAAAAGCAGAAACTGGTGTAAAACAGAGCCAAATTCTATTCCTTACAAGAGATCTGTGTGAGAGGTACACAGCAATTACCAGTGTGTTGAAGTAAAGAAATGCTCATTCATGCTGCAGACTGCCAGTGTACCCAGTGAGTTACAAAAGCCCACTCATGCTGAGCACCCTGCTTGCTCAAGAAAGCTTAGTAAAATTGTGTTCCTCAGCCTTGAGTTCTCTCTGCTGCCCTTCAAGCGATGAGTTTTGCCTTTCTCTGTGGGCTTCCCTTTGCTTGAAAGAAAAGTGGGTCTTAAATGAAAATTCTTGTGCGATTAAGGCAGTTGTAGTTTTCAGACATGCTGACAGGTCAAATTAAAGCTCGCGTGAATATGAGGCTCCCTCTCCTTGCTAGATTTGAACTCACTTGACCTAACTTGAGATAGGTAACATTTTTAGTTTTTGATTAAGACACAGCTGCAGTAAATGGCACAAGTTGTTGCCAGTCAAATAAGAATGAGGTAGAACAAGTGTGCATGTGAGGTTCATAATATTCAACTAAAATGAAAGCTTGTTTGCCTCTCCCTTTTGTTCAGTGTCATGTGAAAGTACAAATCATGTTCAAAAGGCTACTAATTTCTCTAATACACAGTTAATATTAACAGCAGTAGAAGATTAAGGGCAATGCTTTGCCTTCAGCTACACTGTTAGATGAAGAGCATTGGAGCAATTAGGTCAGTGACCTAGAGCAGAGTAACTTGGATAAGAATCTGGCCCCAAGCAACTTGTCCGGGGCCATACAGTTGGTGCCTTCATCTGTTAGATCTGTTTTCTTTCGTTGTTAGTCTTGGAGACATAGGCAATTTCACCGTCTTGGAGGCAGCTGTACTTGTTTATTCATCAGAAGAGAGAAACCTCATGCCATAAGAAGCTCCAGATCACTTCCTGCTCCAAAATCTGGCCTTTAATAATCAACTGTTTGGGAGTCTGCATGCAGGAAAATGTCATTCTCTGTTTTCCAGCAACACAGTACTGAACTGCTGTAATACTGAGACAGCATCCTTCCAAAAATACACCACAAAATGGGTCTGAGTGCAGTCCAAAGTATGGTTGTACAGAATTTCATAAGGATGCATAGATATCTGACAATGCAGGCTTCTCCTGCTAAATGAACAAGTTACGTATGATAAATTGATCTGCCTCTGTAGTAGTGTTTCTGGTGTGGCAACTACCTCTCAAAATCTGAATTTCTTATTAGTCCACATGCAAATTCTAGCGCATATAAGTGGCTGTATAGTTCATTGTATTTTTTAGATGACATTTAAATTAAGCTAGAAGATGGTTTCGAGCTGTTTACATCCCTTATTACCTTGTTTCTCTTTCAGCAGCTGAGAAATGCTCATTTTAATTAAAATTTGTTTTTAAAATGCATCTTGCAGTCAGCACATGCTGAGGAGAGCCACTTACCACCCATGTACAGTAAGTTTGCTGTGCGGAACAAAACGGGAGCATTACTTTAATTAGTCGTAAATACTGTGGTGGCTTAGTGTTAACAGATTACTATGATGTCCTGTTTGATTTCAAGAAGGTGGGGTTGCACTAGCCTAGCTCTAGCTCTGATGGTCAGGGGCCTGAAAACCAATGGTTTTTAAGTAGAATAGAGTAGTGCAGCTGGAAGAGACCTTCAAGGATCATTGAGTCCAACCCCCTGACTTCTTCAGGGCTAGCCAAAGTTAAAGCATATTAATAGAGGACATTGTTCAAATACCTCTTGAACACTGACAGGCACGGGGCATCAACCACCTCGCTAGGAAGCCCATTCCAGTGTTTGACCACCCTCACAGTAAAGAAATTTTTCCCAATATTCAGTCAGACCCTTCCTTGGTGCACCTCAGTGCTGTTCCCATACATCCTGCCATCGGTGAGCAGGGACTGACACCTCTCTTTGCTCTTCCCCTCCTCAAGAAGTTGCAGAGAGCAACGAGGTTGCCTCTCAGCCTCCTTTTCTCCAAGCTGGAGAACCCCAGTGTCCTCTCCTTATAGGACACACTTCCCAGCCCTTTTGTCAGCTTTGTTGCCCTCCTCTGGACATTTTCAAGTATTCTGACATCATTTTTATGTAGTAGAGACCAGAATTGCACATAATATTAAAGGTGAGGCCCCACTAATTCTAAATATAACAGGAGAATCCCCTCTTTTGACTGTCTGGCTGCGCTGTGTTTAATGCGCCCCAAAATGCAGTTTGCCCTCTTGGCTTCCAGGGCACACTGCTGGCTCATGATGAGCCTGCTGTCAGCTGCACCCCCAGGGCTCTTCCTGCTGAGCTGCTCTCCAGCCACTCGTCTCCCAGTCTGTGCCTGTTCCTGGCATTACTCCATCCCAGGGGCAGCACTTGGCATTTTCCTTTGTTGAACTCCATGCGGTTTCTGATCACCCAGTACTCCAGTCTATCTAGATTCCTCTGCAAGGCTTCTCATCCCCTCAGGGCATCAACAGCACCTCCCCGTTTAGGATCATCAGCAAACTTGCTGAGGATGCATTCCACTCCTGCCTCCAGATCATTGAGAAAATGTTGAACAAGATTGGCCCTAGAATTGAGCCTTGGGGAATACGGCTAGCCGCTGGCTGCCCGCCAGGTGTAGTCCCATTTAGTATAATCCTTTGAGCCCTACTGTTGAGCCAGTTCATCACCCAGCATAGCCTGAACCTGCTTGGACAGTTTGTCCAGAAAGATGCCATGAGGGACAGTGCAAGGCCTTACTAAAATCCGTAAAGATTACGTCCGCCACCTTCTTTTCACCCACCATGTGGCTGACCATATAATAGCTTTGTTTTTTAAATATCTCCCAGGAAAATCTTCTCCATACCTTTTCCAGGGACTGAGTTCTCTGTATTTTCCTGGCTCTTCTCTCATGCCCTTTTTGTAGATGGGTATAACATTGGCTAGCTTCCAGTCAGCCAGGACCTTCCCAGACTCCCACAATCTTTGGTAAATTGTTGGGAGGGGTCCAGCTGTAACATATGCCTTTTCCTTCAGCACTCTGGGATGAATCCCATCAGGCACCGTGGACTTGGAGATGTTGAGCTGATACAACTCTTCGCTTATAATTTCAGTGACCACAGATGGAAGGTCTCTGTTCCACCTGTCATGGTCCTCCAACTGAGGTGTGGGCAGCCCAGCGTCTGTCACAGCAGCAGTAGCTGAAGCCACTTTTGCCACACTGCATTTCTCACTCTACAGAAGGTTCCAGAGAAGCCTTTTTTAGCTTCAGTGTGACAAGGTACACTAAAAACACATCTATAATATAAGCAGCCTAAGAGAACTTTAGTGGGAACAATATATTGGTATAAACCTTTTTGTTCAGAAGAAAGGGTGAGGAGACACTCATAGTTGTTGGTGGTTGTACTCAGTCACAGCTCATCTGGCCAGTTCGGTTTATTCATTTTTGCTACTCATAGGTCATAAAAGGAGATCACAGTAATTCTCAGCTCTCTACCATGAAGATTAGATCAGTCCTTAGATCATGGTAAGGTCAGGAGATCTGCATACTTTGGAGGAGGGGGAAAAGTAAACATAGCGTGTGTATCATTTTAGTGTCCTACAGTTTTGCTGGTCCTTGGTGAAGAAATATGTACCCACATGATTATTCACAACCTTCCAGTTGTGCATTTTTATCTGATAATGAAATGTCTCTTTTTTCTTAATTTCCTCTTACAATTTTTTAACATGGTGAAAATGAAATTTTGTGTGCACCTGTGTGTGTTTAGCTTAGCATTTTAGTAACGCGCCTCGATTTACATGTAAGAAAAATATAAAAAGAAAGCAGAAAAAATAGGGTAATAGGGGTCCAGTCTTGTGTGTACTTTCCAGAAACATGAAGGTATGCAGTTATAAGAATTGTCTTCCGAAAGTATCCATAAGGCGTTGGGAAACTGAAAAAGGATTCACATCATTTTCCAGTTTAGTACTCAGTCTGTCAGAAAGCCACTTTTTTTTTTTTTTTTTTTTAGGCTGCTATTGACATCCTGAAAATGTTGTTTAGTTTGGATGAGTTGAGTGTAAATACTAAATACTTCTAAGACATTAGGATACCCAAGAAAAATTTAATCTCAGTGAATGAATGAGGTCAGCCTTGCTGTATTAGCAACTGCACAAAGTTTTGCTGATTGGACTTTTGGTCAGGTTTTGCCTTAGGCTTCGGGTTTGTGAAACTTATGAGCTTCCACGATTCACTGTCATCTTTAGATATGAATCATTAGATATTTGTAATCAAGTATATATATAAGTATTATGCATGAACATCATTGCAAGTAGTATGTATAAAATCTTTCGCATGTCAGTCTGTATTTAAATCAGAGAACACATCTTTTGCATAAAATTTATTCCAGGTGTAATTCCACAGACATCTATGGCAGGAGTGAGTGTTGTTCCCATGTTCCTGCTTTTTTCTTGGTACTGTATCTACTGTCATTTTGAAGTGTCAGTGAAATGCTTGGGTTTTATTATTTTTAACTTTGAAGGAGTATATATGTATGGCCCAACAAACCCACTTGCGAGAATTTTGTGTCTAAGCCAAAATTTATATTCCACAGAAGTGTTATAACAGGACTATTTGATTTCTGCTTTCTAATGATACTGACCTTCTCTGTACAGATGTATTTAATTTCCTGTTTAACCTCATGTTGCATTCAGTGTCTGCTGAGAGAATGTTAGACCAGAGCCCTTTAGTTCTGATGGCATAGTCATAGTCCAAAATATATCAGTGAAACTCTCTATTTGCTGCTGCTGGCTGTCAGGTCTGCCACACTTGTGCTGTGTATTTCCCGTGGTGTTAGTGGAAACATACCCCTTTGAGGAAGGTAAGCCCCTGACATCCCATCAGCCCAAGATCTCAAAGTGTGATATTCAAGCACTTTCACTGAGGGCAGACCAACATCCAAGCTGAGTTAGTATTCATGCGGATGGCAAACCTTCAAGACTGCTGAATGCTTTTCTTTCATGATACGCTTTCCTTTGGTTGCTGTACTACACCTCTTGTCAGGCAGCAACCGAGTCTCTGAGCTGTCTTCGTGCAGCGAGAGGCTGCTTGTGGAACGGGGTCTCAGTCCTGTAGCTGGCAGCAGGCAGTGAGAAATGATGCTGGGGAGAGCGGGGCACTGCTCAGTGGGAACTAAGCCTGCACATTTGTTGCTGTCAGTTGCAGGACTGAGGTATTGGTCTGATCCTGATGTGAATCATGGGACTGCTTGTGCAGGGCATTTGTTCTCCATGGGAGAGAGAGGAAGAATTGAGCCTTTTGTAAGAGTTTTTACCAAGAGAAACTCCTTAATGCAGAAACTAGAAAATCTGTATCGCTTTCATAAACTCTTTCAGCTTCAAATTTCTGCCAATGGCTAAGTAACCCTTGTGGATATCACCCAGTGAAGTCTACGTAGGCACAGTTTTGGGGTGCACTCACTGCTGCAGAAGCTGGCTGTGCTGAAGGGTCAACTGTGCTCGCAAAGTCTAGGTTTCTTCTCTTCGTTTTGCAGTGTGGAGTATTGCTGCTGAAGTCAATGGTGTAGATTAGTAGGAAGGAATTACACTTTGAGTTAAACCAAGTAACAAGGGAATCTGAATGTATAACGAACATTTCCAAACCTGTCAGTAAATATAGATATATTCTTGTTATAAATAATACTTAATTTTCAGAACTTAACAAAAAAAAAAATTGGACAGAGGAGTGCACGTTATCTTACTAGAAAATGCACAACACTAGTGTCAGACATGGGGAGGAAATGAGGAGAAAGATTTAGAGACGTTTATTCCTCTAACAGGATTTATTGAGACAGGCATTCTCTTTTTATTTAATGTGGGAATTGATTTTACAAGGATATATATTTAGAAAATATTTTAAAATATGTTTATATAAACATAAAAATCTGTGTTAGGAGTTGGTTTACCAGGATTCTGTGTGAAAGAGGGGGAGAGGCATTTAAGAGTCTGAGACAATTCACTCATTTTTTGTACAGGAAAAGAAGCACAGATACTGAATAACACATAAATATTACTTAGGTGGCTACGGCTAGCAAGTTGAATTTTGAAAAAGGATTGCCATCCTGGAGAAGTGTCACTGACATGGCCTAAGAAATACCTGCCTTGACTTGATCATTTTATAAATGTTGTTGTAGTTGTATTTCCTCTATGTGTTTTTGTTGTCTCTTAAGCAAGATGATGCAGTGAACATTGAAACTTTTGAGATTCAGGTTAATTAATTTGCTCAGTAGGGACATATTGTCACAGTCCTGTAGAACAGTCTTACATAGCTAGCAGTTGGACAGAGCCCCATTCATTTCAAAGCTGAGAAGAAAAACATGATATTATATGTATGATGAAATAAATTTAAAGTGTGTAACTAATATGTAATTTCCTGGCACTTTTCCTGGCATTTTTGGTGGTTATACAGAAAGAAGAATTCTCCCTCCTATTAAATTCCTCTCCCTTATTTTTTGAGGAAGTAACGTACCTCCACACTAAGTTAGAAAATTCAGACTGAATTTTAGTACTCAGTGTCACACATAAGCAGTTCTCTGGAATCACGAACTTAATGTTTTGCCTTTATGGAGCCGATATATAACCGATCAGCTGATCTGTCAACACAAAGAAAGCTAGAAATTTTTCAGAACTCATAAAAATGTGTCTGGTCATTCTGCGCAAGTTGTTGTATCTAAACGAGTTGTTTTCAGTCGATAATACCAGTCTCTACTAAGAGGATTTTTTACCCCATGGTACTGATGTGCTCTTTTTCACGTTGATCCCTCTCATCAAAGATTTCTACTTCAAAAGGTCATAGCTAATGCCTCTCATTGTATTGGAAATGTTGATTTGAGAAACACACTTTCTGTTTTCCCTAATGGATATATTTTAATATCTAAACCAGGTGACATTAAAAAAAAAAAAACAGATTTGTATCATAAGGTTTTATTTGGCTTTTATTGTGTCTATTACATGTGTTATTGGTATCTGTGTATAATGCATACCTGATCTTCTGAGACTGAAAACTTCACTGTATCTTGTATTTCATTCCTTTGTGCCTCTCCTCCCCGTTTACCTATCTCGGGTTTACAGATATCCCACCAGAATGTATTAAGAATCCAGCTTTAGCTCTTAATTTTCTGCTAGGTGGGTACGATCTCACCTTGCTTTTTTTTTTTTTCTTTTCTTTTTTTTTCTTCTGGCTTACAAACCTTAGTCTTGTTTCCTTTGATCAAATTCCTAGGTTTTCCTGGAGCTGACACTTCACAGATAAATCTGCTGGGGTTACTACCTTGAGTGTCTTTTTAAAGACAGTGCTCTGCGTGACATGGAGCAGGGAGTTGGCCCAGATGGCCTCCAGAGGTCCCTGCCAACCTCAGCCATTCTGAGAGTCTGACAATGCCTTAGCAGGAAACACAGTCAACAAGAGTTTTTAAAATGATGCAGGGAAGAGCCATTTTATCGCTTTCTTCTCTTTTCTGTTGGTTGTTCTCCGGGCATGTTTGAGATCTGTGACATAAAGTGCATTTACATCACTTCAGAGATATGTAACGTTCCACCATGACTTAGGACAGCTTTGATTTTGGTTGAGTGATGGTTTGAACGTGCCCCTCCCTTAATTCCAAAGTCTGCTTAGATATTTACAGTTTTCCCATGTATAAAATGCATATTTTTTTATCCAGATGTTGGACAAATGTCCAATGCCTTGAAGAAGAAATAGCTTTATGAAAAGCTTTCTTATATTACTTTGCTTGCTGTTCTCCCTAGTATCCAAGTCTGCGTTACAGATAGAGAGTAGTATTTTAGATATGTTTTTTCATCCACAATTAGTAAAGGGAGGCTTTCTCAGCTCCAGCAGAGAAAATGATTTCACCTGGCCCTTCCTTCTTTTAATTTCTCCAAACTTATGGACATCGTTGCAGCTGAATGACTATTTCATGAGTTCACTTCACACTGAGTACAAGCAATTGCACTCATTATGGCTTCAATACCTGCTTTTTTTTTTTTTTTTCCCAGTTGATGGATGCCTATTATGTCATTGTATTCAGGCATTTGCAAGTTCTGTTTTCTGTGAATTTGTTTATTGACTGCTGGATAACTTTTCATGCTTTCACAGTGCAGCCAGCTACATAGTTAATGCTGTGAAAGCTGGCATATTAGTATTATGGATGGAGTTATGGGAAAGGAGGCGTGATTTGATTGCTGAGTACAAATCAAGTGAGTTCTTGAATGCTTAGGAGTCCTACTGCAGCCTGTCTGGTATACAGACTTTGAGCATGAGCCCATCTTTTTAGTGCTTCCAAATAATGAAATAGAGTCATAATTTCCACATGCAGTGTCACAGGAATCTGGAATCAGTGTATTATTTTATTGGTCTACTTACATAAAACTTACTTATGGGAGCTGTAAATAGCCTTAAAGGATGGATTACAAATTAGTCCTTTCAGGATTTCTTTTGTGGATAACATAAACAGTTTGCCTGAGAAATGAAAAAGCAGGCAAGTATTACCTTGCCCTGCTGCAAAGTTCTGCATTTTTAGAGTGAAGGAAAAAGAATAATAAAGTATGCTAAAATTATAAAAATTCAGTGATTGTGAGGGCTCAGTAACTACCAGCTGGAGATGTGTCCAGGTTCTTCCCTACCGCTTGCCACTGCTGCAGATGTCATGGTTCAGCAATTTGGTTTGAGTGATGAGGCAAATAAAAAAAAAAATCCTCTTCCAAATATTTTCAGCATAGACTTACCAATTTCTGAGTCTTATCATTTGTCTCCAGTAAGGACAGATGAAAGCCATGGATGTTCAATGGGAATTTTCTGCCTTTTTTTTCCCATTCAGAGATAATTTATGTACGTAGAGGATATAATGAGGATACTAAATTAAGTGTGTCTGTGTGTGTATAAATAAAATTGGTTTGTTACCCATTTGCCAGCATTTTGGCTCAGCTGCAGCAGTGACTATCATGACTGCTTTAAAATTGATTAGACAATTTAACTTGCAATTTAACTCTGGATATGGCAGAGAGAGATAAGCCTGTGAATAGGAGCATAAAACATGAATATTGCATTTCTTCAGCTGATCTCAGTAAAGCTAGCATTTTGTATATATTCTTTGGCTTTGTAGAAATTTAATGTCTTATGCTTCCAGTGTGACCTATGCACACGAGTGGTCTTTGACTTTTTATAGGGGTCAAGAATCACTGAGCCCTATTGCTTGTTATAGAAATAAGCTGTTTTGTTGCTGTTGTTGGAACAGAGGTGTTTCTGCAGCACACAGAGATGACATGCCTAGTTGTTGTTTTTTGGCAGTGAGACCAGGTTTGTTTCACTACTAGCTTTTGTATAATTTTCTGCCTGAAAGAAACCAGAGAGCAATGTTTCTATCAAGTCCTGCAGTGGCACCCACTGTTGAAGCAACATGAATGCAAAACAAAGCAGCTATTTTAATTGGAAGCTGATCTGTTTTAATTTGATATGAAGCTATTCAGAGTGACATTTCCTATGCTGCTTCTGTTTTCAATTCCTGTATGTATTGTGATGTTTCATCAAAGAAAGATGAATTTAGCCTCAGTGAAGTGGGAAGACGATTAACATGAAAGCAGCTTGTTCTAAGGCCTTCTCCACTTATTTTCATATCCTAACAGTACTAACTTCTTGTCAGCTGGACTTTTGGATGCTTTAGGGAAAATATATTCTATTTTTGAGTAAGTTCAGCTGTTACCTGTGCTTTTAGTAGATTTCCTATTTCCCAATGTTTTCTGTTCTTTAATTGATGCTGGTATAAGGAAGAAATGGTTTGAAGTGGATATGCTTTCCAGTATGAAAACCAGTTCAAACCATTTACCAAAGCACAGGTGAGAAAAAGGCAAGGTACAAATATGTTACCTTGTTAGTCAGCTGTATCTGTGTGTGGGGAAAGCTGGTCTAGTACCTGCATCCTTGGTCATTGCCAGGTTCCTAATACTGCCTGTCAATTCAATGGCTTTTGACATTCAGAACTACACAATTAAGTATGAAAATATACATATGCGTTACATATATCACAGATACTTCATATTCTAAATACAAGGGAAACTGGAATATTGCTTGCTAGTGATGACTGTGAGATGCTTTATTTACTTCATATTCTGTTATACTCTGTCTGTATTTCAAAATCTCTAAAATTATTTTTTCCACTTCCAAAGAACTTTAAAGATTTCAGAGAAGTTTTTATTATGGATTTTGTGCAATCACACACACACACACACACACACACACAAAAGATAGCTTTGTACTTAGTAATGTGAGTGGTTTTATTTTCTCAAGACATATTAAAAATGTTTCTAAAAATTATCTGGAGATATTTTGATAAGCATTCATTCAAGCTATTTATTCACTTTTTAAGTAAAGGAAGTATGATTCTGTGGTTCTATGGATGAGGAGCACAGACATCTAAACATTACTTCCAAAAATTATATAGAAAACAGTAGCCATTTGTGGGAGCACTTTTGCTCTTTAACTGTCATGAGTGTGCTCTGAAATCTTTTTTCATCTTGGTTACTTCAAGTCAGTGGTCATTACTGCTTTGCACATCTCCTGAAGTTTAAATTACCTGGGCCATTTATGACGTGGCTAGAGCCCAAAGGTGCGGAGTACACAAGATCAGTTTTGAAGCGAAGTTGCGCATTGAAGTATCATGGATATATATGGCAGCGTCTGTGCTCATGTCCTTATTCAGTCGTTCAGTGTGCTGGGATCTGAGTCCCTCCAGCCTTGCTCCTGGAAGAGCAATCGTGTTACTTTTCAGTGTACCTGGTAGAGCTTTTAGTCATTTTTCAAATACAGAATGCTTACAAAACAAAACAATGCTGTTTTCTCCCTGCTAGCTTTCTGAAATCTCATGGAGGGAAAAGCATGTACTGTGTATTTTGTAGGAACAGAAAGCCTTCAGTAATGACTGGTATTCCTGAGTCTATTGCAGTCAGTACAGCTGTTGAAAAAGTCCCTGTGTCTGGAACAAATAGCATAGCATTTTGAGGAAGACCACACACTTTCTGACTTGGATATTGATTAAAAAGGGGTGGGGGTGATGGGGGGGAAGGCAATAAGATGTTTAAAAAATAGAAAACATGTTGGTTGTAAATATATCAAATGAAATAAATATATCAAATGAAACAAAAATAGAAAAGTATTATTATTGGTTCTTTAAATCATCATCAATAAAATTACTTTGTTGTAATACCACCTGGTGGAAATACATGGATTTCTCAGGCACTGTAACTGAATTTCGCGTATCCACGTGGAGAATTCTGAACAGCCAGAACAACCTGAACAATTCCTGAACTGAGGTGTTGATGTAGCTCTTTGATAACATACGCTGATAGGTTGAAAAGTCCCTAATGATTTACAAGTCACATATTTTATTATTATCACTGATTGGATCCCGTTGTGTCCAGTTTTTTATCAGTTATGATGGACGTGTATAATACTACCTCTTGCTATACTTAGATGTGACTAAAAATAATTCTGATAATGTGTTCCCCACACATCTCTGGTACAACTGTAGCATGAGTTCCCTGCTTTTTACCTCTGGACACAATTTGGGAATTTTCCTTAGTTTTTTATACATACTTTTTTTTTTTCTCCTTTGTTTCTTTCTATTCTTATTTAAGGATGGGTGGGGTTTTTGTTCTTTTTTTTTTCCCCTGCTTCTTCATTCCTTCTCTTACATCATTTTCTCTATTTTTTTTTCTTTTTACCCACTTATTTTTCTCTTGTCTTTCAGGTCTTTTGTATTGTTTGCTTGCTTTTGAATTGTGTTTTACGTAGTACAAGATCACCTAATGTTTCTGAGTTATAATATTCACTGGATGCTGTGCAACAAGGTTGCCCTGGAACTAAGGGAAGACCTAATTTTGGTACCTGTGATGCTTCTAGGGAGTCAGTGGACATTTGTTCATTATATTCAGCATATATGCACTTAGAGATATTAGAAGAAAAAAAAAAACAAAACACCCTTCCTAAGGAAACTGCAGGGGGTATCAACTGGGCAATAGAAAAAAGATAGGAAAATGACGCTAGTGTATATGTCCCTTTTACTATGGCTCAATAAAATGACCCCTTTGTTATTTGTTTCATTGTGGAGGAGAGTATTTTACGTATGTGTATGTATAGAGATCATCTATAAACCTTGAGGAGGGTGGTTTTACTTTGTGCTTGAAAAATACTTTTAGGACACATGTGATTTCTATTTGTATTTATTTCATGGACAAGTATGGATAGGGCCATTATGTTAACTGAACTGTGGACATTGCCGGCATCTTAACTAATCATTGTAGCACCAGAAAACTTCAGATGTTTCTTTTTCTCAAACTGTAACTGCACAAAGTTGTGATATTAGCCAGTCTATGAAGCCCACTTGTGTGTTACTAGTGCTTGTTCATATGAGGAATGCCATCCCTTTTCAGTATTTCTTGTCATTCAAATTGAGGCTTGCATAATTATGCCTTACCATTGCTTCTAAGTACCACCTATGAGATTTTGTTACAGGCTGTTCAGAGATATCATCATATAAGACTACAGAAAACAGAATCTAGTAGGACTTCAGCTGATCATGCTTGCTTTTTTATGCAGGGAATAAATCACAAGATAGTGGGATTGCAGAGATGGAGGAACTTCCCGTCCCACACAACATCAAAATAAGTAACATCACGTGTGATTCCTTCAAGATTTCTTGGGACATGGATTCTAAATCCAAGGATCGCATCACTCATTACTTCATTGATCTCAACAAGAAAGAAAACAAGAATTCCAACAAATTTAAACACAAGGTAATTTTCTTTTAAAAATCAAGGTGGAAATGCATGACTTTAAATACATGAATCTCAGTGGTTTATTAACTGATCAAAACCAGGTATAGGACATCTGGCTAAGGTGGGTTTGATTAATCTGACTGGCAATATTTTTTTTACATAGAATACCTCCACTTAAACCTTATGTGCATGTACACACAAACACATTTGTTTCATAGAGAAAGGAATATTACCTTTTCTATTTCATTTGAAACTAAAACAGTTTTGGAAGCTGTACAATTTATTGTAAGACAGACATTTTTATTCCTGACTAGTTCTTAATCATTATTTAAACAATTTATGTTTTCTGTGCCTGTCCTCAATCAGTGACAGACCCATGATGGCAATACATGTTGTTTCAACAGAAGTGTCAAAAATTCTAATGCACTTCTAGGAAGGCTTCCAGCAATCTTAGGTTGCAGCATTCAGCACTGTGACCTGAATATTCATCTGGCCTCTTTCCTTAAACCACTGATGGAGAGACATACTGAATGTATTGCCGAGTCTATTGTTATCAAATACAGAAAAATTTGCTTCGACCTCAAACAGTTCAAATACTGAGATGTCTACAGAAACATGGAATGAGATAGAAAAGAAGATTAAACACCACAGTCATCTGCAAATTAATTATCTGCAGTCTTGGCAAGATCCCCAAAAGATAAGGTTTGCCAAGGCACAAATTACCATCCAGACAAATATGAGAGCTCTAATTTTACTAACACCTAAACTACTCTTAGTGTATAAACCAATGGGACAACCAGAAAATATTACTGCAAATACTGTGAGACTATTTTTCTTGTGACCCCTGTTCATAGCATGTGTGTAACCTTCCATTTATGCTTCCTTATTTGAGTTTTTTGGTTGTTTTTAACATGGTTGTAAATAGCATGTTCATTAAGCATAACAAAAATCATTTACTGCTTTTTGAATCACTTACTGCTATTTGAAATCAAGGATTTCACACGTTTGGCCAAGATGCTGCAGTTGCTAGGAAGTGGTACGCAAAGCACCAAATTTAATGTTATAATAGTCTTTACTCTGATCCAGTTTTAATTGTGGTAATGAATGATTTGTTTGTGTTTTTTTTTCTTACTATTAGTACATTTTGACTGGCAGCCTTTGAAGTTCAATTCCCATTCCCATTTTATGCTGCAAGAATAAATATGCCTTCCACTATAAATGTTTACTGAGATGGATTTGTCTTAATTGTTTCATTTTATTAATTTATATGTTTTTCATTTATATGCATACTGGTGTTTAAATTGTAAAATTTGTTTTTGTAAAAGGTAGAGCCACTCTAGCAGACCAAATGCTAAATTCTCTTAAAAATCTTTATTGCAGTGATGAGACTAGTGTTAAAAATGAGGAAAAATATTTGTAGTAATATTAAAAACCTTACTTAGCATAAGGGTCGCATGAATGTCTACAAGGGCCTGTTTCTCTCATGGGTGATAAGCTCAGCTATTTTGTAACTTGTAGAGAGTTAGTGTGCTATATGAGATGGTTGTGAGCCAAAGTGAGTTGGGATGTAGATTTAACCTGGTAAACGGATGCTGTACTTCAGTAAATGGTGTTTATTTCCTTCTGGAAGAGCAAACGTGAATGCTTTATCCTTTCAATGCTTTTTCTGTTAGCAAATACATACTCAACTTGTTTAGGGTGCATATTGTTTTATTATGTAGGACTATTGTTATATTTGGGAAGGAGGAGATTTGTAGTAGTATGTAAAGACTAGAATATGGATGTATGATTATTCCCATATAATAGGTAGGGAAATGAGGCTCAGATATGCAGCAAAGCTAGGCATGCTGAACTCCTGCATTGCAAGTCCTACAAGCAGACTTGGCAAAGGGAAGGATGAGATGAAATGGAAGAAAGCTGAAAATTGAAATCAGCTTCTTTAGAAAAGAAAAGGGATTACAGAATAGGCAGGCTTCTCTTCCCAAAAAGAGTGAGGTAGTATGACTGGTATACCAGTATAGTGGTATACTGGTTTTGGGTGCCACAGTGTAAGAAGGAAATAAAGCTATTAGAGAGCATCCAAAGGAGGGCTACAAAGATGGTGGAGGGTCTTAGAGGGCAAGACGTATGAGGAGCAGCTGAGGTCCCTTAGGTCCCTTGGTTTGTTCAGCTCAGAGCAGAGCAGAGCAGAATACGCCCAGAGAAATTTCAACATGAACATTTTTTCCTGAGGTCAGCATAGTGATCTTATAAAAAACAAACAAACAAAAAAGGTTTTGCTTAGAAAAAGAACAATAAATTAAATTTATGAAAAGCATCATTCTTCGCTTCCCCTTCCTGTTCCCTCTCCCCCTCCCCCTCCCCTCCCATCCCATCCCATCCCATCCCCCTACCCCACCATGTAAGAGAGAAACTCCTCTAAGTGATGTTGTGGCTCTGCGTGTTCTGGCCTCTTCTTGTGCAGTTCAAAGAGTTTCCCGATGCACAGTCGGGGAGGTAAGGCTTTGAGCCATGGGGGTAATGAGGCTTTTAATGTTGTGTGAACACCCAGAAAATTAATGGGGGCAAAAACCGCTACAGTGTTATGGGCACAGAGAGCAGACCCAGGTGGAGTCAGTTTTTACCACAGCCAAAGAAAAGATGACAGGAAGACTAATGAGTGGAACTGTAGCAGCTGCTGACTGCATTAGCATTGGTAAATCCAGTTCAGTGGGATGCCTTTACAATGTAGTTCTAGGGTGGTAACTTTAAATGTCACTCCACCCCCCCCACCCAGTATTTTTTTTCTCTTTTGTGTATTATTTATTTCAGAATACAGAACTGAGTACTTAACGTAGAAAGTTTTCTCCAAGATGTTTGTAATTTGATTTAAATGAAAATTAACATAAAAAGAAACCAAAATAACAACAAAATCTTACCCTTGATCATCAGTCAATCACATTTCAGTTTTGTAATATCACAAGCTGCTAGTTTTACAGTTTTTTAATATAGAAACTGAAGAAAAATGATAAAAAGAGATTTTTCCATAATAGAAAATGTTCAAAAAAAAATCTTCCATGTCTTGCTTACAGATCATGAACAGAATGAGTCTACTTTCTGTTTCTTTTCTTTTTTTTTTTTTTTTTTTCCTTAAGGGTCTGCTTTGCTAGAATTTATAGGTGGGTAACTATTGACTAGCATTTATATGTGGATAGCCATGGATATTACCTAAAATGTCTACTTCTTGCGTGGCAGCCATCTTACTGTTCTGTGGTTACTGGTAAATGTTAAAGAACAAACACCTCTCACTCTCTCACAGCTTCTCAGCTACACTGTGTAGAGAGTCATTCAACTTCACTGTGAGTCCTTTTGCCCACAGTTCTAGTATAAATTGTCCAGTTCATTTTTAATTCCCCTTGGTGGTCTGAGCTGCAGGCTTTGGTGCCGCAGAAGCTAACTATTTCAACAACAAAAAGTAGCTATACTTCTGTATACCTAAAGTACTAGGTATACTTCTGTGTTGCGCTATCATGGGATGTGCTGACAGAACACCTGAAATGTGGGGAGCAAGAGGTGTGACGATAAGCAGAGAACATCTAGCTATATGTTCGGTTTGTTCTGGCCATTCCCTGTGCATAAGGATATTTTGAAATATGTATAGTGTGCAAAGTTGCTCTGCAACATGTTTGATTTTCTCTGTTCAAGGTGGAAGATATCAACAGCAATATAGGTGGGCTCAATGACTGCAGGAGGAATCCTGCTTGGTTGCACTGAAAGAAAAGCTTGTCAATAAGAGCCCAAGTAGTACTTAAATTAAGATGCCCTTGTGCTCTGCTTGCATGCTTAAGCATAAATGACCTTAGTCTGAATTGTGTGTTTGGGCTATATATAATGGTCTGTATTCGCGTGGAACCACAAATAAACTCATATGTGCCAGTTACCAGTGTAGCTTTTAGAGCAGACCTCAGGCCATTGTCCTAGGCCGCTCTTAACTTCACTGCACCAATGGATTGTGAGATGTAGTTAATACTTACACAGAAGAGCCAAGGGTTGGGGAGTGGTGGTGGATCGGTTTGGTTGTTGTGCTGACTTTTTTGTGTTGTTGTTTTTTGTTGTTTTGTTGTTGTTGTTGTTCCCATCAGGATGTACCAACTAAATTGGTTGCCAAAGCTGTTCCTTTGCCTATGACGGTCCGTGGGCACTGGTTCTTGAGCCCAAGAACAGAATACACAGTAGCAGTGCAGACAGCATCAAAGCAAGTTGATGGCGATTACGTTGTTTCTGAGTGGAGTGAAATCATTGAGTTTTGCACAGCAGGTAATGTTGCTGAGAAAAGAACACACCATAGGATGTATGCAATTAAGGCTAGCTTTGTTGCATGAATGGATTAGCCATCTACCAGCGTGCAGTAGCTTGGTAAGCTTAATAGTTACATTTGGAAACTGCAATACTAGCTTTAGGCTTTGTATGCACTCTGGTTTGATGCATTAATGAGAGGAGGGAAGCAGCTGCAGTGCCCCTTTGTGTTTCACAATAGCTTAGCTGCCCAGAACTGCTGTGTCTTGTACCATTGCTTCTTCCGAACCAGGAAAGGAGATTGGTGAACTGCAGTGGAGCAGGGCCACTTGTGTGCCTCCTGTTGCCTGCAAGCCCCAGTGGAGAAAAGACACTGGCAGCTCCCTAACAGACAGCTTGCTTAAGCCACTCTGCTGTTCTCCCTTCTTTGCATGCTGCAAAGCCTGAGTACCACCAATACCCTGTCTCAAGGACTAGTACATGTACCTTTAGCCTGTCATTGATTTATAAACGTAGTCTGTTGGATGAACATCACCTAACGTCAACATGGCTGCCTGTGTGAAAGTTGAGAGCTGTAGCAAGCTCTCTATGAAGCCCATGTTGGTTGAGATGACTTAAGTCAGAGGGCAATTCTGAGCTCCTCTGCACTTCCCAAATACAAGGAAACCACCTCTAACACAAGGAATCCCAAGGTGAGAGTTACCAGAGGCTTGCAAAGTATTCATGGGGAAAGGAGTGGGGAGGATCAAATATGCACGTTCCTGCCAATTGTCTCTAGCTGCTGCTGGAAACTGATGCCGAGCTTGATAGCTGCTGTGTGATGTGAGGTATGTTATTTAGACTCTGTTCCCAATTATGTCTGTAGTTTTTGAAGACCATTGTGTTTTTTCTCCCCTCTTATACTAGCAGATTTGTCTTTTTTTCCTCAGATTATTCAAAAGTTCACCTAACACAGCTTTTGGAAAAAGCTGAAGTGATTGCAGGCCGTATGCTTAAACTGTCTGTTTTTTATCGGAATCAGCACAAAGAATACTTTGATTATATCAGGTAAGAAAGTAAGCATATGCAAAATTGTTTGGCAAATTACGGTAGTAATGAAAATAAGTAAATGGAGGCAACCGTGGTAAAGCTGGAGCAGAATGTCTGTGCACTATTGCCAGTTCAGAAGAAGGGAAAAATAAAAGGTAACTAATTTCTTCCACCTTGTCTTGTTCAGCACTTTGATTAGGAAATAAAAGGTTGTGTTTTAGAGCAGGAATTTAAGTACTCACAGGGTCTCCAGCCTCATTAAAGTGCCTATGATATTATAAGTGTTTAGTAGCCAAATACTGCCATTGTATTAAGAAATTCACGGTGAGATGGCTAATAGTATGAATGCACAATTGTATGTATCAGTAAGTGTTTGCCTGTACATAAGAGTTCTATCTATCTCATGTATTTGCTCTGCATATACAATCACCCCATTTCTGTGCCCAAATGGCGTAACTGGGGCTCTGTAACGCAAACCTTAATTTACAGATCATGTTTGTGTGGGGAGGAGGGATGTTTAGAAAATTTGAGAACACTGTGCTTCAGTTGGAATGAATAAATGGGATAGCTGGAGGTAGGTTCCTTATTCCTGCATGGAGAGCCAGTGTGACCTTGCACACACAAGCAGAAGCACCATTACAATAGAAAAGACGACATTTCAATGGAAGGAGTCACAGCTCACGTACATGACTGAGCAAGAACAGCCACCACGCAGCAGTAACCTTCTGCTGTTAGAAGAACGTGGTTGAGAGGTAAGTGGCGTGACAACGTCTGTTTCAGCACTGGTGCTGGGGCTGCTCCTGTGCTACATAATGCCAGTTTTAGGTGCGTTTTGCATTATTACCAGCATAGAACTATTTTTTTAAAAAAAACTGGTGAAGAAACAAAATATTCTGTAGGTCCACCTCCAAAAAGCAGAGTCTAATACCCTTGGAAATGTTCCTCTTTGTAGTCATGAGTACATATGGGATTCTAGGATTGTCTTATATATTCCAGAGCATGGGGTTTCCTCCTTCCCTTGTGCTTTGGGAGAATTACGATGTTGCACATTGATAGAGCTGCATATTCAATGGAGGTAGCAAATTAATTGCATTTTAAGGTCTCTGAGGACCTAGTAAATCTACTGCCATCTTGGACTAGGACTAGATACCAACGAAGGGAAATTCCTGTGCTGTTTCTGATTCTCTTACAGCTTTATTTTCAGCTGTGTAATCATAATGTGCCCGCTCTTGTGTTCACAGAGTTTTAAGAATTGCTACTGAGGTACATTTGTAACTGTGGTTTTGGCCTTTTTCTGCCAAATGTGATGCTTTAATTGATTGCACTGTATCTTTTCCCTCCGTCTTCTTATGGTGTTTCTTGGGTTGATACAAATGAAGACTAAATTTGTTGTCCTTCTGTTAGTGAGTTAAAGAGCCAAAAGGCTGAGTTTTGCCAGGTCAATATAAAGCTAGGATACCTGTAACTGTCTAACAGTGGTCTTTTCTGATCAGAAATGTACTAACGTGGTTGCAAGGGTTAGTCCTGCAAGGCATGCTTCTGAATGGTGTGTTAAAAACCCTAATCACAGGATTCCTTTTAGGAAAAATTCCTTTGTCATACCATTTCTTCCAGTGGCCTCTGTGATATCATAATTAGTAAATAAGTTTTGAAAAAGCTTATAGGGTAGCTCTAGTAGTACCAATAGCCAATGAGCAACTACCCCTAAATGTAGGAATTTGAAATGTGAGTTTGAAAGTAGCACACGTCACTGCTGCTTCCCTCGTCTGAAAGTACAATAGAGCATCTCAGCTCCCTGGGGAAGAGTGACCTATAATTAGCATAATTGGCCACTGGATGTCAGTATCTTGCCACAGAAATAAAGCTGCAAGCCTGTTTTCTCAGGTTGCAGAGAGAGTGGTTATTCAAGTTGATTATTTTTTTTTCCTTAGCATTCACTTCAGTCATAATATACCAATTGTATCTCACTCTCCTCCTCCCCTCCCCTGAGAAGCCCAATGTTTTGTATAATAGGGCTTGAGACAATAACTATTTGAATAGCCCAGAAAAACCTCTGAACTTTAACTTAACTATAAATTAAGATATGCTTCTGAGAAGACTAGAAATAATGAGGGGAGGGGAGGGGGAACACCCAGAATTGGCAACATTACTGTGTTGTTGATTAGAGCTTTCTTACATTGTTATTTGTATGGCTGAATGTGTTTGCTTTGACTGCTACCTCCAGTTTAACCGGGTAAAACCTTTTCTCAGAGACAGCACCATTTTACCTGGAGTTGTTGCAAATTTAAAAGAGAGAGAATAAAAACTGTTCTCTCTTGCTTAGTTTCTCCTCTCCTCAAAAAAAAAAAAAAAAAAAAAAGGGAGGGGAGATGTAAGACTCTACAACCCCAACGCCTCCTTAATCTGTCAATGTGTATGAATGCAATCTTTAAGGGTAAAGGTCTTTAAAGGTAAGGTTTTTTTTTACAGGACTTAAAAGAGGGAATGTTTCAGTTTCTGGCATTAAATGGTTGCAGGTGCAGAGATAGCCAAGATAATAATACAAGATATAAATATAAATACAAAATATAAATGTAAAAGAATAAAAATGTATAAAACATAATATAAAAAAAAAGAATAGTAGATATCAGACAGTATGTTTCTTCCTATAATGTCTCTGAGAAACATAATTCAGAAATAACTTTGGCAGCTTTCCTACATGAACTATATACTGCCTATACTAAAAATATGCATTAACTAACACTAGGTTCAGCATACTGAGATTCACTTGCACTTTTCAACACGTGATTAAACTGAAATATGTTTATTGTTAGAATTTTAGTGGCAAGCTGAACAGATCAGCTAATGGAAGCTAGTGGTGCTTTGGGGACTTTTTTGGTTTGTGCTATTGTTTGCCTTCTTTCATATAATACTGAGCCAGCTCACAGCTGACAGAGCAGGTAGACTGGAAATGCAATTTTTTTCCCTTGAGCCGTAGTTACGCTACCCCTTTCCGAGTCTGGCTTCACTTGCGTTTCTTGGTCTGAAAATCGTGACACTAACCACAGGTCTCAGTTAATGGTTTTCCTTTGTGTCTCTTCTGTACTGTTACTGAACAGCATGAAGTCCTAACTTACCACTCTCTTAATGTGTTACACAATAAACAACAGCAGTCATTCATTTGTAGAGAGCACCACGGGAATGCTCTGCAGCCTTCTGTTAAGGATAACAGTGGCAGCCATGGCTCTCCAATCAGCGGGAAGTTGGAAGGCATCTTCTTTAGCTGCAACACTGAGTTTAACACTGGGAAACCACCACAGGATTCACCATACGGAAGATACAGGTTTGAGATTGCAGCTGAAAAACTCTTCAACCCAAATACTAACTTGTACTTTGGAGACTTCTACTGCATGTACACAGCCTACCACTATGTTATTCTCGTTATCGCCCCTGTTGGATCACCAGGAGACGAATTCTGTAAGCAGCGCCTTCCTCAACTAAATATAAAAGATAATAAATTTCTGACCTGTGATGAAGAAGATGGTGTAATGGTTTACCATCATGCCCAGGATGTTATTCTGGAAGTCATTTACACTGATCCTGTGGATCTCTCCCTCGGCACAGTTGCAGAAATTACTGGTCACCAACTAATGAGCTTGTCTACTGCAAATGCAAAGAAAGATCCCAGCTGCAAGACCTGCAATATCAGTGTTGGACGTTAAAAATTCCCTCGTTACTTAGGAGCCTTCAAACCTTTGTTGCCCATTTCCATAGTCAGACATTTTTGTCAGAAGCATGCACATGCCACTGTCACCAAAAGCAAACATGGGTCTTCAAAATCTCCAATAGCGTTTTTAGTATTTCTTCTCTCCCTCCTTCCCTTCTGTTCACCCAATGCTTTAAATGATTAGAAGTCCTGGATTTATTTTTTTCTGGCAACCATTTATACCTAGATGCTGCAAAAAATGTTTTCTGTTTCTTGCCAAACGTAACAAAATCCTATATAAACTGCTTTAGCAAAACAAAAATAACAGCTTATAATGGTGTTTAAATATGCATTCATTTTAACTACTGAACAAATACTGGGATAACTCCAAACAGCATGAAAAGTTGTAACTGCAGCATGATTTAAATTTCAAATCCTAGAAATGTCAGCACTTACAACGTATTGTTTGACAGTGTTATTTATGTTATTTATATTAGCTAACTGAAAACAGAAACTGTGTCTTGACATAATAAATATAATAGAAAAATATTTTATTTGTACTGTTGTATAAAATATTATACAATCATATAGAATATATAGATCACATTTTAATATCAATTGTATACATGTCATGAAATCATTTTCCCTTATCAAAGATGTAGTTTGTAAACTTCAAATAGCTCTGTATCTGTTCCTGTTGCTCTAGATGACTTTAATTAAAACAGATTTACGAAGGAGACCATTTTGATTCATAAAAGTTACAAATTATTAAATCAGTACACTGAAACAACAAACCTCTAAGAAATAAAAAAATCATTTTTAGTCGTCATACTTTTTCCTCCAAGCTACTTGAAAACAGGTACATACATCTTCAAAATCATGCTGAGCCATTACATACAATATAAGTACAAACGTGGTTAGTACATAATAGGCTTTATAAAATGAAATTTTTCTTACCAAGATAGATAGAAAACAGGTTGCTTATAATATGTGGTCAATACAAAATGACAGTTAAAGCAGAACACTAAACATGATTCAACTTTCTGAAGTCCCTTTTTCTGTTTTCATTCTTCCTTCCTTTATGTCTGGGATGGGTATTTCCCCGAAGCCCTGGTTTTCATTTGCAGTACAAAAATGTTGATAAGCCTTCTGTTAACAGTTCACTTTCAACACAAATGGTTTATCACAAATAGTGAAAAAAAAAATCCTTAATATTACAAAGTGTGGTGCTCTGAAAGTTAAGAAAGATGCATAATTCCAATGGAAAAATATCTTTTTTATAATCTTATAGTAAATGAGAAGTCTAGCGTTCCTCATCAGATAACTGTGACACTCAATTATATACCATGTACTTTATCCAAAATATCTTAGCATAATGCAATAATCTAGTCTTGTCTTTTTTTAATATATATATATATATGTGGTAATTTATAACACAGGAAATAGTTTGACATTTTACAAAGTGCATGCTTCTAAACAAGCTTTGGTAATTAGAAAAGCAAATTAGCATCAGGCAAAATAAAGTGCAAAAGTTCAATACAGAAATGAAAATTAGCATGTAGTTGACCTATTTACTGAATTTTATGTACCACAAGCCAGGTCCTGTAAACCATAGTGAAAAGGACAGCATCCAGTACCTTTGTGTTACTCTTCCCAGTAGACTACCTGTTTATTTTGCCAAATGCTAGCTCTTATTTCTAAAAAAAAAAAAATATATATATATATATATATATATATATATACTATCTCCATTTGGCAGTCATATTCCTGCCTTCCTTTTTTTTTTTTTTTTTTTGCATAGGCAACATCACTTTGCTCTACTCCCAGAATTATAGACCAAATCCTGTCACTGGTTTTGTGTACACACCTTTCTTTGAAGCTACTGGAATTGAATGGCAACTCTGTCTTGAAAGCCAGTGTATGTTCACGAGTGAGTTTGTTTGGTTTAAGCTCATGGTTCCTTTAATCTAGCGAATCAGCACATTGAGAACCAACAGCAATAGTTAATTACAGTGCGTTTAAATCCTGCTAAGAAATGTGTGGTACATTACCAAATACTAAGATATACTAGAAACCTGGCGAACATTTCCTCACACTTTTTAAACCTAAGAACAGGTCAAACTGAGTCTGAACAATACTTCAATGGCCTTTTAATTTCTAACATTTTCACAGTGCACTTCAAGGCTTTTTCAAAAGGAAAAAAAAAAAAAATATATATATATATATATACACACTATAGTTCACTCACCCGCACTTAATAATTTTCTCGTATATTGCAGTCCTCGCTCATCCCAGCTTGTATAATTGGTAAAGTGCATCAAAAAATCTCAGTGTGTCAAATAATTGTGCAGCAGACCAAGACCTGTAAGACAACTACCTCATTTTTTTTTGTTATTGTTCTTGTTTGTTTTGCTAGAGAATACCACCACTTCATTGCATTAATTTCAAATTGTTTTGGAAACATCATGCTTACTGATGAGAACCTCTAAGAGCCTGATTTTGGCTTTTGTGTGCTTGTATTCAGAGTATTCCTCTGCCATTGGTACACGATCTTCTTTTAGAGGACTCCTATTAAAAGCAAATAAAAGTATAATTACTTCTATGACTAAACAGAGAAACAGTCTTTAAAGTGAATTCTGCAACAACTAATGAGGTTGGGGTCAGATATATATTTTTTTCCTAGCAGTAGGTGAGTAAAGTTAATTTGACAGGGCCAAAAACAAAAACAAAAACAACCTCTCATAGACAGAAATGAAACGGATTTTAAATATTAACGTTTCCTATATCAGGTAATTTTCTTTCTAGTCAGCTATGCAAGTGTAATTACTTCATTCTAAGGGGAAGTTAGTTATTAGGCATTGCTTTGAAAACTGTTACCAGACTACTACCTTTTCAGCAAAAGTTTGTTAAATAATGGGAGGAAGCCGACCAAAAAGTGAAAAGTAATATTTATGGGTAAAAGAAACAGTAGTTAGTTTTTTATATGTAGCCTTTTAGAGATGGC
Source organism: Cygnus olor (assembly GCF_009769625.2). NCBI lineage: Eukaryota > Metazoa > Chordata > Aves > Anseriformes > Anatidae > Cygnus > Cygnus olor. Next base: position 9,350,708 of record NC_049175.1, read on the forward strand.
CAAACTTCCCAGTGAAGTCCCTAGAGATTGACAGCTTCAGGAAGCCTGTTTAGCAGACTCCCTACACCTCAGGAAGATCCTGTGCTGACATGCTGCATGGTTTACGTCTAATACAGGCATATTCTGGGAAGATCCCCAGAGCCAGATGGCCATCAGGGATGTCCACATCCTCAACTTAACAGGGAGCTGGCCATCTCCACAGAGACCTGTCACCTCCGTTACCTTCCAGTCCCAGACTGCATTTTCTTTGGCCTGCTCACCTAAGAGTACCTGCTCTAGTAGAAACAAACATATCTGCATAGGTGCCCAGAGGGGAAAAGGCGAAGCAATTTGTCAAGTTGGTTTATTTACCTTCCTGTCTGCTTGTAGAATTGTTCTTCAAACTCTCTCAGAGCCTTGCGAAGCCTTTTTTTATCTGCTCTTGTTTCCCGGAGATGTTCAAGTAGAACAGGCCTGTAAAACAGAGGCAAGACCATGAAAACCCCATGCACCGGGGATCCCTGTAAAAGCCATGGTTTTGGGCAATAGTCAGGCTTCTGCTGTTGGCCACGGCAGGTGCTCATCTCAGTGCCCCCAAACAATCTAACATATCCCTCCAAGTACGGATATCACTGCTTGTACAATCAATCACGTGATTAAACAGTTGTGTTCCTTCCCATTTACTACTGTCAGTCTCACCCTTCTAATAAAGTCAAGGCAGAGACTCTGTGGACAACATGGCAAGAAAAGCTTTTCAGGACTGAGGCTTGTTAGTGGGCTCAGTCCTATGTGGAGTTAAGGGACTTGACAGGGCTTAGTGGCTTACAGCAAACTCCTTACATTCTCTTGCTCTTAATAAATAAAGTCAATAGCAAAGCCCTACTCTGAAAAGCAACTGTTACCAAATATTACTGTGATTCAGTAATACTGCCAGTGGTACCCAGAATATTTTTTTTTTCTCTTTTAGGATATGTTTTAGTTGGTATTATTTGGAGAATAAGGTGTGTTTTTTTTAAGCAGAGAAATAATTCTGTTTGTTTTGCTATATCCCCTACTATATTTTTCCCTAAGAACACAACACACAGAAATATCTTCACAGAATTTGTGAGCACACTGCTGCATACATAGTTGTGTTACACAGAAAAACAAAACTTTAATTTACTCTCATTTTTGGTAGAACCTAGTCAATTTATAATGTATGCATCTAAGTGATACCAACCAAAACCTGAGAAAAAGATAATAGCCCGTATGTTATGAGAACATACCTGGTCATGGAAAGCATATTCAGAGCTGAGTAATAACAGCCTATGTGCATCTTGAGACCTGTTGCCTCACGCAACCTGGAATTTTTAAATACAAATCTGGAGGAGGTTTTTGTTTTGTTTTTAATGGAGAGCAGGAGAGTGTTGTTAATTTTTCTGGGTATCCAGACACCAATAAATACCCTCATTGCAAGGAATAATAAGATTTTACACACATGGAGTGGTCTCTCATGGATATATAATGTGTATTTCTCCTATCTAACAAGTATAGCTCATGCTTCATTTGCAAATTCTTTACAAAATATTTTAAAACATCCATGACAAAAAGACAGAGCTCACATTGTTGCCTCATGTAAGTTGGACATAGACAGGGCTGTTTGTCTGAAAACTTTCTTTTCATCCAGAGGTGAAACATATGCAGGCTCGCTCTCCTCCTGAGAGTAACACAGATGCTCATCAACAGGGAGGCAAGATATTGGACCAGATGATAGCTCATGGCTGCTTTGAGAACGGTCTTCATCGGAGTCTTCTTCTTCCTGCTTGTAAAATATAAGCATTATCAAATTAGTCATTTACATTACAATATAACAACTAATAGGATGACAACACAAAGAATTAGATGTTAATTTCCTGGATATATTCACTGAAAGATCACAGATATTGAAAGCTCTACCCAATTCTACCTGAGAGTTCATGAGAACTCTCATGGGGCTTGCTGAGCTACTGGGTATTGTTCGCTATGGCTAAACAGGACAGAAGCTGACCTTGTTTCTGAGTACCTCCCAGCCATCGATTTTCTTTTTACTCAAAAGCCTTTACAAGTAGAAATGATATAAAGAGCACTCTGTATTTACGCAAACACTGCAGTCCTGCTAGAACTTGTACGGCTCTTAAATACCATCTAATGCTTTTATTAAGCCCAGAAATTATGGCTATAACATGCATTGGAAGTAGACATTTTACATTTGGTTTTATAGCTACAAATGTTAACTACTAAAACAGATTGATGTTGCTGTCTTCCCCACATTCCTTCAGCCTCGTAAGAAAAGTTGGGCTTTTGAAATGAGGGTTTAAATGTGAAATTGTGGAGCGAAGCTCCTAAAAACTAAGTAACACCTTCAGTTACCTTCAGTTGAATTTTGAAATGAAGTGTCCATGTGCACTTGTTTAAGGATTTAGACCAGGATTTTCAAAGAAATCTAAAGCTCCACTGACCTCTAGCAGGACAATAGTTCGTAATTTTTAAAATCAACCCAACCAAATTTGAAACTCCACCACCTCTACTCACAGTGAGACCATTACTGTTAAATTACATTGATATATTATTAATCAAAGTACTACAAGTGATATTTATGTGCTACATGTTTAATAAAAGCTTTTTTTTTTAACAAAATTTAGCAGCTAGTTACAGTGACAGTATAGTGTTTTATGATAGGTTTCATTTTATATTGCATACATCAGCTGTAGCAGAAAACTGACAGCCTTTGATCTCTTGCCCAGTGATTTGAAACAATTGCCTCCAGAACTGCTGCCTTACATTACAACCTACGGTATGGATGGAAGATGAATTTTACAGAGCATTTGATCTAGCTGAAATATAAACACTGTTTTAACTAATAAGCAGATTCTTTAAATAGCACTAGTTATATTGCTGCTAAATTGGCATACAGGTACAAATCAAACACTGCATTCAGCACATTTTCTTCACAATGGCTATGAATTCTTTCCAACTTACAATTGTTGTGATCAAAGATGGAGTTGCAAGAAGCTTCTTGATAATTCTATATCTGTCGTAAAGAGGCTTCATAAGACTCTTTTCTTGTTTAGTTACCTAAAGAGAAATCATAATAAAATATACTTCTCCAAAATGAAAAATAAATAAATACATTCCTGTAAAGCTGAGAAAAGTATTAGAAAGAAATACTAATGTGTATTTTGCTTCCATAGGGATTCCATGTGAACTGTAGTACACAGCACAAAAACAATTTCTAAAAAGAAATTTAGCTTAAATCTGAGTTGTAGGTTAAGTTTCTGGTAGTTTTCTTGTAATCCCAGCCAAGCATACTCCATTCAAATTAGCCTTTTGATAATGATAGGGAATGATACTTGTTAAATGGAAAGGTATGTCATGGCCTGCTAGGTTAAACATTTCAAGTACTAAGTCTTGAGTATTCAGTAGTCAATGTTCATGCATTGTGAAAAATCCTTTTTCTGCTTCCCTGGGACAACTCTCTGATAGCAGAGATGCACCTGTTCTGTTGGCTAACCTCACCAGAATGCCTCTGCCTGGGCACTCACTTTGTAAGCTGTCATCCTTGCATGTCTTAAAACCAAACATGAGCTTCCGGAGATGCTCTTTCCTGGGCCCTGCCAGCTCTGAACTGGGCACAGAGCCTATGCTTGACACTGAGCTTGGGCCTTGCTGGGCTCACTCTCCAGCTGTTCTTGGTGACCAGGATGCACGCAGAATCTCCAGCCCTTTCACACAGGAAAATACATTAATATAGATACAAATATTAAAATTTGCTTCTCTAAAATACATGATTATTTAAGTATGCAACTCTAACTGTTCAGTCTACAGATTGCTTATTTTCGGGAACAACAAAAGATGTAAAAATCTTTTCTAACTTCCATTTCCCTGCTTTAAATTCTTGCCCGTCTCTGAGCTTTCTGTGACCTTAAGTCAGAGCTGTTTGGCAGATCCAAGATTGCTGCATGGCTGCTTAGCATCACTGATCATCTCTTCCCTTATGCAATTAGCATTTTCTTTCTCAGATGGTTAGAGCTGCCTCTACCTTGGGAAGAAACACCCTCTCTGTACTCCATGCTGCAGAGCATGCCCCATTATTCTCTTCTCTATCTTTGGATTTTCAAGTCTCAGTCGTTTTTATATAGCACTAATAACTCCTTTCTCTCTTGTTCTCCTTAGGAAAAGTCATTTCTTCAGACCCTTCCTACATATTCTCTCCGTCCCTCAGCTCTCATTCAAAGCCTAAAGAGGCTTATTAATTATTAAAAATTATTTTATCCAAGATGCACAGAGATCAGATTCAGATCACGGTAATTTTGAGAGCTGGCATATTTTTGGACACTTGCTGGTGCAGCTCCACGTTTCCTCTACCACAACAATTACAAGGCAGAAACAGAAACAGACATAAGAATACAGACATTCCTCCACATCAAATAGGAATTCCAGGGATTTGCATAGACACATTTTCAAATCATCATCTCACCAATGTTGGAAATTTTTTGTTTTGTACCTACATTCAGCATTGAAAACCCTTTAATACAGAGTTCTTGAAATGATTTAATTAATATTTTTAAGTGCTGCTGTGAAAAAAAGGAAAACAGATGACAGGCTATTTATTTTTTTATTTCATCGCTGATGTTGCCCTACAAACCTTTCTGCTAAATATTCTAATCTTTTGTATGCTGTAGCACAGCTGCAGTATGTATGAGCCAAGTCTGATATGGATATATAATTCTCCATTTTTATCATCAAAATCTGCAACTTCTAGTCATGAGGAGAGATACAGGACCACTTGAAACTTGCCTTTTTATTTTTTTTAGTATAAACCAAATTCATAAAGCAGTAATTTATATCTGAAAATTAGTTTGAAATAACTAACATTATGTTAATCATGGAAAAATAATCTAAACATATTTAATACATGAGTCCAAAAATACTTGGTAGTGAAATTAAATTAAGTTTTAATTTACCTATCTTTCCATGGTATACTTACAGGCCGTCCATGAATACTCTCAAAATATAGTAGGCATTTCTGAAGATTGATTTTTTCCAAAGCCATTTGCTTTTTTGTCATATCCTATTTAAAAAAGTTATGTATGAAATTATGAGTCAGGATTTCAAGACAAGGGTACAGGTAGGTATTTGCTTAATAACCTGCGCTCCCGAAATAAACATTAACGCTGAATTCTGTTTCTGTCCACCCTCAGATCAACAGGGACTTGGCACTGACTTGGTAAGAACAGAGTCCAAACTTACATGACTGACGTTTTAAATGGATTGCGAATACGTTACCTACCCACTCAAGGCCTAATACAGAGCTGATGAAATCTATAGAGGTACTTCTAACAAATAGAGTAGGTTTTAGGTTAGGCGTTTACCAGTGAGAAATATACTGTGTTTACTTTGTCTCACCAAAGTGGAGTCTTTGTGGCCAGAACTTGTACTCTTTCTCCTGTAGAAAGATGCAAAAATGAAAATGTACTGGAAGGTTGGAATCTTCCTGTTAACTGTCATTCTATGATGATCTAATATTTTATTTCCTTGATTTTTTTTTTCAAAATGACTGTTCTATAAAAGCAGTTAAACAAGCGTAAAATCAGGAAATGATACTAGGCTAATGAAAAAACATTGCATCCTTATCTGGAGAACTTCAAAGGGTACAAACTATGGTCTTATTCAATAAGGCAATGATCTTCACGAGTTGCTGGATCAGAGCCTGTATCTGGAAAAAAAAAAGTATCTGGGAATACTGGTTGACAGAAAGTCTAAAAAAGCAGAGTTTTTTGCTTGACTATCACAACCAGATTGAATGTATATTGGGTGTATCTTGTGGGTTGGGTTTTGGGAAGGTGGGCTCACAAAAAAGACTGCAGCATGTGAGTGGAATGTATTGACACTAAGGTCCCATGGATATCAGTACTTTCCTAGAACTTTTTCTGATGTTTAGGTAATGTTTAGAAATGGTTGTAGTAAATGAAAAATTAAAGAAGTACTTTTCTCATCCATCCTAGGGAGAAAGCTGTTAATGAGAACAGTATGTTACTCGCTTCTATTTGCAAGATCAGTTTGTAAATCATACAATTCTCTATTATATATTAAATATGATTTAGTTGCAACAAATAATTGCAACAAAATCATTCTAGACACAACACTTAAAAACTTGCAAAAATGCAGAGAGGACATTGCTCAACTTTTTAATTATTCATTGAGAAGGAGAAGTAGATTTGCCTTGGCTGGTAAGGGATGAAGAACAGAAGTTTCAGCTACGCAAACACAACACATTTACTGAGTGGAATGATAGATTTACAATGAAATCTTTAAGTAACCAAACATTGTGATACCATGGTTAAAACCCTCCAAAGTTGAACATACTAGAAAAAGGTGCTATCCTTAAAATGAAAGGGAACAATAGCTCGATCAGCTAGCAGGAAATTCAGCTGGATAGCGTGCATCTGTAGAACTGCTATGGAGAAGCTGCAGAAAGTGCAGCACTGTACTAACAATGGGAGCAGCTCTGGGCTTCATCCCCAGTCACACCTGTTTTGCTCTCCTGGGCTGAATGCTTAACAACTACCGATCCCACAAGTATGGGATTCCTTCTGAAGTGAAGACTCACAAGTGACGAAGTTTATTTTTGTTCAAAATCACAATATAAAGCACTGGTAGCAGAAAAAGGAATGATTTTTTTTGGCAATGTGATTTATTAGTGGTGGTGATACAGTAATATAGGTGTCTGGTGCAGAGAACACAGTATTTAGCTGTTATTGCTCTTCTTCTCTCAGTTTCCTCCTCCTCCCAAGAAAATCTGTTCCTGACAGGTGCACATTTGCATCTGGGTTGAAACAACAAGGAGCACATGAAGCTAATGTAATTTTCGTAGAATCACAGAATATCCTGAGTTAGAAGGGAACCAGAAGGACCATCAAGTCCAACTCCTGCCTCCACACAGGACCACCCAAACCCTATGTCTGACAGCGTTGTCCAAATGCTTCTTGAACTTTGGTAGGCTTGGTGCCATGACCACTGACCAGGGGAGCCTGTTCCAGTGCCCGACCACCCTCTCAGTGGAGAACCTTTACCTGATACAGGGCCCTAAAATGGAGCCCTGTAGAACCACACTAGTGACTGCCACCAGCCTGATGTAACCCCATTTACTGGAACCCTTTGAGCCCCTGCAGTCTGTGCCAGATCACAACAGATCTCTCTACAAGTTAGGGCCAAGTGTTCAAAGGTTTGGAGCAGAGCTCATCCACCACAGTGAAGTAATGTGCAGAAGAATGGAGTGGGGGTGTGAGGATACCTTTCTGCAGGAAGTCAATGACTAGGTTTTATTTATTGACAAACTGGAGAAGTATTTTTAATCATTTGCATCTTCTTTTCAAATATATATCAAACCCTGAAGAAGCAATGCTTTTCAAATACCGAAGTAGAGCCTTGCAATTCATTTCGTCAGGAGCATGACCTTTTCTGTTTATTGCCCGAATGCAAAAACAGTGCAGAACCTCTAATCACATTTGTTCTTAAAGATCTGCATGAGTGACTCATTCCAAAATTATCTGCCATTCACATTAAGGGAAGAGCTGCTAACTAGAATTTTGGAGTATTATAAAACAGCTACCTATTTTATTTATTGCTAGTTCTGCAATTAATACAAGATTAATTCTTTTAAAAACTATTAAGCCTGAAGCAGCTGAATGCTTAGGAGGAAACAGAGAGTGATCATTAATATTGATTTTACACATGAGAAACAATCTCAAGAGTGTTTAGCATTTGGGCTTATTTCATTAGATCATTTCATTAGCAATCTCAAGACAAGTTTGTATTCAGCTAGGCTTGAACAAAATCAGAGAAGGCTACTGGAATCACAAACTCCAGAATGGTCTGGAACATCTTAGGACTGTAGGCTGTACACAGCAACATGAAATTCAATGCTAATTTAAACAAAAGCTGCTTTATAGCCCATGAAAATATTAACTGAAATGGGTCTATAATGAGAGGACAGATACATAAAGGTAAACAATCTAAGAAAATATATAAATAAACCACCAGCTCCCATAGACATACCAGGAGCTAGTGATAGTACAAGTCGTTGCCCCTTTTTGGGTTACGGAATCATTCACAGGTCAATCTCTATTTTCCCTAAGTCTTCTAATTGAATAACTAACTTTACTTGGGCTTTTGGGGGAGGAAAGGGGAGGGGATGTTTTGTTCTGAGAACCACATTCTGCTATTACATATTCAAATTTTGTGATTTGTCATTTTTAGACATACTGGATCATTGAGGATCTTATATGCCTTCTGTGTGTCCCACCTTCCTCACATTTTTGACTTTTTTTGTTGTTTTTTGTTAGGATGACTGTTGAATATCTGATGAATAAAATGTCCCTCAAAGTGATTTCACATCTTTGGCCTAAAAATGAAAATTCTGTGATCTATGAATCCCATTGTCAATTCCAGTCAGTGAAATATTTACCAAGCCCAGTTTCACAAGTCCCGCCCCTTCCCCCCCCCACCCCCCCCAAAAAAAAAAAAAAAAGAAAAAGAAAAAAAGCTAAAAAGCTACTATTTAGATTACTATTAATCCAGTTCACATTCTGGTACAGGGTCTAAAAGTTATATACAAAATAAAATATTTCACATAAAGATTATCTACAGTAACAGCACAGCTGCATGTAGCTTAAATGAAGCCTTTGATCTTTTCTGTAACCAGCTGACATCCTTGATTCATTTCGCATCACCACTGCTGTAAAGCTCTTTCTCCCCCCAAAGTCCCAGATCACTCATAAATAAAAATCAATCGTATTAATGTTAAACATAAGGATCTACTGAAATACATTATCTTGAAATAAATCAATTCAGCTTCATATTACTCCTTTTCAAGCCTCTGTTCCATAGTGATTCCATATAACTATTATCAAACACCTTTACTATCAAATGGATAATTCTTTCTACACAAATTCTCTCTACAGGAATGCTGGAAGAAAATAAATTAAAATGTGCAAATGAACCTTTAAAAAATTTGAAAATATTAACTATTGCAAAAAATTCATGTACATTACAGAATTCTTCATGAGAAACTTTGAAGACAGCACTGCCATTGCACAGATTTAGTATGTTCTCAATCGGAAAATAAAGAGAAGTCCAATTAATCAGTGACTGAGACCCACAGCCAACTTACCCTCTTCCTTGTAAAAGAGGTTTTCTAGAAAGGATTTCCTCATTGACATCTGTTTTGGAGTCATCTGATTTGATTCTTTGCATAACAACAATTTTAACAACTAAAAATATTTTCATACAGTCTGTACTGTTGGGGCTTTAGGACTATATACAGAACTGTATGTTTTTGTTGTTGTCTTTTGTTTTCTCACAACGCTTTTTCCATTACAAGTTTTCAAAAAATGTAGTTTATAAAAAAAAAGATTTAAAATGTCCGTCGTGTATGCAGAACTCAAAATTTCAGTTACAGAGCATGGCATAGTTTTGCACGGTTCTAATTTTCATACAGTAACTGGGTGTTAAGAACCAAGAATAAAACCAAAACAAAATAAATTTAAAATTACCTCTGCTGTGTACCTTCTGCTATTGAAATTGAACCAAAATCATTTCTTAGTGTTAGAATGTTCCAGCATAGTTTAGCATTTTGTTCTTCACTCCTCTTTGTCTCTCTCAACCCCTCCCCCTTTTTCTTTCAGCAGCCACAGTCTAGATGTTACTGTCAATGTTTGGATTTCAAGAACCTTTGGGAACAGAATTTGTTGTCATGCTTAGATATACAGCACTAGGCATAGCAATATCATTTGGTGGTAAAAAATAGTGAAACTAAACTAAACTACTCTTTTTATGAAAAATAGGTATTGCAGAACAACAGATTTATACAGATCCTAAAATGTCCCAGGAGTATGGAGGTACAGCAGAATTTTAAACTAGGTACTAGTTTGAAAAAAAAGTAATTAGATGCCCGGCACATCTCATGGAATATGAAATCGTCTCTTAAATTCAGGAGAACAATTGAGAATGTGGAAGAGCAGGGGCAATATCAACACAAGTAAATGTACCAGATCAGAAGGGCAGAGCAGCCTGGATGGTTGTGCTATCCATGTGATCTTAATGCTATCGACTGGGCAGACAGTTTCAGCTTTTCTCAGGTGCAAGGGGACCTTTACTGTCAAAATTACTTTGCACATGTTCCTAATTCCTCTGCTTCAAAAATATTTGGAAGAGATCCACCAAACAGACCTGCTGGTTTACTTGTCTACTAAGGAGGCACCTTTGGGTCCCATGTAGGAACCAAAGCTGAAGCCACCTTCCTGCCATTAGAAGATGCTTGGGAGCATTTGAACCCTCGGGTGTATTTGAATCCTGCAATGAAAGACTGAGAAAAATGCACTTTTTTATACAAGTAAGAACGAACTAACTGTTTCAGCCTATATACAGGAGCCAGAAAAAGCCTCCCAGTCTGTCCACGATGAGTCCTCTAGGTGTCCATGGGCGGTCAGGAATAAGAACAAAGTCCTACTAGAGCCAACGAGCAGTCTGATTTGGGTTTGGATGTGACTTCTAAAACTAGTTTACTGGAGAAGTCTTGGTCCCTTATTCCAGCTAAGGCTCCTCAGGAGGAATAGCACAGAGCTATTCTTTTAAAAGCAAAGCCACTGCCTCAGGCATGCCTTGGGGGAACACAGGGCTGACACTTGAGGAACATTTTTAGACATGCAGTTTCCGTGGACTCAAGATCACATTTGCAGTCACCATCTTTGATGCATCAGAATACGCACTTCACATGCACACAACCTCAACTACGCAGGTTCCAAACACATGTGGCAAATGGTTCTTTACCTGCATCTCTGAGTTAAAAGTGCTTGGCACTATTCAAAAAAACCTTCTGCAACTGATTTTCTGTGCAACTCTTCAGAGAAAAATCACTTCAGAAAACTGCACTAGAGCTCCCATCTCGTTAAAGAGAAAATGCACTGCAGTGCCAGAGGGCACAGAATGCACACCCACCAGCATATGCATTTTGAAAATGCTTGCTCAATTGCTCTTAAAGCCATTTCCCAGCTCCCATTCCCTTTTCAAAGCCTTTGCCATTTTCAGCCTTCATAAGAGAGCCCGACGTGTTCCCACTTGGAAGGCAGAAACCCATACCCATCAAGATAAATTAGTGCCCTTAACTTCCTGCTTCGGGAGATCCTCTGCAAGAGAAGCAGGAGCAGCAGCTGCTGTGCCTCAATACATTACCAGTATTGATTCAACAGAGGGAGGAGTAACTTTTCAAATGCTTTTTCCTGTGACAGTGAGAATTTGCTAGCTAGCAGCAGGTATCTCCATCTCCCATGAGTAACACAGCCGCTATCTTAGGCTGTAAGCAACACAGTCATGTTGTGGTACAGTAGGCTAATACAGCTACACAGCAACTAGTATCTGCTTCAGATGATAAAGCTATGAAAGAAAGAGTCAGATTTGTTAAATACCTTAATAGTCTCTGGAATGTTGAAGTGTTGTCTTTTCTCCTTTAGTCGTCTCAGTACACCGTCCATGGTTTCTTCTACTGATGGAGCTGGTTCCATGCTTGTAGCCTCCCGCGTCCCAGTCTCCTTAGAGGTCCCAGTACTTTCACAATGATCATTTCTTTGGGGTGCTCTGGAGGTACGGTTTTGTTCTTCTGACATTCGGAGTTTCAACTCTGAAAGGCAAATTATTTGGCAAGTAAATAGGTGAGAAATATTTGAAAAGAAGTTTCCTATAACACCATAAGAAAAAAGCATCCCAACTTTTTGCATACAATTATTACACCACAGCTGTGTAGGAAAGTAATTCTGCTTTGCTTCAGCATGGAACATCTTTTAACTGGTTAAAGCAAAATCCAATGAAGGATGAGATGTATCTAGATCAATGACACTTAGGAAAGCACATAGTTACCTCTCCAAACCCATCCTTGACATAAAAGGTGTAAGTTACCATGAAGGAGGACTGAAAAGGCACTGGGTTAATGAGTGCAGTCAGGGTAGGAATCAGCACAGAATTTCAGCTGGAATAAGGTTAGGAAAAAGACTCAAAAGGACAAACAGAGCTTCAAAGTATTTGTAGAAGGCTTGTTTTCTTCGGGGGGTAAGGATGCGGAAGCAGAGACCTCTCACTCCCCCAAGCAGCTCCCATAAAAGCAGGCTTTCTTCCTAGCTCATACCTGGCTGGTGCAGGACCTTGGACAAGGCAGAAAATTGCTCGCCCCACACCTGTTAAATTTACTGAAATCTATGCAGTAATGTTTTTGTTTGTTTGTTTTAGCTGTGACAGTCTAAGGACACAGGCCAAGCTTGCAGGGAAAAGTATTAATTTTTATTAAACTCAAAGAGGTAGGAAGAATGGATGAGCCTTACGGTCTTGAGAAAAGACTTATGAGAACTTGAGTGTTTTTCCATTTCAATTGTACCTGTCTCATGGACATTACAGATCTTGCTTCACTTAAAATCAGTGTCATTATTCAGGGTAATACAATCAAGGGTGTTCACAGGATGGCTGAGTCAGAGAGATAACTTTCAGAAAGTAAAATATGCTGTTTGGCCACATCCTCTCATTTGCTCTTCCTAAATTTATAACACAAGGTTCAAGGAAAAAAGAATCTAATAACTATGCAGGCTTGGGAGAACTTTCCAGCAGAAATTAACTAAAAGATGAGTTTTTAATTATTTATTTACCAAAATAACAACGTCTACATCTACATTCTCAACTATATCCAAAACACATATGAAACATAATACTAGGATTTAATTAGTAGTGAGAATTCATTTATAATGGGAAAAAAAAAAAAAAGATGTAGGTAATTTATAAATAGCCTTTAAAAAAATCAATCAATCCTGGCTACATTTTCTCTGAGGGCAAGCACATGATATACCCAAAGACATTAATGGAGCTGTGTGCAGACAGTCAAGGGCAAAATTTGACCCCCAAGACCAAATCAAATGCAGAGAAAGATCTGTTTTTATGGTCAAATAAATAAAAGCTTTAGAGCTATGTAACCTCAGTCCTAAAGAAACTTTTTGCTCCTTCTGTACAAGGAAACTTTTACCTCTCTCATTCAGTATTTTACGTTAATTTTAGTGACCTTGGAACAGCATACACAGTCAGAAAATATTCTCAATAACATTGCCTTTTACATGAATATTGACATTTATGAGGGACAGATGACGTCTTTTCCCCCTTCCCCTTTTTACCCTTGTTATGAGGATTAACTGACTTAATGTTAACCCCTGCCATCAGGAATCAAGGCAAGTCACGTCACCTAATACCTTTGTTGTCATTAAGAGACTTATTGTCATGCACTAGTGAAAAATAAGCCGAGCATTAAGAATAGAAAACTATCATTAAAACATTCCAGGTGCATTCATGCTGCTTCCAAATGCTTCAGCAAGAAAGTGAAATGAGATGCTATTATGTACCTTTGAGCTGCTTGCGACCTTTGGCCAAATCATTCATCCATTTTAGAACTTCAGGATTCGAAGTTTTGTCACCATGTGAAGGCTGAATGTAAAATAAAAAGGAAGAAAAAAAGAGAACTAAGGATTACACAATCAGAAAAAAACAGGCACAAACGCATTAAAACCTTTCCACATACTGTGCTAAAATATCCATAGTTCCAGCTCCGCTATATCATAGTGTTGCACAGAAAATTTGGCTTGGTCATAGCATGAGTTTATCATGGCTTCTCTCTCCTCATTGTGGCACAGCACTACAAGGGTCTGAGTATTTTGGCTCTGATTCCAAAAAAACCATTTCATTGACTAATTGGATAAGTAACCTAAGTGACTTCAAAAGGACTGGTCAAATACCTAATGTTGGTCAGGTTCCTAAGTGATGTGCAGGATGTTAACTGAAGCACTCCATCCCTTGCAGGGATAAGCCTTAACTGCTTTACAACAGGGACTCTTTTGGGAAACAACACTTTAAACATTTCAATTGAACTGCTTAACTAATTAAATAAAAAAAAAAAAGCAACAGAGTGATTTCAAAAGCAAGCAACAACAAAAGGTTTGTATATCAGTTCTTTCTTTGCATTTAGAATGCTTCCAGATTAAAATCAATTTGCACTGGAATTTCAAAACTCAGATATTTTAAACGGCAAAGAAGTTTTGCAAAATAAAGCCTCTGAAATAATTTCTTTCACATTGTGATGACTATTTCAATATGAAATTTTACTCCTAGGAGTACATGATGACCACAGGGCAGTACAATTCACAGATGTATGTTTAGATTTGCAGGCATTAATGAGATCACAAGGTAATAATACAATTTGCTCCATTTTCATTTTAACATGGTTATAACATATCACAAATTTTCCTGTTTCATACTGTACACATCTTAGCATCATGGATATTTTATATGTTTATATGACACAATTCACATTACACAGAACTAGCTTGATAATGACCAATGGTCTTCAATACACTGCATAGAGCCTCAAACATCCCCCGTCACTAACACCTCACAATTCCTATTTCTCTTATTTCTTACATCAACTTCTATTGGATATTATGCTTTGGAGGTTTACAGGAATCTGCCTGAAAGAAGGAATCTGCATGGCAGAACAAAAGTTTCCAAGCAAATAACTTCATCCACAAAGTAAATAAGTAGCTTTTCATCTTTTGAACCATTTTGGTTCACAAGCCTATCAGCTATGTTTAACTGATTTGCACTTCTCACACAGCTAGAAGATGCATATTTTCTAACAAAGATAATCCAAAGGAAATGCAAATTAGTCTCTGCACTACTGAATATACTGAAAGATGATGAAATACATTCCCTCACTAATTATTTTCCAATTTCATAATTTGTTTTGCATAATTTTAAATACACTGGGATTCCTGCCTGCCTTTTGCAGTATTTCCCTTTATCTTTTCAATGATTACCTTACCAGGTATTTTTTCTCTTGCTCAAACTTTTCTTCATACTTTCTGATTTTTCTCTTGAGACTCTGAAGATGCTTGGTAAGTTGTGCTATTGTTTGTGGTTCTTTGCACTCTTCACAGTTACATCTAGAAGAACTTCTTGGTCTGAAAAAGCCGAATACATAGCAGCTTGATAAAAGAACTGGCTAAAACGGACTGTGCCTTTTTTCAGGCATACTTAACACTTTCTTAGCACTTTGGAATTTGCAGGTAGATTCTTTCACAGGTTTAGTTTCAGTTTTACAATGTAAGCATAAAATAATTGCTTTTGCTTGAGGTTACCCCTAGGATATAGTAATGGGTTTACTATCCTTCTTTCTCTCTCTCTCTCTCTTTTAATTAATTGTGGGATTTTTGAATATTTTTCAAGTTTAATTTAGTAGGTCACAAGCTGATCCAGTATTTCCATTTAACAGCAGCATCTTACTTCACAAATCTTCCAGGTACAATAACATGATTTGTAAAAGTAAACCCAGGGAGTTTATTACTGGGAATAAGCATTTTGAAAGCAATTTAGTTTCTGATTTTTTATAATCACAAGTCAATAGATCTTATTATTATTTATACACAGTTGACTGAGTTATGTATATAAGCTTTTATGAAATTGTGGTTCCTGACTGAAACTCATACCCTGGTTTCTGATATGGACTGTTCATATATTCTATGACTCCCCTCATACCTAGTGAATGACACAAGCTATAGTTTTATTACAGATGAATTTTTTATTATTTAGTACCTTGATAATTCCCTCTACCTTAAGTTCACTTATGAGACTAACTACTAAATAACCTTTAAAACTGTCATTGCTAACTATAATTAACAAAGTCTTCAAACAATATTGTACTGTGTTATTACTGAAAATGCTAGATCCCATTTCCGGTATTGCAAATTAACCATGTTGAAATACACTATAATATGAAAGTTTCTTATTTATGACATAGAAGTAACTGAGAAACTTGAAGAGTCAGAGATCATGCATTGTACTTAATATATGTAAGAATTAAAATATATTTTCTTACGTCATGAAAGGTTGAGCACTTGGTGGAGAAGGGGCAGACTCTGTGTCTAGATTAAATCTCTGGCTTTGGCTAAAGATAGAGCAGCGTGGTGACAAAAGAGGATTGTCTCCATCAGTAATGTGATACAGCAGTCGACTGGTCCCTAGGGAGTGATGTTCTTGTGGGCTGCTGTCCATGTCATTCTGCCAGTCTCTCTGTGCTGGTAAAGGCTCTAGAAAAACAAACAAACAACAACAAAAAAAAAAAACATAAAACAATATGGATTGAAGGTCATTCACAAGATATTTAGTTACTCAGATAAATACAAATCTATACATACAGAAATATTAAAAGACTAAGTAGTCAAAGTAAACATAGCAAATAGTTGAACAAAGTACCACATGCAGGTTGAACATAACACTGAGGATGAGAAAATAGAAAGGACAGTTACTGACTTGACATACAGTATCTTTAAATTCCAGAAGAGAAGGTAGGTGGCTGTGTTTGTAAACTATGGAGTATAATATAAAGATGAAGAGTTTCCCGGAAAAGAAGCATTAATTAAATTTTTATAAATCTCTTTGCTTTTGAAAGCCACATTCCTGAAGCAGAAGATAAATATACAAAACAAGCTTAATTTTGTAATTTAGCATTTTGTCCCTTGGTCAAGAGAAAACCAGAACAGAAATACAGTATTTCCTGATGCTAAGAATCCCTAGTGTTGCTTGCAGTATCTTGGAGAATTTCATTAAGTTTTGCCAATAACATACATATGGGTCTGAAGAACACTGGATATGAAACAGCAATAACAAAAAATAACATTCACAGTAGTTATTCAAGGTAATGTACAGTGACTGCTACTTGGAGGAGTCACGGTAACAATACTACGTTAATACTGTCTGACTATAAATGGAAACCTCGCCTCAGGTGCTTCAAAAGGTAAGATCTGTTTTATAGAAATGGTCAAGCTAGAAATCAAAATAATTTATTCTGGTCTGAAAAAGTAGGAACTAGTGAACCTTATCACACTGATTCTACTCATGGCTAACACGGAAACTGATGGGCACATTACAGAGCCTACCTCCATGGAAGACCAAGTGTTCATCTTCCCTTGGCTGTTCCTGGGTATACTAATAGGGAGGACCACTGAATCTTCTTCCTCACCTCTCAGTGGGTAAAATGGGTGAAGATAATCTAACCTAGCTGATATTTTCACTATCAGATAATTCTGCTTGAAAACAGATTATACTTCTATGGAGAAACTCCTTATCCTCATAAAAAGCTCTCCCCATGAGACCAAAAAGTATATGTTAAAGCAAAGAAAGTGCTCCTTCTCAGATTCCTCTATGTCAGTTTCCATAGTACAAAACATTTTACATCAGCTACATTATTTTTTCCTTTAAAACCATATATACATACAGCCTTTGAATTCATATCAATTATTTTATATTTCCAGGCAGCATGCATGCTATTTCTAGTCAGTATTATGTTTGTAATATAGCATGCACTTTAATGCATTTCACAGAATCTTTTTATTAAATAAATGTTTAAAAGTACACAGAAGAACAACTGTACGTGGATTTACTCCCAGAAGAGCAGGCAAGTCTAAAAAAGTTCTTTCATCTTCACTTGCTTTGCATTTTCACCTTTTTGCATAGGACAAGACAATCCTGCAGTGAGCAGTTATTTTCTTTAGGATTTTAATGGATTTTTTTTTAATATATCTCTTCTGACCTCTGCCCAATAGACTCTAAAGCTGTAAGTCCTTATTGCTGCACCGGAACACTGGGGACAAACTGGCTCTAAATGGCACCCTTCATAAAAACCAACTATTGATTTCAAAAATAATAGTTAGAATGGCCTAAAATATTATTTTATCAGGCAGTATCCAACAGTTTTTGCTTTGCCAACAACAGAAGTCCAACTGTATCTTGTATAATCACAGTTTAGTTTAAGTCATGCAAAAGTTACGTGTGACTTTTGTACCTCTAAGCTCATTTACTTTAACAGCACCATTGATTATAATTAATTATAATTATTTTAAGCATTTTCACAATAAGACCATGTAGCTGATCATTAATTCTAACCTAGCATTTTTCCTCTAGGTACTTCCTGATCTGTAGGTCAGATTCACCTCTCCAAGATACGAGAGCAACTCCCAAAAGTTCTAAACAGAGTATGAGATTCAAGTCCTTCCAAAGATAGATCCAGAAAGGCATCTGGGAGAAGGCAAGGGTACTATATTGTACCAGTCAAAGGAAATTATTTACACAGACAGCATACAGTGATAAAGACTAGAATAAAAGCTGTTCTGCAAACAAAAGTGTTGTTACTTTCTGGCAATTAATCTTTCCCTAGTCTTTAAGACTAAAAAAAATATTTATTCTTATATTTTTACTTGTGAAAAATAATACTGTCAATGAGAAGGAACAGGCTTTTTTTATTTATTTCACCATCTTCGAACTTCCATAAACATATAATCACTGTGAAGTATGTTGGCTAAGAATAGTTTCACTATTTATTTCTTATGCTCTCTTAATAAAATGAAGACACTATTTTATAGTCATATTAAGTAGCAGTCTCCATATTGTGAAAGGAAAATGATGTTAAAAAAATCAGCCAGTCTGTATATGATAGGGGCAGAAGAAAATTTTCCAGCATTTGAACTCTGATTTCCAGTGGACTGAGGAATTCTCCTTTTACAGGAGGCAGTCTGTATTACTGATAAACCATACAGTCACAGACATTTGCCCCTTTGCACATTTACAACCAGGCCATTTTAGTAGGCCAAACCCAGTCTCAGAAATTACAAAACAGGACGCCCTCAAAACTAAACACTTCTGCAAGGTAAATCCAAAGGACGAGTAGTGGCTGGAGCAACCCCAGTGTAAAATGAAACAAACGGAGCTGCACAACATTTGAGGAGGTCCTTTCATCCAGCTAGCAAGATGAAAAGGAGACAACCTTCCTGCCAGGTAGATTTCCCAAAGGCCAGGGCCCTTCCTCTTCCTTGGCACCAGGTCCTCCTGACATCATTGCTCCACTAAAGTTTGCAAACTAATGCAACTATACCACTTTGGTATGGACCCAAGAACTGTCTTAGTCCCGACCATACTATACCACAGATGCATTGAATGCAAAACTCTAACTTATAATCTGCTTTTCTTTTTTCCCTTTAAAAAACCTTTCTTAATAACCCCCCTTGCAATTCCGTATAGTCTTATTTTGCCAGCTCTAATTCAAGTTTTTTCCATATCCAAAAGTAAACTGGAAATTGCTGATATTTCTCAGCAAGTGTTACTGTTAATCACTTAAAATTTGTGTCTTGAAATAGCCTGTCATTTTACTAAACTGTTCTGGCTTCATTCACCACACTTATAAATTCATATGTTTTTTGAATTTTTTGTTGTCTGGGACATGAAACAACAGAAATGAAATGCACTACACAGTCATGTTTATATTTAAAATAACACATCTGTACATTGTAAATAATTTTTTTTCTATTGCCTGATTCACTAAGCAAAGGCTAATAACTAGGGACATAGTATATATGGCACATCCTCTAGAAAGTTTGTTTCTAGCCTGATGCAGATCTCTGGACTTCTGTCCAAGTTCAACCCGAAATAACAAACAGTCCCACCTGGCAATTGTACCTAAACTGCATCTTTCAGAAGATTTCATTAGTAATTTAAGAGACAGAATTAAAACTAGCTCCATCTATAAAAAATAGAAAGTCATTAAAAACAAGCAAACTAACCACAAAACAGGTGTTACCACAAAGGAGAATCCATTGAAATCCATTAAATAAGTAAGCTTTATCTAAAGCACAAGTTTGAACTGCCAGAGTTACAGAGCATGCTCTGAACTACAAGAGAGAAATGCTACATCATCCAATATTCACATGTGTAGAGGGAGATAGGCACATAAGAGATAGAAAGTAGGGGTTCACGAACGCTTTAAATTAAAACAGAATCAAATCAAAAGCGAAAAAATAATCAAAATAATCAAAGGAAGCCTAACAATTCATCCTAGCAATGTATTACGAAACTAACAGAACAAAATAGTTCAGTAAATGACAGGAAAAGGAAATAAAACTCACCCTGCCATAAAGGAAAAAGTCAGGGCAGGTTTTGGATAAGCTGCAAAATGTGCATTTTTGCACATACATACATACACACAGATTTGTCTCTGCCTCAGATCCACATCAAGGAATAGCACTGTTGCAAAATTAAATACCTGTATCCAAGAGCCATTAAGGTGTTTGCCTCACTGTGCAAAACCACCCATTTTTTAAGCTAAAAAAATGAAGATCCAGTATGACAGGATATTTAGTGTTCTTTACATTCCTTCTGTCTTATAATAATTTGGATTCTACGTACCATTTCTCTTAATTGCCCAATGCAAACCTCGAACTGTAGAACATCTTAAGCAGAATACTATAATTTGTGATCTTTTTAGGTAAATAACTTGCTGCTATTTCTTGCTGAAAATTACAAGCAAACAGTTTCTGAAATAAGTTCTGAATCTAGCATCTATTCAGACATTAAATGTCAATTGCAAAGGGATTATTTACCTATCTGCCTTAATTTTGACCATATGTGGTCAACAATTTAGGTATTTGTGTATTCATGTCACTTGTCTATGAGATGTATTAGTCATATTGCCTTTGACCTATTTTTCATGAACAGTGATTCCTCTTCTACTGAGCATCACGACTCTGCCAGCCCAATGACTACAAGCTATGAATTGACAAAAATAGAGCGGAGCCTTAGTGCTATTTATTTGCAAGGACTGATTTCCATATTGAGGAAAAAGGGAAAGATAACACACCACAATTTGCCCACATTGGTAATTTTAAATAAAGCCTCATGAATGATTAAAATCCACATGCTGTAAAACTCACCTTCACTATCTCTCTGCTGATGCATTAAACTAAAATCAGTAATAGCAGAAATGAAGTGATATTGGTCTGACAAAAGAATGACAAAAATAGAATTACACGATATGGCAGATGATCTCACACAATACAGACACAGGAAATAAAGAGCATAAATTTACTTGAACAAATTACAGACTTAAACTGAAAATAAAGGAATCGGGATTCCTAAAATCTGTCTGAAAAGTACCACTCCTTTGCAGAAAAACAGAGGACTACAGACATTGATTTCTGCTCTTTTAACAGGTATCATCCCTTTTTGCATTACATAGCATTTGCATCAGGAAATGGTGCTTTGCATTAGCTCTGCACTGTTTCCCAGAGGACTGCAAATCTGAGATTGAACTGCAAGTCACAAGGCTTTCTTATAATTGCAAATGAGAGCACATCATGACACGATCCCTTACCTCCACAACTGGCCCCATCAAGATGCACACTGGTTTGGACTGATGAAGGGGTTGGATCCTTGGGTGCCGGCAGCTGAGGAGTTTCCTCCTGGGTTGGCAGAAATGCAGAGCACAGATCGGTTTCGAGGGCTTGTAGCTTCAACAAAGAATTCTGCAGACAAAAGCAGAACATTGGGCTAGATAGAGAATAACAAAATACAGAGATAGCTCTTCAACTCACTGAGCCCATCAGAAGCGCCTGCAAAGGGGTGTTCCACTAGCAGCTCTGAGAGGATGTGCAAGAGAACAAACGCACTATTCCACGAGTTTCCTCACTTCTGGTTATTTAAGTCCCAATTTAAACGGATTATTCGTGACACGTGGGAAAGATGACATCGTCAGCAAAAGACAATTTATTCTAGGAAGGCAAATTGAGATGGTGTCCCTTTTCTTGGTCTTGAAGCAATACACTAAGCAAGTATTTCATTCATTGGGCTGACATCACAATCTGATGATATTATGTCCCTCCCCATTCACCATTCATAAAAAAAAAAAAAAAGGTATCCCTCTCCAGCCTATTGTGCAGTACACAGCAGTGAACAAAGAGTTACTGAGAATACACTCCCTCACGGGATTCTTGGAAGAGATTTTTTTCGACTGGCTTTTTTAGAGATACTTCTTTATGTAGACATTGCTTTTATGTAGGCGGCTGCTGCTTCTACAGGGCAAAAAGATCATTTTCAATCTGCTGCAAAGGCAAAATTAACAGATCATTGTCACTTGCTACAGACAAATCAATGGGAATGAGACCCATTATCTATAACATCACTTCCAGCTACTGTGTCGTGCTTGGTCCATTTCTCATTTTAATCTTTAATGCTGCATGCGATATTCAGCTGTACAATCTGACACAAGCATCTTGCTGTGATGTAAATGCTGTGAAAGCCCTAATCACCATCCAACTGGGCGAAATGACTCACTATTGATATCCCGTGCATTCAGCTCCCCTTTCTCAAGGGAAATACAGCTTTCAGCTTAAAACAAAAACACACAAGGCTGTCTTAATAATCACACAGCTGGCACATTCAGAATATACATAAAATGTTAAAACACTCAAATGGTACATATTTGTAAAGAGCATTTTCTGAAAAAAAAAAATCTGAGTCATAACATAAAAAAATATTCCTTAAGTTCATACCCTAAAATGCTGCTTTTTCCCTACTGCATCAAAGATCTGAACCCAATTTATTGATTCATTTAAAGAAATAATTCATTTATTGGAATAATTTCCCTTGTGTAAGAATATATCACCTATTTAGTAAGTAGTTTAATGTATTTGTGCATTATTTTAATTGTAATACAGCTGTTTTATAAGCCCAAGAATGCCAGCCTTTTTTTTTTTTCCTTTTTTTTTTCTTAAAGAAGATAAATGAATTTGAACGAAAACAGAAGGGAAGACTTTCAGCCTTGATCCTTTTATAGAATTCAGGCAGTGAAAAGGGATTGGAAAGTAGCTCTTTCAAGGAGATACCTCAAAATAGGGAAGTTTTGAAAAAGCAAAAAGTGATTTTTTCCTGTGAAACTAAGTATGCTGGCTTGAATGGGCACCCATGGCACTGGTTCTTGAAGAGTTTTCATGACCCATCAGGCCTCATTTTCTACAACCTCTCACCCCACCTAGACCCAGTGTGGCTGTGGAGTTACCACAGCAGATGGGCAG
The DNA here is from genome assembly GCF_009769625.2 of Cygnus olor. Taxonomy (NCBI): domain Eukaryota; kingdom Metazoa; phylum Chordata; class Aves; order Anseriformes; family Anatidae; genus Cygnus; species Cygnus olor. The sequence continues at coordinate 9,373,681 of NC_049175.1, forward strand.
TGTTTTACAGTAACTATACAATTTACACACTAGTGAGAATTCTGATCCCAGCACTGACCTTATCGCATGGACCTTTAGCAAGCACCTTTCCAAAGTTTGCAAGGGAGTCTCTAAGTCTCCCAGTCTCTACGTCTCCCAGTAAGGAGAACATAAACAAATAACCGACAAAAACACCTAACCTTCATGGACTTCAGCATTTGAGAAAAAAATTCCCAAGTCAAGAAAATACATTTTGCATCACTATTTCTTATGATACATTTATGGCAAGCTCAGTATAAAAGCATTCACACAGACTATATTGTTAAACACTATTTCAGCAATGCCTGTGGTCTAATTCACCAGCTGGTTTATACTGAGTTTTATATGATGTTTTTTCACCCATTTTTGGAAGGTGGGTGGATGGCAAATTTCCAGCCCCTGCCAAATACTGAAAAAAACACCATATAATAATGATAGAAACACCTTCTATAATTGCCTGAATATGCCCTTGACAGAGATTTGATGTAGGGACAAAAAGAGTAAGAAACTTTTATCGCTTTGATGTTACCAGGGAAATGAATCTGGAGTATGCCATCAACCTCATCGTACTCCTAAAAAACACAGTTGACTACTATACTGCAGCCACAGCACACCATACAGGAAAAACCACCACCTGTCCATGTACAGACAGTTTTAAGCAGCGGCCAAGCAGAAAGCTGCCTAGGGTCATCAGCTCACAGGCAACAGGAGGGTCCTACTAAAGGGTAGGGATGACCCTGCTGCCTGCCCTGCCCTGCCCCTCTCTGAGGGGCTGTCTGAAGTACCGGCAAAGGCCGAGCAGCCAGGTGGATCCTGCCAGTCTGGGACCTGCAGAACAAGTTAGAAGCAAATACAAACAGCTACAATACATAAAGAGAGAGGGAAATGTTAGGTCACGGCAGGTACTGTCATAATTTTAGGTAAATTCTTTCATGGAAAACCAGTATCACTGAAGAAATTTAAGCTATGGCATGTTATAGCAGCTGACAACCTCATCTCAAATACTTCAGACTTGATGCTCATTCCAACTTTATTCTGGTGCCTAACACTAGTGCTATGCAATAATTCCTGATTCGTGCTAATAGAAATGAAAGGACATACTAATATTTAAAATGGATCCTTAAGTTTATTGGAAAGAAAACCAATATTGTCACCTCTTAAGAACAGTATTTTGCAAATTTGAAAAAGAAGCAATTATAATTGTCTTGGGAAAGGGTTTCTTATATTCGCTGTCCTTTTAAGTAATTGACAATTCAAAGAACTTGAGCTATACCAATTCCGCTAGAGGAAGAAGAAACAAAATCCTGCATTACTGCAGATCAAAGATAATGGAAAAATATAGACATTTACAAGAAGTCCAAGGAAAACAGAAAGAGATGCAGTGTGGTATTTCATTCCTATTTGTAATTCCTGCTACTGCTTTAAGAAAACACAGTCATTAAAGTATTGTACTCTTGTCTGCTGGAGAAAGCACAGTACAAAAGGATCACCATTTGCTGGGGAAGCTCAGCCTGTAGTAAAGAAACCATCTTTACAAACCAGCAAGCTTGTAGACTGTACCCACTGACCATCTCTCTTTCCAGCAAATGATTATTAAAAATCAAGGGTTGAGGCCTTAGGGCAAGGAATTATTGAGATGACAGATAACTTCTTATATCTAAAGATAAATACCACGCACCTATACTCACACTGCTATATCACTCTGGAGAATGTGACGCTGAACGAACAAATGTGCCCTGTTTATCACCAAAATTCTCTGGCAATGAATGTAAGACCCCTGAAATAGATTTATATATATATATATATAATTTAATTAATTTTTTTAATTGGTGCTATCAATACCTGCCTCTCCAGCTGAAGGTCTCCTGCATGGGGCCCTGTAACATCAGCCGTATGCGCTGTGTCAGTCAGCATGACCAGGGAGCTGCATCCCAAGAGAAAACAATGTGCGAAATGGAGCCTCACAGCCCAACAATATTTCCCTTGTTGCACTAAGGGCTATGGTACCATTAAGCCTGCTAATTAATCAGTGCTCACAGCAAATCCCCAGAGAAAGCAGATAGCTACCAATGGCCAAAAGAGAGCCATTGCTGTTAGAAATAATTTTGTTCTCTGTTTCATTTGATTCCTGTGGAAATGTAAGATCTGGTAAATTTAGGAACTGAGGAAAGAGGGAAAGGGAATGGGTCTGCCCCTTCCCATAGACCCTGCCCAGTGTCAGAAAAGCCTGGGCTTGGTGCAGTCTGTGTAAATTGAAGCTGCCTTTCCCCACACTGTGTTTCTGAATATTCAGGATGGCTGCACCCTGCCCCGGGCCTGCACCTGCCCACCCCGGGACAGGAAGGCAGCTATTCCACTATATGCAGTTTACTGATGGATTTACTGGATTTATGAAATCAGCTGGGGCAGAGAAGGAGAATAATCCAAGCTTTCAGAATTTAATGGCCTTTGAAGTGATTCATACAGAAAGGAAACTGAACAAATATCAGCCCGTTCAATTTCCTCACCGTAAGGAAATTAAAAGCAGAGCTAGAGCAGTGACATATAAAAGCATCTCCCTTGCCTTTTAATCTGAGAGTTGAGGTTAAAATAAGATAGGTGTATTTTATATGAATATAAATAAATCTGTGGTATCTGCTAGGGCAATACTTGTGTCTTGAGGCAAATGACATTTCCAATTCAAAATTTCCCTTACGAGGAACAAACAAGCAACTCTAAGATAGAACAAGATATGCCCTGGGTTTGTATAATGTCGCAGGTGACCAGTGAGGAGAGACAACAATTTCTCTAATGCAAGAAGGGAACTTGTTTTCTAATGACACATTTCCATTTGGGTTTGAAGGAGACCTGAGATATACTACAATCTAAGATTTTGCAAAAGAAAGTTAGCACCAGAATGTAGCTCTTGCTCATTCCCCATAAATGATTTGCATTTTATTTTAATTTCTGATCTATTTATCTGTTTTAATATCTCACACTGTTTTTATTATAATATTTTATCTTAGCCTTTAAGGAATCCTTTGCAAGAATTTTAAATCTTGTAATTTAAATCTTGTGTGTAGCCAGGAGTTGGACTCAAAGACCCTTGTGGGTGCCTTTGACCTCGGGATTTTCTATGATTCACCAATTTTGGTTCTGGAAATTCTGGTGACATTTGCAATGGAGCTTCTCAGAAGAAATGATTATTTAGTAATTTCTCCCAGGACCTTAATTGGCTTGACCAGTGCTGAGAATACTCCCTTATATTGGTCACAGAAAGTGCCTAGTTATTATCAGGATTTTCAACAGTGAGCTGCACAACGATGACACAAATGCACAGGAAATAATTAAACGTAAGGAGAAAATTAAGTCTGAATTCCTTCAAAAGGACACGTTGTGGTTTTCTCCTAATGAAAGTCAGGCATCTATTAATAGGCGTAGATATTCAGTGGCTCATTATGCAAACAAAGCTGTTTTTCCATGGTTTGACAGGAATAGACTTCCTTTTCTCCACCTGCCTTTACTGTCATCTTAGTCTACACTTAAAATTTTGTCTGCTCCTTGTTTAAGTCCAAGCATGTTTGCAGTACTATCTTGAAGTATTAAGTTTGGTCTATGCTAGTATGCAGATACCCTTGTTTGTGGAAGATGCTTTATAATGTTTGACATTTTCAGTAATTGCACAACTTGTTTTTGGCCTTCCGTATATTGCCTTAACTGTGACAGTTTAGCCCAGGCTCATCCATGGTCACACAGACAGTTTCTTTGTGCACTACTCTCATCCTGTGCTCCTGACATAATCACTATGAAAAAAGCTCCCGTTTCAAGTGTCACAGGTGTTATCTGGCTTTCCTTGCTTTCTCTCTTCCCTCCAACTCTCCCCTCCTACTGACAAGCCTACCTTTCAGACTATGTTGTACAGTTCATAGTTTATTTATACAGGATGTAGCAACCTTGAGATCTTATTTTTAAACAAAACATAGTTGATGGTTGAACATATTTAAGCTGTAATATGATGAAAAAGTCAAACGTTCTTGCAAGATGGCATTTCATTTAGTCAATACTGAATGTTTAATTCTTTTCTGATCACAGATAGAAAGCAGCATAGTTCACTTAAAATATTTTTAAAATCTCTTGCTTCCAACTTTTAAAACATTATAGTAGTCTCGCATCACATTATTATGCTTTTCTCCAAAACCATGACTAGAATGATTCATTAAAAAGCTAACCTAAAATTCACAAGTGATTACATTATTCCAAGAGCTGAGAATTAACAAAAAACAAATATTTGATTCAAAATTTGTAACATATTTCAACTTTTGGTTACACTCACCTCACTTAAGCTGTGCAGTTGCTCAGTTGCTTCCTTTCGTGAAATATATGCTTTCTGATCCAGACTACAAAATAAAACAAGAATTTTCACTCAATAAATTGCTTGTATGTACTGCAAATATTTCAAACTTTTCATCATGTCTGTACATAAATTGCAAGTTACAGGATATTTATTGAAAAAATAACATTTCTATGAAAGTTACTTCTGTATTTTATACCTCTTGCAAAAAACACTGGTGATTTTACGGAATTCTACATAATATATTTAAACTCTGAATGAGAACGTGGAAACTATAACTTTAAAGTGTGGGCTCACTCTGTCATACAAAGAGTCCTGCAGCAGCATGATTGGCTCTCAGCATCATAAGCTAATAGGGTTAAAGCCAAAAATAAGTCCAAACATTTAAACCTAAGTACGATTTGTCCTACATGCTTTAAGTTAAGAACAAAAGTTTTCCAGTATCAGAGCCATAAAGAATAAATCTTTCTGTATTTCTACTTGACGGTATTTTAGGCTCCCAGTCTTCAACTTTCTGCTTAAGTTCTCTTTTGCGAATTTCACAAAGATTCACAGGACTCTCATGAGGAGTTGGAAAACCTTTAAACAATAGAGATTTCCATGTTTTGTACTCTCACTTAGCAGCCATCAGTGTCCATAGCTTTGCTTTTCTCTCAGTGTATCACCGCTTCTCCATGCAGAAATAGGAAAGGAAGGTCCTGGACCAGCAAGGGGAAAATCTCTTCCCACTGACTATAGCTAGTGAGAGGATTGTGCCACATCCAGGCAGATGCAGTCATATCCTAGGACTCCACACGCACACCAGCTTCAGGGTTAGTTACAGGCATCTATCGAGGAATGAAACTGAACCCTAATAAAAACCTGACGTGGATTAGGTGAGAAACCTGCAAAGCCTCATACCACAGCTCTATCATTTCCCAAAGCAGAGGCTTTCTTTCCACATAAAACTTCAAAGACTGACATGGGTGTATCACAAGTTGACTTGCAACAACAGCATTCAGCTGAAGCAAGAAAACCATTGCTGTCTCAGAGAATGAGATTTCTCATTGCTGAAAAGGTGGCAATATTTGTTCAAGACTGGTCCCTGCAAGAACTCACTTGTGGATGTGATCAAAATCGTTACAATACCCGGATTCCTTTGGACAAAATAATTCATATTTTTCAACCTATTGTGCTCAGTCTCATCCCAGCAAAACCAAGCAGTTTTAAAAGTCTCTAGAGACAACAAAGTACAGAGATACACAGTCCTTTGTGTAGTTCTTTACCAAGAACTATAGTTCTTCATAGATTTACTAGGCATTTAAAGACTGAAATGTGCACAAAGTCTGCCACAAAAACTTTCTATACTAAAATAGACGTGATAGTTATAGCACAATGAACATCCACTTGCCTTCAAAAAGGCTCTGAGATGTGCAATTTCTGTAGGAACAAAAAGGAGTCATTTTGGTGGTGGTACACGTAGCACCAGCATGGGAGGCCTCACAGGCCAGCCAGCCCGCACCTCAGTGAAGATACATTGTTCAGAAGTATATGAGTGATTGCTGGAGGTACTTAAGCAGCAAGGTGCCTTTGGCTGACTGTTGTACCAGCATCTATCTACATGTCTGTATAGCTCTCCACATGTATATTCTTTGTGCCATTTCTCCTAAAAATGAATAGCAAACATCTCTGTAATGTGAAGAGAACAGAAGGAAAACCAAATTACAGAAGCAAAAAGATTAATGCCTAACAACTGATCTCTAGCTTTTACGCAGCAGCAACAACAGTATGAGGCAGCAGAAAAGAGTTTTACAGGACTGTGAAATACCATGGGGAGCCAAAGAACTAATTGAATGGGGAAAAGTGAAATGCTCATAGTTTTGTTTAATAACATATAAGGAAGGACCTGCAAGACTACAAGCAGCTGAAGAATCAATCCACTAATGAAGTGAAAAATAAGGACATCAGCAGTTCTCATAGGTGCAGGATGATATTCTACATAATTCACAGCTATATCACTCATGAATCTTGCACTCTGGAGGGTAAAAAGTTTACAGCATCCCTGCAGTACTACCTCTCTCATTCGAGATGATGTACTTGTCTCCTGTTTTAGGGATGCAGAAGTCTTGCATTTTACTCTTTTTATTTCACTAAAAATACTAGAATAAGATGTTCTTAGTTTTGTGTTCTTTGGATTCAGAAGATGCTAAATATTTTTTCTGAAATCATTAACGTTAATAACCATTTTTGTGTGAAAAAACATGAACAGCAATCTATATATGCTGAGCTAATCCTATTCTATAGAGTTTGGGGGTGTGCTTCTTTGTTTTCACCAAGATCAACCACTCTGCTAGGCAAATGCAGGTTATCTGATTGTCACCAGGCAACAAAGGGCTTACAATTTAATAACTAAGGGTTGGATCCTACTCTCATTAAAAGTCAATCACAAATTATCCATTAACTTCAAAAGCAGCAGCAAGAAGCCCTAATTTTCCATCTGTACTGAGAACATTAAAATTATTTTGAACTGCAGCTGAAATTTTGAATAATTGCAGGCAACCCTTATTTTGTACTATTGACGTCACATAAAATAATGAAAATGTAATTCTCTCTATAGCTACTATTCAAATATGTGTAACATTATTCTTTACAAAATATAAAAAGCCTGATCTCTCACCCTTCCTGCAGTCTGGCAATTCTGGCTTTGGCAGAATTATTGTGTTCTGCTATGGCACAGATGACAAAGATTCAATCCAATAACATGTACATTTGAAGCTTGTGGACATAACAAAAAAAAAATCTAAATGTTAATTATCATAACAGAGCTCCTAACAGACTTCAAGGAGAGGACGGATTTGCATGAGCAGTGAGCTGTTTAAAAAACAGACCAAAACATGTAAAGTATTGAATTATGCATGATACCACTTCTAAACCCATATAAAATTCAAATAAAAACACATAATTTTAAAAACTAGAGAAAATGTTTAAACCTAAGCAAATTCAATTCTTATTTCCCAGATTAAAACCAGAAAGGAGCATTACATTCTATAATCTTGACATCTCCAGCCTTTACACTCCTCCCAGTTCTACCTCGGATTAGGACTAGATTCCTGTATGTTTAAACCCGTGTAACCCTGCATTACACTAACACCATTCTCTGGAGACATTTATGCACCACAGTGCCACATGCGCTCAGTGTCTTGGGCCAAGTAATGCATTAGAGGTGCCATTAGTGATAACTCCTTGAAAGCAAACTCTACTCTGTGCTGTGGATTGAAACCTCTTCCAGATTCACTTTCAGTCTGTCCTGGACCCATATTCCTTCCTCATCTCCGGTCTGTCTATCAGTTTTACCCTGCCCACTGTGAGGATGGGCTGTCAGGAGAACAGCTCAGAAAGTGTAGTCTCAGTACCACATCAGGGGACTGACTCAGCCTATCCAGAGATTACATTACATGGGTTCACAGAATGGCAGACCCCACAACCGACACACCTCAGCATCAGGGAAATGGAAACATCATTTCTGAGCCTCACAAATGGCAAAAAGCACTACAAAATTCAAACATACTCACCGCCTCATACAGGGCTGCAAGTAAATGCTTAAAAAGCCGGCTTATGAATCCTTAAAAAGCAAAGCAGAATGACAACAGGCTTTTGGATTAACATAGAATGTGGACTCTCAAAAAAACATCTTTAAGGGCACAAGACTGCTTGGCTACTCTATGGGCAGTCCCTGAATGCTGGAGCAAGCAGACATCCAGAGAGCCAGCAGAGCATTGTCCGTCTCAAGTTGCAGTAGTTAAAGCCTGGCTGTGGACCACCATCATCTGCTTTTCTTATTATGAGTGCCTCTCATACTCACCAGCCACAGTCCTTATTTGGGCTACAGTAATATGCTTTTTTTCTTTTTCCCCTGTGTCATACCACCACCACTACTGCCACCTTTTTTTTTTTTTTTTTCTTTTTTTTAAGGTGGATGGCAACGCAAGAGTTTGCTTGTGGATTTTCCATTTCTTGATACAAGAAGTATCATTAGCACCTTATACATCAATATTTTAATATCAAGACCCCTGAAGAAACTGCTTTTAGGAACTGATCCATCATTTCGCAGCAAAACAGTGCTTTATCAGCAAATCAATATTTGCTGACACAGAGGTAAGCACAGACACAGACTGGTCATGATGAATTTTTGCCAGATCGGAGGGAGTATGGCCAGGTTTTCTCCCGGCTTGCCTGGCCACCTGCATGGGAATGAAGCCTCCCTGGCTCTGCCTCACCCATGAGGCTCCGCCACATGGTATGGGGACATCAGCAATTCTGCATCTTCCCTGCTCTTTCTTACACATCTCTGAGATGTATCTGTTCAGCAGAAAGCATGGAAGATATCAGTCACCACTTGAACTGCACTCTCAAAAGCTACTTGCCTTAAAAAGTTTGTTACTGAAAGCCTTGCTAGAGCTCAGCCTCCCATGGGGGGCACAGACATCCTGGGAGGTTCTGGCTGAGCCCCAGATCCAGGGAAGCCCAGGGCTCTCAGCATTCCCAGGTTTCCTGGAGAAGAGTTGTAGGTCTGACAGCAACAGCTATCCTGAAAGCTCTGCAGAAATTACAGTCCAACCCAGGGACAAGCTGGGTCCTACTGAATGAAACCGCTCCACTTCTATTTTATTTGGGGAATATAAAGCAGAGGGAATTTTTTCTTTGTCAGAAAAAAAGAATGTAGTTCCCCCATTGACTTGGAACACAAACTTCTCTGAAACACTGATATTCCCATTGCCCAGGAGTCCCATGCTTCAGCCCCCTGTCTGTGTAACAAGTATCTGAAGAAAACACCATCCTCCACTCAGGTAAACTGCGGGCACAGCTCTGCAATCCAGATCAGTTTTGCTGATTGACTTTAAGAAGGCAATCAGTAAGAGCAGCTTTTTGCAATCATGCAAAATCATACATGCTTTCCTGTTCTCTTTTAAAAAAGACAATTCTCTTTATTGCACCATTTGTTCCTGGGGCTTGCATGTAATTTTTATCTCCCAGAGGTGCAGATTATATTATACTCTTATCCAAACCCAACTACACACAATGACTAGAGCAGTATTCAATGTAATCAGTGGCAACAGTATTAGAAATTCATGTTCTTTTAATAAAATGTAAAGGTTTCCATCTACACAAATGGCATTTCATATTCTAAATTGATGCCGATTTTCATAAAATCATGCACGATAAACACCTCAAAGTTAAAACCCTTGATTCACAGGGCAAATACAGCTTAGCCAAGACCAAGACAATATCCCCTCATTCTTCTGTTTCAAATGCAATATAGAGTTATCCTTAAATCTCTTCACCAAGTCTATTCTCCTATTTCTCTCAAATCCCACTAACTTTTCCTTCACTGTTTCAGTGGTTGTGAGTCATTATAAAATGAAAGCACCCAACCCGCAACCAACCCCTCCACCCAAACAATCTATGCATGCACTTGTGCCCTATTTCTATGAGTTGTTTCTCTTACATTGCGAGTTCTGCTCTTCTGTCACGTATCTGTTTATGAAATTACAGTGTTATGTCACCCTGAATTTAGACTGCTCTGCTAAATGGGGACTGTGCCCAAAAGTTTCTTGTATCTCAGCAGTTTTTTATCCATATCTAGTCAAATTAAAACTGACCTGGTTTTGCACTGACTAGAACAGATTTCAAAAACTCCGTACAGTTCAGATGTATTTAGATTTTAAACTCCAATGAGACTAATTACAGAGCTATAGCAATCTGAAGAAATTATATTATAGAAGAAGGAACAACAAAGCTTACTAGAAATAATTCACCTTAGTCTGAGACAGAAATAAATCCTTCCTCTCCTATCCTCCCCACACACATCTGATAGATAGTAGTGGCACCCCTGCAGTAATGCGGTCATCTCCTCTTCTTCAAAAGACCAGAAAGCTCCTGGTCTATGAGTTGTGTATCCTAGGAAGTTGCAATGTTCTGAAGAACTTTCACTTTTACCAGTAACCCAGCAAAACTGAACTAGAAGATAGCGAAACTCAAGTTTTGCAGGGCTAGCAGATGCATTCTGTCAAAATCTAACTATGACCGTTGTCTGCTCCCAAGCCCAAATACTTAACCTTTGCCATGTTCCAGAGCAGAGAAGGCAGAAAACAAGGCAAGACATCATAGCTTGGCAGCTGTGTTTCACAGCCCATTACACAAGCCAGTTCTGTGATCCTGACACAGCAGCCAGTGATCTGCACAAGCTGAGACATGGGCACAAAATGACGCTCTGGCCCAATCAAAGCCTATTGCTGGCAAAGAGATGAGGCAAGCTGTTGGTGACTCTTAAGAGGAGTCACCAGCCAGAGTGACCCTGAAACTGAAAAGTGTTAACCTCAGCATATGCAATTCAAAGTCCTCTGCCCTAGCTGGGTGGTGGGAAAGTTAAGACAGCTAAAGTGAATACAATGTGTGTGTGAGGCCAAGGACCGTGAGCTAATGTGTGTTCACTCCATGCTCAAAGTCCCTTTTTTGGCAGCAAAGTCACCTCCATTTTGTTTTAATAATCAAACTAAGACATGGCCAGAACTGAGATGTGATCACTAAGCTTTCACAGCTCTTAGCATGATAAATCCAGGTGCCACTATTTAAAAAACTTAGCACTTGTGGATAGCCAGCTTCCTAAGAACTACCCAGGCATTAAACAGAAGTAAATAGCATAGCGAACAACAGTTTCATACCAGGCAAACTGAAAAGGCCAAACAGTTCAAGTGCACAGGGTAACTTTGCTGTGGTTGCTGTTTAATTCGTGCACACTATGGCTTTTATGTTTAAAGTCCATCTTTCTTTCATTATGTTTCTGTCACCAGTCAAAATTAATCAATGTTACTTCCTTATCTATCCTAACACAGAGATCCTACCAACAGAGCGTTAGGTAGGTCTAACTCTCTGGTACCAAACTCAATATTCTCCTCTTGACAAGTAATCCATGTGATTTTTTCTTAGAGATGTAGAAGGCAGGTTTTTCCCAGAGATGTAGAACGCAGGTTTCCTAGGCTAGGGGTAATTAGAAACACTTTCTGATATGCAGGATTTGCAGTGTCTCAATTGCAGATACAAGCATTGGAGAGTAAATATAGTTCTTTGTGAAAGCTAACTGAATGGTTGGTCATTCTGCTAAAGTTTCCTTTGAGAGCACAAATTAAAATCATTTACAACATTGCCTACTAAAGGCTGTCATAAAGGCAACCGGTTCCTTTCACATAAAGCACCAAAATACCATTAGATGGCAACTGTTATAACTGACCTAGCACCAACTTGAGACAGGCCTTGGAGGCAATGAGCTCTGTGTGTCCACTAGCTGTGTCCTGACCCACTGATCACCTCCAGGACGTACAGCTGCTGCTCAAGTCCCCTCCAAAGAGAGCCAGAGCCTCTGTCATGCTGCAGTGGAAGCGCTCACAGCACCAAGGCTGTCACGCACCTTCGGGCAGAGAACAGAGATCAGAGGGTCCTGGCTCACCTGCCTGAAACTCTAAGTGCACAGCAAAGCAGGGCTGATCCAGCACCTGAGCATGGGAAATCTGTAAGGAGTACCCCGAAAACTGATGACTCTGAAGAGCATGACCTTATTTACACAGTCCAAGCCCATCAGTAAGAGCTAAATCTTATCCTTGGGACATGCCTTTACTGGTAGGTCAGGTCAGCTGGGTGAGGTCAAGCCCCATTTCCAGCCTTTTGCAGAGCTGTGAAGATTGGGAATGGAATTCTGACTCCCAGTAGTTACCAGAGGTAGGTTACTTCATTATCTGCTGAGTTGTCTGTAATCAAGACCCAGCTAACACTTGACCTGAATGTGTGTCCCCCCCCCCCATACTCTTCACAGCATTGAAAGAAGCAGTTCCACAGTGCTCAGGGTGTAAACAATATGTAAATGCATACATACCCATGCTAAAATCAAGTGTGTGGCTTCCCATTTCTCAGTGGGAATACAGCTCTGAGAAAGACTGAGGCAAGTCAGCATGGGGGGGGTATTGAGCTATTTTTGAAACTTGGCATTGGCACACAGGAACAGAAATTTCTGATCTGAGGATGTTTTTCCTGTTTGAAATTAAAAGGGTTTAAAGAAAGATGAAATTTGCATTCTTATCTTCATCCCTTTCATTTTCTCCAAATAGTTCTAGGCACATAAATACAAAATACAACTGCCAATTCGGAGCCAGGAGTCTGAATATTTTATACAAAAGGCAGCAAATTAATTAGCCTTTCCTAGAAATGATCAGAAATGAAATGCACTGTCTTATCCAAAAGCTTACCTTGGTTGAAACCTCACGACTTCTTCCTGGCATTTGAAAGACACGTTCTGTGCATAGTCATTAGCTGAGGATCCTTCCTTCTCCTGCCAGTCTAAGAGGCCTGGCAATGAGCTCTCCAGCTCCTGCAGAAAACAACAAAAATGTTGAATGTCCTGTCAGTACTGATCAAACTCAGCTGAATATTTTGCTTTAAGGAAGAAAAAGCTTCATGGAACTGGATGCTGATTTGTGGTTCACTGTTATTTTTTGGTAACAATCTGGAAACAGTTGGAAAACACAGAGTAGAAAAGGTTTTAAACAAAGCAGCATCGTCATTCACTGTAACATGCTTTTTGAAACCAATGCAGACAAGAAGCTACTGTAACCCATTTGCTGTTTATTAGTTAGATAACATATGTCAGCATCTGAGCTAAGATGTGCCATACGCAGAGTTCAATATTTTTTGCTTTATATATACATTTACATTTAAATTGAAATTATTTATTCACATGTCAGTAATATTTCATTGGGCATAATCAGAAAAATTTTGGCTGACAAAAGCAAATTCAGTTCACTTAAATATAATTTGTAAAGTTTACCCAGCTTCTTGTTCCTATTGCTCTTTCCCTTCCCCAGCATATTCATAGCTTAATGAATAGAGTATTTCTGCAGAGGAGTGAAAATCAGTGAGCAAAATTAAAAAACAAACAAACGAACAACAAAAAAAAAAAAAGTCACATCAGACACCTAGCCACAAAGGAAATAAAAAAGGCAATTTAGTCCAACAAATCAAGGCCAGAACAAGGAATTAGAAAGGAATACACTTGACTTCAAGCTTTCACAAACCAGTTGTATGGCTGTGACAATTTATTTAGCACGTCTTAATTTCCTTACCTATAAAATGGGTTATAATATTTCCATTGCATTGCCAAGGGGTAAGTTAATGAAGGTTTTTTCAAATCAAAGTTGTTTGTTTTGTTGTTGTTGTTGTTTTTTTTGTTTTGGTTTGTTTTTTTTTTGTTTGTTTGTTTTAAAAAAATTAAAATGCAATGTGTTTTGCAAAACAACACATTCACTTCCTCTGGTAAAACAATGTTCCTGAGTTTGCTCCAGTCTCAAAGCTTAGATGCAAGCTTGAAAGTCAGAAGATTGGATAGGACCGCTTGGATGGGAATTTGGAGTGCTGAAGTCATTCTGCATTTACAAAAACCATGGCTGCTTTTCACTTCCTTCTTAGCCTGTTCTATCTTTACAGATTATGAATGAATCTTGCTTACAGATACACTATTGTTGTGGTTTAGCCCGGCTGGCAGTCAAACACCACACAGCCGTTCGCTCACCCTCCCCCCTCCCTCTCCGGGATGGGGGAGAGAAACGGGAAAGTGAAGCCTGTGAGTTGAGATAAAGACAGTTTATTAAGACAGGGAAAAGAATAACAACAATAATAATAATAATAATAGTATTGATAGTAATAATGTGTACGAAATAAGTGATGCACAATGCAATTGCTCACCACCCGTTGACCGATGCCCAGCCTATCCCCGAGCAGCCGGCCCCCCCTCCACCCCGGCTAGCCACCCCTATATATTGTTCAGCATGACGTCAGATGGTATGGAATACCCCTTTGGCCAGTTTGGGTCAGCTGTCCTGGGTCTGTCCCCTCCCAGCTCCTGCTGCATCCCTAGCCTGCTCGCTAGCAGGACAGAGAGAGGCTGAAAAGTCCTTGGCTTGGTGTAAGCACTGCTCTACAACAATTAAAACATCAGCATGTTATCAGCGCTCTTCTCATTCTAATCCAAAACATAGCACCCTGCCAGCTACTAGGAGGAAAATTAACTCTGTCCTAACTGAAACCAGGACAACTATTTAAACAAAAGTAAATTATTCTTTTATAAAATTGCAAACTCTACTAAAAGTTATAAAATTTAAGAAAGTTGTCTAAATGATCTCCTCTCAGGAGAAATATTCAGTGCTTGCCTCTCAAAATTAATGTTGAAGGACTAAAGGAACTTGTAAAAAGACCTGGTAAAAAATAAATAAATAAAAAGTCCAATCATTGGCATTTTACTTCCTTCTTATGATGATATTTTAACTATACTCTTACAATTTATTTTAATCTAAGTCCTCTTATAAAGTACCAGGATACTTGTTGAATAAGGGAATATTAATTTCTACTTGGTCTATGAGATCTGTAAAAATATGCCTGTACTGCATTCACAGAAGTGTAAATATTTGTGCTTAGATGTGCTTAAATTCAAAAGTTGACGACAACAGCTGTTAATACAGGCAAAAATAAAACTTTGGGTGCTATGTAAATGATCAAAACAACTGCCTTTCAAGTTTAGCAATTTTATCTTGAGGCTGAAATCTTCTCAATGTTGGACTGTTTAAATTATTAAGTTCCAAAAAGCCAGTCAAGTTAAAAGTGCTAAACCAAACCTGCATTTGATAAAGTACAAGCGGTAAACTTGCTTCAGCAGAAGCCAACTTTTGCAAAAAGTTCCGCTCTCGACTATCAGCAGAAAGAAAATGACAATTCAAGATGCTTTCTGTTAGGTGAAAGTGAAAGCTGAGGACCATAATACATGGGGTGTTGTTTTTTTTTAATTATTATTATTTTTGTGGTGGTGGTGGGTTTTGGTTGTTTACTTGTTTTGTTTGTAAGTTAAGTTGTTGTGATGTTATAGAGAAACCCTAGGGAATCACCCTTGATGGGACAACTGTTTCTTAAGAGCAACAAAATCTCTTTCTGCTGTGTCAGACGGAACAAACAACATAGAGCTGTCTTCTATTTTATTTTTTATTTATTTTGATAGGACAAGGAGTAATGGTTTTAAACTAAAAATGGGTAGATTTAGATCAGATATAAGGAAGAAATTCTTTACTATCAGGGTGGTGAGGCATTGGCACAGGTTGCCCAGAGACATGAACACCCCATCCCTAGAAGTGGTCAAGGCCAGGCTGCATGGGGCTTTGGGCAACCTGGGCTGGTGGGTGGTGTCCCCGCCCATGGCAGGGGGCTGGAACTGGATGGGCTTTCCCTTCCAACCCAAACCATTCTATGATTTTCTTTCTTCTTCACTACGGATTGAGGCTTCTCTAGTCAGGCTGCATCTTGTAAGCAGTTTGTGAATAGGGAAATCTCCAGGCAATACTAAGTAGACTCAGTGCTGTGTAATCACTGCTGTGAGTTTTGCTTTATACACAAAATAATACATGGGTTTGGAAGCAGCCAAAAACAACCATCATACACATGTTGAGATAAATCAGTTTCTGTTTCACAGGCTAATTTTTTTTAATGTTTTCCTCCAATCACAGCATATCATAAACCATCTCTGTCACAGCATCTGAATTATGGTACGGACATACAAACTTGTGCTGTGTTTACACAGCAGCTTATCTGCTCTTGAACCCCCAAAAGCGCCTTGCAACCTTAACATGCCCTACCCAACACACAAACACTTCAAGATCTCTTCAAATGCAAATTCCTGACTGTGATTCCTGCCCCTGGGAATACTTTACCAGCACTTGGGACCAGAGCTCTGGTATACCTCATGGTGCTGTGTCAATGCAGAAAATAGCCAGGACTAAAGTCCTGAGCAGAAGTGCCTACTCCCCCACCTGAAAACATCAGTCTACACAAGAAAAGAAGCAGATGTATTTAATGGACAGTGAACTGAACAGATTTAATCCATGACAGGAGGTATAAGTTGAACATAAACAGAGTATATGTAAAAAACAAAGTGGAACCTGATATGTTCATGTGCTCGTGTGGCTACTGTCTTTACATTGGCTCTGTTTGTTTTTTGTTTGTTTGTTTGCTTTTTGTTTGTTTGTTTTCTCTGTATTTAAAACCACAACTTTAATACTGGAAGTCCTCTGAAATTAATGTAGGTTGATAACTTATTATACTCAAATACAAAATTTCACACAGCAGTTTTCAGCATTCCCATCTCTGGGTATCTATTGTTAAGCCACCATTTCAGTTTAATTGTCATTTACTTTAATAATATGACTTAAAAACTGAACTTATACTCGTTATACCAATTAGCTAGTATGTTTAGTGTCATTATATAAAAATATCTCAATAACAATGAGGATTCAGAGGATGAATTAATTTAATAATCTATATTCATGACTGTGTACTAATGATGAGTGACCAGAGAAAGGATTAGGCAAGAAGAGCAGACTTTCCATTCCTCACCATCTGTTCTCACACCAAACGCCTGAACTATTTTCTAAGCATATGCTTCCTTATCTCTTGAAGCCCCAAAAATCCTAATTAATTTGATTTTCTAGAGATAAATATTGCAGAATTACTGAACAGAGCTCATGAAACCAGGGGAATGGTGAACCCAGGTAGCTCTAATACAAAGTTGTAGCCACATTCCAGCAGCCTGCCCCTGTTCCCATGCTTTGGAAAAGCTACAGATGCCCCCATGCCCAGCTCCAACCTCCACACCCAGTTTCTGCCTCCATACCCAGTTCCTGCCTCCAAAGAAATAACCACATGCAATATCCAAGAAACAGCTTTACTGTAGTGAGTTTTTATCAGTTGATGTTTTGTCAACAGACGTCATTTGGTACTGCGCTTTTATTAGACTTGGTCCTGTTAATCATCACTGGAAATTCAATAACCTTTTCTTCATCAAGACACGACCACATGTACTACACTTGTGTCATAAAAATCAGAGGCACAGAAATCACACTTCAGCAGACACACACGCTTCCGAGCCTCATGAAGCTCAAAATCCCCAAGATGGCCATCTTTCCCCTACTTGAGCACAGAGACCTGCTCCCTCTCAGTGACCTTTTTACAGCAGAAATCCCCTGGATTCTTGCTAGCAGAAAGGCACACAAAATCGTTTCCATCCAAACAGACTTTAATCCTTCCAACACATGCAGCAAACTTATTTACCAAAAGCCTGTTCCAATTTTAAAGGGACTAGTTTCTAAAAATACAGCTCACAGGCTCATAACACATAGTTGTGAGTAGCAAGCATTCTTGACTTATCAGAGCAACATCTGTAAAAGAGACACTGTCACTGCAGTATTGTCACAGTCTCTTTTTTTATGCCACAGAGAACTCAGGTTGGGGAATTGAGGCTGTTGGAAAAGTACAGTATCAATAAACACAAGAAAACGAGGATGAACAGTTTAATCACTATTTGCAGTGCATCATACTTTTCTTTTACAATGCTTGTACTCAGATATTGCTGTTTGTCAGCTTGACATCAGCTGCTTTAAAGTACATCATTTATCTCACTGAATGTCTTGGTGGCAAGCTGTTTCACAAAAGGAAGGTATATGCAGTTGCACAGTGTTTCAAAGCATCAGTCTGGCCCACTTCCCCAGGTAACAACAACCTGCCATATGCACAAAACCAAGAGCTACTAGAAAAAAACACAGCAGCACCTCACTTTCAGCTTCAAAACGGAGAGAAGCAGATGCAACCAGCTTATGATTCGGGCTGCTAACACAGACAGCTGCAGTAGTTTTTTGAAGGTCACAACACACCAAGGATCTCAATGAGAATCCCTCACACACAAACAAACACTCTGCAGAGCACTTCTGCAAGCAGTCTTGTTTTTCACAGGCACCTTAAACAAAGCCATGAGCCAAGTGCTCGCTTCTTCAAGAACAAAAGCTTTCCAGGTAGTTGAAGATGCAGCAAGGCAAGCACTCGGGATCAAGGAGTGTGCACATCCCTACTAATGAGAATGAAGGCTATGTCATATGAGGGGCTTGGTAGATGCCTTCTCCTGAATAGCTTCCTTGTGTAAACTATTCCAAGGGGTAAACACTTTCCCACACTGCAAACACCACTGAACTCAGCATAGATATAAGGATATTCATTGAAAAGTCTTTCACAGTACTAGGATACAATTCCCTCTATGAATTTGCAGAATTCCTGTTATGATGTTTGCTTTGTGTTCTTGTTTTATATTGCATTCAAAGCTCTGCATTAGTTCTTGTCTCTCAAGTAGCCCCAGCAAATCAAAGGTGGGATAAAATAGTGCCTACACATCTCACCTCTTCCAGTATGACAGAGATGGGAGCAATTGGGAGGTGGAGGAGGGCACAGGACCACTTTTGTTTTTCCTAATTCAAGCCCTTGAATCATATGAAAATTATCTGCCTGACACTGTTTTTCCTTCCAGAGACTGCATATATGAGTTGCACTAGTATTTTATGGCAGTCTAATTATATGCTCAAAAAGTTTCCCATGAAAGAATATCAACATTTTCATTTAACTCCTTCAGGCCACATAAAATACCATGGAGCAGCAAATCTGTGCTATATTAGCTTTCATCAAGTGAGAGATACAGGCATGATGTACACAGGGAGAGGGCAGACAGAAGACTCACAGGCAGCTGAAAGAGCAAGAGATTATCTATGAGACAGATCTTGCTGTTTTTATGACTTTCTCATGACTCTCCTCTTCCTGATTTGCCTCCACTTGCTCTTCATAGAGAAAAATTTCCAATCTTTTTTTTTTATCTGCCAGTAAACCCACACACCTCACCTACCTGCAGCCTACACAGTATTTCCTAGTAACACAATACAGTCACCAAAAAAAAAAAAAGAAGTTATTACTTCATCTTAGGGATAAACTTCAGGAAAAGCATGCAGAAAGATTAGGGCAAGAGCTAATGTTGATATCCTGAAAGATACTGTGATAATACCACTAGGATGCTATTTGCTTTTGCTTTTTGTTCCATGATACAATAAGACATTCCTGATTTTGAAGGTAACAGATGCCATCCAAAATAATGAATTCCCACTCTAAATTTGAAAAAATGGACCAAAACCACTCCTGGCCTATGAATGGTTCAAAGCACTTCAGAAAGCACACTGCAAATTTCTATCCACAAACAAGAACAGAGGAGAAACAGAAAATACAAAAGGCAAATATGCTATACATAAAAGATGAAATACAGACATTTCATGGGCCTTTTCCCTAGTATGGGCTGCCAATCTACCAAAGTGAACATTAACAGTCTTAGTTAAGAGAATATTTCTAGCTGAGTTAAACCTGGACAAGAGCTCTATCCCTTACACTGCACACAAGATATGACTTGGGAAGCACTGGGGGAGAACAGAGGCACTTCCAGCAGGTGCTGGGGACATGGTAAGCCTAGAGCCTATGTAGCTAGGTACCTGCACTGTCAGCAGCAGAAGCTTCTTCATTTCTAGCCTTTTAAATAGCCTTTTGGAAAGTTACGGTTCTGCTCCCCTCAGCTCAACGCAAGTAAGCCTATGGGCAGAGCACTGGTACTAGTCTCTGCAGAGACTTTTGGTATAAATTTGTTACTTAAAGATGAGAAAAACAGAAAGTAAGATAAAGGGGATATACCAAATCTTTCCACAGGCAGCCAAAATACCAGTACAAGACATCATCAGTCATATAAAACAGAAAAATCTTATCAAGTAGTCACAGGAAATCTGAAGAGAGAGATTTGTGTATCTTCAGATATGCTCTCCACTTACTTCTGACAACAGTCGCAAGACAACCCTCCCTGCAATTCCGTGCCTCAAAGAAATTACTTGTCATTACAGGAGGGTTCCAGGACTCCAGGTCCCTGAAAACTGGGGTAGATTACTGTGGGGTTATAGCTACATCATTGATTACCAGAGTCCCACTTTGCATTTCAAAAGGTGTGTTTGCTCAGACACTGTGCCATAAACCCACTCTTGGTAAGTTCAGTTTTTACCTGACTTTCCTCATGGCTTTTTCCATTTTCTAGCCTTGCCAAGGGCTTAGGCTTTCTTAGCTTTAAGTTGCCCATGTCAGGCTTTAGAGCATAGTCAGTTACTGCCTGCTCCTTATGCTGCTGGTTGTCTTGCAAAGGCAGCTGCCTTTCTCCTAAGACAGCAGCGTTGTCCAGATAATTTTCTTTGTTATCATCATCTCTGTAAGAAAAACAAAAATGAAATGCATCAGACAGGACTTCAGACACCGGTCAAAACATTATGAAGAACATCAACAAGATCTCAGCTACTCATGGTGTTTTAATTTTAATGTTAAACGTTTGTTGCCTACCTACCAAACAAATATTGCATATATTAGTAAAATGATTGTAAGAGGCTAATTTTTATTCAGAAATCACAAGCTAAACTACAGTTAGTATTATTACATATTCATTTGTGGAGACATTTAAATGAGACTAGTTTTAGAGGCACTCTTTGGCCTCAGCTCTACATTTCATATTCCCCAAATAAAACCTGGAACTGTCTTTTTCATGCAGCAGGCCTCTCCCTGTCCAATGCTTTACACTAGTTTATAATCTCACAGAAATGTTTTCACACAGAGTGATTCCTCCCTATAGTCACACCTCCCTTCTAACAGCCTTTCCTCATCTTTTTGAGGGCTTTTGTGCAGAGCAAGGAAGGTAGGCACACGAAGTAGGGTTTGAAGAACCTGAGGGATGTTTGGGTGGATGGGATAAGTATCAAATGCCATCGGTTTGGAGAAAGATTCCCCTTTATGACACCATATTCGCTGGTTTAAACAGATGCTGTTGTTCATGTATGCTCTGATAACCACTGAATCTTGAACAGATGTTTTCAATCTTTGCCTAGTCTACAAGGTGCAACCTATCCTAAGGAAACTTTGTTAGCCTTATCCACATCCAACCGATCCCACCTTAGACCTCTCTAATGCCTTCCATTGGGAACAACCCAAATGCAGGATGTGAGACTGCCTACTTAGTTTGTAGGATGAGCAGACTGGTACTATTGCTCTGAAATCCCTGGCTATTGCCTAGTTTGCAGGTGGAGCTTTGGTTGTCAGCTACATTTTTTTCCACAGAGATTCTTCAATGTGCATATCCTTGCACAGTTACAAAACTTCACTTACTACTGCTTTGTACCAGCTGCTGTACAGTAAAATATAGTGTATTAGTTTCAGAGCTCCATATGAATGAAAGTAATATGATTTGGAGTTAAAAACACAGACCATAACATATTTTCTTATAGATCGACATTTAATCCTCCTATTGTTTACAGAGATATAATACTAACACACACTTCCCAGAAATGGTAATAGCTATAGCAGGCAATACCTCAGAAATTTTACATTCTTTTGACAATAAAGGTTTCTTTCTAATGGTTTAACAGAAGTACTCTGACAGCTTTACTTGTTGCCAATGGATTTCAGACAAAATTTGCAGTAGCATACCTGGTGCTGCAACTGGCCACTTGATTTTCATGTACAGAGTCTGAATTCCTGTCACACCTTGAAAATAGATAGAAAATAAATGTTGATAAATAATTGCTGCTGCTGCAAAAATTTAGCTTTTGATAACATGACAGTGCAGCTCAAAGTATGCATAAACACATTTCACATTCTCACACCTTAGCTGAATCATTTAATGTCATAGCTTCTCAGTGATAGTCTACATGTCAGAGGAAGAAGAGGATTTGAAATGTTAAATGTACACAATTTGGCATATCTTTCTCAGCCAGCTGGAAATAATGACAACAAAGACTTCAGATGTTACCATAAAAATTACAGAAAAATTTTACATGAAATCCTGAGTTTTGATTGCTTATATAATATACTTCACATTCAAAAAAGAATTAGAAACAACAATTAGCTAAGGCTTTTTTTTCTCTTAGACTCACAAAAATATTAACAACAGTACAGCAGTCATTCTTTCAGCAGCAGGGAAAGGAATCCCCAAATAAATTACAAAGTGACCATTAGTCAAAAGTGAACTATCAGAATTTTTTAAAATACATGAAGAATCATAATCAATTCAATCCCACTGTGTAAAAAACAGCTAAATTATCACAGGATTACATAATCAAAAAGACAAGTCTGGATAAATATGCAAAACGCCAGTGTTGAACACTATACTGTGCAGTCTTGCTTAATTTTGCAGAATGATGCTGCTGCAAAGCCCAAGATCAATTTTTCTTCGAACAAACAAACATACACTCCCAACAAATATGTACATACCCTTCCTGGGTATGATTTCTGGGAAAGAGTCAGGGCCCTCTCCTCACCCTCAGTTCATACTCACAGGGCACAGACACTGAGTAGGCCTGGAGCACTTGAAGTTTGCTGGCAGAGGAATCTCTTCATTACGTGGGAAGCAGCCTGTACTTCTGCTGACTTGTCAAATTTTTAGAAGAGCTGCCCGGCTTAGGACAGAGCTCATTAAGTGATAAATTCATAGCTCTGCATTGCAATTTGACGGCAAGGATTTAATATATTCCTCTTTCCCACCAGTCTTCTGCCAGTATCTTTACCAAAAGCCAGACTGCTGCAGAAATTATTTAAAGGGATACCAAGTGTTTACACTTCCTGAATACATCAGCATTTGTGTGAAAGCATTCGCTGCATGCATCTGGAATGTATACCTACAATTGCAGGTTCCCCCTAGTCACATAATATTCCTGCAATGGGTGCAGTTCTCCCTGCAAGGCAAACCAGGCTGACAGACAGAAGACAGAGCTTGATGCACACAGTGAATAAATTCACTGTAGAAATTCAGCTTTTTTTGCCTCTGGATGTCTGTCACACCTTCTCCTCTGATCACTCGCAAATGACCTTATGGGTCTGTGAGATGAGCAAGGCATGAGGACAGGATGTAATGGGGAATATGAATATTCTCTAGTATGAAGAGGGAAGCCCAGTAGAAAAGGAGCCAGGCACCTGGATGGAAACTTTCGGCAAGGAGAAAATATAGAAAGGAAATGCACAGTGAGGAGACAGTGCCAAGGACAGCTGGATGGACAGAACTCCCAGCACAGACCCAAGAGCAGGGTGATTATGCCACCAGGTGTGCCATGCACCGTGTACTAAGCCACAGGCAACAAAGGCCAGGGACCCCCAATGGGGCCCACTCTCCCTCCCACGTGTGACACAAGAGAAGGTGGGAGGGAACACTTCCAACACCAGTTTCACTCACCCCCTCCTGTCACCAGTCAGCACACTCAGAAGTCTTCACTCACAGAAGGCCATTTTGGCAACTGGGAACACTCTCTGGAAGTACAGTGGGTGACTGAGCACAGGTCCATCGGCCAAGGCTATGTGTGCAAATTTGGGTGCACACACCTTAACCAGGGGAAGTGCCCTCGGCGGTCACCTTCCCTCATCTGGCTGTAATAAGGGTGATCTGGAGAAGCGCAAAGCCTAACTCGGCATGCAGTAACTGGTTAAAGTTATAAATCAAGACAGGTTATAAATACTCTAAGTGAGCACAATAAGCTGTATTTAAGTAACAAGATAGCAGTAGATACGTAAGATAAGCAATGGTGAATCACAGAAGACAGTGACCATCATGCAATGAAAAAGACTATGAGGCAGTTCAGAAGCACAAAATCTGAAAGGGTGAATAGACTTTTTTCTCTCTCCAAGAATAAACATTAACCAAGGAAACTCACTCGCACAAGATGCTGCTTGAAGCTAAGATCATAGCAGAACTTTTAAAAGATGAATTCACGATATAATAAAAATATCCACCATGAAAGCACAGTGTTTTTACATTGGTTTCTTTCAGAAATGCAGCTTATGTGTTCATGCCACTTGTCTGTACATACAAACACACATGCTCACACTCATCTCTTCCCACTTGTAAATCTCATTGCCCAACTTCAGCTGCATTTAACAGCTAGAGGGATACTCAAGAATTTGGTAAGTCTTGTGAAAGCTTGTGGCCATGCAGCAGAGAGAGTTCCGACCAACAGAAAAACTGCAGCAGCATCAAACTCTTTCCTAAAAAATCAGAGTATACACCAGAACAGCTTTAAGTCATAAATTCATATGGGTTGAAGCTTAGAATGGGCATGAAATATGCCTTTTGACATATGGGATGGGATCCCAGTCTAGACAGACTGCTGCTCTGACTCTCTATAGCAATGCCTCTGTACATTTCTTCCAGAGAACTCTGTTTTAGTGGGATTGGCTTTTTATTTTTCCATTTTCACCTTTCCATAGGAGCCATTTCAGTACAGCTGGAAAACTGCTTCCTTTTGCAGATTTGAGCTTTAAGATGTTCATATCAACTACTTCTCCACCTGGCTGCACGCATGGCTTGCTGGGAGCATAGCAGCCCCAGGCACTTGCTTTATGTGGAGAAATGTTCCTGAAAGTATTGTTTCAGTGATTTTATGTCATTCAGGAAGCCCTGATTTTTTCCTTTGCCACAAGGAAAGACAAAATGTCAATGGGGATGTCTAAATTGCACGGCAAGCTCCCTCTTTATTCTGTTAAACAGAAGTAACCTACTTTCAGAGATGGCTAGCACAAACAATTAGTGCTGAAATCAGTAAGAATTATGTATCCTCAGCAGTTCTCAAAACAGGCTTTTTGGGGAGGCTTTAAAACAGGATTTAGGGAAACCAACTCTGGAAACCAGGTTTGTTCATTTGGACAATGATTTTCAGATGATGTTGTTCGCTTGCTTTGTTTTCTAAAAGCATGTTACTACTTCTGTGTTTGGGAAAATAAGATTAAAAATCAAAGCCCCTGAAACAAAACCAACAACAGCTTAAATGAGGGAGATTGAGCCTGCAGGCAGTTCCTAGCCCAGCTCTGCCACGCTGCTGCCTCTCACTCCACACAGCACGGACTGCACCCCTCTCCTCCTCCCTTTTACCAGGGCAGTACTGATGCTTCGCAGTCAGCTTTTCTGCCATCCTAGCCCTTATCATAACGTCACACGAAGCACCACAGAGCAAAGCTATCACCTTCAGGTTCTAGAAAACCTCAAGAGTGAGGCAGGCACCAGGCCACACCAGGGGAACATGGAAACAATGGGTGTATTTAGGGACAGAGCAAAGGAAAGGAGACAAAAATATGAAAAATGTACTATCTGAAATCTGGCTATTCTTCTGTGAAGGAGGAGCATCCCAGAATTTCACATACCACAATTAATCACTTAACTTACAGGTACACAAAAAAAATAATTTAAAATGACTTACTGATTTAACTACCTCCTGTCAAATCTTTCCGTATTTACCACAATCACACAGAAAGAGGGACTAATTTAAAATATCAACTAAAGTAAGGCAGGAATATAGGAGAGATTAATTATTTGGATCCCTAAGAAATATTACTTATATTTTCCCATAGTGATTTTGACAATACATTGGGATGGCTCAGACCAAATTACAACTTGGCCTGCTTTTCAGAGTGTATTCTCTCCCCACAACACTTAGGCAAACACATCACAGTCCAGGTAGGGTTTTTTAAACTATGGGTGTTTTAGCAGTGTAGAACTCACCTAATATACAAACAAATCTATAAATCATCTCCTTCCTGAGAAACTGCTTGGCACATTACTGCTGAAGAGTCTTCCCTAAAAGCTTTTGAAACAATCAGAAGCATGCAAAATAATGAGAGAGAGAATACGTAAACTGAAACATTTTAGACTGAAATAAAAAAAAGACCATTTCATTTGTAATCCTTCCTAAACTCTTCACCTTTCTAACTTTCTAATGTCCTGTTTTGTTGTCTCTCTAAAACAACAACAAAATCAACAGACATATTCTTATGATCATGATATAGATGAAAACCCTTTCAATGAGATTATGGAATTGATTACAAAGAAACAATGTATTTGGTGCTTGGTCCATCTAAATAATGCATGATTATTTTTTCAAAATATTTGCAAAGAATTCTTTTTCTTACTAATGTATGCAGGAAGTACAGAGCATGTGTTCAGACATACTTGAGTTTGTTAAGATCATCAGTACCAGAAACGAGCAATATATTCACAGGAGATTTATCCTACACTGAAGTCATGCACTTAAATGTGTGTGATGTGCATCATATTTATATCCTCCTAGAAAGGTATTTCATTGCTAAATGGTCAAAAAAAATGTAAAGGCAGCTGTTTTATGCAATACTTTCCATATTCTCAATAATAAAATTAGATTACAGAAAACTGAATTAAAACATATGACAGAAAGCTTGGGACTTCTCACATAGTACTTACAATTATTCTCTACAGTAGCTAAACTCAGCATTCTTATTTAAAAATAAGGCACATCTTTAAAGTGTTCACTTACTCTGCTAAAGCTGTGGTGTTGAAGGAATTATCCTGAATGCTGAAACAGAAACAAGAAAACATCAGACAAGTCAGCAAAGCAGGCAGGCTCCCTGTATCCTTCTCAGTTGTAAGAACACATGCACAAACATGGCATTGCAAGGCAAGTCTCTGTGTGTTAGCTCTACATGCACGACTGTACCTTCGGCTGCTCTGCACATGCTCATAATCAAGGAACCATAGGGATTAGCCCTACAACACTCACAAAGCCCATCCAGCAGTGCTTTGAATTAATACGGCGATGCAGGTAGTCCGTGAGGCTCAGAAAAGGATCATATTCTCTTGTAACTGTAACACTGCTGCTAATATAGTCTTAGGTTTACAAACAAGTATTCAGCATTCTGTCCTTTAAATGCCTGTTCTACGTAATTGGCTCATCAAACACAATGTTGTTTTTATTACTTAAATAGGGCTGCTCAGCTAAGATCTCTGGATGTTTTTTCTTCATGTTTGGTGGTCTCTTACATGCTCAGCTTGTGGCCAGACCCCAGGGGAAGCTATGAAAAAATAATCTAGTAGAAAGGACAGTTCAAGTAGCAAAAGGCTATTAAGCAAACCACAAGCAATAGACGAAACCATTCCTATGAAAGGAATAGGCTGCTGCCCTGCTGCAGCAAAATGTTTCAGACCTGATGTAATATATTCACTGAGGGTCAACTCAGGATACAGTAAACGGCTGGTTTTGAGGCAGCAGTGGAATTCCCCCTCAAACAACACCTCTCAAAGCCAGTAAATACACTCTTGGATCACACTGAAATCTTAGAGCAGCACAAAACAAACAAAATCCATTCTCACTGATACATATCAAAACTGGATTATTATTTTTTTGTTGTTGTTTTTGCTTGGGAGGAAGCAGAGAAGGCAGTGCAGACAACAGCGTCTTATGAGCACTCCTGTTTGTGACAATGGCACCTCACAGACGCCAGCAGCAAGCAGAGCAGGGATACAGAGAGGTACAGCGTCCCCCTCCCTGCAGCAGCTCGTGTTGCTGCATGGTATCGACACATTCCCCAGGTGGCAGCAGCAGGCAGGGGCCACAGACGTGACAATTTCCCTTCTCTCACCAACAGCGCTGGCAGTGCATCTTTTCTTCATCTCTTCCCAGCCTTCCTACCTGCTTGCACAGACTATTTGCTCTTTTCTTTCCTGTATTTGTATATGTATCAATTCATATCACGGCACAAATTATCTGGGGATCAGAACATTGCAGCCAGTCTCTAGGGACTTCTGCCCTACAAAGAAACAGGTTTTGTGAGAGAAGGGTAAACAGAAAAACCAAGTTTAATAATTAGCATTTATAACTTGCCCTAGACAAAGAAGTTCAATTTTTCTCCTCCTGTTTCTAGCTATTCGGGTCTGACTGTACAGATCTAAATTTATTTTTCTGTTTTTCTATTTACAGGACAGCACCTGAACAAAAGGTATGCTTCTAGCTGTTGTGGCAATCAAAAACTCAGTTTGCATGCTAAAAAAAAAAAAAAGTGGAGGGCAACTAAAAAATCTTAAATTACTTTTATAAATATACTTCAGAATCTGTAAATGCTTGGCTCTTGATTTTAAATGCTGAGGCTAACTTTACAGCTAGCATTTCAAGTGTGCAACGGAGGAATCACAGCTTTTTATCACAAAATCAGACTGACAAGCATCACAGCTTGATTAGAGCAGAGCTTAAAGAGACACTACATTTTTATCCCTACTCTCCTTCCTACACATGCACAAGAAGGAGAATGAAAACAAGGATTTTATAAACATAACTTCTCCATTTCTAACTGTAAAGTTAAGGTCAAATTCTCTGCTAATTCACTCCCTGTGCAAACATACTGCAGTGCTTTCTTGTTATTACTAATAACAGAACATGACTGAAGACCGGTTTGTGAAATAGGGAGGCTTTGGACGGAGACCAACTTTAAAATGTCACCTCTTACATCGTTTGTATGAACTTCAGTGCTAAACAGCTGTTGCTAAATCTCTTCTAGGCAAGCACTTTAAATTTATTTCAGGTCACTAACAAACTTCCATTTGTTTTAAAGATGGTGCTTGACCAGTGTTATGGGATAGTCTCTTTTTGCAAGGTTGTGAAATCATCTCGGGGGGAAAACAAACAAACAAACAAACAAGATTTCACATAAAACAGAGTAACATCAATAAATCAAAAAAATAAAGGCCGGCTAAAACCAGGATCCTGTTTCAGAGCTAATCTTCCAACCAGACAGATGAAGCCATCCTACTCCTGGGGGAGCCCAAGGGAGCAACTATTGCAGACTCACAATAACTTCACCTCTTTTCTTTTACTCCGAGAAGGAATGAATTTCTCTTTAAGGGGAAACACTTATTTCACCAGTGATGTTGGCTTGGCCC
Organism: Cygnus olor; assembly: GCF_009769625.2. Taxonomy (NCBI): domain Eukaryota; kingdom Metazoa; phylum Chordata; class Aves; order Anseriformes; family Anatidae; genus Cygnus; species Cygnus olor. The sequence goes on from NC_049175.1 coordinate 9,402,702, forward strand.
TATTGGCTAACCCCACTTCCTTTCATGTGCTTCCCATCCACATGCTCTGGGCGAGACCAGAACACGACGAGTCAGGTGCGGCAAAGCCAGAGATGCTCAAACCTGCATCTTTTTTGCCTCTAAGCTCCAAGCACAACCTCCTCATTTTCAGTAATGAAGTTAAAGTCAATCAGGCTTGAAATGCTATAAAACATCACTCTTCAACATACTGAAATTTGCAGTGCCTGGTATATTTTGTCACCACTTTCACATGATGTGTCTGGTCTCTTATCATCCTGATGAAAATAATGCTACACCCGTATGTGAAGTGAGCATTGGACTATGCCACTGAAGAGCAAGTATACTTTTAAGGACATTATATTTTGAAGTCATTAAAATACACCTTTTTATTCTCAAAATAAAGGATTTTAAATCAGTTTTTCCTTTCTTATGTCTAGTGGTTTAAAGGATTTATATTTTTCCAATATCCTAACTATGGAAAGAAAATTTCTTCTTTAAAAGCTTCCTATTTTATATCCAGTTTTGTTTTCACCCTCTTTTGCCAAAAGTTGATCAAGCCAACATAAATATCACATGCCAGCTCTCAGCTAACAATAAATATAGAGGACTCCAAAGCAAACATCTACCTATATTCTGGAGATATCGGGATTCAGAAATACGTTGCTGTTCACTTCTTAAAATTTTAGTAAAATATTGTCTTTTTATGGTTGACAAATAGATTGGCATAGAAATTTCATTATTTTTTTGGTTTGTATCATCAAGAGAATTACTGCCAGCTCAGGAGAAAGGCTGAGGTGGGACCCAGTTTAGCCTCTAGCTCAGTTTTGCATGTAATAGACATATGCACAATATAGATGGTACATTCATAAACTCCGAACAACATTAGTTGGCACTATAAACATATCAGCCAGTGAATGCTATACAAAGACGGTATGGTCTATTTGCAGAAGACTTCAAAAGAAGAGAGAGGTAGCGAGACAATTCAGATGTGATCATACAGGCAGAGGCCAGACTGTAATTTATGTGCAAGTAGTAGTTCTGGCTTCAGGAGTACAGAAGAAAGCCCAATGATCAAGATCAAAAGGCCAGACAAAAAGGAGGAATGGTAAAACCTGTCAAGCTGCAGTTGTCTGAATGGTCACCCACCTGCAGACTTCCTGGAAGTTCGGTTACACCGAACAACAGAACCTTAGCCACAATTTCCAGACTTTGCCCATCTGAGTAAATGACTATATTCTCCTACAGGGATTTCTGACTCAAGTAAACGACGAGGCTTTTCAATTTTAACCACAGAATAATGAAGAATTTGTATTGGGAAATAACCTGTATGTTTAGAGGGAGAATTACTTATTTGCAAAGAACTCTAATCTCTCAAAGGTTCTGGTAAAGTTAGAATTTGTGCATTTAATATCTACTATCTGCTAATGACAAATTCATTGCAATCCTACAGGGTGTGATTAACATTTATTGCAAGACTGTGTTCTTTACTATTATTTGTTATTCCACAGAGTCCAAAGTGCTTGTGCGGAAATGGCTGCATCAAAGGCAATTACATTTTGCACTACGGTTAGGCCATACAAGGGAGCTGCACTAGACGCTACGGAGGGACACGAGAGACACGGTACAACACGCTGCACATGATGAGGAGGCCAAGGCAGCTCCCTCCTGTCTGGGAAGATGTTACTCATGTTCCACTACCCAAATAAAGGGAAAGTTGGAATGAGCTCTCCCCTGCTGCCTCTCCGGGTTAAGTCAAGCCATCCCTGCCAGAACCAGCTGAGCTCAGAGACTCATAAAAATATTGAGCAAATTTGTTTGCCTTGGAGTATGTGTGCTCCTGCCAAGTAGCAATACCCTGAAGTGCTCCAACAGTCCATCATCTCCCTCTCAGACTGTACCAACACAGAGATACACTCAATCTTACCTGTGCACACACAAACTACATATGCTTTTATGAACAAAATACATTCACACTCACCAAACAGCAGATTAAATATGTTTGCTTGTCAGGTCACACTGCTGCTTCTGAGGTCACAGTTATGACAGAACACTTTCATTTAAGCAGAAAACAAACTGATGGACTCTGCAGTCACTCATCTCCACCTTCAGCATGTCTGTTCTCTTCCAACACACAGGGATTTTTTATGGGATAAGAGCAGGGATCATTCTGCAGGAAATGTTAGCACTGTGGATCATTCCAGTGCTCTGCCCTTTCTTCATGAGGGATCCTGCAGGATATTTTTGCTACTCTCCAATCAGTAAGGCATAAACCAAGGAACTGCCGTGTGAGAGAGAAGCCATATGCTTCTTTCCTGTAGTGATAAATACTGAACGATAAATTCAAGCAGCTGAAAATATTCATGTGTTCACTGACTTGCTTGCTTGACATGCTGTCTGCCTTTTTACGGGTGACATTCTCAGAGACATCAGAAAACATCTTAAGACAAATTAAACTAAAATACAGCAATTACATGTAGGAGCCGGTTTGTGAGCGCTCAGTCCAGTTTCTCTATCTTTGATTCTCCCAGTGACCTAATTAGGACATCATCTGAGTTAATGGACCTGGGGGAAAAAAGCATTCAGCTGATCTTGCTGTATGTCTTAAAATGCATAGACATGCTCACACACGAAGAGACTCAAGCAGAGCGTAGGTGCAGACACAGTTGTTGTCATCCATTCCAGGGCAATTCTATAAAGCATATATATGTTGGATTCGATAGTTTTGTGTAACTGCACAGACTTTCAGGGTTAACATTTTCTGAAGATGAGTTAGTGAGCAATTAAACTGCACATACGTCCTTGCTCAAACCTTCTAAGCACTGGGCCTGTAAGTCCCATACACACTTCATAGTACATCCAAGTTTGTACTGGGGGAGGTATGTCTACCCTGTAGTCCAAAATACACAGCCCCACACCAGTCAAATCCCTAGCCTTTCAAAGGGAAAAATATCATGGAAATGCATAATTTTATGCAGACTGGAAATTCTGATTTGTGAACCACTTCATTCCCATTGCTTAGGTTACATTTCTGTTGCTCTGGTGCATACGTCTGCTGTGCTACTGGTGCCCTGGTTAGTTAGCATAAGCAAACTTCATACGGGTCTGCAGACTTGAGTAAGTGTGCTAAGTTATTTTGTTTTGGAAATACAGATTTGTACCTCAAAGCCTGTTATTAAAGAACAAGCTGCTTTATGAAGTCCAGTCATCTCTGTTGAAAATTGTCATGCAGAGATGCCCAAGTATCATTATCCAGCATGCACTAGGCTGCCTGACAAACTCAACTGTACCAGTCAAACTGGTGCTGGTGTCTGAGCCATTACAGACACTAACACTTGCTTGAATGCAGTCATCCACTGCAGGTAATTTGGTATTGCCACAGATGACAAAACAATTTCCAGCAGGCTTACACCAACATTGGGCTAGACTCAACAGAGCACTAATTCAAAATCAAGTTTGTCTTCTGAGCATCCCAGACTGATTACTTTAGAGAAACACACTACTTTTCCCTAGAAAACACTGGAAAACGTTTATATTATTACTATTACATAGAGTATGAACACCAAAATTAAGGAAAGTTCCATAGCTTATGTTATTTCATCTGTTCACGTACAACAGCCTTACACAACACCAAAAAGACCTAGTCAGAAATAGAAAATAGTTCTGGAATTCAGTCTCAAAATTCAAGAATGTCCTTTTCTTTCTAAGAGTACAAATCTTGCTGAACAATTTGAATGTGATCGTATAGGTAGAGGCCAGACTGTAATTCATGTGCAAGAAAGCCAAACTAAAGTTAATGTGCATAGTGTTCCTAGCATTTTCCAGTACAGAATTAAATGGAAAGGTGAACTTCAGCTCAACCTTATTTTCAAAAGGCGGAGCATTTGGAAGTAAATGGAATAGCAAGCAAACTGCTGCTCGTACCTTCAAGAAACATTAAAGCCTTTTTCTGTTAGGTCTTTGCATCTGTAGACACATGGAGCCACCCAGTCAGTTTGGTTCAAGTTAAGCCCAGACATGACAAAGATATGCAATGTATGTATGAAGGTGCCCTCATGACTCTTTTCTGTCTCTTCAGGGGATGACAGTGGCCATTTAGAATAAGGCTGACTATGCTGGGCAATCTACTTTTTTTCCTGAAAGGAAAAAATAAGCAAGAAAGTATACACATGCTTTTACTCAGAGCTCTTCCTCATTTACTTGTGAGGTGCTTTGCAAACCACTAACTCCCGCCTAACTAACACAGTAGTAACACTTGACTTTGCTTCACCTGCAGCTTTATCCTTCCAAAAGTGCGTGAGCCAGAATGATAGAAATGAAATCTAAACCAGTGCAGAAATCACATAAGAATATTAACTTAAAACAAGCACTACTTGATGCCAGAGCTTATTCTCAGTGACATATAGGCAAAATCTCTTAAATTAGAATTATCAAAGAGCTTCATTATCATTAATAACATGTTTTTCAAGGCTTGGCCCTCTCCCCCAGCATGCACTGTGCACCACATGACAACTGCTGACTGGTCCTGGCGATGTCTGAGGGACAGTTCGGATAACATTAAAAACAGACTCACACTCAGTCCTCCCTAAGCCCCTTTCAAGTTTACAAAACACGAGTGTGTGCACTTCTACCACTCGGTTACAAGGAAACACCAACAGGCGGCTCTCTGAGGGCCAGGCAGGTGTACTGGTGGTCCACACAGAGCCACGCTAGTTTACACCACCTGAGGATGCTGCACAAGTACTTATAGCCCAGCACATACAATCCATTTGATATGATATGCCTCATCAATTGGTATAATACAAATATTTATACGTCCTTTTCTAAATTCACTGCATGTGCTGCATAAATCTAAAAGCAAGATATATCCAACTTCTCACAGGCACCTTTGGAGCCACCCTCCTTCCCCTGTCTAGATGTCAATTCTGCACAATATTTCTTCCCAGCCATCTTACCTCTCATTGAGAGGAAAAGCTACTCATGTGGCTAGGAATTTTGGGCAGGGAGAAAAGACAGAAGAGAGAATAATCTGGCTGGCAAAAGGAAAGAAACTGATATTGGAGGAAATAAAAGGACAGCATGAAAGAAACAGCACATACGAAACAAGCAACATGAGCAAAGAATCACAACATAAAATGCAGTTGTGATAGGCAGATGGGGGAGATCCCTTCCTTTAGTTATGGGCATTAGCTCATCTAGTTTTGTAGCCCCAGTTGCTCATTCTCATTTCCATTATGAAACATGCATGGTAGTGAATCCCACCTTTTTTCTTTTTTTTTTTTCAAGTTGTTTTTCTGATTTTCTATTCACTCTAATGTATAGTCAATGACATTTGAAAACTGCTGATTCAGACAATTAACTTTCTCAATATCATGATCCACTGACATCAGAAAAATCTCATCAGTTATGGCATATTCGTCTGCACTTGTATTTCACCAAAAAGCCGTGAATAAGCCAGTCAACATTAGCAGTCACAGTCAGTGGTCAACTCTTGCTCAGCTTCTACCTAGCTGTTTTAATTTCTTCTCATAACAAGTAGTCCTCTTTTATTCAGCTTCTATTTCTATCCAGGCTCCCAATCTGTGCTAGTATCCTACCACCTACTATTTTAATTTCCCTAAAGGATGATGTATCACTCCTCAGCACAGATAAAAGTTTGCTTTTCAGAAGTTTCAGAAAGTGTTTTAACTCATGCGTTTAACTCTATACTCCACCCCCCTCCCCATTAAGGACATATATATTTTAGGTTAAGGGAAAGACAGAGAAAATTCTATTTTACCTGAACATATATTCTCAGCAGATTATGTCTTTCAACATAGTAGAACTGGTGGGACAAGACAGCACTCTACAGAAATTAAATAATATAATCCTGTAACATAATATTCAGCTTTGTAGCATAAAGCCAGAACCCTACAGAAAACGTAAATAAAAGGCACAGAGATGTCTTATACGTATGTCCAAATTTACCTTCTCATTACTTAAAAGCCTTTCCTTTTGTATGATGGCTGTTTGGGGAAAAGATAAACCTGTTGCAGGCACTGAAACATAAGAAACACAGGACCTAATTTCAATACAAAACTGAGGAAATATCCACATAACTACATGCCATCTGCATTCTGCTTTTTACCGTCCCGCCACACCGCATATTGCTTAAGAGTGTGTGCTTTTATCTTGCGAGCTGGCTTGGCTCCCTTGCCATGCAAGAAGTATCCTGAGATAGCAGTGAGCTCAAGCATGTCTGCAGACATGCCCCGTGCAAGAGCCTCTGGTACATGTCCATTTCTCAGGTAGCAGACCTTCCTGCTCTCTTACCAAGACGTGAATTTTGACATAGCTGGTCCGCAGGCGATCTGTCACCCTGGGCACCACTCAAAGGTCTTTACGATAGCCCACAGCTTCCAATCTTGAGGGCAGGTCCTCTTCCAAGGATCAAGACAAATCTTAACCAGACTCTGCAGAAGCCGACTTTTCATTCTGACTTAGACTACCTCACAGAGGTCTCCAGAATTACTTCACTGAACTGATATAAGCACACACAGTGGACACCAGTCAGTCCTTTGGTTATAAAACATGTCCCTCGTGCTCTTTTTCAGTTGGTTATTTGTTTTAACGTGTTCTCATCCAAGGTTAGCAACAGCTTTTAAGGCGCAGAAAGAACTTGCAAGTGAGATTTTTTTCTGGAATGACCTTGTGCAGCTTTACAACTGATGACACTGAACAAATGACCACTTCTCATACAAAGTTGGCCTCTACGAAAACTATTCGTGACTCAAGTATTTCCTGTATAGATCTGCAGAAATGAAGCAGAAGCATATGGGAAAGACATTTGTACTGACAGCAGCTTTACCATTTTTGCTATCTATTGCAACAGTTTTGTTACAAAACGGCAGTGAAAATTGTTTTTCTCTTTGGAGGCATTTGAATTCTTTGTTGTAAAGCACATTGAGTGCTCTTCATGACATCATCACATTTTCTAACTCGAATTGTTTGTCCCCAGACCTCTTTGATAAATTAGAGAAAATTGGTTTTGGTTTTAGGTTATTCAAAAATAAGAAAGATGTTTTCATTCTAATTTTAGTAATATTTTTCATCTAGCAACCATGCAGCACCAATCATAAAGACACCAGTCATGGAAGAAAGCCTTATTTCTAGGTGAGCTATCCATTTTGGAGAGAATCAGAGATTTCAGAAAAATTCCCAAAAGCAGAACCAGTGGAAAAAAAAAATCCTTGAAACCTCATCTGTAATATCTATTTTCTTTCTGTAATGATTGCATGGAAACATAGTCTTGTCTTTACATTAACAAAAGTGCTGACAGTATTTTTTAAAAAACAGCAATGAATATTGCAGTCTAAATGTAGGCATGTTCACGAACATTCAAAGCTACAGTAACTCCCCTCTCTTTTCTGATGCTTGGAGAACTACAGCCTACACTTTTTAGCCCAAATCCAGTCTCCAAAACCCACATTTAAGCACCTACACAGTTTCAGACTAATTTTGGTAGCCACCAAGCTGAAAACATTTGGCCAATACATATTATGCTAAATTTATTTCTAGAATGATGGTTGTAAGGGCTCTGTGATTATGCCTAACACCACAGCTGTGTTGATGCACATTTACTACAAATATAGAAAAAAAGAAAAAAAAGGAAAAAAAACAACATCCAAACCCAGCTTCAACAGTTATTAAGCCATCAACTCAGTTACCATCTCAGGTTTTGTCCCCCCTTCACATTTGTTTGAACTGTTCTCCACAGACCATCTCCATCCTGTATAACTATCCCAAAGCTCCCACGCCAGCTGCTGTGGGTGGCTTACAGGCTCATGTAAGCCAAGATAACTATTAACATCTCAAATTAACCCCCACAGAAATGGTGCAAATCCCAGACTGATGGTGAGGCCCCTTACTTGCTCATCTCTCTCTTCAACCTGACACCTGGCACATATTTCATTGCTTGTTTTATGCAGCCAGCGACTCAGTGGTTGAAAGAATGAGCCAAACAATGACATTGTAAACTGACCAATGTAAAAATGTATTCAGATAGGGAGGGCATCACACAGAGTAGGGAAAAAACATTCTCCAAAGCAGTAATATTTCTTAATACAGCATTACTCATAGCTATGTGGGGAAATAGGAAAACCAGATAATCTATAGCTAGAAAAAACTGAGCATGACTCAATTCAAGTGACTCATGGTTGTGACTAACCTGTTTAATAGCTCTCTTTTTAAAAGTCAGCCTTTAAATCATTTCTGCGTGTTTGTTCTCAATTGTCTTGCATTCCATAATCTTGAAATGATTACCAAAGCAGAATCACGGTGTAAATCTAAGCAAATAAATGGAGCTTGAAGTTTTAAATAAAATATCTAGAAAGTTAGCATTAGGAAAGTTTTTTTGTTTGTTTTGTTTTTTTCTAGAATCTAGCAGAATCTAAAAGAAATAAAAAAGACTTATTTCTTAGTCAAGCATAAGGCAAATACAACTGAACACCAGACTAGAGGGATGCAGAGCTGAGTCATCCTGCTATCAAGTGCCTGCACCCTGCCTGCAGGTGCTCTACAACTCCCTGCTCAACCACATTATAGTTTTGCATAGAGAATTTCAAGCAGAATAAAAAAGTAGCTGAGTCCTCTCTTAGAAACAAATGCAGCTGCGGTTAGGAACAGCTATGCTTTTAGGGAGAGCTTGAGGAACAGCCATCTTCTGGCAAAAAGCATTTTGCATTTTTAAACTATTAGGGATGTTAAATCCATAAAAGAAATGAAAGTTTAGTATTCATTCATTATTAGCCCACTCTCTTCAATACAGGGTAAATATTCCTTCTCATACACCATTAAGATGAATTCCCAGTACTTAAAAAGTTCATAAAACCATAACTACTCTTTGCATCTGCGACGTACAGTAGGCAAATAAATTTATTGCTAGTTCATTTTTGCAAATAGTCATGGGGCAAAGTCAAACAGCAAAAAGGCAGAAGAAAAGGAACCAAATGAAACCCCTTCTCCCAGTGCATGACCAGAATAAGCTTTTTAATTTCAATTCTTACCACAAAGTGTCCTGTCACCCCAATGATCCACCACTACACATTTCAGTTCATCAGCTGAAATCAGCTAAAGAGATATACTGAAACTGCCCGTTATATGGTGCTTTAATTCATCTGCTGTTCTGCTCTGTCACTATGTGAATATATAGAGGTACCATGTTTCAAAATTACACTTACGTCTAAAACTACACATATAATAAATCATCCATGTAACATTTCCCAAGAGTCTCTAAGCAGGTTTATCTGACATTGCCACTAATGGAAAAGAGGATTAATGGGCTTTATTATTATTTACTGCTCTCTCCTTGACTGTATAAAATCCAGTTGCTTCAACCAGGTTGTTGCCAAAGGCCTTGATATGAATACCTACTTACAGCCTTAGGTGGGGAAGCGAGAGAAAGAGGACAAAAGGTTTGTGCTGTCACTTGGGGGCTTAGGCAGTAACCAAGGATATACTTAATTTAATCCATACTGTAGGAAGCATTTGATTGATTAACAGCTGAGGCAGTCTAGTCAAGCATCTCTCTGCTCTCTGGGAGAAAGTTTCCAGGTCATTACTCAGAAAAATATTTACTTCTTTGCGCCGGTGAACTCCTGAGTTTCCTAGCTATCCTCAGCATCCTTTCTTCCCTGCTTGTGCACTGCACACTTTACAAAAAATGATGAAATGCTTCTTACTCAAGTCTGAGAAACTGACTGTAATTAATGCATCAGGCATTGTGAGAAATCATATATTAAAAGGTTAAGGAGTTTTATGTTATGCATCCAAGCTGCAGAGGCTCTGCAAGTAAGTATGCCAATGCACTTACCCAAACACCTTTTAGCTCACAGCAAAATAAGACTATGAAGCATTTCCTCAGTTATTTTAGGAGGTGGTCATTTCATTTTCTGGGAAGAATTACATTACGCAAAAAATATATTATGCAACTCTACATTTCATTAATATTTTGTTTGTTGGCAGAAACCTGTTCCAAATTTCACAATCCATTAAGAATGTAGGGAATGATGCCCGTGAAAAGGGTGAGTCACAACACTGCTGCCACTCAAAATGAATAATCATCAACTTTTTTCATAATGTCCTCTGATCTGTGCAAAAATAACTTCCCTATTTAATAAGATAACTGAGAAAGTGTAAAACCGGAAGCATGTGCCTCAAATTTAGTCTAGAAAAATTGTGACATTGTCCCATATTGATGATATTGATGAACAGTAGTCTTTACTTTGTTGGCCTCTTTTTTTTTTTTTTTGGTCTAAATGCAACATCACGTAACTGATTATACCAGTTGTAAATATATAAACACCATCATCTGCATAACTCAAAGGTCAATAGTAAGCTGCGCTGTTACCTCTTTACAGCCCTATAAAAACAGGGCTCAGGTATCTTAAAAATTGTAACACTTGCTACCTGATGACCTAAACTAAAAATTTTAAGGAACGAATCTCAAAACTTTGCATTTATAGGCAGACCTCCAGTTTTTCCCCATGAGCAAAAAGGACACAAGTAACAAGTCTGCTTGCAACTTGAGACCATTGCCATTGTTATAAAGTGTCATTATAGCACTGATGTAGACAGCACAATCCATGCCTTAGTGCAGAACTGCTATCTAAGCCCTGGAACGTCCTAGGAATCTTAAGAATCACATAGTCCCCACAACTCAAACCATCAGTTAGCCATCTATGTTTCTATATATATTTCCACAGTATGCAGTTTTCAGAATAATTTTTGCTACTGCTGAGATCAACATGACACTTTCCTCAGCAGGAAGAAGTCACCCACTTGTAAGATTAAAAACCACCACACAATTTCAGGAACCCGAAAGCCTGTCATTAGTCTAGTAAGACATTCTTATAAATATTTCAGATGCAGACACAGCCATCATCTACATAACATACCTTCCTACTAGCATTCACACAAATGTAAATTAGAAATATATCAGCACTATTTGAAAGGAGCTTCATATTATTTACTTTGAAACATGGCTTTAACATGATTTTGCTAAATTCTTAGTTTGAATATGAGTTTGGATATTGCTTTCCAATGGCTACCCAAAATAAGATGAAAACTGAAAAAGATTTGGAGCCGTACACAAAGAGATAAACAAAGTATTGTTGCTTCCTTAAAAGTCAGTCTAACAGAAGTCCAATGTTTCTGATTGCCAAGCTAGCGTTTTAAAGATGAGTATACCTTGCAAGAATATAACCAACGACAAAAATAAATGGAATTCAGTAGCATGAAAAACTTCTTCTTTTTAATCTCAGGATTACAATATTCTCGCAGATGAATATCAGTTTTCATTTGATAGGATTAGCTGAGGTCTGCCACATTGCAAAGTTTCCTAAAGATGGTCTGTAGCCTTTCTAGTGACCAGTTTTTAGGACTCATTCACAACTCGCCATTATCAAATTCCAATCTGTCATGTGAACCATGTCTTAAGGCAAGCTTTTGATCTACATAAAATAAACTACATATAAGCTAATTGGTTATGTGCTGGCTATCAAACTTTAAGAGAACATGAATTCTGTTTTCATGCAATCCTCCATTCTCTCCCCGATTGCTTAGCTACTCCCCCCATCGTTATCCCAGCAAAATCTCCAGTTGGAACTGCTTGCTTTCTCACCACTGCCTCTTCAAAAGCCTTTTTTTTTTAATGCCCTGGAACAATTTCAATCACTTCCCTTCTTTGCCTTGCACAATCCCTGCTGGGGCTGCTCTTGCACGTTTGCTCTCCACAGCACCACTGCCCCAGGCTCTGCTGTGCACCTGATCTCAGCCAAAAGCAGGCCCAGCACCTTCCTCAGCCCAGCGGGACTGCTGGGAGGCCACAACTCTCCTTTCTGACCTTGGTTGTATTTAACCTTCTGGAGAACTACTTTCTGAGTGACTTGTCTTACACTTACTGCTAGTTCTTGAATATTGTAGGCTTGGATGCCCCAGAAGTCCTCTTTCCTCACATCACTGAAGGGGACAAAAAGAAGTCAGTGCCTGGCAGGAATGTGCTGACACTCTTGGGTTTACTGACATACCTCAGTAATCTGTTAGAGCCCCTTGTTCCACCCACTGTGCCTGCCAAAAAAAAAAAAATATTCATGGACTTAAAACAGATTTAGGGCAATGTGAAAAAAAGATTAATGTACTGCTCCAAACCTGAGAAAATGAAAAGGGAATGAATTCTGGGGGGTGAGGAGAAATATAATGTTAAAAGATTGAAGCAGGCAGAAGTATCTCAGTGCACAGTTATGGGGAAGGCTGAATTGTTCAGATGGAGTGGGATGGTGCACTAAAATCTGAGGAGAGGAAACTGGTCTCATGTTGAACTAGGAAAAGAGAAGACAGAGAATTGGAAAGGCTGAATCTTGATGATAAGCTTTCCGAAAGCACAGAAAAAAAATAACTATGATAACAGAGAAATAATAGGCTAGAAGAAAAAGAATTGATAAGAGTCAAGGTAATTTATCTTTCCTGTATTTATAGGCAGACAAATTCCTTTTTTTTCTTTTTAGCAAAACCTGTAAAAAAGACTCTGCAAACCAAACTGTTTTGATGAGCCCCCTTGTGAATAACCTATTCTTACCAAACATTTTAAAGAAACTTTCATGATTGATATGGTTTCCAGATGTATCCAAAAATAGACTACTAAATCTCTGAAAATTTGCAAATCTATTTAATCCAGGGCAGAGGTTTGGGTTGCTAACTACGCTTCCTTTATTTTGCATTTCATTCAAAAACAAACCAAAAAAAATGTAGCTGTTACACGTTCCTTTTCATTGAATTAATGCTAGGAAATATGCATGACCATAAAAAGCCATCTGGTAATTCCAGCCATGGAAGCAAGCCCAATGACTGCTCCTTAACCCAAACACCCCAGATAGTTAGGATTCATTGTTTCTGAAATACATACAAAATATGCAAACAGGAAAACACAAACTGCATTTCTCATTTGTTTATGTATTCATTAAACTGGATTTCTGCATGCACAAATAATCATTTGGTTGAGTAAGTATGTGTGCAATACCTATTTGCAACTAATGCAAATTATATTTTCACATTTTTCCTTTGTGACTATTTTGATCTTCTGGCAGTTCACTTATACTCTGGTTTTTAGAATAATCTACAGAGTACAGTTTATAACTTAACCTCTGTGAGTTTGGAACAATTAGAAATAATTACAGAGCTGACAGATAAGAGCTTGGATTAAAATTAAAACTGTCATAAAATTATAAATAAATATTTTTGCACCCATTCTTTATTCTGGATTTGATAAAAGCCAGACTGCCTTAAAAAAAAAAAAAGTTTTCATTAACAGAATTAGATAAACTTTTTTTTTAAAAAAAAAAAATACAACACCTCACATGAGTATAAGACTTACACTCGGATTTATACTTGTATCTGCCACTGCTAGATTTATATTTGAATTCCTTATCTCCTGTTACCAGCTCTAATTTGCAGCTGTTGTGCATGTAGGCTTTCAATCTAAAACAGAAGCAAAAATTCTGGCATGTTCAATGTTTGCAAGACATTCATATCTGCAGTGATAGGGGCTAACCAGATAGGACAGATAGGCAGGTGAGACTTGGGGATGGAAATAAATAGGACTTGATGCTGCCTGAGTACTGATTTGTTTGGAAGCTAGTCTATTTGCAACAAAGCAGTATAAATGAATCATTTTCTCTAGATGGAATATTTCTGTGCAGCTTAGATTCAAATATTTCAGTAGTATTTCTTAATGGATTTAATTTTTTTCATAAAATGAAATAAAAAATGTTTTGAGTTTTGTTCACTGCTAATGCATGAAAGCAGAATGTGTCCAGCTAATTTAATGCAGTGTCTAAGAGAACACTTTATGGCTTAATAGAACTAAACTAGAAAACACACTTGTTCAGAACTCAATCAGGTAGTAGTCATCAGTGACAAATAAAAGGAAAAAGAAGTAAAGAGTACGAACTCAATACCTATTTTGATCCAAACAAAACATTCCCATTTGCAGATTTTTTTTAAAAGGAAAAAAGTAGTCTTACACAGAGAGTTACATAAAAGAGCAACAAAAGAGATGCTTACTTTCTCCCTGCACTTTCTTTCTCAGCTTCTCAATCTCCTACCATTCCTGTAATTCTCACCTGAATGAGGGGTACCAGGAATCACAGCCCAGTTTGTCTTTCCTGGAGTGTGAATATGAACTGTGGCTGTTCATCTCCAAAGTTTGCCCCAGACTGTGGGCTACAAAGAATGAGTCTCTCCTGACCTCTCTTGTTAAGCAATTCAGTTTGTATTTAATTCAACAGAAGGGAGCACTAGGACTCAGAACGCATTTCTTCAGTTCAGTGACACGCAATTTCCCATATGAATTCCATTCCCCAAAATGAGACGTTATAAAAATGTTTCAATAAACTTGGAAAAGAAAAATTAGTTGGGAGTTTAGGGACTAAAACTTTCACCAAATGCAATCTGCATAAAATTGCACTTTTTAATCAGCACATTATTCTATTTACAAGGCACAGTAAAGCTCTAAAATATATTGCTGGACAGAAACACAGCCAAGTCAACATTTGGCTGGAGTTGACCTGAAATTTATTCAAATATCCTATCACTAATTATGTCTCGCTTGAGACATAGTGCCAGCCAACAGGAAAAAGTAGTTCAGGAGCTCAGGTGCCATTCCTGTTTTCTGAATGCATCCTCACATATGACCACGTTCACTACATCTGTTCTTCTCCTGGGCGGAGGGATGGCACACCCTGAGCTTCTCTGCTAATCTTACTATGCCAGTCAAAGACATAGATCCTCTTCTGGAGGATGAGGCAAGGACGTGCCAACCTTTTTCCACAGCTACTTTACCAGACAAAATGAAAAGTTTCATGCCATTCAACAGAGGTACTAGAAGGAAGCAAGTGCCCTCCCTCATCAAGCTACTAACCAGACATTTACACAGTATTTTGCAGAGGAATCCTAGATAAAAGTTTGTTATCTGAGCTGGCTGAAAGACTTTTATTAAGTCTAGCGTGTTACAGTTAGAAGTAATAAATCCATTTTACCAGGGCAGTTACATTGCTTTCAGTCAGTTCATTGCATAGACAAAGAAACAACTGCCACAAAAATAAGCATGCATATAGATGCATCCAGTTTTACATTTTCTAATATTCACCACTGAAGGCATCAGAGATTTAAAACTGGCACCAGAGCTCAGATGTTTCAGTGGCACTGAGTTTAGTATTCTTACCACTTGCAGTAGCTCTCAGGACTAACATCATTTTACAAGTAATGGTATTCATTAGAATACTAAAATCATACACCTGGACTCAGCTGCATCAAACAGTATAGTGTGCAGAAACTGTTTTAAGGTCAAATCCAGCACACATTCAGGAAAGAAATAGGCCATAAAGTTAGAACTAACTCAAGATGGAAATCTAGTTTTGACTGACAAAAATCAGAAGTGCTGTTTAATGAATTATTCCCAGTGAATTAAATAAAGCAGATATTCTTTGTGCCTGATGTACTGTAGGCATTTTCACTTGATATTTTGCATCAGATGAATGAACCGTGTGTGTCTCAATCTTTCCTCGTGGAATACCTTGACTTATCTTCCCAGCCCCAGTTAAAAACCCTACTATAAAATCCTCATAAGCAACAAGCACAGAGAAGCATATAAAATTTTGTCTTTGTTGATATTTGCTCATCAACAGATGTAAGTACTTTTAACTGGATATGTGTTTAAAAAGGCAAAATCAGAAGCAACATGCTCTCAGGCCACTTTATGTTAAGCAAGCTGTGCTCAACACACCACCGTAGGACACAAGGGAGACACGATCTGTCACCAAGTCCTGTGTGCCCTCAAATCAACTGCAGGCCAACTGACACTGCACTCAGGTGCCAAAAGCTACACGGGTCTTTGCATGAAACATTTATATCCCAAATAACTAGAGCAGAACTACTGCCATGCCCCTTGGTTCTAATGTGCCCAGCATACTCCAGGCTACTAGAAGCTGCAGTGTAGACTTGTTTTGCCTGTCTAGACATTCTCTGTGAAATTGATCCAGCTAATTTATGGCCACTACACTGTGAGAGCATCGTAAACTACCTTCACAAGTCCCAGTGATGGGCTCCATTAATTTTATCAAAACACAAATTTCACATTAGATTTTGGATCTGTTATTTTGACAGAGCAACTAATGCTTGGACAGATAATTTTCATCAAGCATTCATTATTATCTGATAGGATTTATCTGCTGCAATACTCTCTATATTCCATTCCAAAATACATAAAACCTCTATGCAAACTAATGATATATTACCCCCTGCAATACCTCACATATAGCAAACAGCCCAAGAGTTCCTAAATTATTCAGCATGATGTGCTTCAGAAGCAGAATTTGCTCATATTTCTTTGGTTGAAATGTAGTTAGAAGCCAAGTGATTCTATTTAACCCATTCCCAAGTCAAGCAGAGCTCATTCAGTTAACATTAAACAAAATAAACTTATCTTTTCTTTTTGGTCTTCACTTCAGTATTTTAAACAAATCTAGGAGGGCTGAATCACCCTATTTTACCTTCAGCTTAAGCCTCACAAATAAACACATCACGAAAGCTAAGGAGCTATTACAGATGACAAAAAGCACTGTGTAGTTGAAGATAAAGAAGAGGGAGACAAATTGGTTAAGTGCTGGAGTAAATTGTCCAGGGATGTTGCTTCTGGTGTTTTAAGATCAAGTTAGACAAATGTCTGTAAGGAATGTTTTAAGCAGAGTTTACCCTGCCTTTGGGCAGAAGTATGGATTAGACCACCTCCTGAGGTTTCTTCCAGATCTGTGAGTCTACGAATATAGCATTAATCACTGTCTGTCTTTGGAGCAGCCTTCATGGCCCTTGTAACTCTCAGGATGATGCTCAAGAAGAACTGCAGCTACTATAGCAACATCACAGAGCTACTTCACCTTCTTCTACAGGGCAAAACCACAATAATCAGTACTGAAACATACATTTTTTTTCCTTCAGCTGGCTATATCTTACCAGGTAAGACAGAATGTTTTAAGGGATTTCAAGCAACACACATTCTAGGTGGCTGGCAAAACCTTTATAAATTATCTGGTGAGAAGCAAAAAGCAATCCATTTCCTAAGATTTGAGGAGCTGTGAGTTTGAGAGCTGCTTCAAGGGAATGAGGACCAGGGGAAGGCTTGCTGCACCTGTACATGCCTGGCACTGCCCCAAGACCATCTGTGCAAAAAACTGTGGGAAGGAGAGCTTTGTCCATTCAGTGTATTAAACATTTTTGCTGTTCTCTTCTGCTTTGGTGCACTCATACTTCTCTTCTTCTCAAATGCCTGCTACCATTCTACACAGCTACTACAAACTAAAATAATTCTTTCCATTTTAAAGATTCTCAAGCTCCTACCTTCCTTAGCAGGAGCTAAGAGATGGTAATAGCAGCATGAAAGCCCCTCATCCATTTTTATCACCTACTCACTACCCAAGATCTCCAGGTTAGAAACAGGTTTTCAGTTTCTTCTTTGGCATCCACAGCAGCCTGTTTCAGGAACATGCAGTTCTATGCTAGTAAGAAATCCAGAGATACAGGCAGAGTCTGTGGAGCTGGCAGATAGAAAGTGATACTGTAATCCTGTGTGCATTTGGGGAAAAAAAGGGAAGTTTTTAAACTAAAATAATTATTTCTTAACCTGAAACTATTCATTCAATTATAACTAAAGTATGGCTTGAAAAATAATAGGAAAACTGCAGGAGAAAGCATTTTCAGAGTTTAGTTTTTCTTCTTTAAATGTATGTCTCAAAGTAAATTACAGCTAATACAACAGAAAAGCAGCCTGCTCTATTGAAAGAAGTAAACAAGGAGCAATTCAGAGATAAGAAAGCAAGATTATACTTGTATTTTATTCTTTTTGCTTTGAAGTGAGCACTTGGCTGAAATGTTACGAATTGTCTTAACAGAACAGTAGTATTATTCATTTCCTTTGCATTATTAGATTTTTGTTTCTGTTTGTAAGAGCTAACTTGTCCCATATGCTGAAGGAAGGAGAGAATAGCACACACTGCATTAAGGAAAGTTTTGCCATGCTTCAGAGTGGGCGATGGAGGTCAAAGGATCAGCTGCTTTGTCAAAGTAACAGATGCAAAATCTATTGTGAATTTTGCATTTCATTAAAACGTACACTACAAATGTTTTTTAGTTTACACATGTTCAATACTCAGCTCTATCAATTACTAAGGATTTCAAAATTTTCTAAAACTTCTGGGGGTGGGGGGGTGGAATTGGCTGTGAATTTGGTTGCAAGATCAAATCCCCTGTGATCTCTGATCAATATCACATCTGGACAGACACTATATACACTGCTAAATGACATAAAAAATTGTAGGGAAGGTATTTATTTTTTATTACAGTCAAGATTTTATCTTGAAAAAATACTCTGATTAAATTCCTCTACTGGGTTTATACAGGCACTAATGAAAACTAAAATATTTTATTATGTAGCACATAATTTATGAACAAGGTTAATCGAACTACTGTTTTTACAAAATCTGGAAAAATCCCCAAAATACTTTCTTGGTGACAGTGAAAACTATTTAGTTTTCAGCAATACATCAAGATACCTCCTATCTGAGGACATAGGTACAATGTAAAATACACAGTTTTGACAAGGAACAAAGATGACATTCAAACAGACACTAATATAAAGCAAGTCTTTTAATAACATGAACTAAAATGTCTAAAAGCAGCATGACAAATGAAGAATAAAGTATGAAGTCCTAAGAATCTGCAGGAAAACTACCAAAATGTCTTTACTATGCTGGGCCTTCATCATAGAATATCTTTAGCACACCACTGAATGAAAAAAAGAAAAAGGGACTCCTTTATATGCGTATATATACACACATATTTGTATGTTTTATATATATTCTACTGCTTTTTGATGTTGCTATTTTTAACCCCACTGATGAAGCAGAATTTCAGAGTTCTGCTCTGCTTAGTCATTCCCTAACTCTGTTTTCATTAAAAGCTATCATGATCACCAGTAGGACCTGTGCTACATCACTGCAGTTGGAATAAAATGTTTTGCATCACTGGAGCACATAAGTGACTTCAGGATGAAAAATGATGAAAGTGAGTAGTACTGCTAGCACCAGAGAACTGCACAGCAGCCTAGTATAAAATTTTAAAGGTTTAAGAGAGCTAGGTGTTCAGATCTATTGATCCATCATTGAAATTTTGGCTCCCAATTCTTCTTTTACAGGAGTGCTTTGGAAAATGTTGAATGAAATCACCTTCTAGAGTCTGTCACCATGCACACCAGAGACTAACTCTAAGAGCAAACACCCACATCACCCACACCAAACTCCTGTTGCAGGCCAAATGGCAGCACCACCAGCATTCCCACTGAAAAGGCCAAGGGCTGGGCACATCATTGGTCTCACAGCCAAGCCTGTCTCACTGCCCAGCTCACATCTGGAAGGTTTCAAAGTGCTTTATCGGCTACTCTGAAGCATGGCAAAACTCTCCTTAGTGCCTTCTCTTGGCATTTGGGGTGAATCAGCTCTTACAAACAGAAACAAAAACGTAGTAACACAAAGGAAACATACCTCACAATTGACAACATCCGGCAGGCCATCATGTTCTCAGTAAAAAAGGACCATTTTAACAGACTGCACACACTAAAGCAAAGAAGATCTCAAGAAAACACCCATACCCTTTTGGTACATCAGAACTTTGAAAGATCTTCAGCCACAAGGCAACGATTTTCTATCTAACTGTATCTGATAACATCTGCAAAAAAAACATGCTGCTGATCCATGGAGATAAACCATATGGGGGAATAGCAGGGCCATCACCATGACACATCAACGCTCTTGATGAGTGGCAAACAAATCCCAGATTTACTGAACAATGGGGATTCATACTGAGTGACGAAGAACATGCTGCTGTCACACAGCTTAGATAGTAAGGTTTATGCCAACCTTAATAACAAAGCAAAACTAACACTGGAACTCCTGGAGTACAACAAATATCTATGCCTACGTTCAAAATTATGAAGATGGCTGTTTTCCACGTTTTCAAGAAGTAATACAATGCTTTTCCTTATAAAGAGGCAAACAAAAGCATTTGAACTGCAGCAGTATTGTCTTTTATTAGTTTTCTCTTTTTTACCTCTTTTTTTTTTTTTTCCGAAAAAAAAGAACAAGTATTAACATCTTGAGGCCTTGGCAGTTGTCCTCAGGTCACTAATCTCTCTGGCTGACCTATTACAATCACCCCTTACTTATGTTTCACTGACACCTGATGATAGTCTTGAACACTCTCCTGATCTGAGAGCTTGTTAAAAGATATATTTGTACCATAGATCACGAAACGTACCTTCTTTCTGTAGAGAAGAGAAATCAGTACCGTATGTAAAATGTGAAAACATTTCAAAAAGTGTAAGATAATTCTCCAGTACTAGCATCTTGAAAGTAAATTTTTCATTCTCAACATGAAAGCCAGACTGGTGACTGTCATACAATTGCAGACTCATTGAAATTCTATTAAGATACAAAGCAATAAATACATTTTAAAATAATTCTCTCTGCTAAGCAAGCTTAGCTTTGCTAAACTGCTCTAGAAATTTCTTCTTCCTTGCAGTTTCTGGAAATAGACATTTTCTGAATGTGACCTTTAGGTTTTCACATTCTGGGTCATAATAGATTTCTTTTTTATGTAAACACAGACATGTTGGTGAACACATGCAATATGTTTACACCGATTATAGAAACATTTTTCGGTAAACAGTTAGTTTACCATGTGTTCTTTGTGCAAAAGTACCACCTACAGACAGAACTTTCTATGGCAGTTAGGTACTACTGTCTCCATGGAAAAGACTCGCCCAGCCCATCACTACCACCTTTTTTGATTTTTCTATTAGTTGCCTACACAAACTGCTGTTTTTATGTGACATACACACCTGGCAAGACACTTCAAAATGCAACAGCAAAGGATCACAAAATGACAAAGGAAACTGTATCCCAAGGCGAATTATGTACTGTTCAGTTCCAGCATTTGTTTTTCTTGGTGTTATCCTCACATGCCTTGATGTTATTTCAGAAAAAAAAAAGTTTTACCAAAATTAGAACTTGAGTATTACCTAAGTAAGATATGTGCACATATATCTTTGCTTATCTTGTATTTATTACAAATGTATTTTTAAGTCCTAAGATAAATTGCTTTTTTCCTTACATTACTAAATATTAAAGAATCTGGTTTTAGCTCATCAATTTTAGGGGGTCATTAATTGTGATTCAGCCAACTTATATCTGTCTTAGCTCAAGAAAGCATGAGGTTTACAGGGAACTTGGCATATCAAAAAAAAAAAAAAAAAAAAAAAAACCACACACATACAAAAACTACAACCAATCAACAACAACAACAAAACAAACCAAGGCAGCACTGAGAAACAGGTCAGGAGCAGGAGAACAGGAAAGAGGTATGTCATGACCTTGTAATTCAATTTGTCTTGTTTTCACATTCAGAAAATAATCAAAGATGAGAAACAAGTAAAAAAAAAAAAAAAAGTACTTATCATTAATACTAAGGACACATAGTATATCCCAAAATAGCGACGGTGCACTATTTCAAGGATTTTTTTTCCCAGTTCAATGATTTGTGAAACACTTTTATTCATTTTTTTTTATGAAAAAGTTAACCTGACCTTGCTCACAGTAAGAATCTCTGCTCAAATGGCTGAAGAACATTAACTACTGACCTGCTTCCTGAAAGTCCTTATATACCAACAATTTCAAAAGTAAAAGTTTTCCTTAGGAAATGTGAAAATATATACATATTTATGGTACCAGCTGGTGTCCAGCTTGTTACCCACAGTTGGAAGATGAACTAATGATATTGCCAAATGAATTAAAGAGTTCTTTCTGGTATCCAATGCTGAGGCACATCATTGTCAAAACAAGCAGGTCACTACTGAACTTGCTTATCACTGCAATTCCAGTTTATGTACACTTGAAGTTGACTGACGCAAAAATATGGTAACAATTTTTTTGGGCAATTCTAGGTATTACAGAATTCAAGTCTGTTAATTTGGTGGGTTTTATTTATTTTTTTAAGTGCAGTTGATAATTTATTTTAGCTTACTGCAGTAAATTAGTAATCTGCTTATCACATTCCACAAAAAACACTGAAACACACTGCACTATTTTAGAGCATTCTGATTTCTCCTTTTTTGGGAAGTACACAAAGTTACCTTTTTGTGCTTGTTTCTTTTGAGAGTCTTTTTACTAGAATTTGACATTTCTGCCAACTGTTTAATAATACTTTGGGAAATTGGGTAAAGTTCTTTCGTTATGTATTACTTACCGTTCTTTCGTTATGTATTACTTACCATTGGAGAGCTGCAAGTGCTAGGCTATATGTTACCCTCCCTATATGTAACATAGGCTATATGTTACCCTCCCTCAAACAGCAGTCCAAAGCTCTCTAAAGTACTCAGCCTTCTTTATACATGAGCGTTAGATGAACGTACTGTATAACTTGGTTCTCTTTTTTGTTGCTGCTCTTCTGAAGTTATTTTTACCTCCCCTCCACCCAACTCTCTTTCCATTTTGCAAAATATTCATTGCATCAAATACACTCAGAATTCAACTTTTAATGACAGGTAGACATCAGGGCCCAAACAGGTCTGTTTCAAGGGTGCTGGCTCAGGAAGGCAACATGCATGCAAGCACTTAACCCAGCTGGGTGGATGGCTGGATTAACAGGGCACTGGCAGCTGTTCTCGTACTCTACTCAGCACAGCCCTGGTGTTTCGGTACTTCTGTGAAGCAGCCTGTAACTAACCATGGATTAGTAGTGGATCCCTTTGTGCAGGTTCATCTGAAAATGTTGACAACCCTCACAGGCATCAGCCTCCTGTTCTTTCTTTGCAAGCTAGGATATAATTTTCATTGCTTGTCTTGGGAAATCCATAGGCCAAATTAAGACTGTATCTGTATTTCCTATCTAAGGAAGACAGAAGTACAATAACTGAGAGCAAATACTAAAAATTAAAATTAAAAATAAAATTGCACTGGCAGGAATTCAGAGAATACTGGTAAATCCTCACCACTCATCAGCCTGTCTCAAGTGAGAAGAACTTATTTTCTGAGTGGGTGGCCAGATGCTGAGATGATTTTCATTAATTTAGTGACTCTGGGAGATAATGTGTGGCATCTTTTGGTATCAAATATGACCTAATGGCCTACAGCTGTCAGCAGCATGTCTGGAGAAAACTGCATTAGACATCCTTACCCAACTGTAATAATACGTCTATTTTTTAAATGTGAACCTGTTTTATTACCTTGGCTTTTAAATATCACATTAGAAACTTTCAGTAGGTTACAAACTCTTTGGGCTTGAAACGGTTCAGAAAGACTCTGCTGGTGGAGAACAATGACATGATGAGATTATTTTTAGTTTTTGAGAAAAATAGACTAAATATTACACCAATCTGGATAGGAAATTGCCTAAAAATAGGTGTACGCAGAATTTTTTCCTTTTGTCCTTTATGTTTCTCACACCAATGACTGTCTCCCAGCAGAAACTCACACAAAATTGAGATTAATCACAGTCTCTGGGAGCTAGGAAACATATTCCTTCAAAGACTTGTCCCTAAAATGTTTATTTCTTGCATTGTCCAGCTGGTTCAAAATACAAACAACAGAAGAAGTAAACCATCATTTCTCCCCCACCATTACCTTGATCTTCCCTGATAAGCAATGATCAGGCAGAATAAGACACTGGTAGTAAAACATATGCATGGTTTGCCCTTTAATATCTACTTATGTGGTCCATTAGTATTAATGGCACTTATGCAAGTGTTTCAACAGGAAAATTACCCACCCAAGGGGCTCTTTCTGCACCATTTTCTGTACTATCTGAAGATAAGGGTGAAAACAAGAGAAGGTTACAGCAGCTTCTGGCTGTCAGTATCATTCTTTCAGAGTAAATTGATAACCTGATCTCTTGAGGGGTTAAACAGTGCCTGAGGTGAGAACTTGCAGCTATTCTTAATGGAATTTGTAATGTTAACAGCACTAAAGAACATTTTACAATAAATACGGCTTTAGTAAACAAGTATATAAGGCCTAACTGAAAGCTGAAATACTATTTTCAACTTAACATAAGAAGAAAAACCTGGCAATACATTGAAGGTACAGATATATGTGTCTGAATACTGAAAATTACTGTAAGGAACAACAGTGTAACAAATGCCAGAACTGATCACCTTCAGAAATGTCATTTCTCAAATTCTGCAAAAATGACAATGGAACTGCTTCACCCATTGATGAAATCTTGTCAGCAGGAACACCTGAAAGTGTATCTGCCAAAGTTTTTTGTCCTGCCTACCAAGATTTAACAATATCACAACAAAACACACAAAATAAGAAGCCTCAAACAGACACAGTTGGATAAACCTACCCTTATACTCTGTCACATTATGAAAGGGAGACTCTAGAAGGAGTTTAGAGATCTCCCACAGTCAAAATGAAAGTTTTAGTTGGATTTTGAATTACCTGGTTATTGAATAACATAAAAGCCACCTCCTCAAAAGGAATCAAAACTCAACATGAACATTATTCTTTGAAGCAGGGAGTGAGAAAGAGCCCTAAGTGGAAGTCAGCAGCCAACTTAGGTGCCTGTGCTAACTAGGTAGCGTGAGCAGGATGTGAGGGGAGTTCCAGTAGCATTCTAGATGATAGAAAAAGCAGAAGACACCAAATGTGATTTCAAATGTCTATCCTAAAACAGTGTAATTAAGTAAAAATGTCAGCCTTCTCATAAAAATTGATTTATATGGATGCTGATATGAGAACTGCATAGCTAGAAATATTTCTAGCATGAATATCTCAGTCTGATGGGCAGGTAATAAAGGAGCAAATAGTCATTTTGCCAATTTCAAATTGAACTGGGAGAGATTCCTGCTGATAAAATAAACCACCTAGAAGTCATTAACAAGTCATAAAGTTTCTCCAAAAGAAACTTTGTTCCTATCTCAAGTGTTGTCAGGGTGCTGCTTTCAAATAGCAGCTTTGTGAACCAGAGTAAAAAGTATGTTACTAGCACATTTGGCTTGTCACTCAATTGATATGAAAATACTTGTAGCCTGTCACAAAAAGTCAATTTATACAAGACAGTACAAGAACAAAATGTACAGATTCATATCCTGGTTATTTTCAAGTATTCCTAGCATAATTTTCCTGGGAACATGCAACCAGTTCTCCAGTGGTCACTGTTACAACCATAACAAAGCACATAGATACAGCCAAGTTAATTTTAAACCAGCTAGCTCAACTACAGGCATTTCTTACTTAGCCAGAGAGAGCCCAGAGCTCAGCATGGGCTCCATTCTCTCAGTATTTAAGCTCCTAATTTGATTTTTATAATCTACATGGAGCTCTAAGCTAAACTGATGTTAGTTCAGCTAACCTGAATTAATGTACCCAGAACCGTTCTTTTGCATACATTATAAAGCAGTTTCAGCTACCAGACTGCAGTAGACAAGCAGACATATAGAAATCTTTCAAACAAAAATCCCAAAGCAAATCAAACCACTGATGCATAAGTATATAATAAATGAAATACTTTACTGCTTTACAGGTGTATTTAAAAATGAACCTTTTTGGCATCAAACAGAGCAAATGCATTCAGAATGAAATGGACAGATGAAGTTATTTCAGAGACAGAGAATGAAGTGGGATGTTGATGTAACATTTGTAAGATTCTTGTATTTTCCTGGTGACCACTTCATAATATTTTCATTAACCTGCCTCACACCTTTCAGCTCCACTGAAGGGAGACTAAATAAGCTGTCTGTCACATCAAAATATAAGGGATAAGGGTGCTGCCTCCCATCCTGGAGCTCGGACACAGTCTGTATGCTTGCTGCACCTCTGGCTCCTGCAGTCCTACCCTGACTGCACCACAGCTTTGGCAGGAGCAAGGTGTAAATTTACTCCCTACTTGGCTACCCAATGATATGTCAGCTTCATTGCAAAATGACACTGTATTTTCTCTATGGTTTCGTGACACCTGAGACTGTAGTCTTTATATGGATATTATACAGGAGTCCACCCACACTGTACTTTCACCATCTGCTTTCCAGCATAACTATAGTACACTTTTACAAGTCTCATAAACTCTTGTATGGTCTTTCTTGGTGCTCAGGTGGGATCAGGCTTAAAATATTCTCAAAAAAACCCACAACATTCTAGAAAATTTTCCAATTTTAATTGTATACAGCTTGTTCAAAATCCTGTTACCATCTTGCAGGGCAATCCCTGATCTTCTGAACAAATCTCTTAAAACAAAACAAAAGCAAGAAACCATGATACAAAACATTCCCACAGGATTCTACAGACTACAAAGGGATACATTTGTTTTAACAGATGAGGATATGGAAGTGCTTTTTCATATAAAATTGTGGTTTTTAAAAAAACACTAAATTTTCTGCACCGCAGAATTAAGAAAACCTAAAATATACACAGTTAAGAACAGAACTGGGGAGAAGAAGGGGGTTCTAACTACTCTGCTGAAAACTTCTGTCAATTTGCTTCTCTTAAGAGCAGATGGTGAAGGAGTTGTTGATTTGGTATTTTGAAGGGGGGGCAATGAAAAAAAAATGCATCAAGGATTTTACTGGAAAGACCTTTTCCATGAGAAAACAGCTGCAGCATGCAGTTTTAATGAGATACTGTATCTGTGTCACCACATTATGTTTTTAAACTGCCAATGGTAAAGGATGAAAGCTGACAATTGTAAGAGTTCAGCTAAAACTTCTTAGATTTTTTGTTTTGGTAAGGATACATAGTCATAAAACAGCAAAAATCCAACTACAGTCTGAATTTCAGTCAGCATATAGTCTTTCCTGTTAACAGTTTTGTACAGTCTCTAGAGCAAGCAAGTGAAAAATGTAAGCAGCAGATTTCTCACAGCTTTCTCTGAAAGACAGCTAAGCTTTTTTCATGCTGAAACTAAAACCTAACAAGGTTGCACCATAATTTTTTTGTTTCATAGATATTTTTTACCTTGACTGGTCTAACATATTTGTTCATTTGTGCTCACATTAAAAGAGTAAACGATCCAGACATCAGCCTTCTCGGAGTTACAAAAATATTTTTCAAAATCATCAAACACGTCAAACGAATTAAATATCAAAATTGATTTAGAAACAACATTTCAGCAGTGTGATTGGAAGCTTGCTGGCTTTCGATGTAATAAGCCATATTTTCCTTTTATATTTGAAGTGTTCCACCTGCAGGCTATTAGATTTAGTTCGTTGCAGAGAAAGAGTCAAAAGAACTGATAAATAGAAAATACCAGCCTTTTTTGCCAGCCAACAGAAACATTGGAGGTGACACGCAAAGCTAGCCAATATGAAGTAGCTCAGCATGAATTTTCCATTAACTCAGGAATATGCTATTTATATGGAAAAGTACTGAACTTGAAATCTAGGATGAAAAATGCTGCTGCTGACATATCCATTTCAACATATTACAATGAAACCATAGCAGGTTCAGAGAGTTTGTTTTTATGAAGGTTATAGTGTGAAATGTAAGGTTATTCCTTCTGAATAACTCTAAATTCACTATATCCCCATTATTATTTGGAAAAATGTTGTATGTAACATATGTGATGTAAAAATGCCAAAGCTTTGGAAAGCCCTGAAGGGAAATGGAAAATTCTTTGGAAAACTAGGTGGCAAAGAAATGTCAGTTTCATTGAAAAAAACAAATAAATGAATAAAAATCAGTATCCGAGAAAGTAATTCAGCAGTCACTGAAAAAATGACAACCTTAACTGTTAAACTGCAGATTGACCTACATATTCGCACACATACCTGGCCAAGCCCGATGTAACAACAGCTTGTATACTGCCCACTGTATAGTATAGCAATTGTAACACAAATTTAGCAACCCCCTACTAAGTCAGTATATCATGCTTGGGAAAAAAAAAAAAAAAAGGATGAAAGTAGTGTTCAAGATCATGGTGTTGTGCGTAGTTTGATAAATAGATGCAACGTGCGGTTATCTTTCAAAGTATAAGAACAAAATAGCCAGTATGTGTGTTTGTATAAAGTCAAAACTCTGCCTCAGTTTGCAAGGGGACTTTATAAAGCCAACAGCATGCTCCCAGTTATTCTGCCTGGGCAGTGCCACTGCCTGTGCGCAGTGGGACAAGCAGAGCCCTACAGACTCTAAAACACTGCTAGGGGTTAAACCAAACCCTAGCTCCAGTCATGCCCAGACATTAGAGAAAGTTTTTGAAATTCCAGAGCCATGTTCCTAAGCACTGTTGGCTTTTGGTGCTGACTGCCACGGTGCTACCCAACGGAGAACCCCAGCAGGGGCCTGGAGGCACCATCCACATGTCCTGTGTCTTCGTTAGCCACAGCTGGACTGCATGAGATTTTTCTGACTGCTCTATGAGAAAAGTACCTGTGCCACTTCTGAGGTATGCAGTCCAAGCAGAAAAATGAAACATCCAGAGTTTCCATTCCTTCCATAAAACAGTACCAAGCACTGCATCAAGAACTAGGGAAAACATTTAATTCTGCTTTCTTTCCTCAGCAAAAGAGTTTTCCTTTAAAAGGCTCCTACAAACCAGGATGAGGCTTTCCTTTCCTAGTAGCAATGTGGCTTAAGAAAAGGCAAATAATTACAAACATTTCCCTTCATGAAAAAATCCAAGCAGTGCACAAAATTGCCCTTCAAAAACAAAACCAAATCTTTTTTCCAGTTGCCAGTAGCCTCATATTGAAAAAGCTATCTGAAGGTCTATGGCTTTGTAAATTTATCTAACAACAAACTCTAATCAGAATAACACATTATGACTCAGATGTTAGACAGTATCCAGTTACACAGTTACTAGTGAATTTCTGACATTGGCCATAAACAAGAATAAATTCACAGCCACCCAGAACATCATCTGTCAGCTGTAATACTCGCAAAACACTTATCCACTGTCAGAGAGCTGGCTAGAAGCTTTTTCATTCTACACTCAATGAAGTGTCACCAAAACATCCTGTATTATCAGGAATGAACACTCTGCAGAGGGATATGGGTCTTCCTAAAAGATTTTATCAAGAAACCTTTTTGGATTAAAAACTCTTGTGGAACATGGTAAGAGGATGACCCAGAGTGATCTGAAAATAAAACATTCTGCAGTGAAACGAAGGGTACAGAACAGTCCCTCATGAATAAGGCAACCTCTTGGAGAGCTAAGAATTAACTACAAGGCAGCGAAACTAAGTTTCTGTGTTGAGTGAGACAGTGAGACACATCAGAAGAAGACAGATATCTATTTTAAAATCTAAAGCACAATCACAGAAGCAGAGCTCAAATAATAGAAGGCAGAAGGGGAGAGGAAAAAGCATCATTACATGAGAACCGCTGCCTGCTAGACCTGCTGCTGCAGGACGCTGACTGCAAGTGTCAGATGTGTGATATGCACAGCAGTACTTTTTTTTTTTTTCTTAACAGAAAAAAAAAAAAGGTTTAAGTGCATATCACAGCACAAGCCTTTTTCTGTTCCCCTCAATTGTGACATTTGCAAAGACGTTTTAGAGCACAGATCATGCACTGTACACCACACCTATTGAAACAGGTCCCTTTTCTTCATGCTAGGAGTTTGGATTTTACCAATGCTTTCCCTTATTCCTTTAAGGTAAAGCCTGTGGCACATGATAAGGGGGTATTGGGACATTTACTTAATAAGAAAATTCTCTCAGCCTTCTCTGCAGAATAAGAACATTGCTTTCAAGTCCTTTAAGTGGTAAAAGAAAAAGGATGCCCTGTTACTTCGAAAGAGTATCTACAGCATCATCCCCAGTGGTTACATTAAAACCCCCAGAAATATTTTATCACAAGTGTTCAGAGGAATGCGTAGTGAAAACCAACAATAAATAATATTTTTGTTAGCAACCAAAATTTCACTACTACATAAAGAGCCAAAACTTACTTTAATTAATTCACTGAAGTTAACCATAATTGAGTCTTCAGCTTAGAGGTAAACCAAAGCAAAGCAGAGCATTTCAACCCCACATGCTGGAGATGCAGGGATGTTGAAATATTAGAACAAATTAATAATTATTATGAAATAAGGGAAAATCAGAGGCTTTGCATACTCCTAGTGGTTTATAAGTGCCTTCAAACTCGAGGTTCAGAATGCTTCATTAAACTTGACAATTAATTAGTGGGCCTGATGATCTCCTCTTTGGCAATCTGAAATGAGCAGGAATGTCTTTTCAGGCCACATCCATCCTCTCTGGAAAGGTTTTGCAGGGTGTTACAATAACTATCTAGCATTTCTGCTCTCTTGTGCTAAGAGAGTTTTTTTTTCACGCTTTCATGCCATTACTCTCAGTTACTACATTATTCTGAAACAATTAAATAAAATTAAACAGCTAGATGGCCTGTGGTATCAAAGAAAGCTTCAAGGAATATCAGGGAAATTCTTTCCCAACCTGCCACAATTCTGTCCCAATAATAAAGCAAGATCTGATCCAGATTTACATCATGGGCCAGTAGTCATGGAAAATAACATTACCACTGTTTTTATGATAAATCATATGCTCTAATTTTCAAATTCTCTTGACAGTCCTGCTGTGCCATAAACAGCATTAATGTCACACTAGAAGAAAACCACACATCCTAAGTGCCATTTCAGAGAAAGGTGTTCATAAAATTCATAATCTGCTATTTTCCAGGCTCAGCTCTTGTCAAAGGTATATCTGCAGAACAGTAACAAAGTCAACAGACAATAGAGGTCTTCAATATTTCTCAAAAGGAACAGATCCCAAAGTGCAAAACATATTTGACCATAAGAATAAAAAAAAAAACACTAAAATATTCCACACTAACAATGTCATTTTATGAAAACATCTTTGCATACCACCTTTCCCATGAAGTCTGAGTACTAAAAAACCCACAAGATATTGAAGCTAGGGTAGGAAGCTAAGATAAATTCAATTAGTTACAGAGTTCTGCTCTTTATTTCAGCAGCAAATAAAATCAGCTCTGAGACGCTTTCTTTCATACCCTTCCTGTGTGAAGAAAGATTTACTCATTAACTGCCTCTAAAGCTAAGGAACTGCTCCAAAAGGAGAGCCCAGGATGAGGCTGCATTACCACAGCTGCTTACACTGGCAGGCAGAGGAGCATTAAGAGCAAGGAGCCCAGCCTGCACCGCTCTGCTCCCCATGCCTCTGCGCTGCCCATTAACACCAGAACATCTCTGTCCCTGCAGCCAAGAGCTCGCCCACAGACAGCATATATTTACTGTACGTGCAAAAAGACAAGGCTATTTATATATTTTGCATATGATTGAATTACACTATCACTACAGCACACAACAGCAACATTCTTTATAAAGCACCGACACATTTTATGATAATTAGAAAGCCCAATTAGCTGGCAGTTCTCAAAACATAGGCAGATTTTGTTTGATGCAGCAATAATTGAAAAGAGAAAAATTTAGAAGAAAGAAAGTCTTCGTAGTATTTGAAGTTACAGACAGAACATAAATCTGTAATTTAAAGTATAACTAACATATGTTTGAAATCTGTTCTTAACAAGGGCTCTGACTTGGGAACGTGTTTCTTGACTCAGTTCTCCAGCATTTTTCCTCTCATTGAAATAACTGCCATATAGTTTCTCTGGAGAAGAATTTTGTCTCGAATTATCAAAAGCTAAGAGCAAATGCAACTTTGGCTTAGCAAGTTATATGCCATCATAAAACATTTCAGAATAGAAATAGAATCAGCTACACTACTTTAGGTAAGGCTTAAATGAGAGACAGTTACTAACTACCTCGAGTTAGGAAAAAGCCCTGTTAAAAAATGGTTCCCTGTCTGGTTTATCACTGTCACTGTTAAAGCCTAAGGTGATCACATTCAGTTCCCAGTCAAGATATGTCACTAGCTGGATCCAGAAATGCAGCCTTGTTATTCCAGAGTAGCAAAGAAAGGTGCCAGCATTGAGACGCTGCAATTTAATATGAGAGATAGACTGTGAAATTTGGAAGTAAAGCAAACCCAATCTCAGACGGGACAAACTCTGGATTTTGTAGCTCAGTACTGTCCCTACTGCAAATCGGACAGCCTTCTCCTTTTACATACACTGCCCAAAGCTCTTAATTTAAATAAACTGTATTTTCATAAGAAATCAATAAGGAAATAGTTTGTGTAATTCCAGTTCTTCAGCTCCACCCACACAGCTGATATGACTCATGATCCTCAAAGTTGTTTCAGCTTTCAAAGATATTAGTACTTGCCTCATTCATTTTACTGTACCAGTAGTTATACTGAGATACAGACACCTGCTTTACAGCTGCGTGAAAAATAAGCTACTTGACAGCAAGTAAGGTAAAACTTTGCTTTGGCATAAATTCTGGAAAACTGCTTCTTCCTCAGTCTGCCATGCTCCCTGAAGAAAGGGTGAAATGTCAGCAAATTTTAATGACTGCTTTTAAGGGGAAATTAGGGAAATTTGAATAATTATACTTGCAGATTGAAATACAGTAACCTAAAGCTTCTGTAGAGATCTACTGTCAAACCCCCAAAGCTGAAAGGGAACCCACTGAACTACAATTTATAATGACTGCCAACAGCACCTCCCAAGGATTTTGCACGTCAGTTGTCATTGGATTTAATTTTACTAGTGACTGGATGAAAACTATTCACTTTCATTTGGAAAATACTCACAAATTTCTTTCTCCTCCCCTCCCAAAGTGAAAGTTAAAAATGAAATCTTGATGTTTGGCACAATACCTACTTACAAAGAGTTTCAGTTACATAATTTATGGCTTCATTCTCATCAAATCCACTTGAAATATTCCCTGCTGCATACACTATATCGATGTATAGGACTCAAGAGTGCATGCACACACATGGACAGATACAGCAGAACTGAGCTGGTTCTGGAAAGCAGATCACATTAGCTACAAACATTCATGATGATCCTTCCACATCTATTAGAGAAGATGTACCTGCATCCGCTTAGTCTGGATCTTTCCCTAAGTACCTACATACAATGCTCAAAATCACTGGACTAGCCTTCTCTTGACGAGCCTGACTGTGTGAACCTTTGCTCATCAATTTTGCCATCCTTGATCTTCAATTTTAATTGCCATTTCATTTGCATATTTTATGAAGAGCACGTTAGAAGAGAAAAGGAGGGAAGTGAAACACCAGCCTTATGATCCTCTCCTTCAAAACACACTTTCATCCATTTCAAACTTTTTTTTGTGGACTTGCTAGTTTTATATCATTTTTGACAAAGCTATCTTGATAGGTGGGACTAAGTACATCAGTTTTACATTGCTAAAATTTTATACTCTAAGCCTTCTGGCTACTTTGCACATCTTTTTCAAAAAGGTCATTGGAATTATATATACTGGGAGACATATAATGGAGCTAGGCAGAACAAAACATCAGTCTCCCATAGCAATAACAAACCCATGATAGTATTTGTGCCTACTAGATTCAACAGTATTTAGCATCATGTACAGTCAGACTAGTGACACTACACTGGTTATAGTGTGGTGCTCTGGGGTGTTCCTGAAGCTATCCTTGAATTCACCCAGCACAGTTGGTAAATATAATTATATTTAACAATTAGCTTTTACATGAAAATAAGTAACAACAAAAAAAGCCCAACAGAATGCATCTGCCAAAATCAATTATTCGCAAAAGAGAAATACCCCACAGTGTTTCTAGAATCCCATATATGCTAATGTCTGTCCCCAAGAAAGACACTTTATTTGCCCTTAATAACAAATGTAATTTAAAGGGACTAAAATTGCCTGGCTAAGCATACTGATAGGTATCTGTCAAACATGTTTTTGTACATCAGATTCCTAAGCTGACAGATTTGTATATGCATCAAGTTAAGCCACTCTGAAACAAAACAGAAAATCAGTCAATAGCTATCTTGTGATAGCCTACTGAATTGCTTTAAAAGGGCATAATAGTAAACCAGCTAAATGAAAGGCACCTTTGGTTACAGAAAATTAAAATAGCACCAAAGTAAAGTAAATGAAAGTCTGTAGCTTGTTAACCAAAAGTGAGAGTCATCCTCACTTTTCCATTATAAAAGGAATTTGATAAAAGTTAAATAATCAGGAAAAGTTTTCATTCTAGAATATGATACAAAAATGCAGTAACTGAAAAAGTGAACCACTATCCTGTTTTACCTGAGAATGCCTGAATTGCCAAAGAAACTAGCTCCACCATATAGACGTATTAAACAACAACTACTGTATTTAATGTCAGTGATGTTAAGGCAGGTGTGTGGTATTTAGTCTCACTAAGTTCAGAGCTAGACATGAATTTTGGCAAGCTGAAGTAGATTTACTGTCCTTTCCCAGTCACTTACTCTTGATAACACTTTCCTCTACTGATGTATATACTGAGAAACCAGGCAGCACTTAATTGTGCTTAGACTTAACAGAAAGGTGATTTTTTGCTAACAGAATACCAGTACTTTGATTCTGAATCAGTAAGCTTTACAGTACATCCAGCAGGTTTCTTAATTACAGTACCTATTCCCATCACAGCATACTGAGGCTATGGCTCTCTCCTACATATTTACTTCATAAATCTTTTTGCAGTACACATCTTTTGGGTGGCAGACTGACAGATTTGTGACCTTCTGATGGTGGTGGATAATTTTTTTAAACCAACAATGTTGCCCAATACAGGTAGTGCCCCTGCTTGC
The DNA here is from genome assembly GCF_009769625.2 of Cygnus olor. Classification (NCBI taxonomy): domain Eukaryota; kingdom Metazoa; phylum Chordata; class Aves; order Anseriformes; family Anatidae; genus Cygnus; species Cygnus olor. The sequence goes on from NC_049175.1 coordinate 9,437,477, forward strand.
CAGAAGTCAAGTCACTTCATTGAGGTGCTCCATTCTCTGTTTAGACAAGAATCTGCCAAGCTAACTCAAATGACCTGTTATGGGTAGTCCATCCTATTTTACCAGAAACAAATTGCTATGCATTTTCACTCCATCAGAGCTGCAGTAACAAACAGTTGGGTTTACAGCTTTGTAAGTGGTACCCTTTACTGGCTTAAGGGTCTGTAAAGTGATTATTCAACTACATTCTCTTAATTTTGTTTGAACAAAAACAAAAAATTGAGAAAGTTCATAACAGCAATTGGCCCACTTGCTGATACTTGTTAAAAAAATAACAATGCACTGCTTCTGAGACAGGCATATTCAAAGTTGATTCTATGAAAAAAATTACTTGTTGCCGATCTTCACCAGATCTTGGCTGTAGAATAATGAACACCAGTGAATACTGAGTTCAGTGAGACGGGTGAATCCAGCTGTCCCAAAGAAACACAAACTAGGTTTGAATTTGCTGCAGAAGTTTCATTTAGCAAAAAAAAAAAAAAAAAACATGTCAAATGTATTCACTAAAATATTTTGGATGAGTTTTGTTATTTTTGTTTTTTTTTTTAAACCAAAATTTATGACACAAACTCGAGATAGAAAATTTCACTTTAAATTCCCCTCCTTACCCAGACTTTAACTGAAATTCCAGAGAAGAAAGTCCTAATTCCAGTAGAGTTGAAGCTGAGCATTTCCAGTCTCCTTACTATTATGTTCTGCTGTTTATAAAACACATACATGCATGTACGTATTTAATAAACAGTGGAACATACATGTGTTACATTTATTATGTAAACAGTGGAACACACATATATATCTATACATGCATATATATACAAATACACAAATATACACACTTATTCATTGCAAATACTGAAATTTGTCTGTTTTGTAAGGTGGATGAACATCCAAATCATCACTTACCAATGACTGTGTAAGACACGAAGGAGTTATACTCAGTGCAATCAGAAAAAAACAACTGCCAGTTGTTCCATTATGATCCAAAAACAGAAAAAATGCCCAGAATTGTTATTATCTACTGAACCCAACACTGAATCTCAGATTCAGATATGAGTTAGGTCCACATGCAAGTCTTCCACCAGGCCTAAACAATCAGCATGATTTAGAAGATACCCTCTCACAGAACAGGATTACTTCAAGTAGTGTTTGGCAATTTCTATAATGTTAAAGTCTCAACACCAGGAGGTACTACCTGCTGGCAAATAGAGATAGTAGCCTTTGAAATCTTCTCCCATGACTTTTGTCTCCCAAATGATATATTACAGTCTCTTATTGCTCTATGAGTATTTGATTAGCTTTTGGGAAATGCCAGCTTGTCTCTGCTTCAATAGCTTTGTCTAAAACCTTGAATTATCTTCCCTACTTCACTCAGAAAGCTATTTCCTAACTAATGCGGTTTATTAATGTTCTGCATTTCTGGCAAAGCAAGCAGAATTTTAAGTGGGATTAAGTAGCAGTGTCTGGTGTTCCAAAATATCTGGGAAATACTTAAAGTTGCTCTGAACTATAACAACTTTACCTCTGCTTTTTCACTGCAGAGCACAATTAACTTGGCATCCACTGCAGTGTTTCAGTGGAATCTCAGAACAAAACCCACAAAATCTGAAAGATGGGAACATGTACCATGAATTTCCAGTGATTGCTAGCTTAGTCCAAGTATAGCTATTGCAAAATGCAAAAAAGGGTGTGAAGGTATTACTATATTTTTAAGCCTTATAGGTAAAAAATATTCCCTTAAGAAATTTTTTGGCTAAGCTATGGTCCTGTGGTCAGACAGCCCCCAAGTCGTATGCTGGAGAAATGATGCAAGAAAATCTAGTCTTGGGGCATAACAAAATACTGCTTGCTTACATAAACTTAAGTCTACCAAAAGCCAAATCCTTCTGACAAACGCAGAAAAGGATTTCAGCTTTGTTTATGCATCAGTTTTCCTCTCTCCACCAAATTTAACCATCTGCATAAGGCATAGTCGTTGGCCACCCCACTCTGCTCCAAAAGCAAGCTATCAAGATGCTGATTTCACTGCCAACATCCTCCCCTTCCCACGAGTAAGTGAACACAGTTATTTATATATTTATTCTGAACATATTTCAGCCTCTTGATGCAATACCACACCAATGAAAAGCCATGAAACACTTTGTGAAACCAGGCAGTTCATCCTTGCTCTTTAGGAAATCTCAACATGTGACCCGTGATATAGGCTCATACAGAGATATACCCATGTACAAGCAGAACACAAAATTAGAGAAATACCAAATAATTAAAGAAATAAAGTCAAAGCACCCAAGAATCTAGAATACACATCTGTTTGGCATCAGCGAGTGACTTTAGCCTGCTAGGCTATCTGTCTGTAGTTCATATACATTACCATTAAGATTTGAGAATTTTCATTTTGGGGGGGGGGGGGGAGGGTTACTGCTCCAATAAACCAACTGTCATTACATTATAGATGTGTATTATATGGATTGGTAATGAGATATCAAAAGTTTCCATGAAGCCATTAAATAACAGGTGCTTTCATCCTACCTTAATAATGCAGATCTGTCTCTCTCCTCATCTTCTGTATCGTTCTTCTGCACCGAGAAAAGAAACAAAATGTACAAGACTGGGTTTCAGTTCAAGACAAGTTTGGTCCAATGTTCCGTTGTACTGTTCTTGTCAATTTTCATGAAAATTAATTATTTCATACACACTTCTAGTTTATTAAAGCATTTGTAATTTTCCTGTACTCAAGATTGCACGCTATCATTTTCCTATTTCGCAGCCCATGCAAGGGAGCTGGAAAAAAAGACAGTCCTAACAGAAACAGAGGAAAACCTGTTCTGTTTAAAGTATTAAAATAATACTTTAATGACCACTAAATTAGTGGCATCTTTCTGCATATAATAAAGCAATACATTAACTTAGTAGGAATAAACGAAAAGTGTACAAAAAATACCCAGACCATAAAACGTAACTGTATATAGCATCTCCTTAGAGAGGGGGGGAAAAAAGTAAGTCTGTTGATTGAGCAATAGTAGGCTTTTTTTTGTGTGCGTATGTGTGTTTGTTTGTTTTCCTGTTTTCAATTTCCAATGGTAATAAATCCAAACCAGTAGGGACACTTTATCTTAGATTCAAAAGAGTACTTTGTCCAAGCCCAAATTTTCTGACATTGCTGTAGCCTGCGTGCAGTCATCTCTGCTCCCAGAAGTCTTGGCTCTGCTGCTTTTCACACTAATCTAATGCATTACATATATTAAATCCTTTTTTGTTCAAGGAACCTGCAATTTTACACAATTTAAAAGCTATGATAACCCTATAATTGGTAAACACTGTGGCAAAAAGAAGATATAAATTTGAAACAGTAAGAATTGTTAGTTCAATAATGGGAAGCATCTATGGGAATACGGGAAACATCAATGTTGCCAAACTACAAAAATTCCCCCCAAACTACCTTGTACTTTTTACATTTAAGACAGAACTAGGGTTCAGCTGAAAAAAAAAAAAATCTCAGCAGTACCATTTTCATTTATTTTAAGAGAAGAGAAAATAGAGTTTTCAATCAGATCTTGTGTTATCTGGACTCAACAGTTCATGATGTAGTAGGGAACTGGAAAAAAATATTTTTTACTTTGCTACACTTTTCACTTTTTATTCATCCCTTGTGTTTTTTTCCTTCCACAGTGCAGGAATCAGGACACCACAAATATTCACCATTTTGCTGTGTACACATATAAGTGTTATCATAACTACCTCTGTCATGTAGTTACTCTGTAGTAATGAAATATCCATTACGTACTTAAACAGAGCTACCCAGGAAGAGCTTGTCACACACAAAAAGTGCCAAGTAACCTTCTATTATGCCAAGTCTTTAAGCAACTTTACGATAATTACCATAAACATAGAAAACCTGTGATTTAAGCTCCAAGTGAGGAAAATGCTTATGCATATATTTAACTTTAAGAAGTTAAATATGCTAAGCACTTGCTAAGTAGGTTGGCAAGCACTGGACTGTTTTGTTAAATAAAGCAAGATCTAATTCTTTAACACACAAACACACACACACACACAGAGCTGTCAGTGCCTGCCAAGAGGAATTTCATGCATAGCACTAAACTACGCAATTTCCATTTATTTATCTTACTAATAGTAATAATGCTCAGGTGAAAAGGAAGGTGATGAGCTCAACAACACTTACATAAAATGGTTTATTATATGAGAATACCAGCTTGGAGACCCAAGCCTTCTCACTTTCATTCTTGGCTTGAAAAATATAATTTTACAAAAATAAAGCTTTTAAAGAAACAGATTAATACAAATACGTCTTGAAATGAAAGACAATTAAGTATTTACTGCCACAATCAGTTGTCTCCAACTTTAATCTCAAAATGTGTTAATGAAACTTCTGGATAGAATATTAAAAATTAGTAGGGGCTGAGATTTTAGTTTTAGCCATATTTTCTATCTCTTTCCAAGGCCAGAATAAGTAAATTTAGTTTTTCTGAAATTAGAATAGAACTTCTATTCTAATTAGAAATTAGAATAGAATTTGATACAGCCTGAGTTTATCTCAGTTGATAATTTGATGGCATGTTTCCATTTTTAATTAGTTGAAATGTTTGTAAAAACACATACTAAAATTTTAAAATGTTTATTCATTTAAAAGAAACAGTTGTTTTCAACTCTAAACACCCCACTCGGTAAAAACAGGTATCATCCACTGCAGTAGCGAATAATTGTGAATTCAGTATTCCTCTACACTGATGAGCAGGAAGATAACACAGTAAACTCCTAAAAACGTTATATAAAGAACATAGCTAAATGTGGCTATCACATTCCCCCTCCCTCCCCCCCCCCCCCTTTTTTTTTGGTTGTTCTGTTTGATCTGTATTAAAACCTTTGTGTGGATATATGTTGCCTTCTTACTCTGTACTTGTTCCTTCTCTGCACAAACTTTCAGACCTGTAATATGAAACACTGCAATGCCACTTTGTTGTAGTGCTCAAAAAGCCACACAGGGAGGAAGTGTTCGTCCTGTTCAGTTATCGTTCAAGCTGGCCTGGAAATCAGCTTACTACCTACCTCAAATTCCAACTGACACATCTCCTCACAGGGCACAATTATTTTGGCACACTGCAAGCAAGCTAGACAAATATTTTGAAGACGAAGGAGTTCAAACATTTCCCTTTTAATCTCTTTTCAAAAGTTCTTGCTAATACCTCAACTATAAGCTTCAGAACTGATTTGTCTTACTGTACCTGTTAGCACAATGTAACTGACTTTTTGGGGGCAAGGAGCAGAAAGAGGATGCATTTCATTACTAATCTGATTTCTGTGAAGCAGAAACATGGGCAATTGCAATAGTGTGGGGGCTGGTTTATTTTTGAACTGCATATTGGGAAACTCTGATTTGGGAAGTCTCTAGCTAGGTGAAACATTAAGCCTGTTAGCAATAATCTACTATGGGCTAGTTTAGGAGAGAGACATGGGAATGCTCTGGAAACAAATTTCACTGCGTTAAAAAAAATCAAAAAAATCACACAGTACTTGGGAGTGGAAGTCACATACAGAAAAGAGGCTGGGATGGGAGTATGCTCCAAACCCACATATTTTGCAAGACCTAGCAAAGGCTTGCAATGTCCACCAATTTTTCCACCATCGAGAAACTCTTGAGCTACTTCTTGGAAAAAAAAAAAAATCCAAGAAAAGTTCTCTCTATTATCCTTCATAATGCCACAGTTAATTACCAAAATATCATGAGAGCCCATCAGTGCTCTCCACGCATGTAAGCAATGCTATCAAAATTCCTTCTTATAAGAAAATGCAGTTTTAACTTTCTGGGCATTTTAAACACCACCTTGATCATTTGACTTCAACTGCATGGCTGTATTTACATCTCCCTCCCCTATCCTAGTTCCTTAAGTTATCTCCTGGGTAAATCACATCACATCTCACACAGCTTGGGGAACCTGGTACCTGTTTGTGAGTGGAGTGCCAGACCAGCACTTTACAGAGGAAGTCATTTTAGGAGACTAACAATCAACAGGGATGTTGACACTTCCCAGAAGAGTAGACCTGTTTGGTGGTGGACAGCAGGAACCAAAGGGAGCAATACAAAAGGCAGTTCCCAAGAAGCAAATACATTTTCAGTTACTCTTTTAACTTTCAACTGCATTTGAGAGTGAGACACTATTTCATTCTCTCTCTCTCTCTCTCTCTCTCTCTCTCTCTCTCTCACACACACACACACACACACACACACGTGCGTGCGCGCTCTTGGAACACATAGTATTGTTCGGCAGATAAAAGAGAATGGGAAGTACATTTGCAGCTACTTGTTTCTATTTAAGTTAAATAACAGAGAGGGCAGAAGAGAGTTGGTCCCAGATGAAGGTATGTAGAGAAAAGCGCACTGCTATATTAAAGATGTGCTTTTAATTAAATTTTATCTGAATGATTATAATTGGGGATTTTACCACAGGCATGCTTAGAATAAGGACCTTCTATTTCCTTGCGCAGTGAACACTCCCAGGAAACGGGCATTGGGACAATTTCTTTGTCTAACTACTTTCTCAATTATTTTTAAATGTATTGCTTTTTAATTGTTTTGTTACTGAGATTTTCTGCGTGCTTTTTTGGCCTTTTTCAGATTGCTACAGGCTTTTCCAGAACCTCAGAAATGTCTTTCAGGTGGCCAGGTGCAATACTGGGCATGTAACAAAATACAGGTTCTATTTCATTATGCTTGGATCCAGGAAAACCAGTTCATACAGAGAGTTATAAATTTATCTTTGGACTTGGGAATAAATGGCTCATTTTTGTCACTGGTGCTCCCCATATGGTCCTAATCTCCTTCAGCTTTGTTCTGCATTTATGAAGATTGATATCTCTTTTATTGCTGTATTTTTATGCAGGTCTTAGCAGATGATTTTGTTGCACATTAACTGTTGCAATACATACTGAATATATAAGACTGAGTAGCTATCCTGATTTATTTGAAGACTAATTGTGCTGCTCAGTGCATTAACTAGTGATTCCTTGCTTTCCTGTTGACATTTCTACTGATAATGTAACAACATATTGTGAACTGGCAATTAGAAAACATAGGCCAAGAGAAACAGGTTCCTGCTTCATCTGGGATGCAAAGATACATTGGGTCACATTTTTCCTGTGAGTTTTAAATTCATAGTTCAGCTTTTTATTAAAACAGAAGGACAGGGAGGGCTGAAGATAGGATTTCACGAAGGGAGAAGAATAATGCATGAAGCAGAAATATTTAACACAGAAAGTCCTGCCCTCTCTCACATTAGTTCTTGCCAGATCTGCAGCAGTATATAGAATGCAAGATTGTGTTCTGAAAATTTTCTTAGCTGTTATCTTATGGTCTATGGAATAACAAAAACCAAAAACCAACAACACAAGAATAAACAGGATTATTCATCTTTTTCTTATATTTCTGATGATATCTTTATGCTGAAATAATATTCTGCCAGATCCAGTCTTAGAGAAACCAAAAGGCTTCTGCAAGTAGTATCTGCTGAGTCAAGCAACAGTATCAAATGGCACATACCTTGGTTTCAGCTTAACAGACAGAAGCTAACGTGCTATACCATGTTCACAGAGCTGTCAGTGTTCAGTCCAGCTAAGAAGCCATTAGGGATGAGAGCTTCCCTCTTTTCCTCCATCAGTGCACACCAGGGCAGTACTAGACAGATGGGTGCATGGGAGTATAGGGTCACCTACACGTGACACAAGATTGGAGACACTGACCTTTTAGCCACAAGTTCTCATTTATTCCTCATGCAATATAAGGGCGCAAGAAAATTTGTAAAGGACGTTGTAGAAGTTATGACAGCAAAAAACTAATGCCATCTAATGCCTCCACTACAGCCTTTGCCAACAATCCCCAAATGAGGTAGTCTGCATATGACCATTTATGACAGTTCAGCTGCTCCTTTTGCAACTTTAACTGAAATTTAATAGCAACTGATGCTAGAAAGCCAGTTATTGCTGAGTAAGTCACCTCAGCCACCTTATGCCTCTTAGTTTTTTCTTCTTACTTTAAGGAAATTGACAGAGAATTGAGGAAAAAATATTCCCATTCTGCCAGCATTTGGAAATAAATAAGGAAAAGGGAGACTAAGTTCCCATTTGGTACTCCTCTTTTCTTTCATTAGACTAACACTCCCCCACCTCCAAATTGAGTATCTGGCTGTAATTAGACAAAAATGAAGCCTTCTTTGAAATCAACTTTGGGATTTCTGTGTGTCAGTTTTCAAAGACAAACAGAAATATTCTGTGTCTATTTATTTAAACTTCTGTCCAGAATAAGACCTTGTTACTGTTGGCTCTTACCAAGAAAGCCTAGAGCATAAAGCAGCTTTTGCCAAGAAACACTGAGATTCTTCCTTGTAGAGTAATTCCCAAGCTTCTGACTGTCCTGTTCCCACAGCACTTCATTAGCTGAAGAACTGAAGAAAATGGATTCTGTTTACGTAAGAACAGATATTAATAGAGTTCATGCTCATTTCCATGGCATGCCATACAAGGACATACAAAATGACCAGTTTACTTGATGCAAGTGAAACTCTCCTGCTAAGTGGCCACTGGGGTAAGTAGGGTTAAGACAGAAAATAGAAATTTCGCTGGGGATTGATTTTGGGGACACAAGAGGGAGGATAAAGAGATGGAAATCACATTAAAAGTAATTTCTAAGTCTCTATTCCGAGAATTTTTAAAGTTCAGCCCTGTAGAGCCTACACTCTACACACACATTTTAGCTGTGTTACCTTCCATCTTGCTCTGTGTCTACTAGAGGATGGTTGTATTTAGGTCACCAAACCAAAAAAAATGATACAGAACCCCAGAGCAGACCTGCTAAATGGATTGTCCCTACCTGTCCTCTCCATTCTCTGTGCACCTCCTTATTTCAATGGGGATAGTTGCCTGAGACATGCATGCACCATTTCACCAGCTCCCCTGCTTATCCAAAATCCTTTTTATGGTCAAGTTTCGCACCACTCTTTCTACAGAAATCTTAAGAAATGATGGCTTGTGAAAAAGGCTTTTGCAATACAATCTACAGTACAGTAAAACAACCTGGCACATCACAGACTTGTAATGAGGCTTTTCTCTTTACTAATACTGCTAACAACTGTATTTGACCAATGTAAAGCCCTCCACACACACACACATCTGGTTGTTCAGCTCATAGGCAAGACCTTTATTCTGAATACCCACAAAAACACTGCAAGCAGTGCTTTATGTAAATGAGGTGCTGTCGCTGACTGGAAAATAGCTCGAGCAGACAGACAACTTGGAGACGTGGCAACTATCTGGCTTCTCAAGAATGACAGGAGCCAACAAATAATGCTTATTTTATACTCAAATCCCAATGAACTCCATCCAAAAGTAGGTGTTTTTAGAAGGTTTGAGGAAGGTCTCTATCACACACAGCTTTTCAGAATATACATTGACATACTGTAGGGCAATCCAGGAAACATAACTTGAGCCAGAGCTGGCAAGGAAATGCAGCTCTCTCTAACATGCAAACTCTCAGAGCAGCTAAAAAGGAAAGATGACATTTTGTGGAAGAGATTTAAGTTCCATGACAGAAAGTGCACTGTGTCGCAGCAAGAGGTGCAAAATAGGTAGCTAATGAAAAAGGACACGAGGGAAAAAAGAAAAAGAGAGTGAAAATGGAGCACTGCAAAACTGTCTACACTCTTTCAGGTTAATTCTGACAATACTATCACAATTTCTTCCTTTCCTAATCGATTTTCTTTGTCGTAAGAGTCAAAAAGAACAAAATTTTCCACACAAATTCACAGAGAAATACTAGCAGCAAGGCTGAGACCAGAAAGGCTACCTTGGTTTACTCTCCTTAATTACATGACTTTTTTAATGAAGGCCCATCAATAAACACAGCACATATTCAAAATTAAAAAAAAATAGAGAAGGAAAAAAAGTGAACCACATGAAAAATACTACCACAAAGGGTCACATTTTAAAGGGTATTTGAAAAGCTTAAATGTTATAACAGGTATATTTAAGCTGTCTTCAGATGTTCATTATGTAAAAGCATGACTTAATGTGCACAAACATTTTGCAGTGAAGGCTGGTAAAATTTCACTTTGCCCTGCTCCCAGCCTCAGTCTGACTTTGTCCATTCACCAGTTTGTGGGCTGCCTCTAATGCTTCTAATGAGAACAGGATAGAAATAAATCTCTGGGCCAGCATTAACACAAGTATGGAAACATCCCGTAAGAGCAACAGTGCACAGAGTGTGTCCTATTCACTGTGTCTTATCCTCTAAGCACAAGCAATGCAGAGCTGAGACAGAGAGCTTAACACAGAAATGGAAATACATGACTTTCTCTCTTCCTCCTTGTAATACATTTCTCCCCTCTTTTTGTGCATCAGAACAGTGGGGATTGCTTTTTTATCATGAAGTTCTGAACTTACATCCATTTCCTATGGAAATTGATGTTAACTAGCTACAATCTAGTCCATCCCCACTGAATGTAGAACAGCATCAGTAAGAACAGTGTGTTTTCACGGCCATCATCAATATGCTGAGAACCGAGTGGGGAAACAGACCTCCGAGATTTGGTTGCACTAGCTGAATGAGAGACGTTCTCTAGTTTTGATGAGAAATTCCATCAAGGACATAATAAATAATTCCAAGTAAAGTCTTATTGAACCTTGCGCACAGCCATACTCAGTTTCAACTTTGATAAACTGACATTTCTGACCTAAAAAGAGGCCTTGCTGAAAAGCCGCCTATCTTTGACACACACCAATCACATAAAAACCACACAGTAAAGAGCACTGACCCAGCACAAGCTTACCAGATAGCAGCTATGCACTTCCATGTCTGTTTCACAAATGCAGAGGTGAAGAAGTCTCAGAAAGACTTCAGTGAAGCTAAGAGAGTTCATAAATAATCTGACTCCTCCAAGGAAAAAATATCCTTAAGACTAATGACTCTTTCAGATACTCAAATGGTGCTGAAGACTGGAAAACATCAAATATAGTGGCAGTGAACAGAGAGAATCCATCCCTGTGGTATCACTACACGTTAGAGAGGAGCGTAAGCAGCTGGTAAAGGAAAAATTGAAAAAGGATATGGAAACACAGTATTAAAAAAATGCATACATCATATTGAACCATTAATTCAACTCCTGCAATGTGCTTGTGTCTGCCAGTGCTGCAGTTAATAGAGAGTCTATGAGACTCAGAATGCAATTAAGTCTTGGCGGAAGCACAGTTGGAGGCTGTGGCAGTTTCTATAGCAACGTGAAAGGCTCAAGACTAGTAACAGGAGATTAACTTAAAGGCAAGATAAGTACATAAATACAGCTCTCATTTACCATTTTCTCTGCTTCCAAATGGGCAACGTATTTTCCATTTAAACAATATAGAAACGCAGTCAGATGTCCTACTTGTTATTAACTAGGGTAAAAATAACCTTTACAAACATCCTCTTAAAAATTTCTGACAACTTCACAATCAGGGGATCCATCCAAACTTCCCTAATTAATTCAATCAAAATTGAAAGCACCGAACTTGAATGCTGCCAGAAGATTTAGAATGAGGATCCAAGATATGGAACAAGACAGCGCGAATAAGAGTTTGCTGATGTCAATGCACGGTACGCTTATGAACAAATCCTCTTGACGCATTTTTATGGATTACGCTTCAGATAGGGTTTTAAGTCTCCAGAAGGGAAAGATAAAGAGTTTCTGTAAGCACCACAGATCTTTCCTTTTTTTTTTTTTTTTCTTTTTTTTTAATACTCTGGTTTCAGTAAGAAAGGCAATACTGAAGAAACGTTATCCAATATTTGTCCTGGCACTTAAGAGCCTTTAGTCAAAGGTTCAGCTGAGAATGCAGTCACCCTTTTGAACTACTATCCACGCTACATACAAAAAAAAAGCATGTGAAAGAGATTTCCTCACTACTTCCCTGGTGCAGCCAGTTGCTCTGATTTTTTTTTTCATAATTTAAAAGCAAATTAAAAACGCTTAAGATATTCAGGAACACACATCCATGAAACACAAACATATTCTTGCCCTGCCTTCTGTACCCTTTTCAATTGTGTAATGTAGAGCTAGCTCAGGCACCTTTGCAGAGCATTGGTTTGTCCTTCACAGAATCTGTTAGCATCAGACTAACGAAAGAAAAATAGCACTGCTCCCCCAGTGAAATTATTAAGTACATAGTTAATTCACAATGTTTTCCAAGGATTACTGTGGAATATCTGTCTCAGACTACACAAATCTCATGGGCTGACCCAAAGACCCAAAATCAACAGTCAACTTTCAATCAACTGGTGAAATGGGGAGAACAATATTTTCATTTGGGAAAACTCCAGATGTGCTACTGCTTCTGGACTCACAGCCTGAGCTAACACAGCACCCCACATCTGATCCCCTATGCTTTTATTCAGAGCAACAGAGACAACCCAAATTACCTTTGGCATAAAGCAAATGGAGTTAGTGGATCAGGAAACAAAATATTCAGAATTAGATAAAGGCTGTATCAACCTTTTCCTTCTTCCTTTCCAGTCTATGAAAAAAAAATGGAATGAAAATATTTTCTCTGCATAGATCTGCATTACTTAACTACATCTCTACCCATTACTGTTTACCTGAGGGTTTGTCATGTGTGCCACTAGACAGTTCTTCCTGGGACTCAGCCTGGATCCTTAGAACCTATTTCTTCAAAATGTTTTTTCAAATAAACTCTTAAGTGCCAGGAAAAATATTGGATAAAGGTTCTTCAATATTGTCTTTCTTCATCCCCCAAAATGCTCCTACCTCTAGTTCTAGCAGCTTTTACTAGACAGATTTCCCCTTTGAATACCCAACAACTATGCCTTCAAATTCTCATGTTTTTGCTTACATGGTAGCGCTTTTTGGGTTGAAATTTGATGAATTCTTGCCTATTTGAGGGAAAAAATGCAGATACCCTGTGAAAATTTCAAGAAGTCACTGTTATGCAATTCAGAATGTTTATTCCACTTCACCTGATATTCCAAGCTTCCCGTGATAATATCCAAGCACCACCTAGAGTAATGAGACTGGCATAGCATTACTCACAGTGAAACGTGTTTTATGCTATGGTGGGAGGTCACCTGCCACATGTGCAGAGCATTAGAAACCAGCAAGATGGGATTTTCTGTCAAGAGAATAATACCTTCTCCACCATAAGTAAAACGTTTCGTCTTGCAAAATGCCTTGAAAGCACTGTGTTCAAAAATAGTACTCTCTTCTCCACAAAATCATTCCAGAGTCAAAATTAGCTTTATCAGGGATCTCTGCCACATCAACTACACAACTCAGAGTAGACATGATACAGGAATAATCTTTTCATTGGCACAGCTAGGTGCTGATCCATTGAAGGCTTCTAACAATTGGACTAAGGCCTTCAATCTCTACCCAAAGCAACTAACAGCCAGTGAAGAGCGTGAAATACTAGAGTTTTCTCCAATATTTTCCCTTCTCAGAAAAAAATCCTCTGCAACAAGAGCTGTACTACCAGGCTGAGATGCACTAAGGTATGAAAGAAACCTTGCCATTCCTTTCTATTGCACCTCCATCAGTGCAATACCTGATTTCTAGATAGGCGACTTCTTGCTTTAGTATCATATTAGACAAAGGGGCAAAAGTTTAGCAGATGTGAAGTGGCTCAGTGATGAAAATTTCCTCCCTATTTGTTTTAATTTAGCAAGGAACAAGAAAGAAAAATAAAGAGTCTCTCTAAAGCCAACTGTTTGTTCTACTCTGTAATAGCAAGAGTTTCAGAGTATAAAATCATACTTTCGCACTTTCGCACTTTCAAGAAAACTCTTGGTAGAGAATGGGAAAAAAATGTATATCTAAAGACCGCATAGCAGCTTCCAGAATTAATATTTTGCTGAGTGAAAGAACTACAGAAGGGTAAGATGAGAACACCACTCAACTTCACAGAAATGACATATGAGTTGATACTGAAGAATTAATTTATTCTTCTGTTTTCCACTACTGATATTTCTTCCCTTTCGATTAATTAAAAAGCCACAACTGAAGACCATATAGGGACAGCAGCAGCCCTTCAACTCCAAAGTTAACTTTAAAAAAAAGAAATCCCATGCTACATAAAGATTTCAAAGGGAACGTTACATAATGTAGAATCTGTTAAGTGGGAAGAAGTTGTACTAAAGAGAACCATCACTCCCCTCAGTATTCTTAAGAGCTGACCTGTCCTTTAACTGAAGTTACCATATAGCACTTTGAAGAGTTTCTTTTCCTTTTCCAGAGTGTCTGTGGCAGTGCCAAGCTTCTCAAGAGAGACAGCCTAATAACAATATAAAAAAAAAAAAAGCTGTCTTCCTCTGCAAATAAAGGTTTTGATATTTTCTTCTTCGATTTTGACCTAATCTGAACTTCTCTCTTTCTTTAAAGTAAGTAGCCTTCACTGAAGGAAAATGCAGCATCTAAATTTAGAAGTATGTATCTCAGGTATCAGCAAAGGGCTTCAAAACAGAACTTGGAGCAAAACTTTTCAAAGCTGTTGGTTTTTCGTGATTTTTTTTTTTTTTTTAAATCATGGCTTAGGAGATCCCTAAGCACACTGCAGAAACAGTATCTCTCTGAGTTTTTAGGAAAACAGGAAGGAGGTGAATTCGGTTTTACGATTTAAACTTTAGAAACAGACTTCATAAAGAATGACAATCACATGAACCTGCGTTTACTGTATATATTAGAAACAGAGATGTTTGTAAGAATTGATGTTTACATGGATCTGGATTTAGGTTTCACCTGCTTATGCTCTTTCTGGTTAGAAAGCATAGTGACTTTGCTACCATTGAGAACACGGTATAAGGAACACAACAGAAGTCGTCAACACACTGCTGCTGCTGCTAGTAACTTACACTCCAGGCAGATCCAGAAGGAAATTTTCTTTTAGCTGACAAATCTGCCTGCAATTGTGAAGTTGCTAGAAGCATCTTTATTCTACAACTTGCAGGAAGACTTTTTTTTTTTTTTTTGTAACATCCAAATTACTAAGGGCAACTGAGAAGAAAGGTGTGCAGAGCTCACTGACTATCTAGAACACACCAGGTTGGTGTTCTGTCAGCAGCAGTTTTCACAAGTTGCTTCAAGCTTCTTATATGAACTGTGCTTAGTGTTAATTAAGTAGATACAGCTTGTCTGAACTGCCCTATAGCGCATTTAATATTTATCTATTTATCAGTTTCATCTTCCTTTTCCCCCACCTCAACCAGCATTTTGTTTAAGCATGGAAAGAGTTATGGAACATAAATGGTTAGTAAAATAGCTAGGAAATTGCTTAGAAGAAACTTTAAGGACATGAAGGGAAGAATTGGAAGAAAGGTAAAGCGGCACATCAGATATTTAGTCAAGGAAATATTCTGTTCACACATCATTCCTTGCAATTAAGTGGTAGATTGCTTGCTATACTTTCCTAGTGAAAATATGAAAAAGACAAATATATTTTTAGAAGTACTGTATGGTTTTGAGTTACAGTGTGCTGCATATAACCAAATTCAGCTCACTGTTTATTATTGCTGCATTGTACCCTTGTATTGACTGGTAAAAATGATTAGGATGCTCAAAGGATGCTCCAACTCATCATGAGCTGGATTCAATAATCTTGTACGTCCTTTCCAACTTGGGATATTCCTATGAAAGCTATCCGCGTATTTTCAAACTCTCTGAGAATTAAAAAGCTAACAACTGAAATAATATCAAAGAGAGAGTTCTAAATCATAGATTCTTTCCTTGATGTACAGCACTACTTTAAGAAAATCCTAAAACCATCAAGTAAATGCTCTGGTTTCTTTTTCTTTTTTTTTTTTTTTTTTTAATAGCAATATATTCTTTAATTCCAGCGTAGTTCCATTCAGTTTACTGCTTTGGGCGAGGGAAAAACATAAATAGCGCACAAAAATCCTAAAGCTAGAACTTAGGATCTACAAAGACCTCCCTAAGACGTCTCCTGCTCTCCTCTACTTACACCCATATCCTTATCTTGTGAAGCTTTACCTCTCCACAAGTCTGCAAGGTTTAGATGGGGATCAGCCTTTTTCCCTGACCTAGCACCTGGGTGCCTCTCCTGCCTATGCCAGGCAGAGATCCCAGCACCCTCTGCTTAGGAAACCTTGTATCTTGCAGCCACCCCATCAGTGAGATGCAGGGGAGGTGGCTTTTAACTTGTTGATTTGGCAAACGACACCTCCCCCCCAACCCCAGCTCTCGGTGTGTGGATGCTGGCAGAGAAATCTCCCACCTTAGGTCCTATGCTGCTTTTGTGCACAGCCCAGTGACACCAACAACTCCCAGGCAAAGCTCCGGTCGCATACTGAAAGCAATGCTGCATCATACGGCAGCAGCCCCTCATCAAGTATTTCCTTGTCTGCCTAACAGCTTACGGAAACATTTAGTCCTGATCAGCATCCTTTAACACAATCATCCCCAGGAACGGTTGGCTCACATGGCAGAACAGCTGAAGGCCAACAGTATTATTTCCTTATTGGCACAAATCCATGCATGCTCATCTGTGGTGGTCTGGGAACAAGGCTACATCTAATTCGAGAGTATGATCAGTGAAAATTCAAAGGTCAGGATTTAGGTTGTTGACAGAACCTCACCTTCAAGCATCTAAATTACCAGCAGTGTAAGCCAACCCATGTGCACAAAGCCAAACTGCCGTAATGTTTGTTTAAATTAAAAATTGCCTTTGAAATGAGTAGGAACGCATCTGGAAAAAAACATATCAGGAGGTGTTGTGTTTATTTATTCTTACTATAACTTTCTGAAGTATCACGTCAATGTTTCCGTAATATTCTTAAAGGCATTTTCTGCTTTCTCCTCCCTTTTTTTTTTCCCACAGATCTCTTTATTTAAGAAAATTAAGATGTGTCAGTAAATCAGGACAATTCAAACTAAACTTTTCTAACCCTGGCCCCCAGGAAACAGGATTAACAAGCATCTTTGCCATACATTTCATCATGTTTTTCATGGTTTTGGCTCAACTGCATTTGTGTTTTTATTACAGGCATATTTCATCCTTTTCCTTCCTCACAGCAAAATAAAAAGGTACCCAGTATTGAGTTTGATAGCTCTGGAAACTATTTAACAGCAATGCTGACTCATGAACACACATTTCCTTTTTTTACTTGAAGCAAAGAAATTAAATACCACAGAGACTGCTCTATAGCAGAAACCCAAATAAGCTGGGAGAGAATGAAACTGCATTAGGCTATAATGTGCTAATATGCTTTCAAGATTCAGCCAAGCCTTTCTTCACGCAACTGCGATAAATGCTGGCATATTCTTCTGGCAAGTGAAGTTAAGTACTTTGACATGTTTGCATCTCTGCTAGGTAGGTAAAATAAACTCATTAAAGAGGAAAAAAGTGGTCTAAGAACTGGGGGAAGGGGGAGCAGGGCCTGTATTCAGAGCATGTCTTAAATTTCACTGTTACACAGCCCTGCATTGGAGAGAGCCCAAGTCTCTCTGAAGACTACAGTTGAATAAAAAAATGGGATTTTCTTTTAACAGTGGACTTTTTTAAGGTTTTTGCTTTATTTTACATTTCTTGTCTGCTTTTCTGGTAACATTTCCCATTCCCATCCCTAAACTTAAACCCTCACTGGCTTTACAAAGTCAGTGGCTATAAGAATAGAAAAAAAAGCCTGAAATGTTTTGATGTTTAGATATCACAGAACTTTCAGTAAAAATACTTTTAATTTCCCAAGGGATGAGTTTCCTATCAAAGACTTCACTTCTGCTATTTTTTCCAAATGCCCTCATCATCTGCGTATCTGGAACAAATTGTATTGCTTACGTACACCAAAGAAAAGGAATACAAAAAGTGATAACAGAGTTTATTGGTAGTCTTGCTGAGTTAAGGAAGGTGACATGAACATAAAACAAAAAATGATTGTATTTCACAGTGGTTTGGAGGTGAATTCATACCCTTCCTTCATGCCTCTCTGATATCGGCAATTATCTGAGGAAGGAACAGGATGATGTGCTGATATGTTACAAAAATAAAAATGCAATACCTAATTTTAAAATACTCAGAACATATGAAAGAATTATGTTCAAAGCAAATACAGCTAAGTAGTGAAGGAGAACAATGCTGACACCAAGTGGAAGAAAACGCTGCTGCAAACTTGAGATGCTTGAAAATCTCAGAGCCGCAAGTCTTCAGTTAAGGTAATATGGTGAATTTTCAAAACATCAGAGGAAGACCACACGCATCCTCTGAAAGTGGAAATGTGTGTTATCCTAATGTATATGCTACCTGATTAATTATAATCCTCTTCCTTGTAGTGTAGCTGACACCTTAGTAAGCAAACAACCAGCTGCCACTCTGAACACATCAGGTAGGAATTGCATTAAGACTCCTTAATCTGTAATCAACTTAAATTCTGCGAGTTTGACTATGGTAGGGGTTTTTGAGATGCTCTGTTCACAACAAAACTTAAAGCAGGCCTTCACAGACTAAGAGGTAACAAAGGTGAGTCTCTACTACTGCTTAGTTTGTTTCTGCACAGCAGAGCACCTTCAAAATGTTTTTCCAAGTCAGGAAAGGCATGTGTCAGTTTTAGAAAGTACTTCTCTCACACACTTCCTACCATTACTGAATGACAGGCAGTGACCGGTGTTATCAGCCAGTGTGATCACTGGAGCTGTATTGTTGTATTATTGATTGCACTAAAGAATCACAGGCCGTCAGTTTGGCCAGCTTCCTTCTTATGTGTTCCAGCTGCTTGTTACGGTAAAGCACTGCTGACAGCGTGCTTCATGGCCCACATAACTCACCTTCACCTGCCGACATTCTCTCCTGGTGCAGCTCTCACCAGCCAAAAGAGAAGTGAAAAATAAAGAAACAACGTAGATAATGTGGGGAGGAGGGAGGTGACCAGCAAAAATCAATTAAGTCACAGAAAGGGTTACAAGTGTGACAGCAAAGTCCCACAGCACACACACAGCAGGTCAGGAGAAAGTCTCAGAAATGCTGGAGCAAACATTAAATAAATGAATGACATTACCTCCACACCCTGCAGTTTGCTAAAACTGGAGACCAGGCACACTTGTTGTTTCAGAGTTTCAGATCTCCGCTATAAGGCAGGTCTGCTGCAGATCACAGGCACTGCTCAGAAATAGCACCTCATTCTCTCCATGCCCTATTCCTTTCACCTATAGACAGAAAGGCTCTGGCGCTGAAGACCTGGAATGAGTAATGAATACTCCAGCCACATCCACTTCGGCTGTTTTAAGTCACAATTGCTTAGTACAGTGCTCTTTATCAAACCCTTATGCCTGTAGTCAGTAATATATGCTTCCCAGTTTATCCAGACGAAAAAAAATACATCCTTACAATCTATGGCCCACAATTTTTGTGGAGATCCAGGTCCTGCTTTGATCCCCAAGGTATGGCATTTTTTTATCCACTCTTCTGGTTTGGGCAGTTCACAAATACAAAATTAGAACTTAATGTTTAACAAGTCCATGCTTTTGCTAAATTTACAAAGGTAGAGAAACACTTTTTCTGTGGGATGGGAAGCAATACGAAGAAATCTCTCTATAATGTAACAGCAATCCCTACAGAAGTATTGACAAAACTCCTGGAAGTTCAGGTGGCACACACAGGACTCACTATGTTCACACCTAAGCGCAACTGGAAGTTACCTTTGCTAAGCAAAGAACTTAAGTGAAAGAAAAAAAAAAAAAAATCGAGATCTGTACCAATTTAAAGTAAGGGAAAAGTGCTAAGAGCCACAAATATGAATTGGAAATACGTTCCCCTATCCAAAAAGAATTTCATCAATAAGACACTTTAGTCTAACCTGGAAATTTGAGTTTACTGTATCATAAGATCATGTTTGTTCTGTTTTTGAAAGGTTTCGACTAATTTCAAAAGCATTGTTATGGGATTATCAAAGGAAAACATCAGTTGAGTTATTAGCTGTCCTTGAAATTGAGAGCAGTTTATCAGGGAGACCACAATTTTTTATGGCAACTTCAGATGAAAGTGAGGCACCAATTCATTTTTTATTTTTTAAGAAATGGGTTAATGCTGAAACATCCCCTCCCTCTTTGAAAAAAAAAAAAAAAAAAAGCTACAAGTCTGATACTGACAAAACTCCCTAGACCACAAAAACCTTCCCAAAAAAAAACCATTCAAATAGATAGCCTCCATAAAATATTTAGCTCCAGTGATCCCAACCAACTCCTAACCACATTGCATAGTTTGAGAAATCCACTCTGATATGTCTGCAGTCTTTCTGCAGCTCTAGGAGAGTGCCCTGCTCCCCTTCCCCAGCCACCTGAATCTCTGCAATCCCTTTACAAGCGGGTTCCATTAAGGCCTTACATTGTCATTACAGCAACGGTCAGGAAAAAGGACAAACTAAAGCCATATAGTAGCTTGTACACATCTTTTAAACAACTATCTTTAGATGGAATAGGTGGGTGTGAACAGTCTCCTAGCCAGCCTGGGATACTAGTTCTGATCTATTAGAAAGCTGCCTGTCTCAAATCTGCAAATTCTTCTCCCAAGCAGCCAGCCTGAATCAGCCTACAGGGATAGAGTAGGTGGGATGACTCCTGGCACTTCTAGGTATCCTAAGAGCTATGATCAGGAACAATCAGTCTTGTTCATCTCAGGCTACAAACTACACAGCTGCCTATTAAGCTTATGTCAGCTGTATAGCATGCTTGCCAGATCAGTATGGCTTTTATTTGTTCAAGCTCAATTAATTATAGTGTCATATAAAATTGAAGTGAAAAAATATACACTGAAAAAAAGCACCCCAACAACAACGAAAAAAATCTCCTGAATTAAGTAGTCCAAATGCAAGTATCAGCGTTACTGCTTCAAGTTATTTCATGAGAAACAGCCAATAAAAGCAAGTTTCATTTCCAGGAAGCAACAAGGGATCTGAGCCAGGCTTGCCATTTCACTTTTTGCTTGCTTTGCTGGAACTAGTTCATGCACGTTGAATATGTTTAGTTTGTAAACCTAACTTTGATGTTTCTCGTTTAGTGGACTTTCAGCAATTGTTACATTATGAAAGATGAAGAGTACCTATCCAATGTGCTAGATTTCCTGCCAGAAATTACAAAAACAAGATCAACCACAGAATACCAAATTCCCTTCTCACCACAGATGGGATTTCTTTCATAAGCTTACCTCAGAGTAGGAGAGTGCCTCATGGCTATGCCTTGTCTGGGGTTTTATTAAAGAACTTGAAAGGATTTTTCCAGCAGAATTCTTTCCCACATCACCACAATCTCAAACAGACTGTGACATTTTTTTCAGAATTACAGGGAATGAAGTTGCTTTTAAAACAAAACTATTGCAATAGAAAGCCAGAAGGCCTGACTTTGGGCTTTTCTATTACCTTTCCAATCTCCTTTAGTTGCTGATGCTTCTTAATCTGCCTAGTTTTGTGAACAGAAACATTATATAATTGGATTCCTAATATTTTGGTCTTGCATACTCATTTGCAGGAATCCCCAAAGATGGTAGTGGCATAAGACATCAGAGTGTGAGGAAAGGTAGAGGTGTGGGCTCCAACACGGTCTCTGTGTGAAATGACCCCAGTTTTAGATTTGGGACCATGTCCTGTATCACAGGATATTTCATAAACATCCTTACATCAGTGTCTTCTGTTCTCTGTACCTACAACTGAACAGGATTTTTTTAAGAAAAACTTCTTAAAGAGAGGTTCCAAGGAACACAACAGTCACAGTATTCTGCTTTGGGATATATAATATGCTCTAAATACAGTATTTGACTTTATAAGTTTCCCGATTTTTCTTAACAGAGATACATGAAGAAAGAAGCCAGGAAAGTAAGGAGTCACAACCATGAGCAGCATGAGCTATAATTACATGCGATGCAAATCTTTTTTATAATCCTTCACCTGATCTGGCACACTTCCATCAATCTGAACTGCAAGGTAAAGTATTAGACTGCAGATCTTATTACTACATCCCCCTCAAGTCCTTTTCTAAAAATCAATTTCAAGTTTAGCAGTTAAGCAGCAACGATACATCACATCCTGAAAACAAGAATTACATTGACCCTCTCCCTAAAGCAGCAGTAGTCTACCATGCTTCTTCCACTAGGAGATTTTTTGACAAATAAGGCAAACAAGGAAAAGTACTAACATTGTTTTAGAAAAGAACATACCCAAGGAAAAGCTGAAACATACTCAGCATTTTCTGAAAAGATGAGAGGGGTTTCACTCTTCTGGTTTTGCTCTTCTGCATCATCTACATATAGTAGAGCAGTAATAAGTGTTTCACTTGAGGAAACATTCAGTGGCTTTGATCTAACAAAGTTCTACATTAAAATATCTAAAGTGGAAAAAGTATTTTTTTTCTTGACCTTTTACTTTTACATTCGCCTTTTTTTTTTTTTTCCATAATCAGAAATTTAAAGACTTATGTTTCCCCTCTAGCTTGGGCATACAATGAATACTTCGGCTGCTGGCAATGAGGTATAGTCAGTACTCACACTATGTATAAGCAAATGTATTTCCATTTGTAGGTTACAACCTAATGAAGCACTTTTGATTCCTTGCTGAATCAATTAATGTAACTTTCTTACCTGAAGGCCATCTGCTTGACTCGGTGAGAAACCAGGGTTCAGATCAACAAAAAGCATCTCATAGTGTTGAAGCAAATACAGCAGGAGACCATTGTAAAGCCTTTGTTCTTCACAAGCCAAGGGACCGACAGGGATCCTAAGGGAAGAACAAATGGATTAAGTTTTGGAGCTCTCATACCAGGGGCTAGTGATGCAGGGACCCCCCTTGTACCTGAGATAATTCACCAGTGCAGCCAGCCAGGCAGCTGGATAAAACAGTGTTCCACGCTCATTTCCCATCAGCAATTGTTGGGACAAAAATCATCTCCACTTGGTGGGGGTCACAACATTGGGAACCCCACAGTGACAGAACCCCAGTTTGCTACACTGGTTCACATCCCACTGAATCTTTGAAGCAGTGCAACAAAATAGCTAGAACCTGTCAGTCTGCCATGAAGTTCACAAAAGCAAAGATGAAGACAAAAAAAAAAAAAAAAAAAAGCCCCAGAAGCCTGCCAGCCTGCCACCACTCAGTGGCACAGGGGCTGGAAGAGTTGTTTTGCTGTTCCAGCTTAGCTTCTGAAGGTGAACTTTGAACACTGGAACAATATCTTATTACCAGAACTGCCTGGAAATAAACATAGATAAGAAACTGTTACAGCGTAATAATTTGTAATTTCACAGACTTCAGTCACATGCAGTGGAACTTCCTATGCTTCCCTTAGCAGATTTTTTTTTCCTCTTTTAATAAGTAGTAGGTTCATTTGTACTATCCGTACAAGTAGACTAAATCAGAATCATTTAATCAAAATAAAGAGATTCATCTCATTCTGTGAAGGGACTGCGTATTCCCCCTGTGAACCATCTGGAGGCTTGGAGGATATTTGCATATGAATTTTGTAACCTAATCCAGCTTCCCCAGAAATGCTGCATCAACTCAGGTCCACCCAACATAATATCAATAATTAAACAATTAATGAACTCTGGAGACTAAGGAGGAGACATACACACACACCAGTCTTCTGTTTGCTAAATCAGTACATTCATTATTCATTTGCAATTTTAAAGTACAAATATATGCACTGGGCCCAGTTCAAGTGCTTTCATTCACATTCTCATTTTGTAAATCTACATTTGTTTCTGTGAGAACTCGAGTTTGGGCTCCTTTTAAAAAAGGATGGTTTAAGAAGAGTTATAGGCAGGTATGACCTAGATTTACAGGATAAACTGCTGTGTCATCAGTTCTTTTTCAGGATTGAGTAACAATTCTCCTTCTTGGATTCCTCCTCTTCTCAGGACAGACTCAATTTCTCAAAAATAAATAAATAAATAAATAAAGTGAAATCAAGCATGACTTTTAAACCTGGTTAACTGAGCAACAGCCTTTCCGGCATAGAATAAGCCCGAGAAATTACTCGGGGTTTACCCAAACATTAACACTCTCAACTCATAAGCCATACAAGCAATCTTTTCAGGTTTTTTTTTTTTTTTTTTTAAATCTTCTTTAACTTAAACATTTGTTCTCTAATTCATCCCTACCAACTGTTAACTCCCTGCTAGCAAGGTGCACTCCGCAAGTTGTTCCTGAAGATAAACAGCTCTCTGTATTTACTGGGGCCCACTTTCCCTTAGTAGCAGCCTATGTTTTGGCTGCTCAGTTCTCAAGTCAGCTTAACACAAACCAAAGCTGTACGCTAGGATGTGACCCTACAGCTGACTCCAAATATCAATATCTGCTCATCTGCAAGTACTCACGGGTGGCAACATATGGGTATTCCAAATATAGAAAGCACATTTTTAGTTTCCTCTGAAGCCACCTTCCTCACTGAGTTTCAATTAATTCTGTAAAACAAACATTTCCTGCCTCTTCAGATACTTCTGCTTCTAGCAGAAATCCTGTAATCAGGCTGACAATAGGGGAGCCGTGTTCACACAATGCTGAATCCAGGAATACATTCCTAGGAAGAGCATAGCTACTGAAGTATATTCTGCATTTCGCCATAAAAACTCTGTAATCAATTGTAGTACAAATCAAACACAGGAAAACACTAACAAATAAGAAACAACTGAATCTTGACCATCAGGAATCAACTATGGTTTCCTTGAGAGCGCCTAAATCTTTCAAAGTTGCTTTGCCACAAAGGGCAAGCTAGAAAAGCCATACAGTACTTTGCCTTGGTTGCGTTCAGGAGATCTGCAACAGTTCCTTGCTGGCAGAGGCTTGTGTATTAGACTTTCTGTAAATTTACAGGAAGAATGAGTCAAAGTGAGTAGATGCAAACAGCTAGCCAACTAGCATCCTTATGCATGCACTCAAGAATTGCTTACTGAGATTAACAGCAGAAATCTCTTTACCAAGAGAAGGTGTAAATAAAATTGTACCTGTAGAAATCTAAGCAACATTGGTCAAATCTCTGATAAAAGAAAAGCAACACTTTCTCCTCAGCACTTACAGAGACTTGCAGGACATGATACAGCTCACAAGGAGGAGGAGGAATGGCAACAGAAATAAATAATTCAGAGGATGAGCAGAAAGTAATCACCAGTAGAAGGTGACAGAAGAGTAGATCTTAGCACAGGAAGTCTAGGGAGCAGCCAGCCTGATACTTCACCTATGAGCCATGTTTGTGGTTCCCTCACCTACAAGGAAGTTAGGACGTGAAAGTTGCATAATGCAGATGCTAAGACTGAAGTTTCAGAAGATAAGAAACAGATGCCAGGTTCCAAATCTAAGAGCAAAGCAATCTGAAAGATGCTGGTGGAGCAAGCTCATAGTGGTGAAGACAGTCTCACAGGTGAAAAACAGCATGAGGGAAAAAGGTCAGTAGAAGAAACCAGAAGGAGGTGGTTTGCAAAGCAGAGCGAGGTAAAAATAAAGTGTTTTACTAAGTTACACTTTTTCTGAAACATATCTTTTCTTCATCACGCTTTGGGTCCCATCACCCTGAATAGGGACAGGAAGCATATATACTACTACTATTATAACAGAATAATTCCTGTATGAAGGTGATTTCAGTCAAATATTCAAAATAAGCAGCAGTAAGTTAAGGGGGTTGTGACAGATTCAAAATAGAGAATGGACATCTTATTTAAAATTCAGTTTTCAGACAGTGATACTATATTCTTAGCATTTAAAATTCACGGCAATAGGAGGTTTTCTGTGATCCTGTAACTAGGCTTCCAACGTAATACCTGTGCTAAGGCTTCTATTTGCTATTTGCAATTAGTGTATTTACTAACTGTGAAGCACAGGCAGTTTAGGTTAGTAAGGTGCAATCAGCAGGAAGTTTTATATTCTAATTTTGTGTCCCCAAGGTCCATGTGTACCATATTCCAACTACTTTATATTCCAGCTCAGTCACGTCAGTGAAATTATGAACATGACAGGTCTCCACAAATAAAGTGTCAACAGATTGAGACAGGTGATAATCACAGAGAGAATTTACACTTGAATATAAATAGATCAAAATTTAAAGTAGAAAGGTTTATAAACAACCCAAAGCAAAGGCAGGAAGAAGTAACTGCACAAAAAAAGGCAAGTACCAGAACACATGCAGAACAGTTAACACCTGCAGTGAGTTAGCACCATAACCGTAGTTAATAGTACATCCAAGAAGTAATAGGTTACTTCCAACAATGGCACAGGGTATACATTTCTGCAGATTAGAACCAGAATTGTCCTCAATGTTAGACTGCCTTTAATTTTTCTCTTATAAAGGAAAATACAACTGGTTTGTTCTAAGTCTTGGAGGCCTTGGGTCATTCAGAAGCAAGGGGTACAGCAATCTCACTGAGTGAAAATGTCAGTTGCAAGGTTCTCCTCTCCACCCATTTATTAGAAAGGTGATTATTCATAATTCCAGAAAATCACTCTCCAAGGACAGCACTACTTACGCACTTTACAAAAAAATGAGCTCCAGACTTTGTTTTTTCTCTCTCCCAGAGATGGTGAGATCAGAATGACTACATAAAGCTGGAGTTAACGTTCATAGGGTAGTTATAACTTCTATTTATGGTAGCTGTGTGGTCTTGACAAGTAACTGGCAGAGATTGTTTCCAAGGTTTCTCAGACAGGTCACTTGACACAAATATTTAGTTTAGCACTAAGTGTACTCTTAAAACAAAAACAAAACAAAACAAAAAAACAGAGGTGCATGTTCAGAAGTAGCTGGATGATGTCCCAAAACAGGCTAGGGTACTCAAAAACCGAATCAGTTCATCCATCAAAAGGGGAGTTCACTTGAATTTTCTGTGTAGATTCAGAAATCAGTGGGCATACGTTCAGAGAATTTGATATCAGAAGTAATAAAGTATACTTGCGTGTGTGCATGCACCCAAGCTTGATGTGATGGTGAAGAGGTCTAGTGTCAGGAGAGTGACAGTTGGTGCAGTCCTTGAGATAGCATAGGTCTAAAGGCTGGATTTTTGGTGAAGGTTTTTTAACATTAGCCTTTTACCTATTTATAAGCATTGTCATGCAACTAATCCAGACATTGGGAGTAAACCTCATCTGTCTGCACTTGTTTATTGATTTCAGCATGCAGATGTTAAGGGTTTTTATTGTGTAACTGCTTTGTTCTACAACTGAATATCCTCCGTAGTGAAACCTACTCTCACAGGAGTGAGCAGTATAAGTCCTGTCACACTGCACACTGTTAGGTTCACCTCTCCAGCTGTACTTTTGCTAAAAGGTAAGGTTCCTTTTATTTGTATCACCTGCAAAGGCTATAAGCTGGTACATCTGGTGATAAGCCTACAGAGCAGTTAAGCAGACACAAACAGAGCCCTCTGAAAACAGCAGCAAGGTTTATGAGCAGTTTCCCCAAAACAAAGCCTATCAGTGATTTCTAATATAAATGGTACCAATTTTGCTGAATTTATCCTTTTAAAAACTTCCTCCGCTTGAGACACACACACAAAAAAGTGGAAAACAACAAGGCACTTCTTACTGTATAGAAAACACTAATTGTTAATGCTTAAATTTTACAAATTGGCAATTCACTTATAGTTTACATTCAGCTGGACTGATTCACTGAAACAAAGGTTTACAAATCTTAAGATAGGTATGAACACTATCACTTTTCTGTATCAACGTGACAAACAGGATGAAGCACTGAAACATTTCAGTTTCTCTGGAAAATCCACCGTCACACCATTCTAGGCTGTTTCCTCTCTCTCACCACCTTGACTTACCTGACATGCTCTCCCACCTTTCTTTTTTAGCATCCAGATAAGCAGCCACCCTCCGTCATCCCAAACACACCTTCACCAGCTTCTGTACTTACCTCTTGCAAGCTCAGCTGGTCTCTGTTCACATTTCCATGTGCATTTTAGTGACACCAGTATATCCAAAACTTTCCACAAAGGATAGAATGAATTACTCCTCTACTTTGGTAGAAGAGACTCCCTTCTCTGATATCAAATGCCATTACGAGGTCAAAATCAGTCTTAGCATTTCAGAATTGGTGCTCTCAGTAAGTAGCCTCTACAGCCCATACATAGCTTGGACAGGAAAACACAAGTAAGTCTCATTAAACAGCTCTCTAGCCCTCACACCTCTTCTTTTTAGATGGTTTCTTACTTGAGGCCCTGCCTGTAAAGAGCCAACCTAACAGAGCCAAGTTGGTCAGCGTGAGCAGAAACTGTTCACATTAGCCCTTAATATTGCATATAACATTTAACTTTCAAAATGCTGTACTTATATTGGACCCACAATTATGATGGGAAGCCTTGTTTTAAAGCGTGATCGAGTAGTACTGTTTAAGACAGGTAAATAGATATGGAGTACTCACTTGAAAAGAGCAGGTCCAAACACAACGGCTAGGTTTTCCAGAGTCATGAAATTCACTGCACTATATGTTGCTATCTTTAACAGAAAAGCAGACAGGAACTGCAGAAGGTTTTGATGGGCTTCGGGCAGGCAGCTGAGTAATTGTCTCAGATTCTTTATACATTCTGTTGTGTGGATTTTGTGCTCTGTTTAAAAAAAAAGTTATTCCATAGATATTCCTAATAATAACATGATTTCGTCACAGATATTATAGATCTGAAAAACAGGGACAGTTTTAAAATATTTATTCTTTACTTTGCTCTAATATATGTTCTAAATGAAGAATTTCTACACTAAATTTGGAAAACTATTTTCACATATTAAATATTTAAGTACTGTGGATTTTCCAAATACTGGGTTTTATATACTCTGGTTTTGCTATTCTTCCTGTTAGGACAAAAGTACTTGCTGCTTTTTAATGGAGTTATAGGCAGTAGTCATGTATATGAATCCTTAAAGCTGCCTTTAAAGATGTTAAAAGATTATCAGCCTTGATTCTCCCCAGAGATTTGACACATGCTGTATGATTCTCATTATGAGGAGTAAGAAATTGTACCCTTTCAGCACTGCATCATCTCCGTTTCCTGACTAATTGGTAGCTCTCAGTCTCAAAACATTTTTGCTCTATAAGTATGCAACTGTTGTTACACAAGAGATGCTTAAAAATCTAAATTGGGAATACTTCGCATTTCCTTGATTCCCATTCTTCAAAGATGAGTTACAAGGCAAAAAAAAATGGCTTCACAAACAATTCTATTTGATCAGCAGTTCAGAATTAGTATGATAAACTCTCCTGAGTTTAGAACTGAGATAGCAGTACTGCTCAATAATTGGCAGTTGATGCTCAATTTTGCCATAGATCTCCAGGACAGGACACATCTGTATAGCTTCAACATTGTGAATAGCAAATCACATCCTAAAGAGCAATTCTAGCCCTAAAAAACACAGTCCATAAAGGTCAAAACTCATGTTGCTCAACATATTAATGAAAAGGGGAGGGAAGGAGGGAGAAAAGAAAATAAAAATTAAAAAAAAAAAAGGATTTAAGCAATACTATTCAGGATAGTCAAAACAAGGTGATTGCAAAATTCTGTAGAAGGATCATTCAGCATACGCTTTTCAGATCTGATGAAAGGGACTTTGTTGTTGTTGCTTTCTTTTTTTGTAAATGTGTACATAACTCAGAATCCAGCAGATGAAGTTTGAACAAGAGCAGCCTGCAGTCTAACCCGCAAAACCCACTTATTTGTATGCAAATACCTGAATTAGTTAACACTCAAAATCACTTGGCCTAATTGTCTGAAAGCATTAGCTCAACCATCAGTAGTGGGGTTTTATTTGATTTTACACAATTAAGAACTACAGACAAGAACAGGGAACTAGTCAGCATATTGCTATAGGTACTCATTCTGGCTTTGAGATGTAAACACTTCATGCCACTCCACTCACTGCTGCCTAGAAGACAATAAGAAAACTAGTAAAAAGTACTAAATAAGAACAGGGAACAGAAAGGCTCCTGTATAAGGGAAGGTGAAATAGAGAGGGAGGCCTCAGCTTAGAAAAGAGAGGAGTGAGGCAGCAGATACATAAATGCATGAACAGCATTATGATGGTGATTAGATTAAAATTTGGTGCCTTACTACTTACTGAGATACCATTTTTATTTTTAAAAGAAAGCATACAAAGGATGATTCTCAGAGAATACAGATCAGAGGACTGGATTGCACAATGCCTTGCCACAGGATATCGTGTCCAAAAGCTTTAATGAATTAAAAAAAAAAAAAAAAAAAGAAAAAGACTACAGACACTTTCATGGAACACTGGTCCATTAAAAAGCAATTAAACATCAGTCTAGGGTCAAGGAAACTGAAACCACTGCTTACTACAAAGGTGCTATGAACACAGTATCATTCACTGTCAGAGAAAGGACAGAAGTTTGGAAGGTGTCCATTCCGTACCTTGGAAAGTTTTTAGCAGGCCAGCACAGACATTGTCTGGAAAAACAGCCACTGGCAGTTCTTTTAGAAACAGTTTCAGAAGGCTGGCTACAGAATCAACATCTCCATGATTAATGAGGTCTACCTTTTCTCCTTGATTGTACTTTTGCTTCAATTCTTTGACTTTATTCACTGAACCACTGATTCGAAATATACCAACATGCTGCAGACCTGCCCAAGAAGAAATGTGAAACAGTAAGCAACAGCTGCATTATCATACCTGCGTGAAGAGAAGTGGATCTCAAAAACCATGAGCTCCTCTACAAAAGCACAGTAATTGTAAAAATAGACCACAAAACTGCTGAGTAGTTACAGCTGAAAAGCACTGCTTAAGCAAAAAACAACAGGCGAGAACAGACAAAACATGAACTTACCAAATACTTCTAGGTACTCCACCATCTGTGTGACGAGAAAAGGGACTCCACGTTGTGTTGCATCCTGTATGAGAGCTTCTAGAGGAACACCAAATGTTCTTTCTCTGTCGATCTGTGGATCCGGTGAGACTTTATTTGTTGTGTGCCTGACTTGAACAGAGGATAATGATTTCTGGGGAATAAAAACAGATATGCAATAAGCAGCACCAGATTTTCACACACACACTTTTTTTTTTTTTTTTTTTTAGTTATTAAAGTTCAAGGATTTACATATTAGGTTCAATTATTGTCCTCATTAAGGCATCCTCATGCATATTTTACCTCCATTGCATGTTCCTAAAATCCTAATATCCTTCTTCTGTAGAGATAAGACAGGACCTACAATGGGGTAAATCCTAACAAAACCTATACATATCTACAGTCCGCTCAAGTCCAAAATCCAGATCTCAACAGATCCTCCACCTCCAGCACCAAAAAAACACAAGTTGTGACCACAGAGGCTGGGCTTTGCCCTCCATACAATCCCAGTCCTTCTGTGCAGCTGCCATCCCAGGCCTGCTTGGGCCCAGCGACAGCATGCTGCTCTGTTAAATCTCAAGACATCCAAACCACGACACATTTACTTCACATATGTGCACACTAATGTGTCTGGACCATCCACAAAGTGAAACTTTTTTTTTTTTTGAAATGCAATTATAGAAACTGCGTGTGTAAAGAGGCAGACAATGCTGTGCACAAAAACCACAAGGCAATAGGGGTCCAGGTCAAAGCAGGTGCCCTGTTTAAGACAGGGAGGGGTTGCTAAACCCCTTCCCCAAAAAGAGCCCAAGCAGCCAGGCAAAGGGCTGACTACTGCTAGGGCACAGCTTTCTCACCCCACCTGCCCAATTCACCAAGAAAATTAAAAAAAAAAAAAAAAAAGGGAAGATTAATGGTGCCAGAAGAGGCATTTAAGCAGCAGCCACAGCACAAACCGGGTAAAGGTCTCCCGCCTCTGCTCATCAGGTTTTTCTTTTTTCTTACCCTGATAGCCGATGCAAAAACGTACAGAAGAAATCATGAACAATATACACTCTGGAGCTGTTTTTTTCTGTCTCATGAGGAGGGAGAGGCCACCCAGGTCTGAGAGGACAAGGGGAATGGTGCTTGCTGAGGGGCTCTGTGAGGAGAGGGTGGGGCTGCCCCTACTGCCTCTGGAAGGTTCCAGAAAGTTCTGGTGACCACACCTGAGGGCTCAGCTGAACCCCTCAGGGGCTGGCAGCATGAGGAGGGGACAGCCTGCGGGCATTTTACCCTGTGGCTGAGGCATTTGCAAAGTTTTATTGACAGAAAGTCCTATTTATAATATAAAAGTCATGAAAGAAGACTACTTCCAGAGCAAGCAGCAGCTTATGTCTTTTTGCTTAAATTGAAAAGATTTTTAATTTGCCCTATTTTTTTCAAATGCAAATCCAAGTCTAGATTACTGCTTCCAGAACTGAATCATCTGATTTCTGATATTGTTTGCTGTAAACACTTTAACTGTAAAAATCCAAATACAGCTTGCGTTTGACAAGCATTGCCGAGCAGCGACACAGAGGCCTTCAGCCCATCTTTATAAAGTTGGATGCTGAACTAACATGTTCGCTGCGGTTTCCACACTGAAGCACATATAACTTTTGTACGTAACTCACAAACAAAGAATGATCTAATGATGAAGCCCAGCCAGAGATCCAACAAGGAAGTTTAAAATACAGAGGAACATGAAAGGACATGAGCAATAGGTTTAGATATCATGTGAGACCCTAAAAGCAGGGCCTCCTTCAAAGTTGGCTGCTGAGAAGAGCAACATGTCACAGCAGCAACCATTTTGAGCTCCACAAGACTCTTACTACTTCTTCATTCAAATCTAGGTGGCCACAAGTCACAAGCTTAAGTTGAAGCCCTGAAAGTTGTTTTATTTACTTATTATCAGTCAGGGTACATTCACAGTCACATACAAGAGGACTCATATTTAAAGAGTCAGACATTTTACACAATACAATGAAAGCAGAAGTCCAACTATGAAATATCCAGATTTAAATGCTGGTACCAGTTCTGCATTAGGAAGATTTAAACAATATACATACTTCATTTTAAAGGCGGATTCTAATTTTTTATAGCCCCACCCCAACACATTCTAAAACTAACCTTCAATGTTTTTATTACTACATTTCCTTCTGGAAAAAGGAAAGACTTTCCCACAGATTTGTAGCTGAACTGCTATAGAACAAGCTGTATTTCAGCTCATAAAATGCACACCTTCAACAATGTCACAAGCCAGAACTTGACTTGGCTGTATTCACCCTTGTTGCCATGGCAAATGCACACAAACACACACACAGACTGAAAAATTTAAACCTTATTCTGCTCTTTCAATACATAAGCAAGCTTAGAACTTGATAATGATGCTAAAGCATTAATAATTGCCTTAAAAAATGTTAAAAAATAATATGAAAATGTTTTAAAATACAAGATGTAAGATTTTTAAAATAGAGACTTTTAACACATCTGATATTCTACTGTAAGTACCTCCTCTTAACCTCTTCAGATGCAACAGTTGGGTTGAGAAAAGAAGTGCATCTTCCTCAAAGAATTAAAGACACGAGAGAGACTCAAGAAGCCAGATTTAAATTCACTTACACAAATTGAAAGGGAAGCACTTGCTCCCATATTAGACCGCAGGAGAATATCAGTATTTCAGCTGTGCTGCTCAGAAGATGCCATCACCTTTCTTCCCATTATAAATTCATGCATTCCAGCCAAAGCAAACCACAGCCATTGGACTGTTCCTCTGTAATTAACTTATCATAGTATAATTGCTAAGTATCATCACAATCAGCAGTTTCACTCCAGAGTCTGTCCCAGGTAGAACATAACTCCTAACAGAGAAGGAAGGATTTTTTTTTGTAGCCAACACTTGCCTCCAAAGTCATATTGCAAAAGTTCACTATGTGTTACCATCAAGAGATGTTTCCATAGCACCATAACACAATGGCACAGCTTCCTGAAAGCGCACAGATCACACATTTGATATGTAGTTTTGAGCAGCTTCTTTCAATGCAGGTTTGAAATTATTCATATTACCTGCTGTCCACTCTGCCTGCCACCAGTGGTAAGTACAATATTTTGAGGTGGCCCACAGCACACACATGGTATAAATATACAATTATATAACACCTGCACAAACATTTTGGTAAACATATGAGCAATGATCCAGCCAGATTTTGAAATTCAGAAGATGTAGATATTGTTAAGATGTAGATACTGTAATACTACGTTACAATTCTTTCAGATGTAAAGCCTCTCCTACTAAGTAAACCACAATGAAGCAGTTAATGTTGCAATTAAATGTAACAGATTCTTAACTCAAATTCAGTCAGTTTTCTAACGGGTACATTAAAAAATAAAATAAAAATAAAAATAAAATAAAATAAAATACAGTAGCTTAGAGAAACGCCCCTGGTAGGGTACTACAACAGGAGTTACTCTGTCAGCACACCACAGTGATGGTTTAACACAGACGGTACCTTAGAAGAGTGAATACCACTTAAAAAAATAATACAGATTTTTAGCTCACTTACCTCTCCACACGACCTCACAATGAAATCTGGAAATGCTTTATTTAAGGATTTCTTACCCTATGGTCTGAGGTTTTCTTGCCCAGCTAGAGTGAGATGAGAGTGCACACAGGTGAGGGCCTTGCTTTCGTATTAGTGCATGCCCACCACCATCTTTACCCCCAGGTGTAGCAAGATGGCCAAACGCATACTAAGCAGGGTTCACCTTTTGACAAAAATTCCTCACTGCCCTCTTTGCATGCTCCAGATCTGGGTATTCCAGCATTTTTTATTTTTATTTTTTGCTTTATCCTCCAGGCCCACAGGGTACCAGACTCTCCTGCCAGGCAGATGTTGCACAGAACTTAGCAGACATTATCTGGACTTCCCTCCAGCACCAAAAAAGAAGGCTTTGATTGTGCCAATGTGATGGAGGAGGACATGGGCACGGTGAAGGAAAGAGCTCAGAAGACAGGTGTGGGGGGAAACAGCCACATGCAGACCTACAGCCCACCATCATCTCAACTCCCTCCTGCCCCTTGTGCCACCCTGGGCTGCACACAAAGCCACAGCCTTCTCCTTGCCACCACCATCACCCACAGCCCCCTCACCTGCTCTGCACAGGGGGCTGATGTCACTTTACCCAGCAAGCCAGTCTCCCCCAGAACTACAAGAGAGAGACACCGTAATGGCTACTTGCTGATGTGCACACAGCTGAGCAGCCCAGCCTTGTCACCACAGACATGTTCCACCTGGGCCCATCACCACAGCTGCAGCTGAGGGGCCCCAACCCTGCCCTGACCCCTCCAGCACAGCCATCCTGTGAAATTACCCACTTCATAGGTAAGCTGGTTCAAAGGCATTGGGCCCACAGGCAGCACCAAGGCTGATGGTGCCGTACCCCCAGCACCCTTTGGGACAGACGAAAGCACAAGGCGCTCAGAGCCACCAGCTCTCCAGCTAACTGTGCCTGCAGGCTGGCAGCAATTTGCTCTCTACATAAAACCTGTTCAGAAAAAATATTAAAAAATCCCCAACTCTTCGCTCCCTGCCACACAGTATGTTTCTACTCCCTTCTTACTAGATTTCATAAGAATCGTCCTGCTGACACCTTGTTCCCCCCTGCTTCAGCTGAACGTGTAAACTCTAAGCAAATACCTTTTAAAGGAACAAATTCCCTGCCTGAGCAGGAAGCACAATTTTTTTTTTCTATTGGATCATCACAGCAGTAGCAGCACAAACAAGTCAGCAGTGACTACAATCGA
The DNA here is from genome assembly GCF_009769625.2 of Cygnus olor. NCBI lineage: Eukaryota > Metazoa > Chordata > Aves > Anseriformes > Anatidae > Cygnus > Cygnus olor. The sequence continues at coordinate 9,473,159 of NC_049175.1, forward strand.
CCACTTGGTCTCTGATGCTCCTCTAACTGCAATTACTCAAGGCTTTGTTTCCAAGGCTTACCTGCTGAGTTCAAACCAAAATGCAGTGAGGCTTACATAAAATGGAATGATATTTTGGTTCTCAAGAAAGCCTGCAGCAGCTAGAGGGCACACGAGGCATGCTGCAGAGGTGGTCCTGCAACCCTCGCTGCAAACACAGCAAGGAGACCTAAGCCCTGGGCAGAATTCTCCTTCCATACAAAGTAACACAGTTCAGAGATTTCTCCATGCATTGCTGTTGTATGAAGAGCAGAAGTGACAGACATAGACATGACAAACAAAACATGTAACTGCTTATACCATGCAGCTGCAGTTCAAACCCTTGCTTCACAACCTCTGATCAAAGTGAATTTCTGCAGGACTTTGGCTGCATGACTGTGATGTATGGTACCCTAGGAAGCCACCCTGACTTCAAGGGCCATCTCTAAATTAAAACCACAACTTTTGGTCTCCTAACACCCTGCTACCCAGAGGAAGGCATGTGAGAAAAGTCAGTGCCCTGGCCTGGGTGGTGCAAGGAGGCTGAGGGAACATCAGGGGTTGCTTTGGTACTCTTCGGCGGGGGTATGGCCTCCAACTACTAACAGGGCTGGCTTTTGAGGCCTGCTGATTTCTTGATAAGATAGAGGAAAAATAAATATACAATGATAAATATAAAAGGAAAACACAAAAGTTTCATTTTCTTCCTTAGATTTTTTTTAAAGAAGCATTAGAAACAACAGGAACCCTGTGGGAGAGGGCAGAGGTAGCTGTGGTAAATCCACTGTCAGCAGCAGTAAAAACAAACAAAACGATAGCAGCAAGAAAAACAATTAACTGAAGTTTTATGCTTCATTTTAGTTTTCTTTCAAAACTGCAAGCAGCCTGTTCTGCTGATCTAGTAATCCACATCTCAGCTTCAGGAGTCTCAAAGCAGCCAGACAAAAAGGAAAGAAAACCCTTCTTGGTGGGCAAGAACCACCAAGCCAGAATGCATGCCTGCAGGGAGGCTGCAGTGGGGATGCAGCTCAGGCAGTCCTGCCATGCCGCTTTCCCTGCCATGGCACAGGTCCAGCTGGAGAGGCCGTGGTGGCTCTGGGTTAGAAGTAAACACGGGAGGGCAGTGTGGCTGGTCCCAGCTGAAGAGTAGCTTGCAAACCACAGGCTTTGAGCATTGGATGCTCAGGATCAGAGGAGAACCATGGGGTTCAAAAATAAACACATAAAGCTTGACATGAACCAAAGAAATTCAACCCAACCACAACTGTTAGCCAGCACTTCCATGACATGATCCTCATTAGCTAGTGACAATTTCAACAGCAGCTTTTCAAGGATAGTTGGGCATACAATGCCAATTAAGGATCAACACTATGTTTCTCATTGGAAGCACTGTCCACCTAAAAATGCTTGTGTTTTGGTCACACTGCTTGTCTCCTGGTATCCTAAAAATCCTAAAACAGAATTTGCTGTTATCCTAAAACAGAATTTGTGATGCCTTGATTTTAATTGTGTCGATGCCTTGTTGCATTTAGAGTGTTTAGGCCTTTTACATTGTTTTTTTCAAGTGAATAATGGCAGAAAAGAAAAACCCTTTTGAGCACGTGAGGTCAGAGAACAGCCTAAATACAAATTAATCAACTCATGAATACAGTACAAAATTTGTTCCATGCGTACTTAAACACTCGACTCTGTGCGATTGCTCTGTTGGAGGTGTTAACTTACACTGACAATACAGGCAGATTATGAACTGTGCTGCATGCAGAACACTGGACACTACAAGTTCACATAATCAACCTCTAGGTCATTTTTTGAAATCTTCAATTTCCATATATCTAAACAAATGCCTGCCTAGTGGCGAAGGCCACACAGGTAGCATCCCAGAGGATCTCATAGATAATGGTGCTGCTTTTTGCAGGTGGCAGCAGGCGAATCAGCGCATGCACCCAGGCAACAACCCCACAGCTGTAAGACCCATGTTAGACCATGTTGGAGCCAAGGGATGTGGAAACGCACTGTGAGAAGAGGGAGCACAAGAAGCTGATGGCATAAGTAGGGGATGCAGGACTCCAACATGGTCTGTCAGGCCCTTTTTACCTCACAGTTTGTTTTGGGTAGGGATCTCAGAAAAGTCACTTGCATAAGTGGGGACACTCTTGCTCTGACTTTGCAATTCATACAGCTTTTTAAAAATAGGATAATACACCATGACAGGCACACAAAATCATGGCAGCATCCAGCAGTGTGTGCTGATCTCTTACAGCTGAGAGCTTCAGCAAGTATGACTGGAAACACTAAAAGGCCCTAGTGATTTGTCTGAACAGAAGGAAAACAGAAAAATTACACTGTCTACTCCTTGGCTCAGAATCTTCAGAGCTGTCCAGTTCAGGAATGCATTTTTTTCCCTTCTCTATGTAATATCTTGGGAACAGCATGAACCCTTGCTAGAAGTGTTATGATGCAACAGTTACACCACCTGAGGCTTGACAACTCCAGTGTCCTTACCCCATAAAAGTATCCCTGAATTATCACAGAAAACATTCAGGACCAGATACACAGATGAGTTTCCATCAGATAAATCTGTCTTACAGGCTTCCAAAGCAGGTTTCATTGCCACCCTTGACACACAGCACTTGTCTATTTTATTCCAATTCATCGTGAACCACTTGAAACTGAAAAATGAGTACATTATGAAAAATCACACATTTCAAAGGTAAGTAGATAGAGCTAATGGAGAAACTACACTGGATCTCTCAAAAAAAAGAAGAAAAATGGAAATATTAATGACAACCAATACAGAAGTATGTAGGGGAGAAAAATGCATGTATTAGGTAATCATTGGCAAGAAATGAGGCATGAAAAAATGGTATTTCTATTTTAATCACTACTGTATCAATATACAATATATTTCTCCACGACTTACCTGTGGAGAAATAAACCAAAAGTGTTAGTACAGACATAAAGGATGGTTGCTGCATATCCCCCATCACAGTATTTTGACTACCAAGCATGTCTACTCACCAAGCCAAATTATCAGAAAGGAAGATTTGCTGTCCTGACAAGAACGTAGCTCTTCCCTGTTGCTACATGCATTGCTTTCAGTGTGCTTATGGGGAGACTACACAGGCCACAGTCCCTCCTGCCAGGCTAGCTCATCAGCTGCCAGCAGTGTCCCCTCTAACATCTTTATTTCTGTTCACACCTGGTCGGGTGGTCTCCTCAGGATGCGGATGCCTGGGGCAAAGGCGGGCATGTCTGCACAGTGGGGCCAAGCACAAAGGAATTGTCCCCTTCTCCATCAGCCAGGCACACACCACTCCAGCACTGTGCCTCAGCAAATATCTCCTGAGTCATGGCAAGGCTATTTATTACTGTAGACGCAGCACTACATTAACCCACCTGGCAAGCTTGCAGTTGCTTCCCTCTATCTGCACCCATCTCTGGCAGTGGATGTGTTGGTGTCCTGCGGTGGCTCAGCAGAGCCTATTTCCAGCAGCTGAACTACAGGCATGTGGAGAACTGTCCAACGAAACAGCAGGAGACACGTGTTAGGACTGCTTGCTTGCTTCCCCAGTTCACCTCCCCCACCTAAACTCTCCAGCATCAGCTTTCTTTTAAAGGCTTTGGAAAACCATGCAGATAAGTGCATGTTTCTTTGGCAGTTTTGCAGAACTGCAAGTACCTGGCATGTGACAGGTCAATCACTGTCAATGTTCTTCTCCACTTACGGGGAAATGGCATGAAGGTGAGTTGGAGCCTGCCTCTCTCTGCTTCCTGTTTTGAATTTCATTTTCTTCCTCTAATCTCAATCTGGCACCTAAATCTCTTAATTTTCTTGATGCTGTTCCAGGGAAAACAAGTCAGCATTCAAAATTCAATATTGCTTCATTATCTAAAGGCACTGTCTTGCTCTTGCTCCTAAAGAGCAGGAACATCAGGAAAAACAGCTGCGGGTAAAGAAAGAAATAAAGCTCTTTTCAGGACTTACAAATTATTTAAAAAACATTTTAGTCTATAATATTAAGATCAAAATACATATGAATAAAGCTGATAACTGAATTCTCCATTCTGGGAATTAACTGTGTGAAAGCAAATCCCAAACTTTGACACAGATGGTAAATTTGAGAGGAAAAGTATATTCAAACTAGCTGGGAAGTAGTAATTGTATTCCGTAAAGGCTGTCTGGTAAAAACTGAGCAAAGGTGCAAGGGCTATTCTGCAACTAGAGTCTTACCACCGCTCCTTATTTCAGTTCATATGCCAGTACATACACTATTTCTTACTGGAAAAGACACAAAGAAATATGCGATGGGAAGAAAAAACACCCTCCATCCCTAGAGTCTTACCATCCCTTCCAGAAATGCAAATATATTCAGCCTGCTACTTGGTGCAGTACACACACAGACAAAGAAAAGGGAGTCATGGGAATAGGGGCTTGGTCTGAAAAGTAAAATAAAACTTTCTCTTCATGCAAATTTCATTGGTATTTGCTGGTGGCTGCCTCATCTCTCTCTGTTTTGAAGGAAGATCAGAAAAATTGGGCTACGAATCTCTAGCTGGAGTAATTATCTCTGGCACTGCACACTGCCATTTTGCAGAAATAATACAGTTCCAACACATTATTACCTCTTTGAAGAAATCTTTGAAGAGCTGTGAAGAAATAAAACATGGTTAGTCCTTGCCTGTTCTCTGCATCTAGCTTGCACATCTGAGGTGAGGACTGAAAAAAAAAAAAAAAAAAAAGGGAGGAATACGGTAAGCGGAGACTTCAGCATCCTCTTGCACCATGCATGAACACTGCCCAAACACATGTAAAAGTCAGGCAGAGGCAGGTTTTTATCTGTATTTCTCCAATAGCACACAATTTCAACACCTTTGGTCCTCACTGATTCAATACTGTTTCAAATGAGTTGCTCCTTTGCATTAATTTTAGCAACTCTGTCTTCTATAGCCTTGTGATTTTTGTTCTTGATCAAAATTAGAGAAAACTTGAAAAAGGTGGAAGATCCTCTAACATGACATCTTTCCTCCAAAAAACTGAAATGGCAGCAGCAGCTCCATTAGCCTTTCCAGTTCCAGGCAAGATGACATAACCCTGTTTTCAGTAATCCTGTCTGTCATAGACAAATCCAAGCCTCCAATTTCTGAAGCACCACGATACATGGTGTGCTCAGTGGGAATTCCCCCTTTCCCATCTCTCTTCCTCTGTTTTTGGTAGCCAGAACAGCCAACCACACACCCAAAACAGTGACTACTTAATTCTGTTATTACAATTGATAGTGCCTAGGGAGACACCAGATCGTCAAGCCCACTCTCACAAATGTAATTCTTTTGTCCTTTATTCCCTCACAGAATCTCCAAATAAACCTGTTTCATTTGGAACAAATAATAAATAATAAAAGCATTTCTATGAACCCTTGCCCCCATACATGGTTTTATTTTAATTCAAAACATGCCAGAAGATTTCAGTTATCCCAATTTGCAAGGACAGCCCCCTAAGTAACGCAAAGCGGGGAGAGAGCCACTCTAACCCCAGGACATTTTAACTAAACAGCAAAGTAATTTGATTCCAACAGAAGGCAGCATGACCTAACGCAACCTGATGTGCATTTCATGTTACCTGAACTTAAAGTTATAACCACAGAAAAAAATACATAATCTATATATGATCTGTAACTATAGAGTTGGTCTGAGCAGCGGCCATTTACAGAACAGGTGGGCAGGCTTTTGTCTTGTTACTCAGCAACATCTAGTCATTACTGTTAATGACAGAAAACATGTTTACTTTTCGACATGAACTGTGACACCAGAAAAAGGTAAGAGAGACTCTCAGTCTGCAATGACAGAAGCAGAGGGAAAATCGCTGTGGTGAGACCCTGGAGCCAAATGATTTGTCATCTTCACATGCTCAAGACTCCCATTCCTCACTAAATGAAGTCTTGAGCGTCTGTAGGCAGAAAAAGTCAAGAGAGCTGCATTCATACCAGTCATACTTGGTTTTAGCTCTGACTGAGAATCTCCTGGTAAGACGACTGACAAGTCTAACTTGGCTCTTCAGCATAATTAATTGAGTCTACAGCTAAACATCACTGAAACAGTCCTTTGAATCTGAGGAATTCTATTTCAAACTAGAAAGAAGGTTTTGCCACTTCCTTTGACATATCTGTCCAATTTCTGTATCATTTATGTTTTACCAGCATAATACTCAAGCCAACACATACACCAGACTTGTCCTTCCAAAGAGCCTCGCATGAAATATCTTTCAGGTCAAAAATACTGCAATGTCAGTATAATCCAGTGCAAACATCTCAGCCAATTTTCATAAGATCCGTAGCCCTTATTCAGCACATTTTTCAATGGCAGTATGTGACACTGGAGTCCAGTATCAGCAGGATGTAGGCAAATTAACAGCTACCAAAGGAATGCAATCAATTTTTGCAGATAGCCTTAAAAACTACGAATTAAGCAAGGCACACAGCAGCCTATAAATCTAATAAAACTTAGCTGTTTCATTTTTCTTATGTTTTGGTAACTACAATAAATTTTAAGATCTGCAAATAAGATGAATGTTCTATTCATGACTGACTCCACAGCAACTAATTAATTTATGCAACAATAACTTTTTCTTCTACAATAGAGTATAAAGAATAATTATCTAAGCTTCTAACTCCTCCTGTTCTAGAGCTGTTTGTCAAGGACTGTAAGATTCAAAAGGATGCAGAATTAAATTCTACATGGCAGAACTGTACATCTACCTCCATCTAAGAGCCTGTCAACGTTAACGACCTAGTTATCAAACAAATGAGGCATAGATAATCATGGTGTACCTCTCCTACAAAAACATTTGAGCCTATTGGTCAATTTGAATGAAGCCTGCCAGACAGAAAAAGTAAAAGCTCTCATACAAAACTCAAGTTGCGGCAACCCTGGAAGCATCTTTTAGAAAATGAACCCCCCAAGACTACAGAAGTAGAAGTGAAAATCGAAGCATTAAATCCTTGGTCTTGTTTATCAATTATTACGGTCACTGTAATCAACCAGCTGGTTAGGACTAGGAGTCCTAACACATATTGACTGCAGTGGTAATATAAGGTTATTCCACAGCCTGGGCTCTTTCCTCCCTGACGGGTAGGGTTACATCAGCAAATGGTCACAGATCACTAGTCAGATTTCCGAACACATCAAGCTGTCTAATAATAGACATTACTTCCACTGCAAAAGTGTGCTACATGTTGCCCAATCATTAACATTAATTGTAGCTGATTTTTTCCAAAAACTGACAAGTGATGTAATAACAGTTTCATATTTAAAGTACCAAGAATGTATCATTGGCAGGAAGTGAAAGACTTTAAAATATATTAATCTGCAGTCACACACATTCTGATTATATCCATTATACCATAGCAGTTTCTCTAAGATGTGTAAAATGGTACCACTTTCATGTGCATGCAGTAAAATCTGACTATAGCTGCCATATAACTGATGCAAATCCACATCAGATACACAGGACACCAATTTGGAACTGGAGTTGCATTTGTACATACACTGAGTACTTGATATTTTTTCCACATGCATTAAATAAGCGATCCAAGAAATAAAAATCAGAGTAGTTACACCCAGATGACACATGAAGGAAAAAATACAAAGCCAAGTAACTACATTGTTATTTTTGTCAGGCTTTAATACAAACAGAAATAAGTGAGTCCCAGAAAGCCAGCAGAAAATGTCTTAAGACAACCTGCTTTTTCCCAGCTTGGATCAGAAAAGGGAACAAAACTTACACGTATGTCTACCCCACTTACAGGTTATATCACTCTTGCTTAATGAGTTCTGCAAAAACAGTAACTCTGTTCATAGTACTTTGACAATAGAAGTTGCTCATTACTTGTCTGGTTTTTATCTTATGGATTGTTTACGAGCCAGTCATAGCAGACATCTGAAGACAATACTACTGCTGAGAAGTAGTATGTTCTGCTTGGGCAGCTGCAGACAACTGTACAGTATGCAGCTCAGGAAAGTCTAAGAACTTCCACCTCATACAAGGTTTCCCAACATGTTCCAGTAAGGTTCAATCCTAGAGCAAGAAGCCAAAGCTCACAGGATGTGCCACCAGTGGACAGGAGATTCCTGTGACTACAGTGCAAGAGCAACCAGACACGTCTTCAGTGTGGGAGTAGCAGCGAAGCAACAGTTACTGCCCAGGGCCTGCAGGGCAGTGCAGACCTAGCTGAGCCATCCTGCCTTGTATCACCTGCCTTGCTCAGGAAAGACTTCAACCTCACGCAGCATCCCCCAGTCATGCCAACCTCGGGCCTCAGGCTAAACACAAGGGAAAAAACAACACAGGCACAGAGCTGGACTGCAGCTAGGGAGTTTCTGGGCAGTAGCTTCAGGAGCTCACTCAGAGCCTGTTTGGTGTTCAAGTGTCCCAACTCTCACCATCTCAGCTTGTCCCTTACCTCTCTGTTATCACTTCCCCACACTTTTTCTTGATCCCTTTTACTCGCTTCTCTCCTTGCTAAATCAATTCAAAAAATAACAAAGAATATATTGTTATCACGTTTTACCTTTTTGAATCAAACCCAGTTTAAAGCTCTATGACTAAGCACAAGGTCTCCGCAGCAGGTTCAACCAACTAAACCAGAGCTGTGCAACGGGAGATGCACCCCGTACTGCCAGACTGCAGCAACTTGCTTAGAACCACTCACCTGCAGGCTTCTGTGAGCGTATCTCCAACTCCAATCTAAAGACATTCAACTTGCATAACCGAGTCAGCATTTCTTTACGTGGTTTCAACAATCATATTTATTCCTTGGTTTAAAAGATTTTGGTTCAACAGTGTTATAAACAGACTTCACAAAATGTGCAATATTTATAAACAGTTCTTAGTTGCAGTGGTAGTAAGAATCTTTACTTCCATCATGACGTTCAGTTATGCAACACAAGGTTGGTTTTGTTCTCCCTCTTCTTCCCCTGCCCAATTGGCACTTCATTGTAAATTGGAGAAACTTTAAGAAGTCCAAAAAATTAATCTAAACACGGTGTTATAAGCACCTTGCCACAGCATTACATTCTCATAAGGCAAATTAATGTTTTGTAAAGTCTGATTGTGCAACTTGGAGACCTATAGAAGGTGACAGAAATGCCAGCCTTCTTGGACAAGAAACAGGCCTTCATTTTTGCTTCAAAGTCTTCACCCCTCCACACCACCCAACCCTTATAGAAAACAGTACAGCTGATAATACAGCAGAATATACCCATTACAGGCGAAAGGAAATTACAGTAGACAAAGGCTGAAAATACAGTGCATAGTAGACAAAATAAGACTGTTCTTAAAAAAGAAAAAAGAAAAAACAGAAAAAAAAAAAAAGAACTGAACACCAACCAGCAATGGAATTTTTCTAGTGGATGAGGATTTTTGGACTTCATAAATAAGTGGAAAATTACTAAAATACTTTGCTCTGTAATATAAAAAAAGCATGAAGTGTTTTTCAGTTGTCACCTAAGCACTAGATGCAACTTTGTAGGAGTAAGTATTTGGAGGCAGCTTTGAGCTCTGATTGGTACAGGCATTCCAGCAGGGTAGTGCTGCCAACAGCAGAAGAAATCCTCCCAGTAAAACACAAAAGCCACTGAAGTAGAATGCAGTGTCATACTCTTGTGTCCAATCGTAAAACCAACCTGAGGGTGAAAATAAAAGAGCATCAATGCCGAGTTAAATTGAACACAGCACTCTAAGTTAGAAAAGCATCATTAAATAAAGGGGCCAAAATCTAATACACACTTTGACCACTCACACATGAAAATGTGCTTTTCATCAAAGATGAAAACAGAACAAAATCAGATTGCCCAGCTCAAGAGAAACAGGATTTAATTTTTAAGATTTTGACTTCATCTTTTCATTGTAATTAGGACCAACTAGAATTAATTTGCCTGTGGGCAGTTCTTTCTGTTAATTTTAAATTATCTAACTTGACCTTACCTACAATTGGTGGTCCGAGGCTATTCCCAAGTCCAGCAAAGAACATCAATATCCCATATGCATGAGTCAGTTTCTCTATTCCCACAGTCTTCGTTGTTACATACGGAAAAATTGACCAGTTGCCAGTCAGAAAACCCAAAATCCCAGAAAGCATTGCTAGTGTAAGGTAACTTTTGGCAAATGGAATTGCAAACAAGGCCACTCCTGTCATTAGTAAGGTGATTACATATAGATATAAAGTGTTAATCCACTTAAAATCTGCCAGTATTCCTAAAATAAGTTTGCCAACTGCAGTCATAATGCCTATAATGGAAATAAGGGGCATATGATAGTCTTCTTCATCAATGTTTGCACTTCTTGCTACATCTTCCATGAGCAGGGAAGGAGGAAATCCACCAATATCAAAGAGCAAGATGGCAACAAAGAGAGCTGAAAATACTTTGTTCTTAAAAAGAACAATGGTTTCCTCCCAGTAGTTCAAATAGAGCTGCCACTTTCTTTTGGCAAGTTGCTTGCAGAAGTTTGTCTGTTCCACAACTTTCTTTTTATAAGTGTCTTTCTCATTTACATTTATTGAGCTTAATACATTCTTATTTAAAATGTTATCTTGTTTGTAATCAGGCACACTGTTCGCACATTTCTCGTCAATACAGCCCTTTTCAAGGATGCTTATGTTTTCTTCAACAGTCTTTTCTTTTTCATGGTAAACAAAACATTGGTCTGGGACTTTGTCTACACATGTTTTTTCTGGTGAAGGAGAATCTGATGACTCCAATGGTCTCATTAGGCTGCCACACGCCAATATATTTAGAGACAGTGCACCAACTATTAGCAAACAACCATCCAGTCCATACAGGTCAATAAGCTCTCTTTGCAATGCTGCGTATATAAAGAGTCCAACACTTGAGCCTATAAAATGAAAATAAGACTGGTTTAAACTGAAGAGCTGAGAACTTCATTCACTAATAACAATTTGCCACATTTCAGCAACTACAAAACACAGTCCCAGGAATGCTAAGTCATTAGTGCTCCTCTTCCCAATTTAACAAATTGGTGTTATCACCTTTGTGAGAATGCACAACCATCTTTATTATGTCCAAAATAAAAGCTTTTCAAAATATCTGAACAATTTGTAATGATTAACACTAGCAGACACTTCAGAAACAAGTAGGATAAATATTCTGTCTGACAAAAAACATCAAAAACAATTAAGCCATTCTTCTGCCATGCACATACATACATATACTACTTCAGGTACCATTTTGAGTTAGTACAGTTAGAATTTCATCCAAGATTATTTTCCCCTTTCTCCTCACTGCTGCCACCTTCCTCCTCCAAGGCAGGAACAGACCAGTGGTTCATCAAGAGCCCTCCTACAAACTGCAAGTGACTGTTTGATGTTTAGGGAGGGTGGTTCACATTTTACAAGTGAATTTACTCCAAAGGCATTTTTGAAGCCTTGCAGGGGCTCAAAATGCAAACACACATTTGAAAAATTTGGCTATTCAGTAGAAAATATTGAAAGGTACACAGTTACTATGGGTACAAGCATTTTATGCAATCCTACTAACGTAAAGAAAAAGCTCTTGGCTGAAGCGAGCATAGATCTATTGTAATCAATGGATCTCCACTCACAAACACAATCTTTAATTTGAAATGATTTTCTGAAGACTGTCCCTAGGTTTTATTAAAGCAATTCATACACTTCAGTGCTAAAAACACAACAAAAACTTGTAAAGTTCAGACTTGTTTTATCTTCAAGGTACTAAAATCAACTAAGACTCATTAAGATCAGGCCTTACAGCAGACCACTTGTAAACCCAATAAAAGCCAATGAAAACAATTCCAAGGGACATTTCTGTAGAGGTTCCTCTTCAATATGTTGGTGTGGATCAGGCATTAATATCTTGCAACACTGACCACATTGATCGAGCTTCTCTCTAATAACAGCTACATGAGAAAAGGGATCAGAGGAGAGACACTGTACAACACAGAAAGCCAGGTGTGGAACATTGTGCTTCTGTATCTATTCTGACTTGGTTCATTAAGTTAGCAATTCCTTTTGGTATAAAGGACAACACCACACAACCTAAAGACCCAGAGAGAGAATGAGAAAGGCTGTCCAGCATCCTTCAAAGAATTTCCCCTGTATTATCAGAGGCTCATTCCTCTAGGATCCCTGTAACATGCATGGACAAAGTTGGGACAACCTTTTGGAAGGCTTCAGACATTATTCTCCTTTTATATTGGAAAGTAAGAAAAAAAAAAAAAAGGAAGAACGAAAAAAAAAAAGCCCAAACTTCAATTACTCCTTAACAGACAGAGCTTTGTGAGATTACGGTAACCCAGCATTTACATCCTGTATCTCCAGACTCTCTCTTACCTGTGATCTTGTATAAGTACAAAGAGAGAGAAGAGAGCTCTACAGAAAGGTTCCCCTGGCATTACTCATGGCATACAGCCCAAGCTACTTACAATCTGCTTTCATTTTAGTGAACCCCCTTTTCTCATCATTATGGATAACCCGCACCATACACCTATAAACGTAGTCACTATTTTGTCTGAAGCCTGCTGTTACATGATCATTGCTACTATGTTTTGACTTGAGAAGTACTTTGGGAAGTAACAGAAAAATATAATCTTCTGTTTTACTATTGCCAGAGTAATGGTAGCTGTATTAGCGCTGAAAAGTTAGATAGAGGGAATGACAATTAAAAATCATACCTGTTGAAATCAGACCAAGTGCAAGGCCTCTGCGTTTGTCAAAATACTGGCAAGTGATGGTAACTGTTGCAGTATACAAAAGGCCACATCCAAGCCCTGGAGAAAGATTTGGGAATAAAGCATGCAGCATACTCTAGGAAATGAATGCCCCCATTTACTCCCCCATATGATACAGCGGCATACCCCAGACACAGAGTTAGATCTGGCTCAGCACCGGTCACACTGACAGAGACATTAGGCTGCCTGCACTGTCCCACCCTTCTCTCCCCACAGCCAGTCCCATCTCCCGAATCTGCATGGAGTTGGCTTGGTTTGAGGATTTCACCAGCTCAGCTTCTGTGCTATGTGGAAGCAGTTAAATGGCTTTCAGTCCTGGGGCTGGCCCTGGCAAACAGTACAGCTTCGTCTGCATGGCACTGTGCCCAAGCCAGCACACCCTGCTGGGTCCTGCTGGCCAACAAGGCGCCTGGATTCTTGACACAGTTAATCTGCAATTTGATAAACCACCCACAGCAGCCCTCTGCAGCAGAGAGGTAGGTCACCCCCTGCCAGGAGAACAGCACTTTCATGCTTAATACCTGAGCATATTAGGTTCAATCCAGTTATGTGGAGAACAACACCACTCCTTAATTATCTCTAATTTACCAAATTTGAACGAGTACATGACAAAATTCCTGAAGAGATTTTATTCCTTTAAGATTAGCACTTCCTGCCCACTGAAGAACTGCTTGAGTCTATCCCTTAGGTAAAACCTGAGTCTTTCCACCTCTAACAATTGCATCAACAGAGGACAAATTGTTTTCGAATTCTGACAAACAGTACTGCTTTTGTCATTTACTACATGGCAACAGGCTGCCTGTGTGACCCTTGCCCAAATCAAAATACTCCTTGCTAACTGAAGTCCCAGACTACAGCTGCCTATGTGAATCAGCTTCCTCTTCCAGATTTGTAAAGCAAGACTAAGAACAATAAAGACTAAGTGTCTATATAAAAGGGAGCTCTTTCTTACCAACAACAATCCCATATGAAAGGTACAGGAAGTATATGTTAGGTGCAAAACTACTCATCATAAGGCCACCAGCCACCATAAAGCCACTGAAGATTGCTACTGGTCTTGCTCCGAAAGATGATACGCATATGCTGCAGACAGGACCTAGAGAAAAAGCAGGAAAAACATTCATTGTAAATAGCAGCAACAGCAAGAACTTCAAAACAAAACAAAAAAACATCAACTACAAAAAACCTCAGACTGTGGAAATGTTTTGTGTAATACTTATTTAAATATATAATTAAATAACAATCAAGAATACTCATTTTTACATGCATCTACATTAAAAAGATAGGTTATAAAAACATAAATGATCAAGCCTGCAAATACTTTGCTCAAGGAGAAACTGAAAAAAAGAACATGAAATTGTACCAGGGTGGGGAGGAAGAGAGAGCGCAAAACATTATTTAAACACAGGATGATACATATACATACTTAGCCTGTAACACTGTGACCACAAACCTAAGGACTTGACAAAGGTTCTGAAAAATGTCTTCATCTGTAGGTACCAAAAAAACTAGACCTTCAGCCAAGCTTTAGTCAAGTTGATTTTTTTTTCCATAGAGACTAAAAACTGCATTTCAGAAAAGACAGTATTGGTAGTCATCTTGATATAAGATGAAATTTATAAAAGTGAGATGGAAAATAATGTCTTCTGATCATAATCACAGTAACAATGCCACCTGGTGCTTAGATAGAGGAAATATCTGCTGACATGCCAGATAAAGACAAACAATACTCTTCCCTGATTTTCTGGGGAATTAAATACTTCCCAGTCAGCATCTTATTAAATAACTGCTTATTTCCCTATATCGGTTTTTACTGTACAACTAGAGAAAATAAAAGGTATTTATTGAGAATATCCAAAGCAATATTTAAAAAGTTTGGAAGAGGTTTCTCCCTCTCTTTATTCCCCAATATTTCTTGGTTGGTTAGTTTTTCAAAACAAGAACAAAGTGCAGGAAATGTTCATATTCTGCTTGTACTGAATCAGTTCTTCCCTCACAGAAGTTGTACAATAAGCACTTAATTTTCTGTTGTGTGACCTGGAATATGCCTTTTAGTCTGAAGTAGCATGCAAGCTTGGTGTTCTGCATAAATAAGTAACAAGGAAAGGACTTGGCTTGCAAAAGACAAATTATCTTCTGAAACCCCTCAGTTCCAACCATTCATAAATAGACTTGGCTATTAGTCCCACAATCCTAAATGTGGCAGCCATTAAATTATAAGTTAGATATATGCACAAATGACATTACTTATAGAACAAAACAAAAAAATCCCTCACCACCCCGTATTGCATACACACTGAGGTAAAGGCACTCCATGATCAATCGCTACAAACTGCAAAAGCAGTAGTTTAGGAGTCTGCCATTTGTTCAGGTTGGCCCTTCCTGACTCATGTGAAACTCTGGTTCCTGGCAGATGGGAGCTGAGCTGAGAGACGATATAAGGTGAACAAAAACAGTTGGAGCTGATGACGGTGCTTGCCTAGGTTTACAGACAGAAGCTAGCAGCTGGGAATGTAGACAAGGTGTTTGTGTGGTTACCAGCCATGGGACAAGCAGTTCTGGCAGGCAGAAGCACAGATTTGCTAACAGGTGAAACAATCCTCAGATAGAAGGCAGGTCAGAACTTCTGCCCTGCGTGAGAGTTGTTTAGGGAACTTGAAGAGAGTTTCAATCAGGTCTTATCCAGACAAAGAGTCAAGAGTTGAAGAAGAAACAAGAAAGCCTTCTGGGGAAGCTGGGTTTATAAGGACTTTGGAAATGATGAAAAAGGAAGATGTAAGCACTCGCTGCTTCTCAAAACCAGCATGCTGTGGGAATGAAAACTGACCTGAATAACTTGGGCAGAGTAACTTGCCGAGAACAAAAGCTGAGAGCATTAGATTGATGCAGGTTCTCAGAATTAGTAGAACTGGCAGATTAAGATAGGTACGTTTCTTAAAACTGCAGGATTTAAAAATAAACAAAGGATTGAATCTGTATTACGTACTGAAAACCTTCTACACCAAAAGAACATTAGGTGGTGATAACATAATTCAATTAAGCAGAGGAATTTGCACTCTTTTCTACTCTTTATTTCTTACCCACTGCCCTGCTAAAACAAACAGTATCTGTATTTTGACACATTCTTCTTTGAGAAGCTCTCCGCCTAGCCTGCAGTGGTGGTGCTGATAGGGATTGCACTGGTGGCTATCAGAAAATCTGAGGTAAAGCAGGACCTCCTGGCTTCCAGCCAGAGGAAGGGAGACACAGAGCTGAGGAACACATCTGCGTACCCTGACAAGGGCTCTTTCCTCTGGAACACCATCAAAGGTAACCCTGACAGGGTCCAAGGAGACATTCTTCCAGCTTCTCCCCATTACAAAAATAATCCCAAAAAGAGAATAGAAAGTACAAAGAGATCTTTTTGGTCTGACATGGAAAACAACCTGCACAGAACTAAAGAACCTGCTCCAGTAAACTCAGAATTAATGTGTTATCTCACACAGCAAGAGATTTGGCATCTCAGCAATGGCACTCCTTATAAGAAGGAGCCCCAGAGTAACTATTGAAACAGTTATTATACGTCCCCAGGACAAGAAGAAAAACAGCGCCGTCTTCCCATCCACACTAGGCCCTACTCTCACACTCCCCTCATCATACTGCTAGAAAATAAGTCACAAAAGAAGCCCCCCATGACAGCCAGTATCTTTGTTTCATTTTCCTGCCTCTCCACATTCCTTCTATTTCCGAAAGAGCTGGCACTGTTTTCAACAGGCACAGTACCTTTGGTTATTACCATGGTATTTGCACAGGAGTTTACTGTACACAAACATGTAATTCTCTATAAAGTAATTCAAGCACAATGGGCTAAAAGCAGTTAAATCTGGTCAAACATTCAACTTTCCCAGAATGGGACTGCAACTTGCTCTGTGAACTCCTGCCCTGTGGATTTTGTTCAAAGTGGACGCTCGTATTCTCAAGAACGTGCGTCAATGTACAATCAGATGCAAACAGCTTTTCAGGCAGCAGAAGGGTTTTTATTTAGTCAACTATTTCAGAAAGATCCTTCCACTGATAATGCATTTCCCACCATAACTTAAACAGAAAATAGACTCCCAATGGCAATCCTCAATAGGAAGCACAGAAAATGGCTTTTAAGCCAGCATTTCTTCAGTTTGCTAAGCAACTCCAGGAGTTAGCACTGGTACTAGAATAGTATTTGAAGACAATGCTAAATATTTACCTCTTTGACAAATAAAATCCCTGGGGCTTTTTTTCTTCTAAATGACGCATCTTAAAAACTAGACCAAAGCCTATCAGAAAAGAAACCAGCCCAGTTTATCAGAATGGCAGCTAACTCTAGGAGGAAAACTGAATTGCTCTGAAAGACTTTGAAGGAAGCACAAGGACAGCCAGTGCTCTTCTGCACGCAACCTGTCAAGGCTCAGCAGCCTGATAATTGTATTTTATGCAGGCGAGTGGTCCAGAAGCCCCCTGGACAAAACCAGGGGTAGCAGCAGAACAGACAGGCTCTTACAATAGATCTTCAGGTAGAAAGATCAAAGAGAGAGAACTCCTGGGAGGAATCAATTGTACATTGATATTTTCATTAAGATTTTATGAATAAATAAAAGACTTTAACCTCAGTGACACCCAGATGTGACACTGAGTCCTTTGTGAGATGTGAAAACAAGCCATCTGCTGCTGACACAAGAACTTTATGACTGCCATCATCTTCCGACCTCTACAGATACAATCCTTCCAAAGCAGATGCTTCAGTCTACAGCTTCACTACAGAGTTGTTTTCTTTTACAGGCATCAAGAGCTAACATACTCTTCCTCAATCTTCTCACATGGAGAGAAAAAAATCTGCAAGCAAATACTCTCCTTCCCCACTCTATCTAGGGTCCTCCCTCCTTCACCTCATACACACACATAACCTTTTCCTAAACAAACAATACTGGACAACAGTTCTTTTTCTTATCACCTGCATCAATCTGACCCACCCTTCTCGTTGGTATCTGTCCTAGCCCATTGAAATGGTAGAGTAGAAGCAATGCTCACAAACTGTAAGTAAAATCCATTGGACATAACAAAAGAATATTTTTACATACTAAAAGCATTGCTAGCACTTGTTCATAATACATGCAATATCCTCCAGGTGTTTGTATAAGAATCAGAAAAAACCTTTCACACCAGACAGGAGCCCCCTTCCAACTCATCGGAAAGATTGCTCCTTTGTGACAAAATTATTAAATGAACTGAGCTCCTCCTTCGAGGAATCTGGGAAACATTTCCACTCCCTCCAAACTACGTACAGCTTCTGTAGTTTTGAGTGGGAGCTATCTATGTGCAAGATTTTTGTCCCAAAGTCTGCAGATGCTGCAAAGGTCTTTTACACAGTTGTACAAATATTGATTAGAAACATAAAACTAAGCTTTTTTTGACATTTAACACGGAATACCTCAGGCCAGCAGAAACACCCCATTAATTTATCAAGACATCTTTCAAGAAAATCTTGCCTTTGTTCTTTCTCCATTAATAAAGGCAAGTGGGAATGGGACACACATTGTTGGTGTCTCCTGCAATGCCAAATACTGTGAAATCAGCTCTTACTATAAACAGCTGTGGTGCCAATTACAGGTGCCAAGGTCTTTGTCTGTTTTGCTTTTAACAAGTATAACATGGCTCTAATTTAATTTCAGGCTCCAAATGCATGTAAAATTAAGAACACTTGGTGCAGGAGAAACAAGCTATCTTCAAGAACATAATAAATATCCTCCTCTGGCCTGTTTTACCAGGGAAAACATGCTAAGCTCTTTTAAGTTCTTCCTACATAACAAGCCTTACATCATCCCTGGAGCCATCTCCCATATCTACTACAGCCTGATCAGTGCTATGATAGCTAATATTGTAGATGAGGTCTCACCACTGCCCTGCGTAATGACACTGCTGCTTTTCTTTCTTTTTTAGGCACATTCCTTTCAATACATGGTAAGGTCACATCACAGAAAGTGATGATGACTCAAGTCACCCTGCAAGGAATCAGGTCCCTGTCCCATCCCCTTCTCCAGCCAGGGGCTGAACACAGGCTTTAGCCACACTGTCTGTACTGCAAGAGGACAGAAATCGAACACCAGGCTAGCAGGGAGTTCATCTCAATAAACAGGGTGCTGTACTAGGTTTCTGTGTCTTGGTCTAAGTTTAGCTCTCACACAAGTCAGAAGTAAACACTGTAGAAAGGATACCAATAGAGCAAATGTGAAAGGACTCACCAGCATCTACTATTTTTAAAATGTTTAAGATTATGTTTACAGAGGGAAGGGGAGAAGACATACACAAATGTTTTTTCGCTGCCAGCTGGCATATAATGACATATAAGGACATATTCCTCTTTTCAGTGAAATTACAGTATAGATCTAGAAAAGCCACTGGACCTACCTTCCACTGTTACAGACACCATCTAATGTGTTTTTCAGTGCTATCAATGAGAAAAATCTCCCTTAAGAAAATAGACATTAACTTATTGCCTGTATGCATGTTGCTGTAAACCTACCACAATGCCATTCTTTTTCCAGTCTGGCACCCACAGCTTCAGAAAGGTGATGTTAAGGTGGATCAGGCTTACAGAAGAGCCTTAAGGGTAATTAACAGAGTAAAAGACTGTTACATCAATGACAAAGGGACTGCATCAAGGTGTAGGCTTAAAAGAAAACTTACAAGTAATTTGATTGCAGTCTCCAGACACACACCACACTTATTCAGGGACACTTCAAATATACCACTTAAAGATAAACTTGTTCTTCAGCTGAAAATTAAAACCAAGCAACTTCTATCATAAGATTACATACTTTCAAGGAGGCAATTAACTACCAAGTAAAGTTGTAAGAGATGAAGAATGCACTAAACAAACACTTTCTAATTCAAATGAGAATTACAATCTTTTCTGCATGCAACATGTATCACTTTAAAAGTATCAATATTTGAAAATATGTCTACAAATAACTAGATCGGTGCTTGAAAATAAAAATAAAGGAGAAGGAAAGGAACAAGAAATAGCAGAAGTTAGGAACAGTAAGAGGCAAAGGGACTACTGAAAGGCTTTGAGGTAAAGCTGTCCTGTTACTAGCATTCACACAAGCAATTCTGTCAATGAAATCAGCTTGCTTGGGGAGATTGTTAAATTACTAAATTGTAGATTGCACCTTTTCACATACATGAAAACATGCTAATTTAGAAAAAAAATCAATTAGCCTGAGCATCTACTTAACATCATAGGCTACAACATAGAATGGTCCCATCTGGCCTGCAATACTAGACATGCAATAGCTGAAATGAGAACACAAACAAGTTCTCCTTTTCCATATTCATGAAAAGGGTCTAACTTTGCAGTGTGTTATACCAATATTTTTGCACTAAAAACACATGTTCTTGACACTAGTGACTATGTCTGAAAAAAACTTGCTATGAAAACTGCATGAAAAACAATCTGTAAGAGACTGAATGTTCCACAAGCAAGGCTGAAAATGCTCCCTGTACCAATTCAGAAGGCTGATCTACTGCGGCCCTTTGAATTTTAACACAGTAAATGATCAAGACATTTGTAGAAATAAAAAGAATTAAATAACCGTATCTTTTTATGTGCTCTCTAGTAGTAACTGCTGATCCTAAAAGAACTGCTCTTCAATAAAAACGCGTTTAGAGAATCGCAGTCGTTCAGGTCACTTTTAACACAACATGAAAGCATTTTGATGAGCTTCTTAGTGACTGCCATTAATGCATCCTTCTTGCACTGCATGGGAAGAGAAACAGATCTCCCACAGAGAGGGAATAGAAGATATGATATCAGTAGTCCATTCCTTCGCAAGTTAACCATTCTTCTCCCCATTCTCATAGACACATATTAAAGAGCAACAATTCCATTCTTTTAGTCCTTGCTAAACTTCCTCCATAAAGTCCTTATTTGCAATAAACAGCTTCTACTACCAGAGCTAATAATTACTCCCTCAAGACAAAAGATTTCATGAGAAAGCAATAGGATTTTTCCATTATTTCCTGCTATGTACGCCCACATCAACTAGTAAATATAATTACTGTGTTTGTATCAGTCCCACAGTGTTAACTTTTAAATATTACTACGTAAAGGGTATTGGGGGAATTTTCCAGAAGTACAATAGTATAACAGCAGGACACAAAATCGTAAATTGTCAAAAGCATTCTAGTTTTCAGAAAAGGCTATAATACTTACACTGTCCCTCCAACAAGATTACTTCAAGTAGAGTTATCATTAAGATCAGATCCCACCTTGGCAAGAGAGGGGAATCTTCCATTTAAGATAGAGCAGGGAACATATAATTTGTTTTCAGTCAACTCTGATTACATCAATGCAATTCAAAGGCCCTGTCTGTACTTTTCTTTGAATTAATATTGCAAATTATTAAGCTCTCAAACCCCAAACTGAAAGAATTAAATCACGCTGACAGTGTTCCTCCAATCCCCTGTCAAAATTTCAAGCAATTTGATCATTCCATACCAAAGTGAATTACAGCAGCATCTTTTACTTGCATCATTCAGTCACAGAAGTTTCCATTTGCTATAAAGTACAATACTGAGAGAGGCAAGGCAGAGAGAACTCAGAAATCTGGAAACCAGCATGGTGTTGACATATGAGGAAAGGGACTGAGGCTGTTGTTATGAGAATGAGCCAGAGACTTCTGGTCTCCAGAGAAAAAGTTTTTCTTCACCCTTTCTCTTGCAATCCCCTTCTGCCTAGTTTTTCTAAAGTAACTACCTTGTTTAGACTTTTTTCCCCCACTTCATTCTCTCACTCAAGTTTATTTAGGCTTTAATTCTTTTACAATGGGAGTTAAGGCACTTAAAGCATGAAAACAGAAATGTATGATAGAAGATCAGTCTACAGACCTTAGCCCACTTACACCCTGTGACTGAACATAAGTCTTCTTGTGGTTAATGATTCACCTGCCTTTGCCCATTTCTATTCTGCCTAGTGATATAAATCCCCAACAAGAAAATGGCACCGGTATTTGGCCTTTTATAGAGTCCTACAAAGCAGTGGCCTTTATTCAGTTCCGTATCGTGATGTGAACATCAACTCTCTCTAAAGGAGAGATTTCCTCAGAATCCTGAACCAAATTTTGAAGTTACTTAATTGCTTTTGCCCACAGCAATTTCTCTGCTGACAGGCAGTTTTTATCCAGATTCAGCAAAAAGATAATAGTTCCCGTGGCAAATCTTTGAAAAGCAGAAGTTAGTGATGCTACCCAGTAAAATACCCGTGGCTCAATATTAAAATAATAACAGCAAAATGGACCTATGGACTTTCACAGTGTTTAATTTTCCTGCTGTTCCTCTTCATCAAGTGACAATGTCTTACTAAAGAAAAGCTTTCAGTAAAGTTATTTAATGCCACCATTATCCATAACTTTACAGGCTTCAAAAGCAGTTCTCTTTTCTTTCACTGTTTCACAAACAGTGAAAAACAACCCTCACCCACCCTAACTGGTGGTTTTATTTCTAGGGCTGAAGAATGAGTAACTGGTTTATTAACTGACTTTTTTTTTCCCCACAGAATCACAGAATGGCCACGGTTGGAAGAGACCTCTGAAGATCATCTAGTCCAGCCCCCTGCCAAGCAGGATCACCCTGAGCACGTTGCGCAGGATGGCATCTAGGTGGGTTTTGAATATCTCCAGAGAGGAAAACTCCACAACCTCTCTTGGCAACCCGTTCCAGTACTGTCACCCTCACAGTAAAGAAGTGACCTCTCACATCCAGCCAGAACTTCCTGCCTGGAGCACTTGAGCCATTTCAGAATAGGAATTTGCTCTGTTTTTAAAGATACTAATATAAATGTTAGTTAAAGTCTCATTAAATTTAAAAAAAAAATCCCATCAACAAAATTACCATTCAGCTTTTCAGACACGGTTTGGTATTTCCAGGTTATTAAAATTCAATTATTTTGAATTTTCTGAGGTTAATATTTTTATTGTTCTTTTACCATTATGCTGTGGTTTATGTACAGTGGAAGTGGAACTATAAATGCAATGTTCTTACCTATCTTGACCTAAACCAAAAACGCACTGTCCCTCATTCTCTTTCATCATTTGCAGCTGTCTTTAATATTATTCCAAAAGTACACACAGATGAAAGCATCTATTAGAAAGGAATCATATCATTTTCAGATAAATACTGTATCTATCTATACTTACTGGCAAGCAAACCAATTCCATTTGCTAGTGATCCAACCCAAGCAGTCTTGCCTTTCCCTTCTCCAAAAGCATCCAGCCATTCTAAATACAAGACTCCAACAGCCAGTGGTGATCCGTAACACAAGAACTGAGTAAAGAAGGAAACGACAACAATCACCCAACCCCAGCCACCATCGGGTGGTTTCCGAAACACCATCTTGTCAGATGAGCGTAGATGTACAGATGAACCCTGTGCAGACAAAAAACAGACAGACAGAACAGGGCATTAGAAATGTGACTGACCTAGGTCTGCTAATACAAGTGAGCTGTACAAGTGAGACACTGCCAAGCAACCTTCAAGAAATATCTAAAATGCAGCATGCAGCAACAAAGATCAGTTACCATTTGGTACTTCTACCTTTTCAGCTTCACGCATTATTCTTGCACTATGATGTACGTCATACAAACATCAGCACTATATTACAGAAAGGGGGGACATTTCATTTTCTGAGTGTTAAGTAGGCTTATGTGAAGACCTACGGCATCAGTATATGGCACAGTTCAACAAGAGAAGCACTTGGCCACCAGCTGCGCCACCATCCTGAGCAAAGTATAATATAGGCTCAAAGGACAAGAAAAGCTACAAGTATAAAACAACCCCAATAAAGAATTCAGGTCTGAAAAAAAAAATCACAAGTATAAAAATATTGGTTCAAGGTCCAAAAACAACAACAAAACCTCTACTTAATTCTGATTCCATTTTCAAGCATAGTACTATGCATTTTCACAATGTATTTGCAACCGGATAGCACACTCTGGGAGGGGCAGGCTAAGAAGATGACTACCGACATTCTGGATGCAGTAACAGTTCAGAACTTCCCTCTGTTGACCAGGTGACATGTAGAGGAGTGATGCCTCCAGAAACATTTTGAACATGTTAGTAAGTAAATAAAGTGAGTTCTAAAACTGTATACATGTCTGGCTTGTATGGCAAGACACGAC
The DNA here is from genome assembly GCF_009769625.2 of Cygnus olor. Lineage (NCBI taxonomy): Eukaryota > Metazoa > Chordata > Aves > Anseriformes > Anatidae > Cygnus > Cygnus olor. The sequence goes on from NC_049175.1 coordinate 9,497,126, forward strand.
AGTATTAAACATGCATACAAAAATCTCTTACAAGCTGTTAGTGTCTGCCCTCTGCACGGTTTTCACATATCACCCCCTTCACCAAACTGGCACTCTACTTCTTCAGCTCCATAAATACTATCTACTCTGCTGCATGGCAAGATCCATCATCGGTTCATCTACAACTTTAAATAACCGACTGTCCTCACCTTCTCAAGAGTAATTTCTGAATGTAGAGACTGGCACCTCTAACTTTTAGTGAAGAATTCAGAAGCTCCCACGCTAAGCTACTTTGGAGTTTGGACGACTCCAAAGATAAGTGAGTTCCCTTGCATGAAACTAACCTGCCCTCCCTCTCTTTAGCGAGCAACCTGCTGAACTGATGATCACAAAACCCACGTTCTGTTCCTGGCTCCCTAACTAACCAGATGTGTGATTTTCAACCATTTTATTTTCTTTACCCTGTAAGACAGAGTCAGATAAGATCTTACCCAGTTTTCTCATTAAATGTTCTCAAGGACCATTTGCACACTGCAGAGTGTGCATTAAGACTGCTGCAGTAACAGTTCTGCTCTGGGAGACCCCAGGAGATAAAGCAGAAAAATAAACAAGTCTTGCTGCCTGTTTGTGACGAGCAGGGAGCTCTTCAACTTTTCAGTGGAGAGGAAAAAAATGACTGCTTTATGAAAGCAATTGTATAAACGAGAAGATAATAACAGAACTTCAATTCAAGCTGCCCATACTCCACACATGCGGTTTTTAAGAACTTGCATGGAAAACTTACAAAAAAGCTGCAGTATATTTTTTTGAGGAATAATTACCATAGCAAAATGAAAAAGGACAGTTCTAGTTCCTAGATACACTTAAGTGTTACACTGAGGGTAGATACTTACGGATGACGACACACCACAAGGGGTGGGACCTCAGCCCCCTACAAATGTAGCTTCAGGTGGCAACTCTACCTGCAGAAAAAGATCAGCAAAGCAAGTTTTCAGCCAAAGTATCACTACAACAGTAAAAACAACATCTTTTCAGAGGAACTTCAGAAGTATTCATGTTATCAAATTATCTCAGTGGAGAAATACTGATCCTCCCTCAATTAATCAAAAGCTGACAGCAGCCTTGAGCACCAAAATAACAGAAACATAGCCTCCTAACATGAAATAAATTTTGATGTTCTAGGTACTTTGGGGAAAGATTTACAGTTTTAACATACTGACAGTCCTTCAAGATACAGTATTCCAGGTACAAATGTTCCGAAGTTTTCTTTCAGTTACAAATCTAGGTTTTGATTTACTTCTTCAAATGTCTGGCAATTGTGCCTTGATTACATTAGGTGCCAGGGTGACAGCTGACAGATATCATGACATACCTTAAGGCATCAAAGCATTAAAAAGCTGCTTATAGGTACTTTCCTACAAAAATAACCCTTAAAATTATACAAAAGAGGGGATCATGAGGGGATCCTTCATCTCTAAACAAGATATTTAGACTGTACATATATAGTCACCAAAAGAGCAGGCAGATGCACCTCTCCTTGCACTAAATGCGTATCACTTGGCTTGTTTTGCCCCTGACTGAAGTAAAAGTGGTGGAAATAAATAACAGCTTAAGAAAAGACAGTTTCACTGAGATAAAACAAGGACATTTTCAGAAAACCACTAAAATAACAGAATACAGTGAATAATCCCAACTTCTATTTGTTTAAAAAGTAATCTTTAGAAGACAAATACATGCTAGCTGTTATATTGATTTCCATTATATTGACGCTCTAAAATTTGGTACAGACATAACCCTTGATTCAGTTCTGCTACTCTAAACATTCAGTGGGGAAGGGAGGGCAGGGCAGGTGATGAAAAAAGTTTTCGTAGCCTGAGGTCATGTAGTCTTTTCTAATAGACTTAAAAAAAACATCTGGATCAGTTCCTCATCTGCTGCAAATCTGCATAGCTTCACTGACTTTAACAGAGCTCTGTCAAGTTATGGCAGCAAAAGAGCTGACCTTCTACATCCTGAAGCCTCCTATTTTGCACAGCAGTTATCTTTCACAACTTTTAGCTAAAATAACAGATTTTTAGACGGCAAAAATAACTCTATTTTCTAAACACTTCAAGCCATTTACAGACTGTAACTGTCAAGCACAAAGTAAAAATCACCATAGCTTCCCCCACACAAATCGTCCTTGAAGTGAAAATATGATCTATCAAGTAATTTTTATGAGCCACCATGACTTGGCTTTTCTTTCCTGCTCTTGCAGACTGTCCCATTAGCTCACATTGCTGTGTGCCTACTACCTAAAACAAGGTGTATTTTCTAACATTCCCAAAAGCATGAAGTCCTCCTGAAGACAGCACACGAGCTGAGAGCCCTGTGTGAGGAGCCCATTCCCTGGAGCTCTCTGCTACGGTACACTGTTAAAGGTGTCCCAGTCAAGCAAGTGGTTACTGTGACTGTGGACATCGATGTACTTTTTATTGCTACGTTATTTAATACTTCCCTGCAGATAACAAGTTGCAGTACAAAAACTTAAAAGGATGAACAAGAGCTGTCAGTGGGAACTAAACCATCGCTACTCCTAGCACTGCCTGGACGTGCATCTAGTCTGCATATCTACCTGGGAGGGATCCAAAGTGCCTCTCACTATTGTCTGTCTCTGGCTGAAAGGAGGACAAACATCATCAAAAATAAGGAAGCAGAAGCGCATACAGAAGAGAGCTCAACGGACAAGGAAGACTTGTGTGATCCTGGAAAGAGACAAACAACTGTGGATTTAAGATTTAAGTGGGAATCATTTCACAAATCTTAACTGTTCACAAAACCTAAGGATGTTGTTTCGGACTCCAGGAAACCTAGGCACTTCAAAAATAGAGAAATGGCGAAATAAAGCATAACGAATTAAACAGTAAGTTGAAGCTTGGTTAGAAAAAGCTTTTCAATGAGTTGTACTCACAGCGAATAAGAATCAGAGGAAGAGAGCTGTCTGATGAAAGCCTCTACCAACAACAAGGAAAAAAAAAGAAAACCCTAGAGAACCGAACAACAGTTTTAACACAGAAACATGGTGGTGTCATGCTGTAACCACTTTCTTTTATATAATCAGCTTTATCAAAACACCGAGCTCTTTTTCTATAAATGTTAAAATTTAGCTTAAAGATGACAGATGAGCACACACACACACACAAAAAAAAAAAAAAAGAATTGGCTTAGAGAACACAATTATGACTGAAACATTAGTCCTCAGCACAGAAACTTGTATTAATCTGTGGCAAAGGGAATCTTGAGAAAGACAGTAGCAAAACGATTGTTTTCAGTTTGTTATTTGTGCAACTGGAGCCTCGTTAAGTATGCTGGTTTCTGTGAGCAGCACATGGCTGCAAAGAAAGCTGATGTCAGCAGAGTCACTGGGTGATTAACAGCTCTTCCAGTTTTGCAAGGCATTGGTACAAATTAAGACAGTACCAGGCAGAATGGTAACATCTCTCATTTTAAAGTGCATTAGATTTCACGTAGATTTGTGTTTATTCTTCAATCAACATTCTCACAATTATCATCTGAAGTTTGTGCTACACTTAACTTGCCAGTAATACCTAGGGTGTCAGAGCAGCAGCAGCACATTACAGTTACCCCAACGCATTCATGCCAAGACCCTCTGCACATCTGCACACATACAGATGTGACAGCAAGTATAGGCACTGTGTTAAATGCACTGAAAAAGACACATCTATACTTTGATGATGTCGGACTTAAACTGATGTTCTAACAATAGCAGCTCCCCACGTTTAAATATTTGTCTTTAAGTACTTCTACAGTGAATACACATTTCCCTCTCAGTTATCAGCATTCAGGTCTACAAATTTCTCATGTTCCTCTACTTTTCCTTTTGTAGCTTACATAGGAGGCTCATCAACATAAGCATTTCCTTCCATTTCTGCCCGATAAGAAAAGCAGCATGGAGTTTAAAACAAAATACTAGCACAAAGCTTCCTGAAAACATAACAACTTCTTCCCATTGCACAAAATAAGTTCACATAAAGAAGCATCAATCAGGGCAGCACATAAACCAGCCAGCTTTGTATAAATCTGTCAGCTCAGCAGAACCAGTCCTACCTGTTTTCAGAGCCTCACTGCCCCATAGGGGATGGAAAACCCCCCTGCAAGCATAACTGGCTGTCAGAGGCTAGCACGCATCTATACAGACAGATGGAAGCCAGCGTTGCTATAAGCCACCAGCCAACTAGTTCAGCAGAAGAGAACTCCTTTGCAAAGATGAGTGCACAGCACGCCTTACGCATCACAACCTGCAAGGGCTCCACTTGGCGTCCGCTCTCTCCATCTGTCTGCGCCCTCAGCCAGGTCCTGTGCGGGACAGATGCGCTTTTATGGCCCCGGCTCGCCTTGCCCCTTCCCACGCCCCCGGAGGCCAGCCCGCTGCCCTGCTTCACAGGGCCAAGTCCCACACGATGCCTCCTGCCCCAGACCTGCTTTGGCAACGGGCGCTCGTCTGCACAGTGAGGCAACAAGCGACAAAGAAACATCTTCGGGCACGCTCCTCTTGCCAGCACCCAACGCCATGCAAACAGGGCGAGGGGCTGCCCTCCAAGACACCAAGGGGAGCCCGCGATGGGCTGACGGGCATCAGTGAGGTGCACACACGGGCACCTGCCAGAGACACCGCTGGGTGCCCACAGCGGAGGCTGATGGGTGCCCACAAGGGATGATGCCACCAGGCACCCACTTGGCCAGTGATGGGCGCTCTCAGCAGGCACCAACGCGTCGGTGGGCACCTGTGATGGCCGCCGGGGGCCCCCGAGGGCGAGGAGCGTGCCCGAAGGGGCTCGGCCCCCTCACAACCGTGCGCCGCAGGGCGCCCCGCGGAGCCCCTTCAGAGCCTCCGGCCTGCCGACGCCCGGGGCCGGGCCGCCGTCCGCGGCGCCTCCCGCCGGCCCCGGGGGCCCCTGGCTGCCCGCGGCCGCAGCCCCCTCCGCGGCCACGGCCGCCCCCGCTGCTCACCCGGGGCCCCCGAGGCGGCGCCGTCCCCGGTTACCTGCACGCCGCGGCGGCGGGGAGGCGGCGGGGGCCGGCGGGCGGGAGCCGCCCCCGGAGAGCCGGGGCAGCCCCGCATCCCCGGCGCGGCGGGGCGGGGCGGGACGCGGCCGGTGCCGGCACGAACCGGTTGTAGCCCGGCGGGAGGAGGAGCCGCCGGGGGCTGCCCCGGCCCGAGGCCCGGCCCCGGCCCCGGCCCCGCTGCTGCCGCCTCCGGCTCGGCTCGGCCCCGCGCCCTCCTCGTCCTCGTCCCCCGCCGCTGTTTTTTATTTGCGTGCCCGCGGCTTCTCGCGGCGTACCTCGGCCGCGCTGACCGCAGGGCCCGGGCAACCTCGCCTCAGGAGCGGCCCCAGGGTGCGGGGCCGGGCCCGGCTCCTGCCGAAGCGGGCGGGAACCCCCCGCGCCTCACGGCCCCCGGTCCCTGCCCCGGTCACAGGAGCTGCAGGTGGAAAGGCAAACGTCCCCCCAGTGCTTGCGGAAAGGCTGAAGCTACTCGAAGCATTTACAGCCGTGCAGTGCTCTAAGCTGCAGCCCATGCAGGGCATTAATCCCCCTTTCAGAGCTGCAGTCCAGCCTTACGCCTCCGTGCACCATTTATAAAGGTTCATTAACTTCAGGTGTCTTTTAAAGTGCCTAACTGTGCCTCAGTGTTCAGGAAAATAATAAGACTACTTGCTCCTAGAAGGATTGACAGATGTACAATATAAACTCGATACCCACTTCTGTCTCGTCTGAGACAGCTGTAGGGAGAAGGCCTCAGCTGGCATGTGGTTCAAGGGGGGTACCTCACATCAGAAAGGGTAGCCAACTGGGGAACAAAAAAAAAAAGGAAAAAAACCTATCAGGGTCTAGAAAACTGGCTGAGGTAGGAAAACAACTAAATGGGGTTTAACCTAGAGAGAAGACAGAAGAAACACAATAACACTCTTCTTCCAAAAAACATATCAGAAGTTACTGCAAATAAAAAGGAATATTTTTTATGCATTTAACCAAAAGTGGTTAATGGACCTTAAATCCACTGAAGGATTTTGCACTAATTATTAGGAAAAGCAAGGCTAGTTGGATACAGGAAGAAACAACTTTGGGAGAGCACAGCATTTTGAGAACACGCACGCTTTGGGTTGCCTACACCAGAAGTGACTGAAGACAGCTGCCCAGCCAGCACACAGTCTCCATTTACTTCAGTCATTCCTTGGGCTCCATGACACAAGCTGAAATGGAAAGGCTAGCTGAAATCTTAGCACAGACACACAAAAGACAGCTGGAAAATAACAGTTCTGAAACAACCGTTCAAGATGTGTAGTTTCCTACACATAATACAAAAGTAATAACTATGATAAAACCCTTTTTTCCATACAAGTGTACAAAGGCTCCAGTTCCCATTACAGCACTTGGCAGAAGTGTTTTGCTTTTTAAATTCTGCAGAAGCTTAAAAAACAATGTTGCAGGTTAAAATTAAACATGGGACAATTCATTCTACCAAAATTGGTTATACGCATATAAAAAAAAAAAGGGTGAAGAAGAATATTTGTTTGTTCTCAAGTAGCTCATCAGACTCCTGCATACAGGAAGCTAAAAGTTAATAGCAGTTTACTTATAGAGGAGCATTCAGAAGAGTTAAGGTGCATCAGTCACAACATACATGGAAATACACTGGATCCTTATGCAGAAGAAGCAGTCCTAGGCAGATGCAAACCAACTTTATTTAGATCACAAGCAGCTTTGAACCTAAGTAAGAAAACCCACTTGAGAATTAAAACAATCCTAAGTGCTTTGCTTAACTTCTCTGGATGCCCTTTTGTTGATAAGTCTTTTTTCTCTGCTTTTCATATGTATGTGCCAGTCAAGTGCATACCATAACTGAGAGAACGGCCTTGCTGGCAAAAAACAGACCCACGAAAACAAGCCACACAAGCAAAAGACAAGAGGAAATAGTCCATCCTCTGTCCTTTGTCCTTGGTTTCATAACAAGCAATGGAGCTCCCTCCAACTCCAGGTTTCTGCTCACAAACTACAGTATTTTGGCGACGTCCATTTGGCTAAGTTCTCAAATCACTGATTAATCTTCTAATTTCTTCACATAAGAAACCCTTCCTAAAGGGCTTTCAAAGGCAACTGAATTGTAACAGTGCCACAGCTGCATCTTTCATAACTGTGCTTTTGTCCCACACATCACCAGAACTCTTAAACTCTTACTTTAAAAATAGAAAATGGAGGGAATCACTGAATAATGCCAATAAATCCCTCCCTCCCCCAGCCTCTTGGGTGTGAGAATCCAAAGGACAAAGATACTCACGTAACATGGTGAAGCATGAGAGCAACACCTAGTTAAAAAGTTACCTTATTTTTGGTGTAGCATGGTCACAGGATGTGTAATTCTAGGTCACCTGCAGCTGTATCAGCATAGAGATGATCTAGAAATGTTCTCTACTATGCAGGTGGTGCAGCAGCAGCAGCTCCTGAGGGCACAGAGAAGAAATTTAGAGGGTATTCATGCGGCTGCCCTGGGTCCTTCCCAGGCAATGAATGCAGCTGAATAACCCAAAGCTGCCTAAAAAGGAATTAATGCCTCAGTTGTTGGTTTTTTTGGTTTTGTTTTCAGAAGATGCATAATCTGCTATGGAGGAAAATCTCAAAACATAAAACGATTCTAAATAATTCATCAACTTCTGTCCTGTAACCTGTGGTCCAGATTGTGAAGCATCCTTTTGTACATTTGCAGTCTTTACACAATCTGCAAAAGAAGATATGAGACTCTGGAATAACAGGTCCATGCTAATATGTCCAAAGTTCATCATCTGCTTGGGTGTTTTTACTTGCTTGTGAACAACGTTCATTAATGATTGAAGGAAAAAATAGGTGAGGAAAGCAATCAGAAGTTTGACTACAGTTTAATTTAAGCAGATGTATTAATAACTGAACTTACAGAGTCTAAAGGTCAGTCATTTGTTATAATTTAATCCTACATGCAAGAGGCAAAAAAATAAAAAATAAAAAAAGAGGCTTGTCAGGTGCTGTTTGGCCACATTAAATAGGATCTTTACACCTTCTCTTAGATTTGTGTGAAAGGGAGTAAGATTTCTTAAGCTGAAAAGCATTGAGATTTCCTCCCAGTTGCCAGTATGGTACTACAATACCCCCTAGTGCCATCAGGGCTGTGCTGACAAGAAACATAGCTTACACTGCAAAGATGCAGATCCAGCAGCAAAACCACCACATCTGTCTCGCCAACATACAATGCAAGGCGTCCACACCACAGTCTTCTGAAGAGGTCCCATAACATGGACAAGAGCAGTTGTTCAGATGAACTGTCACCAGGCTAACCACTGTCTGATGAACTGTTCATCTGCGTGCTTCCAAATGCTGATTGATAAATCAGTTTTCTATGTCTTCAAAAATACACGTGCAAAATAAATGTCATTTGCAAACCTTCTGCAAAACTTGTAACAAAAAATATAGAAGTAATTTAGTTCAAAAAAATACAATATAATTTCTTTTGTTATTTTTGCATTACTATAAGAGTTGGGTCTTGTGTTGGTTCTTACACCAACCATATAAGCAATGAGGCCATGGAAAGATTACAGGAAAGAGGTATCTAAAAAAAAGCAATTTTATCTTACTGCTCTTTTAAATATTCTTGCTATGCAATGCAATCAACTAATGCAAAGACCATCTTTCAGAGATTTCAGAAGTAAATTTGCTCAGTAAGTTTGTTGTAATAAACTAGGGAACTACGACAACTTTTACATAATGTAATTTTATGAATCTGCCCCATGTACTTTCATTCTCTAAGCTGATAAAGGAACTATTGGGTTCCTATTGGGTTATTAAGGAACTATTTGGGTTCCTTAAATAATAACATTTATGTATTACAACATCAAGGAAAAAACACAATAATTTAAGACAATTAAAAAAAATCACTTATATTTCAACTAAATACAATAGTGCACATGAAATGACAAATAACTGCTGGCAGCATGAAGCACATTTGCTAAGAGTGTAAAATGGAAATAAAATTACAGTGCTACATCTCCAAGCAAAGAATTATATTAGCTCCATTTTTCCACAGCCCTCACTCTCAGTGAATACAAAGAAGGACATTTTTATTATGGCATAGGTTTCTCATGACCTCTGTGTTAGCCATAAATTCACTGAGCTCAATGTCAGTATATGCCACAAGCACTATTTTTACTGAGATGCAAAAATTGTCTGATGTTCAACCCCATCTTCTCATATGGCACTCATCTCATTAAAGCATCCCTCACAGTAAAATATAACGTGGGTAAGACTAGGATAGCTCAGAAGGCACTCATTGTTTTAGGGAAAAGATTCAATATTCTTTACAGGTTGGAAGAGGATTCTTTATGGAAGAAAGGCGAGGATCACAGCTGTCTCAGATAGGAACAAATCTCATACATGCAAGTACAGTTACATGAGAGAAACAGATGTCAGTGAAAGTATCTGTATGTTAAAAAAAACACAATACACAAGTAATCAATTCACTTTCACAGCAAATAACTTTCACGAGAAAATAACTTCCATAAGAAAATAAAATATCTTCGCCCTTTCTAAATATTATGCCTCTTTCTGAGCTACTGTATATAGTGCATATAAATTGTTTCCTTAACTACAGGGAGGCAGACTGGTTTACACCACCTCTGCTTTTTTGTTTTCAATCAGGAATAACAGATCTCTTTTCATCCACTCCTGAAAGTAAAAATGTGTTTAGCAGAAAATAAAGAACTAGATCTTTACTATTTCTGAAAAGCAGCATCGACTAGAACAAAGCAAGTACCAGAACATCCCCTCTAGTCCCATGCTACAAATCCATGGCTGACTGCTGCAGTAACAGGGCCACATCAGAGGGCACGATGAGGTAGCAAAAATGCATTAAAGAAGGTCCTTTAAGAAAATAATGACACGTTTGTTACACAGCACTATCTCCAGCATCTGCCTGTAAAGCACATGACGTGGAGAGGGCTGTTACCAACCACATCACATGCCTGCTGATTTCCCACTGGGTCTCCGAGTGTACGATACTATGTCAGTTGCATGTTCTAGAAATCCTCAGCTCCTCTGTGGTGGACAGCTTTTAAAGACAATTTAAAACAGCCTCTGTAAAAATGGTCCAAGTAGATGATTTCACCTCCAGAGCAAAAAGATGCCAATCTCAGCATACTATAAGGCATGTATTTTTTTTTTTGTACCAGGTACAGCATGAACACTGGAGACAGCCCCTCAGAAACTGCTTATTCCTCACCGACAATTCATCTACACCTTGCCAGCACAGCGTGGCAAGAAGTTTAACGGCACCCATTGATCAGGGCATGAAGGAGCATGATGTATTTATCTCTCTGAAGACTACAGGCATACACTTTTCATCCTGCTAGAGTATTAAGTTCATTTAATAGAGTTGAGTTAGCTTTCCCCTCACTTAGTTAACTACATTAAAATACTGAGGAAGGCATTTATTGTCTGTCAATGAAATGGAGAGGCTAATAGGAGCAGCATGAAACAGCTAGTGACCTAAATTTCTCTCAACATAATCTCATTATTTCAATACAAATGTTGTCAATTTTTTTTCCCTGTACAATGCAGCCCTGCCAGGTAAGATGTAGCCTTATTTACAGTACTGCCCTTAGCCTAATCTTGGGCCTTCACATGCTGACACTGAGATTTCAAATCATATTGCATTTTTGCAGTTATGCTTATGGTTGGTTACATAGCACATTCTAAAGGAATTCACAATTTCTCTCTAACTGCCTGTGAAGTGTCCCCAAAAGCCCGTGTACTTTAATTTTGTGCTTCCAAGACAAACTCAGTTAGTGGAAGGACAAAAAGGAAAGGAAGATTCCACAATGGAACAGGTTTATTTTAAGTATGTTAAGCTGCTACCAGGGCTTGTCTAAATATAGATTTGTCCACTGTAAACACCCTTAGTCTGCATTTAGTGCAGACATGCAGAGTTCCTCAGGAATGGCAAGCAGGCTGTGCATTCACACCCAGGCCCAAGATAACTCTCCATCGTAACTGATTCCTGAAGAAAGTTTGTAAGTGGGATTTTGCATCTAGAGAAGAACATGAAGCAAGAAAAGCTTGCCTCTGCTGTTGGCCTTGTGCCTTTGTCATCCAAGCTCTGGGAAGCTCCATGAGGGCTCTCAAGATGAGAAGCATATTCACAACTGGTTTGTAGCTTTCAGGCCAAGCTCTCCAAGCCAGTGTGGTTTGCAAAGGTCAGGTAAGTGGGGTCTGTGTTGCTTCTGCAGTGGCTCGCATGCTCTCAGGAAGCAGCCAGTTCTAGGCTTGTGTGGGTGATGGTTCTGCCACTGAGAAATCCTGGCACCTCTGCCTGGGGTTTCTGCTAACTCCTGTCCCCCACTTGCTAAATCCTTGCCTCTGTATCACTAATCCTTGTACTTGGCTAAATACTGAATTATACTGAAACCATCCATCTCAAGTACCAGTAAGTGAGCCACACCTGCACGGAGCTCAGACAATTTACCATCAATAAATTAGCTTAAAAGTTACTTGCTCTGACAACTGCAATGTAAACAAATCTGGTGTGTTTTACCACAGTAACCTGATACTCTCTCCACATTTACATGAATTATACCACAGTGGTTGTTAAGAGAACTGGAAACCTCTGTTTCCTTGATCACAACCAATCATTTTATTCATGGAATAGCTTCCTTTCCAAAAAAAAAGTAAAATGCAAAAAGGTATGCTTTCACTGAAATAGCTTGGGGACTCCTCCATCCTCTGTAAAAAAAACAGACATAAATGTATAACCATATTTACGTTAAACTTCATTTGACTTTGCTACTTAAAGAGTAAATGGCAAAGACTGCCAGCTAAAAGGATCAGGACTTCCAGGCTGTATTTCAGAAGACTAGCAGCCCAAGATCTGAGAGCTGTGCTCTTGTGCTGACCCAGAGCTGTGCACCTGGGATGGTTCCAGAGCTCACTGTAATGCCTGAACTCTGAGAAGCATTAATTTCAGATATATCATCTACCAACCAAATTATGTAACAAGATCTATCAGACATCAGATGCTTAATTACAGTTAGCAGAAGCTAGAATCATGTGGAATACCATGATCGTTTAAATGACTGGCTCCACATAATGTGTCAGTGTTTAGACTTTCATTTTTGAACACGGAAGTTTCTTTATAGCACTTGAGTTTTCAACAATTGGTGTTAAGTTATCCTTATTTCAAAAGAGGTGCTCCTAACTTATAAGTATCACAGGCTGAAAAGATGGATATGAATGAGGCACAAGAGAAAAAACTCCTCTAAGGCTATAAAAGGCAAGGAGTATCTATTGTGCTTTGGTTTCCTGTAAACTACAGAATTTCTGGACTCAGAGTATGAAACAAGCTGTGGAACATGCATATCAGGAAGACATCAAAGGCAAACTGTCTATCAGTTTATTTTAGACTAGGCAATGTCAAGCAGAAAGTGAGATTAGGAGAAAGAAGCTGAAAGACCAGCTCACTGATCCCAATCTTAGAAAACCCAATGACATTACATGTATACATAGAGTTCCAAGTGACTGAGTGAAGCATACCCTAGTAGACATAAATGTCTTTGAAATCTCGTAGCACGTTCATGTATGGTCTAAATTCATTTGGAGAGTTTCTGGCTTTGATCCTCTTAACCCTTAAAATAGCTGTTAAAATCTGAAAAGCTTTTGGACAAAAAGTTAGAAATTGGACCATGTCTCACATTTAAGATAGAGTGAAGCCTCTACCTTGAATTCACAAGGCTTTGAAGAAGTTTTGGTTTTCCGCAAAGCAAACTCATGTATTTAAGACAAAGAATACCCACTTTCAGCAGGAAACTAGAACGCTTCCTGAAGGAAGGATGAATTACACCAAATATGCAACAGGAAGCAGGGTCCCACCTTGAACTGAGCAAAACACACCTGTAACTACGGCATGAAACTGAGGGCTAAGCCATGGTTCTGCAGGGGGGCACGATTTAGGGATAATGATCAGGCTTTGAAAGATCTTGAGAGCATGAAAAATCCTGTCTCTGCTCCTCACCCTCAGAATATGAACTGCTGAAACTACACCTGGTCAATATATACCATGACAATTTACTCTGTAATTTGCTTTTCAACTGTTTGAATTGCGTGTCAAATCAAGAAAAAACCTCATATACTTCAAGCATTTGAATAATACTTTCTAAGGACTGTTAACACGCACTGAAATAATTAAACAGTTATCAAGTTCTTCACACTGTCAATTCAGCTAATAGATGAGATACACAGAAATGGGCAGAGAAGGAAGATTATAATCACATATTATACCAAACACGTATTTGCTTATCACGGAGCCCAGAGAAGGATTATACAGTACCAATTGAGGCATAGAGCAATAGCCAAAGTAATTTCCATTTTTCAAATAGCCAGTATTTGTTATCAGTGTCAGAAGTAATAAAGAACTGCCTTATCTGTGTGATGCTGTTTGATTTGTGTTGTCCACTAGTATCACCACAGAAGAACTGAAGTTTACCCCACCTTTGTGAGTACATCACTCTACCATGACAACAAGCCTTAACTTCCTTGGTCTGTGACATATAGAAAAGTCAGAAAAAGCACTACATCATCCACTATGTCAAACTGGTGTTTTGAGTGAAGATTGGGTAGAAAAAAAAATGGGCTTGGAGTGAACTCTTCAGATTCTTCTCCTTACTACTAGGGATGTGTCTTGTCTCAGAGTAAGACATTTCTCTGATGATTCACGTGGCTTATTTTCAGTTACTGAGAAACTCCTCAGAAGAGGCACAGTATCCGCAAGGATATTAAAAGGATTTGAGAGTTAGACAAAGAAAAGTGTTCATTTGACAAAAAAAAAAATGTTATTCTTAATTGGATATACTTATTTCTGGAAATATTTTGGAAATATTTGAGATACTGACGAAAGTTTTATCTTAAACATCTCTATGTAGGTTTTGAATTTATTTTTAACGCAAAGCATTTCTACACAGTTAATGTGTGCAAACTGACAGATACACTTCCTCTTCCCTTCTCATTGCATAGTCATTAAAAGAAGTCTCTATGAAATTAGTTAAAAAGGCCAACAGGCATTGACCTAATATATAACTAGGCAGCATCTTCAATACAGGGCCAGGGTCTTCAAAGAAAATGCCACTGCTTCAGGTTGCAGATTTTTTTTTTTTTATCCAGCACTAAGGACAATAATCTCATAACAGATTTACAGCAGTTAAAAGACCTCAAGTAAAACAGGTAAAGAAATGTGAATTTAAAATTTGAATAGGTCAACAGTGAATTAAAGCTGCATTTCCAGAAAATGATTCTTTTCTTTAAAAAGATTTTTGCTTCAGGCAAGGCTAACAAACCACCTTAATTTTCTCCAGTTCAGAGATGGAAAACATCCTTAATGGCTTCCGTAACCTGTCTTTGAAGTCTGCAGTAATTATGCAACTGCTCTGGAAACCAAAGAGGAGCTGCGGGATCCCTGCCTCAGAGCAGAGCACTTGTGGAGGGGAAAATAAACAAAAAAGCCTTTGCTGAATCCTTGCTCTTTGCTGAGATCTCCCCCACCCCAGCCTTAGGCCAACTGGAATGAGAAAGCACTAGAGAGCCTGTCAGGCTTATATCGTTTGTTCTATTTTGGGGGGCACTGGCTGTAGAGGAAGAAAGTAAAGCCTGAGCATCACGTGGGCAACTTTACTATCTGGGGGCAAATGCTTAGAGAGCAGCACCCTGGTCCTTGTGCCCCTGTGGGAATGATGCATTCCTGCCTGTCGCTGAACTCAGAGATCTGAGCCTGGGAGGAAGCGCTCAGTTTAGAAACCCCTGTGACGTCTCCAGGAAGGTGTAGAAGACTTCAAAGCTAACTTTGAAACCCATTGATCCATTTGGAATTTGCAAGCAAATTCAGTTTACATTTCTGATTGTCTAAATCCCAAATTATTTCACTGTAGTTATTTCATCAGTCTGAACAAGAGCAATAGCCAACTCACAATACCTAGGAAGTACCAATTTCTGCCCTCTACAAATCCTAATATTTTGGGAAATTATCAAAGGTTCACTGATGTCTGCTCAACTATATCTTAAAAGATTCCTTACGTTAACACATTTCAATAAGATCAGGTGGCAATAAATACAAATGGCAGTACTGTAAAACAAGCAAACCACTACAAACTCTTCTTTCCAGGACAGATTTTAAAACAGGAATTTGGAAGATAAGGAGATAAACTGAAAAGGATGTGAGAGTATTAAAATTGTACTGTCAGCAGACAAGACTATTACAGAATGACAGTTAAGCTGGACAGTTTCAGTATCATCTGTAAGTTACATGACATTTATCGTTAAAGAAAAACACGCTGAAGAACATTTATGCAGTGGTAAAGGGAATCTGCCCCAGTAATTATAAGGAGACTGCTAAAATGCAGTGTGGATCAAAGAAACAGATCTGCAATAGAAGTAAGTAGCAGAAGATCACAAAAGAAAAGGGGAAGGCAAGTAACATGTTAACAAAGAAAAGTATAAACTACTGAAGATGTGAATCTTGTAGCCTGAATGACTCTCAGTCACAATCTGTTCTATCAGTGCATAGCTTTTCCAACATTTAACAGCTTTTCCTAGTAAACCTTTAGCAAATCTTGAGCAAACTATATTATCTTAAGACATCCTTACTAATCAAACACTAGAACTCTTTGGGAAAGAAACAAATTTACTTTTATAGTTTTCTTCAAGTATGGAACCTGGGAAAATGGAGACACCTGATTTAGCGTAACAGAAACCTGAAACTGAGAAGTTTCAGAATAAGAATATTCAGAATATTTCAAAAGAATAGTTTTGTAAAAACCAATTGAAGTGAAAATACTTAAGGAAAAAAAAAAGCTGTTTAATTCTACCAAAAGTACCAAACTCAGGTCCATTTCCTGTTAGGAAACAAGCTGGATTTACCACTCACTGAGCTCTTGAGCAGCGTAAAGGACCATGCTCTGTTCACATTGTGCCCTGTCCTCCCTTGTTATCCGTCTGGCACATCCAAACTGTTTTCGCGTATTGCTCATGGTGGTTTGTTTCGTTATTCAGATCAACTTTCTGTAAAATGGAGTGTGAATAAGCCACTAAACACTAAAACAGAAACTAGATCCTTCCTTGCCTGACAGGCATGCCCTGGAAGCAATAGCCCATGTTGGATGGTAGAAGTTCAAAGTGTAAAAACACTTCAGGGGTTCTTGCACTCAACAGATGTGGGAGTGGGTGTTCACACAAGCTATTTCCATTATGCTTTTCTTTCTTTTTCCTTCCACGTCTTCCCCCCTCCCCACACTTTGCAGACGAAATATAGGAAAAACCCAGGACCAGCCTGACAGTGAGATGAGAGCCTACCGCCAGCAGACACCATGCCAGGCTCCAGGTCACACGCAGGCTGTGCTAAAGCTGTGCTAGTGTTCAATCCAAAAGGGGGGTTGCTTTTCTGCTACAGATCAGGCGGATGGGTAGAGCTGGGAGAGGTGGTAAAGCTGGCAGGATGTTAATGATATTTCTAGTCACATCTGCACAGGCATGGATATTTCCCTAGTATTCTCTCTAGAAGAAAAAAATAAAACCCACAAAACATTAAGTTCCAGACAAGCTTAGCAGGGTTACTGTTGTCAAGAGACCATTTTTTTCCAGCAGAATCTAGGTAAGATTTGGGCTGAAATTATAGTTAACATGAATTTTAGTGCAAAGGGCCATCCTTTCAGTTAGGAAGGTTTCAAAAATACATGATAAAAGTCAAAACTTTATTCTGTAATCTTGACTCTCACAAACTGTCTGCCCAATACATTGTCACTTAAATCAGGAAGACTGCCAGGAAAAGGGCATAGCATTCTCTTGGGGTATTTCAGCCAAAAGCATATGTTTCACTTCACTCTTAACTCAGAAATTAACTTCAGTTACACAGAGCCAATAAATATACACTTTAAAATAGGAGACACTTCAGTCTACACTCAAGTTTTTAAAAGAAACTTCATGACTATCCACAATATGAAACAGTTAATTTCAAAACCCTTAATTATCTTCGGGAACTAACAGCATTGAAATAGTCCTTAAACACTCAAGACAACAGTCATACTAATCCTAGAGCTCCTTAATAGCATGAGGAATGCAGTAAGATTTAACAGGTTTAATTCCTTATGTGTTGTCATGGCTATTGCTTGTTTTGGAAAGAAAACCCAGGAAAATTAACTTATGACATTTACAGTTCACTAAATCTGCTGTAAAATCTCTGTGTAGGACCAATGAATAGACTATTTAAAAATTACACACAAGTACATCTTTAAAAATTAAAGCACACAAGGGTATATTAAAAGACTTATTCACTTTAACCACCCATCCACAGAAACTCATTTCTAGATAAAGTTTCTGTGAAAATTGAGATGTTACTGATAAGTAACACTGCAGATGTGGATTTAAACACATTTAGAAACTTCAATTTCTCTACTGCCAAGGCTGTTCTGTATTTTTTACTTACATTGGGGCCTAGATAATTGACAGCTTAGCTCAAGAGATAGATCTAGATCTGCAAGACATAGGACAGCAGGGACGTAAACCCAAAACTCAGTGCCAACCTTTTCTTTCCTCATTCGCTCAAATTGCACACTGACATAAATGGCATCCTATTTCAGGTAAAGAAGGGTGTTTTAATGCCAGGGCTAATACGGAGTTTTAACATCTCAGAAATTATATCCTGGCTCCTGTAATGCCATTTCCAGGAGCTTTCAATCCTCTGGGATAATCAACTGTCCCAACGATTCTGACAGAACCCCTTTCTTTCCCTATCAGGAAGTACTACACTTCTCCATCTGGCACTACTCTCTACTCTCCTGTCTGATTCTGGCTTTCTGGCAAGTAAGTCACCCTGAAGTTCATCCAACTCTCAATTTTCTCACCTAAACAGAGTTTGCTTCAATACTTTCTGGTGCCAGCATTGCTGTGTAAGAGAAACATACCCTATCACCATTCAGCTTAGGACTGTTCACAGCCAGAGGAGAGTTGGAGTCCTAGCTAGCTCTCCCCTTTGGCAGAGAAGAAAATCAAAATGATGCTTGAATACCTGTCCTACTTTCTCTCTGTCCGTTTGTTAGCCTCAGACACCCTTTTAACCAGGCCCATCTGCTCCTCCTGCTCATCACAGCAGCACAATGTTGTCATCCTCCTTTTGTTGTCTATTGGAGTCATGTATCTGTATTAGATGCACGTTCAGATACAGGACTGGGTTCAGTGTCATTTTCCAATCAACAGGTGATTTCTTTGGCCATCGTGTCATTTTGGTTTAGGATCTTCAAGCAATACTGTGCTGTGGTAGAGCACACAGCCCATAGGAAAGGGCTGCTAAAATCTGCAAATCCCTGTTCCAGGTTCTGAAGAGACAGAAAGCTGCTGACAGCCAGAGGGGGTGGGAAGGCTCCAACCCTTCCAGTACCCAGCCGCAGGGGCTCGCAGCATGCTTGCTTGCAGAGCCAAGGGCTGCAATGCAAGCTCAACCCACATGTCCTATGCACTTATTTCCCTCCCCCTTATCATGCGCTTGGCTACAAGGGCCGAGAAAGGCTCTTACAACAGTCTCCCAACGGCCTCCGCAGCTTTGGATCCAGTCCATGTGACATTAAACACTTCAAGGCTCAGGAGGCCCTGAGGACCTAAGTATGGTCTAACTCTCCAAGTGTCACAATGACTGCAAAAAAATGCACAAACAAGTGATCCAAAACAATTTGCCCTATTAGGAGATGCAGAAGAGCAAATCTGCATATCCCAAAGAAAGTTAGGTACCAGTTTTGGCTGAACTGCAAAATTAGCTCATATTATTAACCTTCCTTCCTTTCCCTCCCTAGAAAGTAAGCAAAAGTAGATAGCTGAAGAGTCAGAGAAAAATCAGGAATCATTTTAGGAAGCATTAAAATTAAGATAGGTCACAGCAGATTTTGAATTCCCATCTCCAGGTAGGATAGAGTACTTATTACTGACCTTTTCTCCATTTAGTTTTTGCTGCTGACAGTGCTAATATTCATTATGGATTACGAGGCGTTTCATTCAGCAGTAACTGCCAGAATGCACTCAGATCCGTAACAGCAGAACCTAGCTCACTGCACTGCTTTTTCACACTAGATTGAAGGGGCCTTCAGCTACAGAAGAAAAGCCAGAGTTTGCATACAGGGACTGAAGAAGAAAAGAGGTAGGAGTGGTAGGCTTCTGAAGTTCAGCTCCCAGAAATATATTCCATGCTGCAACTGAGCAAAATAAAGCTCCATTATAAGTCAAATCTCAAGTTATCAAAGTGTGCTCTACCATACCGTGTTCCCTGACTCCCACCTCTATTATGAAAAGAAAAGCATTCATGCTGTGAAGTTTAGACCAGAACCATTAGACAAAAACATTTTCCTCCTTTTTAGAAGGAACAGAGATGATCACACAACACATATCCAAGGCTATCAGAGACCACTGTTCTGGTTTCATTAAATTCATGACAGATTTCGTTCAAAATATGGGCATGCTGTAAAGCATTTCCACTAAAAAAGAATTTGGGACTTGTTCCACTCTGCAAACCCAAGCCATACCTAGCTTCCACCTTTTATTCTTCATTTTAAATACGATAACCCTTTTTCCATATCACCCAAAGGGGAAAAAAAAAGCTTGTCACAGCAGGCATCACCACCAGTTCACTGGTTAGTGAGAAAAGACAGGGATACAAAAGAGAGACAGCTGATTTCATGACGAGCCCTGAGTCTGAAAAGCAAAACTCCCCAATACTTGCCTTTAGTGCTTTCTATGTTCCAGTGAACTAGTGGTCTTTAATATCCATCTTCAGTCTCCATCTGGGAAATGTACAACTGACTTCAACCTTTTCTTGCTTCTGGGCTGAAGGATGTTTTGTCGATCTTTCACCTTTTATCTTGATAAGTATGGAATAGCCTCAAAAATACGCGAAAGGTTGATATCCAAGCTAGCATCTTATGTACAGGAAGGATTAGGCTTATCAAAATCGCTTGCTTGGCAATGCACAGCTCTTTCTCTTGTTCTCAGCAATTTACAACAAGCACCAGAAGAAATAAAGAACCATTTAGAGGAGATCACCTGGACAAAGGAACCTGAAATTAAATTGATCACATACATCTTTTCATCTGGTCTTCTGATAGCATTAAAGTGACTTGTTTCTGTTCAGACAAATGTCAGGGAGAAGACAAATGACATACAGACAGACAGCATCAACGCAGCTCATCACCTCATCAACACTCCCACCAAGCGTGTTGGTGTCAGGCAGGGCACTCACAAAGAGACAAGCAGAACCACTCAGTGCTCAGCATTTGCAGCAGCAGAAAGAGAAGAAAAAGGCTTTTGAAGAAATACTCTGTGTGTTCTAGGAACAGAGTAACATGGATAAGCTAGATAAGCGTTTCACCGCAGAAGTACTTCCATAGCCTTGTGCCCAAGAACCTGCAGCCATCATGCTACAGGGACTTTACCGTTTATGCTGTCACCAGATTAAATGGAGAACATGCTTTTTACTGCAGCACCAGCAAGGCTGTAACAAGTCAAGCAGCAACTGTTTTTCTATAGGCAGGAACACACAGGGTGCAGAACAGAGCATGTGGTCCACAGATACGTGCCTGAGTAGGTGCTGAACAACAAGGCAGAGACAAGTGGATCCAACCAAGGAGTTTAGCAAGACTTGGACACTGAGTATAGGATAACCAAAAGACACAACTGTTAAGTGCTACTGAGACATTAAGATCTAAACCTAAGAACTTGGCAATACAGCAAGTAACACTTACAAGAAGTATACTATGTAAGTAAACTCTGTGCTAAGTTGATGAATGAATGCATACAATAAAAAGATGACAAAAACAGATTTCACAAGGGATGACACAACAAAGTACCCACAGAATTTTCAGAAATGCATACCATCATCTTTAGATACCTGAAGTTTACAATTCAACACACTGCAGTAATAGTGTATACTTAACTGTCATCATGTTTGATATCAGGAAATATAAAGAAAAGCTGAAATAGACCACCAGACACTATAACCTTTACCACTGCAAGGCACTTCAAGTTTGGAAAAGCACTTTTCTCCAGACTACAAAATATAGAGCAAACCCCGTAATACAGGGAAGGAAACATTTTTTTCCCTTATCCTCCTCTCATACGTGGTATTAGAGTAGAAAAGTAGCTGCATTGCTATATACTGCTTCAGACTCAAAACATATACAAAAAGTTTTCTTATAACACTGTACAAATGCACACCTCTGTCCCTAAAAGCTTAGAAAAGAACAGATAAAATTCTGTTCTATACTTCCACACCCCAACCTCTGCCCCAAATCATCAAAAAGTACCATCAAGGTGAGCAGACCTACTAAGATCAAAAGATATTGCAGTTCTTGCTGTTGGGGAAAAAAAAAAAGAAAAAAACCTGAAATCTCACTAGAGGGCAACTGGAGGTTAAAGATACATGTTTAACTCTGAGGCAGAAAGATACTCTGGAATTTTCTCACAATAATAGCTTTAGAGATAAAACTACATTCTTCCAAGATGGAAGCAAAGCTGAAGTAGTAAGTAGTCAAGCATGTGTGATTATACTTCAAATATCCACCTAATCCAAAGCAAGGTGCATCTCATATACAAACTTTATTATGCAAATAAGATAATCCCCAGATTCTCCACTCAGCCATTTAAGTGCAAATACCAGAAATGGTCCAACTAGAAAATCAAAGACAGCAAAACCAGACAAGCCCATATTCTCTGATTCTTAGTTCTCATTTTCTTCTTCCAAGAGAAAATAGGCTGACAGATAGAAGGACATATACATCCACCCCATTGTCTTCTAATACAAGTAAATACAAAAAAAAATCAAGTGTTTATTGGAAGTCTGCATGAAGGCACAAATGAGCTTGATTACAGACACATTTTAACAATTACAAATGTATGTAAACACGTTGAGATATACAACAAAGCAATAATACAGCTAATACAGGAATAAAATGTAACCTGCAAAAAAAAAGGTCTTTGTATCCGAGGTTCTTTCAATTGTAAGATCTGATTCACACAAACACAGTGTAATGTTTTTAAGTCACCACTTGGATTCACGCTCAACAATCTGTGCTTTGACCATTGTTGTTAACCAGTGTATACATTTGATCCAAATTTGAACAGGCTTCCTTCCCTAAGACTGGGAAAACATAGAAATAACCAACTAGACACCCAGCCAACCCAGAATGAGGCTTCAGAGATTCCCTAAATACATAAGAGCAATCACCAATGTACTGAAATTAAATATAAGCTTCAGAAAAGCTCAAGGATGTTTGTTCCGCTTTTACTTGCATTTGAGGAAATTGCTGTATTTCTGCAGGAAAGGAACAGTCTACATCTGTCAGGTGATTTTTTTTTTCTTCCTCCACAGGAGGCTTAGATTTCATCTGAAACACCTGCCAAAACAAAAGTCAGCAATCACAAACTAAAGTGCCTTGGACAGCTTAGGTTTTACGACTAGAATAAAATACCTTTGTGTACAGATACAGTATTAATTTATATAGTGAGAAAACTCGCCTTTCCAAGTAGAATACTATTTCAGATATTTCTGTGGAAAGGGGAATCACTTATTTTTTTAAATTAGACACCAGTGCCAGGAACTTAAAGAACAACTGCAACACAGCACTTTTTGAAAGGAAATCAAACAGAAAAATGTTGTCGTTCTAGTACAGGCAATTCCCAGGCCTAGCTGAAGGGTACTCTGAGCAACAATTTACTACAGGGACACAGTCTTCTCAACCTCTATCACCTGTCTTAACTTCCCACTCCCCATCTACAAAAGCTTTGTAACCTTTGGAGCCCAATTGCAGTGAGGAAAGACTCCTGTCTGGATAATAAAAGCCAAACAAAACCTAGCATAGCTACAACAGTTCCCCTGACTCTGCAACCACATCATCCCAACCTAAAGATGAGGTAGTACTTGTCTTTGGAGCCCAACTAGTTGAATAGGAACAAGCACTATTCTCCCTAATGTAGCAGCTGTCTGTTCATGCAGTGCAAAACCTCTGTATTTCTCTCCCTTCTTCAGGGCACGCTACTAATGCGAGCACAGGAACAGATGCTTGAAAGAGAAATCATAAGATGAGCACACAAACCCACCTGAATTACAGCTGAATCGTAAAGGCCACAGCATGGCACACTGAGTGACTTCCTCTAGTCCACAAAGTGGCAATGTCTCTTAATCTCTATTTATCCTGGGACTAGTGGTTTTTACCCAAAAGGAACGTGAATATTATCCTGAGTACTTATTACAGTGAAATATGGAATTAAAAAATAAAATAAAATAAAAGATTAACAACTAGTCCAAATCCAAAAAGGGCTGGAAGAGGAATTCAGCTCCTCAGGGAACTGAGGAAACCAGATTGTCTCTGCATACAGTTCATTTGGTACTTAGGGGCTTTGTTTTCTCTCCCTTCAAGAAGACAGTTCTTCCCCCTTAAGAAGGTTGTTGTAACATATGCATGTATCAATTTTATAGCTTACACTCATAAACCTTCTGGTTTCTTATGAGATGGCTTGAACTGAAGAAATATGCTCTGCATAGTCCATGCTCTGTAGACTCCCAAGGATCAAAAAGAAATAGACTGCCATGACTGAAACAAAGGAAACATCAAAAAGAGTTGAACAATATTAGAACTTATGCTGTTCATAAAACTAAGCATTAGGATCGGGAAAAAAAGAAAACAACAAAAAAAATGCCAGAATACTTAAACAAGGTCCCTGGATGCATCCTCTTAGTAAGCAATAATCAATATTGAGGATGAAAGATTTTGTTCTTTGACAGACAAAGTACTCAAGGCTCCATGATTGGTTTCCATGTATTTAACAAAATATATGGAGTCTAAATTGTCTCCTGTCAGCAGTTCAGCTCACACCAGTTCCAGAAAGCTCTGTCATTTTCATTGCTTCCAAGACTGTATTTTTCATTCAGCTGAAGTGCACAGAAATTCTACTCAGGCAGATAGATTCATGAACTATGAGCATTTTAACAGGAAAAGGAGTCCTGTCCTGTTTAGCTCCAACAGCAAGACTGCTAATAGAAAAGCAATGTTACTTTCTTGGAACACTCTGATAGTCTTTTCTGCCCTTGGGAATATGCTCTTAGAGGAGTATATATAATTAAAACAATCTTATCTGGCTGTTAGCTGGAAGACTATATCCAAACAATTCCATCTCTTCTTCCAAAGAACTCCTCTGGAACAAATTGTGGATAAAATGAACTCTTAATGCTCTACAGAGATCAGCTGCATTCCAGTGTCCAAGCCAGATCCCTTGAGAGAAAAAGTAAAAAGAAAACTGTTTGATTGTCAGAGAGGAAAGTACTGCTGAAACAGCCAAAAGATTTTTTTTTCCCCCCAAAAAAAACAAAAAACCTTTGGCTGTAAACACACACACTTACAAAATGCTCATCACTGCTAAAAGTTGCTTCTGTGACCTTGCACAACTCGTGATGATGCAAGTGTGCAACCGACAGACACCAGTAACGAAAAGAACAGCAGAAACCCACCCAGATGCTTCTGAGATAAAATAAGGAAGACAAGCTGGACCTCACTGTCAAGGGAGTTTCTCCAGTCTGTGGGAGGTTCTGATAAAATCACCACTGCAGAATCGTAATTCATGACTATAACTCACAAGGAAAACTGAAAATCCATTTACATTTATTAGGAGATGGTTGTGCACAATTCCTTATCGTCTTCAAAAAGACTACAAATGGAGTTTAACACTTCTGATTGCAAGCAAATGTTTGTCCGATGTTCTCAGGTAAGGCCAATTTAGTGCCTTGTTACATTTTCAGGATTTAGCATACATTTGTCAGTTCTTTACTTTCATCTGGTAACGGTCCCACTGCAACAGTAAGGAGAGATCACTAAGACACTTCATAACAGCAGCTGAACTTGGGTTACACAAATTTCCTTTTGGAATATGCTTCAAATGTAATTTATTCTTGGCAAATTTCTATTTCAAGGTCTTAAGACAACACTGTCAAAGGCTTTTCCCCTCCCCCCCGCATTTATACTACTATGAGCTCGCACTCTATAGAACCTCATGTCCAAAATCTCAAAGCACTTCAGAAAGGAGGGCACCATCTTAAATAGTGGCATACTTGATCTGGAATCCTGCTTATAAAAGAATATATATTTTTCCTTTTTCTTCTGTTTACAAAAGGAAAAGTGTTCAACTAAACAACCAATCCTATTTTGACCTTAGTCCCACCTCTGACTGCCTGTAGTTTTCTCACATGCAAACCCACCACGGATTCAGGAGCTGTGTTTAATAACAATGCTCACAGCTGAGTTTCCTCTATGGAAAAGTGAGCATCAGCTGTGGTCAATTATTTTCAGATGGAAGCACTGGTCAAATTGTATGTCTGCCAAAATCTTGAGCATCACTTTATCAGAGAGTCACTACTACCATAACTAATGTAATTGGATAATGCACTTGATCCCGTATTGGTTTACCAAGTGTAATAGACTATATATGCATTTCTCTAAATTCTCTCAGAGCTGAAACTACATAGATATAATGAAGAACTTCTAGTTTTGCCTTAAGCTGAACCTTTTACAACATTATTTTAACTTACTATTTTGATTTAGAGCACTGATTTTATATTCAGTCTGCAATTCCTGAATAGTTGAGCGGCAAACATGAAACTTTATGTACGAATGTTAGTATACTACCAGAACGCTCTACCTCCTTCTTAAAAGTGTCCTTAATAAAGCATTAGGCATGTCAAACAAACTTTTGTAAACAAAAGATAAATTACTCATGTTCTGCTCTGATTATAGCCAGATACATATTCTCATAAAATAAACATTCTCTTGTCATTTTCCATGGCCCATATATCCGTATCTATGAGGTAAACCACTTAAAATCATCAACAGTATATAAACCTCAGTACTCAACAGGAACCTCAGGAAAAATAAAACTGAGCAAGATGTCAATATCAAGAAGTGACACTTCGTTCCACTGCAAAGTGAAACCAAACAATTTATTTGTGCTAGATGAATGGAAAGAATGTATTCGGAATACATTTCTTTATACATTGTACCGGCTTAGGCTGCTAAATAAGCATTCATTAGTGCCATGTTGTGCTACTTTCTTTGTACTCTGTTTCTACCAAGCAATACAACATTTTTGGCTGTTATGCCAGTATATTCCTATATGCTCATTTTATATCTTATTATCTAACAGACTTGAACATTTAGAATACTTGTTCAAACTTTGTTTTAGGGGAATCACAATTAATATATTTTAACAAGGAAAAAAATAATCAGCTGTTCTCTACAATCACGTTGCCTTCTGCAGCAAAAAATCAAAGAGCACACTTCAATCAGCTATCAGTAACCTGTGGGCAGGACCACACTTAGAGAAGTTACTTGTGACAGATTACACAGTATGGACAGCTTACAGGTTAATGTAAATGTCAAGTGAAATAATCAAACCTTAAGGTCCACAAATTATACATTCCATATACTCCAGCAAGTCAGTTCCCTCACTTAAAGATTCAGACTGTACCATACGTTTGAGGTGTTTTTAAACAGGAGAAGTATGGATGTGTCCTGTGTGCTGAATTAAGCTTATTTACTAGGTAATACAATACAGTATGTGTCTTGGGCACTGATTAGGGTGTCTGACTCACTTTTGCACTAGAAGCTGTTATTTCAAATGACTGAAACGTAGTGCTAATTTTCCACAAGCTTGGTAAACACTGTAATATTTCAGAACTCATCAGATAGCCCATCATGCCTTAAATTTTATGCAAATTCTCATGAAAAAATATAAAAAGGTATCCCTTTAATTTTACAAACTTAGAAGCCAGGAAAATGAAGCTTTGGAGCCAAGCAAAACGACATAATGCCGTATTACCAAACAGAGTAACAAATGTTCCAGCCAGAGAATGGACATACATGTAGTTCAAGTAAACACTGATGGAAAACCTTGTTAAGTTAGTGTTGTAGACCCACAACACTGGCTGCATTTTATACAAACGTTTACAACACAATTAACAGTGAAGCCTATATAACCTCAGTGCAAATAAGTCAAATCCAAATACGCCAAGTAAGCCTTTGGCTTTTAGTAAACTGCTCCATGTTATGAGTCCAATTCTGACATACAGACTGCTGAGCACATGCACTAAGGCTGAGAGGAGGGATGCACTGAATGTTGAAAAGTGGCTGACTGCGATGCTGCGGATTGGACCGTAGGTTGCACAGGTGGTGGAGGTGGTGGCGGAGGTGGCTGCACTGGGGTCTGCGTGTTTGGAGAAGGAGGAGGAGTGGGACGTTTAAATTTGTCGGGGCTGTTACTTCTTCGTGGTGAAGGCCTCTGCAGAACAAATATTGAAATTATGTTTAACACACTCCTGAACAACTTAGGTGCAAGTCCTCTAATCAATGTACTGAGCTTGGCAAAGGAAAAGAGAAAACACAGTTATTTGGGAAGAATCCCTTTTAAAACATTTCAAGAATCACAACGCAATTTTTATGTAAAATAAACTGTTCCTCTGAAATGGAGTAGCAAAGGAAAATTGAAGTATTTTTGAAATCAAACCAAACAGGCATTCTTTCCCGTCAGCTTGCAGGAAATGAAAGTAAGAAATTATGTCCTGAACTTATGTTTACCTCTGATGACCAGAAACCTATAAAAGAAAAGTGAGAGATGCCATAGAGACAACACCTCTCAGTTGTGCCAGCCCAAGCAGTAGGTGCTGATGATGCTGATGAACTTTTAGCTTTACAATGCTGGTGTGTGAAGTCCAACTACGCAGTACCTGAGTGAGGGTGGGAATGTCTCAAAAGCCAAAGCATTTGCCCAGAATCATTTGCATTCTGAAAAACTCTTAGCCTGCATACTGGAGCAAGACTGACGCATAATTCAGCTTGTTCTTCTGAGATTGAATATCATACAACAAAGATTACAACCCCTTGAGCTGTACGAGTGAAACAATGGTTATTAAGCTCCCCTCAACAGAAACCACAGATTTGCAATAACCTGCATATTTATACACAAAGATTTAAAATCCATTTTTACAAACCAGTGGGGGAAAAATCTTTAAAAGTCAGCAACATAAAAATATAAATTACACTGCAGAACACTGAACTCTGCAGTTTTAAAACCAAAATGCTTACTACTTACCAATCCACTTAGCATTAATCAAGAACTTCATGGCATGACAAACTACCCACCCATAATTAATAATCAACCAAAGTCAGTCAGCTCTGAGGAGAAGAACAGTTACAGTGCTATATCAAATGTACTACGTGTAAAATCAATTTGTTCTGTAATGGAGATTAAAAATGAAGAGTCAAGAAGCAAATCGCAGTTTGGTCAAATAATATATATTGTACCTATTTTTTTGAACAATTATGTATAATAGATTAGTTAAATGCTCTACGAAAATAGCCAAAGGATTATCAACAGTTGACTGATGTTTCTGAAACACTTAAAATCATTTATTGCATTTGCATACGTCTAATAATATGAAGGGACCTGGCTTAAGTATAAAGGAAAAGCCATGAGCCACTTAACAAAACCTTCCTCTAAACAATTAGTATTTTGTTCTGGTGGTTGTCTTTGTCAGTGACTCAATGTTACTCCAATTAATTTATAGTATCAGAAAGAGCAGAACTAAAATTTCATAGAGACCGAACAGAACAAGTTCCTTAAAAAACTTATTTATAAAATTAGTTTCTAGGTTTTTCCAGATCTTCCTGTGACTAACCACCATGTTAGTCACATCAGAGGGCTGGACCTGGACCAGGATTCTGCCTTCCTGCTGAGCTCCAGCCTCCTGTTCTACCCACTACTATATAGTTCCCATCTCCATTTGCTCAATGGAATTAACGATTACTTTAGCATTCCCACCTAAGCAATTTAAGAAGCAGACATATTTTAGCATTCTACTAAATACTCTATTGAAACATGCTTTCACATCTGAGAATGACAAGTATATGCAAACATCTTAAAGGACAATATTTACATTCTACCATACCTGTTGAGAAAAATCAAAATGGTCTTGACACATTAGGAGCTTACAAGCTATCTTGCCAAATGGTTAATACTTAGGCTCTGTTTTCTTGTTAAACTCCACAAATATTTAGAAGAAACTCAATTAAGTAGAAATGCATCAAACATCAGAGTTAAAAAGGAAATAAATCCAGTTGAAAGATACTGAGAAATTGTCCTAACAAATGTTTAATATATTAACTTTCTTCTTTGCCAATGAGAATAGAAAATAAGAGTTAACTGCCTGTTACAGTGACATGGTGGTAGCATTGTGTGTCATCCTGAAGAAAACCTGAGCTTGGAGCAACCTCAGATGACTCATCCGTCAGATGGTGGAGACTAGGAGAAAAATGAAAGCAATGTTTTTACTTCCTGTGATAGGCTCAGTAGCTTAGAACATCACTTCTCACACCCTGCCTGCTGATCCATAAGATGATACCTATTACTGTCCTTAAGATGACAATACATCCTACTCTTTTGCAGAAAATAAGGTTCTCCAAAAAGAATCAGTTTCTGAGGGGTGAAGAGGAAAATCAGGGTTGAAGAAAGCAGCAATAGATATCTTGGAGTAAGGAGACAAAAACAAACATTTACAAAAACATTTTGCACAAAAGCTTAAGGACAAGCAATCATAACTTTTAAAACCCAAACTGACACTGGTAACAAACATTTGCTATTTAAAATACTTACTGTAATACCATGGGATGGTCCCATATGTTGCACATGAAGGCCTGGGGAATTGTAGTAAGACATTCCAGCTCTAGTCAGTGAAGTTGGTGGTGTGAAACCAACTGTGTGACTTGCATATGACAGACCTAAAAATTGTTAAAACAAGGCAAAAATCAATATTCTTGTTTATTTTACGAAGTATTTTGTGTTTTTTTTGTTTGTTTTGTTTTTGTTTGCTGTATTTTGAAACAATGATAGTTTAAAGAAATTGTAACTGGTATCAAATTAGACACCTAAAAATAGTCAAAGGCGATGTAAAATTTATTTTATTCTTTTCCTGTAGTAAACTGCCATGTGTTCAAAATCACACATTACACAACATAGAACAACTTTTCACTTAACATAAACAGGGTAGGGCTCCCTTGGCAGCTTAGTTTTAGTTCACAGACATTTCCATCCAGCTTTCCATCTCTTTTCAGAGCAAATTGCTCCCTGAACAAAATGCAGTCTGAAGAAGCAGACAGGTTGTGCCTGGAAAAGCTGTCTAGCACTGGGACAGTAAGAGTTTCCATATGACAGAAACTGGATGGAGGTGGCTCCTTCAAGGCATAACACCTCTGCAGCCAAACCAATGGCAGCCCAGACTTCCTCCTGTTTTGCCCTTGTGCTTATAGGCAGAGATCCAATGATCTTTGGGACTGTGAAGTTAAAATATTCTGGTATAATCTTCCATAGCTGGACTACACTACAAGTAACATTTAAAATTATAACATGTTTTATCCATATTAAGGTAACCATAATATTCAGAAGTGCAAAAATCTAATCTAATTCTTCTTTCTGAATACTTTCTTTCTGTAAATACTACTTTATAAAAATGCAGAGTACCTGTATAACTAACCAAGGTAAAAAAAAAAAAAAAAAATGACAGCAGCTAAGTGCTTGAAATTCAGACCTCGAAGTGTTCTGAACATTCTCAAAACTGCAGATTTTCCAAAACCTTTAGCTCACTATTGCCTTCTGGCAAAAATATCAGTAGGATAGGAGACAAGACTCTTTTCTCAGCTGTTTACTATTAAAAACTGGAAACAGCTTTGGAGAATTATGACCAATATTTCTTCTAAAAGCCTACTAAACTTTTAGAACACCACACTGGATTTAACAGTTTTCACACTTCTTCTACACTAAATCAATGCAACAAAGTGCCACTACAGTTACAGTATACAACACCTGGTTCTCCCTATGTTTGACTAAAGAGAGATCTCAGGAGAAAAACACACACACAAAAACAAAACAAACAAAAAACC
This sequence comes from Cygnus olor, assembly GCF_009769625.2. NCBI lineage: Eukaryota > Metazoa > Chordata > Aves > Anseriformes > Anatidae > Cygnus > Cygnus olor. The sequence continues at coordinate 9,528,178 of NC_049175.1, forward strand.
AACCCTCAGATTACTAATAAAGTTATATAAGAAAACATTATACCACCCTTGCTTCAATGTACATCTGGTGCAAATTATGAGCGACTCCAATGGAATCAATCACTTTAGAGTAGCTAAACAATAGAGATTATCAAAATCTGATTTTTGACTAAAGTAATCTAATTGCCTGTACAGCACGTTTTATAGCTAAGCGCTTTTGCAAGCATAAAGACAGAAACACAAGTCAATGTTCAGGTAGGTGACAATTTGCATTGCAAGTCTGAGATGAGAGCCCTGAACAATAAAAAATAGAACACACAGTTTAAGACTTCATTACAACATTACAATTGTGGATTGCTTTGGGATAAATCAGCTCCAAAATTTTTATAAACACAAGTCAACGTGGCAGTCAAAGCAGCGCTAACAGAGTAGTGCACATACATCCAAAGTAGCTCATCTGCATCTCTGCAGCCTAAAATATCTATCTAGCCTAGCTGCACAAGCGAAATATACATGAATTCATCCACGCTAAAGACTAATCAGTAATTGCAGCAACCACTCCCCAGCTGCCCAGGGGTAGCAATGCACCCAGTCTTCTCAGGTTCATGCAGGGTGATATAAACCTCAGCAGTATCTCAGCTTGAAGGAGTCCTCAAAAGCAGCATCTCAAGCCACACAAGCACAAAAGGCTCCAGGATTCAGGAGCCAGAATCTGAGCCATTAAACCTGACCTGGATATCCACATAAAATTATAGCATTTCTAACGTGTTTCAAATTATGTCTATACAAATTCAGGCACATTGTTTTCTAAAAGAAACATGCCAAGTCATAAAAGCACTCGATGCAAAATATTCACTGTTACATTATTACATTATTTAGTTATTACATTAACTCCAGAACAGTTTTTAGTATGACTACATTTCCGTATACAGTTACAGGCAAAGGATTAAAAAATCATACATTGTTTTTCTGGTAATATAACTTGCAAAACACTGAAAGCCAAGCAATCTGTCTCATTTTAGAACTCCCCCAAAAAACTCTTAAAAAGCTAAATTATCATATCTCTAACACTGGCTTATGGGTATATGTGCTCGCTCTTTTACCAACATCAGCCTGAAAATTGTTTTGAGTCTTTCTGAAAAACTAAAGTAAATCCTGAAAAACAAGATTTAAATACATTTTATATGTTTAGACCTGTGTAATAAAATGTCTAAATCCCATTTTGCAGAATGTGTTGATATAGAGCATGCCTCCTTTGCTCTTTTTGTAGGACTCTCTGTGATAGATTCTAAAGGTGAACTTGGGAAAGCAGTGCATGCAGGATTCACTTTACTAAGTACAAGTGTATTTGTGATCACCACGTGACATCCATGGCCAACAACTTATAATGAATGTCCAATAGCAATTTCAAGGGATTTTATATCTATCAACTAATGTCTTAATAACAAAAATACATTTCCTTTAACATAAAAATATATTCAATAATTAAAAATTCAATAATTTAAGGTCAGGTGTAAGCCATTCAGGTTCTTCTGGAAGACTATATCATCCACTTACTATACTCGAAAAAGTTAATTTGCCTTTGTTAAAAGTACTAGAGACAGAAATTCTTAATATGCTATTGCTTTACATCAGAAATTTGCAGAAGTACAAAAAGGGGGGAAGGTAGGGATGATAAGGGATTCAAAAGATGACTACTTAACTGACCTGTAATATTTGATCACAATGTAAAACAGACCCATCTAAAAACACATGCTGTACTAAAATAAATGTAAGGCAAATCTGTTCTTACATTTATGATGCACTTTTTGCCCCAAGACTAGCTTTGAAAGGCTATCAACCCAGGGAACATTATTATGTGACGCATACAAAAATTTTACAAACTGGGTAAAATATTTACCAGGTGATATAGGTCTGCTAGAACTTGGTGAGGGTGTATAAGGGATAGGACTGGACACAGTGCGAGGTCTTAATCCTTGTGCAGACATCTCATTAAAATATCTAAAAAAAAGGTAAAGAATAATTAGATTAAACCTTTTAAAACATGCCATGCTTTAAATATTTCACTGTGCATTTTGAATTCCTGTAAGAATCATGTTAGATTAGTGTAGGACCAGTCACCTTTAGGAAGCCATGACAGGAACACTCTCTTCATGGCTGAATGTTCTAATAACGGCTTAGATTTCCATGGAAACAGCTGGACTCACCTTAGTCATTTGCAGTTAAAACTGTACAAGCTGTACACCGTCGGAATAGCATGTATTAAGGTCAGAGGTATAAATCACATCAACCGATCTGACCTATGCTGCAGTCCTGCATTTTACATATAATTTCTACATTGAACTCAACAGCTTGTCTACCTGGAGCGTATCTCCCAGAAAGGGAATCAAACACTAATTTGGAATCACAGAAAGGGGAGAAAAGCCACTGAAGTATTGAAAATTTGTTCCAACAGCTGGTCAGCCTCACAGCCCTGCTTCCTATTTGAATCCGTCTACTCTCAATGTTAAGCCATCTGCTCATCACGTCTTTTGCCATGGAAACGGACAGACATTTTGAATGCAGCACTTTCACCTGTTAAAGATGTTTGCAGGCTGTGTAGCAAGATGACTCCCACACTTCATTTTGATAAAATAAACAGATGGCATTTTATCCCACCCATAACTAGTTAGTGGCATTGATTTGTACTTTCTTCACTGAATACAGTGAAGTTTCTTCACAACCATCACCTGCTAATCCATTTTAATATAAAAGGAAATAAGAATCATACCAATTGCTCCTACTTGCCACTCACTGTTTATATATCAGAAGCAAGTTAATGATTTTTTTTTTCCAAAGCACTATGCTGGCAGCTTTTAAGTTGACTTGCTTATGCACACTCCCTGGAGATTTTTCAGTCACTGTCTGGATTACAGGTTTCCCTTCTAATTTCCTCCTCTACCTGTACATCAGTGCACCCAGAATAACATTGCATTTATCTGTGTTTCTTTACTGGATGCAGCAAAGCACAAGATAAAATTAGCTACCTAAATACCCTCTGACTCTTACTTGTCTTCCCTTCTACCGTTGTGCTGCTCAGAAATTTCTAGTAGTTACACTTATTTTCAGATCACAGGAAAACAAAACAAACAAAAACATGGGGTAGCATTAAGAATTTTCATATTCAGTGGAACTCACAAAAATTACTACTTTGAGTTCTGTATGCCAGTTCTTAAGCAATCTGATGCATGCTTTGATGCTGCATCTAATTAATGTTTAACCATGATATTCAGAGTCACTAAGCCACAACACTTAACAGAGGCAGCGCACTGTAGTGATGCTGAAGTTGGTTTAAAATTGGGCAGATAAGGTAGTAACAGTAGCTACAATAGAGAACAACAGCTGGTAAATTAGAGTTTGCTTAAACATAAGTTTTCCAAAGAGCTACCAATGGCAGGGTTAGCAAAACTGAACTGACTAGGCTACTTCTATAGCGCTCAGTAACTTGTAACGCAGACAATAATTGTATTACAGCAACACTGTGATCTTCGTGGTTTAATCTTATTTTATTCTACGTGAAGACAATTTTCTGTAAGTCATCTTAGTTACCTGGATTGTATCATATGAAATAGCAGCACACCGTTAATATGCTTCTTGGTTTTACAAATTTCCCTGTTACTGAAGAGAGTAAGATGGAGGACTGAGAAAGCAAGGCTACTGCTAGTCAGGAGGAAGAAATTTTGCAAGAGCTGTGCATTTTGAATTCAGTAAAGCATCTTCATCTACTCTATAAAAAATAAGTATCATCAGCTAACAAGGCAACTGAAGAAATGGATATCTGATCCGTCAGTACAACCATTTTTAGGAAGACAAAGTAAGCTGACAAATTTCCGTTTTTAAAAAATTACTGCACGTAGTTCTACAATTTTTGTCTACACAGTTCTCTTCTAAGACTAACCACTCTAACAGCTGCCTCTTCCCTCACTTTACTTTATATTTCTTACCATGCAAACACCTATTTTGGAGTGATTCTGTAATGCGTTTATAGTACCAAAATAAATCAACACGACAATCACATTTCTTATTTTTTTTTCTACATTTTATTACTACCTCTACCTACAAAAAGTTGAAAAAAAAGTTAGAACACTGGAGTTTTCGAATGAATACTGATGATTCATATGAATATAAATGTTGACTATTTCTGTAACAACACAAATATTGGCAGAAAAGATTAGGCTGATAGAATTAGATTTGAACATGAGAACCTCGTGTTTCTAACAATAATTAATTCACACAGCATTCACTACATCGTGATACTAGATGCTACTGCAATACACGTCAGTTGCCTAGTATCTCATTAAAATGAAAACATTACCTTGAATTTTAAGGGCACTCCTTGAAACAAAGTATCTGGTACTTTATTTTCTGGTAAATTATCTCTCATAACAAATAGACTGATGACCCAAGAAGAAGCATCTTAGTATCAGAAGAATACACGTCACAGAGTGAGGGTTTTTTGTTTGTTTTGTTTTTTAAGTACCGCTATAAATCCAAAATAACGTAAAACTATATAATAAGATAACGAACATTTGATAAGAACTAAGAACGTCCTATTCAAAGTAGACTTAAAACCTCTTTCAAGATACAACACTGTCATATCACTATGATGTTAGAAAATAAAAGGCATCATATAAAACCATGAAAAAAATTCAAGGCTATTTCTAAGGTCACTGCAAGCAATGCAGCTTGTAGTAGAGAAAAAAAAGAAATCAAGGATATTATGTTTTGGACATCATGAACAAACCCACTAGCTCTGGAAATGCTTCTTCTCTCTAAAGCTTTATACGCTACTCCTTTGGACTTGGCAGAATGCTTTCTATCTTCTGCAAAAGAAAAATTACCCCAAGTAAGTATATTTTTCCTACCTCACAGAATTCATTGCAGTTACCAAGTTAAGTGAAAAACAAAGGTACCATGATTTAATTATCTTGAAGCTCAATCCCACAGGTATGTTTATTTCACTATACACTATTAAAACCTTAAACAATCTTCAGAAAACTATTTTATTTTTCACTGTTGTAATAGATCTAAATTCTAAACAAGTTTGATATAATTCTACTAAAGACACTCCTGGACCATGTTGAAATTTGAAACATATATTAAACCCATATCTAAGTTACTCATATGAGTACTCATTTTCTAATATTAAAAAAACAAGCATGAGCATTAGTTAACAAGCTCAATGCCAACATATCTGGACAGCTAGAAAATACACACCTTTCATCGTCCATTTCTAAGCTGGATTCACTTTCTGACAGTTGCCTGCAGAGCGCTTCCCTACGTTCCATTTCCCTCTGTAATTTTCTTTGAAGCCTCAAGTTTTCTTCTCTCATATGTCGCTCCTCTTCTAAATATTGTGCCATCTTCTCTGAATCTGAAATTCAGAATTCTGTTAAAATTTGGTTAACATTCAATTTCACAGACAGGCACATATGTTGTGCCTAATTTTACCCCAGCACTTCAAGAATGAGGGAGTAGAAAATGTTCAGGATGGATCACTCAAAAGTTCTCACCTTTAAGTCATTACATCAAAGGCTAATTTGTAACAGTAGATACTAAAATAAATTACTGACAGCAATTTTGTAAATAAGGATAAAAAGAAAAAACTTTCAAGCATTTACTTAAATGAATTTGAAAAGCAGAGAAAAAGTGAAAGAAAATAGTAAATCAATCAAATCAATTCCTGCCCCTTTAAAGTAATGCAATTACACATCTACAAAAATATTACTGTAACAGCAAAGAAATACTTTTAAAGGTTTATTTCCATTTCAAGAGAGGAATCACAAACAAGTGCTGAAACACAAAATACTCAAACTTGTATTAAATTGTTATCTTATAAATATTCTATAGCATGCATTCAATTAGATTTCATGATAGAGATGGGCCAGCAGGTCATCTACCAATATTAAAAGTCAACAAGTGGTTACTCTCTACATCAAAAGACAATCTGAGTTTGCAATTCTAAACTGAGTTCAGCAAACATTACTTTAAAAGACATTTAGCAGACCATTTAAGTGATTAAATTATATCACGGAAAGCTATGCAGCATTTTGACACATTATTTAAATAAAACGGAACATTTGAAGAAGACTTATTACAGATACTATGTATTTGTGAGGTTTTCTAATATTTGATCAAGTATACAGTGAATTCATTGGTATTTAAATAATAATATGATCCATCACTCTTTGTGCTCATTCTTTATGCTGTACCCTTTAATCAAAAGAATATTCCTATTTCAGAAGACTGTTCCCGAACTATCAGCTATCATGGCTTGTCTCTTTTCAGTGGAAATACCACTTGTAAATGTAACAGTATCACTTATTTACAGCTATTATTATATCAAAACAGTTCCTAGAGTGGAAGTAAGTGTTTTAGGAAAATGAAATGTTAATACCAAAATGAGAATTCAGTAAGCAGACTTAGTAAGTATTTATGAATAATAGTAAAGGCTCTCAAATGACCACATATTGCAAACACGAAACTTCCTCCTGAAAGAAAGGTGTATCAATTTCATCTTCTGCTTTACCGGCAGCCCACAAACCAGTATATCCACAATTTCTATCAGTACTGCTGTACATGCTGCAGCTCTGTTTAACCTATTCACAATAGAAAAGGGTACTTCTAAACCTAAATTTCATTTTCTATAAGAATTTGACTTCAATTGCTTCAGAATTTTACTCTGAATTACAGTATTTCAAAAACAAACTACCTGAAAACAGCAAAGAACATGTGAAATGAAATTAATTAGGTCAAATTTGTACAGAGTACTTTAAATCTAAGGCCTTGCTCTCATTCTGAAGAGAAGTAAGTGAAGGCCACAGTGCAGAACTGGCAAGTACAGAGATTAACAGCCCTTAGCTTCTTTTAACTGACACAAATTATTAATACCACAAACTTGTGCACAAGGCCTCTGCACAAGAGCACTCTCACGCCATCTCTGCCCATAAGGAAGGCTGCTGCCCCTGTGAGCTGTCTCTCTAAACAGGAGCTGAAGCGCTGCAGCCAGCCCCTCAGGACCAGCACCACAAAGGGGGATGACTGCCTGCTTCCTGCTCTCCCAAATCTGTCCGTGTAGGCAGGCACCTCCTTATCTCTCAGACAAAATACAACACTACTGACTAGAAACTACACTACAGCAGAAAAAAAAAGGCAGAACTGACAAACCTTAGATAGAAATTTTAGATTTAGGATGAAGGGATGATGGAACAGCATAGCAGATTGCAAGAAGGCACAAGTGATCTTTCTGCCACCCAAACCCCCCTTCCCTCCCCTCAAGAGGCACAGCAGAAAGCAGGCCGTCCACTTCTGGACAAGGCTCCACCACACCTCCCACAACAGAAATACACAGACTTCTCACAGCTATTTCAAAGGGATCTTACTTAAGGAAGAACAAAATAAGATTACTCATTTTGCTATACTGTGAAGCCAAATCAGCTGCTTGAAAAATTAGTCTTTAGCAAAGCTAAAATTACCTCAGCACAGCCTGCAACCATTAAATGAAATTCTTATATACAACTGAACTTTACTTTGCTAGCCATTAATTCTTTTGAGTAATTCTTAAGTTGTATCTGGATTCTTACAATGTAATTCTTAAGTAAGTTTTAAAGAATCTGTGCGTTGAAATACTGCTAAAGGTCTCTGGGGAAAAAAATAAACATTTTTTATGGCCCAAATATATTCAAGAAATATTTGGCAATTTTTTCCCATTCTAGTAAAGCTAAAAAACCAACACCACATAGACCCTCCCGCCCCCCAAACACAAAAAAAAACCAGAAACCCAGCAAATAAATACAGTATAAATACATTAATTACTGCAATTATGAAGCTGTCTTAGTCCAAACTTGTCCTATTTTTTCACTTGTACCTTAAACTCCTGAAAGTCTATATAAAAATCTTACATTACACAGACTTAGAAAGATTTAAAACGAGTTGTTTACTCACGCTGTAACTGTGCAGCCCTCAGTTGTTTCTTTAACCTCTCCACTTCATTCTTTAAAAACCTGATGTGTCTCATCATATTTTCAGGGGAATCTATCTCCATTGATATGTCTCTGGGTGACGGCGGAGCAGATACTGGCTGGTCTAATTTCTCCTGCAAAATTCTGAATGAAAAATAGCTTAAACTTTACTTTCAATTTAAATGAAAAGAAAACCCCTTAAACTCCCCAAAAAGACATTACGAGGCTTTGGCAGGTATGTAAGATTTATGCTAACTACTGTATTTGTTTAGGAAAATTTCAGGAGGATTAATAATGTTGTGTGTTTTTTTTTAAAGCCAAAATTACAAAAGGTAAAATTTGTTGTCCAGGGACAGATGGATTTTCTAAAATATTCACGTGTTGACACTGCCAAATATTTCTGCATATAGCTTGGGAAAAAGCAAGTTACAGGCTTCAGATAGTTACCTCGGTTTTATACTCAAACTGTACTTAAGCCCCATGATAATTTCCAAGCAAATTCATTTAATCTCTTCCAAGTTTTTGCATTTATGTTCTTAGAGGAAGAATAAACATTCAAGATGAACAAATGAGTGGAGTTTATCTATGGTGAAATACGAGCTTTTCTGCATTTTACCATTAGCAAAAGAGAGAAAACTTCATAGACATTTTCTGAAGCAGATATTATCCTCCTTTAAAGTATCATCAAACAGAAAAATATTTCTCATCATATTGTTCTTTCCATACAGTTGAGGTTTCAGATACCTCAAACATCTGACTGCGTAAATTCAGGAGTAATGATCATTTTTCATGACGAAACAAGCAGATAGTACATATTAATGTTTTAATGAATATTTTTCAAGTTAACACGTATTTTTCAGACGGAAAGCAGGAAACTGTTCTTCACCAGAACCATGTTGACTGGCCAGATCCAAGGCTGCACTGAAGAACAGGGACAACAGCCCTATGCAAGCACAGCTCTTCGCATGGCCTGGTATTTATACACACCATTCAATGCAGTACTAAAGCATGGTCTTCGACTCCACCTATCTCCCAGAAAGAAGGCACACCATCTGAGATAAATTAAACCAGGAATGGTTTGACTTAAAAAAAAAAAAAAAAAAAAAAAAAACAACTTCAAAGCTATGATGTGCAAAAATCCTACCAAAGGCCCATTCACTATGGATTTACCACTGTTGAATATTAAATGTAGCTCTTCAGAGCACTTTCCACAGGGCTCTGTAAAATAGAACTACAAGAACTGCAATTCATATAGGTTCAGGTGTTTTCCAAGTCTCCAGTCAAGATTCACGGAGTCAGACTAACATAACTCTCCTAAAACATGTAGTAGAAAACAAGGAATTAGTCACCTCTTCTCCCTTATTGCCCCCAAAACAGAGTTCTTATAATACAGCAAAGAAAGAGTCGCTTTAATATGTATTTTTAATCTTAGCTTTCCCAAGAACATAAAGTATCTCTGTCTTATCTTCTGTTGAAGAAGCAGCAGGAAGTTTCAATGACATGAGTACAAACCACTGAGAAAAAGCTGAAGTTTTCTTCAAGCAGATAGGGAAAAAACAAGAGCTTCTCACATAATGATTACACTAAAATACCATGTTAATTTCTTTGGGCCATCAATAGAAAGCTGACCCAAAACCAGAAACTTTAAAAACTATCAGCAGTTGAAAAAAAATCAGCAAATTCCTTCGAGTTTTCCCAGATCATTTTTATACTACTTAGTTTCATCTAGTGTAGGCACTCAAGCATGTGGTATAGGGTAAACAAGGAGCTTTACACCTGTGTTAACCTCCAGGTTTTCACAGATGAAATAGCCCTTGTATGACAGAGACAAACATACTTAAAACTAGAAGGTTAAGTATTAAATCATCCATCTCCCACAGTAACACAGTGCAACAAGACAAACCGTTTTTCTGCTTCAAGCTTATCCATCCTCTTCCAGAGACGATTCACTAGTGCTTCTTGTTCTTGTTCCAAGGTATTTTCAAGGTCAATCTTCTCACGTCTTAGCTGCAGAGGAAAGCAATGAATTAAAATGATGGGAACATTATTTTTTTTTGTTTGCAAGGAATTATCATTAGAAAAGATCATTGTCTTAGAAGAAAAATAAGGCTTTCACATGATGCTTTAAAACATCACGGCAAATGCATAGAAGAGACAAAATTCAGGCAAAACACACTGGTCACAGAGATTTATCTCTGGAAAATTTAAGAGATTCATGAGTTGCACAATTATCGTCATCTTAACAGAATTTTTTTTACACAGAACTTGTTGCTGCTTGCCAGTAAAGAGGAGCTTGAAACCTGGACACATGGTCACTGATGTCACAACAAGCTTATTCAGAAAGGTCTCCTATTCCACAAGCCTCTGAAGTTCAAATGCAATTTACAGTTCACTATTTAAGCACTTATTCCTTTGAAAAAATTTTACGTCAAAAGTGGAAGAATCACACTTATGTAAGCCAGAAACAGAAGAAATGCCATGTCTGACTTGTGTTAGAAAACATGAAAAACAGAAACAAAAAAAAAATTGAACTGCCTTCAGTGATACAGCATCAATACTTACTAGCAGAAACAATTTAATTTCTATCTCAGCAAAGACTTTATAAACAACACTTAACCTGGCATTTTTCACGTTCACGCTAGAATATTAAGAGACACATCTGATCTTACTCAGTAACACTGGCAGCTGAACTCCAGGAGTTAATATGACAAAACAGATGTGACAATCATTGCCTTTACACATGGAAAATACCATGAGGTATTTTTCCCAACCAAGCTGTAGTTAACACTCACCACCTTCCCAATAGGCAAAAAAAAAACACATTACAAAAAGAAATACTGCAAATAAATTAAACGATTTCCTCACGTGTTTATTGCATCACTATGCCTGAAGTGCTGTTACACCATCTAAATCCATAAGGGCCACGTTCTAGACTCTCAATTAATATTGAAATAAACAGAATTTACTTACGCACTTAAAGCAACAGTAACAGTTTAATCAGTGACTGCACAACTTTATTCTTCAAAATTTAGGGCAATTAAATATTGTAAGTAAAAATACACTTATACTGATGAGTAATAGGGAGCACACTTAGAAAAAACAGGTTTAGACAACCTGTCCATGTCTGCACTTCTAGATGTACATTAACAGTTGAGGGAATTTAGACTTCAATAACACAAGGAGCAACAATGTCAGGAGCAACATGGTTCAGTCTCACATGAGGGATGAGAATTTGTATCCTGACTTCTGCCTTGCCCACAGCAGCAGGAGCTGGAATGGTACAAAGGCAAAATGCTCAGCCCCTGCAAAGAGACAGTGATTTGCAGCTCAATAGCCAGCTTGGCCAACTCTTGGGGCTGACTGAGTTCAGAGGGAAGGAAGTGCACAAAATATTCTGGGAATCTGCCCATCATGCTCCTATATTACCAACACACAGATCTTCACTACATCAGATAGCTATCTGTACAAACACATGATGAAGAAGGTTTGACTGCAGATGACTAATTGTACAGCAATGGTTTTTGCATCACTTCAATGCCGTGTGGTTTAGACTCACCTGGTCTGACCTTCGTAGTCTATTTTACAGCTACATTATTGATCTAGCACCAAACAAGAATACAAAGGCATACTAGTGAAAATAAATCTATTTCATTTAATGGTAGGAAAAAAGAGCATACTGGAATTTGGAGACAAAGCAAATTATTTATAAACTCTAATTTGAAAAATCTAAGATTACGCTTAGTATTATAGCAGCCATCACCAAGGCAGCAGAATCCATTATTAATTAGGCATCTGAATGTAGGTAAGTATGCACAATGGCAAGGTCAAATCATCAGGGACAAGAGACAAATGAGTTCTATCCTGAAGGCTGACAGAATTGTTCTGATGAAACACCAAAGACAGTGGGCTGTGAAGGAGATCTAAAACTCCACTTTTCAAGAAATATGAGAAAATACTGGAAACAAGTATCCTCCTTGTTAACTTCGAGTCTTTTCCCAGTTCCTCCCAGTGTCAGGATATTAAAGCTTTAATGAATTGAACCTACAGAAGAAGCCACTGCAGCATGCTGAGCAGAGCTGTGAATTCACAAAGAACGTAGGTATATTTGTTTTGTTACAGACATTTCAGGTACACTTTAAAATGAAGTCTAGATCTAGTCAATGAGTTTGTTTGGAACTTGATTATATTTTGAACAAAATAAAGGAGGGTGGGATCACATCTCAACACCAAACTAGCAGCTCTGTCAATACTTGCGTCATTTTATATGGGTTCAAAATTATGTTCCAATCAAATATCATTTAATTTTTTAATTATCACAGTAGGGAAGTGAGGAAGTATTGCTTATTATTTTGGACCTTAGTCTTCCCTTTAGAGGAAGAGAAAAATATCCCTTTTAACCTTCCTCACCATCCCATTGTATTTCTCTTTGTCTCTCTAACACTTACTTTACTTCAAATGCAGCTAAAATATCCACCGTATGTGTATTCCTGCATTAGTGCTTATTGAGTCTTCTTGCCAACTTACTGACAAGCAGAAGTGTTCCTTCCTAAAATGATGGAAATCTTCCAAATCAGTGAAAGTTGAGTATGATTTCAGCGTAGTCCCACTATCCCAAATTTCACTTATTGGCTTCTTATCTGCCCCTCCCTGTTTGTATCTTTAATTCTTTGCTGCTCTCCAAGAATATCTTTACAGAAGATTTCACATTTCAAGATCTTCTCCTTTCAAAGGAGCAGACATAAGAGATGATTATTACCAACTTAATTCTTATTTCTCATCTTCTAACTGCACCCCTTCCAGTTACGCACTGTACCGTATGAAATACTAAAGCAGTTAAAAAGGGTAACAGTATGACTATATACACTCGACCTCTGTAGGACAAAACTGGCAGCTATTGTATTTCCCATCAAATCACTGAACTACATCACAGAAGAATGGCACTGTTCGTTTTAACTAAAACATTCTGTTAATGAAACGGTCACATGTTGCAAATTTCTTCACTGTTAGCCTTCAGAGAATAATATTCTGCTTCTTGAAGCTGATTTAAAGAAATCAAATCAGGTCACATATGAAACTTAAGATGCAACCTTACTTTTTGAATTAGGAATAACATTCTACATGACCATCACTGCTACAAACCAGCTAACTCATCACCTGTGCCATAAGCATTCCAGATGAGAGAAAGCAAAGGAGGAAGGAATCAAAGCACAGATAATTCATGTTCCACATTTAAAAAATAGTAATTGGTGAACATGTTATAACTGTCTGATCACTGGTTACAGTGATAGAGATCTCATGAAGTGAAAAGTAATGCCGTTCTAGGAGGTTACATTCAAAGCATTCCTGGAGTACTCCTTCCAAGTCTTGTTTAACAGGGCTCTTGTTGAAGAGCTGTGACAATCCCCTCTCCTTAAAATTGCTCTGCTCACAATTTTTGGTTGCTTCTTATTAGGTACAGCACATGCCCCAAGAAAGCATGCTGAAGTTCAAAATAACTTGAGATTTATTGTATCTTACTGCAAGAGGAAATTAAGATATACATTGGATTACACTTATATACACACGGACTTTCAAAGTAAGACTCAAAACCAACTTTAACACCTTCTTAATTGAAGTAAGATTTCAAGATCAGGTATTTGAGAGAAAGACCTGATATCACCAAAATGAAGTAATTCATCACTGAACTTCCACACTTCTTTACAAAAGAAGTATTGTTGATATCAAATGTAGAAAAAAAATCAAATGTTACAATTTCACAAGTCTCTGTGTGTCCATAACAATACAAAAATAAATACTATTAAAACACCAGCTGTGGCTTGTGCTTCTATTTCAAAGACTAAACCAGCTTAATTTGCAATCTTACTTTGCATTCATTTCAATTTTGATTATGTGGCCGCCACCACCACCTTGTGGCTAAGAGAGTTATTTCGATCTCATTAATTTCCATGCTGGTTAAGGATTTGCTGGCAACTACATCTTCCTACTTCTTTGTTTAAGTTCGTTCCACAGATCGACCTGTACAGAATGTTAGCGTAAGAACTGAGAAAACCCATTTTATCATTAAGCTAGCTATTAATTTACCTACAATTTCATCTGAAATAAGACGGTCAAATAAAAAAAAGGTAGAATTTCAGATTATCAGCAACATAAAAATTACACATCTGATAAGAACAGCAAACAAATTCTCAGGAATAATGTACTATATTTTCACCACTCAAAATTACTGGAATTTCACAAACTAGAAAAACTGAAGTTCTTTAATAAGCCTGTATTTTTTCATCTGTTTGCCTTCATATTAAAATGATTCCTACTAATGCCACCAAGATGCTTTGATACACATGCCTAAAATTTGACACAGGAGCAATCCCTAAGTCTAAATTTCCAGTAGAAACAAGACCAAAACAAGTGGTATCTTATCTCTCCTCTTCATTGCTCTCTCCAGGGAGAAAGGGAACTGGACATAGTCAATCTCGAATCTGTGAGTATACACAGAGCTGACATCTGACAATCGAGTCTTGTGCTACCCAAGCTACCACAAAAAGGTGACCTAGAGCACAACTAGACCATATGTATATGGTTTACTGTTGTGCCTACCTGCTATTAGAAATGACAGTCTTTCTCAACAGTAGTATGACAGTGGAAGCTGACAAACAGCAACAAGAAGTATAACTTACAAAAAAGTAAGTCGCATTTGCAAAATAGTCACAGCTGTCCAGCCAACATGAAAGCCTGCATTAAGGGTACTAAAAGTCATAAAGGCCATGGGAAAAAAAAAAAAGTTTTTCATAATAAATTCTGTTAATGCTGTACTGCTTTGACTACAAGTTAAAATCACTTTCTTTTAATTATATTGTTGATATTGGCCAGTTTCTTACAGACTTAAAAATGAAGTCAAACCTAATACAAAATAAATAGACTTTTTTTGAATCCTTGTTTTTTGTTTTACAATCATATAATTTTGAAAGCGAGGAGTTACCTGCTCCAGGGTGAGCTGCTTCGAAATTGTATCATTTTCCAGTTTTTTAATCTTCTTCATCAGTTTGTTCACTTGAAATTCCTGTTCCTGTTCTAGATGCTGCTCCAGTTCAGCCTTCTCATGCTGTAGCTAAAAATTTAGGAGATATGGAAGTATTTTAAACAGAAGTTACACCCCATTTTTACATTTATTTACATGTTGATTCTTACAGAACATTAAATTCTCTATTGGTAATTCTTCTCAAAAGACTACAAAATGTACAGCGCACCCAACAGTCTTTCCTCAACAAGCTAAAATTCATTAGTTCATTAATTCAGTTCATTTTGCTGCTATTTGGAGACAAAATAATCTGAAACGTAGCCTGGCAAAAGATTCAGAGCAGAAATGCAAGTGTGGAGAGAACAAAAGACAGACAAACAGCTTGGCAACATACATATGGAAGAAGTCTACAGTTCAACTGTATTTTCAGGGCTTATCAGTACTAAGACTTCATTTTTCACATATTAAAGTAAACACCAGAATGGTGTGTAAAATAAGTGAGTTTTCTCCATTCACTTAAAAAAAAAAATCACACTTTTCTCCAAAAATTCCTTCAGTTCACAGAAATTCCCATGCACTTGAGGAAGCCAGTTGGACTACAGAGCAATAGTAACTGAGGCTACTTTGGCCACTCCAGGTTGAATGGTCGGGAAATTTTGTTAAACTCTTTAGTCAAAAATAAAGCCGTTTCTTTTCTTGTGTGAGAAAACGCAGAGCTGCTAAGTAAGATTTTTCATTAGAACAAGAAGTTACATTCACACTTATAAATCAAGATACCGTTTGTGTTGTTTGATAATCAACAAAGCAATTTTCTTGCTTCAGTAATGGAGTTCAACTTGGTTGGAAAAAACAGTCTTCATATGAACAGGATATCATTTAGTTTTTCAATTTTCTAAATCTCTCCTCTACCCCATCCAGCAGCCTCAAGTTTAAGACTGAAGACAGCCAAGGCACATAAGGAGCAAACAGCATGCAGATGACCTAGCTCAAGGTGCTCGCACTTTCATCAATCTTCACTTTGCTCTAGACACTTTCTTTCTTTCACCTAGCTAAAAATTGAAATCAAAGCCAGTTGCTGTAATCAGCTTATATTTAGTTAGCAAAATAAACTGTGTGAAAAGGCACGTTGCCAAAATCTCTTACTCAGCCTAAAGCCAGATGCTGCTAACAAAGTGTCTGGTTAGGGGCTGCTAGCATTTGCAGACAGTTTAGTGAGTCAGGCTGCTGGTATGGTCATATGAAGGTACCTCAAGCCAACTTACCAGCAAATACTATTTCTTGCTCTCATGTCCTATACACAAATGCAATTATCATATTTAAAACAAATTGAGCTGTGAGAACAAAATCTTGTTTGGCAAATCATTTCTTCTAAAGCTTGTGTGGAATTTGCATCACACGGGAACTGATGAGGCTTGTTAGATCTATAGCTGCTGTGTAGCATCTATTAAATCCTTTCTTGGGAGTGTGAACCGTAGCCAAAGGACGATTCTAGCTGATCAAAAGGCTAATAAGTAAAGGCAGGAAAGATTGACTACAGGAACATTTTCTATTCTGATTTGAACATAAATACACCAGGAAGTAAAATGACTTATTCAAAGTGGAAAGAAAAGAGTACTAGCACTCCCCCAAAACACATGTTAATGGTATCTGTCACTCACAATTCTGTAAAATCTTCCCTTTCACTGGCTTTGATCAGAAAAAAAAAATTAATGCTGAAAACCTATCACTGAGAAACAGAATTGCTAACACTGAGACCAGGTGTTTATTTTCCTTAGTAAAGAAGTAGAGAGAGCATTTTCAAACTTCTAAATTTTATGCAATTATAGTAACAACTGTTTACATACACACGTATAGCTGCCAGCTGAAGAGAAGGAAAAAAATGTTAGAACACATCACCTTCAGGACAATGCCTTACAGACCTTGAAATGCATGTGAAAACTGTAGGAGAGATACTGTAAGCATTTACACAAGATCAGATATGGACTTGTGGCAAGAGAGCAAATACTTTATAGAAGTGGGCTTTCAAATATAAAGCTTAACAGTAAGAGTGCACACTTTACTTCAGGCAAGTTCTACACAACTACAGTAATTTCCTCTTCTCTCTACAGAGATGATTCCTGATACAATGTAGGACCACATTTTCCTTACTTCCTTACTCTACGACCCTTCCCTGGGACAGCTGGAAGTGTTATCCTGAAATAATGGAGCTAATGGATGAAGTTCCCTTTTAAAAAAAAAAAAAAAAAAAAAAAAACAAATCTCACTTATCCCTCAGACTATGACCTTGTACACTGTCCTAACAGTCTATTTTTAGTATTCCAGCCCTTAAAAGTTGTCCAATTCCTCCTCTGATGCATCCGGAAGGTCCTTTTTTATTAACAAATTCCTACCAGTGTGACTCCTCTTTACATGCAGATGTTCATCAAATACACGATAGATGAGCTGACTCTGTTTATTTCACACAATTATTATTTATTTGCATCCTCAAGCTGACACATGGTGTTTTGGAGAGCAGGAAGGGTAATAGCTTATGTCAACATGCTTACAATTTTTGAAAGAATTGTCAAGAATCAGATTTGCATGAGAAACCTTTCACTATAGCTTCCCAACTACTTAATTCTCCTGACTATTCATTACACTATTATCTCCATAAGTCTTAACATTTTACTTCCAAGGCCAGGTACTTACTAGGAGCAATTTGCACTTCCAAAAAAATAATGATATGGAAAAATCTGTGATTTTGAAATAGACTGCTGGACAACTTAAAGAATAATTGACTTTACAAATTAAAGCAATATTAAAAATTGATTACTCTTTAGAGTAGCCTCGTTTCACAACAGATGTGATTTTCAAGATTTACTTCTTTAAACCTCAAAACAGTAACTCAAAATTCCATGTACACAGCTGCAAGAATATATTGTGCATCAAAACAGTTCTAATGATACTCTGTAAAATGCTACCACTATTCTCTAATGACTAGGAATCAAGGAGCCTAAAAAATACTTGTGCCCAACTTTTCAGGTGCTTAGCCAGGCAGACAAAAATACAGAGTATGTGGGAAAGTATAGCGAATTTATATAAGGCTTATAAAAGCTGTATCAGGAATGTATATGATGAAAATCTTTTGTTTACTCCAAAACATCTATGATATGGATACTCTCTTTTATATCTGTCACCTTCAGCCTAGAAAAATCAAAAATTATCCTAATCAAAGGAACTTTAACCAGCAAAAACATACAGTTATTTATTGGGCTTGTAGAATCAGCAAAAGTTAATGCCATAGTTACAAATGGCTATTATCAAGCAATAGTGTACCACCAGAAAGCCTGGCCACAGGAAGACAGCAGTGTTCCAGTGGAAATTTTTTTTTTTTTTTTTACATGCTACTATGTATGTTCAGAATCAGTCTGGCATACACTGAATGTTTCAAATTTAGTTTCTTACAACTACATCAAAAACCTGATGTAACGTAATGTTTTATAATAGCAAGGCACATCATGCTGAACTGGGGAATTCTTGCTGGGCTATTAGTGAGGGGTGCTGCAGCTCGTGCTGGCAGACAGCTTTCACATGTCAAGCGTATCAGCGTTCTGGGAGCTCATTCCCGATGCTGCTCTGAATACCAATACATAAGCCCCTACAGCTGTGAAAAACAAAGGACTTTCAAAAACTGTTACCTAATGATATTGGCCAAAATTACAGTTCTAGTGCTATCAATTTTGAACACTGGTGCATTTTAAAATTGTCACCTTTTAAAATCTGGTTGACATAAACACATTTATCAAAAGCTGAATGAGACTTACTGGAAAGTCACATGAAACAAATTTTGAGATACTGTTCAATAAAAGCACGCAGTGGTCAGAATTTTAACTGTAGTTATGGCTATGTTGTTACTTCTCTTCAGCAGGAACTTGCGGCTTGCCTACTGAAAGCTGGATAATATCTACTGGATGATGATGAATCCAAAACTGAGGATTTTCTCCAGATGCCAAATAAAAGGCTAGAATATCCTCATCAAGTTTATGACTTCATTTTGCTTCTCTGAATCTTTCTCTCAATAGTGAGAATGAAGCTATACCTGAACTTCCAACGGGTAAACAGCATAACGCCCTAGAATTATGTCATACACTACAACGCAGCACACTTTCGGCCATTTTGAGGATCACTGATTGTTTACACTTTTCCCTAATTTGGGATGACAGCCAAAGGATACTTTCCAAAAGCCCACAGCAGAAAATAATAAAAATTCGTTGTAGTATTAAGTTGACAATAAGTTTGTATTTCTCTCTGTAATGTGCAAACCTACTTTGTATAATACTAACATTTTAAGAACTGTTATAGATACAGCTTTAAAGCAATCTCTCACTTTCCAGAATGTATATGACAGTTGAAGTCTAGGAAAAGGCTAAGGTAATCTTACCAGCAAAGTGTATTTTAAGCAATTACTAAAAATTAGTCAATTTAGTTACTGAAGAACCTGTGCAGTACACATTTGTGCAAGTCTAAAATCCTTCAGTCAAATCAAGTGTAATTCATGCTTTTAAAGTGTTACTTTGCTGCACACAATGTAGTGGTATGGCCCCCAGCAACCTGCTTCTGTCACTGATTTCTACATAGCCCTTTCAAACAACATTGCCTGGCATATCATTTCTTCCTTTCCTGGAAGAGACTTTAGTATGAAGATTTTTCTATAACATTGACATCTTCAAATAGAAAAGAACACTCAATATCTCCCCACGCATACCTATTTTTTTTTTCTTTTTACTACCATCTGCTGCTTTATTTTTTGTGAAAATGTATGCTTTAGAAAGCAAATGCAAATCTTATTCAGAAACATTTTCATCAGTCCTCAAAGACAGGGAAAAAGTAAATACAAGATTGGGAAAAGTTATCTTGATGCTTAACGTACTACACGACATTAGGCATTACACTGACAAAGTCACAGAAGTCCCAGCTTTCATTAAGGAAAGTGTCAGATGGGATTAGCTCTAATTGTTTTTTAGAAACAATGCATTTCCTAACTGCAGGGCTAAGCATGTCTCAAGTCTTTAGCCACAGAATAGAAGAAATTCTTAGAACACACGAATCAGGTTCTTTAAACTCAACTAGTTTTTCATGGAGAGGTTGTAAATAATCACAGGGGAAGAGCCACAGTGGGTCACATTAACGATTCACCTAACTTACTGCCCTGTCTCCTTCAGAGGACAATAGCAGATACTTAAGCATGTCTCTCAGAGCAGAGCAAGCATGTACAATACTTTCCACAAATATTCACCTAGTCTCCAAAAATTAGCAGGACGGGTAATCAAAAGAAGTTTCTCTGCCATATGTCATTACAGCACCTTAAAATTTTTACTTTTACCACCCAACTCATAATAACATTTTAATTAAAGAGAAGGAACTGTTTTGTTAAAAGTATGGATAAACTTACAGATAGTCTCCTGGCAACCTTCAAGCATCACTGCACATTTTTATATGCAAAGTTTAATATTTCAGGACTCCTTTTAAAAATCATATACTCCAGGAAAAAAAAAAGTGTCAGTTTCACTAACTTTTAAAATTAAATAGCAACTATTCTGTTGAACAGTTAGCATTTACTTTAAGTTACATCTATTTCTTTGCATCTCTGTAAAAACTTTCCGGTTCTCAACAGTATGCATTTGGAGATGCAAACTCTACATCAATGTATTAAATAAAAAAAAAAAAAAAAACACTCACTACAGTTACTGTACTTAGCATTTATCAAGTGTCAGCTCTAAACAGCTACAACGTGACCATGTCCCTCTGGCTGCAGTCATGCTAACAAAATCAAAAGTTCAACCACCATTTGGCCCTGAGGCTCCTGGGAGAAACATCAGCAAAGGAACCACTTACCTGCATCAGCTTTCTTGAGAGCTCATTAGTGAGAAATTCCTCTTCCTTTTCATAGTTTACTGCAAGTGTTTCTTTTTCTTTCTGCAGAGCTTGAATCTTCTTAAACAGAGTATTACTGATGAATTCCTCTTCCTGCTCTGCCCTTGCTTGCTGTGAAATAAAGACAGTTTTAAGAAAGGAAGCAAGTTTCCATGTTAAAAATTACAACTACTCTGTTCCCCTTTATATTCCCCTTCTTCTTCCCCACTTTTTCTTAAATCTTGTCCTTTCATCTTGGAGAACAGTAGGATGAATCTAAGTGCTGTTATCTTTTCTAGCAGAACAGCATCTTTCTTCCTTTTTATTGCCCATCATTCCACTTTGGAAACTACACTGATGGTTTAAAGTGGCTTCTCCCAACCAAATGCATGAACACCCCAACCTTTTAGACTTTATAAAAAGATTACTGATTCAGAGATATCAACTTCTACCTTCGTTATTCCTAAAAAGAAACAAAAAAAACCACAAACTTCTCTAAACGTTCTCCAATAAGAGCTGAAGCATGGATCTGAGACTGTGCTGCATTCAGCACTGTGCCTTCTTGTTAGATCCCTTTGATTACACCACTGTTCTCTAGGAGTCAAATAACGTGTTTATCCTTTCACGCAGATATGCCTTGCTTCTCAGCCACAGGCAGCACAGTTCACATCATGAGGATTTCTGCTCAACAACCAGCCCAACAGGAAAACATTCTTCTACTGCTCTACAGCTCCCTCACGAGGGGAGTGTAGGGGCAGGCGCTGAGCTCTGCTCTCTGGGGACAGCTACAGGACCCGAGGGAACAGCATGGAGCTGGGATAGGGGAGGGTCAGGCTGGGTGTCAGGGAAATGGTCTGCACCCGGAGGGTGGTCAGGCACTGGGACAGGCTCCCCAGGGCAGTGGTCATGGCACTGAGCTGCTGGGGTTCAAGAAGTGTTTGGACAACGCTCTCAGAGATAGGGTCTGGTTTTGGGGTGGTCCTGTGTGGAGCCAGGAGTTGCACCCAATGTTCCCTGTGGGTCCTTTCCAACTCAGGATATTCAATGATTCGATGATTATTTCTCAGACCTGTTCCCTCACTACATACAAAATCAACTTTAAAAAACAAACAAACAAACAAAAACCCCGCATGCAGTGGTTTTACCCTGAGGATTTTCAAATTTCAAATGAGGAGAGCTCTGTTGGAAATCTTCCCCATGAAGAAATCACTAGAGAAGACAATTTCCTTTTCAGCTCTCCTAGAGTACCTAGGCACTGCTACAAAGAAAGGCAGCTCACTAGCACTGCAATTCAGATGTTTCTTTTTCTTTTCTTTCCTTCTTTTTTTATTGTAGACTTTAGAAACTTCATAAATGGAATAAAGAAGTTCTCTTGAAAGTCTGCTCTGATAGAGCACAAAGGGTATTTCATACGTGCAAATGAAAGGTTGCAGCTACAGAGGGGTGAAGCCAACTCCTGATTCCACAATCAAAGGACAACCAGCCTGAAACAATGGGATGACAAAAACAGAGAATTCCCAAGCCACAACTTTTAATAAATGAGACCACGTAATGTTAAGGAATATTTTCACTCCCTACAATTAAATCCACATCACCTGAACTGCAGATGTGTGATTTGCCTTGATTCTAATGAAGTAGAATTTATCTGAAATAGAACGCAGCTTATAGCTAGCAATACATAAAGATTCACTAGGTTTTACTGTGGTAAAATTTGAGAGAGAAAAAAAAGAAGTAACAAAAAGCATAACTGGAGTTTTACTGAAAGTTTAACTTCCATAATCTTCAAAACGTGCCAGAATAACCATCTCTTTATACATACTGCACAATGGAAGGCACTTAAAGGATTTCATTGTGCCAGTGACCTTTTAGCTGTAATGATGTATTCCCTAGTATTCCAAGAGGCAATTACTTAACCAGAGACACGTTCCGTGCCAACAAGAAAAGTTCCTTAAAGAACATAACTGTCTTTAAAGCTGGCAGAACAATAGGGACAATGTAAATATCCTCATCGTATCGCCAGTATCATAAAACCTAGAGCAATAATTTGGAAACTTATCAGTTGAGTCCTCCCTCCATCTTTCTCTTCACATCCTCATCACTGCTTTCTTGAGTCTTCTCCCATCTCTACTGCTTTTGTGTCTTGGCCCTTCTCATTATCTGCTACCAGTTCCCCTCTCCCTTGGCACAAACCCAAGCTGAGGGAGGGGAGAAAAAAAAAGAAAAAGAAAAAAAAGATCTGGCTTAGTTTATTAGCTTAGGTCCTGCACAGCACCTCTTTGCTAATGCTCTAATGTTACTGCATCTCACTGGCAGAGAACCCCTACTCCAGCACGTTTGGCATCGGTAGCATCACTTGTCACATCAGGACAATATATGGATGCCCAGAAGGTTTGAAGAGATACTAAAGTGTCAGCTTTTAAAATTTTATGTCTCAGAACTCTACAACACAAGGAACCTAATATCTCAATAACACTGTCTATCACTTTCTAAATGTGGCTTTACTTTGAGCTACTAACATCTTATGTCTTCAGAGAAATGTCAGAACAGAGTAAACAAGTCAAACTGCAAGGGTTCATTGTCCTCAAATCGTTAAAATTCATTTGTTCTGTTCCAAAACCATCTCCTCCATTGTCTTCACTCCACAGGATTTCTACTGGTGTCTGCTTTTCAATGGTTCAAAGACAATAAAACCGAGAAAGACAGACCAGGCATACCTAAAATTAAATTAGAAATCACTGGGTTCTAAAATAAAGAGGCAAGGTACTTCTACTTAGGTTTCTGTTCATTTCTAACTTGTACCAGTTTGCTCTGCACCCATCTAAAGCTCTGACACGAGAGCACTGCAGCACTGACCTGAAGAGCAGCACCCCGTAGCCAGATGCTGGTGGCACATTAATACTGGGTGCTTAGGTCAGCATGCCTGGGAGCTGCCAGCATCCCTACCCAGCCCTGGGCAAACAGCTCTGCCCCTCCTCAGCGCCTGCACTGGAGCTGAGGCGAGCAGGCAATGGGCCAGAGCAGGCAGGAGGAGACACCCAAGCAGTCATCCTTTCCTCTCCTCCTCCCATTTTTCTTTCCGGGATCAGCTTCCTAAACTGGCTTACCACACTGGCAGAGCTCTGGCACGGGGCCATAAGGACCCAAGGGCCACACCTTCGGCCTGAGGAGGCTGCTCAGGAACAACCCCGCTGCCCACACTGCGTAGGACACCGGCTTGATTCAGGTGGCTCAAAGGAAAAGCTGAATAGGATTACATCTGCCTCCAGTACACCAGAAACATATTCCTCAGCTAAACAAACAGGAAGCCTATAAATCCAAATAGGATCTGTAAATTCCAGATATCCATACATCAAATGTAATACAATGAACATCCTCTGAAATTACCCGACGGTCAGCAATTTCAACACAAACTATTAGTCCAAAAAAAAAAAAAAATGCTACAGTTATGAGACTGGGTATAAAAAGCACAGCAAGTGTTACCATATTTCTTCTAAATCTGCATACTTCCATTCTGATTCTTTCCCTTTATCGTGTTAATCATTACACTGGAGATAGTTTGACTATCTTAAATGATAAAATTATTCATGTTTATCTTAATAATGCCTGAAATCTTGGAACTATTACTCATTTAGCCCACAGTCAAGCTGATGTTTCAAGGCAGTAAAAAATGTTTTTCATCCTATTTCCTGCACAGACTGTCACTGCGATATTTTTCTGGACATATATATATACACTGTGTTTCCATACAAACAATCTGCCTCATTATTAAGTATCTGTATTTGAAAAGAGGCCCTGATAGGATCTGCAGAAAATGAGAAAGGGTGAGGAAATCAGAGACAGTGGGTCTGTGAAGGTACAGAGTTCGTGGTTCCTGTTACTCATATTACATTCAACATCCACAAACAGCAATTCACTTCATTCTGTATACCAGATTACAAAACAAATTGCTGAGACCCTGAGTG
Source organism: Cygnus olor (assembly GCF_009769625.2). Taxonomy (NCBI): domain Eukaryota; kingdom Metazoa; phylum Chordata; class Aves; order Anseriformes; family Anatidae; genus Cygnus; species Cygnus olor. Next base: position 9,553,026 of record NC_049175.1, read on the forward strand.
ATATAAAATGATAACACCGTCTCAGTCAGTCTCTGGAAACCTGAAACGAGCAATGTGCTTCCAGCACAGATTTCCTGCAGAAACACAGCCACAGCCACCTGTCCCCGTGTCTCAAACTCACAGGACTGCACGGGCACACCCACTGAGGAAAAACCTGTAACTACTGTGGTCGAGAACATAAAGGTCAAAGACTATCATGTTATTTTGCAAGAAATAAAGGATGAAGAGGGGATTTTAAAATGCTCTTATGCACATGAAATGCATAGAAATTCTTGTATTTTTTAAGATTTTTTTTCCATTTCTATTGCAATAGAATGGGACATCCTGATTACTAGTAGAGCTGATGTGTGTTGTAAAAAAAAAAAAAACACATCCTTGTGAGTTTACAACCCAATGGGCTGCTTTTTAAAAGAAAAAAGAGATATTTCTCTTAAATTGTATATAGTAACTGAGTATAGCATTGAGAAGTGAATCTCATCACAAGTTATTTTTCCACATGCTGCATGCACTAGTCTAAACTGAAAAGTTTAGGTTTAACTTATTGTTACGCTGTCAGCTTTTCCTGTAAATATATCTCTAGCAGACAAAGTGCACGCTGCTAGATTTTCCTCTGCCCACTTGCTTCTAGTTCCTGCAGCAGTTTCTGCTTCTGGTGGGCTGCTGTCTCTCTGATCACTGTACCATATTCCAACCACAGTGTCTTAATGGTGAGATTTTATGAAACAGCAAAACCCAGGCTTTCTAATGAGGCATCAGCTTTAACAAAGTCAAATAAAAATTTCAGTTATCTATGCTCCCTTCTCCTCCCAGGTTAGCTCTTCTAAAAGTTTCACAAATCTCCCCAGTACTGCAAAGAGGTAAGGAAGCAGGTTCAACAATCCAAGAGCCACTCAGTGAACGTAAATACTACGTTATCAAGGAACTGACATATGCATACTACCCTATGGATAATATAAGCCTGCAGATGGAGCTGAAGAGCAATTTAATCTGCTGGCTGTACAAAAGAAACTCAATCTTTGCTACTGAATATAGCCTGAAAGGTTGGGGCAGCTTCAGAAGGGATGATCTCAGCTGCTGCGCATGTTACGCTGAACTAGAGCTGTCTCTTCAGAAAGCAGCCTGGCCCAAAGTCCTACGAGAAAACAGGAAGAGGTAAAAAGGGCGTGAAGAGCAGTAAGTCACAACAGCAGGATTTTAGAAATATAAAATTCTTGCACAAAACAAGATCTACGTTTCCCAAATCTGCTGTAGTGCACACCCCTCCTCTAGCATTGCTAACTAAAGATACTGTTCTGGCCACAATTTCTGGCACCAGTTTAAAATATGGAAAACTCTCGGTCTACAAATGAAATAAATATTCCAGTGAACTGATACTGTTCCCTTACGGGGGAACTTTTACGCTGCAGGCAAGAGCTGTTTTTTCCTACAAACCCTCCGGCAGCACCTGAAACAACCTCGCTGCACACCCTGCACATTTCAGACAAGGAGAAATACAAACCACTGCAACCAGCGTCCTAGGGAAAAGCAATTCTCAGGAACATGAAACAAAAATCAGCTCAGAGACCAAGACTTACACCACTACACACTACTGTGACTGCCCAGCAGCAAGCTGTGGGGTTGAAGGACAATGAAGGTCTGCTGAAGTCCCCATGTGCTGTAGGGGCAGCTTTGCACCCACAGCCAGGCACTTTCTTCAGTCTGGTGGCCTGTCTGCAGAGCAAAGAGTGAATGCTCCTGCGGTTACAGTGGTGAGCTGGCATTCAAGCTCTGGGTTCGATTCGCAGTGTGATTTCCTGTTCGATCTAGGGCAAGCCCCAGGGTCACTTCCTCACTTCTGACATACAAGTATGTTCTTTCTTTTTACTTTCTTTTTTCTTCTTTTCTTTTAAGATTTTTTCCTTTTCCCTTCTTTAAGAGGAATTTTCAGGAGTAATGGAGTTACACAAATAGCAGAGCTGCGTATCCTTATCTTTGGGCACACAGTGGAAGCCACATACTTTCGTGAAAAAAAAAAAAAAACAACAACCAAGCAGTAATGCCTTGGTATGTTTCCTTCAAAAACCCCAGGTGTTGGTCTTTTTTCTTTTTTTAAAGCAAACCTGGTAGATGAGGCAGAAGGGCCTTTCATTTTAATTTTTTCTTAAACTTACAGTCGTGCCACAGATGTTACTTCCAACACACTGACAGGAGAGGAAATAAATTAATAAACCAGCACCAGACTTCAACCTACTAACTCCAACTACTCTAAATGTTACCTATCCTGTAACATTAAAGCCACACACAGAACTGCCTCAAAATACAACTCCTATCACATTTCAGCAGGTTTGTTCTGCTGTACGAGAAGAAGATATGTAGCTTTTATTACAGTAACACAGAAATATCTGTATGATGAGCCATTAAAGTGCTAAAATACAGTTCTTTTAATTTCTGCTTATAGTTGGCAATTCTTTCCCCCCTTCATCCCCTCCCACCCCCTTTCTAAAAGGCCAGCCAGGTTTTGGCTGGAAGCATCAAAACACTTGTCACAACCCCCTGCTGCTCAACTCCAGGCACGGCAAGTTTTTCACCCGATACCTACAAAGCGACCCAGCTTATTGCCTTATTCATCTCCACCGGCACAGACCACGTAGAGAAATGAGCTGAGACAAATGACTTGAGACACATTTTTCTTCCACATCAGCTTTAACTGTAATCAGATGTTTTCAGCTACACATCACCCACGCAGCCTTGTGATAACTTCTCTCAAAAATGAAGTTACATTCAAGATACGCGTGCATGCATCTTACTGTATGGAAAGCTCTGCAAGAAACAGCACTTTAAAGGAGCCTTCAAAATTGACTACCTTCCTAAACACCAACTTGTTCAGCAGTATTCATACACACTAAATCTGTGAGCATCAGCAATACAGTAAATTGTCTGATGGTATGCAATTCCATTCCACTTCAGATCTGTAAACACTTCAAACAGCTTCTCTCTCTGCAGTTTGATGTTGACCTGCAAGAGCCTTGCACAACTGAAATATACAAGTGGTGCAAGTGCAATAAGCAAGTTATGGAAAGAGTCATTTCCTAAGCAAGAATACTTACAAATTTAATGTATTTGGTTCATTGTATACAACTTACAACAAGTCACATGTAATTATGAATTAATACAGCAGAATTCCTGAATTTATTTAAATAGTTTAAAAATAATGTAAATGCCTTTCTTCAAAACATAAAAATGGAGTCTGCTCTCTTCAAGGGAGTTTATTGTATCAAAATACTGGCATTAAATAGTTAATAAAAGCACAGCCCTTGAAAAAGCCATTGTAACTAAGAAAATGTCAATATAGGGCCCAGAAGACGCATCAACCTTCAAATCACTTCTACTTAGTAGCTTAACCATGATCAGGCACCCTTGTGCAGGTCTTAGTGTAATTAAAGCCTAGGTGTTAATACAGCTCCCCAGAAGGAAGGCAGCTGGACTACAGAGGCAAATTGTGTTTAAACATTTCCTACAGTGAGTGCCCAACCCTACACCACCATAGCAGCTACACCGCCGACCAGACGCACAGCTCTAGTGCCTATTTTCCTGATACTTGCACATCGCCAGGCAGAAGCTGGGAGCTCCCAGCCACTGTTGCCTCCCGCACACAAGCCCCGTAACGTGAGCTAGCAGCAGCTACAGGCCGAGACAGGAATGCCCCAGCAGGAAAAGGCAATCCAGCCCATAGGCCTTTCCGAGCGGCTCCATCTCACCGAGCCGTTTCCCTGCCTCACTGCTGCCCACGCACACTAGGTGTGACCACACCGCGCTTCCCGCACGCTCCGCAGCAGCACACTTCCCATGTGCATGCATGTCAAGGCATTCCAAAATACAAGCGAGATGAGATGCTCCTCGCTGCCGCGTGTGCACACAAAGTCACGAGGGCCACTGAACCGGAGCCTGGCATCTCTCTACTAAACCTTCACCGATGAGTAGTTGAAAGGTTTTTGTGTTACTCTTTGGCGTCCACTGCTGCTGCTGTTTCACTGGTCAACCTGTCGGTAATCTTGTGCTGTAAATAGCTCGCTAGTTAATCAATAAGTGCAAAACAAATAGAATACAGAAGCACATGGAACAGGTTTTTCTTTTGTTCAGCCTCAGTCTAAAAGCTGCTTAAAAATGAAATAAAGGTGCAGGCATATATGGGTACACAGATATACACATAGCTGCATTCGTAGCTTCATGTTAAGTTTGCCTGACTTTTTGACAACACAGCCCTCTGGATGTGAAAGAGGGGAAAAAAGATCAAACTGCATATAGCAACTCTTGTAGCATATACTGGTGGGGTTTTTGTTTAAGTTCTCTGTGTTTTTTTTTTGTATAAAAACGTATATTCCATGGCTACAGGATCATTAGAACCATCACCCTTCTTTAGAAATGTTGTGACTTTATGTTTGATTTGCATCTAAAACACTCCAGTTCAATGCAATCCAATTGCATTGGGCTACTTAGAAACCAATAATCAATACCAGCTTAAAACCCAGCAACACCACCACTCAGTAGGAGAATCTGCAAGAAATGCAGTCCTGCTGCAAATCAGTCCAGATTACTCTGTAATATCAGATGTCTAATGCACAAAAAATATAATTAGCACTGTTTCTTAAGCTAATATATTCTAAGTACTATATTACCTCTTTTTCCCTCACTGATAAATCACATTTTATCTTTAAATGTAGGCACATGGTAATTACAAAATACACTGCCTTGATTTGACCAACTAGCAAACTCAGTATTGCATGCTCACAAAGTTTCAGAGGAGGAAAAAAAGATTCAAAAGAACAAAAAAAGAAAAGAAAAATAAGAAAACAGAAGAATAACTACTAGGTGACTAATTTACTGAATAGCCTCTTTTCACATAGGTATCTATGCCTGTGCCAGCGGGCACTGACCTGTGTTTTAAAACAACAAACTTCTGCACGAAATGCAACCACAGAAAGCTTTTGCTAAAAGCATCTATCCTGTCACAACTGTTTTTCTTTGCAGACAGAGGAGTGCAAATTCAGGCAGAGAGGAGAGAGAGGTTGACCACCCAAGGCATCTTCATGAAAGCCCTACTTCCCTTTACACAGCTCAGGTAAAGCACAGCAAGCATGTTCATATAAAACTCTTGCTCTTCTTCACGAGAGGAGACAACAGCCCAAGCATTACCCCGTTACACCCCATGCTTCTAGGCAGAATGTGTAGGATCACTGATGCAGTGCCTCCACAACTTTCTTAAAAACACATTTTTTTTTAAATGACTCGTTTCGATACAACACAGATAATCGTCAGGGATGGCAATGTTTTCACCCCACTAGCAAGGCATGCCTAGTCACTCAACAGAACTAGCCTGCTAAGAGCGCTCCTTTAAAAAAACACCTTATTTCCTCCCTCACACTTTGGTTTTCTGGAAAAGCACTTGTCAGCTTGTTCCTGATGTTCATCACACCTTGTTCCAAGCCAGTTCAGTTATGAAGCTCCCAAGGCACCATCCGTCCCAATGTTAATGTGTATTAGCTCTAATTCCATCAGAGCAAACAAGTGTTTCCACTTATGATTCCCTACAAGTCAGTAAATGGAGATTTTTTTCTCTACAGTTCAGACCTCTTATTATACATACCACAATATTCTGAAGTGCAACCACTTTTCTGGCTTTCAAGACAAGAAACATGTCTGTTAAATTTGCAGGAGAACACAATGAGGAAAATGAAAGATCCACGTCCTTCTGTTCTGTCTCTCTACGAGCAGAAGTTTGCAGGATATGGGGAAATACAATCATCCCTGACTATTCACCCCAAAAAGAACTGGAAAAGTAGGTCTAAGACTGAGAAGTAATCACACACACAAAAAAAAAAAGAAAAACAGGAAATGTCTACCAACCTTTCCACCTGTGGAGCAAGAACTTTCAGGTAAATATCTCAATTTTCAAAGAAAAGGGAAGTTATTACAGACCTTCATCTCAGGTTGAATTTACTCTTCAGGAGACAACTCTCTGGACGTGTCCACTCTCCTGATTCTGTCACTACTTTAGGGTCTATGAGGGCAGGGTTTTGCCTATGAATCAGTTCCTGGCAACACTAGCTGGAGAAAAATGGTACTCTTCATTTGTCACGGGTGTGCAAAATACATACTGCTTGAAGCTCTTGGAAAAGCACTGATAAAAAAAAATCCATTTGGCAAAATTCTTAGTAACTGCTTTTGCTGTTTATTTGGAAGTGAAGGGAAACAAAGCGGCAACTGCACCACTATAGGAAAAAAAAAAAAAAAAAAACTTTTCCAACAATCTGCTGAAAGTAGAAATTAAACTGTAAGGAACAGAAACTTGGTACTACACTGCATTAAACATCAGACTTTATCACTTCTGACTTGATAAGAATCATTTATACTTTTATTCAGGACTGAACGGTATCATTGTAGGATTGCTTTTTTTTTAATCTATGTGGTAGGAGTTTTAAATATCATGATTAGCATCCACAACAATAAAGGAATTAAAAACCCCCTAAGCTCTATAGACATAAGCAGAAACATCACATTCCGAGGCAGTTTAAAGAATTAAAACATCTGACCAAAGTTTACAGATAGCTGAAACTGCCAGGACACTGATCTACAGCACAGCTGAGGAGATGCACATCTACCTCCTAAAGCTTACCCCAAACCAAAAAGCAGACCAAGTGCAATATTAATACATGGAAGATGAAAATTTTAAGCAGGTATGTTCAGAGTTGAAGGGAAAGAAAAGGCCTTAGGCTAAGAGTTTCTCCCTCAATTAGAGTATCAACTGGAGGAATGCCCTCTTTCCAGGAACTAAGTCACAGCAATGGAAGACAGGAAGGGACACACAGCTCCCAGGGACTGAAATAACTGTCACTACAGGCATCAGGTAGCATGCAATGTCTGTGTTTTAAACAGACAAGTTGAAAAAATACAGATGTAAATATCACAATTAAAAAATGATTTGATATTTCTGCAAAAAACTTGCTTCAATTTTAATCAAGGAATCCTTACAACTCACAGATGTGAAATCTGCACATCTGCAACTTCTGCTACAGTTTCCAACTTAGACATTTCATACTTTACTTTGGAATAGTTTACCTCAACTGTCTTGCCTTCACTTTTACTTCTTTCTTTCATTCCATGTGTTCAGCAGGACCATAATGGTCCATCTTACAAAACTAAGACATCTCTCTACTCAGACAGCAGCACTCGACTGATGAAGTAGAACCTGAGATCTTCCTTTCTGGATGTCCCCAGGCTGCTGTGTTAGAAGCAAAACATCACAGCAATGTTTTCTGTTACTGATCCATAGGAATTTGTTTTGTATTTCATTTTCTGCCTCTTCTAGAGCATGTCTTCACCTCTTACATTCATTCTGCTTGGATCCCAAAACTTGTGCAAAATTCAGTTTGTACATTTTGTCCCTATCATTCTCCTCCTCCAGATTTTTTTTTTTTAAGGAGGACGACAAAAAAGGATTCACCCCTTGCTCTGCTGCTAAATTCAGCAACTTCCTCCTACCCCCAAGCATAAAAAAGAGCAGCAAAGCAACTGTTTCTCTCTGCTGCTTTTAACAGGCTATGCTGAAATACATCGGATGCCTACCGCTGACAACGTTTGCTCCTTTGGAGGAGCACTGCCTTGTTCTTCACTGCACACTGCAAGAACAGCTCATGAGAAACCAGCACTACGTCCACCCGCAGCACCCCCTGCGCAGAGCTCCCCGACCAGCCCTATCTGCAACAGTGCAGAGTCACCCTTCCAAGCATTTTATGGTCTTCCAGTTTCCACCAAAGAGTACCTTATGGGATGCAGTGCAGTAACAAAATCTATTGCTGAAATCATGAGCAGTTGTGTAAGATTGCTTAACACACCTGTGCTGCACACAGTTCTATCTCCTCACGTACTACAAGGAGTTTTAGCATTACAAGCCCATAGAGGAAAATACATCCCATACATACCAACACTTAGGGCTAAAAGCCTAGAAAATAACTTCAATATTAACTGAAGTCAGTATCAACAGTAGGAGGAAACTACCAACCAGTTGTTTACCAACAAGTTTACCAACAAGGAAAATGAATTAACACATGCAAGAAAACCAAAGATCACGTAACTGCTCTAAAAGTCAGCTTTTCTTCATCCTTCAAAATCAGCAATAAAAATCAAAAGCTCCATCACACTCAAAGCCTCAACTAAAATGAAGTACTGAACATTCAGGATTTGGAAATTATTCTGCAGTCTTGCCTATACTAGCTTTTCAAAGTGGGATTAGCAACAGGGCTAGAACCTCTAAAGAAGCCTGATGTTTTACTCTAGCATCCAAAGCAACAGATGTGTAGTGCACAGTGTAGGAATTATTTTTTCTTCGGTCAAAGTAAACCCATTAGGGGCACAATGCAGAAGAAACTAAAACAACCCTCTCCATCAAAATGTTAAGTCACTGGAGATATACTAAGGAAGAAGGGCCATTAGTGTCAGTAAATGTTCAAACCTGCCACTAAATGGCATTCTTAAAATAAAAACTCGCTACAAACCAGCCTGATGCACAATTCAAGACCACTTTGATGAGAAAGTTCATCTAAGAGAAAAGCAAAATGACTTCACATACAGAACAGCAAGCCTAGAGAAACACCACGAACGTTGCATTATTAAGAATTCCCAAATGTACTCTGAAATACCGGTTCTCATTTCACTTCCAGCCCCAAATTAATTCAGAACAATATGCCAATATTCCTATTGACTGAAGACATGCCACCATTATTAAACACAGCAATACCAATAAAGTCACAGACAAAGGAGTAGAAGTGTTGTGCAACCTTTCAAGGCAAGCAAGACACAGATGGTTATCAGAGTTGGGTATCAACCCAATGGCAGTACTGAAAACAAATTCATTTACTATATAAAGGACAGAAACATTAAGAGAGTAATTCAGCGTGGTTTTATAGGGAACAAGTTCTGGCAGATAAGCACAGATTCATCTTTCAGCCAAGGACTTTTTGTAATAAAGACAACCACAAAGGTGTAGCGCATGTCCATGGCACCCATAAGACTTTCTGATTTAGTAATACATGCCATACCATATTTAAAATAGCAGTAAAATAATCAAAGTATACAGCTGGAATTCCAAAGTGGCTTACAGATCTGAAAAATACTTGTCAGTAGGAAATTTCTAATGCGATTTCACACCAACATGTACTAAGCACAATGCTGATCAAAACATTTACTGTGCATTGTTATTCAGTAAAGTCCCCAGCAGAGACAGCTCACCTTCACTGCTGCAAATAGCGTTGGTAAAATTGATATGGGGGAAAAAAACTCATTGAGGTTGCTTGTACTGAGAAGAGATCCTCACGAAAGTCAAGAACAAGGGAAAATACCCTTCCCCAGACTATGGTTCCACAGTTACTAGCACCAAACCAAGAACTACCAGGCAACCCAGCACTACAAGCCAGGTCTGGAAAAGGCACGCGTGTGCTGCTGCAGCTCTGCCAAATTAGCCAGAGCTCACAACGCTAAGCTCACAAAGACCAATGATACCAGATAAAAAAAATAAAACTTATCCATTCCAAATTAAGCTCTCAGAAACATCTGGATAAACTTGAAGCAAGAAAATGTGTTTAGACTAGACAGTGCATCATTTAGCCACAGCGTTTTCGATCCAGCACATTAGAGTTCCAGGATCTCAGAGCTTGAGAGCTTCTTTCAGTTGTCAAAGTAAAGTAGAAGACCTCTGTTGAAGCCTGTATCTTTGTAAAACTCATTAACCAAGCCACAAGGCACTGCAAGAACGTAACGGCTCAACGAGGAAGGCTTTGACTAGGAGCACTCGCACAGGACACTCAGATTCTTCATCTCAGAGACTTATTTACAACCAAATACTCTTCCCAAAGACACTTTTCAATAAGAGTTACAAGATCTGATGCGGGAACTACTCAGAAACACACGAAGATGCGACAGAAATCCCAGTAGGTGAGGCAGCAACCCTCTGAAGCCTCAAGACTCCTGAAAGACCAAGCGGCTGTGTTCAGTGCTCCCTGTTCACTATTTGAATCAAGTCCTGCCCAGGACAGAAACTATTTTTTTTTTAGTTTGCTTTTTAACCAGTACTGAAGAAGTCCTACAGCACAGACAAACAGTGATGTGCTGTTACCACCACTACAGTTATTTTTCCCCGGGACTTCAATATGCCAGAGGCCATACCCACGTACCAAAGGGAAGCAGATGATAATACACCTTCCTACTATTAGTTTGCCAGCAGTGCAGCAAATAGCACTGCTTTTATCATGTTAACCTAAGGGCGAAAAACATTAAGTCCATTATTAAGCTTCTTTCTTCCTTTCCAGACATTCTGTAGAAGATCATTAGAAACTTCTTGAGAATGAGGCAAACATGAAATTCAAATACAAGGCAGTCATTACCTACATCTGCTCTTCCTGAAAAGTTGTGCACGAAGTTACACTGTGTATGAACTTGCTAATCTTTGCAAAAATGCTGTCTTTACTCTAAAAAGCAGGTAAACAAAACATTTCTAAAATAAGGTATTTGAGAAAGATTTTTAGTCTGACTACAAACCAGAATTGAACCAGTTGGATACTGGAGCTCCAAAGACATTTCTTACACCAACAGAAGACACCACAAAACAGCAGACCCATATCTTTCACACATGCAAGACCTACTTTAAAATCGAGAGTAAATGATAAACTTACAGGTACCTCTTTTAAAACATTAATCTCTTCACTTTCTTGATCCACTTTGTACCTTTGTACCTACTAATTGATTTCTCCCATTGATCCCTCTGCCCTTAACTAAGCACCTTTCAAAGGTTCGTGTTTTCAGTCAGTTAGCCTGTTCCGCCCTTTCTCCTGCTGTTCATGTTCTGCACTGGAACAGGTGCTCTGCTCTGAAACTCTGATGCAAACTCCACGATTGGAAAAAGCTGTTAAAAAGCAATTTGTGCAGAGGATTTTCAGCACTCTATCACACCCATTAACCTCCCCAAACTACCTATCCAGGCTGACATTTTCCAAGAAGAGCCGTGGCAGCAGATCACAAACATGCACACATCCCACCACATACTTCCTTGAGAACAAACTGCTAAAATCGTATTTATTTCCAGAGTCTAACTCTGGTTGTTTACTGAGAAAACCGTAACAACTCTACAGTACCACACAGGATTTTGCTAATCTGTAAGTCACTGGAAGCCTGTTTGTTTTCAGGAGATGTCTGTTATGGGAAGCAACAAATTTCTTCAGAATTTGTGACTACAAGCAAGGAAATGAGAGCTGAGTAAGCCTTTCTCTTCCATTGTTTCTCCCAGCTGGCAGAAGCCTGTTCACATCGCTTTGCAGAAATGCAAAGGAGAAGGAAAAGCCAGGAGATGCAACTGCCCTCTGCTAACACCCAGAGAACAGCAACAGCCAAGCTCACACCTGAGGTGCAGGTTTAGCTGCAGAGGTTACTTATGCTGTCAGCAGTTTGGATCAGTCTGTTTCATCCCAACTGATGCTCCTTTGGGCATCTACGCACCCCCACAACATGCGACTTTTAGGAGTCTTTCCTTCCCTGCAAAGCAAACTGGGGAAAAAATGAGAAGCCATTCTCTAAAACCTACATTACAAACTGCTGTATCAGGCACTCCAGAGTGGGAACATTTTCACATTAAGGCTACTCAAGTACATGATATCAGTTAGAAAAAAAAATAATGGAATAAGGCTTATTCTACTTTCTTTCTCTAATGCTACAGGAGATGCCTGACTTTAAGAGGCCAATCCACGTGAGTTAAATTGCCGAATCTAACAACCAAGGGTAAGCATGTATGTACCTGTAAGAACGAGAGACCGAAACTGGTTTTGTTATCAAAACCAGCCTGCTTTTATGAGGCCTGTCAATTCAAAACAATAACCAAGAAAAACAAAATGCTTCACTATCAATTAAAGGCTACACGGCTTTCTGTGAAATAGGTCGACTTTGTAACATCAAACACTGAAAAGTGGAAAAAAAAGCTAGAAGTCCAAGTTCTATCAACTTCAAAAGAAACTTCCTGACGGAGACATGCATGCACCCGGCTCCTAGCTGAAGTTCTTCAGCTTCTGTGACAGGCAACAATTCAATGGGTTGGAAAGCTATCATTCCCCCACCCAGTTTTCAATGTACTTTTATTTCACTAGAGAAGTTGTGCTGTCCCACACTTAGTCCACTAAACATGACATTTCCTTGCAGACCTTTCTCACCAAGAAATAAAGGAAGTTCACACAGGAACTCCACTTGTGGTACCGCAGCACTATAACCAAAAGTAACTACTTAATATCACAAATATGTAGCTTTTGAGATTTTCAGATGTACAATTTTTTCCCAACCTAAGCACCCACCATCCTGTCTGTTTCCTGAAAAGAATCTTGCAGAAACATCATGCAATCATATAATTAAAGATTGCTAAACGTGTACAAAGGGAACTGTCTTCAAACAGCTCAAGGGATCTCAGTTATTTCTGATGATTCTGATTCTGTGTTAACACATTCAGCAATACAGGTGCAAGAGGAAGGAGGAAAAAGACCACTTTCTACTTTGTAAAGCTTAAAGGGAAAATATTCAAAACCATTAAAGAGAATGGAGGAAACTAAGGAAAGTTTAGTGTCCCTGCAGCACTAGCACGGCCAAGTTCAAGCAAAGGGACAGCAAAAGGCTTAGGGATGAAGAGCTTCATGGCTAGAAGGGTCACCTTCACCTACAGCACACAAGTTTAGTCATTTCACCTGCTATTTCAGCTACCTGTCGTTTTTATCTGCGCTTCACGGCTCATCCGTAGCAAATGATAAAAATCAAAGCTGATTCGTGACATTACAGTGCCTACAGCAGGAAGCTGGCGTGCCACAGCCCTGCCCGCATGGCTCTCCTCTAGGAGCAGGAGCTGGGTTGTGGGAGTAAATTGACAAAGGTTTAGAATCACAATGAAGAAAATCAGAAAACTTTGCATTTAACTACATTTACATGCAAATGGCACACATTTCTGTGTTCCAACACAGCTCATCTCCAACCACTTTCATACTTAGAGCAACACGACAAAGTATTTTGACTGCAAATGTGTTTACATTAAGGACTATGTAAACCACAGCACAGAGTCTTGGTGGCCTGAAAATAAAAAATTGTTTTGCGTTCATTATTTTGCTGCTTGCTGAATGAGAAGTGGCTTACTTAGCCGTGCACACAGTTTAGCATACCAAAGAGAGAGTGTCTGCTGAAGATGCTGGTTTTCTAGACAGCCCACAGGTTGCTATAAAAGTCTAACACCTTTTCTCTCTTTAGCCAGGATGTCAGAAAAGATGCAGTTTTAGATTTAAGAAAAATACTTCATTTTTGTCAACTGAAATCTGATGAAAACGTGAGGTAGTAAGTCCCCAGGAAAGCACCAAAACAACCTTAAGTCACACGAACACTTTTTCAACTTGTTTACAAACAATAGCACACCTACCAGGGGTTCAGAAAGATGCTGTCTTTCTAACAGGCAAAGAGAAAATGTCTGACTGACAAGATGTCTTAGCCCCTTCCAGCATTAGAAGGCACTCCGCTGCTACCTAATTAAGACACATTCTCTACTCGTAAAGTATTAACAAAGCACATGTTTCCCCGACTGGCACTATATTTGTCATCCCTGAATAAATTACTTCTGTATTGTATTTCAGGCACTCTTCCGGCCCACATCCTGCTAGAAGCTGAAAGCTTACTACGGGGACCAGATGCGAGGTTTGCCTAGATAAGCTCCAGATCCCATTCTTTTGCTAGATATATCAACAGTGAAAACCTGATTATCAATAGGATAGCTGATATGCTTGCAAGAAAGCACTCCCTGTGAAAAATCAGGGAAGAAGAGAACACACACGCAGGTGGGCTGGAGAGCCTTCCAGGGCACCCCTGTGCTGGCCAGGACATGCAGGCCGGTGCCTGCAGCCACCAGCGTTACCTCAGTTCGGTCCTTGGCACATTACCCCTCTGCCCACTCACAGGCCGTGAGCACCTCAGTGCGCGCTCCGGCAGCTGAAGGAGCACAAATACCCTGCTCGGACCCCCAAACACCTAACTGACAGAAGAAAATGTCATATTGGCTATGTTGTGGATGTGCTTTGCTGAGGATTGATGCCCCACAGCATCAAATAAAGCGGTGTTGCAGTTTATCCTCTCAGCGCTCATAAACCAGAGCCGAGCCGGGCCAGGACAGCACAGCGTGTCACCTGCGCTGCTTCTGAGGGACTTTCAGGGGAGTTTCTCACAAACCTCTGGGAACAGCACTGCCAGCACGGTGGCGAGCCTAGCCCAGAGCCTTTTGGCGACCAGGGCGCTCTCCTGCAGCCCCTGCCCGTCCGGCCTGCCCGCGGGGGTGTCCCTCAGGGGACAGCCCCGATCCGCGCGGGCGGAAAACCTGGGCTCGGGGAAACTCCGGGGCCGCGCCTGCCGCCCTCAGTGGGGGCCGGGTGCGGGCCGGGCCCCTCCTGCCCGCTCCCCGCTGCCCGGCCCCGGGGGCACGGCGAGGCCCGGCCCGGCCCGGCCCCACGGCGGCTCCCCCCCGGCGGCGGCGCCGCCCGCACTCACGATGGTGACGCTGGCCTTGCGCAGGTCGCGGTTCTCCTCCTGCAGCGCCTTGCACTTGAGCTTGTAGGTCTCCAGCTCGATCTTCAGCACCTTGTTCTCCTGCTGCAGCGAGGCCAGCCGGTTCGTCAGCTCCTCCAGCCGGAACGGCGAGATCACGATGCCGCCTGCCTTGCCGCCGCCCGCGCCCCCCGAACCGCCGCCGCCAACGCCTCCTCCGCCGCCGCCGCCGCCACCCGGCCCCGCCGCCGGGCCGCCCGCCGCCAGCGGCCCCGCCACGCCGCTCCCGCCGCCCCCGCTGCCGCCGGCGCCGTCCGTGTCGCTCTCGCTGGCGCTGTCCGCCATCTCCGCCGCTCCCCCGCCGCCGCCGCCAGGCGAGCAGGGGGCGGCCCCCGCCGCGCTCCGCCGCCGCCGCCCCGTGCGCCGAGAGCGGCCGCCCCGCTCCGCCCGCGCCCGCCGCCCGCCCACAGCGCCCCCTGGCGGCCCCTGGCGCCTCCCGGCGGCCCCTGGCGGCCCGGGGGCGGCCCCCCCCTCCCGGTTCGCGCCTCCGCCATCTCCTCACCGGGCCGCGGCCTCCCCGTGCGGCCCCTCGCGGCCCGCGGGGTGCCCGCCAGGCCCTGCCCGCACCCACCGGAGCAGCCCGGCCCCGTTTCCGCAGCTTACCGCACCCCGGCGGCCGCTGCCTGCCCCTGTCGGCCTGTCGCGATGGGAAGAGCTTTGCGGGCTCGGGACTGGGAAGCGGCAAGTCTCAGCAAGTGTCAGAAACCCAGGGGTTTCTCCTCCTGCTGGGGACGACGTTGGCTCTCACTGTTTCAGTTTTAACAGTGTCAAAAAGCACCTTTATTCTGCTTTAATACCGACTTAAACATCCCCCCAGTGGTAAGGCTTTTGAATGTTTAAATATTAAAATAGTAATACCAAACAGCTTACACACAAACCTTGGGTTTTACCGCTAAATACACGGGGAAAAAAATACTAGGCATTCAGCTCCACAATCTGTGTAGAAAAAATCTGGGCTCACACAGCAATTCTTTGCTCCAGGTGACACAAAGCTGGAGCCCCAAAGTTTCATTTACATGCAGTTGAAACAACTGAAACCCCTTTTCTTGAAAGATACATATATATATTTATATACACATAAAACATACACGTACACACAGTGCTGCCTTGTGAGAAAGGGGAAGTATCACAGAGAGGGAAAAGCCCCTCTGATGCTGAAAAGTTCAGTCATCAGCCTCAGCAGATTGCAGAGAAGTACATGTAAAAGGCGGTAAGAAGTGACTCTCACCCTTCATTTGCAGTGTTTGAAGTTAATGTTCTTCAAGGCTTTTGCTTTTTAACATACAGGGTCAAGTCCTTCCTCATGCTAGAGCAGCATTACACAGGTATGGCAGTGTTGTTTTTCCACGTTTGTAGTGGGATGGGCAAGGAACCCAACTCTTTCCTTTTGGCTGTCCCTCGTTATTTGTGTGATGTGTAATGAGAGGTGAACCTCTGGTCACGTACTCTTTCTTTGCGTCCTCACACTGCCCGTGAACAAAAGTGATGTAATCTTCTGTCAAGCTGGCAGCTTCCTGCAGCCAGCCATGCTATTAATTTTTTTTCCCACCAAATACATCTCAAGATGCTAAAAACTTCATAAGTGATAAATGTTCAGGTTACCAGGCACAGCAAAATGGAGGACGATTTTCTTCAGAGGTGTCTTAAGAATCATATGGCAAATTCAAGGGAATAGGGATTTTTCTAGGCAAAGTGCCCCCAGAATACGTTTGTTGTCCAGGTTAATTCCTGTCTGGGGCTGGGAGCAGGAGAGGAGAGCTGTGTTCCCATGGACATGGCTCCTGGAAAAGCAGTGTTCGAGCCGAAGGGGAAAAGCACGCTCCCTGGAAATAACATCACCCTGGAAACAGATCTGAGGACATTCCTTCCACTTTATTCAGCATGAGGCTGCTGTGGACCTGGCTTCTGGCACTTCCAGTTTGCATTGATGTGCATCGATGACTTCAGCTAAACTTCATCACGATGATGACATCAAAATGCTCTGCATCTCCTTCTCACACTCTGCATCTTGAATTTTAGGTTGTGGCTTTGCAGACTTCTTCATTTCTCTGTTTTCATCAGGAAGCTGTCTGGAAGGGGGGCTGTGTGCTGCAGCAGTGAGCATTTAATGCTTGAGCGCACTCCAGCAGGGGCTGCAGTGGAGACTCTTCAGAAAGAAGGAAAAAAAACACCTTAATCACATCAGTCTCCTGCCTGATTGTTTGCCAGAGTTATAAGCATTTTCCATGGCCAGATCAGATAAGTCCCAGGGACTAGAAGGGGGAGGAAAATTCCTTACTGGAAGTTGATTTACATTCAGGATAATTTTCTGAGGTGTGCAAAGCTGTATGCTGTTACTGGAATACACCTCAGCTACAAGAAAGAGACTTTGCTACTGGATGCTGTAAGACGATTTGTGATGAAGTTAGGTTTGTAATCAGATAGCTGGAGACCGGATTGCAGAGCATGCCACAGCTTGTCCAGGCAACTTTAATAGCACAAATATCTAAACCAGGCAGAAAATCTAACCGCAGACCACTTAGGTGGTTTTTCCCTCAGGCAAGAAGACATAAAGCAGCAGGGACTGCTGTGTGGGGACGATGGCACAGGGCACCTGGGCAGCTCTGGGGCAGCCAAGGACCAATGACAGCTTATTCGCCCCTCCAGCCTGTGGTCCTGCCATCCCACCATGGCTTTTTCATCCCCAGTACCTCAGGGGTTTTGGTGAGAGCAAAGTGTGCAACACAAGTGCCACGGCACAGCACCCCGCTGGGATGGGCGTTAGGGTGAACAGGGCTTGGCCAGGGACTGAGCCAGACCAGCGTGCGGGCAGCCCCAGCCCCGGCCACGCATTTCCCTGAAGTCCTCCTCCCCTTTCCAGCACAGAGGCTAAATGGCTCGTTAATTCAGCCCTCTGTACTTCTGTAAAACTGTTTTAAATTAAGGTATGTTAATGTGTATCTCTCATTTTAGATAATGTACATTCTGATTACTGTGTGCATTAGTTGCCCTTTATTATTTCTTTGAGGAGTAGCTGAAAAAAAGGAATGAGTTGTAGGGAAATAGAATGGAGTATATACATTGTTCATTATATGGAATAATGTGGTCCATATTGCTCCTGGATAAATTAGTCACTGAGACTCTATAATTGGTATCTTAATTATTTATGAAGGGGTCTTTTAACAACAGTAATTTTTCCATTAATGGCAAGGAGGGATTTCATTATCTCTTACTATACTACCTTTTTGTTCTATGCCACAGCAAATTTCAAATTTTATTTGTAGCGGCTATGATATATGAAGGAATTCCTTCTCTGTAAAGTAATTATTCTTCCTGTCTGCCTGGGAATACAAGTGTAGGTCATCTTATTTTTGGTTTCTTAATCACAAGAAAAGTAGTAAGGACCTTTCCTGGTTTTCAGAAGCAGGTGGGATTTTCTGAGCTGCCTGTCTGCACGCCTGAAAAGGGCACGGCATGCTGCCATGCAGAGATCAAAACATGGGGAGGGAATGGTGGTACCCTTCCTACAGGAGGAGGAATGCCATTAAAACGTGATAGGGCTGTCAGTGTCACTGCCATGCTCTGCCAGCACCATGCTTTCGGATTAAAACTGCACAGGTGAGGCACAGATCCCACCCTGCCTGCCGCTCTCCTCATTGTCTGTCAGCTCAGGGTGCGATGGTAACAGCAGCCTGGGCGTGTCTGTTGTGTGTGGCGCCAAATACTTGCAGGGCCATGCTGTCGGGAGAGCAGGTTTAGGGTTTGAACGTAAGGAAAAGGAAAAAGGATGTGGGACGCGGCTGGTCGCTGGTTGGAGGCAAATGGTTCTGCCCTGTACTAATGGGGTTCAACAAGTAATGAGAGCTGTTCTGGACAGGTCACTGCGGTTCAGTAAAATTGCTTGTAAACGGTTCTGCTCGTGTTGAAGAAGCCTGCTGAAAGCAGGCATATCATGAGGAAAGGTTATTTTTTGTAAACATGAAGCTCTTTGTGCTGCTCCCCTTCAGATGTCTGTCAGCACACAGGCCAGTTTGCCTCTATGGCCTCCATCCGTGCTCATGCGTTCCCTTCAAAGCAGACTCATTTCTAAGCAAACAGGTTTCTGATTTCATGTTTTTAATTCATCTAGCTTTGGTTATCTTCCCTATGATTTTCTTCCCTAGCGTTGATTACCTGGTTATTTCCATTGTCTTCAGTAGGACTGTTCACGTTCAAGTACCTTGTGGAATCGAGGCCTAAATATTTTGAAACCCTGAATCAGCAAAATGGTTGTGCTGAGGCCTAATCCTATCCAGCAAACTGCACAGCATGCTTAACTATAAGCCACTCTTCAGCCCTATCAATGTTAATCTTAAGTGCTTTACTGATTTGGAGGTGTATAATTGTCAAGAGGGCTGACTGGGCAGACACCGCTGCTACCTCACACAGCAAATCGAGCCTGGAAAGCGCACGGGGAGGTGCAGCCGATGCCCCCCGTCCGGTGGCTGAACCGGTCTGCTCAGCCAGGGACTGTGCCCACAGAAAGTCGTGCAGCTGTCGGTGTCCCTTTCAGCAGAAAACTTCTAGAATAGGCTGAAATTGCTGCAGGTACACCGCTGAGGTGATCCCAAGGCAACAGGAGAGTTTCTTGTCCTAGGTCCCAGCCTCCTCGCCGTCCGCACTCTGCTGGGATTGCATCAGAGGTCTCACTCCCCAGCCCGCACGCCTGCTTTCATAATAATAAATTATAACTTGGCACTTTTGTAGCACTCTCCAGTTCAAAGCTGTGCTGAAACATTATCTAATTAATTCTCACAATAGCCCTGGAAGGCAAGAAACGGAGGTAGAGAGCTAATGTACTTGCCCAATGACAAACAATGAGTCAGTGGGAGAGTGGGAGTAACACTCAAGGGCCCTTGATGTTTAGATCTGAGACGGCATCCTTCTTTTCATAAAAGCATTTCAGTCATTTGAAAAACAGCACCCGTATATTTAATTACAATTACATCCAACTACTCCAAATTAATAGATTAAAAAGGGAGAGAAAATGTTAGCCTAATTAGCATCCAAAAAAATCACATGCTTTGCACATCAGTAAAATGTTAACCCAACCAATTAAAAAGTACAAATACGTGGTAGGAGCACAATTAGCAACCCCCTGTTTTTAAAGGCTCTGGGTTACGCGGGACAGACGTCCCCATGTCGCTGGGTGCGTGGGCATGGCCCCGGCCCCACTGGCAGGGCACGGGGTCTGTCCCCACCAAGGGGATGAGGGGCTCGCGTGGCACTGCCACCCAGCATGGCCAGGCTGCTGCCACCACTACACCAACAGCACAAGGGCCCAGGGGGACTGGGGTCTCTTGTAGCCTGGCAGGAAAACCCAAGGATGGCGTGGGGGCAGCTGCTCTGCAGAGGTGCAGCTCCGTGGTTCAGCAAAACAGGCAGAGTCGCAATAATACTTGTACAAAAAAATAAGTGCAAAGCTCGAAGGGGGCAACGGGGGGGGTTGGTCCAAATAAAGTATCTTAAAATGTCACCGGCACTGTAAAAATACAAGAGCAGATATCAAATCAAGAAGCAGCAATAAAAAGGTAGGAATTTATTCAGAGACGCTATCAATACAGGAGGTAATGGGCAATTAGAAACAGTATCTCATAAACTTACATCAACAGTAGAAATATTTGTATCAAATATATTGCTGGAGTGAGGGATTAGAAGAGGGATGTTCAGAGATTTAATTGAATCCTTAATATAATTCTGTAGGCCCATCAATCAGCTGGAAGAAGTTCTCTAACAATACAGTTTTATTAAAATGTTCAGTAGTTATAGACTGAAAAGACCAACCAAAGATAATTAACCCTGGGAAGAATTCTGTGCAGTGCTGAGTAACCAACTGAAATAGGGAGGGGGAAAAAAAGGGGGAAAGACAGTCGCATTAAAATGCAATTAATGGAAAATATTACTAGGAAAATAAAATGAAGCAGGGTCAAGAGGCATTGTGACACAAGCAAGTATTCAAAGGAGAATACTGATTGTGTGCATAGAGATTTTACCATGGTGGAAGAATTGTTTAAGGAGAGGAGAAACATAGGTTTGGAAAACATTTGTATATGCAGAAAAAAAAAAGAAAACAGTTCACTAATAATGTGGATTGTCTATTGATGCAAGATAAAACATGTTTTCTAAGAAGCAGTTCATACTAAAATAATGATGTGCTGCTTTCTTTTTCTGACCAACAATTATTTAATCAGAAACTTGTATTAGAAAAGAAGTCTCTCTGCAGGACAGAGTATATGATTATGAAAATTTGCTGTGCGGTAGCAAATTCAGCAGCTAGTGAATCTTCAGCTCTTGGGCTTGTATTTTGTATCCTTATTTTCCCAGTGAATTTTTTTCAGAAGTTGTAATAAGTTTGTTCTGTTGTTCTGGCCATGCTGTAACAATTTCCAGCTTCTGGAAGCTTTCCAGAGAAGTTGGTGAACAGTGGATCACTGTGCGTTGCTGTTTTATAGACCAAATGGCTCTCAATTATTGAACACTAGCGTGATGGGAAAAGCACCAATAAAACTTTTATTATAAATCTTCGCCTTCCTCCAGAATTTAGGGTCAAATAAATAGAGCCATGCACAATTAGCATACTGTTTTTAGCATCAGCAGTTATGAAAACTGTGGCATATACATAGATTTTTCTTGAGCAGCTCATTTTTCTGTCCTTCACTAACCTTTTTCTTATGCAGTAATGGATTATATTTTATGTAAAGCACTTTGTAGCAGGCCAGGTCTCAGTTTTCTGTCTTCCCCTTCCCTACCCTAGGATCTGTATCTCAGTCGGAAAACTTCTGTGCTCTCCACAAAGGGAGAATTTTCCTCCTTGTTCTCACCGTGTTTTCTCTCTCTCACCCCAGGGTTAGAGGGGAGCTGCCCTGGGGCTGTTCCTCCACCAGCCCGAAAGCAGAGGTCCTGTTTGCATCCAGCCCAGTCCCGCTTTGCTTCCTCCCGCGTCTCAGCATCGGCCTCAGCCAGGCGACCCGCAGCCCGTGCCTGAAGAGAGGTGGCCATGGAGCCGGGGGCTGCGCCAAAGCCATTGCTGCCGGGCAGGTGACAGCACTGCCACCTTCCATGACCCTGCAGGTGGGTCTCCCCCAAAAGACATCGTTAGCTGTACTTGTGCTGAACAGCTGGCTGGGTGGCATTTCACAAGTGTTTAATTTTTCCCTTAAAACTCAAAACCCAAGGCTCATGGTCACTTACCCCCAGCCAATGGAGCATGGCAGGCCACAAGGACGGAGGAGGCTGGGGCCTGGCTGTGGCAGCTCTGGGCTGCCCACCGTGACCATCAGCTTCCCAGGGCTTAGGGGAGAGCTGGTCCCCAGCCCCCTAGAGCCCACAGTGCTCACCCCACACCCCTGACAGTCCCCGATTCCTGGTAGTCTCCTTCCTAGGGGTGCACGGAGAGCCTTTCAGCACGTGTGCTTGCATGCCAGGCTGCAGCAGCCCCCCGATGGAGCATGTCTCGATTGCCTGCTCAGTGCAGGCTACAGACAAAAGCCCGTGTTAAACAATCCCCTAGGAAATTAGCAGTAATTAGCAGGGTGCTGTAATCCTGCAAGCTACTGCCATTTATCCCCACTAATGTCATCTCTGCGCTACAGGAACTCTTCTAATTTCTGAGATTAAAACTATTACCGGCCACAAATAAAATGTAATGGATAGTCTTCCAGAAATGGAAAAAGTACTGTAGAATATTATTACTAGGTAGTGCAAAAACAAATATCAAAGGCTAAAAAGAACCCCGTATTTAGCAATCTAGTTTATATTAATAGATGCAATAAAAGTCCCATGACTTACAATTTTGCCTCTAAGGGGAATGTTCTCACTGGAGAAAATACGAAAAAAAGACGAAAGCAAATATTAAAGGCAGAGCCTTCACTTGGGCTGTCTGCATCAGTTGTTAGTATTGGCAAAATTTATGTTTTCCTTCTAAAATGATTGTTTATGCTTCAACCTTGTTTTTTCCCAAATATCCTGAGCTACTGTTGGAATCAATACATTCAGAGCAAAACAAACCAACACCCAGAAAATCCTGTTTGTGCAACATTTAGTGGGAAATTTTAAACTCTGGAAATGTAGGTGCAGGGTTCCTGTTCCGACTTCCAGTTTCTCCTTTGTATCAAAGCTCCAGGGGCAGCTCCTCCCTGGAAGGCAGCAAGCGCCAAAGGGCCGACCTGCACGGGACCCGCTGGCAGCGGGCACAGCACTGCCTGGGCACGGGCAGCGCTGCCCTGAACGGCCCAAATATGCATCTGTGGTGGTCACAGCCTGTGAAAGATGTCTCTGGAGCTTTCAGGCAAACCAGCACCTGCTCACGTGTACTTCCATGATCGAGACCGACTCCCCAGGCTTGATGGTGACAGGTGAATCACCACCACCAGCAGGAGACCTGCTGAGATTCACCTGCACATCTCTGCTACCCCACACAAGTAACCCTACTTTTGTCTAGACAAAGAGACCTTCTGCCTACCAGAACTACAGCGCCAGCTTTCTCCCCCGTCAGTGTCAGGTACTGAAAGGTGACCAGGCAGATGGATCGAATGAAATTCCGTATTTTGGATGCTGCTACAGAGAGGAAGAGAGGCTCTCCTACGGTGCTGCTCGTGTATTCCTGCTGCTGGCCACTACAGCCTTTGTCTCAAACTGTAAAGCCATGATATAATAGTAAATATGTGCATCTACACACCATTTACTAAAAAAACATTCATTTTCATTTAACTGATGTGGATACTTGCGACTGGGAGAGCGGCAACTGGACGGTGAGATCTCCAGAAACGTGAACGCTGCCGTTGTTGGACTGTGACCTGCAATAAGATGTATTTGTTCTTCACTTTTGTAAGTGGCATTTGTCCTGCAGACTAGCTTGTGTAAGGACTGGAACCATCAGTATTGTACCAGCAGTATCCTGAGCTCAGTAAAAGGTGCATGGCAACACAGACTGGCTGCTGAAATTAAGAAAAACCCTTTGTTTACTGCCACTACTTCAAAAGCTCACAGCCCTAGTGACTCAAGCACTGACAAACAAACCTGTTATGCTCTGCTGAAGCCAAGTGCTTTTCACCAGTTGAGAGCTCTGCTGACTGACCCCAGGTGAGGACTGGTTCCTGTGGGGATTAGCTTTCAGAATAATGCGGATTTAACAAGCAGACTGAGCCATCTCTGTAGCAATGGAGCTTCCTTGGGTGCCAAGATAGCATAAAATACATCTTCGTATTGCCTTGAAAGTCAGGTAAAAGTGAACCTTGAGCAATAAAATTATTTATTACCCTCAAGCAGAAGACCACAGTCCAGAGCAATGAGTGTGTATTGATGTTGCTTACAAAACTTTGTTTTGGCAACAAAGCCAAGTATTTATATATAATGGTCCATCACTATGGACCATATGTAATGGCCCATCACCTATGATATACAGGAAGTGCATGCAATATACAGGAGATGTACACTTCATTTACATCACCTACAACGGGTTGGTTATTGGTGTGACTGATACACGCTGGGAGCAGTGGTGTTCCTGATTCTTGATGGGGTGAAATAAATTAAAGGTCCAGAGTT
The DNA here is from genome assembly GCF_009769625.2 of Cygnus olor. Taxonomy (NCBI): domain Eukaryota; kingdom Metazoa; phylum Chordata; class Aves; order Anseriformes; family Anatidae; genus Cygnus; species Cygnus olor. The sequence goes on from NC_049175.1 coordinate 9,577,224, forward strand.
GACACGTGTTGGAGAAGAGGCTGTGCATAACCTATTAGACTTGTCCTTTCCCCAGGTCTGAGGAGGTCTCCTAACGTCCCAGAGAGGTGGGGTTTCCTTACTTTTACTGAGGATGTGCTGGCTGCTGTGTTACTCCTGTTCCACCCACTCTGGGACAGCCTGCCAAGTGATGACCTGTCACACTATGAAGACGAGGAGGTGGATCAGACAAAAGAAACTGAGAGGAAAAGAAGCAAAAAGCCGGGGATAATTAATGGCTGACATTCCAAAAACACTTCTATAGGGTACAATAACACTGCCAAATACACGTTATCCAAGAGTTTTAACACAATTTATTTTATGCTTAAATAATCAACTAGATCATCCAGTGTTTGTTGTTTTCATACATATGTAATTAGAGCTATTATCAATGAATGCTGTTTCCATATGAATATAATCAACAAATCAAAGTATTTCACCAAAACCCAAATAAAAATGCCCTTTAAAACACAGCAGCCTTAACAACCTAATATTACACTGCTAGGATGATTACAGATGATTGGCTTACTGAAAGATTCTACATCTTATAGCCAGTACACAATACAGTAATAATTTTACAGCGTGCTGCCAGTCTATTAGCTAGTAATTTCTCTTCAGTTCATTTAAAAATATCCCAAACTTGTGCCCATCAGAGCACCAACCCACTTCTAAAGCTGCAAGCATTACCCCCATTATAAAGCGAGAACAGATAGCACCCCCCTCCCCATAATGCAACTACTGTATATGTTATGGTTTTTAGGTCATTTCATTGAAAAATTGGCAACAGCAACAAATATTAGATGAAGGGCTTTGTGTTTACAGATAAAATCTTATTTTTCATGTTGCAGTATAGTGTTTGCAAAACTGGAAAAGATTTAATCAAAATAAGGTGAAACACATGCATCAAAATATTAGTACTCTGAAGAAAAATTTTCACAGAACTACAGAATTCCTCATTTTGGGAATCATTTAAATTTGCAGCAGATTTTAAAGATTTTTTTAAAATCAAGCTAGCGTTTTTGCATATACAAACATTATAATTGCTAATATACAAGAATCTGTGAAGATACACCCAGAATATCCCTGTAGGTGTAGCCACTTGAGACACCTAGCCTGCTCAATGCATTCGCAGTATTCTGTTTGTGATTGAAAAGGCAGTGCCTTATCAACATTTATTCTATTTGTTAGAATTTATACAGTGTTATTTATTTACAGCAAAACTATTGATGTTTAAAAAAGAAACAAACAGTGTTTTATACCCTGACAGTTTGGGTCCAAGAAAAATAAGGCGAGCTGTTGTGGATTTTAGTAATTTTAGTGTCTTTCCATGGTTTAACCATTTCGTCTTCATACATCCCCTCTGGCCACAGGAATTTATTTATTTTGTGATGACATCAAACTGCTTGAAATAAGCTGTTAACAGCATGGCATCTTGTATATACACTGCATTGTTAACTGTGCACTCTCCAATCCTGTGAATGAAAGTGAATTTCCATGCTCTGTAAATTGGCTCATGCTAAATTAATTTTTTTTGTTTTGTTTTGTTTTTGTTTTTGCATAAAAACCATGCGGTTAATGTGTGGAAGCAGCAAACACACGCACACTTTTATAGGTGAATGTTTAATTCCTGTTGATTTTTCTTCCAGAATACTGGCAGTAAAAGCACACAGTCCTACGGAAAGAAAAGAGAGCACAAAGTCATTTCAGAATATCTCAGAATCAATTTCATGCCTTTCCCTGACTAAACAAAATAGTTCTAATTGGCATTATGGGATTCTGTAATGGGATAAATCATACTGTTTCTAGGTATGTAATGAAATTAGTTGAGCTCCCAGCATGAAGGGAAAATGCATCCACAGACATCCACGTTGCTCATGAACTGATTTACAAATATGTTTGCTAGACACTGCGTTTCATCACCCCAGACAAAGTAACAGCTCTTCGGAAAGGATTACAAGAAATCTGTACTCTGTAATGGGAGAAATAGCATTCATTATCTCCAGGAGCCGCTTCTTTCTCAACCCACTTTCGTTTTTTGTCTCCAACCATCCACAGTGGTCTAAAACCTGCGCTCCTTGGACATCCACCTCTCTCAGCTGCTTGGGGAATGGGACCAAAAGAGCCAGGAATGTGGAAGCAAGCCTTTATGAAGGACAGTTCATGAAGGACAGAGCAAGGAAGGGCTGCCTAATCCATCTTCCACCTGGCTCCATGAGTGGCACAGAGGAGACAGAGGGTCCAACCCCTGTTCTCCTGCCCATCCCAAAATGATCATGCAGCCAGCACGTAACGACAAGTTTGTTAAATCCATCGCGTGACAGTGACGTCTTTCAGTACGGACGCACGAAGCAGAAACAAAACACTGGTGAATGGGAGCTGCAAGACCTGCGAGCTCCCCAGCACCTGGGTGCTGGGAAGGCTGTTTGTGAGTGTGGCTTGTGCAGTGCCTGCGGGATTCAGGCTGGCATGGACATGCCTGTTTACTAATCAGGTCACAGGTCCACGCGCATTCCCTGGGAGTGCTTGCGCTCTCCTATGCTGAAACAATGTGTCCTTGCCCACATCTACGCTGACATAGATCTATTCCGCAGCTGAAAGCTGTCTGTTCACAATGCAGCAGCAGCCAGGCCAGCTCGCACAGTACTGGGCGGAAACCTGTCCCGTAGCCCTGCAGAGCTTCATGCAAAAAAAAATCGTGGCTTTTCCTTTCAACCCATATTTTGCAATGGGTTTTTTTGCAATGGTCACAAAGCAATTTTTACAGCAAAATCTAGCAAAAAATGTTCACCCCCCCCCCAAACATTTAAAGGAAAAGCAACACCTCTGTTCCCCATATATATATATATATATATATATAAATATATTTATTTCTTGTCTTTTGGGACCAAGAAACCAACTGGTTTTCTATCAGAATCCTTGGTCTCTGAGAACATAACCTCTTCTATATTCAGATGGAATGTCTTCAACAGACACTTCAGACACTTGACTGAGCTAACAATTATTTAATACACCTTTGCTCATGACCTCTTATCAAAGCTTGGACCACAAAGACTCGTCTTACATGACAAAGTTCTCCCTGAGCAAGGGCTCATCTAAGGAAGGCTCTGACTTTCTGAGGGGCTCTACAAGGGCAAAATTGCCTCCTAGAAAGCACAAAAGAAATGCATCAGCAGCCATGGGAGCACATCTGCTTCTGAGGAAGTCAGACTCTGGCTTTCTCAAGGTCAGAATGTGTTTCATACATTAGGCAAAGACTGCTTTATTAATGACATTTTATTTTAAAATATCTGCCCTCCCTTATTCCAAATATGTGCTGCATCACACTTGTAGGCTGGCAGGCTCTTCATCTGCACCACTTAAGGAGTTCAATGCCCATCCTGCCTTCAGTGCCTTCAAATTCACACATTTCCACTGGTTTCCCCCTGCAGATCCACAGTGGCTCTGGGTGCACAGAGGTAACTGCCCAACAGATCTCATCTTAGCTTTAAGCATGTAGATAGCATTCAGATAGAAAGGAAAACTCCAAATTTCAAAAGAGAAGCATGGGAGCTAACTTGGGACACAATTTCATACAAGCAATGCTGTCCCTTTGGCTTGCTTTCCTCTAGTATCCCCAAGCTCCATGAAGGAGGAAGGCCTGCCCTTTCAAAACATTAAATATTTTATGAGTATATTCAGCAGCAAACCATGTGAAGTGGTATTATTCTATTAGCACATGTGGGAGGGCTCTCAATAAAAGCAGGAATTCAGTGGTTGTGCTCGACTGACCCAGCAGGTGCTATGAGTGGCTAAAAGCACACTGAAAGCAAGCCAGTCACTTTACGGTGCTTGCTCTGGAGGGCTTGATCCCATAAAGCTCTCTGCAAGATCCCACACATCGAGTCCCTGTGGTCTCATTATTCACATGCTCAGAAAACTGGTACGGCCAGGTGGCTTTAGGGGGCCATATTACAGCACTTGGAAGGGACTAAGGACACCCTGTTCTTTACTTCCACATCACTATTTGTTATGTTTTACAGGCCCTGTTTATTCTGTTCTTTAACCCTACAAATAATCCCTATACCAGATATATAGGAAAATGATAAAACAAACTCCCATTTCCCCAAATCCTCCTCTGGCCGTTTCCTAAAAGCCACCAAAGCTAAGAGAAATTCTGAGTGGAAAAAAGACACAAGGTAAATACACTGTGTGATTACAGCTATAGACAAAGCAGCCTCTTGCTTCACATGCTCTGGCACACCGTTACAGAGCAAGTGCAAGCCACATTGCACCTGATTGTGAGGTAAGACTTCACTGCGAGAGTGACAGAGCACTGAAACAGGTTGTCCAGAGAGGCTGTGGAGTCTCCTTCTCTGGAGATATTCAAAATCCACCTGGACGTGATCCTGGACAACCTACTCTGCATTTCCCTGCTTGGACCAGATGATCTCTAGAGGTCCCTGCCAACCTATGCTGTTCTGTGAGTCTGTGTCGGCCGGTGGCATTTGGATTTACTTTGGGGAGCCCTTATACTGTCAGCTGCTCTTTTCTTACAATCACTGAAGTTGGATCAATAAATTTTACAAGAAACATTTGGTAAGGATTATTTGTTGGCAAATATTTAGACACTTACTGGCTCTTACAAGGACACTCACTTGCATAACTGCCCGCAGATCACATGTCCAACTGTGGAAGAAGTCTTTCACTCTCAGTACATTTACTGGTATGCAGCTCTTTCACTAGTCATGTCTAAGTCCACTTTTAGGAGTAGAAAACGCTGTGGATTACAAACTCTATGTTTTGTGAAACTCCCCAAATCTTACACATGGCTCAGTTTTGCTTTGCTTTATGTTCCAACAGATAAAGCTCAGCTTCTATGCATGAACTCGAGGTCATTTTCTTCATACAGGACCGAGGACCACCTATTCAGCTTTGCAGCTTGAAAGCGATGCCAAGGTAGCAGAAAGCAAGCCACTGCACTGCTCAGGTACTAGCCCCTTCTCTATACGCAGTGCTGTGCTAGCAAAAGCTTTACAAGGGAAGAAAATTGATCAAACTGACCGTTCAGTGGTTGGCTTTCAACTTTCATGAGTAACTTTTCTTCTCCACATGTCTGACTTCTTTCTTTGTCTTAACCTTGTAAGCTTCACCCTGCTTTAAAGGAAAACATACGCATTAACACAGCCTGTGGAGAATGCTTGTAATTATAAACCTGCTTCCAAAACAGGCTCCACATTTTGCTGTAACAGGATAAGTAAAAAGCAGTTAAATCACATTAACACTTCATTTCAAAGATACACACAATCTATCTATCCACTCCGCTGAGCTGCACAAGCACAGGCCTGAAATATCATCTTCAGGTAGAAAATACAGGTCTACAATTTGGGAAAGAGCATCTGGGCTGGAGCACGCAGCCTTCGGAAGAGCCCCTGCCATCAACTACAGCTGGATTCATCACCACCTTCAAGGAAAATCACTTTCCAACCAGACCCCTGGGCCAGCCAGGGTCAGTGGACATTTTTAAGAGCATAGGCCATGTCTGCTGTTGTGATGTTTCACAAAGTCTGTGCTTTAAAGTGAGCAGGTTAGTAATGGAGTAAAGGGAAGAGGAAGAAAGCAGCAAAAAACCATCACCAAAGCAGAGCAGAAGTAAAACCATTAACAGTGACAAGCAGTGCAGGTTTTGGTGTCTCTAAAACAGCAAACCCCCAAATGAAGTTCATCTGTACTCATTAAAAATAGCTCAATAATCATCTAAAAATAAACACTCCAGTAATCACAAGCCTCATTCACATCACAGAATGCATCTGTTTATGTGTGGTTATCGGCAGAATTTACCCCTTGGCTGATCTGCATTGATGTATTTGTAACTATTTGTAGTTTTTCAGTAATCTAATCTGGTGCAGCAAAATTCTCCTTTGCTGGGCAGAATTTCTATTTTCCCTGATAAAGGGCTAAGAAAGAAGGGATTGAAATATGTTTAATTCTTTTCTATTTCTGTGCTCCCTACCGCATTTTTCTCTTCACCAGCAGAAAAAAAGAGTATTTTTCATGTTTGCTTCTTTCCAAGTCCTCAATTCTGTTTTCACTCGGACAAAAACCCATTAACCCCACTGTCAGTTTTACTGGAGACAAGAGCCCTGGCCATGCACTAGGAGCAGGGCATGAATTTCCTTGCAGCAGTTTGTCTCCAGATGTCCTGCCTGTTCCCTCCGAGGCCTCCAGGCCGCCTGCGTGCCAGGGACCACAGCGTACTTGGGATGGAGAGCAGCTCAAGGCACAGCCCAACCTCACCCACAGGGCACCCTGGAAGAGGGATGGGGTGTTCCTGCAGCCTCGCAGCCCTCCTTTCCTTTTGCAGGCACTGAAACAGGGCACAGAAGGACAAAACCCCATCTTGATGTGTGTTAGTATATGATACCGTTATGTAGATATGTTCACATCACCCTGAATCCTGCAAAGCCCCAGTCTCCAGCAAGGGGTTATTGCACACGTGAGTGAGAGGCTGGTAGGGACTGAGCTGGGGTTTACTCCTTTGGGCTGGTGAAAAAGCAACATAGCATACCTGTGGGTGTCAGGTACAAATTCTGCAAGGGCTTAACCTTACTCACAGACACTGATGAAACAGAACAGGCCCCAAACCTACATTTTAAATCTGCTGCCTGTTTTACATGAGCAGACCATAATGCTTTCATGGGGAAGGCGTTTTGCACACCGCAGAGCTCTGTGAGGCCTCCTTGAGAGATCCCTTTCCAGGAAACGCCACGAAGGTAAATCCCTGCCCCTTCGCCCCAATGCACGACTTGTCAAGAACTGCAAGCACTGCACTTTGCCAAGGCTTCTTGTTAAATGCAAACCTCCAGCCCTTTAGCAGCGCTTTCTAGCAGTCAACACAACCCTCTGCATTTACTGTTATTTCCTGGCAGTCCCCGTTCCATTACCATTTCACCAACTTTCCTCTCATGTGGGATAACAACACGTCTTACTACCTTCCGGGTGATCTGTAGGAAGCAATACATGACAAGTATCGATTTTTTTTCCTAGATTCTAAGGGGAGAAAGTATGTTAAAAGAAGTTACTTGAATGCAAAGACTCAGAGCAGCGATATAAGCCATGATTACTTTTCTTGTGATGATGTTGCCTTCTTCGTCGGTAAACTGCTCCTCTGTTACAGATTCACCAGGAATGTTTTTTGCTTCCTCACCCTAAAGAACGTGTTATAAGATTAGCAACATAACCTACAATCTGCCAAACCCACACATATTTCCACACCAATCCAAGCAACAAGCACATGCTAGCTTCAACTTTATGTAACAGATTGGTTTATGTCACACAAATAACGTGAAAGCCTTTCTGATTTAGCATGCCAATACCTGCGTATTTATTCCACAAAGTGTGTCCTTAAAACATGTAGTGAGCTTCTGGCACATTTGTCAGCTAATTCATGACATGATGCTCTCTGGACAACAAATAATCTTTCTGTTAGCCTGAGTCCTATGAGATGGAGGCACAAACTCGTGATGATAACATCTCTGAACAGCATCCATTAGCAGGAGACTTTTCGCAGCTTCTCAATACCCAGTACACACAGAAACATGTTCTAACACCAAATAAGGTGGGGAAAAATTGGGATTTTAAAGACGGCTCTGCCTATAGCTTGCTGAATGCAAGATCTTAAATGCACACAGAAGACAAAACTACTCAGCATTTGCAAAATTGGAAAAAGTAAAAGGTATCTTACGTGAAACCTTCTCTGGCACAGCATCATCTGCCAGCCTGCCGAGGAGTCTCAGCAGCCTGGTGCACGACTTACTGAAATCGCACTCCATCCACCAGTTCTCGCAGTACCCACTATTTATGGGACCAGTGTAATAAATCTCTAAGCAGTGTCCTAACTGCTGTGCTAGGACCAAATACTACAACAAGAATTGTTGCTAAAATTATAAATAAAGTCTAAGGCTAGCTGGTAGCCATGAACTTCTGTTCTAGAAGAACATTGACAACTTTACCTCACAAAGTCATGTTTCCAAATGTGGGTGCTGAAGTAAAGCACCACATTTGATGCTCCAGAAATATCCATCATCTGTGCTTATTTTGTATAAATAAAACAAATCTAACGTAGCATTTTGTTTCTGAAAACAGAAACCTGAGAAAGAAAATTGCAATCTATGCAATAATATCCAGTTCATACATGTTGGTTTCCATGCTTCCCAACAAACATTGGCTGCACTAAAATCAGTATTCTCCGACCCATAAGCACAGCCCATAAGGAAGGAAGCATTATTGACTGTGTTCATGAGATCATGGACAAATCTAGGCTCTGCCTCATCTGAAGGACAAAACCATGTTCAAAAGTCAAGACTGCAGATGACTTGCCTTTTCCCTCTGCTGAGAGCAGAGCTATAGCACTTGGAGATTAGATGGTCAGGGAACTCCCCTGTTTTTTCCCCAGAAATTTTACCTTAAAAAAAAAAAAAAAAAAAAAAACCTTAAAACTTTTCCTCTCCCCTTATCCTCAACCCACCATGGAAAAAACAGCAACTAGAAGAAGGAAGTGGAAAAATTGTTATATAAAACTTGTAAATATCAATATTACCAGCAAAATAATATTTGAAATTACATTATTAAAACTACATGTCAAAACGTCATAATGCTTTCAAGTACTAAGAAGCACCATACTTACTGTGGTCTACACACTACACAGTTATCTACATAAGCTCCCGGCACTGCTTTACAATGAACAGATATAGTGATGCCGTGTTTATTTTTTGTAACTATTTTCTCTCTAAACACAGCTTTTTTAATGTGTACATTATAACATTAGACTTGTATGTTATTTCAGAGTGCTAAAAGAAATAAACCTTCCTTTCTGTTCACAAGCAATTTTCTATAGTCAAGGTTTTTTCCCTGCTTTAGAGACATTACATCAGGCAAAAGCTACACTGAAGAGCCTGCTGCAGCTCTGCTGCCAACTGCGTCTCCAGTGAGTATCTGTCATTACTCAAAAGTGCAGAATTTCTGCTTATTTCATACTGAAAGCTGTGTTGAAATTACCACTTGATAATAAGTAATTAATCCATTTCAGACATGTTTCTTTTTCCCCTTGCTTTCATGGGGTATATAGAAACTGTAAAACTCGCCAAACTTTCATGCTTCAGGGAGCATCACGGAGAGACAGCAGTCTCCACAGCCAGGGGCACGTCACTGCCCAGGGCCACTTGGGTGAGGCCTCCCTGTCCGAGCCATGCTGGGACTGCGGGCACCGGGCCGAGGTCCCCAAGCCCAGGCAGGGTAGCACCCTCGCAAGCAGCACAGCAGAACAAATTGCTGCCGAAGCTTTGGGACAGCCCAGGCTGGGCCCACTGGACAATTCGTGCCCCAAAAGGACTCTTCCAAGGGGTTCCTGGAAGGAGAAACTAAACACCTACCTAAGGACCAATTTCACTCTGTACCCAGGATGAGGGAAGGAAGACTTGGGCCTGTCAGTGAGCAGGGCCCTAGCGGGAGCCAGCTCCTTCCTTTCTCATGAGCAAGATAGCAGAAATGAAAATGGCACAGGGCCTGCTGCTGCAGGCAGGGGCACCTATGACTGGGTACAGGTTTTGAGAACTGAAACCTGTAGGGCCTCCTAGCTGCAGTGGAACGAGGGGAAAACAGTGATTTTGGAGACAGTTTTATCAGCAGTGCAGCAGACAGGGAGCTGGCTGCACTGCTTCTTCCCTGGCCTCCCACCCATGGGCTCAGAGTCCCCAGCAGCTCCCAAGCAGTGAGGGCTTGGACAGGAGTGAGCCCTGTCCCAGATGTTCCTCTCCCTCAGTGCACAGCGGTACTGAGAGCTTCCCTCGTGCAAGTAAGGCCTCCAAACCCACTAGGATAAAAACCAGAAACAGAACACCACGGCTGGTACAGCATGGTTGCCAGACTACCTGGTACAACAGTACTGTTCGCACGTCCTGGCCCCTACTGCCACAGCAAGCAAGGTTGCTCCTTAAAACAAGTTAGTGAGAATTAGCGTGTTCAGTTTTAAAATGGAAAATGCATTGATACACTGCAAGATAAATGCAGTTTTAAAGGTATTGTGAATCTTGGTTTTTAATTAGCTATATGCTCCTTTAAGCACGGTCTAAGGATAAATGCTGTAAACACTCAGCAGCCAGTATGCATGAAATCCAGCTTTCACAATTTTCTTTCTTGTGGGTAGTTAAACAAATTGCAGGAGGGCTCACAATTGGCAGGAGGCAGATCTGATTTACTGACGTTTCTAATCCTCTGCAGCTATAAAGACGGATGTTTGCTAGAAAAAAAAAACAACTGCCTTACCCACTGGCAGTTCTACTTGTCAGACCTCAGAACAGCTTTGGGTTAGAATGGCACATTAGATGACCTTGTCAACAAAAGCTTTTTTAAACACAAAGCTGGTGCATCTGCGTCACAGCTGAAGAATAAAATTATTTCTGCAGCATCATACTTATGCGGGCTTCATTTCACCCTTGACCAGTCTAAATCACTGTCACAATACCAAGCACTTTAAAAATTCAGGGAGGAAACTTAACACAGTGATTACTGGAAGCTCAGTTATATCCCTGGGACTAAACCGTACAAAAGCTGCACTCTGCATGCCTCAGCCCCAGAACATGCCAGGAAGCTTTGCAAAGCAGAGTGCTTTAATGTCACCCAGTTCGCTGGAGTGTAGTCCTGCCAAAACCAGCTGGTATCCCCGCTGCTGCTCTCCAGGGCAGGAGAACTAAAGAGCAGCTTCTTCAAAGTCTTCTGCCAACTCCACTGATTTTCTTAACAGTTATTTGCAGATGATGGGTGTTCCCAGGGACCTCCAGATAAATGCAGGAGTTATACAGTTGGTGCTGCAGTACTGTGCCAAAGTTCACTGCAGATTTGTCAGACCTCTGGTTCTCTTTCATGTTTGTTTTGTTACTAGAGGGATAATAGTCCCTTTTATTCCTCCTATATAGCTAGTGTTGTTGTAACAGCGGAGTATAAAAGGTGCGGCTGGATGTCTGTTACCCAGAATTTAAAAAGGAATTTAAAAGCAGACGGAAATAAGCAAGATGGAAAGATCCTAAATATTTAATTTCTCCAAAGACTGGGGACAGTACTGCAACTGGAACAGGAGCTGTACAGAGCGATGAGACCTCTTCCTTTTCTGGTCTAAGCCACCAGCAAGACATAATCCTTTCAGTCTCGAGATCACATTCTTGTAATGCATAACCAGCAGCTGCACCTCTGTCTCCTTGGGATCTCAAGCTGCTGTGGCAGTAGAAACAAACATCTTTCATTAAGGTCATTTTCATTAGCGAGTTTTGCCTACTCAGAGAGACCTTGTTAATCACATGCCACGACTGTCTGCCTGAGCCTGTGCTGAGTTTGTACTTGCTTGTTTGCAGATGTATTGCTAAAGCTGTTGGGGGGGAACAACAGGCAAGCCAAGGAGACCCAAAAGGACATGGTGCCGCATACAGCAGCACAACAAGCCCAACAGTGGGAGATGGGTCATTGTTCTGATGCTTGATACAGGAGGACCATGTGCAAACAGACCTGCTAGCAGCACTCTGCAGCCTGAGTTTCACTTCCCAGGTGTGTTACTGCACTGTGGCTTGCAGCTCCCACCCTGCTGGTCTCTCCCCGGGTGTGGTGGCATTTGGGAGCAGAGCAATGCTGCAGCTGTCTGAGCTGGCAGGACTGCAGCAGGGAGGCTGCGCCCAGCTGAGCACATGGATGGGAACACTTCCATGTGCTGCATGTGGGGCACAGGCCCCTAACTGGTCTCACCTACAGGATGGCCACATTTTCACTCTCCGTAAGTAAGTCTCCTCTGAGTAATAACATGAGAGCTGCTGATATTGCTCGTTACTAACTGCTGCTCAGGATCCCTCTGTGCCATTCCTCCAGTGCAGGCTGAACCGACCCTCCACAATCAGTAATGGGGAGCTTCATGGGTAAAATGCATGGGAAGATACAAATCTATAATAAAAATCAGCAAGAAACAACAGAAGTACAATATACAAAGTAATATCGGATTTGAGTAATTCCTGCTTGGAAGTCTCTTTTGTTTTCCATTACAAAATTCTACCATAAACCTTTTGGCAAGAATCTTACCGGACAATTTTTGCCAAAAATTTGTACCCATGAAAGATTTAACAATCTTTGAAAAGGCATGAAAAATCAGACACTGATTTCTGTCATGAGTGAATAAAAGGAGCTTTGGATCAGGCTCTGAATGTGTGCATTGTGGCAGCACTCATTTTTCCCTTGTGTGCTAATTGCTCACATTCCTGCACTACCATAAAAACCCGTTGCTTTTGCAATGCTCCATCCCATCAATCCGCCAGGCGAACAGAAGAGGGAAAGGAAGCAAAACCAAAACCATCTGCATTACCTTGAGGTTAGAATATGATCCTGTTACATGTGGAAATGGGCATCAGCCCTTGCTTGTCTGGTTTTATGGTCTCAGCCCTCTGAAGTGCTAAATCTCATGGGAATGTGCTCGAGAGCACTTGACAGGACCCTGCTCTTGGACTGCTGGGAAAATACCTCCGGGAACAGAAGAGCCTTTCCACGTATTTGGGCCAGGACAGAGGGCTGAGGTAGCAGTTAAACGGAAATAATAGTGTTAGCAACAATTCAGAATAGCATTGAAATGAAAAACAAGTTAGGAAAGAAGAACAAAGGCAATGAAGCAATTCAGTCTTGACAGAAACTGTGGAGGCACATTGCAAATTCTTTTTTTCCACGGGACTCAATTTATCCTCCAGATTTAGGTGTTACAAAACTTCATCCCTGCAGGCTATGTAAGTACCTCTGTTGCTTTTAATGCAGCACGGAGGCAGTAATGAATATTAACTGCAGTACAACACTGACCCACGTGCAGCTCTGCCCGGTGGAGGCTCCAGGTGCACCATCCTCCATGTCCCTTTGCTGCTGTTGGCACAAGCCAGCAGAGCAGGCTCACGGCACAGGCACAGCACTGCCATCGAGTTCTGAAGCCTGTGTCCAGGCTTTGCAGATGTTCAAAATATTCTTTATTCCAGAGAAGACAAGCTCAACCCAGATTTCCAGGGCTGGCTCCATAACGTATAAGACAGTATAGGATATGTGCTCCCAAGGCCCAGGCATGACTCCCAGAAAGCAGCTGGGCATTTCACCACTGCTGGGAGTCGCAGGCTTGCTGCGTGGGGGAGAAGCCAGGAAGAAAACATCCCTGCACAGCCTCCAGTGCATCCATCCCATAGCAGCAATATGTTTAGTGGGGAGCATCAGGAAACATAGGAGTAGGGGGACAGCCCGATTCTCCTCTCACTACCACGCTGCACAACTGATGCTGGCTGAGCTGTGACATTTGGAGTGGGGTGCAGGGGCTGAGGGGTCAGGTGCAGCAGCTGCTCGAAGGGTGCTCAGCGCCAGCAAGCAAATACAGGAGCCTGCTGGGGGCTCCCGACCACTTCTTGTGGTCCCATGGCAGGAACATGGGGGTCATGTCCTCCCTGCAGGCTGCGAGCTTTGCTCCACATTCCTGTGTGCTGCACCCTGAGACCTCCTGCCCGAGGAGCTGGTCCTCACCCAGTGCGTGCCTTCTCTGTGACTTCAGTTCATCCAACCACTGCAGCTCCCAGGAATTTGCAAAAATTCATCAAGGTCCAGATCCCTTCCAACTTCAAAGCTTGATCCCTCTATTTCATGCCATCAATTCATGAGCTATACATGATCAACATACACCTACGGAAATGGTTGCTCCCTTATCAAACTCTTTCTCTAAAAGGCCTGGTGACTGCTGCTTTTAAAATTTTTCATGCTCCATTTTAACCCCGTCTTAAGTTGCGGGGAGGGAGAACAAAACAAGCAGCAGAACAAGCAGCAGCTACAAATCATCAGAAAATGACAGAAGTATCACAGGTACCTTCAAATCTGCCCTGGTGCAGCACAGCCACGTCCCGAACAGTGCAGGTCTGGCCGCCCCCCAGCACGCACGTCGTCCCCGAGGGCCTGGCTCCCTCTGCACGAGCTGCAGACTGCACCACTCTACACAATTGCTCTACCGTTGCTGTGTACATGCAACCCCAAATGACACCACCACATTTAAAAACAATGTTCTATGCACTTCTCTAAACCCAGTGGATATACTTAGAAAGAAAATGAAGACTGTCTTTTTCACCCTCTTTTGTACTCTGACACTTCCTGATGCCCAACCAGTGGACACTGAAACAGTTCAGACAAATTGGATGGCAAATCCCAAAAACAAGGTGACTATGCACTGCCTTTACCATTTTCAGCCCACTGATGCTTTATGTCTTACCAGCAATGCTCTTACAGTGTTCAAGGGTCTGCGATCACCCTCAGGCCACCTGCCCACATCTGAAAACAGAAACATTCCTAGTTCTTGTCATGTCTTATCTGCAGAGGAAATTACTGATGAATGGTTATACCCTTGACCTGCCCAGGTGCTTTCATTTAAGGCAGCAGGTTCTTCCTGTAAAAACGAGGTCTTGGATAAAACATTTACTTCTCTTGAGCTCATTTTTGCAATTATTGCCTAGTTCAGAATGGGAACACAACTAGCACACTGAAGAAATACAGGGTGAAGGCGGTCAGAAATGTCATTCTGCATTTTGTAAGTGTCTGTGTCTTGGAGAGATCAACAGCTGTGCATAGCAGCCTATCTGCCATCTACATTATACAAAAGGTGCAGTGCATGTGTATGTACCCTTCTCCACTAAACACACAAATAACAGCAACATAGGTAAGTGTCACTAATCATCACTGAAGTAACAATTATATCCTAGGCAAACTCAGCTATTGCTGTAATAGCACTACAGTGGCTGTTTGTCCTTTTCATGGCTTTACTACGTGATTTTCTAATAAGAATCTAATAAATCCTTTAAGTTACTGAGAATTAACATCATTTCTGATGAAGAATTATTTTCTTATGCTATATGCTCAAGGCAAACACTACCATACTATGCGACCGTACAAGAAACTACATGAGGGCAAATGCAATTATTTCTGTTTCTACCATTGTTATTAGCATATAAAGTATGTTGTGCTAGGGCATCTGTAAATAAATACACTAAATAAAGCCTACTGAAGGAGATGCAGGGCCTCTTATTAACTGCAGTAGGTTTCGAATCAGGATCACCTGCTGCTTTGGAGAGGCTTTCCAGAACACACCAGGGCCTCTGGATGACAACGTTCAGCCAGAGTACATGGCCCAGACTCTCCTATATCCCACTCCTGCACATTCCTGCTTTTTTTTTTTTTTTAACTTGTAGTTTAGATTTTTTTTAGAAAAGAAAAAAAGGAAAAAAATGTGTCAGCCATATCTGTCTGTAATTCGTTTTGCTCTGCATCAGATAAACACGCTGCATCTAGCTGCAGTCTTTAAGATGGCATGCAAAACAGTGAAGAACACAACATGCCATGCAGCACAGTAGTTTTCCAGCAGAAGACAACCATAAACCTCTGGGTTAAGCAAGGAAAGGCCACGTAGCATTTGGTTATAAAAACAAGCTGGCATGGAAAGCTAGTACCAGAGGGACTCCATTATGCCAGAACTGACATTCTCACACGGCAGTCCAAACCCACATCCATGCCAACGTCACCTCAAGACGCGAATCACAAAATACCTTCAAAATCAACCGCCGTCGATAAACTCTTGTAGTAATCCTCTGCTCCTCACCTGAGCTTGAATCACTCTGAATCTCACTGTCACTGTCACTACATTCCTAATAAATGCAGTTTTAGTACATTTGAACAGCACATTTGCAAGACACAACGTGCTACCAGAACTATAAGAAGAAAACAGAGGTTATCATGGACAACATTTTTCCTGTCTGTATTATATACATAACTCGCAGTCTTGCTCCTAAAGTATATGATGGGAGGCCTCTGTTCTTTGATATGCTGTAGAGCTTGACAAGTATACCAGGTATTGAATATTGCAGCAGCTTTTAAGCCTAAGAAAATGGTATTTGGAATGCATTTGACCTCCTACCTTTTTTTATCTTAGTAGTTAAAAACATTGTATGCAGAAAAATCTGTCATAACTGCTTGCTGTTTCCTCCTCAAAAATTAACAATTCAGACTAATTACATGGATTCACAAGGTATGGAAGTGAATTCCCTTACAAAGAAAGGCAACGGTCACACAAAGATTCAGTGGCCCACCTACCAAAGACTAAAAATTAGCATTTTGAAGACCTTCTCCATGCAAGTGGTTTTCCTACTCAGTATTTAACTATTTTTAAATGGTACTAGCTGATCTGTGAAGCACAATCATCTGTGTTTTTTAAGAAGGGAACTGGCAGAGCTCAGCTCAGGCCAGGTCAGAAGCCTGGTGCTGGGGACATGCAGCAGCTGCACGCAGGTGTCCGCTCCATCCTGGGGCCCTCCGACAGCCCTGATGCTTTCCCCTGCAAAACCCACAGAGCTCTTGGGCTCTGGGGCTGAGCAGCTGTGTGTGCACATGGCTGGCAGAGAGGGCTTTGATGGACTAGGCTCAAACAACTGTTTTCTGAACAGAGAAATTGGATAACTTTCTCTATAATAACTCAACAGCATCCCAAAAGTGACTCTAAAAACATGTGCAGTCGATATTGCTAACTGCATCTCTGTTTCTTTTTTTTGAATCTGTCCCAAGACATCCCAAACCAGAAGCACTTCTCAGAAATGATGTGTCAAGTAAGAGTAGGCATAGGTGGGCGGTGGAGAAAAAGGGCTATGTAACAAAAAGCAGTTGAGGCAGGATGACTGTACTCATCTGCAAAGTCTCCTGCTGTCCTCTGACACTAGCCAAATATATCAATACAAAAAAAAAAAAAAAAGAACAAAAAAACCCACACCCAACGCTATCCTGAACAAGTAACAGGAAGCAGAAGATTCCCAAGAGGGCACAAAGGTTTTTGGAGGAAGAGCGGTTAGTAAACAGCTTCAAGTGTTTTAGCCCTGCTGAAACTCTGACACTGGGAGTCACCGTGACCACAGGACATCACCTCGTTGGGGTAACAGAATAACTGCGCTGCATTCCTCTCATTTCCAAAGGTCACTTGAATGTGATGCTTGATCACTGATAGAGCATTACATGGTCTACACTGTCACTGCACTGCTTTTTTAAATTTTGGGGCAGTTAAGTGACATGGGATTAAGCCAACAATTCATTTCATCCTCCTCACCAGGCAGCAGCCCAGTACCTATGGACCAAGTTTATCTTCTGGTGCAGAACTGTGTGCCAAACACTGATGCAGACCCCTCCAGGCAGGTGAATGCTTACTACTTCTTAGGTGTTTCCCACATGGTCACAGAAAAAACTGCTAATTTTAGGAAGTCATTTTCTTTTGTTCCCCACTTCTTTCCACAGAAATGAATCTGCTTCTTTCAAACCTTTACCCCTTTATGGCTCATTTCTGAACAATGCCTTCCAGAGACACTACAATTGAAACTCTTTTTTCATGACAGCACACGAAGTATCTCACTATGAATTGGACTCAGAGTAATTAAACTACAGACTTCAAGAAGATTAAGTGAGAGACCCAGGTTTAGAAATCACGTTGTTTTCTGATACCAGTTGATTCAAAGACCATGTCCATAAAAAAGACTTGTTACTTGGAAGATAAGATTATCACCCTTTACCAAGAAAGCAAAAGTAGTGCAAAAAGCACACACATGAAATGCACACACTTATTCTTACCAATCCAGATCCAAAAGTGAAGACAAAACAGAAGTGGATGACAACTTATCTTCTCACTGATGGGAATCCAGAGGGGGGAGTGCACCACTGCTGCACACCCCTCAGCACGTGTTACAGTGCGCTTCTATGCTTATCCCTGTGTTTAAACTGAGCATAACATCATCAACCCAAGGTCTGCCCCAAAGCCAAATAAAGGAACTCTGATGTCTGCATTTAGCTGCCTTTGCAGCAGACTCTTACTTTTTTTTTTTTTTTTTTAAAAGTATTCAGTAATTAGTGATCATTAGGAAAGATCTTTGCTGCTTTAAGTATGTCACGAATTAACAACAAGATAATAACAATCATACACTGCATAACTGGTGAGACTGATTATGGTACTATCTAATAAAAGAATTCTTGATTGTATAATCGAAAGAATAGTTTAAAATGAAGTAATTTAAACTTGAATGATTTATTGCAGACCACCACAGCTGACATTTTTATTGTGCTACAATAAAAAAAAAGCCACATCATGTAGAAGCAAATACATCTACTAAAATGCATCACTTCCAGAAGTTATAGTCTCCTCCTGTACTACACCCAAGAAAAGACAGTATCAGTAGAGAGAGAAATGTAGAAGAAACTCAGTAATTCCCTTTTTCACAGTCACTGAGCCTAGGGATTGCCCACCAGCCCCAATCCCTACACTGGGCTATAAGCAATTCCTTGCATCAATTTTACTGTTAAGCTTCTGGGAAATAAATATATGCCATTGAGAAACCTATTAAAATTTTCGTTGTCTGAAACCAATTTAAAAATGAGATACTATAGGTAAGGATGTGCAAGCCAGGCAAGGTAGAACCAAAGGAGAGCCCCTCAACAGTATTTTAAGAACAAACCACCACCTGGAAAGGTGCTTTATACATTTGCGCATCTTTTGATTCCTCTTTGCTGGATGCACCTTGGAGTTGGAATGAATGAAGCCAGGGAACAAAATATATGGAAGAGATTAGATTTTACTCAAGATTTATTTTCCTGCACATTAACAGAGTAAAAAAAAAAAAAAAAAGAAAGAAAAGGAAAAATGCAGGGGTGTTAGGGACAACGAAGAAGATAGAGTACCTCTCTTTGCTCACCTCAATGTCACAAACAGAGATGAAAACAGTGGCATCACCTTTATGGAAGCAGCTCGAGGACAGCCGAGCGGTTTGGCACTGTCTGCACAGGTAGTACTTAGGCAGGAGGGGGGCCTGCTCCCCAGCGACACAGGACAGCAGTCACAACCTGCTCTAACCTCTTCCAAGGCTCAGGGCCCCCTTAAGAACAAGATTATGCAGCCCTGCTTGGCTCCTCTGACTGCCCCGACTACACTTTGTTCTATTTACACCGCAGAACATAAATTTCCACTAATTTCCAATTTTCTTAATTTAGTAATAAATAGAAAATGCATAAAGATAGATTAAATAAACCAAACCACACCTGGCACAATGTTACAAGTCCTATAAAAATTATGTTAAGCAATAGGGACTCCTCAAGCAGTTAATAATTACAGGACATACTGTACCTTCTGTTCAGACGTTACTGCTCCCTCCTCCTCTTGGATGCTTGCTCTTGGCTTGCCATCTTCTGAAGAACTCCAGCTCATCTTCTTCACACTGACAGGCACAGATGTTTTGTTGCCTTCTGTTGTTGGCTTGCTAGTCTCTTCCAAAGATTTCTGATATGCGGTTGATGATAACCTTTGCTCATCAGTACCAGCTGAAAGTTGGGGCTTTGTTTTCAGGGCTTCTTTGTCACTGTGTTTTCCCACATCGTTTAAAGATTCTTGGACATAGGATTTAGTTTTCATCTCAGCTGTGGATTCAGAGAGGCTTCCATTTGTTTCTGGCTTCCCTCCTTCTCCTTTGACATATGAGGTAACAGAATCCCTACATTGGTCCAAGCTACAGGGGAAAAAAAAATAGACAGCCGTTCAGTGTTTAAATCACACAACAGAAGGCAGAAGCACTGAACCCCTTTACTGAGCCTTCACTCAGCGCACACATTTCAGACAAAGTAAAATTTTTAATTCAGCGTGCAAGCGTCAATCTATTTAATAGCCTTGTCTTTGCATCACGGTATCTTTTCAGAAGCAATGAGAACATGGTGAACACTGGAATCAAGACCAAATGCTATGTGTTAATTCCCTTCCACTTAAGGGAAAAAAAGAAAAAAATAAAAAGAGAAAGAAAAATACACAAAACCTACCATTTCCCTTGTATAATCACATGAGATAAATCCCCAAGGCAATAATTCTTTAACCTGCTCTCTACCCAAGGAGGTGAACAAAGTATCTGTTACTCTGCAGTTACTAATAATTTTGGTTATTTTCCCCTCCAATTGCAGTACCTGTACTCCAAATAACTCATGCATCTTACAAAATATTAGTACTCAAGAATAATTCCTCAGTACAGTTTCAATAATATACAGAGCCAACGGCAAGAAACATTACTACGAGATAGAAAGCTCTGGCCAAAACTTTGTCTCAGATTACCTATGGACAGGTTTAACCTGCACCTCTGATGCACAGGTTTCTGTTTTATTTTGCTTACATTTCAAATAAACAGTTGGACTGTACACATGAAAATACTACAGCTATTTGCTGGCAAAACTGTTATAGAAGATAGCAAATTGAATTCATCTAGCTAGAAATTGACAGGTCATCTTCTAAGGAAGGCCTTTTACTTCTAGAAGAGATATTTTATTAATTGAACAGAGTATAGAAGGCAGAATAACAAGCATTGCTTAACATAACAACAGGAATCACAACACTAGTAGATCAAGTGCTTTATGGCCTTGATAGAAAAATCAGCTTGCTGAAATCAACGGCCATGTTCCCACTTGATTCAGTAAGAGTACCTCATGCTACCTGGAACCCTTAAACATTCTGAGTCAAAGATGCAAAGGATCTGCTGACAGAGAGAAAATCACTCTGCAGTCAGTCATTCTCTGCTGATTTACACCTCATGCAGAGCTGGCTTCTTCCATTAGTAATCATGGAAGCCAAGTTCAGAATAAAAGCAGGAGACCTTCACCCAGTGGGTACCAGTATGGCCAAACATGCCAGTACATACTGTAAATGCTGAAAACTTATGTAGGTCCAAGGGGAGGCTGCAAAGGCTCATGCAAGAGAAATACGTTGAGGATAAATATGTAGAAAGCATTCACCATCTTAGCAGGTCATTATGCTGAAAGCAAATTGACCTTGGGAAAGTAGAGGAGGGAAAAATGGAATTTTCTTCCCCAAGCATCCTCTTCAGTCACTGTTGGGAGGCAGTATATGGGACGAGATGGATTTGATGTTGTCATTCTTACCTTCCTATGACTTGCAACTCATCTCTTAAAACGTCAAGTAAATTAGCATGACATAACACACTTAAGTAAGTGTTATAAAAACAGTGACAATTTAAAAATTGGGTTATGGAAAAGTAATGACTATCTGAGGGAAGGCAGAGATATGCCATGAAAAGGGTGACTGCTAAAAAGGTACTCTAGAAATAAGAGTAATGCAGTATTAGTTTCAACTGATATACATTTCATAGCCCCACATTCCAATTCCATCTATGCCTGCTTAGATTCCTTCAAAATGGAAACACACAATTACAAAGAACGTGAAAAGCAATATTATCTAGAAAATGTAATAAAAACTAATCTTATATTACGCATGAAACCTGCTATATATACATGTTTAAAGTTAAATGCGTTTCAGGCCTGAGTTAAGCACCGCTTTTTCTTCTAAATACATATGCGTATATGTATATAAACACATACACACAGGGAACTACAGAACCACAGCCTGAGCACTGCTTCTGAAGGTGAAAGCAGCGCAGTTAGGCTCGCTTACACGCACACCTTTGTAAGCAGATTCTCACCTATCATCCAGACGATCTAGCAGGCTACCACCTATTCTGCGTCCCGACGTTGGTGGCTCAGTGACACTTGACGAGTCGGTTTGCCAACCTGTAATTGAAGACATTTCGCGTTCTGCTTGCTGAACACCTTTAAGAATTGACCATACTTTCTCTTCCGTCATCTCCTCAGACTCAGCTCCTTCTTCCAGATGAATGTCCTCAAACAGAGATTTAAACTTTTCTTCCGTCATCTCCTCATCACTACCAGACTTTTCTCTCTCAGGCTGTTCAGTCCTTATTCCTGTTTTGCTAGTCTCTTCACTCTGCTTTTGTTTAGCATCCTTTGGTATCCCGCCATAACTACCAAGATACCGCGGATAATCTTTAAGGTCCACTTCCTCCAACTGGCTCTGGCCTACAGAAATATCTTTGGGTGTTCCTTCTCTAGGCACTGAGAAATCGAGTTTGCTGTCGTCCAGAGAAGTATCTTCTTCAGTCACCACTGGCGGTGTTGCTGCTGTACCATCTACATGTCCCTGGGAGGTCACTACCACGTCACTCAGTCTACTGGGAGTTCTAAGGGGTGACTCTAGGCTAGAGGTGTCGCTAAAGAAATCGTCCTGATGGAAAGGGGTGGGCGGCACGAAGCGCAACCCAGTGGGAGTTTCCAGTTCCACTTGAATGGAGGGATAACCTAAGGAAGACAGCACATTTGGACTAACTGGGATGAAGCATGGAGCAACGAACCAGCAAATGTCAAATGATTCATGAATTACATAAAGTATGAAAACTGTGAAGATGCAGATTAAGAACAAATGCAGTTCTGATAGATTCATTTACTTTGTTCTAATTAGATGAACAAAAATGAGCATTGCCAAAATAGCTAGTACAGCAAAGCCAGTACTTTTGAGTATTTTGTAAATAGTCTGTAAAGATTTCAGCAATTGTTTTTTGCAGCCATTTGAACATTTTCAAGCTATAGCAGATTGCCTTACAAGCATGCATGGAATTAAATGTGGACAGGGGTGGCTGTCCGTTTATATCCAATCCAGTATCTTGCAGCCAAATTGTGTATATCTTTCTTTCCCAGTTTTTACTTCCTTGAATTTGGAAGTTTAATAAATAAACTTTAAAGACAGAAGCAGATCAAAACACAGGACAGCCACTTTTTTGCAAGTAGGTATTATTTTTAAAACAGGTCCACATTTTTAACATATTTATATCAAAAAGTACACAATACTAGCAATACAATGCTACTAATCTATATCTCCATTTAACCACAGAGCCACAAGAATGGAATAGTTAAAGAACAAGGAACAGAAATGGATCTCAATAAGGATAATAAAGAATAGTAGATCTAAATATGCAGCAGGATAAAAAACTAAAAAGGGAATTTAACAAAGGGATAAGAACACAAAAACACAGGGAGAGCTATATGAATATTTCAGGTACAGTAAAGCTATACAGGTGAGAGGACTGTGGTGAGTAAGGAGATCTTGGTGATCTTGGAGACTGAGGTGATCTTGGCGACATGGGTACAATCAGATACACTGATCAAATAAAGAGAGAAAAGAAAAGGAAATCGATGAAAACACAGGAAAATACAAAAGGATTAAACTGAATATAAATATAAAATGACAACAAAATCTGAAATTTTCTCCAGCAAATTATAGGTTGGGTAACCTACAAAAGGAAAAAAAAAATACATTGTGTGGGGTTAACTGGACATTGTACTGCCTGCAAAGGGAGGTGCATTTACAGGGTTGGGTTTTCTTTTTTTTCTTTTCCCTTTTTTTTTATTTCCTGAATCAGCTGAGAGAAAGGTAAAGGTGGTCTGGTCTTGGTGAGGAAAGGAAGCTTGAGGAAGGTTCAGAGAAGAGGAGAGACAGAAAGCAACTGCAGAAAAGCGTATTTTTTCATAAAAATACTGATGCTACTACTGAAAGGCGCAAGTAACATTTCAAGAGCAACTTTCTTAAAATGTCAACAGAAATTTTTTTCTGTAATGCAATGATTCAATGACCAGTAATGCTGCTCAGTAATGGAGGTACACTGAGCTTATATGTTCTGACTACAAAATAATCCTACTAAAATACAGAGAGACTAATACATATTTGAACCAATTACAAAAAGCAAAGGAAATAGAACTCAAAGAGAAAAGTCTTACTTAACAAGCTATTTATAATAAACTTGTCAAAAATGAAAGTAAAGGATGCAGCAACCCAGTGCCTGTTAACTAACATTTAAAAGACAAAACAACAACATTTAGCATCTTCAACATGATAATAAATACTAAGTATACCTACGGCAATTCTGTTTTATAAGCAGAACTCCATTTATCCTTTTAAGACCTGGCTCAAAATTAACCTGCACCATTCTGTGCTCAGTGGGTACAGCTTCCATGTGAAGATCACTGAACAGTTCTATTCATTAGTAGGCTGAAAAAGATATTCTCTCATGCAATAATAAAACATTTTCTTATTTTTCTACTGCCGCTGTACATTTGGACAATAGTGGTCCAAAAGCACAAAAATTTTGTGAAAATCTCAAAATAACTGATGTTTATTTGTCTCAGGCTGGGTAGTAAACTGCACATTAACGTATCTCACGCAACTGCTACACACTTGATTTATTTTTTCCATTTTTTTTTCTTCGGAGAATTCTGTTACTTACCTAGACAGAAATCCAAAGAAAATATATATACATGTGTGCGCATGCATGTGTGTCTATTTCCAGCAAGCTTGGAAAGCATGCAATACCAAGCACATTAAAAATATACATGGGCAAGCATCAAAACACAACTACCACAGGAGAAAAAAAATCAGGTTTTGTCAACTGACACTGAGGCTGGTAGGAACGAGCTCACTGAGGCGTGCATTTGTGGGATCCTGAGCTTATTCTCTGAGATGTTAATGTGCAACCTAAATACCATACCACGAGGAAAAACCCTTGACATGAAAACCAGTTATTCTTTAGAATTTACTTTTTCGTTTTTTTTTTTTTTTTTTAAACCATCTAGTTCATACAACATTATTGCATTATTGCCACTGAACTAAATATGACCATGGAATTCAATTACCATCAATGGGATCATGAAAAACGTTATTTTCATCTGCAAAACTTCTGGTGCCTGAAATATTTCCATAATCAAATATTGGTCCTTCCAATAGGGTCACAATATCTATTCGATTAATTTTTGTCAATACAGAAGTTAAGGCATCAGCTGAAAAACAAATAAGACATGTCAGGAAAAAAAGTTCAGCATTGCAGAACTGTGTAATTGTCTTTCTCAGTTACATTCACATTTTGCAAATTATAAGTTGCTTGCATACATATCTGTCCCAATGCCTTTGGTTCTAGCAAACTCCATTTGTCTAAGCAGACATTCTGCTGCCTACTAACTCAAGATATACACCTACTAAGATTCTCCCCTCCCCAAGTATAATCCTATTATAACACGAGAACCACAAAGAATAAGGTCAGGGAGTTCTTAAATAATATATTTACTTACTACTAAAACAAAATATCCTTTTACTGGAACATAAAGGGAATGTAAAGATCCTTGTTACCATTCTATTTTGAGGAACAGAACAGGTAGCTGTGTAGGTAATAATGCATGTAAGGGTATTCATGCAGTACATCCTGAAATCTCATTTACAATAATCCTGTGTTACAAGAACACAGTAGTACTGGAAACGACTTTTATGGTGCAAAAGATCCAAGTTGACTCAAATACCGTGTAGGGTTTTGTGGATTAGACAACTGTAACAAACACTACTGACCTAATGCAAAAATCAACCCTCTATTTCAATTTGAGCAGTTCAAGCACAGGTAAGAATAGCAGAATTTGCCCAGAAATGTGGCCTCAAAGAGATCCATTGTCCCAGTCACACCCGCCACTCCTCACAGAAGGGTATATAGTCTTGTTACAACCTGCAGTACTGTGAGACTACCTAAATTTTCCAGGCAGCCTATTTCCATGTTTCACATTCCTTGCTATTGGCAAGTTTTCCCTAATACTTCCTTTGCTGGAATTTAAGTTTCTTACTTGTCCCATCAATTATGGATGTGGAGAACAGATTATTTCTTTCTGCATATGTACTGAATAAATATGACACATCTCTGGCTTCTGGTAAAAATGTAACTAAAACTTTTTTTTTCCATTAGTGGTTTGTGAAAGAAGTTCATTTTGTTTTCTTCAATTTAACCTACTTAGAACAGGCAACATTTGGAATGGGCTATAATTTACAAACAACAGAAGTAACTGCTTGAACTTACTTGTAGCATTTTTCCCGTCTCTGGTAACCCATTTTTTTAATAACATGAAGCTTTGAGCAATAAGAGAATTTGGATTTTCTACTCGGATTTGATTTATTTCATCCACAGAAAAATTCAGTTCTCTTGCCAGTTCTATAAAGCAAAAAGAAAAAAAAAATGGAAAAAAAAAGGAAAAAAAGAAAGAAAACAACAACAAAAACACCAAACAAAGCACATATCTCTCAATTATCCTGTCAGGCTTAGAAATATTAACTTTCTTAGATCACACAGACATCAACAAAACTACCTGACATAAATGGGTATCTTAACAGATAATAATGAACATGGCATTATACACTTACACTTTAATTTCCTAAGACAGGCACAATTCTGAATTTTCAATCAGATCTCTTCGAGCTATTATTGTATTTACACCCAGTAAGACACTTAACCAGAGCAAAGTAAAGCTCCGTGGAGACCTCGTCACTGCTCACTGATAATGTGCTTGTTCTGGTGACCATCATTCGTGAGCTTGCTGTGCAGCTCAGGCACCAGCACTGTGTTCACCTATGCCCATGGAGAGTTGGCTGCTGCACCCATAAGCCCATGAAGGGCCAGCTCTGCATGTCAGTGTGTGGAGGGTACAGTGGGTGTATGACGAGGCAACCCCACATGGCACCAAGCTGCTGGGACCCCTAAAAAGCTCCAGCACTTTGGGGGATTCTCTGTCCCGAGACACAGACAGCCCTGACCCTGAGCAGATAAGATTCTCTCAACTATTTGAGTGTAACATCTTGGGAAATGACTCATTTTAACTGTTTGCTCTATCAGTTTCTGTTTGATTTATTGTGAGCCCGTAAGACAGTTCTTCACAGCTATTTCGTATTGGGCATCTTTGCCAAGTGATCTGCTGAATATTTTGGGAGGCCGAGTTCACTGCAAATTCAGGAGAAGGGAGGCCTTCTCCTGATGGGGGCCTTGCTGCAGCTTTTAGTAAAAAGACTACCTGAGAATGTAACAGCTGATTTCAATATAAAAGCAGAAAATCTTACCTGTCCAGCTAAGTCCCAGGTGATCGGCTACAATTGCCATCCTTATATCTGTCCGTTCACATGGACTCTGTGGACCTGTGATTTACAATTTCTCGATTAAAAGGGTTTTGCACAGAAAACCATAATACCGGACAATAGTTTATTATAAATAATAGCTTTAATTCAACTAAGTTGCCGGTAATTATATTGTTTACTAGAATGGTTGTGTGTCCTAATAACCTACAAAGCACATTTTTTCACCTGTGTAAAGCCAAATGTCAAACTACATGATGTCGTGTAATGAAACCAAACATGCTGACAATCTAGCCGTTAGACTGTACACAAGTTGTTCATTTACTGGTGGAAACCACCAAGACCAGATTAACATCTATTTTCTCTACTTTGACAGAACAAATTTGCTGTCACAAAAGAAAACTTTCAATTTCTGAGTTACAACAATGTCTTTGGCATGCTTCACTAGCTTTCTACAGTACAGGATTTGTTTAAAGGAAGAAAGAAGAGTATAAGACAGCACGTACAGATGACAATGACAGAATGAAAACTACGGTTAAGTCACTCCACAGGCAATCACAACAGTTCATGCACTAGGATCAACAAGTTGAAAGTTTTACAAACTAGGCTTGATCTCCACGAGGTGAGCCATGAGAGCTCCAGAAACCTGACTGCCTTCATTCTCACCAGTCCTCTTACTCCTCCTCCTCTCACTGTCGGCCTTTTCAATCTTTGATTTTATAGATGCTGCCTCTGTTCTCATATCTCTAGCAGACTTCGATGTAATGGAAGGCTGGTAAACTTGAGTAGCTTCTGATAATGATGTGTTCCTTGATGTACTGTCTTCTTCATCATCAGAGACCTCTGACTGCATCTTTTTCTCTTCATCAGATAGACGATCCACAAGCTTTAATGTCTCACCACTAATTCCCTTAAAATATTCAATAGAATGTTTACATACCTCCCTAAGCTGATTTTTTCTTACTTTAACTGTTGTCATTGTGACGGAGGTAGATCTTACCTTTACTGGTAATTTAGAAGGAAGCTGTTTTGTTTTTTCTTTCTCTACCTGCTCTTGTTTTGGCAGGGCTGCAGGTTTTCTAGCTAGATTGCTCCTATGTGTATTTTTTACAGGAATCCTAGACCTTGTTTCTAGACAGGGAGGAGAATTATCTTGTTTTGCTTTGTCAGGCTTAATAGCCCGTCTCACTTTACTCCCTGCATTGCTTTGGACATTATTTTGTGGCAAGACGTCTTTTACTGAGCTGGCCTTTACAGGAAGTTTTGATTTTCCTCTAGTCCCTACCAACTCTGTTGACTTTTGCTGCTCTCCATGTGCTTTTTGCTTATCTCTTACTCTGTGTCCTTGTGTTGTCCCTGTACCTTTTCCTGAAGTGCTTTTTGCTTGATTAGCTTTCTGCAGGGAACATTTCAGTTCTGAATGTTCTTTTAGCACTACATTACAGGTAATATCATCTGTAGGGACAGCAGATGAATCCAAATTGTTGTTGTTATTAAAATTATCTTTTGGAAACTCAGTGTTTTCTGTTTGCCTACAGCTTGTCTGGCTAGAAGCTGAACTCGCAATCACTTCTACGGTTTCATTTTCTAATCCCTGACCACTTGGCATCACAGCTTCTATCTTATCTGTCACTTCGCCAGGGCCATCTTTCTTCAGAGTCATGGTGGAAGCAGAAATTCCCATTTTAATTGGTGTGCGCAATTTGGGATCAACTTTAGAAGCGTTTACTGCTGCCGATGATTTTTCCAGTGAGTTACTACCAAGTGTTTGTTCCATGCAATCTCCACTGGCCTGGATGATGGGCTTATGTTCATCTGCTGTTGTTTCTACTGGTCTCTCTAGGTTTGTTTCTACAGTGTCGTCCCCTGCCTGTGGCTGTGTGATGGCAGTGACTGTACTTTTATCCCCTTCCCCCTTGTCCCCTGACTTCCCTTCAGAAGTATGCTCACCAATCTGAAAAAATTGGAGTCTTTCTTCAACAAAATCCCTCTTGCTCATGTCAATTGCACCACTGCGAGTCATCTCAAACATCTTCCCTTCATGAAATGGGAAGGGGTTGGGCTCGCTAGTTGGCGTACTTTCATCTGTTGGAGTTCTGGCTGGAGTTGTATCAGGTGTTGTTGCTTGAGATCTGTCTTCCACTGCCAGACCAAATGGCTTAGCCTCATCATCCCTTGATTTAGTCTCAAACACTTCGTCGTCACCTCGGTTATTGGACCACGGGTCAAAATCTAGACTCTTAGTGGCCACTGTTTTGAAAGGTGTTGCAAATTCTTCATCTACTTTGTAACTGAAATACGAATCGGGAAACACAGTCCTGTCAGGGTGTCTGCCTTCCAAAGTGAAAAACTGTGCCCCTGACTTCTGTTCGCTTTTATCTCCGGCCTTTTCAGAAGCTGGACCCTTCGAAGGCACCTTGTCTTCTTCAGGGCCTACCTTGCCTTCCTCCTCAATGACTTCAAGTTTACTCTGGCTAAAGCAGCGATCAGTCTGCTTTAGAATACCTTCTGTAGTCCATACGTCCTTTTTGGTTTCAACTGCTGGACCTGCAAGTTTAGAATCACTCTCAGTTAAACCATCATCTTCATCTTGCAAATCATAACCATCAAGAGAGTCAATCTCAGTCGCATCGGTATCATGGGAGAATTCTGCAGTGGTTGCTATGGAACACTCTGTGACAGACTGGTCATTATTATTCCCATTTTGCACTACATCATTCTGGGGTGAATCAAGCCCAACGTCAAACTCACTAGGTTTCCCAGAAGTGGGATGTCCTAACTCTTTCTGTTTCTCAACCTTTTCGGGGGCTCTGGGTTTTGAGGTTTCTTTCTGGTCATCTTCCAGTTCTTTCAGTTTGAATGTATATTTTTTAAGTGGAACGGGTTGATAGAGAGATTCGTCATCACTGGAGTCACTGACATCTGCTCCCGGTGGCACAGGAGAAGGTGGCTGCACTCTTATAACTGGTTCAGCCAGTTGGTATTTGTCGTGTTCATCTTGCAAGTTCACTTCTGTCATCTCCATTTCACTCTCAGTGGAATAGTGGGGCTTCTTTTCTGCCTCGCCTTGGTCTGCATCCAGTGGTGGAGGAGGAGGAAATTCAATGTAGGCAACTCTGTTACCCTTTGGTCTTTTGTTAGAGTCCTTTTTTATATGATTAGGTAGTGATTTGTCAGTTTGTGGTTCCTCAACTTCTGCCTGTTTTACAGAGGTTGATTTAGCCTCTGCTTCCTCCTCTGATTCCTCAGATACCTCAGGTATAGGACTGGGCTTGCCAGGGATATATGCTATTAGTGAGTCAGGTGTTTTAGATGTAAACTCGTAACTCACTTCCTCTGAACTTGGTGTTTCTGGTGTTAAAGGGCTTTTGCCAGAGCTGTCTATAAAGGACACTTGTTCTAGGGTGTCATCTTCTGGACTGCCTTGTGGAGAAGGAGGTTGTTTTTGCTGTCTAGCTGTGTAAAATGTCCCCCTTGTCTCTTGTACTGTCTTACTCTCCTGACTGACTATTTTTTTTATATTTCCTTGTTGCACCTCTTTCTCATATTGCTTTCCTACTTGAACAAAACTGACATAAACAGGTAAGGTCTTAATTTCTTTCACTCCCTCAGTACTTACTAATGGTGCAACTTTATTCAAGTAATCACTGGCACTGGGGTCAACTAAGTCACTCAAAGGAGATTCCTTTCCTGGACTAAATTCTAAAGAATCTGGTGATTTGCTAGGGGATAACTCAGTTTC
This sequence comes from Cygnus olor, assembly GCF_009769625.2. Classification (NCBI taxonomy): domain Eukaryota; kingdom Metazoa; phylum Chordata; class Aves; order Anseriformes; family Anatidae; genus Cygnus; species Cygnus olor. The sequence continues at coordinate 9,607,847 of NC_049175.1, forward strand.
CTCAACAGGAGGACTTAGACCTATTGAGCTCTGCTGCTTGGTAACTTTTCTGATTTCTGAATGCTTTATCTGATCATCTTCCACATAATCAATCTGTCTCTCAACTTTCTCCTTAATCACAGCTGATTGGGATACTTTAGCTGAAAGTTGATAAACTCCATCAAGCATGGCTCTCTTCTCCTCAACAATCCTGACTGGAATATGGGACACAGCAATTTCTTCTTTCCTTTTGGACATTTTATCAGCTACTTCACCATTATGGTCTCCCTCCCTGACAACAAATTCTCTGTATAAGACCTTTTTTGAGGGAGATTTTACAGTCAGTTCCTTCACTTCTTCCGAATGAATTCCATTTGCTGCCAATTTGTGCTCTGTCACAGTGATAAATTCACTTTCTTTGTCAGTTTTAGCTTCAACATGATCAACATGGTTTTCTTTCACTGTATCTGGAACAAGCACATGTGAAAGTTTTTCTTTTTGTGTTTTATGATTAGAAGTTCCAGGACTTTCCCATGTCCTATAGATTTTTTTGTCCCAGTGTCCCTTTGTTGAGTCTGAGCCATACACCAGGTCTTTTGTCTGCAGTTCTGAAAAGTATTCTGGCACGCTTTTACTCATTTCAGTTCTTTGCTTTTGTGTCTCCGAAGCACAAAAGTCTTCTATAGCTTTTCCTTTACCTGGAACAAAATCTTCCTGTATTTTCACCTCTTTCTGTAAAGCTGTACTCCCATCAACGAGCTCTACTTGTTTTGCATGTTTCTCTCTGGAATAAAACTGATACACTGGTAACTTACTTTCTTGCAATTTCTTTACTGGAATTTTGGACTGACTGTCCAGCTTTTTTTCTTCTTGAGTTAGATCCTTACTCCTTGGGCTTATACTTTGTTCAAACTTTAGCCTAATGGAACTGAGCTTTGATTGCTTCAGCTGAAATCCAGTCTGTGAAACCTCAGGTGCTCCAGTCTGCTGAGCACTCCCTTTGTGTTCCATAGTTTGTTTAGAGTCCTCTGCTGGTTGCACAAATATCCTTTTTTCAGGACTGCTGGGCAAACTGGACACTTTTCTTTCATCCACTTTGGGAAAACATTTCCCATCATGTGCGTATTGCTTCACCTTACTCCATTCGTCACCGGACGCTGGTAATTCAGAGAGCAGAACCTTCTCAGGGCTGCTGCTGGCAGAGCTCTGGCTAGAATGTATTTCTTTACCATTTCTTTTATGCTGCTTTTTCTCTGGAGACTGTAGCTCATCATTCAACTTCTCTGTTTTATCCCGAAAAAACTGTGATACTTCAGTCAGTTTTTCTTCTGCCTCCTTAACAGTCCTGTCCACCCTGTCTTCATATATCAACTTTTCTCTACCTCTGTCTAATCTGTCCTCAGTAAAGCGCATCCACATCGCATGTTTTGGACTACTAACATCTCCAGTATAGTGTAACACTGTCACTTTATCATAATGATCATCTTTAGACATTTTACCCACACCATTTTCAGAAACATCTTTATAGATTTTGGAGAGAATCTCTTTTTTGGGGGCAGTAGCTACTTTTTCTCTGCATCGTTTATCAGACCCCTGTAACTCTGCACTAAGGGGTAGAGCATGGTCAGTAACTGACTCCTCAGTATCAGAATGAGAAACATCTAGCTTTTCTGAAAGAAGCATTTTCTCAGCAAACCTGTAAGACTCCCCTCTTAGTTCTGACAACTCATCATCATGGTATTCTATTGAGTGCTGACTCAAAAGCTTCAGTGTTTTGTAAGAGTCATCAGACATGAGTTGAGCAGAACTAGGGCGACTGTCTTCTTCCTGGGACACAGGAGTGTTAACTCTAGAGGATTCCAGATAAGAAGGAAGTGACTCTTCGGCTGTGAGCTCCTCTTCTTCTTGCTGACCTTGTTCATCTGAACAAGGAAAAGCATCATGTTTTTCCAACTCTTTTAAGTTAATATCTCCCCGAGGTAAGTCTTTCTGATATACATACATTTCTTTTTCTGGATGCTTTTTTGTTTCTCTAATAATCACTTCAGTAGGTTCAGCCTGATTACCTTTTTCAATATGGACCTCTATTATTCGCTCCAGTTTGGGTTTCATTTTGCTGTCCTTCTCTGCATGTTGTGGTGAAGTTTCAGCAGACTTGCTAACATCGGATGTTACTGATGATTTATGTTCAAACAGACCTGCTAGTTCTTTGGAAGGGTCACGTCCAGACTGAAAGGCTTTCATTATGTCATGAACAGACATTGTTTCCTCAATTCTTTCAGATGTGCTTTCGGTGCATGGAGGTTTATGATAAACCATTCTAGTCGTCGTAGTGATATGAGTTTCTTCTTTTACTCGGACACCTTTGCTAAGGACACATTTGTGGTCATCTTCCTCACTGCTGCTGGCTTTCATTTGAAATGCTTTAACCTTCTCTTTAATAGACCCAGCAGGCTTTTGCTCCAGCTCCACAAACGTAGGTGCAGGTTTCGAGGCTGGTAGCTCCTCTGCTTTCTGCTCTGGAATTTCTTCAGATGACGGTTCGTAGCTGCGGATAACATGAACTACTTCAGTTCTTGTTTCTGTAATGACAGGAGGGATGGGTACATCATGGAAAAGGGGTTTTGGTCCTGTGCTTTCAGCACTTTGTGGGGCAGAAGGTGTCTTTTCACTCCTTGTTTCAAAGCCACTGTCAGATAAGGGACTTTTATCTTGATCATGTTGAGAAAAGTCATCCGGAGACTCTAAAATTGTATCTGTTCCAAAAAAGGAATCTGCAATTTTACATAACTCCTTTTCTGATGTTGAAGGCCTCATGGAGGCTGGAGGCATTTTAAGTTTATGTTCCTGCAAAGCAATAGCTGGTTTTAAAATGCGTTTTTGTCTCTCTTCACCTTCTTTTTTCCCCTCTTCAAACTTGTACTTTATGTTTGTTAATGAACTGCTACCAATATCATTTGCTAAGTAATCAATAACTTTTGACAAGTTATAATCCTTTTCCGACATGGTTTTAGTTTTAATTTGGACCTTCTCTGGAACAGATATAGGACTTGTCAAAGCTTGCTGTCTCGCTTCATCAATCTCCTCTGTACTGAACTCTACCCAGTCATCCTCAGATAGGTGTCCTTGATCACTTTTGGATACTTTAGCCGACCCTTTACTTTCTAAACACACATCTTTTTTCAGTATCTCACTAACTTTTACTAAGTCCTCTTTTACTTTCTCAACAATTTTAAAGGGCTCTTCATCATCAATTCTACCCTCTTTTGGTATCTCGGGTTGGAATGGTTTGTCCTCTGCGACATCTGTCTGCAATATTGCAGTCATTCTTATTAGATCCTCCTTCATTTCGGCAACATCTTTCAGTATCTCCTGACTGGAGGATAAAGAAGATGGTGTGGACAATTTGAGAGCAGAGGGTGTTAAGAACAAGGATGATTTTATTGGAGAAGAAGTTCGATTATAGGGAGGCTGTGTGCGTGCCTCTGTAGTCAATGTTTTAATAGGTGACAGTAACGCAGCAGCTGATTTTGTAAGCGGAGATGACTCTGGGAGCTTCTTTAATGCTGGTTCAGACAAAACATTGACTACAGAATATACTGGCACTGTTATTGTTGATGAAGTTACGGATGAGGTAGTTGCTGATATTGACCCAAGGGCTGTATACAAAGCACCTGCAGGAGGAGTTCTTATTGACTGGAAAGCTGATGGTGCTGAAGACACAAATGACCTGAGTGGAGAAAATGACATTGTTGAAGCAGTTGAAAACACTCTCTCAGCTGTGTCAGCAACTGCGCTAGCAGCACAACTTGCAGAATGTGCAGCTGCAGTGATCTTGTCTTGAAAAACAGCTGCAGCTTTGGATCCATTTATTAGGTTGGAAGAAGACGGGTATTTCAGAGGTGACACAGACCCATTAAGCAATGGTACATCTGTGTGCCCAGCTACATGTTTTGCTGGCGACGAGAGAGACGAGGCCGTCATGACCTTAGAGGATGAAACAGCATCAACTGCTGACTTAGCAGGTGACACCACTGACTTTAGAGGGGACGATAAAAGTGAGGATGCTGATGTGATGACCGATTTAAGAGGCAAACTTGAAGAGTACATGTTAATGTTGGATTTGGGGGATGCTGGAGGCGTCATGGTTATGGATGATCTCTCCAAGAGAGACCCTGCTGTAGTCACTGGAGATGTCCGAGAGGGGAATGTGGTAGTGGATGCCAGCCCTTTTAGGCTAGCAGCTTCTGTCACTGCGGGAGCTCTGACGAAAGAGCCTGAAGTAACCTGTATATTGTATGGAGGCTGTGATACCACAGTTTTTATTGGTGAAGAGATTGTCCGAAATGATCTAATCGGAGATGCTACATCACTAACAGATTTAACTGAAGATGTGGTAGAAGCTCCTAATGTGGATTTGATTGGAGAAGCAGAAGAAACAGACCATATTGATTTTAATGGGGAAGCTGTAGGAGTGTTAGAGGAAGAGCTTGATAAGGAAGTGAAGCCTGATTTGGTTTGCCCAGGCACTGTAATTGGAGCTGTTGTCCATGACTGATATGGCCGTGTTGAAAAGAATGGCTTGTATGAGTAAGTAGCAGGTAGGGATCTTGTTGCTCCTGCACTCCGTTCAACTGTTTCTTAAATTGTTAAATTAAAATCAAACATAAAATCAACAAAAATGATTGAAAAACAGAGAGACCAGAGAAGAAAATTGGTCAGTAAACGTTGTAATATTACAAAAAGCAAATACAATTGTTTGCATGAATTGAGATGGAGGAGGCAAAAGAAGATTAAAAAGGAAATAAACAATAGGAATGAACCATATACTGACAATTGGTCCAAAACAAAAAGCAACGTAAAATGAAAGACAGAAAGCACATTGCAACCAAGTCTGCAAAAAATGAAGAACAGAAAACACAAAGAAGGAATCCACAAGGTAAAAATAAAAACCACATCAAAAATTCTTCTCTTACTTCCTATTGACTTTCTGATGTCGTAATTCTAAAATATTTGTATCAGTTCTATTTTGCCTGTTTAGGTATGTCTTTGATTTGCACAACTATTAGAATTATCCTTTTAATTATTTCTGTTGTTGTTGTCATTCTATTCAGATATTGAACCTATACAAAATATAAACTTGTGTAAAAAGACATTATATATCTAAAATCTTTTTTTTTTTTTTAAACCAGTCAGAACTATTTCATGCAGAACCCAAAATTCCTTTAAGTGACAGGCAATTGATGTGCAAACTGTGAAGCAACTGGAATAAATTCAAATCTCTATCTCCCATGCACAATTCGGATATGCTTCACACTCACAAAGCCAATAAGAGCAAGAGCTTTTCTGAGTCAATATTTTAAAAAATAATAAAAATAAATGAAGAAAAGGAACTTTTGCATTTATTTATCATGCGATATTCCTTTTGGTTGGAAAAACTAAAGTAAAACTTTACATGAAATGATTTTAAGAAGCATATGTCATACATCAAATATGGAAAGTATGATATATGATAAATGTGAGCAAGCAAAGCAACTGAATCAGTTTTCATTCATGCACAATATATCATGTCAAAACAAGCACACATTAATACATTTTGTATGCTGTATAAAGCACAAATATGTAAACCTTAAAAAAATCATTTCACAAAAGGCCATTAAAAGAAGAGTACACTTTTTCTACAAGATGTAGTGTCTTGGTACCTTTTGAGGAGATTTCTTGCATCAGCTCAAAGACAGACCTGTTCAACTTTGCATTTCTCAAAAGGTAACATTAGAAAAGCAGTCAAAGAACAATATATTATGCAAAAACTTCCTGGCAAGGACAAACCTGTTAACTGTTATCATCCCCCAGAACACTCAGCTTATTCATAGGCATTTTGAACAGAATCATCATCAAACACATTTTGCATCACAGGAAATACTCATGCCAGAAGACAGTATTTCTGGGAATCCCATTACAGCATACATATCCTCTGATACAGCAATAACATTCAGAGAGTTGACACTGAAAGTAACCTAAAGGACTTTTTTTTTTTCCCTTTTTTTCCTTCTGTTTAAAGTTGGAGTTAGAAATGGGGCTGAAATATTTAAGCAACTTATTCAACACACCTTTCTCTGAAGTTACACTAATAATTTGTCAAACTTACTTGATCTGTCTTATAGACAGACAGTAACTTACAGTGAAAGAAGCTTAGCAAGGCTAATACTGAACTGTTAAACTTAAAGCACACACACACATACAATAGCAAATAAGTGTTCAGTATACCACAGGTCCATACCCTGCAAGGAGAAATATGTGGGTCCTATAAAAGCCAATTGAAGCTCAGAAGCTGATGTGGATGGCTGGTGATACTGCAGTATTAGAACATTTAGGTTGAAGAGAGCTTGAATATGAGGCCTGACTGGCACAGCCTATTTCAAGAAAGATCCACTTTCCCATCCTTATTGCAATTTTATTTTTAAGCACAAACATACTTTCTTCCCCCAAAGAAGAAAACACTGTGTACTTCATAAAATGAACTAGACTTTATAATAAAGATTAACTATCAGCAACTGCTAACATTCACCAGAAGTTCATACAGTCCCAAGTGCAAAAACCAAAACCCCAAAATCACTCAGGGAAGAATCAACATCAAAACAACTTGTTCAGCAGTTCATGTTTGGGAATGTCTTTAGAGGGACCCCACTGCACTGTGCTGAGCCATTGTGCCACAGCTGCTTAGCGAGGCAATCAATCAACAGGCTGCCCTTTTAACTGCTCTTTCTCCTGTTAAATCACAAATTCAGACATGTCTAAGATGCTTTTTCTGTGCTCTGTATCGCAGTCAAGAAGAACTGGTACAAAGAAAATGGAGTGATTTACCAGCATGTGAAGCTATGACAACTGAAGCAGCATGAAACCAGGCCATTTTACTTTCTGAAATAGCAAAGAAATTCCCACAACCATGCCAGAATTTAGAGTGGGATAATATTCTAAAAAGTGAAGTGGTTTTCATAACAGCCCTTTTTGGCTACTGGACACTCTTGGCCAAAGCAGTTTCCATCACTCTGTATCCAAGATTTTATGAGGAAACAGATGTTACTACCTTCTGTGCACCAAATTGCATTTCCTTGCTTGCAGCTGGTAACTTAAAGCACTGAGTGAACCCATACAAGAAGCTCCAGCTCAGCCCTGCTCCTGCTGCTCTTCAGCTGCAAGCTAACAGGGAGCACTGAGCAGGTTTAACCCACTCCTCTTCTGTGGGAGACCTCACTGCTGGGGAGGGCAGAGGGGTTCTTTGGCCACTTTTCCTGAGCAGGGATAAGGACAGGTAGGCAGGGGAATACCCCACCTTCCTCACTCTCATCTGCACCAGCACTGGCATTGACACCAGGGTGCAGAGGAAAAAAAAAACTGAGCGTGCATGCATGAGCTCGAGAGAGAAAACAGCCCAACCTCTGCTGCTACAGAACTGCAGAGTTGTGCCACTGAATTTGCTGGAAGGAGGGAGAGGTTCATCACTCATCTCTGATCAACAGAGCTAACACCCTGTGGTGTAAAGCAGCCATGGCAGCCATCCTGGCTCTATGCTGGGTAGTGTGCACACACTCTGGAAGAGCTGCACCTCTAAACCTGCAACCTTCCCTCGCACCAGCATTCTGCAGGTGGTGGTGGCTGATGACTGCATGCTACATGTACACAGGAGGTGGTGGCACTCCAACTGATAGCCAAACCCTGTCTGCCACCTTTCCTGACAAATACAGTAATTTTTGCATACCCTTTTTGGGTAGCTCACTGCCACAAGTAGTAACCATTGCCAATAGGGATACAACAATTAAAGAATGGCTGGGGACTTCTATTATATCAACACACCTTTTCTTAGAGTAAAGCTCATTAAGTGCATTTGGGTTTTTTTCCCTCCACTTTTTGCAAATGAGACCTAATGAACCTTTGGTGAATAAATATAAGACTTTTTTTTTTCTTCCAATGAGGCCTGAAAAAATAATTGTAAACAACATACACAGTCAAGCTCCTTTCAAGCAGCTTCCTTTTCCCTGTCTCTCGGTTCCCAACAAGCCTTTGACGGTACCTTAACAGTCCATCAAGATGTCTCAGTGGATCTGATAGCTTCTTCAGATGTTATATGCTTGAAGTCTTCTTCCAGGCCTGAGAAGTATAATATATTCTGGATATATTCTGATCCAAAGAAGCCACAGATCTTATAGGGTAATTAAAGAGCAGCCATCCAGTGGAAACTCCCAAGACCTGACGCAGTTTGTCTATGGATTTACGGAATTATATCAAAGGGTCTGTTGCAGGGTAGCAACTGAGAAGTTATGAGGCAGAAAGAGACAAGAAAAGACTAAGAATGGGGAACAACAGCATTCAACTGCAGGCAGGGGAGGCGAAGGAAGAAAAGCTAAGCCGAATGCATTGTTGTACTTAATAGGGAAGGAAAGCGATGCCATGGGTCTAGTAAAGGAGTACAGAGTTTAAGAGGAAGCAATGTGTGGTGCCAAGGAATAAAAAGCATCTGCAGTGAACAGAGGAAAAAGGGAAGAGAAGGAGAAAAGAGGGAGATATAAAATATGAGAGTCCACTTTGGCTAAGCATCTAAACATTCAAGCGCTTATCTGAATGGCATTTTTCAGCTTTGCTGAACTTTTGCATATTGCTCCCTTAGGGAAGAGGAACAGACTCATTTTGAAAGCAATTTGTAATCCTACTCATCTGGAGCTATATGGCATTTAAAAGAATGTATTTTTACTTAATTAGCACGTCATTTGCCAGTCAGGATTCTTCAAGCTCTCACAACACAAGATTTCACAGACCATCCAACAGTTTTGCTTTAGATTTTTTTTCCTTTTTCTTTCTTTCCTTTTTTCTTTTTTTTTTTTTTTTTGTAAAGTGACACCAAATACAACGTTTATAGAAAAAATGTCTCTTCTTATGAAAAATCACATATATATGGTTTAGTACTTTGTTAAGAGCAACTCACTCATTCCAGGCTCAGTCAGATAGCTGTAGCGCTTACGTAAAGCAAGGGAGACAAAATTCTGACGCCGGTCGGCTTTCTCCGTCTGTAACAAAACATAATGCTGTTTGGTGCCATCCCCCATTTGGACAATCATCAAACCTCAGCATGATAGGCCACATTTCGTGGTACATATCCCCACAAGGGAGAACAGATGTCTCCGTTCAGCTTCAGGAAGGCATGCTGGAGTCAGATTTGGCAGGGAATGGCCAGAGCTGGTCTCCATTCCTGTCTGACGTGTAATGAGTGTCAGGCACTATGGAGCGGGGAGCATGGCTACCAGAGGTGAAAGAAACCTGCTATGAACCACCAACCTTCTAGAGCAAGCAGGGAAGAGACTGCATCTCTGGGAGATGACCACATGAACTCATTCCTGCTCAATGTTTCTGCTTACGAGGTGGAAGAGCTTAGCAGACATAGTTCATGATCCTGCCCTACTGTATCTCAATACTAGCTTATCCCATTACCACTAAATAAACTGCTTCATACTACTAGAAATGGCATGATATTTTTAATTCTCTGTAAAATAAACCATGTTTGACTAGGAGAACAGGAGATCAACACAAAAGACTACAGATACAGACATAAAACATTCAGAGAAGTACAAATTCGACTGATCAAATATTTCTCCCCAGATTGATTTGTCCTGGAAACACATACACCACAATGTACACTGGCTTTAAAGTGAATACATTAAGGACAAAAAAAAGGCATGGGAGGGGATTTTTTTAATAGGCACAAAATGCAAAGATGCAGATTAGAAAGCAGACTACTACAGTTAACTAGTAAATTGTATTGTAAGTTGCTGCATTTGATGGGTTAGCTGCTAGTGTAATGTCTTCAATATTACAAGTCCTTTAGAAATCAGTTCACTTGACTGTGTCTAAAAATATGCTTTATTTAGAAAGAAAACTTTTGTTCTAGCTATATAATAGCTCACTGGGATCAAACACTGTGAATACAAAGTGATATGGTTGCTATTATTATTTTTCAACATGTAAGGAGTGTGTTATTTTTATTTTAGTCAGCAGGTGGCTACTGATATTTATTTTCCACCAGGAAGAGAAGAAAACTTTGCTGCTAGGTAAAACGGATGCATCTATGTGGTTTCTTTTATAAGGTGATCTCATTTATTGCTATCTCTAGAGTAAAATCCACTCAATTTCCTGACAATCTAATGTTGCAGTTTCCAGCAAACTGGGGATTTTTAAGCTGCAAATAACTGAGGTCTATTTGAAAATAGCTTTATACACAATAGTCAGAAATTCTTCTTAGTTATTTCGCTTTTTTGGAAGAGTCCAGTTTATTTTCAGAAATAAAATATTATAGGCTACCATTGCTAATACTTTCTCAGACACACGAGTTACCAAAGTACCAGCAGCATTATTTGAAGAGCTAAAAATCACAGCCAATAAGCTCCTCTCAATTTTGTAAAAAATAGACTTGGTCTGAATGTAGTAATTATATCTTTTTTTTTTTTTCCCAAAAGGAAATTAGTTAAATTTTAGACTACTATTATTCAACATGTAGTTTAATTTTGTAAAATATAATATTTTTTTTTGTCCATTCGTGAACTTCAACTGTTTTGCAACAGAGTATGTTGAGGATATGGTTATTCTGTAAATATTACTTCAATGCCATAGTTAATAATATTATTTATTACTTTCTGTAACATATTTACTTTTCTTCACTACTTCACTACATCTGAAGAAAATAAAAACAGAAGACAGTGTTTATATTACCTCATCATCTTGATCTGACTCTGTTTCCTTTTGGTCCAAAGATGCATTGCAGAGACAAGGAATATTATAATGGACAGCAGGGAAAAGAATATCAGGATATGAAAAGGACCAAATTGGGAGCACAAAATGCAGGCTGATTTATAATGCAAAGCAAATCCAAAATGCCAACACACACACAAAAAAATCTTACATCCAATGCAAATCATTGTGTGACATTACTGAAAGCATAAACCTATGACTTGCAGGCTGAAGCATGAGCTGTAAACAGAATCATAAAAATTACAGGAACTTGACACCACAGTAACAAGAGACTCTAAAAGCGTTCTACGTACAGAAAACCAATAAAACAAATTTTAAAAAGCCTTTATCATATTCCAAAGCATTCTCATGACCAGCATTTCTTAAAGTTTCTTTAGCAGAAAAAAGACAAACTAAAAAAGCAAAAATAAAATCAAACCAACCCTAACACAGATGTTTGTTTCCCAACAAATACCTTTTTTTGTGCTGGCAAAGTGATATTCAAGTTGCAAACAGCTGTTTGTGGCAGTCCTTTTGTAGTCTTTGGTTCTTTCAAAAATGATAATCGTCCACAGGGTTCCTGGCTGGTGTCTCTTACCTAGAGAAGAAATTACAGTATAGTTGAGTAATATGCAGTAATTTAGATAGCTAGAGGAGGCTTCTGGAGGGTTTTTCAGAGTTTCCTTCCACAGGAAACTATCTAATGGGTCAAGACCAATATTACTGAGGTGGGACTCAGCCTCCTCTCTCAGCAGGATAAATGGTGGTACCATGAAACTCTCTAATGGGAAAAAAGTTCCTGCAATCCATGTAAGAAGGGACACTGGGTGAGTCCAAACAGATAGCAATATCCCAGTATAAAACTGAGAGGTATTTTCAGCTCACCTTCATTTTTTTCTGCAATGTTCTGCACTTATGCTCAAAACTTATGTGCTTAAAAACTTCTTTTGCACAAAAGCTATGATAACACAAAGGAAACTGAGCATCCATTCATGGTAATTTAGAGGAGACCAGTCTGTATGCACTTTTTGTAGCCTGTTCTGCTGTACAGTCTGTTATCAAACATATCACCTTTTCTTAGTCCCTGGGACACAGCGATCTAATCCTGATATTCTGCTATTCGTGAACAGAAGTTCATGAATCCTTGTCATGGGTTTTCTGGTCCCAGCTTTGTCAGCAACTCTTTTGTGGCTTCATGCAAAGCACTCTCCACACTATTCACATATTAAACAATGACACTTACATCCTCAGGGCAAATTAGTTCTATTTAGCTGAAAAAGCGTTATCACAAGAAAAAAAACACCTCAGCAGAATTAGCTGGCTTGTTTTGCTTTTACCTTGATAGAGAATGGCAGTCTATTTTCTTTGAAAGCATAAAAATTAAAAACAAGCTGCTGTCCTCCTTTAGTCAAAGGGGCCAGGTTTCCATAGCAATCAACGTAAATAGGTTTTCCTTCCAGAACCTATCAAAGTAATAAAATGAAAATCAATAAAACCTCGTTTCATAATATATCCACACAAGTAAGTATAGCATGATTCCCCCACTACAGTTCCTGAGTTTAGCATAAATCTCCATTCAGATTAAATTCAGTGACAAACTAGAAAATCACTGTGCATTATGGCAAGGCATTTTGAGTGCCAGCAGTTTGGGAAACTGTGCTATGTGAGTGGCTTTTCTGAAGTAAGAATATCTAGATTTCCTTCAAGAAACTATGTCTTGGTGCCTATTCACCATAAACCAGCCCTAGTTCTGACTGTGTGTCTGTGAGGCCATCGAGAAATAATTCCAGGTCAGCTTTCTGAAAAACCCAAGGTTACTTGACAACAGCAGGTGCAAACCCCACCAAAGGCTAGCCTGGGGCATCCATCTGGAGACAGCTCTTCACGTTCCCCCCTCCCTTGTCCTTTTTTGACATCACCTCAAGAAGCTTTTTGAAACAGCATTGCTGCAAACCTTTATTTAACTGGGCTCACAGTTACTTTTACAGAACTTACTGCCATTTGGAAAACACACTGTCTGTTTACAAGGAGGAAGCCAGCTGTAAGAAATATACCTCAATGTCTTTGCTTCTTGCAACTTCTTCAAAATTCTCTTGTTGCTCCAAAGTTTTGTCCACTTTGTCATCAGTCATGCAGAAGCAACGCAAATTGGATTCCACAGGGTCATTCATTTTGGCAAATATAACAAACTTTGCCATGTAAGGAACGCATATTAATTCTCTATAAAGCTGTGTTGCCAGCCCAACAGTCTCTAGTACCTGATGGCAGTCTGCAAGCCAAAATCTGAACACGAAAAAGAACTGTTAAATCAGCTTTTCATTATGCTCAAACATTGCTCAAGCCTTTAAAAATAAACCAAAAAGAACTCTACTAATTCCATAAAATTAATTTAAAACCTTGTGTGTTTTTTGTACATTATATTTTTGTGAAAGTAATTTTACATAATCTTCGACTAAAAAGCCAAAGAGCAGCAACTTTTACATTTTAATGTACATTTTCCAAATTCTCCAATGTATGTAATGTAAATAACTCCAAATTCTTTTATTGAATGTCCATTTTCAACTTCCCTATTCTGTTGCTGTTTCCAGAAAAACAAACCCCTGTGTGGCACTGCCACCTTTGTTTAGAGAAACAGCATGTGCGATTGCCAGGAGACTCATCCCTAGCAGAAAAGGCCAGGACAAAGATTCATGTGCAACCTCAAATATGTAGTATGCTGATACACGTGACAAAGAAGCATCTGGTCCATTACTGCTTCATCAGTCTTGCAGAAGACTTATAGAAAGCCAAACAACAACAACAACACAACACCATCACCACAACAACAAAAAGCACCCTCACAATAATGCACACTGTTAACCAACAGTAACTACTCCCTGGGTGCATTTGACAAGGTCTGCCACCATACCTGGCTGAAACATTGGTTGTGAATGAGACACAGTCATTTGAAAACGTCAGCGGAGTGGTGCCTGTGATGTCCTCCCACTGTGCAGGTGAAGTACCTCCTACGTAAATATAAATCATGGAGATTTTCTTTTAAAAGTCAAGCACAGGCTACACAGGAATATTTCTATCTTAAGTTATTTTGCTTCACACAGCAAAAAACAACTTAGATAATGTTTTCCAAGAGCTGAGCTACATGTTATATATGTATTATGTCATATGTTACATACCAGGAAATGATGCTGATGTAAGGAAGATACATACCTATAGTCCATAGGGAAACTTCTCTTGATATCAGCTAGGCCAGAATGACTTCCGCAGGTACGCCAGAACTACTTCTGCATACTACTTTTATTAACAACTACATTTAATAGTCAAGGCTGAAGTTCTTTGTACTAGCTAAATATAAAATAGTATTTAATATCTGTTGGCAGGAGTTCTTTTACAATAGCATGAGATGAGACTAAAAGCCCAGGGAGTCAGTGGGAGCCTTCCAGGTGACCTCAGCTGGCTTTGCTGAGAAGAAGTGATCTGAAATCTACTGGACCGAGCACATCAGCCTCCCTAACTGGAAAGAACGAGTTGTACAGCTACTTGAGTGAGCACAGAGGCACTGCTGTCACCGAAACCTTTGCAAAGAGAATGATTTTATCTAACCTGTAATGCTACATAGAAGTCGAAGGCTGGGCGTCGTGTCTCCTTTGTACCCATTGGTTACACCTTCTCCTGATGGAGGTGGCACAGGAATTGTCATGGTTATTGGCTTATGAAATTTTCTTCTTCTTGGCTCCACAGTGACGATGGGACTGAAAGTCGCTTTATTTCCAAGGACTTTTTTAACAATCTCCTCTGGAACTGGTTGAGCCTGTCAACACAGGGAAGATATTTTAAACTAGTGCTACAAATTGGCTGTAGATATGCACAACTGTTTTTGAAAAGGTAGCTCAATTTTCCTTTAATTTTCTATAAAATTTTGTTTTTTTCCTAGGGAGCTTTCTCCTATACCTCCCTTGTGTGATTATTAGTGCAATTCATGCCTTAGTATTTTTCTCCACAATCCACTTATGATTTCCTAATAGCTAACTTGTTGAGCAAAGCTATAAATCTCAGAAGGTTGCCTGTAGTGTTTGCTGAGAGGTTTTCTGAGGTTGCCTGTTTTTAATTTACAGTGATGGGTGACATCAAATAAAATTTCAAAATGCAAGATGAGCCCTACTTTGTTAGCAGAGTATTGAGAAGTGAGGACTAGACATGCTGTCTCAGATGCTGAACAATTCTCACGTCTGCCAGGCATGAACCCATGCTCCTAAGGAACACTTTGTACTCCTGATTTACCTCTGTCCCCAGTGCTTCCTAGGTCATTCCATTACTGATTACTATTTGCTTGGGTCAAATTCAAACAGAGTGCAAATAGTTGCTGTAAGCAGCAGCTGAGATATAAGCAATTTTCAGACTTTCTACCTCAGTTTTGTGCTTCTGGAGATTCCCTAACTTTTTATAGGGGTAAAGGAAGAAGAAAGAATAAGCAGTATGGAAAGTAAAACTATGTAATTTTAACAGTTTTTGTCATGCAAGACTTGAACTCAAAAATGATAGGCATCTCATGGGAAACCCTCGTTTTGCATGTACTTTTTTTTTTTTTTAAATAATTTTGAAGTCCTTGTTTCAATCAGGCTGAACTGTGACTTGCTGTATTATTCAAACTACACACTGTACTGATAGAGTATGCAGCTACTTTGCAATCTCAGCAGCGACCACACTGCATATAGAGATGCATTTCCTTCACACTAGATAGCTCTGGAAAAGCAGCTGTATAACTATAATAGCAGAGCTTCCAGTTTCTCAAGTTCAATTGCCTTTATGTGAAATATTGTTAGTGGATGAAAAATGTTCCAGAGTGAATTCCAAGCACTGGAATCCTGATTCCAGTATCCTGATTTCAGCATCCTGATTTCAGCACCCAGATTCCAGCATCCTGATTTCAGCACCCAGCATCCTGATTTCATGAACCCATCAGACCTCTCAAGTTATTAAGTAATTTTAAGTGATAATTAGCAGAACCCAATGAAAAGATACATCCTTCAGAGTATTTCTCCACTTTCTGTGCAGTTTGTTCATGGAAAGTTATGGAAAGCTATTTGCTCTTCCCAGATTCTACCCATCACCAGGAACACCAGTGTCCTAAGCTACAACAGATGTATATAGGAGGTCTTTGACCCAGAAACAGCTGGCAAACAGCTGCATAAGCTCCATCCCAAATGCACTACTATGTCCACTGACACCAGCCACAAGCTGCTACTTGGCCACAGGAGACTGGACTGCACAGTGTCTGTGCAACTCATAGAAGACTATCACTGCAGCTTGCTGTGGCTCCAAACCTCTGCCTTTTCTCTCTGTTTTTCAGAGGCTAAGTGATACTCAAGGTGAGCTGGGTTTTTGCCACAGGGTGGAGGACTGTGCTTTGCCTGCACCAGGGGAGCACTGAGATGCAGAGCATGTGCCTGGGCAGCCACACACCAGTTCAGAGCTCATGTGTGAGCCGCAACTTGCTCCTAGGGACCAGGGAGCAGCAGGCTTCTTAGCTGTAAGCTTTGTGTATTAAGACCAACCACACAGGTCATGTCCTTACCTGGAGCCCCACGCGGATTCTTTTGGTTAGAGCACCCTCAGGGAAGGACGCCTGGACACGCGGCACTGTTGTGCTGCTCAGCACCCCTCCCTCCGGGCCGATTTGGTTACTCTCCTGCTTGATTCGTGAGACCACTGCGAAGTACTGAGGGAAATCCTTTGTGACAATCCTGCAGATACGCTTCTTCTCTAGCTCCTCAACACTGTCCAGCTCTGGTGGGAGAAGACAGTTAAAAATACCTGACATTACCTGTCCAGGTTCAGACCAGACACATCTGGAATGTGTAAAGTTTTTAGTCTGCCTTAAAATACTTTTAAACATTTTTTTTTAATTTACTACAGGAAAAAAAAGAAACAAGACAAAAAATAACACTATTAATCATTAAGCTTTGGTTTGCGCAGTGAACTTTTGCTGAAATCATGACTCTGAGTGCCAGCAGCATCAGACACAGATCTGCCAGGGCACTGAGGCACTGGCACATGACATTCTGCAGCAGCAGCTGCCATAGGATGGCAGGTCTGTCACTGGAACCCACCGAGATGTGGAAGAGGTAGTCAAGCTTCTTTCCTCTCTCATGTAAATCTGGAAGCACTAAGTGCATTGATCTTTCTGAGCACACCTTCAGAAGATGTATATTTCCAGTCCCCTCCCTCACACAGCTCCGGCATGCAGAGAAAATCACTGTCAGTTCGTGGACTAACTTTACACCAGGTGTCCAAACCAGAGCTTGCCCAGCTAAAGCACTTGAGAAAGTTATCTCCCAAAGTGGCATCCACATATTCCTGACCAGACACTGAGGGCTGTAGTAGACTGTGGATGTGACAGAGCTGTCTGCCAGCACTACCTGTGAAACCACAGTGAGGATCCCTTCCCAAATAAGGCTTCCAGTCATGCAGGTATATGCCCCAAAATAACTGCATTGTGCTCCTCAGTTCCCAGAGATACTTAATGAGTTCTCAGAAACACCTGGAACACAAACAGGTCACCAAAAATTTGCATGCTCTGCCACATTCCCAGCATGTGGGGTCACCAGGACTCAGAAAGAGATATGGAGGATCCACCTGTATTAAGTAAATTCTGTGTACATGTATGCACTGAGGAAAACTGTTGTGTTACAAGAACAACTAACCATGCAACTGTATGTATGCGTATATATATGCACTAATGAAATCCCTGGGATATAAACACTGTTCACAAATGGAGACAATTATGTGACTACCAGGCATTTCTCCTGTAATTTTCTTGCATTTTGCATTTTTAGCTATTGTAATTGGGTTTTACTCCAGCACTCCACAAGCCCCCACTCTTATTTTCATCCTTTAAAAAGCACCACATTTCTAAAGGAGAAAGTTTATTCTCAAAAAGATTATACTTCTACCAGATGCAGCAAGAGAAAGCAAGAGGACCAAAAATGGTACCACAACAACAGACACTTGTACAAGTCTGTGTGTGGCTGAGACATTTTCCTCCACGGAGCGTGTAAGCTCAATTACAGCTCCAAAAGAATTAGAATTTATGTTTGGTAAAATGTCAGTTTTCCATTTAAAACCTTCAGCAGCTAATTTGGATTAATTGCACAGTGTTGCTGTGGATCATAAGAAGCTACCAGAAAATGATAATTTCTTATCATAACGTCAGCTTCCATTTACTTTGACTCAGAGATGATATCTGAAGCCCTCTAATGAATTAGGTATTCTGCCTGCAGCGTCTGGAAGCAATGGCTTGTGCTGGAGACAAACTGGATCTTTAAATTCCCAGGCAGGTATAATCTTGACTGGTAAATCCTGTGTACTCTAGTGTTTGTCACTAGAGACAAACCCACTGTAAAATGCTCACAGAGCTGAAGGATAATCAAAATTCTCCTGAAGTAGAAAATCAAGTGTTTTATGTAAGAACTTTTCAAAATCCTTTGAGTGTGGCAGGCACTCTCCTTTAGAGGAGGAAGGTGCACAGATGAGAGTGGCAGAACAACAGCCAGGCATGGAGAGGAGTTGGACTACATATATGGACATTATGTTGAGTAATATGTATGTAAGCTTCTATGTGAAGTTGCCCTCTAACAAAAGCAAAAGACCCCCAAAAAACACAGAAGATGAGCAATCTTAAACCACCTCTCTGGATGCATAAGGAATGCAGTGTTAGCATGACAGAAGTAATGAAACAGGGAAAACTTGTCTTGGGAGAGGTCACGTTTCCTGAACACACCTTATGCATTTCACAGCAAGAACAAGCATCACTATTTTCCTCAACTGCTGACACTTCATTCCTATGTAATGCATTACAATTAAAAACCTCAAAGCTTTTGTTTGTTTTTAAATCATAGAGAAGTATGCTTTACACCTTAATTTACAGGTAGGAATGGCAAAGCAGAGAAGCAAAGTAGAGAGGTTAATGGCAGAATTGGGAAGTCTCCTAGTGTCACTGTCCAAGATTGTACTAATAGTCCAAAGAACACCTATTGCCGTTGAGTTTTGGTATGTCAAGAGAAAGGTATTACACATACTCCTCGCACAGGTCTTCCCCTGCCTCCAAAGTATATGGTACACTTATTGTAAGGCGGCTGGAGGGAGTGAGTAGCCAGAGATGAGACGGAGAGAAGGAAAGAAGGGAGGAAAGGAAAATCACTCCTTACCCTCCCTCTAGCCCATGCCATATGAGTGTTATGTTATGGTTCCTGGACAGGAGGGAAGAAACCCAGCCACATTCTCCAAGGTCAGAGGTGGACCTCACGTAGGCTAGCTCAGGTCAAGAAATGCAATCACACCAGTTTTGTCAGGTGAGCGCCAGCTGTGGATCAACTTCATCTCATATCTGATACCTTTCATTTTTACTTTCAAATAAAGTAACACAGAGCAAGTGACTTTTACCTGGAAATGGTACTAGAGAAGACACAGAACACCTGGCTGTTCCATGAGCTCCAAGGTGTCTCTGTGTGATCTGGGATCTTATTTCCCTTGCCAGGGCCTTAGAAGGAGTTTTGCTAGCTCTGAAAAAGCAAAGCTCACCTGTATTTAGCAGACTGAACAGCTCTCTGAGTTTTGCAACCTTCCTACATTTCTGACTAGCTAGAGCAGAGCTGACCTTGTCTCTGTGCAGAGACTGAAAGACTGGACAAGCATAGGACACCAGTTTCCCCAGTAAACAGACATGCCCATTAAGAAATTGCTGCAATAAAAGCAGGTCACACAGGAGGAGGTGCTCACACGCAAAAAATTACAGGAGATGGAGGGATGCAGAAAGGGGAAGGGCCAATAATAAAATGAGGGCATTGAGGCTTGCCTTAACAATGCTGGTAATGCCCCCTCCCAGCATCAGGGTTTTACATACATAACTAGGTGCTTCCAGTGCCACAGCTAGCAAGGAGGCCTCATCTTCAAATGAGGCAATGTCCCTTATGTGCTGCTTTGTCTGTTTTAGGACAGCCTCTTATCTTGCCGTTCACAACATGAGGTTTAACAGTGGTAGTTTAAAAACTTTTCTTGGAAGTGTGGCAAAATCACTGCAGAGTGATTTATGGTGGTATTTTAAACTTCAAGCATAAACAAGGTCATTCCGGTTTGATCTGTAGATTCAAAGAAGCATTTGTATAAAAACTCCCGCTTCCCATCTGAAACCACACACTGCAGCTGCCAGCATATTGTAGCCACAAATAATTACAATTCTTGTCTCATTCCATAGTCTGCAAATGACTGTCAAAACATTCGCTGCCCTGGTGTGTGCATTTGTGCCCATAATTTATCTACAGGTACAGAAAGGTACTTGTAAAAGGTGCAAGAATGTATAAAGCAAATGCAAGTTATACCTAAAAGGAGCCCTACTGAAAACGTAACCTATTTGTAAGACAGAGAGCTTTTCCTTTTTTTATATATGTAAAGACACACACACATATATTTCACTTGACTTAATTTTAAATAAATGTAATATGGTCAAAAGCTGTGAACTAGTACTCCTGTATTTGGAATCAAACCCTTCCTATTCTTAAAAAAAAAAAAACATATTCCCTGTATTCCATCAGCCCTATATTTACCCAGCACCATTTTTCAAATAAAATTAATTTAAGCAGAAGCCTGATGGCAACAAAGGAACAGACTCTTTGCATCATGGTTAACTATTCTTCCATGGTAATAAAAGCAAAGTTCTGCTATTATTTAATCCTGCATTTAATACCCTGAAGTACTTCCTTCTGGTCTGGATTATTTTGAGTTTGAGACACATTTTTCCAGCAGATGGTGCTGCTTCAAGTAAAGAACAGGCAGGTTTTCAGCAGTCCCCATGTCAGGAGAGGAGCAAAGATGTCCTTCTTCATTGTCATCCCCAAAGGCTGAGCAGCACAGCAAAACAGGAAAAACAGAACAGAAGAGCAGACTGCACCTTTAAAACAGTCAGCATATTAAAGATTCAAGAATAAAAATCTGACCATCCTTCTACACAGACAGGAAGAACCAGTGAAACACAGCAGGTCTAACACAGAACGGACCAACTGCTTTTAATAGGAAAATGGCCATTCCTGCAGCATGGAAACAGTCATGGAATCATCCAGCATTTAGGGATGATTGTACAGACGAATTTTGTTGCAAAGAGATTAAACTTCTAAGAATGACTGAGCATCTAGATGTTGCTTTTTCTTTCAGTCAAGATTGCTTCTGCCTCCAGAGTTCATACCTGGAATCAAACTTCTTAAAGCCACGGCTTCTGAGAGCCAAAATATTGCTTCAAAGCCAGGTCTAATTGTGGCATATTGCAACAAACCAGTAAAAGCTCAGATAAAAAATGCTTTTAATTCTACACATTTATATTTTATATTATCACTTGGAAGACTTTTTGAAACAGAAAAGGTGTCATCTGTATGGAACAGAATTTTGTCAAGGCCCTTGTACTATTTTAATGAAGGTTTTGTTTTCCTAACTAGAGAATAATTAAAGTAAAATGAACTGAACAAATGATCAACACAATGCTCCGGGTGTGACCGTAATATTTTTTCTCTTTTCTCTCACATAAATGATCGCCTGGGTTCATAAATGACATTTTTGTGGCTTGGAGTTTAAGGTGCTAAATATTTTCCCTCTAAGGGAATAGCTCAGTATCCATCACACTTTCTGTGATTCACGAGCTGCACTTCTGCCCACTAACCTCAAACAGCAGCTCCCCAGAAGGGAAGAGCCACCTGAAATCCTCAACAATTGTACCCTGGCTCCAAACTGTGAAGCTTACTATTTTAGGATTTAAGTACAGAGGGCTGCATGCCCACCGCTCAAATTGTTCTTATTTATTGAGCCCTCTTTCTCTGCAAGATGTGAATTTATCCATACAGCACCCCTGGGAAGTGCCTCCGTTATCAATGCAAGTTGCAGCACTCCAGAACAGGGTTTTGTGCCTAGATTTCCTATCTCCAAATTGATCTAAGCTCAGTTTAAAAAGCACAAAAAGCAAATAATAAGCAAGTTGCTTTTCAGTTCTGACTACCTCATCATGGACAAGGCACAGATATTTCACCCAAGTGCCAAATCATTATTTTCTGTTTCATATGCTAGTGCACAGAGAAGCAGGGGGTGGTGGTGAGATTTTTTCTTTCAGAAAGGCTAAAACGACACCTTCAATCCCAGTGCAATTCTTACCCAAGCAATACCATCCTGGGCCACACTTGCTCTTTTGCCTGCTCCACTGCTTTTAGGTACCTTTCTGTGATAAGGTTTATTATATTTTTCCAAACCCACTGACCCTACATATTCAGTGTTTCTGCCCTAGTGCTTGATTGGTTCTATTATATTTATTTCCAAATAAATAGCTACCATCATGTAACAAACAGAACTTTACACTTGCTCTGTATTTTTACAGGCTCAGGTGCAGCTCAGTTACTTCAAAGTGACAATACTACACCAGCTCATCCTGCAAATCCCATTCCCAGATGACCAGATCAGTAAAAATGCTAATCTCATTGCCCAGGGAACCCCTCACAACAGCACTATTTTCCTTTCTATATCCTCAAAGTTTGTCTTCTACTGAGGCTGCCCTCTTCAAACAAGGAAGATCAAAGACAGAGCCTGCTCACAGATACACCTCATAGCTGCCATCCACAGCCTGATCATTTGCTTCAAACACTTTTGCTGATAATGAAAAAACTTTCCTGCAGCTTGTGGAAAGCTCACCACACCGTGACTTTCTGTAAAAGGTTATCCAGAGAAAATCCTGTGGGTAAACCCTTACACCAAAGTCCTACACACAGGCTGTTTCATTCACACTCAGATGCAAAGAGCTAGAGCAATGGTTTATCAGCACAAGCACTGAAAAATACTTGCTAGGAAAAGAAAGTAGTGGTGGCACGGGCTCTCTGTGGCCGCAGCCTGGCTTTGCTCACAACATGTCCGCAGGGACCATCTGTCACAGCATCTTCTGATGAATTGAGTACAGCTGAGTCCTCTCATCTTAAGGGACTCTCACATAAACAGCAACATCCACACAAAACAAGGGAGCCTGACTTCCCAGATGGGCATCGAGAAGCAAGTTGTGTGTTTGGGGGAGGCAATCCCTTAGAAACAATACTGTTTCTAAGAACAAGCTATAGGATGAGGTCTGCATCTGTGGGAAAGTCAAATAGAACTGGTATTTACTTTTTACCCGTGGTTTGGAATGACCTTCACATGGCCCTGCCTGAGTAGCAGAAACACACTTACCTCCAGCTGGGATGTTATTCTCAACTCCGTGCTGTAAAGCAACCGTGCAACTTTGCTTAAACTTGGCACGACTTCAGACCAAAGCTTACCACTCTTTTCAGGATGTCTCCAGGCCACTGCTGAACAATTTTTCTTTACAATCCTTCCATTAGTTTAATATGTAACACACACTGTATTCCCCAAAGTCAGATATCCTCTGCACTGTTTTATTTTAGGTTGCTTTAGTCTGCTCATGTCAGCAAGCCTGCACAAAGATAAGGCTTGCTAAAACTTTGAGAAAACGTTTACCTTCATCCATGCCATTGAGTATTTCAGTTAAGTCTTCATGTTTGCTGTCATACTGGTGTTCCTTCCATGTTTCACCATTTTCACTTCGAAGTACGATTAATTCTCTTTCCTTTCCTCGCATTGATCCAAAATGTGGGATTTCCACTATGACAGGGCTAGACAAAAAAGGAATCATATTATTTTTAAGTCACATATTTCCTCACCACCCTTAATTTTCCTATGGTTATTAAATCCTTAAGAAAACTACAGTCGTTTTAAATTGTAAGCACTGTTACAGTAAAAATGCTTTTAAAATTGCCAAAGCTGCACAATCCTTTATCATTTAAACTGTAGATCATATATAACTTTGAAACATTTGTATGTAGCTTATTTTTAATATAAATCTTTCGAAATAGCTACCTACATGAAGAAATGGCTACAAATTTTGCTGAAGACAATTCTCCCTGCACATATATCCTGGCCTGTGGGCAATCTAGCACATGCAGCACTGCTGACCTTTAATTGACATTACCATAGTCAAAAATTTGGATTTGGCTTAAGGAATTTAAAGTGGCCAAAGTTAGTTCAGAAATCGAATTTATGCAACAGCTATTGACTGCAGCAAGAATTGTGTGTGCCTGTAGATTTTAGGCTTCAAACCAAGTCCCAAACTTTTCAAAGCTCTCCCTGGCTCTCTGTTGATGCAGCTCCTGTGAAATACAATAGGTTGTTTCTCATTAGTTTCACTTTCTGGTTCTCATGCCCAAAATCACAGCTGCAACATCTGTAAACATCACTGGGGAATGTTTAGATCCTTACAGAATGGATTTTTCTGAGTTTAGCAACATCATGACCACATTTATATTAGTTACTGTCAAACATTTTGGGGAAAGGGAAGAGAACGGGAAGGTGGTTAATAATACACCTAAGTCAACAGACAATGTACCTTAAACAGAGGACTGCAAGTGCATTATTGAACAATTATTGTGAACAATCGACAGAAACCACCATTCACTTCATGTGCCATTCCTTAACAAAACAGACATTTTTGCCAAACACTTCACAGGCAAGATATGCATTTTCAAGTATGCTACGACAACCGACTGAAATCACGCAGTAAGTGAACAATTATGGATTATGCAGCTTTAAGACATTTAAATAGACAGTATCATTATTTTCCTACAGAGGTTGTAAAGGACTTCACCTCTTTGTAACAACTCAGTGAAAAGTTACACCACGTGATGGGAGGAGTATGCAGCACTTCCACAGTATGGTGCACCAGCAAGGTGCTTGTCTGCAGTAAACTATCGATTACCTGAGTACGGAAATCACAACAGCCATCATGAGTAAAATATGAACTGGAGTCCAGTTTTCGTGTTACATACCAAGGGAGGAAAGTTATATAGTACTTTTCCCAGTTAATACGCATTTTAGATACTTTTAAGAACACCCAGGCTGTTACTCCAATCTCAAGTCCTTTAACGAAGAATAGAAATGTGGCTGCTGTCTCCCATTGTGTGCAGCAAGTAAATACCAAAAATTTGAATACATTGCTTGTTCAGATGTTTACTTTCTAGTTCAAAAGGAGTGTAAACTAAAGACTAACACTGTAGTACAATCTTTGCAGGCTAATATTTCAGATACTGTCTCTGTAAATATTTAGAAACCACACAATTTTGTGCATGACATTTAACAAGAATACTCAGTGAGAAGGTATTAAACAGGTATTGAACACCAAACACTCACCAATATTTTGAAAACCTAATGCAATAAATTTCACAATATGGCTTGAAAACAACAGTCAAAAATGTACAGAAACATTCTTACATTTTAGACCATACACTGCAGCTCCTTTGGGTAGCATACTTGGCTTTGTAAGTCTATTTTAACAAGATGCCTCTCACGGTCTGAAAAGATTAATGTTTCTCCATTGTTAAAATAAGTTATTTGCTCAATGAGATTTTCTTAAATAATCTTTCATAAATAATAGACTTGATATGACCACATTTTACAATACTCTTCCCAAAACAGACTCACTCAAGGCCTGTAAATACCTTCTCTACCACAGGGCTGAACTTAAAGGACTGTCACCGTGTATTAAAATGTATTTGATGCAGTTGAAACACTTCAAATTTAAAAAATTACAGAAGCACAGAAGTTATGAAAGCAGAATGCTGGCAGTGAATTTTACATGCCTGTAAGCACAAGGTAGTAGCAGAGCTATATTAAATCAAGCCACTATGATTTTCTTTCAGTGACATAAATCAACTGAAAGCTTCAGAAAACTAAATAAATAAATAAATAAATGGGAATAACAAAAAATTAGAAACAAAAGAAAAACTGTAGACATTCTGTATCTTTTCCATACATATCCTACCCAATAAATTTTGTTCCTTGTGGACCAAGCTGCAGGATTCGGCTAACCATGCTCTCGCCCTCATTTAGAGGGGGAGGAGTTTTAGGAAGATGCAGTTTACTGAATAACATCCATGCAGCAGGAAGAGAAATGAGAAGGGGAAATTAGGAACAAGCTGTCATTCCCGACAGAACCGGCAGTTTACACCAGGGTGCCACTCACGGTAATGAACAAAATTTATAATTAGGAAAAAAAGCCACATCATAGTGGATTGTTTCCCCTATTTTAAGCTTTAAAAAAGTCATTTCCTAGCATTTGCACTACTTGACACTCTCCAGTAAGCACTCCACCCTCGCTCGCGGTGGCCTTGCTCACTGAGAGGGACTGAGGCAGCTCCCAGCAACTCGTGCATGGCTTCTGCACGCACCGTGGCATAGGGAACAGAGTTCAATGTGGGTGACTTTAGGCCACGTTTCTGTGACAGTGACATTACTCTGGTACTCTATGAGCAGGAGGGTTATAACCTGTTCTGGGTTACAGGCTCAACTCCTCCTGACTTCAAAGAGAGGTTGCATAAGTAGCAGGGGACAGGATCTGGCCTTTTCATGGCTTTCCTTACCTTTGGCTTCACCCTACAACCATCACAGAGGCAAAGATCCCCTTAAAATACAAGGGTACTTTCAAAGTAGGAATGGCAATTTGGCATTTTTCACTATTTCCAAACAAGTAGCCTATCTTACATGGTCATATGAGGTAGAGTCAATGTTTAACTTCTTAGATCCACAGGATAAAGGAAACAAAAGATGCAACATGAGTGTAAACAGTGAAATTCATAAAACAACTCACCCTAAAAATTGTGCCCCTGCTGGCCCCATTTCTACAAGTCTACTTGCTAATCCTTCTCCTTCAACCATTGGTGGTGGGCTGGCCAGTTTATGCCTCTTCACCAAGCGGCAGGTGATGCGGGTCGGTGCAGTGCACTTGCGTGGTGGGATGATAATCCGCATTCCATGATGGCGACTACCCCTCATCGAGCCCCCACGGGCGTCAACCATAAAACTAACCAGGAAACTGTAGGGAAAAGGAAACACATCAATGAAAACAGTCAAAAAATAAGCAAGAAAAAAAAAACAGCAAAAAGTCAACTACCACAATCTTCAAAATATTATCGTAAAAGTCCTCCCAATCCCAGCTAAACTAAAAAGAACTTGAAGATTGTTTTAACACTTATACTTACGTGTTAACTACTGGTTAACAAGAGCAGGAATTTCTCAAGGTCTATCAACATATGGTGAAACAAACAGGTGCTACTGAGTAATTTGGATTAAAGAGCACACAAGTGTTATATTAGTAGTGACATACTGGAATTTAAAATCAGCCCTCTGTTACCATTAGCTCTACTACCCATAAATGAGTAACTAGCCTCACATGCAGAAAGGAACCAGACAGTGTAGAAAAAGGAAAATCAAAACTGCTTATTGTTTTGGGGATCTCAGTCTTCAAAATCTCCCCACATTCTCCTCTGCAAACACTCCTGGTGGCCGGCAGAGCAAATGTGGGCACTGTGGGTGACAGTCCAAGCTATTAATTGCTTCTACTGATGGGGAATGAGTAATATCAGTAACTTTCTTTAGTATCAGTAAAAGTATGTATGTATGTATGTATGTACTTTAAGTAAAGTATATAAAAATCAGTAAAAGTATGTAACTTTCTTTAGGCTGCTAGCACTCTTGAGGAAATCATGTCATTACTCCTCTATGAAAATGACATTCTTTAGCAAAAAAGCTACATTAGAGAAAAAACACATTTTCCAATGCATAATTTTTCAATTAATAACAAAACAGTAAACAATTACATTTTTAAGTGGGAATTTTTTTTTTTATTTTTTTTTTTATTGTTTAACAAGTGAATAATAATATTAACAAGAGTTACTGTTAATAACCATGGTTTATTTCACCTCTGAAATGATGAGAAGCTGTGTATGTGAAAAATTACTGTCCTTAAGAACAGTGACAGGGAAATAGAGCCTCCTTCCAGGACCAGCAACACACCTCACGTTCTTTCAAAACTCTGCTGCAAAAGCTCCTTCCCATTTAAGTGGGTCAAAACATACAGGTTACTGCAGGGCTAAGCAGTTACTGAGGGACTCCTTCGGGGTTCAAAATACCTTCCCTTCTTTCTCTACCATAAGCTGAAGAGAGATTATAGTTTCAGATAGATGTGGTAATGGGCCAGCATCAATGGGGACATGAAGTTATGAATTCAGCCTTGGTGCCAATATTTTTTTGTTTGCTCCTTCTCTTTGGTATGCACTGACACAGCTGGCACATCTGCTGAAGAGTTTCATTATTTTCAAAGCTGCTGCAAAAACTTCCAGAACTTACGGACTAAATCTTCAGATGATTAAGAGGTGAATCCGTTCAATTTCCTGGCTCCCTACTGTAAATTGAACTTAGGGTAAGAGCCAATAATCCAGGGGGAGTCGTGAAGATCCTTTAAAAAAAAGACCCCAAGTGCTCTTAAATATGAATGTGAATTTATGTAAGACAGTTTCATTTGCTTTTGAGACCAGCGGGATACCAAAAGTACCAGCTGACATGCATTGGCCAGCCCTGCAGATAAGTTGCATTCGAAGTCCAGCCAACGTGGGTGGGAAAAATCTGCACAAAAGCAGGAGCATAATCAAAACTTTGAATTTAGTGCTCTGTAGGAGACAGGCAGATAGGGGATGTGAGCTGTAAAGCAAATAAAAAGTTGTCCAACTGTATTACAGGGAAAAAAAAATGCTATGCTGTTCTTCAAGTCAAATTAAAATATGTTAGTAGAGATGGGAAGGTAAAACAGGCCTCTGAGATGACCCTAACTCCAGTTTATCATTCTTTGTGCCCTAGATACTTCACAAGACTGAAGCATGGAACAATATTGACCATATTTTACAGGAGTTTCCATACAAATAAATTGTATCTGCATTTCTCTCTTAGATAACACCATGCATACCACTGAACAAATCCAAAATGTTGCCACTAGGGTACCCCAATTCCAGGTAAGAGGAATTATGTTTCAGTGGAAGGGGATCTTTGCTGAATGGTTAACCACTTTCTACAAATATGAGATCTGTATCAAAGGCAGCATTCCTGATCTTTAAATTACAGCATAAGTAAGTTATGCTAATGTTAATATTTATAGATACAAGATCTTAGATGTCCTGCACACTTTGTTGAGTGGAACCTTTTCATTCACTACAAAGGGGCTGTAACAAGCAGAGACAACAGCTGTAGAGCCTGGACCTTTGGTTCTCTTTGCTCACTAAGTGCTATGAGCCTGTCAGCTTGTGTATATTGCTTTTTTTTTCCTCCTTACGACTGCTCTATACAGTGGGTGGTGAATGTTGAGGGGATAAGACAGTTGCCTCTGAGCATGTTGAAAGGTGGGCCAATGTTGGTCTTCAGAGCTGGCAAGGAACCAGCTTGTGACTAGCTGTGAAGGGAGTTCAAGACAATCCGTTAAAATTTACTACGAAGCCAGGTAAAATACTAAGTGGGGACTCACAGTCCTTGGTCACCACTGGGAAAATACTGAGAGGAATCTGTTACAGTTGTGCCTTGGCGTCCTCTTACAACTAACTGTATATGGTTTTGGTCTGCAGAGGAGACAGGGCCAACCCTGACTAGATGGAAGTGCACAGGGCAGCAGGGGCCTGACTGGCTGGAGCATCCATCCCTTCAGGGCTGATGTGGCAGCAGCTCAGGGAGGCACATCTGCACGGTGCACCGCAGAGCCGCAGAGAGAGGCCTCCCGGGGAGCCTGGAAAATCTGGGCCTGGCCTGATGGCTCAGTATAAGGCAGTGTTTTGGAGAGCTGCCTATCGTGTACATGATTACTGGCATGTTATGCCAGCTCATAATTAATCAAAAAGGTTTTCATCTCATGCAAAAATGCCAGAGCTCCCACTCAGATAAGATGCCTCTGCATCCATACTATTTAAGTGATGCAAGTATGTAAGAGTAGATTTTCAAAAATCTAGGCACCTAAATCAACTGACTTAAATTAATCAAAAAGCAGTGGAAGTCAGAAGTAAGTATGCATGAAATTTGGGCCCAGAGTTCTCAGGAACATTTATGTTGTAGATTTCAAGGCTGTGCAGAGACAGCTACGCTGGGTTTGATGACAGGCACTTACACTGGTCCAGCCTTGGCGGCCTGGGGCTCAGCACTGCTAACACGCACTACTCACAGCAAGGGGAGCTTAGTCCTCCACACCAGCTCACTCCTCACCACAGGAACTAGCCTGTTTACAGCCAGCCTGGGTGTCTACACCACACTGCAGCCTCCAGTGAAGACAAAACCCTTAGCAGATCAGCCTTTATACACATTGATGCCACATAAAGGTAGTCATTGTCAACATCATATCGTTTCTTTCTTTGTTTAGTTTTCAAGTTAGTATTTTATTGTTTGAAACAGTAACAGTATTTCCAAACAGTATTTCATGCACTTTCTATCACAAAGATTAGTAGCCTAAATTAATGCTGCACTAATAATGGAAACTACAATATGATCTCTAAAACACAATGCTAAATGCTGGTGAGCAATTTCTACTTGCATACATGGAAGGGATGAGGATGTGGGCGGATGCACTACGAACATCTACATACACTCTGACTGTGGGAAACAAGTTTAAAAAAACACAAAATGAGGATTCACGGAAAGCACAGAGTTATCACCTTGAATCATACTGGGGAAGTGGAGAGGAATAGCTGCAAAATAATTTAGAAAGCAAATGGGAAAAATTAATGTAAGATAATTAGAGGCAAGCAACAGAAAATATCAATAATAAGCGCAAAGGAAAAGTAACAATCAGAAAAATAACAAAAGCAACACATTTGAAGGCCAACTTTAGAAATGATTTGGCTTTTGCTTTGCATATTGTAAAATATGTCATATAAAATATGCTACCCATGGAAAAAAAAATAAAAATGAAGCATTCAATTTTACTAGTCAGCACAAGTCCGTAATTTCTCTGGGAAGTGCAGAAGTACATGGAACAGAGAAGAGCGCTTGTGATTTATTCAGGTCAAGAGAGAATTTATTGTAACAGAACTTCTTTAATTCCCAAAACATGGTTCACTGCACCACGGAAAATCAGTTCTTGTGCTTTCTTATAGTTTTATTTCCCAGAGTATAATGTATAAAATATGTATGGCAGGATGCCTGAAGGGAGTATCAATCATGGAATCATAGAATCCTTGCCATTCATGCCACTGCTTTCAAAAAAGTTCTGTGTGTACAGGAGGTTGGCGTAAACTACAATTAACTTCAAGTATGACACCTTGCAAGAGTGGATCAAGCATTTCTGAGTTTATCAGTATGGGAGAGAATATGACACATTAGTTTCTTTCTTTGAGCTCAGGAAACCAAGGAGTTAAAAAAGGCAACATGAAGAGAGCACAGCCACATTTCAAGATGTACAAGGACGCTCACATCTGAAAGCTGAAGGCCACCTTGGTGATGGAGCTCTACCTTTCCAGAGGCCTCAAGATTCCTGACACATTTCAGTGCACTACTTATAATGGACCCTGTTCAAAGCATATCCTGGCAAAACAACTTATCTGAACTCAAAAACAAAACATGAAGCACCATCTTGGCTTAAAAAAAAAGAAAAACCAGAAGAATCAAAATTCCTGCCAAGTTTTCCTTCCTTCTTCCTCTTTCACTGATACATTCCTGGATATCCACACCCTGGCTCTCCAGAATTCCCCTTCTGCCTCAGATTAGAGATGGGAATAAATGTTGATGCTCTCTTCTGACAGTGAGTGCAAGGTGAAAGAAGCAACCCGAGGGAATACACTGTGGAGGGGCTCCCCTGGCATGGCACACTGGGGGGCTTGGGGGGATGAGGAACGCAAAGAGCAGACCACGAGAACTGTTGACGGCTGGTGACCCTAGCTGCCACACCATTGCCTACAGCCACAGAACAGACAGGGAGAAGGCAAGGGGATAAAGCACCACCACCAAGCAGAAAAGGAGCTGCTTTTCAGAAAAGAGGAAAGTCATGATCCAATGCATATCAGATATGCCGAGCTACTGGAAGATGAGAAGGCAACATCTGTTGATTGCCCCTAGATGAAGATAATGAGGAAAATCAAACAGTATCATATTATAATAGGGAGCCACAATAGAAAGAAAATAAACAATGACTTTTTTCTGAGAAAGGAACTGAGTCATCACAACATCATTTCTGATGGACTTTATCCATCAAAAGAAAAATGTGGTAGGTCAGAAAAGCTATACCTGGTGGCAGAATATTCTGGTGATCAGATTCTCTCCCTTACCACCTCCCCTGCAGCCCCCCAGTTTGCCCCACTGCTGCAAGTCTGCAGCCCTTCTCCTCTGGGCTGCAGCTAAGGCCGTGGCTGCACTAGTGAGGACTGATGTATAAAGTGAACAGATCTGAAGTAGTTGATTCAAAAGATCCCATGTCCTTCAAAAGAACAAAGAGCCAAAATATACGTAACTTGTCAAATTAACTTATTTGACAGGGTAACTTACTCAGTGGATGTATGGAAGGTCTGTATTTTTATTTCAGTAAGCAAATGAAACAGCACAGTAAGTGTACAATCACCAGAGAAACTACTTCAAAAGAGTTACTATCTGTGCTTTACTGTCAAACTGAAAGAAAACTTCCACCAGGGATTTCACTGTGTTGTCCTGGGCGGAGTACTGAGATAACATCTTCGTTCATGGTTTCAGCACTGGACAGAAAGGGCTGATAATACTTTGAAAAAGAGGATCCAAATTAAAAGCTATCTTGCTAAAATGGAAAAGGGTTCTGAAACCAACAAGTTGAAAGGCAGTAAAGGCAAATGCAAACATAAGGAAGAAACCAAACACAAACTCAAAACATAGAAAAAATACTAAGACTGCAGAATTTCAGAAAGGAACTAAGAAACTCTAGCAAATCACAAACATCAGTTAACAGGAGCTATAGTTACCAAAATGATAATTCTCACTGCGGGATTTAGACTAGGTGTGTCATGTGTTAGATTAAGGAGGTAGTGGTCCTGCCCTACCTAGCCAGTACTGGTGCCATCTCTTTGGGAGTTTGGTGCCAAAACTGGCTTAGAAATAATCTAACATCAAAAAGGGGAGAAACCAGGAGACAGCAAGCAAGAATCTGGTGATATGTGCAAAGAACCACCTAGGAAAACCTGGTAAAATTATACTTTACAAAAGAGAGAACTACACATCTTGCAAAATAAAGACATTGCAAAGAGACAAGTAGGATATTATTCTCCATGACTATCACGGACACGACAAGAAATAGGCTTAAGTCACAGCAAAGAGATTTTAAGTTGAACATCAGGAAAAGGAATATTGCAGCAAAGGATAGCAAGCCACTGAAGCTGAGGGACTACAGACCCTCTTTTATTTTAAGTGACCATGAAGAAATTGAACGTATTTCAGGAATGGCTTGCTTACATTTTATGCTGTTATAATGCAAGTGGATGGCCTACTGGCTCTCTGAGGTCCTTTGCTAACATACCCTTCTGTGCTAACCAACAGATTGCAGCTTTTCATTCCACAGCTCCTGATATTTCAACCCTAGCATTGACCATATGCAGTGTTTTATTAGATCAGGACCTACAAATCCAACATTTTTTAGTTCTATTCACTTCTATCAGGTGCTTACACTTAACTGTGGCACTGTAGCTTTGGAGCTGTGAGATTCTCTGTGGAACTTGTGGACTTGCTTTGAACTGAAATCTTTTGGTATGTGCTGAACACATTTTCATTATAAGAATGGAATTAGTCAAAATTGAAAAGGATATGAAATTTATGTCCTGATCTTGAAAATTTTATAACAAATATTTATATTAGACAATCTCAGATACAATGATTCCTTTCAGCTATGTATTTATTTGTAAATTTTAAAACACGCAATCCAAAATTACTCCTATTGCATTTAAATCAAGTGTATGTAGTACTTTCAAAAAGCACTGTAAGTGCAGTGATGACTTGTGAGTAAATAACTGAACTTGAACTACATATTTTGGAGAATAAACAGGAGTCTGGAGGTATAAATAAAATAAGAAGTTAGAGCCCCCTATTTTTTCCTGTATGAAAGAACAGAAAGCATAACATTCTCTCTCTGATTTCGTATTTCAAATAATTTAATACAATTCAAACAAAATGACCTTGTGACACTTAAAAGCAAAGCATAAGCAACAGAAAAAGCAAAACAAGACTATTAAAGAGAAGCCTGTAGGATTACAATGTTTTTGGCATTCAGAAAATTAAGTGCAGAAGCAAGCTTCTGGTTTGATATGCAAGAATTTAGCCTGACTCCTGTTATTAAGCACCCTCATTGAAGTCAGTACAAATTTTGCCACTGGCTTCAACCAGAGCAGGAATAGGCATGTTATCAGCCATTACAGCAGGCTGTATTCTTCGGCTAACAATACATTTCCACATTTAAAGATAAAGGAGATCTGTTAAGCGACCTACCCAGAATGGACGGGACTTGAAACAAGGTTAACATTGTCCAAGGTGTCTGCAGCCCAGCTGTAGTGTCTGAGAGAATCAGAATCAAACTCCCTTTGAAACGTCAGGTGCTTTAAAAAAAGAAACACAACACTGAAATTCAAAATTAAGATGTAAAATGCTTGTCTTAAATATAAGGTCGTTAATATAATTCCATTAAAATTCAATCTGTCCCCTTTCCACATAACAGTGCTGATATCCCAGGTGTTAAATTACTAGAAATCCCATAACAGGAATTTGGAATCCACAGAGAAATTAATCTTACACATCTTTATACTTTCAAACCTTCTTTTTGTCTGCTTTTGCCACTTCCTTCAGTTACAAGTGTGTCTCTCTCCAATCTTTATTTACATGTGAAAAGGTAGAGAAGATTATTACAATTTGTACTGCAATAATACACCATACAGACAGGCAGCATAACATTCCCACACAGAAAATGCCATTGGATCGACCCTTTAAAAGCGGAACTTAGATCTGTACAATCACCACCATGGACACTGTTCTGGAGTGCTGCTGTCCCTACTCACCTATATAAAAATAGTTTTAACCCTGTGAAGCACTGGCACAGCAGTGCTATAAATAAACTGCCCCATCTGACAGACATCAAGGCGCAATTTGTTTCTGACTGTTCCTGTGGACACGCGCATGCACATGCAGGCATCCTGTGTCCCACAACAAGGTCTCACGCTATACATCCTCTTATCTGGATAGCAAAGCCATTCTAGTCAAATATATACGGTTTTCCCCCTAGAAAATCAAACAGATTACATCTGTAAATACTGTACGGCCATATTTCCAGGGTAATATGAAAGCTTCTGAACCTTTTAAGGAAGCACCATGAGAAGTTACATCAATAAGACTAAGTCAAGATACTGTCATGCAATACGCACAGACCATCTTCAGCCAAGACAGTGTTAAAAAAATATCCATGCTTCCTCTAGGCAGGTTATTTTTTGCTCACAGGTAAATGCATCTAGAGAGAGCAGTTATCTGCTTTTTTCCTCAAATACTGTGAAGATGAAAACCTCGTGGGCTGTTTTCAAATTAAATACCCTTCCACTCAAACCTGAGCCAAATGTACACTCTTTACACAGGGAAGTTTTATAACTTCCACCTTTTATTTTTTATTTTTTAATTTTACTGTATTATGTATTATTATGTACTGGCTTGCAGAGGTACTGTAAATGAACTATTTGAAATGGAAATATCAGCATTAGTAGTAAATCTGAGAAAGCCAGTCATAAGCATACGAAAACACTTCTGTTCAGAAGCTTCCACAAGACAAGCAAGCAGACAGTGCTCTGGTGTTGGCCAGAGCATGCAACCTTCCTACATTACTCTGGGGTTCCAGAAAATTTCTCTTTAAACATTCCTTGCAATTCAAACGAGCATCTCAGGTTTAATTCCAAAACCCATCAATATTATCATTTTCTGCCCACCAGTAATACTAGCTGCAGGGTACAACTTTGCTTTGTCATACGTAGCACACATTTTTTTTGATACCTCCTTCTTTTGCTACTTTAACTCTTATGGGGATCTTCCATCAATCTTTGTGCTGTAAGATAGGTACCGAGGCCTGATGGTACGAGCACAGACAACAGTAACAGGCAAACACGGCTAAAGCATGGCATATGCTAAATACTGAAATACACCAAGAGACATAAAAGATAAAATGAATGCCATTAAAAATGATGGTAATTAAACAATGGCAGTGGATTTAATTAGCACTGCTTTGAAAAATATATCATAATTTAGTTTACCGAAGACAGTTTTATAATTTTCAGTAAAACATCAGGGATTCTTCCACATTTTTGAAGGGCCTGCAGTTTCAGCAGGAAAGACACAACTGTGGATTTCTGCTGTTCCAAGTGATTTAACTCCATAAGAGCTCATACGGACTACGCGATCGCTTTTGACACCAAGCAGCTGGTATCAAAATTGAAAAATTTAGATAAACAAAAATACATTTATTCCATTGCCCAGTGATGAACTTTATCATCAAAAACAGGACAACACAAATTTTGTAAAAAAAAAAAAATGCATAAAAAAGGAGGTCAACACTATTTAGAGTTTGTCATTGAAACGTCTGCTGAGGCATAAGAGTGTCACTGTGCTGAGGCCCAGACATGTACCAGGACACACACGTCGACAAAGAGGGGATCACATTTACTGTAAACAGATGAACAATGCTTAAGATCTCCCAGCAGCACGATGCAGAAAACTCAATGCGGCCATATAATTTCTAAGGAAATACCACCCCTCTAAGATACTCTGTGCTAGATAGAGACGCTGCTATATCCTGCAAGTTGCTGTAAGTTTACTTCCATGTATGCATAGGGTTCCTTGCTCTATTCCTACACTGTCTGTGTATAAGGTGACCTTTTTTTTTTTTTTTTGGACGCATTCCTTTCTGACAAAGTGCACTCAAACAGATTTTTTGGACATATTTACAGCCAGCAAAAGCACAAAACCTGCAGCCAATAATTTTGGCAGAGAAACAGGCTAGTAAAAGCTAATGGCTGAACAAATGAATCTTACACACAGCACACATCTGTTGATCTCATTTCGTTGATCTGCTGAGGTGTTGAATTTTCCAGGCAGGCAAAGAAATCTTCCTGTGCAAGCTGCAATATGAGCAGTTCAGGAGATGGTACATCATCCTTGACACCAAATCGCAGGATTGATCCTGCGTTTGGTCAGGTCGCAGCATTCCCTACCTGGGCTGAGGGAGATTAAACATGCATTGCTACAGGGTGTGGCGCTGTCAGATGCAAATGCGTGTATGAAAATACTGACAGTTCTGCTGGCAAGAATCCCGCTGGTTGCATAACTGAATATCCAGGCTGTGTAATGCCAGAGTTCAGCAAACGGAAGAATTTACGCTTCCTCCCAGATGAATTTATCCAGACAGAAGAGATTCAGCAAGCTGCTATGCAATGGACAGCCTGAATCATCCTGCCTTTGGCTCATGTAAATTATTCCACAGAGAAAAGTCGCTTGGATTTGGTCTGAGTTACTGCATCCATGGTAACGCACTTAGACACAGCAATTTTAACTCTGCTCTAGTCTGGTTATGAGGCACAGTATGGCCTGGGCTCAGCCATCTCTGTTGAATAGGTCACCTAAAGCACTAAATGCAAACAAGAGGGAATGTCTTGACTTCTCAGGCAATTATTAGAAAATCCTCTCAAACACCCAACATGTCATGCTGGCAGCCAGGTTCAGCCAAGAATAGTTTCAAGTCTTCCTCATTTGACTCTCTTTAGACTTCCAAGTCTCCCAGTGATCTTGGGAAGAAGTGACCATGGGATCTTCTGATTCCACCTAAGAGGCCGACAGCTGCCCCTTCTCTTTTATATACTTTCGTGATAAAATTAATTCCCTTTACTCTGAGACTGCTGCTGCTGTAATGAACTCCAGACAATTACAAGGTTTACAAAAGAAGAGAAACCAAATATGCAGATAGGCAATGGCTCACTACTTCTTCAAAGTTGTCCGGTGCCCCAAAACACAGCCTTAACAACTATCAGCTTCCAGATGGTCTTTCAGGATATTGGTTTTGAGTCATCATGATCTTTGTTCCTATGACTTCCATGGCTGGAACACAGAATTTTTTTTCCTCACTTTCTCCTGTCACAGCACAGATTATCTGGAAGCCCAGTGATGTAAATGACGGATGTAGAGGCAGGGGTATTCTCCTTTGCCCAGATGTACTCCTCCTGCTTGAGCCAAAGCACCATAAAGCTTACCACATCCCTTTGGCACATGTTTGGGCTGGGCTGAAGAAAATTCCAGAGGACAGATGCATCTTTTTGCCAGGACTTTAAGGCTTGCAAAAGCCACAGCATTTTTTTTTTCTCATGAAGGTAATTCTTTGTTTAACTGTTGTTTGTTTTCAGGGAATTCATGGTTTTACTAATGTCTCAAGACAGCCCAGAACTAGAACTGACGTTGTTCCCACTATTACCTTCATCATTCCTGCTCTGTTCCTGGATATGAGAAATTTGAAGTTTGTCTAGAGCATTAAGATTAAAATAACATTTAGAATTAGACTGTCAGCCAGGCTTCCAGCCTGGCTTCATGTTGCATGACAAATTTGGATCAGAGCTGAACTGCAATAATTGCACAATCATTGCTGGATGAAAATTGGAATTACAAAAATATGAAGACTATAAACACAATGAAAACAGCCTGAACTGTACTGCTCAGCATTAACACTAGGAAGTTTTCATATCTGTTGCTTTTTGGCTGAAGAGCCACCACTACAAGGGATTCTCCAAAAAAGCACAGAGGTCCATAACCACTCATACAGAATATTAAGTTCGCTCCTGTATGTGATGTGGCGTCACTGCAACTCCTCCATGTACAGATAAGTCATTCTTAATTTTCAAGAGTTATTTTGTAATACAAAGCAGGTTAACAGCACACATTATGAACAAACAACATTCTATGGAGTTATTCATTGCAATGCTTGCTTTCAAGTCTTGTCACTTATGAAATGCAACCTAGCTGCTAAATCAATGCTTTGATGGTAATCACAAAAATGACCAGAACCATTAAACAATACAATATGTTCTCAGACAGGAGGGCCTTCCTTTCCTCTGTTACATCTATCATATCAAGAAGATTTAATGAAGGCTTAGGAGAAGTAACTGTCGAAACAACTTTACGTTCTCAGCTTCAAAATATCATTTTTTTTAGCTGGCTGTTCTAAGCTTATTGGAGGTTTAAAGCATTTCATTTGAAAGTAGCAACCTATTATTAAAAGTTTAATTGCTAGAGAATCCAATTTATGCCATTCTCAGAATGCTAATAAAACTCTGTGCAAAAGCTGTAGTAAAACTGGATAATTTGCACTACACTGGAACTTATAGATTAATACAACTAAGACTTAAAATGCTAGAGTCCCACCCTGTGGACCCTTTTCCCCATGACAGCATCCTCTGAGATCAATAAACCCCTGTGCAGAAATACTTGCCGCTGCTGAAAGGTACCTCTGTGTAAAGGGCAGCAGAAAACCTGTTTCATTAAAATCTACCTTAAGCTCCTCCAGGACATAACATTTCCACTTCACAATCCTTTAACTCGTAAGTAAAGACTTTTTGGTGAATTTTTATCCAGCTTCCTAGCAGACCTCTGGCTTCTATGATCTAGAAACTCTTGAGTAATTCTCTCAAGTCTATCAAACACCGAGGAACTCACAAAATAAAGCCTACAGCACCCTATCACCTCCAGCATTAGCTTTTAGAAATAATTTCCCACGCTATAGTCAGGTCAAAAGATTCTGCTTTTGCTGTATTAGTCATTGCACAAATGTTTGGAAGATACATAAACTGGTTAGTGCATAATAGCTCAATCTTCACAAGGCCAATTTTTTCCCAAGGGTGGAAAAACAAGAACAGCAGTTGGAGTCCAGTCTACTTGGACAGAATGGGCAGACATAATCCATGGTCTATACAGTGCAGACAAAGGTTGTTTAATGTAAAATATATTGTTCTCAGCTTATCAAAGCACTCTAAAGATGCATGTAACATTAAGCTCATGAATAC
Organism: Cygnus olor; assembly: GCF_009769625.2. Lineage (NCBI taxonomy): Eukaryota > Metazoa > Chordata > Aves > Anseriformes > Anatidae > Cygnus > Cygnus olor. The sequence continues at coordinate 9,647,554 of NC_049175.1, forward strand.
TCCTAATGACTTGAATGAACAGTCTTACATTCAGAAACGTAACTGGTCCCTTGTAGACTTTTGGTTTGGGAACACACCATCCTGTCTCTTGCAGGATCAAAACCACAATGTGGTAAACCCACAATTTCTTTCTTTCAGCTCTCCTCTTCTCCTTTTTCAATGAGTAGTGACAGCTGCTGCAAGCATGGCTGAGGGCTACAGATGGACATTCCTTATAAATAAGGAGCACAAATACCTGGTGCCAGAGAGGCAGCACATACCTGATCCTTTGCTGGTACCAGCAGCTCTTCAATCATCATGCTGTCTCGGGCATAAGAGCTTCTGTTCAGCGTGTAGGACCTATCCGAACTGAAGGAGCGGAGGCTGTTGTATTTACCATTTATCATAGAAAGTGCAGGTGACAATGAGATGAACAAAAAATAAAAATAAAAAATTAATACATGCAACTTCCAGGGATAGCATAAGATGGCAAAATATACATAATATATGAAATAAATACAAGGGAAAAATGGAATAAGTAGTATTTGACTCTATTTCAATATCTCCTTCCCTATAAATATACATAAGCAAAATCACAACAGATGTTTACTGCTTTGGCAGCAATGCTGTGGCTTTAGAATAAATCCACAGAAGTGTATTCGAGTATTTAGGTGAATTTTGATAAATGTCTTCATGTCCTAATCCTGCAAGGAGACCCATGAGGGCAGGTCCTAGGGGACCTGTGGGTAGGTTACAGTGACTGCCAATACGGCTCTGATTGCTGCATCAGGTTAAACCACGAGCAAGTTTTATGTGGTGGTGTTCTCTCTTTGTGGCTGAACCACTCCTGACTTTGTTGTAAACACCCTAGTTACTCACTTGGGAAAAAAAAAAGGATAGGAATTTTGAAAAAAAAAATGAAGAAAGAAAATAGATTTGCTTCTTAATGATTAAATACAAATGCCAGTGCTTTGGGGATTATTTTGTGCATGTTAGACTATTCAAAAAATAACAATGATCACTCTGAATGTGCTGCAATTAAATCAACGTAGGAGTGTGTTACACTTAACCCTGGAAGATACATAATGGTATGTGCTAAAAACATGCTGCAGGCCTAGACATGCTTGCTACGTGACAAAAAATAAAGTAGTAAAAAATGTGAATTAATAAGAAGCAACATCCAACAACATATTAACACTTTTGAACTAGCAACACTGTTCAGACTCAAAACTCTACAACTTGTTTCATGCACTTTGTAGTTGTTAGTATAACTTTTCTAGTCCATTAGCACACCTTCCTCCTTGTGCTGGAAGCAGAATTGGGATCTTTATTACATACTGTAGACATATGTTAAGCAAACTCTTACATGACAAAGGGTATAAAGAAATCAAGTTACATTTGTTAGAACATAGGGATAATCTCTAACACTGAGCAATCTACCCCCACCCTCCACTCAAAAATAAAAGCATGTCACTTTCTAATGCTGAATAAAATGAAGATGAGCAATGGCAGCAGCGGAAGGATGTAACACGATGCCATGCCTTCTTACCTGACTTTTGGACTAAAGCAATTTACAGTGGAAAAGAAACAGGAGAAATAGAAAGCAAAGAATCAGACGGGAAAAGCAAGATGTTATGGCTGGATGGTTTATATATTTAATGTGTTTATTTCTTAATGTTACACTCAGAATCAGTAGTAAGATACATTCCCAGAAAACTTTTTGCTAAGTAAAAAACACTGTATTTGTCTCCTCTGAGCATAACATATGTGCAATGTAAAAAATGAGTTACGCAGCAACAAATAGTAATGGCGCTGCTAAAATCAGAAGCATGGGAATATTAGATTTCTCTCAAAGAAACAAATAATACGAAGTTGAACCCTCAAATCTACGTAACAGTGAAATTTTGCTCTCCCACTTGCAGAATGAGAATTTAGGCCAGTGCAGGAAGAGCAGTGTGATGTGGGGAAGGTGTCCTGTAAACCAGAGTGCCCAGCTCTGTACACAGACTTCACGCTCTCCACCATCACTGCAGTACTTCAGAACCGACCCCATCAGTTAGGGCTGTGTGTGATGACCTTGTTCATGCCAACTCGTGTTTAAAAGCAGCATGCCAACTTTGCTAATTAACTTTAGAGACGTAAGATTCTCACTTCACATCTTTTTTTGCTGATTTTCTAGCTATAAGACTATTTAAAAGCATTTTGGCATTCCTTGCCATTGTATTATTGCATAAATACGTATTAGCTTACCTAAAAATTGTAAGTGAAGCAAAACATGGCTGGGCTATTATAAGGAGCAAATGTGCACTGCATGCTTGCATTTCTAATGCAACCATAACAAACAAGATTGAAGAGCAGACATCTAAACTTTACCTTATGGGAGTTGCCATTCACTGTTAGACAATGAACTCACTTTTTGAAACAGATCTTTAAACTACAGTGTAGGAAAAAGTCCTCGGGGCTCCAGCTTACCAGGTTTAATTATTAGCTTCAGTACAATCCAACTGTCAGTAAACACATTGCAAATCCACAACTATGGAGGTAATCTCTACTCATACAGTTTTATTTGTTTTGAGCAATGCACAGTGCAGGCTTTAGCAAGACTCAAAGAAGAAATCTAAAATGTTGATCTAGAAACATGAGTTTAAATCAACAGTAGTCAGACGTTATATTAAATCTACAATATGTTATTGGGTTCACAGAAACTCTGGCTTGTTTGCTGAAACATGCAGAGTATTTCCTGTCAAATGAAACCCTACTACAAATTCAGGGTATGCCTATTTTTTTAATTTTTTTTTTTTAATTTTTAATTTTGGGAGCAATTTCTTTAATATAGATTATCTCTGTTTACTTACTCGCTGTCACCTTTAAAGAAATAAAAGCAGTAAAATAGCAAAATGATTTCATTCAGTTTTTCTGGCATTTACATTCCTTAGCTAAATGAATTTATTAAAGAATACTCAGACACGAGTATCAAATTGACAGTTGGTAGTGAAAAGAAACCTGGCTGTTCTTGATCAATTTCTAGACCAGTTGCAAACTCACAGGAAAGACACGCCTTGGAGACTGATCAGAACATCAGCAGATACCAGAAAAAATGAAGTTACTTTTCTGTATCATTGCCATAAGAAGCCGACATGAATAAAGATTATGAAATAAAACAGCAATGAACATATGCATTAAATGCGCAGTATTATCATAACACAGAAATACACCCCCTCTACTTCATTTCAAAATAGACTCCAGTTTTGTGTGAAAGAGCACTCTTGATTTGCAAGAACTTGTAACTGTGGTAACACACAAACACAAGAAACATCAAATGCAATACCTGGCGGAGCGGGCTCCCAGGCTAAAGCCCATGTATCCTTCAGCGGGCAAAGAATCGTCTCCCAACTCTTTTAGATCCTGGGGTCCAAGATATTTATCTGTATCACCTGTCATTGCATCCTCACCTGCCAGAAGAAAAGCCAAGCTGAAATCAGAAGCTACATGTATCGTAAATGTTTGTGTGCTTAGTAATTCACAACGCCCTTCTCTGCTTGCCAACAAGTAATCAATCCCGTCAACCCCACTTTCCCTAAGGCTCTTTCCATGCAGACCGTCAATTACGCACCCTCTGAGCAGGCCTGAGAAAATAATTTTATTGGGGGCAAATGTAAAAGGCAAGTCTGCACACTGACATAAAGCCAATAAAGCTATACAAGGGATGACTTCTGCCCAATCATTTAAGCGAGCTAAAAGGTTCTTCTGTACTTTGAACCATTACACTCACTCTTGCTTTCCTTACCAAGAAGCCTGAGCTGACGAATTACGTTGGGTCTCTCTGTATGCTAAAAGAAACGAGCTCTGAGGCACAGCCTGCTTGTCCATCAGTACTGAAAAGTGCAGGAAGCTTTAACAGGCACTGAGTAATACAAGAGGCCTGCCCTCCACCTTTGATATTTCTCAATAACTTTTGCAAGTTTCAATGCAAGAGGGTTTTGGTTTTTGTTTTTCCCAAATGCAGTGCTCTACACGCCCTGACTCATTTTATCCAGGTAAGACAAGCACTTATCAAGGCTCTGGACTTTACAGCCAGCTGGGGGGCAAGCGGCTAGGGCATGGCTCCTGCATATCACCCGCGGGGAGCAGAACAAAGCCGTGCCCCAGACAAGCGCTCCTTGTTCGGCAGCATCTGGCAGCCAAAATTCACCAAAGTGACACTGTTCGCAGAGCTCAGACCGTCAGACATGTTTGATACACAGACATCAGCTGAGAAGTAGAAGATCAGCACGTTAGAGAAAAGGATAGGAAAGTTAAGTCTTGGGGGAGGAGGGCAGATGTCGCAAAGGGTTAACGGAGCAGTTCGCGCTGGCTAGGAGCATTTGCATACCATTACATCATGCAAAACCTACATTCCTGCATTGACAGAGCAAGTCCAAAATATGCCTTATGCGGCTGAAGGAGTTTTTTTTCCCTGTTCCCTCTACAATGCAGAGCAGAGAGCTCCCTGTAAGCTCATTACTTGCCTACGCTCACGCTCTCCTCCTTTGTTGTGAATATCCTTTAGGCGTGTAAGAGTTGCACAACAGAGAAGTTTAACAGCGGACTCGCAAAGGTAAGCGACTCTGCACGCCCGGCTCCGGTTCCAGCTTTCATTCAAGGAGTTTCGGCTGGTTTCCATTCACTTAACTCAGGAAACCACAGGCGAGCTCTGGTTTTAAACTAACAATCAATTCTAAAAATACCCGTTCGGCTACTGCTCTGCAAACGGCAAACAAACAATTTCTCCTCCAACCCAGCAACAACGATTATTTTAAGTAACACTTTAAAAGCTAAAATAGTTTATAATATACCATAAAGCATTGGAAGAAAAAAAAAAAAAAAAAAAAAAAAACAAAACCAACATATAAACAGAAACATTACATATGAAGTTAAACTTTAAAAAGTCTTACTGTTTTGGAAAGCCATTTTCACCAGCCTGGTGAAGACTTTTCCCCTGATGTTTCCAAGAATTTCTATTAGTCCTATTAGTCCTTAAAGCTGTGATTTAGAGTTAATCTCCAAACCAGCACAAGCAAACTAATCCCTGTGGGTCATATTCGCTTCCCACACAACAACTGAGATCTTCTTAACATCTTGATCTCTTCGCGTGTATTTTAGGCCATGTGCATCTTTGTCCTCGCAACTCGGATCAAGGTTCTTTTCAAATAAGAAACAAAATGAAAAGTAATGACTACGGTTTAAAAAAAAAAATCCCTTTTTAATCACTCTGCAGACATCCCTTTAAAGCTCCTGCTGATTGGATTACAGCCTCCCTTGGCAAGCCTCTCGCCTGGTGACATAGGCGCAGGCTCTCGGGTTATTTGTATGTAAATCGGGGTGCTATGAGGGTGCAGCTCCGCCGTAACCCGAGAGCGGGGCTGGGCCGGGAGCGGGGCTGCGGGAGGGCGCCGCGCTCACGCCGCCCCTCAGCGCCCGGCCCCGGCACCTCAGCGCCCGGCCCGGCCGGGCCCGGCCCCAGGCCCCAGGCCCCGGCGGAGGAGGTGGGGAGGCCGAGAGCGGCTCCAAGCCGAGCCGGGAAGCTCCTGCCCTCGCCGCAGGTGAGGCGAGCGCTGTGGCGCTGGCAGCCGGTGAGGTTTTTGCTTCGGAGTGGCGCCGGTTCGCGGTGAGGTGGGACCGGTGACACGGCTCCTCCGCCGGCTGCGGGGTGTTATCCCGCGCTGCTGCCAAGCTGCTGGAGCGCGCTGGAGAGGTGCTCCCTTCAAAGGGAGAGCTGCACCTGGGAGTGGTGATTTCAAAGAATTCCCCGCGTTGCTTTGTGATCGTGGGAGGCTCCGGCAAAACGGGCGGTGCACATTGCAGCAGCCCCACGCTGCTTCATCCTCTGCCTCCCAGGTCAGGAGCGCTGCCCTCAGCATGCTGCGGTCTCACAGACGTCCCACCGAAACGCGAAGACAAAATGCCTCTTGGACACAAAGTACACAGAAATGCCCCAAAAGCGAGGCCCCAGTGAAAAATAAAAAGAAAATTGCATCACTTTTTTTTTTTTTTTTTTCCAATTGCCATCCTTCTGTTTTCCTTCACCGTACATTAGGTGTTGCAGAAAGATGTTCTTGTACACCATGGGCAAGCACCGCTTGGCAGCTATTGGAAACCAGGAAGTCCATGGAAAAATGGCAGCAGCAGGTCACAGCAAAGGTCTGTCTGGTCAAGAATATCCCTTCTCTCACAGCAGCCCCACTTCACAGAAGAATACAAGAACATGAAACAGTGTAAAGTCCTCCAGGACATTTTCTAGCTGGCAGTGATTTGAACACATTCTGTGAACCCAGGAGAAGTTAGTATAGCCATAAAAGGCTATTTTTTTTTCCTTTTTTAGTTCTTTCAGTTACATTCTGAACTCGCATCAGCTTCTTGCATTCCCCACAGCAAGGAAGTGCGCAAGGAGTCCCAGGATGTAACCAACTGTGGCACGGAGAGCAGCGCTTCTCACCTGCATCTTGCTGGTCTCACTGGTGCATCCTGTTCTTGGACTTCTGGGGAGGCAGCAAGCAGCCCATTATCTGCTCACTTTCCACCCACTATTTCATATGTTCTAGCCTATCCCTCATTTAGATCTTCTTCTGCGATAGACAATCCTATTCTGTTTACTCTTTTCTTCCCTAGCAGCTTTTCCCTATCTCTGATCACCTTTGTCACCTTTTCCCACACTTTCCCCATTTTTCTGATCCGTCAGAGCCTGTGTCATACAGCTGGGAACTGCAAAGCCACAGGGTAGGTGCTCTTTTTAGAGGCCAGTGAGAAATACAGGCTCTCTGGCAGCAGGAGTGAAGGGATCGTGTGGCTTGGGAAAAGTCCCAAACAAAATTTAATCATAGCCTGGGATCCAAATGGACATTTGACACTGGCTTTGCTAAAGAACTCTGGAGCTTTCGCCACTCCCTCCTCACAGCCTGTCAGGAGCTGCCTGATGGCAGAAGAGGTATAGCCACAGGGCAGAGCAGGATGCTTCTAGCTGTAGCCAAGGTTATGGTTTCACACAAGGATGAAGAAAAGCCAGTATCAAACCACTGAAACTTTTATTAATCTGTAAAAGTTTATGGAGACAGTCTCAGAAAACCAAGCATAAAAATATAATAAATCCATCCCTCCTAAAATCAGTAACAGACTTTAATGCATGAGGACGTCCAGACCTGTCTGAAAGGAGCTCATTTTTGGTATCCCAGCACCTATTCAGGGATCAGGCAGTGTGTCCTCATGTCCTCCTAGGACATCTGCCTAACCTGCCAGAGACTGATTAGCATGATACTTACCCCTACCAAGAGAGAGGAATATCCATTAAATGGGTTTAAAGCACTGTCCTTATTTACACCAAAATAAAGTTATCTACTAAAGACCAAATTAAAAAAAAAAAAAAAAAGAGCTCATTGTATTTCAATGACCATCTAAATTCTCAGCATCTGAACTACTGCTGGCTTTTGCTGTGTTTTTTTGTTTGTTTCTTCTTTACTGCTCACATAGTTTCACCCCTCTTTGTATCAGCTTTCTTTGCCTCCTTCGCCTCTGGGACAGGGGACTGCTGTGACAGAACTCACTGCCACTCTGTGGCAGTCACAGCAGGGCTCCAACTTCCACCACCAAATCTCTTGCACCCTCTTAGAGGGATGCTCTGAGGCTGAGCATCCAACTCTACAGGAGGAGGCTCCCTCGGGGCCTCCCACAGAAGGCTCTCACTGTGCTGATGCCCCCCTGGCTCCCCACCAGCCACAGGGTGTGCTGCTGGCAGCTGCACAGCGGGTGGGGTGCAAGCTCCATCTGGAGATGGTGAGAGGAAAGACCTGGTTCTGGCAGCCTCAGACTTCACATTTGTAAGATCTGAAATCTCTTCAGAAACAAAAGCAGAGCACTTATTCAGCCTGCAGCGGAAAAAGAAGTGTTCTATATTCATATACAAACTTTCTGCTATCTAAGAAGATGAGCTTTCATTTCTTCCCACACAATCGTGTTGCAATCTTTCAGAAAAAAAAAGACCATTTCTTTTTTGTGGTGTACCAGTTTCCCAGCACCTAACCTCATTTAGGTGTAATTACCAGAATAGTCTAGGAAAAGGAAGGAAGATGTCCCCTCTAATCTAGTCTGACTCCTAACTAAATTGTCCTCTGCAGGGAAGAGAGAGAATTTCTGTGTAAATACTTATTTAGCAGACATAGTAAGAAACAAACAGAAGGAAATAGTTTCCCGACACCTGTCTCCAAGCTCTGAGAATACCTTCCAAGCCTTCAATTCCTCTTACAAGAGAAACCTTGAGGTTTGTGGCATATTGAGAAATCACTGAACAAGTTTCTCATTTAACAATTTAGCTGATGAATGCTCATCATGAGGGCATGAATGTTCAGTGAGGGAGAGTTCAGGTTTAGGATGTAAATTTGTGCCCTTCGCACTTGGGAATTCATTCCTCAGGTACTGGCTTTGTCAGAGTGTGTCAGATCTTGAACACACTTGTTTCAACTAGCTTAAGCGGGTGCTTTGTGTATAAATGCCCTATCAGCACTGGGGAGCTGTGGGGAAATACATCAGTATGTTATCTTCATGGCCGCACAAGGCAGAAGAGAGAGACAAGCCAACGGGTACTATCTCAAAGCCTGTAATTCACTGCCTGCCTTGCACACTGGAATGCTTCATCACGGATTAATAAAATACCTGTTATTCAATTTGAGAGCTCCTGTTCAGCATTAGGCTTTGAAAATGACCTTTTAAATATAAACCAGTCTCTTAGGTCCCCTAGTAACAACACATTTGCAGAATACAGTCTCTAGGTCAGGAATTGATTATATTACCCATATCTTCTATATATATATGTTTGTGTTGTTGTTGTTGTTGTATATTTTTTTTGTCAAAATGAGAGCTAGTGACTACAAAAATCTCCCACAAATCTCACACATCCCTTCAGCCTTTGCATTTGGCCATAAGAAGTGATCCCATATATTAAAGACAGGTTTTACATCTTCATATCTAATATTCTGATTCCACACAGGCTTTTCTCATCTGCACCATGGGCTGAGGCTATAGTTGCTGCTCAATTAACTAACTTCAGTGTTCTGGTCAGTTAAAACAATACATTATTCTGAGCGGTACAATAGCCTAGAAGAGTTATTTGGAAAACACAGGTGCATGGTAAGAACATGATCTATTTGAGAATGCAGCAATATGAACACAGTGACGAGCAGAAAAAAAAACAGAAGCCTCAATGCATGAATTAAACAAAAGCTGCACACAATGAGTTTAGCTAAGAGCTTTTACACCTCACTGCTTAAGTGTTACAAACATTAAAAATAAACGTATTGCTAGGCACAAAGGCTAACTGAAGTGCCACAAGTAAATTGGACCCGGTCACTTCTTTACCTACTACAGAAGAAAAAAATGCAGTTCTAATGCTAGTGACCAAGGACACAGACAAAAAAAACCTTCAGGACACTGTCGTCCTTCTCTTCATCAACTCAAGACCTTTCTACTTCCAAATGTGACCTGGGAACCTAATCCCACTGTGACCTCTGGAAACCTGCAGTTCCTGATGAGGCTCACACAGACTCCTGCGCATCTGCACCACAGAAGGTCGGACCTAGCAGGGGCTGTTGGTGGAAGGGAGGTAACCAGCTGCCAAATGAGTTTTAGATTCCTAGGGACCACTGAAGCCACACCAAGCCACCAGCACCAAGGATTGAGCTGGGATGTGCAGGTTGTTAGTGCCAATAGCAGAAATCCTATTTAGAGGAACTGAAACCATAAGGTTTTATTACCCTGCTCACAGATTTCATGCCACTTTGCAGAATGATAGAGCTGAAATCTCAGCTAAAAAGTTCTACCTTACTCCCAACAAATAACGTGCTAAATTCGATGCAGCATCCTCTTTACTCAACACAAAAGTAATCTGATGTGGTTTTACTGAATATGACAACTCAAATACAATTTTCTTTGTTTTAAAGCCTAAAAATACTTCTTTTCAGACTAAGGGTTGACTATCAATGCAAATCAATCATTCCACAGCTGAACACATGGCAGAATTTAAAAAACAAAAAAAACCCACCTCATTCCTCCTGTCTTCACTTTCACTATCAGCTATTTCTTCCAAAGTATTTTGATATTTGACTCTTTTGTCTGATATTTAATTTTTTAGTTGCAATAATAAAACTGTTCTCCACAGAAGCAGCAGCAAAAGGACTATTCCAGGAAAGTGGAGGTAATTTGATTTAAAAACTGGGAGTAAGACACTCAGAAAATTAGAGGATTATCAGCAACAGCTCAAAGAATTTTTGAAAGCATTCTTAATTGTGAAGTAGAAATTGTTAGTGGGATAACAAGAAAATTATCTGAAAGGATTAATTTCCAGTCACAGGAAATAAGAGGAAGAGGTTTAAGTTAAGTAACACTGCAATACAAAAATGCACAAATACCTTCTTCAACATCTGACAAATATTCAGCATCACTGAGTATTTCAGGGGCATTGGCTTTACGAACTGCATGATTTAAATAAACAAAATAATTAAATAAAAGCATAGACTATCAATGAATCAAAAACAATGTAAAACAATGAATGTGCAGATACCATATCCAACTCATACAGTTTTTTGTTTGTTTTTAAACAAATACTTCTTCCAAAAACAACAGACTGAAAAATAAGTGACAAGTTTTTTTTTTTTTATTTTCAAATACCTTCATCATCAGACATATCGAGAACTTCATTCATCGTTTCAGGTACATTCATTTTGTGCTTTTCTGTAACAGTCTGTCAAAGAAAAAAAATATTTCAGAGCTCACTAAATTTTTCTTAACATTGTAGTTATTTCAAAAAATTAAACACAAGGTAGGATGCGTTTTTATCTGCAGTTAGCAAGACGAGATTTGATTTTTTTAAAGCTTTTTATTCCCTTGCTTTTCATAGATAAATAGAACTACAAATTAAAAAAAAGCTACATTGAAATAATACAGAAATATGCAATATTATATTTATGTAAGTCAAGGGTTTTTATGAGAACCCTCTAAAAAGTCATCTAAATCTAAAGCAGGAATGCATCGTCTATATTTCAACTGTAATGTTATTCATTCTGAGGGACCTATTTCGTCTTTTTCATTGGGATCACAATCTTTTAGGTTGGAAAAGACCCTTAAGATCATTAAGTACCAACTATGCTGTAATTTGGGAGCAGGGTTGTTCCATGTGAAGATTTTCAGAGGTGCCTCGTCAGTAATCGTGTGTTTTTTCCCCACAAATGAGAACAATTGTAACCACATGCAGGCTAAATGATTCCCCTTAAGGAATTTGTGCATGAAAGACATTCAGAAGTGGTTGGTTTTAATCCTGATGTTTACGTTGATTCAGACTCAAAAACCAATACAAAAAAAATAGAAGCAGAAAAAAAGATATTCTGAATGCCTGAAATCTGTTCCTAGAATACCCATGCATCCCACAAAGTACACAACCATGCACATTTTACTCTCCAGCTGGGGCAGAGTGCAACAAGCACTTTGGTAAAGTTTTAGATCATGCAGGAGACACTGCGGGGCTAACATTCAAGTAGTGGCATTCAAAAAATTAAACAAAACAGTTCCATCTTTGTTTATATTTTTAAACCACCATCACTTCTCATCCTTCATATACAAATAAGAAATCATTTGTAAGTTTAGGACAGAACAGTTTTTCTATCTTCATTTATTTTAAAATATTTCAGGTTTTCTATAGCCTCATAATTACTTGCGGCAGTTCATGTTTCTTGGGCTACTGCCATCACTTGAAACAGCAGAAGAGCGCCTGCATGCTCAAACATCACAAAACTTATAAAAAGCCTCACAGTATTTCATTCTGTTGGAATTACTTGCACAGCTTTTTAACATGTTGCTGTTAAACTGGTAAAATCACAGGACTTTTTTCAGGCACTACTGGATTTTTATTGGTGTTTGAATATAAATCAGAGTAAACTAACTATGCTCATCCCTGGTTTCATTGAATTTACCTTTCAGAGTTGTTTAGCCACATTACCCCAGAAATACCCTCAATAGTTTGAATTTTTAAGATACTCAGTTATAAATCAGATTTCATGATTAGGCTTCCAAAGTCTGCCAATTACACACTTTGACTGATAAGCAGCATATTTTGGTTTTCGTGCAAATGTTTCTGGGCTTGAGAGTAGACATTCACAGGCATTAATACAGGCCTTTCAGCTTCTAACATTGCTTCTAAAACAATTCACAGCTTGATCTACCACCTTTTTACTCTTCTACATCTACGGAACATAATAAATGATGTCGCTTTTGTGGCACAAACTCACATAGCTTATTAGTTCTGCAAATTAAGAATGACCTTATGATATCGGGAGTTTTTAGCTAACAACATGGTTTTACTTCTCTTGCAGCTATCTAGTTGTATACTAGGCAATCATTCAAGTTTATGCTACTCTGGATAACCTTCAACAACAAATTTGTCAGGTTGTAGAAAATTGTTTTGGAATCTTTCTAGAAAGACAGATGTCCTTGAGAAAATCAAGAGAGAGGCTGTAAGAAAGAATTATTATTATTTTCTGGCATATTCCTTTGTATTTTATTGTGGCACAATCTTATCTTCTATGTGGTAGATTTTATGTAAGCTACTGTATTACAAACCACAGCCAGGAAAGTCACAAGAAGTAAAGGCACATGAAGTAGAACTAAAACCTGCCTGTCTTCCCAAAGGTTCACTGTATTGCAACCACCTGCTTGCACCAACAGACCACACAAAACGGGTGATGACAAAACATAGGACATACAGTAAACATTTTCCATCTCTGAGATGCATAAAAATACGTACATGCACATATTTCTCTTTTTAATCAGAAAAAAAAAGTTGCAGAAAGGAAAAAGTCAATTTGGAGACAATGCTCTGAATTTATGTTCTTAATACTCTGTTCTGGCTTAATTACTATGGTGGTTCATGAAAGCTCCTCACCTTATTAGAACAGTCTTCATAAAGCAATTTGGCAAAATGTTAGTGAATAAGTATCTTTGAGCAGTATTTTAGATGCTGTGAATTGCCATTTTTCTGCTGGCAATATTTGACCACTGCCGCTAATCTCCCTTGGCTAACACTGCAGCAGGCCTTCTTGAAAGCCAGGACAGATGATCTGGATATCATGTACATGTCAGTGAATGGGAGCTGGGGTTGCGGAAGCTGACTTTGGCTGAGTACAGAAAACAGGCCTTAGCCATCTTTGAGAATAAATCAGATCCTAGGCAAAGGGGAGCTTCTAAGAAAATTCCAACTACTTTTTTTTGGTTGAAATAGTTGCTCTTAGAACAAATACAACCCAATACACATCATTCCTTGGCAAACTGCACTCTCTTAAAAGGGAGAAGCAACTTCAGTTTACAGAAGCCTCTAGGAATGTCTTTTCACAACTATAAATCAGCCCCAATTCACTTCATTTGTGACATAAACAAGATGCACTCTTAGAAACACAGCAATTATGACTAGTTATTTAAACTGTCCATTTTCTGCTTCATTGGTATGTCTACCTTAAAATATATTACAGACATATAATAATGCCTACCTTAAAAATGTATTAGTTTTATCTGATTTAATATCCACTCCATAAGCACTAAAAGGATAGGTAGAAACTAGACTGAAATCTCAGTAGACAATTAACTAAACAAAACTGAATACACTGGCTTAGGAAAAACCCTTCCATCCACTACTGAAGCGAGCTGTACTTACAATTGTAGTCATGGTCTCTTCTGTCACCACCTTCAATGTGTCAACGACTGAAATGTAGCCAAGTCGCTTTGCGATGGCAAGGGCAGTGTTTCCATTCTAGCAATTGAAACATGTAAAACAAAAGCTGAATGTTAGCAATAGTAAGTGTACAAACTATTAATTAGCTATGGAAAAATGCACAGTAAAGGCCACATAAATGTTTGCATGTCAGTGACTGAAAAATACATTTGGGGTAGTAGGACACGTAACTAGGTTTTTAACTCTTTACAGAAATGGGATGAAAAGGAAAAACACTGTCCAGATGTTTGCTGTCCTAGTTTTGGAAGAGACAATGGAGGACATGGAGGACACAGAGGCAATGGGAATATGCTTCCTTTGCTCTTTTCCTCTCCCTCCTCACATTTCCCTTGCTCCAACACAGCGGGAGCACAATGCTTTACACAGGATGGGATGACCAAGCAAGCCTGAGCAGTGGCCTCTCAGCACTTACCACAGTGAGCTCGTTGGGTGCCGCGCCGTGCTGGAGCAGGACGTTGATGATGTGGGTGTGTCCCTGCTGTGCAGCCTGGTGCAGCGGCGTGTACCCATTCTGCAGGCACAAGGAAAGGGAGAGGCTGCGTTGGGCACAGCACACTTGTCACCCCCACAGAACGAGTGAGGCAGAGGCAGAAAACTCACCTTCGTTTTGGCATTGACTTTTGCAGAATGTTGCAGAAGGAAGTTAACAATCTTTATGTTTCCGTAGTGGCAGCCAACATGCAAAGGAGTGTATCCCATCTAGAATGGATGTAAGCAATTAGCAAATGTGACTAACCCCATGCATCCCCTGACAAAAAAAAAAAAAGACATGAAACAGCAAAAATCCTGTCAAACTTTATTTCTTTGTCTTTCTTTTCCCATGAGAAGAAATATGCAACTATGGAAAAACATGCCTCTCAAGAATACCATTTCAAGTCCCATTTGTTGTGAACCTCTCTGCCTTGTAATTCTGTAATCTTGAACATATGCAATGTTGATTAACAATTTGCTTTCCTCTCCAATGCTAAGATCATCAGGTCCCTGGGGTGAGCCTGTTTTTTAAATGAATGTGTGTATACTGCCTTGCACAGTGAGGTTCTCATGCTTGATGGGTGTTCCTACAGTGTGATAACAAACAAGTAAATGAGTAATAGCAACTTACTAAAAACCAGGCCTGCTGAGGGCTGCCTCAATATAGGCCAATGTGCAGCCCATCCATTCTGACTGAAAAATCCAAAAGGTAAATCTGAAACCATGCAAGTGATGTGCCATATTTGCAAGAACAACATAATCCTACCAAAATTGGAACCCCAGCTTTTAAGTTAAGCCTCTAAAACAACCAGGTTTAATTTTTTCATGTGTCTGGCCTTGTGTTACACAAAATAGAAGAAACTGCTTTTTCGTGGCAACTGTAAAGATGGGAAAGTTGATTGTTCCCTATTAGTCCCTGCTACTTGGTTTTCATTACTAGTGAACAGGCTAAAATCATTTGTCAACATTGGGACTCGCCTATCAAATGCTCTAAACACAACTAAATATTTTTTATAGTTAAGTGTTTGGAACTTTTTCCAAAAATGCTTAATAGAAGGAGATTATGTATCACTTTAACAAAAAAATGACTAAAAGGGTAGCAAACGAGGGCTTGCTAGGCTGAGTCTGAATTTGCTCTTTTTGAAATCCACACACTTTAAGTAAGTCAAACAGCAGGTTGAAACCTGTTAATTGTAATAAACACTTGAATCAAGAGTTAACATTTAACATACAATAAAACAAAACAAAGAGGATCAAAGTTTGCTTTTGCTGCTCTTTTTCTAATCTCTTAAATTACTGAGAACACTGTTAACAGTTTAGAACAGGCTGGACTTATTTGAGATTCTTAACGTAGTAGAAATGATTAGATTATCTATCTTGAAGTAATTATCTTTTCCTTCCTTATCTTCCCTTCAAGACATCATTATCTCTTCTTCCTTAGCAAACATACTTACAATCAATCTAGAGTTGCACAAACAACAGTTCAGGAGATGGCCACCTCTAAACAGTACACTTGCTATGTTTTTCCCCACATGGAGAGAAGCTGCTTTTCCCAAAATCTCCCCCCCCAGCTCACACTGATAGCTCAATGGCTTTCCAGCAGATCCTTTGCTTGGCTCCCAGAGATGCGCTTCCCCTCCTCTGAAGGTGAGTCATCAGGATTCTTTTACGCTGGAAAGGTCAGGTTTCAAGGGCCCACTGGCTCTGAGATGCCAGAAGGGTCATATCAGCCAGCGTCCACATAGAGATTCACCATTTTGTGAGCTAGATGAAACTACACTGCCAGTCCAGTATGTCCTTTTGCTACTCAGTGGGGATTCCAATGTGGTATTGGACTCATGCTCCATTACCAGTTTTTAATGGAAAAATTAACTGCTAGCCTGCAAAAATCATATCTGATATGAGGAACACAAATACCCTGAACACTTCATAAAATACACTGCAAATGTGCTGTGCTGTTAATTTGTAAGAATTCTGCTTTCAGAAAAAGGTAATAGGTGGGGCCGTCTGAGAATATTTATTCCAGTGGCAGAAAGATCAGTAATAATATTGTTGGAGAAACGTGGACATGATGCATGCCTTGGCTCCTGGTAGAATGCAAAACAGCCGTATGGCCAGAAGATTTAACACTGAGACTGAACCACCTGGAACTAGATCCAAAAGCCAACTTTGTGTATAGAAACACTGAAAGATGGATTATTCTCTTATTGACCAAGCTCCTTCGCTCTTCTGCTCCGAGGGGAAAAGCCTGGTGCCCAAGAGGCACAGAGTTAAAAGCCATAGCCTGGCATCCTTCATTCGTGTGTCCACCTCAGTGAGGTGTGGCCAGGTCAGACACCTTGGTCAAAAGCACTGAGGAGGCAAGTCCAAGGTCTACCAGGAGTTCAGGAGCCAGCCCTACACTACATGTTCAAGCTGTTTTAAAGAAAGAAGACCCCTCAGATGTGAACTATTTCCACTAGAGAGAAGTTTCAGCTATCTGTGGGTTTAGATGCACCATTTTCTTCGTGTCGCTTTGCCTCTGACACTACTTCACTTAGTAGTGAACCCAATTCACCCAATTTCACTTATATTTGCAATGATAGTATAGATGGTAGCAGTGCCACCTACTTGAAATTACGGTGTCTATATTTTCTTCAGTTAATTACATACCTATTGCCATCTAAAAAAACTACTAGCACTGACAACCAGGACAAGTTAATCATTGCAAGAAACAGTGACGGATACAAATTCCATTGGCATCAGCAGAATGATTTTTTTCCACTGACTTATACGAACATTGGATCAGATGCCAAATGACTACAAGGAACTTTTCCCCAGAATAGTAGTCATCATGTAATGAATGCTGGAACCTTGTCTTACAGTTACTGTTATTATAGGGCTAAGAGCTCCAAGCAGTACCCAGGATCTGAGTCTGACAGGGCTCAGAACATACTCATGTACCTCAAACACAGCTTCCAAAGACAAATTCAAACTAAAACAGGCAAACTACCAAAACATCAGTTCAAAAGAATGCAGTGAAACCTCCTCATACAGGAACTTAACTCCCTACAACCCCTTCAAAATACAGGCCTCTTGACCTGCAATGTCAACAAAAATCATACATTGAAAGATCAACTGGGGAGATGAAATCCAAAGTCAAGGGCTACCTGCTGGGAACTCTCTGCTAATAACTCTAAAACATTAAAATCTGGAGAGAGTTGGAGAGCCAAGACCTGCTGATCTCAGCTCTCCCTTCGAAGTGATCTATAAAGGCTCCTCTCTACAGCCTGTAACAATGAATATTGAAGAATGAACTATCAAAACCCTGGTATTCACTGCACTACAACATCGATTTCCTCCTACAAATGGCATATAAAAGGTTTACTTGTGGTACCTCCATAAACGGCTAGAAGAGTAATTAGTGATGTTCTATGTTACTACTGACCAGCCCACTGTTGAAATCTGAGATTAAGTGAAAGCTTTCCCTCTTTCCCCTCTAAACATGTGGTAGAAACTGGGAAGGCTTAAAAAGCCCCATGATGACATTTCTGTGGTGACACAGTCACTATTCTTCCCACCACAACCATTGGTGTCCCAGAGCTGAAGCAGTCTCTTCGTGAAGTCCTCAGCACCACTGGCTTGGCAGCTGGAGACGTCTTCACTGAAAGGCAGCTTCTCTGCACAGGAGTCATGCACATCCAGGGTAGCGATGTGAGCACCTGCTAGCCTCATGGCAAAACACCAGTTTCCCCATCTGAACTCTCTGGAGGAGCCTGGGAGCTTTCTTTTAAGTTTGAAGTAACCTGTGGTCACATCACATTATGTTTGATGAGGCAGTGCCTGATGCAGCACTCAGTCACTGATGGCAGAGTGACAGAGATATGACACAGCGGGTCACATCTCACTGAGCATGCTAGACCTCCTCAGCCACCAGAGGACATCTTTCATGTTAACAGTCACCAGTGAGGGCACTGGTCAAAAATAATGCTAACTATTAGCATGTCTTTTCAGTGCCTGAGACCCAGAAAAGATATCCTTTGCTTCTCAGATACAGCACAGATTGCTATATTCAACTGTTTCTATCTCAGGAAAGTAAAAAAAAATAATTGTATTTGTATCCCAACATCCTCACTGAAAACTGATATCCTGTTAACTTTTCTGAAACAATGGCAGATTCCGCGGTTATGCAACCAAATTAACTATAAAAGCAGTAATTCTTGCTACTTGACCATGCTACTTTCATTCTCTACAGAAATGTATCCGGGAGGCTTAAATATTTTGCTACAAGAACTACTAATAATTATTAAGGGAAAAAAGAAAAAAAGCCCTGCAATTATACAAATAAGTTACTTCCAAGAAAATCAGGCCTTTTGTTTAATACAGCTCTAAAGCACATCACCTGGCAGTCAGCTGCCATGCTGCTTCTAGTTGTTCTTAAGAATGATCAGCAATATGGGAGTTAGCAGCTGGGAAGGGTTTATCAAAAGCCACAAGAGTAAGTGCCAAAAAAGATCAGAAATACTTAGCTTTTCTACTCTAACAGAACACTCAAACACAGAACACCCCTTATTTTCTTGCCCTTGCATTTTTTGAGGGAAATTATCACAAGCGTTGTATATCATGTCAGTGTATTGCTTTAATATCCTCCACTGGCAATAGCCATAAATCCTAACAGCTTGAATTACTGCATCTTTCTAGTCATGCTGACTCTCAAGCTGCTCTGTTTTTGTTTTTCTGCTATAAATGTCAGACAATGAAGCTGCAGTATTAGCGTTGGTTAGACCTGAAAATGCTCTAGTTCTAAACATCACAAAGGCATCCAGCCTTGATCCAATGAAACAAACCTGTATGTACATACACACTTCACAGCTTTGCTGAATCGGGACCTAATGTATTGAAGTACCTTACAAAGGTTGTTTATCTCAGATTATTAGGCTAGACATTTCCACATAAACGCCTGGGTAACAACTGAGCACTAAGAGCCAAGGAGAGACAGATAATGTACTATGAAGATACCATGTCTGAGCATTTGTTCTATGTGAAAGGGATTCTTCTGGACAGCACTTCCCACCCTCCCTGCTCCTTCCCATCTTTTTCTGCACTTGAAAATTAGGTATTCCAGTGGAAAAATAAGATCACAGTTATAAGCCACTGTAGCACTCAGGCTGGTACAGAGTTCCTGTTGGAAGAGAGCAGGCAGAGCTGAATAAATCTGAAATAAAAGGTCCAGCCCAACCTGCAAAACAAATCACAACCTCTTAGTCACCCTTATCTCCTACCAGCATTACAGTTTTAGAAACAAACACAGTTTTATGATGGCTTTGTCAGCCAGACAGTCGTCAGCCAAGGACTATGAGACAATCAGTTCCCCTGGCATAGGCCCAAGTGCAGAGTAACAACTGCTTGGCTAAAATGACCTGCACAGAGATAAACGCTCCAAATCTGCTCTTCATCCTTGACTGAACCAGCGCTCTTCTCCCATTGGGCTTCTTTGGCCAATCCATCACCTTAATGCTGTATCCTACTATAACAGTATCCAACAGGGAAAAGAGTTGAAAAATAACATGTGGAGACTTGCTGATTCATGAAATGGTGTTTACTTGTGCCAACTCTCAGCACATAAGCCCTGCAACAAAAACCAACACCACATGTACCAGTATAGCTTTTATGCACTCAACATGATCACCAGGAGAAGGAACATCTGCTTGCAACCAGGGCTTCAAATTCATTTTTAACTCCCAATATGACGTGTTAGATGAGCACTCCTTGCTTTAACTTCCTTGCTTTTGCATGATACTACATAGCAGCTTCAGTATCAAATACTCTTACAAACATAAATTCAGGCACTTGAATAGAATGTCAGAATTGACAAAAACTGCTGCCTTTGTAGCAGGGCCCTACCATGCCTTCTGTAAACATTAATTATTTTTTTTTAAACCTTTTTAAATGTGAAGGACTCTAAAGCTTCACCACCTGTAGTGGTGAACCACGAAGTTCTGGAAAAAATTTCTTGAGAGGGAAACCACCCCAAGTCAGAACCACAGTTGCAATGGTTACTGAGAGTAATTTGTATAATGCTCTCAAGTTTTAGAACTAGAACAGATCTTAATCATACAGACCAATCTCCCACATAAGAGATTTTCTGTAGTATTACATTTTTTTTTTTCTTCCCTACTATAGCTTGAAGGTACCAAATATGTTTCTGTCCAATCTTCCCTTTTCATCCCCAAATAACCCCAAATCATGTGTGTGGCCCTCTGAACTTGAAGCAGGGATAAGAAGTGTTTCCATGTGTTACAGCTGCAAACTCTAGATGTTTTCATAGGGAGTGTAAGTTATATATAAACGATGATTAAAGAACATGTACCAGAAGTGGAAGATGATAGCTCACTGGTCCATACCCAACAAGTTTAATGACCTACTGAGATACTGTGTTCTCCCTTCATTGACAGATACTGTACAGGAGTGACACAACCAACACTTACCTAACCTGGAAACACGATGATGAGAGAATCTATTCAAAGAAAAAAAAAGGCAAAAAAAACTATTGGCTGCTCACCTAGCCTACAATAAATGAGGTAACAAAAACATATGGATGCGAAACAGAGAGAAGAAAATGAAAGGTTAGTGTTGACACTGCTGGTGGCACACAGAGATCCCTAATACAATGCCACTAAGCTGTGTGGCTTGACTTTTTGATACTTAAGGCACAGATGGCCACAGCCCTGCCACTCTATGCCCAATGTAGTGAATCTGAACTGTATATGCTGGATGGCATTGTGCAAACACACAAGCATAGCAACAGTGCTTTTGCAGCCCACTCAGCTGTTGCTGGATCTTGCTCCCCAGTGTCTCTGTTCTTAGGGACAGCACACACGGACATTTTATATTTCCCAGACATTTTAATTCCACAGTTAATCCATCTCAGAAAGAGAGCCTGCAACTACAGAGTTGCTATATTACAAGCCAGTCATCTAAAACCTCACCTGCATAGAACAAGAGGTCAAGGCATGGCAGTTCTTAAAGCATAACACTTTTTCCTTTGCTGCAGCAGTTCAAAGCTTGCCAGCTATTCATAAGGAACTCAAGATGATCATCAGTTTATCCAGAAACTATCCCATGCAGAAATACATGGCACTGCATTGTCACTTGCCCAGTATCACAGGCCACAGTGAGTGGATATCTGACAGAGGACCTCCATGTGGCTGACTGTGTGGAGTCTGGAGACAGCACTGCAGGGCTCACCCACTGCAAACCTGGCAGGTGGGACCCTGCTGAAGCCAGTGAAAAAGCATCAAGCTCACCCCACTCTAATGCAATCCTACAAGGCATGTGGATGCTTTCTTCCGAAGGAGCAGACGGTCCCCTACAGCAGAGGGTCAGCTAGCATGGTCGGGAGAAGGATAAAGCCATTGCAGGTGTTCTTCACCATGAAGGCCTACAGCATTAATGATTCACATTTTCCCAGACATGCAATTTGTTACACTGCAAAGCAATTCTGCTTAAGTACACTGGGGACTTTGCCTGATCTATCAATCCCTGCTCCACTTCCTGACAACTATGGGGAAGTCCCATGGAAACAAGCGTATACTGGTAAACTGTTGTTTACTTGCACTAGTTACATACGTAACTGAAGAAGGAAGGTAAAACACAAACTAACTTCCTTTTTTTTTTTTAAATGATGTGAATTACTGATGATAGGATTCAAGCTGCAGACAGTCAAATACGACTTTTCTTTAAACTTGTGCATGGTTTTACTTACTAACTAGTTCAATTTTCAGAGATGCTATTAAGAAATTCAGCTCCACCCAGAGGAGACCTCTGAATGAGGAAATTGAAGCCCTTTTCCCATGCGTCTCTACAGAGTCTTGTCCCCGCTCCACCACAGACATACTGCCAAGCCCTGAGACCCAACTAACATGCCCTCTTTCTCAGCTGTGACAGTATCTCACACACTGCACCATGCTAATGTGACTAAAAGGCTATTAGTCCTGAACTGGATACGATTTGGACGCTGGAGAGAAGGCAAGGGGGACACATGACTGCCTGCACCTGTTGATGTAAATGTCTCCTTAGACTACTTACTATTTGTGGGACAGGGAATAGTAGAAGGCAAACAGACAAGCTTCACAGACTAGGAAGTGATTCAGCTCTTGGACCAAAGTAAAAGAGCAGGTTCTACAATGTCATTTTACAGAAACCAAAACCAGGTAAGGTTTCCTTTCTCCAGAGAGGCAACCATATTCATTTGAGGAAATCATGCAAAGAACGAACCAGGACAGATCTCATCTGCTGCTGGATGATCTAGCAGCTGGTAAGAATCCACACTGATTCATCTGCAAAACAGAGGCTGAAGACATGTTACAAAAGTATAAAGACAGTCAAAATCCTGGGATTTCAGCAGAACTATTTAATTTTCACACCAGAATACTGTAATCGAAATCAACAGCCTAACGCAAAGGTACAGCTAGAGTTACACAACACAAAACCAGGTACCAATGACTTTTCCCTCTACCATGGGTTATAATCAACCAACCTGCAGACAGAAAGGATGATGGATTCAGCCTTTTTTGAGATGTCAGTGTGACGACAAAATGCTAATATTGCTGGACAGTCTGACACACGGGGATATTTCTGGATGCAAGCACAGCAGTTAACTCAGAGCACACACGTAATGGAGTTGTGAAAGCTGCTACAAGTTGTGAAGGCTGCACAACTCTCTACAATCTGCAGATCAAACTGTGAGACTGAGTTAATTTTAGCTGATTTGATCAACTACTGTTCAAGCACTTGATCACAACTGATTTCTTATCCACCTAATGATCATCTACTAGATACCAACAACGCGTGAAGAATCTAGGTGTAATGAACACTGAGGCAATCTTCAAATTCTGAGCACTGTATGTACCCTCAGTAAGTATAAAATAATTTCTAAGCAGGCTCTTGGAATTAGGCCACAGACATCACACTCAAACCAATGCCATGAAGTGGGAGTAGTTATTGCTTGGGATCCCAAAATTCATGTCCAAACACCCTGGAAAGTCAAGTCTCTTATTTAGGAGTCCAAATATTTACTTTAGACAGAAGTATTTTTAGGCAAGTAAGTTTGAAATGGACCACCATCATGTATCTGTATTTCATATTAGGTAACAGCAATAAAAAAATTCGAATTTGTCCTAAAGAGCTATTCGGTTCATCTCTAATACTATTTTTGAAGACAGAATAGAGCAATATTTACCTAGAAACTAACAGGTTAATGTGTACATCAGGAGAACACTGGCCAAGTCTCACTTTGGGATACAAGAAAAAGTCTGCTTCCTAAATGTACCCATATTATAAAACAGCCCAATCCACCATGCTTTGCAAAACAATATGGTTTAGAAATTGAGGCAGTCTTGAAGGCTGATTCAAGCTCTAAGAGTAGGGGTAAGTCTTTACAAATGAACAATGGCTGTACTTGCAGAATTGTGCCTATGGATGGCTATTTAGTAACAGCTCAGTAAAAGAAGACTGCTTCATTTCATAAATTGTCTTAAGTCACCGGAAAAACTATTAATCATTTAATAACCAGAAATGCCTACTTTGCATTTTCATTGCTTTTCTTTCTGTAAAGAAAGATATTTTATATAACAGTTCTCCTGTGCTTGGTTTCTACTGTCAGCTGGCTGGAAGTATGTGCAACATGTAAAAACTACCAAAAGCAGATGAGAGTATGCATATGGTAAAAGAGCACATGACTCTTTGTAGAGAGAGTTCCGGCTTTTCTGAAAGTTTCCTTACATAAAAATACAGATCAATCCCACTTACCTTCAGTGAAATAGTAGGATACAGCTATGCTGATCTAAATATTTGGCACAGAAGAAAGAAACAAGCTTATAGCTCAAAGACTGAGCATAACACTAAACACTCAAGCTTAAAGGTCTTCAGTGTTCAAAATATATTCTATAGCAATTTATTACAAGAAACATTTCACTGCTATTTCATTTTCACCCTGAAACTGATTACTAGACTGGTCTACAGGCTCTTGTTTCCCTGAAAGAAAACAATACATATTGATAATGGTGTTCATACCTTTGTCTGTGAATCAACAGCAGCTCCTTGGTTAACAAGAACCTCTGCTACATTGACTCTGTCCTCCTGAGCAGCCAGGTGGAGTGGTGTCAGCCCGCTCTGTAAATTAGAAGCAATAGGTAACAATCTTCAGAGGTGGCACGTGAATATTAAACACAAAATCAACTATAAGTAAGATTCAAAAAGTCTTACTGAAATTAAATAAATAAATGAAGAACTCTACCTTCACTTACAAGCTGTGTATTGTGCTATCTGATTACATTTGTTGAATTACAAGAAACTAAAATTTAAAAACCAGGAAGATAATGGTTCTTTTACACAAGGAACAATTCTTCATGCAACGTTAAATGTGGGATACCAAATTATATTACAGCACTTGAAGAAAAAAAAAAGCACAGTATTTTTCCCCCTCCTGGGGAGCTCACTTCCTCAGAGTAAGAAAGATTTTAAAAGAAATATCGAATGATTGTTCAGACTTCTATAAGTTTTCTAGTACCAATATTCACTCAGATTTTAACTTTACCTTTTACTGATAGTAGTTTCCTACCCTTAAACCCAAATTCATCTCCACAGAACTGCATAGCTGTCCCCTACATCTTGCAGTGTGGATTCCTTACCAATAGCAGTAACTGTACTGCTCTTGAACAGGCAATGCTGATGACAACACAACTTAGGTGGGTCACACTGCATAAACATGTAAAAGTAATCAACTGCAAATTACCTAATGGGACCTGGATATTATGGGCCAAACCTTCTAAAAATGTTTACTAAGTGCTCAGTGCCCAAGCTGGGGCTCTGAGTACTTAGCTCCCAACTGTCCTGTGGACCCTGAAGAAAACAAATGGCCTTTTACTCTCATGGCAAAACTCAGAAGTTGGTGTGCTTTAAATATCTGGCTTCAAATGTAGGTGCTGAGCTCAGAGGAAATGTGTATCCCTACGTGAGTAGAGGAGAACTATTTTCAAAAGGTGCTGTTATCTGTATAATGAGAAACGAGAGACTGTAACTGAGCAGTAACAGATTGAAGGATGTTGCAGATAATTATTGTCTAGTGGGGCTGAACCAAAATGCCAAGCGACAGTAATTGTGGTCTCCGTATTAGCCTCAGTAGCAAAACCAAGCTAGCCAATGTAACGTAGAATGTGCCCACGGCAAATTGCACTATGGGAATACAAGGTGCATTCAGCACTGCGCAACAGTATTTGCTTGATTAAGACAAGGGCAAATCAACAACTGCAAGAGAAGCTACCTGAAGGAGGGACCAAAAATAATTAAGCTTTAAAGTTAGAAATGGGAAAACAGAGCAGCCCTGTGCAGCACCACCCACAGCCTCAGAGGACAGAGTCTTTCTGCCTGCTGAGAACAAGAAACGCTCTCCATGAAAAAAAATGTCTCTTGCCTTTCTATGTTAGCCACATAAATCCACACTGAAACTGCACTTTACAGTATCTCTGATGGCTAGAGGGGCATTTAAAGAATTAAGGCTAAAGATCTGCTAGAAACATTACCACAGAACAGACTTAATAGTCTATAAAGTCATACATACAGAAACTAAAATCTACTAGCTTCTTTTTCATGCCCCCTGGAGAAATTACACTGAAAGTCACCATGCTCTGAGGAACAACCTCTGAGGAGGAAAAATCACTTACATTAATGAACAAAATCTCAGACAACCTCACTGTTATTACCCCATTAAAAATCAACAAGTTAGTTGTTACCATTGCTTAATGGGGAGGCGTATATCTAGAGGATCCTAAAGGACACACTCCTACCCCGCTAACCGTTAGGGTGAAGAAGCCATTTTCTCTGGTGGCAGACTAGCATGATATGGAAGGAAAGGAGATGGATTTATAAATTCCTCTGCAGCACGTGGTACTAGCCATCATCAAAACTTAGGTACTACAAAATACAGTTCATCCAATGTGACATGGGGTTTGCTGCAAACTGCTCTCTTTGCTAGAAGAAATGATGATGTGCATTCAAATGTCATGTTGCTATGTTTATTGCCTTAGCACCAAGCAGGGGAAACACTTACCTTGTTGCTGAGATTTACATTAGCATTTCTAGAAAGAAGTAACGACACCATGTCCACGTGGCCGTCCTGAGAGGCCAGATGTACAGGGGCAATACCCTGTCTGGTTACAGCATTGGCATCAGCACCGTATTCCAACAGTGTAGTTGCTATGTCCATCTGGTTTTTCTTGGCAGCTATGTGTAGTGGCGTATAGCCATTCTGTCAACAGAAAGCACTTCATTGCAAGCTACTCATTAAACAATGTGATACAATCTTCAACAAAGAGAAGAGCAGGATGCATGTACATAACTCAGAACAGCTGTTTTTTTTTTTTGTTGCTGTTTTGTTTTTTGTTTTCCTATCTCCCAGTATGAATGAAAGCATTATGTATATGAAATATAGCCTTCCTTGCAGCATGTACTCTAACCTTACTGAGACTCTTGGTTCAGGTCAAGGGAAAATTAAAACATATCACTTTAGTCTTGCATTCCTTTTTTTCCTTCCAATACATGAACCCAGCAAGTCCACTACCACGAACAGAAACTGCATGATAAAATTTTCTACTTTTGAAGGAAAATGGATTTGACAGAAAATAGAAGAATATATATAAACGATCAGAATGCACATACCAAAACACTAACCAAAGCATGACAGGCTTTTGGATACAAATTGCAATACCTGTTTAATCAAGAACTTTCTATCTTTCAGGTATATATTAGCCCTCATTTTGAAGCAAACAGTAAACATGAACATGTATGCATGTGACTAAGGAAGAAGGTGTGGGAGGGCGCAAGACCTTATCTGCATAAACCATTTCATACGGTATCATAATTACCATGAGCATTTCAGATTACACAGTCCAATAAAATCTATCTAAATGTACAAAGCATTTACCTGGCTTGTGTCCTCCCTGTACCTCACAGGGCACCAGGGCTGGACATAACAGATGGAGGGTGATGCAGGTAGGAGCAAAGAATAAATACACAGGGGTACACCAATGAGTGCAGGATTGCATTAGTAGTAATCTGGAAGTGAGAGCTGCACAGCACTAACTCCATATGGAAAAGTCTCTGAAACCTTCAAAATTCATTTCAGATTTGGTTTAGGCCTTAGATACTAAGATATTTCAGGGCAGTCAGCATGACACAGCTCATGCTCTTTGTTCAAAGTACAATATGCACCAAATAAGTGGGGTCAGAGTGTTCGGCACCTCAGCAAAGCAGGCTGCAACGCTGCCAAAATGACACCCGGGAAATGTAGTGCAGTGCCATGGCTAACGAGGGAAGCACACA
The DNA here is from genome assembly GCF_009769625.2 of Cygnus olor. Taxonomy (NCBI): domain Eukaryota; kingdom Metazoa; phylum Chordata; class Aves; order Anseriformes; family Anatidae; genus Cygnus; species Cygnus olor. The sequence goes on from NC_049175.1 coordinate 9,675,164, forward strand.
ATCACTTAATGTTCACTTTGAAGATAAAACACATCAGGAAAAACAATCCCCTCTCTCAGACTTCCTGCACAAGACTGATGTGTAGAACAGCCATTACCACATGAGCACTTGTTAGTTGTGTTAAATCCTGCATATATGCTAAACCCTGTATAATTTAAATGGAGCTCGTGTATTTTCTAAGATAACAAATGCAGTTTCAAGCCTTTTCTCCAGAAACGGTTATAGTTTGATTTCAGTGGAATGGAAAACAGCAGGTTGCCAAGAAAAGGCAAAAAGAGATGAAAAACAAAAACTAAAATTCATCTCAGTCTCAGACTATCTTCTCTTAATAAGGGGTGTGCTCTGTCACTACAAATAAATGCAGAAAGGAACAGAGAAGTTTGGAGGGAGAGTATTGGGTTATTCTGGCTGCCATGGTAAAGAGGTAAAAACGGAAAAAGGTTAAAGATGGAAGGACAGAGAAAAAGACTGAGGTTTGTGGTGATGGAGGGGAAGGAAGGGAAATATTGCAAAGGCAATGAATGCCCAATTAAAATTGGGCACAAGCCTTGTTTTAGTCTGTAAGAATGAATGGTTCATTTGAATAACTGTTTGTATCACAGTGCTGTACTCGTACTTGGCCACTTCTCATCCCCTTTCACTGATTCTTCTTCAAGGCCTAGCTAATAAGCTACTCCTAAGGTGAGCATCAAACAGAGGAACATCACAGAGAAAACAAATGCTGATGAAACTAATTGTGGAGCTAATGATGAGATCTTTGATGTAACACATTTTTTTATTAGACCACATTTACAGAAGGAATAGGAAATCATCTGCTGTAAACCAAAATCTTCTTTCAGATGACTGCACTGTGAGTGCCTACAGCAACAAACATGCTGCCATTAATTTTATTTAGTACTGATGCTCTGCTCAGTGTGTTGCTGTGGCTCACTTGCTGCAGAATAGTAACAAATGCTTTCTTTTAGGAAGCTTACAGCTCACACTGAAGACACAACGTGGCAGTGTCAAAACTATATTTTTTTTCTTCCCTAACAGACAGGAAAGCTAACGTGACCTGACACATGGGTTTGTGTAATATTATACTGTAGTCTATAGGGTTTCCACCTTGGTTTGGGCTTCCCAAGCCCCTGGCAGTGGGAGCTGCAATCCCTGCCCCTACATGACGTATAGGTTCCTCTGGCAGTTTCTTTCCATGAAAACCAGGTCAATGTCTTCTCGTCCCTTTCAGAAGGTCCTTCCTTCTCCACAGTGACATTTAAGAGTGCTGTGTTGCAACAGTAAAAGACCAGAGATCACTCCAGTTCACCTCCTGGGACACTGCTCTGGCAGACTGCCACTATTGGCGTTCTTGATTTTAGACTGTGCCGTTGCTGCTGGCTATCCATGTTTGTTTAACTTTCCTCTCTTTTGCACCATAAGCTTGGGGACCTACCATGTATGACAGACTGTCCTCCTCTTTAGCCATGCAGAAGGGCTCCTCTATTATGGCTGTACTCAGTCATGTGTGAGAGGAATGCAATCAAGGAGAGCTGTCTGTGTACGAAACTAGCTGCTCCACTAGCTCTCCCTTTCCACAGTGTTTCTTCATGGCGATTTTAGGAATGTATCTGGGTTGTTTCAGATGGGGTATTTACAATGCACCCCACCTGATCCTACATAGCTTCCACCCTTTTTTATTTATCACTGCTGTCCAACAATTGGCCAGTATTTAAAACTGGGATCCACAGAAAATAGAGACTTTAAGCTTCTCTAAATTTGTCTGTTGATCAAATTGTTATGTATTTAAGTACAAATTCTTTCACATCCCTTGAAATCTTACACTGTGTTGTCTTGCCTACAGTATACTACAAACCAAGCAGAGCTGTGACTAGTTTTATTTTCTCAACAGTCCACTTACACTGAGGTGTAAATACCATGAAGCACATTAATAATACTGTATGTTATACTGAGAAACTTTCCACACTTACTCTGGCACAATACATTAGCACTACTACCCCTGTGTAGCAAAGCACTCCAAGCCCTGAACAGATGTCAAGATGGCTTTGAGGTATTAAGGAGATCAGACAAGTGAAAGCAAGACTTAGTAGTCACTGAGACTGAACTTCAATGAAATTAAGTATTTCAGATTTTTTCTATACCTATGCTTGCCTTTTTTTTTTCTTTGTAAAACAACTATTTTATTCACTTGCAGAATCATTCTAGCAACTTACAGAGATTTGGTTGTGAGACAATACAGTAACTGGGTTCCCTGTAATTGCAAGCACACACATTCTAGAAAGAGCAGAGGTAGATAGGAAACAAGTGGCAAAAGGCCTAGGTATTGATCCCCAGAGTAGCCAGTACTTGTACCTTGGCAGATGCGTGAGGTGAAGCTCCCTGGTCCAACAGCAGGAGTGCCACTTTTTGATTATCGTAGTGTGCAGCTACATGCAGTGGTGTTAAACCGCTCTAAAAACACATGCAGAACAAACAAGTGCTGTTACAGATCTTCAGGGAAAATTTAGGAGTTTGGAAAATTAGAGCAGATAGGTGAAAAAATACATTTGTTATTCATTCATGTATCAGGAGTCTTTGTTAAATTTTGAATCAAAACACAAAACAGGGATTTAAAAATCTTTACTGAGCTGTGAAAGCCCTTTTTACTTTTCCCAGGGAGGGTGAACAGAGAAACACACATCTGTGCTGCCCCCAGGACAGAGCAAGTAAGGAATTTTGACCCTGAGGTCAAAACCTCAGCAATGTTTTCTTTTTCTGCAGTGGATAAAGTAAACCTTCCCTTGGATCTGTAAAACCCTCAGCTGGGCCGTTTTAAATAGCTTGAGGTCCTACCGGGCTTTGCCCCCTGTCACGGGACCTGGGGGAGCAGAGCCAGCTGCTTGAGTACTCCGATAAGGACTATAAATAGTCTGGGCAGGAAGGTAGGGGAATGGCTTGTCTTTTTTCCCCTGGATGGATACAGAGAGAGCATAACGATTTTGTTGTCAATTAATGATAATAAAACTCACTTTTGTTAAAGAGATTGCAGACTCCTGACAGACCCAACAGGGATTGGAATATTACAAGAAGCCTATTCCAGTGAAACCCAGGGTGTGGATATTAGTGCGTGCAATGGTAGAAGGATATTACTAGAACATTATGTGTGCACAAATGTTTGCTGTGCAAGTGGCAGTGACCTCTTCTGTCTTACCTTTCCAGAAGCATCAGGAGATGCATTCTTCTGAAGCAAGAGGTTCGCTACCTCAATTTTCCCGTATTTTGCAGCCACGTGTAGAGGAGTAAATCCTTTCTGTGAGAGAAATCAATTACATAATATCCACTAGCACTCTTTTCCCAAAGTGCCTAGACATCAGAGGCATTCAAAGTTTGCCTCTGACCTACAAGGATATTATTTCTATCCATCCCCTTAGATAGTCCCAAGTCCAGGCAACAAGTCTGCAGCTTCCCAACTGCCCTGGCAGGTCTGAAGGCTCTCTTTTGCAAGGAAAAGCCCTATCTGCATTAAAATGACTGTAAAAAGGGAAGAGCCAGTTCCTTTCTTCAAACCACCAAAGACCCAAGGACAATGCTGGGCAAGAGCTTATCAACTCCTACCAGGAATTTCTGCCCTGCATTCCTTTCATTCCAAGCAAATGCATGGCTGACCACTAGGATGTGTTATACATCAGACTGAGGTAAGAGTGTGAAGCTTTTTACTCTTTTAACAACATGCAGCTCATGTATATCACTGTGTATATTTATGATGCTAGCCATATTTAACTCAAAAGAAGCACTTCTTGCAAATGCATTTTACTACTGAGCAACTCCCTTACCTTGGTAATGATAGCCAAAGATGCACCGTGATCCAAAAGAACAGAAGCTACATCTTCATGCCCTTCTCGAGCAGAAAGATGCAGGGGCGTATAGCCAGACGTTGTAGCCGCATTTGGAGATGCTCCTTGCTGTAGCAGCTGCTGTACTATATCTGCTTTTCCCAGTCGAGCAGAAATGTGCAGTGGTGTTTGGTCATCCTAAACATAAAGGAAAAAGCACAATTCTACATAAGAAAACTGAGCCCATACTTTGACAGAAAATGCTCAGATTCATTGTTTTTTGAAATCGCAGATGAACATTGATTCTACTTGAGGTTGTACCTGATGAGAATCAAACCTTGGCTTTCTCTTTGTCATAAAATAAAGATACATTTATGCTTTGTTGATGCATCACAAAATATTCCAGACAGATGCATAATCCTTAACAGTAAATAAACTGATCAACTTTCTTAATCTGGACTTGTCTTGCTTTACTTTGCCACTGAAGCGCATTGAGTTTAATGTTGAAATTCCTCAAAATGCAGAGAATATATAGCTCCATTCCTCACATCTTGATCTCTTTTAGGATCCCAACAACATTAGTTGTCTGGAATGAGTTGAGGTGCTTAGCATGTTACTACCTATTAACTTGTATTAAGTACTATATTTTGTGGGTTTTGTATTATCGCTGCTATTTCACAGATAACTTTACAGTAGCAGCAATTGGAGGTAAATTGGAAAAGTTAACCTATACACAATGTTTTAAAGATGTATTATTACGAAATTCAACTATTTAAAAAAAAGACTAGGAAGAAAAAAAATTGTGATGCTTAAGTTCCCTGTCTTTCTGACCGCTTATTCCAAACACAGTAACCCTAATGGTTCTATATGCAGGGGTTGTACTGCTGTGAGTCTGCATATTTTTTTTTTCAGTGAAAATACTGCTGTAGTTTGTGACCATGTTTGGAGCGTCTAATTGATAATTTCTTCCTTATTCATTATTTGGTTCTGTATTTTTGTCCTCCTTCTTCTAGTTGTACAATCTTTGGAGTAAGCACACTATCACATCAGCATGGCCAATGAAATCTGTGACTTTATCATTTTCCCTTTCCTCACAAATCTATTCAAACAGCTTTCTCTACCCATTTTTTCCCCTACTTTTTGAGCAGTGCAACCCCATGTCCTGCCACAGAGATGTTCTGGAGTGTTCTTTGACAGGGAAACTTCTGCCCATGTCCACCCTACAAAACACTGATTTTACATCCTTGGGATTTAGATCGAGAGAGTGTCAGGATGTGAATGCTGCTTCACTGCAGGGAAATTCTCCTCCAGCTAGTGAAAAGCCTTTATGATTCTTAAACATTTCCAGTTTACACCTGTTTCCCACAAATTCCTCACCACTGCTAGCACTGGTGTATAATCTATTACTTGTATTTAGTTGTTATTTATGGCAACAAATCGATCACAAGCAATGGCAGTTTGCACAGATTAATTCATTTTGTGAAATTATTTAGAGACTATTTGCATGACAGTGCTTCTGAGTACAAGCTGGTCACCTTTGAGGCTGGTCACTTTCTTTGTAGATGTACAGACCCCATGATTCACTGCTGCTGTCAGACTGCTTCCTGACACGAAATACATCTGCTATAAATATGTAATCAAGATTTCCTCATAAGTAAATGTTCTAACTAGCAACTTTATTTGTGAGCCAATTCATATACAATAATTTCACAGCGCCAACAGATTTATTGGAAATTGTATGCATTTAACCACTATTTGAAAAAAAGTTTTCCTGGTTTGACTTAAAAACGGACACAATATATGGCAGTCCTAATCGCCTTTCCCTTTGTGTTTCCTGGAACTCTATCATTTCTAAAATTTCTATAATTTTCTATGATTCTTCAGTGGCTCCTGACCATTTCTTTTTCCTCCTCTGTTACCTTCCTCAGTTGCAATTGTTTCTGTTAATTGTTTCTGCTCCTTTTTTCCAGCCCTATACCACATTCCCTTTCTGTGCCTTCCAAACTTTACTTGACTTTGTGCCCACACCTTCTTTTCAAGCCTGCTTTTCCCATAGACAGACCAACCCATCTTACAGTCAGGTCAAGTCACTGGTTGTATTGACACAGTCAGTTTTGCTTTTCTCTTGAACATGCCCATCACTGTTTGAGCCACCTTGTAATAACAATTTGTTCTTCCAGTGTCTTCCAAATTCTTTCCTTCCTATCTTGAACTGTCAAAATATCCTCCTTTTTATTCCACTCTTTGAGATGCAGAGAAATAATTTAAATTAATACATTTCCCATCCATCCACAACAGTGATCTTTCGACTGAAACAGCTTACCACGTTCATCCACCCACTACTCAACTTGCTCTCCTTAATCTTCATCCGCTACTGAGCAACTCTCACAGGTAACTCGCTCTTTTCCCTTGATATCACTTCATTTCCAGCTTACCTAAGACAGTCCCCTCCAGCTCTTCCTTTGTATCCTCTCCCCAGAGCTCCCACACCTGTTTTCTAAGGAGTTTCAGAGCTGCCACCTCTCTGGTGGGCTCTTTAAGAAGTGTTCTTTAGAAGCATAACTATTTCTGAATGCATACAGGCTGATGCTTCAGGGACATGACAGCAGACACCGGCAGAATAGGGTTTACAGTTTTACAAAAATGAAAACAGATCTGAGGCATTCCTCCCACCTTGTCCTGCCTCCTACCCCAAAACAAATCTCCAAGACAGAATATTCTATATTAAAAGTTGGTGAAGAAGGAGACATGGTATCAATTTGACATCTCCAGACTTCCTTCTTACATTCAGCTCACTCATGACTACAGTAACAAAGTACGTGATAAAACATCAGTGATCATTATGCTAAGGCCCTTGGCTTCACATGTCTTTCTCTTCCCAAACAACATGTCAGATGAATGCAATTCCCTGCTTTGTTAAATATAAATAACCTGGGGTTAGTAGACCTGGATCATTGCCTTACCTTAGCTTTAGCCTCCACCTGAGCTCCATTCTGTACTAGGTATCGAACAACCTCTGTTTGGCCAGCTCTGGCAGCCATGTGCAGCGCTGTTTCTCCTCTCTAAAATGCAGCAGCAAAAACAAAATATCAGCAGAGAAAAAATACAGGAAAAACAAATGCAACATATTTCATAAACACTAATATACTGGAGATCCAATTCAGAATAATCACCACTAGAATATTTGATACAAGTTTTCCTGTGAGCAAGATGGGGGACAAAATCAATAGTTGACATCTGAGCTGTATGCTACAAAGCAATTTCACTTTCTCAAAACAAAAGTGCCTGTACACCTAGGCCTTTTGCTTTAAAGAGAGTGCAATTTTTGTACTTATTACCTCATTACTAACAGTGTTAAAACTTATGACCATTTAAATACAGCCTAATTTGGTCCAACTTTTTCTTTTTTTCAAATTTTGTATATTTAGAAACATATTTTTCCTGGATTTTCTCCTGCTATGCCCTATGTCCCTAGGATCATTTGTTATCTGAGAAGCACTGAAATGAAAGATCACGGGGAAAAAATCACTACTAATTAAATTAAGGTTTCAAAGACCTAATTAAAGGAAAATCCAAGGAAACCAGAATTAATTCACGAAGGAAACAGCTTTCTAGATTTTTGGACGTCAGTGTGTCTTTAGGAACAAATACCTAGTTTAAAAAAATGGCATTGCAAATTTATTTAATTTATACAGTTAGCAGATGAAGACTTTAACAAAGGGCTCTCTAAGTGCACCAAAAAGTTTTTTGAGGCCAAAGTGCTAAAAACAATTAACAAGCTTTGACTTTCCTCCCATTTCTCAACTTTCAAGTACCATCTAACAATGACTTCAGTTCTTACACGTGCCCCAGGAGCCCTTGGGCACACAGCGCACATCCAGTAGAAAGGCACACTTGTATGGCTGTATGGACACAGGCAATATGTCCCAACAATCTGCTGCAATCTGTTGATAACAGCAGAACTTCCCTTAAATGGTAGGCCCCCGGGGTCCTGGGAAAACTGTGCTCAACAGTCAAGTACACATCTCAGAAATCACGCGAGGGAAGCTACAGCACATTCTCATTCTTTACTTCAGAAAATAACGAAAATGGAGCCTGCTTAAGGTCAGCCTCTTGTGAGGTGTCCTCAACCTGTCAAGCACCTCCCAGGCCGGAGCCAGAGGCTGCCTTCTCAGATGACTCCAGCAGGAGCTACAATGCAAAAGAGGTGGATGGCCAACACCAGACTTTGACACTTCACAACTGCACTGCTCACAGATACTCTAATGCATTTGCAGTTCTGCCATGCTGAAAAGCAACCTGTTACTCACCACGTTGGTAGTGTTGGGTGATGCTCCATGATGCATTAGCTGCGATACAATATTTACATGTCCCATGAAGGCAGCAACATGGATTGGAGTTAGGCCCGACTGAAAACCAAATCAACATCAGGCATAAATGTTTACTTCTGCACTCTTTTACAAGATTGATGTGGGGAAAAAACAAGTTACTCTGAAATCGGTAAACCCAAGCACTTACTCTTCTGATAAGATCTTGACTTAAAAACATACACACATCCTTAAAGGGCAGATTTTGAAATACCTATAAGTATGATTCATAAGCAAACAGAAAGAACGCTATAGGAATTCAGTACAAAGGGAAGACTTCCTGTAACATACAGCTAATGCAAAAAAAGATTCAGTGTCTGTTGTCCCTACCAAATCCAGTTGCTTTTGGGTGAACAAAAAGGCCTATTGATCTCAGTGGTGAGCTCCACCCCTACTGTTTCTTCATGAGAAATTGCATTCAAAACCATGGCATCCAGCCAGAGAGGCACAAACAACATGCACAGAAGAGAATTCCCCCTTCCCTTAGCACCTTGCAGCACCATCACCATTGTAAATCTGTACCAGTGCCCTTCTACGGGGTAAAGAGGACCAACTGGAGAGACAGAGAAACAGGGAGAATGAGAGAAGAAAAGAGCAGTCACTTAGCAGGGCATGACCTCAAGGATTTTGCCTCAGAAATCCGATCAATAGTTAATATTTCTCCAAATAGAATTACCCTAAAGTCTCTTCACAGATACTCCTGCAGAGCTGCAGCAAGTCAGCCAGAGCCTGCAAAAGGGAGTTTTGCTACCAGGAGAAGGAGAAAACTCAGTGGATTTCTGGAAATACCCTGATTAGGCAACTTCACCATTAATGTAGACAAGTCCCAGAAGGGTAGACATGAGGAAAACAGGCTTTTGTTCTTTTCTCATGTGGAACAGCAAACATGAGCAGAAAGGCAGAATAACTGGTTGAGTATGTTATTTCTTTTTCCTCTTTCACTAATTTTGTAAATACTTTTAAAATAAGACTGTAGAAAATAGAACACGTGTCATATTGGGCCATAAACACTAACTCATACTGCAGGGTTTCGAGCCTGCAGCTGAAAATGAATGTATGAATGAAAGTATGGAATCTACCTGGAAAACAGAATTTACCATAGAAGAAGATAAACAGCATTATCTTTAGCACACAGCTTATATGCATCAATGGCTATTTGCAACACATTTGGTAAGGTACGGATGCTGAGTACCACAGCTCTGAATTCTGCCTCGAAAGGTTGTTGCAGTACAGCCAGCCAGTGAAAGAGGCAGGAAGACAGGCAGAGCCCTGCAGTAAAGTACCATAATGAATCTCAACAAATTCAGTCAAATGTGGTATGAGATCATGTGGTGAGGTAGAGGCAGGAAATAAAGGAAGAGCTCTTGCTTTTGGAAAGTTTGCTTGAAAAAGTAATTCAGAGCGTACTGATCAGATGTTTAACCTGGTTTATTCACACAAGAAAATGTAGTTATGTGTTGCTGTTATTCTTCAGTAATTATTTGTATTTAAAAGGGATAAAATTGAACAGATAGCTTTTCTACATCCAGGGTGACTGATTAATATAAAGGACAGACATAACTCTTCTGTTAAGGTTCTCTTTGTGCCTTTCACTCATCTGCTAACATGACTTCTGCAAACCGCATCTACAAGCCCTGTGGCTTTAAAAAAAACTGGTCTGGAGCTACATGAGCTGTAGCAAGGCTCAGTTCTCTCAGAAAAGCCAGGAAGTGAACTGTGTGATTTGCTACTGAATAACTAGAAGAAAACCCCATGGATCAAACGAAACTCCATTTTGGGGAGATGAGCTGCTTCCATTTGTACCTTGTTTATCATTTTCTAATTTGCCTTCTTCCACAGTGGTCACACATTCATCTATGTGACCTTTGCTCCTAACTTAGCTGAACACACATATAAAAAGAACCCAAATTTTGCCACAGGTTCCTAGTTCATCTCTGAATTGTGTCAATAACAGGGTTGTTGACAATCTCATGCTAACTGAATAACAGCATATTGATTGCTGTCTAACAGATTTGTGATGACCTGTGATGGTGATTGAGTATCACTTCTGTGTGGAAAGCCAAACAAGGTCTGTGAATTAAATCACCTTTAGAATTAGAGCTTGAAGCACATGAAGAAATGAAGCACAGTCTTCACCTTCATCTCCTTAACAGGGTGAATTTCATTTTCTGTGCATGTAATTACAGACAGAAATAAGCAGAAATGAGCATGTAGAAAATTTTGCCTCTTATGTTTCACTTGTTACCGCCACTGTATTCCCAAAGCACATTAATTGGGTGTTGTAATCCATTAGTGCAACTGACTTTATTCAGTTTTATTATTTGTGGATATCTATCTGAAAATTCTTGTTCACTTGAATGGCACATGCTCTTTCAGAAATATTCAAATATTAATCAATATAAGAAAACCTAAGATAAATGTGAAAGGACCACTTCTTACCTCAGTCACAGCTTGGATTGATGCACCATGCTTCAGAAGAAGTTCCATTACTTTTATTCTGTTCTTCTTGCAGGCAATGTGCAGAGGTGTAAAACCATTCTGTAAATGAGAAAGAATATACCTTTTAATACTGCATATGTCATTAAAAAGTAGAATTGGTTATGGAATTCGTATAAAACATTCCTTTATGATAACAAAACACCTCCCAGATTTGTTTTGGCTTCAAACTGTTCATGTAAAACAGAAAAAACTTCTAAAGAAGAAAAAGACATGTCTTATACAACCACTTTTTATTATGAAATACGTTGTCCACTCATATTAAAAAATATTTCTAAAAAATGTCTTTTCACCTAAAGCTACCAAAAATTTCATTTTAGTTTAGGTTTATTAAGTGTTCACTTTTTTTTTTTTTTTGGACTTTTCAGAACTGCTGGTGAAAAAGAGCACTTTACATTTACAAGCTTTGACATTTGGATCCTTTTCTAAACTAATCTTACTACTATTTTTTCTTTCATTACTTACCACTTTACTATTTTGTCTTCTCCATTAAAAAATATTGCTTGTACAGCAGTGTGAACATTTTCAACTACCATCTTATTTAGCATGAGATGATACAGCAAAAACAAGTAACACAAGAAAATAAGCCATCCACAGCATCCAAGACTGGTACCACAACACCAGTCACTGAATGCTGATGCCACTCTATACACTCATGAAAAAAGTCTTCACAAAGTAATTCTGAAAACTGCTCAGATCTGATCAAAAATAGCTTTGTTACCTGACAGATGATAAATAATATCATATGCTTTTATAACATCGGGTCAGTGCAATTGTCTGTTCCAGTTAAGTGTGAGCAGCTCTCAACTCTGCTGTTAACAGTGGACAACATCCAGGGTAAGCTCAGATGTGTTTCAGGGTGAGCCCAAATTCCAGGTACTGCACTCAGGCTACCTTCTGCTTAATCATCCTGAGTGGGGATCAGACAGAATAACAGGACACCCTAAATGACTTAGGTGAAATTGAAATTTGTGGCTAGGTTACAAGACCAATCATAGGCCGCTGCTGGCAACTCTGAAAAGCTTAACTGTTAATGCTTTGATTATAACACAAGGCCAGAACAAATACTACAGGCCCACAAGCCTCCTCACTTGCCAGTTATAGAGAACAAAACCCAAAATACCTTGACCAAAGACACCTAATCTTACACAGAAAACAAAGGGATTGTGAGAAGCAATCTTTGGAGCCTGTGCTATTTTCAAAACAGAATCAATCCCACCCAGCTTTTAAGGGTTTCAGAAGCTCACGTAACATTGCAGGTACTGAATGAGTTACTAGCTGTGAAACCCACCACCCCAATTCATTTCAGACTGTTTGGAACAGCTACTGAAGACCCATCAAATAAGCCCAACATTTTAAAGACAGTGGATTGCAAGTAAAATTTAGAACAAAATGAATTCAGTTTGTATGTAGTTTCATTACACTGACAGGTTTTATTGTTGGTTTTGAAGTAAGAGGGCATGTGGCTCCATTGATATAATTACAATATACCACAAATAATCCTTATGCAACTCATTCTTACTTTTTACCATTTCACATCTTTGAGAGCTAATAAAAATTCTTTTTTTTTTTTTAAGGTTTAAGGTGATTATTTTTTATTTACAAACATTTAAAAGTAAGAAATCTCTCAATACTAAAAACTACAGTGGTTAATCTGCAGCTGCTTCATCTATTCAGAATCGTAAGAAGATACCAGGAGGCAAAAGTGCTCTAGTTATACTAGAAATACATAAATCCATTGATCATTTGTAAGCAAGGGTCTGCTCAGATTTCACGAAACACATTACCAAAGCTTTGAACCTCGAGCATCATCTCCTGGGCTGTAGTAACACCACACAACCTCACTGTCAACAGTCAGCAGGCAGAAAACTCTCAAACCAATCTCACGGCAACTTTGGAAGAATGTTAAGCTGCAAATAGTAACCCACTGTGTACTCACCAGTGCTTTGGCATTAGGATTAGCTTTCTTGTCCAAGAGAACCTTGGCTACTTTGTAGTGGCCACAGTGGGCAGCAACATGCAGCGCAGTCAGATAGTCATTAGTGACGTCATCTACAGGCACGTTGTGCTGGATCAGGAGCTGAACACAGTTTAGATGATCTCCTTGCGTTGCCATGTGCAGCGGAGACAAACCGTTCTGCAAAAAAAAAAAAAAAAAGACTCAACACTGATGGGTTACAGGATGCTCAGAGAAATTAAACTCTCACCTTACAGCATGTCCTGTACGAAAAGCATCTTACAAGCCCATAGAGCACCCAAAATGAACTAAATGTGTTCAGTGTAACAATGAAAGTTCTTACTCTGGCAAAAGCCGCATGGAATAATGGAGTTGTCAGAGTTTATAGACAGCTCTACCTTAAAAAACAGCAATAACAGCAATGTTCTAAGCATAGCTTATTTCAGCTAGCATAGCACAGATAAGTTGGCAGAGTTAAATGAGTTATGTGAAGAACAGCACTTTGTGACTTTTAATACTCTAACTAGGAAATCTGCTGTTTTTAAAAGCTGCATTAAACTCACCACAGTAATAGAGCCTGCCTGTGCCAGGCATGAGAAAGCAGGCCAGAGCATCACTCAGCAATCACTATAACCTTCCCTGCTCCCTCCACTAGTACTTTCCTGAATTTGGGTTGTACACATGCCTTACATCACATTACACACCTGTGGAGACCATTCTTCCCTGCTAACATTTTTACAAGAGCAAAATCTTCATATGCGACTGGACAAAAATAGTATCTGAATGAGACAACCATGTTGTGACCTACCAGAAAGCAGTGGTAAAGCTCTATTTTGCCAGGGAAATACCTGAAAGATTTATGTTTCTAAATCTCTATCAAGACTTGTTGCTTGCACTGCTTACAGCAGTTCATGAACAAGCTGCTGCATATATTACTTTTGCAGAGTAAGAACAGGTCAAACGCAAAGAGAAATAATTACAAGAACTTCAAAGGACTGATTCTGTTTTGTGTCCAAAGATTAAAAAATATTGCCTGAATCATAGAGTTCTTGTTACCAGAGGTACCTTACTTAGATAAACCTCAACACACCTTCTGTCATTTGTATTCTTTTTTACTTAGTCCTTCCAATGCCAAAATTAAATTCAAATTCAAGCTACTCTGGTAACACATAATAATATATAAACTATGAATGACTGACAGTACACTGCTTGCCATCATGAAGAAACAAAAACTCTTGCTCTCAGATGCAGTGCCCTCATGTGACCACAGTTAGCAAAGGCAAACTGGCATTGTAAAACCAGCTGAGATCTCAGGCTACCTGAAACAGATGATTTCTTTCCTCTCCCACACACCAGGATAATAGCATAACAAACACTCAAAAATAATGTGGAAATACAAAGAGTGTATTTTTTTAAATGAAATGGAAGAAGGATGATAAAAACAAACAGGCTAATACTGTCATAATTTGAAAGCAGTTTACATTCAGTGCTGAAAAGCGGAGATTCTTGGACACAGCTTTATCTTTCAAATACAATTATCTCATGAGCATCTCAGTTGTGATTTATGTTGGCCTGGGTAAGCCTCTCTCCCATTCCCAAAGGCTACTACAGTAATTATATACGCAGAAGCTTGATACAAGCATTGAATTTTAAATATTTTCACTGTCTTCTAGTTAAATAGCGGAATTAAAATAAATCATTCATTTCCCACAGTCACCAAGCCCTCCTGGTAACAGTTTATGAACTGATAATGCTTTTTAGGTGACAGCAAAATATCATGAAAGTTTATACATCATTCTGTTCCACCATTAGGAGAAACCTCCAGGTGAAAAGTGTCATTCATTTAACAACAGCCAATAAACCACACTTACTAATAGAGTACGAAATTAAGATGATGACATGGTGCTCCCTCACAGGAGACTTATATGACAGAGGCTGACAGTGTTGAAAAAGAAGGGAAGAAAGAGAGCAGTCACACATCCATTCCAGAAAATCAAGAAGATGCTTGACAAAAATTTGTTGTGCATGCAAAAATAGCTAGATTTTTTGCAGAACAGCATGAGACAGAACCAGATGGTAAAGAAGTTGATGAAGACAAAGGATTACTGTCTTTTGTTACGATCTAAAACAGGCTTGCTCTTAATTCTGTTGTAGATAAAGGTACACTGCGATCTTAAACAAGCCAGGTAAAATTTGAATGCCTTCGGCTTCCCAGTAATAAAATAAAAATATTATGTACAACAACGTTCTCCTGTACCATATCCATGTCGTGAGACAATCCACCCATGTTTGTAAGAAGTGATTTGGTATTATGAGATGGAGCTACTATATAATTAGTTTATTACTGTTTTTATGCAGATTGCCAAGAAAATATTAAAAGGTGAAGTTTAAAAGGATTCAAAGAGATTGATGGCCATATGATACCTTAAACAAAAATCAGAACATGACCACAGAGATTAAGCAGAGCATCAAATGCCTGACTTGACAAAGACAAAATCAGTGATACATAGCTTATTTGATAGCTGTGTCTACAGATTTTGATCAAGGAAAGTCATTAACTCTGAAGTAAAATAAAAAAAAAAAAGGAAAACAGCCAAATAAGCTGACAAAAACTGTAATGAAAAAAGACAGAAACTGATACAAGAGATGTCATAGCTCCCACGGCAAATCATTGGCATATTCATTACTACAATTCAAGTTCCTTTTGTTCTTAGAAAACTTAGATAACCAATTAGGTCACTGACACCCCTGAAAATAAATCTAAGGTTATTCCAGTGTGGAAAAGGGCCATCGTTACCCTAAATAACCTTTAACAGGAAATAGCTATCGAACTGCAGTCTGTATTCTTTTTAAATAGTTTCATATAACAGAGGAAAACTTTGAAAAGTTAAAATTCTTTCAAGGATATGTCCTATTGCCAATAGAATATGACTTCATTTGAAGAGAATGGAGCCATGTATTTTTCCAGAGAACTGTACCACAGCTTAGTGCCAAATGAATGGCTTCATTAATGTCATTCGAGGTACCTCTACTTCTTAGCATACCTTCTGAAAACAGCAGAATTAACATATCAGAGGGAAACTCGGGAAGCTCCTTCTGCTCACTTTTTAATACATATTTTTCCCTCCTCCAAAGAGGAGCTCCCATTTTGCTGTAGATGTTCACACAAGCTTCTGCAGGTCAACACCCAAAGTGCACCCTCCAGCCTTGTGCTATTTCCAACCCACCATCCTATGTTCTCATCTGTTTAATTTTGGCTAGTGAACTCCGGGCCAAGCTGTGTGAAACTCCCCAGGATGAGGAACAAATTCAAAACCCACAGGCCCTGAACGGCAGGTTAAGCTTCAGAATAACACCTGTCAGCACAAAATCTGCATAGTGAAGAAACGTAGTTCCTTAGGAGAGGGTCTCATTTAAGAAGATGAAAACTAAAGCAATGGGCTTTACGTTTTCTCCTTTAAGTAATTAATTGATCTACCAGAGAGTGTGGAAGAGCCTGACTGCCTTGAGTATGAGCTCTAGGCTCTGAGCATGATAGTGGCATGGAGACGTGCCCCAGGGTGCTCCTGGACAGCCCCTTGCTGTCTCCCTCTGCTTGCGGAGGTTGCAAGTCAGGGCTCTGGGAGCCCAAGGAAACTCTGCATGCAGAGGATGGGTGGGTCCTGTCTGTCAGATTACCCATGACAGCACTTGCCAGTGACTCACTGAGCAGAGAAAAGCTGGTGTCAACCTCCCCAAACACATGCTAAATATATTCCAGTGAGGGGAAAAAAAAGAAAAAAAGAAGAGGGAGGAGAAAAGCAGAATATAGAAGGGCACTGAGACAGAATAGGACAAGATGACAGAATAGAAAAAAAAATAACAGAAGGAAAAAAGACACGTTGTTGAAATATACATTGCTTACAGCCTGAGAGGAAAAATGTGGTAGAAAGTATCTTGGGAAAGAACCTCAGCAAACTGCACAATCCAACTGTCAGACCTGGATGGGAAAGTCACGGATTGTGTTGTGCTACAAACAAGGCTGCTGCACTGAGATTTAATGCCAGCAATAACTGTGCAGCACAGACCACCACCAGAAGAGTTCTGGGAAGAATGTGCTTTAATGCCAGCCCTTGGCTCTGAAGCAATCTGCACACCCTAGTGCAGGTGATTTGCAATTTCCATGTAAAACTTTGTGTGATAAACTGCAGAGAGATAAGAAGTGGAGAAACTGGTAATCAGTCTAACTCCTAAGGAAATACGAGCTGTCTCCTGCAAAGAGATATTACTCTATTTTTATCTCTTATCTCTACTCTACCTCTAGGGTAATTTGGTGCAAGCTGAAGATGCATTGTAATCATCACGTATTTATTCAGGGTACAGAGATTTTCTAGCTACTGAAATTCTGAGCCATAGTGTTACCATACATGCCTTTTTGGTTGGCAGAGAAGCCTTTCATTGTGTGTCTTGATTTAACATATTTTAGATATGCAGACAACCACTACATACGGCATCCACTCTGGAGACCTCCCACACAGTTACTTTAAATAGTTATGAAAGAGGAAAGTTATTGTCAAGCCCTTAAATATCAAAAACATGCAGAATTACATTTTTTGAAAAAAGTACAAGGATTATCCTAGCAGAGAAGAGAACAGTATCAGTTACCTTGGTTTTGGAAAGAATAGGGGCACCACGATCCAGCAGCATTTCTACAACTTGTTCATGGCCACTTCTTGCTCCGCAGTGGAGGGGAGTCAACCCATCCTGTGGGACACAAACATTGTAACATATTAGTTTTAGGCACAGGAAGACTTTTTGCACTTTTATAAAAACCTACAACATCTAAAGAAAGTAATTAATTCCTGCAGGATGCTGATCTTGCATATCTGAACAGCTAAACCTGTTTCTACAAATAGACAAAGTACATTTTGGCTGATTTTATAAACAGGTAAATAGTCATATCACCTTGGTGCTCAAGCAATGGGCTGCTTCCAGGCCCTCACTTTACATGCATTGAAGTGGTAAACGCGCATACAATAAAAAGATGAGATTGTACATCAGGTACTTTTTGCCTGCATGACTTTAAGAAAAATGGGTCTTTCATTTGTCAGTATGAATCAAAGTGAAGGGATGATACCGATATCAGAGGGAAAAAAAATCTTTCTTATTTAGTTTGATTTTATTACATTGATTTTGACAGGTGTACAGCAGATGAGTAAGCCATCTTAACTCCAGGTGGTAAAACTATGCTGGATTAACTCCTGTTTCTTGTACTGCAGACCATAATCATGTGAATTCCAGTTGAATAGGGTCTAGTCACAGTCTACTCTCAATGCTTATTATAGTTTTTAACCAAGTTACTTCAAATTAATTTATTCTTTGATTTGTACCCTGTTTACAATACTCCCGTATCCTGCTTTACATGAGTGCTATGATGAAAGATGGCACACATCTTCAGCAACTGAGAGTAAAGTCACATAGAGTTCTTCAAACACTATATGACATAATGGTTTGTTGCAAATAGCAAAGTCGTGGCTTTGAAAAAAAATAGGAAGAAAAATTTGTGGTTTTGGAATTAGTAACAACAAGCACTTCTTTTGTTACAAGCAAAACAAATACACGGGAGCTACTGTCACACGGGAACTACACTGTATTTTCATCAAACATGTCAGAGGAGAAGCCCTTATAACAAAGACTGAAATGAATAAAGCAGCAAGATAAATATTAATTTTCCGAACACAGGCCATAAAGGAAGGGGGCTCTCTCCAGTGCCTCTCAGCACTCTTAAAAGTATTTTATGTTGTCTAAAATATTTTACAACGTTTTAATAAAAAGTATTATCTAAAATTTCTTTTCATACATCCTGTGCATGTTAATTCATGAACATACACACCCTCTCTGCAAGTAGTCCCAGTTTACCTCCTTAGACCCATTTTTGCCATGCATAATTGCAATATTCTTCCTTGATACTTCCTAATCCATTACTCTCTGGTAGATTATCAGTTTAAGACTCATGAAGTGCAGCTAGCTGGGGAGATGGAGGTACTGATTCTGAGCCTCAAGCTCTTCTGCTTCTACATTGCCCTCTCCTAATAACATTTGAAACATAGCAGCCTGTAATTGTTGTGATTATTTTTCCTGCTATTCTCATTTAAATATCATATGGCCCTCACTGTGCATGTTTTTCCACTTAAATGAAGGCATAGGATTCTGATGTAGGTGAAGGAAAGATTCTTGGTTCAGACTTAACTTGATTAGGACTGAGGGAGCCATTTGTTCACACAAGACGAACACAGTTTGACTCACCATGTTCTTACATGTTTCACACTTTATGACCCCCCACAATTCATTCAAACAAACGTGCCAGGGGTAGTATACACCAAGCTCACAGAGAATGAAACACGTTTGCTCATCTTCACAGGCTGGAACAGACCCCTCAGAGCTACCTCAGTGCTCCCCAGGGCACCGAGCCCCAGCCCTCTCATGGTGCCATCCCTCCGGCTCCTTCCTGTGGCTGGCAAGGTTCCTGGGGCCCAGGAGGTGGCAGGACATCATGCTCGGCCAGCTAGAGTTCGTTCTGGTCTTTGCAGCAGTCACCACCAGCAGGTGCATCACATGGCATGACACAACATTACAATGCATTGTAGGTTCTTGTTGGGACAGCACATCTAAAGCTATTTTTATGAGAATGTCAGGACTCCCACCATAAAAAGCAAATACACTTCAAGACAGCTCACTTGGCTGCAAAGGTGGTTTTTTTGGAATTTAAAAAGGAACCCTCTATTCACCTGGCATGGTCAATTGCTACATGGCCCTAAAAGCAAGCAAAGAAATGAAGAGGCAAACAGATGAGAAAGAGGTACAATTTTGTTTTAAAAAAAGAAAAGAAAATGAGATTAGAAGAGACTGCTCTGAACTCAGCAAGACTCTACTGATTATGTCAGGAGATCTTCTCATTGCTTATTTACTGTTGATATAAACTATACCATGTGAAACATAAAATCTATCACGTGGATTAGGAAACAAACTTGCCTTAACATGGTAGTCTGCAATGGCTCAGAAAAACCATTACAAACGATTATGACAATAATCTGCAGATTAAGGACTCTCTAAGTATGTGCTGACATAATAAATCATATCATCTGTATTATCTAGCCCTCCAGAGAGCCCGAGAGCAGCTCCAGCAAAAGGCAGGAGGACAATAGGAAGAATTCTGCTTAGAGACAGACTTCCCATAAACATTGCACAAACTGTCTCTGGGACCACAGCTCTTTCTTTAGCTTTTATTTCAAAGACCCCCATCCCCCAAATAAGTGCAATACAATTAGTATCTCTGGTTCCTGTTGAGACTTGCATGGAGGTCACAAATGGCTTGAGTTTAGCAGATGCTGGTGCAGGTCACTGGGCCTCCCGGCTGCTGTTTCCCTGCCCCTACATGTGGCTGTAAGGACCCCTGAGCAGTGTGGTTTGGCACAGACCAGCCTCCCTGTCCCCCTCAGGGCTCCTTCCCCGTTAATGCCCACCCAGGAGCTCCCCTGCATGACAGGATCCACTGGGCCATCACCACAAATCCAGTACCACAGCTCTCGCACCAGTGAGCAGCAGCTTTAACCCAGTCTGTAACTGATGAAACGAAGCGCAAGCACCCAGTAAAAAGTTTCCTGTGAGGCCAATACCCAGCAAGAGCTTGGCAGACTTCGAGCCAAATCCCCTGAGTCAGAGGCAGAAGGCATCCTTCCCCCAGTGGAGCAACTACTGCTGCCTCCAGGGTTTATCATCCCCATAGCTGCTTAGTGAGCCTCTGAGCAGGTGCTTCAGCCTAGCAGGGCTCTGCATCGCATGGTGCCTCCATGCCCTAAAACTCCCAAAGTCTTCACTTCACTGGCACTATTGCAAAGAGACCCCAGTGCAGCAGGGTAACAAAGGAGGTTTGCTCTGCCTACACATGCAAAATGCACTTACATTGACAAGTCAGTGTTATTCTTGTCATTATTTTATATCTTACTATACGTAGCTTTTCTGAAGCAGCTTATGTATGATCAGAGGCATCTTAAAAGAGTGTATCCCGCACATTCTCATGCAGATATGAGTACTGGACTGTTATTTAGCTGCAAAATCAGTAAAATGAAGATTATGAAGACTTACTGTTAATCCAAGCTAAAATGTGCTCACTGCCTGCCTTCAGACAAATTCACTTTGGCATATGCAGTATTAAACAGCCAAAGCAAATCAAGCTAATTTAATCAAGCTCTCTAATTAC
The DNA here is from genome assembly GCF_009769625.2 of Cygnus olor. Lineage (NCBI taxonomy): Eukaryota > Metazoa > Chordata > Aves > Anseriformes > Anatidae > Cygnus > Cygnus olor. The sequence continues at coordinate 9,696,032 of NC_049175.1, forward strand.
ACTATTTTTAAAGTCTTTTCTGGAAGACAGAAAAAGTAATTAGGGCAACATTCAGTAAACATGTTATGTGAAGCATCAGTAGGTCTTTGCTTGAATGTTATTAAAAAAAAAAAAAACAAACATCAGAGTGATAAAAGTTGCCCTGGGCAGACTAAAGTGGCACATAGCTAGGACTTTGCATGGTTAGTTATTGAGGAGTACACTTTAGAGTTCAGTACAAACCCCAACTGCCAGCTGCTAGACATCATGTACAAAAAAGGACAGACAGAAGATAAACAGCTAGTTAAAAATAAACAAGTCAATGTAAGTGTGAACTAAAAGAAAAAAACATGGCTGAGCCTCAAAATAGATATTTTTGGAAATAACCTCATATGCTCACACCTTATCTGAATTAACTACAGTTTGTAGGTGCATGACAATGTTTATGCTGCTCATCAAATCCTATTCCTAAGGAATACAGAGAAATCTGGAGTCCAGAGATGTCTTTTACAGTAATTTTAACAGAATAAGGATTTAGCCCTTTAGGTTAACCTTTTGTACAGTACTTCAGCATTGCAGTTTCCAGGACCATCTGCCAGAAGCAAACAGAAATGCTCATGGAGATGACTAAGGAAAATAAATGATTACCTCAACTTAACTTAATGCTCAGAAAAGACTGTATGTGCATTTATCTATAAAATATGTTCAAGAAAAATAAAAACTGATGTTACATGGAGAACATTTACAGTACCACATCCAGAGAATGGATTGCGAGCACAGATCGCAGAATGACAGCTGAGTAGCTAAACCTGTCCCATCCAAGAGTAGCAAATCCTTGTCTTGTCTGTGTTTGGTCAACAACATTAGACAGTATCTTCTGCATACTCATGTAAAGGTGAATTACATGATGAAGGAGAAACAAAGGGCTAGGAATTCCTGCCTCTGAGCAAGAGAAACAAGCAATTTTCAAAAACTGTTCTCCTTTCATGTGGGGACAAAACCTTTGTCATTCATCTTTAAGGAGTTATTTTGTGTTCCATAATCAACATCTATATTAAATAGTATCATGGTGTCCAACACATTTTATTTAAAGCAGAAAAAAAAAGCTACAGAATTCTGCTTCGTTTAAAATTCCTGGAGAGGTCTCACCTGCATTTAAAAATCTGCTAACAGAATCCTCACTTATTTTCACATGCAAATCACACCTATTTTTCAAGTTGTGTGTGTATTCAGCACATGCCCCTACCCTTGCAGAGCACTACAAGGCTGGGCTCAGACTGGGCATCCCGCTGATAGATGTGACTTGACACAAGTATCAGAAAACACAACCCTGGCTGCTTTGACTTCCAATACGTTTAGAAGTGGTCATACTGTTGCAAAAAGATATGACTGAAGCTTTTGTCATCTCGTGTTTTTTAAGACCGTTCTAAGTCTAAGACATTGAAAAAAACAACAGATGGCACTTAAGAAAAAAATGAAATGTCCGCAAAGTTGACATACCTCAATTGTTCTGCCTTGGAAAACAACATTGGGTCAGGTAGGAATAAAAAGAGAACTTTAACAGGAACATGTGTTATAATGGCTCACAGCAATTAATTTTTGGTATTGAATACGACAGCCAGGCAGACACTCCTGAAACAATATTCTTTTTAACTTTAACACCACATTACTCTGAGACCTCTCTTCCTTCTTGTACTGATTCATAAACCCGTTTTGATCTACTCCAGCGACGCTGTTGCCTCTCCAAGTCTCCTTGGTAGAGCCACTTACTGCCCAGACCAGGGGCTGGTAAACCCTTGCCAGGATGAGTCAGTGACGCTGGGAGCTAAACTTCCACTTAGTCACTAACTGGCAGAAAATGATGCCTCTGGTAATGTCAGACAAGTGCAATGATGAGTGACACCCAAGCAGGAGAAGTTATGCAAATCCCTTCTGATTTATAGGGAGAACGGGTGTTTGGAGAAACAGGCAGTGTCTGGGGAAGTTAGACAAGAAAAAAAAAAAAGAAAAACTACCAAAACAAACAAAAAAACACAACCAAACAAAAACTACAACAAAAACTAAAACCCACAAAACCTTCATGAAGCACACTCATCCATTGCCTTTTGCCTCACTGGGAAGCTCTGCCAGACTCCAGAGCTATTAATGCTTCTGCCCTCTTCCTGGATCCTGTTTCCGTTGCAGCCTGTATTTTTAGTTACAGAAATTATCCTAGTATCTAACCCTGGGGTCTGTGATACAGAAGAATGAAACAGATCGGGAGCTTTTTTAACTACAGGAAAAGAACAAGCTGGACTCAAACTATTTAAAGTCCTGGTCCCAACATTTTGGCTGCAGTGGGCCATGTAAGTTCTTGCAGAGAGGACGCAAAGATTCCCTTGCCAGGTCCCTTCCTCCCTGCTGTGACCAAATGCACATCTGCCACATCACTAAAACGTGGCCTACCCCAACACAAGGTGAGCCGAGTCCAGGATGTGACAGGACAGGCAAACTTGCCCCCTCAGCCTGGCAGCCCCAGTGTGCCACATAGGAAGCTGGTATTTCAGTCCAGAACAGATCAATCAGAATCATGGAATGGTTGAGGATGGAAGTGTTTGAAAAACATCTCAAGTACAACTGCCTTTTTTTTTTTTTTTTTTTTTTTAAGGAGGAAGAAAGAGAGAGGAAGAGAGGAGGCAGCTGCTCAGAACAACAGCCACATCCCTACATGAAAAACAAACCCAGGAGGCAGTCCTACCCCTGAGAGGTGCTTCTAAGAAGCTAACAAAGCAAAAAATCAGGGGTGAGACAAAGCCCGCAGAGTGGGGAAAAGAAGTTTAATTCTGGTCAAGTGCTATATACGCTGTCATTTTGAAACACAAAGGTGGAAAGTAAAGGGAAGTAACATGAAAGGAAAAAACAGATGTTGTAGACACGGGGTACTATGTCCTGACAAGAGTACAGGCGTATTTGGGATGCTGTAAAGACTCCAATTCTATGCGTGCTAGTTTCATCATACTGTGCATAGGACTGAAGACTTTATGCAAGCTGCTCTGTAAACCCTCTCGAGATAGATACTGTGCCTCTGCTAGTGCCAAGCACAAGAAGAACCCACTTTCCATGTTATCCATGACAAATCATCTCTTCCATATCCCCCATTTAGAAAAAAAAAACAAACACATTTTACAAAGTAATTATGAATGACTTCTTAAGGTAAAATGGAAAAAAACAACCAATAAAAATGCACGGACAGAGTGAAGAGAAAGTAAGTTGACCCAGTTTCTGAATTTGACAGAAATTAAAAAAAAAAAAAAGAACATGCCTCAACAAACACCAGAGGATATCTCAGAGACTGCTGAAACACTGGAAAATCAAACAGAAACCTGTGGATACAGTAATAAATGCAGAAAAGGTATTTTTAGGTTATATCTTTTATTTGTTCAGAGTTTTTTCTGGTGGAAATTATACAGAATAACTAAAAATGGAAGATGGATAGGTGACAAGCTAATATTTTGAGGAACTGAAAATTGTCAAAAAATTAGTGTCACAACTGAAGATTTCCCCCCCATGCACAGGAGCATGTTGCAAAGACTGCTGTGACAGCCCAGAGCACTCGTTCTGGGTTTACCTCCAAACTTCGGAACCTTTCCTTTTCTTTAGACCACTATATGTAAATAAAACACTCCTAAACTAATTAGATTGGATTTTAACAACAACAATTAGGTATAACCACCTGCATTGACCTTCCAGGACACTCAGTGACTCGAGTCAGGTGTCAACCTGCTGGAAACCGTCACTACGCCTGGCCCATTTGGTGACAAATCCAAGGCAGCAGCTAAGCACTGAGTCAGGCAGAGGCTGAGCTGCTGCACAGCCCTGCAAGAGGGAGGTGAGACTCAGCAGCAGTACTGTGCTCTGTGACACTGCCCTGTGGGTAAAAGAAAGGCAACCACGCTGCAGTTGTATGTAACTCTTTTAATATTCAAATTCTGAAAGATCTGAACTGAATTCTTGGCTTTTAGTGTATTCACATCTAATCGCAACTAGCTCATAGCAGCATTTAATTAAATGCTCTGAGAACATAGGAAGTAGTTGGTTCTGAGCTTTGCCATGCATGGTATTTCACACAGAGTTTTAAGAGACGTAAATTGTTAGCATCCTAATGAAATCTTTTACAAAAAAGAAATGCATTACGGTTTTGATAGCCTGCCAGGAAGACAAACGATTTAAGCTGTACAGCAGCTAACAGGTCAGAGGCAAGAACTCCATACAGTCACTTACAGCATTCACACTGAAGCTTACCCTTGTTTTGGCATCAATTTTAGCTCCTCGATCAAGTAGGAGTTTGACCATATTTGCATTTCCCCTCTTCGATGCAACATGCAATGGTGTGATATCATTCTGTGAAAGAAAAAAAAAAACACAAAACAACACATGAAAACAAATATTCATCTACCCGTCTTTCAGGACCTCCATGATCAGTTTTGCTCACAGAATGAACTATGCACACTTTGCTAAAGGGTAAAACAGTTTTGTTTCTCTGGGAGCATGCAAGCAAAAGAAAGCTGTTTTTTTCCACGTATGTGAATTACTGGTCTGAGACTACAACCTTTATATTATCGAGGCAAATGTTCAAATTGTGGTTGAAGTTCAAATGAGACATCCTGACTGTGCCTCAGTTCTCAGTTTTTGTATAGGAGTTAAATATCATCAATTTTACTCTCTAAACCCCAGCAATTTACTTTAGCTACAGTTTCTGAATATTTGGTGATAGGGATTAATACCTCAAAACTTCATTGGTCAATTAGAATTCATGAAAAATAAATAATAAAAGATACATCTGCAGGTGTAATTCAAAAGCAACAAGATGTCAGTGCCATTTATTTCTGTCAGCAAGCTCTGATAGCTTCTTGAGCACCTTCGCGTCACAGTTACATCACTAATTTCCTCTACACAAATTGTTCCTCTAATTGATGTAATACTTTACTTCAAGTGAGACTGTAAATAGGCAGATGTGCTTTGCTAAACAATGCCTTGCAGGACAGCAGCTTGTAGCTGTGCTGCACATTGAGGGCAGTTACATAACCAATGCGTGCGCACACAAACATGCTTTTTTAACAAGATGTAGCTAGGACATTTCTTCATGCTCTGATGAATCCTTTATCTTCTGGTGTATGAAGGCCACATCCTGTATATATTTGATCATACGGAGTCAAGTGAAGATAAAATAACTTAAACAGAGCATGCAGCTAGGGTATGGAGACAAACAGAATTATCAAGAACATGTTCCTGAGCACTCAGGGGCAGCCAAACAGCTGGCTGTGTAAAACTGGCTTCCCCATGACTGAGCAGAAAGCAGTAAATTTTAGTGAGCATGTATCCTATGCCTGACTGAACTGGAAAGGCACCCATCACCTTGAATAGCTGGAGAGCCGTACAAGTGTCTTACCTGGCCAACAGACCATTAAACAGCACTTCCTCAAAACCGCAGGTGAGTGAAATGATAGAGAACCAGTACCAAAAGAATATCTCCTCTCAGATGTGACAAGTTGACTCACAGTCTAATAGTAATGCTGAGCACCTAACCCAGTATGCTCTATCTTTATTTACAAGCAATTACACTACGAAGCTAACCTACAGCTACTAGAAAATACTAATTAATACTACCACAGAGGCAAACCACATTTTAGAAAGAAGAAATAACTTCTTTCTCTAATAATAATCACCATTAGAGCATCTAAGTTACTATTCCAGGGTAACTTGTGATTTCTTTAAAACATGAAATAAAACAAAAGGCTGCTTAACACATTAAACAAAGAGTATGCTAAGCCTGATCCTCCCAGGGATGTAAAACTGTGTGATTGCATAACATGCAATTTGCAAGTTGGTTTAGAAACAAGAGTAAAGGTGGGGGAATATCTATTTTCATGGTCAAAGAGAGGAGTCCTCCTCAAAAGACCTTCGCATTTCAGGTTAGTACTGAAATATCAGGACCTGCTCCCTGTGCAGCTGGTCTCAGCTTCTGGCAGGGGACAAGCTCCCTGGCTGAGAACATGAGGAAATTCACCAGCACCTAATAGGGACTAAGTTCATTCCTTTGCTGGAGAGCTAGCAATCCATCTTTCTTTCATCTGATACACTGTCTTTAAAAAAAGCATATAAATTTAACGTCTTGAGGATCTTGAAACTCTGAATTACATTTGGTTGAAAACAGGCAGCAGGATCGCACTAGGAAGAGATAGGTAAGTAAAGGATATGTTCACTTTAGACAGTTTGTTAAGAAAACAAATTTCACACAGCTACTCTGAAATAATGAACTGAACAGGAAGAATCAAGGAAATGAAACCCTACATACCCAGTGAAATATCTGTCCTTATGGATGAACGAGATCAGTTCCTCTTTCCTGGGAAAAGAGCACTGCAGGAGCAGTATTTCCTCACTCTCTAGTTTTCATCACACACTATTAATCTACTCAGACAGTTCATAAAAAGAATTAAGAGATGAAGAAGAAAAAGCATATTTGGCCCTATTCAGCCCTAACAGCTCAGGGAAATATTGTGGGGAAATCAAAAGGAAAAAAGAGAGAGGACAGCTCTCCATCCAGAATTTAAGTTTGGCATTTAGCTATTTGCACTTTTACTGGTAGCAAACAGTATGAAGTAATAATTGTGCATGCTGAGAGTCCTGAACCCTGAACAGAAGACGGGAAGCATTATGTGAATGCTCGCACAACTGCACACTGAAGTTTAGGGTGAGTAACTCTTCTTTGGTCAAGACTGTGTTTGTCCAAGGCTTGAAGTATCACACCCAGATGCATTACGCTCCTCCCATCTCTCAGCATACATTTGTGACAATTAAGTACAACTGAGATAAAAATAAACCTCAGACATCATCATCATTAATATTTCTGATGACAAAACGTAAAGCAAGCAAATTCAAACTCCAGTTGTTTGTACTTGTCACACGAAAACAGAGATTTACAAAAAAAAAAGCTTAATATGCACAGCTTGGGTGTAGGTTATTAAAACTGTGGTATCAGCAAACAATATAGCCACCAAATGTAAGGTTCTGAATTCTTCACTAAATCAACAGCATCTGCTGTCTTTTCAGTCTATTTTTAACTGTTTGATCTTCTATAAATTTCTCCCTTTGTTCTCAAGATAGAATAGTAAATCAGGAAACTTTTGAAGATGTTTTCCTGCAGTAACAAAGCTGAAATGCCTTCAAAAAGTAGCCAGAAAAAGATGCGGTTCAGATCTAGAATGTCTATTGGAGCACTCCTTGCCCTCGCTGTTGAAAAATCAAATGCTCAAAAAAATCAAAAATGCTCAAATCAAATGTCTCATGTAGACCCCTCGACAGCGAGATCCTTTGTCATCCAACCTGAGAGTTAACAAATTCTGTAAGGAGTATGTAACATAACTTGTGAGAATAACAACATGAAATTGTAAATAAATGCTTGTAGCGTTCTGAAGTAGCACATGGCCTTTTCTCTTCCCCTTGGCAGATGTCCTGGGGTACATGACTCAAAGTATTCTGGAAGTGTATACAGATCAAAGTGTGATGGATTATATGCATGCATTTTTTTCTATACCTCACAGCATTGTGGATGGCTGTTTTCCCTTTATCTCTATCCATTGCCTGCTGTAGCTGCTACCCTCTCATGAAGGGCCTGTGCCTTCCTTTGGAGTCTCCCAACGTTCAGAAATCTGATGGGTGAAGAGAGATCTGCTGTTCTTTTTTGATGGCTTCTGCTCATGGCTGATGAGAGGAGACACTAAGCCCTTTCAGCTGCATCTCTATCTACAGCTTCATAAGAAAATTCAAAAAACTTCAAGTTACCCTATGCTGAGCAACCTACATTTCCCATCTGAAATGAGATGAACTCCTCTCTGACACATGCCATCATCCATCACAGTTCACCACAGCAGTCCAAATTATTCCTGTTACAAATTAGCAACACAAATGGCTAGGAAGTCAGAAAAAAAAAAAAACAGAAACAAACTTAAAATGGACAGAGTGCAAACACTACGTATCTTGCAGCTTTATTTCAATGCTTTTAGAAAATGAAGAATTCCCCCCTAGATTCTGGTATGATATGCTATCCTACAGACTGCCTTTTACTCTTGTCAGTCTGAGTTTACCAACATAAGGATGCCAATAATAAACAAGAAAAGTAAATATTTCCACTTATAAGTATCATATTGGGCTCTGAAGTGTAACTCTAAATACAAACAAACAACAGATGAAAGTTTCCTGTTCATGCCTTACATTGTTTTAAATGCTGTTTGCATGGCATAAGCTTGGTAACACAGTGATAAACAGAACAAGACGAAATCCCCCTGAGGCAATGGTGCTCTACCAGTGACACAATACCCAACTGATTTCCCAGGCACCTCCGCCACAGTCAGAAGGGGGAACTGTCCCTCTCGCAGTCCTGCAAGGGCCAGCCACTGGCTATGGATAGTCCAAGCAGTTTGGTTGCTTGGTTGGGTTGAAGGACCTTCTCCATTCCCACACTGCAGCTATTGCCAGGGGCAGACCACGTAGGGAACTGTGAAGACCCACTGCCAGTCTTGTAGGAAATTGGTATTTCTCCTTGCTACCAGTGAGAGCTTACCTCCACTGCTTAGCAATCCTCCCAGACCCCCACCAGAGAATAGTTTTATAAAAAACTCCATTTCTTTACCTTCAATTTTTTATTTTTTTTATTTTTAAATACAATTTCTTACCAAAATGTTCAGATGAAGCTGGAATTTAGTAAGGTTGTCCTCAGTTTTCCCAACTGAGAGCAGACTCAGAATTGACAAAGAGTGCATCAAGAAAACAGAAGCTGAAAGCAGGCAGACTGCTAAAGTGTGAAGTTTGGAAAACCTCTCCATCGTTATGAGTCCTTAAGAAAAGAGCTTAACATTGATTGCCATATACTGGAATTGTCATCAACAATCCTGCATGGCTATTATTAGCATTGCCAGTTTGTGTGGGTAGAGAAGGATTGTGCCGTGTATGTGAAGACTGTCATATGTAACCATGCAGCTACAACACATTTTATATGAGAACAATCAGTATTTTCTCCTCCTATATTTTTCTGTAATTCAAAACTGGAGCTAAAACTCAGTACAACCCCTGCAGATAAAAGTATTATGTTCTAGTAGCTGTTACTGGGATCACTGAGACTTGCATGGGATTTTCAGCTATAAAAGAAATTAGACGTACAACCACAAAACACACAATCAGATGCTCTTCAGGAAACCTTATGACAGTTCAAAGAATTTTCAGCTTCTTTCTCCTCTATTTACTGTTAATGAATCTTATATTGCGCTAAATTAATTCTTGTGTGTACTTCTCTTTCTTCAGGACTGAGATGTATAAAATGAATCCTGGAAGAAAAGAAGGAAGAATATAACAAGGAACTGTTATGGCAAACTACCACTAGGGAAATAAAAAGATGTTCTTCTCTTATGTTACTGTCACTTACATATTGCCTGCTTGTTTTGATGGGCTAACGGTGTTCTTCTCCTCAGCCTCAGGGTCATCATTAACGCATGCTGTCCTCACACCACCCTCTCAAGATTACCAAATCCTTCCTTTCTGCATGCAAAGCCCACTCCCAGTGGAACTGAGATCTGCTCTAGAGTAAGGAGTGCTGTGAATCTGGGAGGCTCTTCACAGGGCTGGATGCAGACACATGGCACAGTGACTACATCCCATCTGCTTGGAAAGAAAGATGAGGGCAGAGATCACCTTCACATCGAGAATTACTTTGCTACCTGAATCTTCTGACCTGCTCAAGTATGGAATGGATGTGAGGGTCACAGAAGTTTCTTTCAGTCACTGCCCTGGAAGCTGCAGAGAATTATTTTTTGATTCTTTTCTAGCCACTATACTTTCTCAGAGAGGGGCAGAGCTTGTGAGGCATTTCCTTACCTGGGCTACACAGATATTTCTACTAGAAGATAATCTGAGACAGAAGGATGATACCTGAAGACTCTGCGAACCCCCGAAGATACTTTTTGCCTAATTACAATTCTCAGAAAATACAGTTTATTCAAAGCACCTTTCCCACCTCCCTGGTCTGCACAGCAGCCGTGGAGAAACACTTTTTGTGCTTTCTTGTTGCTGACTTCGCACAGGGCAATCTGGCACCACAGCTCCATCACAGCTGGCCATGAAGCACAGCAGATCAAACTGCCTGCCCTCCCTGCACACTGCCCCAGGGATGAACAAGCAAGGCCTGAATGGGAAAGCGCAGGCACTCTGCAGGGATTAGAGCTGATTTAGAGCAAAAAAGCTTTCTTGCACCAGATACTGTAGGTGTAACCAGAACTGCTAAGGAAACTGGTTTCTCGTTCCTTCCAGTGGCTGTTAGTTGGTTTTAGCATGTATCTCAATGCATCTTTCCAAGTCCTAGATAGCAAAGTGCAAAGCAGTCTACAGCAAATTTGATGGGGGCAGCAGAGAGACAAAAAGAGAAAGGAAACCTTCTGTGACCTGTCCTTTATGTTCAGCACAGTCACCTGCCCTCAGGCTGAAGGAGACCTGGTTCCTGGTAAATCAGAGTCAAGCAGATGGCACGAAGCCCCCGTAACTGCATCCAGCTCCAGAAGCAGCAGCTAAGATGGGAGCACGGCAGTTATTACCATGCGTTTGGTCACTGCGTGCCACAGCAACAGGTCTCCTGAACCGAAAGCCTGGAACAGCAAAGCCCACTTGGCAGACTGCATTTCTCTACATTAATCACTAGATTAGTAGTTCCAGCAGATGGAAAGTAGATATTAAAACCATCAAAACTCTGGGTAACACACCAGATAGTTTGATTTGAAGCTACAAGTGGTTGATGAACAATATTTGTTTGTAAGGAAATGGTGTAACAAATTGTTGCAATTCTTCAAAGCACAAGTAGTGAGGATACTCACATTAGCTTTGTTACAAAGGAGACCTACTTCACCCTCAGTTACCCTTTGTTCTATTCCTCCCCTTCTTTAGCCCATACGTGATTATCTCACAGTTAAGCAAGAGGGAAACAAGGCAATGTGATGAAGGAATTTCCTTAGCTTTGAAGAGGTTCAGAGAAGCATAGCCACACACATGCAAGTCTCTTACAGAGAGAGATGATGAACGGATATAAAATGCCGGCTATGTCCAAGCCAGTGTGTACCCTGCCAGTAATTGTAACAGGTTTACAGTAGATTTTGAGCCCAAGAAGTCAAGCAATTTGGAGTGAGTGTTTTTCCTTCATTACAAAGTGGCAAAGACTCAGCCCAATATAGAGATTCTGTTTCATTTGGATCGAGGTTATGAAGAACCTTGGAGCTGCCTCTCTATAAATGGGTGGAAACAGGGGTATCACAAAGCTGATTTTACTGAAGTCATCTCCATCCATCCTGCAGGGAACTTTCCATGTTGTGCCATCTTCCCTGCACTTGCAACAAGGTTGGAGGAGAAAGCACAGACACAGAAGAGCAAACACAGTTCAGTGGAAGAGCTGACACTAAATCAACTGCTGGTCTGGAAGAGTGCAAACCAGAAGCAGGCACCCTTCCAGCCCTCCCAGCCTCTATGTTCCACAGGTACATAGGCCAGCAGGTGCTGTCACACCTGCAAGAGCTCCTGGACCTATGCCTATTTTTCTTAGATGCAATGAAAGAAAGGAACAAGGGAGTTTATGATAGCCAAGAGGCAGGCAGGTGTACACTGGCAGGGGTGAGGGGAGCAGCTGCTATTGCGTATCACCAGGGACATCATTTATTTACAATACAGCACCACTGCTCACCTCCTGTACACACACCAGGAGCCATCATCAAGCTCTCATCTTTCCCTGCCTTCATTGCTGGAACCTTTTTCTTCCCCTGGGCCTCTCAGAAACCCACTGAAAACATACCAGCTGAAGAAATCTCTTTTGCCTCCCATCTGACCTCCTGTTTCTTACATCATTTCACCAGCTGCTCTTTTCACCACACTTGCCCTTCCCCTTAAAGCTCAGAGCTCTGCCTTCATCTTACATGTCCCTCTCATTACCTCCATCCCTCTCCACCGACAGTCAGGTGTCTTCGTGTTATCACCTTCCACACAAGTGTACCATTACCATAATCCCCTGTTCTTGTTCAAATCCCTTCCCAGAACTGGTAGTTCCCTAAACATTTTAACATGAATTTAGAGATAGAGAAGTGTCAATTTGTATTTATTTAGCAAGAACAAAGGGAGAAGAGTTGGTTGTCAAAAGTGCTTTTGATACCCCCATCCTACAGTTTGCTCTTTGTACTTCTGAAAGAAGAGTACAGACACACCGTATGATTTTATTTGGGTTATATCCCTTCCAGAACTTTGCTTTGTTGCTTGTCTTCCCAGATTGTGAGCAACTCAAACAAGGGGCTTTCCTCCAGGCAAGCCATGCTGCACATTGTGGATATTGGTTACACAAATTAAACAATGAGGTGGCAGCGGGCAGGCAGTACCTGCGGGTCCTTTTTAGTATCTGTTGTAGTGCCTCTGCCTGCTGTGCACTCTGGGCAATCAAGGATCAAGTAAGGTTTCTGTTACCTGGTGCTGATAACGATACTTTATACTCCATTTACATTTGTCTCCATTTGCCTACAAATTCACTGCTCTCCCAGAATCTGACTCATCAGTCTGATAAGCACTGAAGAACGAAATTCAACTCCATTATTACTGTTATTTATGCTACTATTCCTCCCATCAGAGCTGCCTTACCTAAATTTGCAGCCACCATGCAGTAGAGATGTGCTCTGCGGATGCCCCCACCCAGCTACCACAAGCACAACAAGCTGCTTCATGCTCTGAGTCACAGCATCAGCCCGCTGCTCTTCAGGCTGATGTCAGTGCATCTGCACCTCCCGGTTCTCTGAGCAGTCTGCCTCTCTGACGATGACAACTAATGGAGGCAGAACCTGGGATTTCCAAATCTTCAAGAGGAAGTGAGGATGCCCTTATTATTTTGGATCTACTCTCCAACAGTGCTCTTAATCCTAAACAGAGCTGCTGAAGCCCAGGATTTATTATTTTATTGAAATAAGCATAGGCAGATGATGCTTAGTGATACTGGTAATAAACACTGCTAATTGCTAATGTAGTAGTATGGCTAACCCCTCATCTTGTTTCTGAGTGAGGAAGAGTTGTCCCAAACCCATTCACCTTCCTTGCTCCTGTGATTAGCACCTATCAAACACTGAACACCAAAGTTTATGACAGTTTGAAATGACTTAAAATGCTCTAATTTGGTTGGATTAAGGCCTCAGGAGTAAGAGGGAGTAATGTTATCAGTGAAAATCAAGCATGCAGTTAGAAATTTCCCAGAAGCCCTTTACACCCCAAATCTACCTTTAGTTTCTGAATTTCACATGGATCTAACCTCAGACTTTCTTTCATCAGTAACAGAAGATCCATATGAGTGATGCATGTATGTGGAAAATAATTTGTGAGAAATATATGAGTAGATCCTTACCTTTGATATGCACCTACCAGCTTCACCCAGTATCTACTAGCATTCCTCTCACCAGCATTATTAAGTACTAGGTCATGCCTTATAATAGCATTTTTTAGCTTTGGGGACTTATCTTCGTTAACAAATCATTTAACTACATTCATAGATCTATGTTGAGTGAATAGTGGCCAGCATCTGTACTTTCCACCTGCACTCCTACTTACAGTGAAAAAACTTTCTGGGTCAAAACACTGAGGGTGCTTTCCCCAACATTTCTGTTCCTGTTCTATTATATCCTCCATCAATTCCTCTTACTAACCATAGACGAACTCTACCAAAAAAATGTTCATTTTTTGTTTAACTCCGAGTCCCATAAATAAAATAATTTTCCTAGTAAATAAACGTAATACTATTTTATCAGTTTTGTGGGTTTGCAATGTTTATCGAACGTTTTGCTTGATATGTTTTTTTTCCAACCTAAATGATTCTATAATTCTATGTAAATATGTTCTTTAACTATAGAAGCAGTGAAGTTTTTAGATATACGAATTGTCTGAAGTAAAAGAAAACATTACAATTTGCTTTTTGCTATGTGGCAAATGCTTTAAGCAGTAGCACAGTACTTATTCTCATGCAAAAGCAATTAAAACAACACATACTCAAAACCTCTGCAAAGGAGCTGCTGAATTTTCCAGTTCAGTTCTGTCTAATTGCAGATACCATTCCAAGTAATTCCCCTCATAAATACCATCTCCAGTACACACTTGATCACCCCAGAACACACACACTTTAATTGAAATGCTGTTCTACACTGGACCAGGAGACACCTGGGAAGCCCACACCATTTCCCTCCTGGCTTCCTCTATTTTTCCATTTATCTGATGAACTATCCTGTCTCTTCCTGGACTGTGGTCATGACTTTCAAGCATAGCTTATGGGATCAGGAGAGTTATTTCCCCCACTCTACCATGGCTTCTGCCATACAGCTCAAACCATCAACTCCCCTCCATTTCTGTACCTCACTTCATTTTCTACCTGTCTTGTTTCTCAGATTTCCTTTATCATCTGACACTCGCATACGCAGTGAAGGCACAGCTGCTTTATTCACCACCAACACCTGCCCTCCATGTTCACTGGAAACAACTGCATATTGAGGACAACTCAACAGGGACAGCATTTCTGCCATATGGTAAGGCTACAGGTGGAGGCATTCATCTCACTGGATCTTTGCAACACTATGAAATCAGCAGCTGGTTTTGATTAAAACGGAGGTTTTCAAGAGTGAGGACTAGAACTTAGGTTTAGTTCAGAAGCACGGACACCCTGCTCCATACACCTTAAGGTAACGAGAGCTGTCAGGCCAGGCCTCTTGGCTGGCAAGCACATCGCGCATTTCTATACCTTGTGGAAAAAGTGTTTCAAAGTAAAGATGAAACAAACTTAAGTGTAACTATGATTTCATTCTTACCCTTGCAGTGAAGTCCACAGCAGCACCCCGATTTAACAGCAATGTAGCTACATTGATATTTCCATAGTGAGCAGCTATGTGGAGCGGCGTGAACCCACTCTGGAAAAACAAACAAACAAACAATTGATAATTTTTTTTTTATATATATCTCTTTGGTACTCCCAAATTTGTATCACATCACTGACAAAAGCTAGTAATAGGAGTGTGCTGCAAGTCACCGTTCCAATTCTGTACTAGTTTTTACTCACTGACAATTATTTACACACCGAGTCTAAATAAAAACATATTGCTCTGGAGAAGGGAAAAAAAATAGCATAATTATTCTAGAAGACCAGAACTAGGACAAAACTTTCAGTTACTTCAGAAAAACAGCAACAAAACATGTATTAAAGTAATGATCTTTTGTAAGAAAATAGTTTCTAATAGAAACATCTACTTGTTATCAGTGTTGTCAGTCTTGGAAGTTAAATCTCTTAGAGATTCTTTGCAGAAGTTCAGATAGAAGTCATTTGATGATACTTGCTTTTTTTTTTTTTTAAATAAATTCAAAGTAGATGCAAATGAAAACAACATCAAAGACCATTTTAAATGATTAATATAGATTTTTTTTTCCAAGGGTTAGTACCATAAAGATCAGTCTCCCACTGAGGGTGATCACACTGTGTTATGTTCAGACACCACAAGTTATCAACCTAATTAGAAGATGTCTTACTGATAACACCACTTCACTGAGTTATTTTCATATTTAAGTAGTTTTACTTCCTTTTAAAATAATGCTAAAACATGCAGCAATTCCATCAGTCCTGCAAAGTATGAAACCTTATGGGAACTAGATGCATTTCTAAATTGTTAGCAAGCCATGCTAGCTGCCACTGCCTTGCTTCAGGAGTTTTGCAGATTTAAAACCACTCTCAGATTGCTCTATTTGCTGACACCATCAAGGTAAGTGTCATGCAGAAGCCTGAAATCAGTCCTGGATGCACAACACGACAGGGTTGTCTGCAGCTCTTGACACATCTGGTAAACATCTACTCCATGAGAATCCCTGAAAACTCCATCTTACATAATACGGCTCTTTTATGATGGCAATTAATTCCCAAGAATGCTTACTCATTTTTAAACCCTAGTTTCAGCTGCAGAAAGCCCTGGTATCTAAACTACAGTCTTCTCTAGCACATGCTACTTTATTTCATCTAAAGCGGGTGTCTATCCTATAAAAGGCAATGCAAAAAGGAGGAAGAAATGATGCAGAAGCACTAAGTCATGGAGGAGTGATGATGCATATATATATTTATATATACCTCTGTTGTTCTATTCACCATCATCTAGGTTAACACATTTGGAAGCAAAGAGGGGGAAAAAATGAACGGTTAGTTCACCACTGGTGATATGGATGCAGAAAGCGTCATGATTGCTACATGGCACGGCAGCTCAGATGACAGCACAGTTGGCACAAAGGAAGCTTGACTGAATGGAAGCTGAATGATAAGTATTTTGAATGTTAATTGTTACATGTTTATCAGAGTTCTCTAAGTGGCAATTTCACAAACAACTAATCAAATGACTTAACTGGATGACCTCTAAAGCACACCACTACATTAATGTCTTTCATTTCCAAGAGAACAGCTGTAATAATATATTGTTTATTATTTACCATTTGAGAAGATTTTAAAGGAGAAGTTAACCCTGATTTAAATAAAACTGAGGTGAGGAAGAAAGAGGCAAGGGAAGCAAAGTAAATATTTTTAGTTACACACTATAGGAGAAATTTACACGTAACTCATAAGCAAAGTACCTCACTAAGAGAGATCTTCACTGGACATGTGGTCAGCACTTAACAGCAACAAAAGTTGTTTCTTTTTACAACTGACCTTTGACTCCACATCAGCATTGTGGTCATTCTGCAGGAGCAAAGCTGCTGCCTTTGTATCATCCTTCCGAGCGGCGATGTGAAGAGCAGGAAGACGGACTTTTCCCTTCGTATCATTTTCAAGCAACAGCGAAACCACCTGGTCATGACCTTGCTGCAAAGCTACTGCCAAAGGTGTGAAACCATCCTGCAACATACAATGGGGACTCTCAACACCTATCCTGAACTTTGCAGGGGATGGAAATTGGAAGGGAAGAAACCTCAGCATTAGTGAGAGTAAAATTACAAGACACAAGCAAGCAAAACTGACTGGGACTTGGAAAAAAGCATGGAATTATTCACTATCATTTAATACATTTTATTATATACATAAGTATATGTGGCGATGATGTCTCCAACACAAATTACCATCCTTCTTCCCCGAACCTACAGGTTATAGCATCCATTTATTTTTATTTTATTTTTAAATTTCATCTCTACCCTCTTAAATATCTAAATGTGGCAATTAAAACATAAATATATGCTTTTTTAAGCATATATATATTTTTAAAATTATCAATATATTTATCTATTAATAATGCATTTCAACAATATTTGAAAAGGAATTCCACTTTCTCCCACGAAACCAGTTGTTTTACTACAACACCAAAGAGCACACTTCCATTTATGAAAATATAGATGTGACATACAATCCACTTATAAACAGAAATTATTTCCTTTCAGACTAGTAAATAGCCAAACAAAGAAATCTGGAATCAGAGACCTGAAAAATAGAATTTTTGTTTAAAAGATTTTAGAGTGGATTACCCAAACACAGGAAAAGTTCAGTCTGAGATGATTTAATAATTTTATTTTTATGGATTTTTAGAAAACTGAAAAATGAAAGAGTTGTTATTTAGATTCCCCAACATTTAAGTAGCATTCCAACCCAGGAAAACACACAGATTTGCCCAAGATAATACCCATAAACCCCTCAAAAACCACATATGCAAATTACTCTACTTGGGATATTTCACTATTACTTTTGATTCTTGATTAATATGTCTGAAGTTTATATTAGCAAACTTTGTTAAAGTCCGGTTGGCAAACACATTCTGTGACTTTTTAACTACTTCTGTCACGTTGAATCTGTATGTGTAAGTGTGAAACAGAAGTGCAGCAATGACATAGAAGAATGCAGGTCCCTACCACGTCAAAAGTGCAGAGTTAAAATGTTAACTTTTGGGAAAACTGCATTTTAAGAGCAGAAAGGAGTTCTGGAAAAAAAAAAAAAAAAAAAAAGCATTTTTGCAAAATTTTGGAGGAAAAAACAGATGGAAAATATCACTAAAATTCGTCGAATACTAACAAGGTTTTTTTGCACCCCCCTTTTTTTTGGGCGGGGCGGGGAGTCATCTTTCCTTTTTTTGTTTTGTTTTGTTTTGTTTTTCTTTCCTCTTTTTTACATGCTGCACAGCTCTGGAGGCCAAAAAAACATCATGAGCACCGCAAAGAGGGCTCCAGAAATATAGCTACACTGTACCTGCACAAATGGATGCTCTTGCCTGGAGGAACCCTGATTGAGACAGCACATGCCTTGGTGACCTGGAGGCACCCGCTTCCCTCTCTATTTATACAGCCAACAGCTGCAGCACAGTCAGTGCTTCACGACGACAAGCTATCAACATAATCTTTTCTTATCAGGCTTTCTCTTCTGATAAAAATGAGAAAAAAATTCTCATGAGAAAATAAAAGTCCTAGGAATTCATTTTCTCCTTTCCTTAGGGAAAAGGGAGTGGACAAAGGGGAGCACTTCATTTCAACACCAGAACAGCTGCCATCTTCTATACTCCAGTTTCCTAACTGATGAGAGCTGCCCGTGGCTTTAGTTTATGCAGAGATCCCTGTGCCATGGCCAATCAAACTGTGACCAAGAATATTAGCAATGA
The DNA here is from genome assembly GCF_009769625.2 of Cygnus olor. Taxonomy (NCBI): domain Eukaryota; kingdom Metazoa; phylum Chordata; class Aves; order Anseriformes; family Anatidae; genus Cygnus; species Cygnus olor. The sequence continues at coordinate 9,714,697 of NC_049175.1, forward strand.
CAAAAATGCATTTCCACCACATGCTATCTGAAGATGCCAACCTACAAAAAGCAATTGCAAGTATCTTAACGTCAAGTACTATAATTAGTAACTGTACCTTAAAATATAAAGTAAAGCCCACCCTTGGAAAAAAATAATTAATTTAAAAATAAAAAAAATTAAAGAAAACAGGTGGTTCTATTTTTTTTTTTTATTTAAACACCTTTGTTATAGAGTTATTATTAGTGAATAGTTAGCTATGTATTAATTGTTTAATAAGGAAGGCTTTTGAACTTAAATTGACAGAGATCAATAATCTTTGTATTAAAGGTTTGACCAAGAGAAAATAATAAAGCACCTATAAGCAACTACCACAAACAAGTAGGGCAATAAAGGCAACACTGCTTTGTAGTCTTATCTTCAAAGGAATTCTCCATGGATAAAATTAGATCACGCCTTATCAGGCTGAGTTGGAGAACAGCTCAGCCTAGACTTACATACAAAAAGCTCATGGGTAAAAATACCTAAGAATCAGAACCAAGTACCTGTGCACAACTGTATATATCTATTTTCAGAAAATCATATAGTGGCTAGGATATTTTCAAAAGTCAGAATCTGCTGTAGGTCTCTGGGTGTCCAATGACTTCGCTGTCTCTAAGAGAAATTAGTTTTCTGAAAGCTGTATTTTTCATTTAATGTTCTACATTTAAAATACTTCGTTTTATTATTTCTTGGCTTTCGTGTCTTTGAGCTTTTCCAGGAAGTACTCTCTGATGCACATCGCTAGTTGTAAGAAAAGATTAGTGATTTTGAAAACTTTATTTTGATCCATGATTTATCGCTATAATACTGTCTTCAAAAGAGACGAAATTTTCCATACATGTATCAGTGTATAGTGATGCAATGAAGCGATTTTGCACTTTGTATTTTGCAAGAAGTGTGACCTTCTCAAATCAGCATTATTTCCTTTGTGATTTAAGTTCAGATAGAGCAATCAGATGTCAGTAAAAGGTTAGAGCAAATACTGAAATACTTCTTTTTGTTTTTAAACCAGATTAAATTCAGTACATTTAGGTACTATTTAAGACTAAATTTAAGACTATTACTGTTTGCTATTCTTATAATCACCAGTACTTTTTTTCCTTCCAAGTTGCCTCACTTGAGTTAGAATTACTTTTTAAATTAAGAAATAAATTTTTATTTTATTTTTTTTATTTTTTTTAGAAAGGTCACAGAACACCCTTCAAGGATAGATCTTCTGTCATGCTGTCAGCTTGAAATTATCACTGCAAGACCAGACAGGATAATTGAATGCTGCAGAGAGGGTATCAACACGGTAATAAATACAGTTCAGAAAATACTCCAAGCGCTAAGTAACCCTGGGTTTTTACTGGCATCCCAGAGCTGGCTTCAAAGCATAGATGAACACTTCTTGCTTTATGATTGCCCCCTACATCACTCAGTACTTTTAACAAAAGTGTGGAGAATTTTTGTATCATGCACACAGCTTCCCTTTTTGAGTACATAACCTGAAAGATTACCAGTAATGACTAAGAGCACACCTATTTTTAGAACTGTTTCTAGTTAGAGTCATTTTTTGTTTTAGAAACGGCAAGAGAAGGTTTAAAAATCTTTAAAAGCCAGTAACTCAATATTCATTAGCACACTTCACAAAGAGAATTTTTACTGCTCTTTGATTTTGTATTTAAAAGACAAGTTCGGTATCAGCTGGCAAGGATCACTGCTGAAGCACATTTTGTTTTGTTCATGAACTGTAAAACTCAAACTTTTACCTCTGTGGCAAGGCTTTGACTGGCACCATTGTCAAGAAGAAACTTAACAACCTCCAGGTGGTTTTCTTGGGCTGCCATATACAGTGGAGTGAAACCATTCTGAAATAGGAAAACAAGAGTGTAAACACAAACATTTTAAACATACCAAAAATCTGCCAAACTGGTAGATTAGCAGGAAAACAAGTAAATTGCATGCTCACATACAAGTTCGTGGCATGATCACCGCTGATTTAAGTGAAGATAGGAGAAGGGTAGTGTTATTTTAAAAGACGCAATGGAATCTTTCAGCTGCTCAGATACCATTACCACAGCTACGCAAGAGTACTTCCCTTTACATCTAATGTGAAGTCAAACTGAAAAACAGTTTGAACAAACCATTTGGAAGAGAGAAACTCCGATCCTTGGTAAATGCAGCGGCAGCAATGGAAATGCAAAATGAGACATGCAAATACAAGGCAAGTCTGTAGCAACAGCAAGGACAATGACTCTTCAGAATACTTTCCAGTTTTTTTAATCTCTTCTCCATTACCTTTGACTTCTCATACACTTCTGCCTCCAACTTAGAGCTTTTGTCTCCTCAAAAAGCTGCCTTTAGTGCACAGCCTGCTTTAAGTCACTGAGCTACTTCCTATTTCAGGCACCAGGAGATCCCAACGATAGCTGGTTCTCAGTAGTTTGATAGAGTTTTATCAGTGTTTCTGACCACATTAGAGCATTTCTCCAACTATGCTTAAGTGAGTGACTTCAGTCAATGCATTACAAGTATTAGAAACTGAAGAGCTTTATTCATTCTTTGGCAATTGCTTTCCACTTACTGTCAATGTTTTTGTTTTTCCCCTAACTGTATACAGGCCACAGCCTTTCAGGAATTGGATTTTTGGGTTTTAACATTAAAGCATTGTATTTTTCTCTATTGTTCTACACATTTCTGAAATTCATGACTCACAAAACCAAAACAGCAAAATGAAATCATGAAACCTGTCCTGGGTTCAAGGTACTGCTAAAGAAATTCATGAAAGTTGCTGATTTGCACCTGAAATTGCTTGGTCTTCCTGTAGCACTGCATTCCCCACAGTGCAACAGTCATCATCTTGTGGATAAATACACTTTACAGTAACAACTTAAAACATTCATATTATATTGACTGAACTGTTTGGTACTGCTGAAACAACCAAAAACAATCCCTTTCTCCTCTGATTTATCATGTCCAAACACTAGAGAAAGGCTGAAACACAGTTAAGACAGGCAAAGACGGATTTTGAGTGACATGAAAACTTCTCATCCCAGTCTGAAAGTGTCAATGAAGTAAACAGAATAAAACAAAGAGGTAAGGGGTGGTTAAAAACAATGGGTAAAACAGAAGAGGTATTTCATCTGGCTTAAGTAACAGAGAAGTTCAGGAAGTGCTTCCGTATGACCGGGTTTGGCTGAGACGGTGTCAGCACTCTCAGGTCTGCAACATGGCCAGGGCAGACATTTCGGCAGAGTGAAAGGAGCAGGGGAAGCAGCTCTTACAGCTGCAACTCTTACAAAGGACACTGACCTAGCTTCTGCAGGAAACTAATAGAGCCAAACAGAGATGAGCTGTAACAACTCTGGTCATGTATTTGCATCAAAGACATGAACATCCTGAATTCTGGAGAGATTAAGGCAAATTGTAGTCTAAGACTTGCAGCAGTGAATTATGTCTGAGTTGTAGTAGCCACAGTAAAAACAGCTGAGAGACATCTGACTGTCACAGCAATGGGGCAGAGCTGCATGGCACACATCCAACCCAGAGCACACAGGAGAGCGCAGGTGACCTGCGGCCAAGCACACAGGCTTCACTGGCAGCAGAAACAAATAGGAGTTCAGAAAAAAAGACAGTTGGACAAACGGCATGAACTGGACATTTGATCCAAGAAGAATTTTACAATCACCAAGACACTGAGCAGCTGTGAAGCCACATGTTTACAAGGCTTACACAGGCTGCAAGGTCTGTGGCTGTTCCGGTATTTGAGTAATTTGGTGTCTATTTAGTAAAGCACTGCTACAAGCCTAAAGTGGGCACCTAAGTCCTTCCAGAGCCCAAGCAATGTGTTAATATACTCTCCAGAAACAAGGCCTAACAGTTTAGCTACGGTACAGTTAAAATTCTGTTTAATGATTACGAAAGAACCCAGAAAGTGCTTGCTGAGGAATCTAATATGCCACATTACAGGTTATTTTTATAGTGAACAGCAGTGTCTGGCATTTTTCCCTATCATTTCATGGCACACTCAATATCTGTTTACTAACTCAGCTGGAAACTAAGATTAATTTTTTTTTTTTAAGTTTTAAACATTTGTATTTAGAAAGCAAGCAGGAAATGATTCCTAATTATTAGTTTTGGAAAATAATTAATAGGTGAAATTTCTCAGAACCAAGTATTATAGCATCTGGAGGCAGAGCAGAACCTTTTCTCCTATGCTAAAGTTATTGTACAGTACTCATCATCTTTCCCCCCACACTGTGCTTTTTCATCCCTCTCAAAATAAGAGGCTGAAATTGCCAGACAGTCAACAAGCCCTAAGAAGTGGTACAAAATTCACACTTTTTTTTTTTTTTTAAGGACAGGAAGATTTGGTTAAAAAAGGCCTAACATTACTATTGCTAGTGCTATCAGGAAGGTAGAACTGTTATCTTCAAGGGAAGACAAAACAAAGCCCAACTCACACAAAACAGGGTCAGCATCAAAAAGAAATAAACAACCAAAACCTCTGGGTGGTCTCTCTGTGGGTAAGCCAAACTCAACAGAAAGTTATTATAAGCTTTAGAAAGGCTCAAGTGATGCAGAGCCACAGACAAAGCTGGTGCGGGGCAGTTTGTTAACAGGGTGCTCCAGGGACAACAAGGATCTCCCCAGGAAGACTGATCTCAGGTGGAGTCACTCCCAGGTACTGGTGTGAAATGGCCAATATAAATGTCTCTCAAGCAAAGACATCACTGGCCTTCAAATGGAGGAGGGAAATCTTTTATTCTCACATGCTAGCAGAATTAGGGTAATGTGGCCAAACCTCAGGGTGTATGGACAATGCAGTTATGTAAGGTGTTTACAATCTCAAATTATTTTTAGTTTCAGGGCTGAATACAAAAGTTCTGAGCCACAAGAAGAGACAATCCTTTCATAGCCATCCTACTTCAACAAGAAAACCACTGGAAATGTTTCTGCTTTGTTTTACTTTCTAAAAGTCATAATTTAAATTGAAACTATTTTTCTTCTCTTCAAATTCTGTAGAGCCTGAAACCAAATATTACTGTATCTAGCTAGTATAAAGGAGTGAGAAAGTGGAACCAAGTAGCCTGTTTCCTTTGTCTGGGTGAGAGAAACATGAAATACAGATCACAAATAACTAACATGCTTGAAATATTCTCTTAAATTTTTGTTTGTGTTATCTGAGAGACATTAAGAACATTTCTTTAAAATGTACTACACAACATTTTTACTGTTAATTTTTAAATTTCCTTTGTAAACAAATAACGTCTATCATGCCCACGTCTTTATAGTGCAGAATAATGGCAATACTGGGCCAGATAAGGCCACCTCCTAATCCAATCCCCCTTCTCTGACACTGCCTGCCTGCCAGCCCCTGAGCAGCAAGAACAGAAACAGGGCAGGCACCCAAGGACACCCCCTGTGACAGAGCCACCCAGCTTCCAGCTGGCTGTGGTTTATGCGTGTTTTGAACCAGCGTTTTCCTCTGTTTCATTCTGCTGCTTTGAACACCAACACTGTTTTCCCTCTTTTCAAATTTTCTATAATTGACCTAAATGTTCACTCAAAGGACTTCACGAAACTTAAAAGCTCTGCATATGCTTACAGTATCTCTTCATACACAGAAAGGAGAAGGGCTCAGTGAAGCCTGAGACACTGGATTATGTGAAACAAGATCCCTCTCATTTGAGTAAATTCTCTTCCACTGTGGTTTTATCAGTATCTCCTCTGACTCTGTAACAATTAGCAGCTCATAGGACACTGGAGGGCAGATCTAAGGCTGAAGGGTAAATGCTTTTCTCTGCTGCCTGTTACAGAAAAACTTCAAGTATCCTGCAAACACCCCTGGACATGGCTGTGCTTTTTTCATCTCCAGGGGTGTGTCTGTGTGGCTCCCAGACAGCTTAAAATGGAGATATTATTTCTATGCTTTTTCTGCTGGTGAATTAGGTGGGCAACTCAGAGTTAATCCCACCTGATGGTTGACATACCATGTGGGAAAAGACCTAAACACAATTTGGGATTTCACTGTGTCTGCAAGGGAAAAAAAGACTTGATGTCTCCATAATGCTTCTCACAGCTGACGACCTGGTGAGGGGTAGAGCAGAGGAGCTGGAAGCATTTAAAGTTTTAATTGTATGTTGAGTTACAAGGTGGGAGTGAACTCAGCACTACACTCAATAAAATGTCTGGTTCAGTAATAAAACAGCAGCTGTGTGTTTAAACTTTGTCCTTGCACCTGTCATCATTTATCTGCATTGTGTGGAACAGCCAGAAAAGGATGCTTTTTGATTTTTGCAGGACTGTATTAATCTTACTGAATATATCAAATATATTCAAGGACCAGCATTAATACTATGACTCTACCAAACAAACCTAACAACATTGTAAGGGGAGAAAGATTTTCATGTCAGCAATGTTTTTGATAGACCAAGACCCAGAAATACTACTTTACCTGAGACTGTGCATTGACATTGGCCCGATTTGTAACCAACACTTTGACTACTTCTGCTTGCCCAGCGAGGGATGCTATGTGCAATGCTGTGTTTCCTTTCTGAAACGAGAGAGTGATATTTGAAAAGAGTACAAAACTTGAAAACATGACAATGCTTTCAAGAACACGGTCCAGTCTAATATATACAGTATTTCTTTGGATAAAATACTCTTACTGAGTATTTCCAATGACTAAGTTGATTCTAGAAGATACAGAAACCTACACATGGAGACCTAAACAGAAATGTACAATTTGTTGAGTAAATCACATCCCTAATAATCTGTGACACTTACCATAATCTAAAATGTTTCTATAAGGATCCTTGAGACTGTTTCACTAGTGGGAAATGGGCAATTAGTGCTACAGTAATGTCTGTAATCAGTTGGCCAACACCTTGCACCCATGGCATAAGCGTGAACAAGAGAACAATTAGATAGGCCTGACTAACCTTTGTCGCTGCATCCACGCTGGCACCTCGCTGTATCAGTTCAGAGACAACTTCTACGTGCCCTTCTTTGGAAGCGAGATGGAGAGCATTCAGCCCATTCTATTTAAAAATATAAGGGAAAAAAAGAAAATGAAACACAAAAGACTGAACCAGGTTTTCCGTTGCACCAAACACCACATCAGGAGACGAAAGATTACATCCCAGTGAGAGGGCTGTTTCCAAAAACTATTATTATGTGAACTTTACAACCAGATAGCAATGACAGAGTATGAACTAAGTCAGGACATGCTAGTTCTGGGGTCTCAAGTTCCGTATGCTGTCCCATGACCTGATGTAAAACAAATGAAATGAAAGAATGCTAAAGAGCACAACATTCGTTAAGAGGAATTGAAATGATGTCTTGGTAAGGGGTAAAAACAAAAGTTTCACTTGGGTAAGATACGTAAACATGGCTCATCAAAAAACAAACATAAGTTATCGCTGACATGAAGCGCAAATATATAAACAGATGCAAGAAAGAGGGAGAGAGCATATCAAGCAAATTTCATGAAAGTATTTTTCAACCTGATTAGAAATGTTGATGTCTACTCCACTTTTTAAGTAGTCAAGAGCCTTTTCCAAGTTGCCAGCTCGAGCAGCTCTCAAGTAACTTGCATTCGTGTCAGACTAGAAGAAAGAAGGAAAAACTCTATTAGAAATTACAGCACCATATAGAAATATATTCCCTTGACAAAGAAGTTACTTATGACACAATGTATTGTGCACACATTTAACTAGGCAGGGAAGGATTTCAAACTGAGTTATCAAATATGGGTTAAATCCTGCCCTCCTTGCTTATGCAAACTCCCTGTGGTGTAAACAGGTTTTCCACCTGACTAGGCAGCACCACATTTGACTTCAGACATAAACGTCAATTATGCAGCACTGTCTAACACACAAGTCTAGTAGCCAGGGACACATCTGGTACTCAGCAAGGAAGACAAACATGGTGAGACTCAGGATAGGACTCCATGGAAACCATTCTGCTCTTTCCAACAGAGCTGCATCATCTTCAACATCCAAGCTGAACAGACTGGACCAGTACTATGAGATCTTACATGACAGATTAAAAAGCAAAATACTCTGTGTTGAAAGGCTGGACTACCTGAATGAAAACCATGATTCTATGAGATAAGGCATTTTACAATCTAGTGACTTGATAATGTTTTATTTTCCCCATTCTCCCTCACTTTATGGCACATTTTGATTACAATATTTGTCCACATTTCAGTGAAGTAATCAGAAATCCCTAGGTACAATGCCATTATCTCTTCACTGCATATTAATTTTTTTTTCAGATCTTCTTTTCAGGATGGCTTTCAAATTTGCTTTATTATGACCTCAGCTTGAATGTCAGGATGGCAGAAAGGATGGTTAAGTCATGAAAGAGATCGCTGAAAAGTAATTCCCATCCCCAGAGGGTTTTAACAATGAGTTATGCAAATAATCACAAAGAATGGTTTAGATAATGCTGATCCTGCCTTGGAGCAAGTGGAATGAACGGTGTTAGCTTTCAAGAGGGACAAAATCATATAATCTTTGATTTTATCTGTACCAGAGCTTCCCCTGCCATCTTGGGAAGTCAACGCATCTTTTTGTGCCTGAGAGGAACTGTCACGTTTTTTCTCAGTATCATTTCATCACAGGCTTCCATCACTGCAGCTTTAAATGCTCTAAGATCCTGTAAGGTTCTAAAAGAATGCAGTGATTACCTTTAGAGGAACAAAATAAAGGCAGTAACTGCTGAAATATAAAACATCCTGGCACCAACACTCAGTTACTTATCCAGCACTTAACTGATTTTTTTCATTCCCCATTTTCTAGATTTGCTATAGACTTTTCTCCTCTCCTGTCAATGCAGCTGCTGCAAACTGGATGTTCTGTTCAAGCACTGCCTCCAAGCCCATCTGAAGTCACTTTCTCATGCAGGATGAAGCAATCCTGGGCATAATGACAGCAAAACAGCAAGCTGCATGAAGACGGCTTTCCTGCTTGCACAGGGACAAGCTACAAAGCTCTTTCACTAGTACTTTCAATAAGAGAAGCTCTCTCTTTCAAGGACAGAACCACTACTTACAGACTCTTCATTTTCTTCTAAGTTCTGTCCACACAGCATTATACTTTTGATGTTTAATCACTAATGTACGATCTTCTTTGCTCTTAATTTTTATTTTCCAAGCACACCATGCTGATCATTACAATTGAATACAAATCAATTTCTGTGATATGCTTCCAACAAAACAGCCCTCAAATACCAATGTTCAGTTCGGCTCTATCCAAAGCAAGGTGCTACTACAAGCTGCATGGTGAGAACTGTAAAGAATATGGGGAAAAATAGCTGCCTGGAGAGACACAGTAGAACAATGGCATTTGGAAGATCATCTGAACCGTGCGATGCAGATTATTACAGGAGACAGGCCATTTTCTCAGTGCTTAGCAACAGCAGTCATTGGGGTAAAAAACAGGTCAGCACTTTATCAGCATTACCAAAGGTATGAGGAAGGGCTTAATAGACCAGGAGCCTTTTTTGTCACAGCGCAATGGCATGTCTGTTTGGCACAGTCAGCAGGTGGATGATAATTAACATCAGCTGTTTACAGCTGCTTCTGGGTGGGGAAGCGATGCACCAGACAAGCTTGCTATGAAAAAATCAGTTCCAGCTAGTCACATTAATTCCTGCCAGACAAGAAACATGCTGGTACTCAGAAACATTTGAACCTTTCTATTTGCTCAAGCAAAATGCAGGGAAATGGAAAAAAAAAAAGGAGGAAGAAGGAATGATAAATGGCTAATATTCACATTAATGGCAAACTGCTGTCTCACTGCAGAGGAACAGCAGTGCTAGTGTCTTTTAAGGACTTCTCCTAGAAGCACTTGTTCTATAAAGAGGGAGGACAAAGGTTAGGTCACACTCCCAGCGTGGGGATGTATAAAAATGTTTCAAATCAAGCCAGCTCAGGTGCTGCTAAGTGATGCACCAATCTATTCCTGAAAGCCCTCAAGCCAAGAGAATGCCTCCCTTTGCCAGTCACCACTGAGAACTCGCTTGTTTTGCTCAAATTACCAGCAACAGCCCTGCCAGCAGCAGCCAGGGGAGGCAGGTTGGGGGGGGGACAGAGCCACGCTTACCAGCTCTCACTGTGCAAACCAGGAAGAACAGTGCAGACGTGCAGAGGCACTGCAGTAAGAACCTGGAAGCACCCAGAGAAATTGCCACTCAGAACACGTTGGGGCTAACAAAAACTCTCCTACACTTCAGGTGGTCTGAGCTGGCACTCCCAGCTTCCACACTAACGGCTTCCAGTTGCTTGAATGTGATGGAGCTCGTGTGAAACTGCACAAGCTGCCTTCACAGCCAGGGTGTAACACATCCCTATGTACTGAGAAAGGCAATAGCAATGCTGTTCTAGCTACAAGTGCAGAGCACAGCACTGTATGGGCTGCTGCAGGGAAAGTTAACTCCATCCCAGCCAGACCCAGTACACTAACCTTGGCCAAAGCTCCGAAGTCCTCAGACTGAGTAAAAATTCACCCTTTCTAGGGCACCAACCACCGAAATTTTGAGGGGACAACAAATTGAGGTTGTATAATTGTGCAGAAAGTTCAACAGGGCTTCTGGGATTCTCTCCATCCATTATGGTCTCTGCCATAAGCAGAAACACGCAGTAACACCAGACAGAAAAGTGAGCCAGCATCTTTGGAAACCGAAATCAATTCAAGCCTCTCTAAAAGCAGCACTGCCAGCTTCCAGTTTCCCTATGACTAAGGCATTATTTCAGACCTACTCCAATGGAGAAGAGTCTTACAAGCTTTTTCTATCTTACAAAATGACTTGAATACTCTTGTTTTTAAGGCATTCCATTTCCAAAAACCAGGAGAACTAACAAACCATATGCAACTTTTACAAAAGCTAAGCACAGAGGTCAATCACCTCCTTTCCCAATTAAACAAGCAAATGCACAAAAACAGTTTTAACAAGGAAAATACTGTTCAGTGACTGCAATCAAGAACTCATGGGGACAAGCTCCACAGCACCTGGAGCAACCTTTCAAAGATGACAAAAAGATTTTGCATTCCAGAATCACGGGCAGCAGCCAACTTCTCACCTGAACAAGGAGGGTGAAATCAGAAGGTGAAATTCCACTTAAATATGGGTTACCCTGCAGTGCTAATGGTGCTCTCCCACCTTCTATGATTTGCATGCTGAGTGCAGTATTACAATAATACGGTTTAAGCTCCTAATCTGCTCCAAGTCTTGGGACTTGCAAGTGGTATCTACTGTTGCTTGTGGACTGGAGAAACATATTTTACAGTTTACAGTCACTTCTCAGTTTTATATTCCACCATCATTTCAGCCAAACCCACTGAATTTCCAGAACACAGCCATATACAGAAAAGTTTCAAATAGAACAAGATGCAAAACCACCAAAATAAATCAGCTACAACTGACACAAATCAATTAAATCCCATCCTTCCCCAAACATGGGGCAAATAAGCCCATCCCAGAAAATGGCAGAGAGACCAGTAGATGTGAACTTTGCTTGTCTAAGCTGTCTGCTTATTATAGCTGACCAGAAATCATCCATCTGGATTTCTAATGAAAAAAAAACATTTTTACACAAAATCTATTTCTAGTATTATCATAATATTTTTATTTTGCACTGGGGCAGTAAGAAAATACATGCACTAGACTTCTGAGTCATCCTGTGTTGAACTACTTTATTCAATAAAAGGGCAATATTGTATTTTGATAGTCCACAGCTGAACTGCAGAGCTGCTACGTACAGTTCAGGTGCCTCACGTGCCTTTTCTGCCCCTGTGGCAGTAGAGCCCACATGGCGTTTGGGAGTTTCAAGTCACAGGGATACTTCAGTGACTCGTGGTGATACAGTTCAACAGTGAGAACCAGCCGACAGAGGCAAACAAGGGTATGAGGCAACAGAACTACCACTTCCATGATTCACAGACCAGGACAGAAACTTTAAAAAAAAAAAAAAAAAAAGAGAGAGAGAAATTGATCAAAAAACATCAAACCGAAACATTCACATTTCTGGGCCTAAAATTTTCTCGACTTTACATTTCTATTTTAAGCCTAAATTTGATATTTAAAATTATTTTCTTTTCCAAATACTACAATGAAATGGAGCAGTGCCATTTCCTATTGGCACTTTTTTGCTTAAGACAGAGACTCTTGGAGTCCCTGATAGAGCCTATAATTGCCACTGCATTGCATAGGCAGGAACAGCATCAGAGCTGAGGCTCAAATCACTGAAGGATTTTAGAGTCCAAATAAGTTTAACAATAATGTTAGTAATTATTTATCCAGATTGTCATCATGCCTGGGAGCCCATGTAAAAGGCTGGTCAAGGACCTGTTATGTTAAATGCATTAAATAATGCAGTAAGGAACAAAAGAGGTTTACACGTGGGACAGTCAGGCAGGTAAGTGCTCCCTGGTGGGTCACTGCTCTTTCACAGCCACCTCCACTTCCCACCCTAGCCAGTGTCTGAAAGACAAGCTGCCTACAGACAGCACATCTACAGGGCATTTCCTTAACGGACCTAAAAAAAACCCTCCATTCTTAATTATTCAAACCTCAATATTCCCAAGAGGCATCCTGTATGCTAGCAGTCTATTCAGATCCCCCACTTCCTTTTTTTTTTTTTTTTTTTTAATCAATCCCAATATGAAATGAAGATGAGAATTTGCTTGTGATTCTCCACAGTCTTGACAAATACCAAGAGAACAACAGGCATGGGATATACATCAAAACAGCCTGAACCTCAGATGTTCTTACACTCAGCCACGAAGATTGCAGCCCTTCTTCTTGTGCATTCGGCACAGGCTTTATCCCCTAAAGCCTTTCACTGCTCTCTGTTGTGTTCCCTATGGATACTGCCTTTTCATTCTCTATATCCAGACCTAAATTAGTATCATTGTTCTTACAATTGTTTTCATTCTTGGAGACACACACCTCAGATCCTGCGCACAGCATTTACTTCTGGAATGGCAGACAGTATTTCATAAATAGTGAATTTATGAGAGTACCAGCATTGATGTGTGCATAATAACAAGCATTTTCTTCATAGATGTTAAGACTTGTTTCTTCCCCGCTGTACTTTCTGGAAGAAAAAGGAACCATTTCTGGTTTTAAGAAATGCATAAATGCAGACTGGCTAATGAACAGAGCGCTTATGCAATGCACACTTTTTTTTAAATTTTGTGTATTCCCCTTCCATGTCCTACAGTGCAACTCACCTCTCTAACACAAAGCATGATGACGAACTCGCAAGGCTGCCTGCAGCCCTGAGGAGGTTTCCCAGTCTGGAGCTCATTTTAACAGCATTCATCCCAGGGATGTCTCTGGAAAGGGCTGAGGCTGGATGAGCTGTGCTGGCAACAGTGCTCCACTTCCCAGCCCTTCTTTACCCTACGGCCCTCTAGTCCCTGTGACATGCAAGGGTAAGACCTGAGACCATTGCCCTGTTCTGAAGAAAAGCTATGTAAGTAAGTTAAAAACACTCTTGTTACAGGAAAGAGTAATTCTTAAGTCAGTTGGATACTACCTTAAGCCTCCATTTTAAAACAGAAAATGCTGATGCTGACTCACACTAGCAAATACATATTCGGTATCTTTTTCTGCAAGTGCTCACAGTGAAGTAAGAGGGTATTTATCATGAGTAAAGACAGAATCTGTTAGCAAATATCGCACCGACTGTCAGCCCAAGTTTTGGCTTGGCTTTTCCATGGGAATAGAGAGGGTCCCTCCAGAAAACTGAGAGCTTATGTATTATTTAGCAGACCCCTACGGTGTAAAGCCATTATCTTCAACATGCACAGCCCCTCTCCCATATTGACAGTATTTTTATTATGGCTCATCCCTTTTGCCTTTGTGTTCTGCTTACAGTGACTTCTTTTTCAGATTAAAAATCCGGACTTTTTTTTTTTTTTTTTTTGCATTGAGAGCAGGGTTTTGTTTTTCACTCCATCTTTAACAGTAGCTGTTGTGAAGGGAAACCCCCAGCAGGTTCCCATTGTGCTGGAGCAGGATGCATTCTGGCTTGAGTCCCAACAAAAAGATGCTAACGATGCCTAACATTTGTTGCGGGGGGGGGGGGGGGGGGGGGGGTGGGGGGGGTTGGGAAGCAATGACCTTATTTTAAGTGATGAACTTATGTTACTTCCATTTGGAAACGTGCTCAATAAAATTAGTCTTGCAGGAGCATGAGATGACCTGAGAAAACAGCTGATAGCGTGTGCGCTTATTTTGGTAAGGGTGGGCTTTCTGCAACTGACAGATTTTTTCTTTGGTGCAAGGCCCAACTCTGACAGGTAAGAAGCACTACACTGGAAACTGGAGGTCCTCAGCATTTCCTACATTTTGCTCCTATGTTAATTTAGGATTTTCCTCCAGGCAAATGTCTTACATTCACTTGGTAAGGGATAAATATTTCAGTTAAATTATACAGGCCTGTTAACAGCAATAGCTGAACCAAGTGAACTAAGCTGGCCATATGATTTTCTAGGGGAGATTCTTCATCCCTTCACCCTCCTACCTCATAACTAAATCTGCATTAGAAAATTTCACTTGCATCTTCTTCAGTAGAAAAGGGGCTGGTTGGATGGGATGGATGATAAAGTGTTCTCTGTACAAACAACTAAGGCTGTACTCATGCTTTACATACCACACCGCAGTGTTTTCTTCTGATAAGAATGTGACAGCCTGGGGCCAACTGCTATCTGCAGTTCTGCTGTTAATTATCCTTCAGAGATGCTCTTGGGATCACAGCCTTAAAAACAACCACAGGGCAAGAGGAAAAGCTCCATTCCCACTGCCTGAAAATTCAAAGGATACATCCTTTGGCTAGGGAAAGCTAGCTATTTTAAATATGATTGTAGAATTATAAATGATTTAATTACTGGTCAAAAAACAAAATCCCTCCACTTGTTTGTCTTATCATGGAATTTAATCGTCAGTTTTCTTGGTCGTATTATTGTACTATGTATGATAAACTAGCCAAAATATTGTACTATTTACTATGTCCCCATAACTTGCCCTATTTGAACTATGTAACTGTGATCCAATTTCCAACAGTTAAAAAAAATTTCACTGGTTTCAGGCTGTGTGAAATCCCTCTTCTTGGTCATACCTGTGGAGACTAAAGTATCTCATATTTCTGCAGCAATTGCACCTGACTTCACAATCAACAGTACTTGCAACTACAAGGGCTCTATCCCTTTGCAGTAGTCAACCTAATATGTTCACAGAGAAAAAAATATTACAAGAAAAATAACACATTTAATCAGTCCAAGCAATTTTCAAGATGTATTTTAGATTCTGCTCCTCCCTTCTAGAAATCTTAGACCAAAACAGGAAAAAAAAACAACACAAACAAAGAAGTTTCTTTCCTTATTGGACCACAAGACAAGGTAAGGCTGACATGCAGATTTAGCAGGTATCTTTTTGAAGATCATTTACAAAACCCTAGCTGTCTCAGCAAAATGCTGAATCTGTGCTCAGTGTTACCACTGAAAATGAGCCACCTGTATTTGATCAGAAGATGGCTGAAAAGGACCCAGACCAGGTCAGGCTGGGGCACACAAGAACATTTCACACCTCCCAGTGCAAGAGGTGTTTATGACTGCCTTTAACAGTATCAGGAGGCCTGGAGTGAGTTGTTTGCATGCAATGACAAACATCTCCTGTGAAGCTGTGACGCAGCTCTCCTCCTGTACAAGTTGCCTGGACTTTACGCATGCGGTCTTCTCCAGTGGACAATAAATCTAGCCATTCATGAGAACTGTGATGCAACTAATCCTGCCCTGGGTGTCTTTAAATGTCTGAATGACTGCTTCCTGAGGGAACTCAAACACAGAATGGAAATGGAAAGCAGCTGTTACTCTTTGTTTCTACAAAGAGTGAAGGTGTGTGATTTCCAAGGCACAAAAGACATGCACAGAGTTAAATGGGAAACCCTTGCAGAACATCCACATTACATGGATGTTATGTTCAACATGTTTATACCTGGTGAAAATCCCCCTAAAGCTGCCATTTCCATCCATAGTAGTTACTTGTCACCACAGATATTCAACAAATACAGAACAATTTAACTGGAATTCTAATTAATGTCTGACAACCCCATAAAAAGCACCTGAAATGACATCAAAGCAATCCCCCAGGGCCAATGTTCAGACAGGAGGCAAGGGTCTATGCAACTTGCAATCCTCTTTGCCAGCTTGCACTGATGAGGTTTTCAGACTCTAAAAACACAATTTTGATGTGTCGGCTTCCCCTGAAGAATTTATGAAAACATTTACAAGTATGAATGTGTTAAATTAGTGACACCAAAAGCAAGATCCTCATTTTTCTGGACTACAAATTGACATACATCTGCACAACTACACAGACTGAGTATGCATGAACAAACAATAAATCATGAAAATTTTCTTTTAATGGGAAAATATCATCCCTTTAGTACTGACTTTTGAGCTATGAGACCACCCTGTGTGAAAATACAAACCTGAACAACAAGGTAAATTGGGACACACTGTTCAAGATCATAAAAGCAGAGAAATCACTGGTTTTACCAGTGAGTCCATGTACTACGTTAGGACCAACTCAAATATATTACCAATGAAAAGCATCCAGTACAGTTTAGGACAAAAACATTTCAGCATCTAAAATTCAAAATTTGTTCTCTGGTCTGACAGCCTCAGCTTCTTGAAGTTTGTTTCAAACTCCGGGAAGCAACTCCTAAGTCTGCAATGACTCATCTCTTACTCTCTGAAGTTTTGTTTTTGTGCACTTTTAAGTATGAAGTAAATCACTGACTTTCCTAACTGCTTTTGCAGTCACAAAGAGCTAGAGAAAGGCTGGATATGCTCAGAGGGTTTCTTCTTATGTTTATATTCACCACAAGATAACAACTCTCTTATATGTCAAGGCAGATGAGACGCCATTGATCCACTCCCTGCTATTTTTCTCTCAGAAACTGGGTACACAATGAGCACAGAGGTAATTTCAGCACATCTCAGGCTCAAATTTAAAGCCATTGCTGTGCCAAAATCGCATTGTTCAGATCACTGAATGAAGGCATGAATTATGACCATTGGTCCACCTCCTGTTCTAACCTGTGTACCTAGTTCTGGAATCAGGATCCAGAAAGGAGAGGAAAAAAATAAACAACCCTATTTAAAACATTTTAAAAGCGTACTTACTTGTAATTTCAGATACATCCCCTCTGAAGTTAACGGTAGAAATAATGGTAGAGCATAAGCCTAAATCAGATAATATTGCTGACTTTAGGGAGGGAGATTTTATTTGGTCAAAGTGAGCTCTCTGCAAGACTACTAAGTAAACATGCTTCAATCAGACGTGGTTAAGTGAAATTTACTGGTGATAAAGTAGAGTGAACTGCATGTCAGTGCTTAATACAACTTTTCTTTAAATAAACTGCAGGAAATAAACTATATGGACAGGCTACTGAACTTCTTTTAGACAAACTATGAGCTTTTACTACAGTGAAGCTGGAATTTTCCTGCTCTGTTTCTACGTTTCCATTTTATACCCTCATTCAAACCAAAATAATTCTGCCTTGGAAGTTTGATCATTATTAAATCAAAAGATTGTTTGATGATAACTGGTCAAGCCATTTCTGAAGTGGCAATAATATATGCACCAACACACCCATTTACACTACAAGTATCACAAATCCCACATGCAATTAAAGCGTGCACTTTTGTGGGCTTAAGAGGCATTTGAACGGCTAGTTGTAAAGCTATCTAGTTTAAAAGCTTTGATACTTTTCACTCAGGATCCTTACAGGATTCACAAACCTCTACCAGTTTATAAGTGTCAACCATACAGGTTTCCTAGCAGGCATTATAACCTCTGACAGAAGCAAAGAGCATCTTCCAATTTACACACCTGCATACCTTGCTTTTCCGGCTGGAAAAGCCCATGTGGCTCATGTGACAGATACAGAATCCGAGGGGTCAGTGGGAATTACCAAAGAGCTTCCAGGTACTAAGATGACTCCCAGGGCAAGATTTGCAACACAACACATAAACCTGATAACAGTCAGTTCTGCAGGGCTGGTTAGAGGCATCACATGAGCTTTGTAATAGCAGTTCACTTTAGCAGAGCTTGTAACATTTACAGAACAATCTGTCCTGGCCTCTTTGTATAGACCTGCTGTGAAATATATATGGCCTGGTACAATGAGAAGCTATCAATGGAACCAATAAACCAACAGATTCAAACACACCCCAGGGCCAGAGGCTGGCTGAGGTACCTGTGGTTGTTCAGGAGAAAAACCTGGCTAGCGCTTCTCAAACTCATGAGGACATTTGTACACAGTAGAGGTAACAGCTTTTAAACGTAGGAGCTGAGCAGCCTGCCGGGAGACAAGTTTATGTTCAGACCAAAGACGCCTGAGTCCTATTAGAGAATAGCACCAGTGGATACTCTGGGTGGCGTTGTCTTGGCCATGCTGTTCTATGGGAGCTGAATTTCCCCACCAAACACAACCTGCCTTTATCTTGTTTCGGTGGGATTCTGCTGTCGTGGATATGACCCAGTAACTCCTGATCCATTTGAATCCACCCCGCTGCTATCAACCACAAAAGCACGGCAGAGCAAGCCACAGCAGGAATTATGCAGGGTGCTTGTCTGCTGCACACAGAGAAAACAGTACGTTTTGCTCCTCACTCCGCACATTCCAGATTTGAGAATTAACCCAGATACCAACGGGAAAATTGCTTTTCCCAGCCTAAGCACTGAAATCAGCAAGCAAGAACTACAAATCACACAGCCCTTCGACTGTTATCAGCAGTTTTAAACTAGAATCAAGCACTGCTTCTAAACACAGAGCTCTGTTTTGAAAAAGGAGTCTGACCCACCAGTGGGGCAACAGCTGCCTTGTCTGCCTGGACGACCGCAGAGGCTAGTACAACCAGGCTCTGTCTAGGGTCAGGGTTTACAGGTACCAACAGGATGAAGCCAGTGAGTAACACCGAGAACAATCTTAGCTCTACAGGTATTCTGAGGTGAACAGAGAGGGAAAGAGAATATAACATTGCTTGCTTTTATTCTTCAAGTGAGAAAAAGATGATCAAGTATACAGACAAATCACAGGTTTGGAGTCCTTTTGAAGAACTCTGTTAATTTGAATATCAAGGGAGGTACTTCAGCTTTTTTTTTTTTTTTTTTGACAAAAATAAAAACAACAGAACTATTTGAACATTTTACTTCACCTTAACCAGACTTCACAGTCTATTATCATGTGAAAATGACCACTGTTTCTTAGCATGGTCATGAAGTACGTTTGAAGAACATCACTGTTTAATCAAATAAAATACTTGTATTTCCCTAATGAATTAACACTTTTCAAGATGGTTTAAAATACTTGACCTTTAGTATTTTAATAAGCACAAATTTAGAATTAGTTCTTATTTCAATCATTAAAGTGAAGACCAGTTTATTATATGCTTACAGAAATAAGCTATGGCCAACAATACTACCTAGCAGCTCTATACAGTAATTTTTCCTAGGATTTGATGATAAAATAAGCCATTAGTATACAACGTTAAAGATATCACTTCTGAGTAGCAAATCTACAGGATAAACAGAGTGAAGTAGACCTTGTTTCTCCTTTATGCCTAAAACATACACAGCAACCTATAGGAGATTTAGATACACGTGGAATGAGAATCAGAATTCACCATAAGCAATGCCAGCAAGAGAAAACTTACAAAACCAGTATATACTGTACCCCTTCTCCATAGCTCAACTCCATTTCGAGTAGCTACTACACCTTCGATAAACAAGCAGTGCACACGCTAACAGAACGACCAGTTTCTAGGCGCCTCATAACAAAGCCCCGAGAAGCAAGAGCAAACACCGCCCTGCTGCAGCGCAGCCGGCCACCCCGCACGCTGCCAGCCCCTGGCTTGGCAGCAGCGAGATTTCCATTTCACCCTACTCTCCAAGCTGTGGTACACAAATTAGTAGGGCTTCACGGAGTGCTGGACTACTCAGACTCATATAAAGCATCAGCAAAGATGTTTATCACCCAGAAGATTGATATTATTGTGCCAAGAGACGGAGGAGTGCAAAAAATTATTTGCAGGACTAAAAAAGAAAAAAAAAAAAAGGATTCAAAGTATCATAAAACATCAGAATATAACAAAACTTTCTCTACAAGAAATTGCTTCACAAAGAAGAACCCCGGAATAAATGTTTTCAGTTTTGAAATTCCTAGTGGAAACAAATTTGCAAACAATGAGAGTATCACCAGAAAACAACCAGCATTTCCAAGATGGTTTTTAACAGGGAGCAACAACCCAGTCCTGTGTTGACAGGAGGTAAACCAAACCATACATATTTAAGAGAACTCATTAGGGTATATTTTCAGAGCACAAAGATATTGCTGACATGGAAAGTAGCTAGTAAACTGCTGGGCGCTATCATAAGTAACATTTCCAGCTACAGAAAATACTGCCATTAATTGAAGTTTCCAGAAAGCTTGGCACTCATCAATACTAGTAACAGGATACCACAGCTTCCTGGGAACCTCTATTTTAACTCCACAGTAAAGCCACATGAAGCATAATTGTTCTTTGTGTTTTTTTTAACTGCCATGAATAACTCAAGCTATTGAAGATCTTCAGAGGCTATCTCCCAGGGTACAGGGATGCCGTTTCACAGCAGCTTACTCACATGAGGAATTTTTAAAGCACACAAGGAGCACCTTGGAGGTCAGTGGGACTACCCTAGAGAGTAAGAGTGATAGGGTGCCTCCTTACAGGAGGCTACCAGCGTAGTAGAGTAGCAGGCTACATTTCAGTTGAATTGCCCTATGAATTATCACTGAAACAGATGTGTTGTTTTATAAAATACACCTTAAATATATATATATATATATATATATATTTTATTTATTTATTTTTTCAAAATGTGCAGGATTGGCTAAAACATTTCAGTGAAGAATGTTACGCATACCCAGGTTACTTAAGGCCCCAATGACAGAACAAAACATTACGAAGTGTTTCTGCAATTTTAACACGTCTTCTATAGAGTGCCCTGAACAGAATGCAATTATTCATAAGGAGAGAACAAATACTTCCATATACCATTTGACTGCTGCCGCAGCCTACACTGTAACCCAAATGTCAGAGCACAAAATACACAAGCTGAAACATACCTTTTCCTACATCCACTTTTGTTCCATACAATCAAAGACTTAAAGAACTCATCTAAGAAACTCAATATGCAGATTTCACTCTTAATGCAGACTCTACAAATGCTTACTTGTTCTGGAAAGCATTCTCCCTCTTCCACTGCCATTTTCTGTGGCCAGATATGAAACTTGATGACTCAATTAGTTAACACTTTGGACACTGCATCATTGTTAAAAATAGCAGCCTCAGGAAGTACTTCTCTTTTTTTTTTTTTCTTTTTCTTTCTTTCTTTTTTTTTTTTTTTTTTTTTTTTTTTACAAAGCACTAAGCACAGTCACTTGTTAGACTTCCCCTGGCTATTTAAATGGCAAAGGACAAGTGATTGTAAGACTGTTAAGTTAGTAACAGAGCATGTCCCAGGATTCCTGGCTCGCTTACCATATTTGCAGCCTCCAATCATTCCCCGTGCATGCAATCATGATCTGTGGAATACCCAAAATAGCTGCAGCATCAGCTGATCAGAAAACCACCGCTGCTTGGAATCACTCATGAAACAAGCTTTTGTCATTCTGCTTATCAGCTCTTTCTAATGCAGACTACTTTGAACTATTTCTAAAGGAAACAATAACATCATTTTACACTCTGTGTGTTTTGAATACCACATATGCCTGCCTCCTACTCCACGGTAATTTTATATTTATTCAGATTTTCTGATGACTAATTATTATAGATTTAAGTTGTTGGTTCTAGAGGCTATTTTCCTGAACTAAAAGGCTGATCTCTATATACTTCAAGTTCCAAAATTACAGAAATAAAAAGCATTATCAAGAGCAAATTTTTTTTTCCCCCAGAGGGAAGGTAAGTCTGAGAGAGATTCACAATTTCAATATAAAGATTTCTTCCTTTACAATGAAAACTATTGCCAACAGCAGGAATTTTATTGCATGCTTCCCTATCAGCAGTAGGAATTTTCTTGCATGCTTTCCTACAGTTACTGCTGTTAGGAGTGGCTACAAAGAACGTCCACCTTCTGAGAAAGGGATTACTTACATATCTTCGTTTCTCCACAAGCACCTGCACAGCACACATCGCACTGCTCGGATCCACGCTGCCTGTTTCACATCCCGCTCCCCCTTACACAGGCTGTACCCTGATAGACCCCAGTACAGCAGAACAAGGGGGTAAGATGATGAAAAATGATCTAGCTGTAATATTTGCGTCAGACCATATATGTCCAATGCCTCATCCAGAAATACAGGAATAACCTCTTTAAAGTTTTTGAGAATAATTTCATACTTTCAAGAAACATTTCTCCATGTCTGCATCAACTAGAATCCACACACAGGGCACCAGCTCTGTGCCCCTGGGTTACGATGCCAAACTTGTTGCTTCCAAGAGACTGCACTACCTAGGTAGGCAAAAAATTTGAGGCCCCAATGTATCACTAATAAGTAACGTAGGCCACACACTCAGGTGATCAGGCTTTAAATTACTTCATTAATATTACTGATGATGCACTCTAATTATTACCAACTACACTCTGCTTCTGCACATTTTTGCTTATGGCATTTCAGTATCTGAGACTAAGACCCACTTCTGCCACCGACTAAACACAGAGAAGTTAACAGTTCTCTGCAGGGGTGGAAGAGCCTTCAATTAAGTACAAGACGATGATCAAGTCAGTTTGAATGTCTTTACCTCTCTGACACATCCATGGCCGAGCTCCCTATATCAGAGATTTCAATTTCAAGCAGAGATTTCAGCCACCTCGGCCATGGTGTCACTGGGAGCTGCCACAATACAGCCTCCTGAAATATCCAACTTTAAAAACTGAATTTTGATTTGGTGTTACTATGTGTCCTGAAGACTGAGAACTATCATTTCAAAATAGCAAAAGGAAACACCACAGTTTTGGAAACCAAGAGCACAGGGTTACTAACCTGTGGCCAAATTCTTGTTTCTAACTGAATAGTGGATGGCTTTGAATGAAAAAAACAGGTGCCAAAGTACCTTCCTTCTGCCTTTAAAAATTTGCTTGAGAACAGGGAGAAAGGAAATACAATTTTTGCAATGGGATCCAAAGGAATCACATGAAATTTTAAACCTGCAGAACAGTTCTTTTTGTCAATAAAAACATTAAGTTGCACAGCTTTATGGAAACTTGCAAGAGCTCATCCAACAGACAAGGCCCACTGGGTGTTTTAACTGCTGGCAAAAAACTGGCAACCTGACAGCTCTCCTGAAGCTACAACGCTGCTTGATTGGAAAGGAGCAACAAAGTTTTTGCAGAAAAGGATTCAACACAGTCTTTTTGTGCGCCTGTTTCACCAACAGCCTGTGCCATTTGCTCCCAACAGATGGCCCTGGTCCTGCACATGGCACCAGTGGGGCCCAGGCACCAGCCTGCTCCCTCCAGAAGCCCCTCCAGGAGGGCTGTCCCATGCCTACTGCATCTGCCAGAGCTGCTTTGCCTTTCCAGTCGCTGGCTCCTGGCTCTTCAGCTTCACCTTGGTTTGATGAGACTGGTGGATGGCTGCTGCCTATTAACCTCCACGAACTCATCCGAGGTCAGGCTGTGACATTCCCACAAGAGAAGATACCTAATTCTCCCTCCATTAATTTTAAAAGGGCAATCATCAGATTTACAAAGGAAAAGTGCAAAGAAAAATTGAAATCTGACAGCACCAGAAAGTCATCTGAGCAGACTCCCATCCATCAATTCAGCTCTGACAGCTCATGTCGTAAATCATACTGACACTATTTTTTTAACCTTGCGGATCAGTTTTACAGAATTCAGGATGGGTTCTCACAGGCACGCTATTAACATAGGGTAATAAAGCAAAGGCTCGACGATAATATCAAAATCAATTTGTTATAGACATCAGGAAAAAAAATCAGGATCCTTTTGTTACAAAGCATCCTAAATTACACGAACCGCAAATTCCTATAGTCATTCTTAGCTTGGGAAAGAGAAGGGGCCTTGCACACAGAATCACGTAATGAGTAGATAAGCAAGAAAAAAAATCTCAATCTCTTCCCCTCTTTGAAAAAGATCTACTAACAAAAACCCTTTACAATCTCAGTAAAATGGCAGATTTGGTACAGATGGAGGGTTCTTT
The DNA here is from genome assembly GCF_009769625.2 of Cygnus olor. Classification (NCBI taxonomy): domain Eukaryota; kingdom Metazoa; phylum Chordata; class Aves; order Anseriformes; family Anatidae; genus Cygnus; species Cygnus olor. Next base: position 9,738,983 of record NC_049175.1, read on the forward strand.
TAAACAGAATAGTGGAAATGTCCTTTTACATTATCAGTACTCTGCTCCCAAACCAGATGGAGTGCTTATGATTACTGGCTTGGAAGCAACTTACAAACAAAGCAACACATGGCAGAATTCAGCAGAAAGAAAAACATGGTTTGACGTGAGATACAGACAATATAAATATATTCCCAAGAATGGGAAAGACAAGCTGAAATAGTTTAAAACAATCTGGAACTACTGATCCAGATTTTTCAAGAAAAAATAGTGGTTGTGGTGTCCCACCCTCCCAACTGCATGATGATATTTCAAATGATTCTGAAAGGTAAAGATATAATCAAAGCCCACCAGAGCAGTGGACTTATGGTTCTGTGGTATTCTGGGCACCCCTTCCAGAGAACAAATGGTTGACAAACAGCATCATTACAGATGTGTGCTTATGCGACTTATACCTAAGAGGAGTCCTCAGTTGTAGAGGCTTCATACATGACAGAAGCCAGTGTTAGTATCCAAGATACAGAATATAATCATCTAAAAACTTCTTATCACTACAATTTGGCTGCTGAGGCTTTATAACAGCAGTTCAAGTGCAGCTATTACGCAGCAACCAGATGTGCAGGTGGGACCTGCAAGCTGTAGATTCACATGCCAGGCCAGAAAAGATGCTTACTGCACTGAACAAGAGGGGAACAATGAACCTCGTCAGACAGACACCCCCTTTCCTTGCAGGATACCCCACAAACACATTATATTATTAACCCCTACGGAGAACTACCAGGCTTCTACAAAGCTACTATCCTGAAAAAGCACATTTACTCATTATACTTTATTAGAATTATGGATACTGAGATCATACAGCCACAGCAAAATAAATAAATCCTTTCCTGGTTACAAAATACCAAAACAATCAGCATCATTTGTGTATGTGACTTTTTCTTTTTTCTATCTGCCCAATCAACCACCATCCATCATGAAAATATTATGCTTGCTATACTACCATTCAAAAGCTGCCAGCTCAGTTCATCTATTAGAAAATTTTTTTCTTCTTAACTTTGACAAAGATATTTATCTGCCATCACCCCAAATAATCTAAAGCTCTGCAGAATTAAAAAGAAAATCCTGTAACTTCTGCCACAATATTTAAAATTTATCTTTAGCAGCTTTATAAATGATTGAAGAGAAAGCCTGTGCTCTCATCCTATTCTTCCTCAAGAGCAGCTAAGATCAAAACTCAAAGACTGAAATGGGATCATTTTAAAGGATAGCCTCAAGTAATTTCACCAGTCTCCAAATACTTCAAAACAGCGTGCCTCTAAGCCAGCCCTGCTGTGACCTGTGAAATTCAGCACATTACAGATATTCCAAATGCCCATGAAAGACACACACTGAAGTGCTGCAGTGTTCACTCTATTAAGATCCGTAACAGCTCCTGTTACTTCACCATCAGTGCATCACCTCCACGATACATACAGCAGGGCAAGGAGCTCTCAGGATTATGGACTAAATAAGTGATACATGTAGAGTATGAGTGGTATGCCTGAAGAGTGTGAACTGCTATCTACAAAACCACTTCAAATTCCATTTCTTAACCCTATATTCTCAAGCTTTCAGGGTATGGTTACATTACTTGTGTTCTGCCCTGCTAATCATCTCAAGCTTTATGGAAAAGCACCTTCATTTTCATCCACTACTTGTAGTTTGCATGCCTAAGTTCCAAAGCTCCTCCAACTTGCATCTACCTTGGGGCTATAACACCAGCAGACTCTTCCCAAAAATAACTCTGACTGCCGTGAATGAGAACTATTAGGACCTAGTGGAACACACAGTTAGATAAAACCCAATCTTACTGTTAAAATGTTCAAAATAAATCAATCAAAACTTCCACCACCGAGACTTAAACAGTTTTTTCTCTTCCTCAGTAGCACCAGCTCCTCTTTCAACATGCTGATTCTACAGGTGAATCTCCAACCTGTATCCTAGAGAAAGACTTTAAAAAACCACAGCCACCATATCACAGAAATCCCATTATCAGCCACTGTATGAAAATCAAGCTCAAGATGATACTTATCAAGGCAACGTCCTGCTGTCAAGACCACTCTACAATCGTAAAGAACTAGGAGAGCAGCAGTTTCATTACACCCATCCTGTAAGCACCGACAGCAGCAGCCTCAGTTAAGCCAGCCACAAGCATTTGGTTTATTAGTATTTCCTTCTCTTCCACCAATGCATCCTTCACCACCTAGAAGACACCCATGTCACTGACTTTTTTATGGAGAGCACCTCAATAAGCCTTTGGAAAAACCTGGGGCAATAAAGCTGCAAGCTAGAATAAGTGTTCGCATAATCATCATGATAAAAATCACATGATCGACTCCTGGACAAATTGACTTGACACTATCATGCTTGAAAAATAACTACTAAAAGCCAATTAGGAAGGGAAAAAACAAAAGGCAGAGACTCCAGGCAGCTCTATGTTTAGTAAAACCACAAACCTCGCATGAACTCTCTTGGAGATGAGGAGAAAAGCAAGGGCAAAGTACTATATATGGAAAGCACAAGGAGACATGATATAAAATCTTCCTATATCATCTTGAAGCATTGCTGATGTTTGCAAATTCTCTGCTGATTAATCAGATGGCTTGTTGCATGCCATGCATCTTGTTCCAAGTCATGCTGAAAATTAGGATTTTATACAAATTGAGAACAGTAACTGCCTTGGCTACTCCTTTGAAATACTTCACTGGAGCATAGAACCCAGAAAGCGGAGATTCCTTGAATGTGAACAGCAACAGTCTGCATTTTCAGTAAATATGGAACTTCTGTGTTTAAAACATTAAAAATAAAAAATACTACTAACAGGCCGCTGATGGTCTCCATAGCCGCATATGTATATAAAAACATAAAAACATTTCTAAGAATATATGAAAAAATATGAAAGTATCAGAGGAATGTTACATGAAGTATACTGTCCATTTGTATATGGTAGCCATGTGACACAAATTTGGCTCTCTGTCTGGATTGTATTTCTAGCAATATTCAATATTCCAGGATTGCCAGGAGCAAGGAATTAATCATACGATTCATGGTGACAACAGCAAAGTATTTCATACTGAAGTTAAGCACCAGAAATGTGACTGCTGGCAAATAAGCCATTCCAAACACTCCCTCTCTCTGTTGTCTATCTTTTCTGCTTATTCTGAACATAACTGCAATACAAAGCCACAGAACTGCCAGATGGTTTTAAAACGCTCAGACATGGTTCCTGCACAGAAGAAGAGACTTCTATCATGTAATATGTTCCAAGAACAACACTGCAAAAGCTGTAGTTGTCCAGTATACCTGACAATTGACTGTCTCCGCAAGAGTTTAGCAAAACAAATAAAAACCAGGCCTCCCTGTTAACAAAATATTTGACTTTGCTTCTTGACTTTATTCATTCCTCCATCTAAAGGAACTATTGAAATGAAAACAGAAGTTTTCTCCTCCTTTATTAGGAGGAAACACCAAGAGCAGTATTCAAGTGTACCAGCTCACCATGGGAAATATGTCGTATGAGGTATCCAATGCCCTGGGAAATAAACACAACCTAATGCATACACTTAACACTACCTATACGTCCATCATTTAGGATATATTACAGTGGCTTACTATTATTCATTTATAGATGGTGCAGGGCATTATTCAATAAAAGAAAAATGGAACCTCTGGATTAACTATAACTAATGATTTGACTCTGTTCCTGAATGAAATGAAGATAATTTGATAGAGCAGGATTATGTCCAAGGTTGCTAGACAACAATTAGCCTGTTACTCATTCCAGATGTACAGACTACAGCCAAATTATTACACTGTAAATTCACATGCCAACACAAGATGAAACTTCCTAACAGCAAAACATGGGAATAGCTTGCCCACGAAGTGACTGGATTTCTAACACATACAGACATTAAAAACACAGGACTAAAAAACAGAATTAAAAACATCAATAGGAAGAGATTAGCAAAGATGATTTTGGATTTGGTAAGGAGGTAGACGAAGGGAGCATCCAAATTTCTAATGGTTCTGTGAGATACAGAAGCATCAAAGCTCCCCTGCAGGCAAACTGCACTCGGCATCGGAGGCAGAGGGAGGTTAAAAAAAGATGCCATTGAACACAAAAACCCCTGAACTTCAAGTTAGCCTGAGCTCTGCCTACAGCTGCAGCATGGGAGAACGTACTGCTCCTGCAGGGCCACAGCCTGCTGTTCTCCAGGGCACTGCATGCCTGGACACATGCAAACACATCAGCGGTGCGCAGAAGTGTGTTATACGGGACACATTCACAGTTCTGGACAGATACTGACAACAAAAAAAATATTAACTTTTATTTGTCATGAAAAAATGCCCAAAGCCCAGCTTCAACATTCAGTAAGTGCTTCGTTCAGTAGGTTCCTCCCTATCAACTTCTTTTTGTACGGCACTATCGTTTTCAAAGGAAACGTGCATCAAGGAGAAAGCACCATGAGCTACGTAAATTATTTCCTGTAGGTTTTTCTGTGAACAGTGTAAAATCAAGGAGTGCACAAATTACGAAGTAATATATATAATGCACTGAACTTCCAGTTTCTCTGAGGTCAGTGTTCTGGTCAGGTATGAAACTGTCCCCCATATTTAACTCCACACTGAAATGTCTGAGTAGCAAATACAAGAAACCTCTATGGCTGCTTCCTCCTCAAATCTTAGGTAGGGCAGTAACAACAGTCATTATTATTGACTTTTCTGCATTGGGGTTATGCAGGAATTTCCCCTAAACAGAGGGAATCGACTAAAAAGCACTCTTCCCATCAAGCTCATCATTGCTGACATACTGTGGGGGAACGAGGACAGCTGCGCAAATTGCATTCCAAACAGGACGTACATTTGTCAGCACAGATGCGTAAAAGTGTCTCTCAGTTCTCACCATAGTGCTGGCAGCTTGCCGAAATATTAACTCTATCCCTGAAGTGTTGCTACTGATTCTGCATCTCTTTATGTGCATTACACACATGAGATGCTGGCCACACTTAAGCCAGACACTTTCTGAAGTCACATTAGCACTAAAAAGGAGCAGAAAAGGGCAGCTTCAGTACATTAATGTTCCTATGTCTCCCTAGGAATTAAGGATGGGAGAGCAGGACAAAACTGTAGGATACACAATTCCTAAACACAGAGCTGAGTTTTCAAGATGCATAGAAATTTGACAGTGCATTATACTGGGTTGTAGCATGATACTTTCCAGCTCTACTACAGGCATTTTAAGCTACAACAAGAGACCTTTCATTTTACAGTAAGACAGCTCTCTTAAAACTTGTTCAAAAATTAAGGATGCCTTTTCCTGTCTTTATAGGCAAAATACAAGAAAGTCACAACTATTAAAGGTCTATGTAGAAACTATGTACCTCTCTTTGCACTGCCTTAATTCACATGCCTCATATTTTGTATCTAATAGTCAAGTTATACTTACAAAAACGTATTGCACACCCTGCATGAGGTGAGACTACTACTGTTTTTTGACCTGGCTTATGCAGATATAATTAGTGATTGTTATAATCAGTGATGACACAGCTATGCTAGTGAAAACAGGCTCATGACTTTCTGATAACAGGTTTCATACCAAATGTCTTGAACAGATGCACAAATGCACCTTGCAATGCCAGCATCAGTCATTATGATAGCATACACGGCCATATTTTATTTTCTCTAGCCTGCTTAGCTTTGCCCTACTAGCAATGCATTTATTTTCCTTGGGAGGAGCTACTACTGTAGCTAGATCTCACATTTCCTTTCCTCTTTGTGAACTGTTATTTCTTATCTGATGCTAAATTGCTTTCATGGAGCTTCTGAAATCACTGTACAGCAGTAGTATTTCTTATATCTGTATTACCAACATGATGCTTCAGCAAAAAGCAGTCCCTTGGCACAAGTAACTAGCTGGTGTTCACACTGAATTATGGAGGAGGCAGCAGCTGCTATATTTAGGATACTGAATATCTTCTTCCATTATAAATATGTTTTACAGATCTCAAAACTCACTGATGCAGATACACCTCTTCTGACTGATCAAAATCCTTTTTAGCTTTAATTGACAAGCTGACCATTAAATAAGTAGGCGCTTTCCTCTAGTTATCTATTTGCCTTAGTAAAATAAAAATCATGCACAGAAGCACTGAGAGGAGCTGGGGCCAGCTGAGAAGGTGCTTCACTGGCTCACTATGTGTGAGAGGAGCCATCCCAGAGAAGGGTGGCACCTCACCCAGCCCGCTGAGACAGGGAGAGGACCCTCCGGGGCACAGTCCCTACAACAGAGGGGAAGGAGCCCAGCAGGGTGTGCAGCCCGGCTGCATCCACTGGTGCAGGGCAGGAGCGTGTGCTCCGGTGCTGGGAGCTGACAACACATGGCTAAAGTCACAAGACAGAATATTCTTACGTTTTTCCTTGGAATAAATATCAACAGTTTTATAAAATAAAATGTTGCAAGTAGACTAAATCAAGCATTTAAGATGCTGTTCCAGCAAACTCAGTACGACTTTCCCCTGGTAAGTACATTGTAGCTTCCTACTTATCCTATAATTTGCCTATTTATAAACATTTACATTACCATAAAACATGTTCTGATCAAGACATGAGTAGTTAAAATATCATGAACACACAGAGATGGCACTCTAATTCCTCCCCTTCTCCCTCACCCCTCAACAAAAAACACAAAGTGGTATTTAATATAATTTTAGTATGCAATAGTTTTTATTGCAGCCCAGTGCTTTCCCCAAAATGATTATCCCACCCAAATAGCATGCTGGATTCTACTCACTAAAAATGAAACTACATCCTGTGAACTTCCAGGACAAGCCATCAAACTTTTCTCTGTAAATTCTGCAAATAATCCCAGAATCAAAAAATTTTCTATATTTCTCAATTCTTCTCCAGGGCAGTAGCTAACGAGCTCTGATTGTTCTGAGGCTGTTTCAGATGAGCCAAGGCTTAATGTGGTTTTTAAAAGACATCAATGTATCACCGATCCAACTTTTCTTTGGATAAAGTCAGCTCTCCAATAACTTACCTAAGTTTTTTGTAATGGTAGGAAATATTACAGATCTTTTCAAAGGCATTTCTATGTTTAGCCAAACAATTCTCTGCACACATATACACACAGTTCATCCTTAATAAATAAGGATCTATTAAAATATTCCCCAGTCTAATGCACTTCAACATGCAGACAGCTAGGCTACTGGTCTGAAAAATGCACAGAATAGTGTTGATCCTGAATTTAAACAAAAGGAAGTCATGGTCCTCATCAACTGGATTTTACTGGCTACAGAAGTAATACACTCTTGAGACATGAACCAGTATAACCACTAAGTAAAAGACATCTTTTTCACCACTAGTAAAGACTGCTTATATTTGCACGTGCCACTCCTGCTCAAAGTTAGGGAAAAGCACGTATGCATCTGAATACAAAATCTGATGCAAATGTCCATGTAATTTATTTAGGAACCTCATTAATTATGAGGACAGGCAATATAGATTGACTGTATAAATTAAAGCAATGAACACAATCAAAAGGGAAAACAAATGCATCTGAAATTGTTCTTTATTAATGCACTTTAGTAACTGTGCTTTAAGTTCAGCTTGATTTTTCATGCTAATATCACATGTTCTGCAGCATGCAAGTACTCTGCACAATAACACTGGGTTTCATTTGAGATTTAACAACAGACAATTCAAGAGGAGGGGAATGACTTCCATTTTGATTTGAGTTGCAAGCACCATCTTGTGGAACTATAAAGCCTGACGATTAGAAAAATAGTGGTTTACAAGCTTCTCTCAATAGCTGACAGGGAATGTCACCTGGACGTAAAACAAAGAACAAACAAGAATAAAGCTATTTATTTCTCTCTCCTGCTCCAGACCCACATAAAAATCAACAGAAGGTTTGCTCCTACCCAAAGGATGAAGGAAATCTTGTCCCTACCTACCTGCATACAAAGCTCTGTGGGTAGCATAGCTGATGTATTCATTGCAAAGAATTGCAGATCAGGATTCCTGAGGCTGTAATGAGAACCTACAGTCCCTACATAACGTAGAGTTCAGCTTCATTTCCCCCGCTTCTCTTCCCTCTCTATCTCACTGTACTATTATAAACTGTCATTTCTGATTTACAGAGCAAATGTCTTTCTCCCTAGAAGAGTGTACTTACCACAAAAGCTCAGCTCAAGCACTTAGTAAAATATTAGTCTGGCAAAAAGAACCCACACTAGATGCACAATGCTAACTTTTTCCATGGGGTGTGTTGTGTTTGGGTTATGGCAGATGTCATTCTGCAGACTGGATGATAAGGCATTTTCTTTTCTGATTAAAATAGCAATAAACACAGTGTAAAAGAAGGAAAAATATATGACTACAAAATTATAAAGGACAGTCACATGCAAATTTGTGTGATCTATTTTTAATTCCTAAGCACAGCTAATGACATTAATATTATTGTATCCATCAGCATTCATCAGACAATTCTCTTGCTCCTACACAATTCCATGGAACTATTTGAAATGTAAATAGAAAAAAGAGAAAAGCTCTTCTACAAGGGCCAGTTCATCTATGAATATTAAACTAAAATGAACCCTCATGGGAGCTCTGATAGACTGTTCCAGGATGGAAAACCATGTCATTACTGACATGAATCATATTTCCTAAAATTAATGGTAAGAAAATGTTCTTTTAAAAAAGAACCATCTTTAAAAAAATGTTGTGTTTTTTTTTAAAAAAGAACCATCCATATTTCTAACAGCAAATCAGCGTGTATGACCATATTTCTAACAGCAAATCAGTGTGTATGACCCAAAGAAAAATTAAGTACTCTTGTCCTCACTGTTACAATTTTTAGTAGAGATACAAGTGGAATGTAAATAACCAGCATTCTATATCTTTATTACCAACTACTTCAGCACTTGGATCTTATCTTGCCATGTGCATACAAAGTCAAAAAAACACTACTTAAAAGCTTACAAAGCCAGAAGCAAAAAGGTGGGCAGCAGCTTTGATTCTTGTGACAACACTGCTGGTGGATGCGCTGCTCCTGGTATTGTTCTTCTGCTTTAATTAGCTTATCAAGTAAATCCATAGCGTATAAAATAATTAGCAGTGATATCAGGAAAATCACTGGACTGTAGAGGAATGATAAACACACAAAGAACGTGGGCCTACTAGGATGACAGATACTGCCTTCAAACATTAACAAAATTTGGGAGTTAAACTGGTTCAAATTAGGAGTTACATTTGGGTGCTAAATTTGCAAGACGATTGTACAAATGCAATTATCACTTTGAAATTCACTGAATGTTAATACAGTACATGCATCTCACCATATATGCAAACGTATCTGCACAAATATGTGAATTTGCATTAAAAAGCTCCCCCACATTTTTATACAGTTTTATTTCACTTATTACCAGTAAGAGTTTAGACCAAGTACAAAACCCCCTTAGCACCTCACAGCTTTCAAAAATCCCAGCTTGCCTTTTGCATACTTAGAGGTAAATGGATGCAATGGCCAAATTCCAGCTCAGCAAATTAAACTCTCCCTAAGCCAGCTCCCAAAGCAGTGGCAATTACATATAGTATTCTTCTTTATCCACTGACATCAGCTATTGGCTACATTTGCTGCTAGACATTTGGCGTTTTCAGTGCCAGCATTGGAGGTTTCTTACCTTACTTTTTTCTTCTACTTTTCATCCACATAAAAATATTGGATATACACAACATGCTATGAATTACATTGTTTATTTGGCAAAGTCCTTCAGGAGTCTTCAAATTAAATGCTTTTTTCATTGAAAATGTAGTGAAAATGTATAATGACAGAAATCACAAGAAAATATAAATAATGTCAACAGGTCAGTGCCTCTGAACATTCATAATCACACATTTGCCTGCAAAATTCATGTATACAGCCCCACATGTTCAAGTAACATTTTACATGGCTTTTCAACTTAATGAACTCAGTCTACCATCTGATCCAGTATGATCAGAAATTATGCTTGGGTAATCTCAGCTACAACAGGCAATAAGCTAGGTACTGACCCTAACTGGTTTGGATTTCTAGCAATAGGGAAGGATATTCTTGGTATTTTTGGAAAGACAGCTTTACAGCTATATAATAAATAGAAGCCACGGGATAACAAGGGAAACCTGTGAGGATTAAATGCAAAAAGAGTATCCCTTCTGCTTTTCATACAATTTTATCAATGAGGTTTCAAGAACTGCAGAAAGAAATAAAACTTTGTGGGAGAGATGAGATTCCAGTTCCTCACGTGTACTGTACAGAAAGAGCAAACTGGAATTTCCAGCCATAATATTTTATATTATTAACACAGTCATCTGACTGTGCTTTAAATAGCATCATTGCCAACCAGTACTTTATAGAACTCCAGCACAGGTGTTTACTTCCATTATGCTGAACAACAAACGCACTGGCAAAAATCACAGTATTTTGATAAGCTTCTTCACAGGTCAGCACAACCATGAGATACCTGCTGGGAGGATGCAATTTGACTGCATGGGAATGAGCTGTCACAGCTTGAACTCAGGCAAGCCAAACAGCAATGCACACAGAAGAGTCCGGCACAGGACGACCCAGGTTCATCCTGGGTAGCTTTACGCATTGAATCAAGGCCCCCAAAGAAGGTCAGTAACATCCCACTGGCAGGAACAGTCACCAAACTACTTCAAGAAGGTGCCCCCAAGACAAGTTCTGGACATGCCGCTTGCTTTGTCTCTGCTCATTACTGAGGGATGCGCAGGTCCTAACTCAGGTGCCATGAATCTTGTGTCCTAGTGAAAGCTATGTTTGCCTCCTCACTTTCAAAAGATGCTCAAGAACAGTCCTTTTCCTCATTTTTGTGCGCATGTTAGATCGACATCTGACCTGAGAGAGTACCCAGGTTTCTCCATTTTATGTTGTACTGGCATCACAAATAAGCAGCAGCAAATGCTGAGTACTGAAGTATCTCATAGCGATTTACAGATTTCATTTAACAGACACCTTTAACTGTTAAATGACTAATGGGTTAATTCCCTCCTTGGCACAAAGCCCTTACTCAGAGAGTATGTGAGACTTTGCAAGCTGTTTTCTAAAAAAACATACGAGAAATAGTAAACTTAACCAGGTTATGTTTAAGAAGTAAGATATCCTGCTGGACTAATATTTTAGATACACCCCCTAAAAAAAATTAATCATGACCAGTTTTAATGTTGAGTTTCGGACAGAAGCTGAATAAAAGCAGTAATGACTCCCTTCCCTTCGTGCTCAATCCTGCTGCCTCCCAGCTGCTGAATCATGGCTCTCCTTCATTACTAAAATGCACAACAGAGATGCTGATTAGTGTCCCAGATGCTTGATAACAGTGACAGTAATCAATACCTTTTCTTTAATCTGTCTATAGAGGAAGTTATGTCCCTTTGCTCTCAGATAAAACTTCTGCTACCGTGATCCATGGCTTTAATATTGCCTCTAAATTGGATTAGCGCAAAGCACCCTGGTTGTTCCTTATCTTTTCCTAATACATTGCATCACTGTGCTACAGCTGTTGCCTGTTTGCTGACTTTGAAAGCACTGGTTTTAGAACCAAAGCTCTAGCTAGTTTTGGATCAGGCTGCCTGTGCAGCCATCCCATGTCCTGCCGAGCAACCAAGGCTGCAGCCCTCATCGACAGAGCTTGCATACATGAGCTGCAGCCACCTGGCTGGCCCAAGTGCTTTGGGGTTTTGCTGGTTTTCATTTCTCTTTTTTGTTGGTTGGTTTAGGAACCACAGTGGAAACATACTTTCCCTTGGCAAGATAAGAAGCGTAAGTGGACTTTCCTTGGGGAAACTGCAACAGGAAACATTTTGGTTTTGGCCTCAATTTTACAAGTAGTACCACGCATGTGCTTAGCTCTAAAAACAGGAGCCATCTCCCTGAAGCTTAACAATAGACAGGTGCAGGCATGCTTCAGCCAAGTCCCTCTATTTATTTCTTTGATGTTTAATTTAAAAACATATTCTGTTATATTTGTGCTCAGTAAAGCAAAAACAAGTCTCTTTAAAAATCTGTTCTGTGTACCTCTTAAAAAAAAACATACTGAACAGTAATATCACAGAGCGACTACAGCTAAATATATCTTCTCCACTGCAGCTTTTACTGAACTATAAGACAGCCAATTTTAAGACAACATTAGTATTAAAAATTCCAGCTATGTGCAGCAGCATAATTGGATTACTTTTACTTTGCTTTTTTTCAGTAAGATATTAGCTTCTTTGCTTTTATAGGAATGCATCAACTAAGATCTTTCAGTAAACCAATGCAACACAATCGATAAGTCTTAAAACCACATGCAATTATAGAACACTTTTTCAGCAAGTACTTTTCTTCTCACTGCTCAGGTCAAGAGTGCACTGTTCAAAATTTAACTGATGTGCTGTATCAGGTTTTGACACAGAATCTCTCTGGAGATTGGGATTTGGAGATCCTTCTCTGAGGAGCAGCACAGCAGCAGCCAGAGCCGCCAGCGAGCTGCTGGGATGCAACAGCCCACATCTGCCAGAGAGCTTCTGGGGTGCTCAGCCCCGGCATGGGCAGCATTAGCTCAGGCTGACTGACGAGGCCCCTTTCCTCTGGTGAGTAACTGGGTAAGGGCAGGGGAAATGCCCAGCTCTTCCTCTGCTACACTCTGCGGAGGATAAGGAATAAAAGCAGTGCGGCTTTGGACTGGTGAGGTTGCTGCCCTTTCTTGTCCCCAGAAACGGGTACGATGCTGTTGTCTGGTTGCTGCACGTGTACAAGCACTAGTGCACAACTCTCCCATCGCTCCTGACATTTCCATCCAATGTGTGGGCCTCAAGTGGAAACCACCACCAAAAGCACCAGCAGGTAAGCACTCACTGTCCTCCTGAGTCACTTCAGATGGAAAGTGACCCGCTCCTAAGGCCCTGCATTGACCCTGATTCCAAGGAAAACTATCAGGTTTGAGGCTTATCCCATTGGAGCTTGACAGGGCTTTGCCTTCCCTAAACAGATTCTCACCAGACACCAGACCATCCCTGCTCATACCTTTAGGTTTTGCAGCCTATTTATTATGTAACAGGAAAACCTTTTGCCAAATCAGGGGACAAAGCTGTGTCTTTCTGATGTCCAATACTCTCTTCAGCACAGAGGGAGGGAAACACGAGAAGTCCCTTCATTGTCCAAGTCTGGAAGGGACGATTCGGGCCACAGAGTGTAATTGCAAGCGGCAGTGCAGGTGTCCTGCTGATGTCAGCCATGTTACCGACGTGGCATTACCCTTAGTGACACTGGCAGTAAGGAACAGCTGCCAAGTGACCCACATTGGGAGGCAGGACCTACTGACCTGAGGGAGACCGCTCAAAAGCCCAGCATCTGCTGAGTCCAGTGACTTCAGAAGAGCTGTTCTGGAGCAAGAGACTTCAGTAAATGTGCTGACCAACATGTGTTCCTGCGGCTCCTGCTCTCCCCAGCACAGGTGCAAAAGATCAATGCTGTCTGCTGCACAATGCACATGCAGCCTGCCTTCCCCAGGCTGTGCAAGGAAACCACTTGTGTCACCAGGTCAGCATTTCCAGAGCCCATAACATTTCAGTAGGATCCATACCACAGGGGCAGCTGGGGCTGAGCATGGTTTTCACTCAACTCTGCTCCTCACACAGGGGACAAGGTGTGTAAAGGGCCTGCAGAACGGGTGCACTCAGGTCACACCATGTCCCCTTTAAGCTCAGTCTCCAACTCTAGCATAGACACGGTCATACAATGTCTTTCTCTCATCATTTCCAATCATCTCATTGACTCATCTCCCTCTTACCGCATATATACTCCTTAGCTCCCTATAGGTGACCCAACACGCTCTATGATACTTATAGAAATCGAGTATTTTCCACTTATTTTCATTTAAAGCAGCAACAAGAGGATAAGATCACCTCAGCAGCAAATACTCTATGGACTTTTAATGGCTCACACATGAGTAACTGACAGCCATTAATCTACAGGCTCAGTATGCGTTCTGGGTAATGACAGGAAGACATCAGTAGAAGTTTCCACCACAGAGTATTTGCAGACTTGGACTTGAAAATTCAACTTCTGAGACTGTAAGAAAATGACAGGCTAGAGTTCACACAAGAAAAAAAGCTTGGTTTTGACAGATGTGCAGCCAGCACACAAGGATATGTCTTAACAGCAAACTGCTACCTTACAAAATGCCCTGAAGTTGCACATGCTATATACAGTATGCTACTTAAAACGTCTAGTAATGTATTCTGCAGTATCCTCAAGCTTAAGGGCTCATCTGGAAGCCAGGACATAAGCAGTGTTAACAGAAATGCGTAAAAACCCACTGGCAGAAAAAGAATCCCCTTTTCTTACCCACTTCCACTCATTTTTAATGAAAAATTAACCTATTTTTAGGAACACGGGACACTTTAGAAGATTGCATCTCAACACTGCTGTCTTGCACAGAAGAAAAAAGATAGGTTACAAAGATCTATGAGCTACTGCAATGTCTGCTATCTTGCATCAAATCCTAATGGCCATTTAGAAATTTCAAGATGTTTCTTGGAAAGATACAGCAGAGGAAAATTATCAAAAATGACATTCACATCTACACTGTAGACGAATATGCCCCAAGACATTTTTGAAAACTGGAAATGAATTCATATTTAAAATGACAAACTCTATTATGACTAGTGGAATAAATATTTACAATTAAGCTGTTTACAGGGCAATTACAGAAATTTTAAAAATACTGTTTTAAAAACAAATTGAAGCCAAAAAGGTCTTCAAAAATATTCAAGTACTGATAAGACTAAAGCTCCCAACCACCATGAAGATAGTAAGCAATCAGCACACAAGTGGATTTTTTTTTTCATACACCTCTAAATTTTCAGTCACTCTTGCTACACTGCTTTTCTTTTGGTCTCACCTCATTATGGAAAATCCCAATGACCTACCAAGCATGAAAACCCACCACTCAAGACTGATATGCTCTCATAAGCCTATTAGAAGTGTTTTTGTATCAGCATTTGACTTGGCACATCTTTATCCATGTCTTAGAGTGTTTTACTTCACGTATAAGATATAACATACAGCTAGTACGTAGAGGGAATAAGATCACATGCTGCTAAAAAATATTGATATTTGCTCTTCCATTAAAGAAAAATATGTTCCCTGAGCAGAAGTGGGTATTGCAAACCCTCTCACTGGCATTGCCTCTCGGGGAGGTCAGAGGGATTCAATCCTGATGCTATAAAGATTTACACTTCAAATTCGAACACACACTGAATGAAATGCTCATCATAAAGAACATGCTCTTCCCCAGACTAAGACCACATTAAAATTGAGGCTCTAAATTTCAGTGAGAGGAAATATTAAGTCCAAAGATACACAAGTTTTGTTGCATGTTTAAGAGCCTGAGATCATCCCTCCTCTTGCTTCAACCATGGATGAAAAACAAAGCAAATCAAAAAATAACCAAAAACAGAAAAATGCCATTCTTTTGATCTATCCTTATTAAGACTGAAACTCCCCTCAAAAGAAAGGCATTAGAGAAGGAAAAAAAAAAAAAGAAAGAATGAAGGACAGGAGATGAGAATATGAAATTCATTCCAATGAATTTGGAAAAAGCAGTACTATGCCCAGACCACTGAGGCATGTTCTGAACAAAAAATCAAACAATACAGAAAAACTAGACAAACTGTAACGTTCACCTGATCTTGTTCTTTGGGATACTGGCTATGAAATCCACAGAATTAGCATAAAATGGGTCTTTCTTCCATTATATTACTACTTAGTTTTGAAAGCAAGAATACATGCGCACTTGCATTTGCGAAGTATCAAAGCACAGCAAGGATTTCATTATGTCCCAGGTTGGTTGTTTTTCTTCGAAATTTCACCTGTGGCTGTAATTTGCCGGTGCCTGTAAAATGACTTGGAGCTCCTGTACCCACCCAGGTGAAGAGGTGTATTAGTGACATACAGGGAAGCATCACACAGGGCACTGCTACCATCAGCCTCGACCAAGGCAGCCAAGCCTGCAACAGCAGAAACTCGGAAACAGCTTGCTGCTTAGCTCCTGTCAGTGGCCTCTGCACACAGGGAACAAGACATGCTTTATTGACCTAGGTTTATACATTTCTTGTAGACCACAGCAAATCTCTGGGGATTGAAAATATCCAATTTTACTTTTCATCTACTCTAAAAGTCATTCTAATGTTTAGTCACACACAGCACAATAGGAAAAGCCTTTAAGAACATTTTGCAAGGATTTCTTCTTTTTCTTCGAAGAAATTAAGTGGGTGATGTCCTAAATAGGTTCAGATAGAAATCTCCAAGGAGTGAGGTCTACAATTCATCCCAGCAGCTGATTATTTTGGAAGCACTGGGTCTGAAGACTGAACAACAGTTTATTAAGACAACTAAATATTTGAGAGATGTCAAAGAATGTTTGTAATTTGACATATCTAAGGGAAAGAATGCTGTGGAGCACCTCAGAAATGAGGTGAAAATTAGAAAGAGGTGGTAGCATCTTTTCTTTTTCTCTTCCAGTCCAGTATTTTCAATAACTAGTAAATAAGTCCCCAGATGCACTAATGGCTGCCATCCAGGAAATGCATCTGTTGTGTTTATGAGATCTGCAGTTCATAAATAATTGCCAAATATAGAATTATTCACTTCAGTGCTATCAGAGGCTTTTTTTTTTTTTTTTATAAGAAAACAGAACATACCAGAATTACACTTATGAGGCAGATCAATCAGTTTGATTTAGAATTCATGTATGCATGCAAACGGTTAGCTTTTGTGGAAAAGGACCATTTACAATTTATGTGGGAACTGAGTGACAATTGAAGCTTTCTGAGCCAGACACACTGCCTATTGTCATCAGCACCCCCTTGTATGTGTACTTGTGTGTGCATGGTCTAGTCCTTCAGCTCACAAAAACCCTAACTGCATTTTTGTCAATTTTTATGTCCCTGTGCTATAAAGGAGGGAACAGTTTCTAGGCTGTACATGTCAAATAGCATGATACCTTCATGGCACAAGGCAGAACGCTAAGTTTACAGTAGGCCACAACTACCAAATATCGAGAACCACTGGGGTTAGTGCAAAAAAAAAAAAACAAAAAACAAAACAAAAAAAAACACCATTGATTTCCATGGGGACTGGATCATACCTGAGCTGAGGAATACATGCGTACAGGAAAGATACAGTTGTTTGTATGCAGCTCAGGCATTTAAATAAGAAGAATTCTCCCAATTATGATCAACTTCTATGAAGTCCTGGAAGAATAATGTTGAACAAATAAATTCAGCCCAGAGGGGAAAAAATATATATATACACTGAAGAGACAGAATGAGAACTGGGACAAAAAGATTGAAATGTTGCATACTTGTTCAAGCATTCTGTCTCTGATTTCTATTTCCAAACTGAGTTCAAATCAATGCTTGTAATACACTGGCCATTTGCAGGATGGGCAGCATTCTCAAGCAGACCTCCGCAGTCTTCACCTTTGACTCTGGCTGGATGGACCCGAATAAACTCTGTTGTGAAGGCCACCTCACCTCTCGAGATCTTGCTGTGCTTCTAGCATGGCTCTCCACATTAACTCCAGCAGACTAGGGAACACAAGGGTCTGCCTATACAAAAAGCCATGCAGGCACATTCATGGTGGTCTACACAGCAGCCAGGAAGCCAGAGCAAAGGCTGTGCATGGATACTTCCAAGTTCTGAGCATACAGGCAATCTTATGATAGCAGTTTAAACACTGTGCCCATATAGACACACTTTTTTTTTTTTTTTTTTTTATTTTACAAAAGGGATGGCTAAGAAAGGAGTTGCAATGAATTCCTGCACACATGTGAGAAGCTGTCTGTTTGCAGAGAGCTGAGTATTTCCAAATGTCTTTGGCAGCCCAGGCGCCCACAACATGACATACTTAAGAGCCTCCAGCAGTATCTGGCCCATGAGCCACAGGTTTCTTGTCCCTTGTCAGGTACTAAGAAAAAGCAAAGCTCTTAAGTTTCCATGCCCAAAGATACAGAAAAGCATTTACACTGAGAGAGGCCAACAGGGATCTGCCCTGCCTTAGCACTAATGCAAAGAGGAATGCAGTAACAGACCACTTCCATCTCCATGGCCTGTGTTACAACACAGTCAGGAACCACATCTGAAAAATACACAAAGCTTGAATAATTAAATTGTTATAAAGCAACTACAGTCATGGAAAAGTAATGTAATATTTGGCAGGAGCCTTCCAAAAGAAACCTCTCAGACATTAGTCCAAATTCATCTCAGCTCTGCAGTTTTGTATCTGAAAGCAGTGTGAAAGAGATCTGGAGGGCTCAGTTCCCTCTTCATGCGCCCACATGCGTTCAGAAATAGTACTAAGCTGCCTGTCTGCGTATCACATCTCATGGCTTCAGCACCACCTGGTCAAGGCACACAACTGCAGCACCTGCTTGCTGTGCCCCAGGGATGGCCCTTCCAGGACAGGCTTGGTGTGAACTACCAAAGCTGCACCTTCAGCAGTTGTCAATCTTACTTGCAAGGCATTCGTCTACAGGAAATCAATTTTTACTAAAAAGGGTCATCTGAAAGAAGGAAAAAGAAAGTCCTTCTGCAAAGAAGACTCTAGACAGAGTTAATGGGTGAGTCTAATGCCACCCACAGGCATCTTCCACCATGCAATATGTGAATGCTGCACGGATACTTCATGCCAAAAACTACAGGAGTGGGGACAAATGCAAAATGATAAGCTCAGCCACTAAACCTAACACTGCAGCCAGCTGAATATACAAATAAGAGGCTGTCCTTGGCTTGGATGCCTCTATTGCTGTGCTAATTTCAATGATGAAATGGAGCAAGTGCTTCAGATATAGCAACATGCCTCAAATGGGCATGCACAGCTCCCCCCAACTGCAGTAGCTCAGGCACGCTGGATAGGAGAAAGGAGCCCTTTGTGCCTTATCAAACACTGGAGCATCCACCAGATGATCTACTTTTTAGTCACACTTTATCTCATGATCAGCTGGGCTGGGATACTGAACACATTGTGAATTGTTTAATGAAGGAAAAATAAAGCTGCAAGCTGCAGTTTGTGTTTTCTAAGGTGTTGATGAGCTATTCATTTTATCAGCACAGAAAGCACTGCAGAAGAAATGCTGGAAACTAATCAAATGTTGAAAAATATTTAATACTGTTTCTATGTCATTTTGGCTGTATCTTTTCATTGGTACTTTCTGAAAAATATACAGCATAATCAATAACTTAAGCATATGTACACGTGTAAACTAACAGCAATTTTATGTTTCGCATAAAAAAAATTTCTCTTAAAAAAATGGCTAATGTAAACCCTCAAAGTAAGTATAAGTGTTACAATTTGGCTCAGATATTCTGTGCTTACTGAAACACTGAGAACTGAATATTGCAGGTGTATTCCATGTACTACAGTAGCATTAAGGATACTTAAAGGTGAAACTCAATCTTGTAAAAAAAAAAAAAAAAAGGAAAAAAACCTAACAACAACAACAAAAAACACCACCACATACTGGTGAGCTCTGCAGCCAAAATTTTCTCCAAAGATCTGCTACTTATGCCTCCCTTCTGCTCAGTCTTCTGAGAAGCCACAGACAACACATAACACATTATCTAAGGACTTCAGTACAACATGCAGAAATTTTCTATTTTCCACTTTCATTTTAAAACAAATAAATTAACAAATGAACCAAAATAAACCATAAATCATGCTCTCATATAATTATCAAGATGACCCTGGCACAGACAGGAGCAGAGCACAAAGGCTTCAAAACTGATTTCTGTCACTTTCAGTTTCAGTTTCTGAACAGTGTAAGAGTTCATATTTGCTCACCCGCAAAAATGTGTCTATTTTACGTCTTTACTATATATACTCCCATCTCCATTTGAAGGTTGCTTCCTTATGACACTGCAAGAAAATCCAGCCTACACAATTTTCTTCTTCGGGGAAATCAGGAATCCTTTGGAAATCAGGTTCCTTTTGAAAAACGTTAATGTTCAGTCTCGGAAGATGATGCAACTGAAATTAAATGTATTGATGCTTTCAAATACAGAGATCAGACTGTGAAAGCTAATATACTCTTCATAAAAACAACAACAAAAAAAGAAAAGTTGTATGGTTGTAAATAAATCACATGCTACAGTTGACTGAACAATCAGAGGAAACCTTTATGGCTGGCTATTCTGATTCTTCCTAGCCAATGAAGGCTGTGCACGTTTGCTGGTAGGCTTGAACGGAAAGGTCTTAACTTTCTCTTTTAAATACTACATGTGATAAACCTGTTTGCTAGGGCCTGTTTTTCTGGGTTTTTGTCCATAGTGGAACTAAGGACATCTGAATCAAAAGAGGTGAGAAACTAACCATTAACAGAGCAGAGTCTTTAACACTCTTTCCAAACAGTTACATAACTACATAAAGAAAAACGTACAAAGAAATTGAGCTCTCCTCTCATCTGATAAAAATCACTCAGCGTAGCAGGGGGCATTTTTAAACCACTGTTTCTTTTCTTGTGTCAAAGCGAAAAAAACTTAATCTCTCCTTCTCCATTCTTCTTCCTGAACACACTCAAATCTTTGAGTATGTTAAACTATCACTGTAACAGAAAAGCATCAGTCTACCTGTCAATTTGCCACAGCAGAGCATTTTCTGGCACTTACTAAGTCATTCCTAGAGGACTTGTTCAACATATGGCCAAATGCAACATACAAAGTGAACTCAACATATGTTCAGTGTGATAGAGGAAAGAAGGAAGAAAGCATTAAGTATTGGTAAAAAGTCAATCTACAGTATCATTCACTTTGTTTTCAATGAAAGATCAAGTCCAAAGACTTCATTTTTGTCCTCAGCTGTACTACATCTGTCTGCAGTGCTGGGAGAACAGTTACATCCATACAGTCTGTAGCTTTCTCTTGAGCTTAAACATCCTGATCAGTAAACATTCGCCACATAGTGAGGCAACACATCTATCACACCTGTAAGCCACATATCACCTCTATCTCAGCAAAGGCTTTGACGTTGCTGATGCTGTGACTCATGCTTTATATGTAGCAAAAGCACACCATTGTCAAGTCTTTATCAACCGTCTTTTTCCAGTTTCTTCTTAACAGAAAATTAAAATATTTTAATGTTAAAGCTCAGAGATTTAACAGCATCAAGCCTTTTAGGGTCAGGTTTTCAAAACCCAAACCATTTTGCTTTATTTCACAGTCGCTTCTGGGGCAAAAATAGCAATAAAGTTTGTGGAAACAAAGATAACTGGGCTTTAATGTTCTGACACCTGCATAATCCACCACAGCACATAAACAGAAGAACAGCAGAGAACCCTAAAGATAAATGCAAATCATTGCCAACCATAAAGTTCTGGGAATTCAGCTCAGCAGCGTTTCCTTCTCTTCCCTTTTAATTGCAGGAAAGGATAAATGGTGTGACAGGCTGGGTCAAAAAAGGCTTTTGCTATTGGATATTTCCTACCAAGATGGGTAGCAATTTCAGTTTCTGATGGCAAGGGGAAGAATGAATTAAGAGAGCCTGAATTAAGCTCACAGAAGTTTCACTCATCCTGTATAGTCAAACTGAAGCCACAATAATCATTCACACAGATATGCGGTTGCAACTGGAAAGTAAGATTGTTATTTCTATCAGGATTTTATCTGCTACCATAAATAAAACAACAGAGTGCACACTAGGTAATACTTTTTAATGGACAGATACTGTCCTGTTAGTGGGTAAGGTTCTTAAAAACCTCGAGATGTTGTAGCGATTGTGCTACAACATCCTAAGTGCAAAAAAAAATAAATAAAAAACAGGAAACAACCAAACACCACATCTATAGGCTAAATAAAGACAATGATAAAGTGTTTTGAAAACATGTTCTTCTACCTTACTCTTTTACAGCAAGCAATACAAAGGACAACAGCACGAGGTACAGCACCAACCAGACCTCTCAGACATCTGTGATCCAGCTAAGCGTTGGAGGCTGGAAGATGCTTCTGTTTCAGTTCGATGGAAAGAAGCCATCCATAAAAGTCCTGAGGGTGCAGTTTGATTGTAAAGTTAAGGTGACAACTGTCAGCCAAAAAAAGGGTGCTCATGCACCCTTCCCTGTCCTTCCCATCAGGGCAGCACTTCAGTTGCCCCAAATCATTGCTATCCCTTTAAAGAGGAGTTGAATACCTGCAATGCTAACATGGGAACACCTTAGGTACTGAGATGGGGGAGAAAGAGGCGTTAAGCCCTGCAGCTTTCAGTACCAAGTGGCTTTTAGCTCAATGAGTCTAAACAGACTGAACTCCAAGAAACACCAGGCCACACTCCAAAATCACACAGAGACTAGGTCTCTGATTTTTTATCCATCTCAATGCCCTGTTGCTTCTCCAGAGACATCAACATGTTGTAGCTCACTGTATGGTTATAGATATTCTCTGAAAGACGTAAGACAGATGAGCCGCTTTGTTGTAAATTAACCCATATTCTCATTTTTTAGCACACATTATTCAGTTCCTCACTAATCAATGGCACCAGTTATTAAGCAGATTTCATTACTGGCTGAGGAACTAAGGCTGCAGGTTTCCTTTGGCTGTATTGATCAGTGTTTTCTTGGTTCAGTCTCCAGACATCCACTCTCTTGTCTAGAAAGACAGAAAGCAGAAAAAAAAAGAAAAAAGAAAAAAAAACACATCAAGACATGACTTTTATTCATTTTATCCTAGAAAAGAATATTAGAGAACTAAACTGCTTGCAGAGGACACATATTGACTATGCTGTTTATCCCTTAGAACTAAAAATTTGCATGTTAAGGAAGACATTCCTCAGCTTGCTCAGGAGACTTAGTTCAACTCAAAAACCTTGCATGTTATTTTGGCTGCTAGAAGTCCTAGAGCATATTCCCAACTTCATGCAGAACTGCACGAAGGACGGCCATATCAGCCTTGAACAGTCTAGTGTGTCTACAGCGAATAACAAAAATCCCTGAAGACAGGGCTGTTTAGATCCTCGAAGTAGAACACGTGCATTAGGACAGCAGTGTCCTAATTACAGCAATGCAGCGCTATGAGAAAGCTGTTATAACTAGCTTATATGCAGCAATGGTCTGAAAATTGTACTGTTTCTGAAACTACCTTGTGTGCAGCACAGACATCTCTGAGAGAGAAGGAATCACCCTCTACAACAATTTCCATTTCAATCCCATTGAAGCAACAACGCTCCGTTTCCTGCAGAGTTGGACCCTGTAGCCTTCACTGCAGACTCATCACCAGCTATAACAAACCATACCTTAACATTAAATTTTCAAATCCTACTGCTTTCAAAATCTGTAGTACCGTGACACAGAAAATTTCATTCTCTCTCATGCCAAAGGTAATTAGAATCCTTTCTAATACCAGGTTGTCACATCCACAAGAGCTGTAAAAAGCTGCAGCCCTGCAGAAAGCCACTCAGCTCTGAAGCTGAACACATGGGAGAGGATATTTGAGACCCAGGTTCTCCTCCTTGGTGCTCAGTCCATGTAGGCACAAAGAAAGACAAAGCCTGCTAACCTCCAAACCCTTACACTCCCCCTGTATCTTCACGCAGAAGTTAATACTTTCTGCCATCCCTTGGCTCTCTGCAGCTGGAGCATCTTAACCTCCAGCCAGGCTCCTGAGGGCTTTGTTTAGCGTCCTTTGGCTGGGGACTGCGCTCTTCGACCTCCCAGGAGGAGCATGGCCCCAGAGCTGCCTTGGCCTGCTTATGCTCACCGCTCACCTCTGGGTTAAAGCCACTGTATCTGCAGCCCTGTAATTGCTGAGTGCCTGTACATGAAGGCTTCACAGACTTCACATTTACCTTGCAAAGAGAAGAGAGGCCAAAAGCCCTTAGCACTTCTTAATTCAAATACCCCTTCAGATTCTTAGTTAAAAGCATTTTATTTAAAGGCAGGCATATTTTGCATAGTCTGTCTCATGCTATCACTATTAGGGCACAGATATTAGAATAAATCATTATTTAAAGTGGAACGCACTAAGAGCAGAAGACACTTGAAAATTGAATAAGTCACACCAGAAAATCTGGGGATTTACCTGCCTAATTTTTATTTCTTCCTATTTGTGCCCAGACACTATTCAAAGTGGTCAGTAAGGCAAGATAACAAATGCACAAGAATCAGATAATGAACCTACAAACAATACAATTATACCAACATTTAATGTCATGCAAGTGAATAACCCTGGCATTCTGAGCACTTTGCTAACAAAACCTCCAAATGATATCTTTATTTTTCAACAGTTGGCACGTAGTCCCTAATGAAGTAGAATGCTACTGGGAGAAAATGCTTGATGAGCATGCTAGGAAGTGCCATTTAGACATACCTCTGTGCAATTAAATACATTTCTCCACCTATAGTTTTGTATCTGGGTTGTTCCTACCTCAGGAATAACTTTTTATCATTTCAAAACAAATTATTCAGGCACTGGTCTCTGACTGTAGAACTGTTCTATAAATTACTGCTTAAGCACCTCTGAAATACACACATCTTGAGAAACTCAAATACACACCCGGTGCATGTGTAAAACTCCACGTCTTCTTATGCAATGGAAATTTTGCATGCTTTCTTCCTTTAAATGAAATTTCCTAGTTTCAAATGCATTGCCCTTGAGGGTATTGAGTAATGTGATAAAATAATGAAAGGTTTCTGCTCTTACAATGAAGGCCAATATACAGTGGAACATTTCTGTTGTCTCACTTTCAGGATGATCAGAGCACTGATGCGATAAGAGGGAAGCTAGTGCTTTTTTATGTGATGCAAAATCATCAAGCTGCATGTCCAGTCATTGCCTGGTGCTGCACTGCAGCTTCTGAAACAAATCCTTGTGTGTCCCCAGTGACATTAGGAGAACTCAGGGCCTGCTTCTATTTTGAAATGACAAAAGCATTTTCCTTTAAAGGTTGAAAATATTCTTGATCATAATACGTAACATTACTGCTTTGAAAGAATCATTGTGATTTATAATGGTATTCATTTACTAAACACATATATGTGGAAGCTAAACAAAGTGAGAGGGGAAAAAAAGTGTAAATAATATGCACAAAGCCCACTGCGAATGCAGATGGAATTTGTACGGTTCACCTGACGCTTGTCTGATTTAATGAAGACAGTAAATCGCACAGCACAGTAACTGCATTCCACGCTGCATACGCCACCGTGCAGCCATATCTACTGGGGACAGATAATCCCTTTCTTCTAGCTTCACAATATTCTCTCCAATTTAATCACCACATGGCATAATGGAGCCGGCTCTCCAGGATATGGGAGGAAGTCTCTAACCTAAGTATATTATCAAAATGGATAAGAGGAAAATTAACAAGAAGAATTCTGATTTTCCTCTCCACTCATACAAGTTGAAGAATAGATGAATTCTTTGCCTGGTTGCCATGAAAACTAAGAGATAGAGCCTTACCTCAGAGGAAATGATGTTATGCTTACATGATGAATAAGAAATGAGAGCGTCATGGTCCTACCTCAGCAATACAAAGCCAAGTCAAAAGTGTCTTTCTGAAACCCAGGCATGTGTGGATTCTAATCAGCTCTGTTTATAACGTATGATCATAGTTAATTGTTCATTAATTCCACCATATCATTTGTTCAGAGATTATACCCTCCACATAATGAATGTTTTGGGGTACTCTCCAGCAGAGGAAATTAAAATAGATAATAGTTGTGATTTTAAATAGTCTTCTTAGCAATCTTAGGTTTGAATCCATTGACCTAAAATACTTTTTAGAAGGTTTCAAAACATCAAAAAATTGTCCATTCTCTTGAAAAAGAAAATGCTCGCATGTGAGTCAACTTACCTACAGAATCCGCATGTTTCTCTGCGAGCACTGGGCCTCACCCTGATGGCCACCTGTGTATGAAGCTTTCCCCCTGCAGGGCATGGAAGGTGGAGGGCTTTGAACCTCCAGGCCAAGATTTCATCCCCAGTTTAACGGGCAGCCCAGACTGCAGGTACTTGCAAGCAGTGTTACTGCAGTTGCAAACAATGCAACAGAGTTGCTAAAAGAGTGCACAGCATGAAATGCCTGTATTATTGATAAAGGAGATGTTCATGTTTCACTCCTGGATTTAGTAAAACACTAAGTAATAAACTTCACTTTACAAGATGATACACACTTGTACAATGTCACAAAGAACATGCTCATCTGAGTAACACTGGTACTTAGCAATTTTAGTGCTTATTTGAGTCTCCATAATCACGGACGTGTCAAGAATGACAGCACATGCTTAACTGCCATCACCATGGGTTTGTGTTTCATTTCAGTTGCTGTCTTGGGGTAAGTTGATCCTTAATAGTTTTCACAAGACTGAATGTGGCTATATAGTCATGATGTATTCAGAAGGCTGTCACAAAGAGAGCAGTGTAAGTAATGAAATGGCTCACTTTGCTCACAGCAACGAAAAAATCTGGATAGAACACCAGATTATACATAAACTATTTTACAAATCCCTTGCTGAATATAAGTGACACACTGTAATCAGAATTTTAAGGTTTCTAAATCGTTTACAAAGAAACTTCAAAACAATTTAAAATAAAATCATTTAAGAAGCCAAATCAGAACTTTCAAGGGACTGATTTTTTTTTCACTTTCTAATTTAAAATCAGGTTTTTATTGTGTTGTTTTTTTTTTTTTTTTCAATATGTACTCATCTTGCTATTGACTTCAATCATTTGCTGAGCTTAAATAAAATTAGTGAGTTTAAGCATATTATACTCTGCTTTTCAAATTAAGAAACTGTTATCTGAAAAATGTGGCCTGAATTAGTTGCTACGCTTTTGGCCAGTATGTTCTAAATTTGCATTGGTTTGTGGCATACAAATAACTGCCCAAAAGAGAATTTATATACTTACATGTTACATATAAGTAACATGGAATAACACCTCTGTAACATTAGCCAAATAACGAGTTAATTAGCTGCCTAATAAGCATTATTAAATCAATAATGTGAGTGCAATTCTCAGCTGTAACTTAGTGCTAGGTGGTTTTCCTTGCCTTAAATCACAGATTTATCATTGTTCTTATCTTCAAGGTTTACTCACTGTCAATTTTTGACCTTTGTTTACTGATATACAAATACTGGTAACATTGGCTTAAAGCACCTATGAAGAAAATAATTTAATCTGACTCCCCAGTATTTTAATTCAATATTCAAAGTTAAAGATGTCATCTCCAGCCTGCAGGAGCTAACACCCAAGACAGTTTGCACAGAGCTGGAAGAACTGATAGCATTTTAGTATGGACCTTTTCCTCTAAAAACTCACCATTTTCTGATAGCATAAACACTATGGCCTCCATTCACCACATCACTTAAGACTAGACTCAGTTTTAAGTACACAGTGCTCCTATGTACTCCGTGGAATTACAAAAAGGCTTAAGTTTAAGTGCACACTTAAGTACTTTGCTGGATTAGTGCCAGAATATTTAGCACTTTTGACTAACCAGACCCATGACAACAGAACCAAAGATATCATGCTGTCTGCTTAGTCATTTGTGAGCTTTAAGGAACAGCGGTATACCTTCTTAGTATCTGATTCTCTGGCTGAAAGCGGAAGTAAAAGTTAAATAAAGATTTCAAAAGCAGGAGCTGCACAAAGTTTTGCTTTTCTGTCAGCTCAATACATAAAGCTGATTAGCCTATGAAGTTGCAAAATATTTTGTTTTCTGAAAACTAGAATCTGTGGCCAGCACTTAGCATCGCTTTTCCTTATGAATTTTAATTGCAATATCCAATACATATTTTGAAACTAGAGGTTTTCAAAATCAAAGCAAAGTGAAGCTTTCCTTGATTAAAGGCAAAGGAACTTAGCTCTTTGGGGGGAAATATATTTAAATTATCTCTTTCTGATGAGATAGGTGGGTTCCCTTCATTTTGCGGTCTGTACTACGAGGTGTTCGATGCAATCCCACTCCATTTGGCAGCATCAGGAAAGGGAGCACACGCCATGGTCCGTGGATGACATGTTTTTAGAAGTCATTCCAAGTACACTGTGACTGGATCTAAAAGACATGCAGCTTCTTTTTAAGCCCAATCTTAATGTTTACAATACTTCAGAATGGAAGAAAAGTGTTCTCTAAATACACGGGAAGTATGCTAATAACAGTAAGGCTGAAGGACAACAGCTTTCCTCCACTGGCTTCCCTGCGCTGGGTTACCACACAATGCCAGTGCAGCCATCAACCAAGTCCCCCACAAAATGTAACTGCACTTCCTCATTATGGAAGAAAAACTGACATCAAACACTATCACTGCTCTGGTACTAAACACTGTGGTTCTGCCCCTTGCAGTAAGTGCCCCTTGTCTTTGGCAGGCTTGTTCACGCACTCCCTGAGTTACCTCTGACCTTGACCTATCCTGCCACCACCGTTCCTCTGAGCAGCCATAAATGTGTCTTCATCAAACAGCAGGATGTATTCAAAATAAGGTTGTTACACATTAGACCTAACTTGTACTGCTAGAAAATCCTCCCTAAAGCTATGCAGATGAAATCTGCAACTACCAAATGTAAGAACTGTAGACAAATCATGTTTAGTGCATCACAATAACTGACTGCCCATGAAACAAAACTGATTCCAGGCAGTCCTCATATTAATAAGACTTCATATATTCCATTTATGTTTGCATGAACAAAGCTATCCAAGAGGCAAAGGACTGAATATTCATCTGAACAAGAAATGCATAAAATAACTGACATTAACAAAATCAACTGCCACTAGTTAACATACATATTTCTGAAAAAACACAAAAATATTTTGAATAAATGAGACAAATCTGATCCCACTGGAAGACACAAAAAGCTAAGATAAGTTTTTTCTGCTGCTAGCTTCACAAGTTTTATCACCCCCCAACCCCCATTTTTTCCCCCCTATTTGTATATTTGCTCAATATTTCCTTAAGATATTGTCTAGCTTTAATATGAAGATAACCCATGACTTTATTTTCCTTTTAGGATATCACCTTTGCTCCTTTTTCAGAAACTGTTTTCTAGGAAACAGGCAGTCACAGAGAGCAGAGCATCTTGTTAAAACTAGGACAGAGATTCTAACTTGTCAAGAAAATGTGAGAAAATTTTACTGCAAAGCAAAGAAGAGCAGAGTGAATATGAATTTCATTTTCTCCCCTAAACTTTAAGGGTTAAAAATTATTTTGCTTAGCAGCCTGCTATTTTAGGGAACAATTGCCATTTTGTAGGTGTAAGTGAAATGCTCAAATTCGTATCAGAAGTATCTTAAAACTGACAAGCCCTGATTAATTTGTGGTTACCTCTCTGTAGGCAGACCTTGACAAAGCAATAAGCTGTATATCTGTGGTGTAAATTCACATAACCAGGCAATGGATAAAAGATCTTATATTTTCAAGGACTTAATCAGATGCAATCTCCTGGATGTCCTTCAACCATTTAAATTTCTCACCCTGCTATATAAAGCTAGAGGATTTTATCATTTGTCTCGTTCCACGCCTGAATTTCTGCCCCTAACAGGCCAGCATCTCTGCCTAGGGAAGAGGGGTTTCACAAGGACGACTGCAATCCCACAGCAGCAGTGAAATCAGAGCTCAGCGGTCCTGCAGGCAGCACTATGCTTGCTTGTAATGCCACTGTTGCTCGCAAGGAGGAAAGCCATCCCTTAGCCACCTTTACTGGCCACATATCACACCTTCAGTGCTTGCAGAGCCTATCTGCACCATCCCACAAGGAGCTGCAGACCCTCCTAAATTCAGCAAGGTTTGCAGCCCAGACCCCAACAGAGATGGAAGAGATGAATGTTTTGTTGCAGCCAGGGTTTTATCTACCCACCTCACCTGTGCAAGATGTCGCAAGTGAATAAGGAGCTCCTCGTAACAAGGGTTTCAGCTCCTAACAGCTCTTTACAACCCTACAAAAATAAACTGGGCCAGCTGTCCCAGCCACTCCTGCATAACTTCCCTTTTCCCAACATCAAGGCCCTTTCTCATGCTTCCATTCCTTTATTCTCATCTTCCTTCAAATCGATTTAGAATTGTCACCAGTTTTGTTCATTTGCATTTGGTAGTAAACAAGGAGAAATGTGCAGCTTTGCTTTTGGGAACAACGGGCTACAGTTCTGAACAGCTCCCCTGCGGATCTTGTTTGGTCACAGCGTCTCTTGGCTTCCCGACCCAAGGCAGATTGTGCATGTGGCCTTTCAAGCTGAATTTATTGTTTATGCTCAGTGGTTCTTCTAATTGGACCTATGACTTGACCACAATTCAACGAGTTTAGCTCCAAGCGTAACAGGCACATAGGTCAACAAGAAGATACAAACATTAGAAACTACAGTACATTTAACCATTTCAGATTAAATTCATGCACTTTAATACCAGAATTTTGATGATTATTCCGTATATCAGGTGTGTTAAATGGAAACAATTTGGAAAGCTTTACAAAATCTCTGCAAATAATGTGTTTCTCATGAAACTTCGGCTATATGATCAGTGGAACTAAAGCAGCCTTTCAGCCAATGTCTTGGTATAGTGTACCACACGTTTCCACTCCAATAAAAGATTTTTTAAAAGCACACAGTTCTTTAAAACAAACAAGCAAAAAAACCATTCCTCCTCCAGAAGCATGTCAAGGCACCAGCAAAGATGTCCCTGGGTGGACACGACCAAGAAGTCACACACCAGGGCAACACAGAACAGCTTTTAGGTCATTAAAAAATATAAACTGTGCATGGGCCTGACTGAGTAGCAACCATCCTCACATGAGGTATGCAAAACGCAACAGGAAAAGAAAAATAGTTGGTGTTTGTTATTTGAAAACAGATCCTTAAAGTGCGGAAGTAGAAAAATATGGAAATATTTTGTAGTGGAAAACCAGAAATTAAATACTTTGCTTAAGAGCAAACCAGTGGAAGAGTCGGTGGGAGAAGCCCCTGCCCTTTTTGGTTTCTTCAACAACTTGGAAGTTTGCATACTTTTATCTTTTATGTGGGTAGCGTGTGCTGAGTGTGCAAAACATTTACTAAGCTTTTTTTTTAAATGTTACCAGACATTCTGATATTACAAAAAAGTTAGACAGGAAAACATAAGATATGCACATCAAACAAAATACAATTTCCCATAAAAGTTAAAAAGCATTCACTGTTCCTCTAGCTGCCCTACTTAGGAACTTTGATTGCACACCCACTGTCATAAGATGCTTTCCTCTCAACATCTTTTTAATCTTTTCAGACTGGTAGAAAAATAGCAGTCTTTAGTTATCAGAATTTTGATGTTTAACAGCTTCAAAGTGCTGGTGGTTTCAGATTAAATCAAGTGGCATGAAAAACTAGGACTGCAGGTATACAGCGCATTCACTGATTCTCCTTGAAGATGTTTTCTTTGCTTAGATGGTAAAAATGTAATAAAGGAAACCTTTCCCACCCACTTCTCAGCATTATTTCACAGTGGGATGTTTTAACTTTTCAGAGTCTTGTATAAGAAAAACGAAACTGTCCACAGCCACCCTCCAGAACATAAAGTCTGCTACTGCCTGCCAAAAAAAAACATCTTTTGAGAGGCTTCCTCAGCAGTACAGGAAAATGCTGCATTTACTCACACAGACTGAGCACGACCCCCCCCCCCCCTTTTTTTTTTTAAACTTGCTGCATCATGAGGGGCTTGGTATATGCATCTCTTCTCTTGGGGGATCTCCACCCTCAGGCATGAAGAGCACTTCAGGCTTATTCACTTCACCATCTAGTCAGCAATCTATATCTGAGTAATATCTGCATTAATTTTACTGCAGCCTGGGCATGAAAACACACGAGCTTCAGCACCAGAGATGATTGCTGGATTCATACAAATCCCAAGTGGGCAGGAGAAGAGGTTAGAGACTCAGATCACCCAGATGCTGATACCTGCTCGCAGGCCAATGGTAAATTTAGCTGATGAGATGGCTGTAAATGCTAAACATTAAGCTAGTGATTAATGAATGGGAAATCATTGCAGTTTCAGAGATACCATGGTAGTGTCCAGAAGGAGCAACAATGCAGTTAGAGGAAAAAGAAAATGATGTGTGGTAGAAAATAAAATTATTCAGCCCATGAAAGAATCTCGCCCAGAGCTATGAATGCTTACATATATAAGATAAACTAATTTTAAGTCATTTTTTCAGGGTTGTAATCATACATACCACAGCTAGAGTCAGTGGCTCAATTTTTCCTTTGCCTTTTGTTGCTATAATGCCCCATAAACTTGTGCTGACAAGCAGTGGGAATATATGTTCAGTGGACGTTGCGCAGCTTTGGTTTTCTACAGGTTGCAAGAACACATGGGAAGCCACCTCCAGATGGGTAAGCTTGGGTACAACATACAGGACACGTCACTGTGAAGGACAACTGCCCAGTTAGATGGGATGGCCTCGCTTAGCTGAAGAAAGTCAACGACAGAGTTACTCCACGTCCTGAAATTTAAGAGTAATCCCCAGAAAACGAACTGATGTGGTGGACAAAGTGAATTCCACTACTGTATCTTCTACCAACACTAAAAAGTGCAGCTAAAAGTACAGGTTATTATAGGGTACAGACAGGATAGCATAACTGATTGCTCATTTTTATACTGCCTTTAAGAAAGATCTCTAGAACATGCACATCGTCGTGCTCTAACTGGAAGGCAGGTACTAGGAGTTGCAGTTCTGAACTCCAAATATGATGTAAAAATTTCTGGTGATGCTCTAATTTGAAAAACTTCAGGAAAGTGGCACATGCTTGAAAAGTATTGTTTAACTTCTTGATCTATTTCATAATTCGTTTTATGAAACTATATTTTCATTTAAAGCAGAAACAGAATCCCGCTATAAACTACATTCATGGAGAAACAAATTATTTATATACTCCACCATATTGTGTATTTTTGAAAACCCCGCTAACAACTTTGTGGAAAGCTTCTCCCTCAGGACCCAGCCTGGCCAACAGCTCAGGCAACAGGATGAGCCTGGCATCCAAGGAGCTGCTGCACAGGAGCAAAAGGAACAAACTTCGAAAGTGAAACCACCTGCAGCACCATGCAACCTCTCCCAACCTCAGTGCTGCTTAACACAGACACAGGCCCACTATAGGCAACAGGGAAAGTTTGGAGATGCCCAACTCGAGGCTATGGATGGACTGGTGCAAAGGCACACAGATGGGGTGTTACAACCGAATCCCTGACTGCCACTTGCCCCATGTAAATGCAAACTCACTCACACAGCGGTTGCATTACATACGTGTTTTGCTGTATATAAATTCTTTAATTTTAGAGGGAGTGAATTTCTGTACTCAGAACTCTTCTGTGATCAGAGCACAAAGCTGCCATGCAAAGAGCTGTTTACAAGAGCACCATCCTCAGCCTGGCAGATCACTACATCATTAGGGGAGAAAAGTACTTGTTACACCCTATGGTTATTCCTCAGTACTGGTGAACTATGAGAGTACTTGAATTCAGATTGGTTACTAGTTGTTGTAGCCTATCACTGTTCAAAGATTTGCATAATCATTGTGCTTACTTTTAAATACAATAATGCAACAACTACTTCAGCAGCTACTGGAAATCCTTTTGCTGCACTCAGAATCCAGCAGTTTCCCTCCCAATTCTTATTCCAGCAGAGCTGGGATACTTAAAATCATTTTTCAAAAGACAGAGGACACAGGGTTAAAGATAGGACTGTAGCTCAGAGCTACAAGTTTTCACAGGAGGGAAAAAAGTAAGGGATAGACTTTCCTGCTTTCAAAAATAAAAGTAATGATATACTATAGCCTCATCCTGCCTACGTATATGCATTTAAAGGGGTAGTACAAATGGGTGTGGAACACATGAACATAATTAAAGCTTACATAGCGCCCGGTGATTTCTCCCTCAATAAGCACCAGAACTGACAGCTATTCAGGAACTTGCTCAGAGTCTACAAACCACAATTTTCTCCAAGCCATCACTGAATGTTCTGCAGAAAAGTGAAAAATCAGAGGCTCTCTCCTTGATTTCCACTGACAGTGGATCAGGTATCAACATGACATACCCATCCCCTCCCTCACAAGGGAGACAAGCAGCAAGACCACAGCCTTTCTGGTACTGTGCAAAGGACTGCTTCCATGGGTGAAACATAAGGCACCTCAGGAGCCTTCCTGTCTCCGGTTAGAGAAGGGGTCACCAGAGACACCATGTTTAACACTACCGACAGATTTTGCTGAGCCCCCAACTAGGCACTATGATAAATAGCATGCCGCACTCACAAAATAAATGCTGACATTGTGTCTGTTTCATTTGCCATGATTGGGTAGCAAATACCTGGTTAACGTACAGAACTTCATTTCCTTCTTGTGCTCATGAACACAATCGATGTGTTAACAGATGCCTAGGATACCACCAACTTTAACAAGAAGTAACAAATTCTATAGTCCTCTTAATTCCAATTGGATAAATAGGGAGTAGGCTATATTCTGCATAAAATGGGAGATCAGCATTTGTACAACAAAAAGCACAGCATAATTGAATCCCTTGTACCTTGTTG
Source organism: Cygnus olor (assembly GCF_009769625.2). NCBI lineage: Eukaryota > Metazoa > Chordata > Aves > Anseriformes > Anatidae > Cygnus > Cygnus olor. The sequence goes on from NC_049175.1 coordinate 9,773,562, forward strand.
TTTTCTCTTTAATGATGTTTTCCAAGGAAGGATTAGAAAGATATTAAAATGAACTACAAACATTTAAAATTGATACATAAATTGCTATAGCACAACGTCTTAGACCACTCACCTGCCCAATAAACTAAAATTCAAAACTGTTAACAAAATAGTTATTATTAACAATATAACAGCTTAACAAACATTTGGGTAAACTATATTTCAATTCATTCAAATAAACCAAAGAAAATTTTCTAAGATTTTGCTGAGATGAAGGAGATGAAACAATACAATGTGTCCTGCATCCTTCTGTGACTACAAAGGCAGTATCAAGTTTTATTTCTGGTACATAACACAAAGGTGTTAAACTACCTGGGAACATCTCAGAGCACTAACAACCTCACTTGGGATGAACTCACTACTGAAGTCATAGCTTTGTAAATAATGGGAAACATCAGCCTAATTTTTTTTTAAATAAACACATTTCAGAGCAATTTTCTTTTTCAATTAGCAAAACAAGCCTTTTCTTTCACTCTAGTTCTCCTGCCTACATTAGTCTTACTTGAATAAATACTAAAGAAGCATTCTGTTGTATTTCCCTTTCCAGACTCCATACAGTGATTTCCATCTCTCCAAAAATAAAACCAAAAGCTAACCTCTTTTATGTTACCTCTTCTAGGTTAGCTTTAACTAACCAACGTGCCAGCCAACAAAGCTGAGCTCACAAAAACACTCCACTCAGGCAGCAGACATATTAGAACAGTTTTTAAGCATGTTATACGATTCCAAACACGCACCACAGATGCCAGGGCTTGATTTACAGGATGCCCAAATGCCCATAGCTCACAGCTGAAGCTGAAGGGCTGGAGGATAGTCATACATTTGAAAATGAGGGCATTGCTGTAAATTGTCTTACTTACATGCACTGAATTATCCTCTGAAGACACCTGGCTTTTTCCATTAAATATAAAGGGCTATGGCCTATGTTAGGTAACTGAAGGCAGGAACAATGTGGGGCAGCTGTATTGTCCAAATAGAGCTCATTAGCTAAAAGGGCCCCCACATATCCCAGTCTAGCTGGGGCAGGGCATTACCTCATAGAGTTGCTAAGAGGTTTCCAACCCCACAGGGCCAACCAAAATCTTTGGGCCTGGTTCCATCCCCTTCGCAGAGCACTCCTGTGCTAGCACCACAGCTGTCCCCATTACCACTCCACCGGTGATCCCAACAGCTGTATGACTGACTGAACAGCAGCACCTTGTCTTCTGACTCCCATCTAAATCAACACAGGAAAGCATTAGGCTTTGCAAATGAATTAAGTCAGGGGGAAGGTCGGAGGGGAAGTTAAATTCAACTCAAATTTGTCTCTTCTCCATTACTTGCCTCTACCCACACCACACCTCAATAACGTAGACCCTAGCCAAGTCAGACAAGGGCTAATTGAGTCTAACACCCAGTTTTAGCAGGTGCTCAGTCAGTTACACTAGTCACAAATATTTTGACTCACAGTCACAAATATTTACTGAATAGGCAAGGAATTGTATCAAAGTACCTGGGACTCATCCCAAAGACACAGTTCGGGCAACTTTATAGGACGCACAACATTTAGCAGGGCTTTGACTTTTGGAACAGTGCTGAATATTCATAATCACAAGATTCATTGGTTTTTTTTTGTGTTTTTTTTTTTTTAGCCATTGTTCACCAAATAACCTTTTTCAATTTCCTTCTTCTTCAAAAGCATCCATTTTCCCTGGAAGATACACTTCCCTCTGCCCCTCCTCCTCTCAGCCCTCAGCCCTCCCCTTCCCCCCCCCCAAAGAACAAATAATGCCCAGCCTAGGTGGAAAAGACAGAAGAATAAAAGACTCCATTAATATCATCCAGGTGGTTGAAACAGTATTGATTTACACTCACTGAGAGTCCAGCTCTAAATCTAGTCATTTAACAATCTTCCTATAATGGAAAGATCACCTATTGTTAAGTCCTATGTCCTCCCCATCTCCTCCCACCATGAGCTGATAACATTAATTAAATATAATGTGGTTTATAACCCAAACTGACATTTCCATAATAACTAATAGCCATCCATGGCAGTTGCCCAACCCTGAGACATCAAGAAGGCAGAGGAAGAGGTGAGAACATTCTAAAACCTGCCTCAATTAAATGTAATTTTCTAACAGCACAAAACATTTTCTGGGTTTATAAACAAGAAAGTAACACTGCACAGTGCCCACTTCAAATGATGCTGTAGTGCTACCCACACAATACAATGCAATCTTTTCATTATTTGGGGGGTCATCTTCAAAGAAAGAATTGTTTTTGTCAGCTGAATAGAAACACTCACCAACAGAACTCCAGCTGCTAAGAACTCACTGCTGCTAGTAGATACCACATCCACCAGTGACCGTAAATATCTACCAAAATGTCCTGCAATTTTTTAGTATTTGCCTCTGACAGGGAGCATCATGTCCAAAATCAAGGACATGATCCAAGTTTTCCTAGCACCTCAGCAAGATCCATCGACTTCAACAATTTTTCTTTCATGTTCTAATCTACATCCTCTCCTTTGTGACATCATGCTCCCAGGTGCGTTTGCACAATACCTTCAGGGTTTGTGCCTTAACACAAATGAGTTAAGGCACAATCATTTTTGCCCTACGTGTTTAGATTTGCTACTATCAAGTTCAACTGTTCAGAAACCACGAAGCAAATCTCACTGTTCCGCAGATTTGTTTGAAAATCATGAGATCAAAAATTTTAAAATACATGGTGATTTGCACTTGCTTTCTGAGTTTAAAGCTTTGAAGCTCACCCTCCTAGCTTTACCTGGTAACTATTAGGCTTCGATGCATGTGAACACCGCACCAATTCTATACCAACTGCTTTTTAAGATCACAGAGCATCCCCTCGTGCTGCAGCCCACCTGGGGTCCCACTGCCCAGGGGTGCTCCCAGCCCTGCTCACCTGAGCAGCCCCAGCAGGCCCTGGCAGCGAGCAGCAGCCCAGCCCAGGAGGTGGGCGAGCTCCTCTGTGCCCCACCAGCAGCCACACACCTACAGGTCCATCGCTGCTGACACAGCATTTAAATTTAACCAGTAGGATAGTCCTGAGCAATTTTTCCAGCACACCTGGAAGTTGTAACACCTTCAAACACCACGAGTGTCGAGATGAAATAGCCAAGACTTGCAACATTAGCATCTATTACTTTCCCTGTTACCCACAAGTTTGCAGCAGCAGTGGATGTGACAGCAGCAGCCTTCAACATCTCAGAGATGGCAGCACACAAGCCTTGCATCATGATCGTGCTATTCTGTGTCCCCAAAGAACATGCTAGGTCCTGAACACCACAGGCAAATGGAAACCACTTCAGTCTTATTGAATATTGCATAAAACATAAATCATTGAGTATGTGCCAAGACCTACCCTTCTCTGCTATTATGTACAGAAGGAAAAAAAAAAAAAAACTATTTTAGGAATGGCACTAAGTAACTTCCTTCCAGACATTCCTACAGGATAAACAATTTCTACTTTTCACAAACCAAACTATAAGGAATCAAGCAAACCATACCAATCGCTTATTATGAAAGGTGTCTTGGCTTGTTCTGAGGTGTCATTTAAGACAGTCTGTCCTTGGGTATACTCAAAATACTTGCAGTGTAGGACACTGCACAACCACCCAGAAGCAGGATTGCTTGAAGCTATAAAATAAAATTGAACAGAATAAATTGGAAACTGTATAATGCAGATCCTTCACTGTACTTGCTGCATTTCTTGGTCCAATCTTTCTCTTGTATGAACTAAACTATTTAGACTCTGAATCTTTAGAAACGTCTTGAATTCAAGCAAACACACACCGTGGTGGGCCCGCGGCGCACAGAAGCACTCTGTTTCTACAGAGGAAGTGCAGCAATTTGGAAAATCTCAGCTTGAAATAAAGTGGGATTGCATATAATACAGGGTTTTGTTTTGCGTATTTTTAAAAAGGTCATTTCTCTCATACAAGTATTGAAGGAAGCCTTAATAGAAACATTATTACACTCGAAGTTGCTTAACCAGTCAAAACCTGTGAAATATTAACCTCAGACTGCAATGCTAAAACTACTCAGGGACACAAATCAGCATGACCATTGCTGGCATCATCCAGCCTAGGACACTGCGTGCTCCCACCAGCCTTACTTTCTAACCATTGGTTGCCTCGGTCACTTTGCTGAATAAATCATCCAGAAATGTTAGCACTAATTGCTGCTACCAATGTGCCTGGAAGACCCTAAAGCTCTGTATGCTGCTTAGGCAAAGGGTTAGCTTTGTGCAGTATCATGTGATCAACAACAACAAAAAAAAACGAGTACTGCTTGCTTGTGGGTGGTGCAGAGGAACAAGAAGTGACTCACAACTCATAGTGGAAAAATTGGGGGGAAAATGTTTTAAATAGTCAGGAAAGTACAAAATGACAAACCACAATTACTGGACTTCTTACGCCCCACATACCAGTTGCCAAACCGTTTTTTGCTGTAGGTATACTGATGCCCAAATATATAAATGTTGAAGTTGCTGGGTTTTGCTCCATTCTCCTAATAGCCTCTACCCACCCTGAATCTGCCGAGTGCTAAGGAAATCCAGAAAGAAATTGGAACAAGCTACCAAATTCCAGCATGACACAAAGGAAAAAAACAATGAAAGTCTTTGATAGAGTGAAAACTCTATTTTATCTCACTCTTAAGATGCAGAAATAAAATACCGAAAAAAAATCCAGGCATTTGAGATTAATAGGTTGATATTTATCCATGTGCCACTCTGGTTGCTAAGAGATTTCCATTTTACAGCACTATGTTGTATAAACAACAACGCATTTTTGTCCACAAAGCAATTGTCTCACCTCACTGAATCAAGTGCCTCTCACTGCCACATCCCTTCTATATTGCTCTAATTACAAACTGTGCCAAAGCACCCTCACACAAAGACAGTATATGTATACTGGCAGGCATACTATTGTTAAACTTAAGTACATCAAGTACAACGTGGGCTTCCTACACCACAAGCAGAGATAACAAACTATACATTGTAACTCACAACCCATAGGTAAATAAATATGGGTTGACAACCAGCTCCTAAAATGCACAACTGCTGTGGTCCTTTTCAGCTGGGGTGGGGAAACCCACCCTGGCAGCTACATTACAGACCTGCACAGAACCTAAACAGCAGAGAAAAAAAATATTACTAATTCGGGCCAGTTTCAAACAGCAGAGCCCCAAGACAGAATCTTATTTTTCACACTTCCATTTATATTGGGAGATGATTCAGAAGATCTTTACATATACATTCACCCAGAAAAAATATGTACAGCTAACTTGCTGCAGTACATTCACTGCAGCCATCTAAACGGTCTCCTAATGTGTTCACTAGAACAGAAGGCAGTGGGTTTCTTAGTGCTTTTCATTATGTATAGCACTGCCACCACAGAGGAATAAGAGAAAAGGGCAAGGAAATGCTGACTCTCACCCAACCAAAAGATGCACATATGTTAGAGGAAATCTACATGTCATTTAGGAAACACATGCACCGCTTCTCTGAGCATATGAAGATTATCCAATCCCCCTTAGGGGGATTTCACAAAGGCACACAGAAATACTACATGCCCAGGTTTCTCTTAAGACAACAGGCTTCTTGATATTTTCTTAAAAAATTGCCATGAAACAACCAAAAATCATGGCAGGGCCTTATTTCGGTGGAGCAGGGTATAAGGTGTCATTTTTAAGGACATCCACAGAGCAGTCAAACTGGCTGTCCTCATTATCTGTCATTATACCACAAACTGTAACTATTTTGCCTGATACCTCAGAGAAAAATAGTCAGGCTTGAATCACACAGAAGCTCCTTAACTGAACAACGAGCAATGCAGTGCCTGCTGAATTTTTCAGGTCCTAGTATGCTAGAGGATTTTCTGCATCTAAGACAAATCTACAGAAGAAAAAAAAAAAACAGGCTCATAGATCTGTCACCTATTTCCCTAACAATAGAAAGTTGCTAATAACGGATTGTTGTGGCTGAATTCTGTAACACAGTTTGCTCTTAAGAAAAAATAGAAACAATAAGACATCTTATTTCTGTAACATTATCCCAAAAATGGATGTTTCAGAAGCCAAGCATGTGACATAGTCCCAACACAAAGAAAAAAAATCTTCCTCCACACACATTCCCCTTAAGTACATGTATGTAAGGCTTAACTATTATTCTGTTAAACCCACGAGAAAGCTCAGCATTTTACCTCACACCACGGTTACAAACTACTTTGAACTCACAGACAGTTTGCATATCAAGGTAACACAAGTGATTTATCTGTGAAATGAATGCACACCTTCTGCATCATCACTGCAATCAACTAATATCCAATTAAACATTCAATTGCTTTACAAACCCCCCAGTTGTAGTTATCAATGCCATTTTATAATGTTAACAAATTACTCCGACAGCTATCATGTTACACGCGAGAACGAGTTGTGATAGTTCAATTGCAAGGTAAGAAAATTGAAACAAAAGAAGCCCTGTCACAATTTGGCACAGATCTAGATACCTTTTTCTTCCGATCCCGGGATCTTTTCCTGTGTTTTCTTTTTTTCTCAGTTTCTTCATCAGCATTAATTTCTAAATCCCTGTTTTTCTTTAACTGTGATGCTGCGTGAGCCATAATGCATTAGAAATCCTTTACAACAATGCTCCCTTGTAAAAGGTGATTTCCTCGGGCACCTTTAACCAGCCCTTACAGCAAATGTTCCAATGACTGGAAGGAAATCTGTGACCAGAGCCAGGAACACATTCAGGATTCAGAGATCTCACAGAAGCTTGCAGTCACTACAAAAATACATAGTTGCAGATTTCTTCCTGTACCTTTCTGTACCTGAACCTTTATAAAACACTGCAGCCATCGTAATGCATTTAACGTAATGAAAAAGACAGCTGGGACAGAGAAAGCTGTATTATGGCTGTATCCCCTGCCACCAGCTGGAAGTGTCTAAGTGACTCCACTGAAGGGGGAATGCTGAAAAGCAGGGCTTTCTATTAAAAAAAATTCCAGAACAATAACATATGCTGTGCTGCATTTTCTTCACTAATCCTGAAGCACATTTTAAAAACCCATGAAAAAAAAATAGCATTAATGATTTACATTTCTCAGCCAGTTTTGCGTGGAAAGTCATTTAACCTATAATGAAATGGAGCAGCTCCTACTTTAGGTTAACTGCTGATGGTGACAAAAAAAAATAAAATAAAAATTTCTTTTTACCATGGAGACCCTGACTGCATTATGTAGAAAACAATGCATGCATTGCCATATCTTAACAGTGTGTCCTTTATACCCATTTTTCAATTCCGATACATTTGGTGAGAGAGGATTACAGAAAGCCCTGTTGTCTTTTTCCTTTTTTTTAAACATACTTATTACAACACATCATACAGAAAGATGCGATCATGCTAGTATGTGAAAGAGGCATTTAATTCATGGGAGATTTCCTGGCACCATCCTTTACGTGGTCAGAAAGGGGAATCAGCACTATTTCCATGTAGTTAGGAATGTACTTTTAGGCTTTTATGTCAAGGCTCACTTCAATCATCTTACTATTTTTGCCACCTGAGTCCTCAATGACTGCAGCTTTTGAATATTCATTATGGGAGGTAAAATAGCAGCAGTATTACAGGCCTGCAGGAGGATCTTTTACTAGCATGAACACAGAGCAAGTATCTAGTAAATAAGGAACCATATTTTTTCTATACAAATATGAATAATCAGAAGCTTGCCTAAAAAAAAAAAAAAAGCTGTTTTTAACCTTTCCCGGTATTCCTAGTAGTGTGCTTTGTAGTAATGAAAACTAGCATTTTAAGGCAGTCTCATTTATTTTAGGTAAGAACCAAAAGTTCCTGAAAGTGGAATCAGCATATTTTAGACAAAACTAGCATTCCTCTCCTGAGGGAAGGAACACAAAATTTATTTTAAAAAAGAGCAAAACAAAAACAGTTACATGTGAATTTAAGTGCAATTCGCAAAATCATATTGAACCATCAGAACTTAGAACAAAATCCAGACCGGTCTCATGAGGCTGTCAATGTTCTTCCCTGGAACTTGAGGTATGTTTTCTGAATCCAGGCTGTGAGGTCCAGTAAATGGCATGCATCCACTGCACTAGTTTGCACATGACATGGCTAAGAGCAAAATAACCTTTTAAATCTCCAAAACAGAAACTACTTTGAGCATTCTGTATGTTATCCAGAAGGCAGCACATAATGCACTGTTTGTCTACTGTTCACAGGCTAATAAACTAGGTTTTAGAAGTTGTTTGTTTTGGGACAACTCTTAAGAAATGCTTGAGGATGGAGACCAACCACAGTTATGTGACCTTAGGGACCTTTCCTTCTGATACAGTAAAATCACAGCTTACTGCCTGTATCTAAAACTCACTGTACCCACATACCACCATGTACCTCTCCCTACTCCTCCCCTCTGAACCTCTTTGGAAGGCTGATGTACTGCCTCGTCAAAGTTGTGGAAGGAGGAATGCTGCACTTTGGCAATGCCTAGTGTTGTATCAGAAGTAGCAAATTTCCTCTTCTCCATGTGCTAGAAGCTTGAATAAACACATTTCTGCTTTTAAAGATGCAAAGAGTATCTCAATGATGCTCAGAACATGTTTTCAACCGTAGTGCAAGGAACATAACTGCAAGCAGTCAAAGGGCACATTCAGGCGTTTATCTGGATTTTGGCCCAGCTCTTCAGTGAAGCACAGGGCAGCAATGAGAAGACTCCACTGTATGTACCAAAGGAGCCCTACTGCAGACAGGAACTGGGCAAAATTGCTGGTTTGAGGGGCTGGAGCAGCTATCTCAAGGAGGCTGGTGGAGAAACAGTCAGGTGTTCATGGGAAATGGAAGACTGCCTCATGCTTAAAATAAAATAAAAATTACACCTCGGGCTTTGCTTTCTAGCTCACAAGCTGTCTACATGACCTTGGAAGTAATTCTCTGAAGCTCAGCTCTTCCTCTTTAAAACAGAGTTGACATGAGTTCCCTCTCCAACAGAACTCAGTTACTAGCAGGGAAGTGCTCAAAAACTAAGGAAGGACCGGAACTGAAAATAAACTCAACAGAACTGCAGAGAGTTGGGTCTCTTTCATTCCCAGCACATTTCCATCTGGATTTGGAAGATTCACGAGCCTTTACCTTACAAAACCAACTTCTTATTCGAGCCACAAATTAAGTGAATACTGCTGTCATTTACCACTTGCACGCTAATCCTGTGATGTTCCATATACCTTTTAAACACATTAGCCTGTAATTTATGCCTAAATAACCTCATTAAATGAACATACAAATAATGCATTCTAAAGCATTGTATGCTTAAAATACTTGAAGCATACTTCTTGAAATGTTGGCAGAGAAATAACCGGTGCATAGGCAGGTTAAAAGCCTTAATGCCACCTTATGTCCAGGCTGTATTTCCATGCACAGGGAAAGTAGCCCGAGCTTTTGTTAATGACAATTATTCTAATAAATGAGGATAATAAGTGAACTTGCCCAATCCCTTGAGATATGCATAAGTGCAAGGATTTTATCTGTCAGGCAAGTCTGCATCATCCCAAGTATCTTTGCAGCTAATTAACCAACTGGACCAATCATGTAGATGTTTTTATTATGTGTACTACAGCCCTGGCTTGAACTGTAGATTCCAAACCCCTGAATTAGATTTCAGGAATTGGAGAAAAAAAAAGGCTTTTCAAGCTAGGATTTTAAGAAACTACATCTTAGCTATTAAAGCAACAGTCCAAAAAAAATGGAAAAAAAAGATCCCTTATAGTTTGAAGTAGTACTAGGGAGATTCTGTGTAGCTTACAGGCTGAAGCACTCAAATAGAAAAGAGGTTATGAAAAAGGTGTGAATAAAAGATCCAGACTCCTATGGAAAAGAGACCGTGTATGCAGTAGAATTTCTGCTTTTGGGGAAATAGTGAACTGGCATCATTCACTGGAAGGTGATAGGGCACTGCCAGACTGATAGTTGGATGAAGCGCAAAGGTTTTCATGCCAGATGTCATAACTCACTTCAAGGGAATTAGGTACTAGAAAACTTCATTAAGCACTTCTTTTCAGACTTCAGTAAAATAATTAAGCTATTTGATTTCACCCTTAATTACAAAGTTAATGAAATGCCAATGACTGTTTCACTACAGTCCACAGGGTCCTGATAAAGTTATGGAGAATGATAAACTGTATCTTACTTGAACAATGGGACATTAAAGTTTGTCAGTCTAACAACAATGTCTACTTAGCATCATCAGCTCACAAAATTGTAACAGTGGCTAGGAAGTGATTTTATCAACTTGAAAGTGAAATGTGTCACTTGGATTAGTTAAACCTAGTAGTCACACTGTTAAAACTACCCTCAAAAGACTGTAAAACAACATTAGCACACAACATGGAGACAGATGTTAAGAAAAACCTAGGAACTTATAGGGAAAAACATGCTTGTGGTCTGATTAATGGAGTTAATTTATTGATTACTTGGACGCTTATAGAGCAAAGACGGAGTCATCACATATTTATATTAAGTATGCAACACAAAAAAATGACAATCATAAAAATATTGGTTTACCAATAATCTGCTAAAAAATATAGATCTATTAAAATACGTGGTACAAATTATGGTAGACATAACACCATTAAAAACATTCAAAATTTAGACTGCTTAGATCACCATGGATCAATGAAGGATTATAAACACGTACAGTGCTAGAAGGTCATTCTGAGAACTTACTGGTAAACAAGGTATGTGTACATTTTCCCAAACATTAAAACAAGTTGTACAGATAGAATGGAAAAAAGAAATAAGAATTCTAGCTAAAAAAATAAAAAATAATTTAAAAAAAAGCTGTTTGAAACTCTGTTACCTTGTAAAATAGCCCTTCAGAGGAGACTCCTAAGACCAGGCAGCACTCATATGTGAGACTAACAGGCCTTGCATCTCAAAACAAAAACAAGTGAGACTAAAAGCTTATTTAGCATTTGCTTTTGTCTACTTTTACCTCCTTTTCACACATTTGGTGTTAGGGCAGGATGGACCCAGTCTTCAAACATGCAGAAGAGCTTTGAGGTCACCGAGTAACAAATGCATGGAAAATTAAAAAAGTTAAGGGCTTGTTCTGCCTTTCTGTTCGGCTGCCTTGCAAGTGAAGTTTCCCCAACTACCTTCCTCTTCTGTCAGCATTCTACTTTGGCAGTAACAATCCCAGAGAAACTGTATGATGAAACATAAGACAGTCAAAAAGGGATGCATGTAGTACATGGAGACAAGGAAAACTCTAAACTGCATTTTATAGACCACTTTTATAGTGCTCGTCCCTTAACTCCTTTGAAGTTACTCTACAAAATTTGGAATCTTATAGAATTACAAATTACTTATTTGATTTCTTTATGGCATATGTTTAAGAAAGCTTTGGAAAAATCACATGAATTTGGGGACATAGTGCTAATGGCTAAAGGATATTTGTTCATTCCTATACTAAGCTGCACCTCTTGCAGTCCAGCACACTCCCAGTACAAGGATGGCTGAGCTGCCTGCAAACTCCTCACTAACTCCCAGTTTAGGGCACAACATTTAAAGAAAACTACCAATTTTGGTTTGCCTTTAAGACTTGCATGGTAAACTGGGACAATTCAAAAGCTGACTTGAGACTCAAACCCCTGGCCTAAGAGGCAAAGAAAATGGGGCAGTAAATCTTCAGCTGTCCTGGGCCACCATACAGGCATGGTAAATCTGCCTGCAAACTGGGACAGAGGAAACAATGCACTTGTGCACCAACAGAGGAGAAAGTCTGAATACAGAAGACTGCAGAGTACCCCATACCTGGAGATTGCAAACCCTGACTTGTGAAAGAGGATTTTTTTTTTCTGTTGGCCTCAAAAAGCCTGAAGTGACAAATTAATATTACTTGTACTGCAAAAACAGTAAAAAGAAAGTTTCATGTCTGACTCACAGCAAACTAAGAAAAAAATACTGGTGTAACTTATTTGTAGAGACACATTAATTGGAATATAGACTTTGAGTGGGTTTGTACATGCAACTGTGGAGGAACCCAAGAAATATATCTGATGCAAGGAGCACAGTAAGATTTCTAGTCTGAATTGTTGCTGAGCTAATACACAAAACAACCTCTCTCTTTTCTTCTTTCCTCCAAAATAATATTGGTAAAAACCTACGTTTACTGGGAACCACTGAAATTATACCACCATGCACTTTTCTGAAAGTTTTTTGTATGTTCTTCCCTACTAGTTAAATAACAGCCTTCAACCAGGCCTGAAACAAACCAAGTACTGGTGTCCTAGGGATGCTAACAAAAATCACTCACACTATGAAAAGGTAGTAAACTGGTTTCAAACATGTTAACAACTGAAAGTTGTACCCAAGATTGATATTATATCATGATCATTGACATAATTCTCAATCCACTTGGAACTTTTAAATACCTTTCTGAAATCAGCAATTCAGCACGTTAACATTCCCAGATCCCTAACTTCTGAGCTGTGCTCTGCCTTGCCAGCCGTGCTCCCCCAGTTCTACCAACACAGCCCCAGAACACTGGGGAGGTCAGCCGGGTGGTGCTGCATGGCACCAAACAGAGAGTTCAGTTCGGGGAACTGGTAGATGCCCCTGCGAATTACACCAGCACAGCCAAGAAAAGTTATCCCAGCACATGGGATTACGTTTAAAAGTAGGCTTTGTATCAGGTCTGCTCTGAGCCCATAGAGGGGTTTCCTTCAACACAACAAAAGCAAGCAGAGCTCAAGGCGGGCCTTGGGTGGCTTTCAGGAGCACTTCTGCCAGTTCCCAAACTGAGACAAGAGGAGTTATTCCCTGCTTGTCTCAGATGGAAAACACTTTGTCTCAGAGTGGTTTAAAAATAACACGAAACAGCAGCAGGAAACGTCTTTGCGGTATTTCAAGTTACTCGGCATCGAGTCCACGCCTGCTGTCCCTTTTTTGGAGCAGCAGCAGCCTCATACTAAAAGCGACATAAAAAGCAATCCCGCTGCACAACTGTGACACCTGCAGCAGTGTAATAAATGAATCTGCTTAAGCAAACGTAGCTGCCAAACAAAGAGGGGGATGAGCCACTCACAAATAGATGCAACACCTTTGTCTGTGATTAATGGATCATTTTCCAGTCAGCTTTGATTTTATTAGGTTGCAGTCATAAATGTACACTTTGGGTTAAAGGAAATGCTGACTATACGAGCCTCCACACAAATCATTGCATAATGTGTATCAAGGGTTAGTAGCCCTTAGGAAGATCTGTGACCATGAAAAATTTGTTGTACCTTCCCCATTGTGACACAGCCACAAAAGGAAAAACATCTGGAACTTTGGGCAGAAGCAGAGCTTGATGGCTGTATCAAGTGCATTATTTTACCCACCTGCCTTTGACAGTAGGGGGCTGCACAATGTGACCCAGTGTCTCCATATTTTCTTGTTGCTAAGCTCTGCACACAGAGAGCAGCCTACTTGTTTTATTTTGCAATAAAACACTGCCGAATAAATGAAGCCATCTGCAAAGGTCACAGTAAAGGCATTCTCTGAAGTTTTCATCATTTCTCAATTGCCCTGAGACTTCCAACTGTTGAATTTTTTGTTGAATTTTTGCCCTGCATAAACACAGAAATCACAAGAAAAAAAAACAAAACGCTTACTGACCTGTATGCTAGGTATTTTTCAGTCTTGACTTCCCTGGAGCAGTTTCACATGCAAAAAATCTACTAGTAACAACCAATACTCCTAAGACAATGAAGACAGGTGCATATGAGCCAATAAGGAGTAGTAGTTTCAATTCCTTCCCCTTCCAGCACAACACTTGCACACTGAGCTCTCTCGACAAGTGCAAAGGACTTAATTTCTACCTCTAACTCTAATTACAGACGTCCCATTTTAGCAAAGTTAGATGCAGAATTTTCAGTGAAGATCCTAGTTCCCACAAAAATACACACAAATCCTTAATTTTCTGAAAAAAAATTAGATGAAAATACAAAACAAACAAAACAATACTCTCAGCATAAGAAACTCATTTAGCGAGACTCCTTAATTATTCATTATTCCTTTTCTCGTGTTCAAACGACCATCTTTGTCTCATTCTGAAAGGGTCCTCACCATAATTAAGTTAGGGAATCACTAAAATCTCAACCTGCTGCCCAAGTAAGATTTCAGCATTGTAAGTGTTCTGCACACTCCATGCAGCAATGACTTGACTTTTATGGGAAAAAGTCTAAAAAGCAGAGTCATTAACAATCAATAACAAGAGGCAGGGCATTATCAAACACCTATTTTAGAGATGACGTTTTTCTCACTTTCCAAGGAGTAAATTCACACACAAGTATCAATCTGTAGATTTTGACTGAAAACAATGGCATGTGAAAATTCTCAGTTTTCTGAAAGTAAAAACCAACATCAAAGATCGTATAGGGTCATTTGAGGAACAAAGTTTTACATTTTATTTGGCAAAACAGTGAAAGTCTGGCTACTGGAATTTCAGCACTAAAAACCGGTAGGAATGAACCCTCAGCGCAGGAAAGGTAACTATCACAGACTGGTCAAAAACAACAACAAAAATTCACTGCCACTGTAAGAATTCAGAAATGTTGTGGATGCTTAAATTTCACAAAGCTATTAATGTCCACAGGAGACCCAGTTCTTTCTTGGCCTAGCAAGGTAATACACATATATATAAAAATATCTACCTATATAATAACTATAATTATCATAGAATAGCTGCATCGAAGTGATGCCCGAAAAGCCAGATAATATTAGTGCCCTACGCAGATCAACAGAAGGCCAATTCCTGCCCTGATCTATTGGTAAACTAAACACACAGCATACAGGGGATGAGGAGGATTGTATTGCTCCTGCTTTAGAGCAGGGTAACTGTGAACTGGAGATGATGAGGGTGAGGGGGCTGTTTTGTGTGTATTGTATGACATGCTGAACTAAGTCAACAAAAGGCAAATACCATACCAGGGATGTCTAAACAGAAGTAACAGCCTTGAAGATATACGGAAGGAATCTCTTTTATACAGCTTTGCTTGGGTCTCAACTGGAGCAGCGTGTCCTATTTCAGGCACTAAACCTCTAGGAAAAGTTGTCAACCGGAGATGGGAAGAATTTATTGCTTTAACTCTGAAATCACTGTTCTCCACAAAACAAGGCTGAATGTTTCTCTTAATTTGCCAGTTAGCAATGAATAGCTTTGGACACGCATGTACACATACAGCATGAACAAATACCAGTCAGCACTGCAAACTTGCTTATTTGCGCCCTGCTCCCACCCCTTAAAAAGCAAACAAAACAAAACAGTAACAGACAAATAAGTATGATTTGATTCAAACCTGTGTAAGAACTAAAGGTTCTTTTCTTTTTCTTTCAGTCTTTGTATTTTGTTTTGCTTTAAAATAGAATTTGTTTGTGGAGGGGCTGGGAAGGAGGAAGGCTGCACAGCACTTCTGTGCAGAGATAAATGTGTTCTTCTAAAGATAGCACTAATTCTATCCAAAATATTTGATAAACCTAAACTTTTAAACAGTCAATACTTTACAAAGTAGAACACAGGAAAACATACGCAGAATGTCACCCTGGAACCAAGTGGAACAACTTACAGAGGACTAAAATATGCACATCCAGGTGGACTCCATGCAGTTCAAGCCAGGACACCTGAATGACAGGCTTCAGCTAAAATTTCAACCGCTATAGCCTTCTTGAGACCTCCTGGAAAAGTGGCAAGATACCAAAAGTCTGTTGAAGGGCAACTATGGTATTAAGTTTGAGAGAACAGAGTGGGGATAAAAAACACTTTAAAGAAGAGGAGATAAAATTGTGCCAGTCCCGTTGTGATTGTTTCACACTGACAGCTAGCTAAACATCACACTGCTCTCTCACTCCCCCCTTTGCACAAGAAGAGGGGGGAGAAAACAATGAAAAAGGGCTCAAGGGTTGAAATAAGGACAAGGATATCAGTCACCCATTACTGTCACAGGTGTAACAGAATCAGCATACGAAGATTAATCTAATTTACAGCAAACTGCTCCAGCAGGGGTCCCCCACGGGCAGCAGCTCCCCCCAGACCCCCTGCTCCTGCGTGGGCTCCTCTTCACGGGCTGCAGCTCCGGCCCGGGGCCTGCTCCTGCAGGGGCTCTCCATGGGCCACAGCCTCCTCCAGGCCACATCCACCTGCTCCACCGGGGGCTCCTCCACAAGCTGCAGCGTGGAGATCTGCTCCATGTGGGACCCATCGGCTGCAGGGGGACAGCCTGCTCCACCAGGGGCCTCTCCACAGGCCGCAGGGGAACTGCTGCTGCGTGCCTGGAGCACCTCCTGCCCTCCTGCTGCACTGCCTTGGTGGCTGCAGGGCTGGTTCTCCCCCTTCTCTCCCAGATGCTGTAGCACAACAGATTTTCCCTTTCTTCAGTGCGCTCTCCCAGAGGCCCAACCAGCATCGCTCATGGCACGGCTCTGGCCAGAAGCAGGTCCCTTTGGAGCTGGCTGTGATCTGGCATGGGGCAGCTACTGGCCTCTTCTCACAGAGGCCACCCCTGCAGCCCTCCACTACTAAAATGTTGCCATATAAACCCAGTACACCAGTTAACTTCCAGTCCTTGAAGACTCCCACATGAAATAATTTCTGATCACCCAGAAGGTAATGATATGAACTAAAACCAATCTGGATTTGTCAAGAGGAAACTGTGTCAAATTAAATAAAATGTAAGACTAGAAGAATGGTTTAGGGGAAACACAACAACACAAGAACAACAAATGAATTTCAGCAGGAATGATAGGGAGGAAAAAAAAACAAGCAAAGAGGCTGGAGAAGTCATTAAATTGTTCTTCAACGAGGTCTGGAGGGTTTAAAACATTACAGCTTGAACATGGGACAAACGACAAACAGCAGGTAGACTGCAGAAATACAGCCTGCAAAATAAAACAACCAACCTTTCTCTTCTATTTAGGATTTGCAAAACTCCAGATATATGGTGACTGACTTCTGCTACTCGACTTACAGTAAGACATGAATATCCGGAAAACAAGAGCAATCAGATGTCCATAAAACACAACCTCATTTAGCCTAAAGAAAAGATGAGTAATGGAACAGGGCAACAGTCCTCAAGTCTATCACAGCTGCCAAAATGCAGAAGAAAACAGTCTGTTCTCCACAGTCAGTACAGATAACAATAGTAGTATAAACTGCAGCACAGTAGATTTGGGTAAAACATTATGAAAAATTTTAACAATAAAAATAATGAATTTCTGCAACAGAACGCAGGAAAACTTGGCAACTTTGTGACTGACCTGTAGGAAAAGCTTTGACAAAACACCTAGGATCCATACTACTACAGAAGCCCCAGAAAGTCAGCAGGGCACTGCAAGAGCAAGAATATACCTGTGCATAGCTCATTTGCAGAAGACAACTGCTGGCCACTTTATGAGAACAGCTCCTGTAATACATCCAAAGTTGGGAAAGCAATAATACAATCTGTACTTAAAAATCCTTTGAACAACCACATGTAAATAAAGCAGCATATCGTGGAATGGTTTGATGCAGAAAGAAATAGAAACAGTAGCCCTAAATCTGTCTTGTGGGTCAGATAACCCCTTAAAAAGTGCTCTCTGAATCAAGGCATTCCTGTGTCCTACATAAACGGATGATCTACTCCATTCCACTTAATACATAAGTGAGCACTAGAAGGTTAATGCATAAGTAATTGTCTAATACATAGAAGTACCAAATATATTATCAAATGTATAAACGTTAGAAGAAACTGAGAACTACTGTCTCTCCCCTCTTTCCAGACAGAAAATCTGGAGGAAAGAGAAACTAGGAATTTACAAGGCTTGTCATCTGGCCATTTACAAGATCTCTGTAATTTTAAATTGTTATTATAACCAAAAGAGAAACTTTACATCTCTTCCCTTTTACAATACCTATTTGGATCCATTTGAAAATACATATGTTGGTGACACTCGCAAGCATTATATGACCCCTGTACCAAGAGGACCACAAACTTCCCAGCTTCCAAAAGTCTGTACTTAAACCTTACTGTGACAGCACAAAACTATTTTATTAATTTCATTAATTTTTAATTAACTATGTTTTAATAAGGTAACACAGCTAGAAATACATTTTCAGTTTCTAATATAAAACCTGAGGCCTTTAGTACGTTACAAATTATCAGAAGTATTTGCTGCAGACACCAGAGCTCCAAATGAAGATCCAAATCAAAAGTGAACAGTGGTGTGCTTGAATTATTCTATTGAGTTTTAAAGTCTTAAAAATATATTTTGATAGTATATCTAAAATAACATAAAAACAAAGTCTACAATTAGTTCATATATTAAAAAAAAATAAGAGGAATTAAACACAAACTATGTAGAAACAGACAATACAGAAGAATTCCTGACATAAATTACAGAATTTCACTCTAAAAGTGGTGAGTGCCTGTTACTTACCCATTTAAAACTGAAATAGAAAATACAGAAAAGAATTGTCAAGAACAATTCTTCATTGTCAGGATAATGGATAAGATGATCTAATTGGCCTTTTCCCATCTCTTATCCCATCGTCATATTTCGATTACTTCTGTGAGCACAAGTCCTAGGCACCATTTTTCCTCTTTATACAAGATCTTCTTCAGTACCACCCCATGCACAGAACTGTAATTTTATATATACTTACAGACTGCAACACTGTTTGCATTAAATCGCAAATGCCATACATAAAATTACAGCTGTTTAAAGATATTGTAATTACTCATTAATAACATCTGTCTTTGAAATAAACATTACATGATTTATAACAGCAGAGAATTTTACTGTTGTTTTGTTTAAGTGTCATTTGCAGCCCTAACGCTCCATCCTAGAGTTATAGCATAGAATGTGAAGGGTATTCCCAGGCTGCATGAAGTCTGTCTAACCAACATGCCAGTTATATAGGCCATGCTCAGTGCACAGTTTGAGTAGCTATGTAGTTCAGCAGATGCTGCAGGTACACTGAAAATGAAAAACAAGCTTTGCACTATATCACAAGAACTGTGTATTTGTGAATAGTAAATGAACAAGTTCCATGTTTTTCAGTAACAAGGAAGCACTAATCACAATCAGCAAGTTCACACTGGCTTCCAGCATGCAGACTGAGTAATTGTTTCATCAGGATAATAGCCTTTATGACAATCATGATCTCACCACCACTCTCAAAGATCCAAAAGGCCTCTTTTGCCCCTTACTGTGAATGCAAGGCATACTCAGTATTTGCACTTGAAGCAAATCCTACTCTGCAACTTCAACCCTTGGCTGTTAACGCAGGCAGGGTGTAATCTTGTTATTTTTCATGCCTTCACATTTAAACCACAAAAACTATGGATTTTCTCAGTACAGAGAAAGCATATACTGAAATTCTGGTTCCAGTCATGACATCTCCCACAATGTCATTAATTCAAAACAGGTAACAGAGATAGCAGTAATAACAAAATAGTAACGTGCACCTCAAAAAATTAAGATGGAATTTAATTTTACATAGATTGTTTTTCCCCTCCTTTATACTTTGCAAACACAGCAGCTTGCAGTGAATTTTGAATTTTGACCAAGGGCATAAAATATGCCTTCTGCCACCACTTGCCTCTCCCTCCTGTCTTACTGGATATGCCTGGGAGTCATCTATTTTAAAATGTAGCTACACTGTGTGTTCTAGTTTAATAAAGCAGTGAAAAATAACCCCAACTTAACCAGGTCTGGTTCACTGTTTCAGCTGAGAACAACAGCAAATGAGTGTTTATCAGTGTTCCATCAACACCCGTCCAAAACCAAAAATAAATAAATAAATGGAAGAAGAGCACACTTGTTGCAGTGTATTCACACTGTGTACTGACACATGGTCTTTCTTTGTTTGCCTCTTCTAAAATGTGGAGGAAACTACTGTCTCCATGATGAAGGGAGTGTACCCTCATAACCTTTTTTTTCTTCCTTTGCAAGATATTCATGTATCTAGTGGTGTGATGACTCAGTTCACACACAGGGATAAAGACCAAGGGACAAGGAAGCACTTTAACTTGAAACATCTTAAAAGCTGGACAAGATTTTTCATCAGTACAGGCTGCTGTCAGGGCAGGCTGTGGACTGCTGTCAGGTGGGTTTCTACCCTACAGCCTTCTCCAGCCTCTTTCCCACCTGCTTTAAGCACTGGGCCCTCTGCACCTCCCTCCAAAGTAGGCACTTCACAGAAGTGTGCATACCATTTTTTATTTTTCTTTTTTCCTCCAGAATGAGACCTCAGAAAACAGTCTTATTGCAGAAGAGAACAGCTGCCCGTTCCTGGAAGGCTGCTGGAACTGGCTCTGGGGCAGCCTGACCTCCTCAACAAGGGCTGGCTACTGCTGGCTGCTTACTGAAAAAAGCAAAGCGCTCTGGCTGTTTGTTGCAGCCCTGTCTGGCATGCATGCAGGCCTGTCTGTCCTTGACAGATATAAATAGAAACCACTCCAAACAATACACATTTATCCTCAAAAAAAAAAAAATTAGTATATGAATTACATGTTCAAGTTGGATGTGCATTTCAATTCATCCCACGTGTTCTACAGGTACACTGTCCAAAACCCCACATCATTTTCAAATTTGAATTGCTCCTTGAGAAGTAGAGCAGCTTAGACCTGATTTCCCATCCCAACTTTGGACAATGACTCTCCCCTCTCTTCATGCACCACTTTAGGTTCCCACCATTTCTTTCAGGCTACTGCCACAGCTCCCCTGCCAGTCCCATTGCAGCCTTTCCCCAGTTTGCCCACCCTATGCCTCCACCATTTCCCACGTCCCAAAGGCACCAGAGCATCCAGTCCTCCTCCACATCCCCTATGATTTTAAAAATGCCTTTTACAATTGTGTAAGCTTCATTTCCTTGGGGAATCAGACTTAAGCAAAACACACACAAACCAAAAAGCAGAGGCATCATGGAAAAACAGATATTTTGTGGGAAAAAAAAAATGACTTTCCTTTGTACTTCAATGTTTCTCTACCAGATGTTTTGGCATCTCAAAACCCTTTTTCAAAACTCTAATTACAACCTGTATTTAAAAAAACAGAAACCACACAGTGCAAAGGTGTCCATTATGATTAAAGAATCTTTACAGCTGCACAGTGGGATATTTACTAAGTAGTAGGCTTCTTTTTTATTTTAAAGTTCCCAATCACAAATCAAAGATGCTCTTCACCATTGTTATCAAGTGTTATCGAGCCTGCTAAGCAATACATCAATCTGATGGACCCGTATTTGGTAAGCAGCAAACCCAAGAATACTGACAAGATTATGGGATATAGCTGTTTTTGAAATGCTAGATGAGGACACAGCATATTATCCCAGCAATGCAATCCAGGGACAGACCTGAAATTTTCACTTCCAAAATGGTACCATACTTTTGATTCTAATTTTGCCAGCATTTTAAAAAAGTGTTACCAGAAAGAAGACTACATAAAGCAAGTACCTCTTCACTGTTTTTGATAATCCTATGCATAAATCTGGTAGGTGAAAGAACTACAGTTTTGAAGAACTATTTAGAAACGCAATTACCAGTATCAACATCACAGATAAACATGATGTGGCAAATGATATGTTCACTCACAACAGATGTTTTTGAGGCAAACATGGTTTTCTTTACCTTTAGCATATTCCCCTTAACTCATTCTTCTCCATGCTATAGAGACCTATTTCATTTCCCCCATGTAAGTGATTCTTTTGCCCTTCTTTTCGTCTTTATTCCCACTTAATTTCATATCCTTATTGTGAGGAGATGTGGGGTGATAGAATAACAGAAGCTCTTCCCAACACAAGCACATTGCAAATTCATACAGGAATACAATCTTGGTTTGTCTTTCTTCTGTCCCTAGTCATTCCTAATGTTGTCTTTTTTAATCATACAACTGGACAACAAACAGATATGTTAAAGAGGTACCTGCATGTTCCAGATTGTTGGTACTAAACAAAAAAAGTAAGGAAATCCAAAACATCACAGCCTTGTTCAGATATTGTAACGTACGAGATGAAGTAATACATCCATTAATCTTGCCCAACTCCCCCAGTAAAGAACTTTATTTTCAGATTATATCTGCTTTATACGGTTATGATATAAATTAACCTATTCTTTTTCTCAAAAACCTGCAATGTAATCTCCAGAAGTACTCAGACTCCACAAAGGATATGGAATTGCTGGAAATTCTTACATCCTTTTCTGCACAAAGGATATTGGGCTCATTCTACTGAGACCAATGAAGTAATATTTAAGTAACCGATACTAAACAGGGCAAAGCAAGCCTAAATGAATGTTCTCAGAAATTCCACCAAGTCAGGAAAGAAGTCACCTGGAAATGACATTACAGAAGAAAGGACGAGAAGCAGACAAATGAACACTCATTTATTTCAGGTCAAGACTGAGCTGGAGTTTCTGGAAATGAAGCAACAGAAGCTAGTGACATCTTGGCAGAGACAGGAGCAACAAGATATACACCAATCCAGGGGTTTGGCAGCATCTCAGTGAAGAGCTGGGACTTGCTTATATTGTTAAAACCATCAGTTTCCAACAACACAGCCCAGCTGGAAAGCCACCTTATAGCTTAAAAGGCTTTTCCCAATGATCTGCTGGAACAGGCAGCAGGACGCAACACATCTAAAGAATTGTGATTAAGCATTTCAAAAGGTAAATGATAAACTTCAGCCCTTATTCTACAAACAATCCTCTGGCTTTGCAAATATCTGACTTCTGAACGACTGAGCATGAAATCATTCTGAGTTGCTTCCAGAGACTTACAGTAAGTTGCTGCAGTTTTATGGTAATGACATCCTGCATCTTGACCAGCTATTTTCTTAAAACTTCAGATCTGCTTCTTTGTAACTGGAAAAAATAAAGCTAACTGATGCCAGTATCATTAAAAAAGTGGGAGAACAGAGGGCTGCAACTAATTACTGGAAGAAAATGTTACAGCCTAACTGGGTAGGGCCTGCCTTGCTTAAATTCAACTGTAACTTTACCAGTGTAAGAGACAAATCCAAAATAACTACTCTTTTGGCTATCTTTAGCCTTTATAACAATAACTGTTCCATCTAGTTACTCCTCCTGATTTGATGGCTCTCATGTGTCTACTTGCTGACCCCTCAGCATACACCTTAGGTACTCTGCCAGGTACAAAACAGAAGTTCTTCCTTGCAATTACACTTGAATTTGCCTGAACCTCGGTGCTTCCCTTCTGCCTTCTCCAGTACGAAGATCTCCACAAACCTAACCCTAGCCAAGGATGACAAGACAGAGCAAACTTGAACTCCACATTTAAATTGAAAAAATCCAACCCAGAATTTCTTCACTTCATCATGCAAGTCTGTGTCACTTGGAGAAGAAAATGTTAGTGTTGTTAGTAGGATTTCAAACTCCCTTCATAAAACAGCACTGTAGTAAGAAGTACATAAAAGCAATTCTCTTCTCAAATTTCAAGGCAATATTTGGGGTTTAGTTACTAATGTATTTTATTATTATTACTGTTACTATTAAAACCAGCCAGCAAGAGGGGTGGTGTTGTGTTTCAGTGATATTTTATATCTTTCTCATGGAAGTTCTGAATACAGGAGGCCCTGCTTTCTTGTCCTCTCTTTGACAGGGCTTAAAGTTATAGCGCAAGTGGAAATCCACGCAGCAACATTTTTAATAAATGCAGACTGCACATATGCATATGATAATGAAAAAGGCTGACTTGACCCCATCCTCTGAATATTTGACTTTTCAGGTCAACTGTTTGTCATGGTGACAAAATTACTGCTCTTGGGGTCACA
Organism: Cygnus olor; assembly: GCF_009769625.2. NCBI lineage: Eukaryota > Metazoa > Chordata > Aves > Anseriformes > Anatidae > Cygnus > Cygnus olor. The sequence goes on from NC_049175.1 coordinate 9,797,419, forward strand.
GAAAGTGAACACCAAGGATCTAAAATATAAAAAAAAAAGAAGAAAAAAAAAAAAAGATGATGAAATTCCCCCAAAGGATACGTCTTCAATTTGCAATAATGTATCAAATGCCTACTATGCAAAACCATTTTAACTGGAAGGATTAGGTTTCAACATAGATGCTGAAGACCCAGCCCTAAGCAGAAAATTTCTTCTTGTTTTATTATTATATCACTGTTTTTAGGACATGCTGTTCATATTGGCAGCCATAAAAGGGTTGTGTCATACCTGGCACAGATAAAACCATAGGCAAAAGTCAAGGCCATTTAAGAAGGGAGAGGAGGAAGCAAAGGGAGTCCAACATGTCAGAATGTGCCCCTAAGGACATTCTCTCTGAAGAACTAAATTAACAGAATATCTCTGGTTGGTACTTTAGACTAACCAAAAAATAAGGAATTGAGAATAGCTTATGAGAGAATCTGATAAAAATAACTGGTTTTATGTTGCAAGATTCAAAAGAACACAGTAAGAATAAGATAAAATTACCTATTATACCAACAACCTTCTGTCAATATAGATTTCAAGATACCTTTGATCAAAAGTGATTTTTCACTTTGATGGTTCACATTATTATGACATTTGGCTGGAATAGGTAGAGTTAAGTGTCCGCTGCTATTTTCATTACAGACTATTTTATGCCTCAGTTGCTCAAAAACCTGATTTTGCTTTAAAACTAGATTTGGCAGGCAAACACCATCACCAAACATGTGGGTTAATAGATTTGTCATAACAAGAAACATCTTACAAACCAAAAAGGGAAAAAAATAATGAAAAAAGCTTACAACAACAACCAATACTGAACCAATCCAAAAAGTTTACATCTAATCCAGCCACTACCTTTTTAGAGCGATGCACACTGTTTTATTAATCAGCTTTACTGTTTAATTTCATGCATTATCAACAATCAACATATTGTTTTTCTTTAAAACAAAAAACATCCTGGCAGGTCTAGAAATCAGCATTCTTGTTCATATAATAGTAATAACCCCATCCTTTGAACACCGCATCCACAGGCCTGGTGAACACTAAAACAACTCTCCCCACATCTGCAACTCCAGTCCAAACATGTTTAAAGGCTTAAAAACTTGGGCCAATCTATAAGCACTGAATTGCCAACAGTACACAGCCTCCCACTGCCTCTGCAGCTGTAGAAAGGGTGTGGAAAAGCCTTCCCTACAGGCACATGTAACGCTGTCCAACCCATCCAAATTCCCTTGGAGTAGGGGACAACTGCAAGTTCAGCTGCTTGGAAGAATGAGATAACAGCAATTTTGTATGAGGGAGGCAATGCCTGTGCGACATCCAAGAGGGGAACAATCACTGATCCAAATCTGAGCAAGACTCAATAGGACAGGCTGCTTTAGGACAGCTTAATTTGACAGTTCAGCAATGAAGCTGCCAGACAGGGAGCTGAGGGCCTGGACCTTTCACACCAACAGCACCCATTCCCATGCTTTTCCCATAAAGTCAGCTGGAAAAGGCAACTCCATTTATAAGATGAGATGGGATTCCTCTCCTTCAACTCCAGGTTAGAAGACGATTTCACCTAGGCCCAGTGGAGGCCCAGAAAGATACAGAAGCACTTACAAGTTTGAGAACACCTTTAAGTCACACCTCATCAGGATGCATTCTTCAGGCGTTCCTCACATAACCTGTCCTGGGACTCCTTGTCCACCTGTATGCAAGCACAATGATCTATCCTTGTAGTACTTATCATCAAGAGGTGTGGAATGTGAATGGAAAAAATAGCTCATTCCCTCTAACAATGATCTAAAGCAGAATTATCAGTCAGTGATACACACACGGGTCTGTCAGGAGAGCCTTGCTGAACATTAGTAAACTAGCTTAGCCCAATTGCTCACAGCAGCTAAAAACATGGGTGGGGTGCAACCATAACCCCAATTACAAAGTGCTGATTGGCCTTACTGGAGTCAAGAAAAAGCCAAAATTGGCTGAAGAAGGCATAAGACTGAAAGTTTAGAATAAGGGGAGAAAGCAGAGGAGTTTACACCCATCCATGATTCCATCCATCTAAGAACAATAGTTTCTGGGAAATTAAACTGTACATGCATAGAATGATCAATAGTTTTTCCCTGACAAGTGGAAGCTGCAGTTGGCAGATATTACTAAAGTGGCTCCCTATGACATCTTTCACACCCATCTTGACATCAGATAATTTTACCAGTATTTTTAAAGTTAACATTTTTGATACACATTAACTATCAAGTGAATATTAGATTGTCAAAATAAATAAAATAAGGGTCCGACACACATTGTATAACAGAAGGAGAATTGAAACTAGACAGTAAATATAAGAAGTCCAATCAGGTTCTAGAAAAATAAGAATTAATTGTAAGCTTCCCTTCTAAAGGCAGAAAAAGAAATCCATCTCAAAGATGTACAAAGCCTTTTGAAATGATGTAGGGTATTTAACCGTATGACAAGCATTAATAGGAGTTACCCAGATAAATTCCAGCACATCAGCTTTCAAAATGTATTTAACCTAGCTAAGCCCACAATCTTTTGTTTGTTGAATCACCAGCAAATTGAAACGAGGTCTAAAAAAAAATCAATACAGAGTGTAACGTACAGACACAGACATGATTTTGGTGCACTACCATCTAGTGGACTATCTAGGAAAAACATGAAATGAAGTTTATATATACAACCAACTCACATTTAGGGAGTATACTGATCTGTGAAAACAGTCCTAACATTGAATTGGGTAAATGTTACACTAGAACAGTTCATTGGTTTCTTATGGTTTTGCAGATTTTATCAAAACTTTTGTTGGACAATTTGCTAACAATGCTATCATCAGCAACAATGACATCATCAGCATTTCCAGATAGAAAAGTTTCGCCAAAACCCCAAGATTATACAGAGCAGCTGCAGAAGATCTATCAAACATACTGCTGGCTCAGATGACACTGCTGCACAACTCCATGGCTTTCACCTGTACACACATGGGAATTTCTCCTGTAGGCACAGCTGTCCCTTCTAGCCTGAAGGATAAACTCATAGCCTGGTATTTAATGCCAGTATTTGGGACTTGCTTAGTCTGGTTAAGTTAGCCATGTTTTACAAAGCATTTTCATACATGCATACATACCTACACACAAGTGTGTGTACATATATATATATATGTATGCAAAAATGCCTTCTAAGACTTTGCTTACATGTGTATAAAATATATACATTGTTTACAGATATATGTACATACACACACATGATTTCTACATATATTTTAAAAACATATGCACCTCCCTTCTCCACCTCACCTACACATGCAATAATTAGCACTTTATGATTGCACCAAAGTTACTGTAGGCAGATACCCACTTGTGATTAACATTACTGCTTCTTCCTGCAGCTAAGGAGAAAATTAAATTTATGATAGCTAACCATTCAAGGACTAGCAACAGTCAGATACGGTGCCCTTTAACATCCCCAGTGCAATCACAGAATGGCTCCCAGACAAAGTATGCACATGCCCCCCTCTCCTCTCTACATACTCTGGTTGTCCTGCTACTTTGGCCCGCATCTGAACATTTTTCTCCAGCACGAAAATGCTGAACTCGGAGACATTCAGAGCTCTTTATGTTGCTGCTGAGATACCTTTATCACTAGAGGCTGGAAAGCAATCCTAAGTGACTGGGGATTGCATGACAAGAAAGGAAGGGGAGGAAAGAAGCTCAGCTTTCTTTCAAGTGAGACAGAGTATCACATGCTTACGTTGAATTAAGTTTCTTACTTAAAGCTTTGAAGGCCTAAGTCATCTGGTGGAAAAATGGGAATTCCTGGAAGATGTGTATTGTACCCTTGATGGTCTAATGACTTATAGTAAAGTACAAATATATAATGGTAAATGCCACCCAGGAATTCTTCACTAATATGACTATTATAGTAAGGGCAGTTTCACATTTTATTTGTAATTTTTCAACGAAGGACAGGGAGGTAAATTACCTGAGAAAGTAAATTAGACTAGAACAAGAAAAGCTGGGGCAAGGGGATAACAGAGTCTATAAGCACCAGGAATGTACAGTTTTCTCACTCCATGCATATACTGTAACTTGTTCAAGTACAAAGCATGACACATGCCCCACAGTTAAGAGTCACGTCGTACACAAATAACTCACATTACAATGACGACGGCAGAATTAAACTGGGAAAAGGATTTCCCTCACCCTGTCATCTTCCCTTAAAAGCTTTTAGTAAAACATTTTATTAAAACATTTAAATGACCAGTTGGAGCTTTCCACTGTGAAATATTATGGAGTGTGCCTTTATCGCTTCTGCAACTCATTATTGTGGGTGTTACTGATGCCTCTCTCTGCAATATAGTTAAACCTCCACGATGACTCATTCTCCTGTGTATTCCTCCTAGATATTGCTTGTGATTATCCAGAAATAAGCTAACAAATTTCAGACCATGGAGAAAAGCATGATCTTCGAATTTAACTCAGTGTAATGAAACAAGTGCATAGAGAACACATAGTTCTCTATGTTAGTTCAGTTCACTGCCTGGTTATATATAAGTTTTCCTGTTAATAATGAACCAAATTACTGGCTAGGCCAAAATGGTCTTTGTGAATGGAGTTAAACCTGGTTGGTCACAAGTGGCATTCCCAGGGCTCAGTACTGGTGCCAGTTTTGTTCAGCATCTTCATCAATGTATTGATGAGGGGATCAAGCGGACCCTCAGCAAGTTTGCAGACGACACCTAGTTGGGTGGGAGTGCTGATCTCCTTGTGGGCAGGCAGGCTGTGCCGAGGGATCTGGACAAGCTGGATCGATGGGCCACATCCAGCCGTATGGCATTCAGCAAGGCTCAACGTTGGTGCTGCACTTGGGTCCTAACAACCCCATGCAGTGGGACAGACTCAGGGAAGAGTGGCTGGAAAGCTGCCTGGCAGAAAAGGACCTGGGGGTGCTGGTCGACAGCCATGAGCCAGTGGTGTGCCTGGGTAGCCAAGAAGACCAATGGCATCCTGGCCTGCAGCAGAAGCATGGCCAGCAGGACTAGGGAAGTAACTGTACCTCTGTACTCAGCACTGGTGAGACCAAACCTTGAGAACTGTGTTCAGTTTTGGGCCCCTCGCTACAAGGATACTGAGTCGCTCAAGCATGTGCAGAGAAGAGCAACAAAGCTGGTGAAGGCTGGTGAATGAACTAGAAAATGAGACACGTGAGGAGCAGCTGAGGGAACTGAGGTTGTTTTGTGTGGAGAAGAGGCGTCTGAAGGGAGGCCTCATCACTCTAACTACCTGAAAGGAGATTGCAGAGAGGAGGGTGTTAGTCACTTTTCTCAGGTGACAAGTGATAGGATGCAGCTTCAAGTTGCACCAGGGGAGTTTAATCACAAAATTATAAAACCATTTGGGTTAGAATGAACCTTAAAGATCATCTAGTCCCAACACCCCTGCCATGGGCGGAGACACCTTCCACTAGAGTAGGCTGCTCAAAGCCCTGTCCAGCCGTGTTTAGATACGGCAATCTGAAGAATCTCTTCACAGAAAGGGTGGTTAGGAACTGCCACGGGCTACCCAGGGAGCTGCTGGAGTCCCCATCCCTGGATCTATTTGAGAGATGTGTGGATGTGGCACTTAGGGGACATGGTTTAGCAGTGGACTTGGGAGTGTTAAGTGGATGGTCCGACCATCAAGGAAGATCTTTTCCAACCTATATGATTCTATTTCTAAATGGCGTATTTTTAATGAATGCTAAGAATGTTCAACACCTCATCGACATAACCTGCACATAGATAAAATATCTGAAAAAAATATTAACATGCCAAAGTTCATCTGTATTTCTATAACATCAGTATTATTGTTAAAGACACAACAGTGCAAGAATGCAATTACTTGTGCTACTTTCATTCAATTCCTGTGTACAACTTTTGGTAGTGCTTGAAAGTACTTTTGAAAATACACAGAATTAAACAAGGTACTTCCACTCTCTAGATGTGAAAGATAAACCACCAAAGAAATGCCAACATTTCATAGCAACAATGCCAAATAAGGGTCCTTCCAAAGCTCTTTAGGTAGGCGGTGATTCAGAATGCTTCTCTTTGGCTTTCTCTGCCCAGGTCCCAGTACAGCCAAAGTCCCTTGCTCTGGGACATGAGTAAAGTCCAAATTCTGCCCTTTCTCAAAGCTATCTCCTGGCTAGAAGGATCTCACTGCTAACGGAAGACATAGCTTACCTTTTCGGTATCGATTTCACTGAGCCTAGCCCTTAACAATGCAAGGGGTGAAGCAGACTAATCAATACAGATAGAACAATGGCCAAAACACTTTCACGCCATTTTCTTAGAAACTGCTCAAGTCCCTTTCTGCTGTAGGTTAAACCATGTTTTCCTGTGATTTGTGTCTAACTATCCAGTACCAGTCATAAGACCATCATCCAGGCTCAATTCTGGTATCTCAAAGACAAAGACAAGATACTGCAGGACTAGACGAATTTTGTTGAATAACCTCAGTTGGTTCTTTCCAAGCCAGAGCAAATCCAAGTTCCGAGTTTCTGCCTGCAAGGGCAGACCACAAACCTGCACAGCTGTCTCGCTCCTTCCCATGGCTGTGCCTCCTGTGTAAACCGGCCACAGTCACCACCAACCTCGTGCTCCCCACTCAGCAGCCTTAACTACCAGACTCGCATTTCAGACTACAACACAGGCAACTAATTCCTTCCCCAACATCAAGGTGATATTCCCATCCTAACACTTTCTCTCTCCATGATGACTTTCCTCAAGCCCCATTTCAGGGAAAGGGGAGGACAGCGAGCTTGAGAATGAGCAGAGCCTCTGAGCTGTCCACCTCTGTAATTCATATTAATGACTAAATACTACAGACCTTTTCTTTCAAATTCCGTGAGGCTGGTGAGCATGACAGCTTAATCTATGCCCAGAACTCATGTATAATCAGTGCACTTTAAGAAAAAAAAACAAGCTTTCTTTTTCCAAATCACATCAACTGTAGCAGTAGCACCACACTTTTCCTACTTCAAGCTGAACAAATTCCAGTTAAGAGTTTCTGAACAGAAAAGGGCAGGGGAAGGTGTGACAACAATTTATACTATAAATCTACATAGCTTTATTAGAGTGGCATCCTTTCAGACTCTAAAAAGAAGAAAATCAAAACTAGCATACTTTTGGTAAAAAATAAATTATTATATAAACAGGGTTGAAACTTGCATCAAGAAGATGAAAACCTTCATAAAGAAACATGACATTGCATCAATGTAGCATTGTTAACTTCCACATATTACCAAAAATAACACAACTAAAAGGTTATTTCAGAGTAAAATGCAATTGTTCCTGAAATGACATTTAGGTAGCATTATAGAAATGTTTCCCAATGTCAACTTAGGCATTAAAAACATACCTACCAGCCTTTCCACAGCATGCGAAAAATCTTCTAAGATTATCGTGTGTAATGAGCCATCTGACAAGCTGTGTAACTGATCAAATCCTTTCGGGGTCACCACTTGTCATTAAGGTACCATTATGAATGCTGATACACAAATGTGACTTTTTACTTTTAATGACATACCAAACAGTAAGAAATGTTAAAGGTGAGATTGAAATCACAGAAAACAAAACTTAGTGCCACCTTATTAATTTTAATTCTCACTTTATATGCAGGAAAATACAGTAGCAACTCAAAATGTAACATAATCCCTGCAAGTATCATTTCTGATGCAAGTCAGAAAATGTTTCAATTATTTAATTTTCTTTGGAAGAGGAATGGTAAGAAAACTTGAGGTCTAGGATACTGATTAGGGAGAAAATGCAGACTGACTCCTAAGCTTTATCCAAGCCAGAAAAAACAATGGTAATCAACATCTACTGACAGCTGGCTTACATGATTGAACTAAAGCAAAATCTCAAATGAATTTCTTAAAAAACAAGCATTTACAGCACTCAGACATGGAGACAATGAAAACAACCTACTCATCTAGTCAGTCTAGTTTCCATCCAATCTGAAATTACAGTGCTGATTGGCAGATTTATACAGATCCAAAAAGTGAAGATGAAGCTGGCTGTTGGCAGCAGAAGAGAAATACTTGGCTCCCATAGGAGCTTTCACTGCTACCACACATCCTGGGCCTGTTCCATGAATCAGCCACTGCAGGACAAGCCAATTTCAAAGCAGTGGTTTGCTTGCCCATGGTTCACAGCACTACCCATCAAAAATACTTCACAGCACTTCACAAAATACAGCTTTATGGGGGGTTTCTCTCTATCACATATGGTGGTGCCTAAAAGACACCCTCCTTCAAAAGTAATTTTTCAGTGGTTAATGCAGAGTTAACGACATCTGCTTTACTAAAACAGTTTCTGAAACTGTAAAACTGAAGGCCAGTCTGGGACACCCCAAGAAATATGTTATACAAGAGCTACCATAATAAATGTGAGGGCGTGTCCTGTAAGGAACCTTGTCCCAGATCCAAATGTGAGAAAGCCCTAGTATGTATGAGGAGACCTTTATTATTTCAGAAGCCTGTAGACACTTGCACATGCTGTCAGTTCATTTCATTTAGCTGTAAAGATACTGGGGAACACCACTGGAATTTAGATTTGTATCCAACAAGAAAATTCCATAAAAATTTTAGCTCGGGATTTGAACCAGACTCTTGATTTGATTTCAGTTTCATGCTGTACTTTGCTGCTGAGCTCTTAACGGAAATGTCCTTGAACAGAAACAATTAACTGAAGTATAATAGATTAATCCCAATAGTTACTCTAATCCCTTCTATACTGACATAACTAGTGTAATAGGGCACATAATGCAGGCAGACTTGGAAATGTCTTAACAATAAGATCGTTTAGAGAAGAAAAAAGTGGTCTTTTTTAATAAAATCTATTTATTCATTTTTAAGTGAAACGTGATTTCTCTCATTGCTCCTCTCTGCTGAATTTTGCCATCTGCAACTTTGTCTTTTTCAAAATATGTTAACTGATGAGTTAAGTATGATCTTTTAAATATTTTTAAAAGTTGTTTTGTTTTGTTTTTTCAAAATTCCCTATTTTAAATAAATACAAATAAAATTGGGAATGAGGTCTTCTGCCCCAGAGATTACAGTAAGTATTATCTAATAGTGATGTTTACAGTAACAAAAATTTTGAAGCAGAAAATTCACACATCATCCATGGATCTATGCTCAGCATGTATCAGTAGCTCTGGAGCAAAGAAATTGTTCATTGCTGTTTACTAGCTTAAGCAGAATAGACAAAAGTTAGTAGCCACCAAAAAACAATGAAGGTAGTAACTTTCACACTAAAACTTCAATGCATTTTAGAACTATTTTTAAGAAGATACCTCACTGTTAAGGAACACAAGGTACCATTGCCAATTAACATTTCAGAACTCATAATGACTAGGAAGTCTCTACAGGAAGTACAGCACATTCAGACATCTGAAAACTCTTCCAGCCAACACAACACAGCCTAGCTCACTGATGAAAGCATCCTTCCCTCTGAAGAAATACCAGCTATCATACGCTACGTGCAAGGAATGGTCGCCAGAGGGAAACCAGCAAAGATGAGAAGGGATGGCAGGAAGCTACACTGATGAATCAGCAGGGGACAAGCGAAGCATTGCCAATGCACTGTCAGCATGCTGCAAGAAATGCAGTGTTTCCAAGAAAGATCAGGATCGTTTAGTGAACCATGGCAGAGTCCAGATAAGACCTACGTCCTAACTAAGCAGCCTAAGAACAAAATACCATCTGTATCTAAATTGCTTTGAATAGAGTCACCCGAACCAGTTTTATTTACTTCTGGTTTAGCTGTCTTTTAAAGATATTTTTAAATATCAACAGATGCATTTTCAACCTTCTGCTTTAACCCCTGACAGCAATTGCATTTAATTCATTAGTGACTTCCTCAGAGTATTTCAGTGAAAATATTACTACAGCATCATTGTAACACCAAGACTGCAGATAGCATAAGTTCAGAGAAGCTGTGCATTTCTTATTCATATATATATATATATATTCATATACTCAAGCAAGTAACTCAAGCACGGCTCGTTTCTACAGAAAAAGCTGATGTTGCTTATAGCACACTTGACATACTGTCACATTACAGCATTCAAACATACAGTGTTTTATTAATGATATTCCTAACAAGAAGTTCTTCTTAGCAATAACCAAAACCATGACATGACACACTGACAAGCAATGTGACAGCTCCTTTCTGATCAAATGTGCTCAACATAAATTGTGATTCGCTGTGTCTGACACTCAGTGACAGGCTAGGAAATCTGTAACAGCAAAGGCAGTGCTCTAATAACTTCATCAATATATCTTTAAAAATAACTAATGGTTTATTTCCAAAGCTTGCATGTTCTATAACATGAAATCTTTCTTTCAAGCCACATCGCAGTTCAAAATCTCCCTTGATCATCTTGCACATGCGCAATCCATCACTAGAGGGTGCAGTTGTTCCATTTCTTAAACCAAAGTTATTTACAAATTAATAAAATTCTACTACATGACTAAGCTCTTTCAATAATTTTGTTGAGTTACATATATACTGCATATTTAATTCACAGTCAGAAGAATTATATTCATTCAAAATCTCCAAATAACTAAACTGGGAGTCAACACATATCCTACAGCAAGGAACACTATCTTGGTTACAACTTGAGCTCATTTTAATACTCTTACCTTTATATAGAGTGACAGCTAAACAACTGGCAAAGCAAGAGTCCCAATATAGGACTTTGCAAATTAACCAAGCTCAATCATTACGTTATTGCTATCTGCATGGTCATTTTTACAGTGGTTATGTAACTCCTTCTACTCACTGTTTTTGTTTTCTCATTGAAAGGACAAGCTGCTTTTAACAGTATACTTGCTTTGGCCCTGGATCTGAAAAAGTACCCCCATTCAAATGGGCATCACAGCAGGCAGTGAGAATAGGGACAATTGCGTGGAGTCTAAGATAGATCTTGACACCTGATAGTTATCAAGATACAAAGATAGCACAAAAATACCTGAAACTTTTCAGAAACATTGAAGGGCCAGTTACAAAAACAGCTATCAATTGTTATAATGTTTGGAAAGCCTATAAAAAGCTATAAAACATCTTTTAAGTAAGAGATGGAAATGAGAGCAAGTGAAGCGAACAGAGAAAAATCTGGAAGCCAGTTCTAGAAACTGACAGATTATTTTTATTGTGTTTAACTTCATTTAGCATTTCTTACTGCAAAGTAGTGAAGAAAACTACTGATCAAGATTGAGATAAAGAACCTATACGGACTGATCAGTATTTAACTGAACACGGCTAAAAAAGAAACTGACTAGACTGAAACATGGAAAACATTGCTAAATATAAATCTTGCCAAGACTTAAGAAACAACACAGAAATGATTTGAGTTCATCTACAAAAAAAATACAGAAAGTCAGTATCTACTGCTTTATTTTCTTTTTAAAAGCTGAATATGCAGTAATTAAAGCCTTATTATTATTAAAGCACCAGGGAGAAAAACTTGAGCTCAATCCTTAGGTTCACAAGGCGTCGGTGACACAATTTATGGTTTCCTCCTTCAGAGGACACTTGTCTTAGGTCTCCTGTGTTTTGCTGTGATGCTGGAGCTGAATGTCTGAAGGTGCAGGCAAGAGGAGTTAACGCTAGCTTCATTCAAGAGCAGTGTCTATTCATCTGACATCTAAACAGCACCCTTGATAAACAGGGATCTAAGCAACAGGCATAACCAGAGAGAAAATAAATAAATAAATAATGTTGCTAAGGTTGGTACCTTTATTTTGTACTAAAAAAGTGTCCTCTCTCGAGTAAAATAAAACATTTGATTAAAAACAAAAAAGCCCACAGTACTTGATGTGTTTTACACCACCACCACCCCCAATAAAATGGGACCACAATCAAAAAGGTTGAAAGGGTTGAGAGTAGGAAACCCCAGGAAAATGAGGGAAACATGAATAAATCAGCCTCACCATTAAATACAAGGTAGCTTGTAGAACATGAGAAATGACACAGAACAGGCTGCACAAATCCAGGGAAGGGGAATAATTCCTACAACCACAAGCAATATAATAGTTGCAGAACATTTATAGAACCTCTAACTGCAAATGACAGAAAGAGCTTGATAACCCATCTTCACATTCATTTGGGGGTAATTTTCACAAATGTTGTCTCTTGATATTTATATCCATAAATATGTTCAATTTTATATTCAGCAGGTTTGAAACAAAACCATCATTTCACACCCCTGACTCTTGAGAAAGACATTATTACAAGCTTACAACAGCAACAAGATGTTTCAGCAATTCTTAACTAAGTATCTGAAACCCTACAGCTGAAGCTCACACAGAAATATATTCTGAGCTTATCATCAAAAAAGGGGTGAGGGGACAGTGCGCATGGCACCTAAGGGCAACTAATAAACAGCAGGGAAATGCCGCAGAATTTATTCATTCCTTTCTAAACAGAAAGGTCACAGACTAAGCTGAGAAAAGGAAAAAGCTACAAAATGGATGACAGAATACAATCATGTATTCCTTTAAGGATTTAAAATTGAAGATCCAAATTTCTATCCCCCATCTACATTTGCAAAGCAGGCTGTGTCACAGTTCACTGCATTAAAATGGTGGCAAACTCTAGCAACAAAATAACACAAGACAAAAACCAGATGAATCTAGAGTTGGACTCACATTCTATGCAAGTAGCTCTGAAGAAAATAAGCATGTTTTAGCCCTATTGCTTTGTTCTGTTTGGGATTTGTGAGACAAACATTAAAAAACTGAACTTTTAAAAGCATGTTTTTTATCTAAAGCATTTTATGACTACTGCATGGACTATAACAGGTCATCATATAAAAGTAAAGCCTGAATGCTGATTATGCGAGAGCTTTCATCTTGGACACTAAGGGCCAATACATTTGAAAAATAAAAAAATCCTTGCAGCTATATCTGTTTCCCCAGAAAAAGCATAGGAGACAAGTTAGTCAAGAAAAAAAAAATCCCATTCTAGCTGCTGCTATTTATAACAGAACAATCAATTGCAAAATAGCATCTATTGCCTAAAGATCTGGACTGCTATACTTTCAAAGTATTCCTTTCCACACCAGTAACATTTGTTTCTGTTTTGTTTCTGTGCATTATGTATTAACTTCAGCTACAGGTAGCCAAGCGCATGAGCTGAAGTCATCTCATCCTTCCAGAGCACACATCGAGACCGCACAGGGGAACAAAGCCGTGCAGATTTTGTTAAAACAATGCTATCATTCTTCACCTCCAGCCAGTGTCAGGTATTTCAATTCCTAACAAGTTTCTGCATGCTGATATTCTTTCAATTCTGTAATAACAGTCATACAGACCTTTTCCTTTCTAGTATTAGAAAATATTCTTCTATTTTATGACTATTTGTTACACAGGCACAGACATCATCAGGCTGCAAAATCTCTGTTTATCTTCACCAGAAAGGAGTAGCTGCAGGGCCTGAAATGACCACTAGACTTGCTGATGTCTGGACAGGAAAAAACACAACGTAAATAAATAGCTGCCTGAACAACAGTTTGACAAGTGAAATAATAGTCTGACAGTCACGATGAGAGGGGGCATTGGAAGGAAAACAGCATCCATGCTTATTAGTTGCCTGTTTTAAGCCAAAGGATTTAGAAACTGTACCAGTGTGCAGGCTGGTAGCCAGCCTTCAGGTAGCCTGGATAACATCCATTTGCCTTTAGATAGCTGTCGAATTCAACAATGCCAAAAGCCAATGCTTGAACACTAAGATCTACCTTGGTGCAATGCATGGAACAGCATTCTGCAGCACATGTATTACCACAACATTCTGCTTCTGAACTTCTGTGTTCACAGTTTATGCAGTACATTTTTATGTGAGACACTGCATGAGAATACTAATGCCTTGAGTTTTCTATAGTTAAACAATTACAAATACTTCAGGCATACACCCATTGGTGTCTCTCTTTTCTTTTTCTCTGATTGCCTGTGGGGAGGCGACTTCTTACTCTAGCTGGAGTGCTGCCTGCTAGGCACGTTTTTTTAGGCACATTTTTAAATTTCTTTTACCTTTAGTTTGCTAACTCCTCAAGCTGCTTGCAAGGCAGCTCCACCAACTGTGACTGGCTGCCTAGGGCTTAAGCCCCAGGGCACCAGAGCACTAAGCACCTTCTGTGCTTCTTGTATCAGAATTGCTCTTGCAGCTCTTATTCCCACACCTCAGCCTCCCAGTTACCAAACTGCTTGAGGGAGAAATCCCATGCTCTCAGCTGATCTAAGTAACCTTTGCAAAATAGGCATGTGTCTTAAAATATTTTTTGTTCCAACTATGACTACAACCAAAGCTTCTTTTTGTAACTACGAATTCTTTACTACAATTCTTGCCGGAAAAAGTGAAAAAATTTTCTTTTTTCCACCAGCCCTTTTTGTATGTGAAGTATTAAAAAACATGCAAAAGAGAAGAACTGGAGGTGCAGCCTGACACAATGCATTTTTCAACTTCATTTTCATTTAATTTTTATCCATAGATTGGCTTAGGGCTACAGTTTTTTTCTCTTCCTTTTAGCCACAAGTCAAGACAAACGGCATTGATCACACTGCATGTTTCAGTTCTCTGCCATACTGTTTTTGTGGGAATGAATCATCTGTGAGAAGGAAGCAAAAAGCAAAAGCCAGTAAGAATGACCATTAGCTCTTACATTTCAGGACATACTGATACTGTTGCTGTGATACAGCAAAATTAGAGGTCAAGATTTAAACAGTGCATGGATAGAACTTTAACAATCTTTGGTTTATTATGAGAATATGTATAATCATTATGGAGCAATATGAAATATCCACCAAAGACTGGAAGACTGCATTTAATCTTCAACACTTTAAAACTTTACATTTAATAAATTAAGGAAAGCTGGATATAGCTTTATCTGGAGATACCCTATTAGTAATCAAGCAGTGTTCTTCCCTTCAAGCCTGCCAATGTAGTCCAGTAGTTTAAATGGGTCAATGTGATGATTCAAAAACAATCATAGAAAGCACTGTTTTCTCATCATTCCGACTGGGGTGAAAGAAAACATGGCACAAATGGCATACTTCAAACTTAAGAATTCCCAACATACATATAAATACATGGGAATTACTTCAGAATAAGGAACAGATGGCATTTTCCCCAGAACCACTGCTCCTCTCTCTCCCTGACTTTTGTACAACTTTTTCCATACCTCAAAACAAACAAGCAAAAGAAACTAACAAAAGTAGAATGCATCTTCCTTTTGTTATCCAAGGTCCCATGCTTTCAGGCAAGATGCAAACCCAGGATCTTGTCTGCTGATGATTAGTAAGAAAAACTGACATCTGTCTAGACAGGACTCACAATCAACACTCCCTTGTCAGTTTAAGAAGCAAGTCAACAATACAACCACCGTATCAGAACACATCGTGTCACGAGTATCAAAATATCTTGCTGATGCTGTAGCTAGGGTTTGTGGGAAGTATGGGGAGATGACTATGAGCACTGAGGCTAAGAGTGCCATTGCAGAACTGTGTTTAAGATAAATGCCTTCTTTATGCCTTATCTTAAGGCATAAAGATAAGGTTTGAGATAAGGAACACATTCTTTTCCTTTGTTTTCTGAACCTCAAACCCAATCATCCCTTTCATGTTTTTATCATGTCCCTAAAGCTAGACAGACAAATGAGACTGACCTCAGAGTAAGTCTGCTTCTCACATGCAAATATCAGCTTGAATGCCCTGCAAATAACTAGGAAAAGAATGAAAAAAATATTGCTATAAAATACATGTACAGTACAGAAGCACCTGTGGGAGGCTAGTGTGAGGTCTGTGCCCATTTAACAGCAGCAAACTCAAATCAATGCCCATGCACAAGGCAGGGACTAATCCAGCCTTGCAAAAATAGAATGCTTTAGCAGCCTAGGAGCTGACCACTGGTTTTCCAGGCTGCTCACTGCAGGCAGGAAGGATGCAGCATAAACTGCTGTACATTTGTGGTCAGCACTAATTCTTGAGACTCTCGCTTACTTGTGCAATATTGTTCACAGTTAGTTCATCACGGGGATACTTTTCAGGATAAAGTATTTGTTACAGCTTTTTTTTTTTCCTTTTTTTTTTTTTTTTCTCTGAATAGGTAGCTTGATGGTTTGCCCTGCTCAGTGAAACCTCTTGGTTAGTGAACAGCAGAGGAGGAGGATACAGGCTGCTCACATCTGGTCCCCAGTCAGCAGTTAGCCAGACATGGCAAAGAAAAAACACCTCAAACAATGACCTTGACCTCGCTTTTATAGGTCGTGGAGGATTTTTTTTGTGGGATGGGGTTGGTTTTGTTTGTGTGCACACACACTTATGTGTATGGTTTGGTCTTTCTGTTTTGAAAGGGAGGTTGGAGAAGGAGGAACAACATGACAGAAGGGATAGCATTTATAAGCATTTCATTTATGCCTCCTAGGATGGTTCCACCACTTGCTGGCAAAGAGTGTGGCAGGGAACTACCCTTGATCCTGGACTGACAGAAGAGCTGCTTTGAAGTGGTTACTGAAAACAGCAAAAAATTGATCTCAGACTTTTGCCAATACAATGTAAAATAAAAACAGCCAACTCCAATTTTAAATAATGTTTTAAATGCCACAGAGCCTATAGGTCAGAATTTTTGTAAGTAACTGATCTTCATTGATTTCAGCCTCTCCCACAGGTTTTGAAGAACTAAAAAATAAAATCATGACATACATTTTCTGTCCACAGGGTGGCAAAAATGGGTTGCTCATAGAAAAATCCTTACCATTTACAAATAAGTATGTAATTGTATGCAACTTTGCTCCCCTACATATTTTTTCTAATTCCTAAACAGGGTAACAGCTTCCAAATTGCCCTTAGATCTTCCATTTTTCATGCAACATGATAATATTCTTATCAAGCTATTTGAGTATACACAACCTAAACATATATATATACACACCATTTTGGCAGAGTTTGCAAGATATTGCAATATATTGGAATGACTTCTATTGCTATATATCCTAAGTTCCAGTACATGACATTTTACATTACATTTACAGAATTTATTTAAAGAATGTGAAGAACACTTCTCCCTGAATGTTTGCTTCTGGCAGAAATTATTCTTCCACTTTTATTTATTTTAACCTGAGTAGACCAATCTTCATCACACATACATTGCTGCACAAAGAAGAAAAAGGTCAGTATCTCAAGTATCTGAGTTCAAACTGATCTCCTGAGTCGTCTGTCCACTCACCACTCACACAAATTTAAGAAGCTTCTTGACTCAGCATGTACTAACGATTCCTTAAAAATTAGCAGAAAGTTGCTTCTAATGCTTATGTCAGCTGCATTGACAAACTCTACATTCTTTGGGATATTTGTGGAGCTACCAGAAATTCAGAAGTACGGGTAAAACAAAACTAGCCACAGCAAAGCCCCTGAATCCTCCTCCCTATGCAGTTCTCCAAACCAAGTCAGCTGATAGCACGGTCTTCTCTGGTGGCACTAAAAAGCCAAACAAGAGTGAAGGCATTTCATAAGACTGAGTTTTAAACACATCTGCAGTCACCATTAATCCAGCCAGCAATATTTCACTGCATTATGGCTCACAATGAAACATGATGATGCATTATCCTAATCATCTCCGTAAACTACAGGGTATACTGCCGCATCTTGTCAATTTGCATCATTTTCACTGACATTTCTGGTTAGCAAAAAGAAGTCTTCAGGCAAAACAGCACACTCACAGAAACATTGGTTATAGCAAGCATGTGGCCATTTTCCCCTCAAGTCCTGAGTGCTATCTAACAGTTATTTGTTCATGGCATCATCTCTCTGTACTTGCTTGAAGAAAAAAAGCATGATCTTCATAGTGACTTCTCCGATCAAGTTGCATCTAGATCATTTTTACATGATATATAATAACTAATTTTACCGGATTTCTCTATCTATTTTCAGAAAAATTCTTTACAAAAGTAAATGGAGATATCTGAAATATACCATACATCATTTTGACTGTCCACTGCAATGCTTATTAACAGTAAGATTTAGCACCAGCAGAGTATCAGAACTTGTTTTAAAGCTCAAACCAACTGTAATTGAGACATCAAGATAGAACAGCAGCAAGGGTTCTTTGTTGTACGTAAGTATGCAGGTTCCTCGGATTCCCATAAAAACACTAGTATTTTTCAATACAACCGAAAAAAAGAGTCACTTAGATATACAAGTCTAGATCAAACCTCCTTTTTCCACCCAAGCCATAAAATAGCAGCTGTTCTGTGAAACCCAGGCCTGCAAAACCTTACTTGCACACGGCGTTTCATGTGGATTCTGAACACTAAATTCAGTGGGGCTTCTACACACCCTTAAGGCTTCACAGGAGTGAAGTCTAAGGGGAATAGAAAGGGAACTTTTCCAAGGCACATCACTGTTATCTGCCATCAGACTCGCTCACTCAGGCTTCCTCCTCACATTCTTCTGCTGCTGTACTTGTAACTCACATGCATGGCCAGTGCTCCTCTTTGGGATGCACCCTTCCCTGCAAACTCACGTTCAAAGTACTCTTACAGGAGGAAAAAAACGTTAAAAGAGATTCAAGAGGAAAAGAAAAGAATGAGAGGTCTAAGAATAGTCCTACCCGTCTAAATAGTCAGTCAGCACAGCAAAATACAGTATAGAGGATGTGCAGCTTTGTACATTTGCAATCCCCCAAAATAAGACCTGGAGTCTGCTGACAAGAATTGGCAAGTGTGGATTTTAAAACCAAAGCACTTCACAGCTACGTGATGACTATGAAAACTATAGCAAACTATGTCATTCATTCAGGAAAGTAAGTCATTTCATTCTGCTGATGATGATCAAGATTAGTTGGTTGGTGTCTTATTAATTCAAGTTCTTAAGGGATAAGTCTTATGTGGTTAGACACCAACATTTTTAAAAACAGAAAGGGAAAAATATGTTGTGTATGTACATAGCACCATTTCTCAGGCAGTGGTCCCCAAAGTCTGAACTGTTTTAAAGTGGGCAGAGAAAAGCAACAAGGAAAGTACGTTCTTTAAAGGGGGTCCTTGTACTTTCAGTGCCAAGACAGGGTGTGAATTAAGAACCTAGTTCATCCTTCTGGTATAAGAATACCTACAAAGATAGAATACAGATATACTGTATATAATTGGATATACTGGCTTAAGACAATAAATTATAGCAACAGCATCTATGCACCTGCTAAATCTGCAGACATACAGAGATACCCTGGCATACCACCTTCCTACCCAACTTGGTGCCCAGAGATTCCTTTGTTTAAAATGCAGTAGCATGTGCTGTGGAAATTACTTTAAGTGTAAGACAAAACAGAGTCAAATCCAATCAATCTTCTCCCAGTACCCACTGGTCTTGCCAGCAGCATTTTCCAAGTCACATTTGGCACTGCAGTATCCACAAAGAAATTAATGAAAGTATGGTAAAACACTTATATTTGCAGTGGTAAAGGCAGATTGATTCAGCTTTGCCACTTGAATGAGCTTTCAGTTCCAGATACCAGTAATGTAATAAGTGGTACAGAAACTTTTATCTCAACAGCATGATGGGATACAGCACTGCTGCTGGACTTGAACAGTGAGCTGAACAGGGCAGAACAGAAGGTACCAGCAGCAAAAATGAGATTTCAAGTCTATGTTTCTCTAAGCTGTTTACTTAATTATGACTTGGTTAAATCCACAGCAGGTCCATCACAATGGTGAAACCTTGCTGAGAATACAAGTTTGCAGAAAATGAACAAAATCAGAAAATTACTGTTGAACAGTCATGCTCAAAATTCAGGAATAAGCATCTCAGCTGCTTCAAATTTATGTTTTGTAATCACAAACTGGCAGAAGTGGGATCATTTCAAGTATTTTTCATCAGCCTTTTCTGGTCTAAACATAGTTCAGGAACAATTAGAAAACAATTTCTACATTACACTCTTTAAAGTGGAAGATTCAAATATGATTAAACAAACTTTGGCTACGTACATTAACAAAAACTGCCTCTGTGCAATTTTTTAAGAGGAACTAGAGGCAACAAAACTTGAAAAGGCAGAAATTAACTACCCTGAATTAAAACTGAAGAAAACACATTTTCAGCAACCTCACTACAAGAAAATGTATCCTTCCTCTGCAGGAACAACAAAAGATTTCATTTGTGCCATTATTTCACAGAATGAAGAGTAATTTGCAGAACCAGTTTTCACAGGCTACTCTTTCTAAAGAGTGAGCTCTACGAAGCCATTTTTATGAACGCAGAGGAGCCACTGTTAGGATTGGGCACACAGAAACTAAGATCAATAAGAGGAGGACATTTTGAAACTGTCGTGCAGGAAGGGATGGTTCCACTCAAGTTGCAAGGAGAAGGAATATGAATTTAAATTATGATTCACTATTTTTATAGATGTTAAATATTATACACCCTATTTACTCTTGCTATATTCACCTGTATGCATATCAAAGAACACACTGGTGCTTATTTTACAGTTATTACGTGTCAGTACATCTTTTTCGCATACCAGTAGCTCTTAAAAATAGTGGCATTTACTAAATAGATACATAAGAGAAGCCACATACCACTAACAGTGAATTTATTAACTTTAATTCACAGAAAATGCTATATACAGCATCACAGCCGATGTGTCTTCAACAGTTACAGACCTGCAGTAATTCTTTAATAATACTGTGGCTTATCACTATATTCAGAATGCACAAATGCTAAGGGTAGAGAACATTTAATCTAAGAGCTTCAGGCATTTTTGTTGTTAATGCTATTTTATATTGGTTTTGGTGCTACGATATTACTTGAGACACTGATAACAGCTAAGCATGTCAAGGATATCATTTTCCCGCAGAAAGAATCATTCAAGGAAACATTCAAAGAATCATGCGCTCTTTTTTTGACTTTGATTGGGCTAGGCCCAGAAATCCTACTGCCAATCACCTCTAACAAGCCGTCCAGGAAAATGAGAAATTCTGGGTGTTGTACATTGCAGACATCGCAGCTGTGTCAAACCACAACAGACTGTAGAGGTCTCCGGTATTAAAGCGCCACTTAAAAAGCTCCAAAGGGGAGGAAAAAAAAAAAAAAAAGGAAAAAAAACACGCAAAAGAAAGACACCATATTTCAACAGCAGGGAAGGAGGAAGAGAATGATGGAGAGATGCCACTACTATTTTTTATTTTGCCCAAAAATAAATTTCCCTCTCCCTTCCCCTTCCAAAAAAAAAAAAGAAGAAAGATGCCTTTGTCCTCTTTCTTGCCTTCTGTCCACAGCCTGAGGTGCACTGAGCTGCAGCAATAAACTGATCAATTGAAAATTAATCTGAAAAAATATATATAGTTTCATCCTGATCAGCTTCTTAATCTAAGCCAAGGAATGATTGCACAAACAGTAGTAACAGCATAAAGCAGGCAGGAATAAATGGCTGGAAAGCAGCAGGAGGGTAAGGGCAGAACAGTCTTTTTCAGCTGTATCCAAATCAAGTTAAAATGGCTGTGAGACTCAGTGACTTCAGCACATCTGAATGCACCGGAAGAAGGAAGAGTCCGCACCTGGGACAACCGCAAGGAAGCAATGCGCAATCACACTGAGCTCCAGGAGACCAATTATCTTCTACTGGGATGCAACAATCTCAGTTATGGACTTTTTCTCCCTCACTAAGTCTTCAGGTTTATCAGTGGCAATCCGTAAGAGTATCTCACAGTCCCGCCTCCATAAGTGGGATGTCATTCACAAAACCTAGAGCAAAGGCATAATACTCCCTCGGCAGATGTCAAACAGTACCTCCTACAATATCCTACATACCAGCAGCTCCTCTACATTTTTAAGCCTATTACCAAGTAGGCTTCAACAGACAAAACACCCTAAAATTGTTTAACCATTAACCACATAACTTGGTTTATTCTGTGACCTCCTTCATAGCCAAAATATTATGTAAAACGTGAGGGACCTCTCCCATCAGAGAGAAGTATTCTTCATCATTCAGGATGCCTTAACACCTTGTTAGCACAGACAGTTTTCCTAAACACATATTCACTATAATGCAACCTGTTTCATTACAACTACAAGACTGGACTAGATAAACAGAATACGAGCTCTCACTATCAACCTGGGGAAGATGAAAATGGGATAGCTGGTGTTGAGGAACGCAAGAGAACATTCCAATATGACAACTTCTCTTCACAGAATTGAAGTCTTTGGCTTCTTTCCCTTCCCCCAGCAAATTTTAACAAATTCCTACCCCATTCTAGTACTGTAAGTGAAATGATGGCAACTCTTTCCCCATTTTATTTGCACAGGCTCTTTAACAGAGCACAGGTCCACACAGTTTCCCAGCCTACTGAATCATTTTAGAAGAGGAAAAACAGATTTGCCAGCACCTGACAATCATCCTTCCCAGCTCAATCACTGCAGAAAGAAAAGCCTGTACATTATAAGCAGGAGCTCAGAAACCCCAGATAAAAAGAACCAGTAAAGAGCAAACAGAAGGCATAAGGGTCAGAAAGCGCATGACATGTACTCGTGAAAACAACATTGATGTACAGCACTGGGCATCTGGGAAATAAACCCTCATGAAGAAAAGGAACAAGAGGAAAAATGAAGGATTACATTCAGAAGGGAGTACAAGAGAAGCCTGAGGCTGCTGCAAAACAGAGATCAGGGCGGGGCTTACCTAAAGCACCGTGAGGAAAAAAAGATGAATCTGTGTGAAGCAGAAAGCAAAAACAAAACCAAAAAACACAAAACCCAAGTCTACTAAAAAATGATTTTTTTTAGGGCAAACAAGAAAAAGCAGTAAAATGAGCAAGTGATATGGCTTTTCCAAAACAGAAGATAAGTTGGGATCACAGTAAGGCAGGTGAGGCAAGTGGTCAGTGTTTAAGCATGAGACAAGAAACAGTTCAGCATGCAGTTAATATTCCTTCCTTTAGGCATATCATCTTCTCTCACTGAGTACTTCACATCTTCCAAGATTCTAGATATTAATCTCCCCATTCATATCCTGTTGTGTCCTCTATTAGGAAACTATCTATTATAGTATCTCTCTAGTCATATTTAATTCAGTTTGCCAAATTAATCACAAAAAGCATAATCTTCTTACATATTTAATATTCCATTATATGATCTTAAAGTATCAATCATCATTACACATACAAAAATAAAAAGTTAAATTCTAAAAATGAGAACCTGAATCTTTACCTCCGAATTGATGAGATCTGTTCTGTCATGGCTTTCTATCTTACAAAATAACACGTATGCATTTTGGTTTTCTTTAAGACCAAATGTGGATCTCGTGAATAGAACACTGCTACATGCTACTGCTTCTGGGTATGTAAATTTTTTTTGAATTAAATCATTCTTCACTTCCTCTAGTTTCTTATCACAAGACGTTCCATGGGTTTCTGATGACCACATCCAGCACAGCAAGCTTTTCACCAAATTAGAGTATTTCACCACATTTTCCCATATTTCACCTGTGACTTTTTTATCCAGAGACTTGTAGCAAGTAATCTTAGTAAGCATGACTTTCTGAAGTTGTCTGTAATTAACTAAGATTTATCTGTTCAACGTATATGGCTTCCTTCTGTACCACATTCAGAAATAATAATGTGATCCAAACAGTGTCTCTAAGCTGTAGTTCGGAAATAGATTCCTAAGGATGATCGACTTGAGGTACATTTCTTGTGTTTGGCAATCACACCTTCAGTTGCCAGAGGCAACGTTTGATTTCTTTATTCACATAAGTTTTCCCTGCAGTGTTGCTCACAAGAACTTCAAGGGAGTGAACTGGTTTTAATGTAGTTTCTCTGAATTTTTAAGCTTTCCTGAAGAGGATCATTAAATAGTATTAATAGTTAATCGACTTAACCATTTGATTGGCTGCAGTAAGCTAACATTGCAACATAGCCAAATTCCCATTCACAAGCAAGCTCCTTGTAAGAGAACTAGAGTCCATTATCTGAAACAGCCTGGCTGCCAATTTGCTTGTCTGCCCAATTTATGGCCGTCACAGTGTCGCTGTCTGACAACGTTTCCCAGAAGTCCCAGTGAGTCATAGCCCTTCTATAGGGATGGTCAGGAACAACTCCCAGGCAAGCGTTTGGCTACCTCTGTATTCAAGGGCATGAGCAACGGCTTCCGACATCAGTTATTTTCTCCTCTCATTTGACAGCAACACGATTTTCATGCACAGTCTGTTCAAATGCTCCGCTAGCGGTAGTGACACTGCTCCCAGCCACCTCTTCAGAAGAATGAAGCCATCATGTATTTTTAATTTGCCTGGTTTTGCTTGTAATTCTGCTTTTGCTTGCCCACTGCTGAGAAAGACTTGGTAGCCTAGCACAGTCACTGTCCTACCTCATATTTGGCGTTCAATTTCCTGTTTGCTTGCATGTCGCTGACTTGTCATTGCATCTAATGCTAATCTGAGATTAACAAATCATTTACTTTTGCAGTTTACATTTGAAGTGCTTTCATGTCACATATATGCTATCTCATCCTTGTGAGTCACCGCTTGCCTCCTGAAAATAAGGCACTCCTCAGTGTAATGACTTCTACTACAATTACTCTACTCTTCTATTCTGTGGGCTATCTTCAGCTATTATGTTTTTCTCCACTGGGTCAAGGTTCCAAGCTCTATACATTCTTACTGTCTGTTTTGCTCCGCACTTGTATTTTCATTAAAACAAACAAAAAAAAAAGACAGGCAGCAGCATTTTCATCCTCACCCTGCAGTATCCTGTGAAATTCCCGTCTGCCATACTTTGTGCTTGCTGTACCCCTTGTGTTTGGGTATTGGTTAAATCATTAGTTTTACCCCAGTCAATCTCTCTCAGCAGCTTCAGCAGAATTTTTGTTTGCATTCTCAGTCTCGTTTCTCCATTTTTTCATCATCACAGTTTTCCATGAATTGGCTTAACTTTCATGAAGACACGACTGCCTGAAATAGTTATTCTGTCCAAAGAAGGCAATGTAATGATCTATTTCTCAGTTGTGGATTACAGCAGTTGAAGAAACTCTACCTTTTCTCTTGTACACATTTATCTAGAAGTACATTATTTTGTCACAATTCTTTTAACACAAGACTATTTGAAAATAATCTCTTGTAACACTAGGACATTTGCAGAAGTCTTCCTGAATTTTGTAAAGCTTTTCCCAGCCTACTGCTCATGAATCATGCACCAACTTTAACCCATCTCAACTAGCAACTGTTCTTATTTCTTCTCCTCCTCCCAATCCCCCAGAATTTCATAGTTCTACTTGTGGTTTGTATTGTTCACTCAGCTACTGTGGACTGACATCCAGCATGCTGCCAGCATTAAATTCATTGGTGTGATTCACAAAACTATTCTTTTTAATTTTGCAAACCTTCAGGAGCCATATCACATCTAAAAAGAACATTTGCTGTGCTCCAGCAAGAGTTTGTTGCAAGGAAGATAAAACACTGAGGTACCATTCAGTCTTTGATATATTGTCTGGAAAAAAATATCTTTCTTCTATCATTACAAAATCCCTTACAGTGGCAAGAAATATAGAAGTAAATACACATTCAGGTATTTTCAAATCATAGCAAAAGCAATGTTACCAGAAATTTGTTTACTTGCACCCATAATCCCAATGATTACGTTGCAAACATTTCCCACTGGTAGACCAATCAGTTATAAAGGCTTAAAATCACACACTGCAATTTTAGCAAGTTTCTCCATATGACAACTACCTGTATCAGTAGGTACAACGTTACTGGTGTGCCACTAAGCTAGTGAACACTGCTCAGAATGGTGATTGGCAACAAGGAAGAGAGAATTAAGGATCTACCAGGCTACTTCACTGCCCATGAGAGGAAAGTGTTTTTGATTCACAGCCACCATTCTTGGGAGTATAACTCATGCACTTGTTGAGATAAACATAAATGTATTCTTAGCTTCATGCATAAGTTATCAGCTTCTCTACAAACCCTTCTAACATTACAGAGATTTCAGTGGTTAGGAATTCATGGCTCAACTCTGCTCCTATCAAAGCTCATGATGAAGCTGAAAATCTGAATGAAAACAGAACCAGATCAAGCAGGGAAGCATATTAATATAAAATGTAGACAAACTTTCAGGGAGTAAGTATTTGATAATCAAGAATGTAGCACTGTACCATCCAAACATTTAAACTACTATGCTTTATATTCAAGTTCGTGTTGCCTTTTGAGTCCCCCCGATTATACTTGGTCCTGACTCAAATACAAGAAGGTAGCATACACATATTTTAACACAAAAGGATATGGTCCAAATCTCGTCTAACAGTACTTATGGAAACACTGCACCATTTTCCCCTCTACAGCACTAATGGAGACATGAAGATGTAAATCTGAACCTGTTTTTAAAGAAGCAAATGGGCCATGCTGATAAGCACATTCACTGACTATAATCCTTATCACGCAAATACACATGGTGCAAGCTGAGACAAGACCATCTCCTGCACTTGTATTTCATTTCATGTTGGGGAAAAAAATCATCACTCGGTAGCCATGGTTACCCACAGAAGATAAGAGCAGCATTTTTCATCCAACAATGTCAGAAATGTGCATAAATTCAGGATCTGCACTTGATGTTTTTTCAGGCCTCCCCATCTGCACATTTATTTTCTGCTGTGTATCTCCTTTGACATACTAGGATTCTAGATATTTCAAGAAGGAGCTCTTTTTACTGTTTAATCTAAAAAGCAGTTTTCAGTTATCCCTAAAGGACAAATTAATTGCAAATCTTTTGTGAAAAGCAGAATCTAAAGCTTACAAAAAAAAGCTCATGCTCATAGTAAGACTGCTCTGTTTAACATTTGACACGTATTTACCAGCAAAACCAGTGACTGCGTACAAATTGGTACAAAATTGCTTTCTTCTGTCTTCACATTACAAAAAAACGATGCTAATAGAAACCATTAACTTAATTCTTTAAAATAAAAAGCTATTTTATGTCACCCTTCTTATTTAGTGAAACTCCTCCATGTTGTTTCATGGCTTACCGTGTAATACAGGTAAAATGGAAACAAAACTGTGAAAGACTAAAACCAGATTAGCCTACCAATTAATTCTGCAAAGACAAAACTCCAAGTGTCAGGTCAAGTGCAGGGCCGCCTTAATTGCTACTGCACATCTGGGACTTTACAGATCATACACCATTCACTGAAATGATAGATTTTCTCTAGAGTGCTCTTCCCTTCAAAAATCCCAATTCACCAAAAGCGAAGGAATCTTCCAGAAGTAGATAAACTGCAATTCTCACTCTAACAGACAGAGAAGTTAAGACTCTGTCTAAACATTTCAAAAACTCACCTGCTAGGTGAGTTGCTACCAGCCCACCCCAACCAACTCCCCGGTTAAATAACTAAAAGTTATTACTTTCAAATTTAGTTTGCTGTGCTTCTAAGGATCTCTTATGAAAACAGGATTCAAAAATCTGGCAGCCTAGTTCTTACTTGGCCATCTGAAAGATACTGGCAGTCCTATCTCCATGCACATCAACACACCAGAGCTGACAGATACAGCGCTGCCCATGGCAGTAGGCATGATCCACACTCCCCCTTGACATCAGTGGCTCACTGATAGGTGAGAGAGGGTGTGAAAGCAAGCACTATTTGCTGCTGCAGTCCAACAGCAGTGAACACCCTTGTTCATCTCAGTTAGCAGCTGAAACCTCGGAGCCATTTATATTTACACATATTTGTGCACTTTGTTCAAATGTTGCGTTTTTAAATCCTTATTTAGGGAGATATTCTTTCTCCTCCACCCAGATTCAAAAATATCATGCAAAACACATCGTTGTCCCAATGTACACCACTCTTCAGAGGGCCTACATGAAGAGTTGACTCCCTTGGCCACTGCATGGAGAACCTCAGAAGTCCCAATTTCTGGATGGCCTTCGTACCTCTATGTGCTAGCACAGGTGAGTACGGGCTCTTCTGTGCGCGTGTGAGGATCCATGGTGACAACAAATGGAATGTGTTTAGCAGTGGAGCGCCATCCTTACAGCTATTTGAAAGGCATGGTAATTTAAATCCAAACAATACATCTTCAAAGAGATCCTTATCACATACACAATATCCCATGCCTAGATTAGCCAGCAGCAGCAGAGAACCAAAGCAAGCCCCCAGCTGAATGAAGAATTATTGGGAGTGAAAAAACAACTGAATTTTATACCTTATCTGAACTTTACTGAGCAATTATTAATGGTGAGTGGGATTTAGAGAAAAACAAACAAATGAAAGCTGGCTCAGTGAGATGCACACAGATAAACTAGCACGCGAGCTGGACAAGGAAGGCATGGCGCAATAAAGCAAGCTTACAGTCAGTATCATTTGCCAGGGAAAATGAGAGACAGTCCAGCTGGGCCAGGATGCACACGTGTGCAGCGGAATGAACTGATGAGAGACACATTACACACCTCTGGGAACTCAGCATGCAAGCGGGACTCCAAGGAGATCCTACTGCCAGGCCTCCATAGTAGAGGGAGAGAGAGACATCAGTCTTACTTGTGCCAGCCTGAAGAAATAAGCTCTGGGTGTTTCAGAAGCCAAAAGCTGAAATGCTGGCTTAGGAATTGAGTCAGGTAGGATTTCACCTCAGAATTTTCTCTTTGGTAAAGCAAAGATGGCTCCATTACAGATCTGGCCCTGAGACGGCATGCTAAAGAAATCTTATTTTAGAGATCCATTTGAGTGGCCCTCTGTTTGTAAAAGGCTCTGAATTCTTCCTACACTGTTAACGCTCAAGGATACCTTGTTTTACTTTAGACTTACTGAAGAAAAATCATTAGTTAAGTCAAAATAATGAACAGTACAATAGAAAAATTTCTATATTTTAAATATGCTGAAAAACATGTGTTTTAGAGATACCTACTTACGCTTTAAATTGGAGCAATCATTGCCAGAAGAGAAATCCCTTCCGTCTATTACAATTCCTGCACAACACTCATTCTCCACCTCAACAATTCTGAGAGCGAGGCTCCATCAGCCTAGCCGCTTGGACTCTTCTTTTAACTGAAGAGATCTAAGTGATAGTCAAAGCTTCTTAAAAATAATTTAAATATATATATATATATATATATATATATATACATACTCAATCTAAGTTTAAACTAAGACCAATCTACTTTGATATCTGGCAATTATGAAGATGCAGATAAATATATCATGGATAAGCTTGAGAGTCAGCATACCTACTTCAATTGTGCTATTTGTATCTTTCACCAAAAAGAAATCTTCAGGATAGGAAACAATTTACACAGTAACTGCTACATAAAATGTCATGATGTTACAGATCACATCAGAAAGTGGAACACACCATTTACAATCATTTTTCAGACACTAACAGCTGCCTTAGTGTCTCTACTCATACCCCAGCTCAGGCAGCATGTATTTTAGATGTCTGCAAAGAAATCCTGGATACCTAAGGATATTAGATACTTATAATCAAACTTACCTTGTGAGATTATTTTCTTTTCAATTATACCTTTTTTTTTTCCTAAAATATCCATATAGACTAACATTTCAGTTATTTGAGATTTAAAACAATATTTCCAAGGAATAATTATAACAAGACAAGTTAAAGCTTAAACTGAGCTTTCCATTTTTGAAGTACTATGCTCTACAAATACTAATCAAAGGATTAATTTTTCTTCGCTGGGAACTCTTGCCTGCAGTAATTTCCAGGTACACACATTAGCTATATTTCTAGAAGCGCTACCAGTCTAACAATAGAATGGCATTCCAGTGTGTTTCATCACTGCCTGTACAGTTAAATGAAAACTAAATGCCTAAAGTGCAATAAGGATAAACTGAGAGATGGCCCAAGTAACACAACCCTGATTTTTGTTCTGGTATTGATCAAGGGAGGACACAGCTGTGAGGCACAGCCTGCAGCCAACAATTACCTCCCACACAAGAGTGGAAAAGGAAGGTGAACAGCATTGAAAAGATGTTTACTCTAAGCATGTGGAAAGTAAAACAAAAAAACACAAGCCAAAACCAAACTGAAAACATAGAAGCCTTGCCGAGCCATCCTATCCAATCTCTCTCAACTATTCAGAACACATAAGCAGCAACAGAATACTTCTCATCTTCAAAACACGTATGGAGAAGAGCATGGCTTCTTAGCTGGGTGATTAAAGAAATATTAAATGACCACATTACTGACGTGACAAAACATTTGTTTTCCACAAATGCTGGAAAGGACAGAGCAGTCGTTATGGACTGCTCCTTCCAAATACTTGTCAGAGTGACTTCTCTATGCAGAAAGGCATGACCTCCTGGGAGACAGGATAGCAAAGGACAGAACTTGAAGGTCCTGACCATGAAGCCTCATTTTAAAAGTTCTGAGCAAAACAGTTAACTACAAAGTGGGACTCCTCTGTAAAGAACAAAGGGATATTAGCTCAGCAGGAGCAAGAATTCAGCAGCTGGCACCATTTCTTTTGAGGCATTTACTCAAAATTTTATTATTGTGTAAGATTAATAGAGTTCAGTATGGAATATGAAGACAGCAGAATTTGTTAATAATTTATGCCAAAAATTAAGAGGACTCCTGAGTGACATAAGAAATTTAGGACTTTGGGAAACCTAATGACATGCTATTAAAATACAAGGCAACTAAAATTATGCAGCTTGGCAGAAGCAAATCAAGTTACTGCGTACAATGGTGGCTAATGAGATGCACTATAATCTGACAGGAAATAGATATGGAGCTAAGTTTTCAACAGATACCTGTTCCCACTCAGGTATCTAAATGAAGCGGCCAAATCTTCAAGCTTATTTGTCATTTGGTGATAAAGTTCTTACTCTTAAAATGGAAATATTTGCTAAATGCCTTCCAATGGCCGCTCAAATGGGAGCTGAAGATTTTGTTTCTGAACTTTTTCTTACTGAGCTCACTACTGCACAGTAAGACCCTTAAAATACCTATTCCAGAGGAAAAAATATAACGCAAGGTCTAATTCTGAGAAAAGTAGTATAGAAGTTACATTTTACACATTAGTATTTCAACGTTATGCATTTACACAGCATTTCCTATCACAAAGCTCCTAAGATGCTTTGCATGTCTTCAGTTAATTAAGCCTAACAACCTCCTGTAAAGGAAATAAATGTTATGCCTAGTTTACAGACAGCTACGCTGAAACCAAGGTGCTAAGAAATCTTTACTTCAAGACCGCACAAAAACTCATAGATGAGGATTAGAGCAAACCATTCACCCTATTTTCTGATTATTTTCCTCTTGTGCTTGTTGCCACTAAGTTGTGTGCTCTGATTAGAGCCTCACTGAAATCAAAGATTTTCAGAAGAGATACAAAAAGCAATCCAAGTTTCAGACACAGACACAGACACAGACTTCTAGGTTGGAAGAGACCTCAAGATCATCGAGTCCAACCTCCGACCTAACACTAAGCACTCCACTAAACCATATCGCTAAGCTCTACATCTAAACGTCTTTTAAAGACCTCCAGGGATGGTGACTCCACCACCTCCCTGGGCAGCCCGTTCCAATGCTTAATAACCCTTTCGGTAAAGAAGTACTTCCTAACATCCAACCTAAAACTCCCCTGTCGCAACTTTCGCCCATTCCCCCTCGTCCTGTCACCAGGCACGTGGGAGAACAGACCAATCCCCACCTCACTACAGCCTCCTGTAAGGTAACTGTAGAGAGCGATAAGGTCGCCCCTGAGCCTCCTCTTCTCCAGGCTGAACAAGCCCAGCTCCCTCAGCCGCTCCTCGATTCAGACATCTCGTATAACAGATGTGCACTCTGCATCCTTTGGCACCCTTCGCTGATTCGAAGAAACAAGATTCTGACTAGTTTCTGTTCCTCGAGGGGGGCTCAAACACAGAAGAGAAATACCAGAAGCGAGCAGCTGTGACATCTGTGTCAAGACTCTTTGCAGACAGTAGAGGAAGACATTTATTGTGCTGATCTGTATAATGCTGTAATAAGTCTGTACCGGAAACAATGTGTAACACAGAAGAGAAGCATCTTACTGGGGTGTCAGTAGACCAGAGCTCTTAGCTGTCTAAGCACCTCTCTGTATGATGCCAGAGGGATAACAAACAATTTGCAGTTCACAAAAGCTGACTAATGGCATTTATTAATGTAATGATGGCATTAAGCTACTGAAATCTGACAATGGATATCTGAAGTGAAACAATGACGGAATAAATACTATTATTCTTTCGGGTATAGTTCTTTTTCTAAGGGATGAGTCAAATGATTGGAGTCTTTTTTATTAGTGAACAAAAGCTCTTTATTGACTCCCCTTAGAATCCTGTGCCTGTTTCATCCGCATCCACACACACACACTCTGAGGCAGGATCTCAGCAGCTGCCAAGGGTTTCAGCACAATGCACTGCAGAGTAAAGCTTTTAAGTAAATCTGATAACAATATTAGTATACAGACCGTGATCCTGTATTCCCTTTAGTTTTGTACTATATAGAGCTTTAGTACAAGTCTTGACTACTACAATAGCTTGAAGACGTTGCTTAACATCTTCTCTAAACATCAGCAGAAACAGTACAATAAAATTATTTGTTCTTTTACTTGATAATTAGTGCCACTTTATATAAACTCCTAATGAACTCAGGACACCAACCTCATGTTTGTGGTGTCTCAGTATTTTCGGGTTTTATTGCTTTTTCTTTGTACTCCTTCCCACCAATAGGCACATGTTCCTACTAAGTTATTAGAAACATAGACTTATCTGTGTAGAGTAACAGCTCTAACATACAGATATTTAATTCTGTCAACTAAATTCAATTTGTATACATCCTTTCTCACAAACACCACATACGCACTCTGGATACTTAGCTGGTCTAACCATTAAAAATTCTGCACAAATACTCATCATCAGTAGATATTTTATTGAACATAAAGTAGATCACGTACCTGCTACAAAACACTTAAAAACAACACCACAGCCCTGAAAACAAAACTTCAGTGAACTTTATCACGACAGATTCAATACTAACGTAAAACTGCCCATCAAAAATATAATCAGAAGGTTTTTTTAAATCAGTGTTTTCAAGACGGCAGTTACCTGAAGGTGTTTCACACATACATTGAAAATACCAGGTGCTTCAGCTGTGACTCACTTCTATATATCAGGGCTTACTGCTTGTCAAGCTTTGTTTGTCAAAATCTGCAAATACAATCACCACAGTAAAATCAAAATGTTAAGCAGGAATGAGTCATGATAATGTCAGAATGACCTCAGTTTTTCTACTCTACACAGGTCACATGATGATTTTTTTTTTTTTTTTTTTACCACATAAAATAATTTCTGTATGATTTGTTTGTTCAGGAAAGCAAAATCACCCTCAGTGAGAATAACTCGATTTGTAAAAATCCAGACACTTTATTCACAACACATCAATATTCGAAAGCCATAAATAATGATGAATCAAATATGCTTAAAGCCATACCCCTATCAGAGTTGTGATCCTGTCTGTCTTACCAGGGTAATCATGCTGGGTTGGTACTTTAATAGGGCACTGAGGAACACCTGGATTCTAAAAAAACATAACAAGTTAGTGCTAAACCAATCATCCAGTGTGATGTTAGCATAAATACACTGCAGCAGTTGTAAATGAAATACAAGACAAGGTCTTGACCGTTTGTGATCATTACAGTTTCCGTGATATTTGAACTCCATTTTCAGTAACACAGATGAATTTCTTGTTTGGGAAGTTCTCCTGATTAATATAAACATAAAGAGTGTGGTTTCACAAAGTATGTTATGCTCTTCATCCCATCTTGTTTGAGTTAATGTGGTCAGTCCTATACCCAGTAAGAACAATTATTACATTTTTGTCCTTAATTAAATTACTACTATATATAGTTTGCAATCAGGATGTACAGCTCCTAGTCAAAGGACAGTACAAAGTAGAAGTTATTGTAATGATTCCATTTTCTGACCAAGTAGCACAGAGAACAGCATGATGATGATTTAGCAATTTTCTTCTTGCCTCCATTCATCACAGAAGAATCATTCTATAATTGCATTATTCAATTTTATAGCTCACTGCTGACATTTTCCTAGAAATTTTCCTTTTTGCACTGGATGTGTACTAATAAAATTTTTAAAAAAGCTTTGAACATCACAGTAGTAATCAACTACCGGGTAGTTAGCAGACTTCGGTGACTTGGAAATACAGCAGAGCAACTGCATACAAAATGCATCACAAAAGTCTTATAATAAGCTTGGAACAATGTAACATTCAATTTTAAATATCTCAGGTCTCACAGACACATGAGGTGATAAGACAGAGAAAGATGAAAGGTTGCTGAAGTTTTTGGAAATAAGAGACTCACTTTGAAGAAACCAAAACCAAGTCTCAGTGGCTAAGAACTAGAGTCGGGCAGTTGTTCCAGCTGGCACTGACATTTGACTTCAACGTTCATGAATTGCTAAAATTGATTGACAGTGATGGGAAATGTACACTGAAGGCAAGAAGTTTTAAGCCAGACCTAAGCAAAACACAAACCAAACACGTACACAGAAACATCTGCTTTCACATAAAACTAAAGAAAAGGGACACGTTAGGAATTTTTTAAAATGCCCTAACTTAAATAAAGAATGCTATTCATCCTATCTATTGACTCCAGCAAACCGTGAGGAAGAGTAAACTCAACCCAATTTTAATGCATAGTCTTAAATGTCTGCTCCTAATTGGATATATCTAGAGTTATAATCAGTTTTCTACTTTTAAAGGGAAGTAAGCATCGAAATGCCTTGATTAAATACGCCATTCATGTCTTTTAACAAATATTGATCTGTTCATACTTTTCCAGCAATGGTTTGTTGGTTTGGTTTTTTTTGTCTGCCATAATTAAGGTGTTTTCTCTAAGCCAATAGCTGCAGGAATTACATGGAGTTACGTTCTAATGGCTAAATAAAGGATACTGTCTCTGATCTGCTAGCAAATTTTAAGAGTGGATCATCCTGGCCCAATTACCCTGCCCTATTAGGCTGCTTTACCCTGAGATGCAGATGAGAATAACCTAAAGCTGAGCTGCATGAAGTAATGTGTATTCTAACCCTTAGCAACGAAGTGCTAGCATTAAGTAGAAATACAGAAAGCTCTATGTATTTCACATGTCCCTTAAGGTCAGGAAGGGAATGTCCTGCTCAGCCACCCTAATGGTAAAACTTAAAACAAGCAAAGCCAAGGCTCTCTGCAGTTTTATCTCTGCAGTTCCAAAGGAAATGTGCTTGTCCATCTTCCCTTCTGCCAGCCAGCAGGGTAACCATACTCAGCAGACTCTCAACATAGGTGAGAAAGGGAGGCAACAGATCAGCTAATTGTGTCTGGTGCAACACTGAATTCAGAGAACTTTAGAAAAGGATATTGGGTCAGTACTTACTGGCACAGAACGCCCTGGAGGTTTCTTACTGTGTTTGCACAAATGCAAGAGCTGCTGTATGTTGCAAAGTTTGGTTTACGTGGGAACATTTCACCTGCAGATACATTTTCAACCAAACCATAAGCAAGAGGCAAGAGTCAGGCCTAGTGTGGTTGAATAGGCTTAAAGCACGTTTTCATGTGCATGCAATATTAAAGGACCCAATAAAATCCCGGGCCAGATTACCAACTGCTGTAAAGCCACCCTAGGCACAAGGACTTCCCCAGACCCATGCTCACTTTCCACAAACTCGCCCCCGCACCACACCCCCCCCCAGTGCTGTGAGGCCAGGCCGGGGGAGCCGCTCATCCACCCAGTGCCCAGCGGGGCACCTCCTGCTTTCACAAGCATCGCCACGTTGCCCTCAGAGAGACGAAAACGCTTCAAAATGAGATTTGGGTCTCGTTTCTACCTCGAGGGCGCCCTGAGTGGAGTTGGCATACCTGGACATGCAGCATCCCCCAGTCACGTTGCCGGCAGACTCAGGACCAGCCACGAGCTCCCCCCGCCACAGCCAGAGCCGCTCAGAGCAAGCCCCATGAGGCGCAGGCGGGCCCTGACGGGACTGGTGGAGCCGACTCCAGACGCTTCTGGAAGGTTTCAGAACGTTCCAGAAGGTGCCCACGGCCCTGCCCGCAGGCAGAGCTCAGCCAATCAGCACGGCCAGTCAGCACGAGGGCTCACCTTAGCGGTGAGGAGAGCTCGAGGCCGGGGAAAGGCAGCGCGCGTGCATGCGTTACTTGACAGGAATTAATTTAATTTTCCCCAAGCTGAGACTGTTACTGGTGGCAGGGATGGGATTTCTCTGTCCGCCATGGCATTTCCCCATGCTGTAGAGGAGCGGGGCAGAAGGGGCTGGGGCACCTCGCCGCCCGCCCCCACCCGGCGAGGAGCGCAGCACTAAGAGGGGCTCCTTGTGCCCAGAGAAAACAGTTCCAGTTCAGCATCTCTGGTAACTAAGCTTTAAATTCCTGATTCCTTCCACCCAAAACTGAGACCCTGCTTCACCACTGCTCCAGAGTGCTCCTGGTGCAGGTGGAGGGAGTGGGACAGGCCCTTAAGGAACACACTCGGCCCTTGGGGATCCAGAAGTTTCCCCCTCTTGTCATGTACCAGCAGGACAGCCACCACAGATGCACATCAGAAACTTAGGTCTGTTCAGTTTGAATCCATGCTTTTTTATAAGGAGAACAGCATATGTCATTTCTCTCTTACACTTTCAAATATACTTCTGAGCACCAAATGGAGCTTGCAGGAATCACTGAGGGTGGAATTTTGCATTCTGAAATAGAGGCCTATTTTTAAGAACTGAGAAAAGCTCCTTGTGCGTTCATATTTACACAGGGAAACTGAAGCCCCTCGACAACCAGTTTCCTAAGCAAAAAAGCCAGTCCTGACAAAGAAAATACCTTCTTCAGCATGATAGAAAAACAGGTAAGCGATTAGCTGAGTACTTAAAGCAAAAGCATCTATCTGAGTAAGATAATACCTTTGAGGTGGTGAACATGTGATTTCCCTTGCTCTTCTTTTCAAGAGCAGCCTTTCCAAAACACATACTACTTTGGTTTCCAGAGTAATAAGACAGAAAACAGTCAAAAGCTTTTTGTGTAATTTTGATTAACAATGCACCTTGTTAATGTCACAATTCAGAGCACGTCCCAGGCAAAATTATAGCAGGATATTTCATCAACAAAATAGTTCACCAAAGTATGTAACGAACTCAGTCACTTGGAACTTAGAAATGAAGGTTGACTGTCTTTATAAAACAACATGGCAATTTAACCAGAAATCGTGGGCATTACGTACAGCTTTTCTGCTTTGCAGAAAAATGAGACAGAATGAAGAGAACAATCCTTACTTAAAAACCAAGTAAATCTGATATAGGAACGCTGTATGTGGTTTCAGACATCAGATGCCAAACTTTTTGTAACACTACTACATTTTGCAATGTTACTAGATGGTTCTTTTTTATTAGATGGTTCTTTTACTGTTGATTTCCTTCTCACTGTTTACTGTGAACTATAACCCTCTTTGTTTATAATGCTTAGGTATTTTTTCCATGTCAGTTTTTCCACTGAACACCCTTCCCTCTTTCAACATGAGTTGACAGGATTTTCTAAACCTGTGCAAGTGCAAGCCTGCCATCCCACCCTGGCAGCTTTTCCCCTTCGGTGGGAGGTCCATCAGGGAACCGCCTTTGTGTGCATCTTGGGACAGAGCTTTAACCAAGAACAAGTCAGTGTGAAGGAGCAGAAATGTAAAGGGCCAAGCGTTAATTCTGCCTTGAAACACATTTTGAGTCCAAGTCACCATGAAAATCATTAGCACTTCTGCCTCAGGAATGATGGGCATAATAAGGTGGAGCCTCACATGGCCAAATAACAAGTTATGAGTTTTCCAAGCCTGGCCCTGAACTGTGCATGGATTCCCAACCTACTTGAGCAGTGCTCACCTTACCTGCTCCACAATCTCACATGGCTAAAAGGAGAAACAACAGAGAAACTGGTGACGATCAGGACAGAACAAACCCTGCAAAACTTTTGCAAAGAAATATAAAGGATTGAGGATAGTCCTACCTATAAAAATATTTTTACAGCCATATAATTCTTCTATTTTTACAATCATCACCTAAATAAGTAGGATATACACATGCACTACTTTATGAGATACAAAACACATCACGAGAAGTTTGTGGATAAGGTTTTCTCACCTCAGCAGCATTAGCAAAGACCAACATGGTAAACAAGGATTTGTCAGTATTTTTTGCTAGAAGCTAACTGGAAAACATACTGAATTGGCTACCTCCTGCTTTTATTCTACTGAAAATAAATAAATAAATAAATAAAAGAATGGTACTTTTACTGTGGGCATGGAAAAACCCTGACTATAGTGGAAAAGAATCTGTGAAGTTACTAGCTAGACATATTACAACATAAATTACAGTGAACTTCAGTTAAATAGAACTTCTGC
The DNA here is from genome assembly GCF_009769625.2 of Cygnus olor. NCBI lineage: Eukaryota > Metazoa > Chordata > Aves > Anseriformes > Anatidae > Cygnus > Cygnus olor. The sequence continues at coordinate 9,835,872 of NC_049175.1, forward strand.
AGAATACTTAACCAGTGATTTTCACCTGGAGAAAGGGGTGTTATTTTTCATTAGAATTAAATTTAACTACTGCTTTATTTGCTTGTCCTTGAAAGATCAGCCTTTGTGGGGTCTAGTTTCAAGTCTGCAAATTTTCTTCTGGAACTCAAAAAACAGCAAAAGAGAACCAAGAAGAAAATACTACATCACGTAAGTTCAGTCTAGCCTTATGTGACACACATGGCCACACATCTACAGCAATTCAAAAGCTCAGCATCAAAAATTTCAGGTATGAAGCTGATGACCTCAGCGCTTTTTACCAATTCTGAGACAAAGATAATGTTGACCATCAATGCCACCATCAAAAAAACTTTCCGCTTCCACTGGAAAGTGCATAGAGTACATGATGCAAGTGGCCAAATTGGAATTTTTCCAAAAAAAGGATGAACAGCCCATCCTCCTCCAGTGACGAAACCTTGTCAGGATTTCATTCTTCCAGCAATTGTAGAATCTGTGTCTATATGTATACTTTATCAGATAAGTAAAAGACTCCTGAACAAATTGACAATTTCAGATGCAAAGCAGTTAATGGCTATTTAATACTCTTATCAATTGTCCACAAATAGCACTTTACACAGCATGAGAACATAAGCATAAATATGAAGAGCAGGTGGAGTTTCGAGATAAATACCCATTTACAGTTTTTTGATGCAAAATAGTTGTTTCCACTAATCATAAGTTTATTAGTCAAAATTTAGGCCAAGGTAATAAACCAATACTTTTTAGAAACATAAAATGAGCCAAAGAGGATAACTCTACTCATTTTGAATATAAGTAGTATTTTTGTTGTATTTTTAATAAAAATATATTTCAAGTGCATTTATATATATATATATATATATATATATATGAATAGAATTTCCACCATAAATGCCATTTAGCTTATTTCAATTTGCACATGCATTTCAATAGGAATAGTAGTTTAGAACTAGGCCCTGGAAATAAACTCAATGACTTTGATTTGATTCTGCCATACCTTAAAAAAAAAACACATTGAGTGATGGCATACATCAGCCTTACCCTTACAAGTTGCCAAGTCCAGAGCCTATTATCAGGTTTATTTTGAAGAGTTGGTAGCACCATTCTAGAGATAACTAAGAAATAGGTAAGAAATATTCAATATATCTATTTTAACATGTTACAGTGCACCTGTTGCACTAAGGTTCAAAATAAGTTTTAAATTTTTACATGTTAATCAGCTACCTTGTGAAATGGAGTTGTAATGACCTATACTCCCCAAAGACCTTCAACTACAGAATGGGAGAGAGGACAAGGAAATCCTGAAGAGATACGAAGGCATTTTAGGCTTCCTTCGGGAGGGTCTTCTTACTTGGAGAGATTTGGAACCACCTGCACACTGTGAAGGTTATCCAGTAAGAGTACCAATAAATCTTTAACTTGCTGTTTTGTTTTTTGTTGTTAGTTTGTTTTCAAATTTAAATAATTTAGCCCCAGTATTTATGGGAGCTTTACAAAAATAATAAAAATCAAGTCCTAGTTGCATCATGTCAGCCAGTCCTCATCATTAAAAGCCAAGCGTATGACTTAGCCATTGAGCCCTACGGGAAACCCAACCTAAAAGAGCTAGGGCATTCATGCAATTCTTCTACATCCGTTACTCTGGAAGTTCTTGATTTAGTTGCTTCTGATGAGTACAACTTACCATGACTGCTGCTGGGGAGAGAGAGAAGTTCCCAAGTTAGAAGTTTCCTTCCATGAAACAGAGCCAATAGCTCATCCATCCATGGATATCCTCTCATAGTTAGGATAACACAGTATAAAGATTCTTTCTAGTAATTTACCACCTTATGATGTCCAAATAAGAAAAGCAGGGTGGATTTAAGACATTGTAACAACTTGACTTCCAAATGTCACAGATTGACAGGTGAGCCAGTGATGCTCACCAATGTTACTGAAAAAAGCCTGAGGTAAAACTTCCTGCAGATTGTAGGCCTTAATATCAGCAAGTAGACATATGTAGATGATGGTACCTGAGTAACAAAATGCTCTGTCGGTCTGGATATCACTAGAGTCTTTTCCAATTGCTTTTCTGCCTTTCAATACTACTTCAGTCTTGTTTCTGTTGACCAAGACAGCTAGTTTTCATCCCACATTCACTCTCAAATTGTCTCACTAAATCAGATGTTTAAAAACCCTGCCCTTGGCCTGATGTACATTTTAAGTGACATTGAAACAGCTTTCTTTTGACATCTCATAGGAGAGAGCAGAACAGCTGGCCCCAGCTATGTTTGGTGTCTCTTGTTCCTTTTCTGCTCCTTTCTACTGACTCTTAATAAATACTAAATAAATTAGAATGATCCCAGGTTCACAGAAAAAAGATAACTTGACAAAGCTCAAAGTGTTTTTTTCTACAGTCAACAACAGTCATTCTCCATATCTTTGTGATTCTGTTACAGAAGTTACTTGTGTGTAAGCAATGTTAAAAACAACCCCACACACACACACCTTACAGTATTTTGCAAATGACGGTAGTTCCAAACAAGGAGCTATCATAACAGCTAATACCATAACCTACCATGTAATGTAAGCCACTTATTAAACAAATACAGATTAACATTCTAGAACTATAAATATTCCCATGTATATCTAAAAGGATGGTTTAGAATGTTTCTATATAGAAAAATGTATTACATGAATATATACACATTTACATATGTATATAGCCTGTAAGCGGAAGAAAAACCAATGTATAAAGCAGAGTTTATGAATAAATGATCATCCAGGGAGAACTGTTACAAGACCTTCAGGTATGATGAAACCAGGTATGTAGTACCTATACTTCTTTTATTTATTTATAATCATGTATTGTATTTGATTATTTTTTTATTATATCTTCCATAAAGATTCAGGGAAATGGTTATTTAATTTGAACTAATGTTGTAAACAGGTTTTCAGCTATTTTACCATATGTTAAAGATGACAGAAGATGTTACAAGAAGTGATGAAATTCATTCACAAATAAAGCCTAAGAATTCATTGTTTTTTATGGTCTGAGGGTAGGAAATCATTTTGGCTCTCTCCCAGAATGAACTGTTAAATCGAAAGATACATTGTACTCAACTCACTAGTAGTTCCTTTCAGCAAATCTCACCAATTCTTCCCATCATCAAAGTTTTCATGTAAGGGATAAGGTTCCACTCAATTTGTAGAAATATGGGTACATGCAGTTGTGAGTGATAAGGCAATAGCAATGCCAGACAACTAATGCATCAACATGACAGGAGATGCCTTCAACCTACTGATCTGCCACCAGGCAAACTCGTTGTTTGCCACAGCCACTGAACTGTACAGAAAATATCAGACTTGTGGGTAGACTGGCTTTTGAGACACATCCACAAGTGTGAAAGGCAATGAGGAATTGGGAATTTGTATCCCTGGAGGAGGAAGAGTAATATGTACCTTTGAAAATATTTTGAAACACCTCAGAATATCCGTGAGCATAATAGGGACTGAAAGGGACGTGACCTTTTAAGGTCATTTACTCAATGCTTCTCCAGACACTTAATGGAAAACTTGTCATTTAAAGCTTGTTCCCAGTAACAGCTCTCGCTTTTGAGGATTTAAGTAGACCTGCTCAAAGACATTCATATGTCACACTACTACTAAGTGCTGCTATAGAATGCAAAATACTTTTTTTTTTTTTTTTCCTTCTCTGACAATGCTGCATAATACCGAGCTCACTTGGAACTCCATCTGCCATAGCACTGAAATGAACAAGCTCCTTCTTCAGTTTTTTCTTTAAACATTAGTTCACAGTGGTATATTTCCATTCTTCTGAAAGTCTCCCCTGCATTGTACATCTCCTGGAGCACAATTAAGTACCTGTAAAACCTGACTGACTAATTTCCAATTTATAAAAAGTAATGCAATTATCTTGTTCAAATTAGATTTAATTGCAAAGCTTCTGAGTGGTCTAAGAATATTTTCTGGATACATATTCTGCTGAAAACTCTCATCATTTTCAGCAAGGTACACAACATCCATTTCTGGTTGTGTATTCCTCTCTTCCTAGTTTGAGGACCTATGCTTAATTACACCACCCTTCAACATATACTGAAATGGTATCTGGTTTACCAACTGAAATGTTCAAATACAGAGGAAAATACTAACAACCTTTCAGAGAAGCATGTCCAAAAATTCTGCAATTGGGAAAAAAACCTCCACAGAAAACTAGTATCCATTAGTTCTACAAGGCAGTTCCTTCCCATCTTATCCTCCTTTCAACAGTGCCACAGAGCTGGTTTCCAGGAGTACAACAGGCTGCTGTTAGACGTCAGCGGTTAAGTAGTAAAAACGCTATCATGGTGGATGTGAAGGTTGAAAACATCCCACTTACCATCTTCCTCAGAACATATACTCCAATAGCATCCACAGTCCCTGCATGTCAGCATTCTCCTATCGCCTTTATGGTTTTCATTCCATAAATTGGGATCACAAATAAGAGCCAAAGAAAGTGATAACAATGTAGACAGGGATGCCTCAGTGCCACATTCACTTACCTGTAAAGCACAGGGTTTGAGCTCACTAATCACAGGAGTTAGCTAATCTTTTTAGATGACTGCTGGTTATCTCTGACACAAAGAAGGATTATATGAGGAAGAAAAAGAAATTGTTTTTAATAGACATTGATTGCTTATATTGGGGAAAGAAACAAACATATTTATCAAGATATCATTAAACATTTTCCATTCTGTTTTCTGAAGAGCAGATGTGACAATGAGACAGGTGGTGGAAATATAAACCCTTCTAAAACCTCCAGGGTGTTTTCTCAGGAAGTGTCTAATGATTGTCACTAGATCTGTTGCAGCGCTTACTTTATAGGCTAACGTGGTGTAAGTAGTTGCTGGGGTTTTGCCAGCGATCTCCTAGGCAACTGACTGCTCAAAGGAGCCACAAATAGAAGCAGTAAACCCCACTCCTGACTTCAGTCTCAAAGCAGTTTGCACTTGTAACATTCACCATGCAAAAAATATGCATCCCACAAAGGTACGGGTGGTCAAAAAAAAAAATCACATATTCCCTTTCTTAACATACTACAACCACAAATGTTGGCACTAACACACAAATCAGATTCTTAATTCCCAAGAAAATAAGCAAATAGCTGATAAAAATCTTTCCAACTTGATAGATTTTACAAAGAAAATCTCAATTACCAGTGCAGCATTCACATAGACTGCTGTACTACGAGGTGATCCTTTGGGCTCCTCAGGCATGAGAAAATGAAAATTTATTCTGTATATTTTAAAGATTATGATGATTTATTATATGCTTACTTATGTTTAGCCTACAATACAATCTTAAACTTATTAAACTTAGGTCACTCATGCATTTTATTCAGTAAGACAAACAGCAAATAAAAACCTGGAATGAGTAATGTACTGTCAGCTGTTCCAAATAAGTTCAGATATTATTTAATTTCATCTCTCTAAGAAAAGCAATTCGTCATTCATGTTTGCTCATTAAATACAATTTTTAATTATCTTAAGCAATTGTCCTTGAAACTCATTTGTAAAAACACAGTATTACTTATGTGAATAAATATTAGACTTATTCATAAATGATTATCTACACAGTCGGCTCATATCCGAGTTTCCTCTGTGCTTATATGAAGTGATGATGTTATTGGACAATGGCTAGTTTTCTCTGTATATTCAGAGGGATTGGGGAAGAACTTAGGAGTTCACTTGGCAAATCAAATTGAAATAGATTTTAAAGCTAGAATTAATATAAAATGTATATCCTTTCAGGAAAGGGTATTCCCTGAGTTATTAAAACACAGAGTTCAGATGATAGGTAACAGCAGGCATAGATTTGCTAACAATGTAAACAGAACCAAAACATAAGAAATCTCATGCTGCTAACTTATGTCAGTGTTACACTGATATGGTCAAAATTTATTTTAAAAGCCTCCTACCATCTCTTTACAGAGAAACCATCAAGGAAATACATAAGTAAGCACATTACTCACACAGACACCTTTTTGAAACAGACAAGAACCTTATAAGACACATAAAAGTGTACACAATTATATCAGTTTTTATTTGAATAAATGCAAAGTTCAGTTTTAAAATTAGAAGCAGTTTTGCATGTGCATAAATCCTATCCGCTTCATTTTAAAAGTTTCACTAAATAAAAAGTCTCTTACAACATCTTGTTTAGGCCAAGTACAGAGGTTTACTGTAATTTGGAACTGTACTTTTACAGGTTGTGAATTAGAGCTACAGAAATGTCTGGTTTAAAAGGGACTCTCAATGCAGTTCATGATTAAAGAAAGAAATGAAGTACAAAAGCTAACTTGGGTATCAGAAACAGCCTCAGCACATCACACAGACCTTGAGTTAATCTACTTTTCAGCTGTGCAGCATCTGAGATAACTTGCACAGAGACGTCTGTGCTACATCTGCATAATGTTGTATTGTGTTGTGCATACACAGCCCAAGTAACCTATCAGATCATCTCATTCAACCTCTCCTGATACAGGGTGTGTAGCTTCCAGATACACAGCATATCTGGAATTTAACTGCTATATCATGCTTATCTGCAGAGCCAGGAATCCAGTTCTGAGTAGATGGCACTCTCTTTAACTGCTCTTCAGTTGGAAGCATTGAGCATTAGGAGGCCCATCCTTAGGTGAGCAAATCAGTCAACATCAGCCTGCTAGTGAGCAAGGCAACACTTCAGTTGCTGGGGCAACCACCTCATGAGGTCATTTCCTTCATTTTCTTGAAAATTAGATTCTGGTTGGAGTCCTAGCAGCAATTAATTTCTGTTTAACAGCACATCTGAAAGCTTCCACAACCACTGCTCACATGAAGAATCTGGGTGGGCTAAGCCACCAGAATAGGCACAGCCAGTGCTCCCTAAGCTGTTGGGTAGATCACACAACAGGTCTCAGCTGGACAAAGGCAATGGCTAAGGGTTTTGCAGGCTTAACCTCAGATGCACAAGGTGGCTGGCAGCAATATCATTGCAGGTTTTTCTGCAAAACAACGACAGATCTGATCAAAACCTTACAATTGACAGTAATAGCTAAGAAGACGACAAAGTATGCAGATACTCTTTACCACTTTTTAAGAGGCAATAGCATCGAGGAAGTCCAAAGCACAAAAAAAATAAAGAAAAATCACAACTGTACCGGAACAACCTAAGGCTATTAGAAAATGAGGGTAAATGGCCTTCTTCAGTATTGATTTTATCCAGAGAGTGACAAAGAATAAATGTGAAGTGAGACCTCCTGCATCAGGAGTCTTTCATCCATGCATGGACAATTTTTGCAATGTATCATTAGACTGGAGAGAAAAACAGCTGCTTGGACAAATTACAGCACAACATTTGTTCAGTGTTTACAACCAAGTGCTTGTGCCATTCCTTCAAAGAGTTATGAGTGGGAAGTTTCCTTGCTATCAAAGTTCTGCTCTCTGAGGAAACTGGAAGCATTACTTAGAAAAACACAGACAAATAGATCATTGTCAAAAGATATTCTGAAGCACAGAAGAAAATCTGTGAATTAATTCAAGGAGAAATTTATGAGGACACCTCACATTTTACATTAAATGGACTGAAAATGAGGTCATCTGCAACTGCTGCATTTTTAGGGAACAAACTGCTTTGTAAGTCTGCTAGGGAATTACAAAAGCCAAGGGACTCAGATATCTTAGTTCAACTACAAGTGAGTTACTACAACATAAGTGAGCACATTTGCCTACAAGACAAAAACCAAGAATTCTCGTACCCTTTGCAGTGCCTGACTTGCCAGAGAAAGACAATGGTGAAAAACTGCACTAAGTTTGTTACATTTCCACTTGCCTGAGTATGTTCTGTAAAGGAGATGAGGGGAGAACCAAAAGACCTGGCCCCTCATTCTGAACCACTAGGCAACATCATGAGAACAAAAGGTAAAACCTAAGTAATTAAGTTTTACAGACCTCTGATAAGATCTCTATAGGCACAAAGAGCAGGCTAAAAGATACTGCAGGAGGTGAATGAAAAGAGAATGGGATAGTGGGATAGAGGCAGTGACTGAGCTGGGCAAAAGTCTTAGAAAAATTGGGATACAGAATATTAACTACATGCAGAAAGTGGCAAATGGCAGCATGGCAAAAGCACAAAAAACACCTGCTGAATTCCCAGTAAGTCTAGCATGGGAAAAAAGGGAACTCAGAGCTTACAGAATAGTATGAGCTTACAACAAACATAGCCAGGAGAAAGCCATGGAATAAGCCAACTCTGTGTCAGTAGAAGTGACCAGAAAATGACAGATTTCAGAACTCTGCAGTATATAAAGCCAAGTGATGGTAAGAAAGAAGGGAGACTTGTCAGGGCACAGGCAAGGTTAGCCAATGATTTCTATGAAAAGGGAACACATTATTTTTTCCTCAGCAGCTAAGACTGACCCACTGTTTTACAATATGGTGGTATTAGGAAGCATTTGCTGGATCAAGTGAAAAAAAGATCCAAATCAGTAAATTATAACACTAGCAAAAAAAAAAAAAGTGCTTGCTCCATACATGTCCTGTAAAATCAGTTCTAGTAAGCCTGTTATCTTAATAAGCACTGTTCTTCAAAAGACACTGTTAACATTCTACTGCCAAAAAGTTAGCTAACCCCCCTCCCCCCCCCAAACTGATTTTTTTCCTTAATCACAGCAAACAGGAAACTAAAAAAATCATTGTTACATGCAGTAGTATACTCTCAAAGTGGTGATTCTGGTGATTCTACACAGTGTTTAAACCAAGCAGTCCAAAAAAGAATATGACATTCTCTGGTCTGCAAAGAAGCAGGTGTCAGTGCAGCCTTGCATCGGCACTCCATCAGAGACACCAGACACTTCTGAAGAGCCACAGATCAATTTAGTTTCTGGGCCCATTGTTAAAGAGCAGTGGTTCTTGTTTCATAACTGGTGGCAGTGCTGGTAACCACCTTCACTTACAGAAACCGATCACAAATTCCCAAGAACTCCTCCTACCAGGCCTCCTACCAGGAAGCTGGAGAAGGAGACAGATGAACATGGACCTACATAGAGACCATAAAGGCAGTGTAGATTCTTCATCTGAACAAGATCAACTTTCTGTCCCAGAATGTAAGACACTGAAAATATCAGTCCTCTCTGAATTCATGTCCCTGCACGTCAAATCCTATTGCTCTGCAGTGAGCAAGCTAGGCACAGACCTGGGCTTTACTCTGGCAGGGCAAACTGCAAGGAACCTACTACCCAATCTTGAAGCACTCACATAAAATTTGTCACATGCTCAGATGATGCTGGGGAAAAAAAAAAAAGTGGATTCATTAAGTGGGATTCTAGATCTGAATTCTATCATGTAAGTATCTGATTCTATGACACTACATAGTATGGTTCCAGTTTTCACTGTCTGCAGTTAATAAAGGTATGTAAATGTGAAGTTTTTTCTGCACAGAAGTGAATAATACTAATACTGTGAAATGTGTGTTGGTTCCATTTGCATTTCAAAATTTCAAAACAATCTGCTACATCTTTCAGGCACCATTTTCCATGCCCTGCAATTCACTGTTAAGAAACAGACTACTGAGAAATAAGGGATTTCTAGACATCCAGAAGAGTACTTGACAAAACAAACGCCTCAACATTTAAAGTGACATGTTACATTTTGGAGGAAAAAGGATTTCCAACAGGAAGACTTGCATTCTTCAAGAAATCTATTCTACTTCCAGAAGCAGTATCTATAAAACAAAAATATTATGCATCTTATGAAAGTAACCTGGAGGTCACTCCCGATCATGGCTGTCGGAAGCAAAATTGCTGAACAGCTGTGCTACAATCAGATAAAACAACTAAACTGAAAAGTAACTGATGCAGCTCTTTTAAAATGTTTCCATCCATAGTTTGTTGGCCTCATTCCACTGAGCAGATAGACTGCAGTTAAAGCACACATCCACCCTATTAATTCTTTTTATTACATATGAACATGTTCACAGCCAAGCAAGAGATGCCATTAATAGTACCCAATGTGATATTTCATCCTCCTAGAAGATGGGTTGGTTGCTTGTGAGCCACTGTAAGCCAGACTAAAGGTCCAAAGAAAAAATAAACCAATACTACAACCAAAGGAAAAAAAATTAAAACAATAATTCTGAAAACTGAAACTCACTCCATATCTAATTTCTTTGATAATAAAAAGTCAGCAAACACTCTTTTAGAGGATGACACCTTTCTTTATGCCATTCCAGTTCACAATGGCAAGGATTAAAAAGTGGCTGTCTTTATTGTTTGAAGGAAAGTATTTTTTCTGCCCAAGGATACTGTGAATGCACGTAACAATAAGATGTACAAACTGAAACAGATTGTTACTGATATCTCTTGGAATTTAATTTTTTTAATGATTGCAGATGGATCCAACCTTAGTTTATTCAAGATTATATCATTCTGTAACTATGAGAAGTTAGGACATGAGAAAATTAATTTCACAATGAAATTCCAAAAACACTGAGAATCTTAATTTGCATTTTCGTAGAAAATCATCTGACCATTTCAGATATTCCCCGCCCCCCCGGTCCATCTCATCTCTTCACTGGGTATCATTAGTCCAGTACTCTCAAGTAAAACAAGGAGGGAGTTGATAAGGTTGGACTGAAGTGAGGAGACTGAAGACAAAACTGCTGCTGGGATCAGGTTTTCCACATGGTCACTACACCTGTGGTTTGAATCCTTAAAGGTTTCTGAGCAAACTCCACACCTTTTTGCTAGGCTTCTCTGATATTTTGGGAAGGTAAAGACTAAAAATGGTACTGCAGGGAGTTACAAAGGATTCTCCAAGAACTCAAGCATACTTAAATCTCCACTTGCCTGAAAAGGCTAATAAAAAACATACTGCAAAATTTGATAAGTAAATTTTGCACATTCACTGTGAAGTTTTTTCTCCTGTGTTTTTAGGAGTGAAGTGGTGGTGTTTTCTTCCCCAGAAAAGACAGTGGCTTCCACAGTAGTTCTAAAAAAACTTTATTCACCAAAATAATTTCTGTTGCTTTTGGTACAATGCCAGCTAATTCCACAGCTGAAGATGATAACAAAGAGCCTGCTTTTGATCCACTACTTATTTCATGAAAGGAAATACCCTTTCAGTCACAACACTGGCATTATTTTCCATGAAGTACCATGCCTTATTTGGCATCAAGACAATACTTGGCACTTTATCTAAAAGTACCAAAATTTACCTCATGGAACTGGCATGCACAAGTGTTATATATCCCACAATTATTTCAATAAATATCAAATCAACCTCATTAAATGGCAAGCACAAGCACATCATAACGTATTACACTAATACCAGAGTATGGAGAAAACAACAACTGACACTTAAGGAAATTATTTAGTGGAAAAGAACTATTAAAAACTACAATAAATACTTATACTGATTTTTTTTAAAACCAAAATCAGACGTCCTTCTAAAAAACATACTTCTGTTGAGCTAGAAATTATGGAGCTGATTAAAGAAATCACAGGGTAAAATTTTCTGCCTCATGCTGTGGAAGAGTTTAATCACCATAACTCTTCTTAGCTCTGTGCTATGAATTCATGAATTTCAGATAAGTCAGGCATGCTTTGCAGATCCTGAAAGAGACTGAAATGCTTGGGGGTATTAGCACAAATACTGGAAGCCAACTGGAACTTGGGCAGGTACTATACCCATCTCAAAAAGGTGTGATCACAAAGGTGTCAGAACAGGGAAGCTACTCAGAGTCAGTGGGCAACAGTTTAAGGATTCTGAGATACTAAGTTCTGGCACCTCTATACCCAGATTTAAAACTGATCTTCCTTCTAAATGCTCCCCGAAAGGTGGATTCAGCTCAAATCATTTATCCACCTCAGAAGTCCTGCAGAGATATGAAATATACAACATTATGCTATTGTGAATTACACAAAGGAAAGCATTAAAGATGCTAAGAGTCAGGTTAATAATTTATTGACTGTATTTTACCATGGTTACCTGCATTCATAAACAATGAGAAAGGAATACTTATTTTGATGCTTCAGGAAACTCTGAAGGGAATCTTCAATACTGATGAACGAGACTGAATAAGGGTATTATATGAGGACACTGGAAGATGCTTTGGGAAGGCTAGTGTGAAAAAAAAAGTCTGCTAAAAAGGTTTTTTTTTTTTTTTTTTTAACTGACCCTTACTATTAATGGAAGCAGAACACAAAGCAACCGAAAATGCGATTCTGGAAGATTGGTGCAGTTTACTAGGATTTGCTTTTCTGACACATGAAATACCTTTACCATAACTTTGCTGGAAAAATCCTTTAAAAATAAACCAGTGTTTGCAACACGCCACAAAAAAGCAACCTAACAAGGTCTTCTATTTTCAACCATATTGTACATTCCCACATGCATGAAAATCACCGTGGAATCTTTACTATTTCCAGGATACTCAAGAGTTTACGTAGGATTCCCAGAAGGGGCACAACACTGTACTAACACAGCAGCAGAACTTCCACACTACAACTGGTTTTCATCAGCCAGCTCAGTCTGAATGCACAACCATCTGCACTGCTCCATGAAAACTCATAGAGCTTTAGAGAGTTATTTGACAGGGGAAGAACAGGAAGATAGTGAAGGTTAAGAAAAATAATTAGGCATGACAGATTCAGTTCCCCATGTCAGACTGCTCTTCTGAAAGTTGCAAAAACTACGTGGGAAACTCCATAGTGTGTTTGAGAATTATGGTGTTGTATACCAAACCCATTCTGTATTACTACTGGAGACACCTGGGAAAAGGCTTGCATGGAAACACGCCAGGAAGCCATTACAGGAGTTAACTCCAGGCCTCACACTGCTCATGGTAAGGAACAAAGTACCATTGCTTTAAGAACTTAATTCTAATAGCTATTGGTTCACTGGTCACAGCTTGTGAAACAGCTGACTTTTCAGTTCATAGCTAGGATATAATTCAAGTAGGTAATGTAAGATTTCGTATGAAAAGCTACAGAAATGACAGAATATGGGGAAGGTTTCTGTCCCCCATTTCTACACCCACTGTTGAGGGAGAAAATAGAGCATCCCCAGAGGATATGGAGATCAGACCAAGGTCTCTTGGGTTGGCAGGAACAGGCATTTACCTAGCAGCTACACAAAACAGAAATATCTAGAGAGCCTCTCCATCCTATAGACTCCTTGCAAATGCCTGAACAAACCCCTTATCCAGTTGGATAAGTTCTGCCCTGGGGCAGAAGGAGGGACAGTCCAGCCATTCAGCTCCTAAGACTGTCAAAATACAAGAATAGCAGCAGTACATTGCTGTTGCCTTACACCAAACCCTGAGCCCTTCCCAGGGGCTGGTTGACTCTTGGCTCCCCCTAACCCCTACTCATCCCAGAAACAGGTTTTCTCCCTACTAGCTCTCCAATTTCCCATTTTTGTTACTACTACCCCCATCCTTACAGACCTTCTGGATTTGTCTTTGGCAAAACTAATTAAATGGTAAAAGTTACGGAGACATGGAACTATTGTGGTCATTTATATTCTCCTTTGCTTGCTTTCATATTTTGCTCCACAAACTCATAGACTTTAAATGGTGAGAAGTCTGAAGACAAGGACCAAGTCCTTACCTCACATAAAAGGGCTCTGATTATAATTGTGACTTCCATTCAATTATTGAGAAACCATTCATGATTATACCTTATTAAACAGGAACTTTTCCTCTCAGACTCCTCCACATCTCCCCAAAACAGCAACCAAATGGAAAGCTGCTATTTTTCAAACTGTATTCTTTCTTGACTGCTTTCTCACTGTAAACACAATCATTTTATCCCAAGAACATCCTTGACCCATCTTCCATTAACTTTTAATATTTTACGGTGACTATCCAGTGAGTAGCATGTATGCACAAGATAACCATGACAACAAATAATTAGTCGTTTTTAGCTGGCTGAATGCCACCTGTGAAGAAAACAATTCCTCTTCTTGCAAGAGAGAATGGAAAAGACTGACAGAGCTTTAAGACACCTTGCATTAAACTATCACATCCCTTCCCTACAGTGTAATTGCTTATTTGAACACATGAGAACTAAGAGTTTTTGTACAGTAAACAGAGACAGTGCCCCTCCCCATCTCCCTTTAATTGGCTTTCAAAGCAGCTGAAATGATGCAAAGGCAATTTGCATGATAAGCCAGAACTATGGAGTTGTGTTCCACCCCCCACCCCACCCCCAAATTAAACCATTTCAGCTTTAACTGGTGACTAAAACCGAATTTGATTTTTCAATTTCTTAGATTGTCATCAATTGCTTTTTCACTGTTGGGTCCTTTGTAGGCTTCTTTCGTTTGCCTGGACATGATTGAAAATTAACACATCAGCAAGCAACAAAAAGTTGTATCTTGGAACACATACTGGAAATGTTCCCCCCTGTATTAGGAGGATTTGTCTGTGTTACCTGGAAGTCTGCATTCTCTCTCTGCCGGTTATCTCCACATACTGAAAGACGGGACAAAATGCTTTCTGTTTACACCTCAGACAGGAACACAGTCCTTCTTGTATGAGGTAGCATCAGTCATCTTGCCTTGCTCCACTGCACAGCAGAGACCTAGAAACTTGCTCCCAAATCGTACCAGCTTGTGGAAGTGAAAGGAACGCACCTGGGTACCAACCCTCTGCCTACATATTGCTGTGATTCCCTTTGCTGTGATCTCTATAGCTTATTCTGTCACAGGCAATTTGCAATAAAGACAACAATTGCGGTCATTTCTGAGTTGAGATTTTCAAAGCAGCATCAGAAATCCCAGGAAAAAAAATTAAAAAAAAAAAAATGTAATTTTGACTAAACTCTTAAGGTCCTCCTACCTTCTAATTCTAGAGCCCAGATTCCATGAGCCCACATCAGGGCACAGGAGGACTGAGTGGCAGGAAAAACATACCCTGAACACAGAACATACCTGAAATTCTACCTGCACCACTCAGCTCAAATTCATGGAAGTGGTTATTCACAAAGGCTGCAAACCAGCTGGGCCCCTCCAGAGCTAATGGTCCTAAAAGCAGGAGCTAGCTTTGCCCACAGAACCAGGACTAACCACTAACCCAGCCTTCTCCTTCTCATGCCAGAGTGCAGAAAAATCAGTCAGTGTATCAAAGAATTAAGAGGAATGGGAATTTTGGGGGAGATTTTTTAGATAGGCAAAGATTACACCTCTCAAAACTTCCACTACGCTGTTAAAAAATATCCTGGAAAGACCTGGTAAGGTCTGCAATTCACAGTTTATAATTCCAGTTTCTCAGCAGCCATCATGCCTGCATTATCATGTGCTTATAAGTTCTGGCACATCAGCCACTTGGGGACAAGCCACATGTGAGCCACCTTTTTTTAAATGGGTAGACTAAAATTAGCTTCCTGCTCCTAACATGTCTGCTTCTCCAACAAGTGGCATGCTTTAAGACTCATAAATGAAGGAAGAGGCCAAGCTCATATCTTCTCTATGAATTGTACTGAAAAAACATTACATTGAAGAAAAATGTTGCATGAGAGTAAGAGCCTGCATTTAAATCACATGTAGTACTGAAGAACAGCAAACAGAGGCAATAAAGTAGAGGAGAAGATGGGCAAATTGTTACTGAATACCTAAACACTGCAAAGCGTTAATCAAGTATGTTTCTACCTATACCAAGTTCATGATATACAGTACAACATAGTGTGAAAGTTTTCACAGGGAGTGCTCTTCATTGTAAAGAGAAAGCATCAGATTTTTTTTCCAATGAGATCAGGGTCTTTCTTGAAATCTTCACACCTGACACAATGTACCAGTCAAAGAGAACAGAATTACTCTTTTCATCCTCTGCTGTATTTCCATACCTAGACAACCCTAAAGCAAGCCAGTCATTTTCAGAATGTTTCCAGAATGATGTACCTGATTCTTTGAAATAATACATATGTATTAGTAACATAAAAAGCTTCAAAACTGTACATAAAATCTGCAGCAACCTATGCTTGCTAGCACATCTGTACCAGTTTAAGTGGATGCTAGTGATTTAGCTCATCAGAAAAATAGGTTAACCATTAGCTCTATTTCTCCTATGCTTCCAGTATGACAGATGTGCTATGAACAGTCTTGAAAAGGACAGAACAAGAACTGACAAATTGTCACCCATAATTTCAGGTGGAAGCTTCCAGTCCTAAGTCCCTGTGTGCATAAGTTCAAACTTACAAATACAGTAGTTTTAGGAGCAACTGCTTCAATAATCAGTTCTTCCTACTAGTGGTACTTTACAGCTATAAAATGGACATTGTTATCCACATCTATCTCACAGTGGGTCTGAGGAAAATGCACTTGTTAGCTCATGCATTCTAAAAAGTAGGCAAAGATTTTCCTGAAGTTAATTTAAATACATTATTTTCCTTGAAAATTCTACTGAAAGAGCCAAGAATAGAAAGTGTTTGGTGTACTACTTTCTTTTAAGAAATTTCACATTTTTCGTTTAACATTTTTCTCAAAAAAACGTAGCATTTCCAGATTGACTTTAAGAAGTGATGAAAGAAGACAACTAACTACCCAGACTTAATCCTGTCAGTGCCAGTGTCTTACAGGTAATAGGACGTACAAGAGAAAACAACAAATGCAAAACCAGGAAGTATGAATTAAAATATTACCTACTACAACAGAGATACAGCAAGGTAGCCAAACATGCCCTGAGAACATGCAGCAGCTCTTATGGCCGCTGATCCTGAGATACTGTCAGTCTTGGATAGCTCATGCCAAGAAACACACAAGTGCTTGACAGGCCTTCATAGTTGGCATTTTCTGCTTAGGCCACACTGGCCTCATTCTATTTTACTACAGCTAAGCTAGACAACAGTCAGAAACCCCCCTTACCTTACCAGTTAATTCTTTGATTCTTTCCAGTTTGTTTACCCTTTCACTTACCCAGTTCCAGCCTGTTTAATGAAAATCTCACATGATCAGATGTACCTGTCTACACGATGACAAATTATAAGGAGCTTGCTACTGTTTAAATTGTATTCTTGTTGGTCTACAAAAAATCAGTTGCTTTCAGAGGGCACTTTTACAATCCTATAATGCCTACTTCAGCTACTTAAGTGCTGTGGAAATTTAAATACCTTTTACATGGTATGTTTATTTTGCAGCCAGCGTACCACATGTTATGGCATTCGATGCAGATACCTCAAAGGAAACTGCTTCACTACAAGCTCTGAAATTCATCACCCATGATATTCTGCAGTATCCTGTCAATCAGGGGTCATCTCTGCTGGTTGGTTATACTGGGTGAGTGAGGGCAGTTCATATGCCACAGCATCAGACTACAAATTGATCCTTATTGGGTTTATTCACAGCTTTATTTGTGATTGCCAATGGAACAAGTAGCACTACAGCAACTCTAAACTACTCAAGACCAAGAGCGCGGAGAAGAATCAAGGGGCCTGACAATGTGGAGAATTGCAGTAGAAAATAGAATGCAGGGATCCTGGCCATTGGTTGGAGGCATCCATAACCTCCATTGGAGGCATCCATAGCCTCCGTTAAAGTGCGTAGATTGAAGTAAAACACATGGAGATGTGCCTCTTTTTACATCAGTACAGAAACAATTCATCAATAGCAACTTTACAATACTGATAGAAAACTACTAAATCCTGTACATAACGTGTAGTATTCTGTTGTAATATAGCAACTGGTATCCTGCATTTTATGTGAATGTAGATACAATGCAAATTTGTTGATCATTTTAGCCTTTGGTGGTGGTGCCCACTACTTTGCACATCTGTTTTGGTTCCAAACTGAATTGTTTTTATTGCTACCACATCAGCTCTAAGCTTCCTCTTGCTGATCAGTGTCCCCTTGTGAGTTCTACATTCCCTTGATTCTCAGGGCCTTGACATCTACCGCCCCTTCCCTGTTTCTTGAGGCTTTCTATTTTCTGTTCTACCTTAAAATCCAATCTTTCAAGCACAACAGTCCTCGTAGACAAAAGAAAGCAAGCTAAGTAGTTCAAAACTGAGACATTTATGCTCACATAATTGTTGCAAAGATTAACCTACTGTTGCACACAAGTTTAGGGATCAAAAAACAAGTCATTGTATTTTTAACTTGGTTTTAGTTGACTTTGCTTTAATTACTGCACTTGGCAACTAGTTTTTCTTTGTTTTGGCTTTTTATTTTTAAAAAAAGGGAAAGTAGTAGCACCATAGAACCACTCAGAGATGCTCAAGCTGTAGTAACATTAACACAATAATATTAAATAAGCTTGCATCCACAAAAACAGTAATGCCATATATATCACGTTATGGGAAATAGTTTATGCAACTATCCAACATAAAGATGCTTTACTTGAAAAGGAAAGCTAGTGTATTTCAACAAATAATTCAGTTGGAAGACAGTCATAAGGGTAGACTGATACGCTCTTGTGTTATCTCCTTTTGGCATCATAACTCTGCATCCAGACCTATAATTTGAGAAAGACAAGTTCTGTTTTTTCTCCGGGAAGGGTATTGAACCCACATGTCTCCCAGTCACCAGACAAAAGCTGATTTTAGTTCAGATCTCTGTCCTGAACCAGCAGATGGTGGATTAAGCACAGAATTTCCACACTATCCTGAAATGGGTCATTGTTACGTGGATTATTTTGCTTTGCAAAACAGTGTTTCTAAATGGAGAAACTATCATTTGACTGACTTAGGAAAGTCAGAGTAGAAAGGGAGATTCCTGTCATCATATGTGGAAAGAATTATTGTTCTCATGTCAATAAGATATCAAATACTGATGAACATGAACTCAGATTTATTTTCCCCCCCTTGGATACATCTATGATCATTTCTACAAGAAAACTCTTACTTACTAGATTTATATAGCTCCAGTCACACCCTATAATGGCATCTCTGAGGGAGACTAATCAGCTCTGCTTCCTGCCTGCAGTATATTAGGTCATCCTTCCCCCAATAGCCCTGCTTTCGAGTCACACAGCGCACTTAAAGACAGGCAGCAAGAAGGACAAATCTGTTCTTCTCCAGTCAATCTATATTAAGGGGCTTACCCTGCAAAGCAAAGGAAGTGAGGAAAGAGGATACGAATAGATTAATATAATTACAGCTTGTAAATGATCCTAGGAAATTTAAAACAGCCTGCATGAAGAACGTACAGAGACTGACGTGCTACCTGCATCCTCCACAGACCTCACAGAAGTAATAAGAGCCAAAATGACTGTTAGATTCAGCATGTCTATTTGGAATATTTTTCTCTATTTCTGTAATAATTGTGCCGTTGGGTGAAGGTCTTCTCTTTGGAGGAAAAAAGAAAATAATCAAAACCTAAAAAAACAATGTTTTTCATACATAGCAAAGGAGAGGGTTGGAGAAAGTATCTTCACACATTTTTCAAGGCCTTCTTTCTACAGAAGTATTTTAATAAATAAAATGATATACACCTCCCATTCCCTCACATATCCATAGATATTCCTGTATCTATAAGCAATGAGATGGTTTTTTTAGTATATAGTAATACTAGTGAAAGTATTTGTCTATATTTAGATGCTATATTGAAACACCATTTCCCAAAAGTTTTATAACTGAAATATAACTGAAACATACATAAATCAACAGCCAGTAGCCAAAACAAACAGATAAATTGCAGTGAATACATGAATGAACACAATTCTGATTTCTTTTCAAGCTCTGAGATAAGTTCTCATTATAGAACAAGTTGTGCAGACAAGTATAATACATACCTGCAGTGGTTGTACTCTGTGTTGAGCTCACTGTGAAAGGTCAGGCTTCAATCACTCCCTCCAGCTTGCATTGTGTAAAATTATTTTGCTCATACCACCACACTAAAGTGTTCAGGTTTCCATCTGTTAATTCCCTTGACAAACCTTAATTCCTCACAAAAACAAACTGAACAGTTTTTTATTCACTTTGGCTGGATTAAAGCTGACAAATGTGAGGATGTACACTAGCTTCTGTGCAACAATCCAGTGCAATAAAGCATAGAAGGTATCACCAAGGATCACCCTCATGGGGGCAAAGGAGGGGTGCACACCCCAGGAACTATCATCAGGCTTCCTGGTTCTTAGAGCAGATGAGAATGGTTGTGCCTTGGGAAGGACATGCTGAGGGCTGAAAGCAATGCCAAGCCCCTCTGATCATGTCTTGCCTGAACATAGCTGGGACTGTGGCCCTACGTAGGTACGCAACTCAAACATAGTACACTTGCATAAAGGACTACTATAGTCCAGAGAAGGCGTTTTGCAGGCAGAGGTTTTTATATGCCTGCGGTTTGGTTCCTAAATTTCAACTGAAATTGAACGTACTTTTCTTGCTTCTCCACAAGTATGCAGACTATCATTTTTCACAATGTAATTCATCACAAAAAAAAAAAAAAGGCTGCCAGCACTGCCATTTTGTGCTGCCACAGAAGTTTTTGCTGAGATGGCCATTAGTGCTAATGCTTATCCTGGCAACAGATCATGCTACTGAATAAATTTGCTTGCAATTATTACTTGAATTACTTAAGATTAGTGAAGTGCCAATCATTTGTTCAGCAGAGATGTATACATTTTCTAGCAAAAATCAAAGCAAAGTTGTCATGTCAACCAAAATCTGCTTAGAAGCTACCAAGATATTTAAAATGAAAAGCCACTTTGGGCCTTGGTTAATCAGTTATTTAAGAGTCTTAAGGTGTGTGATTTTACAATAGTGATTATGAAATAAATACTTTGAAAAAAAAATGAATACACAGCAATGCTAAAAAAAAAAGTGTGAGTACAGAATCCATGTAAATCCCCAAAACTACTAATTCACTTAGCACTATTTAGGTACTTAACAACCATTGGTGTGTACTAAAATACAACACCTGGAGAGTGTGACTAAATTCTGCAGTAGTTATCACCTTCCAGTACAGCCTGCCTCAGATGCGCATCCTTGCCCCTGTGAAGCAACAGAAGTGTTGGAGATCAGTCAAAAATGTAAATCCTCACCGGATGAACTATCAGCTGAGTTTAAACTCACTGTTGTTACACACCCTCATATCATGTTTACAAGTCATAAGAGGTCCTGGCTGTAAGCAAGCTGTTGCTTCCTGGGTGGTTATAAAATCAAAAACCTGCGAGGGAAAACCACAGATCTCTCTCCATATAGTAAATGGTTGTTCCTATATTCATAGCAATTGTTGCATACTCACTTTTAACTTTAATGGACAGCTCAGATATGAAGACACAAATACTGCAGCATAAGACCTGTAAAAATGGTTTCACTGACCCTTTTAACTTCAAATGAACACTATATAAATTAGTCATGAAAGTACAATTGTGATGATTTTTAAGCAAATACAAGAAACTCCATTTCCAGGTATTTACAACTTGAGGAAAAAAAACTTACCTTCAGTTGAAAGACTGCACTCTCACAGGGCCTCGTCTCTACTTTTATGAGGCACATGTTTCAGAATCTCCCCCACAACTGGGGCAAGCAAATGCTAGTATGCCAGCCTTTGTATACCTTGCACATTTGGTAGCCATTTATATCCATTCATCACAAGTACAAAGGAAATGAATGGCAAATTTGGATTTAGAAACAGTATGTATCTACTTTTCACTTCAATAAATTTAGAAAGAGAGGCAATAGCATGCCAGATTTAGATAACCCACTTTCAAGGCAGATGCCCCAAATTCCTCTTCTCTCACCCTCACTCCCCTACTCCCCCAAAAAAACTCATTGACTACATTTTTACTTCCCAACTATTTTTTTTTTCAGGCAAAAGCTTGTTAACAGGCTCTGTTCAATTCAGATGAAGTGTGAAGGTCCCACAAACCTCAAAAACCTAAAAACCACAAAAGCTTAAAAAAAACACACAAACATTTAAACATTTAAAGTTAAAAGATAAAACACTAACTTTGGCATACTAGTTACACGTATTTCCAAAACCGATTTTCCTCCTCAGTGGGGCAAGTATAGAACTATTGAAGACAATCATTTAAAACTGTTCTGTAAAATGTGGATATTACAGCTGCTTTCCTGCTGTAATGGTAGTCACATTTCTCTTCTAGCAAAGGAAGAGTGACAATCACCTAAAGTTGGGATTTGGTACTGCATTACTATGGGAAACAATGCAGTCAGATGCAGAGAGTAAGGGCTCAGTTCTTCCATACTTTCCTCCATCCACTGGTTTTCATGAATAGATCACCTATCTCATGTTGCATCACAATTACAATAGGTCTGCATTTCTTTTTGGTGAGAAGATTAGTTTTTCCTTTAAATTTAGCGTTGAAGGACTAGAGGAATTATGTGTTTATTTGTATCATGCTATCATTACATGAAAACCTGACCTTAGAAGAAATGCATAATAATAGTACTGAGTGAATAAGATGACATTTACTTATTTTTTGGACCACTTTAATTTCTGCATTAGTGACTAAATCCAAGCAGTGTACAATATGAATCAAGATGTGATTCATTCTGCCATGAATTAATATGCATTAACTTAATGAAAAAAATCCAAAGGTTATTTAAAAATCCCACCAGGGTGTGCATGTTCCAAGGATAAAATGAATCAGACTACGTAAAATTTCAAGACAGTCTCAATCCTACAACACGATCTTCTTCAGTTCTTCATGACTTTGGTTTAGACATGAGAGCTGGGTGCCTGCTAATATTTCACATGGCTATACCACACACTAGCTGTGAAGAAACAGCAATTCCAACCAGGAAAGAAGCCAGGATTTCTGTACCTGCTCCCCTCAACGTTTGATCCAGATCAGTAGCATAGCACAGCTGGTATGGACCATTGTATGTGGAATGATGCTGGCTCTTATGTCCAGCCAATGGCCAGCGTGTGATCCACCTTTCTCTCCCTGGGGCCTGGGTTCCCCTGCCCATACAGTCCTAAACTCTCAGGAGTTTACCACTACTCCAGTCTCACCAAGAGCAATAGAAATGCTCCTGAAATATTTTCATGTAGCATCATCTTTATAGCTTAACAGTTGTAACCAACTCAGCACGAGATGGTGTCTTTTCCAGTGCTAGGGAAAAGACCACAATGCAACAAGGGTTGAACGTGCCATCTCCCTAACACTAATAGCCCTCACCAATCTACAGAATCATTTACTGTTGTCATTAATGCAGTACCTGCAAGTTACTTCAGAAAGATGAGAAAATAATGCAAAAGGCTACTCTTTCCTGTACAGTTCTGAAAGAAGTGGCCACTTATATCCTCAGCCCCTAAAAAAAAATGCAGAATTTATTGTTTGGGTTTTCTTTTTTTTCTTTACTATTTTACTTCATTGCACATTCAGCATCATGGTTATAAAAGGAAAACAGTTCTGACATGCAAACCTTATCACTGTAGCTTTTTTTAAATACACTTCATTTATACATTTACACATCCAAGCCTTTTAAGACATTTTCTGCTGAAATGTAGACCAGTAACAAGATGAAAAGTTAAACACTTGCAAGACCACATATAGTAGTGACAGAAAAGTTCAAAAAAAAAGAAAAATGTTACTAAAATTCAGGAAAAGATGAAGCTAACACTATGACTGAATCTTTCAGCCTCTTCTAATTCTGTACATGACTGTCTGCTAACTACAGCACAGATCTTGATTCAGTTTATTAGGCAGATCACTGATACTGCCAAGTAACAGGAGAGTTACTCCAGAGACAGAAGCTGCATGGAGAAGGGGCTCATCAGAACATTCAGTCATGCCTTTCCCAACAGACTATGCACAGATACTGCTTTGCTCAAGATGGAAGCATCACACGTTTTCAGAAATAAAGACAAGGTGAAAATATGTCCCAAATAGCTGCTACTCCTTCCCTCATGCTCTGATTAAAAGTTCAACCCTAGTTTTGTTGAATTTATCTGTGCATGTACTCCGCAGTATGCCTTTCATTATGAATGGCAAAGAACTGTGTAATAGCATTGTAATAGTCATTCACAGAAGCGTGCCGTGATGCATTTAAAAAACCACACAGGGTAAGTCAGGCTAAGCAAGTAGCCTGAATTTAAAACTGCTGAACAGACAAGCAACTCCCACTCTTCAGTGATGATGTGGAGTGCCCAAGTGTTGAGCAGTCCATAATCTCTGCTCCTAGTTTGCCTTCTGAAATTTTTGGCTTTATACAAATATATATTCAATATTCAACACTGCCATGGCAGTAAAATAAACATTTTTTTTGGTACTCTGATACTGTGGTACTTACCATAGTGCAGTGCTGGTTATAAAGCTTTGACTTAAATTTGATGGCAGGTGAAATGGACAAAGATTCGTGCACTGAGTTGCAAAAAGCTGTATTACAGACCTGTATTCTAACCTATTCCCCTATAACTTAAGGTAGCCTTCAGAGTACTTACTGTATAACCCTGTTTCACTAGAAATTTTTAAGTATGGACCGCACCTCTGAGTCTTAAGCAGTAGTTGTTAGTGGTGGTGGTTTTTTGTTTGTTTTTAGATTTTTTGTTTTTGTTTCTTAGCAGTTTTTTTACTGTCTTTATTCTACATTTTGTTCTGTAACTCCAGTCCCTCATAGATTAACATTTTGTTGACTATTTTAGAATGAGTCCTGTGCCTCCAAGCTGTGAAATAGCTTTAAGCAAAAGTAGCAAACATCAGAAGACAAAAAAGTAACTGCACTTGACATAAAGCCCGCAAACTATGTTTTACAGTCTCACAGACACTGCATTACTGCATTTTTTTTTTTTGTCTAGATTGAGTGGCAGTTAAAGTGGTGCATTTTCCTGTTATCCCGAATATCATAAACTCAAATATTTTAGTTTTAGTCCTCACCTTTCCAGTACTCAGTAGACTGAATATTCAAAATACCTAAATATTACATGTGCCTATCTAAATTCCCTTTCTTATTTCCCAGCTGAGGAGAACATTTGGAGAATGAGCAGAGATGATGAAATGCACCTGTTCAACTCCTGATTCAGACAAGTGTATGAACTCTTCCATTTTTATGAACTTTTGTTCTATAAGAATAAGTAGTATTGTCCTTGAATTAAACAAGGTTGAGAGAAGTCAGAATTGCCTGTACTGTTGTCTGCACTCCATCAACCCAATACAGAGCTAGAGCACATTTTAAACAAAATAGGTGGAGTAAGAATTATCATTTTTCAATAAATTTTTAAATCAGTGAAACTGTGTTCTGAATCTTAAGCAGTCTCTGCAGAATCACAGCACACATTACAATTCTTTTACACAGTTCCTTCCATCAACTATTAAAAATGACCAAATGAACACTCAACACCACAAAAGGCTAACTTAAGACTCCTTTTTCAATAAAACTCCTGCTGATGGATTGAAAAACAATCTTAGACAACTTCACAATTTACATACGATTCAGCATTGACACTGTAGGTTAGTGTCTAACTATGAAAAGTATCACAGGTGGCAAAAAATTATTGACAAGAAAAGCAAGCAGGAAGGTTTGACAAAACATTGAAGTTTCAATGTATTAGCAAGTTTTGCCATTAACAGGTTTTGGTATGCATGAGGCATCATAAGTTCCAGGGACAATCAGACCAGATTTGAGAAGCTTACTATAGTTTGAAGCAATATTTGAATGCTGCAAGCAGATGTTTCTGCAGCTTCATCCTTATATTTGTTATACTTTCATGATCATTGGATTCTAAGGGGCTAGCATACTCAAAGAAAAAAATTCTATTTGCTTCATACAGCGTCTTTCTCTTCAGTTTGCACTGTAGATATTGAAAAGACAAGCATGCATCTAGACTTTTTCCACATGCCCCATTATGCCTAGAAATAAATGCTATAATCTTTTCAACCAAGTAAATATTATGGTATAAACATCAAACTAGTAAAATAATGTCATCGTCGTCTCCCCCCAAGTCATTTTAAAAAAATTAAATTCACTAAAAAGCAAGGTACAGCAACCTTATAAAAAGTTTAAGAGACTGCAAAGAAGAAATGCTGGCATTAGTAATTCAAAATAGCTTAATTGTTTACTGAAATTTGCTCTCCTTTTAGGTTGCTCTACAGAGACTTGGACAAGATGAAAAAGGATTATTTCAGGACCACTACAACTAGAACCAGCTGGGACTTTTTCATTGTGACTTCTCAGTGTATTCAGTAAATTCAAAAGGTGAGAGAAAAAAAGACCTGAGATGCATTACACAAGTTTATTCCTGAATTTATTATAAGCTATCTTATTATTACCATATTTAAAAAACAAAATATTGTAACATAGCAAACTGACCTAACTGATCTATTGGTGTCTAATGTAAAACCGAAAAAAAAGAGGACAATAAGGGATATGCTGACCCCACTTTAGACACATCTTTTCCAGTCGGATTTACACTTCTCTTTAGAAGTACACTATGAAGTAAATGGTAGAACTAGAAGTATATGCAAGATCTAAGAAGGAAAAGCAGTAACCAAGCAGTGAGGTAAGCACTATGTGAACAGAAGACTCTTGTCCTCCTGCCCTGCCTTACTCCCCATAGTCAAGACCCACACCCCAGATCCCATTATCCTTCCCACCCTCCCCAACTACCCCCCAAAAATCACCTGTTGCAGGAAAATGCCACTGCTTTAAATCAGTTTTGTAGCTATAATATACTATGGAACCTCTAAAAGAGGCACAAGAGCAAAGGTAGCTGGATAGTGCCTACCCTTCCTTTCCCCACTGACCTTGACAACAGTGGGAGTCACAGCCAACAACACTGCAAGTCAGAGAAGCACTGCTCTTCCTGTGCTGTATGGTCTGCCAAAACATGGAGTGACATTTCCTCTCTTCTGTTTTTAAGATTAGAACTAGATGAACTCTTTAAAAGGCAGCCAGCTTGCCTGCCTTGAACTTATCTTGGTCAGTAGCATCCTTTTGCTTACGACCAACTGACGTTTGTTGGTATGCACTGAAAGTAGTCTATCAGTATCAAGTACATAGGTTCCTTAAATATAATTTCCAAAAAATAGCCATATTTAGCTGCAGTTTACAATGAGGTGTTGTAAATGCCATGCTTTGCTATCTGCTGATAAAAACACCCACTCCAGGGTTTAGGCAGAATCCATGCTGCCCTCTCAACCAGCTTCCACTACAGGGAATAGCTTGATGCCACATCCCACAGAAGCTCTTCCTGTCAAGGCTCTTGCAAAGGGTTAGCCTCCCCTCCAACCTGACCCTGCCAGCTCTGCATTTAGTTTGACATTGGGGTCAGTTTTGCCACATAAGGATCTTCCTTAGAAATACATATGCATGCATATAGAAATGAGGAAGAAAAAAAGCCAGAGTGTTGAGCAACATCTTGATTTTGTTTTCAAGTTTCTATTGTAACCAACAACCGCAAAAGGAAGCGTGAGCAAATATAAATGTCAGAAGGAATAACTGTACATCCCAGAGTAAACTATTTAATTGTAAAGACATTTTCATTTCGTAGAACTACAGATTTTCACATTATTCATAATTGAAAAGCCTAGAAGAAATAGAAAGGACACCATTCATTATTAAAGTACATACATCTTTGTAATGTAAAGAAAGGGAGAAGATATGGAGGAAGAGGAAACCACCTGTATCAGTAAGTCAGACCGTGGGTATAAAAGATGCTGTGAAGTATGAGGTAAACTGAATATATGTAGTCATGGGCTCTTATTTTATAGCCAACTTCAGAGGAAAAAGCAACGAAGCATGCAGCTGGACTCATGAAACAGCACAGACAAATAGCATTGGTAATAAGAACGAAGGTCTGACTTAGAGAAACAAGGTGGAAACTTTTTTTTTATTGAAACACTAGGGGGCATAGCAGTAGTCGTCTTCATCCTGCATAATCCAGGCTCTGGGATTGTTTTACAATATTGTTGATGCAACAAAAATGGACTGTTTCTACGGCTTGGGAACTTCCTAAAGAAAATTTCAAATGTCTTTCCTGAAAGAATTTTTTGTGCTTCTTGACTGATCATAATTAGCAAAACAATTTATTCCTCCCCCCAAAAAAACAGTAATTTGCCAGTACTACTATAATGCTAACAGGTTCAGCTTGCATCTGGTCAGGCTACCACTCATGTGGTTACTCAATCCAATGGCTACATTTGAGAACAGAGTAAAAACAAAGGTTGAAACTCTTGACTTCAGCTATGCTCCTAAAGGCAACAAGAGAAGTTATGCTGTTTAAGTGTTACCGTGAACAGAGTCAGTCTTGGATTTAGTCTTAGATTTTCTCCTCAATTTCTTTTCAATAGCATTGCGAAAGAGAATGTTTCATTCTGTTATTCCACTTTCAAAAGTTCTGCTTCCAGACAAATCACCCCTACATGCCTTACTGCAAACACAACACTTCATTATTCTAGGGTTCTATCAAAAGCCATGGATGACCAGGCATTGGCTGGTTTCATTTTCATTGAGATGTTGATCATCAGATACCTTCATTGAAAGAGTTACTGAGTTGCTAATTTTATTGCATTTCTAAATATGAGATACCATAACTAATTATTTATTAAGCACTTCACAATTTTCATATTTTTAGAGTATTTCTCCTGTACCATATATCTAAAACATAGCTGGCTACTGAAATCTGCTTCAAGAACAAGACTGTGAAGACCATACTTAACCCAACTTTACTATGGTTGCTTTGATACCTTCTCCCAAATATTTTGCTCGTAATTGTTTACAAGATTACCAAAGTACTATCCTTGCAATCCCTTT
This sequence comes from Cygnus olor, assembly GCF_009769625.2. Taxonomy (NCBI): domain Eukaryota; kingdom Metazoa; phylum Chordata; class Aves; order Anseriformes; family Anatidae; genus Cygnus; species Cygnus olor. The sequence goes on from NC_049175.1 coordinate 9,864,553, forward strand.
TATCTTCCTGTTAAAACATCAGTAAAGTCATCAGTTTTGGATTAGCTAACGAAGCATATTTTGACTGAGCCATAACATCTTTGTTCTACCCATTAGCTGTCTGTTTTCTGTTACTTGAAACTATCACTGATTTACCCTTACCATACTTCCACTCTCTTTTTAAGGAAAGGCCCGAATTATTTTTGTGTTCCATAAATGCATTCTAAAATAACAGTAATCTTTATTTTCTCCTAGGGCTGTTCCTCTCCCTACATAAGGCACATTTTAGGTACCCGCTAGTCTGATAGAATGACTCCCTGGCTATGAAAGAAAAACTACTATGTTCACTCGCCTACGAAACTTATCTTTGCATTTTACCCTTCCAAAACTACTTCAGCTGATGTTCCTAATGACAGAATATCATTCCTTACCAGGTGGCAAGGAAATGCCAGGAAGTTGTGTGCAACTGGCGTGGAAAGGAAACTAATGAGAAGGGGTGCAGTGCAGCATATGCAGTTCTGAAACGAAGAGAGGTTAGTTACTTGCATTGTCTCTGGTACTCATCAGTTCACTAATTCATTTTAATGAGTGGCACAAAAATTGTGTAATGAAAACATAGGAAGAGCCTGAAATGTTCTCAACTAAAATTATCTGAAAAATTGAAATTTAGACAAAATTGATATAAGAAACTACTTTGTAACAACTGTGGTGCGTGGATGACTGGAACAGCTGGATCCCCCTGTGGTTTAGGGTGGACCGCCATCCTCATATTTAGATTTTTGTAGAATAAAAGGACAATTAAGTGAAGCCACTCTCTAGAATGGTTCCCTCCAACTCTATAGAGGGAGAATGGAACTAGCCACCAGAATTACGCAGACCATCTTTGATACGTTTTCTCTTTGAAAACCATTCAAACTGACACTGCTCTATTCACTACGGGTTTCCCCTACAACTCCACCCTGGTGTTTTACTACAAATACTTTAATGATATTGCCTCCCAACCACACACAACAGTAATTAAGTAAATGAAGTTACAAGGCTGTTTAAGGGAGCAGGGAAGAGAGGTAAGTACCCCCCCTGCATCACTTGCACAACATTAGTCCCATCTGATTAGGGTTCCTGTGAATCCTACAGCACTTTGCCTGAGGCTTGCATATTCTGTGTTTACATCCTCCTTCGCGTGCAGCTGAGATTTTGCCTGAAGATGATCATCTCCCATCAGGATAAACTTCATCCTCACTGCATATAGTGCATCTCGTTTTGAAGTATTTTAGCAAATGTTATTTACTCTCATGGCCTGCAAGATCAGCATGTCCACACACTCTTCATATGCAAACAAGCCCAGGCACACACCCAGCCAAAGGTAAGAAAGCAAGCAAAAAACTGGAAGCCAGCTGAAGGTGGTAAATATACTGTCCCTGCTCCTGACCAAGGAAATGCAACCCTGGACAGATCTGAAAAATCCCACTTCACCACCACCCCTTTTCACAGGTTATCCCATTCCCTCTCCCACTGAGTGCAAGAGAATTACAAATTCATACAGCATTAGAGTCATTGAGATTAAATGTATCTTATCAATACTGTGAAACCTGTATATGCTCAGGATCTCTTCAGAAACACTTACTTTCTCATTTAGAAACCAACCAACAGAAATAAGCGAGGCAACTTCAATCAAGAGAATGTCCCTAAAATGCCATTAGGGGAAGTTAGACAAATACCAGCTAGTAAAGCAAAATTGTTGGTGTTCTTTTTAGCTTCTGTTTTTCATATTATTTCGTTAGGAAAAAAAGCCAAACACTATTATTCCATGAATGACGTATGCTAAAAGGAGGAACACAGCTTGCAGTGATTTGTTAATTTCGACATTGTGGTAAGCTTCCCTTAAACTAGGAGAGGCCAACACACACAAGACAGCAATATACAAGTTATATAACCATTACCTCCCAAAAAATGATTACCCACCCCAACAATAGTTATAAACAAAACTATGAAACACTGGTAATCATCATGAAGCACTCCAATTCCCTATCATAAAATAGCTCCTTAAAGAAAAAGTATTCAAATCAATCCTTGTTTACGTTCACAAATTGCTAATGCGCTATAGAGAATTCTCAGCGGCCAAAATCTCCTGTAAGCACAAACCTGAAACAAGTCAGTGATGGTAACACTTTAAATTAAGTGTCTTAAGTATACTTAGCTATGCATTTAATTTAGATATAACAAAACAGTGCGTATTACATATCAAGAGAAATGCTAAAGAAAATGTCTCATTTGTAGTTTTCCCCCAATTGAGCCAGCTCGTTTGTCTTCTTCAATGTAAAGGGAATAAAGCAGGGTTTGCCCTGAGCTTCTTTGGGAATGAAAGGATACCAAATTGTGCCTGTTTCAGGTTAACCTACTTTCAGTTGAGTGACCCAGCACCTGAGAGTGACGAAAGAATTCATCGCATTTTTTATTTGATCAGATAGCAAACATCATCGTTTGAAATAAGGACCTAACATTTACGAGTTTAATGAAATGTTTTATATATCATTAAGAATTAAAGCCTGAAGCTGTTTGGTAACTGGAAGGTTGAACAATTCGGAGTAGTATTCTACGGAGTTTTCAATTAACACTGAGTTTCCAAAATACTTTTAAAAAAAAAAGATTAAAATTTAAGTTGCCTACTGTGGTAATCATCTCTCTTGATTGCTAAGATACACTGGTACTTTCACCAAGAATGTGATAGAGCTAGCTCCCTCTTGGCAGGGTGCTGGTTCTCTAGGCCCTGAAACTGCAGCACCATCCCTGCTGCTGTCTCTGCAGGCAGCCAGAAGTGAAGGAAGGCTGCAGGTTCTACCACCACCACCTCCACAAAGCGCAAGGGAGCTAAAGAGACTGAGGAACAAGCCCATGCCCCAGCAAGGGGAATGCAAGTACACAGGCTCTTCTTTGGAAGTGAAAGGGGGATAACCCAGATGTATTTACTTTTCTCAATCTATATTTGACAGACTGAAAGTGTTTATTTTCAAGACATAAGCGTGGTAAGCATTTCAACACCTGGCACACCTACCTAGGTGCTGTTGTTAAGACCTAATGAATTCCATAGTCACATCATTCACAGACTTTGGCAAAAGGAAATCCTTCATGCTAAGAAGCAAGCTGAAGTTTATGCAGTGGTTTAATACAAAGGCTGTTGCAGAAACATTTATATCACTTCCTGATGACTGCAGAACTGCAGTATGTAACTGAAGCTCATCCATTGTGTCTCCTGTAGCTCAAGCTCACTTTCTCTAACCCAATCTAACTTAGTTGTACATAAAACAATTGACTGCAAAAGGAAACAATATGATCTGGACTGCAACTGTCCAGCTTCTGGAGGCGATGACCCTGGAAGTCCTCCAGCTGAGGCACCAGGCACTGACAGCGACCCACACACAAACCAGCCTGGAGCACTGCCTGCTGCACTCACACTACCATGCTGTACCCAGGAGGGGCCACCAAGGAACCAGACCCTGGTGGGGGGACTCAGTCCTTCGGGTGATGGTGTGATTGAAAACATACAAGCTCCATTCTGAAGAGTGAAACCCACTGTAAGGTATCTGGTTCAACTCAAGGAAAGTCTTGCGAGAATAGAAAATTCAACCCAGAAACGGATTGAACAGATTGGCCAGCAACTCGCTGTTGGAAGACGTGCTGACGGCCAAGATCATTCAAAGGAAGGAACAGCTCAGCAACCCAGTGAGGAAACGCTGAAAAAGAAATGGAAGAAAGAAGAGCAACCCAGGCTTCAGAAAGCAATGCTGGGAAGCACCTGGTCCTATAGCTGGGAACATGATCATTCAAGCAATGGGAAAAACCGTACAAGGGAAGCAAAATTTGGCTAACTGTGGTAAATCCTGTAACTAAAAAACCTACCAACAAGGGATAAATCTTAGCCACAGGGAAAGAGACAGCTGCAAGAAGACACACGAATAAAATATTTTATTATATTATTTACCCAAAGGATCAAAGCTCACAGACCAGGGGAAATGCACCCAATACTACTTCCAATACTACTTCAGGCACTGAGAGAACTGACCCATGTACAAACCTTCAGCGTAGTGAGTCATTAACACCCCTTCTCTGTGACGACAGCTTGACACTGGCTGATCTTTGTTTCACTTTTACTCACTTGAAGTCTTTTAGGAGAGTGCAGTAAACTGCTACAGTTTAAACCCATTTAAAGGAAACTGATTTGGGTTCTTTTAACATGGTTGTTTTCTCCATATTTAATTACTGTTGCAATTTACTATAAGATGAAGATGAGACAAAAATCAGCCAAAGCACTTCAGACAATTGCACTTTTCATACTTCCTACACCCATTCCTCAGAAGGGCAAAGACCATTCAACAGCTGAATTTTCTGGAAAAAGTTGAAAACTGTAGGATGACCGTATGTCATAGGATCCAAGAATTGCCCTCAAGTTTCATATTCTCCCAAACAACAGGGTTCCTCTGTAAAAAAGTGGGCTTTAAAAAGAAAATCATGTGTTGTTCAGCATTTCAGCATGAGTTTTTTAATTTAACAGCAAATGGAATGACTGTCACTCAGGTTACAAGTTCTGTCACTTATCTACAGAGTGAATTATGTTAAAAATTCAATAACATAACACCTTGCTGTTTCATTTTATATAGAATGACAGTATCATCTACTTCCAATTTTTTTAACCACATTATCAGACTTCAGTAGCATTAGTCAACAGCTCCTAGCCCCAGGTAAATGTCAACTAGAAAGTATTTTTTTCCAGGGAAAATGAACATTTGAAATGATTCATTTCAAAACAATAAGATACTTGACTTGCTTTTATATGTATATAATTATTATTTTGTTCCAGTTTGATAGAAAGAAAGCAAAGACAATATTACTATGTACCAAAGTGATTTTCCAATCAAAGTGACATGAATCAGTATATTTTAATTTTCTGGGGCAATTCAGGAAGTTGCAGATGGCAAGAAAATGTAAATGCATTTATTTCAGAGGAACAGAATTTCAAAGTCTTAAGTGGTTTTGTTTTGGTTGGTTGGTTTTAAAGCAATTGAGAATAGTCATAATTATTGAAAATTATTTTCTCTACTATTTTGGGGCTTCACTATTTGGACATGCAAACGAAGAGTATCTTCCAGCAGTTCAGGGGGCTTTTTGTTCTTTTTTTTCCTTTAATATATTTACTGAAAATGTGGGGTTAAGAATCTATTGACAAAACAGACACTACAATCTGAACAAGTAGATACTTGCAAGCAAGGCCAAAACAAATCTGTTTATCGTGTCATTGAATTCAGTTCTCAGCACAGGATCTGTTGACATGTTAAGGTTTATGAACACCACCATACAGTCAAATTTAAGTCTGAGAACCCTTTCTCCTCCACACAAACCCAAAGATAACAACATGGCAAATAAGGTTTATGCTAAGATGAGAGATGGCTTCCTTCTAGAGCTTTTTTGCATTTTATTTCATAAATTTAAGTAGATTTTAATTTCTCAGCTTTTGAGGAACAACAAATTTAGAAATCAATTTACACTTGAATAAATAAGTTTATTTTTATGAATAAATTAAAAGCCATGAGAAAAACGTAGGAACATCTACCACAAACATTTTCTTTACCATTAGCAGTAAATACTTCTCCACTGGGAGTAAACAGCAGTGAATGTTCTCTCCCAACAACCATAATGTATATAAGAACTGAACACAGATAAACCATGGTTTGTCAAAGCAACCAATCAAATCAGTAAATCGAGTTGTAAAAGCAACAGCTCAAAAAAAGTCAGTGATTTGATATCACCACGTATCTCAGAAGCAAAACACCGTTTCTCATCATCATGACCTCACAGGTGCTGAGTTGCAATCACCAGAAGCCCCACTATAATTCATACACAGATTAATCATTTGATCATATAAAGATGAAATACCAAGACTTAAAGCCCCTAAATATTGTCCTCAGTAGTGAGGTCTGTGATGTTATTTTAGTCAAGGTAGGCTTTGCCTGTAAAGGATCTCACCCGGTTCCCATAAAAGACGGTGAGAACTTGTCTCCCATACCACTACTTACACTACATTTTTACTACAGTGGGAAAATGTCTCACCATACCCAAGAGAACTTCTGACCTCTCAGCCTCTACCCCACCAAAATGCCCCCTAAAGTTTGACATCCCAGTAACGACACTGCTGACCAGATTTTCAGCTGTCTGATAATGGAAGAATAATGGAAGAACCCCCCACCAAAGACAGACACTAATTCTGCCGAGTCAAACTTTGGAGATACAACAGAGCAAAGAACCCCTGGCAGAAATTACAAGTGTGTTCCCATTGTAGTGAGCCCTCCCAGTGTAGTGCGCCCAGGCTACTGGCTCAAGAAAAGTGGATTGAGTTAAATCTCCTCTATTAGTCCAAAATCATGATGTTGGCAGCTATAAACCTTGTGATGCCAAGCACAGATTTTCAATCTGCTGCATTAGCAGCTCATTCCTCTCTGCATGGCATATTTACATTTTATATAAAGCAGCGGAACACAACATTGAAAATGATACTACAGTTAACAACTAACTAATAAGGCAGTGAAGTGGACTGGTACACAGAATACTCTAGAATCATGTTAAGAGCTCAGCATGAGCTCTCACCTGTGTACATTCAAGAAAACTTACGCATTTCTGTTTGGAATTTCCATGACTGATTTGTGCCTTACATGTGTCACGAGATGCATTGTTAACATCCATTGTGCAGTTTGAACATCTTGGAGGGGGCAGCAAAAAAGAAGAACAAAATATCCCCCACAACAAAAATAGTATTTCCAGTAAAGCTTCTGGTATGAGAGTTCAGTGAGAAATTTCCCACTAAGAACCAAGTTGTGGCTGGCAGATAACTAAAAGTAAATGGAAGAGGATCATATACTACAGGAGTTTTGAGGTGGTCTGATTTGTTTCTTGTTCCTATAATTCTGATTACCTTTCGGAGTTTCAAAGGACCACCATCATTTTCATGGATAATTGCATTCTGGTAGTTTGAAACAAGACAAGAATACTTATCTTTTGTTTAAAAAAAAATATATCAAAACATCTTAAATCTCTAGTGACAACTGAGTTCAATGCTCTTCTACTGCTGACATTCCAAAATATACTGAAAAGTGATGAGACAAACATACAGGATAAAGCCACTCCATAATGCCCAGGGATTCAACCTGACAGCTCCAAAACACTGACTTGGTAAGAGCATGGCTGAAAATTGCAAGACAACTGAATGTCAAGTATAGGAGGCACAGGCTGCTGCTAGAAAGGAACCCCAAAGGGTGGAATAAAAATAAAACTAGTTAGGCTTCCTTTGCCATCAGAACTAATCCTGTTCAGTGTAACCTCAGCAATAAATATTGATGTGGTACCTTCATCTTCTGAAATCTGTATCCCCTCTTAATATTGCAGGGCTAAAGGCAATGTTCTACTTTCATCTGAATTGTCCATCCTTCAAAATAAATCTCCGCACCACCACCTGATTTTTCTTCATCCTCTCAGACTAGCTTGAAATTTTTAACACATTTGCAGAAAGGCTTTTGCCAGCCTGTTCTAAATGCACAGTATTTGTATGCCTTTGTGTTCATCAGGTTAAGGGTTATTTTTGTGGTGTACCTACTGGTGATAAAACTGCGAATTCAGAGCACACTTCTGACTGTGATTTTGCTATAGCAGACTGTGAGCTTTCCATTGCTATCCCCCAGGCTCTTTCAGCATCTTTTTTTTTCCTGCTTTTCTGCTCAGAAAAAGCCTAAGAACAGGAAAACCAAGAGTTGATGAAGGGGGAACGGGATATAAATGAGTACCTCAGCAGTTGAAGAAGGAAGACTTGCCACCTCTCAGCTCTGAAGGTAAGACAGAAGGTAAAGGAAAGGCTAAATGTGGAGACAACACAGCTACCAGGAAAGCAACTATCTAAAGAGCACAGGGAGAAGACCATGGAAGTACCCATTTCAGGATACATACTTCTAAGAAGAGACTCGACTCACTGGAATCACAGACTCAGTTAAGTTTTCACCAGTCTCAGGGGTTTATGACCAACGAACATCATTTGTTTATCATATTTTTCTTGGAGAACATTTCTGACTTAACTAAGTGCTTCTTTGTTGGCCATCCAGAGATTCATCTTCTGAATCAAAATAACAAGCTACGTCTCCAATGAATTGTGAAAAGCAGGGAAAATTTCTGCCAGAACCAGAAGAAATGGCTGCTCTTTGTTGAAAAGAAAAGCAAAGCAGTTCCCTTTCCATTGGGAATATTCTGGCACAAGCCTGTTTTTAACAGTGACATTATAAGCAGCTTTGATGTGCAGTAGTCACGAGGGACACACCTAAGCCTGATACAGCATAGCCCAGCAACAGTCAATTCCAACAGCATTAAGAAAATCAAACAGCAGTGAAACAACACCTTCCATAGGTTTAGAAAGCTCTAGCCACAACCCCACTGAAATGTAATTGCTTGCCATCACACACCAGTGTTTGCTACAGTTCATGCAGTGAAGGTTCAATGCACATAAGGGCGGGCTTTAACATCACCTCAGACGGCATCAACTAAAGCGTTGTGCCATTGGCCTTCAATGCTCACAGCAGTAACTCATGAATGTAAACATGTCTGACAGTTTTTCTCTCCCTTGAGAGCAGTGACACTGTACCAGTAAGCAGAGGAAGGATTTGGACAGGACATCTGTAGCCTCCTTCCCACAGGTGGAATACCACCTTTACAAGGTGAAGATACAGGTGAACTGTCACCAGCCACTGCTAGAACAATGAGACCCCCAACTTGGCATCATCTGAAATCACCTGGGCTGTTCTCTCTTGTTGGCAATTTGGTTGGCCCTCTGGAAGACATAGATCTATATGCAAGATAAGTGATAAAATTTGCTATGTACTATAAAATCACAGCTAGATTGTTAAATACCATAAAAATACTGTGTGTAATATAGTAAAAATATTAACATGTTCCAGGCTTAAAACCCATCCCAGAATTTACTTCTACACCTCTTCTATCCCTGAGGCAATGTATCATGCCTGACGGAAACATTTGATATGTCAGGAAGGTATCCTAATTTACCATTAAAAGTGTTTTAAAATTGTATTTTTTCCCCTGCTTCCTCTCCAGAGCTGCTCTTTACTTTTCTGGCAGGACAGAGAGGCCAATCTGATTTAATTTGCATTTTTGACAATCTATTAAGTTCCTCACCAAGGAAATGGATTAAGTGTGAGGCTGTCACACACTTCCAAATGATAGGAAGGCAAACACACTCAGAAAATAAAGGGTGGGAGTCTCAATATATTATCTACAACAATAATACACCTTTCAGATGCCTTTTTTGACAGTAATTGAGGTAATTCGCATTATAAATTAATATACTCAGTTAATATTTAAAATAAGTAAAAAAAAAAATGAAGAAGTCAGCTTCCTAGGTTTAATAATCTGGCTCTTGAGTGTAAACACATGAAAATGACCCGTTTCAAAATGGAAGGAAGAAAATTAAATGGATATCAGGAAAGCAAAAACTGCAACACAGAAGGCAATAATCTATCAAATGCATCCAAGTACAGTTTCAGGCAAAAAGACAAGCCATAACATAAATTGTCTCCATTGAAACTAGAATTTTATTCCAGAGTTTAGTTTAGCCACAAAATTTCCAAGCCCCAAAATATATAAAACCAATTGCAGTGACATACAATTAAATAATGTGTCTTTTAAAAAAACTTCTTGTAAAACTTGATTTTCTTAGTGATGTCCTAATATTCATTTCCAAGAACACATGTTGATTATCAGTCTTTCATTTAGATACCTGTTTACTTGTTAATCCTGGGTTTGGAATACACTAGGAAATCTACAGCCACATTGAAATTCTATGACTAACATATTTAAACACTGGGGTATTTAAATAATGTAAAAATAACTTAGTTTTGGTGGTATACTGATTCTAGCAGAGAACACACCCATCAGCATCTAGCATAAACAAAACCATCCCGATTCTACCATCATCCTTCTTCTATTATCCAAAGCCACTCCACACCCAGAAGCAATCTGCTTAGAACACAAAATGACTGGAGGAAAAAAAAAAAAAGCATTATGGAAGATTGTCTGTACAGGGAGTTACCTTTTTTCCTTTCTTTTTCCTGTGAGCTGGTTTAGCATTTTTCTCCTTTGCTTCCTCACTCATTTTTCAGCAGGTAAATATACAGGGGAAGGGGAATAGAAGAGATCACTGCTTGTATTCCAACATGCAAAGCCACTGCAAATATTCACAGCCGTGAAACCAAAGTCCATCTGCTGACGTTTCTCAGACAAGTAACAGAATAACTGCTGTTTAGAGCCAGTCTCTGCTCCTCCTGCACTGACTTGAATTGCTCATAGCCTTGCTGTTTTCTTCTGTGAGAAGCTGGGTGTTCTCACATCAAGCAGTCTGTGATTCCTCTAAAGAGGAGAGAAAACATTTTCCTCTTTCATTCTTAACTAGTCTTCACTCCTGAGATAAGATCTTGACAATGCTTCCTAGCTTGGTCATCCACGGTGCTTCCAGTCTCTTACATGGGGTTGATGAGCCACACAGAAATTAGCTGCAGACGGCTGACAAGTCTGAGAAGCGTTCACCAGCGGATGATTTGCCGTTGCTTGCAGACGCAGAAAGTGAGCCTGAATCGCTCTGATTGCCGGTCGTGTACAATACCGACATGTGTTGAATGCATCAGGGCATACCAGAAAAGGAAGCCTCCGAGAGTGATAAAAGATCAGGTTACTGGATCTTAAAGCCACTCCCAGGCAGATTCAAACAATAAAAGGCACAACACACTGCTGGAGAAATTGCTAGATGAGACGTTTACGTTTCCAGCAGCTCCATATACCCATCCAAAGGACCCGCAAATTACCACTCTGAACGCACAGTTTAAAATATTAATTATTCATCTCATAAAAGCAGCAGCAATATTTCAGCAAAACACGTATTTACAACTATCTCTGCCTGTGAGAGCTTGCTCCTCCCTTGTATGCCTGTTCCTATGACAGAATTTGTAATCTCTCCACTAATGCAGCGCTCTTTCACAGAAGTGTTACGTGCCTCATATGTGTGCATGACTGGCAGGTTTCAGATCATGTTTCCACATGCTGCTGACCTACTCCACTGAACGGTTTGGCTACTTCCCTACAAGTCTCATGGAAAAAAAAATCAAGAGAGGTCAGAGACTTCATAAATTCTCTCCAGTCTGTGCCCATTAAGCCACGTAACACACAACCTATGCATTACCAACAGCCATGACAGCAGTCATTCACAAGATGTCTCATTTATGTCATTACCACACTTAAAATTGTGAACTTCTCTATACATACATGGACAGATTCCTATGTTGACATTCCCCCTTAGGAGCTCCCCTCCCACCAAGGAAGCTGAGAGGGGAGCTGGGAAGGGGGGGGGAAATACAGAACAGGTATCAGACGTCATGCAATAGCCCCATCCACTGCTCTCATACCACTGAGTTAGCAGTACTCTAATCTGCCCATTGCTGAGGACTCTGGTCACATAGGTACCCAGTAACAATGAAGTTTTTGTTCATTTGTTTTTACCAATTCACACGTGATTGGTCTGATGGGCTTTGGGATCAACATCAGAATCCTCTTTCTCCCATCTTCACACCTCCCCACCTTTCACTCCCATTTCTGTAGCATATTACTCACGACAACCAACAAACATGCCACAGACAAAAAAGAAAGAAAACAAAAGAAAAAGATTTAATGCATGCTGTTTGCCTCAAAGCTTGTATCATTCTCTACAAATAATTTCAGTGAGCAACCACAACAGCACCATCACATGGAGGCTGTTTTGTGTGTGTGTAGCCAGCAAGTCCTCATGCCCGCTGTCTGAATGTACTGGAAACAGGCCTGCACCACCTCAACCTGGGGCTCCAAACTAGGGACAGTTCCCCACGTGAGCCCTGTAAGGTTGATGTTTTGAGGAACCGTACCTCATACGATGCAAAGTTTAAACAAACACGATCAAGAGACCACTGATAAAATTTACCTTGAATCTTAATTCATGAGCATAAAATAGAATTTATACTTAAGCAGTATTTTTGTACAAAATGCAAACAAGATTGATGATAAACAAAACCAGAAGTTTGATTTTCCCAGGCAGTTGGATTTTAATGGCTGTCTCAGAGAAAGAAAAAGAACCCCAGCCTTTCCCAATTTCGCCTTTTTTTTTTTTTTAATGTTATCTTATAAACTGAAGTGCTCTCTGCTGGATAACAGTGGGTAAAACAATGCTTAAACACTCAGAATACCACTCTATCCTAATCACATGAAAAACAAGCTTCCTTTCTTTGACTGTTTTTACCCTGCATGCATACCTCTGGGCAACGCTTAATATTTTCTGAAATAAGTCTGAATAGGTAGAGATCAAGTGCAATATAAGTGCGTTTTCCAAAACTAAGCTAAAGATCTGCTACATTGAAATGACTAGTTAAAAGAAAGCATCTGTAATTTGTGGCATGCTTAGCTAATTATATGCCTGTAAAGTCATTTTTTAAATGAAAAGGTCATAAAATAAAGCCATGCTTCTGCATAAATAGAAATAAAGTCCTCTTTCCACAGCAACCTGTTAGCTCTCAGGAAGTTGACACATGAAAATTATTCACTGTGCTCAAGTATACAGGCTGAGGAATGTCACGGGTTCCTGCTGAACTTTGGTTATTTAGCTGTGTAGCTTTTGGTACGGTCCATGAGATGAAGATGTTTAGTAGGTTTTAGGATTCTTCTGCCCTGCTGCTAACTTCCAGGGCACTTAATTATTTCTGAAATGGCAATACTCTCACATGCTACCTATTACATAATCCCTTTTATTTTCCCTTTCCTCTCATTTTCTTTTGTTTTCACAAACATGAATAATCTCCCCAACATAGGTATATATAGAACAAGAAGGAAAAACCCAGATGAAGAAATACAGATTTTATAGTCACAAGACACTCAGAGAAAGATCTCACACATCTCTTCCCTCATATTGTTCAGTTAACCATAGCAACCCTGCTGAAATTTTATCGCATCTATCTTCTGCCATTTGAAGGAATCATTCACATGTCAACATTAAACTCTTATGCGCTGTTTCATTTCCTCCTTACCTTAAAAAAATTGCCAAGTTTTTACTCCAGGTTAAGTCAATATGACAGCAGGAGAAGCTAAATATTAGATTAGGAAAGGGTTTCAAAAAAAAAGAAATCTTCAAATCATGCTTTGATTTGAAGTCCACAAAAATACTTTCTGGTAGTAAAACTATCTAGTGACTGCTGACATTTGTCCATCCATAAAATTATACTACAGAAATTATTCAAATTAATCTTCCATCCCCAGGCTTTCAGCATATTCTGAGCATATCTGCGTATTTAAATGCCTAAGGTAATAGAAATGAAGTGAGAAAAAAAAATCAAATAGGATTGCCTGAAAAAATAAAGACTTCAGCATCCAATTCCAGGAAAAGTCTTCTGTACGTATTAAATTGCTGCTGGTACACAATACCTGAATAAAAACAAAATAAAAACAAGAAAAATACTGATTTCTGAAACAGAGCAGAAATCAGGGAAGATTTAAAGAGTCAGAAGTGAGCTCCAATTTAAAAAAAGACTGCAATACCCATGCAGAATTATATTAAGTATTTTAAAGAAACACAGCCATTCAGAAAGAACCTGTGCTTAAACATACAGCAATGCTGCTATGACCAAAGGAACAGTCTAATAAATGACAAATCACAATTACTATCTACTGTCTATATGGTCCTTAAGTAATGCTCACAAAAGTTACTTCTTTGTGGAAACGCATCTGTATGTTCAGGTATATTCTGATAAGCTACAGCAAAGGAACAAGTTAACACTTTGCAATTGCATAGCTATTTGAAAAAGGAAATTAATACTACCATACTTTAAAACTCTTCAGATTACTGATGAGAACACTGCTCCCTCTAACCTACTGCTTAATTACAGTAGAGTCTAGAAGTGAACTTTCACAACCTCGTTGATACATATCTACTAGGACAGTTCTATTTTTAAATCAAAATAACTCACATAAGAGGACAACAGGATAGGCCAAGTTCTGTCTATCAGTACACTTCTATTTATAAATTAGAGTGACTTGCATGCAAGAACCAAGAGGGTACGCAACTTGTTATTGGTGACCTGTTTTGTAACTGTGTGCAAGGGGTTTTAAAAAGAACAGCTATGACAGAGTTGCTTGATTTACCAAACATCCAAATAGCTGAACAACTTCACAGTCCAACTAAAGGACTACTAGTTTGTAGAAAGCAAGACAGAGGAAAAAAAGCCAGCTTGCTTTTTATCTGGGTAGAAGTCTGCAAAAATAATTTAACAGAAACTTACAGCACTCAATGTTTACTGTCAAATCACTTTACAGATTGACTGCCTAGTACTTTCTCTTGCATCTCAAGCAATGTTCTTTATCAAAATAAGACAAAATTGAAGGTTAAATCCAGTATTACTTAGACAGGAATGGAGTATGCACTGAGACTGGAAGGCAAATGAACTCTAATCCAGTTTCTTACAAAAGAAAAAAAAAGTACAATTATGAGTCATATCCCCTTTTATGTATATTTTCACAACTGTGAAAAAAGCATTTTGAAAATACATTAAAGGCTAAAAGAAAGTTTTGAGGTCAATATGAATTCATTTTCAAATTCCATTAGTTGATTTTCATCTGTTTAAAAAGACACAATTTAAGTACTACCGTTACTGACTTTGTTAACTTTTATTCTGATGAAAACACACAGCCTATGTGCTAATCTGCTTGTTTGCAAAGGTGCCTGTATGTAGAGGTTCATTATGTCATACAAAGAGAAAAAACAAACCCAATAAAAACTAGTTGCTTGAAGATAAACTATCGAATGGTGGTCACCACTTCATAACCATGCCTGGTTCCTGGCATGGTTCAATATAAACTCAACTAACAAACTGAACATTTTTCTGGCCTAAAAATCCCATGTTGTAGGCTGGCATTGACCCACTCAGTCTCCCTCCTCCTTTTAACAGGAAGCGTAGCAATCATTCAGACCTGAAACAACAGCATTCTAGGAGAGAAGCAGAAGTGAAATAAAGACACAGGGAGGAAAAGCCTTCTGATAAATTCTCAAAGTACAGGAGAGTTTGCAGCTCCCTATGAGAAAAGAAGTTATTGCAACTCCCTGAGGAGTGCAAATACTTGTATCAAAAAAATGTAGTCTGACCTGAGGTAAACTAACTGAAAATAAAACAGAAACGAAGACATGGCAACCCAGGTTTTAACTCAGGTTAAGTAGTTAAAATTAATTTGTGTATTGAAGGGCTGAACATGAGATACTCACATGAATCAAACCCAAGCTGTCTTGTCTTCACAGTTACTTTAACATATGTTAGCTAACTGAAGTTAAGAACCTTGAGGACAAACATATCCCTTGAGGATGGAACTGAAGGGAGTCTGGGAGTGAAGCCCAGAGTAACTGGGAAGTTACTCTGTGGGAGAGAGAAAACTAAGAGATTAAATTGCTTCCCTTGCTCCCTTGAGAGAGGAATTAGCTTGCTTTAAAACAACCCTCAACAAATGAGGTTTGCAAGAATTTCAGTTCACTAACAAGAGAATACAAAACCAAAAATTAAGTAAGTAACAGATTCATACACAAAAATGTGTTAGTGTCCTGGTTTCAGTTAGGACAGAGTTAATTTTCCTCCTAGTAGCTGGTAGGATGCTATGTTTTGGATTAGGATGAGAAGAGCGCTGATAACATGCTGATGTTTTAATTGTTGTAGAGCAGTGCTTACACCAAGCCAAGGACTTTTCAGCTTCTCGCTCTGTCCTGCTAGCGAGCAGGCTAGGGATGCAGCAGGAGCTGGGAGGGGACAGACCAAGGACAGCTGACCCAAACTGGCCAAAGGGGTATTCCATACCATCTGACGTCATGCTGAACAACATATAGGGGTGGCTAGCCGGGGTGGAGGGGGGACCGGCTGCTCGGGGATAGGCTGGGCATCGGTCAACGGGTGGTGAGCAATTGCATTGTGCATCACTTATTTCGTACACATTATTACTATTAATACTATTATTATTGTTGTTGTTATTATTATTGTTGTTGTTATTATTATTGTTGTTGTTATTATTATTGTTGTTGTTATTATTATTGTTGTTGTTATTATTATTGTTGTTGTTATTATTATTGTTGTTGTTATTATTATTGTTGTTGTTATTATTATTGTTGTTGTTATTTTCCTGTCTCAATAAACTGTCTTTATCTCAACCCACAGGCTTCACTTTCCCATTTCTCTCCCCCATCCCAGAGAGGGAGGGGGGAGGGTGAGCGAACGGCTGTGTGGTGCTTAGCTGCCAGCCGGGCTAAACCACAACAGTTACGTAGTGCAAATTAATTCTCTTCCAGCTGTGTTTGAAAACAGTTACAGAAAGAACATACCTTATATCCAAGCTCTATAAATTCTTATTCACATGCTAATAGATTCTTAGGGCAGATTCTGATTTTGATTTTACTCTTTGCATTTTGCAAGACTATGAATATATTTTATAGGGGGTTCTTTGAAGGTTCAACCTATAAAACAGACAGTTCTACTGAGGTAAGACAGCAGGTTTTATACAGATGAGAGAACAAGAACAGCCTATTTCAAACTGATTTGCCCCCACAAGCATGGGGGCAAAAAGCCCCAACCTACAAACAGTACTTCCAATCACATATTTCAGTGATACTTTATGTCAGAAACCATGGCAGGATTTGGAAGTTGCCAGCTCAGTGTGTATGAGGAGCTTCCCAGCACACAGCATCTTACCACGTTTACATTTAGGAAAGAAGAGGAAGCAAACCGGCTGAGAGGCTGCCTCTCCTGGAGTTGGTTTTGACCATGCTGTGTAGCAGTGCTGTGGTCAGGCAAGATGCAGGTCACCTTCCCATGTTGTTTTCTCCATAGTGAGCCATCAGGCTAGCTGTCCCTTCTCCCGTCATTACAGGGGGGTCAACCAGTTTGGTCATCAGGCAACAGTGTCCCAGAACAGCACATCTTTGTGGTTGGTGTATACCAAGTCCAAGCTAATATCAACCCAGTTAAGACAAGTATGTGAGACAAGTATGTGAGACAATGGAACGCAAGAAATGAAGGGTAGCTATGCATAAGTGCACATGCAGCCTTTTGTTCCTCAAAATCATGCTTATTTTGACAGTAACAAAAAAAAAAGAACAGCAGCAGCTTCACAAGCCAGAAAAATGGCATAAGCCTTCATGACAGATGATTCACAATCCTACAATTCAATGAACTAGTAAGTACTGAACAACCTGAATTCAGCATTGATTTAAAAGGCCTCAGTCTGCAAGATTTTTGTTGTTGTTGTTTTTTTTAATCCAGACTCATCTAATTTTACTGATAATATCACAGCGGCAGTAAGATGAGCAGTTCTCTTTTAAACAATAGAAAAAAAAGTTATAACATTGAAGAAGCTCTGCTTTGGGACCACATTTGGAGCATAACGTGAATGTTATGCTAGTAGGAATATCTAGTCTTTTCTCTCCCTAATTAGGGAGAAAAATGCAAGTCATGACATTTCCATTAGGTAACAATTTCTTCACTTCTTACCTTTTTATTTTAAAACATATTGTATGTACCCACGGGGAAAAAAAAAAAAAAAACTTAAAACTGCTGGAAAAGCATTAAGTGGTAGCAGTAACTGAAAAATGTGTAACTTTCAAACTAGAAGTTTCCACTGGGGAATGTAAGAACAAAACATTTTTAGTCTCATTTATGCCTGACAATGCTTGAAGTATATACAGAAGGTGATATTTGGGTTTTCAAGAAGCTTTCATTCACCTGTTCCCAAAAGGAGGTCTTAGAAGACTTAAAAATCTCTTCTGCTAGAAGACTTACAATGACCCATGCGAGTCTGGCCCAGGAAGAAATAACAAGTGTGAAGAACCAAGACCAAAGCAGGAATGAAGGCTAGAAAGATGAACTCAAGTCTCAGCTGAGGCAAATCCACATGAAAAAAAAAGATCAGAAACAAGTAAGATTTGACATTCTCTGTTTTAATTCCAAATCATACCTGAAACAGAGAAACATCAAAACATTATCCTGAAGACTTCCTTCAGAGCATCTGATAAGTTCCAGAACTTAGATAAACTTGTTTGGATATCTGAAATACATGCATATAAATCTATATCTGAAATTTCTGAGAAGATGGATGTTGCCCTTGCCTATTTGGTTTTTCTTTTCCCCTCCCCCCCACAAAGCAAACGGACTTTACCTGTCATCTGCCCAAGAGCTTTTTAAAGAAAACAGCCCGAAAGTGTGCAATATCTTTCTCCTGCTTCATGTTTTAGGAAATTAGAGAGAAGTTGAAACAAAGTCATTTTCATGGTAAACACAACTTTTGTTGTTGTTGTTTTTGAAAACCTCCAACAAGAAAAGCAGCTTTTTTTTTTGACCAGCTATAACACATACAAAATAGGTGACATGATGGTCATTATTATTTCAGAGAGGCAAATAAGCCACATCCTATTCACACTCAAGGCCGTATGCTAGCCATGATCAGATTTCTCTCATTAGAAGATATGTGGATTGGAATAAATTCAGAGATAATGGAGCGGCTGGAGAGACAAGACCAGAGTGAGTGCACAAGAGGTCAAACAAATGCATTAAACTCAATTATTCAGGAATATCAAAAAAGAAATAAAATAATTATGACAGTCCCTATCACTGTGCCAATAATTTCAAGTGTCCCAGAGATTCTGAGCATCAAATGAGCAACAAATGTGTGTGCATGTGGGGGGGAGGGAAGGTGATATGTTGTTTGAAGTCTCGTGTATGTAACGATAGTTTGGAATTTCATCTTGTTCCCAACATGGCAATATGTACTGCATCTACCAGAAAGGAAGAATTTTCTTTACAAGACCAGCAATTTAAATACACACACAATCAGGATTGCTTTTAAGCTGCCCTGGGTTAGCGTCTATCAATTTAAAATGTCCATTTCCACTTGCAATTATGAAAGTAATGTACATACAGTTCAAAAATAAAAACTCTCACCCATAAAGGTCGGTCAAATATTCTCTTAAACAGAGCTGAATCAAAATTAACAATTTTTTCATACAATCTGTTGATCTATAACACCATTTAATATAGAGATTTATATCTAAAACACGTCAAAGGTTTAAAACAAACTTGTAAATTATAATTTTCATGTCTTATATCTTATTTTCTTGTGTCCAACAATCTTTTTAAACCTACAACTACATGCAACATTCTCAAGTCAAAAACATACTAACGTTTCATGTAAACAAAAAAGCTGCAAAACCATGTACTAGCACCAGCTAAAAATGCCTTTCCTTTAAGCTCATTTGAAGGAAAATCAGCCCCCAGAAATAAGTGAAGTACATGAATGCATTCTAGTTCACTTTCTGCAATCACAAATCTAATCCATCATGCAGAATATGGATTTTTAATTTTAGCCAAAGGCCAATCTGAGTTTGAGTTGTTAGTAGTTTAGAAGAGCTTCAAAAGAAAGGAAGATCTTCAACTTCTCAAAATGATCAGAGAAAGCTTTATAATTCATACAATTAATTCATCAACGCTTACATTATATATAAAGCACAACTGGATATAATAGAAGGTATCCATTGTATCAAAGTTTCAACTTTGTCCAGGTTGAAGGCTTCAAAACTGCTCCCTCCTATTCTACATGCTTCAGGATTAGCTTTATTGAAATCTGCGAGGAAAAGCTAAACGAAGGGAGAGAACCAAGGAAATGCCTCCTAGATAGTTAACTAAAAATGCAAGAAACCCGAAAGATTGTTTTACCTATGCAAGCTACACAAAAAAAAAAAATGTCTTTTAACATGGGTGTTCTCCTATTTCATATTCCAGACCCTGTAATTCATTACTAGTTTTAACTATAATTATACCCCACTGAAAACAACCATTTTGGAGAGAGTATTTTTCTCACCCTCCAATCCTAATTTTTAATTGGAGATATAATAGATCAACTCCCCAAATCAAGTATGTTTTACCCATAATGGGAATTGGTAAGTGATCTTATGGTCTTTATCCTAACACACTAGCTTTTTCATTTTGATTTCTCTCAAGTGGGAGATGAGGAGTGAGAGGGCAGCTGAGTGTATGGAAGTATTCAACAGTGGAAGGCAAAGAAGTCCTTGAAGTCAGTAAAAGATGACTACCACCATGTTTTCTTTATCCCAAACATATTTTTCTATTCCTCTCAGCAGCTGGAAGGTGAGTGGGAGGAAGAAGCCATTTAAATAACTAAAATGTGAGATGTTCTTTGTCATGATGGTATATAAAGCTTACATATGTGAACTGAAACATAACGTGCACTTAAGGCCTAGAGTTCCACACCTGTGCATTTTTTTTTTTTTTAATGGTACCACAGAAACACTCATCCTAAGCAAAGAAGCAGCAGAAAAGGAAAATAACTGTCTTTCTGTAAGCATGCAGCCTGGTTCATGAGGCACAAAGAAGAATTTGTAGTGATTCACATCTTGCAAATGTTGCAGCTATGACATGACAAGTCACACAACTGAAAGGACTCCGGATGTGACAGTTTTACCAAGCTGTTGGAAAAGAGAAGTATCTGCACTGCACTTTTAATGTACAACCTGCCCTCTTCCAGAAATGTTCATCTCACCACCAAGGGGCAAAGAGATGCTATAGGCAGCCCCTTCTGGTCACTGCTTAAAAGCACTGTTTGCTTTTTCAACCACCACTGTTAGTTTTATTCAACTGAACATATTCTTTTCTTTAGTACTCTTCAAACTGTATTTTACTTCTCTGTGCAAAATGTTTACTCAAATACTCTTCAGTGCTCACCAGTTATCCAAGGAATATGTACGTCAAGCCCTCTTAAGAATTTTCTGTACTGCCAGTCCTAAAGTCAAACAAAAGCACTCTTCCAGAGAGCTTTGCTGCATTCAGCAACGTTGCATGCATTCTTCAGTGTATTTCTTCACCACGTTTGTTTAATTGCACACCATTGCAGACAGCTTTAAAAAAAAAAAAAACAACTTCCTGTGAGGTGGCCTTTAATGCCCCTAGTCAAGCTCACTTTGTTCTTTTCGTTGTTGTTCTTTTGGTGTTTTGTTTTCCAGACATCATTCTTGAGCTTGTAGTTAGTTACTCCTGTATTTCCATCTCCCCTCTGCAGTCCCAATCATTGTACTAGTCTAAAAGACTACTGTAGGAAAAGACACTTCCAAGGTACAGGAGAATTAAAAGTCTAAACCCGTTAATATGACAGCAGATATCAGAGGTCTGCTAAAGAAGTATAGAACAAACAGCCACTAGCTGATAGATAACATAAGAAAACTGACTGGAGAGGTCAGCAAGAAGCTGAAGGGCTCTTTCCTGCTCACTGTCTCAGAATCCTTAGCTTCCCTCACCTCCAAGGGCTTCCCACCATCTCATTCCCGTTTGGAGAGCTGCTAACATAAGTTTCGTTGCCTGCACTTCTGTAGCCATACCGAAGAGGATTCGTATGTGAAATACTCGGAAAGGACCTGCTCCTCTGGTCTCCAAACGGCAGTGTTCCATCACATTTGCTGCCATTTTCCATGGTAGGTACAGTCACAAGGGTGTCTAGAGCAACCATGTGTATAATTTGCAGCTTTCTAGTCAAAACTGAATAAACAGTAATTCACAGGTACAAGTCCTCCACATGATAGCATAAAGAAAAATACTAGCATTGTTTTCAAGACCAACATATAACGGTTTGTTATATTTTTTTCAGCACCAACATAGACTGAGTTCCCAAAAACCAGTTAAACTGAATTTTTCAGGACCGCCATCTTTTCCGTTTAAATTCATGTGCAGTTCATATGCACACTTTCCACTACAATTACAAATGCCCTTTTTTTTTTTTTTTTTTGAGTATTTAACTTCACAAATTAAAAATACATTTAGTTAACTTTCAGGTGTAATTTCCTCAAATACAATACTGCTCTTCTAAAAATTTAAATATAGAAAATTAGCACAAAGTTTTTCAAGCTCAAAATTGGTGAATTATTATAGCCATGAAAATATCTTAGAAATGATCCTTCCACCCAGACTGCAATAGAGCATAAAAACTGACTTATAGGTAACATTTTCACTATAATAATGACAAATTGAGTAAGTTCCTAAATTCATTTCCCTATTTTTCCTCATCTGTTCACTTTTTTGAGCTGCATTATCATTAACCTGAAAATTCTCAAAAGAAGTATGCCCTCAATAATAGCTTTGATCTCACCAAAAACAAGTAGAGGTGTCAAAAAAAAAAAAAACAAAAAAACACTTAGGTAAAAGGTTACGTTTAAATACATGCTTTTGTTCTAAGTAGGAGAAACACCTGCAACAAAAACCTGACTGAAAGCTCTGACTGTGACCTTAAGACAATTTGTTTTAGTATTACTTTTCACTTAGCTCACTAGTCACTAGTTAAGCCCTCAAAATAATTCCAGGGGATCATCGCAAGAAAAATAATCCCACATTCTTGATATTTTCATGTGCCACACAAACTAGCATTCTTGCTCAAAGATTATCTAGATTATCTTTCTAGTTCAGCAGTCATGCCCTCTAACGTTTTCTCAGGACAAATCCTTGCACATCAGCCTCATGCCATCTCCACATTATTTATATGGCAATACTTGCAGCATCTTCTTGCTGAAAAAAAAAGGACCACAAGAGTATTCAACAGAAATGGCAATACTTGTTCGGATAACAGGAGGCATTAGCAGGAACAGCTTTCCATATGCTGCTTTAATAAAGTTCACACCTTGCTATCCGCATATGGCCTTGTTCTTCAGACTAAGTTTCAGCTTCTATTTATACAATTCTGATAGCCAGAAAAGCAGTTTAAGTTTCATTAATTACCATGACATGCAAGTCATAATGACCGTTAGCTAGAAATGTTGTACTTACGACCTTTTTCAAAGAATTAGTGGCTGACCAAGTGAACTGATTAACACCATTTGAGTATTAAACTCCAGGGTACGTCCTAAATGCTTCACAGAGACATCATTATCAACATGTTTTTAGAAAAACATAAAAGAGCAAAGTACATACAGCATACATAGCATTTTTTTTATGCACTGAAATAGCTCCAATTTATGTAACAATTCATCTTCAAGTTGCAAAAATTAGCTAACAAACACATTTTTAAGTTGTGAATATTTTTCATAATTTAAAGATGAAGAGCAGTATTCACTTTGACAGCATATATACTGATTCATTCAACCATGCCAAACATGGATAGAGGAATTACTCTGAAAGTAAAATTTTATTCACTTTATTACACTTATCCAATTCCATTATATGCACAAGGAGTTAGAATTGCCATCTAATTTTTCTTCTGTGGCATAGTACACGTGCTATTCTTTTCAAAAGCAGTTTAAAAGTAACTTTGCTATTTGTCAGTTTTTTCATTTGAGGTTCCTCCATTTCACTCCCCTTACCTATAATTTTCCCTTTAAATGAGTTATTCCCCGCTCTCTCCTCCACTGTTTAATGCTTCCTCATTTGGGTGCAATGTTCTGTCTCAGCAAGACTGAAGCTTCATACCAGCCAGCAAATTTTGAATAGACTCCTCCATTCTCACCTGCCTCTTCTGTGTGCCTTCTGTATACAAATCAGCTCCCTCCACATGCCACCTTGGTTGTAGATCTGACTTTGCCTTCTGCGCACATACCAGCCCCTGGGATCAGTGCTCATGAGAGTTCTGTGATGTTCATCCATTTTACCATGAGACACTTGTGATTTCCATTTCTCCATCCATCTTGGAGAGCTTCTTGGTTCTTGCCACTCACCTGCCTCCCCACCTTTACAATTTTGATAGATTCAAGACTTCCCTTGTAGACCTACTGTTTCATTCCTTTCCAGGCACAGGTGAATACCTGCTCACTTTCAACTTTTACACCTCAGCCTCTGTCACATTCTGCATAACATCACAAATAATGCATTCTCATGCACATAACATCTGCCCAGTTGTGTGGGTTTTTTTCCTTAAGAGTCTTTTATCATCTTTTCATATTTGCTTTTTCAATTTCTAGACTGTTATGTTCCCCGATTTATTTCTTCCCATGTGTTTTCAGACTTCAAGGTCTTTCTCACAATCCACCCTCATTTAACCCAGCGTGGTTACTTTTCCCGGTATTAGTTTCTAAACAGCTTAATCAGTACCTTTTACCCCACATTTTATATCTTCCAGGCTCCTGGAAAATACACGATCTGGTATTTTGGTTCGTTCTCTGTACTGAACCCTTCTGGAGCATACCCCTTCAATCTCTCATACTTTTGTATGAGACTCTTTTTCCCCACCTTTATCTTGAGGGATAGGAGTGGATGAAATCCTTTCATCCTGACCCGACTAAAGAAGATTCCCCATTAAAGTTTACATCTCCTGTTACAACAGCTTCTTTCTGCTCAGACAGAAGAATCCCTTGTCTCATGCCCTAGGGAAACCAGGCAGTTCTGCTACTGGCAGGATGATAGAAAACCGCACAGTTTCTGTAAAGGAGAAGTACAAAGCCATCATCATTTCATCAAAGACTGCTTCAGAGTGGCACCCCGAAAACTACAGGCACATAACTTCACTCATTTTCTTTGCTCCATCCTTTGAGGGATCTCTATATGTTGCTAAAGATAAGGGTTGCTCAAGTCTGATAATTTTCTTTGTCCTTAGATGACCGCTTCTGTGAGTGGCCATTGCTTGAACTGAGGATTCATTTATTACCCCTACTCCAACAGGTGCTGTACGGATGTAACAAAGCCATTGTATAATGGAAGTTTGGAGATAAGCCCAGAAGCTCTTGCCATCTTCTGCTGAGGCATCGTTTTGGCCTGTAACTTCTGAAGCCAGGAAAATACAATATTTAGAACTCAAACCTCCTCTCTGGTACTTTGCAATAAGAAATTGCTGCATCAAGCTGGTAGGTAGAACAAACCCACCAACTTTCTTGTAAATACATAAGAAATTCAACTTATTTTTTTTGAGAGAGACATAAGTAGCAAGGAAGTTGGGTTTTAGTTGTTAATGTTCTTTCTACTGATAAAAAAATCCTTTAGGAATTGACTCAGGCTAAAGTCTGAGTCTTTTATTCTTACATTGTGAATGAGGTAAATTCCAATAGAATTGAGATAACTTTAAAGAAAAAATCAAATGGCATATGTTGGGAAAAAATAGGTCACTGATAAGAGAACTGAAATATGTAGAATTTTACTGATTGCTGATATAATTGATAGTTACTACTATCATGGTGGCAGTTGGTTACTGAGGGTTTGTCACTTTCATTTCTATTTACTGTTTTATTGTCTATCTGCACAGAGTAAGGCAAAACAGATCTAACTAAATCTTGAAAGAACAATCTGTCTTGCTCAGAATCATTATTGTGATTTATGTATTTATGAAAATGTTCTAGAAGGAATAGTGTGCAATAGGTTCCTAGCTAAAGCAATATTTGACTGCCAAAAATAGCTGTAGCAGCTGACTGGTTTGTATTCCAGAAGAAAAAAAAAAAATCTTCTTCCTCCCCATATTTATCAACTTTTAGATTTACACTGCAGAGAAAAGTTAAATTAGAAATCCCAATTATGATGTGGTTTTTAAAGTCACAGTTCTGGAACATTCTCCCATTCTACCACCTGGCACATTGCCCCTAAAGTACTTCACCTATCCCAGTGCACATGTATCTGACTGAAACTTCTGCAAGACAAAAAGAACAGTTTACATATATATGAAGAGAGGTTTGGATGTGTTATGAAAAACTAAACCATAATCCCTTAATTATCTTTTTTTCCCCCCGAGAAAATCTAGAAAGAATTATTTTCTCTGTCCATGGTGGCTGATAGATTAACTGCTCTTGATACTTTTTTGTGAAAGAAGAAAAACAACCAGAAAAGGCATGTCATGGATTCTAATTCAGGTAAATTATCTTTGGCGTGATGCTCATAAAAGAGCAATCACTGCACAGACAAGTCAAAATCCTCAGTTATTCCTACATCATCTGTTAAGTGCAAGGTTAAAAGGAAAATTTTGCACCCCCCCAAATTCCAGAGTCTGGCATTGCATATATTTGGATTAGCAAACACCATAGAACAGATGCAGTTAACTATATTTACTAATTCCACATGATTTCTGTAAAGACCATTTTTCCTGCAGCAACTTTGCATGCACCATGTTGCGCGCTCCTGCCTGAATATCATGCCATTGTCTTCCAGCTGAGAGAATCTCAACTTTGGAGTTTGTTTCTTGCCCCCTCCCAGTCCTGACTTCTGGCTATTTCTATTAACTCAATTTAGCTTTAAACAAAAAGGGCTACAGATGCCACCTCTAATTTCCAAGGCTTTATATCAAAGTCCTGACCAGACAGATAACTGGCACAAAGACTGAAATGGTGAACTAGATTTCTAAAATGCTGCCATCTGATTCTCATCCCACACAAATATGTAATCTAAGTAATGAAAAAAAGCTTTCGTCTCAAACATCAGCTTGTTCAAAGCTCTTGAAATAAGTAAAACGTTGGAATTTGGATTGAGTCATGACAAGTTAAACCTATAATGGTAAGAAATAACCTTCTGAACAACAATAAAAAGAACATCCTTAATGTCAAGCAGAAGAGAAAGCAATTACATTTTCAGACAAGGACTGACAGTTTAAAAATATACAATGTAAAGAAAGTGTTTTTTCCATCTTAGATTTTAAGCTTCACCTTATTTATAATGTTTTTACAATCAGCTTTTCTTTCATCATATCAAAATGAAAAACAAAGTTCGTTAACTATTTCTGATGACATTTTAAAGGATAACTATTTGTCTCTGGTATTAAGACATACAGTAACTCATACATTGGTTTAATTGCATCCGTGTCCATTCCTTTAAGTAGGCACTGCACTTTAAGCCCTTCACTTTAAGCCTTTAAGGGAACAAAAATAGGAACTGTGCATTACAACAGAGCTCAGCAGGTACCAAACACACAGGCCTCGTGCACAAGGACAGCATAGTTAGCTCAGACACCTGGAAGATATGAGTATGACTGAAAATGTTTATTTTCTACCAGGATGATGGCATTTTCAGGACCAGTTCATGTCCTTCTCAGCTGAATCAAAGTAGTTTTGAAGGCAACATACGATGCTTGTAACAGCAAAATTCAGAGTACTTCTTATACCTTGGTATTTCAAGCAGAACAGAAACATACTATGAAAAATTGGATGACAGATTTGTACATTGAGCCTTTGTTTTCATTATTAGAGAATTTCTGCATATCACGAGTTCCAACAAATATGAAACTGAAGCAAAAGACAGTTCTGTCAAATGTGGTTTGTTTTTTTCAAAAACAAAAACACAGAAATGAAATGTAAGTGAACAATAAGAGGCATCTGTTCAATTAAGCAATTCCATACATCTAAAGAGCAGAATTTCCACGTACTATGGGAATAAAGACAAAGCAGAGAGAGGCATTCAATGCAACCATCTGATTAGATGATATCACAGGTCTTTAAATATCTGACTACAGCATCCCCAGTGCACACGTTTGTTTCAACTGATGACAGTAATGACAAGGAAAAACTTCTGTCCAGCTACAACACAAAAATCAGAAGATTGACTTGAAATAAATTATTCTCTGTGCAACATCTTGCCTTGTAATTTGTGAACAACTATATCTGAGAGAAATGATACCCAGCGAGAAAAAAACACAGATGGAAAAGGAAATAAGAGAAGGAGACCTGTTCCTATCCCCAGCTTCCTGGAATGTGGTTATTTTGTTCACCTTGTTCTAACCTGATATAACATCAGACAACAGTGTACACAGACTATTACCAAATTCACCATGAAGGAATTAGGGGGAAGTTCTACAAAGATCGTAACATTTGGAGACTGTAAATTTCTTATGCAGGTTTCAGGTGGTAATTTAGAAGGAAAGGGAACAATGATTCATGCCAACACTGCTAATACATATAAGAGTACAGCGCATCTTAATTTCTCACTGAAGTGCTGAATAGAACATCCAACCGACAAGGATTTACCGAGACAGAGGTCCACATTCCTGATTATTTTCTAAGGACATTGACCCAAATCACATTCAACCACAAGTGCACAGCTCTAATGACTGACAGAGGATTTTAGTCTGTTAGGAATAAGCAAGTTCTGTAGGAAAAGCTCTTAGTCAAGAAGCTTTGTCATGTCAAAGACATGCAAAATTGGCTATGCTAAATGGTAATGCTTTCCGTATAATTTTTGAAGAGTTACTGTTTATTTGCTTACATAAACAAAGCAACATCTATAATATGGAACATTAAAGAAGTGCACAACAGCAACACAGATGCTTACAGAAAGAGATGAATTAGAAGAGACTCCAAAACAAGTGAAGACAAAAGTGCAAAATGGTAGATAAACACAATCTCAAGGAGCGTTCAAGAAGACAAGACACCTCCAAAGATCTTACAGTATGCATTTTTTTTCCCCATTGATTAATATTATTGTTTAACGTCATAGGGAGGTACAAAAAAACTGACATATAAACTCAGAGAATGAACAAAAGTAGAACTTAAAGTTTTTACCTTTCTAGGGCTTTCTGGAGGGTAGAATCTGTGGTATACCTAAAAGTCAAAGAAATAGAAAAAAATAAAACTGATAGGCAAAACAATCTGCATGGTAGTACGAACAGTGTCTACATGAAAACACATGCGGGGTCTGCTGTGCACCAATCCAACGACCATCATCGCTTTGTAACGAAGGTCTCAGGAATATTCATCCTGCACCTTACAAACACACCATGTGGAATATCAGCATCATCAGAAGTATGAAGTTACCACACGTTTTACACCCCACAACTGACTGATGTCACAAGACAAATTTCACATCCCACAGAATGCGGTTGTCTCATTTTATCTCACAAGGATATTACACAAACCAATTGTTTTTAACCTACATAAAAAAGTCAATGTATCCCAGAAATGTGTTCTAAACATTGCTTCTAAACAGATCCACACATTACCATGAAGGAAAAGATCAAGTCCTTTGCAAACTGGGGAAAATGGACTGAAGAATCCTGAGACATGAGACAGAAGGGAAAGGCAAACCAAAAGCCTGCAAAGCACTGAAAGAGCACAGGATCATCCCATAACTTCTGATAGCTTTCCCTCCAGTTCTGCCAAAACCTACAGATAGCCAGGAAAACCTGCAGGATGAAGTCTGTGGAAAAAAAAAAAGCAGAGAAACCTGCTTCATCTACTTGGAAAATAACAAGAACAGAGACCGCCTATGTTTTTCATCAGCACACTTCAGTTTTAAGCATCTTGGTATAGCTTCACATTCTAGATGCCACCCATTACAGTTCTTGACCAAATGCTTTTCAGTGAGGAAAGTAGTCAGAGACACGACCAGGTAAAAGATGACTTCTTGGCAGGGTGAAGGAAAGAGGCCAAGCAGATGTCATGGAGTTATGACAGCTTTCCAGAAACTTTCTTGGATCTCCCCAGAGTTAGGACTATCTAATTCTTCAGTTCTTCAGGTGCAAAAGCAGGAAGCAGAACCTGTCAATATTATGAAACACTGTCCTTTTTTTTTTTTTTTTTGGAGGGGGGGGGACGACAAGGTCCACCTGTCTCAACTCAGATCAAGAAAAAAATATATATTTTTTTTTAATAATTTATGCCTTCCCAGAATAGTCACTCTCTTCAAGCTGCTTGATTTCCAAAGCCATTACAAAAAAAAAAAGCTTTAAATTGTTGCCATATCTCTGCTTTCTGTTAGTGAATACAGCACATGGAATCACAAAATTTACTCAGAACTGTATCATTGGCTGTCACAAACTGCCCAGATTATAAACTAAGCAAAACAACCACGTTACTATACAAACAGTCCCACTGAAAGAGAACCACCTGCATCATATTCTATTATTATTTTTAAAGGTACTTAAAATCCCTGTGAGAAACTAAGCTCAAGAGATGCATACTCTTTGTTCTTTTGTCAGTGGGAATGTAATGATCTTTTTAAACATGTAATTCAGAATGAATTATTACCAATATCTATATAGAGGTCAGCTAATTCTGTGTATTATATGAAAAGCCAAATAGTTCAGAGATAATCCTTTCCCAAGAAAAAGCCTTCTGTCCAATAATCCTAGTAATGAAGAATAAAATACTTTCACATCACAAGTCTCAAATTTGTATTCAAAGACCTAACTTTAATACAAAACATTG
This sequence comes from Cygnus olor, assembly GCF_009769625.2. Lineage (NCBI taxonomy): Eukaryota > Metazoa > Chordata > Aves > Anseriformes > Anatidae > Cygnus > Cygnus olor. The sequence continues at coordinate 9,894,767 of NC_049175.1, forward strand.
CAGTAATAAACAGGGAAAAAAAAACAGCAAATAGCATTGTACAATAATTCATTAAAATTTCCCATCATAAAAAACAAACAACCTTCCAGTTTAACAATTATTTGGCTACAATTCTAAACAATAGGTTCCACCTCTGTAAATATTATGTTCCAGTCTTAATTCTTAAGTTATGCAAAACATTACACTGATCATTCAACAATTCATCTTTAATGTACCTGAAGAGGTCTTTACAATCCCTAGTGAATAATTCATGTTTCCATTTTGCCATTCTCTCCCAGTGTAGAAGGAGCACCTTTAGTTCAGTCATGGCCCTGACTTCGTGAAGTCAGAACATCACCACAAAACAGTCAAAATGCTCAAGGAGAAACTGCTTCACATACCAAATCAAATTCCCAAATGGAAGAACTAAATAATCCTAGATAAATCCAAAACATCAAACCAGGATCTGAAAAGATTAGCCATATGCTAAACTGTCGCTCCCATACTGAGTGATGACTTAAGATACCAGTGTAACTGGCTGCTTACTACAATACTGTTCATGTCACTCACATATGTTGCTTTGACAGTTATTACAGGGTGTGTTTTTTTTGTTGTTGTTTTGTTTTGTTTTAATAGTCTAATCAGCACATTAGATTTGAGAAAAAATGCAGACCAGTTAAGGCACTGAATTTTTGACCTATTTCCATGGAACTGGAAGAAATGCTTCAAAAGGACTAGAAAAAAATATGAAGAATAATTGTTGTATCTTTGCAATTTGCGTAATGGAAAACATGAGAAACCCAAGACACAGCTAAACAATAGTTCAGCAATCAGTATTTTCTGCAGTCTGAACAGAAGTGTGAAAATGTAATGCCTGTGATACTATGAAGAAGATGTACAGAGGGGAGAAAAACATTTATCCATAGCACATCAAGATGCAGAACATGAGTTTTACTAACTAGTTAGCATGAACATCTGACTGATAAGAACTGGAGCTTTTCTCCATAGCTGGCATATAAGGTAAATGAATCCAATAGTTAAAAAGTTGTGACAGTGGCATGATAAAAGATATGAAGCAACTGTATGGTAAAACATATCAAGTAATGAAATGCTTATATTAGCTTCTTGTATCCACATCCAAGATTCTGGTTACTGCAGAGTTGTGGCTAGACAAAACCAAGATTGTCAACTCTTGGAACACTGGTACCTTAAGCAAGACTATGGAGCAACAAATGTCTTGTGTCTCTGTAGCAGCCAGCAGGATAAGAATACCTTGGTTTTTTTTAAGTCTTAACAATATTTCTTACACTCCACAGGAATGTTCGTTTCCACATTGCCCAAAATTAGCATTAGGAAAAAAGGGTAATTTCGATAATAGACTTAATAACCAAGGCTCCCAAGCATTACCTCGTTCAGAGATTCACAAAACCTTTTCTGACAAATCGGAAGTTGAGAGATTTGGGTTACAGATTTGCAGTGAGGGGTGGCAGGGAAGGAGTGGAATATATCTGTACTTTCCATAACCAACATAAGGTACAAGGAGTCCTCCGAATGATTTCATTTTTAATAGATTGGATTCTTCTTTCGTGATTTGTTTTTCTCATCCATTTACTCTAAGGCTACATTGAAGTTTCTGTAAATGACTGTACTATAACACTCAGTTCTTTCCGCAGCTGCTTGTGTGTCTTATCTAATAAACAGTTTGACAGAATACAGATGTACAACATCCTGGTCCCATAGAAATACGGAGCTGCAGATGGTTAAGGGAAAGTATCTCACTGCAAGTTATTCTGTTGAATGGTGCTCTAATACTTGTGCGCGCACATGTCTAGGTAACTAAGTTCTTATATGCAAACTCAGGTACATATAGTTGTGTATGTCACTTTGTGCAATACTGATTTTAGGTTGGTATTTATGAAAAGACACCTCTAAGTCCGGAATAAAAGACCTGAAGATGTTATACTTCATTTTCAAACAGTGTAAAACAGTATTTTTGAGGAAAGAAATTTAATCACTTTCCAGCTTTAGAGAATTTGGCTCCAGGTTAGGCACTACAAATAAGATCTCTATCATTTTCTCTGTGATGAGGAGGAATTAGAAATACCATGCCTCCCATTACCTTGAACACCTGCTACCACTCTTAAATGTGCCAGTGAATACTGGTCAAACTGGAATATCAATGAGAAAATAAACAGAAGATCTCATGGACAAAGATTTGGGGACCTACCAAGCTTCCACACATTCTTCAACAAAACCTGCCTGGACACTATATCAGGCAGCCAATAAGAAAGACCTTTTGTGAGACAGAATTACTTGGTCTAACAAGTTGCCAAAGAGAATCAAACGATGCCAACAGCAGCAGGAGCAGCATTATTACACTGCGGTCAGCAGCGTGGTAACTAGTAAGTACTAATTAACAATATGCAAACAGATATAATAAATACTTTCAGCAACAGGAGTCCATTCAGTCTCTCACACTGAAGTAGAAATTCCTGCATTCTCTGAGACACTGTATTATATGGCCTCCAGTCAATGGTTCTGATGAGATAGACTTACAAAACACTAGGGGCTTTATAGCTTGAACAAAACAATACACAGCCACATATAAAAACTTTGCCAATCTAACAGTAAGACTGATTTGATAACAGGCTTATGAAGTTCTACTTTTTTTTTTTTAAAAAAAAAACCACATGAGAAAAATACTTGTTTTCAGTGATGATTCAGATGAAGCAAAATATTTATTAGTATTGTTGGTAGAACTGAATTTTTAAGAGATTAAAAATGATAGCCAATGGTTTGACTTACTCCTCCTACATTTCAGAAATAACAGCCAGTAGCGTAACACCACTGGTCGATGTCTCACTGTTCTGCAGGACACCTGTCCTTAGGGACGCACGTCCCAGTCCCATTCCCTGCTGACACATCACATTCTTTGTGCTGCAGTCAGATGAGACACTCAGAGGCTCAGGTTAGTCCTGTCACATACTTTAACCCAAATACAGAAAAGAGGTATTGATGTATTAGTAATTCTTTTGGGTAAATTTTCACATTCTACAGAAGACTCCTATTTACCCTGTAAATCAGTAGCATCGCCTTCAGCTGACGTATGAATTCTGAGGTGCTCTTTATCACTCAGAACTGGTACATTTTAAATGTTTAAATGATGTACCTAGTCCCATCACAACACAGGCTTTTGTAGCATTTTAATGTCTTGGCTTTTAGTAGCTAGAATCCAGCAAAGGGGATACAAGTGCTATTACTGGTCGCTAATGGATATTCTCCTTCAGCTCAATTGCTGAACTACATTTTGAATAAAGGGTTTGATACCCAAAGGGAACAGCCTCCTTTCATTACTGTCCAACACTTAGACTAAAGGAGAACTCTCTGCAAGTGGTTAGCAGGGACAATGTTCATATTTCTATTTCTAAGTTCCCACTTATTAGAGGATAGAGGCATTGCATAATATTTAATTTATGCAGGTCACATCCAATACATTGCGTCCTACAGCTAGACATCTCCACACACAGTCTTTTCCTATTTCCATTTTAAAATTGCCTTTTATTCAGAGTATTCCATTGTGAAAATGTACGTTTGAAGACATAAAGAAACAGCAGAAAACGTTATCAATTTTTTGAGCTGTCCCTCTCAAGATGTGCAACCACCTCCCACCTATGCTAATATGATTGTGCAATTTGTGTCAACCTTTGTTACCTATGCCACATCCCACTGCCTGTACACTGCTTTCAAGAGAGCTGAAGCATATGTAAGCAGATCTACACCAGTTTTGACCCAGCTACCTGCTAAAAGTACTGAAGACCTCAGCTTGTCTACATAGTTCAAAGGAGCAATGCTAGCTCCAGAACCAAGAGAGTGGATGCTGCAGTCAGCTACCAGACAGAAGTCACATCCTTGCTGTTTTCAGGGTTACCTCTGCAGCAACAACAAAACATTCATGATCATACTGTCTCATAGATGAAAGGATGCCTCCACAATCCAGTTTAGTAATTCCTTGAGCATGATCCCTGCAAGTTTATTATTCCTCAATATTTCTTCTTATCAAGGCTTCACCTTAAGAAAGGGTTGAAATCCAGTGTTGGAAGTGTGCACACCACAGTCACTACTAGCTGAAACTAGAGATGCCAATCCTGTTTACGCTGCCTTTGGCACATGCAGCATTCTGCAGATGAGCTTCAAAGCATTGCTCCTCTGCCACATGTCTTCATGCATGTCTTCACGCATGTCTTCAGCTAGCGTAACAATTTCAGAATGCAGAGTATTTTCTCTCACCACTGTTGAGCTCATCACTTCTGCTGGGGTTTTATAGCAAAGTTAGAGATGTCATCCATTTTCTGAACTGAACTGTCTCTAAGTAACTGCACACTAATTCGTGGCAGATATCCTCAATTCTCTCTTCTATGCCCAGGACTTAGCTCTTTATTCCTCCATACACACAGAATAGAGCACTTTTGCAAAATCAGAGCCTGAACTCCAAGACTTTGGAACTACTTTATTTTTCTATCTTGAGCAGAAGCCACACTTTCTCATCTCATCCCAGAGAGGACTTAATGAGAACTTGGTTTGCTCAGGTCACACATTCAGGAAAAAAACACACTGTCTCAGGAATAGTCCTCTGGGAGATCACCTAAATCATCAGAAGTGCCACTAGAGACACCCATATACTAGCCAGTAGTATATGTTATTGTTGGGTTTTACAGTGAGACTTAAAACCTGACTAATATTTTAAAGCTATTGCTGAAATAGCATAACCACCTTAACTAGCACTATTCAAACAAAAAAGCATCTGTGGATAAAAATTACGAAGGAAAAGCAGTAACTTCTCTTCCAGTAGCATCTAACACATGCACATAATACTCCTTATTTAACATATTACAAGATTTCATTTCTAGTACATTATATGATTCCATTTCTAGTACGTTATATGATTTCAGTTGTCTTGGTTGGTTTGTTTGAAGATCTGTGCCTTTTCCCCTTTCCCTCATTTTAATTCACTACATCTCCAGTCTTGTCAATAACAGCAGAACACACTATTAGCTTCAATTTAATTGCACAACTAAAAAAGAATCTCTTTTTAGATTCAAGCTGCTGCCTTCCCATGCAGTAAGAATTTGTACAGAAGTGCTGTGTGTATTAGACAATCTACGTTTGCTAAGTTAAAGACCTAAGTAGCCTCAGCAGCCAGTTTAATATTTCACTGCAATCTTCTGACATGCTAATTAATAGCTAATCAGAAAGCTCCTAATAAGCAAATGAAATGTTATTTAGATTAACACTGGCTATTTAAGAGTTGATCACTCACAGCATGTAGAATAGTGAACCGAAATCAGCCATCTCATGCGACATAATTTCAACTATTTTTCAGAAAATAATTAGGTTCTACTCAAAATGCACTTTTATGAGACTATCTTCAACATTATGGCAGTGAAAACAGTGGCAAACAGCAAATTCCATGGGCATCACTTCATACAGTTTATTTCACTGAATTACCATCCCCTCCACCCCAAATCCTAGCCTTTCTATGGAAAGAAAGAGCTCATGTGGTATGGCAGTAGACTGTCTAATTTCATGCAGTAAACCTTGTATTCTCGTTTACAGAAGCCTGTTTTTAGATGACAGAAAATAAGCTCATGGTTCAGTCACTGCTGCAGGGGGGAAAAAGCCGAAAGAAAAACCAGACAAAGGCTTGACAAACCAACCAACCACAAATAAATGCTGAGTATTTCCACTAAAGGTCTGGATAACATCCTGGTCACGTACAACTTCCAACTGTATCCATTAATTACCTAAAGAGGCTTCATGTTCAAATTATGGAGGTGGCAACTATATCACCTCCCTCTCTTTAACAGTAACCTGGACAGACATGTTTTATACTGTCACCAAACGGCCTCTATATAGAGCTACTGATCCCAAATATTAGTGCACCAACAGTCACTATTCTTACGGTTTTGTTAATATTTCACTGATGAAGACATTTAATCATTACTGCATTTAGTGATAGGATATTTGCTAGTAGTGGAAATCGCTGAAGAGCTCATAAAAGGTGTTCACGTAGCACTAGTAACAGGTTTACTTGGCATACCTTGGTACCTTCACAGCTGATTACTACAAACAAGTTATCTGCAAAGAAAATTCAAGTAATTATGATAGGCTATTCAGAAAGTTTGAATTCTGTAACTTAAGCTTAACTTCTAACACGAATACTAAAGGTTATATTCTTCCAAGTAGGGAATGGGATCATTCTACAAGAGCTGTTTGTGAACTGAGGAAGCACTTCAAATCAATTGCTTATGAACCACCTACAGACTAAAATGATTTCAAGGCTAATTCTTGCTTTCAATACAGTATTCAACCTGACAAGAAAAACAAAACTCACAATTTAAAGTTACCAAGAAATAGTTTATTTGGTTATGCAACTGTTAAGTTTCTATGTTAACTGTTAAGACTCTTAAAAGATCATTAAAAGATCACAGACAATAAAGTTTCAAAGAGCCAGGCATCAGCTGTGCTGACAAGTGTTCTTGTGCCCTTCACCTAACCATGTTGAATTGTAATGCCTTCTTGTATCATGCATTGGGTGTTTTGAAATATTCTTTTCATTCACACATTAAATTTCAGCACTTCAGGGGAAGGCCCTGCATAGGCAAAACTTGAGTGTGCATGTGGTATTTCTTATTATGGGAAAACAAGGAAACTCACTCAAGTTCTCTTCAAGAAAAGCTCAAAGTTTCAGAAATGTTCTAACACTGTGGTGCTGCTTTCAGTAGTGTTTTCATCTTCTGAACTACAAAAATGCCAAACTGGAAGTCACAGACAAGGGTCTCTTGGGATTTTCATGTTTCTCTATTCATGAGAATGACTGAGATGTTTTGTTCTCTGATATCCTCCCCCCCTTCTTAATCTAAGTGGGACTAAATAGAAAGGAGAGAAAGCAAATAAAAATACCTCACACACTCAATGTGAGCAAGATACACAGGTAGGGTAAGGCTGTTATGGCAGGTTACATCACCTAATACTATTAACTCCAGTGCAATTCTGGCAATTTACCCCATCATCTCAATTCTTCTAAAAGTGTTTCTTTCCAAATTTCCATCAGTTATTCTTAATTTCTCTGAACTATTTTGCCAGTCACTGAGCAGGGAAAAAAAGTGTTAGAAAAATTTTTTAAATGAGCACCCCACTTTCCATTGTTCAGTTCTAGATTTACATAAAATGCTGATTAAGTATCTGCTCATATTAGGACAGCCCTTCACTCTGCTGATTAACCACACTACACCACTACACTTTTTTTTTTAATTAGAATTCTAAAAAAAAAAATCTTTCCTACAAAAATTCTATCTGGAATAAGAAAGGACTTCATGAAGAATCAATAGTAATCAAGCTGGAAGAAAAGCCTGTCCTAGCCACTACAGATACCCACTGATTCAAAGGAACCACGTGTTTAACTACTGCTACACCTACATACAAATTACAATCATTAAACAAAGCTAGTAGCTAATTACTGCAAAAGGTTCCTAAGCCACTGCAAAACAAGACAGCAATTTTTAAAGTGCTTTAACAAATTTATTATCTATATTGTTTCCCCTCATACAGCTTTTTTTTTTTTTAAACCAAGTGCTTAAAAGCACACTTCTCTTATTCAAGTTATAGAGTACTGTGAGATAGCATTTTCAGAAGTACTGATGTGAATTAGGCCACACAGTCTAACTCAGTTTAAGGCAAACCCAATTTGAAGAAATGTAGAGAAAAGAAAAAGCATTGTCTTCTTTAAAAGCATTAGCTTTCCTGGCTATCAGCTTTCAAGATGTCAAAAGACAGTGTTGCTTGAAAATGTAATTCAGTTTTTTTGATTACCAATTCACATTTAAGTTTAAGTTTGTCATGTTCTTTGAGCAAGGTTAGCAAAAGTCTTTCAGCACAGACGTTTGAAAAGTGAAACGGCTAACAAAAAAAAAAAACAGACTCCAAGAAAGAGTTGAAATTCTAAATGCAGTTTGCAAAGAGGCCAAGGGATCCAAGCAAACCCACTTTATCAGTCTAAATGAAAAAGAATAAGGATATTAGCTGACAAAATGATTTCTGAAGTTTAACTCTTTAAATAGTATGATTCAAACAAGTTTTGTTTGTTTTAAATCACTGTTTTTTATCTGCTAACCACGACAAGGAAATAATCAAAACCATGAAAGAACTAACATGCCCTCTAGAGCTGCAGAAACCCTTATGCTTTATGGCTAAGCAGCATGGTATTCTACCAGATGCATCAAATCACCATGTTGTGGGAATACTGCATTACCAAGGTTCAGGGTTTGAGTTCCCAAACCCTAACCCCCATAAACTCTCCTCCTTCTCCCCCCACCCCCTCCCCAAGAGAAAAACAACAACAAAAAAAATTGGAAAGATTTCAATCATATGTTTTACTAGTTCATTTCTATGACTGAACAAAGCACACACTGGATAGGCATCCATAGAGGGGCAGAACTGTCCCATCTAAACAGACTGCATAGGAATAGGCCACAGCTGTCTGAACACGTCTCAAAACACAGAGCTTTTTCCATCAGCTCCTTGAGTAGGTACAAACTGAAAACTGTACAAATGGAGAACAAAAGACAAATAAACAGCATCTCAAGCAAAAAGCTGATAGATTTTAGTGTGTCTACCACCTTTAAGAACATCTCCAACATCAAAACAAATTCTCCAGCAATGAACAGAAAACTTGACTGATCCAAAGCTATAAGCATATAGTACTGTTCCCCAACTAAGAAAACAACAGCAAGCAGCAGGCAATTTGCTCTGTCTTCCTAAAAAAGAGGTTCAAAGACCAAAGGTCTCCCACATGCACACGGAAGGGTTGTTGCTGATGAAGGTCATTCAGGGCAGTAGCTGCAAGCTCAAATCTTTCAGCTTCAAATTATAACACAGGACTCTGCGAAAACAGAAACACCTTTAACAACACGATTTTATTGTATCCTCTTTAGGGGCTGAGATATATCCCCTGCTGCTGCTTTTTGAAAACACGTTTCCTTAAATCTAAAACTGTACTGCGTTACACTGATCCAATGGTCCATTTTAACATAATGAAGATGCTTGCAGTGCTAATCGCCTAGGGATATGATGGCAGCGTTATTTAACCCAGCAATGCTACCATAAGATCATTTTAGATTTACCCAGACGGATTTGCTAGCTGATCTGCTGAAGGTACAGAGCAGCGCGGGTTGCTGTGGAAACACGGTACAGCTACACGCTTTTCCATGGCAACCCGGCCTCCCTGGAATACTAATGAGTGCCCATGGCAACACCAAGCTAGAGACAAGATGTCTGGAGACCCAATATTTCATGTATCATTTATAACAAAAACTATATTTGTACATTTCCTGTGTGAGATTCGATGGTTTTTTAGAGCCCTGCAGAATGTTACATCTGCAGCAATCTTGCAAAGTGTAAAAATTGTACATCCATAACATAAATGGAAAATCCTATTTCAAAGCAATGCTAAGGTTGGAGTTCAATTCCACAAACAAAAAAATCTGGAGTCAGCATACCCAAAGTTAGCATCATTTTGCACACAACCAGTACCATCAGCCCATGATGTATCACACAATTACTCATGCACAATGTTTTCGGGGGTCTATCTCGGGACAAGTACTGTTTAATATCTTTATCAATGACATGCACACTGGGATTGAATGCACCCTCAGCAAGTTTGCAGATGACACCAAGCTGAGTAGTGCAGTCAATACAACTGAAGGAAGAGATGACATCAAATGGGACCTGAACAGGCTAGAAATGTGGGCCCGTGTGAACTGCATGAGGTTCAACAAGTCTAAGTGCAAGGTGCTGCACCTGGGTCAGGGCAATCCTAGACACGAGCACAGGCTGAGAGAAGAACTCACTGAGAGCAGCCTTGCAGAGAAGGATTTTGGGGATTCTGGTGGACAAAAAGCTCAACATGAGCCAGCAGTGCATTCTTGCAGCCAAAACTGCAACTGTGTCCCGGGCTGCATCAACAAAAGCAAGGCCAGCAGGCCAAGGAAGGTGATTGTGCCCCCCTGCAGCCCCACTTAGAGTCCTGCATACAGGTCTGGGGCCTGCCCCTGCGCAAGAATGATGCAGACTTCTTATAGTGGGGTCCAGAGGAGGGCCACAAAGGTGCTCAGAAGGCTGGAACGAGCACCTCTGCTGTGAAGAAATGCTGAGAGAACTGAGGATATTCAGCCTGGAGAAGACAAAGCTCCAAGGAGAATTCATTGCAGCCTTCCAGTACTTAAAGGGGACATATAAGCCATGTTCCAGGTGTAAATAGATCAACTGATGCATTTCCTAAGTGACAGAGCAATGAGGTCAGCAATATGGGATAATGAAGTCTGCTTCATGCGAGATATTTCACAACAGCCTTATGGTTGTGGAGCTTCTCAGGTGTCAGATTTCTTACTGCTCTGGAATGACTGCAACAGCTGATGCTATCCTAGCAGTGAAAAAACCCAAACCACTGTCCCTTCAGCAAATTGTTTCAAGCCTAGGAGAGGCAGCTCCATGTGACAAAAGTTAACTTTCTGACCTAGATCGGATGCATCAGTAGCTTTCACCCATCTTCTAATCTACTTTTAGCCTGTGGAAGCCAGAAGGAACTACAAGTGCACATGCTTATGAATTCTAGACATAGGGTACCAAAAGAGGTCTGCGTTCACTTAGTCAATTCTCTCACAACAGTAACCCACAAGCATGTCATTCTACAGTCTGCTGCAGAAGTGCCATAAATGCAGCTGAACTGGAGAGACTTCCTTCATCTGGGGGCAAAGTGTCAGAAACAGAGCTCCTGGTAACGGTGTACCCTATAACATGGAACTAACCTGGAGTAGTACATGGCAAATACCTCGTCTGATTCCAGATACTGCTGCTGCAGCCACAATGCATTGAATACGTGCATACAAGCACTATTAAATCAACACAATCACATTCAGCATTATCAGATTAGTGAAAGCACTGCCTACTATTACGTTAAGAGTTTTCAGTGAGTTGCAGAAATGATAATGGGCACATTTGGATAGACCTGAGGAAAAGGTTTGGGATGAAATGACAACACAAAATGCAGACCATGGCCCTAGTATTAAATTTAGTATCAGCTTCCTTGAAATAGTACCACAGGACAAAAAAAGAGCTTATCAGATTAAATGAACATTTTTGTTTCAGAAGCTTCAATTAGTATAGATTGAGTAACGAAAGAAAAAAAAAGGCAAACTGCTTTTAAAGCAGATTAACAAATTGCTTGACAAAGCAACAAATGCACCCTACAGCGGACCTACAAGCAACAAAGTTTTCTACAGAGGAACAGAGCTTGCATTACTGCTGTGACAACACAGCATTACTCAATGCAAACTTTGTCTTCTTGCATCTAACCTGGTTGCACAGCACTGAATTCAGTTTTGTCCTTAACCATTTTTAGTCCACTAAATACTACAATACCTAATACACAAACCCAGCTTTCCTTCTGTCAGCGCTTACAGACCTAATTTTAATAGGAACCAGCAGATAGGAAAAAGGGATTTGCGTTAAGTTACAAGTTTACACAGCAGCACACGTGAATGCGTTGCAGACACTAGCCTTTTATTCCAATCCACATTTATCCTTGAATATTTTGGTGCTCTCCCTCCACTCCCCCACCCCAAGCTTATTTGTTATCCTTGTTCTCTTGCACTCCTCTTTCTTTGGAACTGCTTATATATGAGGGAACATGAAGGGTAGTTCGAGCTTGTCTCCTACAAAGAAAAATACAGTATGACATTGGTCTGGGGTTGACAATGGCAATTGCTACTTAACAGAAAAAAAAAAAAAGACTTGTTCATTAAAATATTTTATGACATTCTCCAGTGAATTAAAGGTAGGTTGGTTTGGTTTTTGTCTTTTTTTTTTTTTTTAAGCAGATTGTACCATGGGGCCAAAGTGACCTGCTACATAGCACCACCTCTGTAAGGGACCCTTTGACTCTCTCCCTCTGCATGGCACTGAGCACGCACAACATATGCAAAATGCATACAACCACATACTGTTCATTTCAGTTCTTACATACGAAGACTGTTAGGAACTCTTTGGAAATCCACTTGGGCCATGTACGTGCAGGGCTGCTTCTGAGACACGCCTGTTCCCAAGCCCACGTATTCAGAATACTATTCAATTGCATCTTTGCATCTACTTATCACTTTCCTTGCATGCCAGGGCACACACACACAGAAAAGTGGTCTTAGATATGTGGGATGCACGCACAATGTGACTGGAGTGGGACAGTATCTGTAGGCTTCTCTGCATTGCTCTGGAAAATGCAAGGAAGAACATACACAAAAAAAACCACACCTGTCTCTACTGCTAAAAATGACAGGAAAGTGGAGCAAATTAAGAAAATTAACAAGACACCTTTTCCCAAAGATAACAGACAAAACTGTCTGAGTAATTCTTCTCTGTGTAACTGAGGAGATTCTAGTAACTCAAAAAGATCCCATCTTCGGGAAGTTGTGGAAAGTCCCATGTAGAAATACATATTAAGGTCTGCACCAGTCACTTTGAGCTATTAGACCCTCAAATGATCTTAAACCTTCTCATTACCTATTTTTTTGTTTTCTTGTTTATGAAGAACGTGACACCTTTCTGCATTTTTTTTTTAAATTCCCTCTACTCAGTTAATATATTTAGCTTGCTATGTCCTCCTACATTTTCCACATTCTTATACTTCAGATATTGAATATGATGTTTTACTTTAGGGACAGGTCATAAACATGAAAAATGGTACTTGAGACCTGCTAAGCTCGTAAAATTGTGAAAGGAAATTCCAATAATCAGAGAAAGGCAAGCTAAGGGAGACATACATAACACACTGCAGGAAAAAAAAAAAAAGAGCTAATACTGCCTCTACTTAGAGGCAATCTGTACCACTAAAAGCTAGGAAGAGGTATTACTTAGATATGCTATCTTTATTGCAGCTAAAGCGTACCCATCTTAGACCAGGACATTAATGCAAGAGCAACATATTTACAAACTGAATTTCTCAGAAGGGAGTGAAAGGACCTCAGGTTTGTGCACAAGTAGATGAGCTTTCGTTCTTTCTAATGTCTCATTCAACAACTATTCACTGGGATATTAAAAAACTATTAGTGATGCATTTTAGGTACAAGGCATTCACTTACAAATGTCATTGGTTAAATTAATGCAAATAAAAGTATACAAGGCGACACAAAGCTATAACCCTTCTGAGTGTAGACTTAGCCAGTTCAGCAAATCACTTAAAGATTATACGTGGGAACAGCCATCAGAGGCACATGCTTTAGAGCAGAGCAGCCTTTTCATTACCCTTAGGTGAGAGGTTCTGTAAAATGTAGCACAAAAAGCATAGCATTTTTAAGCAAAAAAAAAAAAAAAAAACCCTCTAAATCTGTCATTATTAAGCTACTTATTCAGAGGGACTTTCCTAATGCCATGTAGTGTCCTGATGTTATCTGATAGTGGTGAGGAACAAAACTGCGTCCTCCCTAAACTACTTGTTTAAACAAGTGCATCTTCGGTGTTATACAAAGATACCATCTAAACGTATGCAAGCGTCCAAAGTGGAAAAACACAGTGAGGCCACATGAGCACACAATCACAACAGCACGTAAGGGATTGCCCCATGTTGAGTTCTGCAACTGTGGGGCCCGCATGCCATCTACTGGACGATTTTGTACTTTCTCTTACCATCTTTTTACCAGCCCATAGGTGCTAGGCTGCCGTGGGAATGTACACCCTCAAGATGTCTACACATGGGCAAGTATCTTTTAATTAACCGTAGTGTGATTGAAAACACTGTATAGTGTTGCGTGGCATGCCTTGTCACAGGCAGGTATGTATTTAAAGCCTGCCTGTATGTGCTTGCTCAACGTTTCAGTATTACAAAAATTCTCCTGCATAAACTGGAAGTGACAATGGATTATCATTCAGTTTTGCTCCTACTGTTTTCACTTATTCAATGAATGAATTATTCCTTCCCCTACACTTTTCATTCATTTCCTAAAGACACCAACCTCAGGGCCATTATGTAGTAATGAGATCCAACAATAAACCAGAGGTATTATCCTTTTATTAACCTAACTGGTATGGGTGGGAGAAGAGAAAAGCAGAGACACGTTTCACACAACTAAAACCTTGTAGTTTCTCTTTCCCCACATATTACAAATGCCAAAGGTCGTACAAGTTTATAAGGCCTTTTATTTTTATATCTTGAAATTAGAGCTGCTGCTGCAACATTACCACTGGAATTGCTAACACCATCCACCACTTGGGAGCTCCAGGACTCCAGTTTCTTGTTCTTAGTATGTGTGTCTGGGCTCCAGGACACTTGCTTCAAGATGAGTGTCTGGTATTGCCATCGTACATGAAGAACTCTGATGTGTAGCATCAGGTAATACAAATAATATTTAGCAAACTTAAATAGTCCTGTGACAATATAAACATATTCCATGTGATCTGTAATATTTCTGCTGCAGACACTGGGGGATTGGTACTGGCAAATATAATTCTAAGCCTAGCAGGGAAGTATACAGGTGAAAAATGGAATCTATTTGTAGCATATTCTATTTGCTTGATGAACAAGATGCAAGATACGGGGAAAAATACTAGAATTCATGAAATAATGTAGTAAGTACAAATAATAACCGGGACACGGTGCTCAGAGCATATTTCAGTACTTTTCTGAAAATGGTAGTCATTGTTTGACTTTCACAGTCAGTGAAACATGGCAAAATAACACCATACAGTAATGTCTGGGAAAGAGTGAGAAAATGGGTGATTACTTTCAGAAAATATGCAGGAAATTAAAGCTGCTTCCTTCCCAAAAATGGCTTGGGTACATAGAGCATAACTTAGAGGAAGCGGTTAAGCAGCAAAGCTGGTAAGAGGAGAGCTTCAATGCTGAAGGAAGGCAAAAAAAATTCAAAGGTGAAAATGTCATGAAGGAGAAAAACATGGAATGAACTCAGTTTCTGGTGAGTAAGGTGAGGTTACCTATGTAAGTCACAGAAGAACATTTGTGTCTTTACAGAAAAGATAATTTAGTAAGCGTAAGGGAAATTAATTACCTTTATCCAAGCATTAATCTGAGATAATTTAAGGGTAAAGAAATCCTAAGCATAATTGCAGTAAGTATGTTGTGCCATCACATGCACTGGAACCAGCAGGGCAGGGCACCATAGTTTTGAGCCATACACAAATGCAAAGCTTTAAGAGGAGCCCTGATGCATGCACTGTCTCTCATTGGTCTGTCCACATGCAACATACCTTGTGCTTTCTAGAAAGCATCAGGCCTTACAGCACACATGAAGAAAGCTTTTCATGCATGCAGTAAATCCAGTGATTGGGGCCACATCAAGCCTTACTGCACATTTGCAGAAAGATAAAACAGCATTTGCATCGCAAGTCTGCTGCTTCCTTCAAGCACTGAACACAGAAAGCAACTAAATATGCAAGTTCATATTTCCTTGTAAAAAGAGAGACCTCTGTCCATACTTCTGCTGAAGAGGAAAGCCATGCGTAAGGCTTTACAAGAACAAGAGCCACCATATCCAAAGAAGACAGCAAACACTGTCTTTGACATGGAGTCTGACCATCCAGCTTGCTAAACAATTTAAGGCTATTGGTCATCATCAATACATATATATATATATATATATATATATATATATATTTAGTTTTATAAGCTTATTATAGACCTTGCCAGGGTTTTGAGGGAACAAACCTCAACTGAAAAATGGAACAAAAACACTTTTACATCATCAGGTTTTAATTACACCATTAAAAGACTAAAAACTACACACACCCTGTCTTTTTTTTTTTTTCAGTAAAGGTAATGTGTGCACCATCATTAGCAAGTGGAGTAATTTAGTAATTAGTAAAGCTGAGGTCAGCCAAGGAGGACAAAGTAACTGATTTCAGAGAAAACGTTAAAGGGTTAAAAGTTAGGTTAAAAGTATAACACCTCAGGTCATTATGCAGGAAGTTTTGTTTGTGTGTTTGTACAAGCACATACCAGACAGCTGAATGTCCAAAAGCACAAAGCAGGTGCTTAATGTTAATACCTTAAGACCAGTTCCAGATTCCTATTACTGTAAAACTGTTTCTGCCAATTGCTATTCTCTAAGACCCTTCTCATTTCTTGAAGTCATATGGCTAACACAAAGCTCTGCAACATAATTATGCTCTCAAATATATTTTTAAACTACAAACCCCATGCAGTGCAGAACACTACAGATTGGTAGTTATTGGTACTTTAAACATACAAGTGTTTAAATGTTTAAACGTACAAATCCATCGTAAGAAGTGTAAGGCAGAACGTATTGGTTTTGGTATCCTGTGTTTCACTAAACAAACACATTACTCCACCATACACCGCACATGGAGAACACCATGCTGGTTATTGGTTTTGTGCTCTCATAGCTGGAATGTGTGTATAAAAGTAAGTTTAGCAAGACATTTATATTGCTGCTAGTAACAATTGGTAGAGATCCAGAGCTTTTGTATGTTCTCTTGAGACTTTCTCAACAGGCAGGATCCTGGGCTACCTTATGGAAAACATGTACTAGAAAAACCCTTTATGCAAATTCAACACATTTATCCAAGTTCCTCTCTGTACTCAAATATTGTGTCCATCACAAAATAAATTTCCTGCAGATGAGAGCTATGATATACTTTGTAGTAATGACTTAAGTATATGCTTACAAATATTAGAGACTTAAATACTACTTCTATCAAAATGAAGTTTTCTGAATAATGACATCACTGATGTAATTCACAGCCCTTACAAGATGTGAATATATTGACATGTACTTTACACAGCAGGATTAAATTCAACTATATCTATTATGAAAATGGATGTCTGGTTATTTACTTCAAAATACTAAAAACTGCCTAATACTTAACCAGCAATTTTTTACTTTGTTTTGCAATAGAATTGCAATAAATAAATTTGCAATAGAATTGCAAAACAACAATCATTAACCCCTAGGCTAACAGTCAAGACAGCAGACACTATGCAAAGATGTACTCTTCACACACAAAATGAAAGATCACTGGCAAGTGGACGCAAGATGCAGATCCACCCAGAACTTCCATCAGAAGGGAGAGGTCCTCCTCAGCCTTCCTCCAGCCACCACCCTGCTTGTGTTACCCCCAGCCATCCCCCGGCACACAGCAGAGCCTCTGCAAGCCTCAACTCACTAAAGCAACAAAACCCAAACAACCTTTCTGCTAGATTTGTTTTCTGACATTTTTGCCAGCTCCATCAGCCAGCAAGCGCTGAGGGTGGCACAAAGGCGTAAAGGCAGAAGCACAAATTCTTCCCTTTAGCACTGACACACAACTGCCTTTTGAGGAGCTTTTAGCTGCCTACTGCTTGTTTATACTTCACTCATTTAGTATCAGGCTAAACCAGAGCGCGCAGCTCCTAGATCTCTACTCAGACACCAGTGAAGACCTAACACAAGTTCTGATCATTTTGCACTGGAAGCCACTTGCATTTAATTCACATGCCACATAAACATACAGGTGCACCGCTCTGAGAGCGCTCAGAAGCTCAGCCACACCAGGACAACCAACAACATTAGATGGATGAAGTCAACCATTACTTTTTAAAAACATTCTAAAGCAACAAAAAGCTGAAAGTCTGATCCAGGAAAGCACCAAGGAGGCACATAAATTTAAGCCAAGAGGATACAGGTACGTATGCGTGCTTTGCAGAATCCAGACCTAAATGGTTTAGGTGAAAGGCACCTGGAGACACCTGAATCTGATATCTAGGGAATAAACCTGTTACAAACACTGTAGCAGTTTTGCTCTGGTAGATTGTTTTCATTATTTTGTCACGGCACCAGAAGAAAAACAACTACAGTTTGTTTTTCCATGCACAGTCAGTTCTGTAATCAACTTCCACAGCATGCTTGAGCAACAAAATTAAACACTCACGTTGTGGAACTCCATAATAATTTAGCTCTAAATGCTTCCCTAAGCCTATAGGTTACATTTCACATTTGATACAAATAAGTACCTAGAAACCATCATTTATTTGTTTTCTATTTATATATAGTAGTGTCCAAGAAAGAAAATGCAGTCTAATGCAGACTATCACTTCAGACGCTACTACAGAAAGAGTGGCATAGAAAAATCATCATGCCTTAATTTATTTTCATATTAGATGTATTGAAAAGTAGTAAACATCTAAATATTGTTAATGGTTCTTATATATAAACACACATTATGGAATAGGTCATGCAATTAACTTCAACATTTGTAACCATCGTCTTTGTATGTTCTTACCTACACAGAAACACAGTTCTTCAAGACCATGCTTGTTCTTTTTGTTTGTTTGTTTTAAAAACAATGCCATAGTTTAAGAGGCAAGCATAGGGGAAAGGTTTTTCTTCCCCATCCTTTTCTGAAAGGGTTGCATGACCTTTGTATATCAACTTCAAAAGAACACATTCTTTCTAAGAACTCATCTGAACAATACAGCAAAACCATGCTACTACCCATGCTCTTAACCAGGGACCTCAGGTTTTCACACGAACAAAAGCAAACACTGTACGTGCACTACCTTGGCACTAGCATATTAGTTCAATTTTATTTCAAAACTGACATACTGGAAATAGCAGCTAGAAGTTAAAATCAACAGTATATACCCCTTCGTTCATAAGGCATAGCTTTTCTTTCCAGTGGTTCCACAGATGGAAAGGGCACTTCTAATGACAACTGTGCCTAACAAGTATATAACACTATATAGAAATGAAACAAGTCATAGATAAAAATAAAGAACTAGGAAAATTTTTAAAATTAGAGGGCTTCTAGAGGGATTCCAGGACAGTAATAACCATATAAAATAAGAGGAAGATGCAAAAAGCATATTTAGCAATACTGATGTTATGTTCAATAAATCCATAGTGCCTTACTAACCACATGCAGTACAGTATTTGTTAGGCTTCTGAATCCAAATATAGTTAAAAAAAAAAAGACAGATCTAAGAATCTACGTAAGCGTCCATTCAATAGAAAGGCTACAAATACAATTTAAACAATCATTTAACCAAGTTTTGGCATCGCCTTGATCTACCAGATAGATCTAGTATGGACTTGCTTTATGCAAATTTGTCATTTAAGTTTTAAAAAGCACCCAGTCGGGAAGCTGAATAAATGAGTTGAGCCAAAATCACCAGAGGCAGAAACTGTTACCACAAATTCTTCTTGGATGACAACAAAACTGTAAACCTAAAAGGCAAAATGTGAAGCTCTTGTCCTTTTAAAAACTGTGTACAAAAACAATGAATGCTATTTTATGAAAACATCTTTGGTTACTGAACATTTTATAGTTATCTTTCTCCTTTGCAAACAGGCATATCTAAAACACACTAATCAAAACATCACAAAAATAGAAAAAAACAACCCAACATCCCCAAAGCATGATATCTGAAATTCTGAAGGAGTAATATTATTACGGCAAATGACCACAGAATTGATTGCAACTGCAGTATTGATTGTTTCAGTTAATGGCTATTTGCTTTAAAAATGAACTAAAGCCATACTATTTTTCTTTTCAGTTTCTTCCATGTGCTTAAACATGTTTTTAAGCTTTGTCTCTTGTAAACAATTATCCACTATGAATCAAGGAAGTGCACAATACTCATTATTTTAAAGGCTCAGTTGTAAGCACAAGCCACGTCAACAAATAACATGGGCAGCAGGATGTTCCCAAGCCTCCCATTTAGCATAAAATGCTTTAATATTTTACTGCTGTTCTCATACGCTCTGCATACACATTCCCTTTACATAGTTCAAATATCTAATACATATCCCAGGATAACATACATTCCAATTATTACTTTAACAGAAATGGCAAAACTAACTCTTTCACCAAATTTTCATTTTATTTGCAAAAAAAAAAAACAAGTCAAATCTCAGAACCAAGTGCTTAGATCTTACACCACCAGGAGAGGACTGTACTACTCTGATTTTATTATGTGATTCTTAGGATGCAGCCTGTTACGGATAAAAGCAAAAATTATATGGAAAAACTGTTGTTCTTCCAAAGGAGTTTTTACAACAGCCTACAGCAGGCTTTAAGGAAATCTAATACTGGACAGACTTACCAGCTCACTAATAATTAACCACTGAACAAAATATCACATTGTAATAAATATGCAAAGCCTCATGCCAGTCTAATTTCTAACTAAAATCCAGTTCTTCTCGTTGCCGGGTGGGAGACTGACAATCAGCCTCTCACCCAGTGATGAACTCACCAGGCCTGTCCCTCCCTGCTGGCACACCGAACACTTGTCTCATTCCAGAGACCAGGGGCTCTGAGAACTGCTGTTAAGAGCTGAACTCTGCGCTGGTTACTCTGCCTACATGTTTCTGCTGTACATCCAAAGGATTTGGACTGATTTTTGAAGGAATCTGAGGCCACTGTTTAAATCCCCTAAACCTGGATCAGCAGAGGTCTCTGCTCACACTGTAAAGCCACTTGCCCAGCTATATAGATTGAACAACCGAGCCAAGAAACAAAATTGTCTGGAAACACCAAACAGAAATTAATCAAGCTTTGCATTGACTTGAGCAGCATAAAAGCACAGATGAGAGGGAGCAGGAAGTAACAAGAGAGAAACTGCAACCTCATGAGGAAAAAACAAACAAAACAAAAAAAAAAAAACACAAAACAAGGGGGAATTCCCAGGTACTTGTTCCAAAGCACTATTAGACACCCAGAGGAGGAGGTCTGGAGACCATGGAGGGTACTGGCCCAGGTTCTACAGTGGCAAAGCTGCAGGAAGAAAAGTCTAAAAAAGCAGGACCATGAAGATCCCATGCTCTTTAAAAATACTACTACTACTAATAAAACAAAAACTTCAGAGGTCCCTGCCTGTGCCATAACGCTGTTTTTAGGAAGCTGAGAAGTGCATTTCCATTGAGCACATGATCCTAGTAACTATGTAACATAAAAGGAAAAAAGGAAAAACCTCTTTGTTTCTTAAATGTGCTTTTCATCTTTGAACGTGGTCCGAGCGAGCTTTCAATTTTCTTTTTTGGTAAACTTTAACAAAGGTTGGTTCTACAACCACTTTATGAGCATGCAACACAATTAAGCAGACCATTTTGTGGACTCTGGAACTTACCTCATCTGCCCCCCTCCCCCCCCCAACTCGTGCAGATTCTCTGACATGCTAGTAGTGGTACAGTTAAGCTCACACCACAGTTGATGAACTGGAAATGCGAATTTGTTGAGCCTCCTTTGTCTGCCCACCTATTTTCATGAAGCTCATGGAAAATTAACTTGAACTGTTTCTGCTCTGCAAAGTTTAATTGAAAGCAGCCAAGAAATTCAAGATGTCTTGAGTGTTGGTAGGGGGAGGCTAACAGAAAGGATACTGTGGGAAAACCCAGCTGAAATAAATGTGTGTTCCCTCACCAAAAACATTGTCAGCTCATTTGCAGTTATGTATTTAATAGGTCATACAGTTACACACTCAGCAGATGAAGATATGTAAATAGTTTGACTCTGATTTCTCTTCTCAACTAGCTAGCCCCATACAAATACATTCCATCAGCAGAGCTACTGCGTGCAGTTTTAGGATTCAGGCTTCTTTTGTCTCTTGGCTCTGCCCACAGTTTCCATCTCATCTCTCCTCACACCAGGCAGCTCCTACCAGAGCACTTACTAGCCAGCAGAAGCTGTGAAAATCAGAAATGGGAGAGCAAGCAGCAACAGTTCTGTACCGTGCATTCCCCTCCCTCCCCCAGCTATCACAAGGCTCCTCTGGCTGTGTCTGCCGCCTTCCCCACCGAGCTGCTGACAGCAGCCGATGAGCTGGAGGAGGCTGCGAGGAGCAGCAAGTCGGCTGGACATATCGATGACAGGAACAGAAGCAGCTACCAAGGAAGTTCACAGCTTCAGCCCCCATCAACCTCCTCATGGAAGAGCAGCATTGCCACAAAAGCTTTTTGAACAAAATGCTAGATTTTCAGCTCTTCAGCCTCTGTGGGACATTAGGCAAATGAAGATATGCTCAGCACATCAGATTCCATACATTATAAGGATCCATACATTGTTGTAGCATCGTTTTTGGAGAGGAACCAATTAAACACAAATGGAAGTGAAATCACAGTTCTTCAACTAAACACTGCACTCCAAATAGCTAAAAATCTCCTTCCTTCGACAGTTTTACTTCTTTTCCAAAACATTTCAACAGTATAAGTTGTTTATACTTCAGAGGCAAGTGCATACAATGGGTATAGAGAACTTGTTTCAACCACCGTGGAGAAATAATTACCATGAACTTTCTACCTCCCACCTGCAATTCCTGCCTGAAAGAAACAATTGCAAAGCAAAACAGTGATTTAGCTGAATGGTTGCATTTTGGCACTGTGATTCAACAACCTACAAAGTACTCACCTGAAAGAATCCTTACACATTCTTAATCACCAATAAAACTGATAACAATAAAAAACAAGAAAAGGAACTTGTAATTTCCTAGTCCAGAAGCTGTTCAACCTGGTACCTCTGGAGTTAGTTATTTTTTCCTCTAAAAGCATAAGTCCTTTCCTTCCATTCTCTACTGGGAAAAAAAATATATATATGTAGCAAAAGCAAATAGAGATAATATTTCACACCTACAATGCTTAGCTGAAACAAACTTTCATGGTAGCAGAGCAACAGCCCTATTACTAAGTGAGCTTGGCACTAGATTTGTGTTTTAGCTTCTGCTTTTAGACATCAATTTCCCTGCATCTTACACTGAATCTTCCAGGAAAACTTAGATTCACAGTCACAATGCTGCTGGCTCCAGTTCAGGAATATATTCCCTGTTCTGGGGAACAATTTGTCAGGTGCTATAGTCCAACAAAAAGTATAGATATTCTCAGGTGCCTTCTTGAAAGAGTCAAAAGCAAGAAAAACTGCACAGTATTAGTATTAATTAGGTAGTCATCATTTTATTCCACTATTTCTGCCAGGGAGCAGAGAAAGCAGATACTTTTATTGACGATGCTGCAGGAGAAGAGGAGAAAGCAGCACAGAACCCAACCCATTTATTATACAAGTATAACACTAAGCAAACACTGCTCCCGGCCCTGAGTAGTTCTTAAGAAAGCAAGAGTAAACTTTGATCACAAAATTCAGGTTTTTCTTTTTTCTTTTTTTTAAAAAAAGTAGTTCTGAAGGAGCATTTATCCTGTAATTTTCAAGAGACAGTCCTACAAGAATGCTTGCAGCTCTGTAGTTGACAGTCCACACTCAGCTTCCTTTAGGCAAGTGGTCAGCCATTAAAACTACACAAAGATACAGCTAAACTCTCCATATGAAGTTAGTCTACATAAAAATAAAACAGAAAAATCCAGCTTTCTGATTTTTCTTATGTCCCAAGATTCTTGGGGTATAGAACTGTCCACACAGGTGCTGAAACAATTTATTCTTTCCCCCCTTGCTCTGGTGTCTCACAGTTCTGGAAGATATTTAACCTTACATTTTATGAACACTGTCAACACATCTCTGAAGAATTTGCTTTTCTGATCCCTTTCCACTCTGCTCCTGCTTGCTCACTTTCTGAAAAGAGTTAGTCCCCAAATCCTGTGACTAAAAGGAATCAGAATAGCCTAAATAAATTAATGGGGATGTAAGAATACTTGGCAAGAGATACAGAAGCACACACTGATTTTTCTTCCACAATAGCTGATTCTTGGAAGCCCAACTTGACATGTATAGTATTCTTTTGTATTACTCCTGGCTTGCAAAATGTTTTTTCATGCAGCTGCTGGAGGGAACTGTCAGCACTATTTGGAAATACAAGAGATACAACTCAAAAATAGAGCAGATCTATTTCATCAAGATCCAAACACAGTCAAGCAGTTTTCAAGGCCAAAGTTTTTAATTTAAGATAAAGTAGTTGTTGCCATCTTTGCAGTTTTTACACCAAAAATACTTCCATTTCTGATTTAAGGAACCTTCTCTCACTGAAGAGTGATGAACATCTCCCTCTTTTTAGCCTCTGTGGCCTGTGGAGGAAGCTTATTTCGGTTTATTTTATTCTCAGGTTAGGGAAAAAAATTAAAAACTAAGGCAGATCAAAAGAAATAAGGCCTCGTGTTTCTTCTCTCACATCAAGTTACACATGACAGAATTGAATGTAACTGTTTATTTCAAAATGTAGAGATTAGAACTTTTTTGGTATGTTATGTGAGTGAAGTATTTTTAGGTTGCTCTCCCCACCCACGCCCCTTTAAGTTGGCATTTATTAGCGAGCGTGCTTAGTTTTTTTCATCACTACCTCACAAGTCGCACTTCTCCATTCATCTCAGAAACTTGAGAATCTTTCTTTAGGTGCTCCTTCCAGAGTTATTCCTTATTTATTTATTCAGCAGGAAAGTGCTTGAGATTTGCTAATGCTATCATGACTGATGTTCTTTTGTGTGGTAACACTATAGAAATATTAAGATACAAGGAAAGCAAAGGTTTTCAATGTATAAGATTACTAGACACTGAAAATACACAGAACATTTGTATTTCCATTATTGCATAAAGATCCAAGCTTACAAAAGAACCTAACTTTCCCACTTAGGCTACTTTGACCTGGGTTTCCATTAACACCAAGACTTGTTTTTCACCCCTCTTCACTGCTTTAGGACAATTACAAATACGGATCCGAAGCTAATAATCACATATATACTTCTGGCATACATAGTTGTGCTGCACCTACAGTTCTCCAGGATCAGTGCTTAAAAAAAAAAAAGCAAGCAGGTTTTTGAGGACTAAAAGAATCTCCCTCCTCCCCTGCACCCCAAAACCCCTCAATCAAAACCATCGAGTCCATCTGCCAGTCCCGAAGTGCTCCACCCTGGCTGACAGCACACTCCAACAGCTAGCCAGCTGCATTTTAGGTTTTGTAGGACAGCAAAGAAGGTGTTTCAGAACAAAAGACTCTGCCTAACACTTCCATAGATACTGGTGTTTGGATCTGACTCATGTTGCAAGATGCTTGCTTACAGGAAAAAGTGTTGCTATAGCACATGATTAGAAATTAAAAAGCAAAATGAATGTCCCAAAATGCATAGGACAGATCAAAACATTCAATTCCAACAAGACTGTCAGTCAATAGCTCCACAGAAGACAACCATTAAATTAAATTCCATCTGATACATATGTTGACTATTGTTTTAAACATATGACAAAAAGCAGCAAACCCAGGACGTCAATGAAATTAGAGACCAAGTCACATAGAGAAATAAAATAATGTCTTCAAAAAGCTCAGAAGACCTTGTGATTGCCCTGCACTGGTTCCTAGAGATCCAAGAAGCGTCACCCTGGCCAGATGGCACCTGGACAGCGTGGCCATTGCCAAACACATACTAGGACACCAAGGCCCAGCACACAAGCATCAGCTACTAGGAGGGAGTGGCTTTAACTACAGATGTGCTCACATCTTACCTTTCTCCTTCTTGCACTAATTCTCACCCTCTCTCACACCAGTCAAGCCCTGTTTGCTTCCTGTGCACCCTTTCTTATGGTACCAAGTCTGCAGTTTTCTGGTTTTTAGCTTGTTTCTACCCATGCTCTCGCCCAGCCATTTAACAAGTGCGGTCCCTTCAGCACTCCAGCTCCTTCCCTATACTCTTCTGAATCTCATGCCTGTGGCTGGCTCCCTCCTAACCCATCTTGAATTAATTTGGCATGAGCATCCACCCTCCAGTTAAAATCCCTGCATGCGCCTAAAGAAATGCTGCTCCAGATGAAAGGCCCTCAGTTTTAGAACTCAGTTGAATGCTGAGACTTGTGGTTTATCCCTAGAAACCCTTGGACTTTGAGAATTGTTGGTACCTCTATGGCAGTCATAATGGTAGGTATCATGCACTATCTAAAATTGATCTCTTAATTATTTTACTCTTTAAAGCAATATCTTTGTTTTAAGGCAGCCTCTGATCACAGGATTTTATGGTGCAGACACTGCATCCAAGATCACTCTCGGCTATCAGGTCAGGCCATCCGATGAACTCAGAATCAGGCCTGCACTAACAGCAGTATCCCTCATAGTCCTTCTGAGGAATGAAAACAAAAGTACGTGACCTAAATATCCAGTGCTCTGAGAAGTGAAGGTTAGAGGATTCATCTGAGCTGTTTGTGACCATAAACATCATTGCCTTTAGGCTGGTGTAATCTATGCCCTAAAGCACCTTGAAGTTATCTGTTTAGAACATAAATGATATTCAGCATGTCCTAATAAGAGCAGCGGAAAATTTGCCAAGACAAGCACAGTTTAATTCCTACCAATACTATAAAGATCCTCAAGAATCTTGAAGAAATTGGGAAAATCTCTGGGAAAATACATAACACGCCAAAAGCACTTGTTTAAATCTGGTATTTGATAGAAAGTGTTGGGGTGGGAGGGGATGATCGACAAAAAGAGAGCGAATACCTAGGAAATTTATAGTTTATACATTTAAGATTTACAAACCAGAAACTGGGTGCAAGTCTTCAAAACATTATATATGATACGAAATTCAAAACATACTTACCTCGTTCACCTAACTAAGCACAGGAGAAAAACTACTTGTATACAAATGCAAATGAGAGAACTTTTTGCCAGTAATAAAACATGTCATAAAATACAAATTTCTTCCATTTCAAAGTATTTTTCTACAATCTGATGAAGATTGTAATATTATAATGTTATCTTCTTCAATTTATTTTTCTACTGAACATGTAATTTTCTGCTTGGCTAATAATTTCAATGTGATTATGAAACAAGAATACACATCACTGCTTCTCAACTGAGGAACATGGAACTCATTTATTAGAAGTTAGCCATGTCAAAGGAACAAAAGCAGACAAATGGAGTTTTACTGCTTACTAGTACCAAAACAAGACCAGTTTTCATACATTCTCAACCCCCCCCCCCTTCCCTCTCCCGGCTATGGCAAAGGCTGAGAAAAGGGGAAAAATTAATGCAACACGTTCTTTTCTTTAGCAACTGTTATTTAAAATACAAGCTACGGTCATTCAGGAGGAAAAGCAACCTATGAGTCTGAACACAGTTAAAGGGTCCTTATACCAAATTAGATGCACATTTTAAAGAGGTTAAGTAATGCAATGCTACCTAATTTCTTCGCTCTTAACAGGTTTAAAAGGTAACAAAAATCTGTATCCATTTTCAAGTCTAACTCTTAAAATAAGAGTTGTGCAATCTAGTGGCCTTTCCTTCTTTAAAAAGAGCATTTACTCATTGGATATTCCAGTAAGCTTATTGCCCTTCCAACTACCATATATTAATATACACAGACCCATTTATCAGATGACAAACAATACAGGCATTGATGCCTATTATAAAGCAAACTAATCATTAACTGGAAAGTTAATAAAATAGGAAAGAACACATCCTTCAAAATGGAAGAGCTTTTATATTTAGTATGACCAGAATATCATAAAGCTTCAGCCAGTGTTTTGAGAGATCACTAGTTTCTACAGACAGCACTACTAGCATCCACCAAGCTTTCTGACCCAGCAAATAACTAGCCTTCTGACAGGTATGAGCGTTCTGCCAGGAAAGCAGAGCATTAGAAATATTCTGACAAGAGCACCAACCATCTAACCGGCACCATAAGTGGGAGAGATCACACACGAAGCGGCTGGCAGCCTGCCACAGGGGCAGCAGTATTGACAAATCCAAGTAAAATAGCAAGGACATTCTTTCGGTCAGGGAAGTGCAAGACTCATTCATACTGCAAGACGTTTTTGGAGGACCTACAGCCCTAGTGACACTGCTCAGCCAGTGACTGGCAATAAGAATTCAGCCTCCACTTTTGATAACCATACACTAACCACACCAAGAGATTCAGTGCATATTTCTCACTCTTAATATCTATATCCTCATTTCATGCTGAACTGTCTAGCTAAACACACAAAAAAAACCACAACACAAATATAGGTATTCTTGTTGATGAGTACCAAGAGTTAAATAATCACAAAAATGGACAAGAAGAGAAGCTTCAAATGTGTGCTTGACAGCATTACTGCAAACCTCAAAGAGCAGGAAGTATTTTTTCCACACAGATTTTTAGGAGAAGAAAGCATTCCTTCCTTGTTTTATGCTAGTGCTGTGAATACTCCTCTCTGGTTTTATACTCACAACAAAACCTCAGAGCATACAGCAGCCCCAGGAAGCAGAGAGCTCACTCATGTTAGTATCCAGGAGTTCCTAGAACACTGGGGTGGACTCAAGATCTCAGAGAAGAGGGAAGCATTAGCCTTCACTACCTGTATTTTTGGAAGGGGATTCAGTGGGTAACACTGCAGTTTACTTCACAAGGACACAAGCCTTTAGTTTCACTAGAAGTTGGGGGCATTCATAGCAAAATAGCTTCAAAGATGGCTTTCCTTTTACAGGCTTTGTATGAACAGACATCTGAACTCAGAATTACTTTTTTTTTTTTAAACTTAAGGACAGAGAGGAGAACAAGATCGCTTAATGCAAGTTTTTGTCATTATCTACCTAACCACTATGAAAGAACATTTAAAAAAAAAAATGCTGAAGTGGAGAAGGTTACTGTAACATCAGATAGAGAGACCCATTCCAGAACCCACAATCAGCTCCAAGAATTCTATCAATTTCAGCAGGCTTCAAGCCTGAGCTTTATTTGGCATGGTTCATTAAATACAAAGCTACTTCTTAAAGCCTGTACGACTAGCTTTCAGTCGCAGATTAATTGTAATCTCAGCCAGACATTTGAGAACAGAGCAGGAACAGTAACACCTGTATCACACGCAGTGAAAACCAACATTAAAAGGCCATGCAGACAAGAGCAGACATTAGCTGTGTGGAACAGACCTCACCAAAGCCAGCAACTGAACACAGAACCTGGCAAACGGTAGCAGAGGGCATACTTAGAACTGCAGCAGGCACAGCTGGCAGACAGCAAAGACACGGGCTGCCTTCTGTCCTGACCCTGCTCAACCTCTCATCTTCCACAGGCCATGCTCCATGTGCCCCTGCCTTAGTTCATTAACCCACCCCAGCGTTCCAGGTTGAAACTCCTGCAAGGTGTCTGCCAAAAATGCAAGGCAATAGGAGAGAGATGAGCGGTTGCAGTTTAAATTTTGGGCACCAAGAATATTATGGTAGGAATAATTTGTTATTCCTGCTGAGACTTCCCACCAATATTACCACCCTGGCAATCCAGCCACATGTACTGACTGGTTGTCTGTTCCCTTTGTATAATAAAACCGGGGAAGAAGAAGTGTCATGGAACAAATCTGTAATTGTATTTAAATATGTATAGATCACTTATTCCTATTAATATACATTTCAATTCTAAATTCCTACAACTCTGAACAGGCCTTCTACATTCCATCTCAATCTTTTCTTCAGTCAAATCTCAAAAAAAAAAAAAAAGATTGATTTCTGAGAAGTTTCAATCCTGAATATTGCCATCACTACTTTCCCTGGTCATTACATCACCTGACAGAGTTCTACACTAGAACATGCAGTTGGACAGTCTGTTATTAAGAGGAGCTGTCTTTCTTCTAACTCTGGAGACAGGTACTGCCATTCAACACCTACAAAAGTCAAACCAGTCACCTGCTCTGCACATAGAAGGGACAGAGGCAGCTCCACTCCCCCAGCCACATGGACTGCCACACTACCAGGAGCAAAGAAAGAAATAAGCTAGTGAGTGACTGTGATGAACACAGGTGACAAGCAAAGGCCACGATCCCATTAAATACAAATACCCAACTTCTCCACAAAGTCACTTTACTAGGAAATAACAGCTTTGCATTTTCATTTCAGCCAATGCAAGTGATCGCATATATATAGCGGCAGTTATAACATTTTCCTTTCATCATTTAGGGACAGACAGTCAATTTAAAACTTATGACGATTTCTAAGCCATTTCATTATTATTTTTTAAAAGAATTTCCTGTATAAAGATCACTACAATGTGTGGACACATTCCCAGGAAGATCAACTTGTTGGTACATTACACTTGAAAATATGTTTTATCAGTGTTTTCCAAGATTCTTAAAGTTTGGAGCTCCTATTTTCTGACTACTAAAGAGTAATATATATAATTTTAACTGATGGAAAAAACTAACAAGGGCTCAGAGTGACTAGTACAGCTGGATTTGCTAGGTTTACATCAACAGCTGTCACAGAACCAGTAACAAAGGAATTTTACTTTAAAAAAATAATTTATTTATACCAGTATTGTTTTACTTGAAAAAAGGTCATTTATTTATACTAGTATTGAAGATGTCTGCCCCTCCTCCTGTAAGAAAAAAAAAATCTAGTGTCCTTCATGCAGAAAGCTTCATGTGATTATTATGTTAAACTGCCAAAATCATCTGCATCATCTGGAACTGGCACAAAAATAAGCAGATGACAAAATTGCAGGTGTCTAAGAATTACTTCTCCTTCCACGGAAACGATCTTAATGGTATTTCTTTTTGTTGCCTACAATAGGCTAGCTTTGTTAACTGCAGCAAAGGCAGGGCATGAAAGAAACATTAACCGTAGCACATGCCTTTTTTTTTTTTTTTAAGACATAGCTTTGCTATATTATTTATGGATATCTTCTTACATATACACCACCTGATAATGTTACCACCTGCAATACTACCTATAGTGTCTATATAACTGGTTCTGTTTCTAAGCATATTTGCGTGTTACTCCCCAGTGTCTAAACTCTAGAATAATTATGTGGCATATTCCCTCGCCCCCCCAGCACGTGAGCTCAGTATGAGGTTAACAATCTTTGCACATTCACTTTACAAGCTTTAGATCACTGAGATCACTGTTGAATATTACATTTTCTTTTGTTCCCATTTGATCAAGGGACTATTCTTCTAAAACACCTTGTTTTAGAAGAACAAGTTCTTTAGGAAGACAGACACATTAAAGGCAAGGGAAACAGGCTACAGCAAACATGCATTTCATTAGAATTATGATGATTGGAACAAATGCAACATAGAATAAATGACAAGTGCTTAATCACTTCAGAAGCATGTTTTTACCTACTTGTATCACTGTAGCAAGCAATTCTAAACTGCTTATAACAATCTGGTATAATTCATTTACAGAACAAAGAACACTTCACTTTGAAAGAAGTTTTAATTTAGCCGAAAAGAGAGACTGGCTATTTCTATCTAACCTGTAAAACCAAAACTGTCATAGTAAACCTATATTAGTATCTGAAAACAAATAAAGCACAATCAAAGTTGGGGGAAAGAGCTGCATAAATAAGCAACAGCAATAAATAAACCAACAGGGACAAGACAGGCAACTTCTAAGGGTAAATTACAGAGCACACTACCTAGAATTATGATTCTTAGAGAAGTTTTCTTTAACTATGTCAAACTTCCTGATGGGCACATGAATGGTGATAAAATGAAAACATTAACTTGCCAGGGACATTAGCATTGATAATAACAATCAAAAATTGGGAGCTGGATTACTGTCCAGATGGGGGGAGAGTGAAATATTTGGAAAGCTTTTTCAAGCAGCCCAGAATTCCACTGTCCTCTCCCACACGAGCCCAAAGGACTGATATCCACTGCAAGCTGCTGATGGTGATGGAGAGGGGCAGGAGGAATGTTAACAATCTTCCCCTTTTGACCCACATCAAGGCTGAGATCACAAAGAGGCTTTGCAGGGATGGAGCCTGAAAAGAAACACAGGCCACACACAGGAATGTGTGCTGAACTGACAGACTGATGCATGTGCTTTCTCCCCCTCACACACACACACCTTTCTTTTTGTTTGTTTAATTTACAACTTAATTAGAACACTAGACTATGTATCTGATCTTTATACTGAAACCATTGCTGCTTTTTTTTTTTTCCAAAAAAAATTAAAAACAACATTATTTAGCACTTACTGACCCTTACACTGCCAAGGCCAGACTTTTCCAGCCACCAAATCAAACCCAGGCATTATTTTTCATAGCCTTCCGGAAAGATACTGTTTCTAGTGAGTTTCCCTAGGATGCAGGATTAGCTCCCACTGGAAGAAAAAAATGACTCTTCAGACTTCTCATGTGGTTTCTGAATATACTTAGCTTGCTACCTCTGACACCTGAGTTTTAAATGACACCATGTTTATTTATGAAACATAACATTACACATCACAGAAGAAAGGTTCAATGTATTTATACAACATTTTCTTCAGCACTGAAGACCAGTAACAAAGCACCTGCCCTCCTGCCAGTGTTGCTACAGTCTTTCTTAACCCTAAGGCTTTTTAAAACTGTGCTGTCAGCCTCACCACCAAAATGACTAAAGGTCATGAAAAAGTTTAACGTGTATCATGACAATAAAGAAGAACAGTGACTTCAGGAATGAGAGTGCTTTACTGAATTCAAGTCATTTCTGAAAGTGATTTCAGAGGGAAGGAAGGCAGTAAATAAGTTTTAAGCAAAGGATTCCAATCAATAAGGGCAGAGCAGACCTGGTCCACCAGAGGAAAGAAAAGAAAACACAGAAAAGACAGTTCTTTGCAGTGTAAGGGTATTTGCAACTAAGGCACTGGAATGAGATGTTGAAGCTACATGTTGAGTTCCCAACTAAGGATACAAGCACCAAGCCTCAGGCTGAGTCCTATGAACCACATACACTCCTGAACACAGGTAAGCACCTGTACCAGTTGCTGCTGTTCCACAAGGCAGATGTTTAAATGGGAGATGCAGTTTAGGATGTTCTTGCTTTTTCCATATTCATTGCAGCTAGTTCCTACCTTCCCACCAGAAGCTACTCTCCCGCAGCAGGACTGCCTCACATGTTTGCAGAGCCACGACCTGTGAAATGATTTGGCTTCCCAGATGGGCGTGTGTGCTCTCCGCAATATCCTTTGAAGAGGAACAAGCCAAATGAAGGTGTAGAGAGGAAGAAAGGAAATTGGCTCTGCCATCACTGATGGAAAACACTGAATCACACCTATAGATCATTCACTTACAAAATGGGGTCATGCCTGTAGCACAAGTCATTTCTTGTAAAAATGGACATTGTAGAAGCAAGTCCACATCCTGACACATGCTGGGCTTGTTCCCATCCATTTGTCAGGTGGCAAACACAGTGCCCTTAGAATTTAAGCTGGATTCTGCAAATAAGGTAACGAAGGGGAAAAGGTCAACTTCTTATTTGGTGGTGTGAATGTGATGAGGCAAAGCAAGGTAAAGAGGCTGAGGTTAAACAGAATATAAATGGTCTATGGTACCTCAGTGAAAGCACAGAGTAGACACACTGCTCCACACTGTAGACACTGGAAGCAATAACTTTGGAAACATTGGTCTGTATTCAAAAAACAAGTAGTATAAGTCCAGATACTCAGAAGTCATGGGGATACTTATCTTTCTCTAATTTCAAGTCCAACAAAGTTTACAAACATAACTTAGTAGATATTACGTCTAGATCTCCAACGCAAAGAGCAACTCTAGATGCACATGATGTTCACAGGTGAAGTGTTCTAACAAGTAGCTAAGAGGACCTTCCCTCGTTGACTTTCTTTACCTCTCCACTTTCCTCACCTTAAACACAACTTGCTCCACACCTCTGGATAATATATGTGCCAGTTTATGTACCTCAGATGTTACACAAGGGAGACATGAGTATACAGAGAGAACAATAACATCATTTCACTGTGCCTTAAATCTAACCTATGATGACAGTCACTTCAAGAAGTGGTCCAGGAAAGCTCAAAAACACCAGGAGACCCATCATCAAATTAAAATAAATAAATAAATAAAAATGTAATTTCTCCCTCTTTTATAGAGGAGCACTGAGGTCACTGGAAGGTAATCAACAAATAATTTTAAGTTTTTAAAATGTTATCAAATGCATTGATCCCCAGAGTTTCTCCTTCAGCAGAAATTATTGTAAAGTTGCTTCTATTTCTGGTTTCATCAACTTAATTACCCTTCATGCCATACACCCATCACATGA
Organism: Cygnus olor; assembly: GCF_009769625.2. NCBI lineage: Eukaryota > Metazoa > Chordata > Aves > Anseriformes > Anatidae > Cygnus > Cygnus olor. Next base: position 9,928,733 of record NC_049175.1, read on the forward strand.
TTATTACTATGTTGTTACTGTTATTAATATTATAGGCTACTCCTACCTATAATTTCATGACTCTCTCAGAAGTCTTTTCTTTCCCTGAGTGCAGTATCGATCCTCAGAACAGAAGGCCCACTAACCCACCTTTTATATTGAGTATTTACCATTTTATTACACCCCAAGGCTGTATCTTGAAGAGCACACTTGGGTCACCTGACCTTGTATGCTTCAGCCTCCGCATTCTCAAGCCCACAAAACAGATTTTACACATCAATCCCTCCCCCCCAAACCTCATAAAGCAGTGAGTCTCACATCACAGACAGAAAGCTTCAAAATAAGGGTAAACATGAATGAACAAGCAAGATTCTCACCCAAATTAACTGTGCCCCATCAGCAATGCCTGCAGTTTTCCTTCTTACTCCCACAAGCCTTGCTTTCCTGTGCAAGAGCCTGGCTTTTGTGCTTTTAAGTATATATTATGGTTTTGCATATAGGCTAGGCTCATCTCCGCAAGAAAAAAGGAAAGGCTAAAACTAATTGTCTTTTTTTTTCAGCTTTGTCAGATTTATTCTGTGCTGTGATTGGGAGTTCTTTGCACAGTAAGTCCAGCAATTTCAGGATAAATTTTCTATGAGCCAGTCCTAAAGCTACACAGGTGTTTTGAGGAAACTGAACCTGCACAGAAACGTCTCTGTTGCCTGAGGCTGTGCTAAACCATTATAGTCACAGAAATAACTATGAGATTACAGGGTGAAAAAAGAAAACAAAACCAAGAATTCCCCCCAGAAAACGATGGCAAGGAACAGAAAAGCAGATAATCTTTTAAAACTAAGACATGCAATGAAAATCTACAGGATAGTACATTTTGGCAAAAAAAAAAAAAAATCAGTTTTGTATAATGTTTATATGAAAATGACTGTTTCCCACCACAAGTGTCTTCCTCAGTCTTCTAACTCTCAAATTCAGGAGAAAAATACAGGCAGCTGCCTGAACATCTAATTCTATGTAACTTCTCAGCAACTGCATGATCAGCAACCTCCATACAGCAAGAGGCAGAAATTCTGACCCCACAAAAACCAAAGCCAGAACTTTAATTATTAGGTCAGGGCATAGTCATTCATAACCTTTTCTTTTTGTACTTTTCCATAAAGAAAAATAATTAACAAAGTTGAGAATCCATAATATTTTCTTCAAAAGAAAAAAAACTTAAAATGTAGTACTAGTAACAGCAGTATGCAAAGATCATAGAAGTTGCATAGAATAGGTATGAGTTATCTGAAAGTGATCTCTATCAGGATTGCTTTAAAAATATTTTCCAAAATATTTTCCAAGATAGATGTTTTATCAAAGGTGTTTTAAAACCTAAAATCAAGTCTCCATCAGGACAGTCCATAAGAAACAAGCTCTTCTATGACATGCATATCCTATCAACTACTCTGTCATCGCAGAATGTTATTGCACTTTCTCCTACGAAAAGAAGCTGTCATCACAACTTAACAAAAATAACTCTCCCCACTACAGCTACATAGAACTCCTTCCATTAGCTCGTAACATTTTAAAGTCAGAATCAGATAAAATCGGTATCACATACTGATAAAATCATGATGCATGCATCAGGTATTATATGGAAACTGGAACAATTTCTCCTTTGAAGGGCACCAACCTAAGTATGCCCTTGGAGAATAACTTCCTTGATTAGAAAAGGAGACTGAAGGACTGTACCTTTTTCTCTGCGACAAGTAAGTAGGAAATTAAGTTTTAAGATGATTCAATAGAAGAAATTATAACTACGCAGCTAATACTAAACTCAGTTTTGTAGGATGTCACAGGGGAGCACGGAAGGAACAGCAGCCACCGCTCCGGGACTAAACTGAATGGTTTTGATCAAGATACCAATAAAACTGGAAAAGACTGTAACAGGCAACGATTGACTCAGGCAGAGCAAGGCTCCTCCAAATTTCACCATCACATTAAGCAACATTTTAATAAAGCCATTTTCTCTGCTGCCCTCTTCATCCTCCTCATTCTCAATCCACGACACGTCCTCTCCAGTCATACATGCCCTGATGACAAAGGCAGCAAAAACACATGGTGCAAACAAATTATTTCCTATGTATTTACATGAACATCTACATAATTTAAAAAAATTAAAAGTTGAGAACAAGAGCTTTGATCACCAAGCAGCACATGCAAGTTATCAGAAGAAAAGCCAAACTCTGCCACTTCTTAGTCACTGAAGCTCTCCATAGAAGATAGGAGTAAGAGTTGGGAGTTCCTTCTTCATTTCCCCACCAGCCAACCCCCACAGGAAAAAAGGAAAAAAGACAGTATTTCCATTTTTCCTGATTTCCCTAAATTTTCAGGGAATAAATTAATGCAAATCTAAACTAGTTCTATCACATTAAGGGAAAAAAACAAACAAACAAACAAACACGTATGTCTAAATCTACTTTGAAGGATTTGTTTTGAAAAAGTCAAATGTTACCATTCTTATTTTCCTTCTTGTACATGTCAGCACTATAAATACTAATTTAACATACAGATTAGAATTCATGCCCACAGAACCCACAGAAATATTTTAAGCTACCCTCATGCCCCAGGTTCTGTGCCACTCAGCTTTTTCCAGAGAAGTAAACAATTAAGTGCCAAGAGCTGTTTAAAAGGAAAAAAAAAAAAGTCTTCCTTGGGCCAAGTCATTGTCAAACTCCCTCAAAGAGCTAAGAAATTTTTGTCTGATTAAAGATTGCAAAACCGTGCTTTTCTCAGAATTAAAGCAACATGCCAGGTCTTATTTTGTCACCCAGAGAGCTATGGCAAAAGGACTGCAAGTGCCATTATCAACAGCTTAACACAAAACCTAACGTATATGGGAAACAATCACACTTCAGGCAACACAGACTGGCAAAAATAACCTCCAATGGATATTCAACCACAGGATTAGCACATTAGGTTTTACATGCTGTCAAGAGCACTGAATATACAGTTTCCAAAGCAAGTTTTGAGAAATAGGATATGTAAGAACAAAGCTTCAAGAACTTTGGATTAGAGGAAAAAAAAAAAAGGCAGTTAAACTGATGAAAACGTAGGATAAATCAGAACGTACAGCAGCAGCAAACTCCCATACCAAACTTTTATCTAGAATTCAAGACTCAGGTAGTCTGATGTATATTGTACATGGTTTTGTTTTAAACTAGAAAACCACCATCTTTCCCAAAGCTTACAATAACTGGAAAAAAAAAAAAGTTTACTGTTTTTCAAAGCAGCTGTGAGTGGAATTGTGGTCTTGCAGATCACACTCAAAAGTTTATTCTGCAAAATAAGTTTTCCTCTTAAGCAGTATTTTTTTCTTATGAGAATAAGATGAGCTTTCGTATTTGAACAGTTTGGTTCCTTTCTTCTGTACAACAATAAGACCATTGTCTCCTCTCTTTTCCCACGAAGGCCTTAAGTTTACGGTAAGCTAAATGGCAAGTAAATTATACAAGTTTATAATTTCCGGAATTCAAAGTAAGACATCTTATAGGCTTTAGACAAGCCCCAAACTTGTTCAGTACTGTGAACTGACCAGATATAAACACTACAGGAAAAAATAGAACACTGCCAGTGACCCCCAGGCATAACTAACTTACTTTCAGACATTGACACTCAGAACCATCATAGCAAATGAACAAAAACTAAAGAAAGAAGTATTATACTCCTCCTCTTATTTTTCTAAAGTATGAACTTCTGAAAAAAATATTTTAGAATATATTAAAATGAAATAAAGAGCCATCCTAAATTATTAACAGCAAAGTAGTACAGTAATAAAACACTATCTTTAATTGCAAGCCATTTTCTTTCCTATGCTGTAGCTTTAGACACACTCTGCAAAGCTCTGAAGTTATCTTATGAAAAAGCAAATAGTTCTTAAAAAAATATTTTTTTAATCCAGAAGTAAATAAATATTCATGTAAAATTGCAAATCGCTGCATTAGAGATATATCACAATTTTAACAAAAACATATGACCAATAGATTATTACCCAGAAGAGATGGGTAAGATAATTTTTTTTCAATAAACCCTGTCCTCTAGCACATATCAGCAGAGCAATAACACGTGATAGAACACAATCATTTCGTAACAGAAATCAAGCAATGAGCATTAGCAAATTCCCACAGATATCATCTAGGACCTCAGAGATTTATGATAGCAGAAAAAAAATCTTCTAAACAGCTCACTAAAAATACCGCCGCTTTTTCAGATCACGTCACCATTTCTACCACCGGCCATTAGAATTGCCTCAGGATCTGAGCATCTTACAAACCCGTGTCTCAGGGAAGGAAAAAAGCCCAACACACAGAAGGACACACTAGGCGTGTAGAGCCTGACCATCCTTCTCAAACCAGTGGAAAAACTGCTGCCTCTAACGGTGGGAAAGGGTCAGATCCCGAAGGACAAAAAGTTGAAGCTTCCCAAGAGTTGTGAGACTACTCCAAGGGCAAGAGGTAACATACACGGTGTGTAGGGTGAGAACAGCCGCCTTCTTTAAGAGCTCAGTGCTTCAATGCAGCCTCATTTGCAAACCTATCAGAATAAGTCTGGAAGCTGCCCACTTTGGGAACACATGAGAGATCACACTTTGCCAGCTGGTTAAAGAGATAAATTAAAAAAAAAAAGTGCTGACAACTCCGAGATGTACTGTCTTCATATTCTCGGGGACCTGTGTCCTTCAAACAGGGGTCTCAGGAAATGCAGAAGTCACGTCTGAGGAAGAGGAGCTCTTCAGCGAGTTCAAGCCTCACAGGACAGGTGAGTGACCAGCCTGCGGAGGACTCGAGTGCTGGAGCGGTGCTTTGCTCCTGGTCCGGCCCCTGGGGGTGTTAATTCACACTGCATCTTTACGTGTGAACACCGGACCGATTTGAAGGGGAAACACGAAAACCATGGCACCCTACAAGGAGGCTGTAACTGGGCAGAGACGTTCAGCGTTTCAGTTGGTAGTAGAAGCGGTTGTTGAGGATTTAATGACTCAAAAGATACCAACTTTGCTTAACAAACCACAAAGGAGCAAAGGATAACGCTTATTCTCCCTTAATTAATTACAGCGTTGGAGTTTCCGTTTCAGGAGCTCTGGGCACAGCCCGACGGCTCCCCTCACCACACTTTCCCGACCCTTTAAAGCTCCCTTCAGCGGGGAGAGCCGCCCGCGGCCGTCGGGGCGCGGTGCGAGGGCAGGAGCGCCTTCCTCCTGCCCGGGGAGAGCGGCAGGAGCCCTGGGCGAGGAGCGGGGCCACAGCGACCGCCCCGGGGCTCCCTCAGCGGGTGCCGCCGGCCACGCCGCCCCTCACACCCCGCCGCTGACGGGCGGTGACCGTTAACGGCCGCGGCGGCGCGAGCCCCGCCGACAACCGCCGCCCGGAGGCGCCGTCGGTGCCGCCGCCCGCGTAGCCGAGAAGAGGAGGAGGAGGAGGAGGAAGCGCAGAGGGAGCCCAGAGCCGAAGGAGCCGCCGCAGCCCTCGGGAAGCGGCGGGGGGCAGCGCGCTCACCTGGTCCGGGCCGCCCCGTCCGGCGGAGGCCATGTTGCGGCGCTCCCAGGCACCTCTCCTCACCTCGCCTCGCCTCGCCCGACGGGGGCAGAGCCGGCCCGGCCCTCCCGCCCCTCGCCGCCCCCTCAGGTGGAGCCGGGCCCGACGGTGCCTCTCCTCCCGCGACGGGGGCGGGCGCGAGCGGCTCCTGGGGGCCGCGGCCGCCCCGGCCCGGCCCGCCCCGTCGCGGGGCGGCGGGGCGCGGCCAGGCGGCTGCGGGCACCGAGTGCGCTCACGGGCGCCGGGATCGGGGTGGAACGCGGGAGGGTTCTCGGGAGGGTCCCCTTCTGAGGGGACCGGGGGCTCCCCCCAGAGTCGCCGGCACTCCCCCGAGCCGCGCGCACCTCACCTGGAAACCGCGGCCTCGCCGAGGGTGAAGCCGGGGACTGCTGCCCGCCTGCGGGACCCTCTGCAGGGAGCGCGGCTCAAGTCTGTTAAAAAATAAAAATAATAATAAAACCCACAAAAACTAAATCGTCTGGCTTAGCGTTAACGAATTCCTTACTGTAGTGAAGCGGTGGCAGTTGGTTTTCTGTAACGAATACCACAGTTTTTTGGCATCCATTACAATACAACCCCCAAACTCTCACATGTGAAAGGCACCATGAGATCACCTCACGCCTTGAATATAATCAGGGGCTGTTTCTACTGATAACGATAAGCTGAAACTCATTCGCAAGGCACCTGATCGTGTGTGACACAACTGGATTCCAGCACCCCCATCAGAGCTGAAGGCTGTGCAGCCTTCACACATGAGCAGCATTGATCAAACCAGCAGTTGCGTTTGTAGCTGTTCCTAGCACTCGTGCTTGTTAAATGCCCATTAAACTATTTTAATTCATCACGTTAAAATTGATTGCATCACAAACTGTTCAAATTATTTCAATTGCAACTTTAGCGACTATGCCATTTTCTTACTGTTTTTGATTCTCAGAAGTCTGTTGTGGTACACAAATTTATTTTCATGTTTCCATTAGAAAATAATTTAAGAATTAACAACAGTTAAACACAACAAATATTATTAAGCACTAACTTACCCAGAAATATTGCTTAATAAAATCACTTTCTACTATCAAGGACCTTAGTGTTGCAGGTACAATTTACAGAATGAGCACACAGATGTATAAATTGACTAAAGGTGTTTACATATCTTTGAGGTACCATGCAATTGATTGCTTGTCACTATCACTAGATATGTACATCTTTTGTTTATATTCAGAGTCAAAATAAAAGTATTTAAAGAGAGACCTTAGCTGTGCCCAAAGTGAAGGAGTTAATTCTTGATCTCTAACTGATAGGGCTGCACTTTCATAGGGAGCAGCATAACTTTGAAAGCATGCCATTTCTTCAATCTAAACTTACCACCCAACCTGGGATAGCCAATGAGATCTGAAAATTGTTGTCAATTTCTATCCATTTCACAAAAACCCTATCAGCAGTACTTCTTTTTCTGGAGAACAAGAGTTTTTCCCCAGAATGTCTTTCTCCCTCTTATTTCGGATGTGACTCATTTCCTCAGCCCACGCAGGGAAATGGGAAGCAGAGGAGAGAAAGAAAAAAGAAAGCAACGTACACATTGACTAAAAAGAGAGCATGAAGCAAAGAGAGGCACAGTCATGGGCAGCAGCAACTAGCAGCTCTGTGGCTGGACCATACGTTGTTTTTGTAGGGCCTCATATGTTATGCTGTTACTGCATACTATCTTTCTTCACCCTTTAGAAAGGAAAACTTTAAATTTAAATAGGATTTGCAGATGTTAAAATAGCACCTTAAAATGTATTTTTTACTATATGTGAAGAGTGTCCTGTAAGTCGACTCACACCATTGATAGGAGGAAGAATTTTTAAACAAGTCCAAATGTAACGTGTATATGTAAATCTCATATTCATTTCCACAGGCTTACATACCTCACTTGTCTCAACCACACTCTCATCTAGAAGAGGATGCCTCCTTTTTGGCAGCTAGAGCGATACCTGGAGGGCCAAAAAAAGTTAACTTCCCTTACTTCAGGAGAGGTTTCAGGTCAGACTTTTCTGACTGAGGTTTGGAATTTAAATGTGCTATTGGAGTGTATTTGATCTGATACAGCACAGTAGCAGGTGGTTGTCACAAAATGAAAAAGGATAAAGCGATAACGAACGCAGGAAAAAGCTGAGTCTGCAGTAATTAGGAAAAGGGGTATTATTTGTCGAAATCAAATAGCTATAGCAGTAAACAGATTCTTAGCCGGTGTAATTGTCTCCAGCTGAGGAAGATTGCTGATAGTCATATGGCTGTAGTGTTATTGACAGGGCTTTACATGTGGACAAGGCTTAAGAGAGAGGGGACTCAGATTTTGTTTTTTAGCTGAAGTATTCTGTTAACGAGCTCTTCTCATTTGCCTCATAAAAACAGTCTCTCTCTAATGACATAGAAGACTGCTTGTGTAAGTAGCGGTTAGGAATTGAAGTCTAGGTATGTAACTCTGACTACAGCTCTCAACCACAATTAAAAAGCAATTTATTAGATGTTGCTATTTTTCTTCTTGGCTTGTAAGCTATGTGAAGTGTAAAACCAAGAAGTAGCTACTTTTTCCCAGTTTGTATCTCAGATACCTTAGGAGTGAAAGTTTTTCCCAACTGAAGCTAATGGGAATTTTGCCAATGACTTTAGTAGCTGTCTGGATTTTTGCCCAAAGATTTTAGAGAAACAAAAGGCTTTTTTTTGTTTGTTTGTTTTGTTTTCTTTGGCTTGGTACATATACCCTGTTCATCTTTCTCTTCTAATTAAACTTATTAAAACAAAATCTAAGTTGGATATTTGTAGGTATTACTCCAGAGGTTTGTATCCACCCAGCTGCATTTCCACTCTAAAGGAAGAGTTTTGGTGGTAGCAAAGCATTCCCTACTATGGGATAAGAACTTGGCCAAGCCAGGACTGACAATGCATTAAAATTTACATCCGGGATTGTGTGTGTTTTAGCTTCTGGAGCCTAATCTCAATGCACTTATCAGGTACTCTTTGCATTCTTTTGTTCGCTCCCACAAACTCCCAGCGGGCTGTGCTCTCCTCTCACTTGTTTTCAGGAGCTCTTCTAAACTCCTCACTCTTCTTTCTATGCCATGAAAATTATACTTATTGATACCACTACATCCAGATGTGCTACGCTGATTTACCTTATCAGTGTTAGGTGCATGACTGCTATCCGTGTATGAAGTTAATGCATGGTTTTGTAAAAGCTCAAGACAAAACTTCGGTGATTTCAAATTCAGCTAAGGTTTTCTCCTAGAAGACACGAACATATGAATAAGCACCAAACTGAAATATCTTTCTATATACAAGTTCATTATTTGAGGTGGACGTATTGTTTTTGATATTTCCATTATTGTAATCACAGCAACACTTCAGGTAAAGTATTTTAATGTATGCTACACACCATGCTGTAAAAATTATATTGAAGTTCATTTGAACCTGCTCAAGTACTTTAAATGCATTTTAAATATTTATATTCATGCTTTAAGGAGATGGTATTTTTTTTTCTTAGTTGCTTCTATGCTTTTGCTCTATTTTCAATCATTTCTTGGGAGGACTTTTTTTTTCTTTCTGTCAAAATGCTAACACAGGATATGAACAACAGAGTTGTTCTCCATGTTTCTTGATAGTGGGAATTGTCCTGCAAAACAAGAGACTTTTAATGGGCTAAATTAATCATCTGAGCTATGTGTTAAAGAGGTATCACCCCTCTAATATTATCTTGCTTTCCTAAATGCTGCTAAATAACTCCTACTTTACTTTTGCTTTGTTATACTACCAAAATAATATCTTCTTTTTAATATATGTTAAAAGAAGACAGTCAATGTTTGTGTTTATCTGCTTTTGACTACAGTGAACACAATTTATTTTAGACACCCTAATTAGTATTCACAAACAAGTCCACTTTTTTTAATCCCATCATTATGTAAAAGACAGAATACACTCTCTTCTTTACAATAATGTTCTTAATGAGGAGAATATAACTGCTATATGAAAGACAAGACTATACTGACTCTCACAGCTGCCCTCAGAATAGGAGTTGTTCAGAGTACTACATTGGTTTCTTAGCTGTGAATACAACTGTAATACCATAATCTGAGATTGGCATTGTCTGATCCTATCTTCCTTGCACAAACAGCATTTCAGTTCAAGCAAGTAGAAGTTTTGAATGCAGAAGAGGTTTCAGTATATGTGCCCTTTGCCCGTTTATGTAAATAAAATGTTGATATTATATTGTCGAGGCAGAACTAGATGTCTTTGCCTTTGTGTTTTTCCTCAGTTTTGCTTTTCATTCCACATTTTGCTTTAAATGGGAATCCTAGGGAACGCTTAGATATTCCAAAATGTAATTCTGTCCATTCATGACTCTGTTGTCACCAGGCTCGGTACTATTCCTTCAAATAGAACAGTAAATATCTTCAAACACAAAAGTAAATACAAATGTAGTTGTATCAGTTGTACGCACTTGTATCAAGCAGTATTAGCTGTTGTCATGTCCAAAGAAATTATCTAAATGAGATAAGCACTATCCAGTCAGAAAGGAGACGTTTTATGTCCTAAAGATAACCAGACAACAGAGGGAGGGAGGAAAACACAAGGTAAGCAGAACTGTCAAACTGATATTTGGCAAATTTAAGTATAGACCTGTCATGGCACTAATTGACTTAGCCTTGTAAGGAAGCTAGCTAGAACTTTTATACAGAAAGCATGTGAGTATGGAGTGTGGCTATGGAGCATGTAGCACCTGTATCAGTGGAAGCAAAGCTATGTGGTGTGCTGGGCTGAGGGAGGGTCAAGCTGAAACTGGTGTAAGCTGCTTTGGGTCAATACTGTCACAGCCACTAAGCACTCTTAGCATATGTTAAGGGCAAAGCAACCTCCTCTGTCTCTGAAGGAAATCATCCCGCACAATGGCATTATCCATGCATGCTGCTGTGAGGTGTTGGTACAGAGCTGCTAGCTCACTGAACATGGAGAGCGCAGCAAAATAATTTCCCTGAGCTGATCAACTTGTGATTAAGCTAGCACAATTTATGCATTGAGGCAGTATCACAAGAACAGATAAGGCAGGGGCAGTTATGCAGGGCTTTGAGTGCAACAGCAATCAGGCTGATACTGATCTCAAAGCCATTCACACCCTTGGCCTTTTCCTCCCTTTTCCTCCCTTTTCCTCCCCTCTAAAGCATGTCATACAAAGGTATCAGAAAAGCCCAAACTTGTCATCCTGGGCACCAGCTGAGGAGAAAAAAGACACAAGGTTGTTGGTGGCAGCTGTCTGCCATGAGGAGCAACTCTGAAGGCTGGTGTTGCTATTTAAAAGATAGCTTTTCTCGTTACAGCAGCCTTCCTTCTGGTGTCTCCTAGTCTTGACCACTCTAAATTAATGAAAAAAATGAATATATGGAAAAAGGAACATTTTCTGAGTCTGAAAATTCAGTGAGTACTCAGAGCAAACATTACACGTCTACCAGAAATGACTGTATGAATGTGACTGAGAAATGTATGACTTTTTAAAGTTGGTTAAAAATGGAAGCAAAAATGCCACTTTTAAGAAAATTGAGCTCAGCATATTCAGTACTTTCAGACAGATTTTCTATATAAGTAACTGTGTATTTTAATATAATACTTTATCATATTAAGTTTTCATGACACTGATAAAAAAAACAATAAAGTTAACTAAGGTTACCATATGTCTAGGATTTCCCAGATATGTTTTCTCTTTATCTGAAAGAAAAGGTGGACTTTGGCCACCTTCCTAAGTTTTCTGGGCCAGCATTAGTCCAGCTGAGTTAGTAGCAGCAGCAGCTGTGACTTGTGTTGGATATACAAAGCAGCCCCCTCCCAAGGCTGGCTGTACTGTCTGTGCACAAAGTCAGGCCAGAGGGACATGTCACATACACTTTGCTTGAGCTGTGCAGTCAGTCTGTGCTGGCTGTGTTGGGTTTGTTACACACACAAGAGAGTTTCTCTGTGGCTGTGTAATGCAGAGCATGTTGGACTCATTTCCTACAAGATGTGAGGCTGTACCTCTGTCTGGGATTTCCTGGAGACGAGAGCTTTGTTCTATGCAGGTAAATCTCCAGCAAGTGCTGGGAACACAAACTACAGGGTAAACAGAAACCGGAGAGCATGCGTGCAGTGCACTTCTCAGCAGCAAAAATTCCCTGTGAGGGAGGGGAATGTGGAGGATTTTTATCCCTGAAACTTATGTATGTTGGAGGGGGAGGAGTTGGATGAGCTGCATCTTGCTTTTGCCATGGGCTAGGGAAGAAAAGAAGGAAGCACACAGTAAACACTTCTGCCTGCTGGAATCACTGTCTGAAAGAAATGCTTTTTTTTTTTTTTTGAGAGATCAGCCTGTCCTGCTTAAATTTAAGAGGGAGTAGCAATGCTGTCTTTCAAGGATGCTGTTAACCATTGCAATAAAGTAATTAAAAACAGTTAATTTAATGTGGAACTGTGCTTACATCTCACTACTGCAGAGACTGTAGGTTTCCAAAGGAGTGTTAGCCCACTACTGTTAGTGTAGATGAAAAATAGGGGCAGGAGCAGGGCAACAAAATCACAGAATCCATAGGGAAATAGTCCCTTAGGCATAGACCTAGAAAGACAGAAATACATTTGCTTTCCGAACCTATTTTACAGTGAAGTTTCTAAGTAACACAGTAACGTGTTAAGTAACGTGTAAGTAACATGGCGCTGCTGCCCCATGGGTGATGCTGGGCCCAACAATGGGGTGAGGAGAGTGGCTTTCTGCTTTTCTGGCAAAAGTTGTGACTGTGGCAATGGAGGACCTCTGTGAACACGAGCTGAGGACATCTTGAAGAGCGTGAGCCCACAACGCTATAAATAAACGTTTATAGTGGTATTTTGTTTTCCTTCTCCTGAGGATCAGAAGCTGTTTCCAAACCAAGTAGTCCTATAGCTGCCCAGTGTAGCCTCGTGTCTCTGTTTCCTGAGGTAAATAATGGGTAAATAATCAAATAACGAGTAAATAACGAAAGGGGAGAGAGCGTGGCTCCTGCTTTACATCCCTTGTGATGCTCCCAGCCCTTCCTGGGTCAGCTGCTGTAACACCGGCACTAGTGGGTCTGAGTGCAAGAGCGGGTGTGGGGGGCTTCCCTGTCCCCGGACGTGCTCTGGCTCCTGCCAGACCACGTTACCCCGCTTTGCTGCCGCCGGGGAACCCTCCTGCGCCCCCGGCACCGGGATGGGGGCCGCGCCGTCCCCTCGACGCTGCTGAGGGGGTAAAACCGCCCGCCCGCCCCACGAGCCCGGCCGCGAACCAAGCGGACGCCGGGCGCACGGTGCGGTTGACGCGCCCGGCCGCGCCGATTCTCCGGAGCGGCAGAAGCCGCCTTTCGGGCTCGCTTTGGCGCCGCGGCGGCGGCGGGCGCTGATTGGCCGCTTTGAATCGTCCCGGCGCCGCGCCATTGGCGGGGGGCGGCGGAGGCGCCGCGCGGCCATTTCGAATGCGCAGCGCCCGCCGCGCGTCAGGCGGAGGAGGCGCGGCCCGGCCTGGAGCGGAGCGCGGCGGGACCCGGCGGAACCGGCGGCGGCTCCTCAGGTGGGCGTCGGGGCCGCGGTAACGGTAACGGCCGGGGCTCCGCCTCGGGCCCCTCTCGCTGCCGGAGGCACGCCCGGGCCTGCCGCGCTTCCCCCCGGCGGCAGCAGCGGTTACCGGGCGGCGTTCCGGTTGCTTGGTCTGCGCCGAGGCGCTGGCTGCTCACGCGCGTTCCCTTTTCTCTCTCCGTTTCAGGCACAGCCGCAGCGATGGACGAGTACACCAAAATAGAGAAGATCGGGGAAGGTGGGTGCGGAGAGCCGCGAGTCTCGTGCTGCTCTACGCCTTACCGCGTGTCGCGGGGGTTACGCGCTCTAGCTATGGGGGAGCTACTGAAATCTAGCTAAACTGCACAATGAGCCCACGGGTGTCCTGGTTTCGGCTAGGATAGAGTTAATTTCCCTCCTAGTAGCCGGTAGGGTGCTGCGTTTGGGATTTAGGATGAGAATAACGTCGATACCACGCTGTCGTTTTAATCGTTGCAGAGCAGTGGTCACACCAAGCCAAGGACTTTTCAGGTTCTGGCTCTGTCCTGCCAGCGAGCAGGCTGGGGGTGCAGCGGGAGCTGGGAGGGGACAGACCCAGGACAGCTGACCCCAGCTGGCCAAAGGGGTATTCCTTACTATGGAATGTGTGGTGCTCAGCTGCCGGCAGGGTTACACCACAACAAGGGTTCACTGAAGTAGCTATCTCTCTGTAAATGCTCTCCGAATGCCTTTCCTCTGAAGGTGACATGGTCTGCTTGAAACAGTTGATCATTGCTGAGAGGCAGCTACCTTCTGCAGTGGCTAATGTTATAACTTTCCTCTCTGAGGCTTGAAATCAGCTTTTGGGTTTGGGAAGATGCTTAGGTTGCTCCTGAAATGACTCTGTGTGGTGTACTTTTGTCTGGAGCTGCTGGTAAGGAGCAGTGCTTTGAGTGGCTTTGCTGGGATTATGTCCTGTCACTGCACTTGTCCAGGGAAAGGCTACATCATAAACTTTTGTGTAGAAGTGAACTTTAAATAAATATGTCAACTTACTACTTACACTGTACTGTAAAAGAAGATTGCTTTGATGCAGACGTTAGTCACGACCTCTTGTTCACTAAAAACCTGTCCATTGTTAAATGTAGGAGCTGGTGTCTATTTAATGCTTTAGCCTTATCTATGCTTGAGTTTGCAGTACGTTGTTCTGAGAAGCCTCTAAATGAATTGCAAAACACGGGCTAAGAGCTTACAAGGTGCTTCGTAACCGAAGCCTTGTGTGTGAATCTTTCTTCCTGAAAGAAACCAGTTTGAGTTTATCTGAGGAATTCATGTTTCAAGAAGGGTAAAAAGAGGATACTTAAGCTGGCTTGGTTTGAGGGTTCTACTTCTCTGATGAATGATAACTAAAATTTTTGATTTGAGATTTACCACTGGCTCCAATTTTAGCTTCTGCTGAGACCTCCAGCACTACCCTCTCTCCTGCACTGAGGATTGTGCTAGAGGTATTACTAGCGATCCGGCCAATGGGTGGATAGATCTTTGCAGAGGGGGCACTGTTATATTTTTGGCAGCTAAACCTTTAACCTCTTAATATGATATCAAAAACACAACTGGCTTTAATACCCTGGGCATGAGGAGGTACAGTGATCCTGTTTGAAAATTAATTGACCCAAAATTTGAGTAATACCTAATTTTACAACTACATCTTCAAGTATTACACCTGCACTATGTGCCTTGTCCTAACAAATTAATACTGTTTATGCGTGGTGTGCTTTAAATAAACACCTATTGCATGGTTAAAATACAAAAGCAAAGTAATAGTTTGTAATCAAGCCAAATAACTAAGCAAAAAATACTTGGTTGCAAGGACTCTTGCCTATATTATCAATTCTCATTTGCACTGTTTTATCTGCACCTGAAACTGGGATTTCGTGCATGCATTTCACTGTTTGTTTGTTCAGGTACCTATGGCGTTGTGTATAAAGGTCGGCACAAAACTACAGGCCAAGTGGTTGCAATGAAGAAAATACGTCTAGAAAATGAGGAGGAAGGTGTTCCAAGTACTGCTATCCGAGAAATTTCCTTATTAAAAGAGCTGCAACATCCCAATATAGTCTGGTATGCATATACTGGTATTTAGCTAAATTCTTTGCGGGACACTAGGTCTCTCTTCAGATAAGAAATGATTTTTCCACTGTTCCCATGAAGTGAGAGTTAGTCTATTTGCCTGTTTGCTGTGAAGCAGACACTATATTATACTATAGTCCCAAATTCGGTGTTTATGCCAGGTTTTAATTAAGACTTCCTTCTGATGTCCCTTTCCATTCTAAGAATTGAACAAATCTGTTGGCTTTTGTAATTTATGTTAATTATCTTTAGAATGGAGACAGTGTACTTCATGAAAACCGTTTAAAGCTATTTCTTTAGCCAGTCTCATAAGGTTATTTGCCATCTTGGAACAGATCGTCTGACCTTGGTGTCCTTATGTGAGCCTCTGTCATCAATCACTTCCTTGCTGTTTTGTAGCAGAGCTTTAGGCATTGCATTATAACACTGACATAGCTGGCACATCTGAACTACGCCTGAAGTTTCTGTCAGTGGCTACCCAATTTGAAGAATTGGTTGCAGCTATTGTATTCCCCACGCAATATTTACTTGCTCTTTAATGCAGCAAAATACCTTAGATTTAATGTGACTTGAAACTGGCCACACTCCAGTTGGGTAGTGTCTCAATGTATGTATACACGCATCTAGGAACTCTTATAACCTGTTAAGGATGGAGGAGGTGCACTTAAACCTGCACAAGTCCTGCTGCACCTAGTAGGTTCCTATTCTAATGTAGAGTCCTTAAACTCTTCTAGTAGTTCAGGCGCTGCTGTAGTAAGCCAGCTTTTAATGGAAGCTAACCACGAAAACCCCACATCTTTTTAAAAAGAAAGTGCATTTTTTTCCTCGGTCTTCCCATGTCTCATACGAGGCATGAGGGAACATAAGTTTAAGAGGAAATATATAGGGTGTTTGACACAGTTTCAGATGTACTTGATTTTTCCAAACAACAGTGCAACTCACTAAGTCTGTAACACTTGAAGACTGAAAGCTTTGTAAGATTTTCACATTAGGAGTCTAGAAATGTCAGCTTGTGTCCCTGTTGAGAGGGGAAATGTAACAGTGAGTCTGTGCACTTTGCAATGGAGTTGACTGTTTACTCAATTTTTAGTCTTCAGGATGTTCTTATGCAGGATTCAAGACTGTACCTCATTTTTGAATTCCTTTCCATGGATCTTAAGAAATACTTGGATACTATTCCATCTGGACAGTATTTGGATCGTTCACGTGTTAAGGTAATGAGGATAATTTTTTAATGTAATATATAAGTTAAAGAAGATGGACCTACAAAGCTATAAGCAACTCTTGATTCTTAATTCCTTGAGGAGGAATGAAAGGTTAAAGAAGCAGCTGTGGATAATAGAATCTTTTAAAAAGAATTCTGCTCTCAAGTGCAACTTCATTCTTTCAATTATGGAATTAAACTGGCTTAAATGAAAGTAAACACTTAATTTGTGTGGGTTTAAGATTGATTTTAACTCAATATCTGCAATGCTTTGGATCTCTTTCCTGTTCCTGCGGGGAGACCTGACATAAGGAAACAGCTTCATGTTGCAGAACTGTTAACTTGCAGTGAAGGTTACAGTGTTTTTTTTTTTTTTCCTCCCACTTCACCCTGTCTACAGAGTTACCTGTATCAAATCTTGCAAGGTATTGTCTTCTGCCATTCAAGACGAGTTCTGCACAGAGACTTAAAGCCTCAGAATCTTCTAATAGATGACAAGGGAGTGATTAAACTGGCAGACTTTGGGTTGGCTCGAGCCTTTGGAATTCCAGTGCGGGTATACACTCATGAAGTAAGTTGGAACATCCTTTTGGTGAGTTGGACTATGCTTACTAGCTTCCTGGTTATGACTATGAAACAGCTGAAAATAGAATTGTGGAGCTTTTAAAGTTGTTATAAACTGGCTGTATTATGTTTTACTTGATGGCTTTACAGCTTTCTGACTGTATTTTACTCTAAAATGCTAATGCATCTTATGAATTCCACTGATACCTTGACAGTGAATCAGATAGGCCAGAGTGGCTGCGTATGCTTCCTGCTCTTTCAGGAGTTCAGGCAAATGTTTTTATAGGGTTTGTTACCCTTATTTGCTTCAAACGTCACTTACAAACATTTTCACTGAAACATTGCACTGGCAATTATTTTAACTAAAAAACTGTGAATGCTCCTTAATAATGAGTCATTGTGCTTACAGTCGATTAGAGGACCCAGTTCTATAAACTTTTAAAAAAAATCCTTGTTCAACAGGTAGTGACGCTGTGGTACAGGTCTCCAGAGGTATTGCTAGGATCTGCTCGTTACTCTACTCCCGTAGATATATGGAGCATAGGTACCATATTTGCTGAGCTGGCAACTAAAAAGCCACTTTTCCATGGGGACTCGGAGATTGACCAGCTCTTCAGAATCTTCAGGTATGTCAGACTGGACCTTTCCCTTGCTTGTGCTGTATTGCAGAAGAGTGCTGTGCACTTAATAAAATCATAAGAGTGCACACAGCTTTCAGACTAGACTGATCAGTATTTCGCTTGTGCTTGCACAGAGCTTTAGGGACGCCCAACAATGAAGTATGGCCTGATGTGGAGTCCCTGCAAGACTACAAAAACACGTTCCCCAAATGGAAACCTGGCAGCCTGGAAACACACGTCAAAAACTTAGATGAAGATGGGCTTGATCTGCTGTCTGTAAGTAGTCTGTCTTAAACTGCCTGTAAGGAAACTGAGCAGGTAGTTTCAAATACTCTAGAATGTCTGCAGCCATGCTAATCGGTCTTGATAGAATGGAGATTATGGAGATCTTCAAATGCCATCAGCAGTTGTACGGGCAGTCATTCTCACAAACCTGGTACCTGATGTGAAATTGACTTGTTTTTCCATAATAGCAAACTTGATTTGGACTACTAGACTATAATTTTATTTTCATTAAGCTGTTTTGTCCTAGCTTGTTTTATACTGATAAGCCAGGTGCAACTTGAAAGTGAGGATGAAGTTCTACAAACATCAGATCTAACTAAAAGCTCCTGCCCAAAAACTGTAGCTGTCACCCTCTTGGTGCCAGCCCTAATTGTGATGTGGTTGCATGACTGCTCATCTAGTTGGAAATATTTTTTCCTGTGTGGCAGCATGTGGATTAATTGTGGCTGGCTCATCTTCATTCATCTTTCCTGGTGGTCTTAATTGACTAGAGATGGAAACAGCTGGATTTATTGATTAGCCGTGAAACCAGAGGCTAAGTTCACATCAGTCTGTAGTGTCTGTGTCAGTTGCCTTTCAATATCAAGCTAGAGATTTTAGCTGTGATGGGTTAACTCAACTGGCGTGTTTTGTGGCTACTTTATAGTTTCATGGCCATACTGTTAAACTACCAGAGCCACACTTTTACTTGACAAGTTCTTCAGTCAGACCTTTCTGTTTAGTGCTCTTCCAGCTCATGTGCTGATGCTGCACAGTAATGTAGGTCACTTCTTAGGTGTGCTTACATGCACCTGAATACAAGATACAAGACACAGGGTACACAAGATACAAGGTACAAGAATGTACCTTGGTGACTTACTGCTTGGCTCTCCTAAAGCTACACTTACACAATCCAGGTTTGCATATGGTGGGGGTGTTCTATGCATCTTAAGATAAGTCAAAACGTCTGAACTACCTTGCTATGAGGGGAATGCTGTACAGCAATTATCCTTATAGCTGGCTCATGTTTTACGCAGTCAGAAACAATAAAGTAGTTTATTATGTATTCTGTAGTGGTGTTACTCAGGAAGCTCAAGTGACTACAGCTTCTCACTTGTTCTCTGTGAGAACAGAGCCATGGTTCAGGCTGGCAAACTGAACAACATTTCTTAAATACATAGTTGTTTTGGACAGCTCTCTGAGGCTTATAGCAGTATTTACAGAAATAACTGACTTAAGTTGGAAATTATTCCTCTGTGTGCACTGACAGCATCACTATTAAATCAGTTTGAAAAAGAATTGCTTCTGCGATTGTATTTTGGGATGCTTGACACAGACAAAAAAGAATTACTTAAGTGATGTTAACACTATACTAATCTCAAAGTATATTAAATTCTGTTAAGTCTTCTATAGTTTTGCCTTAAATTAATATTAAACATTTAGCTTCCCATTAATGCCTGGTAACAGTGGCATGGTTGCATTATTGGGCATCTGGAATCCATTTAAGTTTCCTATGCCACTTAAGCCTGAAGCAGGAACATAGCTTTGAAGGCAACAAAAATGAATAGTTCATTCTAGATTACAAGCACAGGTTATATCAATGAAAACGTTCACTTCTGCAGAATGTTGCAGTTGGAAACAATAAGTAAAACAGCTAATTTTGAAAAGGGGTTGCACCATTTTTGTGTTAAAACCATCTGCTTGAGTGAGGTTGTAAGCTTAAGACATTCATGAGTTAAATAACTTCTTTGGCTAGCATTTCTAAGCAATTAATGGCAGTCACCAAAAGCTTTGGTCTGTCAGACAGATCAGATTGCTCAGAAAAGAAATGGTTACTTAAGCTATCAGCTGAAATGCTGTAGTCTTGATATTGAAGCATCCCCTCTTTTTTTTTTTTTAGGGAAATTTGCCCCTTTTTGTGATACCTTTGATATCAGTATTAGGTACAGGATACTTGTCTTCTGGGGCATAGCTATAGGGAACTCTGCTTGACTTAGACCTGGGCGGGTACAAAGCTAAATCTAGAAGCACTATTGCATTTGGCAGAAGCCCTGAGAACGTAAATGCAAATTCTGTAGTTTAAATCAACCTGGACTGCAAGCTCCCTGTCAGATTAAGTCCAAGGATAGTTTAATGTCAAGGTGGACTACCGGGCAGAGTAATATTGTTTTTTTTTTTTTTCTAAAGTATAAATTAGTAGTGGAGATGGGGAAAAGCAACTGGTAGAATACTGATTATTTGAATTTGAAATGTATTTTCCTTTAGTAAGGACAAGTAAAATGGAAAAGACTGCAGGGGTTTTGCTGGTTTTAAGCAAGTTCTTAGCATTTAGGGGAGCATTCTACCAGACTTGGGAAAATTTAAGGGCTCTCTCAGGGCTGTGTAACCCATGAGGCTTGGAAGGAAGACTGCAGCATGTCAGTCTAGCTTAACTATGTCTACATGCAAGCACGTGGCTGCTCAATCAAATGAGGTAGCTTCCTACCTTTCCTCTTTTGGACCTGACTGCGTGATATAAATTGTTCTGCTAGCAGTTTAAAGAAGTATCTACAACTCTCTTGCCTTTTCTAGGAAGTTCTGGGACTATTTTAGTGGCTACGGCATCCACTATTTTTTTTCCTATCAACTTTATTATTGAGTTCTTCAGCTGAATTAATTAACTTTACTGAAAAGAAATCCAAGTCTTAAAACTGTTTTAAAACTTAAATCAGTTCTACCTGCTTTACATGTGCAGGTGTACTTCTGTCCTAAGTGGACCTCATAGCTGAACAAATCACTATATATTTTAACTGTAAACAGCTGCACCACACTGAAGGGAAGCAATTTCATAACTTCTTATATATCAATATAACAAAACAAGTGTAGGACCACTTGTGCATTAAAAGACCATTTAAGCATTTTGGGGCTTTAACAGACTAAAATTATTGACTTAATTGAGAAGCTGATGCTAATAACAATTATTGCTGTTTGATGCCTGGTTCCGCATTTAGTAGAGCGTATATGTTGCCCCCTGATGCAGGCATGGGCTTGGTTATTGAATATGAAAATAAATGCTTCTTCACTTTATGTATTAATACTGTTCTGACTCATAGGTGGAAATGACATCTATTTCCTTGAGAAACTGTGGAACACAAGAAAAAACGTGTCTCTATGGTTACCTGATGATTACTGTGGTTAAATAATTATCTACTTAACATGATTTGAGTATACATTTCATGAGGGAGTAAGTGTTTCTTTTCCTTTTTTTTCCAGAAAATGTTGATTTATGATCCTGCAAAAAGAATTTCTGGCAAAATGGCCTTGAACCATCCATACTTCGATGACTTGGATAAATCTACCCTTCCTGCTAATCTGATTAAGAAATTCTAAACCTTTGGACTAAATCAACCAGAGTGAAATAATTGTGATTGGTTTTACTACTAAGTCTGTCTGTAACTTTTATGTCTGTCTGTCTGTCTGCTCTAAAACTGTGGCTGTTTAGTTTGTTTTGGTTTAAGTGTTACCTAAATATAAATATTAACCTATTAGTGCTGAGTTCAAATACAGTGCAAATATCACTGCTATTAATGCAGTGAACTTTCTATAAATAAAGCTTTAAATGCAGCAAAGGACTCAACTTCTTTCCAGACTATAGGTGCTCTACAAAAGAACAGTCTTCTTCAGAATGTGCTGGTAAGGTACTGCTTATCTACGAAAGCAGGTAACTAAAACTATTAAATTTCTGGTTTTGATATGATAGGAAGTTCCTCTGAAGATCAAGCTGTTTCATTGTCATGCACAAGTGAAATTTAAGACTGACGTTATACTGAATGTGCCAAATGACATATAAAATGAGATATTTTGAACTGAAGAATTGCAGATTACTACTTAAGCGAAGTAGATGGCCAAACTCATTTTAGGGTTTGCTTTTCTGAAGGTATTTGGAAAACCTTTGCTGTGTGTGCTTTTCTGTAATCTTGAAGGCCCAAGAATTTACCTAGGCATTGCATGTTAACATGTGAATTAGCGTAGTTCTAACTCTTGGAACAGGTAAGGTGTGTGATCTTAACTTTTACAGGGAGAGTGTCTATATACCAATGTGTAACTGATTAACAGGGCCTCTCTCAACTGCTAGTAGTAATGCACTTCTCATCAGATTCTTATTAAAGGCAGAGCCCTCTGGATTATACTTGAAAAGCTAATATCTTCATATAGGAGTATTCAAGTAAATGTTGATTTAACAAGGCTGCAGTGTGAATTGTAATCATAATTTTGAGATGCTACATGTCTACAGACTCTTCCATTATTAAAACAGGAGCTTTCTAAAGCTCCCCAGCATTTAACTATGCAAGTGAGACTACTATAAAACCTTCAGACAAAATTCATGAAGCTATATACTGATAAATGATTGTACGTGATTACATTTCCAATTGCTACCTCTATTCTTGGCTTTTGTGTGCATCAATAGGGACAGGATGCCAGATTAGAAGAAAAGCAATGGAAAGAACTCTTGTGACTACAAGATTAAAAATTGTTATTTACGTTAAAATAAGTTGATAGACTTAACTGTAGGCTTCCACATATAGTGTTGTAGCTGCTGTACCCTCTAGTTGTGGGATGTCACATCCGTCAAGTTTTACTGAGTCTAAGCACCATGGAGCTCTTATACTTTCTGGCTTAGGGCCAAAGCTTGCAGCAAAGTGTGGAATAGTAATGAAGGTGTTTAAGTTTCTAAATCAGGCATGTGAAAGGAGTAATACAGACTTCAAAAATAGTGAACTTTGAAAGTCTTTCCTATGGATACTGAGGAATGAGACTTTGAAACAAAAGCAGTGGAGAAAACATCCTGTCACTTGGCTGTTTATTATTGTCTATTTATGAGTAGCTGAAAGTATTAGTGTTAGACCTAGTTTTTGTCAACAAGTTGCATTGTAAGATGTACATACCGGCTGGGGGGTCAGCATTGTTCTGCAGGATGGTTCTTAATCTCCCTTCTAGAGGTCTCTGGATACTGTCACGTTAATGGAATCATTTAGCAGTAGACAGTCGAAAAGGAGTGACTTTTTTTTTGAAATTGCTTTTATGGAAAGTTACCTCTTAATTGAAGGTAGATGGGAAGAAGATTGCTATGGCTGGTTCATTTCTATTAACATCAGAGACAGGATGCAAGGCAAATTACACTAGGGGTCTCATTTGTCTGCTTTTGAGTGTAGTAACTTGATTTGAGCTTACAGGCTAACGGATAGCATTGCTGGTGCTAAATGGTTACACCAGAACAGAAAAATGAGGGGGAACCTATAGAAGACAAACACTCTAGCCAGCAACTGCTCTGAGAATCAAAAGTTAATCTCTAAACTATTATTTGGGGTCTTAACATTTGTCTCTTTGTAGTGGACAGATTTAAAGTTCTTCATGTGCTGAGAGGGAGACTTTAGGCAAACTCAGATTTTGTTGTTTGTGATACTGACAAAGCCTTATTTCTGTCATGTAAGTACAGGTGTCTATCTCAGTTTTGTGTGGTACAGTGAATGCTTTGGCCTATCCTAATAAAAAGGATGTACTAAACGTTGTACTAAATTTGTACTAATTTGTACTAAAATTGTACTAATGTACTAAAATATTGCTGTTTAAAAAAGCTATGAGCCTGAAACTTTTGTTTACCCAAGTACTGTTATGACTGGTGATGTAACAGTTCATTCAGAGCTGCAATGGTAGCTATTTTAGTATTCCTAGCAAACAGGACAGGGAAATGAGTGTTATGCCATCTACCTGTCTGAGGTCAGATATGGTGATATCATACCCAATGACAACTCATTTTAGTAGCTCTGTTCTGAAATACAGTACACATTTCAGTGATGCAAATAATTTGCATTAAAAAAAAAAAAAACTATACTGCATAACTGTCCTGCTGTCCAGACCTAGTATGTGAAAAGCTTGTGATGCTGAAATTTCAGCCATCTGAACTGACTCTTTATGCTGGCGAAAACAGGAGGTGCTTTGCTATTATTATGCGGATAATAATTGGCAGCCCTATTTATTGATAGTGCTTTGGCTGTGAATTGGGAGAACTGTATTGCTACAGTACATTACTTTTGTCCTTCAGTTGAGGCCATCGTAGTGCTTGGCAGGGTTTCACTGGTTCATAATCTTTTATTAGGGCATTTAGACAATTGAATTGTACTAAACTAACAGTTGGATATGGGCCCAGCAAGCAATAGCCAGCATATTTCTCATAGCTGCAGACAATGTTCTCTATTTTAAGGTGATCGTTCTCTACCTTTCCTGAAGCGACTTGGAGCTCATGTATTGTTTGCTTCCCCACTGAATTCGCAGTGGACTTAGTCCTAAGTCGCTTAGTAATTAAGTTATGAAATGCCAATTTGCTATTCTTACTAGTAGGCAATATAACTGTTGAATTTAAAGCTGCCTTTAACGGCTTATATAGTGACAGAACACCTGTTAAAGACCCACAGGTTTGCAATATAGTTTTTAATGTGAGAACTGAGGTGTGTGTATGTGGGGAGACTATTTAAAAGCGGTCTGGTCTTGGTTGAAATAAAGTTCCATAATGTTGCATCAGTATTGTGGCAGCTGGTCAATAATGTTTTCTACTTGGGAACAGGCAAATCCCAGCAGGGAATGATACTTAAATCTTTAATTAGTCTTCCATCCCATTAAAAGGTAGTGTGGATAAAAAGTTGGGGTACACAAGACTGAGATTTGGTATAGGATCAAATTAGGCTTTTGATTTTAAAAAACGAAAAAGTTCCAAGTGCTAGCAGGCTCTGTACTTTCCAAAACAGCCAACCTACTACTGGATACTTGCAGACTGAGCTCAGCTGCTTTTATTTTAGTTGGACATAATTCAATTTAGTGAGGATATGATATACTATCTGCTCTTTGGAAATAACTGACTCTTAAAAACAGAGGTTCTGTAGTGAACAAAGAAAACAGGAAAAACTTCACTTTCTAAATCCCTTGAACAGGGAAGCTACAGTAAAAGCTGATGTAAAGAGAAACCTATACCTTTTAATGTGCTGGTGTAGATGTCGGGGTCAGAAGGTGTCCTTCCTGGGTCAGTTTTCCTAGCAATACTTTTATGCTGTGGTGTTCTACAAATCCATCATCTTTAATTTTAACAGGTTAAGCATTCTCTGCCACAGACTTGTTTCAAACAATGCTTCATTTGTATGCTGTTCTCTTCCAGTGATTTGTTGTCTTGTGGGTATTTTCCTATCGCTGTTTATGAACCTTTACAGCACCTGGAAATGGATCAGTGTCACTAAATACCTGTTCCTGAAATTGCTGTTAGCAAACATGCAGAACTCATCTGTTCATGCATTTTCCTTTTATCCATATTCTTTATCTCTTTACAATCCTTCGCAACTTGATCATAAATCTGGTATCCCTCTTCCTTGCTTATTTTCTTGTCCTAAATATTTTCCCTTATCATACATCAACTACTTCTCAAGCCATGTTTGATTTTGAAAATGCAAATATCTATTTAATTTTCTCACACAGGCTCTTATTATTAAAACCTGTTGGCTGTGTATTGTGTTATAAATCATGCTCTGCCCAGTAATTTAGTATGGTAGGAGATAGAATAAATTGCATGAAGGATTAAAGATAAAGGCAAGTCCAGGGAGATTAATACCTAGTACTGTCCCCTCCATAGGCTGGAATGCTCTGCATTAGTTTGTACTATCTCAGAGTAGCGGTCAGGGGCCAGGTGGAGCGAGGTCTAGTGATCTGTCTGGAGAACAAAATTTTCTCAAGTTGTTTGGTTCAATGTAGTGACTTTCTCCTCACTTACAAGGGGAGAAAGGAAGAATAGGAGGGATCTGAAGGAGGAACTGGTGGATGAGAGGGGTTTTTGAAAGGAAGTAGGAGGAGGCTCGGAGCATAAGACAAAAGAAATGCAAGGAGTAGAGAGAATTCAAGAGAAAAAAGGTGATCTGAAGGTTACGGACAGAGGTAAGCACACATAAGAAGCTTCCTAGATACTACTTCAATGGAAAAAGCTTTCAGTTTGAGACTCACTTTCTCCTTTTAGGTCCAAACCTGTTGGAACCCTTCTAAAGGTATTGTAGCAGACTTAGTTTCTAATTTGGGGAGGAGCAGGAGAATACAACACTTTAGATCTCAGTGGCAACCAAGGGATACCTCATGGAGGGAAAAGTAGCTGTTTCTCAGAGCTGAGGCTGGAACAGCTGCCACAGCTTTTATTTACCATCCTTATGCTTTCCTTGTCCTAATGTGCCCATGTGCTGTCTTTAGCACCCATTGCAGAGGTAGTTGTCCTCTGCTTTAGCCAACTAGCTTCTTATTCACAAAGCAGTGCCTGTTTAAGGCTCAGATGTGACTGTTCTGAGCCTGGTCAGCAAGCTGCAGCTGACTTACTTGCAACCTGCTCTGTTGGCTCTATCAGACTGTCTAGTAACCTTTGATTTAAAGGATAAAAAGGAAACCACACAACCCAAACTGCAATTTACTCAACTCAAATTGTAAGGCTAAGTATGGTATCTCATCTGTATCTGTATCTTTCACTAAGTGGATTACAGTTGTACTGGAAAGGTGGGAATCTCAACCTTAGGTGCTATAGAGGTATGTTTACAACTCATGGTAATTTTTCAGTACTGGGTCAGGGCTATTCTGAATTTGATTTGCTAAAGAAAACCTTTTAACACTTAAAGCAACTGCACTGATCATAATGGAACCAGAAGTGCATGTACTGCAACTGGCAAACTGAATTCACTGAAACACCTCTCAATTTGCTGGAAAACAAGAACAGTACCTGCTGCTTTATGCCGAGTGCAGAGTCAGTGCCAAAGGGAAGATGTTAAGGTAATGATGTGTGTGACAAGAGTAAGTAAGTTCATGATTAAAAAGATTTAATAAAACGAAGGAAAACACTGGATGCTTCTGAACAACTAAAATTAGAAAGTGTCCCTTATGCATAAGTCAGTTTCTGCCTGAAGACTAAAGCTACTGTTAACTAAATCCAGAGAGCAGCTCAGGGACATAGCAGACTTCTAGGGGCTGAATAGGGACTGCCTTGGGACAATTCTGCAGGACAGCTGGTAAATACATGTTTGGTCTAATTCCTATGGTGCTGAAAAAAGATAGTTTGGCACTTTGCTGCTGTGGGTAAGTCTTTTTGGAGTATGTATAATCAACTTTTTTTTTTTTCAAGGAGGAAGAGAGTATTGAATTATTCTGACAAGCTACTAAGGATTCATGCAAATTACCTCCCCTCCTATTAATTACCTAAGGAAACCTTCCTGTTTGTCCTGCAACACGCATTACTAAGTGCTCCTTTGCTTTATATGTTGAAATATGGGGTAGATATGAGATTTATATTGGCCCAGAAGGGATAGGAAATGTACCTGCTAGTCATAAACCACTTTCAAGATATCTATTCAGTGAGATTGCAGCTGCATTTGCTGCACTTAAAATTACACTTTTAAACAGCAAATAAAACTATTCTGCAACAGATGATGGAGAACTTGCTAGCTTTCCAGTTCTTGGGGTTACTTCTGACTAGCCAGTTTTGAATGGCAGCGTTTCCTGCTTGGTGTCTGCAGACCTTCATGAAGATATGACACTGCTACTGGCTCTGTTTGATCTTATTTTGTATCTGCTTTGTAAAGGCAGAGTGAGAATAAGGAGAACCCTGATATAAAGGTCATATTTGATTAAGCCTGACTATCCATTTTCATCTAAGCACCCTCACCTTATTTTTTGGCAATCCTCATCAGCTTATGGGGGCAATATAAACATTTCCCGCTGCTTTGATCACTGTTTGCTCTGGTTTACATCTGCTATGTAAATAGCTGTTTTCAGGTAATGACTCTTGGTTCTGTTTGCACTGCATGTTCCTGTATAATGTAGTATTTCCTCACATGTAAATGTCAGTGGGGTAACTAACGGGTGTTTAACTGCTGTTGGGGCACATTTCTCTTCAGAATGGTCTGCTGGCTACTTCGGTATATTTTCATTGTTTGAATCAATAGCCCCAATCTGTGGTGATGCTACTGTGAACTGATTGACAGATCTCAAACATACATATCCATAAATGGCTAAACTGGAATGAAAGAATTGGAAGGGGCAGCTGGTCTTTCCTAGTTGCTAAAATGACAAGTAAGTTGTTATACACTTGAGGATCAGTGGCGTTAACAGATTAAAAATCTCCAGATCAAATAACTCCAGATCTTTAAATGTAGTACAAGCCTTTCTGCTGCTCTCTGTAGAGTTTGGAGTGCCCTGCTGGAGGAGGGTTGTTTAAAAATACATTTTCCTGAACTATTTTAAGTGGTAACCTACTGAATTTCATTTTGAGAAGGTCCTGCCTACAACTCACAAAATATCCAGTATGTGCAAGGCAACATGTTCTTGACTGAGAGTCAAGACTTATGATCTTGGTAACCTTCAGCATGGATCTTTAATGCTGAAGGAAAATGCTTTTCCCATGACAGTCTAGACTCACTTAGCAAGCACCACCCGTGGGTCTCTAATCCAAGAAGGCTAAAGGAGCTTATCTCATTTGGTTCACTCTGCATCTATTGCTTTTCTTTGTGTAAGACTAACTATCTATCACTCTTCCTGCCAATTACTGGTCTTCCAGCAATGTTATTTTTGCTTTTAAAAGAAGAAAAAAAGATTTAGTGCTTGTCATTCAAAGTCCTTTCAGTGCTATTTTTCTTCCCCTCAGCTATCTGAGTCTATTGACTTAAGAGATATCAGAGATGGAGCTTTTACAAGGCCATTCTCCTTGACAGTGATTAGAGGAAGATCATCATAAGCAAGCCAAGGGCGCTCTCTGTGTGGCTTCCAACAGAGACTCGAGATGATGATGAGGGTTATCTACCTCAGGCGGTTGTCTCATGTGAGCATTTTGATTCAGTAATATCAGAGGAAAGCTCAGGCTCTAAAATGCTCCCAATTGGTGGCATAAGGAGATAAAAGGAAAGGTCAGTCCTTTTCACCCTGTAGACTCTCTTAATGGATCATGCAGTGAACAGCTTACTGCTGTGACCTAGCAGGTCTTCAGACACCTGTGGGCATCAGAAAGGATTTGACTACTTGAAGGAAGGCAGGGAAAGCTTAAGTATCTGTTAGTCCCTCTTCACAGGTCAACTTTGGTTGCTTCCTACAGGATCTGGACGTTTGTGTCATCTTAGTTTGGTTGCTCATCTTGTGTGAGCAAGTCCCTGAGCTTCGAAGCACCATTTCAACCCCTTGTGTGTGAACTGTGGACAGTAGTGTAAATAACTCACAGCTGAATTCAGGCTCTGAAAATATAAAGCTTTGCACTACACCCGTACTTGGCACTGCCTGTTTTTCCCCCTAACACAGGCATGTGTTTTCAAAGCTGCTAAACTCACTGGCTGGAAAAAAGGGAGAAGGGTTTTCATCTATTAGATTTCCTTGATATTAGTGTAAAACTATAATCTAAGGCTGAGGAATTACAGCTTCTGTGAATTACCTCAGCCAGCTCAGAATCTCATCTTGAGATGTGCTGGGAAGTTAATAGTTCCTCAGCATCCTTCAGTAACAGGCAAAATGATGAAAGGAGGAAGCAGAACAGCGTAGAACACTGGCAAAAGGTTGAGAGTTTATTTTGCATTATCTGTAAGGAAAAGTGTCATGGGGAAGCCTTTCTTAAAAGTTGTGTGAATAATAATCTTGATATTAATAGAAAAACAGTGTTTAAAAGACAGTGATTTTTTCATCTCTTTGCAGAAATGTTTGGTACTTCAAGCACCAGTAATGACTACATTTAATTAATATTTGGGGCTTAATATATAAATGTATGAAAATAAGAAAAACAATGGAACTGAAGGAGACATCATTTTAGATGAACTATGACAATAAACAGTAAAGCCTTGGTATGCATTTAGTATAAAGTCACCTTCTAATTTCTAAAATTGCCTTGTTTCATCTCCTTGACCACGAGGTGTCACTATGGCACCTAAATACCAGCAACAGCTCTGCAGAGGGGGAGGGAAGAAAAGAAAAGCTATCAGAGTCTCATGGCTCCATGAAAAATTGAAGGGTATTTATTTTCTGGTAGGCAGCCAGGCTGAAAATACTATCTGAATTGAAAGCCTTTCATGAAACATCTGGGCAGTTAAATTTTGCTAACTTCAAAGATGTCCAGTACCACACTGACATACTGATTTCTTTCTTTAGTGAAAAATCACTTAGGTTAACACAAAAAAGCCTCTGTAAAACTATTTCATGCTGAAATTAATGATCAGAATTACTTCTCTTAATAAAGTGAGTATCACAGAAGTGCCAGTCAATATAGTTAAACTGCACCAGACTCATAAACTCTCAGAAACTTGTGAGACTGTTTAGTTGTCCACAAAACAATGGCCAGTTTTGCACTGGATTTTATGAAATTTGCAAATTTAATCTCCAGATTTCCCATTCTGTATTTTGTGTGAGTAAAAGTGTGTATGTTTTGGTTTTGTAGTCTGTCATTTTCTAAGAGCTTGATTGATTCTTTGCTGGTAAAAATAAATATAAAAACTAAGCTTATAATACTGAATTTAAGGTCTTGTTTTTATGTTATTTCAGTATTCTAAATGCAAAAACTTTCATCTAAAAGCAGAACTAGGTAAAGTAGTTCCCAGATGACTTAATCCTACTGTCTGAGGCACAGGATCATATGCCTGGTAAAATTCACTCTGGTGCTGGTGTATGAATCATTAGGGTTTTTTCTCCTCGCAGTGTATACAGTGATGTAAAGATAAATAACACAAATCTACACTAATAACCCTGTTCACTGAGCTGCTTGAGGTGGGAAGGCAGGTGCTAATATGTAGTATGTACTTTGATAGTTCTCCTTGGGAATCGAAAAAATTCACTAATCACTTCCCAATTCTCATTCAAGTGCTTATAATATGGTCTAGGTAAGAGTATTTTTTACACATGGATAAAGAACAAATAAATGTAAATATACAGGTGTCTTCTCTTAGGAGATGTGGCCCTGTCAAAGTACTTGTTGTGTAAGTGGAAAAATACTAGTTCTGCCTCTTTATAATGGGGCTTTTTCAGTGAGAGAGATGTAAAATAAATCACATGCAACATACTCATCTCACTATGTGACATCAATTCTAAGGACAGAGACTAAGTGCAAAGAAAAAGTCAGTCTTTTGTAAAACCTGTCATTGACTTAGAGTCACCATAGATCATTCTTCAATTCATAGAAACTCTGCCAAAGACAGGCTGCGTGATTTAACATCTACTGCTCATCTTCAGAAACCCAGCCTACAAGTCTGGCTGTGCTCCTTTCCAACAGGAGTGCTAAACCTCACGACTTTGCATGTACAACTAGAGGCAATGGTCCTGAGTCATTAAACATTGCAATGCAGTGAAGAACACACTCAGATTTAGGAGAGAGGTACTAGGTAGGACTGAAGTTGGGAAGTACCCTGTGTTTGGGGAGCTTGAGGCATCACTCAACTCCTAACTAAAAGGCTACAAGCAAGAACTCTATGGATTACGTGTTTTTTTTTTTTTTTCTTCTTCTTATGAGTAAATGATGAGTCCTAACTAAATCAGAGTTCTCTGACTGCTCCTGACAGGCACAACAAAAACTAGGCTGGTGTCTTCAAGGCAAAACAGAAAAACGAGAGGAATACAGAGGAGTTTCATTTGCCCTCATGTCAGTAAGAAGAATAAGTCTCAGCTCTGATGCTATGGCCTGCTACAATTGAAATACACTTTATATGGAAGAGTGAATGTCTATACACAGATTTCTCATGTAACATGTTCCATGGTATGAAAATACTTTCTTAGTTAAGAACAAACTTGGCTTAGAAAAAAAAGTTTTCAGATAATAAAAAGCAGTGCTTGTACAGATTTTTCCTCTTCAAGCTTTGAAAAAATGTCAACTGTTTTAAGTAGCGCTCAACACCTTTACACTGTTATATGAACTCAAAGTAATTGAGATTATTCCCTACATTTTATACGCCTACCAGTTATTTTAAAACGTGAGAGTGTTTTCAAAGCAAGATTCTGTTTTGCTATCTCTCTGCAACCAAGCAGCATTGAAAAGTGTTTGTGTTTTGTTTTCATCATTACTTTGTTTTCTTTGATTCTTATGATGGGAGCAAATGGACTTTAAATTCATTGAATAATTCGAATGATGAAACCAATCCTTTTAGCAGATGTAATGTGGAGAAGCCCTTTAGCCTCTGTGAAGATTTACATTAACTGTGAACTTGGCCTTTAGTGTTCCTAGCATTATTTCTGTAACAAGCTGCACACGAACGTGCCTGTTTGCTATGGAAAGCCACAGGCTGGGGGAAGCTAAAGCAATGCTGCAGCCTCTAGATCTTCCATTTGTAGACCACACGTACCAGTTTTCCCTCCCAAAATGTGATTATTACATTTACAACACAAACCAGAACTGAAACATCAACAAAACTAGAAACTAAGCTGTTCACTGTTACCTCCAGCAGAGAGCAAAATAAACACTTTCCTACAGCATGCTTTTCTATGGCCAGAATCAAATTTCACATCAACCAAATCTAGCAAGCGACAGGTCACAACACATGCCTTTAAAATACCGAGGAAAGCAAAGCTGCTTCTTCAGCAGCAGCCAGATAAACCAAACCAAACCCTCAAAATTCTTAACAGCCTCAAAGTGTGTTATCAGCAGTCTGCCAGCTGTCAGTTCAGTGACCAGCCCACGTTCTGCAATGGTTATTCTTTCTGTCATTCTTTGTGTTTGACTAGGGACTGTCTTCTTGTCTGTCTCATAAAGTCTGTCCCAAAAACATTCTGTTACTTCAAGTCTCTTGGGAAAAAAAACAAAAAACATGGCTCTGCACTTCAGTTCTGGCTTGCTAAGATTGTGGAGGAGCACAGAATGAGGACCAAGTACGCAGACCTCCTTGCTTTACCAAAGGCACGGTCAAATGAAAAGGTTACCACAAAGCAGCTGGCCTGTACTAGGCGATACGTGCCTTTAGCCTATGATAAATGAGAGGTGGTCCCAGTTTACTCTTTACTCCCCCAAATTATTATTATTCATAATAATAAAAGTCTGATATAAGTAACTGAGCCTTCAGCAAGTTCCCTGACTAGCAGGAAAGTTTCTCACCATCTGCCACTACAATTTCAATATGACAGGCTCACAGCATTTGCCATGATTTTGACAGTGCTTGACTTTGTTTTTTTAGTAAGTTGGCTTCTAAAGCAAATTTTTGCCAAAAGACCCAAAGGGCCTTTCACCTATTTAGAAGTTAAACTTAGCTTTTTAGGTTTTAGCCACAGGATTGTGGAACAAGAGTGCGAGACTCCCATTCAGAGGAGTTTCAAGCTATGGGAGTTATTATATGCAAGCAGGAGGAATCAGTCGTGTCAGAAATATTTGGCATTAAAATAAGTGAGGGTTTATTATTATTACTTTATTACAATTATTTTAATCATTTCTGGCTATAAAATTATGGGCTGTGTGATCACTATTGGTCCCGTAAGACTTTCTGACCAGTTACAGGAGCCAAACTTAAGACATAAATATTGCTGGCTTAATGTCCTATAGCTACATGGGATTATCAGCGCCACAGCTTTCATTTAAAAGGCTGCTTCTTTCATTTCAAAGTCTCTACACCTCACAGAGGGACCAGAAGGGAAAAGGCCTTACCAAGGAGAGTAACCAACTGTACCAGATTCTGGCTTGGCTACCTGGATCTGCTGCCAAGACACAGCTACTGCCTTGTGCAAAGTGCCCCAGGCACCACACGTGGCATGGGAACCTGCAGCCCTGTATGGAGGGTTGGGGCTTGGCTCAGCTACCCACATCCACACACCCTCCACAGTGCTATTGCTCTGGGGTTCATGAGCAACCCTCTTCCTGTGGTGCCTGGGACTCATGCCTGACAGCAGCGATGGGCCCTGGAGGGGCTGCCCTCCAGACAAACCCATACGGATCTGCTGTACAGACTGCCAAATAGGCACTTTCACAGCAGGAGACATCTTCCCCACAGAAGGTAAAGTTATGGCATAAGAAACATTCAACCAAACCAGATACCGGATCACCTGAGCATCCCTGAGACCTTCTTAATGCTGAAGAAAACAGAGTGCTCCAGAGAGCCTCAGATGAACACATTTGGAACATGCGAAGGTCCCTAGTGTTTTCTCCATGTATTTAATCAGATGCATACATCCCTTACGAAGCTGCACAAGACCTTATGCTATTAATGAATGTAGTGTGTATGACAGATAATTAAAGGAATGCTTCCCCAAGGAAGCTGTGAACCGGTCACCTATACAATAGGTGACAGAAAAATTATGAAGAGATGTTTTCCTTCTTATGTTCTGCAGAAGGAAATGAAACTGAAACATCATTTTTCCTCAGACCTTTCTGGTTAATAAAGCCGAGAAAAAAAGAAAAGGTTATACTCGACTTAATTTCATGAAAACTCCAGTTGGAGATTGAAGGAGAGGCAGCAGCATACAGGAAAAGATACAGTGTTATCTCTTTTTTCCTGGTCAGCAAAGTTATTTTACCTTTTTTTCCTCAGAATCCTGTTCAATGTCCTCTTAGTGATCCAATCCCCAGATTTTACACAGAGCTGCAGCAGATGACTCCTTACAGAAGGACACATCAATGAATGAAACCAAACGTTTATGAATGGGTATCCACTAAGAAATAAGCTTAGAGGTATTTTTAATTTAAATTTTTGAGAGACATCTTTTACATTGCAGAATGAAAGCAAGAAGATGTTAATGCACTTAATGTAGCACTACTTCAGCGGAGAAAAAGAGAGAAACAAGAAGTAAAAAAAAAAAAAAAAACCACAAAACTACAGCTGAAATAAATTTACCCTCCCACTAGGTTAAAGCCCACTGAAATAAAGCCCAGAGAGGAGGGAGAGGGAATGGCACGAAGGCTTCTGGGGATAGGAAGGCTTTAAAAGCTGAAGTAGTAGGTGAGTTGGCTGCTTTGTAACTGGTGAAGAAAGAGCAGTACTCAGAGTTAAATGAAGTCAAAGGTAACCTGTTTCTCCCCTTACCTGATTTAAATTGGTTTTCTTCTTCTGTCATGTAAGTAATATGTTAGGAAAAAAAAATGTTATATTACATGGTCTATAGGAAGCTTTCTTTCTTTTCATGGGATTTTTGTCATTTTGTTACAAGAGGCAATGTTTTTATTCTAGTAGCAATCTAGGTCTGTATTTGTTTAACTTGTATGTTTGCCTACAGGTAAGGATTCCTTACGGTTTCCTCTGCCCTGTGTTGGTACCAAGATTGCGGTCTACTAGAAGCCTTTTCCTCCTGTTTTTGTTGGGGTTGGCCTTATGCAAGCTTATGACACTGCAGGAGGCCTTTTGTAAGGAAATAACTGTAAGCTCCTGTTGTCTTTAGACTTCAGTCTCTGCTTCCTGCTGCTATACTACATTATTGTGCTAAAGAAAGAAGTGGTTAAGGAATGAGCAGTAAAACCCCTAATAACTACAGGGATGAGTTGTTATATGGGACATCTCTTGACCACAAATCCTAGCTGGTTATTAATAGCTGGAAAAATGCCTTGCTTAAAGTTATAGAAGGCATTGATGCTGCAGCCTTGTACAATGATTGAGGATAAAGAGATGTGGGGATCTCTGTGCAGCAATTAGTTTCTACATAATATCTTTATCCATTGTTTTTTTTTTTTCCCTATTCAGTGGGGTAATCTGCTTATTTCACAAAGGTGTTATGGTGCTAAATTAATCTTAGTAAGATGCTTTTATAGCCCTACCTAATATACTACAGAAATGTTACTGATTAGCGATTCCTATTGCTTGAATGAGGCTTTCAACAAACCATTCAGCTCTTATTTTACTTTTTTTAGATGCTGAAATACACTTTATTTGACACTTTTCTTTCCTGTCTCCTCTGCTTCTGGCAACCTTCAAAATCCTCAGCAAGTAGGTAAAGTACCCCAAAACAGAGAAGCTGAGCCTCATTTATCAGGAAATGTGTGTGTTCTCCTACCTAGCCACAGAGATATATCATAACGAACTGTGCAAAGATAGATTTGATGGGTGGTAGGCTCTCACATACCACTCAGCAGAAAGCAGGGCCAAAAAGAGGCCATCTGCATGGCTGGCCCACATCCAAGGGCAATGGGTGTAAAGGCTGTCCTAGCAGCTCACCTGTGTTACAGCTCAACTAGCTGCTCCTGTGTCCTCCTGCAGCTGGAGGTCTGAGGGTGGCTGTGTAAGAGGAAGGACTTGGAGCTGTGTTTGTGTGTGAGGCTTGCAGGCATTCTCAGCTAAAGCAAATACAGGTAAATCCACTAATGGTGGTGATTGTGCACCTAAAAACAAGCCTCAGTTTCTCTTGGTGTTGTCTACTACCTACTGTTCAGCCTCACTTAAATACTAGCACTTTATTTTTTCCTCCCCCCAGTCCAAAAGGCAGCGAAGTATGTGGTATTTTCAAGGGCCCATTTGTTCTGACAGTATGTCACTAGCACAGGGCAAGGACAAAAGACACTACTCTCCCTGAACTTTAAATTTTTGGTCTATTTTTAGGGAAAAGTGTTTTTTTGATAACCAGCTTAGGTACTGACAAACTCAATGCTTACACAGAAGTGTTCTGCCTAAGGTTTGGGTCTCTAATGAAAAACTGGCACTACACCTTTGTGTGAATATAGATCTCAGTTGGAGGAACTCAGGAATTACTCAAAAGGTGTTTATGGCTGATGGAGCAATGTGCTGTGACTCCAATCTGGTTTCCTCATATCCTCTTATCTGGGAGGAGCTTTATTTCTCATGAGAAATAGTGAGGGCTAGTCTATCTGGCTCTGACTAGACCTTATTTTGTCCTATCTGAACTTCTGCATGAGCTCTCAACACTAATGGTAGTACTTGCCCAAAACAAAGCTTTTCTTCTACTCTGATGTGAGTGTACCCACAGTCATCTTTAATCACATGGCTTAAGAAAAGCTTAAGGAGAAGGATGCATTGGGGGAAGATGGGAAGAACCATTTCAGTTATAAAGGCAATTGTAGGCAGATCTATATTTAAACATAGATCTTTTTTATAATAAAAATGATGTAACTTAAACTAAGGGCTTGGAGCCAGAAAACCACAGGACAGAAGCTCAGGAGCACAGCTGCAGCTTGCTGTTTAAAGGGTCCTCAGCTGCTCTGGATGGAAGTGAGAAGCTCCCACTGTGGGGATGATGCCAGACCTTGTGCTATCTATCTGGAGCTGAGAATTGAAGTGAGGTGGCAGGAGTCAGAAGGTTTGCAGCCTCATTTTTAGGTGAAAAATAGTACTGTGAAGGCAAAAGCCATGAAAACACTGATCTACTAGCCAGCAAAGAACTCAGAGACCTATAAATACAACTTCACATACTTTAATGTGTGTAAACCATTCAACAAAATAAGTTATGCTACAGTGGCCAAGTAGTAAAAGGCCTTAAGAAAACTGAAAAAGCTTATAATAATGAAAGGCTATTCCCTGAGCAATAGAAGAAATGTGTATTGTGCTAAGTGATCGTGCTTTGTCAGCCCTGTGTGTGAAAAGAATACTCAAAGTGAGTAAGTAGTGAGATGAAGAGGGTGGACAGAATTGTTAGCAAGACACAGTACTTACCTTGTCTCTCTGTGGTCAACAGGCTGATGGCTACACTTAAAGACATCTTCCTACTACTACTGCTCACTGCTGTTTTCTTAATATGCTACTGTACAGCCTGGAACTGGAAACTGATTAATTCCCAAAAGGCAAAGGGGCCACCTAAAGAACAGTGCAGCACAGCTGACTGTGGGGGGTTGCAACACAAAGCTGGATTTAACATATTACTTAGGTGCTTGGTTAGAGCTATATGATTCAAGGCACTTTAAAAAAAATAAAATAAATAAAATAAAAATCCAGACAGGCATCTTGCTAAATCATGTGATAATGCACAGTATGAACATCACCCAGAATCATCACCAGCACTTACTGCAGATTGTGGGGAAAGCTTTCATCATTCATGAAATATATTGGGCAGGACTTATCCATCTCATTCCCAGGAGCTGCTGCCTGGGTCTAGCTACTGTACTCCAAGGGGCTTCTGCTTTGCAGTCTTTCCATCTGTAGGCATTATCACTTCATGGATCTGGCCCTCTCTAATAGACTAACCCTTTGCATGGAACAATGCAAGAACACTACTGTCTTCCACAAACAGATGAGGGATGAATCCCTCTGCTTTCCCTCTTTCCTCTTCACATGCTGAGTCTGTGCTTGCCATTGGCAGGCAAGTGATGAGTGCCTGAATGGACACCTAAACCATCCAAATACGGCTAAAATACGGCACGGCTAAACCATCCAAATACAAGTGGTTCTGCCCATAGGACAGGGAGGGAAATAGCAGAGAAGTATTTCTGCAGTGAAATGGGACCCTTCTTAGGGAGGGCCACAGCAGATGAGTGCTCAGTTATTCCCTGATAGCCTTTCCACCTTTCATGAGTTTTGACTTCTCCAATTTTTTTCCCACCCCAGGCTGAACACAGCCCTCAGTGTAATACAGATAACTGCTTTCTTAGTAGGCAAAAAGGACTACTACTTCCTGAAGAGATTTCTGATTTCCTAGAGTGTGCCAATCTCCACAAATGTGCAGACAACTCAGCACAAAAATAGTGATTGTGCCACTATGCCCTCCTTATGCCCAATTGCAGCCTGTATCAAAGAATGAGGATATTCATGAAATGTCAAGTGCCCAAATCAGATGGTTTTGACTTGATTAGCTCTCCACTCAAATGCTGTCAAATCAGAAAATGACATTGTAGCTGACTGTTGAATGGACAAGGAGAAAATGTCATGTCTGCGTGTTACTCCCCAGGTATTGCAATTAAGACCAAAAGGGAATTCAATGAGAAGATGTCTTGCACTGATGGGTCCCTGAAAAAATGGCAATAGAAGGAGCAAATTAGCTGATCTGGTAGCTTACACCTAACAGTCCATTCAAGAACTTATTAGGATTAGCTGTGCACCTAAAAGAGAGATCGGGTCAGGTATTACTTGGTTGCATGATCCTGAAAAAAACACTTCTTTGTTTTGTAGCAGAGTTGAAATGCAGATAATGATCCAGAGCCAGTATGGTAAAGCTTTTGGATAAACATCCAATAGATGAAAAGTGTCCTGTGGCAGCAGTAGACTCTTGTGAACAGTTGAGAGAAGGTTAGATAGTGTCCAGCCTGACAGGATGTGGCTTAGTGAATGGGCAATAATTCCATTCAGTGCATCTGGTGCAGAAAAGGCATGCTCAAGTGCTGCATGTTAACCTGTAAAAAAGTGTGAGTGATTTTTTTTTCTATGCATGCTCTCATCAATGCCACCTGGATTTATTATTAGCACTCATTGTTACAAAGACTGCTCTCAGTGCTAGTGCATCAAGAGATCTAGCTAGCCCCACAGAAAGTGTTCTGCAAAAATGGCAGGGAAAAATCCCTTTTAGGTATTCACATGCTCCTTTGCAGTGAGCTGGGTGGGAAAAGACACACCAACCTCTCCAGCTTGAATCCTTCTTTTCCATCTTTTTTGGAGCACAGAGAACAGCAGTGCTGGCTCAGACCAAGGATCCATGTGTCCTTTATGCTGCCTCCAATACCCAGAGAAAGAAGAGTGTGATTAAGTAGTGACAGCTCTCCTGAAAACTCCCAGCATTTGTTTGACTTGGGAAACTGCTCAGTCAGGCATAGTGTCTATGTATTTATTAACTTCAGTAAACATCTCATTCATGGACCTTTCCAGATCTCCTGTGAACTTGTGTAAGCTCTTTGCATTCCCAGTGTCACAAGGCAAGTTCTGCAACTTGACTGCCCTGAATGGGCACCTGGCTGATCAGGACTCAAAAACCAGCTTAGAATGAGTGAAGGTGCAATAGGCTGAATTACTGGATTTCTGCTTGATGTCTGTGTACCCAGGTTTAAAAAAAAAAAAAACTAAAACAAAACAAAAAAGCTTTTGAAGCCTGAAGGGAGAATGTAGTTCTAACTTGGCGGTCATCTCCCTGGACTAAATCCAACCCATATTTTATGGACTGGGAGGGTGAGGAATGTCTCCTTAGTATTTCTTCCTAGAGAAAAGGAAAAGCCATGGAGCTAGATGAGAACAGCAAGGTTATCAAATGCTGCACCTACAGCTGCAGCTTATGCAGCAAGTGCCTATCTTTTACAGGTACGTGGCACATCTGCTCCATGTACTGCTAGTCAGTACAGGCCACAGAATTCCTTCCTGGAGCCCTAAAGCAAGCTCAGACCAACAGTACCTACTGCAGTGTATAGCAAAGAGGTAGCAGATGGTAAATCATTTTATGACATCTAACAAACTCTAAGGCACCAGCCTCTTTTTCCCCCTCCTCAGCTACATAGGGACAATTAGTTCTATCAACAGCTAGGAAAAGTCTGCCTGGCTACCCCAGTACTGACCTTCAGTCCCCTCCTCATGGTCAGAGAGACTAGAGATGCTTAAGAAAAGAAAGCAAGTCTTTAACTTAATTACCCAATTACCTTTTGATAATTGGCCAATAATCTTTTGAGGCAGCCATTTCAATTTTTTATTCCTCTTATTTTTTTCCACAAAACTAAGTTTGCTATGACTACAGCAGACAAACTTGCCATAAAAACTGTGTGAAGTGCAGACATCAGTCTCCACAGCATGTTACCACTGCTATTCATTTTCTATCATTTGTAACCTGAGAAAGAAAAGGACATGCAGCAGTGGGGACCACAGTCCTCCATTGACTGCAGCACCTTCCAGAGATGTACTCTCATCAGGTCAGGAATCACTTCAACATCCTCAAACTTTCCTGTCCTTGTCCCGCTGAAATGAAATGGGAACAAAGCTGAGGAGGTCCTGTCTCCTCAGGTGAGTCTGAGGGAGGCAGGAAAAGTTGTGTACCCTGACCATGCTGGACAGTTAGAAAGTAGAGGCAAATCTTCCTCTCCAAAGATGAATAATGACTGTGCAAGTATTTACACTTGACTGCAAGTGTTTGCACTTAACTGAGATTGTTTTACAGAGTGCTGTGTGTCTTATGGACTGCAGGACCAGTGACACTAGGTCCCATTTCCTGCACGCCAATGAAGCCCTTCCTGCAGACTCCACAACATGGGAACAGGGAGGATGCAGAGCTCCCAGAGAGCCCCTGGGGGCTCCTTTAGAAACCCCCTTTCTTCATACTGCCAGTGGAAGAGATGTCATTTATCAGACTGTTTTATCATGCGATAAGATTTGTTAATCAACTAAAAACTAACCCCAGACACCCCACAAAAGAAAATGTGAATGCCTGTGTTGATTAACTCACATCTACAAAACTTTGTAAGCAGACTGTAAATCTAAATGAGGATCCAGGACAAATCTAAAGAATAATCTGTGCAACATGTAGAGCACACTGATGTTTATAAGGGGGTGGGAGAATCACATCTATTACTTGCTTAGAATGACCATCTTATATTTATGACAAAGATGCATTTTTAATTATATACCCTTAAACTGCTGAAAATTGTTTTGTGTTTTTTTTTTTTTTTTTTTTAACCTCTGAAAACCAGAACTGGTATCTACAGGCAACCTCCCCTTCCCCAGTTTATCATCTTTGAATGGTACCTGAAATGCTGTCATGCAGCTGGTACCTGCGTCTGCGACTCCGTCTCTGAATTCCTGTTTGTTTTTTGAAAACTGTTGAATGCTTCTACCTTGAAATCCCTGAACAGGCCAATCCCTGGCTGACACAGAGCTTCATTGTTCTGCTATATGCTGTCCCAGTGGAGGAGAGCAGCTGGAGATCCCTTGTATGTTGGGATAAGGACCTCACTGTTCTGGAATAACCTTTGACATGGGACAAAAAAAAATAAACCAAGTCCAGCAGGTGGTAGTGGGCTCCTCTGTAGGTCAGCTGACTGACAGGGGGGTATCAGCACTGCATGGAAAAGGACTTGAGATGAATCAGCAATATAATATGTCTTTACTGCAATGTGTACGGGGAGTGTGTGCAGAACCTCTGTCTGGGCACAGCGACAGCTGCAAAACAGCCCAGCAGGATGTTGTAGTGGTATGGCCTGCTTACAAATGAAATAGTAAGGCTAAACAATTGCAAAGGAGCCATCACAACTGTTGTCCTATGGTAATTGCTCTCTCTGAATCACATCTTAATCTTCTCAGTTTGACTTTCTCCAGAGCTTAGATACATTAGCATAATCATTCTTCCATTTCTAATGTTCAAATTTTCTTCTTAGCCTTGTGCAGCCTTGATCCAAAAGCTTTTCAAATTTCTACATGAAATCGAGATTTTTATGTAAGCAGCAGTGAGGGATTTAGTTTTTCTAAATAGATATACGATAGTCTCATTGCTCTGTCTGCTAGTGTAGAATCAATTTGTGACAGATTATATTTTTTTAGCTGAAGGCAATGGTGTATGTTAGCTGACAGTGAATTAACTTGTTGTAGAGCCTGTAGAATGGGGATTATTGCTGCTAATACACTCCTATCCTGCATGCAGCACACAGAGCAAACTTTTGTTATCAGATTTGGAACAAAGACAAGCACCAATGTCTAAGTTCATTAGGTGGTACCTCAAAGCCCAAAGTGTGTGTGTGTGTGCAGAGTATCTTACCCACTTCAACAGGAATTTTGCCTATTAGGAAGTAGACTCATGTAAATGCTGTTAAATCATTTTCATGATTCAGGAGTGGCAAGCAACCCACTTTAAAGATACCTCACTGCATAGTACATGCCTTGAACTCCAACCCAGAATAAATAAATGCTAGATTATCTGATGACAAAAGTATAAAAGGGATAAAAAGGGAAAAAAGGGATAGATGAGGGATAAAACCTGTGGTTTTATCTGACAAAGACAGCAAATCTCTTCTAGACTGACAAAGACTAGTCTGATAAAATGAAATATGTTACCACTTTCTGGAGTTTAGATACCAAAATCAATCCTATTTAGTATATTAGATCTTTACCTAAATAACTGTGTAAAGGAGATGGAAGACTTGGCCCTCAGAACAGGATTTCCAAGATGCTTTCAGTCAGACTCCCACTGCTTGTTACTGGAACATGGCAGGGAAAAACTTTCATTTTACAAATTGAACCCTTCAGGGTATAAATTGCTGTGCTTGAAGGATATTTGTGGGTAAGCTGATGAAGAATTAGGTCAATAAAGTACAGTGGTGCTCCTCCCTTACTTCCTCTGGTACTATCACGCTATCAGTGCTCAGAAGGGATGTCCAGATTACCCTCTTCTATGAGGTAATCCTTTTTAATTCATCCATGTATTTAGTGCTATCTAGCTTTCCTTTATACATCTTGAAGCCTGATCCAACCAGAAGACAATTCTGACTACATCTTCAGTAAATGAAATTAGCAAGTTGCAGTTGGTCTGGCCAATCCTGTATTACTCACAAAACACTTTATTTCTGGCTCTGGTGTGCTATTT
Source organism: Cygnus olor (assembly GCF_009769625.2). Classification (NCBI taxonomy): domain Eukaryota; kingdom Metazoa; phylum Chordata; class Aves; order Anseriformes; family Anatidae; genus Cygnus; species Cygnus olor. Next base: position 9,972,010 of record NC_049175.1, read on the forward strand.
GTGGGTTGGGAGGCTGAAAGCACCGGTTTGAGTGTTGATGCAGGTTCTTTAGGCCAGACCTTACTTGCTTGCAGTTCTCTCTGTCTTAGGAAAAACAAACAGAAGAACACTGTTTCTAAGAAATAAGCTGAGACTCTCCAAAAAGAAAAGATATGCAACTTTCTCTAAATGGCCATAATAATTAAAAAACAAAACTAAAAACCAACCCAAAGAGTAACACTTCTAATTTGATCCTTTCATGCCGCCAGTTTTATCATAATCATTCTTGTGTTTTTTTTTTTTGTCAGTATTGATCCAACAGCCTTTTCTAACAGTAAATTCAAAGGAATAAAATTTTGCTCCCAAAAATATTCTAAATCACTGACACATATAACATCCTCAAATTGCACTTGAGGAGAAATGCACATTGTGTTCTGAATGCAACGTCCTTTGTATTGCGTGAGAGCTTTAAAAAAAAAATCACAAATGACGTTCTTTGCATGACATCTTGTAAAAATCTTCTGGAGAAGCACCATCTTTCTACCTTTATCAATTTATAAAGTCTGTATTTGAGGATGTAGTTTCTGAGAGCCCACTAACAGGTAATTAGGATTTCTGTATAATGGCTGACAACAACAGTAGTGAGAAAGCAGGAAAAACAATGGCTGTAGAAACTTTTGAGTCTGCTGAAAACCTTATGGAGTTCCTGCTGTTTACCTGTATTTTTCCTCCCCATGGCTGTCATGACTAATTAGCTTAATGTCCCTTGGGTAATATCATGGTAATTAAATATCAGAAATCACATGGAAAAGTGGCAGGAGATATTTTTTTTGTTATCCAGTTTAACAGTAAGCAACAAGCGCAGACCTTGCCCCATCCCCATCGTATACAAACACTACAGGGCTTCCTTGTTACATTCCCAATCATAAATCCTAATATGCCATACAATTGTCAGCTCAGCAAAATTCAATGAATGATATCACAGCTGCATGCTTACAAGTGGCTATAAAAAGGGTGGAATCCTTTTTACAAATTTAGAAAGCTTCTTCAGAGAGATGAGAGACAATTTGTAACTAAACCATTTTATTGACTTTTTTGCAAAATAAAAAACACAAAATAACCACCATGATTAAAGGCCAGAGACAGCATTAACCAAATGAACCAGCCACTTGGTTATAGTAGCTGATAACTAGCACAACTGGATATTATTGCATATACCTCAGGTTCATTTATACATCCATTAGTTTGGCAAGATTACAATCATACAGTAGCTTTGGTTGTGTAAAACCTAGTAGCAATACTTAAAACGTGACTAGTTAATGTTTCATGACAACAAATACTTATCTCATCTTAGTCTTGATGCATCTTTTCTCAGTCTTTTTTCTCTACAATTTTCATCTTCACTGACCAAGAATTAAGGAGACTATATTTGCAACCGTCACTTATAGCCCTTCTTTATCACCATATGGTGACAAATCTTTATCAGGGTAGGAATCTGTTGCTTGCCTTATAAAAGTCTGTAGAGCAGCATCTCTTTCCATGCTGGGCAGCTTCTACCACCCTGCAGTAGCATCTGCCAAGAATTACTCCGGTCAGAACTCAAATAGGTAGAGATGTATATGGCTTTCGGTCCAAAGCATTTCCTAACCTACAGCATAGGGGCTTGACCATACTGCCTTGCCTTTGAATACAGTAAGGAGAAAAAAAAAAAAAAAAAACCAGCTTTTCACAGTGGTATGCTGAGATGCCAGCACAAAACAATATTAACAGACCTACTACACAATACTACCCTTGGTTACAGAATTGTGCCTGAGACACTGTACAGGATTGCATGTGTATGTCCTACAGTCTATGTATTTTAGTTTTGGTCTTTTAAAAATGCTCTCATCCCTTTGTAATCTAGTGTAATACTGCAGCTCTAGAGCAATGGTTGATTAAAAAGTCATAAACACCTAAGGTATTTGAAAACTCTGGAGGCCTTTTCTTTTTTGCATCACTCGTGGAATTCCATCATTCTGCCCCAGCTTTCTAGGAATACCTGTTTCCAGAGGAAATATATGACCTACTTAAAAATAATCTAACACTTTGAATTCTATCTGGGAAAAGTTACAAAACAATTTGGATCAAACTGAAGTGATGGTGTGTGAAGATCATTCTTCACTTACAAAAGGCTATAACACTAGATAACTCTTACTTGGTTTTGCAGCCCTTTCATTTGCTTGCACTGAAGCAAAATGGAATTCGGCATGAGGAGTGGCTGCATGGTTAAGATTTCACCGAACAAGGTAACTGCCATGCAGTAATTCAAATGCAAGCAGTATAACTGCTTTTTGTATTCACATCCATACTAATATAAGGATATAAATTAATAAGCCCTTCTAAATGGTTTTAGAAATATCCTCTTTGATCTAGACATTTAAAACTTCTGAATACTTAGAATCACTAGATTTCACATGGCCCACAACTTCATAATTATTTGCACTTACGTGGCAAATATTAGAAATACATTTGCCTGCAGTTGAACGGGTAATTATACTACCTATTATTCAGCTAAGCAAAGATCAAGCGCTCTATAACTTGCAGTTACTGGATCTTATTCTAACCTTTTACTTTAGAAAGGAAAAATAATCACCTAATTATATCACCAATGCACAGTACTTTAAAAAACAAAACTTATACTAGGCAGCTAGATTTTTTTTCCTAAAATGACTTTTTATGAGATACTCTAAAAGCTGTCTCTTATGACTGAGGATTGTCTATTTCACTGTACTCGCATAGTAAAAATAGTTAAAATCTAATACAAAGCTGCTACATGGTTATTTTGTGGTTTGTAAAATAAAATGATATCCAGATTTTTTTCTGAACAAAATACACTAGACAGTATAAAAATATTTCCCAATTGGAGATTGAAACATTAATGCTGGATTTTTTTTTTTTTTGGTATAAAAAGAAATGTAATAATGGTAGACTTATCTGCTTCCTAACCAAAAATATACATATGACTTTGAGGAGCTGTTCCAGGCTCACTTTCAGTGAGCTTGTGCTTTTGACCCTAGCAATAATAAATGCACACGTGGAACAGAGTTTCCTGAAAACCTGAACTATATCTTATTTCTAACAATAAGACTAACTTCGGACACTGGCTATGGATTTCCAGTTACGTGCTTTGTTCAGGCAACTACAGCAGAGGAATTCCAGAAGCACCACTTCCGCTTTGAATGGTGTTTATTCAGTGCAACATCTTCCTTTTCTCTTTCTTTTTTAACTCGCTGGTAGTGATCTTCTTCCTTTAAATACCACACAGGTGGCCAGCGATGCCTCTCAAAATATTCTTGATTATCTGATTAAAAAGAAACAAAGTCCCAAAACAAAACGGTAAGTTACACATTCAGAAACATCTTGATTGTCTGCCAAAAGCTCTACAGCTAATCATTTATCCAGTGTCTGCGTTAGCTGACTTATCAGGAATTTCCCCAGTTTCCTGATACGTCTTACTTATGGGGTGAAAAGAGTTTGAGAGCAACTGCACCTGAGACCTCAGTCCACCAAAGAAGAGTATAAAAATGAAAGCCCTCTACAGCATGTATCTTTCATCATGGAGCCTGAAAACAGCTCTGTTCCTTCTAGCACCACTGAAATAGGTATAGAACATAATGCTTGCCCAGGAATCAGGCTAATGACTATGACCTTTCCTTATAGATTAGAAGAATATATGAATGCTACACAAGATAGCTGAGCTATGAGACTGAACCTCTGCACTACCTGAGTTCATCTTTGTCTTCAAATATAATGGACTGGATGGGGAGAAAGAAGGGAAAGCCTCATGAAAACTGAGGAGGAAAGTTGCTCATACCTGAAGATTTAGCTTTGATTTCCTTGCGGAATTTGGAGCAAACACTGTTGTAATTGGTGCAGATGTAGTGCAAGCACCATGCTGCCAGCTGGTTAGCGTTGTGAAACTGTAAAAAAAACAAACGAAGCATATTCCACTTCCTGAAGTTATCATTTATTTTTCAGCCTCGACTAACAATTCAAGTTAGAGTCATCCTTAGTAGACATGTATCTGGTAGCACTCTCCCAAGCTTACAGGGAATCTTTTGAGGTTGAATTGCCCTCTAGATGTCCCAGACCTTGTCAGACAATTCTGCTGGAGCACAGTGGCCCAAAAGGCTCATGAATAGGTGCTTAGCATGCAGATTATCTGGTAAACTGCACTTAATCCCACACAGGATCTGAGCCTGAGGCACACTAGACCTCATTTTTCTGGTATGTTTGTACCAGTTATTTTGCCCTGTCAGTTACTACAAAGCCTACTCTGAAGTAACTCACTGTGAAACTACAGTCATTGACAGAATTCAAGCACTACTGAAAGCTCAAAACAAAATCTAGTACAAGCTTCCTACAGTCATAAAGAAGCAAGAACTATAATGCAAATCAGACTGTAATCATGTGTATCTATTCTGGCATTCTGACTGTCTATTATCATCTCAGGTTATAAAACATCACACAGCTGTACAGGCCACAGAGGATATCCTAACAGTAGTTAGACACATTACTTCCGCCTTCAAGCAGAAAAATAAAAGGAAGAACCCTTCATAAAATCAAAATTAAGTGATGTAAGCTGCCTTTTCTTGGAAGGGGTTAAGTCCTAATTTTGTAACAGCATTCAAGATATTGCAAGAGGCACTTGAAAGCAGCTGCAGGACATCTTGCATGGTGGTCAGCTTCTGCTGTATTTCAGTGCTACTTTAACTCCAGACTTCAAGACAAGCTGGAGCCAGACACATCATTAGTGTGAAATCAAGAATAATTTGATTAAAAGATATTTTAACCTGTACTACTACAAGCTAAATAGCAAATACTACTTGTATTTGGTAGACTGCTGTAGCACTCACTTTGGAAAACAGAGGTGTGCAGTTAGTTAACTGAGTTGGGGGCTCTCTGTTTGCATGGTTTCTGAGACTCAAAAAACATTGAAATGTGTTTGAATACAAAGCACTCTCACTGGCTCTAAGTAGCCAGTTTAAGCATTAAGTCTAAGAATATAAAAAATTTTGATGTTGCAATACAGGCCTAAATGTATCTACACAAACTACAGAGAGGAACCCAAGAATCAGTTACCATTACTAAGCTGAGCAGCTCCATTATGTTAAATTTCAGATTGCTAAAACATGGCCATGAGACTGAGGAGCTTGGAAGCTTCGAGATCAAGACAAATTAAAGACAACTACCCCCAGTTTACTTACATAGATGTTTCATCTTTGAACTAACGTAAAAACCTCCTTTATAATAGAAATACATCTCAGTTTTATTGTCAGTCACTCTCAGAACTAAAGATTGAGTTTCTTAGATGCAATGCTCAGAACCAATAAGGTGCTAAAAGTACTGCAGTTGACCAGAGTATCTTTAAAAAACAGCGCGCACTAACCTGAGCCAATTCCAAATAGGACAGTACCTCTCCATCTATTGCAATGCCACTCACTGAGGCTTTTGTCAGCTCTTGTACAGCATGCTGTTCTGTTAGAGAAGAAAACTCATCAGCCACATGGGAAATAGTCACATTTCAAGGTCAGATCATCCACCACTAACAAGGAAACAAGAAGCCACATTCTTCCTCCTTCTAGTGTTAACTGTATCATTATGCAAGTGGCACATTCACCTGGATATTCTGAGCAACTTCAGATGTGACCAAAGCCAAATTCTGGCCTTTACAGTTATGTCTGGATATTCTGCATCACTGGTACAAACTCTCTTACTCCAACAGAGCATAGTCCACATGAGTACCTGCCCCTTTGTGTCAACCCAAAGTATTAATTTCTGCTTTCATTCACATTTGTTATCTTTCTTACAGAAAATGAGCCTGCAACTAATAATCACTTATAGAAGGACGAAGTTCAGCAGTTGCCTATTTCTGCTGGAGTGCAAACTTACAAATTAGAAAAATGGATCAGCTGTCTCTTTTGGGTAGTACAAAAGCGATAGCCAAGTTTTTAGGCAACAGCAGACTGCTGCAGATACACTGAGTATACTGACAGCACTAATGTAGAAAAGTTCATTTCAAGTCCTCTCAGATTAGTTGTTCCTAGGGAGCCAGCTACCCAAAAACCTACTTCAAGAGAGTCTCCTTAAGCCTTTTCTAGAAGCAAAAACATCTTAGAGGTTTGAGTGTTTATTGGGGCATTTTGTGAACTGATTTGGCCCTACTGAGTTAAGCTGTTGGCAGTAGAAAACTCAAAAATTGTTTCATCAAGAATTAAATAGAATAAAATATTCTTAATAACATATGTATATTTATGCTGCAACTACTTAGAAGGAATAACCAGGCAGTAAAGAGTTGGTCTGTCACAACCAGTGAAGACAAGATACACATTCCTGATGCACAACTGAAGGAGAGCTAGGATTTGGTATGTGATTAAAATTTGCATGCATTTTTGTCATGTTAATACGTGTAAGCTTTGCTTCATCTGTCTCTGAGAGTTTTGGCCTTGACCATGTGTTTAGAACAATGACAAGTTACATACATAGAGACAAACAAAAATAAATCCCAGAGGTCTAGAGTATGCATGGATTTAATTTTAAAACTAAACAGTATCCTATCTGGTCATTTTTCTCTAAGCGTGATAGGAAACCCTCTTCCTGAAATGAAGGTTGAATATCCATGTATATACCAAAACATTCAACTCCCATTTGGGTAGTGAAAAGAGATCCAGATAGCATTTCTAAAACATGACCATCTCAATGAGTTTTGAATTGGTTCAGTTATCCCTTTTGAACAGAAACGTGTAAAGGAACACTTCATTCATTACATGATGAAAAGTCCAGTGTTCATCCTGTTTTCAGGTAAATTATTAACTTCTGAATGGATACTACAAAGGACTTACATTGTATCAAGGCTAAAGAGAAGGTTTACCCTTCCAATTCTTAAAGCACAGAATACTTCAATGTTCTGAGGCAGTTTTGCACAAAACTGAAAAAGGCAAGAAACACATTTTTATGTATGAAAATATGAGTTTGCATTACAATTTTCCTTTCAGGGGGAAAAAAGTTTCCTTCACGTGAAAAAAAATATTCTGTGTTCCAAAATCATTAAGACATGTTTAAGCTGTTGCACAAGACACTGCATTGGACAAGGTCACAAGTCCTTACCTGCTAACGCAACCAGGTGAGGAAGGCAAAACCTATTTGCCAGTGCAATTAATTCAAGTGTGTCCAGTTCCTGACTGGAGGACAACTGCTTGGTGTATAAGTAATCTAAAACTGCTTGCATGGAAGTCTTATTTATGTTGGGCAGAACTACCTGGAAAAGATATTAAAAAAAAAAAAAAAAAAAAAGAGTTGTTAATAATAGATGTTTTTTCATAGAAGGGCCATATATTACTTTTGCCACTTTGCTGGACTCTATTTTTCTTCATTTTAGGATTATAAGGAGAATATTTTTCAAGTAAGGAATTCATCATTAACGTTCAAGAAGCTGCCAACAGGTTAAGTCTGCGTCCAGAGTCAGATCCTTTATCAGTGTACGTACAGGCAACTCTATCAAGTTACTGGAGTTGGATCCACATCAAACAGTGGATCTGCGCAATGCTTTCTAACCTGCAAATGGACAGCTTTGTGGGAAACATAAAAGCCACTGGGCACTTCCCATGCCAAACCTCCCTTGGTAGACTTCTGTAGGAATGGAATCTAATCTGCTCCTGGCAAGGGATATTCTGGGGATTCTGTGAATAATCGAAACCAAAGGATAACAAACCAACCAACAAAACAGCCACCAACCCCCCATCCCAAACAAACAAACGCGCACACAAAACCAAAAAACCTTCTCAGTCTGTTTAAAAATAACCAAAGTATCAAAGTAAATGATGGTTGGAAAAGGATTGAGAACTAAAGAAACGAAGCAAAGAAAATACAAACCATTTCTGTAATTAGCACAACAAAATATCGTGCAACAAAACTACCAAGACTGAGATAAAAGCTATCTGATTTCTCACCAGCACAACCCTAAATCCTTTTCACTGAAGGGATACCTAAAAGAGGAAGGAGAATTAGAAGACCTCACTTTAACCTATCACTGTAGCACCTCAACTGCATTTTGCATACATGATCACTCCTTCAAGGAGCAGGGTAAACCTGATTCTTGAGGGTCTCAAGGTTGCAGCAGGTAAACCTGCTTTCAATACCCAAGATAGCTGATTCATTTAATCATCAATTTGTAATGTACACCTTTGCAACTCAAGAGATGCTGCTGGCCCTGAAGAATGCACTGTGGTATTCTGAAGAACTTGCAGTTAAAAAAAAAAAAGAGCAGAAAAATAATAATAAAATTATGATGAGAAATTAAATGTCTATGCAACTTAATCTGACTACTTGGAAGGAGTCAGCACATAATTCCTGCTAGAACTGAGTTTACTGTTCCCATATAGCTTGCAGTCAAATTTTGGGGGCTTGGAAATTTTTCTGTCAGCTCTATCTGGGAGGGTGGGATTCAAGACCTGATTTGTTAGTATTAAAGAATGCTCTCATGCATATCAGCCACTCTGGGAAATGCTCAGTTCTCCAAGTAAGAGCAGCTAGTTGTAAACCTCATTCCTTATTAATATGTTTTGCTAATGCAGAGAACAGAAAATTCTGTGAATGAGTTGATACAATGTTGTGTCCCAAATACAAAAAAAAAAAGCAGATCATTTTGTTTTTGTAAAGCAAAGAAGAACATTAATATCCACATGTATTTTAAAACTTCCAAATTCATTACTGAATGCTTTAAACTCTACAAAAATTGGAAGCTAAATATTTTAAATTGGAAAGATGAGCTAAGACTGTCAAGTTTATCATTAAAAATAGGCTGGTAGAAAATAAACGTGTATTCTTCATTGCCAAGTGTTGCTTGCTACAATCAAACTGTGTCTTTTTTTTTAAATGAACCACTTGTTGAACATGCCTTTGGCAAAGGAATTGTTTACAGCTGTATTAGAAGAAACAAGAAAAACTGAAGTAGAACATAATCTTCTTGAATATTAAATAGAAAAAAACTCAACTCTTCAAACAAGTGAGACCCTTGATGATAGTAAAAACAAAAAACAAAACAAAAAAAAATCAAAAACTGGTTATGGATAAGACAGAGAGAAAAAAATGCTAGCAGAATGTTTAGAATTTGAAAAACAGACAACAAAAGCACCTGAAAATACAAGGCTTCTGTTGCAAAATCTTAATTCAAAGCATTGAGATCTTTTATACAGCACTTTATATCTGCTTTACTCAAGAGAACAAGCCAATGCCGTAGAGAAGCTGAGCTCAGTTTCTGTCAAAGTACTGTGAAGCCAGCTCCCTTCTCTATCTTCCACATTCTTTAATGTTTTTTTCCTTTTATATTCAATGTCTCCTGTCCCAAGTATTCTTTGAAATGCTTCTGATTGTATAAACATACATTCACACAACTTCAAAGCTTATTCTAAAGAAATTCAGAAATTTATATTTAATTTGTTCCATATCTAATATTTTACAGGATTTCAGGTTTTAAGTGCATGCTCCAACATTGGAGAAAATCTCATGCCTTGTGGAAAATGTCTCATCATCCTAGGAATCCTAATTTAATGCCTTAAGAAGAAAAGCAACCCACGTCTGCAAGGGAAGAAAAGAATAAATATAAAGAATCGTTCCAGGGATTAATTGCAACCGTTCAAATAGCTCCTGAATGTCGATTACCCCAAATCCATCACACATTATAAGCAAATGGACAAATACCTCACTGTTCAAGCTTTCAATAAACGATCCTCCAAACATAGCAGACATCCATTCACAGCTACAGATCAGTAGTGGCTTGTGGGCATTTATGGTCCCGTCATCCAATTTAAATGTCACATCTGCCATGGAAACAAAGGAACAGGCATGCTGCAAGTCTGCGTTTATAGTGAAACTGTGACTCAAGAATGCATGTTTCAACTGCACTTCTTTAACTGGGGACTTCTTTCACTTTTTTCCCCCCTCTGAGACAACTCTAAGTTTTTTTATACAATTAAGCGAAAATAAAACCTTAAAGCCTCACTTAAAAGAGAGATATTGGATGTTCAACACTTTGGAAAATTGGGTCACTTATTTAAAAGCTTCTGTATAGATTTGGAGAAGTTAAACTCCAGAATCCTAGGCTGACAAAGTTGGTCCTGAGTAACACTGTAGCTTTGGTCTCATCCTTCCTCTCAGAACAATGTAAATTGTCACAGTTTTTGAAGTCTGTGAAGAGACAGCAACATGAATAACAGAATTAGTACTTCTCCTGTTGAAGGGTGTATTTACTCACCAGAAAATGTCCCTTTGCAAAGGCACTCTTTTATCCGATTAGCTTTTCTGACATGAAATGCTTTAGTAATCTCTTGATTCATGAAGGCTTCTTTATTCATAATATTTTCCACCATCATTCGCAAATCAAATACTTCCAAGATCTCAGCAATCTGAGCTAGTCTTGTGAGATCTTTTTCATTTTCATCCAGTTGCCCTGTGTATAAAAACTGCAGAACAGTTCTAAAAGGTCCAGCCTGCACAGATGAATCCATTTTTACCACAGTTACAGGACACATCCTATTCGAGACAGGATTCACTTGCATTTCCTTATGCATACTAACAAACCCCTTTCCCCAGGATGACAGAGATCTTGCTGCAGAATTTGTTTCACCAGGTTTGGGTTCAAGCGTGTTTAAAGAGTCAGTACTTTCTGGTGCAGGAATTTTAATAACATCAGCAGATTTCAAGGATGTCTCCTCACTGTCATAATTTGTCTCAAGGTGACTTGTCAAAACATCCTTACTCGCATTTTCTTTTTTACACTGTGTTTCATCCAAGTCTGGACTTCCCTCACATTCCATTAAGAAAAGGTCATAAAACTTTGAAGAGGAGGTAGCTAGGTAAATCTTGTGAGCAAAAATGTAGTCCTGCTCCTGGAGAACAAACATAACATCTGCGCACAGTGGGCTTTCCAATAAATATCCAGCTTCGTTCATGTTCAGTACAGGACACTCGGGAATTTTGATAACTGGAGGAGGGGCTTTTGGAGGTAGGAATGGAGCCTGAAGCAAAGGTTTTTGGACCTTCTTCAAATGAGATTTCCAGAACTGCAGGTGTCTTCTGGATATCAGGGCAGCTCTAATTGCATTGTCAAACACATCTTTAATTCCAAATTGGTCAAATACACTGGTTTCATAATATGGTATCCCAAGCTCCTTGGCAACCTCTCTGCCTCTTTCTGGTGGCAAAATGTCTCCTCTTTTGATCGGCCTAGGGTTAAACAAAAATAGATCTCCTCACACACTATGATCATCACAAGGTTATGCCAGAAAGCAAAGAATTTTGCAAAATGTGTCAGCACCAATTTTGAGATAAATATTATTTAAATGAATACAAAATACAAAATTAAGCCCACAAAGCCCTTTGGAAATCTAGAACTGCTGTATCAGAGAGTTTTAGAATAGCACATAGCTATAATTCTGTTCAAGGTTGGTGGTTTCTCTGCAATGCAACTATGTTACTGAAGATATGTATAAAATTATTTTCACAAAATGGAGTAAGCACTCTCTGTATTAAAGGGAAATTTAAAATAAGAAAAATTGATAGAATGCTTGAGAACTCTCATTATTAAAATAAAAACTTCCTAAAACACCCTTCTACTCAGCCATTCAATCAGTATCTTTCTTTGCATACATACGTTAAGCTCAAGGGGAAACCGTCATGACAGAGATGCCACAAATACAGCTAAATATGAAAAGAGAAATATTTCTTAAGCTTATGCTTTTTAAAGAAAATCACAGTAGCCTATGACAAAGTTGTAACTGAACAAGCACTTCAAGAGACAGGCCCTGTTTTGACTGGAGAAGCATTATGTGGGATCTCATGAATTTCCAGAGCAGCTCAAGTACATGATATGGGGTAAACAAACCAGAAAATCTGGGCTGGTATTCAGTTTCCCAACAAAAAAATCATCTCACCAGAAGATATGACCTCAACAATGCATTCTCTGAACACACCATATTGGACAGACACAAGCTGGCAAAGACTTAACACACTCCAGACAACAGCTTGCTTTTGTTGCCAGCTAATAATCAGTTCAGGTGGCAGAAGTCTGTGCTAGACATGTGGAATACTGATTCAAACTTTATTAATAGTGAAATATTAAAGGAGGGTTAGGGCAGAAAAAGAATTTTGAGTTTTGAAAAAAGATTCCCTTTTAAACAGTCAACCAGAAAACCCATCCCACCCACCCAAAGGAGTAATCTGTTTAAAAAAATAAACCTAAGAAAAGCATATTACCAAGTCAAGAATTTGAACACTAGGCAATGTAGGCAATGTAAAGTTTTGTAAGAACCCATGAAATATTAATTCAGCCCCTTCGTGGATATTTGTTACAATAAATTCTTTAATTACATTATCCTAGGTATTATTTCCATTAATCTGGTCTCATTTAAATTCATACAAAATGTGGAAACTAGAAGCAAGCAGAAACACGCGAATGCTCTTTTCTGAATCTGGGAAAAAGAAAAGCTTCTCTAGAAGAACCCCCCACTCTCTCTCTATCTCAGAGCTTTAAAAAATTTAATTTGCAAGCACTTACTTTCTGGCACAATCTAGGATTACATTACAGAAGAAAAAAGCATTGAGAATTAAGAAAACACGAACATAATCTTTCAGTTTAAAACAGTACCTGACATTAAAACAGTACCTGACAGTAGTGACAGGACAGGACATGATGCACATGCTCGGATGGAGAATGACATATATGAAAATCTCCAGTAATCATCATTATATATAGTAGTGTCCAGCCACTCAAGCGAGATTAGATGTCCAATGTGCAAAAACATTGTGGTGAACATATAATAATAACAACTCTGTGTGTTGATGAACTAACCAGCTCAAACAACGGAATTAAAAAGATGCAAGCACATATATTAACATTTTAGAAAAACAGGGATATAAGGCTCTATCATTTCTCTTTGGAAAGTACTATATCTGATTAACAAAATTATTTTCTTAATTCTTATTTTTGTTTAAACTTTACCTTGCCAAAGGCCGTCTGGCTCTGTTAACAGCCTCAAGATCTGCATAGCGGAGATCTAGTTGGCAGCCCACCAGAATGACAGGTGTGCGAGGACAGAAATGTTTGATTTCTTGATACCACATCGTTTTCACATGATTCAGGGAATTAGGATTAGCAATTGAAAAGCACAGAACAACTACATCAGACCTAGAAAGACAACAAGAAGACACCAGTTAAAACCCAACAAGCATGCTTTCCATTGTAGCATCACCTATTTTCATCACTCCAGCTTGAAGCTACTCCACTCTATGCTTTGAACAATGCTCTGACACCCAGACTATCAGGATACATGTTGTTCGTGCAAAGACTTGATAGAAGCTATGCATATCATCACAAAAGCATGGGAGCACAAAGCCACATACCTAGGAATCATAGAATATCCCGAGTTGGAAGGGACCCAAAAGGATCATCAAGTCCAACTCCTGGCACCGCACAGGTCCACCCAAAAGTTTAGACCATGTGCCTAAGTGCACAGTCCAATCGCTTCTTAAATTCAGACAGGCTTGGTGCAGTGACTACTTCACTGGGGAGCCCGTTCCAGTGTGCAACCACGCTCTTGGTGAAGAACCTCTTCCTGATGTCCAGCCTAAACTTCCCCTGCCTCAGCTTAACACCGTTCCCACGGGTCCTATCACTGGTGATAACGGAGAATAGGTCACCTGCCCCTCCACTCCTCCTCGCGAGGAAGTTGTAGACCGCAATGAGGTCCCCCCTCAGCCTCCTCTTCTCCAGGCTGAACAGACCCAGTGACCTCAGCCGCTCCTCATATGTCTTCCCCTCTAGGCCCTTCACCATCTTCGTTGCCCTCCTCTGGACACTCTCCAACAGTTTAATGTCCTTCTTGTACTGTGGTGCCCAGAACTGCACACAGTACTCGAGGTGAGGCCGCACCAGCGCAGAGCAGAGAGGGACAATCACTTCCCTCGACCGACTAGCGATGCCGTGCTTGATGCATCCCAGGATACGGTTGGCCCTCCTGGCTGCCGGGGCACACTGCTGGCTCGTATTCAACTTGCTGTCAACCACAACCCCCAGATCCCTCTCTGCGAGGCTGCTCTCCAGCGTCTCGTCGCCCAGTTTGTATGTATAGCCAGGGTAGCCCCGTCCCAGGTGCAGGACCCAGCACTTGCTTTTGTTAAACTTCATGTGGTTGGTGATTGCCCCAATGAAGCACTGCCCCTCAATGCTGAGAGATGATCTCTGCACGTATGAACAGAGCAATAAGCAGAGAGGCAGAACTTGCCATTCTCTACTTTTATGCTACAGTTATTCACAGGCTGTCACTGCTTGAGAAATAATTCTGCTGACTGGGAGCCTAAACTTCAATTCAAAGATCACTGGTGCTTAGGAGTTAGAAAGGAGTTAGGCAGAACTTCAGAACAGCCACACAGGCAGACAGATCTCTTCTGAACTTGTCATGGAGAAATACTTTTACTGCACCCTTTTAGATAATAAAGTTGCCTCCTCTGCAATGCCCTTTGAACAGGGGTACCTCCAACATCTTTAATAAATAACCTGTTAAAAGGACAAATTACTGCAGAATTTACAGCAATTACCACTTCTACAGTACAAGTAAAAATACAGTACCTCAAATTAGTGCAAGTAGGAAAATATTTGCTAGCTTTTAAAGGTTTTAGGAAAAGCCAAAGTACTTCACTAAATAAAATTGCTTTATAAAGTGTAAGTATGACAATTAAGGTTGGCAGTTCAGCCACCAAACCATCACCTAACTTGTCAGAGCTAGCACCCTAATGCAGAGAAATGCTTGAGTACTTGTCTCAGAGCATTCCTAACTTGGGACAACTTCATTATTTATAAGTTAGGATGGGATATTACAAAGTGGTTCTCAAGCTCTTGGGTCTCTCATGAGAGAAAAAAAAAAACAAAAAACAAAAAACAAACAATGTTGAATTGAAACTCTTAAGAAAAAATGAGAGGAAGGGACTTTTTGAGGGGTCAGCTTATTCCTAGATAACTGTCAGCAGAATAACCTCGGCAATACCATGTCTCACTTCCATCACTCTTTAATTTAGCACAAACGTGTTGTGTCTGCAGTTTGTGTAATGTACAGAGCAGGAGCAGTGAATCTTAACATTCACCTTTTAAATAATGAAATACCTCCTCAGTGCTGCTTTCTACATTTCACTGAGGGCACAGATATATCCAGCAAGACTGTTTCTAAAGATAGCTGCATACAATACAGGTACTGCTGTGAGCATAAATTTCATGCAAGAGGAATGCTCCAGCTCTGGGTTTGTAACTTATATAAACTGCAACCCATCTGTCATATCTAGAGACAAGGCCTTTTCAAAGTGGAAAGCTATCTGCTAAATAGAGAGGGTTAAGTAGCCAATACAAAGGTCTTCTATGTAACCGAGGCATACATCGATTAAATTCAAACTTGCTCTATTCAAGGTCACATCAAAATAAAACCAAGACCCCAGTAGACACTTCCTTAGCTCCCAGAAAGGAGTAATCAATGAACTACTAAGATGAAAAATTTGTGTTACACGTATTCTGATCTGGTCAATTGTTTAATTCAAGATGGTCAGAACTACCAGAGGCAACTGTTGGCTGTCTTTCCAACCCTAACTATGACCGAGCATCCTGGAGAAACAGTCTGTCTTGTTCAAAAATTAATACCTAAGCCAAATAATTGCTGTCCTGAGTATCCAACCCTCCTGACGCTACAAAGCACAAGACATGCAGCATCACATCTCTGCAAACCAGAGGGAAACAGAGCTCCAGCAGGAGCTCGCAAGCAGGAGATGACAACAGCTGCCCTGTAGTTCTGCTGCTGGCCACACGCCTGGGCTCCTGAGATAGCCGGGGCTGAAGACCTGTTCCTTGGGGTGAACAGCCCCAGACTACCCAGCAGACTGGTCCCAGGGCAGCCCTGTGGCCTGGTGTGGGTCCAGCCCTTGCCAAGAAGTGTCACGTCAGCTCGTGTGCTGAGCTGCATGTGCTTCCTGATCAGCCTGTCACCTCTGAACTTCCCTGGGCGACCACAAAACCAAGCTGGGGGAAGGTTTCTTCACCTTTAACTCCTAAAGGGACAAGGAACTGCACCAACAGGGCATTTCTCCTTACTGCCTTCTGAATGAAGTAAAAAGCAGAATGAAGAGGTATTTTTTTTCCCACACTTTATTTATCCTGTGTTAAAATCTGGATTTTCCCTTAAAATGCATATGCTCAGAGTTCTGTACTGTAAATAGCCCTGTTCCATGAACAGGATGGGAAAACACTGGGTAGCTACAGAGGTCACAGACTGAACCAGCACCACAGCAGGGGCTGCTAGCTCCTAAAACACATCCACCTTATCACAAGAAATTAAGTTTTCATTCAAGTCATGAACATGATTTGCACTGTTAGCACAAAACACAGACAGAAAACTGTGAGAAAGTTTAACTATCTACATAGGACCGTGAACATTTGGCAAAAATGGACCTTTGGAAACTTTAATCAAAAAACCTACATTTCATTTTAATGCCGAAGGCACACTTACAACTTGCCAACTTCCCAGTACAAAATTTGGTTTGACAACTGTTCATAAAAGCGAGAACCTGTCAGGTTAAAATAAGGCATTAATATTTCCCAAACAGTAAAAAATATATACTCCCAGGGAATGTAAAAGGATAGGATTGTTTTTAAAAAAATCTAATTTATCGCCATTTTTGTGTGGTTTCGTTATTGAACAACACTGAAGGATGAATGAGTTTTACTTTCACTTTCTTCTTTCTCTCTGTAGCAGTATATAAAAAAATGCAAGCTACTTTTTTTCAAAAAAGAAATTTAATAACCAACTCCCAGTAAAATTCAGAAATGATTCAAGAAATATTTCCACTGGCTTGAAAACCTAGAAGTGTTTAAGAACTTCTCCAGCACATTCCTCTTAGAGCACCATCCGAGATGAGCACAGAAGACATCCCTTGCACGCACTTTTGTCAAATACAGTAGAAGCATGTGGTTATACTTAAGGCATATGCTGACGTTTGATATTGAAATACCAAAAGAAACAAAGATAAGTATTACACACACACAAAAAAAACCAAAAACAACAACAACAAAAAACCACCAGCAAAGAGAAAGAGTAGCTTGGATATCCAATTCATTGTTTTGTAGATTCAGTTGTTTGTGTTAGAAATGCATAACTGATTTATTTTTAAATTCTGCTTTCCATAGGCTTATCAGAAGAAACTATGAGTCATCTATTCTTATTTGAAACATCTAAACATACCACCAAACTCGTAATTTCTGCATGACTTGCTCCAGTGTGGGACCAGCCAACAGTGCAATGCTCTGCACTACCAGTGCAAGAGAACGGCTTTCTTCCTACTCATTGGGGCTGCAAACAGAAGGGAGCACAATGTGGACGTGTAGGACTTGGCAGGTGGATAAAGGGAACAGGTTCTCTCAGCTGTAGGCCAATCAACCACCACTCACGTTATCACCTCCTGGCTGACCAGTCTCCTGCATTGGAGTCACACATTAAAGCACAAGAGCATTTAAAATGCTCCCCACGGAGTTGGGGAAATAATTCTTAACGCAAAACATTTGCATCTGAAGCCAGCCCAGCTTGGCCTAAACATAGTTAGGGACAACCTGTAGGATGCTTCGGTAGGCAAAGAAAGCATGTCATAAACATTCTGGGATGCAACATGTCTACAAACATAGGTATTACCTCAATGCATTCAGTGATACATATCCAAACCTGGATAAGAAGAACTTCTGGCAGAAGCAACAACCCCTTTAAGACTTCAGAGAATGAAAAAGAAACCCCAGAGAACACCATCTCTGGCAGGAATCAGTACATGGTGCGCTGCCATCTTGGGAGTTCCTAGTGTGTAAGATATGAACTCTGTAAGATGTACAGAGAACACTCCAAGTCACTGCAGAAAAGCAAGTAGTACAGCACAAAGACAAGCCAATTTTATTTTAGCAACCTCAGGATTCAGCAGTAGTCAAACTACAAAAAACCACTGTAACCACCCGAAGTTTCTCAGCAATCACTACAATCAGAAACTCTTAACGTGGGGGAGAACAGGCAGTGTGTTAGCTGTGTGACAAGCCTTTCTGAAAGAGCTGTTAAAAGCAGCAGAGAGTTAGTTTTCTACATGAGGCTCTGTTCTGTAACATACTCCATTGGTTTGGGACTGAGATTTTGAAAGACTCATCTGCTTACATGTTCTGTATGTTCCTGAGCTGGCATAATGAGCTGCACTGCAGAGAAACTTACACACCACGCTGGTGAGCCATCTCTCAATGACAAACTGCTATGCATTTTCATCTTTCCTAATACTTTTATTTTAGACAGAATTTCACGGAAACAGCAATATTAAATGGCATCTCATAACTTCTATGACAAGCGTGCTTAAAAGTTTAACATTTCATAGTCTGAAACTAGAGTTATAAACTGTAATGATGGCTGCAGATATGCTAACGGGTTTATGTCTCATTCAAAAAACAGGATGCCTTCTGAAATGTACACACTGTATTACTTAGGAAGAAGTTCTCTCTAGTTTATAATTTATGAGATACTGGCAAAAACTGCTGCATGCAAGAATTGCTGGTCACGTGTATGGGGTATCATTTGTCATATAGTCATGGAATAATACTGTTTGCTTTGTAAAGATGAAGAAATAAAGCTGAGGAATACAGAATGTGAAGAGGAGACGTGTCTGATCTGGAAATAAATGCAAGGAGTGGGAAAGAGGGCAGAAGAAAGGTTGAACTGTATTGCTATGCTATATTTGTGTCTTTCTAGAGGACAAGTTAGAAGTACAAGTTTTATTTTAGAGAGCTTAAATGAGACCCAAAAAGAGTCAAGTCCGACAGAATCAGTTTAAGGATAGACAAGTTATATTTTGTATGACAAGAAGTCTGTTACACATGCTTATTCAAGTGAAACTTTCAGAATAGACTGGGGGGAAGGGAAAAAAAAACAGTGAATTTCTCCTCTTATTTTTTCTCTATTTCTAGATATCAGCTTTCTCTGATAAGAACCGGGGTCAAAATAATGGAGTCTATTCTTAGAATTTTATAGAATCTTAGAATTTTAGAGATTTTTTTCTTTGATAGAAGTTCATCCAAACTGCTAGACCCACTTGAATTTACCATTACAGCTAATCCTTAGGTGTTTATTTATCAATTAAAAGTTGTTTTGCTTTTGATTCTTCTCATTTTTTCCTTACACACTTCCCATAATATTCCCCTGTGGTTCCTCAGAAACCCATGTCACAGCTGAACTCATCCTATTTCAGACAGAATTGGACACGACCTATCTCTAGGGTCTACCTGCGTAGTCTTTAAACCACCTGAAAGGAAAGATTGCGTAGGGCAGCCTGGGTGCAAACACCAGCTTCTGCAAAGTTCACAAACACAAGAGGCTCAGGCTGTAGAAGACCATCTAACAATTAAATCCAGAATCTCATTTACAAAATCCTGCTATATCTCCATGTTGATCCAGGTACATTTTGAAGAGAGAGATACACTCAGTTATACAACATTTTTTCATGCATGCATCTCACAGAGCTGCAAATAAATGAATAAATAGTGCAGATAGCTATAAGCAAGGCTGATAACATGTTTTAAGTGGACTCAGTTTTTAGTAAATGCAGTTGCAGCCATCACATGAAATGAGAAGAAATTCGTTAAGTGACTGGTGAGCATAACAAAATGACCTGAAGACACAGGACTTATGTGCACACACTCAAAACAGATGAGTCGATAGGAAAACTAAAATGCAGGGGGTGCCTGGCATGTGAAAAACTGAAGGTATCTGGGTAAGGCAGGGCAAGACCATGCAATGCCCTGGATGTGAGCAGAAGAATCAATTAGTTCTATACTTTACCGACTGCAGTGAAGCTTCTTAAGTACTGGTATAATGTGCGAAACTGTCATAATGCCCTGAAATATATTCAGATTTGGTGGTGAGTAACATGCAGATCTATTTCTAAAGTTTCTGTAACATCATTTTTAGTAAGAAACAACAGTAATAAGAAGATGATAAAGCTACCTTCAGGAAAATTGCATATTTCAAGGCTGTGCTTCAAAAGTGGAAAATTACCCCATACATTCCTTACAAACAATACACCATTCTTAAGTGCAAGCATTTAAAAATCTCTCCTATTTCCTTTGAGGTACTCATGGGAAAGTAGTGGTGCATGTACAGAGAATTAAAATACCTCAACCTCCATAGCAAAAAGCTGTAAGAGCTATTATTGTTCAAATGCCTGACCAGCAATAGTGCTAAAAAGAATGACAAAATCATGTGGAACAACATAAGAAGCAGAAAATAATTTTATTTTTAATTTAAAGGACTGCTTACACAGTTTGGGGATTTGCTTCATTTTATTGCTGGCTGTAAGAATTAAATTTACCTATAACTCTGGTTCAGTATATGCATATGAAAAATACAAAAATACAAAGTGCTAAATAAAACTTTGCAGCTGAAATAGGCTGCCTGCAAGCTACCCTAGCATGATTCTGGGCCAAATTTTACCAGCCTCAACTCAGTAAAACTCTCCTTGGAATCTGATATGTTTGCACCATACACATCCATAATATACACTACACACACCCACTCCCTCCCCAGGAGCAGAGATTTTGATTACTTCATTCTTAACACAAGAGAAAAAAAAAAAAGATAAACAGAATTCTAGAGATAGTTAACTGAAGCTGAAATTCTGAAATTTTCATATCAAGGGTTATACAAGCAAGACACAAAGCCTGAACACCAAGTCAATGGAGAAGGATGGAAAAAGACAAAGCCAGCAAGAGAGACACCAGAACTCATAATACCATAAAAAGGGACTGATAATGATTTAGCTAAGAATGTTTTTGTCAGCTGACTGCTGCCTTCAGATGGAAGATAAAATAACTCACAAAACAATGGACAAAACAGACACATAGAGAAAGGTGGGCTTTACAAGCTTATTTTCTGTTATTGTACAGAAGCAGCTTACATATGAGAATTACACGTTATTTCTCTGCAGAGAACCAATCAACTTTCATCAAAGATACTGCAGAAAAATAAAGGAAACAAATGAACCCCTTCTTAACTCCCATCCCATCCTCTTAAAAAATACCAGGAACTAACGTTCCATTAGAAAAAGCACAGCTTAAAAGAGGTAAGAAGAGATTTAGCTAATGTGTCATCTAAATCAATGGTATTTAGTAGAAGAAAAAATATTTAAAGGTAGGGGATGGATGTGAGGATGGAAAACAAACAGAAAAAGGAAGATTCAAACCTAGATCCTAAAAGGAATCATGCTTTTAATTAACTTTAAGTGCTAATGAAGGACAACAATAGGAACAAGACGAAAAGGGAGGCAAAAATCCTACAGAAGAGGAGAGAATGGTGGGTTCTGGTTTGCATCCTGTATGCGAGTGACTTCTGAAATCATGGAATACATGAAAACTGAACATAAATAAAGACACATCTAGCATCTGTTAATCTGGGGAAAAATACGGACTACCATTATTTTTGCTTTTCTTGGGCTATCCCCCAAACCAGCATATTATTCATTACTTTTTCAAAAGTACGTTAAAAAAAAAAACACACACACACAAAAATACCCCAGCAACAACTGTTGTCAGGAAGCTTTCGCTGGCAAGTTGATGTCAACAAGTTATTGGTAAGTGAATTGAGTTTAAAACACTTATACCTTTTTGTGCATATTCTGATACATTTATAAAGAAATCCGTACTGAGATCCTGAGAGCCTTGGTGTAGAAAACAGCTCAAGAATTCTACCTAGCACATACACATAAAGAAATAATTCGCTGAGATAAAGATTTCTACAGAAAGCCATTTCCTAGGTTTAGCATTTCTGAAAGATTCTTGTTTTTCCTTGCAGTACTTAGGATAAAGCCCACATACCCTCTTCCCATTGCCTCCCCAAGACAGTGACTTGTGAGAGCAAGGGAAATATGGAAAATTATGAAATACAGTAAATAATATTTGATACATACTTTCACTCAAGGAAGGCTTGAAGTATTACAGCTCTCTCTTTATTCTAGATACATTACATATATGTCAAATTGAGTCTCAGACCCCACTAACATTCATTTGGCACATAACTGACTTTTTAAAGAAGGAAGGATTCTTAACAGCAATTCCAACCTCTTTCTACTCACAATATGGAACTACGGTGGGATGCTGAGAAAACACATAGTAGATCTGCTTTGATTTTACTGCTTTATACATGAAGTGTATACTTTCCCACTGACTGAGTGGAAAAGCCTCAAATGTTAGTGTACAAAATGAAAGAAGAAAAAATTAGTGCATGCACACTTCTTATCAAAATAAAGTCTCTTGAGGATGCAATCCATCTATGAACCTCTCTGCTTATTCTAGTCTTTCTTGGGGCTGATCTGAATCAAACATGAAAGAAAAAAACATTTCATATCAAATATCAAAAATGTTCTTTACATTTCTTCAAAACTGCTTGGTGAAGAACCTGAATAGCCTATAAACCACTGTAAAATAGAGGGAAGGCTCACAAATTTTAGTATCGGAAGATGATTTGAAGATACTGCACTCTATTTTTGCTTTTGTGGTAGCAAAAGGAAGCAGCAAGGGCAAAGACACAGATCTGAAAGCAAGTGGATTCCCCGCCAGCTGACCCTTTGTCATCAAAGCAAGAGACTCCTGTGTCTGTTAAGTACTACTGCTGCAGAGACACATCTCTGATGCTCCCCTCCAATCCATGTCAGTAAACAGCTCATCAGGTATATGGAAAGAGAATTATTGTAATATAAAAACAAGGATTCTTAGGACAAGGAGTCCTGCAAAAGTGTGGGCTTTTATTCAAATCACTTCTGAAACCTTGGTCTTTCTCTGAAGAAAGGAGAGGAGCTCCTGGCTCAATTCTCAATGTAGACACAGTGAGTGACGGGGACACTGATCTATCTAAAGGCCTGGTAACTCTGCAAAGACACCCACCTTGTCCTAATCTCGCTGTATTTCCTGAAGGCAAATACCATTTTACATGAAATTTACCTGGGTTTTGTTTTTACATAAATACCATTATCACTGTATTTTAAGAAAGAGAAAACAAAACAACCTTTAAACAGATTGGCAGAAATCTTCAAATAATGGTGATAAACCCATAACTCAAGGAATCATTTCAGCAGCAGTCAGAAGGTATATTTTTGTGGATTCAATTACCTGGAAGTAACTGGTTAAGGGAATTGTAATCACACAGAAAAAGACAAATACACGTTTCTTTGTGTACATACAATACCCACAAGGCTTAGGAAATCCATTCACAACAGAGAAAATACTCTAAACATATTTTAAGAGGCTCTATCAGTAGTCTCATAGAAAGGCTCGTTCACATTTATAAGTCACAAGGAAAAAGCTGTTTTCTGCCCATGCTGTATGAACAGATTTTGTTTGGTCTACAGCTCATATTTAAGTCGCAAGTAAATAAATCATCCTGGCTGCATTAGCTGACAAACCACATTCATAGTATTGAGGATAAATATTTGTTTGGGACTGAATTAACCCTTTGCAGATTTGAGCTCATGTTTACACATACTTGAGCTGCATGTATCAAAAACTTACTAATCAAATTGTAGTCAAATGTGTTTACCTGGGGAAAAAAAAAGGAAGCAAAAGGAAAACAAGTGCAAGCCACTCTTTTTCCCATTTTGCTTTTAGAAATGGTTTGAACACAATGACATGATGTTCAAACAAAACCAGATTGGACAGGAGGACAGAGGGTAGAGAATCCTGACAAGCTGGTATAAATGTAAATGTAGATGTTTTCATGTCTTTACACATGCAGTTCTGTGCCCCCCGGGGACACTGGAACATAATAGCAACTTCAGCCTTATATGAAGTTCCCACTTTATTTGCAGTCTTACAGAATGCAATAGCACTGAGACTATGTTGTTACTGGATGAAGAGGTGACTAGGTACTGGAAATGAATATGCTAATCTTAACAAACACATTGTATTTTTGTTATTGTCACTTTGGAGTGATTTTGCATCAAATGAAACCCTGCGGGAGAGTATCACCAGATGACTATTTGACATCACATGCTGCCTAAGCTGAACTGAACAGGATACCTCCAAAACTAAAACATACACTCAAGTTTAAGGAAAAAAAATAAAGTAATGCTATAAAACACTGCAGAAAATACTTCCACAAGTCCCTCCAGCCACCTCCCTCTCCCTCCCTTAATCTGCCAGGATCTGTTTCCCAAAGCTCCTGTTATGAATGTGATTATTAAACTGAACACCACACAGTAGAACGTGAGCTGGATCTCACTCTCTACACGCCCATTTTAAATGATGTCAGTACAAACATTAACTATTACATTCTCATTAACACCAAAATGTTTCTCTCTTTCTCTCACACGAAAAAATAGCAGTAAAACATTCCTTTAATCAATCTCTTTTCACGTTTCTATCTGTGAAAAATAATTAAGAAGGATTTATCTTTGCTGCAAGTCCTGCTAACTGTTCACCCTGTCATCAATAGCATAATCTATTTATATAATGTTTTGCACAACTGTATGGAATAATATTTTCCAATGAGCAACAGGTGAATTAGTGACCTGCTGGTTCTTGTTACACCATGTTTAAGACAATTAGAGGCCTTGGCTGAGTATTTGGCTGAAGTAAACCTTTCCTTGCACAAGGAGCATAGGCATAAAACAATTTTGAAGGAAATTGAAAGGGTATCTCATTAAATGATATTTCAGACAACCAGAAGCACTGGGTACTTGGAGATGTAGCCTTGAGCAGTTTGGTATAAACTGCATCTTTAACTGTACTGCCTCACCTAGGAGTAGACTAGTTCAATATAAAAACGGTAATTTAAAATAAATTCATATAAATGTGAACATTCAATATTTTTATTGAATGGTACAATGTTCAGAAATGCTACAAGAGATAAAATGTTAAACAGCTTATTCAAAATAAAACTAACTTAAAAAAAGAAAAGAAAGAAGTGCCACCTGATCAGTGTTTACAGTTAGGAAATATTACAACTGAAATTCTGTTTAAAAAATAAATTCTTTAGAGATTCCAGTTACATACTAGATTAAGAGACTTGCAGAAGAAAAACCACTAACAGCACCGTAAGTTTCCCGAACAACCTTTTTAAGTTGACCAGGGCATAACAAACCTGATTCTACATAGGTTCGGCTCTGCTAACATCACAAATTAATTCCTATGTTCACATGCTTAATCCCATGAGATCTCAAGTTATTCACGGCCCCGTTGGTTTTTGCATGATTACACGCTAAGCATGTTGTTTTCCCCCCTCTCCTGTCCTGTCAGTAAACGGTGGATCAGAGTTCAGAACACGCCTGATTTTGTTTTCTTAATCTCCAGTAATCTTCTCAGTGACACACTATCTGTTGCAGAATATCAGGAGGCCACACCAAAGATGAACAGTTAGAGGAAATGTTAAGTTACATCCATATTTATCAAAGTAGGCTCCACATGCTGCCAAATGTTAAAACAGTATCTACTCACATACTTGAGCAGCACCGAGTATTAAGGTCAATGTTACCTTAAAGTCACACACAGAGATTATTGACAAATGGTACAGGTTTTGTAGCCCTGGACTGCTGCGGTGCTGCCTTAGCTTCTGATGCAAAGTTCAAGCTAATTCATGACTCTTAAAATAGACCACTAACACAGGGCTGTATACAAAGGACGGTTTGTACCAACTGCTGTACGGAGTTTTACACTGTGAAAATTTAACTGATGGATTCAACCAGCAGAACCCTCTGCAGTGATTCTGGGGGACAAAGAAAAAAGTCAACCTCCAAAGTCCCTCATTTCATCAGGTAGCACAGAGTGAAAACAGTAAGACAGTACATTTTGGCAACACGAAATCCAAAGCTGGGACACAAAATCTACAGTGGACATTCCCAGCTGGAAAAAAAAAGAAGTCTATGGAAGCTTGGTTATCGGCAGAGACTGAAGCAGAGAGAATATGGAAAAGTAAGTTTGAAAAGGTGAAAAAAATGTGTGAGGACCAAGACCTTGCTTAAATGTCAGTTATGGAAAAAAAAACAAAACAACAAAAAAAAACTGTCCAAAAAACCTGTCCATCAGCCATCTTCTTCAGCTAAGTATTTGCCCCATAGAGGTAGTCTGTTCTCATTGTACATGCTTTCAGTCCTTGTTGAAGTCCATGCTGAAGTTATGTTATACATGCTGGAATAATCCAGATTACTTTTTTTTTTCTTTAAAGCTTTTTGAGCGTAATCCATTCACTAACAGACACTTGATACTTATGGAAGAACGTTTTTTCCTTTCTTTAGCTTTAAATAACAAAATACAGAAGAGTCTCACCTGTGATGGAATGGGCTCTGCTCTCAATAGGTGAGCTGCCCAATCAATGTCACAGTTTTTAATACAAGAACTATTCCTTCCATCAGTTTTCCAACATCTCTGCTTGTTAGCTCAGCAACAAGTAGGTAATTATATCATACACCACTTAAACAGGCAGGGAGTGCTGACGTTCAATTTTGTGTAAAACCACAATCATATTTTGGGAATGTTTTTTAAAGTTTGAAATGGGACAACATTTGTTGACAGAGCTTAGCAGGCTTTTCAAGGAAACGTAGTGTAATAAAACTATGCTGCTTTTAAAATATTTCTCTCTTTTTAATCCTTGCAGTATATAATCCTCTTTGCAGTAGGCAGGAATATGATAACCCTTGATTGTTTCTAAGTCCTTGCTTTTTAAAAACCAAGATTTGCAAATTCTACGGCTCTGAAATTTTACTACAAATATGATTTGAAGTTTAGTTTGGATCAACTTACCTTCCATAAGCAAAGCGCCTGTCTTTGTGGTGGTCCCCAAATGTATCCCACAGCCTGAGAGAAACACTCACTTCATCCACAACATCTCGTGAGCGTTCAAGGACCTAAAACCAAATACGCATTATGTTCTCTCTTCCTCCATCAAACAAGTACATTTCTAATTTGCCTTGTAAAGAGATCAAAAGCATGCTACATCAAGAGTCTATCACATGTAGTCTTTGTTGAATGCTATATTTTATAAAACACAAGCAGAATGTACAGCTTTTAAAAGTACCTTTAATTTAAGAAAAAAATACTTTGGAATGAGAGACTTGGGGAGATGTCAGCTTCCTTGCATATCAGACCACGGCTGCAGAAGAAACTGCACGTACAATACTTGTGAGCTCATTGCTGCATTCTGGCAAAGAAAGGCTAGCCAATAAACATTAGTACAACCTCACAGCATGTGCTCCATATTTTGTAGACCTGCAGTCCTTACCTCTTGGCAGACACGGTACTGATCAATGGCCCAGACAGTTGGTACGTGAGTTGCCAGCAGCTGATACTGAGTCAAGGTTGTATTGCATGCTCTTGCACAAATTAGACGAGTCTTCCCCACTGCATTATCTCCAACCACCACACACTTGATAGTTTCAACGTTGGGTCTTTCGTAGTCCATGTCAGTGTCCATTTATCAAGAACTGTAACAAGACAGTTAGACTTATTTTCTATTACCGTACAAAACAATGCTGGTTAGAACCAGAGCCTTCTAATTCTACTTCTTCAGAGATGCTTGAAGAGGACAAAGTCTCAAGGAAAAGCCTGTAGTAAACTGTACCAAAGCAAGCTAGCTGGTCCTTTAAATACTGCACAGTTATGCAAATGCAGGGCTATTTTGACCACAGTCAGTTTATGCTGTTCACATGCTATTTTCACTTCGGTTTCTGTAAACACAAGCCTGTTTCCAGAGGATAGATCTTGGTGAAACAAGGACAACTAGCACAAACTTAGCTTTTGCTAATGCTTTTTATGCTACAAAGGAGAAAAGACTGGGCATCAGTAGCTTTAACCTGAAGGATTCTAGTACAAACCTGCCTTCAGTAATCTTGCCCATTCAGGATTTGATTTAGGGCTCTCCAAACAATATTGCTAAGACCAAGTCACACAGATGGTTTTAGTTATATGCACACAATAAAACTGACTTGTAAGATGACTCCAGAGACTCTGTTCTCTACAAACCACAACTCCCATTAATTCCTGCACGTATTACACACTCTTAATTTTCCAAGGAATTTTGTAAAGATCAGGGACCCAAACAAAACCTAACAGCCCAGTAGAAACTTGCAAATACACTCATATATACCCACAAACTTTTTAATGTGATACAGAAAAAGTAAAGAGACTTAGATTGTTGAAGATACTAGCCTGATGGAAAGTTATTTACTTAAATATTTTTTGGCAATGTATTGAACAATGCTTGGATATGAACGTAAGCCAGAACAGAGGGATATTTGAAAGACTGAAATCAACTTTGCACGTTTTCTACAGAAGTCTGTTATTTTCATATAAAGGGACATGGGATCATAGTTCAACATATCTGATTTTGGTTTTCTAATGTCTAAAAAGTCTCCAGCAATCTGGTCTCTGCTGGGGAATATAATCAAGGAAGGGGACAAGGGAAAGTGCAAGGCACAAACTTGTTCAGAAAGGCTTGCCTAACAGTTATTTCAGCAAGGAAACATAAAACAGTTAAACTGACCAAACACTGATCATCATCTGAAGCTATGTCCTTTTTTCCTCAGAAGAAAGCGCTACAGACAAGTCATTGAGTGTCTTTTGTTTCAGTAGCTTTTTTAGTATTCATATCTGTGGTGGTTTTACTCGGGTGGACGGCCGAGCTCCACCACAACCGCTCTCTCACTCCCCCTCCTCAAAGAGGAATGGGGGGAAAATATCATGAAAAGGGCTCAAGGGTTGAGATAAGGACAGGGAGATCGCACAGTAATTATCGTGATGGGCAAAACAGACCCAGCATAGGGAGATAGTAAGATTTATTACCTATTACTAACAAGCTAGAGAAGTGAGAAACAAAGGAAAGAAACCAAAAGCACCTTCTCCCCCTGAGCGGCGCAGGGGAACGGGGGAATGGGGGTTATGGTCCGTCTACGGTGCTTCTTCTCTGCCGCTCCTTCTCGGTCATGCTCGTCCCCTGTGCTGTGGTGTCCCTCCCACGGGATGCAGTCCTTGCCGAACTGATCCGAACTGTTCTCTTCAAGAACTGCTCCAGATATGGGTCTGTGCCACGGGGTCCATCCCTCAGGAGCAAACTGATCCAACCTGGATCCCTCATGGGCAGCAGCTCCTGCCAGGTCACCTGCTCCTGCGTGGTGTCCTCTCCACGGGCTACAGGTCCGGCCCGGAATCTGCTCCGGCAGAGGTCTTCCACAGGCCGCAGCCTCCGTCGGTGCAGGTCCACCTGCTCCACCATGGTCTCCTCCACGGGCTGCAGCGTGGAACCCTGCTCCACTGTGGTACTCCATGGGCTGCAGGGGGACAGCCTGCTTCACCATGGTCCTCACCACAGGCCACAGGGGACTTCTGCTCCGGTGCCTGGAGCACCTCTCCCCCTCCTTCTTCACTGACCTTGGCGCCTGCAGGGCTGTTCCTCACTCCTCTCACTCTTCCAGCTGCTGTGTGGCGCAGCGTTTTTTTTTCCCGTCTTAAATATGCTCTCACAGAGGTGCAAAACATCACTTATTGGCTCGGCTCTGGTCAGCAGTGGGGCCCTTACCAAACATGGGGCAGCTTCTAGATCCTTCTCACAGAAGCCACCCCTATGGTCCCCTGCTACCAAAACCTTGCCACGTAAACCCACTACAATACCTCATTTGCTCATAAATGTAGAATATACGTTAACTATCAGGTTATCCAAAATATTAGATACAAGCTGTTCTGGTGTACTTTTTTAATTGTGTCAATCACTATGTCACTATTTAAGAAAAAGCATGTATTTAGTAGTTGGGAACCAACCACTAATTTTAAGTGCATTCTTTCACTACTTTAAGGGATGTAAGCTGGAAAAAAAAAGTCAGTGTTAGGACTGAATGCTACACAAATATTTAAAAGTTTGAGCATGGACTGCCAAAGAAGACCTGTAATGGCTATGATACAGTTGTTTTAATTGATATTTATGTGTGGCTGGGAGAAATTAGAGACCACATTGAGAGCTGTGCAAGAGTGAGTATGTGCCACTGAGGTGTCACACTGCTAAGTTTTCACAGACATGGAATGCTTCAGGAAATGCCACAGCATAGACTAGCACGTAAGGATACATGTTAGAGGGCTGTTCTACCCTAGTCTGCAATGTGGGCCCAGTGACTCTAGAGCAGACAATGTGGTTTCAAGCTTGTATGCATAATATCTACTGCATGTAAACCTAACGGGCCTGTGATACCAACCTGCTATGTCGGCAAGAGGTTTTAGCTGATAAGGAAAGAAAGCTATTAAGATATTGCCTTTATTCTTTCATCTGAGTTGTGACCTGCATCCTGAAAGGTTACTACTTGTGCAGTAAAGGACTACAGAGACTTTCCAGTTACTTCTGCCATTCAACCACAGCTGCTGGTTGCATGCAAGCTCTCATCAGGCTGACACCTGGGAGGGCTCATGGGCTCTGTACAATCTCCATGAATCCAAATATAAGAGAGCTAGAAAGAGAGAGAATTCCTCTTTCCTCCTACCCATCCTTTCCAAGAATACAGCCATGATATAAATAAAAGAAGACAAACACTATGGTGTTTTCCACATTACAGAAAATAAGATATTTGTACACTGCTGCCTCAAAGCCAGGGACCTAACTGAGCAGCAAAAGCCCCACGAAGTTTCAATAAGTGATCTAAAAATGCTTCATTTCAAGTCTGAGAATTAAGAGTAACCCCCAACATAATACATGGTGTTAAATTACTTCATATTTTATTCATGCATGGACTAGACATCACAGATGGAATGTGTTTACAAGGCTGGAAAACAAAATGAAGGTGCATGGCCAGCCAGTGTGTCTGGTTGGTTTTAAACTACCAAGCAGAGAGATTCCAAAATAAATTTTCCTCCAACCCAATATTCCATTTAAATGTTGCTATTCAGATTAGCTGAAGCACTTTTATAAGAATCTGATTTTACAATTCTTCAAAAGTTTATAAGTGGTAGTTCTGCAAAAATGCACTACAGTCAGTCACAAAATACATATTAAGTGCAGGGTTTGGAATGTTAAAAAAAATTCCAAGAGAATAACAAAGCAAGTTTAAAATTAATAGGCAAATCTTAATAAACATAATGAGAAATCAATGCAATTATTTGAGAATCCTAGAAAAGGAACACGTGAAAATGAATTTTTTTTTTCTGATATACTTACAGATTTACCTAAGGCAAAGATATCACAGAACTCAGACACAGCATGCCCGAATGCCCTGTTGTAGATCAATGACAGACTAATGAAGATATTTTTAGCATGACTCAATACTGCACAGGACAGATTAAAATAAACTGGGAATAGAAAAACAAAACAAAAAAACCCACCCCAAACCTAAACCTTCGTGGCTATGTTAAGGAAAGCTCTTAAAACCACTCTAGTAGATATGAAGTATCTCTGTACTAAAAATGCAGATCATTTTAATATTGTTCACTAGTTTTCAGAGAGTGATTAAAACAGAAATAGCTTCTAAAGAGACTGACAGACATAAGCCTGGACAGATACTTAGACACCTCAAATAAATCTGACACAAGCTACAAATTACAATGTAAACAATTAGCAAAATGTGTGGATTAAATGCTTATAAATGTAACCAGAATCTTTTTGGCTTCTGGAATGATTAAAGGCAGGAATACATACAAGACTTTAAAGATACAGACATGGTCAGTTTTTTTTTTTTTTTTTTTTAAAAGGTATCCGTTAGGTTAAGCTCATGCTAAACCTATTATATAATCACCCTGATTAAAAATGCTAAATATGTTGTTGCAAAACTTAAAAAAAAAAAAAGATTTGAGCTCTGAAAGTCTGGTAACATCTGGGAGAGCCAACAGGAACTAAACCAAAACTGGTCAGACAAGAGCAATCCAGCTTATGTGAAGCTTAAGAAAAAGTAGCATAAAATTCCAGCACCAATGAAAAACTTGCCAAACCCAACCTACAACAGTTTAGTTTACCAACAAAAGACAAAAGGAAAAAGTAAGAGGAAAGTTACTGGAAGTATGACCAATCTTAGAGAGGACACTGGCAAAAAAGCCACAGAAGAACAGAAAGGTCAGCAAATGAGGAGCACTAAGAAATCTACTAGGGGAACCATCAGATCGAACATGGCTGTTACCACAAAGAAAGCAGTGAAAGATTCAGCTGCTTAATCCAGTTCTAAGGAAGGATGAGGAGATGGATGGAAATGGAAAAAAGATACCCACAAGAATAACATAGGATCATAAAAATCTCTTAGGATGTTTCTATTTTCACATTGTCACCCTTGATTGTTGGCATATGATGAGGAGACAGAGACAGCCAAAAATCAGATGTGAGTAGATTCAAGATCTAAGATAAAACCAATTAATTAACTAACTTCATTGGCAGGAAAGAATTATTCTAAATAAAGCTGATTTATTTCCAAAGAAGTGTAAGGTTACTGTCATGAACCATAGCTTGCTGATGTTTATGGTCACTAATGTCTTCCTCTGTTGTTTTACCTTGAATTCTGAAGGATGCTTGCTTTTTTGCTTAGTTTTTCCTCAATACTGAATGAGTTGTTATTATTATCACTAAAAACAGTTGTGGTTGCTATAGCATGCAGATCCTTCTGGCTAGTCAGCCTCAGTAATGAAACACTGCTTTTCTAGAGAAATTTTCCAACAGATCTGTAGATGGAGCAAATCATTTAATCATCTAGTGCACTAAAACACAGATTAAACATGACAGACACACACAACGCCTCTCTACATGAATGTAAGTATATTTACATACGAAATATAACCAGACTCTAATCATGAACTTGCCTTGCTTTAAGAATGCAGTTTAATATGTTTAAAGCTATAATTGCAATTTTCTCTTCTGGAACGAAAGTGGATGAAGATCCAAATCTAATAGCAATCCCCAGGAGCCATCCCTATAAAACCCTATGTGGGATCAGATATCCACCCTTATGGATCTCACTGCCTGTGCAGCTAACTGCCCACTTTGAACTTCCTAGGTATTTTAAATCATTACTTAGTTTATACTAAATATACCCAAGATTTTTCAAAGAGCAGTAGCTACTTATCAAATCTTTTCAGCAAAACAGGACAAACAAATCACCAAGAGTGTCTACTTTAATCAGTGATTATGGAGTGATCCTGCAGGCATTTACTTCTTAGCTTAGTGCTTAAACATGTCCAATAAGACTGAGAGAGCATCTCTTAGCATGAAAACAAGCAAGTACGTTTCTTTGTTCTTGCATTAAGAGCAAACTCTTTAGCTGAAGTTTCAGAGTGACAGCATGTAAGGAGCTTGCCTGCCCAGTAAAGCTTTTCTTTAAGTTATTTCATGGGAAAAAAAATAATAAAAAAAATTCTAACCTGTCTCAAGGAATCTAATTAAACATGCAAAACATAAAGGCTTTCAAACAAACAGGTTGCCAACCAAAATTATGTCATCACAATTACTAAAGGAATCTAATGGAAAGAGACACCAAAATTTGCCACTACGTAACGTGGATGGTGTGAGTGGGAATTGTTTGAAAAACTCAGGCCAGCAGAAAGGTAGTAAACCCATCAACATTTATTCCTGAAAAATACACTCTTCTGAAAACATTTGAAAGAGCATTTCTAGGTACTCCATATTTCAATCTAGTCTGAAGACGTATTTTTTGAGCATACTTTTGGAGTGATGCCCTCAGCGAGCCATTACACAATAACACATCAAAAGGGGCATGAAAAAATTGACAAGGGTAAGCAATGATCTTACCTCCATCCCCAAGTTACAAAGTTACTGCTTGCAACCATTGACACTGGAAAAGGAGATGCAAAATACCAAGTTCTTCAGACACATAAGTCATTACCTTGCAGTGCAGAATCCCAAGGCACTGGCACACTGGCAAGGACCAAAGAGCTCATGAGCCAGAGCAAATGTGAAAGTGAAATGTTTGTTCTCAATATCTAACCTGCCATGTGTTGTTTCAGAATCTAAATGGATGAACACACATATGCCAGGGAAAAAAGCAGGGGAACTTACTGTTCATTTGTGTGGATTAGGGCCCTTCATCAAACCCAGTCTACCTCTGTGATGACACAACACCATTGGAGCACTTCCTTAGACAACCAAAAATCTATGATACTCTTGAGCCTTCTGAAGTGTGCAGTCCACAAGGACATGTCTTTGTGTTTTACTCACAGACTTTCAGACAAAAGAGAACCAAATGCAAATGCCAGCAGTAGACTTGAACTATGTCAATTTTCTGACAGGTTCTGGGAGACCTGAAGTGCAGAAATCAACAAGCTGATTACTCTGAGCAGATTACGTATTATTTTGACCTGTGACATACATTGCAATATCCTCTGTGATGAGATCATGTCTCTAGAAATTAATCCATACAGCAGGTGAAGGACGTTTAACCATTTCAGAAGCCAGGTACAAGAATCTAGGATGAATCTTTTCTGTACTGTGGGAGAACCTACAACACTGCTACCCCTCCCTTCATCAGTTCTTCAGTCTACCTCAAGAACACGCCATGATGCAGAGCAGTCCCTTATAGCTCCTTCTGTTTCTTCTTTTTTGCTGTGCAGAGAGATGTGAGGAAGAGTGACCACACTGAACCCACCCCCGGTAAGAGGGAAATAATCTGGGCTGCCACATGGTTGATTTAAGGCTCTCGCATAGTTTTGCGAATGCGTTTTGTCAGGATTCAGGATGCACCTGGCTCCAGTGGCTGCTTTCCATTTACCAGAGATACCCACAGCAGACACAAGGGGCTAGGCAGTGACCAAGCTCTGGCATTGCTGTGTGCCATAACTTGGCATATCAACACTAACTGAAATTAGCTGTGGCTGACATTAGTAAAAGTGACTGAGAACTGAATAAATGAAGAACAGGCAAGACTCATTTGGACCAGGTGGTAACCATCTCCAGAAAGCTGTTACTTCAAAAAGCAGCCCCCCATAAAATGCCATTGTGCACTGAGACCTTAGATTATTCCTCCTTCTGCAACAGATCACATTGCAGGAACAGATTAACAGTGCAGCTCTACTAGCATTTTAGTTTGGACAAGAATACATTTTTGAAGCAAAAACCCCAGTCATCACTACTTACCATGCTTCGGTTTGCATCAGGAACGGCCACCTAAGTGAACAAACTGAATTTGTTTCAGATTAATCTGAAGTGAAAGACATGCCACCCACCACTAAAGAGTGAGCATTCACTCCACACCAGATTAAAGGTAATCTGAAGGAACACCTGCAGCCCCTGAAACGTGTACTGCATGCACACTGGGGCCTCAGCACCAACATTTTCATCTTCAGATCCCCTGCTACTGCACTGCACGACCCACTAATGTAGACAGCATCAGATGCTTTGGCTCCTGGTTTGGTATTTGGATCAATATTTTGGACAAAGCTGCAGCTGAATCCTTAGTGACTGCAATGGTCAAGAGTACCTGGGATAAGATATAAAACTCAGGATTAAAGGGAGAAGCATCACTGAAAAAGCCTGATTCAGCACTACTGGTTTTCATGGTCATGAACATACCATGAAATCGTACTCTTATGCAATTAAGGAGCTCAAACAGCATTACACTACTGCTATTGTAGTAAAGGTTATTACCGATTTTACCAATTTATATAAAGACAGGTATTGACATTGTATGCTCTCTTTGGTAAGAAAACAACCAACCAACCAACCAAAAAAAGAACAAACAAGGCATTCTTCCAACTTCTGCACATTTCTATGGGGAATATATTTATCAAATTTTGCTAGAACTACAAAGACAAATATTCTAGAGACACCAGTGACCTTCTAGCCCAGGAAGCTGTTGAAGAATTCACTTTCTGCTTTTTTCGTTCCAAAAGACAGGATCCGGCTCTAGTTTCTTGAACTTTATGTGATATTTCTCATGTGTTAATCAGTGATGTTTTAGGAAGATTTTTTTTTTGTGATTTTATTTACTCTCACGTATGATTGGTACAAGGAAACTGTACAAGGTGAATGAAATCTCTAGATGACAGCATAAAAAAAATCTAAATGCTGGCTAGAATAGTAAATACTTCATGATTTCAGACTTCAGATAAGTGCTACTTCCAGATCCTGGCTCAAGTCCTGCATTTATATCTCAAATGCAAATCCAGTGACATTAAGTGAACTGTGCAAGAAGCAAGTGTATGTGGAGTTTACTTGTAATGTCTAGTGCCACACAGAGACTCGCCAAAATTTTTAAAAAGAAGACAGAAATTGCCATATCTTTTGCCATGTCTTTTATATCAGACAGAAAGGATAGGAAAACAGAAAAGTAGAATGTTAGATGAGAACCAAAGGGAATCCATAGTTTAATCTCATGAGCCTACCCCTATTAAGAAAGGGCCCAACTGTCACCGCACGTACCCCAGGTGGCACCAACTCTAGCTCACACGCCGTGTCACCACCCAGTCCTTCAGCACATGGCCTTGAGCTCTTTTATGCACACACCATCCACGATCCAAGGGTATTTTCACACTGATCTGACGAGTCTTTGCCTCAGTGATGCCTTGCTGTGAGCTCTGTAACTGCTGTATGTAGCAATGACTGCTCTGCCTTATTCTTCCCCTCTTGGGTGGGGGAAAACAGACCCTGCTTGGGAGACAGTCACAGGTACATTAAGTGTTCTACAACACTTGATAATTTTCTTCTGGCAGAAAAGATGGGAGCAAAGGAGGGACATGTCAAACATCTGTTGCTCCTGTGCATTTCCTAAATTCAAGGCTTCTCTCTTTTCAGCTCCTTCAGCCAGGGCAACATCTGGATGCAGGATTTAAACAGTTTTCCAGTGAACAACATGTATTAACAAAAAATCAAACATTGGGATTTACCAGTCAAGTGATCAGTTCTTCCTCTCAGTCTAATGCTCTACAGTATTTGTGAAGCCTGGAGTTTTAAAAGGGCAGGAGTTTTAGAAAGCTCCCCAGAGCTAAAACTGATGTTTATTTCTTCTTGGATAAAAATACTTGTACACATCTGAGCATGTCCCAGATCTTACCCTCTGTAAGTATTATGTCTGTGAGATTAAAAAAAAAACATTATAAACATTCAGCTCACCAAGTTATTTTTTTCTGTTAATAGTGAATGGATACATCACAGCCCTGAGGCATAGCATCAGGCATACAAATCCAATGGGCATAAAAAAAAGAAAAGCACAACCTAATGGAAAAGGACCTCAGAAAATTACTGAAGAGAAATTAAGCTGCTCTACTTCCACGTGCTGTGACCTATCCTGAATCATAGCCTGTACACAGATATGTCCCATTCAGTTGCTACTTATACTGAACAGTTACACAGCGACTGTCTCTGTCCTAACAACAGTGCTTTCCTCCTCGCATGCTCTATTTTTGCCTAGAAAAAGTGCTAGCTTAAGAGCTCCTGTGAACACACTGAACAAACTAATTTCCACCTCAGCTTCTATTACAGCTCAAGCTGAACATTTGGCTTCAAGTCAGCTGTGTGTCCTGAAATAGTACACAGACTGAGGATGAACAAAGTCATTGAGAATATTCTGGCATCTCTTCCTTGCTCTCACTGTGACCATATGCACAGCTTCAAGGGCTTTTTTTTTTTTTTTTTTTTTTAATTATTACTATCATTTTTAAACAAGTACATTGCTGCCTTTGGGAGCCTGAGTAGTGCTTTGACCAGCAGAAGGCAACCCCGAGCTCTCTGACTAGTCCTCCTCAGCCTGCCCAGTGACTGCTTTCCCTTTGCTCTAGATGTTGGATGCTACCATATCCACTACAGGCTGACTGAACAAATTAAGGTCTACTACCGCGTGCCTTTCTTGGTCCTCAGAGAGGTCCAGCCAGCAGACACCTGATAGCTGCGTGCTGCAAGCCCCCCACAGCAGCCTCCTGCTGTAGTCACAGCAACCCACAACAGACTCCACAGACACAGCAGGAGAAACGAAGGGGGGAAAAAAAGACGAAGAAAGATAAACCTTTGCAAGCCTTCGGGCTTCTAGGAGATGCCACTCAGAAGCGCCAAGAGGTTTCTGCTTCCCGTAAGCATCATCTATTTTTGCCTCGAGCCTCGTGGCTGGAAGAGGAGGCCGGAGGGCTCAGCTCCAGCGAGGACTCGGTACCGGGGAGGGGAGGCCGCCTCCTCTCCCTCTCCCGCGGGGGCGGGAGCGCACCTGCGGGAGCGCGCAGGGCTCGGCGGCACCCGGCCCGGAGCAGCACGATCGCGCCCGGGCGACGCGGGACCTACCCGGGAGAGCGGGATGCCCGGGAGCCGGGGTGCAGGACCGGGCCAAGGGTGGCAGTCGCCGCCGCACCCCCTCCCCGCTGCTCCTTACACCGGGGGGGCGCCGGCAGGCGGCGGCGGCCCGCCGTGGCAGGCAGGCAGCATGCCGCCCGCTCGGCTCGGCTCGGCAGGGCTCGGCTCGGCAGGGCTCGGCTCGGCTCGGCTCCCCCCGGCCCGCCCCGCGGCGCTGACTCGGGCGGGAGCCGCGCGCCCTGTGACGTGCGCAGCCCGCGGGCTATTTATAGCGCGGCCGCCGCGTTCATTCATGAAAAGCGGGACGCGGCGGGAGGGAGGGAGCTGGACGGGGACAGCGACACGGACGGGGAGCGGCCCCGGCCCGGCCCCGCACCGCCAAGGGGACCGATCTGACCCAGCGGGGGTGACTGGGGGAAAGAAACCGTGCCCTTACAGCGGGCTGGACTTGTACATTGCCAGTCTTCCAGCAGTAACACTGCCTTTTCTTCGGAAAACGTTACAAACTTGTTTAAAGAACACCTTGACTGACAGTACCGAACTGCATTTTGGTTATAGTCAACTATATTTTTCAAATACTGTGAAGCCAAACTCACATTAACCAGGTCAGACTGCAACAATCCTCAGTAGAGTACAACTGTGTCACGAAAAATTACAGTTGGCAACTTCACAGGAGGTTATTGGGTGAGGTACTGCAAATATTAAGCATTACTTCCCCAGCTTTGCACAGAATTTGGATGGACAGGGGGAAACAAATCAGAAATTAAAACAACTCTTGTTGTCCGTACACTCTCACTCAGGACATCTGCTTGCAAACAAAGAAGTATCAAATTGATAACGCAGTCAACAGTAACAACAGAAAACGAATTAAATCGTACAACCTACGGGTTTAAGATTAATAGTATGATTACCTTCCATTTTTTTTTTTTAAGCTTCAAGCTCTGCATGAACAACTTTTTCTCTATAAATGAGGTTAAAAACTTTCATTCTATGTAAGAACAATCCCCCTGTGTACTCGTTTCTAGGATGTGCAACTTTTGGGGAGCAGTAAGGCTCAGGTTCAGCCTGAATAATTCAGGGACTGGGCAAAACAGGGTGGTACAGAAGGTATCCATTTTACTGGGCTGTTTTAGAGTGGCAAATCTTAGTTTCTTATTGGCACCTTTGTTTTACAGTTTAAATATTCATGTTTTGAAGAAAAATCACAGAGCTAGAACCCTATTAAACACACCTAGACTCAATGACAAGGATTACTCAGGTGTTTAACAAGGGAAAAGAGAAATAGCACTTTGCTTTTGATGAACAAAAAGTCTGAAGTTTCCCTCTTTTTTTCTGTCCCATCAAAGGGTACCCAAAGCCTGAAGGCTTCTGCAGCTGTGGAAGCAGCTGCAGCTACTGTGTAGTTTCCATTTAAATGACCATCTGCAGCAACTTCTACCATTCAGTGCCTTCCGACCACAAATGTGTAAATTCCTATTTAATTCAGACTGCAGCTTTTCCAGCGAAGTATAAAATAAAAACCCAGAACAGCTAGAAGCTGTCTGTCCTGTGTCACATAATCCTATTGAGCGGTATTTATATTTTTACAAACATCTTAACAAACAGTACAGCTTTGACCACCAACTTGTCTGAGCAACATACCTTCACAAGTAGCTGGAATGCATCTCTAATAGGGTGTAGAGCAACTGACAGTTTCTAGGCTTTGGTACAAGAAAGGACAGCAATAAACCACAAGTATTCCCCCTGAGTTAGCACAAGCATTAAAAATACATGAGTGTTAAAGCTTTACTCAGTTAGATGTTTAAGTATTCCAGGTAGCCAGCTTGCATTTTTCTTTTTTGGTTTTCTGTTTTCAAGGGTGGCTAACAGCAAGAGGGAGAGGGTGAAAGAAATAAGTTCCATTTTTACCATCCCCGAGGACATGGCATTGGACTATGGCTAGCACTTAACTACAGAGCCTGGTTTTGCCAAGTCCATAGAGCTTTCCAAAACACAATTATGGGCTGCCAAGTGTGTCCCATCGTTGCATCTCTGTTAAGTGTTGTTAACTCCATCACGCAACTCAGAGAATAACTGGATAAAAAAATAAGAATAAAAAATGTGCATTTGTACACAAAGAATTCTACTTAGAATTATTTTAGTTTTACTAAATCACAAAATGTATTCGGAAGTGCAAATGTAAGGGTATATTCCATATGCTCCAACATTTTATTCGTTACTCTGGGGCCAAGTGAACATTTTGGTTATGAGAACATATTTCTCAGATGATTAAAAATATCATGAGAGAACATTAGTTGTGCGTAAACCATAACTGAAGTTACAAATAACCTTTCTTCTCCTGGCTCTGGAAAGTTAGTTTAACTTCAGAGGCTCCTCCAACACACTCTGTTAGCTGAACTCCTTAGGGAGCTTTCTACCATCGCAGAACTGCTGAAGCTTAATGCCCTCAGGCCCTGCCATCCTCTGCGCTTCTGAGGGACCAGAGGAAGGCTCAGGAGCAGATATGTTGAAAAAATACCAGTCAATAACAAAAGGTGATGGAAGAGGGGATTAGAAACATTTACTTCAGCTTCTCTGTGAAAACTGTTCAGAAAGAGAAGGAAATGAAGTAGCCCATGCTTCTCACCACCCCATCATAATCTACTCTGCTGTATCTGCAGAAG
This sequence comes from Cygnus olor, assembly GCF_009769625.2. NCBI lineage: Eukaryota > Metazoa > Chordata > Aves > Anseriformes > Anatidae > Cygnus > Cygnus olor. The sequence continues at coordinate 10,012,961 of NC_049175.1, forward strand.
CGTGATAGTCCAAGCACACAAGTCTGGGGGTGAGTTTTTATAATACTGTGTGTTAACATTCTGAGAAAGTCTGCATCTCAGACTCATCTGGACTTGATGCCATGTGGAAGCAAGGGCTTCTTCCCTGTACTACAGGTCTAGGTAGGGTCTATAAGAGATGTCTGCTTCAAAAAGTTAAATAAATAAATAATCTAGTGATGTTGGCATTTGCTCCTTCTGGGGAGTCATGCTTTTAATTCAGGACAACTGATTTCCCCTCCATTTTTGGTAGCAACACCCAAGCACAACTACAGTTTCCTAAGACAAGTTACACGCAGATGAGCAGACAGCATGGACAGCTATGGGACAGGGTTTGAGCATACACTGAGGAAAGGCAGATCTGACATTGTAGAGGCAACCCAGGACAGCACAAGGATAAAAATCAATAGCATTGGACATATCGGAGCTCTCCCCTTAACTCTGAATGCAGGGGCCCTTTATATTAGAAGAGCTTTTAAGAACAAGTTGAGATTAAGAGGCTTTTAGGGGAAATAAGTTTAAATCCATGAGGAATTCAGTAAAGCAAAGTAAGTTAAATTATCCCATATAGGTATGGGCTCTGTGTTGCATCTGGCAGTCTCACAGGGACAGAAGGTGCTCCCTACAGTCTATGAAACCTGCTTTCAACAATACAAAAGAACATGAATGAACGATGTACAATCAAAATAAGGAGACATGGTACATCAGTGATGGACTTCACCATCCTCCTATTGTATGTGAGATATGTAGTCTTAGCCAACTGGCAGCAAGTGAATTAAAATATCAGAATTATCAGAATTACCCAGCTCCCATCATTGAAGTCTACTTTTTCCCCACAATTAGGCTTCGAGGCTTTAGTTATGTGGGTAGATCAAAATCACTTCTAACTACTTCTGTAATGGATTGGTATATACTCCATTAGATTTTTTTTCCATAAAAAATTCATAAAGAGAATAAATGCATTGGAAAAAAATATGTAAATGCATATTTTATGAGCGCTGAAATAAAATTCAAGTCATTTCTTGTCAATACACTTTTTTTTATTAATGGGTTTGCATTCAGAGCTGTATTATTCCCATGCCAAATGCATATGCATTCACAACTGGCTTTCTCTTCAGAACTATTACATATTGTATGCATTCCTTTAGCAATGTGAGGTTTTTTTTGTGTGTAATAAGGACAGAGTTTAGAGTTTGAGACAAGGTGCCTCTACTTAGTGATGTTAACAATTGTTCTCAGCCAACTGTGATACAAAGCAAAACAGATAGGTCAGTTGCATCCCTTTTCGTAATATCCCACACAATTCTGTCTCCGTTCTCAGAGATGGAGACGTGATGGATGCAATGATATCCCCCCATTGTATGCGTTACAGACACTAACAGACCACCATGCTTTTTTTTTTCCTCCAGTTGTTTACTGAATACTAAATACAGTGCAAGACCATCATCCCTTTAGAAGGCAACACTGCATTGGACCTTACTGAGGCATTCTGTGAATGAGATACAGCACCAGTTTGCTGCGTGAATTGTATGTCCAGTCTTTTTCACTAATGGAAGGATATGAAATGCTGAATATATGCACACCTTGTACACAGTCCCCTTGCTGTGCAGCTCTGAGAAGAGCCTACTTGTTTTCTGAATGGCCCCTTGTCAGGTATCTGAAGACACTAAGTAGACGCCCCCTTATCTGGAGATGGAGAAGAGAAGGCTAAACATAGCTCCCTCAGTATCTCTGGGCGTATCTTGTTTCAGGTCCCTAACTGTATAGCATTCATTCCACTCTCTTCAGTACTGTGAAACCCCACACTGGACACTACTTCATGTGCAGCCTGACAAGCGCCTGAGTAGAGGGGAATAATCACTTCCACTGACCTGTTCCTAATACAGCGCAGAACATGGATAGTCTTCACTGCTGGAAGGGCACCTGCTGACTCAGGTGTGTCTCAGTTCCGCTGAAAGAGGCTCTGACATGAAACCTTGCAAAACTCTATTACTGCCTTCACTACTGCACTCCTCTTCTGTACTGGCTGCGTAGTCTGGTGTTAGAAGGGAGTGAATTCATTTCACTAGTCCTAGTTTGCAAAGTTAGGTCTACCAGGACACAATTAAGCAACATAAAATTTCAGCTTAATAAGAAGGACAGCAAGAGGAACAGCTGAATGATTATATAAGAGTCTCCCAAGGGAAGAAGTGGAAGAGCTACAGCTCACTGAATTCACAACCCAGAGAGGACAAGGCAGTATTAAGAATTTGTAACACAGCTCAGTTTTCTATTAAATGGGGATTTATTTATTTATTTATTTTAAGATAGAAGGTTTGCAACAGCTTGTAATGGTTATATTCCCTGCTTCTAGATCCTCAGAATTACAACATGGGTAAGAAAGATTTAATCAGCTTATGTACCACTTCCAAACACAAGCTAAATGGGAACAACTGACTAGTAGGAGGATATCTTCTTGAATATTTATCATTTTGCTGCCTCACAAAGGAACGAAACTAGAAATGACTGCATCAAAATGTCATAAGACTTTTCCAGCTACCCGGAGCATGCTAGCTTTATCAGCTATTTCCAGTATTTAAGGGGGCTTCCAAGATACAGGAGGCTCATCTTTAAAATCAATGGTTTGCCTTCTAAGAAAATCTGTTGGAGCACTGTATTCTATACCACTCGCTAACCAAAATACATGCTAATGTATCAGTGAAAGCTGCACTAATACATGAAGAATTATTCTCAAATCTTGGCAATTTTGTCCATAACTACTGCCTTCGTTCACCAACTGGGACATACCAGAAACACATTTTCAGCCCAGAATAACTCTTTATTGCCACTTCACAGGAAAACATCCATATATATATGAAAACCTAATCCCAGGTGCAAATTCTCACCTTGAAGAAGTGATTTCATGCCTATACTACATTATCCACTTATCTCACCTGTGGTGCTGATATCTGCATAACTGTTAAAAGTTTTTCTTAACCTTTCTGCCATCCACTCAGATGTTAATGGAAAGGAAAGAATATATTTGGGGAATGAAATGAGAGTCACAGCAAACAGTCAGCTGGGGAAGATTCTGTCTGTCTGACCTTCCAGCTGGTCTCAGTCCCTCCTCTACAAAGATCAGTCAAAATTCACTTCTGAGTACTGAGTTTTAAAGAGACAGGAATATCTGGGAACTACAATAAAAAGTTCTCAATGGCAAACACTGTCTTTGCTTCTCACTCTTGATCTGAGCTATTGAGCTTTAAAAGCCATATATAAATGGATGTGCTCTCACTCTTTAAAGCATTATAAATGCTCTGCCTGCCTTTTGAGGCCTGTAAAAGTCACCTATCGTATTCAAAGTCCAGTAGCTTTATATGCAGGAGGATACAAAACGCAGACCAAAACTGAAAAGCTGAAATACTGCTCAATGACTGCATAAATTCTAAAGGATTTCTAAATATAAGTCTCTGCACCTATGTGCAATTGCTGCACCAAGTTGTTTATACGGGCACTTTTAGAGAGATCACGCAGTCTTGAACAAAGCTCCCTCGCTACAGGAACCTGAGGGTGTAGGTTAGAGGTGGTGATGGGAAGAGAACAAACGTGGATTTTCCCTCCTTTCCCCAGTAGTCAAAGACTGGTTTAAGAGGTCTCTGAATCACTACTTGCATACAAGAGCATCCAATAGCCATATTCTGTTCTCTCCAGGGGACCAAAACAAAAGAGCTGGATTAAACAGTAGAATCAAGGGCAACTTAATCTCACCATCATTCATCTGTGATAAACAGCCTTGTTAAATGTGATTTACTCTTGCACCTCTGTCCTATAGGTGGCTATACACTAAAGTAAAAGCCCCCGGTTATGGTTTAAGAGTCTGATAGAAATGCCACTGAAACTGATGGGGAAGGTTTCTACTGATCCCTATGGGCTTCAATTTAGGTGATAATTCAAGAAGAAAAAGATCTGTAGAATTCCTGTTATATTCTGTACATCCTCTGCTTCTGAAACATACATGATTTTTAAAGAGAGAGCTTTTCCTGGAATGTAAAACCTTGTGTCTCTTACAGCTATTTACACCAGTCCAGTGACATGATTTAGTTACGCTAGCACAGATTCCCATGCAAAGACCTCACTTCGGCAAAACAAACTTAAATTTAATGGGTTAGCTTGGAGTATATCAACAGAAGGTTTACTTTGTCCAAACACTGCTCATCTATTTTAGTGGTTTAATTCATTATGTTTAAGCAAATCTAGTTCCCACAGTTTTTGTCTCCCTAATGAGTCAAGGCCTTAGATCATACCCAGAAAGAAGATTACTGGGATTGGTTCTGGTGGACACCTTTCTCCCTTTGAAAGGCTTTATATAAATTCTACCAAAACGGTGTAGCTGAAGGATAATGGTAACTGTGGAAATTGCAGAGGAACGCACATAGTGATCCACTTTTATATCTTGAAGAAAAGCCTCAGAAGCAGCAAATGACAGTTTGCACACTTCACCGCAGGCTGTCTGATGGGCTTTTCCCAAATCACTGTTACCAGGAATAGTTAACAAAAAATGATTCGATTTTTCTGTAACACTACTGATTAAAAGCCACCACCTGTGAAAGCACATCTTTCTTATACACTTTTACAGTTTTTACAGAGAATTTGGAATATACTACCTCCAGAATCTATCCAACTATCAATCATTGTTACAGGTTTGAAAAAGATTAGGTAAAAGAGAACTTAAAGGATTCAAGATACCATGTATGCGGTGTGATTTGAAAAGTATGAAGAAAAAGCCATTATTTTCCACTTAAATTCAAAAACTACAGTTAAAATACTGTATTATTGCAAGAGGAATGTTGACAGTTCCGTAACTATAGAATTACTACTGGGGACCACTGTTGCAAACATACAAAGAAAGGAGGATTAAGAGAACCAGATTCGCCCCTGGAGAAATTCTAATGGAACCAGTCACATCACCTCAAGTAAAGCCTCACCCACAACAATTTCCCTCAGAAGACTGGGAAATATTGGTGGAAACATTCTTCCTTATTTACTGACTAAGGATCTAACTATATGTCTAAGCATGCATGTCAATGGAAATCATGCATCTGAAAGAGAGCCACATTTAAGGAGTTCAAGTGTTAAGCAACCGCCATAAATCAAGAACTGAAACATGCAAGCGGTCATGAGGTCCACAACATACACACCTGTCTCAGACCTAAATGTCGCTCAGAACAGTTATTGGGATGTTTGCCCATTTATGAGCCCAGACACAAACACATTTCATCACTGATAAAGTCGGTGAAAATAAGCAAGTATCACGCCAAGTATGTTTTTATTGCTGTAAAACCTCATCTTGAGAGTGCTAAGCCCTTGTTTCCAAAGTGTGAGACACAGGTAATTCCAGTTGCCAACTGGATGTTCTGGGGTGACAACACTGCTTTTATATTACAACTTGGATTTATTCTGTTGGGTACCTTGTCTAAGCTCCCTGGATTAATAGACATTTCTGACTGCAGCATTTCTTTCCCAGTTTCTCACTTAACAAAGAATTGTTTCCTGATTCTGCATGGATGTTATGAGAATCACCCACTCTCCTTTATTAAAGGTACAGAAATTAGAGATGTGCTTAGTACAGGATTTCAATGTGCTGTGAAAAACACTACTAGAGAACATATTTAATCCTAAGGATTAAAAGCTATGAACATAGCACCACTACCCATTCCCACCAACCACAGACTCATAGCAGTCCCCCAGTTTTCATACTTCCTAGTCAAAAGCTTGGGAAGGACCAGCTCAAGCAGTTTTAAGATTTAAAATTTCCTGTTCTACATTAATTCTACTGAGGGTTGCTGTTTCACAGGCATACATGCTCCTCTGCTGGTTTTACACAGACCAGAGCTTGTTTCATATCTACCTGAATTGGCAGCTAAATTAAATTGCTGGAGTCTGCATGATTGTGTGCAGTAGCATACACTTACCCATTTTATTCTATTGTCTGTAGAGCATTCTACTGACTGTGGAGAAAGTAATCTCTGAGAGCAGTGGCTTCTTTAACCACAGAGCTAAATTTACTACTAGTCATCTCATAATTCCTCAAGTGACATGGAAGCCCATAAGAAAACAGACCGTGACTGGGATACTAAGGAGCAACTAACAGCTCTACAAAGACATGCCTTCTGCAGATGTAGCATTTTCTGACCCAAGCACATGACTTTACAATACATAAGTTAACTTCTATACAGACCTGCATATACGTTCTCTTCAAGAATTTATACCCAGTAACAGAAATTAAATCTGGAAACAGTGAGTTCACAGAGTACGTTTCACAAGAACAATAACCATCTGTAACTTAATTAAATGAGTTATGAGAGTTACGCAGAAATCCATTGAGAGACAGAAAATCAGGCTGGAAGCGTGACTTGCCACTAGGAATGAGGGTGAAGAGAGATACTAGGAATTCTTAGATGTGCCATTTTGTGTTATTACATATTTCCATGACGATGAAATCACTCATAGTATATTAAAAAATTCATAGCATCAAAACTTGCATACATGTAATATTATACACTGGCTTTCAGGAACTGCACTATAAAATGATTCTATTTTTGTTCCTCAAGTATATGTTTGTCTTTGACAGCGCACTGGAAGGGGCTCATTAAATTACTAATGTAACTATTAAGGCTATTGAATTACCAATTTTGAGGGATCGATTCAAAGCACATTAAGATAAGCAGAAATCCAAAGGAAACAACCACATCTCTTCCCTTCAATGACCCTCCTTTCGGGCTTTGAATGATGAAACCTCTCTCTCATGACAGTATTAAACCCTTCTTTGGATGACCCTCTCTGCCCAAAACACTGAAGTAGTTATTCCAAGGGCTCATAAAATGTTCTGTTCGGTGGCACACAATGGGGGACGAGGGGGTGGTGAGGAGGAGGACGGGGTTTGTGTTTATTTTGAGAGCCCAGGGGGAGAGACTGCTCCCTAAGCTTCCTGACAAGATGCTTATTTTTATTCACATTGTCACTATGTTTTCCCATGAACAAATATACTTCAGAGGAAATGTTTCAATAAAATGTATTGGGATAAAAAACATGTTTACTTCCTCTCCATTTATTATGAGAAAGCAATTTGGTTACATGAGAAAGTAAGTAAATTGATTCCCTAGAGAAGTCTGGGAAGGGGGTCATTTGTGCAGGGAACCCATTCTTGAAAATATTGGCAACATGTCACTGTGTTAGATGACCTGTAGAGGCTTCATTTGTGATTACAAGTGAATACATCAGAGATTTACTGTTTCCTTTGTTCAGAGAAAAACCCTATCCTTTTACAATCCTGTCTTAATTAAAATATTTTCCCTTTGACAAGTTTTTGTAGCATGTTACATTCCTATCCGCATTATTATAATGTACATTTAATATATATGGCAAGATACAAATCCATTTTCCTTATCGTTTCTGAACATAAATAGTTATTTTCACCTACTGGCCTTTTTAGTCCAAATTTCATTGACTACTGGAAAATTTGACCAGGGGGCTGGACTATATGGCCTCTTGAGATTCCTTACAGCCTGAATTTCCCTATGATTCTAAATTCAGGAGATGTGTTTGGTTTTTACTAATTCTTACATATGAAACAGCAGTTTCCTAACAGTACCAGCTCAGCACAGAAGTAGCTTTTGCCAAGTCCCATACTAGCCTTATTAATATGCACCTGTAATTCAGGCTAGCAACAGCCCCACCTTTGCTTAGGCTGCACAGAGCAAAAAAAAAAGAGGGATGCAAAAAAAAAATTGTGCTACAAACTCTTCGTTTTGGGAAGTCACTCATTTCCTCTGTCTGCAGTTACTCTGGGTAAATATTCACTCTTGAGAATTAGACTTAAGAGCTTCTATTTCTTTGATGCTCTGAAAAAAAGCTCAATATTGGGTCAAAAGCTACTATGTGTAGAAGCCAACCATTACACTAGAGTACACACCTTTATACATTTGTTTTTATCTACTAGAACATCAGAACAAAGTTGAGTAACCCTGTAACCAAAAGAATTAATTCTAGGACTTTTCAATTAAGGCTTTCAATGCAAAGTTCTCTAAGTCACAGATGCTATAACTTTAAAATACACGAACAAAAGCAGCTGGACAGAACAGCAGTGGTGACAGCAACACTCAACAAAGTCAGTCAGTTTTTTTCTTTAATTTCTCCCTGGCATTACTTACCTCACAGGAGAAAATAACGTTCATATCCATTTTTAACAGCTTGATCAAGAGCAGAATTCCATTAAAGATATTTCATATCTTTCTATTACTGTGGCTCTCCTGAAGGGAAAAGTAGAGAAAAAAATACAATAAACCTTACTATTTTCAACCTAAAAATCATAACACATGCAAAACTAAAGACAGCTCTTATGACCTATTTTATATTTTAGAACGGGCTTGCTTGGTCAACAGAACAGTCTTTCAAAGTTCCAAACACAGGTAGACTGAATATCTGCACTAAAACACTAACTTTTCACTCCAATGCATTGAAGAGGTCATGGATACAGACAAGATTTTGAGCATAAATGGAAATTGATACACCTCTGTCAAATAAAGCTGGGTCTTGAATAGTTTTCCTCTAGATGTAGATACAAAAAGCACCCTATGCATGAGAACCAAACGTTGCTGTATCAGTCAACTAGTTCTTCATAGGTTAACTAACAGCCTCTGAGGAGGGTTTTTTAGCCCACCTTCAAGGGGGTGACAAGACTGTCTAAAATATGAAGTAACAGCCTGATGATGTTGGGATTACTGTGTTGCATCCACCTTTAGTCCCAGGTGAAATTAATTATAGAAGTGTCATGCTGGGATTGGTAGTTGTCTGCATTATTGTGGTATGGTTCTCATCCAGAAGCAATGCTGTGGTTTTACCAGGAACCTAACATGGGTGCAACATTGATTTCACCCCTGATGCTTCCCTAAAAGCAAAGCTCAAAGAGCCAAGTAGCTTCAAAGGCTTCACACTAGCTCGAAAAGCAGAAGTAAAATGCAGATTCTTCAGCTGAAAAGACTAGTGGCCTGCTTAGCTTTTCTAGGCATGACTCTCTCTCCTAAGTAAGATTTCAGAGTGCAATTTAGGACTGAAGTTAGTTTCCCACAGAAATTCCTGCCTTCTGTAGATACCCTGCACAAGACAACAGTGGGAGCGTAAAAGGAAAATGAGGTAACACCTGATTCCACCTTGTGGAACAGGCAATCCACTGGCACGAGAGACAGGGACACAATCCTTATAGCCTCCAGAAGTAATTCTACTGCCCTAGAAGCAGCATCTTTGCCAGTTAGCCATAAGCATTTTAGTTGCAAAGAATATGTCTTCCTCAGCTGCTACTGCACGCAGCTACGGCTGTTAAGAACCTTCTCACCATGTTGTCTGCTCTCTTCACCCTGGCTTTCACTAGGACAGGCCTGCACAGCCTACACATGTAGCTCCCTTTATCAACCCTAGCAACCACAGCCTCATCCCACAATGAAACAAAATCCCAAGTAATGAATGAAATAGCAGCATTAGCACACACGGGATGGGATGCTCAACTGCTTAAATAACTATTTGTGTGACATTGTACTATTCATAACTGTTCATTCATTTCCTCAGTACTGATGCCAGATTCAAAGTTATCTGCAGCTTCTGTCAGCACATCCCTTTTAAAAAAGGATCTGACTTATCTGATCACAAACTCAGAGCTTTGTGTTTTTATTTCACTGAGATCTCATGCTTTCTAACCAGTTTTTCTCTGCTTTGCCCTCATTAAAATCTACAGACACTGACTCCACAGATATATTAAGATTCTTCTCACTTTTAAGCAGACATGCAAAGCCCTTCCACAGCTCATTCATAATTCTTTTTCAGAAATCATTAATTATTTACATCGCTGTCCTGTTAAAGGCCTCATTGAGACTCTCCCACTTGCTGAGAGATTTTTTATTTTGTTATGCTATAAGGTCAGACCAGTTGTTTAAAGCGTATAAACAGATAGAAATGTAGTTAAATCTGATTTTCATCATTACTAAAGCATAAGCCTAAAAGTTCCATTTAATTAAAATAACAAAGATTCTGTCTTCCGTCCCCCTGCCCCTGAATCGTACTTCCACTCACTGGTTTTAAAGGTAGTTGGGACCATAAAAAAAAGAAAGGTTCTAATCTTAATTAGCACTGTGCTTCCTAATTACAACTCTAACTCAGTGAAGATCTTCACTACCATGGTAGTAGGGGCAGATCTTCTGGTCTTCTGAGTACATATCATCATCACAGAAAGAGAGCAGGTAAACCATGCGTGCAACTTCCTTATTTGAGTCTTAAGGGGCTCCTGGCTGAAAAGACCTGGCCTGAAGCTGCAGAAAGCAACAGTTCTGGCTGTGGCAGCACAGCTCTTTCCCTCTCCCATGCAGGAAACAGGCTGCCACCTGAACCAGTGCTCACACAACGCAGTGTTGTGAGCCCACTATGGTGCTGTCTGCAGGACACACAGTAAGGACATCATAAATTGAGGGAAACCAAAGCCAGCTGGAGCAAGGAGTAATTCAGTGAGGGATGTACTTCTGTTCTCCAGGTGGGGAACTTTCTTTAAGTGTTGGGAAGCAGAGGAGCAGGTGGTTGTTGAAGAGGCTGGCAGGTGACATGACTGCAGCACAAGGAAGGCCCAGGAGGAACACAGACAACACCACACAGAACACCGGGCTCTCTGAATGGCGCCTCGGGACCAGCACATGGTCATGGGCAACCTTGCCTAGGAGCCTCTTCTGCTGCAGACAAATCAATCCCCTAATGCAGTGACACCAGAGAAAACTCAAGGAAAATTCAGCACAATTTTCTCCTCAAACCCACCCCAGCCTCACCTTCGGGTTATTTCGTAGCCTATGGTGATACAATCTTTTCTCTCCCCCAATTTTTATTTACTTTTGAAAAGATTATTACCAAACTAACAATATTGCAGAACTTTATCCTCTCAAACTACATAACAGCTTCTTTCTACCAGCCTGTCACCTTCACCTATTTGTTTCATGTTTCTATAACATCACAGTTTTTCAGTATATCTGTCCAAAATTTCTTCACCAAGCTTCAGTGTATTACGCAGAAGAAAAATAACTGGTTATAAATGTTTCCTGCTTTAATACAGTCTCACTTCAACCTTTTCCCTTTAAAATTTTAAATACTGAAAAAAGTTCACGTAAAACAAAGTGCAGAACGTGAGTTCACTGTTACAATCTTTGCTATGACACACCTCACTTACTGTACATTACATGGTTGAACAGACACTAGAAATCTAACTTCCCATTGATATCTAAGCCAACGTTTCCTCCAAACACATTTTCAAACCTTTAATGGTCCAGAACCCTGGTAAATGTTAGCGTTTCACCTTTCCTACGTCAGTTTCAACAAATGTGTCTTTACCTGAGGTCTCCCTTGGAGATGAAGGAATCTTTTCCTGTATTGATTACCTAGAGGAAAGGAACTGATCACATGTACGTACTTTTATTCAACTTGACAATCAGGTTCTAAAAGAAGATGGGGTACCATGATTGCCATTAACATGCTACAGTAGGAGCACTCACAGTGACTCAGTTAAACCGCTGCTCAACAATATGTTAAGTCCCATGCTCCCCAGTTCTGGAAAAGTTTTGCCCTTTTCTCATTCCTCTTTTCTGAGAGCTACAAAAGAGCTGGGCAGGGCAGAGCCCACCGTTGCTCCCCCAGAGGTCCCCAGCAACTGTCAGGAACAGGAGGGGTTCTCTGCCTTCATCCTCCTGCTGGTCTTTTTTGGAGACACGTCCTTCTGCACAACCAGCTCCTCTTACATCTGGTTCTCTACATGCATTTGTGCTCAGTGCCCGCTGCTAATTTCATTTGTGTAATGCAGAGATCCATTAATAATTTAAGATTAAAAAGGAACCCAGGCGCAGGAGCATTCCATTTCTGCTCATGCGATAGATGCTACTCCGCTAGTACGTCAACTCAAGTTATCTTTGTGCATGCTACGTTAATTCAGTAAATTCCTTTTCAAACAAAGTCCATTCAGAAACTGCCTGGAGAATCTACACAAGAAAAGAAGTTAATTTTTTAAGGTGAACCTGCCAGATTAACACCCATAAAGAGAAACATGAAGAGAATTTAGCCCATCAAGTTTTCAAAACGACGGGGGCAAACAGGGTAAATCGTAAGGAAGCCCTCTTCACGAACAAACCAAAGTCATACCAGACGTACCGTTCAACGTCCCAGCGCAGTACCTACACCGCGCTCACCCGGAGAAATAAACAAAATGAATAAAATACTTTAAAAGGAATCGAAGAGCGCGGCAGCGGCACCCGGAGGAGCCGTCAGCGCCCTGAGCCCGGCCGCAGCCAGGCGGGGACTGAGGCCGGGCAGGTGCCCGCTCCCCGGGCTCCTCTCCTCAGCCGCCCGAACGGAACGGAACGGAGCGGAGCGGAGCGCAGCCGCCCCGGCCTCCCCCGGCTCCCTCCCGGCGCTCGGCAGGAGGCCGAGCGGCTCCGCACCGCGGCGCCTCCCTCCCCGCCTGCCCCGGGCCCCGCTGCCTCCTCTCACCCCAGCGCCAGCCGCCGTCGCCGCCGCCGCCAGCGCCTTCTCCTCAGCGGCCCGGCCCCGCCAAGCGGCCCCTGGGCGGGCAGCGCCGTCACGTGAACGCGCTCGAGCACGCGGGGCCGTTAGGGCCGTTAGGGGCCGTTGCGGCCGTTGCTGGGGCGCGGCGCGCGACGGCGCTTCCAGCCTCGCCCCTCGCCTCAGGTGAGGCGTCGTGACCCCGCCGCGCCTCGCTGCCTGCCTCAGGGAACGCCGCTCCCCGCGCCATCCTGGGCACTGCGAGGGGCAGGAGACCCGTGAGGGGCTGAATCCCCCCGTGGTGTGTGTGTGTGTGTCTGTGTTGAACGTTTCTGTCTCTGCTGAATAAACGCGGGTGTTCACCTCAGTTTCCTCACACATTTTCATGTTGAAGCTGAATCCTAGCTAAAGAGGAGCGGTAAGTGTTTTGCCACTTTGTCCTCGCTGAGTGTGACCTCTGTACCAACAATACACTGACAGCACTCTTTAAAGAGAGCACTTGAGGGAAACCATGAATAGCCGAGCTTTGTGCAGTATCTCAGAGGGTTGCGGAGTGTATGGCTTAGTTACAGCTCAGGGAATGGCCCAGTACTCTGGTAGGAATGGAGCCATCTCTGCTTACCTGGTGTCCTGATTGTCAGCCCTGGATCTTTCTGTCTGGGGGTTCAGCGGGAGTTCAGAGGACTCGGGGGGGATTCAGGCTTGGTGCGCTTGCTAGTGCTTTATGTCTCTCAGCAGGGACATTTAATGTTGGTTCTTGAGGGTTACTGACAGCTTGGATCTTCTGAGGGAAGAAAAAAAATATACAGGGTCTAAAGACAACACAAACTAGCGGCATTAAAGGTTTGCTGTCAAAATGCTCCCCCATTTCAGTGGCAGAGGTCAGCCACGCTTCTGTTTAGAACTAACAAGTCTATGCCCCAAACCGCATAAACCACAGCAAAAGTGGAGTTCATTGAATTTGCTTTCTGTTTTTGATGCTTTATATTTCATGTGCTTTGCTGTGTAGTCATGAAGGCCTGAACAGCCTTACCTGCTATCAGCAGCGTCATGCATGCTGTATCGATATGCTGTATGGTGCAGCAGGGTGGATTACCCTGTGTGGAACGCCATGCAGCCTTGGCTAGTCTGCCTCCAGCACATACATCATTGCCTTGGAGTACTGTCAAGCACCAGCATACCCTATGCTGTAACTTTAAAAAAAAAACAACATGGGAGGATAATCACAGGACTGCAGGTCTTACTGTGAGCCCCTTGCTAAAGGAACAAAAAGAAAAGTTGCTAACAACTTCGCTAAATGTTAAGATTTTGAATAAATTCTGAAAGCGAATTACCTTTGTTGGTTGTGTGGTATCAAGGGAAAAGAAACATTGTTGGGCCACATTTATTCCATAGAAATGGAAGGATTATTTTGCTTGGGAAGAGTTTATTCAGACTTCTGGTAACCCGTGTTTAAAAACACAGTAAGGAAGCTTCCACAGTGCTTCCACAGCATGTGAGTGCAGAAGTGTATGGTTGTGCAATTTCAATGAGTACAAGCAGTCTAAATTCCTGTAACTCACGCTGGAAACACTATTATTTGCAAGGCAATTGGAGCAGACAGCAGAGCTCACAAGGTTATCATTTGCGTCTGTTCAGAAGATGGCCTCAAACCTTGTATTGGCTAATATTTTTAGCTCTGCTAAGTAAACTCATGTAAGATCAGAGTCAACCCATGCAACAGGTTATATAAATTGCTTTAAATCAGCTGCTTTTTGTGAACACTGAATACCTGGCTTCTATTTCTTGCATTTCTTTTAGCACTTGAAAATGAATTTAAGGTGTGTGAAAGGTGCGTGACTGACAGTTCTGGAAATTGAACTCCCATGTTTAATCCCAGACTGGGTACAGCACAAGCAAGCTTCTCAGTGCTACTGGGAGAAAACGGTTAGGCCAAGGGTAGTCCATTCACTTACTTTCTCATGCCTGCAAAGGCAGGGTTTCCTGGGAATTGTGACTGACAATTCACTTTAAGACTTAATGGGAATATACGGCTAGGCCAGGTAGCTTGGTAAGTACTTCAAAACCAGTGTAAATAGCCTGTAGAGAGCAACAAAGAGAATCTGGCTGTTTGGGTCTGTCCATCAACTGGTACATGAGCTCTCCATCTTTGCAAAAGACTTGGGATCATAGGGATGAAATAGGAAACCGCATAATGTGAGTAGTCATAAAAAACACTTAAAGACTACACTATAAGATTAATCAATGATTTCTTAATCACTGATTGCATGATGTACCAGGATATAATGATAAAGCAAATGGTAATAGGTATTGTCTTTCTAGGCACACCAGCTTTTCGTGGATATTGAGCGTAATACTATTTGATGCATTTCCAAGGTATATTTCCTTAAATATCAGGCTAATTGTTAATTTATTACAAGAGAATGCTAAATGTATTTTAATACCACGATATCAAGATGCCAGTTTACTAGATTTTTTTTTTTTCTAGCAAACACAGAGATACAAAAATTATGTGAAGGAAGCTGTGGAATCTTTGTCTGTCAATTAGTGAAATATGTTTTGTAAGTTATCAGAAACTGGTGTTGCACT
The DNA here is from genome assembly GCF_009769625.2 of Cygnus olor. Lineage (NCBI taxonomy): Eukaryota > Metazoa > Chordata > Aves > Anseriformes > Anatidae > Cygnus > Cygnus olor. The sequence goes on from NC_049175.1 coordinate 10,028,126, forward strand.
TAATTTTTAAACTGTCAAGTTGTTTCCTCACTGCCCTGTAGTTACCAGGTAGAGGATATCTTTTTACATTAAAATTGTGCCTTGGATACTAAGGTTACACGTTTAATTCAGAAAAAGCAAGCATTTAGTAATTCACCTGTTTTCTAAAGTATGATTGTCCTGTTTCAGCCTTAACCTACTGTTAAACAGTACTATGGAAATCTTTACAGCACACTTACTCTGTTTTCACCGATTTTGATTTATGATCCTTACTGTTTTTTGTAGATAGATTCGTTTATGCTTTTAAATGCAGCTTCTTTTTGTGCAAAATTGCAGGTCCTGAAGCTGTGAGCAGACATGGAGGATGTGATACTATCCTTCCAAGTGGACATGAACTAGATGATCAGAAGCTGTGTAAGTTCCAGGCTTCCAGGAATGGGTGCCTAAGTATGTTATTAAATTCACTGTTAAGAATAATCCTTGGCTGACAGTTGTGTAATTTTTGTGACAGTATCTCTTGAACTCAGTCAGAAGACAGGCTGATACCAGTCATGATGTCAAGACTGTGATTACATTGCTCACCATTCACAGATACCGTGGTGACAAAAATATTTATGGTTAAGAGTCCTTTCGTTGCTACACCGTAATACATGAACTGCAGTTACGTTATTCTGACTAAAGTAGCTCCCGATGACTCATGTCTGGAGATAATAGATTTGGGAGAGGTTTTTGTTCTGTAGAAAAGTGATATAAAATCTGATCTGTGGTAATTAATACATTTGTCCTCTTCTTCAGCACCCACTAAGCACATAAGGTGGAGTTAGACTGAGTGAACTTTCTGAAAGTCCTAACACCTGTTTTCAAACAGTGCCTGGAAGCATGATGTCGTGCTGAAAGTGAACAAAGCATAGGCCTTTGTGCTGTGGTGGAATAGGAAGGTTCATCTACTCGGTTCTGCAGTCCGAGCAGTGGTGACCAGGGCAGTCATATATGGGAAGTGACAATGAGCATGTCAGGGCAGTGATGCCCCTGGCCTTTCCAGTTAGGTCTGAAAGCCAATGACTCATCATGCTACAATTCATTGAGATACTTTTAATATTTTACCCTCTATTGCCACAAATGTATTCTTGGGGTTATGGCAGTGGTTACTATAGCCCTTTACTACCTTAGCAGGCAAGAATAGGCTTCAGATAATGGTGTCCCATTGCTGAGTGCTCTCTGACTGCCCATAGCCTCCCGCAGGCTGTGTCCAGCTCTGGCTCACATTCCCATCCCAGCATTTGGTGGTAGGGCAGGTGGAACTCCTGTTCTCCACAGCTTTGTGTGGCAAAGATCACACTGACCTTATGTCCCATGGGGCATCCAAATCACAGTGATTCAGCTACTCAGGATTTTCAGAGTCTTTCCTAGAAAGCCTTGTGATGTCTTTAAGCTGCAATACAACAAATCATTCCAGAGGAGTGAGAGGTTTTAGTTCTTTCCTACAAGGTTTTGGCAAGCCTACACGTAAAACACTATACATAGTTCAGTGGGAGTTGTGAGCAGACCAGCAGCTGAATGAGACATCAGAAGGCATACTACAGCATTTTGCTGTTTACATCATCTTTATAGGCTGTTATAAACATAATATTCTAACACTGAAGCAATGATCGCTCTGAATCACTTTGTGATTGTGTACTAGAGAAATCTTCTACGTAAGACTGAAAGAGGTTTGGCTGAGTAAAGATGCTGGCTTGGAAACTACATGAGAGAAAGGATTTCACTGGCTGGTTGTTTTAACAGTGAAATATTTTAGCCTAAGCAGAAATACTAGTTAGGCTGGAGAAATGCCAAACCTATAATACACAAAGTCTACTTTGCACAGAGCAGAGGGAATCCATCCCTACTTGAATCTCTCTTTGCTTTAGGGCTCAGAAATGGGCAGGATTGAAATGACAGCAGAATTCCTGAGGTCTAGTGGTTCTTACAAATAAAATTGTACTTGCTCTGCTTTGACAGATAGTTTATGTTTATCTAACATTACTCAAAGTGGTGTTTTCATACAGCTCCTTCTTGTTAAATAAAAAAGCTTATAACCAGCTTGGACAAACCTAACCAAATGAAGAATACACTCTGAAGAACTCTGGAAAGAACAATAATGTTATGTAAGGAGGATAGAGAAGACAAACCTTTTTCCTCGTTAATTCCCATGGTTTCATTAAACAGTCAGTGAATACGTTCAGCCACCCCTAGCTAGTCTTCTGGAAAGCATAAAATTGAGCAAGGAATGTTTATGTTACTTAGTAATAAAACCAAATTGATTGAGGCAAAAAGAATCATAAAGTAATGTAGAGTGTTAGATTGTCTGAAGCTTATCCAGCCTCAAGTTCAGATGTGAAACTGAGACAGAGCAAGAACTGATCAAAAATTCCTATACCATCCATTTCCTACACTGGAACTGCTGAGCTCAGGGATGGATTTACTATGGGGAATGAGAAGGGACTAAGTCTCTCCATTTGCATGGGGCTGTGTGTCCCTGCAATGTTTAGTAAAAGCATTGTGTCCCTAGAGTCTTCCTCTGTCTAGCCTGAGTTGCAGAATTTAACCCTGCTAGAATCCAAGGTGGATTGCAACAATGTGTAGTGTGTGCAGTCCTTTACTCTGCCAATACAGAGGATTTGCACCAATGTAGCTGCATTCCTAGCAAATCCTCAGTATAACAAGCCAAGGCCTGAAATACCACCTGGACTTCTGGACTTGGTTCTCAGCAACCTTTCAGCATAACCTTTCACCATGCAGTGAGTATGAAATGCGACCAAACCAGAAGAGCACAGTTTTATTCTGCTTCACAAAGAATAAGTGATCAGATGCAACTTGATGGAGAGTAGGTCCACTGTGAATTAAATATTCGTTAGCTGAAAACATACACTGGGCTTAATCAAAGTACTTGTTTGATGATGCAGATTCTTGCAGGGAGCAGTCAGTTCCCAAGAAAAAGAGAGTTTTGTCTCCCTTCCTAATTTTAGTGTGATACAAATTTCAGATTGTTTCATGTGCCTTTGCTCCTGATCTGGGACCAGTGAGGGAGATGAGAATTAGCACACTGCCTCCAATCCCTATCACCTCCTGCCACTGAACCCCTCGTGTATACAATGTGTGGGAGTCTCACCTAAGCATCACTCTCACGTAAGCATCTTTTTTGTAGTGACTGTGCATATCGGTTCAAATACTGCTTGCTGGAAAACAACTCTAGAGCACATTACTGGAGCTTGCTTGCTCCCATTACCATGCTTGCTCCCCTCACCCTCATTTATCCTGTTCACTAGTTACAACAAAGAATTAAGGGCGTAAAGTATGATTTTGTTCCTGTCCTGACAAATGCCTCTCACAGTTCCAAAGGACTTTGGCCAGAACAAACCAGTCTGTATAACTGTAGGAAAAACAGTGCCTTCCGCTATCTCAGAGTATGATATACATACAAAAATAGATACAGATATGCCTGAAAAGGCACCACTGGTATTTTTTTTTGTAGCTCTCTAGATGGTACAATATGTTATTGCAATTACATGTAATTGTCAAGTCTTTGAACCTCCTGTAAACATCCTTTCCAGACCCAATAATAGGTTACTGTTCATAAAAGGAAATTTAACTGTAAACATGCATGCTGTTCATTCTTCTGACTGTTTATGCTGTCTATTCTGTCCATTTTCACTTCTTTGTTCTTTCTCACATTTATCAGCTAAAATAAAATGTGGTTGTTTAGATAACTTTTTTTTCAACAGAAGTTTGGTTTTAAGGAGAACCCCAAACCAACCCTCAGGTCAAAGTAAGACGTTCTGCCTCGGGCTGTGAGTATAGGGGCTGCAGCACCACACAAAGCCATCTCTCAGTTATTCCCAGTTTCCTTAATAAAAATTTTTAGATGTGACACCAGGGTGGTAAAGGCTGTGAATCTTCAGATAAATGGTCAGACTCTGGGCTTCAGGGATGAAGGCCTGGCAACCATGGTACTACAGTAGAGCCTACAGGGCATCAAGATTCTGTAATGTGGAAAGGGATTTCAGCTTGCAGCTGTGTACTGACATGCACATTCCCTGTCTAGTGTGCAGAAGGAACACTTCTGTAAGCTGGGTCTTTGAGACTGTTCTTTTGATCGGCAGGTCACAGACTGCGTTACTGGGAGCACATCATTTACAAGAACTTACTCTAGCAAGTCAAAGATAGGAAATCAGCATCAGTACTTCCAGCTATGGAAAGTTTCCTTCCTTTCCATCCCTGAATCTATATTGGCTCTATATTGAAAGATAACATGGCAATCTGGCCCCTCGTCTGTTCTATCATGTCACTTGTCCTGTTACATATTGTAACATATCCTAAGAACAGAAAATACAGTGAAAAACTTGATGAAATCCATAGTTAAAAGCCCTGTTGTTTTTAAAATTTGGAGTTGTTTTATGGTAGTTATATGACTTGTTTATTTTTTAGACTGAAATTGGTCCATGAAGTAAAAAAAAAAAAAAAAGCCTTAGTGACATAGTGACATGGTTGATATTCTGCATTATTTGGCAAGGGCATTTGTATTTTGGTATAATGTGGGCCATTAGAAAGAGAGTTAAGAAATATTTTGTGATTGGCCACGGTAAAATTGATTGATAAAGCACATGCATTCATCTGAAAACATTTCAGTTTTTGGTCTATTTCTGAGCTTTCAAGCACTCTTGTTAATTATTTATTGATAATTGATCCTTCTGAGAATGAAGAAGCAAACAGCACTGCTAATTCTATAGTGATGATAATGTAGATTCATGTCTACTTTTTAGTGGCAGAAAGAGGCAAAGAAAGCAAAAAGGCCCATGGCTCAAATCAGTAGAAATCTGAGAAATGATGAGAAACGTGATGTCTTCAGTGGTTGCTGTTTCACACTTGGAGAACAGAGCTGTCATTTTTTGCAGTTAGAAGGCTACCAGGAAGGGAAGTAAGTGAGCATTTCTGTGACTCTGCCAGGGCACCTTGTCTGGTTTATGCATCTCTATTGAATTCTGTGTGAGAATTCTTCCTCTGAGAACTGAGGAAGATCCAGTTTCACATTTGCATGTTCTAGGAATCTAGTAGTGTCTGCACTGTGACAAGAATTTCCCCACAGTTGGGATATTCGTTGTCTGAAATTGGCTAAACGTTAGGATGAAACTGGGTGTGTGAATATAAAGAAAGCGTCATGCCCTAAGAACAATTGCTTTTTAAGGGATTCTTTTCTCACTAGCCTGGGTTCCGATGAAATATGCTGTGTCTTTCATCTCCTCTGTGTAATGGATTGGGGCTTCTGAGCTAAAGCCCAATTTGTTTTGTTGCCTGGTGCAATGCAGCAGCAGCAGCCTGCCAAATAGCTTAGGTATCAGTAAGAGTATTGCCATGGGCTTATTAGCTCAAATGCTGTCTTGGGCTGATGTGGTTCCACCACTTTCAGTTCTAGGGCAGCGTAGGCTTCCTGGGTATGAGCGGTGCAGACCTCCTGTCCATGTTCTATGGGAATAGCTGGCCCATTCTTTGTGCCTTATTTATGCTGATGCACAAGTACAGGCATTGTGTCAGCCCTAACAGATTCAGCAGGATAACATCTCTAACGATGGCTTTGCTGGTGTGAATAACTGAAGGCCTTGGGTTTGTAAGAATTCATTCTCAGAATTTACAAGTGAGGTGTGACAAAATCACTGTGGGTTGAAGGTAAAATAACGTGTATTGCAAACAAGGACTTTGCTATTTAGCAACACCTGCTTACAGAATGTTCCAGTTCAGTTCATTTTAAGCCCAGTACTTACATTGCTGCCTCACCATTCGCTTTTTCCCTACCTGCAAATCATAGGGTGACTGTTTGAAGAAGATTATGTGTCTCAGAGTGTGTGGGTGAATGGAAGGTTAAACATTTTGACTGGCGTTCAGGTGCATCTTGTGCAATCAATCCCAGTGATATCATATTCAGTCAGAAGAGTTTCCTGTTTTGGGGAGAAGAAAAGGGAGGGGGAAGGTGAAGGGTAGGCTCTTGAGTATGTCTTCAATGTTGCATTAGAAAAAAAGGACTTGGGCTTTGATTGTTGGCTGCAGCTGGGTTCCGAGCAGATATGATGACATGCTGAGTGTTTGCCGAAGTGTTCAGGAAGGCGAGGGAAAGGGGCTGAGACCCAGGACCTGTCTGTTCACATTTCTCCTGAGGTGGCAGGCAGATGGGGAGAGCTGGGAACATGGCTGTATCCTATAAAATAGTGTGTGTTTCTTTGCATGGTCATGGAGGGGCCAGATATATTTGCTTTATGGGTACTGTACTTGTATAACAAAGCAAGACACCTTAACAGGAAAGAAAAGGTCTTTTCTCTGCAGTAAGATGCTGAAATGTGTCCAGAATTTTGATGTACATAAATAAACAAGATAGTCAATGCTTTGATAGTTCGAAGATGATGATAATGGGTGATTGAAAGATTCTTTTCTACATGGAGCTCAGGGCTTAATGGACTAATTCTGACAATGATGTCTGCACTGCTCTTTGCATTTTTTTCAGTTCGTGTTTCAGTCAGTGAAGTTCTCTCAGCATATTGGTAGCCACTGAATGCTTTACACAACATTTATGCTCTTGCCATTATGATTGGAAAACTTTTTTTTTTTTTATTTTGTACATGATGTTCTTGAAAAGTACTCTGTCAAGAGCACTTCCAAATTATCAGCTCATCCACAAGTCACTGTCTGTCTATCAAGATTTTCCTGTGGTGCTAGAACATTAGTTTACTTGAAATGAGTGGGCTTCACCAACTGGTATTCTTTCTGGCTGCCCTTCATGTAGAATTGGGAAGTAATATCCCTTTTGCAGTCTTGTGCAGCTAAGATATGTAGGTTGGTGCCAGTCTCTGGTCTCTTGGAGTTAGTGATATTCAAAGCCTTGAATGTCTAGGTTATTTCATCTGATAAAGGAATGTCTGTTATCAAGGGGCAGGAATTGCATGTTTTGTCATCATTTAGAAGGTAGCTGGGTATAAACGGTTTGTTTTGGACATCTGGGATATATGATGCTTGTGCAGCTGGACACAGTTAAATTAAAAACAACAACAACAAAACAAAAAAACAAAAACAAACAAAAAAGCCAAAAAAAAGGAGCAGATTGAGTAGTTTTGTTACAACAGTTTAAAAATGTATACCTTCCTGGAGAAAAAATCTTTCTGAGGGAGCAGATGTAGTGCAGAGATTTAATAGAAAGGGCATGGGACAGGAAGCTTCATGTCTCTGTAGGCTGTTGGAGGGATTCCAATAATGATGTAGAATCTGAGGAGTGGTAGGACACAGAGGTGGTGAAGCAGCTGTGGATGGTAATGCATTCCTAAGCAGTTCTGCAGTTGTGTGCAAGGAGTAAGAGGTACTAAAAGAAAGGTACAGAGACAAAAGGATGTATAATCTGGTACATTATCCTCTTAAAAGTGAAGGATAGCCTGGCACTGTCCTTTGCTATCTGGCTTTCTGCAGCAGAGCACAGCTACCTGAGTATTTTGGCTTCACAACTGACAGACAGTCACTGAGAGAATAGTAGGGCTCCAAGGTCATTGCACGCTGGATGCCGGAAATGTAAACACAATTTATCTTAGAAAGACACTAAAGGTGGCTTGCACCCCTCAGCCTGCCCTGCCCTCCCCTCCCCACCCTCCAATAAACCACGCACCTTTTTAGCACCATTTGTCATCACAGAGGGAGGCCTTTGATGACATTTTTTATTTAGTTGCACACGATAACTGGGTGCAGCATAGCATAAAGCAGCTGTAAACTAGGGGAATAACATAATCCATCTATGTATAAATCTAGTGACATCTGCTATAGTTATCGCTATATCATGATTCTAAGGCAGCTCAGTTGGACACAGAGAGACAGAGTGTTTCCTCTAAATACAGAAGCTTCCAGCCACTAATAAAGGTATCTTATGTAAAATTTAATTTAGAATTTCATAGCTATCAGTTTCCTTACAGCTGCCTTTTCCTGTACAGTCATTAAAACACATATGTTCTGCAGATGCTGGCAGGGTTTTCAAATACCACATGCAAAATGGAAAAAGGACATTTTCCCTTAATGTAAACAATCTTTCTTCTTGCAATAAAGCACTTTTTTCCAAGATTTACTGGCTCATTACTTTTAGTGACCATCATGGAACTTTCTTTCTGAAAAATGTGGAACACCTGTCCTTTTAAAACCCAGTCTTTTTGAGATGTCTCAAATTTGGCATCCCAAAATTAAGGTCCTCCAAGTGGATAACCAGCCTTTGGAATTCTGGCTATTGCCTTTACTCAGCCCAGGTGACCCCTCATTGCAGCACGGGGAATTTTTTTATCATGAATTTCTGGTTAAGTCTTAAATCTCTCTCTGGCAGAGCTGTTTTTATTGTTCTACCTCGTGAAAAAAAAAAAAAAAAAAAAAACAACAAACACCACAAACACATTAGCCAAACTTAAGACAGTGCTCATGAATCCGGAACGAACATGGAAGTTTGACTCCATAGGCTTTAAATTACATTCCAAATAATTTTTTCCCTAAATGGTACTCTATAAAAAGGCATGTAATTTGATTATTCTTTACTTATACGTTTTGTACTTAGTGATCCTGGGCAGAAATAATGTTACCTGGAAAGAACCTACATGAGAATAATAAGGAGAGGAACTGTTGTAGTAATAGGTCAGAAAGAACTTGTGGCTGGGGAGATCTCTTATCAGCATTATTTTTCCTCAGTGCTATTAATCTGGATAAAGCTAAGTAAATATCTTAGACATGCTGGAGTTATACAGTGATACACTTATGTCCTGTACCATTGGTAGCCTCACCTAGCCCCTCACTTGCATAATTATTAATGCTAAATCATTAATTCTTCAGTCAGACTCACGAAGGCCATTTCTGTGTGAAATAGGGAATTACTTTGAGCCCAGGAGCAGAGTGAGAGAAATTATTGTCTTCAGAATCCATTGGGAACAGGACCATCAGACTGAGAAGAAGGTAGCTTACACATTTGTTGAGATTCAGGTATTACATCTAATTCTTCTAGGACTTAAGTTGACAGTCTTCCCTCTCTGCCCTAATGAACAGGCCATTTGAAAGAACACTGAACGTGGTCATACCATTTTCTTTCACCATAATGCCTGGCAGTGCAATCCTGATCCTGATCCAACCATTAACTTCTGACTCTGATTCTTAGGTTTTATGCTACGTGCCTGGCTCTGTCAGTCTTTGTATATGTACATACGTGTGTGTATTTAATAACACAGTTCTATGTCTGCCTGTCTGGAATATCTTGCTGTATTCATTTGTGGTTCAACTGCATACGCTGTTATGTACAAATAGACATACCAGAAGATCACAGCTACATTAAGGCTTTAAGGGAAACCATATGGAAAGTCATAGGTCAGTGAGCAGGCAGTGGAAAATTGAGCTACATTATCAGATCAGAATTTGGGTTTTGTGAAATACAGTGTGTAGCTGCAGCTGGCAACTTCTGCCAAAACATTGCATTTAAAGTAATTATGTAAAGGAAAATTGGATCCTCACACTGAGACTCAGTTGCTTCCTGGAAAAAACACTAGCAATGGCACACTTTCCATGTGCAGATTTCTATCACTACTCCAGTTGTGCAGGTGTGCCGTATATCATTCCTGACAATTTCACCTACTATGATTAACATCAGCTGAGTATAGTATAAAGCAGAACTGGTCATTGGCAGCTTACACAAATGCTGCAGCAGGATAAGTGTACAGTCAGGCTGAGGCTAGTAGAAAGCTTCACTTTGTGGCTGTGGGCCTGTGGCCATCCCATATCAGGTTGGTCACCAGTGCACTTGGGATTTGTACCAGCAGAGAGTTCATGCTGCCTTCTGTCTGTGCCACTTGCAATAGAAGAGGGCCATTAGAGGAGATGGTGAAAGGATACTCTGGCAGATCCATGCCCTGGCAGGATACTCTGGCAGCTCCATGCTCAGGGGCGACCTTATTGCTCTCTATAGGTACATTAAAGGAGGCTGTAGCGAGGTGGGGATTGGTCTATTCTCCCCCGTGCCTGGTGACAGGACGAGGGGGAATGGGCTAAAGTTGCGCCGGGGAGGTTTAGGCTGGATATTAGGAAAAACTTCTTTACCGAAAGGGTTGTTAGGCATTGGAATGGGCTGCTCAGGGAAGTGGTTGAGTCACCATCCCTGGAGGTCTTTAAAAGACGTTTAGATGTTGAGCTTAGTGATATGGTTTAGTGGAGGACTTGTTAGTGTTAGGTCAGAGATTGGACTAGATGGTCTTGGAGGTCTCTTCCAACCTAGGAATTCTAGTGATTCTAGGATTCTGTGATTCTGATTCTGTGATGCCCTCTGAGAATTTCCTCAGTACAGCAGGGATCACTCACATAAGTCAAATTCAGCAGACTTAAGGACAATTTGAGCATCCCGGAGAAAAAATTGATCAGTGACCTAGTTTTCCATCCATTTGATTGCTTTATTGAGACAGAATTCCTGATGCCAAGGGAATCCCGGAGGTCTGACAAGTCTGGTGTGATAAGAGATGTTTGAGTTAAGCACTTTATGGATGAAGAGGACATGATGTCACAAAACAAGTTTGGCTATTCTTACTTCCATTTAGAAACTGTGTTAATATTTGGAGTCTGCCTGCAGGTTTTAAATGGAAAGATCTCATTTCTCTGCTGTAGTATAATGTTTAATACACCAGACATTATAATGTTTAATATACCAGGCATACAATGCATTGCTCATATTGTTATGTGTAACTCACTTTTTATGTGTACCGTGAAATAAAGGAAGTTCCCACTGCTATCAGGTTTGTAATTCAAAAAGTGTCCATAAACTAAGAGCAAAAAAAATTTACAGGCATGTGAGTGAAAGGTAGCTGTAGGAATGCTTTCTCCAATGGAAGAGGTTTGAGAATCTTTCATATTTTTCAAAGGAGGTGAATGACAACGCTTTACACTTGTATTAGTGATGCCCATATTTACTGAACAATATATTTACTGGGTTTGTTTCTGATGGCAAATATTTGTGTCTTCTTATTGTAGTCCCACAAGCATGGTTCATTTTCTATCAGTTCATCAACAATCTTCCATTTAAAATACACCCTGAAAACCTCTGTTACAGCTGCTGCATTTAGCATTTTTTTTATTATGAATGTTGCTGCAAACTACTGATTTGAATGAAATCCTCATTCATTCAAATGCATGAGCAACCTTATGTATATAAGATAAAAACAGTCCCAGGTGAGGGAAAAGGAGAAGTCATAAAAGATAAGAATCTGGTGAGGTCATACATACATATGAAGTTACTTATTGTTTAATCTGGGCATGATCATGTTAAACCCTGGCTTTGACGGAAGTTCATCATTCTGCCATCACAAGCTATGAACGTGTTCATAATAAATTTCTGCAGCAAGCACTAACGAAGACAGCAATTTGGAAGAAATTTGGCCAAAAGGCCCATTGTGCATCTTAGGAATGTAAAAGATTATGTCAGAAGTCTGAAGGCTTCTGATGATTACACCTAACAGTTGGAAACCCCAAACTTAAAGATTAATACCAAGTTATTCACAAATCACAAATGCCAATTGTCATCAGGCTGGCACGTATATTGCTTACAGCTTCCTCTAATTCTTCAGGACTTACTCATGGATGACTTACAACTCACATTGGAATGAATACTGTGTACAGTAAATTATGTAAGAAGATTGCACAAGGTGCCTCTCCCGTGACGTAACTTGCATTCAATTGTTAATCATAAACCTGGGGCTTCTGAGCTTCAAATAGCATGTACAGCTGTTATACAGCCAGATGAAACATCATCTGAGGAGTCTGGTGAAGTTGCTCAGTTCTTACTGGCATTTGTTGAAAGCTGTAATCAGCATGTAAACCAAAAAGAAAGCAAAATCTTGCTTCAAAAATAAAAGCTTGGTGAATGGGAAGGATGCTGAATTTTGAAAAAGTAGTTTATTTTAGCAAAGACATGTTTTTATTTGGTCTTTTCTGGACACATGACAAAGCCTAACCCTAAGGGAAATCATTTGCTACAGCTCAGTGGTGTGTTGTATTATTCTCTGATGAGATTTGTTTGCTATGTCAGTTTTAAGAGCAGTTCATAAACGATTCATGTTGATCAAAACCAGAGGAGCTAGAAGGTTCTTAAACATTCATTGCAAGCGATGTTTTTTTCCCTTAAAACAAATCCTCCTTCCTTTTTGTTAGCCTGACTTTTCATGAAGTTTTCTTGTACAGATGACTGAAAAAAAATAAAAATAATCTTTTAAGCTGAAGTTGTGCATGTCAGCTGGAACATGCCATTACCATAGTACCCTTTCCCATAGTTATTAACCATAAGCCAGTCTATAAAACAATACTAGGTTTCTCTGCATGGGGTATGGTAAGTAGCTTGCAATTACATTGTTTTTTTAGCCTGGCTTAGATTCTGCAGTGATATAAATCTTCAAGTAAAGCCTATTTCATTCCAAGAGATGTGTATTCCAAGCACATCGTTTGCTTTATTACATCTTTCTTCTGCTCATTTGACATTCTTGTCCTATGGTAGATAACTGTTACACAATGTTTGTAGGAGGCAAATAAACAAGGCTCTTTTTTTTTTTTTTTTTTTTTTTCTATAGGGAGTTGTGAGAAATGCATTTGAGTGATCTGTATGTGCCAATGTGAAGTTTATGTATTTGGGCTTCATCAAAGCCATTAGTGCTTTTTCTTAGGCTGGCCAGGAAGGGACCAGGTGTAATTGCAGAAGGGTGATATGGTGTAATACCCACGCTGCACAGTGGCTGTGCATGCTTTCTGCATGCTTTCTGCCATTGTCAGATGAGGAGCAAGGTCTGTCTATTGCACCGTGCCAAGCCTGTACAGTAGGCTGGGTGGAGGACCAATACAGCAGACTGTTAATGCCTCATTAAAACATTCTGTTACAGCCTCATAAGGCATGAAGACATACTGGATGTGGGGAAGAAATAAAAAAGAAGAAGAAAAAAAGGACTGGATTAACAAAATAACATTTTGCTAAGTCTACAGACCCCATGAATTGGGAGTTGTCAGTGAAAATGAAATGCATTGCAAAACAGTTGTGCTTTTTTGTGATACTGATGACTATGATAAAACTGTTTCCATAATTCACATACTGAATTATACTGGGTTATACTGGATTAAGTGAAACATATGTCTCAGTGATCGGCATAATACTTTAAGAAAGGAAGAGGAGAGGTGGACTTTGTAACATAATGATTCTTTATTTGTACCTACTGTGTAGGCTTTGAGTCACAAAATCAGCAAAAATGTGCACCCATCCCTGTGGAGTTTATTCTGTGCAGGGGCCAGGTTCTCCAGTCCAGATGCTTCATGATGCTTTGATGGCAGAAAGCTTACAGGTTAAAATGTCTTGCTACTGTGAATTTTCAAAAATGTCTCTTCACTTTTTACAGAAGGTCTTCCTATGCTGTGCTTTCTATCCCTACAAGGACTGCAAGAATTAGTTCAGAGTAGTCCATGGACAAAATCTGTCCTACTGTATTTCTCTAAAGAAGACTGGCAATTGTTGACTGAGCAGTAGATTTTTCTTGAAGAATGACATGTGTCCTCCAGTGCTTTGCAAAGCCTTTAAGAGAGCTTGGAATTGTTGTCTTTGCTTTTAAATGAAGGTGTGGGGATTGGGATATGCTACCCCCTCCTCATCTGCGGTCACAGAGCCTGGCAGAGTTGAGCACAGTTCTCTTTCTGTGCTGGCAGTACCCAGACTAGCTAAATTCAGAAATGAAGGCTTTTATAATTAATAGAAACATTTGTGCAATAAATATACTCTAAGAATCTGTTAATAAGGGTAGCACCTTCCTTTCCTTTTTTTCTATAAACAGCTGTGGTTGAAGCTTGCTACTTCTCCTTTCTGTCTCCTTTGCTGGGTACGGAGTCTTCTTTGCTAGCACACCCTTACCTGTCTTGTCATTTGCCCAGGTGGCTTAGATAGTGCTGAGTCAGAGGTGAGCTGCTAAGTCCATGTCTGGGGTTGTTCTTTGTGTCCCAGCCCCCTGTGGCTGACATATGCATATTTTGACTGGGGCTGCTGGTTGCTGAACTCTGGACTTGATAGCATGCTGGAAACAGGCTTAAAATACTGCAGTAGGTGCAAAAGTCAATGTGTTACTGTTGATGCCTGTAATTACGTCAGTGTAGCAGTATGGCATGCCACTCTGTTTTCCTCCACTGCAGGCCATATATAGCCTGCTACACTTTGATCTGCTCAGCAAAACCGAATGGATTCCTTTTCTCTGTAAACAGCAGCTGGGTGAAAGGAAAGGGCAATGGAGCCTGAAGGTATTCGATGAATTGGAGCTAGCTTTGAATATATTCACTAACAAGATGACAACCCATATGTGTATTGCCAGTGTCAATTTGGTCTGTACTTCTTGTAACTTCTAGAGCACATTTGTGGTCTTGTCCAGTCTGCTCTGATTTTACCTTGGCAGATGTTATTTTGGAAAGAATATGTGCCCTGGCTAAACTGGTGTGGCGTGCCTTCCCGTGACGCTCTTGTTACATGCATTATTGCAAATAAGACTCCCCTTGTTCTTGGCAAAAAGGACAGGCACATTCATCCAAAAAGCCCAGGTAGCTTGCATTTGCTGTCACTTTTGAATGTGGATCTTCACCTAAAAGGAGTTTCAGCTACACAAATGGAAGAGTTTTGTACCATCAGATGCAAAGCTGACTTGAAATGAGCATATTGAGGCATATAAAAGACTTACACTGAAGTTGAATGTCTCAGAGGGTCAGGGAGGCCCAGCTAATTTAGAATAAATACTTTCATTTTAAAACATCTGTTCTTGAACTGGGGCAAGTATCATGAAGCCTGGAAGATGGTGTTATCTTTTCCTATGTCATCCCACATTTTCTAAGCAAGTGTTCATAGTTCACATCTGTTTTATGTACTGTCTGTTAGATTTACTGCATTCTTATCAAATACTAGAAAAAGAAACAAATATCTTTACACAAACGTGGTTATAAAATGGTATTATAATTCCAGGGCCTTCAAACACTCATGTTGGAATGAATAAAAGCAGACATTTCTGATTCATTTTGCAGGACAGAAATGGTTGTCACATGGCTCATACTATATGAAGTGATATAGAGCAGTTCTCTGACTATTAAATCACATACTTAGTAACGAGCATAGATGGTAAATGCAGAATTCATAACTATTACAATAAAGTGTGGAGTATGAGATATATTAAAATTCTTAGCATGCCAAAGGGTGTGAACTAGATTTGGAAATCTGATAGTGGTTTTTAACACCTCTTTCTAAAATGAGTTAGATGCAGAATAATCTAATCAAGATGTATATCCAAAGAATGAAATGAAATGAATTCAGAACCCAACTTTCTGCATCCAGAAACTGCACATCCATGAAGTTCTCAAATAAAACAATGCAGAATCTAGGTTTCTTTTTCTTAGTGAGCAGAGGAAAGGTGAGATATTAAGATTTTAAAAATAGGCAAATGCTGTGGTTTTGCAAAATCCTGCTTTGAAAGTGAGCACTGAAAGCAATTGCAAATGCAAAAGCAAACGTGACTTCTCATGTGCTATCCATTCACATCAAGTCAACAGATTATGTGTAACTATAAACGTGGTTTTGATTGTGATGGAGACACAGGCCTCATGAAGGCATGCATGGCTTTGTGAATTTGCAAATAGAAAAGTGCTTAACACTGCCTTTAGCAACAGCAAGAGTGCTGCAGGATACAAACACAAAGTATTTTCTAACCCTGTGAAAACAAACACATTCTTCAGCCTTAAGGTAAGTTTGTTTTGACACTGGTTAAAGTAGATTGAAACAAGGCAAGCTTTTTTGTTTAGCATCCAAAGTAGGGAACTCTGGGGAGAAGGGTAGCATTGAGCACAGAACTGGTCAGGTGAAGAGATCTCTCTTTGCCTTAGCAGGAAAGAAGGAGCTGCGTTACCTTATTTGCTTTCTGTCCTTTTCTCTCTCTCATCTTTATACTGTTATCCTGAACGTCTTTTAACTGTACAAACTTTGCTATTTTTCCCGTGGCTAAAATTTATCTCATTTAATTTTACTTTCTCCTAGTTAGACACCTACAGTAGGAATCAGTTCCCTTAAACAAAGACATGTAGTGCCATTCCAGATGCCCTAACAGTGTCATTTCAGATGCCCTACATTTTGTAAGATTTTGACATAGGGCTGGCAGGTATGACAAATGACATAAGGGAAATCTTTGCTCTTCTGGAGCAGCAATGGTTATGATAGGGCATCTCACACAGAACTAGACCCTTCCATTTAGGCCATAGACTGAACAAGTTATCTTGGCTCCTTGTGTAGTCAGAGAACAGGGAGGCTGACTTTCAGATGATGGTTGTTCATACCTACCTTAGACACCTAGACAAATCATTCATCCCCTCAAAATATTTGTCTCTTGCTCCACCAGAGAATCCAGGTGAGTGTTTTCAAGTTTAGGACCCTAACTTGTGGATGGCATGAGTTAGCCATGATAAATCTTGTCCTTTGTAAACAAAACAAAACAAAACAAAAACCAGAAATTATGGGCTTTTAATATAATGAGTTTGATTTAATAGTATTGCTGAAATTTATCACTTACAGATGCATTGTAGGAAATCCTGAGGATGAAACTGGCTGAAACTTGTGAATTAAAGGTGCAACTGGAAATTTGAATTAATTGGTATTTAAGGAAATACAGAAGAAGCTTTTATGTGGTTATGTTCAAGAAAGATGTGTGTATATCTTTTAATACTAGGCCATTCCTCTCAGTTTTAAACTGGCTTGTTAACTGTCACCTGCCTAAAGTAGGTTTGTTGCAGATGTGATGGACTGAGGATACAAATGAAGCATGATTTATGAGAGACAACGTATATTATCTTTTATTAGACCTGCTATTCTATCAGGAGAAAACAGAAGAGTATTCATTACACAACCCAGTCCTTTAGGTTCTACAAGCTTCTGTTTTCTTCCAACTATTTCAGTGCAGCTATTAAAAGATACTACTCCCCTTACAAGACTAGCCTCATTTATTGTGTAAGGAATGCATATCTATTAATAGTGGAAATGAGGTAAGGAGGTCAGGACCATGAACAGAACACAGAGTATAACCTTTAGAGTTGTCCCTGTCTCACTTCAATTAGACTCAAAATGATGAAAGGATTCCTTTGATATTCTAAACCAGCATGGGAAATGTGGCAGTGAAGTTTAGTGTGATATTTTCCAGTGCCATTTGAACACCAACAGGATGATTCTAGGTTTGGCCATGCTATTCAGCACAAAGCTCCAAGAGGGAGGAGAGGACTATATATGTCCCTGTCGTGTATCCCAACAGATGCACACAGGCTGTGGGATGAACACACACATCCCAAACCAGAGAACAGTCCCTACACTGCCGTATGGTGCAAGTGGAGGCTGATGGAATGCAAGATATAATACAGTCCAAAATTGGAACTTCTCCATTTACACAGATATAACTCCTTGTCTAATTTTATGTCACCTGTTTGCTCTTTTAAATATTTAGGCATCCTTACTGATAAGAATTAAGAATCCCTCACAGTAGTTTTAGAGGATTCAGTCATTTTAAAACAAAATGAGAGTGGGAGCAAATAAATTTTTCAACTTTGAATTTAAAAGCTTAGGGCTTATTTATTTATTTTCAGTTTTATAGGAGATAAGTGACCAGCTTTCCAGCTTTTTTGGGTTAGATCTGCCAATAAGGACTTTGCCTATGAAAAGACTGAAGGCATTACCTGGTGACACTGATTCTAAAACAGTGAAAAAGGTCTATGCAAAGCTATCTGCAGAATTTTAGTTCTTAAAATGAGGTTTGATCAGTGTATAAGTGGCCTACTAACTGTCTCTTGGACTTGGGCTCTAAAGGGTTTTCCTTCCTGTTTGTTTTTCACACTGTTATTTTAAATATATGCAACTATCATGTTATTCCCTTGGTACTGGAAAATCTTGTGTAGACTGACCGCTCCCTGCTGAACTCTGAATATTATATTTGTTTCTTCCCTGCATTTCTTTGCTTGCTTCCTTGCATGTGTGGGAATATGCATGCATAGTTTCTTTGTTGGATTGCTTTTATATTCTTTTCACAGACTACTTTATGTTGGGTTTTGGTCTGCTAGTGATCTCTGTCCCACAGGGTGAAAAATATTGTAAGCAATGAAGTTACCTATATGCTCTGGAAAGGCTGGAAAAAAGAATTTGTTTTGTTAAAATGAACTTAAGACATTGTTTGCTGTTGAAAATCATAGGCAACTAATATTAGGGTTTATTAATAAAGTGTCAAAGTGTGCAAAGTAGTTACCAGATGATATAAGATACAGTCCACTGGAAATGTCTTGTCTGAGGACTGTGAGGATTTTTTGCCATATTCTTCTGTTGGGGTACTAGTGGTGAGGCTAGGTAAAAAAATCACCTATTGTAAAGACTATAGAGCCTACAGAAATAGGAATGAAGGATCTGTAGAAACCCCTGGAACTCACTTCTGGACCATGGCAGCAACTGTGTGAGAGACATTGATGACTACAGAATCACTCATTCAATAGACTGTTTGCCATCCTAGGACTCTGTGTACTTAACTGACTGTAGTAGAGAGAAGGTTAAACATAGTCCCTTATTTTAAAGGTTCCCTTAGGAATATTGAATTAATTAATCATCAAGTCAACATAATGTTCCTAGCCACGGTAAGTAAAATAGCTTGATTAATGTTTATTTCCATTGTAGATCTCAACCTGAAGGACTTCTATAATGCATGCTCCAGCAATATATGTTACTGATAAGGTAACTTATCAGCATTACTGATGCCGTCTTGATAAAATTTTTCAATCATTTTTCATTATTTATCAAAGTGTTTCAATAGTAAAGATGTTTGTTTTGGCAGCTCTGAATACAGAGAAATGTTGAGACGTTCTCACAAAGCAGTTTTGTACATTAGGTATGAATTGCATAGATTCTGTTTCACAACATGCTAAATTTTTTTATGGTGATCATAAAATCAGAATAATTGGATACTGCATGTGCTGAGATTTCTGACATTCAACATTCTTTGAAAGAAATGTTAAAAAATTGAAAGGGATTTCATTCAGAGCTCTCAAATACCTGACTTTTGTTTTTAATTTCAGTGAATATAATTACCTTTGCCTTATTCAGCTAGTCTCTTAAAGGAAAGTTGATGTTTTAGGAAATTGTGACTTTAGAAAAAAGTGTATATGGATTATCTGAGGAATATTGCGTCCAGAGGGATTCAGTAAAACATATTCCCACACTTTAGAAATCTTGGATTAGAGCATGACCAAATGTTTCATGTCTCATGCTCCATCTTCATATCCTAGTTCTTTCAGTTTATTATCATTTGAAGAACTTCTGTCAATTCCCACATTCAAATGCTGCAGCTGTTTTGCACATAAAAGCAAATTGGAGGGGTTGCAGAAGCCTGATAGATTGATTCCGTTAAGGCCAGGGTTCAGATTAACATTTGTATATGTTAGAAGCTTCACTATTGTTCAGAAAACAGATCGAATATAACATTGGTTTAGTTCTGTGAAAAAGAAATTCAGAGATTGCTTTTAAATGTATTAAAAGCTGTAATGACTTCAATTTTAAATAATAAATGGAACGTCTGAGATTGCCTTAAGCACTTTGTCTTTGAGGACAACAGAAATATGCAATTGAGAGGACAATACATAACATGGTAAGGAAAATATTACTTCACTAAAATTTGTCCTAAAATAAAACATTTTTGTTATTTTTTTTTATTTGGCTATGTACGTGCTTGTTTCTATTTATGTATATATTGCTGTATCTATAGAAGAGAGCTTGTCACCATATCTAAAATACAACCCTTAGAGAATAATCTCCACTGTGGAAAAATTTTAAGAAAACTAATATATCTATAACATGTAACCTTTCAGGTGAGATCAGTGCTCTACATCTGAAAAGCATTACAAATCCATTAAAAACAGTAATATATGAAAATGTTTTAGGTGGAGTAATACATAATATTTTGAAAAATAAAATCACGATGCATGTTTTCTGGTCTTGTTATTACTTCCTTGCTTCCTGAGGCCAGTACGTCTGATCTCATTGAATTTTCAAAGAATTGCTAGTGAAGTCTCTCCTCGAGCGTGTAGCTGGAGTACTTCAAGACATCAGGAAACACTAGATCAGGGCATTAGAATTTATACACAGCCACTCCAATAGGTCACTTCAGAAAAACCTCCACATAGTATACATAGAGAACAAGTATAGTGCAGACTTGCTATAGCAGCAAGAGGTTTCCTCACTGAGTAGTGACTGCACTCATATGGTTTATCTTAAAAACGTCATTAAGTTTTGACACATGGGTGGTATGACTAGTTGCATTATATGGCTTTATATACATGCATATATATATAGCATAACTCTGGAAAATCTGCTACTTGTATCTGAATGTGTTAAAGCAGCAATTCAAACAAGATAAGAACTACTGGAATAAGCAGATTTTCGTTGTATATACATAAACCTTTGTCAGGTTTTCATTTTTAATGCTTACCCGGTGACCTCAGTCAGACAAGACAGTGAAATCTGCAGAAATATCAACTTGGGTTGTGTATTGTTTAAGTAATGTTTGCTGTGTTTGGGAGGATTTAATAAATTAGACCAGTGGCCAAAAGATCCTAATCTGCTCATAGCCCCCAAAGAGCTACACGGGTACTTGATCTAATGCACTTTTCTTCTAATCCAGGGTCCTGTTTAAAAAGGGTAAAGTTGAGCAGAAAGTTTAAGTGTCTGCAGAATCAGGCCTTTATCATGCAACTAATACATTTTTTCATATATTTACATTCATATATATGGATGAAATATAAGTATATATTTACATTCGTATACACACACATACTTATTAGTTATTTTACACTTTAGAATTTGTGAAACATGACAGCTTATATGAATACAGTGGCCACTAATACTTTTTATGTCATAAATATCTGTTGGCAAAAATAAGATCTTTAACTCTTACTGCAATTTTTTTGGTAACAAATATTTCCATTAAAATATAGAAGTCTTCAGCAAGACCCTACTCCTGGAAGATAAATATATATATATATTCTCTGATCTGCTGACAGTAGAAGATAATGGTGACACTGTAGCTGTTGTTATCCACCATCTTCGTCCAAGTCTGATGAGGAAAGATGGAAGAATCAATGACTTGGTAAGCTGGAAACAAACTTTAAAAGTGAGAGTGAGCCAATTATAGTAAAATACTAAGTAAAGTGATGACTTCTCTACCGCTTGGGATATTTAATCAAGTCTGGATGCCTTCTGGAAAATATTTAGACAAAAAAACAACACACATTGTTGTCATCAGTGTAGAGATGGGATGCTTATTTCAGACACCATATTAAATTATCTTTGACTCTTGCAGTCATTATTTACAAACATTATATATATCAAATCAAGGAGGAAGTTAAAAAACACATCTGGCTATTTTTATCCATATTGCTACATGTAAAATGCTTGTGACTTAGTGTTTCAAGGCCATAAAATTATAAAAGTAGCTGAAGCACTGAAAGCATTTAAAACCCCACCAGCTCTTTTCTGAAGACATCTATGGTAGACTCAGGTGCCTGCCAGTGATGATTTCACAGTGCAGCAAGGATAGATAGGAGAAACGGGACTGGGCATAGTGTGCCTCTTCATTCACACTGCAGGAAGGTGTACATCTAGGCTATCCTCCAGGGTAGAATAGGACACAGCACGCCTTGGAGCTCACTGAAATGATACGGGTTGGAGAGGAGCTTAAGCTCAGGGCTGGGCTCAAGTTGGAACTCATCCCCCAAATACAGTGTAGATCTGTCTTATGCTGATGAAGATTGGGCAGATTCTGGAGAATCTGGAGTGGTAAACCATTAGTAATAAAATCTTACAGTTTAGGATTTACAAACCACTGCCAGTCCTTACTTTTCAGAGTAGCCATTCATGCTTAAGGTATGCTTGTCTTAAAGCGTTACATAACTGAGTCTTTGTAGTCTGATGGGCAGCAGTCTCATGCCAGGTTCATGAAGGCTGTATAATTGCTTGCTGTCTCTAGTTGCCTACAGAAAATAAAAAGTTGCTGCAGAAAATAAAAGATAGACTTGATAGGGACATTCATAAGTCATGAGATCCATCTCCTTGACTGAAAGTGGTATGAACTGTAACTGTGGCAGCCTTAAGAACTGTGGCTGGAGAATTTCTGGCTGAAAGTGGGATGACAGTGTTGTAAAATATCCAACTATCCTTTTTGCCTTGTGCATTCAGACAATCCTACATGGCTTAGAAATGGGGCAGCTACATTTGCAAGCAGCAAATTTGATCACAGCTCTAATTTTGTTTTCTCAGTTGCTCCAGGAAACATATGAGCATCTGTAAAAATGCACCGTAGTACAGCAGATAATATCACAGTACAGGGCACCTAGTTCTCACTCACAACTGATTGTTCCCATATATCATCATTAAAAACTCCTGGGCATAATGGGAGTAGCAGGAGTCAGAGCTTATTGTAGCACAAAACCATGGTCTTGCAGCCACGACTAACAACCTGTATCAGAGCTTGTGAGTCATATTCTCTCCATTTAGTTTTCAAAGGTAAGTGGTTGTTTGCATCATAGCAGCTACCATGTAGTCAGCACAAAATAAAAGGAGAAGGTACAGATTGGTCGTCTTAACCACCACCAGAATAAAGTTTTTTTCTGGTTTGCTGAAAGTGTCAACAGCACTGTATTTAGGTGAAAAGTAATAGATTATGACATATGGAAGACAGCACTGGAAGTAATTACTTTATTTAAAACTTAAGAAACATGTGTCCTGGTTTCAGTTAGGACAGAGTTAATTTTCCTCCTAGTAGCTGGCAGGGTGCTATGTTTTGGATTAGGATGAGAAGAGCGCTGATAACATGCTGATGTTTTAATTGTTGTAGAGCAGTGCTTACACCAAGCCAAGGACTTTTCAGCCTCTCTCTGTCCTGCTAGCGAGCAGGCTAGGGATGCAGCAGAAGCTGGGAGGGGACAGACCCAGGACAGCTGACCCAAACTGGCCAAAGGGGTATTCCATACCATCTGACGTCATGCTGAACAATATATAGGGGTGGCTAGCCGGGGTGGAGGGGTGGCCGGCTGCTCGGGGATAGGCTGGGCATCGGTCAACGGGTGGTGAGCAATTGCATTGTGCATCACTTATTTCGTACACATTATTACTATTAATACTATTATTATTATTATTGTTGTTGTTATTCTTTTCCCTGTCTTAATAAACTGTCTTTATCTCAACTCACAGGCTTCACTTTCCCGTTTCTCTCCCCCATCCCGGAGAGGGAGGGGGGAGGGTGAGCGAACGGCTGTGTGGTGTTTGACTGCCAGCCGGGCTAAACCACAACAGCCCATTTGGCGCCCAACGTGGGGCTCGAAGGGTTGAGATATCGACAGATTTGACCGGAGTGTGTTAAACTAAAATTGGTATAAGTATTCGACCTGCTTAATAGTTGCTAGTCACAATGTTGATTGCCTTAATCTCAAGTCTGCTGTGCCTGTTTCCCAAATTGAGTTTTATAGCAAGTTACTTTCTGTATGTGCTCCCTGTCGTGCTGTTTACCCTTTCCGGGCCCTGGTTTAAGATTGTTATGGTACTGTGTGGTGTAACGATGGCTTATGAAATGATGAAGTATCTGGTCATGACTCTAACCTGGTATTTGTACTCAGCACTGTCGTCGACTCTATACTTCGGAAACCATATCTCAGAAACTATTAGCAATTACACCTATTGCCTTTTTTCATCAGGGAGTCAGTCTCTGGAGGGGACAGGGGAAGATATTTTTTCCTACCTGTTCACTCTCCCTTCCTCCTTCACCACCCTCTTATCCCCCGAGCTAGTTACCGTAGCTCTCCAAGATGTTGAATATCCTTGGGATACTCAGACCAGCATGTTCTTGTTGTTATGTCTCCTGAATGCGCTTCAGGTTTTGTTTAAGGTTAAACAACTACTTAGGAATCTCATCCGGAGATCTGTCTTGAGGCGGGATAGTTGCGAGTGGCAGGGAGTGTGGGAGGATATGGGCAGGTTTCTAGGGCAGTGGGCACCTCCAGTGTTTTGGACATTCACCCCTGAACAACTGCAAAATCCTAAAAAACTGGTAGAATGCTTGAAAAAAAGGTGTCATGACTCTGGCAGTTCCAAAGTGACACAAATCACTGTGGCGTGCTGGGGTCTGGCTTGTGCCTATCGAGCTGCAATTGATGCTACTATCAACCTAGTGACAGACCCTGCGGCCGTTCCAGTCCCGGCTCCTGCAGCCACTCCAGCTCCAGCTCCCGCAGCCGTCCCAGCTCCAGCTCCCGCAGCTGTTCCGGCTCCAGCTCCCGCAGTCGTTCCAGCTCCCGCAGCCGTTTCAGCTCCCGCAGCCGTCCCGGCTCCAGCTCCCGCAGCCGTTCCGGCTCCAGCTCCCGCAGCCGTTCCAGCTCCAGCTCCCGCAGCTGTCCCGGCTCCAGCTCCCGCAGCCGTTCCAGCTCCCGCAGCCGTTCCAGCTCCCGCAGCCGTCCCGGCTCCAGCTCCCGCAGCCGTTCCGGCTCCAGCTCCTGCAGCTGTCCCGGCTCCAGCTCCCGCAGCCATTCCAGCTCCCGCAGCCGTTCCAGCTCCCGCAGCCGTCCCGGCTCCAGCTGCCGCAGCCGTTCCGGCTCCAGCTCCCGCAGCTGTCCCGGCTCCAGCTCCCGCAGCCATTCCCACTCCTGTGGCTGGGTCAGAGAAACGAACTGTAGCAGTGCAAGTTGCCCCTGCAGAGGGTACTCCAACCCCTGTGGCAGACCCTGTGGCTGGGTCGGAGAAACGAACTGTAGCAGTGCAAGTTGACCCTGCAGAGGGTATTCCAATCCCTGTGGCAGACCCTGTGGCTGGGTCGGAGAGGCGAGCTGTAGCAGTGCAAGTTGCCCCTGTAGAAAAGGTGAAAAAGTGGTATAGAGACGCAGGTCGTTTAGAACGCAGAAAGTCTTCTGCTAAGTCTGGGTCTGGAGAAGACGAGGCTGGGCCATCAAGTGTGCAGGAGGATGAAGATGAGGATGAGGATGTCAGTAAGTCAACAGTAACTACCCGAACCCTATACCAGCGTGAGCTACGAGATGTACGAAAAGATTTTGGTCGCTGTATAGGTGAACAGCTTGTCACCTGGCTGCTCCGGTGCTGGGACACTGGAGCCAATGGTGTGAAATTAGAGGGCAGGGAAGCCAAGCGGTTGGGATCCCTTGCTAGAGATGCAAGCATTGACAAAGCAATTGGAGATGGAGCACGATCTCACAGCCTCTGGAGGCGTCTCCTGTTAGCTGTGAAGGGAAGGTATCCCTACAAGGAAGAACTTGTATGTGTACCAGTCAAGTGGACCACCATGGAGAAGGGAATTCAGTACCTGAGGGAATTAGCCGTACGGGAAGTAATTTATAAGGACTTAAACGATGCACAAACATCCACAGATCCAGATGAAGTCCAGTGTACTCGACCCATATGGCGGAAGTTTGTACGGAATGCACCATCAACATGGGCCAGCACATTGGCAATAATAACCTGGAAAAATGGTGAAGATCCCACAGTGGGTGACATGGCTAAACAACTCCGGGAGTACAAAGGAAATCTCTCCTCTTCCCTACAGGCCTGCGTCTCGGCTGTGGAGAAACTCTCTGAAGAGTTCCACCAACTTAAAGAGAATTTATCTTCCCCCCCACCTGAACAAACCAGTGGCCACCGACTAAAAGAGAATACTTTGGAGAAACTTTTTGAAGAGGTCCAGCAACTTAAAGAGAGTGTATTTTCTTCCCCACCTGTACAAACCAGTGTCTCAGCTATTAGGGGTAAACGTGCATCCATGCAAAGAAGACAATATGGTGGGTACACACCCCGCACCACCCTGTGGTTTTACCTACGTGACCATGGAGAGGACATGAGAAAATGGGATGGAAAATCTACTGAGACCCTAGAGGCACGGGTACGTGAGTTGCAAAAGAAAACAATCGGGAGAAAGGGGTTCTCTGAAAAGTTTGCTGCTCCAACTTCTAGCAGGCAGTCTTTTAAACACAGAAATGAAGATTCTGACCAGGACTAGAGGGGCCCTGCCTCCAGCCAGGGGGAGGAAAGGGACAACCGAGTTTATTGGACTGTGTGGATTCGATGGCCTGGCACGTCTGACGCACAGAAGTATAAGGCTCTAGTAGACACCGGTGCACAATGTACTCTAATGCCATCCAGCTGTAAAGGGCCAGAGCCCATCTGTATTTATGGCGTGACAGGGGGATCCCAGCAGTTAACTGTATTGGAAGCTGAAGTGAGTCTAACCGGAAATGAGTGGCAAAAGCACCGTATTGTGACTGGCCCGGATGCTCCGTGCATCCTTGGCATGGACTATCTTAGAAGAGGGTATTTCAAGGACCCAAAAGGGTTCTGCTGGGCTTTTGGCATAGCTGCCTTAGAGACAGAGGACATTAAACAGTTGTCTACCTTGCCCGGTCTCTCAGAGGACCCTTCTGTTGTGGGGTTGCTGAGGGTTGAAGAACAGCAAGTGCCAATCGCTACCACAACTGTGCACCGGCGGCAATATCGCACCAACCGAGACTCCCTGATTCCCATCCACGAGCTAATTCGTCAACTGGAGAGCCAAGGAGTGATCAGCAAGACCCATTCACCTTTTAATAGTCCCATATGGCCAGTGCGAAAGTCTAATGGTGAGTGGAGACTAACAGTGGACTATCGTGGCCTGAACGAAGTCACGCCACCACTGAGTGCTGCAGGGCCGGACATGCTAGACAGTACGAACTGGAATCAAAGGCAGCCAAGTGGTATGCCACAATTGATATTGCTAATGCATTTTTCTCCATCCCTCTAGCAGCAGAGTGCAGGCCACAGTTTGCTTTCACTTGGAGGGGAGTCCAATATACTTGGAATCGGCTGCCCCAGGGGTGGAAACATAGCCCTACCATTTGCCATGGTCTGATCCAGTCTGCGCTGGAGCAGGGGGAGGCTCCTGAACACCTGCAGTACATCGATGACATCATTGTGTGGGGTGACACTGCAGAGGAAGTTTTCGAGAAAGGGAAGAAAATAGTCCAAATCCTTCTGAAGGCCGGTTTTGCCATAAAACAAAATAAAGTTAAAGGACCTGCACGAGAGATCCAGTTTTTAGGAATAAAATGGCAAGATGGACGTCGTCAAATTCCAATGGATGTGATCAACAAAATAACAGCTATGTCTCCACCAACTAGCAAGAAGGAAACACAAACTTTCCTAGGTGTCGTGGGGTTTTGGAGAATGCATATTCCAAATTACAGTCTGATTGTAAACCCGCTCTACCAACTAACTCGTAAGAAGAATGCTTTTGAATGGGGCCCTGAGCAACGACAAGCCTTTGAACAAATTAAACAAGAAATAGTTCATGCAGTAGCCCTTGGGCCAGTCCGAACAGGACCAGATGTAAAGAATGTGCTCTACACCGCAGCCGGGGAGAATGGCCCCACCTGGAGCCTCTGGCAGAAAGAACCTTGGGAAACTCGAGGTCGACCCCTGGGGTTTTGGAGTCGGGGATACAGAGGATCTGAGGCCCGCTATACTCCAACCGAAAAGGAGATATTGGCAGCATATGAGGGAGTTCGATCTGCTTCGGAAGTGGTCGGTACTGAAGCGCAGCTCCTCCTGGCACCCCGACTGCCGGTACTGGGTTGGATGTTCAGAGGAAGGGTCCCCTCTACACATCATGCAACTGATGCTACATGGAGCAAGTGGGTTGCACTGATTACTCAGCGGGCTCAAATAGGAAACCCCAGTCGCCCAGGAATCCTGGAAGTGATTATGGACTGGCCAGAAGGCAAGTACTTTGGGATATCGTCAGAGGAGGAGGTAGTCCGTGCTGAAGAAGCCCCACTGTACAACAAGCTACCAGAAAATGAGAAGAAATATGCCCTGTTCACTGATGGGTCCTGTCGTATTGTGGGAAAGCATCGGAGATGGAAAGCTGCTGTATGGAGTCCTACACGACGAGTTGCAGAAGCTGCTGAGGGAGAAGGTGAATCGAGTCAGTTTGCAGAAGTGAAAGCCGTTCAGCTGGCCTTAGATATTGCTGAACGAGAAAAGTGGCCAGTTCTCTATCTCTATACTGATTCATGGATGGTAGCAAATGCCCTGTGGGGGTGGCTACAACAATGGAAGCAGAACAACTGGGAACGCCGGGGCAAACCCATCTGGGCTGCTGCATTGTGGCAAGATATTGCTGCCCGGGTAGAGAACCTGGTTGTAAAGGTACGCCATGTAGATGCTCATGTGCCCAAGAATCGGGCTACTGAAGAACATCAAAACAACCAGCAGGTGGATCAGGCTGCTAAGATTGAAGTGGCTCAGGTGGACCTGGACTGGCAACATAAAGGTGAATTATTTATAGCCCGATGGGCCCATGACACCTCAGGCCATCAAGGTAGAGATGCAACATACAGATGGGCTCGTGACCGAGGGGTGGACCTGACCATGGACACTATAGCACAGGTTATTCATGATTGTGAAACATGTGCTGCAATTAAACAAGCCAAACGGTCAAAGCCTCTCTGGTACGGAGGACGATGGCTGAAATACAAATATGGAGAGGCCTGGCAGATTGATTACATCACACTCCCCCAAACCCGCAACGGCAAGCGCCACGTACTTACAATGGTGGAAGCAACCACCGGATGGCTGGAAACATATCCTGTGCCCCATGCCACCGCCCGGAACACTATCCTGGGCCTTGAAAAGCAAGTCCTGTGGCGACATGGCACCCCAGAAAGAATTGAGTCAGACAATGGGACTCATTTCCGAAACAACCTTATAGACACTTGGGCCAAAGAACATGGTATTGAGTGGGTGTATCACATCCCTTATCATGCACCAGCCTCCGGGAAAGTTGAACCATACAATGGACTGTTAAAGACTACACTGAAAGCAATGGGTGCTGGGACATTCAAAAATTGGGAAACACATCTGGCAAAGGCCACCTGGTTAGTCAATACTAGAGGATCTGCCAACCGAGCTGGACCTGCCCAATCAAACCTGTTACGCACTGTAGAAGGGGATAAAGTTCCTGTAGTGCACGTAAGAAACATGCTGGGTAAGACAGTCTGGGCTACTCCTGCCTCAGGAAAAGGCAAGCCCATTCGTGGGATTGCTTTTGCTCGGGGACCTGGATGCACTTGGTGGGTAATGCAAGAGAATGGGGAGGTCCGGTGTGTACCTCAAGGGGACCTAATACTGGGTGAGAATAGCCCATGAGTTGAATTGTAGTATGTTAATTATCATATAACACTGTATGTCACCGCTACCATGGTTGCTATATATCATAGATGAAAATGGTGATTAATTAGAAAGTATTGGAAAGAGTGTAACCTGAGCATGACATAAATGGTATGGAATAAGGGGTGGATATCTGTCCTGGTTTCAGTTAGGACAGAGTTAATTTTCCTCCTAGTAGCTGGCAGGGTGCTATGTTTTGGATTAGGATGAGAAGAGCGCTGATAACATGCTGATGTTTTAATTGTTGTAGAGCAGTGCTTACACCAAGCCAAGGACTTTTCAGCCTCTCTCTGTCCTGCTAGCGAGCAGGCTAGGGATGCAGCAGAAGCTGGGAGGGGACAGACCCAGGACAGCTGACCCAAACTGGCCAAAGGGGTATTCCATACCATCTGACGTCATGCTGAACAATATATAGGGGTGGCTAGCCGGGGTGGAGGGGTGGCCGGCTGCTCGGGGATAGGCTGGGCATCGGTCAACGGGTGGTGAGCAATTGCATTGTGCATCACTTATTTCGTACACATTATTACTATTAATACTATTATTATTATTATTATTGTTGTTATTCTTTTCCCTGTCTTAATAAACTGTCTTTATCTCAACTCACAGGCTTCACTTTCCCGTTTCTCTCCCCCATCCCGGAGAGGGAGGGGGGAGGGTGAGCGAACGGCTGTGTGGTGTTTGACTGCCAGCCGGGCTAAACCACAACAACATGAAAGGTAGCATCAAAGCTGTTCATTGTGTGCACACAGCAAACATTTACTCAGTCTGCCAACAGGTACTCATGGTGGCATGCATAGTTTAGTGGCTTCATGGCACTGCCAGTGAGATAAACCCTGTTCAGGCAGACTTTGGACAGGTCTTTATATCCTAGTGGAGGCTTTTGTTTCTTACATTCTTATTTTCTTTTTTGTTGTTGTGCTTTTCTTGCCACTGCCTGGGGAACCTGAACTCTTCCAGTGACAGCTGTGTTGGCTGGAAGTTGTTGGCTGCACCTGTCCAGGACACATGCATAGTGGGACTGGGAACTCAGGATCCTTTGTGCAAAAGTCTCCTCAATATTTTAAAGTAATTTTCCACTAACAGAGAAATCAGATATTTATCTTAACTTTATGATCTCCAGCAGAGAGTTCTTTGAGAAGCAGTGAAAGTCTATGAGAATGAATAAATACTTGATTTGCTTTGATTGCATGAGTGTAGAGTTTAGCAGAACAACCAAAGACCAGCCACATAATAGTCAAATGGTGCAGGTTCCTAGGGCATCTGAATTACCCCTTGACCTATAAACAGTACCCAGTCTCCTTCCACAGCATTGTGATTTGACTGAACAAATTGCGTACTAATATAGAAACAGCTCCAGGAACTAAACGTGGCAAATTTTTGATGGCTTTACTAGTATGTTCAGGAGTAATATATCTGTACAGTTGCTTTACTCAGTGGCTTTACTTGGCTACCACTTGCAGAAGTAAAGATTATTGAACACTGTGCCAAACATGCTTGAATGAATTACTTTCTCTAAGGGAGCCATCTCTGTGTTTATATGCAGGAATTGAACTGAACTTTCCCAGAATACCTTAATGGGAAAAAACATTTCTCTGCTCATTCTCCATCTGTAAGGTACCATAGATGCTGTTTGCAAGTTTGTGTGTAACTCCTGCCTTCAGGAAAAGGTTTTCTTCTTTTTTACTGTTAGATAGCTGAAAACCATGGAAATGAAGAATAAGTTTTGTATCACCACTACTCAGATATTTATTTTTTATAACACTCAACATTAATTCTTAAAGGTTAAGATTCATTGCACTAGCGTGAGATGTTATAAATGTGTTTTACTGGGTATTTGTTATCTCTTGTGTGGATTTCATGTGTATAGATGCATATACAGTGTGCCTATATATAAATTATGACTAAAATATATATGCCCTGATATTTGTTTAGATACTTGAAATTCCAAGGAAAATCATGGATTCCTAGTAAATATTCCTTAACCTGTTTCTGTGCTTTACAGTAGATGGTTTTGTTGTTGATATTCCACATTGTGAAACAGTGTATACTGCTTAGGCAGCTATTGTAGGAATCAACTAAATGCAGATCAAACAATAACTGTTTAACTATATAACTGCTAAATTGAAAATAAATATAGCCTAGTTAAGCAGCATTTTTGTAGAAGACAAGATTAGTGTTGGCCTTTTATTTATTTGTTCTTGTTTTACTAAGAGACTACACATCAGAGAGGTTCCCTCCATGTGCCATCTGTTTCTTTGCAATTGGGAATGGTAGAATAATTTTCTGAAGAACTGCTGACAAGATGTGGCAAGGGAGCAGTAATCCGTAAGGATGATATTTCTCATTAAAGTCACTCAGCTCATCTGTGATATAGCAAGCTCTTGATTTACACTGGTCACCTCTGGAGCAGGGAGGACAGTGACTGCTAAGTAACATTTTTTATTGCACAGCCTAATGGTGAGGTTCTTGACAGTATCTGGGATTGCTGTTAGATCAGTTTTCATGGCACAGACACATTTAGCTAAGTGAGATTATTCTAGTTAGACAGTTTATCATCATAACAGATGTGATCATAGATGTCTCTTGACCTTAGTTACTTCATGATGTCTTAATATTGGCTGGCTGTTGTTATATCATTCCTTAGGTTCTTGCTAGGAAGGGCAGGTGGATTGTGAAAGGTCCCTCCTGAACTACAGCAAGGCTTACTTTTTGTTTGGCCTTGTAGAGATCTCATGGTGCCTCTATTTTCTATGGGTGCCTCCTGCTCTTCTGTCAAGTCTTAGTGTGGATTGCTGCTTCTGCTTTTACTGAATTGTCAGTTTAT
Organism: Cygnus olor; assembly: GCF_009769625.2. Taxonomy (NCBI): domain Eukaryota; kingdom Metazoa; phylum Chordata; class Aves; order Anseriformes; family Anatidae; genus Cygnus; species Cygnus olor. The sequence continues at coordinate 10,060,267 of NC_049175.1, forward strand.
GGCACGTTGGCACAGGTGGACATGCCAGCTAGCTGACAGTAGTTGCACGCAAAATTGGTCTAGGACAATTTAAAAATTAAACAGGTGCTATAAAAGTTGGGTGAGGTGCAAAGGGCAAAGAATATGATAGAAATGAGACACAGTCACAGATATGGCGATCAGAAGAAATCCCATGGGTCATCTAGTCTGGTCTCTTGCTTAAAACAGCACTACATACCTTGGAGGGCTGAGACCACAGGAGAGCATAGATAGGTAGCAAGTATACCTGGACTAAAAGAGAAAGATACATTATCCTCCAGTTCAAGAACCATCTCTTTCCACAGTAAAATGAAAGCTACTTTTAAGATATGATCCCCACCCCTACTATTTTCTATATATCAGTATTTTACAGCAAATATCAGCTGTCTTTTCAAGGGGATCCTCAAAGTACTTGAAAGTGCAGAGTAAGTTAAGCCTCTGTATAATGTGAGGAAAAAAAAAAAAAAGAATCCATGATTATTGTGTAAATCACTGGCTGAAATAAAGGAGTTATTTCTCCTTCTCTGATAAAGGGCAGCTGCTGTGTTTGTTTTTTGTTCTTAGTGTATAAGGAGCCTTGGGACAGATATGTTTTCCTACCTTACACAAATAGAAGTAAAGAAATGTAAATGCTAGTCAGCTTTCAAGCAGAATCATGTTTAGTCTTCAGCTGATAGTATTGCCAGGTGAATTTCAGATCTGAAAGTCTGTGTTCCTTCTGGCGTACGCGTTGTTAACGGGAAAAACAAATTAAAAATCTAAGGTTGTAATTTCACCCGCAACCCTAAAAAGACTGAAAGATATGCTTAGTTTTATGTAAAACCGTAGTTAAATGAGCCCAGAGTATAATTCCATCACGATTTATGTAGGTGCAGGAATACTGCCTTAATTATCCATGCCAGTGGTTGGCGATGGGATGCCATACAGTTCTAGCAGGAGTGACAGTGGCTATTCATCCATTCATCTGGCCTGGCAGATCTGAGAAAATAAATATTTTTCATAATGTTTCACTCCAACCTTTACTTTTAAATGGGTTATTCTACCCCTTCCTTTTCCCAGGTGCTCAAAGGAAAATGCAGAAACACAACTGGACACTGGAGGAAAATCAAGATCATGGCACAAGGTAGAATAACTAATCACAGTAACTGGTAGACAAAAGGGTACATGCCTTCAAGCAGTGAGAGCCCCAGCTCTGTCATGAGGTGGTGGATATGCTGACTCACATTAAGGTGTTCTGCTTAGCTTTCTGGCAATGCACATTTGCTTTGTTTTTGTTGCAAACCATCCAGTTAGGATCCTCTGGAAATAGAAGCCTGGAGGAACAGCATGATTGGCTTGAAAGATTATTTTGTTGTGATTGCTAAACCAGCTGCACTCTTCCACCAGCTCACCATGTCAGATTGACATAAGCATGCTCCAGTGCATAAACACACTTTAAGATGTTAAATTCATCCAACCATCTCTTCACTCCTCAAGGGCTGAGATAAAGAGGAGTGTGACTGGCAGTTACTGGAGGAAGAGACTAGCAGATCACAGAAAGCCATTCTGACTGCTGAGCTCCAAGTCATTTAGTCAGAACCATTTAGCACTGCCTTAATAAGTCAGTAAGACCAATAACATTTTGAACTGGGTAAATAGAAATGGGAGATTCTTGAGTAGTCACCCAAATATCCCTCTGTCACAGATATGAAACATTAGAGCAAAATTTGATTGTATCATCCCAAGTAACGCTCAATGAAGGAATTAAAGAGGATGTTCCCTGAGAAAGTTCTACAGTCCAGCTATCTCCAGCACATTCTTTCTAAGACGGTCATTGCTATTTGACTGTTTCTTGTTGGCCTCTTCTCCAAAAAGACCATCTACACAAATGTGAGCCCTTGGCCTGGAGTCTATGCTAGTTGTTTTCTGGAATATCAGCTCCATGAATTGAGACTTGTAACTCTCTTACAGGGTAGTAATTCAAAACATCAGACAGAGTCAGACCAACAGCTTCACTTAGCTAATATCATGTAAACAGAAAAATCCATTTTTGCTGGCTGCAAAACTGGCAGGGTTCATTAGAGTTAGTACACAGACACTTGAATATTCTGGTAACATGCAGCTTTGAATGGTCATTTTTTGAAACAAATAAATGCAAAACTTTTAAGATACTGTATATGAAGATAAAAGATGCACCTTGAAACCTGTAGAGGTGACACTGGAAATGAAGGTAGTGTCTCATGAATGGATTAGTAGCACATTATTTTTGCCAACATTTTGTCTGTCTTAGCTCAGAAGTGAGAGGCATAACTATCTATTTACAAATACAAACTTCTAACTTGTCCATAAATGCAATAGCTTCCCGTGTAAATTACATATGGATTGCTCAAACCAAATTCTTTTTGTCTTTGTTCACTTGCATTTGCAATCTTCAATATTTCCAGTGAGTCTGCTAAGAAAATCTCTTCCCTGAAAGTATATACTTCTTATGTTCAAACTCATAATTGTAAAGTAAAATTAAATTTAAAAACGGTCTATACGTCTGAATTGTAAAAATCTTCAGATTTCTTTAGTCGTGGACATGATTTGGAAAGTTACTTGAGGTCTCAGCAGCCTTGAAATCATCACGTGGATAAAAGTACAAGAATAAAACAGTTGTCACCAACAGTGTATTTATCATCATGATCCTTTTGCTGTTTCTTACTTATCTTGCATAGACAATGAAGAAGCTGAGAACAGGCGCTGAGTTCTCTTCATCTCTGTGCCTGGTCCTCTTGTTATGACAGGATCCTTACTACACAGAAAAAGGGGAAGCTGTCCCTCTTTAAATATGCTCTTTAAATCAGACCAATGCTTTCATTCAAAAGAATGTTTGCATGTGTTTGAATGTTTTTCTTGATACGTTTTTGCCATCTGTGTTGGTGGATGTGTGCATGTAAATGCATGCAAGGCTTACATGTGTTTAGGGAAAGCCTCTAGAATGCAAAACATTCACAGTTTTTGAAGCTAGGTAGTGGTCCCATATTTAACACCAAATATTTAAGCAACACATCCACATTGCCTTTGTTCTTGATAGACATGCTCTATTTGTCCTGTGGTTTGTGATGACTGTCAAATTATAAGAAAATCAAGACGAACACCTGCTTTCTGAGAACATGCTGAAAAATGAACGCAAGAAAAGGTAGTCTTGAAAAGGGATTTGCAACTAAAAGGTCACATGGCATATTGGTGACTTGTTTAATGTACCAAGAATAAGATAATTTAACTTGCTTCTCAAGGGTTCTGAGCAAAGACCTAGTGTTCCTCTGTACCTGGGAATGACTTGTGTTTTGGCATTGTGTTTGGAGACCTTTTAAAATACACAAAGACCTGTCATTATTTAAGCAAGACTGTCCCATCCTGTTGTTCATCACTAAGTCTCAGGGGGTTACCTGAAAAGTAATGTCAGAAATTGACATTGGAGAAAGGAGTTCTACCTTTTTATCTTTGCCACAGTGGAGGATTCTGAATGCTGCCTTTGGCTCATGCCAAGGTGTTGGCTGGCTCCCATTTTGATAACCCATGCAACACTGAAGACATTTTTCCTGTGCTGCAGCTTCGCTTATATCATCCTGATCCTTCAGTTTACAGAGAGGAGGCCTAAAGAGAGTCACAGTTTGCTTGTACCTGAAATTGCGTGTAAGAAATTTTAAGAGATTTATAATTGCTTTATCAGGTATATTTTTTCAAACCATTTTCTCAAAACGGACAGGGTAGGGGATGTGTTCATGAGCAGTAGAATAAGAAAAGACCTTTTTACCACAGCTACAGATTAAGTACATCTTACATCAGCTCTTGCTGCAAGGTTAGACACTTTTGTTTGAAATGCACCTCCTTAGGTTGATCTTGCTAGACATCCTTAATGATGTTTCCTGGTTAGTCTCCCCATGCTAGTTTTATTGTTGGATATGGGGACTGAGGTTGCTTTGCTCTTTGTATAGTAAAATTATAGCTCTTTGCTGAGACCAGAGCTCATCTGTAGTCTTTATTCATTAACTTCTTAGTGGCAGCCCCAATTAATCTTTTGTAGACATACTCTGTAGAAATGAATATACTGCCAAATAGCAAGAGAGAAGTTACATGTCTGAAGCAGAACATTTTGATTTATTACAAGGGAACCTTTCAGAAAGCAGATCTATATGCACTCATGGAAGACACAGAACAAGGCAAAAGATCAACATCCTATAAACCAGCCTTCTGTGTACTGCTTAAAATCTTTTTATCTCTACTTTGGCAAAGAAGTATGGTCAGCTCCCACTGAATTATGGAAGAACCATAAATAATAGGGTTGAATTAACAACCATGGTCTGAATGATATCATGGAAACTACTTTGCAGCTTGAACACTGTAGACCTTTCTGTATATACTATTTTCTTCTTAGCTGTTCCAGTGGGTGGCACAACTCCTACATTGCCTTTTTCCAAGATATTACTCAGTATTTGGATATATTAAATTATTTTTACCCTATTATTTTGTGTTGGTGCTGGCAGCTGCAGCCTTGAGTTCTGATCATGTTGTTTAGCTGGATGAAATATGGAGTTAAGCTAAATGGGAGGAAAGTGCCATTGTATTCTCTTTAATCCAAGACAAAAACTAACATCTCTGCATTCGTGCTTCCCCCCCAGCCCTTGCCCCAAAACACATGCCTCCTCCAAACTGTGATTATCTGACTTGGAAGAAAATCTAATGTGTTAGGAAAATATGTAGTTTAGGACTTCAGAGCAACTAAAGCTTTTCACAAACAAAGCAATTCTCTTTCTGGAAAGAAAACAAAGTGTCTACTCACTTCATAGGACCTGCTTGATGGACCAATAACTTAAGAAATTCTTTTGAGGTCCTCACCATTTCCAGGGTGGAAATGGGAAGGGCACTATCCTGCACTTCAGATTAATCCATACAGTCTTCTGTTAAATCCTTCTCAGGGGCAAAGAAGAAACCTAGACCTCCAAATTCTGTCCACTGCTGGGAAACGTCGGTTAGAACTCATGATGTTTCTCTCCATGTAGTTGCCTTGCTGATGAAGAGTATCTGGTTTGGCCTTCAGTGTTATAAAATGCTCAGAAAGACTAATAGGACCCAGCTGCTTCAAAGTTTCCTCAGTAGTCATTTGTTCTCCAGTCCTACATCTCTTTAATGCTTTAACCTTTAAATAAATAAAATAAAATACAATGTTTGCCGTATTGCCCACCAACTCTGCTCTGGAAGGTAATTGATCCTGTTGCAGTCCCCATTTCAAAACCTATGAAGACTTTGAAACTTTACAGCTGGTTGACTCCTGATGTGACAAGGCTGTGCTCTTCAGCTTATCCTCAGGCAGAGGACATGAGGACATACTGTGGCAATAACAGCACAAGCATTTCCTTTTAAATTCTGGGTTTTCTGTTCTCACATGTAAGTATGATTAAGGAAAAATTATTTGCTTTCTAAATTTTTTTTTTTAATAGTAACAGGGACTCTGAGGTATTTCCGGCTGTTATTTTGTTTGTAAGTCTGGTGCCCAAGGAAAACACTTGCACAATTGTAGTGGTTCTCTCTCTGTCAGTTCTGCCCCTACTTCCATTCGTTTTTGAAGCCAGGGGTTAATTTCAGTGAAATCTGAAAGGGGAATAGAACTCACAGAGGTGTTTAAGTGGGTACATGATTTGGGAGAATTGGCATGTGACTAGAAGAGAACCAAATGAAGATCCCCCGAGAGGACTCCAGCGTTATATGAAACATTTGGTTGTAGCGTATCTGTTGAAATGTGCCTGACTATCCAATTAGCATTCGTGCACTGCCCAATTAGCTATAACTCTGCTTTCTAGCTGTCTTCTGCAGAATGCAGCTGGAAATACTGCTGTAAGAATTGGGTCATGACAGTAGGGGACAAATGTATAAGAAAACCAGTTCATTAGTTATACTACTCGTGTAACAACTAATTTTAAACTAAGTGTCCCAGTAGTCAGGTTCACATAAATCTTTCATGTAGGAGGCTTATGCGTTTATCTTTCAATAAAGAATGCTTTTTATTTTTCAAATTTGTATTTTGTAGATTCACTTCTCTTTTGCTAAAATCTGTCTATAGTAGGTCTAGCTCCTTTTGTAACTCTAAAAGGAGCAAGGCTGCAAGGGTATTCTGTATGGTAGGTGACAGATTCAAAGCAGTAAATCAGGATTACCTACCAAAGCTCATTAATTTGCACATATAAAGCAAACTTCTGCACCTCATCTGTGTGTTTAAAGAACTTCAACTTTTCTGGTATTTTTTTAAGTTACAGCTTCTATTCCTCCAGATCTTTATACACACGGGATAAATTCCCCTTGACTTCAGTGTGTTTCTACCAACCAGAAATTTTGCTTCTGGCTTTCTTTAGGACTTAAATTGTGTGTGTGCTGGAAGAAAATGTCAGATTAGACTCAGGAGAAGAAGAAATACAAAAAATAATCACATGTCTAAACTATGGCCAGAAAAAGGAAAGTGGGAACTGGATTATTTCAATTTAAATTACATTTTATGTTTGCTTGAAAATCCAAATGTGGATTTAGTTTTCCCAGGTTAAATAACATATCAGAAGTACTGTGTGGGACAGCAGATACTTCAAAGAAAGTTGATAGGAAAATGCACATAGTAGAAATTTTAAGTAACTTTTTACTGCTAAATGTTGTTATATCTTGTGGATAAATAAGGAGGGCATTTTTTTAGTCATTTTTTCCACACTTAACTCTTCTCCACTTGTAGGGAAGTTTCAAAGGGCAATTTTAACTTCCTTGTAAAGAAAAATATGCTACAAACGTGAAATAGAAAGAACTTTGGTTTCTTAATTGTTCTTCATGTTTGTGTTGCTTCTGCAGTTCCAATTCTACTGGTGTATTCCGATGCCATGTATGTAAAACATTCTCCTTGCTAGCAGTTTCATTATTAGTTCCCCATTTCTGCTGCATCTTTTGCTCAAGTTCCTGGCTCTGCTGAGGGGATTTAGTTAGCTTGCCCTTGCAGATGGCTTGGCAGAAATAAGATTCTGTGAGGGCTCTGAATGAGGAGGGGGGAAGTGACAGAAAGGAGGTTGTTAGGACAGACCTGTCTGTGCAGTGGTGGATGATTAAAGGGTGAGCACGGGGTAAGGTGGATGACACCCTAACTCATAGTGCGTGTCTTCCAAATGGTAGATGGGCTGGGTTGCCAAGGAATTGTGTTTAGAAGAGGAGTATTTCACCTGTGGGCATTTGGAGCCTGTGGATATTTTGCACAATGTTGTTCTTCATTGGAAAGCAAGACCTGTAACTATGTGAGTTCATCCTTGTGAACAGCAAGGACATTTGCATGAAAGGGAGAGGTTCAAAGCAAGGCTCTGTATGAATGAGAAACCTACAGGTAAGGTGAGAGTGTAAATGTCTCTGGCAGGAGAATAGTGAAAAAACAGGAGTCAAGATTGCTTGTATGACATTTCTTCTTTTCTATTCTTTTCTGTGAATTTCTCTCATTCTTTTCTGCGAGGGGACAGAGCTTCTTATCCCCTATGTTCTCTAAGGCACATTTTTCATGCTAGCAAATACCAGCTCTGAATATGATTGTACTAATAGAAACCTCCTTTTAGCGTTACAGTTTTTCACTTTGTTTAGGGAACAGATGGAAGGTATGGCCAAAACACTGTTTCCAGGGGAAACTGCATCTTAACTAACTTAAATCCTGAGCATTTCCACCACCAATTTCTTCCTTTAAAATCTTTACTCGTTTTGAAAGAAGGGTAAGGCTTTCGGTTACCAGATACAGCAGTCCCAACATTTGTCACGGCTCTGGCTGCTACTTTGAACTTTAATTCTTCTCTTAAGGAAATTAAAAAAATTGTATTATTACTACCCAGGTGTCCTGGTTTCAGTTAGGACAGAGTTAATTTTCCTCCTAGTAGCTGGTAGGGTGCTATGTTTTGGATTAGGAAGAGAAGAGCGCTGATAACATGCTGATGTTTTAATTGTTGTAGAGCAGTGCTTACACCAAGCCAAGGACTTTTCAGCTTCTCGCTCTGTCCTGCCAGCGGGCAGGCTGGGGGTGCAGCAGGAGCTGGGAGGGGACAGACCCAAGACAGCTGACCCAAACTGGCCAAAAGTGGTTTTCCATACCATCTGACGTCATGCTAAACAATATATAGGGGTGGCTAGCCGGGGTGGGGGCGCCGGCTGCTCGGGGATAGGCTGGGCATCGGTCAGCGGGTGGTGAGCAATTGCATTGTGCATCACTTATTTCGTACACATTATTAGTAGTAGTACTATTATTATTATTATTATTATTATTATTATTATTATTATTATTATTTTCCTGTCTCAATAAACTGTCTTTATCTCAACCCACAGGCTTCACTTTCCCATTTCTCTCCCCCATCCCAGAGAGGGAGGGGGGAGGGTGAGCAAACGGCTGTGTGGTGTTTAGCTGCTGGCCGGGTTAAACCACAACACCAGGACATTTTCTTCATGAACTGTTATCTAAAAATAACCCATATATTATCCACCAGAACAGCAATGAATGGTTATAAAACAAAGTGAAGGGTCATGATTATTTGTGGCTTCTTATTAAGGTGTGAATCTAAACCTCTAAACCTCAATTTGTTGATTTCTTTTTTATCAAGCTGTTTTTCTAGCTCCGATACCAGCACACCTAGCTAGATGGATAATTAGTTTCAACATCAGAAAGACTTCAAATAGAACAGTGCTGTGAACTGAGTGGTCTGGTTCCTTTTAAGTGCTTACCTACTGCAAAAGTGTTAGACAGAAAGATTTTGTTGTTGTTGTTTTATTTTATTTTATTTTTTCAAATTCCAACTTTATTCAGTCTTACACTCTTATTCACACAGGTCACTTTGGTATTAGTATTAAAAAACAAAAGTAGTGGACAATTTAATTAATTAATTAATTTTCTTTCCCCCAGAGAAAATTACACAGCATCAAACACTTTTTAGAATAGTCATCAAACTGTTTTTGGTAGCTGGTTCCAGGTAAGAAATACTCAAGAGAGGAATATTTGTTGGTTAGAGATGGTAAGAATAACTGATTTTAGAGAATTTTCCCGTCTGAAGTAAATTGTTAGCTTACTGGTAATCTCTCAGGCTGTTCTAGTGTGATCTGTAAGGAGCAGGCCATTGGGTTCAAGAATGTCTGTCATTAAAAGTGACTACTTAGGGTATGTCTGTAGAGCATGATGGTTTTGCTCTTAATGTGTAGAAATTCCTGCTGTTGGGTCATTAATAGTGGTCTTTGGACCATCCAGCTCAAAGCTTGCGCAGATAACTTTATCTACACTGTGTCTTTGATGGCATTCATTTCCAAGCAGAAAGCGTGTTTCTCTGCAGTAACAGAAGTAAAGACACATAAATAGGTGGAAATATAAAAGCCAAGAAGATAGAGAAGGGACATTATGAACCTTAAAATAAATCCAATGCCTGTTGCAGCCAGCCGTCAGCATTTAGTTATCTATCTGTTATATTATCCTATAGGATGCTTTCAAGGCCTGCAGTTTAGCAAAGTACATAGTGAAGACTGAAGCAGGGCCTATGGTAAAAAGTACAGCAAGCAAACAGAGGAGATTATGCTAGCCATAAAGGATAAGGAATATGGAGATAGTAGTGATTCAGGTCATGCAAGAACTTGCAGACAGAGATACAGGAAAGAACTTCACAAACATCAAGGGACAGAATATACTGAAGATAAAATAAGCCTTGAATGATTTTGAACGATGCACTTGATGTTAACAAAGCCAATAGAGCTGAATCACTTAGTTTTTTCTGTATTTTTGGTTTGGGTGGATTTATTTATTTATTTATTTATTTTACTGTTTTTAATTTAAAAGGTAAATAAAATAATTAGGAATATTGAGAAAACAGACTGACATAGCAAGATCTCTGCTGATTTCCTGGGGAGGAGTTCCAGAGTCAATATTTGAAGGAACAAGAGAGATCTTTGAGGTATATTCTTTAAATGAATGTCACCCCCAAAGTACTTGTGTTGGATTCTGAGTAACCACAAAGAGTTACAAAATTCCAGATTGCTGAAGAACTCAGGATGACTTAAGGAAAGCTAGTAAAATATAGATCAGTCCCCAGAGGAAAAGGCAGTAAATGAAATGGGACAAAACTCAAGAAGTTTGTGCTAGAGTGAACCTTTCCAGTCCTGCAGTTAGTCATGTAATTGGTGCTGTATGTGGATGCAGTGGTTTTCCTGTACATATCTGCTTGCAAAAAGGGGACGTGAATGATCTAATGCCCATCTTCTATTTCAGTATGTTCACATCAGTTTAACTGTGCCATAACTCACGAAAAGGTTTGCTCGAATGCTTTTCCCCAGTGGCAGGATGACATGTGACATTAGATGTACAGTGTAATATCTTTTTGCAACAGTATATGAAGTAAACTTGATACTTTATTTAGAGAGGGAAAAGTATGGATGAAAGAACCATGAATTCAAGATGTTAAGGTTAATGGGTCAAAATCTAACCTAAATAAAACTCTCAATGAGAGTTTTGCCTGAGCAAGGACTGTGGGATTTAGCCTTAAGAGAATTAACAAGGTACATCAGGTCTCTTCACTGCTCTGATTGCCAGAAGCCTGTCTGGACTGTGTCTAGATATACATTCTCAATCACAGAAGATTAAAGAAGCAAGTACAGGAAATGATGTGTACTGTTTCATATTGTCTATTCTGCGTCTATGTAGACAGGTACAGTAATAACTCTACAAAGAAAATGAGAGGAAAAACTATGGAATTATTTTAATCGGCTAATGTTTTTCTCATCTACTTGTTTTCTGGGAAAGTAATTATTTTCAAGTAATTGTATGCTGCCTTTTAAAAATTCTGTTACAGTTCATTCTTCACCTCAGAAATCCTCTTTGATCTTTTAAAGCTGTTGTGGATCCCTCCCCCTTGAAAAAAAAGAGTCTCATAAAATGTTTGCAAGTCTTGTTTATATATCCATAACATTTTTCATTATGCTGTGACAGCTTCACTGAAAAATTATTTTAATTATTTCAAAATGAATCACACAAAGAGTGAATATGAAAATATAAATCTTATGTCTGACTGTACTTTAATTGCTTTGGCTAATGAAAGAGGCATGAGATAATCTGCACAATGCAAAAGCAAAATTGCATGAACAATATAACCAGTATTAAAAATGTGCTGAATCTGTACTACTCACTCTGCTTCAGTGGGAAGATATAGGGACTGTACCTGTACTGCAGTGCTTGCTTTCTGCTACTGATATGACAAGCTAATTTCATTAGGAAATGGTGTTGAAAACACCTAATAATTACCTTTCTGTTCTCTAGGTCAGCAACGCTAATGAGCAAAACAAAGTAAATTTATGTTCCTGAAGCTGTGGGCCCTCTCATGACAACCTATCCTCAAGAGTTCATTTATGTGAGTAGCTCTTATGTGACAGAGTGATGTGAGCCAATGCCTTGTATATGTTATTAAAACAAAATGCCCACTGATTGTAATAAGTAACATATTCCTACAAGCATGTCAATGAAGCCAGACAAAAAAGTGCACCAGCAGGTAAGAGAATTATTTTAAATATATACACACACAACAGATCAAATCCGTAGGCCTGATTAGGTATTGTCTTTTTCCACAGTAAAAATTTTTGCTTCATCAGTTCCTAACCTTGTGATCTTTGACTGAATTTTATGTAAGACATTGCACACAGGCAGTTTACTTTTACAGACTTCTGAACTTTCAGCTGTTTAGAAGCTGTTGATTGAAGGTGATGAATACAACAAAGAACGAGGGTTTGACAGAAAACTGGTGTTAGAACTGTTACTTTGGTCAGCGACTCTTCTACCAACATAATACAGGAATGCTACAGGGTTATTAACCAACAAATCTCTCCTCTGTAGTCTAAAAATATCTCCCAATTGGGTGCCTTAGTAAAATGCCATGTGTTATAAATGGCAAAGCTGATTTTGAACTTACAGGGATAGTGAGGAAGGACTGCTAGAGCTTTGATATTTAGCAGAGTGGTAATGGACATGTAGCTGTACACATAGATAACCCTAAGTAATTGCTTTCCCTGCTTAGATTGGATGTTTTTTATCTTGGACTAAAGCCCTAAGTCAAAATCCTGCCATTGTTTACAATTGTTTTCACAGGGTTTGTGTGTCTGTTTTTATTTTTTATTTTTATTTTTTTTTCAGTTTTGGGACAATCCTCTTTAATAATCTATCAATCTCAGTTTTCTCTTGGTTCACAAATATTGCACTGAGTTGTAAATCTGTGTGGTTAATGCCAGGAACTTGCTGACTCAGGAAATTAGTAGTGATTAAGAGAGGCTTTCACATAGGTCAAATCAGCAGTGACAGCATATTTTTGCCATCTGATGGCTGTTTTAGGCTCGTACTGGCCGTGGACACTTTCAATTTGGATAGCACACTGCATCCTCTGCTGTTATGTTTTACCTTCCGTGATTTCAACAATAAAAGTTTTATCCAGTATAGCAGTGGGCCAGATGTTTCACTAGTGTAAATCAGAGTGATACTACACTCCCTTATGCCAACAGTTCATCTCATTCAATATGTCTCTAATAACATGGCATGGGTGCATGAAACCAAAACTGTGGGACTTAAACTTTTTCTGGAAATGCTGATCGATGTGTTTTTCATGGGAGGAAAGGCATTTGTAATTAATGCTGTCTTCTCACATGCAGTGAAACCATGCAGGACGATCTCAGTTTATTGCAGGTTATAAGTCAGCATGGTACACTATCTGTCCAGGGTATAAAGCATTTTCATATCCAGCTCTATTATTTCAAGCTGTTAAATATATTTCCCCTAGGAATTTGAGATTGCTTTCCCTTTACTCACCTGGACCTTGCAGTCCATTTTACTGTTGCTTTCTTGTATTGTGTTAACCTGTGTTGGGCAGTGTGATAATTTGACTCTTTGTCAATATGAACACCCTTGTTGCTGGGGGCATTATTAGCTTCCTCTCTTCCACAGTATTCTGGGAGTAACTTCTCACAAATTATTGAAGTTCTGCTCAGTTTGCTAATGAATTTCCCTGGTGTTTTGTTGGTTTAATACAAAATGTCCAGGTATTTTAAATACAGAGAGTATATAGATATAAGTTAAATGAACAGACAGGAATTTCAAGTTTGCTACAGACATCCATTATGCAAACGTACCAGAGAAACCAGCTGATTTTTCACAATTCCATTGCATGAGTGTAAGTAGATTTTCCTAATTTGAACATCTACCATACTGAATTTGTTCCAAGCTGCTGATTCTCTTAAGAAATCTCTCTCTAGTGAGCAGCACCATCTGTATTCTTCTTTCTAAATATTTAAACTAGGTATTATTTCACACTTGTCAAACCTTTCAAGGCTTTATGGTATTTCTAGACTGTTGTTTGGAACAAGCAGTTTGGAATCTGTTTTTGTGTGCTCTTGCTACTAATTCTATTTCACCATAACTGATGTAAGTGTTTACTTAGCTCCCTCCAGTGACTCAATGAGCAAATAAGTCCATGGTGTGCTATCATTCTAGCTACTGCTAAACAAGTTACCACAAAAGGCTAGTTCAGTTCTTTAGATGAAATTATATGTAGCATTCTGCAACATAATGACTAAATACTACGTGCTAAAACCATTTTAGCTTATAATAAACAGCAGCAGCTGAGATTTACCACATAATTCTGCTATTATTTCTTATTAATGCTTTCTTATACTTGGCAGAAATAATGAATGAATTTGAACATTAAGTGGGAGGGAAAAAAACCCACAATTCTAAAAGAGCATTAGTGTGTTTTGGAGAAAAAGGATGGGTTCAGAATCTGAATTCATTTTCTGAGTTGTGCTCAGAAGAAGATGCTACTTCAATGCTATTTATGATGATATGCAGAAAAACACTAGCTATAATCAGCTTTGGAAACAAAAGTATTATACATTTTATCTTGAGGAAAATCTGTCTGCTTTTACTACTGGTAGAATGAATTTAACTGAAATAGGGTCCATTTGTGAAAATTGTTCAATTTTTGAAATATATGTGAAGAACAAAAAAAAATACAGTTGTTTATGAGCTAAATTGAATCAGGAAATGCTCTTGAAGCTGAAAAACTATGGAGAAGGCTGTGCAGATAAATTGCTATAGTATTCATGATAGGAACAGGAAAAATGAAAGTATAAAGAAAATTGATTAGATACTCAGAGGGAACTTTTAGTCCTATTGAAGTCCAAGGAAGTTTTGCAGCTGATTTCAGTTGCACCATGATTTAAATATGTCAGAATGAAGCTTTAGAAGAGATTCTTCAAGCTTGTATATCCATCACTGAAAATACATCACTGAAGACTTTAATTTTAGAGGATTGCATTTGCAGTGTAAAGAAATAATTTTTAATTTCTAATACCCCACCTCAATTCCTTTGGTAGTTCGAGAAACAAAAAAAAAAAAAAAAAAAAAAAGAAGGAAAGAAAGAAAGCTGTGAATAATAAGGTTCTTTATGTTGGGACACATTCTCAGTTATTGTAATTTATTTGTTTTAATGTAGCATCTAGGAATTCCCCCCTCAGGACCAAGCCATCACTGTATTTGGACAAAACCCTCATAACATAGTGCCAAAGAACTAGTAGAGTATGAGAAGTTAGTATAACACATTGTGAACTGGAGCCAGGCTGAGGGCAATGACAGGAACAAAAATCTTGGCTAAGGCTATTGATATCTTATTTTCACACACACAAAAAAAAGAAATCACAAACCCAAGAATTTTTATTATTGTTTCCTCTTCACTTTTCTTTTCTACACTTTGCTCTTTCCTCCTCTGCCCTGCAACTTCCACTGTCCTCAGCAGAAAAAGCAGTGAGTAGAGCACAAAAAAGAATGAGGGAAGAAAAAATGTGACAACAAACTTAGATTGTTATGCTGAAATTATAGAAAGATGCCAAAATTGTTAAAAAGAAGAAATAATGTTTCCACAGAAATACAAACGGTGGTAAAACACAGTTTTAAACAACTCCAATGTGTAGAGGTTGATCTGTAGTAACAAGCCTGGTTTGTACAGCTGTGGAGCTGGTGTAGTTGTGGTTCAGTGCATGGTGACACAAAGCAGGCAGAGCAAGGACTTCTCCCTGATCACCTAGAAGGAAAACTTTCTCCAGTATGGTTATAATTTACAAGTATCAGTACAAGTACAAAACCAGCTTTAGATGGTGGAAAAAAGAAGTTAGTAAGCATCTTCTACAAAAAAAATGTGCACTTTCTTGTGGAGATTTGATAAAGCAAATTCAAAAAAGTACTAAAAAAATTAATTGTCAAGAAAATAGAATATCCTAAAATCTTGGGACTGGATCTTTGCTTCTTAAGGGTGTTTAATGGTAAGATTGTACCAATTAAACGTACTAGGAATTTTATAGTATAAAGTATTTCCTTTTGGTTGGACCACTTAATTTTTCATTGTGCAATAAAGTAATGCAAAATACAATGTATTCCTGTTACAACTGGCAATGAAACAAAATTAATATTTTCTTGCATCATTTCCTGAATGTTAGCATATACTGTTGGATTGTCTTTTGTTTGTTCCTGTGTGGGGGAAGTTGTGTGTGTGTGTGTGTGTCTGTAAACTGACCTCTACTTCTGCTGGGAATATACTTACTCATAAGGTATTTCAATGTAATTGCTATGGACCTGCACCATTTTTACCCAAGTTGAAACATTGTCTGTTATTTCTTGTTGTTTATACATTCCGTGGAAAATTAAGCAGGAAAAGCTGGGTCAGAGAAGCTGGCTCCGTGCTGTGCTCTGAACATGACGGGAGTACTGCTCATTTGTATCTCTGGTTCAGCAGTGAGCATCCTTCCATGTTTTGTGTTCAGTTATTGTTCCCAGAGCTGAAGAGGCACCACAATACCCAGAATATTTTCCACCTTTGAGCTCATTACAGTTGCTGTTTCTGCAAATCAGTCTTCCCTTTGGCTGTACAGACCAATGACAGCCACAGCCAGTGGGATTTTGGCACATTTGCTGCTATTTGGTGTACATTAGAGAAACGTTAAGGACCTCTTTCTCCTTGCTCTTCTGGCCCCTGTTCTTCTTCTATCAATTTAATTGTTTAGGCAAGACACAGCTGACACTGGAGGGTGGCAGGCAAGGCCACAGAGGGCTCAGAAACACAAAGACAGAGATCATTAATATGGCTTTCTAATCCACGAGGCACCGTTCTGAAAATCAGGGCAGTGACGAAGTAACAGCATACTCTGTGGCTCATATAATTCTGTACCAGTTCAGACTTCAGCCCCAGGACAGGTGGTCTTCTGCCTGAGCGGAGTGAAGAACTGCAGTGGGAACTCCATGGGCAGGAATGCCTGTTTTGTATGGCCAGGTCTGGGGCAGATGATATGGGAGCATAGCTTTTAACCAGGCAGTGAAGAAAAATAAAAATGGGCCTCCAGTAGCAGACCAGACTACCTCTTCTGTGTGAAAAAGAATATAAATATTTTAGTTAGTTTGGCCAGTGAGACAGAAGAATTGTTTGTATTTGGGTTGTTACAGGGAAGAGTTTAGGTATATGTATTTTTTAGGTTGTCATATCAGGGATGTCATCCATCTGGAGTATTGAAGTTTGATCACCGAGTCAGAATGCTGGAGTCCTTTTGTGAGGTCCTCTGAAATTAGGATGCCTGCTCTGTTGCTAAGCTTGGTCTCTCTGAATCTGGGTTTGCAGTGCTTATGTTATGGTTTGCTCATGATTAATAAAATATTAAGTCTTCCTTTCCTGGCAGCAATGAACAGATGGGGGAATCAGCTGATCTGATGAACTCTGTGTGTACATATACGCAGTCAACAAATAACCAGAAAAATAAGGATCATGCTCAAATGTTACCTATTTTAAAATATTTATAGAACCACAAACTAAATGTGCTGCCAAAAGGGTGAATTGACTAAGGAAAGTTTATTATTGTATGTATGCATTATTTATCTGCTCTTTCATTCATAACAGGTTTAATTAAAAAACTGAAGTTTTTCCAAATATTTATTCAGGATGCTGTTATTAAATGTAAATGTGGCATTTTGCATAAAGTCAGTGTTAACTTTTTGGATTAGAATTTTAAAGAGCAGTATACAAATCATAAGTATTTCTTCGGAAGCATTTATGTGCTTTTCATTTCAATAACAAGTCAGCTGGCAAAATTGTGTAGAAAATAAGTATCTATGAGAAGCAACAGACAGCTCTGGAGCATATATCGAGTCTCTATTGCATGTCTAAGATTGCAAAACACAGTAAACCACACACATAAAAGTAGCTTTAACACAGCAAGAGACTAAAGCCAAAATAGTCTTGAGCTGGCAAAGTAAACCTGCATAATTACCTAGCTTACCCTTCCCTAAACAGCAATTCGTGCCGTTGTTAGAGGTGAGACGTGTCACAGAGCAGAGCCCAGCCCCTGGAGCACAGCTGCCAGCCTTGGGGAGAGTGAATGAGCCCAAGGGATGCTAGGGAGTGAGGTGATCCCAGTCAGCTCCCAGACCAGGAATGACAGAGTCATTGATCCTGGATAGCTCTCATGTAAGCAGGGGCACTGTTAGTTGGTGGCTGTGCTGAGGAAACAGGCCCAGACAGGGTTTTGGGTACAGAAGAGTAACAGTGGAGAAGTCTGAAGCAAGGAGAAGATGCCTAAGAGGATCCAAAGAGAACAACGCTACAAGAATGCTGTAGCACACTTTGAGCTCACATCAGTTTGTATGGACGTTCCCAATTCAGTACTGAGGCCTCAACATCCACTTTTGCCCCTTATGTTCCTCAAATGCTGTCACTGGCTGTTCTAAGGAGTGACCATGTGTGTGTCTTTGGGATGCAACACTTGCAGACCTGTTAAGTATGCTGCACTTTACAAGGCACACGTCCAATAGAAAATTTGTATTTCTGTGCATCACTGGCTAAAGCATGTTTGCAGGACAGTGGCTGAAAAAAGGAAGACTGTGTTCAGAGGACAGTTCTGAAAATGGGATTTACAAAACCCAAACTGTACACAATGTCGTTTCCTAACCTTGGACAAGGACCACCCACGACTGATCTAATGTTGAACAAGGCTGGAGACATATAAGATATTTTCCTTATCAGTATTTCTAACTTTGCATCAGCCCAGCAGTTTTCTCCTGAAAGGTGATTTCTCCATTGAATGACAATCAGGCTACGTCGCTATTAATAGAAATGAAGAAGTACACATCATCTGCTCTACCCTCCCCTCTTGCTGTCAAAGCTAAGCACCTAGGAGACAGCAAATGTTTCTTTTTACTAATGGAAAAGTACCTGGACAGACCTCACTTGCCCTGGGAAGGCTGAAAAGTGGGCCACAGGCACTTTCAAAATTAAAAAAAAAAAAAGCCTAAACAGGAGGCAGGCAAAAAACAGCTATGAACCAATACAGAGAAAATACAGGGAAAATGTCCATTATCTCTGAATTTCAGCCAAGATGACTTTCAAGACTGCCTTACTTTCTAAGGTAGTCCTTCCCATCAGAAGGCTTGTGGTGGAGCAAATTTGCTTTTTTTCCAGTCTCTGACCTTCTAACAAGATGTACGTTTTTGGAATTAAGAAGGTGGTTTTGCTCTTTAGCCTGTCCCTCTCCAGATACCCTCTGTACTACACAACTGCGATTCATTGATAGGGCACCTCCTTTTGTGTATGCAGTGACACAGGTTTTATCATACCAAGTGTGGTATGATAAAAGTTGAATATAATTTCAAAATAAATATCTAACCCTTCAATAACTCTTTCTCAGAACCCGTGTCCAGAGCACGAGTGAGGTCATTATCATTTCAGGGAGGAGGGTACTGAGGCTGCCTTTTGCACTGCTTCCATACAGAGTTGTAAGTAAAATCACAAATGTGTCATTAAAAATTACCAGGCATGAGAATTACTGTTTATTCTTTGTACTGCCTGATGAACAGAGCCCTGTCTTTCTGTGCAAATACTTAGTGAACTTAAGAAATGCCCTTTGAATGCATTACGCACAGTGATTTGGTTTTAGGGGAATTTAAAGAGTTTACCAGCTTCTTCAGCAGTCTTGACTAAAGGTTTCCTGACCTTCCTGGGATATATAGGACTGCAAAGAAGGGAGTTATATGTAAAATGTCAGAAAGCCTTTAATGAACATATTGTCCAGAAGTTCCCATACTATGTCTCATTTGGGTGGAAAAATTTGCATTCAGTACACTGCCAGTCTTTGAGAGGGCCCAGACTAATGCCCCAAATGCCTCTTTTAGTGAAAAGAGTCCTTTTATAAATGAATAAATTAAAAATTTATAATAAGATTTTATAGATTTTATACATAAAAAAAGATTTATGTTGCACAGTAAATTGAACTGTTAAAGAGCGAAAGAAAGTGTAAGGATCCTTTGTCTAAAGCACCTTGAGCAATAGTATCTCATCTATTGCTTTGTTAGTATATAGATTGTTTTATTACTGTATTGATAGAAGCTGGTCAGACCTCAGATCTCATCTTTCTAAACAGTAGGGTAGCTCTGGGCAGTTCTTTGCTGGAAAACTGCTCTAACTTTCAGGCAAATATGAACCAATGAGTTTATGAGTATCTTTGTTGAAGAGATCTGATGGCACAATACCTAGTCTCTCTTTGCTTGAGATACCTACATCAATGCCATCATAACCCTGGCTTTTGTAATAGCTTTTAAGTAGGCACAGTGAATATTACAACAGATTACAGTTGCTGAAATGTGAATTTGCTTTCAGTCTTACAACCAAAGTAGTTTAATGTCAGTCTTGTTACAGCTGCCTTTGTGGAGCCACAAAATGTCCAGTCATGTCTCACTTCCCAAATGGCTTAAGAAACATGCCTCGATAAAGGCTACTTGGGACCATATCTTGGAATACTTAAATGCAGCTGAAACTGCACTCATGTGAGGCTGCTATTTCCTTGGTTCTGGATTTAAGGACTGCACATTTTGATGGAATACAAGATGTAAAGGTTTTATTTCCTCATCGACTCCATGATTTGTGGTCAGTCTTTTGGGCCAAGTGGCATCCATGTGAATTGCGTTTAACTGGATTTCTGATTGTTGGATAAGAACCATTAGATTTGCTAGAAGCCAGGTATTACCAAATGCTCAGAAAGATCTTAGGGTATGGGAATGACTCCAGTCCTTTTGTGAACTTGTGCTTGCACTTTGAACAGATGCCTCAGCTTTTTCAGCACATTGCTGGGAAACAGAATCCTTGAAATGGCTGGAATGGTGCCTGTGCGTTCAGTGCTGGTCTCTTCTAAATGACGTATCTTACACTCTGGAAACAGTACATAACACTGTTGTAGTAAGCCTCGTGCATCCCCAAAACAGTGTCAAGTACCTGTAAATAACGAGTACAAAAGATGTAATTTCCCCTATTCCCCATGGGCAAAATGTACTTCATATGTAGATTTATTTTAATGGAAATCTCTTACTCTGTTCTTTGGTGAGGAGTGAAAAGGTAAAAACTATCACAGTGGCTAAATCTCTCCTTGGGCATTCATATGAATGCTTATGTTGATTTTTCATTTCACTTTACACAAATATTTTGTGCTCAGGGGAAATAATAATTTCCCAGGGGAAATTATTTGCCATCATATTTTCAGTGTTACTATCTTTCAAGGACTAATTCATTACATACAGCTGTTCCAAGGTGAAGGTTAAAGAGGAATGAAAGAACAAACTAAACTTCTGTAACAGTTTAGAGTAAAAGAAATATTTGTGGAAAATCATAGGAATTTACCCAAGTCTTCCCTTCTGCCCACTAGGCTAAGTAGCAACTGTTCTGCATGATTGACTCATCTTGGAAACATTTGTATTTGAATAATTTTCCCAGTGTTTATAAACCTTCCTGGGTAAAAATTTTTGTGGCCTGTGTCACAGTACCACTTCGTTGCAGTATCCTCTGCTTTTTACAATTTAAAATGAGAACAGAACCAAGTTTAGTGAGAATATTACAGTGATCTTTATCAGACTGTTCAGGATAAGAGTTGTTGTCATTAGGAATTACATCACTGTTTTAGGCAAATTGTTCCAGATGTTCTGCTCATTAAGAATGTGAATCTTTTTAGAAGAGTAGGACAGAGTAATTCTTTAAAAACCATTGTGGATTGACAGACAATTACTGTATTTCTAAATGTAGATTTCATGGAATTCGCAGTTCCTGAAATAGAGTGAAAAAGGGAAATTAAAGGGAAAATTTTAATAGGCACCTATCCAGAAAGAAATTGAACACTACATCTCTAATTGTTCTTACATGAACTTGGGCTGAAGACCTGGTCTTTTCTCAATAGGGGAAAAAAGTCTGTAGAATAGGGTTTGTCTATACTTTGTATTGCTAATTGGAATTTACATAATATATACACAGAATCAGGCTTTGTAAGGATGATGCTGAACAGATGCCTCTGAAATCAGAATTTTCTGTGCATCACAGAGGAGGACAATCGTTAAAATCTCTTGAATGTTTGAACAATCTCTTTCAAGTTAAAATGTTGTATAAAGGTATTAAAATTTAGCCCAGAGGACTCTGCGTGTGAGAACCCAGTTCATTCAAGTCTCACTATACCTTGCAGTTTTGTTTCTCAGGATGCTTGCAAGCACATTTTCCTTTCTAAACATTCAGAATCTGTTTGAAATGTTCTGAACAACTGTAGTTTGATGTATTCAAATTCTTAAATAATTCAGTGGATCTCCACATTTGTACATAAACACTCTCCTCAATTATTCACCAAGAAGAGCTGTTTTTCAAGGAGATACTTTAGTGATCGTACTTCTGTCCAGACACACCCTTGATTATACCAGAGCTATTGTGAACACTGACAACTTCCAGTTCACAGAAGCTAATCATTTCTTCATGTAACTATCTTATTCTAGTTACAGGTCTTATGAGAGTACCGGATTTCATGGGTGGTGAGCATGAGTAGTCCCTTTTACAGAATACAAGATTTTGATAGAGGACCATATTAAATACCAGATTTTGTATTAGGAAGAAAAGAATGTTGAAACTTTTTGTTCTTGCTGAAAATCCTTGAATTTACTATAGTTTTACATTCTCATAGTCCTCACAGTATGCTTAAAAAACATTTGTACTTCTGATTCTTTTTCAGAGTCAGCTGTGTGACATATCAGATAATATATTTCTTGGAATGCATTTTACTTGCTTATTTTGAGGCATGCACATGCAATAGATCTGGATTTTTTTAACATAATTAGTTCTTTGTGAAAATATTTTCATCTTTCCTTTTTTTTTTTTTTTTTTTTTGACCAGCCTAAGATGCTTTAAAATACTAATTAAGCTTTTGGTGGACTGGAACAAACAGTAGGTAATGAAGAAGTGTATACAATAGAGATGTTGGAAAGCAGAGAAAAGTACTCCAGATCAACAGAATTACGATTCGTGGGAAGGAACAGTGGGAGAGAGGGATGAAAAAAGGAAAGAAGGAGACAAAGAGAGGTTTATCATGTGAGCAACAAACATAGAAGAAAGAAATCACATAATCTGTCTGCAGAAGCAGAGGTTTCTTTCCATAATTTGCAGTGATTTTTTTGTCCATATATGATAAGACTACAAATCTTGTCCTAGTATATACAAATACACATAAACTCTGGTTCTAATTTTCACATGACTTTAATAAAAACAAAATGAAACCAAATATTTGGGTTTGCCATCCTGGAGGGGTGGATTCCATGGGCTAAAACCAGATCTCAAGAAGCAGTATGATCAAAGTGTGTGAGGTATCTCAGCACCATTGAATGTTTGTACCCTTCAGAACCAATACATCTGTCCCTCATTGCATTTAAGGCAATTAGCATAACTTGTTATTTGTGAAATCAGTGACGCCTGTGAGAGTTCCAGGAATGTTTAGCACATTTCAGAATCTGAATGTTCAATGTCATTTATCCTTAAGGTGCTCCAAGAGCAATGAAAAACTTAGTGCACTGTGTGGAGCTATGCATCTTTTGTACATTCTATATTTACAGCTGTTTCCAGCTGAATTCCTGTCAGCAGATAAAAAAGCAGATAGAGAGCAAAAGAAATACCTCTCAGATATTTCATTTATGATGTAGAACTCGGAGGATAATAGCCTTGATGTATTTCCTGCTTAATGAAGTAACATTCCTCTGAGGTGGGTAATTGCTGCAGTAGGGCTCTGTTCAAAGCGATTTGTCTCTGCTCTTACTCTGCATTCACCATGGTGATACCTCAGCCTCCTGAAGTTTAGGATGTTACTTTCCATTTGTGAGCTATGATCTTAATGAGGGCAATTGTTACACATTACCCAGCACTGATTATTGGTAACAAGCTCTATGTTGCAAGTATTCTCTGTGTGATCCCCACTGAAGTTAATGGGGTTGTAGGTAGAGCTTGTTGAGTAACATTCACAGTTAAACGGAGGTACTGATCTTGCTTACAGTGAGATTAAAGGTTGAATTTCCATTTCATTTGGTGGGAGCATGGCAGGGAAGAGGTAGTATCATGAAGTACTGCTTACATCTGGAATCCGAGGTGCCAAGAGCACTGGTTTAGCAGCATTTCTCTCTATTTGTACCTGTACTAAGGGAATACCTATCATTCCTGCTGCGTGTGTAACAGGAGCGCTCAAAGGTCTTAATCAGTGATCCTGACACTGAGGTACTAGCTAGTACGGTTCCTTATCAGCCAAAGCTGAAGCAAAGACCAGCCAAAAGAACGGAAACAGATTTCGAAAAACTGTGCTAAGGGTTCTGCTTTTGTCACTCTGTTCTGCTATCTGCCTCCAAGTTACATCAGGCCATTGACTCCTGTCACTGCTGTTCCTGGGAAATATGAAGTAAAACAGTGACAAAGATGAATTGTGTGTCTCACTCAGAGGGACTGGGGAGCTGAGAAACATGGGTTTCAGTCTCCCTCTGTTTATTCTGGTTGTTTTTATCAGGCTGTCGATGCTACTGCTGAGTTACAGAATTGCTGCTGGGCTGTATTGCTGCTGTTGTGATGAAAGCAATGGCTGTGCAGGTTAATGCTTAGTCCATGTGTTCTGTTGTAGTGTTGTATGCAGACTAAATTAAGTAATTACGTGGTTTCTACCTTTGGTTTGCACAGAAGTGGACATCATGGGAGTGTTTAAGGGTGATTTTTCTTTTTCTGGGCCTGCCCAGGTCAACCCCACAAGCGAAAATGGAAGTCTGGTCACAGCAAATTATAAACAAAAGTAAAGAAAGAAACCTGTATTTAAATGGCCCATAAAGAAACTGTAATGAATAACCATGTACTTTCAGGATCAACATACATACTATAGAAGGTGTAAAGAGAGACTGGATAACAAAAACAAACAAACAAACAAACAAACAAAACACACACACACACACACAAACAACTTTAATAATCTAATTTAATTTTCTTTCCATCTGCCCCTTGTTTAATTCTGGCAATCATAGCATGTTCTATATTTCCTTTTCAGTGCATTATTTCATGATAAAAGGAGTCTGGAGAAAGGGAGGAAGATAGTTTCATTTGGACAGCAATCAGAGAGAATTTCTATAAACATCTGGTTCTGTTTAAGACAGTTTTAAAAGCATTTAATATAAAAGGCTATTAGAAGGTAGCAAAATGAATGCTAAGTGTTCTCACTGTGTTAGCAATGCATTTTTCCCTCCTGGAAGTTTGCATACAATTGAACTGGAGTCAAGTTTGTGGATAGGTTTCACAAAGATAACCTCACATTATCTAGTGTGAGTGAAAGAGACTTGCAAGAACAACAGCTAAAGTCATTGAAGACCTCTCTTAAAAAAAAAAGTTCATAAGATGATAAAAGCCCAACTGGATACATTTCAACCAGCTGGATTTCAGTAATTGAATGAACACAGTTTAACAAGTAGTTAGAGATGAAAAGAGAGTAGTGAATAAAAATGGAGACAATGGAAAATTCATGACACAATGGTCTAGTCTTTTTCTCATTTGGACAGGGCTTAGTAGATAACTTGGAGGATTGCCTGTGTCTTTGATACTGTTATAGTAAGTGATATGCTCAAGTGATAACACCAAAGAGCAGGTTTGTAGCACAGTTTGTTATTAGTAGCACGTTTTTATTGTCTTGAAATACTTCAATCACATTTTTGTTCAGTAAAAATAAATTATCCCAAAGATATAAATAGGATTAGTGGCACAGCTGCAAGTAAACGTACATGATTTAGAGTTTATATTGAGTAATTACAACTGTATAAATGTTCATTAATAGAAGAAACAACATAAGCTGAGGATGAAAATTGGACATTTGGACCCTACTGCTCACTCCTTCCTTTTTTATACATCAAATGCTGCTGATGTTTGTTAGGCAAGCTGTAGTGAAGGTACCCCTTTGTTGTGGTTTAGCCCGGCTGGCAGCTAAACACCACACAGCCGTTCGCTCACCCTCCCCTCTCCCTCTCTGGGGTGGGGGAGAGAAACGGGAAAGTGAAGCCTGTGAGTTGAGATAAAGACAGTTTATTAAGACAGGAAAATAATAATAACAACAATGATAATAATAATAATAATAATAATATTAATAATAATAATGTGTACGAAATAAGTGATGCACAATGCAACTGCTCACCACCCGTTGACCGATGCCCAGCCTATCCCCGAGCAGCCGGCCCCCCCTCCACCCCGGCTAGCCACCCCTATATATTGTTCAGCATGACGTCAGATGGTATGGAATACCCCTTTGGCCAGTTTGGGTCAGCTGTCCTGGGTCTGTCCCCTCCCAGCTCCTGCTGCATCCCTAGCCTGCTCGCTAGCAGGACAGAGCGAGAAGCTGAAAAGTCCTTGGCTTGGTGTAAGCACTGCTCTACAACAATTAAAACATCAGCATGTTATCAGCGCTCTTCTCTTCCTAATCCAAAACATAGCACCCTGCCAGCTACTAGGAGGAAAATTAACTCTGTCCTAACCGAAACCAGGACAGATATCCACCCCTTATTCCATACCATTTATGTCATGCTCAGGTTACACTCTTTCCAATACCTTCTAATTAATCATCATTTTCATCTATGATATATAGCAACCATGGTAGTGATGACATACAGTGTTATATGATAATTAACATACTACAATTCAACTCATGGGCTATTCTCACCCAGTATTAGGTCCCCTTGAGGTACACACCGGACCTCCCCATTCTTTTGCATTATCCACCAAGTGCATCCAGGTCCCTGAGCAAAAGCAATCCCACGAATGGGCTTGCCTTTTCCTGAGGCAGGAGTAGCCCAGACTGTCTTACCCAACATGTTTCTTACGTGCACTACAGGAACTTTATCCCCTTCTACCGTGCGTAACAGGTTTGATTGGGCAGGTCCAGCTCGGTTGGCAGATCCTCTAGTATTGACTAACCAGGTGGCCTTTGCCAAATGTGTATCCCAATTTTTGAATGTCCCAGCACCCATTGCTTTCAGTGTAGTCTTTAACAGTCCATTGTATGGTTCAACTTTCCCGGAGGCTGGTGCATGATAGGGGATGTGATACACCCACTCAATACCATGTTCTTTGGCCCAAGTGTCTATAAGGTTGTTTCGGAAATGAGTCCCATTGTCTGACTCAATTCTTTCTGGGGTGCCATGTCGCCATAGGACTTGCTTTTCAAGGCCCAGGATAGTGTTCCGGGCGGTGGCATGGGGCACAGGATATGTTTCCAGCCATCCGGTGGTTGCTTCCACCATTGTAAGTACGTGGCGCTTGCCGTTGCGGGTTTGGGGGAGTGTGATGTAATCAATCTGCCAGGCCTCTCCATATTTGTATTTCAGCCATCGTCCTCCATACCAGAGAGGCTTTGACCGTTTGGCTTGTTTAATTGCAGCACATGTTTCACAATCCTGAATAACCTGTGCTATAGTGTCCATGGTCAGGTCCACCCCTCGGTCACGAGCCCATCTGTATGTTGCATCTCTACCTTGATGGCCTGAGGTGTCATGGGCCCATCGGGCTATAAATAATTCACCTTTATGTTGCCAGTCCAGGTCCACCTGAGCCACTTCAATCTTAGCAGCCTGATCCACCTGCTGGTTGTTTTGATGTTCTTCAGTAGCCTGATTCTTGGGCACATGAGCATCTACATGGCGTACCTTTACAACCAGGTTCTCTACCCGGGCAGCAATATCTTGCCACAATGCAGCAGCCCAGATGGGTTTGCCCCTGCGTTCCCAGTTGTTCTGCTTCCATTGCTGTAACCACCCCCACAGGGCATTTGCTACCATCCATGAATCAGTATAGAGATAGAGAACTGGCCACTTTTCTCGTTCAGCAATATCTAAGGCCAGCTGAACGGCTTTCACTTCTGCAAACTGACTCGATTCACCTTCTCCCTCAGCAGCTTCTGCAACTCGTCGTGTAGGACTCCATACAGCAGCTTTCCATCTCCGATGCTTTCCCACAATACGACAGGACCCATCAGTGAACAGGGCATATTTCTTCTCATTTTCTGGTAGCTTGTTGTACAGTGGGGCTTCTTCAGCACGGACCACCTCCTCCTCTGATGATATCCCAAAGTTCTGGCCAGTCCATAATCACTTCCAAGATTCCTGGGCGACTGGGGTTTCCTATTCGAGCCTGCTGAGTAATCAGTGCAACCCACTTGCTCCATGTAGCATCAGTTGCATGATGTGTAGAGGGGACCCTTCCTTTGAACATCCAACCCAGTACCGGCAGTCGGGGTGCCAGGAGGAGCTGCGCTTCAGTACCAACCACTTCCGAAGCAGATCGAACTCCTTCATATGCTGCCAATATCTCCTTTTCGGTTGGAGTATAGCGGGCCTCAGATCCTCTGTATCCCCGACTCCAAAACCCCAGGGGTCGACCTCGAGTTTCCCCAGGTTCTTTCTGCCAGAGGCTCCAGGTGGGACCATTCTCCCCGGCTGCGGCGTAGAGCACATTCTTTACATCTGGTCCTGTTCGGACTGGCCCAAGGGCTACTGCATGAACTATTTCCTGCTTAATTTGTTCAAAGGCTTGTCGTTGCTCAGGGCCCCATTCAAAAGCATTCTTCTTACGGGTTACTTGGTAGAGCGGGTTTACAATCAGACTGTAATTTGGAATATGCGTTCTCCAAAACCCCACGACACCTAGGAAAGTTTGTGTTTCCTTTTTGCTAGTTGGTGGAGACATAGCTGTTATTTTGTTGATCACATCCATTGGGATTTGACGACGTCCATCTTGCCATTTTATTCCTAAAAACTGGATCTCTCGTGCAGGTCCTTTAACTTTATTTTGTTTTATGGCAAAACCGGCCTTCAGAAGGATTTGGACTATTTTCTTCCCTTTCTCGAAAACTTCCTCTGCAGTGTCACCCCACACAATGATGTCATCGATGTACTGCAGGTGTTCAGGAGCCTCCCCCTGCTCCAGCGCAGACTGGATCAGTCCATGGCAAATGGTAGGGCTGTGTTTCCACCCCTGGGGCAGCCGATTCCAAGTATATTGGACTCCCCTCCAAGTGAAAGCAAACTGTGGCCTGCACTCTGCTGCTAGAGGGATGGAGAAAAATGCATTAGCAATATCAATTGTGGCATACCACTTGGCTGCCTTTGATTCCAGTTCGTACTGGAGTTCTAGCATGTCCGGCACTGCAGCACTCAGTGGTGGCGTGACTTCGTTCAGGCCACGATAATCCACTGTTAGTCTCCACTCACCATTAGACTTTCGCACTGGCCATATGGGACTATTAAAAGGTGAATGGGTCTTGCTGATCACTCCTTGGCTCTCCAGTTGACGAATTAGCTTATGGATGGGAATCAGGGAGTCTCGGTTGGTGCGATATTGCCGCCGGTGCACAGTTGTGGTAGCGATTGGCACTTGCTGTTCTTCAACCCTCAGCAACCCCACAACAGAAGGGTCCTCTGAGAGACCGGGCAAGGTAGACAACTGTTTAATGTCCTCTGTCTCTAAGGCAGCTATGCCAAAAGCCCAGCGGAACCCTTTTGGGTCCTTGAAATATCCTCTTCTAAGATAGTCTATGCCAAGGATGCATGGAGCATCCGGGCCAGTCACAATACGGTGCTTTTGCCACTCATTTCCGGTTAGACTCACTTCAGCCTCCAATACAGTTAACTGCTGGGATCCCTCTGTCACGCCATAAATACAGATGGGCTCTGGCCCTTTACAGTTTGATGGCATTAGAGTACATTGTGCACCGATGTCTACTAAAGCCTTATACTTCTGTGCGTCAGACGTGCCAGGCCATCGAATCCACACAGTCCAATAAACTCGATTGTCCCTTTCCTCCCCCTGGCTGGAGGCAGGGCCCCTCTAGTCCTGGTCAGAATCTTCGTTTCTGTGTTTAAAGGACTGCCTGCTGGAAGTTGGAGCAGCAAACTTTTCAGAGAACCCATTTCTCCCGACTGTTTTCTTTTGCAACTCACGTACCCGTGCCTCTAGGGTCTCAGTAGATTTTCCATCCCATTTTCTCATGTCCTCTCCATGGTCACGTAGGTAAAACCACAGGGTGGTGCGGGGTGTGTACCCACCATATTGTCTTCTTTGCACGGATGAACGTTTACCCCTAATAGCCGAGACACTGGTTTGTACAGGTGGGGAAGAAAATAAACTCTCTTTAAGTTGGTGGACCTCTTCAGAAAGTTTCTCCAAAGTATTCTCTTTTAGTTGGTGGCCACTGGTTCGTTCAGGTGGGGGGGGAGATAAATTCTCTTTAAGTTGGTGGAACTCTTCAGAGAGTTTCTCCACAGCCGAGACGCAGGCCTGTAGGGAAGAGGAGAGACTTTCTTCGTACTGCCGGAGTTGTTTAGCCACTTCATCCACTGTGGGTTCGTCACCATCTTTCCAGGTTATTATTGCCAATGAGCTGGCATATGATGATGGTGCACTCTGTATAAACTTCCGCCACATGGGTCGGGTACACTGGACTTCATCTGGATCTGTGGATATTTGTGCGTCGTCTAGGTCCTTATAAATTACTTCCCGTACGGCTAATTCCCTCAGGTACTGAATTCCCTTCTCCATGGTGGTCCACTTGCCTGGTAGACATACAAGTTCTTCCTTGAAGGGATACCTTTCCTTCACAGCTAACAGGAGACGCCTCCAGAGGCTGTGAGATCGTGCTCCATCTCCAATTGCTTTGTCAATGCCTGCGTCTCTAGCAAGGGATCCCAGCCACCTGGCTTCCCTGCCCTCTAATTCCACACAATTGGCTCCAGTGTCCCAGCACCGGAGCAGCCAGGTGACAAGCTGCTCACCTATACAGCGACCAAAATCTTTTCGTACATCTCGTAGCTCACGCTGGTATAGGGTTCGGGTAGTTACTGTTGATTTTTCGACATCCTCATCCTCATGTTCATCCTCCTGCACATTTGATGGCCCAGCCCCGTCTTCTCCACACCCAGACTTAGCAGAAGACTGTCTGCGTTCTAAACGACCTGAGTTTCTATACCATTTTTTCACCTTGTCTACAGGGGCAACTTGCACTGCTACAGCTCGCTTCTCTGACCCAGCTACAGGGGTGGGAGCGGCTGCAGGAGCTGGAGCAGCTGCAGGGGCTGGAACGGCTGCGGAAGCTGGAACTGGAACGGCTGCGGGAGTTGGAGCTGGAACGGCTGCGGGAGCTGGAACTGGAACGGCTGCGGGAGTTGGAGCTGGAACGGCTGCGGGAGCTGGAACTGGAACGGCTGCGGGAGCTGGAGCTGGAACGGCTGTGGGAGCTGGAGCTGGAACGGCTGTGGGAGCTGGAGCTGGGACGGCTGCGGGAGCTGGAGCTGGGACGGCTGCGGGAGTTGGAGCTGGAATGGCTGTGGGAGCTGGAGCTGGAAGGGCTGCGGGAGCTGGAGCTGGGACGGCTGCGGGAGCTGGAGCTGGAATGGCTGCGGGAGCTGGAACTGGAACGGCTGCTGGAGCTGGAGCTGGAACGACTGCAGGAGCTGGAGCTGGAATGGCTGCGGGAGCTGGAGCTGGAACGGCTGCGGGAGCTGGAGCTGGGACGGCTGCGGGAGCTGGAGCTGGAACGGCTGTGGGAGCTGGAGCTGGAACGGCTGCGGGAGCTGGAGCTGGAACGGCTGTGGGAGCTGGAACTGGAACGGCTGCGGGAGCTGGAGCTGGGACGGCTGCGGGAGCTGGAGCTGGAATGGCTGTGGGAGCTGGAGCTGGAACGGCCGCAGGGTCTGTCACTAGGTTGATAGTAGCATCAATTGCAGCTCGATAGGCACAAGCCAGACCCCAGCACGCTACAGTGATTTGTGTCACTTTGGAACTGCCAGAGTCATGGCACCTTTTTTTCAAGCATTCTACCAGTTTTTTAGGATTTTGCAGTTGTTCAGGGGTGAATGTCCAAAATACCGGAGGTGCCCACTGCTCTAGAAACCTGCCCATATCCTCCCACACTCCCTGCCACTCGCAACTATCCCGCCTCAAGACAGATCTCCAGATGAGATTCCTAAGTAGTTGTTTAACCTTAAACAAAACCTGAAGCGCATTCAGGAGACATAACAACAAGAACATGCTGGTCTGAGTATCCCAAGGATATTCAACATCTTGGAGAGCTACGGTAACTAGCTCGGGGGATAAGAGGGTGGTGAAGGAGGAAGGGAGAGTGAACAGGTAGGAAAAAATATCTTCCCCTGTCCCCTCCACAGATTGACTCCCTGATGAAAAAAGGCAATAGGTGTAATTGCTAATAGTTTCTGAGATATGGTTTCTGAAGTATAGAGTCGACGACAGTGCTGAGTACAAATACCAGGTTAGAGTCATGACCAGAAATCTCATCATTTCATAAGCCATCGTTACACCACACAGTACCATAACAATCTTAAACCAGGGCCCGGAAAGGATAAACAGCACGACAGGGAGCACATACAGAAAGTAAAGTGCTATAAAACTCAATTTGGGAAACAGGCACAGCAGACTTGAGATTAAGGCAATCAACATTGTGACTAGCAACTATTAAGCAGGTCGAATACTTATACCAATTTTAGTTTAACACACTCTGGTCAAATCTGTCGATATCTCAACCCTTCAGGCCCTACGTTGGGCGCCAAAAGGACTGTTGTGGTTTAGCCCGGCTGGCAGCCAAACACCACACAGCCGTTCGCTCACCCTCCCCCCTCCCTCTCCGGGATGGGGGAGAGAAATGGGAAAGTGAAGCCTGTGAGTTGAGATAAAGACAGTTTATTAAGACAGGAAAATAATAATAATAATAATAATAATAATAATAATAATAATAATAATAATAATAGTATTAATAGTAATAATGTGTACGAAATAAGTGATGCACAATGCAATTGCTCACCACCCGTTGACCGATGCCCAGCCTATCCCCGAGCAGCCGGCCCCCCCTCCACCCCGGCTAGCCACCCCTATATGTTGTTCAGCATGATGTCAGATGGTATGGAATACCCCTTTGGCCAGTTTGGGTCAGCTGTCCTGGGTCTGTCCCCTCCCAGCTCCTGCTGCATCCCTAGCCTGCTCGCTAGCAGGACAGAGCGAGAAGCTGAAAAGTCCTTGGCTTGGTGTAAGCACTGCTCTACAACAATTAAAACATCAGCATGTTATCAGCGCTCTTCTCTTCCTAATCCAAAACATAGCATCCTACCAGCTACTAGGAGGAAAATTAACTCTGTCCTAACTGAAACCAGGACACTTTCCAAGACTCGTTTTGGAGAATTAGAAAGCAGGTGTTCTTTATTAACAGCGCTGGGTATGGGGGGGATAATTCCACCCAACACGTACACCTAAGGAAGACAAGGAATACTTGCTTATGGTACAGTGATATCCATGTTCATGCAGTTCACAAGAAAGGACAGGACTTATGCTAATGGTTTCTCAGACCTAATTATCATATTGTCCCTCCTACTATCACAGGCTCAGTAACCTCTGGAGGTCGCACTTTGGGGGCTTTCTGATGAAGGCTCATAGTCTTCTTCATCTTCTACTTCTCTCCTTTCTGTTTTGCACATGCTCAGTCATTGTTTAACTGCTTCAGCACTTTTGATCTTTTACAAACTCAGCTAAATTATTTAAGTTCTACATTGGGCACCGTGTTCCTTCATCAGCCAGGATTTTGTGGATAGAGCTGAGTCTTCTTATCACGTGAGGCCAATAAAACAACTGAGTAATTTAAACCTTTGTGGCTGCTCCCGCCCCCAACACTTTCCCATTCCCATGACGACTTCTCATCCCCCAAATGACTTCTCATCCCCAGGTCTCACTCAGGGACCCGCCACCCGCAGACGCTCCCCATCAGGAGCAGACACCCCCAAACCAATTGGCGGCGCAGGCAGCGGGAGAGGGCTGCGTTCAGCCCACCCCCCCCCCCCCAACCCCCCCCGCTGACCGGTGCAGGAATAAGTGCAGGCAGAGGCTTTGCAGGGTGGAACAGTTTGTAATTTATTCCTGGGGTAATTGTGGCTGCCACCCCCAGCCCGTCCCCAGGTGAGGCCCAGCCGCCTGCTCAGGCGGGGGGCCCGGCCTGCCGGCCCGTGTGGTCTCCGGCCCCCGGCTCCTCCTGCCTGACCCTATGCAGCCAGGACGTGTCCCCAATGTCGTCGTCCTGCTGGGACCGTGGCAGTCTGCGCCCGGCCTGCCCCGCGTGCCAGGAGAAGCTCCTGACAAGCTCTCCTCCCATGGAGGGGCTGCGCTCCCTGCGCCGGGGCGAGACGCTGCGGGAGCGGAAGGTGGAGGGGCTCCTCTGGCGCTGCTGCTGCTGCTGCTGCCGCCGTCCCAGCCGTGCGTTGCGCTGGAACCTCCTGCGTGGTCGTCGGACCAGGCGCACGATGCCATCGATGTGCCCGCGGCACAGCGGGCAGGTGTCTCTTCCGGCAGCCCAGACGTGGACACACTCCAGGCAGAAGGTGTGCCTGCAGGGGTCGATGCGAGCCGCGTTGGACAGCTGGTCCAAGCAGATGGGGCACGTGTCCTCCCCAGGGGCCTCCTCTGGCTGCTGCTGTGGCCGCCGGCTCATGGTGCCTGTGGCCACCGCAACGTGGAGCAGGCACTTAGCAGCAGCCTGGGGTCTTCAGCAGCTCCCTCGCTTCGCGGGTCGCCGGCAGGACCTCGATGCCTTGCGTGTCGCTGTCTGGATCTCGATGCCTCGCGTGACACCAGCAGGACTACTGCAGATAGGAGGAGGAAGAAAACATTGTAGCAGCAAAGAGACATCAGCTTTCTAGGTTCAACCAATTGTCTAGAGTACTGTAGCAGTAACTGTTCTGTGTATGGATTGCAAACATTGCCGTTAGAATGGCAAATCTGCTTGTGATAGGTTATACATGGCAAGACCGTGCTTAGGACAGATGAGGCACATAGATGTCTATAGATCTGAGAACATTACCGAAGGACCTCGATGGCTCGCGTGCAACAAGAACGGCTTTGCGTGTGCCTCTTGCCACACCTCCGCCTCTCTCTCTCCTTCCAGCCTTAGGACCTCGAGCTTTCGAGTACCACCAGCTGGACTGGCCGCAGGCGCGCCGCACAGGGCATTTATAGCCAGCCACCTTTTGTGAGGTCATAGGGTGACATCAACCAGGGTCTCGGGGTGCCCCTGATGGCAGCACTGACAGAGGTCACCTGACTGTTGCGAGAAAATGCTGATGTGAGATGGCTGCTCCATGCTGACAGAAGCCAAGTAAGGAGAGCGGTATCAGGCTATTAAGAAAAGCCATCTCGGAAGAGACCGAACCCAAGAGTGGGCCAAGGAGTGGGCCCTAAGGTATCAAGAATAAAGCGTCACTCAAATACGTGAGACTCCCATCAAGTCAGTGCTGCCATCAGGGGCACCCCGAGACCCTGGTTGATGTCACCCTATGACCTCACAAAAGGTGGCTGGCTATAAATGCCCTGTGCGGCGCGCCTGCGGCCAGTCCAGCTGGTGGTACTCGAAAGCTCGAGGTCCTAAGGCTGGAAGGAGAGAGAGAGGCGGAGGTGTGGCAAGAGGCACACGCAAAGCCGTTCTTGTTGCACGCGAGCCATCGAGGTCCTTCGGTAATGTTCTCAGATCTATAGACATCTATGTGCCTCATCTGTCCTAAGCACGGTCTTGCCATGTATAACCTATCACAAGCAGATTTGCCATTCTAACGGCAATGTTTGCAATCCATACACAGAACAGTTACTGCTACAGTACTCTAGACAATTGGTTGAACCTAGAAAGCTGATGTCTCTTTGCTGCTACAATGTTTTCTTCCTCCTCCTATCTGCAGTAGTCCTGCTGGTGTCACGCGAGGCATCGAGATCCAGACAGCGACACGCAAGGCATCGAGGTCCTGCCGGCGACCCGCGAAGCGAGGGAGCTGCTGAAGACCCCAGGCTGCTGCTAAGTGCCTGCTCCACGTTGCGGTGGCCACAGGCACCATGAGCCGGCGGCCACAGCAGCAGCCAGAGGAGGCCCCTGGGGAGGACACGTGCCCCATCTGCTTGGACCAGCTGTCCAACGCGGCTCGCATCGACCCCTGCAGGCACACCTTCTGCCTGGAGTGTGTCCACGTCTGGGCTGCCGGAAGAGACACCTGCCCGCTGTGCCGCGGGCCCATCGATGGCATCGTGCGCCTGGTCCGACGACCACGCAGGAGGTTCCAGCGCAACGCACGGCTGGGACGGCGGCAGCAGCAGCAGCAGCAGCGCCAGAGGAGCCCCTCCACCTTCCGCTCCCGCAGCGTCTCGCCCCGGCGCAGGGAGCGCAGCCCCTCCATGGGAGGAGAGCTTGTCAGGAGCTTCTCCTGGCACGCGGGGCAGGCCGGGCGCAGACTGCCACGGTCCCAGCAGGACGACGACATTGGGGACACGTCCTGGCTGCATAGGGTCAGGCAGGAGGAGCCGGGGGCCGGAGACCACACGGGCCGGCAGGCCGGGCCCCCCGCCTGAGCAGGCGGCTGGGCCTCACCTGGGGACGGGCTGGGGGTGGCAGCCACAATTACCCCAGGAATAAATTACAAACTGTTCCACCCTGCAAAGCCTCTGCCTGCACTTATTCCTGCACCGGTCAGCGGGGGGGGGGGGGGGGGGTGGGGGTGGGCTGAACGCAGCCCTCTCCCGCTGCCTGCGCCGCCAATTGGTTTGGGGGTGTCTGCTCCTGATGGGGAGCGTCTGCGGGTGGCGGGTCCCTGAGTGAGACCTGGGGATGAGAAGTCATTTGGGGGATGAGAAGTCGTCATGGGAATGGGAAAGTGTTGGGGGCGGGAGCAGCCACAAAGGTTTAAATTACTCAGTTGTTTTATTGGCCTCACGTGATAAGAAGACTCAGCTCTATCCACAAAATCCTGGCTGATGAAGGAACACGGTGCCCAATGTAGAACTTAAATAATTTAGCTGAGTTTGTAAAAGATCAAAAGTGCTGAAGCAGTTAAACAATGACTGAGCATGTGCAAAACAGAAAGGAGAGAAGTAGAAGATGAAGAAGACTATGAGCCTTCATCAGAAAGCCCCCAAAGTGCGACCTCCAGAGGTTACTGAGCCTGTGATAGTAGGAGGGACAATATGATAATTAGGTCTGAGAAACCATTAGCATAAGTCCTGTCCTTTCTTGTGAACTGCATGAACATGGATATCACTGTACCATAAGCAAGTATTCCTTGTCTTCCTTAGGTGTACGTGTTGGGTGGAATTATCCCCCCCATACCCAGCGCTGTTAATAAAGAACACCTGCTTTCTAATTCTCCAAAACGAGTCTTGGAAAGTGTCCTGGTTTCAGTTAGGACAGAGTTAATTTTCCTCCTAGTAGCTGGTAGGATGCTATGTTTTGGATTAGGATGAGAAGAGTGCTGATAACATGCTGGTGTTATCCCACCCCAGCTAGCCACCCCTATGTATTGTTCAGCATGACGTCAGATGGTATGGAATACCCCTTTGGCCAGTTTGGGTCAGCTGTCTTGGGTCTGTCCCCTCCCAGCTCCTGCCGCATCCCTAGCCTGCTCGCTAGCAGGACAGAGCGAGAAGCTGAAAAGTCCTTGGCTTGGTGTAAGCATTGCTCTACAACAATTAAAACATCAGCATGTTATCAGCGCTCTTCTCTTCCTAATCCAAAACATAGCACCCTACCAGCTACTAGGAGGAAAATTAACTCTGTCCTGACTGAAACCAGGACACCCTTGCTATAAGGGTTATTCTTGCGTCATGTTTTCATTTTGGAACAGAAACTCTAAAGATATCAAAATAGAATAGACAGTCAAATTCCCCTCATCATCAAAGCAAACACCTAACAAAAAGATACCTGAGGTCTGAACAGGCAAACACATTCTGAGACAATCTTAAGTATACTAAGTGTGGAAAACATCCAGTATAACTCTTTCGATAGAAATGAAGATATAAAAATTTAAGGGTTCCTTCAAATGCCTGGGCTAAAAAATGTAGATTGAGATTACCCCTAACTATTGGAATTATATTATGTAGTTGGTGCAGGATTAGCTCTTCTCAAGCAGAGCTAAGTGAGTGAACAAGCTGAGCTTAGAGAAGGGACATTTTAAAACGTATTTTGTTGCTAAGATTTCTGTTGGCTTGCTGTTCAGTTTTTCTTAAGAATTGGCCCTCAGTGATAGCTGTTTTGTGATTCTGACCCAGTTTTCATATGTTTCTGGTAAAGAATCTGATCCAGATTTAAGGATGGAGCTACAAATAAAAAAGTTTTGTTTAATGTTTAATGTAAAATTGCACTTCAGGAATAACCAGATACTTCCTGCTTAGCTAGATGGAAAATGTGGGGCTGGGCTTTTGCTGTTAACGTACAGTCTCAGCCAGTCATATTTTTTTAGTATTTTGTCTTCTAATTTAATTCAAGTTTTCTTTCACGTTTGCTCAGAGGCTGAAGTGCCAAATCAGGACTTTGTCACACGGTCCAGTAATTTGACAAGAAAACAGCTGCAATGTATGTTAGAGGAGAATTCAGCTCAAAGAACAAGAGGAAAAGACAAAAGAGAATTTATATTCCAAGCCTGAAAACAAAGATACATTATGACTGTGTTCTCTTAACAAGAACATTGGGTGTTTTCAGAGTATTTATATAAGAGAGTAACACCATCTTTAACTGGGTAGAAAGTAATACTTGTTCTGGAGGCAGGAAATTTTACTTGTGCCACCTGTTATACACACTGTGCGGATGGTGGATACTAACAGAATCAAAGAAAGCAGATTAAGAGGAGAGCTGAAAATAGACTTACACACACACACACACACTGCTCCTTCCTGCAGTGGCACTGCACTCGAATTGCCACAGGGTGTGGTGCAGCATCTGTCTTAAAAATGCCACCCTTAGACTTGAGCCTAGCTTTGCCCAGGGCTGTTTTGAAGCTGCAGTTGGAGACAGAGGCAGGCAGTGGTTCACACATGGTACTGCCTTAGACATGTGAACTGTCAGTGGCGTTATGATAGTTCAGAAGCAGAGGGGGGACCGTTATCTCTCTTACAAATGGGGGGTGAAAGCTCAGAGGGGATCTGGCTCACGCTGTATGCTGTCTCCAATGTCCGGGCTCCAAGAGCCTTAGTCTATGGGCCAGTTCACAGGGGTTGGCACAGGTTTGTGCTGCCTAAGTTCTGGCAAAAGAACTTGCGTAAGATGTACCACACGTGCCTGGGATCCTCCCTGAGTCTGATGGGGCATTCATCTGACTATGCGTGGTCATACTTTCTTGATGTTCATCTCTTTCAAGGGCTTCAACACTCAAAGGCATCTGCTGCAGCAAGCCAGAGTGCTTGTTTTTTTTTTTTGTTTTTTTTTTTTTTGTTTGTTTTTTTTTTTTTTTAGAGGGAGCATGGGTGCCCTGTAGCAGGGCTTATAGCGGGACAGCACTGCCTGATGGGTGCTTTTGGAAGACCAACTGACAGGAATCCTACTGTGAGGCCAGGATGTACACTGGATCGCAGTCCAGTATATTCTGTCATCCTTCCTTCCTGCCTTTGTGACCAGGCTAGTTTCTGCCTCTCCCAAGTGTTTTTATTGTATACTATTACATCAGTGTGAGCCTCTCTTCTTAGACGGTAACATTGCATCAGAAGAAGCAGGAGAATAGACATGCCTGAGTGCTACTTGCTGACATTTTAGAACCATTTGTTGCATATGAAAGGTGTTTGGCTAAACTAACATTTTAACTTTCACCAAGGTGTGCTCAGAGAAGTGAGGTAACCCAAGCAGCTTTCCCCAGAACCTGTTATTCCACATTTCTGAGTGCTCATATTCCCATTTTTTTAGGAAATAATCAAACAAGGTGTAGGCTGCATCAGGAGATGACTGTACAGAAAGACATTTGAAGCATGAAGTGGCACCCTGGACAGACTACATTTCTTTGGGATTTTAATGCTAACCATATGGGATGCCTAGCAATTTTAAAAATCATCCATTTACTTACATTAGGTGAGGGAAATGCAGGCAATATAAATTTTAATACTTTGAAACTGCAAGACGTCTGGTTGCCCAACATCTCCTGTACTGCTGTGGTAGGATTTGTAATCTTTTCAGAAGAGAACAGAAAGAATTTGCAAGGCCACTACTACCTTTCAGATTCCTAACTAAAATTATGTTAAGGAAATATGAGGATAATGTAGCTATTTAAAGGTACCATACATTTTTCTGTTAAAATCTGGACTGCTTTTATGATATTCTCCTGGAAAGAACATGTGATCTGATGTTGGTAATAAGAGAATAATAGTGATATTTGGCTTGAATTTCAGATTGTCTGTCGATTGTCTGTCTTCATTAGTAAGCCTACTCCTTAAAGTATGCTGAAGCAATTCAGCAGCATTAAAATACCTTGTGAATGGCTTATTTTAGATACTTTCTTAGGAACACTGTCCATATCAATATACTTGTGTACTGTGCTGTTCAGAAAAAATGTATGAGTATGATCTCTAGTGACAAAACACACCCCGTACAGACCCATACACACCCACACATACACGTGTACGCACACACACACACACACACACATTGAGTCTTGACATTGCCTGTCAAGAATAGCTTTGCAGGCATCAGTTTGTCTATTTTAGTGCCTTTTGCTGCACGTTGTGTTAGGAGAGGATCACATCTCTGTGAACTCTCAACTAGACCCATGCCAACAAAAACATCCAATGAAGATATAATTATATTTTGAAATCATGTACTGCATTTCCATATATATATATTACACGAGCTTTGTAGAGAAACAAATCCCATTTGCAATTTAGTACATGTGCAGATATGCATTTAGGTTGTTTTTCTTTGCTTTCCGTTGCTTTTCTCTTTATACTGATACAATCAAGTCCAGAATTATGATCTCTTAGTATTGCACCCGGTATTCTGTTTTGTACAGGATCATCATGCACTATAGATCATGAACTTACACTGATGTAGAGGATGGAATAGACAGGCATATAGCCTGTACTGTAAGAGCAGTATTTTTTTTTTTTTTTATAACTGTGAATGGGGGCTGTTCTTGAATT
Organism: Cygnus olor; assembly: GCF_009769625.2. Lineage (NCBI taxonomy): Eukaryota > Metazoa > Chordata > Aves > Anseriformes > Anatidae > Cygnus > Cygnus olor. The sequence goes on from NC_049175.1 coordinate 10,100,625, forward strand.
TAAAACCATGAGAACTGTGTGGACTAATCACACTTCACAGCTATGACTGTTATTTGCTTGTTGTAATAATATGTTTAGTTGAAGAAAAATTGTGCATCTGACCACCAGCTATCAAGGGATGCCCAGGAAGAAGATGAAGGGAATGCAATCTATGCAATGAATTCTGTCACCAGTAAAGTATTCTGTAGATTTTCTTGAAAAGAAAATGGTAGGTTGTGTGTGAGAAATTTAGCATTTCCCTTACGATTATATTCTCCTTTGCCTACTGCTTGCAGAAAGGTGGCACTGCCACAGTAGCTCTTTCCTGATAAGAAATGCTGAACAGATACAGTTAGAAATGGTTTTCTATTTCTGGTTGTCTGGATTTGTAGTGACAGGTGAATTATCCCTGCAGGAAAATACAGAAAAAACAATGATGTCACTCATTTTCACAACTCTGTTCTGGTAGAAATAACTACCTAACCTCTAAGAACACAGAGGCCCTTCGGCTGAACCACAATGACAGCCTTGTTGCAGTTATAGCTTCATCATCTGTGCCTTGCTCTCACTAAAGTAAAAGACCAGTGTCTCTCCTTCTGGATGTATTGTGTAATACATGCTCTTATATTATTGATTACATACCCTTCTGGACTTTATTAATTGTAAGGAAAAATAAACAAGTTAATTAATGCTTTCAAGCAATTTTTAACATGTTATGTGGATACACAATCTGCTTGCTGTATACTTCAAAGTGTAAACATATCCATTTAAAAGAAAAAAACCTCAGTGGCATAAAGAGTAAACAAGTGACAGTAGTTATTAGAACAGGAACACTTTTCTTTCTTTTTCTTTAGCAGACTTTCTTTGGATACTTATTGATTCATAGTTTCATTTAATATCTTAAAAGGAATAAACCTGAGTATCATGCATGGCTGGGACTGAGTAGGGAAAATGGGTCTGACTTCTCTATCATTCACTGCTGCTGGATGAGTATGTGAACAGGCAAATAAATGGAAAAGTGTTTCTCTTCTATTTAAGTCTATTCCCTTAAGACTCTAGATGTCTCTTTTTTTACTTTATTTTATTTTTTTCAGTTTTTCCCTGCAGATCATGTTTACCTCAAACTTTTGACAAGCTGAGGTATGATGTTTTGGAAATAAAATATACAAGAAACATTTTGGAAGATACCATGAATATGATTAGTCAGCAGCTGGTTATTGTTCTGAGGATGTTGTTGTTGGGAGACAGATCTGTCTTTGAGTTTTGGAAACTTTTGGAAATTGTGACCCCTCTAACTCTGAGTAGCCTCCCTAAAAGTTGTTAAAGACTGTGGGCTGCCAACTTCAACGCTGTACTGACAAGCAAGGAGAGTGGAAGTCTTAAAGTTCTCATGAGGGTCAGGAGGCTCAGCCCAAACGTTTACCAGCTTTGTGGCAGTGAACCTGGAAGCCTGACCTCTGCAGCTGTCCTGCAGCACACATCAGAAAGCTGTGGTGTCTCTGGCAGATCAATATGGTCCTAGGCAGGATTTGTAGGGACTCTGAATTTGATTTACTGGAAATCTGCAAATCACTCTAATCATGTTTAGAGAGAAATACTGTTTTCAGCCTGTTGATACCACTCTGAATCTATTTGCTGAAAATTTTTCATAATTTCTAGTATCCCTAGCAATTCACTAGGAGGACTGAGAAGTGTCAGCACCCCTCCTTTCCTCTTTCCACCAAAGATGCCCCATGCTGTGCCAAGTGTGTGTGGATTGCTTTCTGTCATGATTAGGCTGTGATTTTACAGCACTTCTACTCACACCAATTCAGTACCTCTGTGGTTTAATTCCTTAATATTTAATGTCTCAGGGATATTTTCCAGTTCTTCTCTGTTCCCAGAGGGTCCGCTTATTTGAAGGCAGCTGGAGTAAATCTTTGTTTTTTGTAGTACAAACTGAGGGTATATTTCACAGCACTGTATAGACATGAATCAGAGCAGAGACTCCTGACAAGCTAAATCATTTTCTGAATAACTGGAACTCACCCTTTTTTACAGTCTGACTGCCAAATTTAAAGTCTCAGGCCTATAAAAACTTCATGTATCCTTTCAGCCATGAAGTATTTGCAGTGGAATAGCCTTGTTGTCAGCAGTCAGCCTTTAATGGCAGAGAAGGGGAATAGCATCATCTATATTTGGTTCAAAATCAGCAAATTTCTGTAGGAGCCACAAGACAAGCTTTGATTTCATGAATTTATTTCTGTATGTATGTACTGATTGATTGATTGGAGCTCTCAGCTTGAAACTGCTTGAACTTTGTTATAGTGCTGTTATTTGAAACAATAGCTAATCATTCATCTGAACTTCTCTAGCAATAAGTTTTGTCTAGCTTCTAAAAACATTTTTTTACATTTTAGCCGGTTTCTAATCTAATTTCCACATCCTGTTTTCTTGCAGCACTTATCTGCTCCAGTGAAATTGTTCAAGAGAATTCCATACTCATTAACTCTCTATCTGCATTTCCATGACGACGACTCTTTCCTAGAAATGGAAAGAGAGCTGCAGAATTGATTCGAAGCTGAGGTCTCCTCCTTGTTTTAGCTATAGAAATTTTTGTAGAAACATAAACCTTAGTGCTCGTAAGATGAGAAAGAAAGAAGCAATGTTAGCACATTGTTTGTTTACCCCTGGCTTCAGTGTTACCTTTTTTTGTGTCTGCTGTCCAAATGGAGTGGCACAGACTTCAAAACTACATCGGGCTGATATGGCATGGCATTTGTATCACACTGTCATGTCAGGGATGATATCTGATAATGATAATAGCAAGTAAGAACAACAAATAATTTTGCTTGACAGCTATAACACCTATGGCATTTAAGAACTAGCCTCTAAGTCTATTTCATAAAAGGCAAAGTGTTGCCTTTTTAGCCCATTAGAGCAGTATTTGTAAGAACCAGGAAAGCTATGGAGAATTTATTTTCACATAATTACCGCTCATTTCTTTTTATCTCTCATCTAGCTCCTTCCTCCTTTCCATTGACTGACCTATAATCTTGTTTCTCATTCAGATGTGGGAATTTCCCTGTATGGAAAGGTTGCACTAATAAATTGGCAGGAAATTCCTCTATACATTACATTTTCATAAAATTGAAGAAGATCAAGGGTTATGAAATTTTGCTTCTGATCCCAGAAATAGTTTCCCTCTTTAGACTCACATGCAGTGAAGAAGACCACGTCTGGTCATTTTAATAAAATTATGATGATTATGTTAAGATATTTTCTGTTTATGCTAAAGCTTTTTGTAAATTTGTGTATAATCATCTAAATCATTGATGCTTTAGAGAGGCAAAAGGTTGCATTAGTTCTTGCAACTGACATGAGAGTATTAGACCCTGAACAGAAACTGAAATATGTGAATATTTAATTTAATATGAAAAAGGTCACCTGGTTCCTGTTCATGGGGTAATAGGAGCAATTAAGTTGGTGCTGTGTTTAGGTTTTAGTTTTAAATGTTTGTAAACTAAGTAATGGAGATGTTTTAGCATTAACTATCTTTATGTGACATTAGTGCAGCCAGACTTTTTTCTCCAAGACATTTTCAATGTTAATCTTTAACAACACTGTGACTCTAATAGTGTAAACATAATGTCAACCAATAGAATAAAAGTACTGAGTGTACAGTGAAGTATCTGACTAACATTTATGAATGAACAATAATAGATAATCAAGAATTATCTACTTTGAAATAATTTTTAGCTGAGATCTCTGTATCTCACTTCTGTTTTTTATCCAAAGAGGCAGAGAAAAAATTTGTAAGTAAAAGAGCTGGTAAGGCTTTGGTTTTGCTTGAAGGCCTGCGAAACAAATGGACCAAGGGCATTTAACAGGTATATCTCATTGATTTTACTCAGCAAATAACCGTTTTTTCCTATAATAAATTCCATTTGATGCTTTACATTATGAACAAATTAAACAACAGGCATTTGACTGGACTCTTTATCTAAAAGTGTATAGGTGACAGATGGATTTTGAAAGCTTGCATATTCTCCAAAGAATACATTGGAAATTATATAAAATTTATAAATTAGAATGAGCCTCATGGTTCCAGTTTCTGAAACTGTTCTCAATGTGTAGGAACACAAATTGCTAGCATATCAAAAGTCAGTTCAGGCAGTTTCAACAAATGAGGCCTGCAGACCTTTTTTTTTTTTTTTCAAAAAGCATTTACTTGGTTTTCCAGTTGACTACTCTGTCCATTCAAGAGTAAACAGAAACAAAGGTGTTATTAAAAGGGATAATATAGACAAACAACCAACAATGTTGGGTAGATTTTTTTTTTCACTTCATAATCTCCAGGTTGGCATATTTTAACAGGAGATTTCTGTGTTATTCTAGTTCCAGTGAGTTTAAAATTAATCTAACTCTTGTTAAAACAAACTCCTCTGTAAAAATCATTGCATTCGTTCCATGCTGATATAATAGTGATTGTTCATATAACAGGTCTCAGTAGGGTCTAATTGTTACTACATGGGCAGGTTTTGCTTGGACATGGTTGCAGCATTGGTCTCATCTCAGATCTTATGGACTGTATTTTCTCCTGGGGGTGAGTAGGGTTTTTTATACGCTTCCTGGTCATCTGAGGTGACAGGGCAGGGCTAGGTTTGCAATATGTTGTAACAGCCACAGCACTGGATGCTGGTTGGAAGGACAGCACATCTTAAATCAGAACCTGGAATTCTCATCCTTCGTCTCTCGTTTGATCAAGACAACATGATTGCTGATTTTCTTGAGCGGACTTTCTGGTTTTCACTCTTTGTAGATACCTTAAAGTCTTCCTTAATACTAATACAAGAGGACCCTTCAGGCATAACTGGATGATTTTCCCAGGTTTATTCTCCGGAGAAATATGGTCTCAGCTTTTATACCGAAGCACTGGCTGGTAGTAGAAGTGTAGGTCACTCCTGAGTTCCATGGGATCAACTTTTGATCTAGAAAATGTTTGTGTGTGGTGTTACTACTCAGGAATGGGCAGTTTTTGTTCTTCATATTAGCAGGGTTTTTAAAGTTGTTTTCATCTAGAGCTGAATTGAAACATCATTTTTAGTTAAAGGTTCATGAGAATGTCACCAAAGATTTCATGTTATCATTTTGGATAGAGATACTTCACGGGTCAAAACAAGCTAATGTAGTCTCTATGGCCAAGAGATTGCACCAGCCTATTTGTTTCAAAGAGCGCAAGTTTGTTCTTTCCACAACTTTTGATGCAGGTCAGTGATTCCATTAATGTCACCTGATAAGCATGGCCTTTATAAATTAATGATCACATGCCCTTGGAAACCTAGTCCTTGTTTTAATTTAAAACAGAGGTTCTTTATTTCAGGGGGGTGGGTTCCCCCTATTTGGAAGCAGTCAAATGTGTGTTATCTTTATGCCATGACAGTTCCTGAGTATGTCCTGGAAAAGCTCAAAGTCCTGTGCTAATTGCTAGGTATAATATATTTAATCATTTTATTGTGACTTGCCAGGTGGAAATGTATATTATGTTCTTCCAAAAATAGATAAAAGCCAACAAACACATAAAGAATCAGAGCATTAGAATCTCTCTTTTAGAACAGCGCTAGTAGTGAAGCTGCCCTTTTTTCCCTGTAGTTCTCCATATTTAATCTCAGATGCTGATAGGATTGGAAAGTTTTTCTCCATTATTTCTGCATTATTAAAAACCAACTTTTCTATCAATAATTAAAGGTGGCATGATCTTTTAATGAGAATTAGTAGCTTTGCTAAACTCTACCAAAGTATCAGTTTACCAGTGTGCTTGAGGTGTAGGCACATGTAGCTGTGAATTTTCCCTGTATTAAAAAACATATACCAGCTTCGCTAGACTAATCTGTTCCTAATGAAGGGATACTGTAAGGTTGCTTTAAAGGAAAAACCTAAGTAATAATATGTGATTTCATTTTGCAGTTCTACAACCTCAAATCCTTAGTGACTTGGAGGAATTAATTTTCATTAGACCTGCCTTTTGCACAAAGAGACAGTTAAGCCACCTAACAGGCTAGGGTGCAGGTGTGAATGTTAAGGTTTTTGACAAGAAAACTTGGGCACATAGATTGTTCCACTCATGTTATATAGAAATCTAGTGAGATTTTTAGGTCTATTTCACACATAAATGCAGTGTACACCATCTCAAACCCAGAGAACTGACCGATCTGGACAGAATTTACAAATGTATGGGTGAAATTTGGGTCTTTGATACAAACTGTAGGAATTGTTGAACTCAAGAGGAGTCACATGTATACAGCATGAATGGAGCATAGCATTTAGGGATATTGAGTGCCTGGTGCTTACGCTGAAATGAGCTTACTCTAGGACACTCAGCACCTCCCTGTTGGATTCTCAGTCCATGTTACAAATCAGCACAAAGAATTGTCATGGTAAGAACCAATGCTTTAAGCTGGGCAGTTGTCAGGGACGGTAAAAACCAGCACATGAATGTGAATCCCAGACTGACCTCTTCAGGATGTCGAAGCGCTTATTTAAATCCTTCCTGAAGCAGAAGATTTTGAGTTTGAAACTTTTGTTCATACAGTTAATGAGGGGATGGGGAACATTTATCTTGGTTCTAACCTGCCATAAAGTTTTGAGGACATTAAAAGTTTTTGTAGAGCCAGACCCATCTCTCTCTCTCTCTTTTTTACTTTTTCCAGGGGTTTGGCCTATTCTTTGGTATTCCTTATCAAGAACCTTATGGCTAATAAGAGATGGATTAATGTGACAGCTTATTATCTGTATCCTCTTCTGCTCAGTATGACTTCCCCAAAAGAAAGTAGAAATAAGCAGCTAACACGAATCTGGCAGCTTTTTCGGGCTGTGATATTAAATTTCCTGGACAATGCTAAGATTTTCTTAAAGCTCATTCATTTTGCTGATTTTATGTGAAAAATGGGTGTGATCTGAGCAGAAGTTCCCAACTTGAAGTAATATTCAATTATATGTTTACAGGCTCAGTAGAAACAAAACCCAAAACTGATCTGAGAATAGAACCAACCCAAGAATAAAAGGATGGAATTGAGCCTCATGCTTTTCAGGTTAGCCCCCTATTTACTTACAGGACTTTCCAAGCCTTCATGGTATCCATATTTATTTATGCTTGTCAACATTTTATTAAAAATTTAAGGATACATGAGTTATTCTCATGACATAAATCTGTTCTGTAGGCAAAGAAAATGGATGTGCTTTGGAAAGCCAGCCCTGAAGAGCGGGTTAAACAGGCAAGGTAAAAAAGGATGCAAAACTCAGCATATACAACTCTCTCCCAAGTGCTGAAGTTGACTGCAGATTAGGAAACAGCTGAGTCTCCTATCAAAGTAGTGAGATGCAAAATACTTCTTATGAAGCAGCTTGGTCCTTATTACAGCTGTGGTACTCAATACACCTAATCGTGTGAGGTGCACATGCTTGATAAATCTAGATCTCTCTGAAACTGAGCTCCAAATACCTTGTGCAATGGGTCACTAACAAAGATGCTTTCAGACGGCACAGGCGAGATCAGAATACAGTTCTTAAAGTAATTTCCTGTGTAAGGCATTGATGAGACAATAGATCCATTTATGAGGCTCTGTTCACTACAAAAATGAGCAAATGTTCACATTATATTTAATAAATCCCTTGACACCTTGTTAAAAGGGTCTATGTTTAGCTGAAGTCTTGGCATGAATGTACTTCCAGAGGTTTAATGACCTTTCACTTTTGAGGTGTTCTTTATTTAAACTAATGAAAATGAGCTCCATTTATAAGGCTTTTAAATGCTGATTAAAAATTAAATCAGCTGTTCATTATCCCCAGGTGGCATTGTTCTAAGAGCAGTAATTCAGAGAGAGTCAAACAAGTAGTCTTTTTTAATGTGGCTAGATCTTGGACTGGGAGGCCTTTATTAGAACTGTTTATTAATCACCAAACTTTCAACTTTGAATGCAAATGTGTCCGCCAACACAAGTCTTCTCCCCTCCATTTCTGTCTCTTACTTGTTAGAAATGTGGAAGAAAATCAGGCCCATTTCTAAAGATTCCTTATGACATGCACAGCAGAAATGTAAACAGCTTTGGTGTTTTGCAATCAAATGAAATACTGACCTAGTGGGTACCATCACATTAATAGCAATAAACTGAGATATTAGCTATAAGAAGGTCTCACTTTATGCACTATTTGCTCAGTGGTTTGGAAAGTTTCAGAAGCATTTACAGAACAAATCACAATGAACAGTTTAGCCAGTGGATGATCAAGCTAAATAAATTCATTATGGCTGCTGAGAGCACTGGCATGGGATTTAAATTGTTAAAAACTGTAAAATGCTAAGAGAACAGCATCTTCAAGCCTATCAAGTATAATTTACTTGAAAATCAAAAACACCTCTTGAACACCAAGATTATTTTACAGATTTTTAATGTTCTTCTTAGTTACAAAATTTCACTTGATAGAGTACTTGATCATCCTGAAGTGCAAGCTTAACTAGAGAGAGAGATACTTGGACACAGCGAAGTATTCATGATCACTTTGAGAAGAGGTAAAGCAGAGCATTCTTGAGAGGATTTAGACAAAAGAAGAAAGGAAACATTGCTATACCATGTAAAACACTAAGTTCCACCATAAATAATGCTTTCCTTTTTTTTTTTTTTTTAGGGTCTATGTGACTCTGCACTTGGTTACTTGTGGTAAAATGAGTGCCAAAAGGATGTTGGGTGAAATATGCTGCAGAGTACTAGGGGAGCTAAGCAGTGCTGTTACCTTGTTTCTGCTGCAGCAAAAAGGGTGAAAGAAAAAAAACCTTTGTGGCCCCAAAAGCTTTGAAATTACCTGCCCTGAACGGAGGCTAGGGCCTTCACCGCTATTGCTACTATTTAGAGACCACTATTTAGGGGTATTCTCACGTTGTTTCTTTGAAAATTCTGGCAGAGCTGAAGAAGGCTAGATATCCCAAACGGCTGCAAGGAAAGCTGGCTGTAACTTCGCCAGCTCTTCAGTGCCTTGCCTGGTAAAACTTGTAGGTGGCCAAGAGTCTCTTATTCCCAGATTGATGAATGGGAGAAGAGACTTCAGTGCTGATGTTACGAAGACAGCTTTGCAGAGACACAAATACGTACTGCTAGCTTGTGGGTGATTTAAGCAGTCACAATCACGCGCCTTTTACCTTGTGACTTTTGAATGGGTTTTGGAATTGGGCACATGACACCGGGGAATGCAGTGTGTGTGTCAGAGGTAATGAGCAAACATCCCTAAATAGGATGCCTGGCTGGAGAGGTATTCAGACTTTGGTCAGTGAAACTTTAATTTCCCTCCTGCCCCGCAGGTTAAAAGTTCTTTTTTTTTTTTTTTCCTTTTTTTTTTCCTGTTCTTGTTGGAGAAAGAATAATAATATAATCTTAGTGTGAAATCTAGTTTTAAATGTCAAATTCTAGGAATCCTCTCTGCCCTAAAGTTAATGCAGAACAGATTGCAGTGCAGTGGTAACTGCATGTCTAAAATAATGAAAACACCGATGTTTTGAAGAATGTCCTTGGCTGATAGCTATATTTAATTATCTAAAGTAATTGGAAGAATATTATTTCCCAAGGTAATGTGTATTCTTCATAAAAAGTCTTACTGTTCCTACTGTTTCACTCTTTTCTGTGGAAGAACTGGTTTTGTAGAAAGAGTGGTATTTTGAGTGGAAAATGCAAACACCTGTGGATCTGGAAAAATGCATTAAAAACTACATGGACGGGCTGATCCTAGCTGTCTGCATACATTAGTATTGCATGCAGTGTTGTACAAGCAGCAGAGCCAGGATTCCATTTTTCTACCAGTCACGTGCTGTTATTAGGTTTTCGTGTTATGTGTAGGAGCTTGTATGAAGCGATACTTATATATATATGTACAGAAATAACAGATAAGCACACAGTAATAAATAAGGAGCATAGCATAGAAATTTTACCTTGAAATCCAGTCCTTCCTCCCTGACTCCTGGTTTCATAAAAATACAGTAAGCTTTTAGCTTTTTTTTTTTTTCTTTTTTCAAGAAAACAAATACTTTTTCTGAGTGACTATGAGAAATTGTCACTTCCCGTTGCTCAAAGAAATGCTTTATACTCCCTCTACCTACTCCGGAAACAAAACGATTATTTTCCAAGGAAAAGAATATCTCTAGAGAGGTCAGAACTGTGTTAGCAGGAATGAGATCTAGCAGGCTCTTTAACAAACTCAAAAAGAATGGGAATGAGAAAACATTATCACAAGGACTTTTGTTTTGCACACCACATCTCTAATCAGAAACAAAGGTATGATCTTTTCTCTCATCAGCAGCTTTGGGGCTTTTTCACAACTGGAGAGTGCTGTTGTTCTTTTTAGCAATATGCTAGAAAAAATGTCAGTACAAAGGGACAAGCCCCTCCAAAATGATTTTTTTTTCTCCAATAGTCAATAGTTTTGTAGTTCCAGTGTATATTCTTAACTTTCCCACGTGTGAGCATTGCTAAATTAAAATAATTCCTCAGCCTTTGGCTAAGTCCAAAGGTCTTAGGTTTTCAAGTGCTTATTGTTAATGTGTCCTGCTCTGATGTGCCTTGTTTACTTACAGGAATAAATCACTGGCTCATGTGAAACATGTCAGCTCTCTAGATGATGTATCAGGGCAGTTAGGAGCTGGTCATATTTCAGTTCACTGTACTGTCAGCCTGTATAGAGCATTCTCAGTCTCATTTAGATGTCAGAAACAATCTAGTCAAAACAGCACAAGTCTCTGTTTAGATTTATTCATCTTTCTCTGCAGAGCAGATGGAAGCAGAGCTAGCTGGAATGCGGTGCTGCCTTTAGGAGGGTTTAAGCTGGGCCTGAATGCTTACCTGGACAATAGTTACAGATCTGCAGGTGCTGGGCCAGTTACAGCAGCTCTGCTGACAGGTGGTAGCTTGTTTAGTGGCTGTGACCTTATTGCTTGCAATTGAACATCACTTGTAGATTAAGCCCAAAATGTGATGTTGCATCCTTCATAAAGCTAGAATATTGTCTTGCTTTGTTCTACTTTTTTGACTGTATTCAGTGCTTATGTTGGAGTAGTTTTTACACGGAAACAGTTTTGTATAAAAGCACATTCTTGATTCGGAGGTTATGTCTTCATTTAAACAATGTCAGCATTCCTCTCCGTGTAAAAATAAGTTAGCTTGAAAAGCAGATGCAATTATCAGAGGTTTAGAATAATTATTTAATTCAGACATCTAAGAGAAGAGACAAGATTGTGATGTAACCCTAGTCAAGCCTTCTAGTTTCTACCACTTCTGCTATTGAAGTAAACTTTTAATGGTCTAGAGGATTCTGAGGTGTCCAAAGGTGTTTACATGTGTGCCAGGAAATAGATTCAGCTGTCATTCAAATATTCTTAAAGAATATTCGTTTTCCTTGTGGCTTACTACTACTGTTCAGGAAGCAGTGAATGATAAAGCACATTGTTTCTTGTAGTGGAATAAGTTATAAAGAGTTATTGCCAGTGGATTTATAATCAAATCCCAAGGATAATGATTTACTTTGGGCAGAACTCAAATTTAACTTTATTTAGCGATCTTTTGGGAGATGCTACAAACAAAAACAATATTCTTAAGTAGTAGAATCTACATCTATAATTCTGATTTTGCTGAAAGGGGTGTAAAACCTTATATATCTATTTTTTTTGTGGGCCTGAGAGGGCTCCAGGATAAAAAATCTGTTGTCCAAATCTCATTTTGATTTAATCTCCATAGATTGCGTATGGATCAGTCTCTTTCAGAAGACAGAATTAGAAAAATAGATTAACTTTGTTAGAGCAGCCTACTTCATCCCAAACCAGTGATATTTTGTTGGATTTTGCCATTACCAGTATGGAAGGTACAGGCCTGTATTTAGGAAGTTAGTTTTGGACTTTTAAAAGACAAATTCTGAGAGCACAGAGATGATCTTATGGAAGTAAAGAAACTCCCAAGTGAAGAAGTGAGCAGTTGTGCCTTGAAGAACTGAAAAATGGTATTTCAAATAGGTCAGGCTATTTATATAGCCTGTAGGTAAAAACACCCTCAAGTTTTCCTCTGGGAAACTACAGAACACTGGATCTTGTTGCTGTAGAACAAGTTTAGTCTTATGAAGTAATTATGAAGACAAACTCAGGACACTGAAAGCAAAGAGGGTGTGGAGGGAAGCTGCCAGATTCATTCTACAGAGAGGAAACTTGGATAAGACAACGTTCACTGGATGAACAAGATGAATACAGGCTGTTTGACACTGTCACACCTAGATCGCTCTACAGCTTTCCATAGGCATTTCAGGTTGCATCAAACTATTTTTTTAGTTTGGAACAGGAGCATGCCTTTGAAACTAATCTCCCACTTGTTACCACTGTGCATTACAGACCAGTAAGCTGGATGCCTTTCAGGTGAAAATAACAGTAGGATGTATCTAATACACTCCAAACACTAACTGCCCTTAGGCCACAGAGTCAGACTAGAACTCGGCTAAAATAACTTTGCCATAGTACATACTCTGTGCTCATCAAGTCCTCGGCACTGTTTTGTTCTTGCCCTTCAGTCCTAGTTTATATAGATGTGGCTTTTTAGATACTGTTGTCAGGATGGCAAAGTGGCAGGTGCCTGGAGGAGGTGTTCTTCTCCTTTGCTGAACATTTTAACACAAACCTAGAGTGTACCTGCAGGCTCCAGTGAGTGAATTGCCATCTTTTTTGGCTTCTTCCATACATGTGAAATCAATGGGAACTGAAAAAAGACTTAGTAAGTAATCCCAGTCATCTATCTATCCTTGCTAATGCAGGAATTTTCCCCAGAGCTTGGAAGGGAAAGTCCAGCCCAAGTCCTCCTGGAGCAAATTCCAGCCATGCTGTAAAGACATCTAATGGACAAGATGCAGTAAATATCCCGTATGTCAACCAATCCACAGTTTGATTTCAGTTTATGCTACAAAATCTGTACTTGTTTCTGCAAACTCAGGGGATTAATTCATTCAGGCACTGGCTTGTTTGCTGTCTTTCTGTTTGCTACTCAGTCGTTGTCAATATAAATTTCCAATACTGCTGTAGAAGCATCTATAAACCATCCTGTGAATGCAGAAGAATGAATCACTAAATATTATCCTTTCATCCATCAATCTCTAGTGGTAAGTTCACAAGATACACTGCTGGTATCTTAGGCATTGTCAAGGCGTTATTTTCATGAGAAAATCATTCTTGTCACATGTCAAGTATTAGGATACAATATGTTTCTAAAAATGCATTAAGGGGTATTGTTATGAGGGAGCAACAACAACAACAAAATAAAATCACATGGACAATAGTAATTAATCACTTGAAGACAAATTCATTTTGTTGATTAATCAAACCAAACCAAGCAAAATCGAGAGTCAGACAACCTTAAAGATTCTTAACGGGTCTCATAAGCCTCAAAAAAGAAAGGTGATCTACAGTAACAGAACATAGTTGAAAAGTTGTTTCCCCTCCCTCATTATCAGCTTGGAGATGTGTTGGCAACTGAGATATGATCAAGAAGTCCTTTCACACTCTGAACTTTCTCCAGAGCATTTTAAGCCAAAGTTCCATTTCATTTTTCTGCTAAATAATTTGGCTTCATACGTTAGGTGTGTTCCTTTAGGATTGAACCCCTGAGCTCATCTCCTTTTTTCGTAGTGCTGCAGTGGCTGAAGCTCTCCTCTGTTTTCCTCAGTTTGCACATACAGGTCAACAAAGCCAGAGGCATAAGGAAATGTGAAACTTTACTTGCTTTACGTTGAAGAGGTCACTGGTGATCTACAATTCAAGGCTTGCAACTGAGATTTCTCCAACAGCTTGGGTACAGGCAGAAATCACGTTGTACTTGATTTCATAGCAGAAGAGGAGAGAGATTAATTAATCGCACATTATTTTCTAGTATTGTTTTGAACATTCACCCTTGATCATTCAGACCTTCTTCAGAGTATTATCTAGGTATGAAAAAATCAAAATGTGGCTTTTCATAGAAGAAAGAATTGGATTTTCTTAAAGTCTTGTGGAAATATATAAGCCCCGCAAATGTTGTGGAATTTAAAATAATTTCTCAGTAGTGCTGAACACACTTTGTGTTAAATGTTTTAGCTGAGATTTATTACACTAAATTTATCACCTCTTAAACATGATGTAAGAGTCTGGGCCTGCATAATTAGAAAGGCATAGTGTTAATGCTCAGATATTAAAAACATCTGCAGCCAAACCATGGGGAAATAAGATTAGGGTAATAACTTGGCTGCAGTCTTCCAAGATGCTTGAAGTTCCCTGCACTCTCTCCCTAATAACAAATTGTAAACTCGCTTGTTCAATCAAAGGTCTGTCAAGATGTGGTTTCACAGTAGTTTCTAACCCGCCATAGGAAGTCAATGGAGTTTTATTAAATCTCCAAGGAAAGTTCTTTGTGTAGTTACATTCCCTGATCCTTAGTTGCCTGGCCTTCTTCTCTTAAGCCAAAGTATTTCCTGGGAACCTTGTTCATTCTTGCTCCCCTTGGTGGCAAATGTTCTGGCCTCAAACATGTTGCCTCCTCTACCTTCCCCTGGTGCCTATTTACAATGAACAGAATTCGAGCCTGGGGAACCCAACTGGAAAGGGGAGCAAAGAGTGCACAAAGCATTGACTGTGGGGATGACTCTGGGTCCGGTAATGCTTCCCTGTGGCTTCCATGCAATCATGTGCTGATTCCTACCAATTCAAGCAATTAACACATTAGATGTTTGCCTTTGATTCTCTCACATTAATTATTTAAGCTGTTGCTTGATGTGAAAGTTTATACCATTAATGTATTGGCACTGTTAATATTTAATGATCTAAGGCATAGGGAGGAAAGGGAAATCAATATTTCTGCAGTGTTTTTCTTCCTCTTAAGAAAGACACAAAAATTTGCTCTCTTCTATCTAGCCATTGACGGTACTAATGTTAATTGAAGCAAGTGGGTTGGCTGGGTTCTGAAACCGCTCTCAGTTGCACAGTTATTCTTTCTAGCTATTCCTACTGCTAGCAGAATGCCAGAGGCTGCCTTACTTCTTTAACATTAAACATGCCCAAAATGATTCTTCTCTGAAAAGGGGAAGTCTTTCTCTTATGAAGTTTCCTGGTCTTGATAAACTCTCAAGTCTTTAGGGATTAAACTCTGAAGACTTTAAGGATTAGCACACACATGCCTTTCAGGAAAATCAGTTTTAAAAACTATAGAAGGAAGAGTGTAGAAATCCAGTAACATATGGGGAAACCCTTGAAATTGAAATCACTTGTGTTTATTTTCAACAACACAGTAATTATTTGTCTGTCTTGAGAGTGCTCTGTGTAGATGAGGTGTTTGTTTCTTTATATACTCAGTCTTCCAATAGTGTAGCTGTACTACCAGATTTCTCTCTTCCTGGTCATAAGAACCTGTCTTGTGTAGCAAGCTGCATGTGTATGGACTTTATTTTCCTTTAACTCCTGAGGAACTTTAGAGTCAAATTTGGATGAAATTCTGTGGATATATTGCTTTCTAGTAAATGGGAACAGATACAAGCATTTGACAAAGCAAGAAGTCTATGAACTCTTGCCTTTGCAGCAGCATTGTTTGGGGTGTCTTTAGGCTAGAAACCATCTCCAAAGAAAAAAAAGGAAGTTGTTTTTCAGGTTGTTGTAATCTTTGTAAATGATGAGCATAAATCTCAGAACAACTGAGAAAGGAGGCAATCATCTATCTGCTATTCCTTGTGGAACTGTCTGCATAAAAGAAACATTTGGTTGTATACACCTTTGTACCATAATACCATCAATATCCATGAGACTGCAGCTAATGAAAAGACAGAAAGCCTATTATTTTAAAGGGACCTGTGGAAAAATATTCATGATCTGAAGGAGCTGCCAATCAGCCAATAGACTGAAAATGTTCCTAATTCATAAAAAGTCCTACAAAGCTGTGAAGGCAGCCAATTCTGTTAAGCTACCTTGAATTCATCTTTGCTGCAATCCACAGTTGGAGGACTTGCATCTTAGATCTCATTGCCTACTTAACATCTAGAAAGCTAGTACAGCAGTTTTGGGGATAGCCACTATCTGGTTTGCTGCTTTCTGGGTTTGGAGAATTCTGAGTAAGGACTGAATTGGTCAGGATGCTTGTGGGAAGTCAGCCAAGGCCCATGGAAGAGCTGTCCAAATGCCTCCACTGGCCAGAATTGCAGGCACCAGCTGGAGAGAGTTTGTTGATATTCTTGTGTTTTATGATGGATTGTTGGCATGGCCAAGAGCTAGTACGTTGTATACCAGTAGTAGATTTACGTCTATATCAATTGTGTTCGTAAAGGCACTAACGCATGTTTTAAAACCGGAGTGTTAATATTCCTAATAATTAAAAATAGAAGGTTAATATATGAAAGAAAAAGTGACTCAAGGCAATATTGGAGGGGGTTTTGCTGCAGGGGAGCAACAGAATATTTGCTCACATCAGAGTTGGTCGATTATTCTGAGTACGGCTGTGGCAGAGTTAGGTTGCTGCAATAGACATGTGGAGCTGGATTATTCTTTGCCTCCTCAGTAGAAAAGTTAACTTGCCCAGAAGTTCAGTTTTAAGATCATCAAATCTTGGGAATACTGGTAATGCTCAGGTAATTGTTCTGTATTTTCCTCTCAAAGCAGGAGGGGAAACTCAGGTGTTGAAAAAAAAAATTACAATTTAGGAAAAAATGCATTTTGTTTCTAAAAGTGTTTCACTTCTCTGTAACATCAGTGGGGCTTGCCAAGGATCCTTGTCCACTGACCTACTGGACTGAACTTTACCTTTATGTCCCTGTGGAATGGCTTCTCACATGCTGCTGTGTAGATCTCTGGTAACCTTTGTAACAACAAACTTAGGCTTGCATGGGTCTCTTCTCAGAGACACTGTCTGCATTTCCCAACTACATTGTTGCGTGCTCAGGAATTGCTTGCTGTTGCAAATGATTAGACCTGTGACATGGGTGTAACATCTTGGCTGATGCTTATGAGAATCCTGAATAGCAGCATATGGCTTTATTTTTCATTACACTGAGTCTGTGATTAAATTCCAAAGGCACTTTTCACATTCTCTTAAAATACATCTGGTTGTTTAATTTTTGGGTGTCTCACTTTGTTTCCAAGTATCATGGAATGATTAAAAAGTTACCTCCTGAGATTGCCAGTGTGTGTGATGAGACCGAACTGAATAATTGAGCTTCACACCCAAGAAATATTTCTAGTTAGGTAATTGTCTTTCCAGAGGACATAGCTTCTATGCCAGATTTCCTCATACCCCCAGAAAACCCACCATCTTTACCATGGTTTGTGAACCACATGTCTAGTTTTTCAGTGACTTCCCTGCTGAGGTGATTTGAGATGTAGAGGTGACAATATATGAATTTCTAGTCCATCTGTCATCAGGAAACAGTTGGAGGATGGCTGGAGGAAGGAAATTGAGTGCAGTGTGTATTAATGGAATTGAAGCTGGGCTGGAAGCTTGCAAGCACCTTTTGTTCCTGAGGTCCAGCTTCTTTAAAATAGCCTTCGTGGGTACAGAAAGGGACAATTGTCCTGTTAGCTCTGGTCCGATGAGAGACAGTGACTAGTATGTCATAAATTCTTCCTAAAAAGATTCCTCTAGAAGGCACGTGTGAGAACAAGAAATAGAAATATGTGTTAGGTGCTGGAGGTCATTGGACCAGTGGCACCTGAGACATCATCTGAATGTTGAATAGGAAGCAAACAGTGAGGTGGCAGAATTATGTAGGCTCATTTTAACATGTAAATAAATACCCCTTTCTCACAGAGACTACAAACAAAACTGTCTATTTAATGGGGAAGTAGGTGCATAAGGAACAAATAGTTTTCTCTCCTGTTGAGCTTGGCTGTTTCTGCTTGTCTCTGACAAGCCCACTGCTTGGTTTCTTTGCCTTTTTAGGTTCTGCTCAGAGCTTCATGTACATTCAAGGCAGAGTGCCCTAAGAGGTCAGGTTGAGAGAGGTGCTTTTGTGACCTAGCCTGACTAACAGAAGGTACTGAGCAGCATTGAAGTAAGCCCTTTCAGCGATGTCCTCATTCTGGGAGTGATGGATCCAACTGAAACTAATGGGCCATCACCAATGTGCAACTGGCTGCAGGACTGCATAGCCAAATGAAGATCTTCTGCTTAGAGACCGCAGTAATGACAGTTTTCCACATAAAGAGAAGGGGAGGGGAACATATCTGACATATGTGAATGCTCTACAAGTAGCATATGTTCTATATATTGGATTTAGGATGATGAATGAACTCATTGTGTGTGTTGGCAGGATTTTATTTTAGGCACGTGGTGTATGGTATCTCAAACATTACATAACTGGATGTTAAAATACTGTATACTGACACTTGGGATCACAAACTTGGTATAGATGCTGATGACCTTTCAATTATATTAATTATGTATATGTAGAAAGTCATGGGAGTCTCTTGATCAAACGTATTTTCATGCAATTTTGCAGATGGTTTGTTTGTCCTCTAGGAGCTGGAGCATTACGCAAGATATAACTGCTCTGTATTTTTGCCAGTCCTGTTAGTGAGGCTAAAGAACACGCTAGTCCCTGCAGCCAGAATCTGAAAGAACTGAAAGTGATGCTGCAGATAATGTGAATAGTAACATTAGTTTCTGATTATTTGCATTACTTTAATAGCAAGTGGAGCCATTATGCCAGATAGTTGATACAATTTTGAGTGTGGTTTAAAGAACTGTAAAACACTGGTTATTCAGTTCTATTCTGCTATGTAGAACTCCTGTCATCAGACTTTTGGCAGGAGTACTGTTTTGTGCTCTCTACCCTGCCCTGCCTTCTCTGCTGCTGTGTTCAAACCAGGGCAGCAAGTCAATCAGCAGCCTTTGCAGCACTCCTGCTGCCTGCTCTTATAGGTAAGCAGCTACAGTGAAAGTGCTCCATACAAAGTGGTTACAGTTCCCAGTGCCATCTAGTGGTTTTCTTCCTGAAAATAGCTGGAGAAGGAGACATGGAAAGAAACTTAATTTCCTTGTATTATTTCCTACTAGCTTGGTGAACTCTTCCTATCTGGAATGGTTTAGAAACTGTAATAGATATTGGTCTAAGCTCAGGGACATACTCAAAAATGGTGGAAGTGAAAAACCCTCTAACAGGTAGGTACTTTCAAGACGTCAATTATAAAGAAAAGCTTGCTCTCTAAATCCTCCTGTTTTAAGATACACCCTTTCTTTATCTCAAGGATGTTTGTAGATGGACATGGAGAAAAGGAACTGGAGATAAAGTATGCTGAGGACAGAGAGCTGAGGGCATGAATGTGGGCTTAGTTCTGGAAAACAAAGTGACAGAGTTGTCTAAATTCCTGCTGTGCTGCATTCGCCCCACGTTCCAGCTTCATGCTGAGGGAATTTCTACACAGTTGGTTGCCCCAGGCCTGGTACCTGCTCGCAGGGAGATCCTGACTCACTGGACCACTGCTAGCACTGGGGGAGAGATGTGTGCGATGGAGGTAGGGATGCCTGGACTGGATGGGCAGGGGCTGGGCCTGTCACCCTGCCCTCACCCTGCCAAGTTCCTTTCTTCTGGCTGCACACTACTCCTTCTTCAGGGGACAAAATAATGGCATGAGTTGTGCCTCTTTTTATACACCCATGCACATTCCTCTGTCCTTGCATGGGCCCTGAGATAGTACTGGGATTAGGGAATGACCAAAGCCAAATTCTGTTACTGAAAAAGAAAGGGAAATTGGAGGAATCAGAAACACTTCGGAGTGCCTCAGGAGAGGCTTATTTTCTGCATACCATTATGGTGCCTCCATGCATTGTCCATCCTCATCTAGTTCTTTGTTGGGGGCTAGCTGAACAGAAGGCTGGAGCTTGCATGTTTTTCTTTACGTGAAAACTTTAATGCATTCATGTAACCTGATGAAAAACAAAAACAAAAACAAAAACCACAAGAAAAGCCTGATTCTTTTTCTCCTGCTCTTACTCCTCCCTTCCAGCCCATTCTTCCAAGGCCTCTCTTAAAAGCTCCCTTTTATATCTCACCGGCATATGTTTCAATTTTCACTTGCTGGGTGTGATATTTGGTAACATACGGATGAGTCATATTAATAACTTATTGAATCAAAACATAAACTCAGTCATTGCTAGATGTGCTATAGCCTTTATTTTTGCAGTAGCACCTGTCCAGTCTTAATCACACTGTGCTGCTTAGTGCACCTGGGCTTTTCTCAAATGTGTTAGACCTAGAAACCTCATCAGTTGTAGCTCCAGCAGGAATATCTCTTTGCTTTGATTTCCTGACATGAATTTTCATTTTAGTCCAGGAAAGGGCTATGAATATCCTTTAACACAAACGATCTTATAAGTCTCTTTTTTAAAGTAAAATAGCAGTGAAAACTGTGCGAAAGATCTATTTAAGAAGCATTTTTACTTTCAAAATAAAATGTTTGCAAAATATAATCAAAATGTTAAGAAAACAAACACTGAAACTGTGCGGCAACATAGGCACATCTGCTGTAAGCAATATCAGTGTTACTCTCTTGTAAATTACAATAGCCTTCCAAGCCCTAGAACACCATGACATTTGTCTCCAGGTGAGGCTGACCAGAAATCCCATCCTACAGTAAAGGTCATTTTGCCCACGTAATATCTTCCTGCCAGTATAAGGTGACTCCCAAGTCTTACTCAAAATGAGTTTTCAGCCTCTTCTAAGTCTCCCCTCACTGTTCCCTAACCCAGATGGCACAGAAGAGGTGCTTCTGCAGTAAGAAAAAATAGATTCAGTGATGAATTCCTGCAGGTGTAATAGGAGAAAAGGATTTCATTTTTTTTTTCAGAAACACATCCTTCTGTTGGATTATGCATTTACCTCACTATCAAGCAAAACATCCCCTGTCCGTGTCCCCATTTTGTTGCTTTCTTTCTAGTTGACCAGTCAGTTCCCATGAGAAACTGGACAGGAAGCCCTACAGCCTTTACCCTGCCAATGCTGAGAGAGAGGCAGGAGACAAGTGGTTGGCATATTAGTATTTCCTGCAGTGTTGTTTCAGGTTAGTTTACCTGCTTTAGGCTAAGAGGAAATTGCATGGAGATGCTGCCATTCAAAATATGGCTCCTGCTGAGTCACCTCTTGGGGGTGTCTATCACTGTCTCCCATCACCTTAGACATGGGAGAGAACACACTCCTTTGGAAGTGTCAGCAGCTGTCATTCGGGTTGAAGGGAGGATGATATTCCTAATGAGCAATGAAGAGACAGCTTCAGCTCCCTCCCCATCAGCAGGGAGTTTTCCCAGAAGAGTAAAGGTTCTGGGGGCCTTTGGCAGATCAACAATTAATTTGTGTAGGGCCAGGTTCATAAATACAATGAGGATTTCTAATAGATGTGACTCAGATCACTTGAATGTTTGACACTAACTAACTGACTTTACCTGTTGGCAGCAATGTGCAAAAGCTTCACGTTGTTTTGCCATACCACGATTAAACTCCTCACTAAGTGGTGTCTTATTTTCACAGTCATAGTGGGCAGACTGGGGAGTTCAGCTGTAACAATCTTTCAGCCTCCTCTGGGCATGTGTAGTCAGCCCTGGGTGTGTATAGTCAGCCCTGAGCAGCCCACCTGAGAAATAAAGCATTACGCAGGAGCCAGAGGTGAGAAGCAGCAGGAATGGCAGGAAGGAAGTGGAAATCAGCTTCCTTCAAAGAAGATTTAGGTGGACACATGGAAATGGAAAGCCAGGAAGGGGTACTGCAGTGAGACCCTGTCCTGGTTTCAGTTAGGACAGAGTTAATTTGCCTCCTAGTAGCTGGCAGGGTGCTATGTTTTGGATTAGGATGAGAACAGCGCTGATAACATGCTGATGTTTTAATTGTTGTAGAGCAGTGCTTACACCAAGCCAAGGACTTTTCAGCCTCTCTCTGTCCTGCTAGCGAGCAGGCTAGGGATGCAGCAGAAGCTGGGAGGGGACAGACCCAGGACAGCTGACCCAAACTGGCCAAAGGGGTATTCCATACCATCTGACGTCATGCTGAACAATATATAGGGGTGGCTAGCCGGGGTGGAGGGGTGGCCGGCTGCTCGGGGATAGGCTGGGCATCGGTCAACGGGTGGTGAGCAATTGCATTGTGCATCACTTATTTCGTACACATTATTACTATTAATACTATTATTATTATTATTATTATTATTGTTGTTATTCTTTTCCCTGTCTTAATAAACTGTCTTTATCTCAACTCACAGGCTTCACTTTCCCGTTTCTCTCCCCCATCCCGGAGAGGGAGGGGGGAGGGTGAGCGAACAGCTGTGTGGTGTTTGACTGCCAGCCGGGCTAAACCACAACAGCCCATTTGGCGCCCAACGTGGGGCTCGAAGGGTTGAGATATCGACAGATTTGACCAGAGTGTGTTAAACTAAAATTGGTATAAGTATTCGACCTGCTTAATAGTTGCTAGTCACAATGTTGATTGCCTTAATCTCAAGTCTGCTGTGCCTGTTTCCCAAATTGAGTTTTATAGCAAGTTACTTTCTGTATGTGCTCCCTGTCGTGCTGTTTACCCTTTCCGGGCCCTGGTTTAAGATTGTTATGGTACTGTGTGGTGTAACGATGGCTTATGAAATGATGAAGTATCTGGTCATGACTCTAACCTGGTATTTGTACTCAGCACTGTCGTCGACTCTATACTTCGGAAACCATATCTCAGAAACTATTAGCAATTACACCTATTGCCTTTTTTCATCAGGGAGTCAGTCTCTGGAGGGGACAGGGGAAGATATTTTTTCCTACCTGTTCACTCTCCCTTCCTCCTTCACCACCCTCTTATCCCCCGAGCTAGTTACGGTAGCTCTCCAAGATGTTGAATATCCTTGGGATACTCAGACCAGCATGTTCTTGTTGTTATGTCTCCTGAATGCGCTTCAGGTTTTGTTTAAGGTTAAACAACTACTTAGGAATCTCATCCGGAGATCTGTCTTGAGGCGGGATATTTGCGAGTGGCAGGGAGTGTGGGAGGATATGGGCAGGTTTCTAGGGCAGTGGGCACCTCCAGTGTTTTGGACATTCACCCCTGAACAACTGCAAAATCCTAAAAAACTGGTAGAATGCTTGAAAAAAAGGTGTCATGACTCTGGCAGTTCCAAAGTGACACAAATCACTGTGGCGTGCTGGGGTCTGGCTTGTGCCTATCGAGCTGCAATTGATGCTACTATCAACCTAGTGACAGACCCTGCGGCCGTTCCAGTCCCGGCTCCTGCAGCCACTCCAGCTCCAGCTCCAGCTCCCGCAGCCGTTCCAGCTCCCGCAGCCGTCCCGGCTCCAGCTCCCGCAGCCGTTCCAGCTCCAGCTCCCGCAGCTGTCCCGGCTCCAGCTCCCGCAGCCGTTCCAGCTCCCGCAGCCGTTCCAGCTCCCGCAGCTGTCCCGGCTCCAGCTCCCGCAGCCGTCCCGGCTCCAGCTCCCGCAGCCGTCCCGGCTCCAGCTCCCGCAGCCGTTCCGGCTCCAGCTCCCGCAGCTGTCCCGGCTCCAGCTCCCGCAGCCATTCCAGCTCCCGCAGCCGTTCCGGCTCCAGCTCCCGCAGCTGTCCCGGCTCCAGCTCCCGCAGCCGTTCCAGCTCCCGCAGCCGTCCCGGCTCCAGCTCCCGCAGCCATTCCGGCTCCAGCTCCCGCAGCCATTCCCACTCCTGTGGCTGGGTCAGAGAAACGAACTGTAGCAGTGCAAGTTGCCCCTGCAGAGGGTACTCCAACCCCTGTGGCAGACCCTGTGGCTGGGTCAGAGAAACGAACTGTAGCAGTGCAAGTTGACCATGCAGAGGGTACTCCAACCCCTGTGGCAGACCCTGTGGCTGGGTCGGAGAAACGAACTGTAGCAGTGCAAGTTGACCCTGCAGAGGGTACTCCAACCCCTGTGGCAGACCCTGTGGCTGGGTCGGAGAGGCGAGCTGTAGCAGTGCAAGTTGCCCCTGTAGAAAAGGTGAAAAAGTGGTATAGAGACTCAGGTCGTTTAGAACGCAGAAAGTCTTCTGCTAAGTCTGGGTCTGGAGAAGACGAGGCTGGGCCATCAAGTGTGCAGGAGGATGAAGATGAGGATGAGGATGTCAGTAAGTCAACAGTAACTACCCGAACCCTATACCAGCGTGAGCTACGAGATGTGCGAAAAGATTTTGGTCGCTGTATAGGTGAACAGCTTGTCACCTGGCTGCTCCGGTGCTGGGACACTGGAGCCAATGGTGTGAAATTAGAGGGCAGGGAAGCCAAGCGGTTGGGATCCCTTGCTAGAGATGCAAGCATTGACAAAGCAATTGGAGATGGAGCACGATCTCACAGCCTCTGGAGGCGTCTCCTGTTAGCTGTGAAGGGAAGGTATCCCTACAAGGAAGAACTTGTATGTCTACCAGTCAAGTGGACCACCATGGAGAAGGGAATTCAGTACCTGAGGGAATTAGCCGTACGGGAAGTAATTTATAAGGACTTAAACGATGCACAAACATCCACAGATCCAGATGAAGTCCAGTGTACTCGACCCATATGGCGGAAGTTTGTACGGAATGCACCATCAACATGGGCCAGCACATTGGCAATAATAACCTGGAAAAACGGTGAAGATCCCACAGTGGGTGACATGGCTAAACAACTCCGGGAGTACGAAGGAAATCTCTCCTCTTCCCTACAGGCCTGCGTCTCGGCTGTGGAGAAACTCTCTGAAGAGTTCCACCAACTTAAAGAGAATTTATCTTCCCCCCCACCTGAACAAACCAGTGGCCACCAACTAAAAGAGAATACTTTGGAGAAACTTTTTGAAGAGGTCCAGCAACTTAAAGAGAGTGTATTTTCTTCCCCACCTGTACAAACCAGCGTCTCAGCTATTAGGGGTAAACGTGCATCCATGCAAAGAAGACAATATGGTGGGTACACACCCCGCACCACCCTGTGGTTTTACCTACGTGACCATGGAGAGGACATGAGAAAATGGGATGGAAAATCTACTGAGACCCTAGAGGCACGGGTACGTGAGTTGCAAAAGAAAACAATCGGGAGAAAGGGGTTCTCTGAAAAGTTTGCTGCTCCAACTTCTAGCAGGCAGTCTTTTAAACACAGAAATGAAGATTCTGACCAGGACTAGAGGGGCCCTGCCTCCAGCCAGGGGGAGGAAAGGGACAACCGAGTTTATTGGACTGTGTGGATTCGATGGCCTGGCACGTCTGACGCACAGAAGTATAAGGCTCTAGTAGACACCGGTGCACAATGTACTCTAATGCCATCCAGCTGTAAAGGGCCAGAGCCCATCTGTATTTATGGCGTGACAGGGGGATCCCAGCAGTTAACTGTATTGGAAGCTGAAGTGAGTCTAACCGGAAATGAGTGGCAAAAGCACCGTATTGTGACTGGCCCGGATGCTCCGTGCATCCTTGGCATAGACTATCTTAGAAGAGGATATTTCAAGGACCCAAAAGGGTTCCGCTGGGCTTTTGGCATAGCTGCCTTAGAGACAGAGGACATTAAACAGTTGTCTACCTTGCCCGGTCTCTCAGAGGACCCTTCTGTTGTGGGGTTGCTGAGGGTTGAAGAACAGCAAGTGCCAATCGCTACCACAACCGTGCACCGGCGGCAATATCGCACCAACCGAGACTCCCTGATTCCCATCCACGAGCTAATTCGTCAACTGGAGAGCCAAGGAGTGATCAGCAAGACCCATTCACCTTTTAATAGTCCCATATGGCCAGTGCGAAAGTCTAATGGTGAGTGGAGACTAACAGTGGACTATCGTGGCCTGAACGAAGTCACGCCACCACTGAGTGCTGCAGTGCCGGACATGCTAGAACTCCAGTACGAACTGGAATCAAAGGCAGCCAAGTGGTATGCCACAATTGATATTGCTAATGCATTTTTCTCCATCCCTCTAGCAGCAGAGTGCAGGCCACAGTTTGCTTTCACTTGGAGGGGAGTCCAATATACTTGGAATCGGCTGCCCCAGGGGTGGAAACATAGCCCTACCATTTGCCATGGTCTGATCCAGTCTGCGCTGGAGCAGGGGGAGGCTCCTGAACACCTGCAGTACATCGATGACATCATTGTGTGGGGTGACACTGCAGAGGAAGTTTTTGAGAAAGGGAAGAAAATAGTCCAAATCCTTCTGAAGGCCGGTTTTGCCATAAAACAAAATAAAGTTAAAGGACCTGCACGAGAGATCCAGTTTTTAGGAATAAAATGGCAAGATGGACGTCGTCAAATTCCAATGGATGTGATCAACAAAATAACAGCTATGTCTCCACCAACTAGCAAGGAGGAAACACAAACTTTCCTAGGTGTCGTGGGGTTTTGGAGAATGCATATTCCAAATTACAGTCTGATTGTAAACCCGCTCTACCAAGTAACTCGTAAGAAGAATGCTTTTGAATGGGGCCCTGAGCAACGACAAGCCTTTGAACAAATTAAACAAGAAATAGTTCATGCAGTAGCCCTTGGGCCAGTCCGAACAGGACCAGATGTAAAGAATGTGCTCTACACCGCAGCCGGGGAGAATGGCCCCACCTGGAGCCTCTGGCAGAAAGAACCTGGGGAAACTCGAGGTCGACCCCTGGGGTTTTGGAGTCGGGGATACCGAGGATCTGAGGCCCGCTATACTCCAACCGAAAAGGAGATATTGGCAGCATATGAAGGAGTTCGATCTGCTTCGGAAGTGGTCGGTACTGAAGCGCAGCTCCTCCTGGCACCCCGACTGCCGGTACTGGGTTGGATGTTCAGAGGAAGGGTCCCCTCTACACATCATGCAACTGATGCTACATGGAGCAAGTGGGTTGCACTGATTACTCAGCGGGCTCGAATAGGAAACCCCAGTCGCCCAGGAATCCTGGAAGTGATTATGGACTGGCCAGAAGGCAAGTACTTTGGGATATCGTCAGAGGAGGAGGTAGTCCGTGCTGAAGAAGCCCCACTGTACAACAAGCTACCAGAAAATGAGAAGAAATATGCCCTGTTCACTGATGGGTCCTGTCGTATTGTGGGAAAGCATCGGAGATGGAAAGCTGCTGTATGGAGTCCTACACGACGAGTTGCAGAAGCTGCTGAGGGAGAAGGTGAATCGAGTCAGTTTGCAGAAGTGAAAGCCGTTCAGCTGGCCTTAGATATTGCTGAACGAGAAAAGTGGCCAGTTCTCTATCTCTATACTGATTCATGGATGGTAGCAAATGCCCTGTGGGGGTGGCTACAACAATGGAAGCAGAACAACTGGGAACGCCGGGGCAAACCCATCTGGGCTGCTGCATTGTGGCAAGATATTGCTGCCCGGGTAGAGAACCTGGTTGTAAAGGTACGCCATGTAGATGCTCATGTGCCCAAGAATCGGGCTACTGAAGAACATCAAAACAACCAGCAGGTGGATCAGGCTGCTAAGATTGAAGTGGCTCAGGTGGACCTGGACTGGCAACATAAAGGTGAATTATTTATAGCCCGATGGGCCCATGACACCTCAGGCCATCAAGGTAGAGATGCAACATACAGATGGGCTCGTGACCGAGGGGTGGACCTGACCATGGACACTATAGCACAGGTTATTCATGATTGTGAAACATGTGCTGCAATTAAACAAGCCAAACGGTCAAAGCCTCTCTGGTATGGAGGACGATGGCTGAAATACAAATATGGAGAGGCCTGGCAGATTGATTACATCACACTCCACCAAACCCGCAACGGCAAGCGCCACGTACTTACAATGGTGGAAGCAACCACCGGATGGCTGGAAACATATCCTGTGCCCCATGCCACCGCCCGGAACACTATCCTGGGCCTTGAAAAGCAAGTCCTATGGCGACATGGCACCCCAGAAAGAATTGAGTCAGACAATGGGACTCATTTCCGAAACAACCTTATAGACACTTGGGCCAAAGAACATGGTATTGAGTGGGTGTATCACATCCCTTATCATGCACCAGCCTCCGGGAAAGTTGAACGATACAATGGACTGTTAAAGACTACACTGAAAGCAATGGGTGCTGGGACATTCAAAAATTGGGAAACACATCTGGCAAAGGCCACCTGGTTAGTCAATACTAGAGGATCTGCCAACCGAGCTGGACCTGCCCAATCAAACCTGTTACGCACTGTAGAAGGGGATAAAGTTCCTGTAGTGCACGTAAGAAACATGCTGGGTAAGACAGTCTGGGCTACTCCCGCCTCAGGAAAAGGCAAGCCCATTCGTGGGATTGCTTTTGCTCGGGGACCTGGATGCACTTGGTGGGTAATGCAAGAGAATGGGGAGGTCCGGTGTGTACCTCAAGGGGACCTAATACTGGGTGAGAATAGCCCATGAGTTGAATTATAATATGTTAATCATCATATAACACTGTATGTCACCGCTACCATGGTTGCTATATATCATAGATGAAAATGGTGATTAATTAGAAAGTATTGGAAAGAGTGTAACCTGAGCATGACATAAATGGTATGGAATAAGGGGTGGATATCTGTCCTGGTTTCAGTTAGGACAGAGTTAATTTGCCTCCTAGTAGCTGGCAGGGTGCTATGTTTTGGATTAGGATGAGAACAGCGCTGATAACATGCTGATGTTTTAATTGTTGTAGAGCAGTGCTTACACCAAGCCAAGGACTTTTCAGCCTCTCTCTGTCCTGCTAGCGAGCAGGCTAGGGATGCAGCAGAAGCTGGGAGGGGACAGACCCAGGACAGCTGACCCAAACTGGCCAAAGGGGTATTCCATACCATCTGACGTCATGCTGAACAATATATAGGGGTGGCTAGCCGGGGTGGAGGGGTGGCCGGCTGCTCGGGGATAGGCTGGGCATCGGTCAACGGGTGGTGAGCAATTGCATTGTGCATCACTTATTTCGTACACATTATTACTATTAATACTATTATTATTATTATTATTATTATTGTTGTTATTCTTTTCCCTGTCTTAATAAACTGTCTTTATCTCAACTCACAGGCTTCACTTTCCCGTTTCTCTCCCCCATCCCGGAGAGGGAGGGGGGAGGGTGAGCGAACAGCTGTGTGGTGTTTGACTGCCAGCCGGGCTAAACCACAACAGCCCCCTTGTTTCTCTCTTGTCATAACAAAGGTACAGAAGGACTTCCAGTGCCTCCACAGAAAAAAAGGAATACATCCTTGTACTCGCTGACTTGCATCTCACTGTCCAGATGTTTATTAAATCCTGGATCTTATTGGATAAAAGATGGATTAATACGGTTAGCATCAATCTTATGATAATAAAAATGCAGACTATTCTTTAGTCAAGTGATAATTGCCAGTGCCATTCATGATTCTGGTCTCACATAGCTATCTGTAGGGTTTCTATCTGGAGGCTTTGTGCTTGTGTTTCACTTTGAAAAAAACACACTTGACTTTTCACAACTCCTTTCCCTGTCACCTGTTACCTCCTCCTATGTGCTGTAACATCAGTCCTAGTGTACTTATTCTGGTACCCACCGATGAGGTCTGAAGGAAGAGGCAAGCAGCCAATGGCAGATGACTTTGGCCCATTGAATATGACTGCTGATGTAAACTGCAATGTAGGATGCTTAGCTTAAAATGTTTTTGTTCAAAAAAAAGTCACAAATGAGAGGAAATAGGGAATTGCAGATCCACTGAAGCCTTTTCCCAGGCCACTGCACCAAATTGTAACCATCTGGACAAATGCTTCAAGAAGCAAATATGAAATAATTATTCTAGGACAGACTAAGGTATGGAAGAGGATATACGAGCCCTTTGAGAACTTGGAATGGCAACCAGCTCATCTGGCAAGAAGGAGAGCCAGTTTGAGTCCGAGAGTCAATCCTGAGAGTCAGTTTGGAGTCTGATTTGTGGCTGGCAAATTGAAAAGGCCCAGGAGAAGGAAAAGAGATGAAACGTGGAATTGCTTAGATGAAAGAAGCAGATCTCCTGAGAGGGACAGGACAACACTTCCGTTCAGTATTGACAAGGCAGAGTTCTGAGTTATTGCTGTCCTGATTTTTTGCAGGGTGGAGTTGCCATGTTCTTTTATGTGATGACAATTTGTACACCAGTTACGGTACTCATCCTACTAGCTGGCAAGAGACAGAGCAAGTGTGGTTCTACACAGGTTGTGTAACTTTGCTCTATTGCTTTTTACTAGCTGTGCCTAACCGAGCACAGAACAGTCCATTCTAACCAGGGTTCATACTTACTTTGCTTCTGTTTCCCTTTTCAATGTTTTATTTGGAGAGATTTTTTTCCTTTTGACTGTTACAAAGCTTTGTTAAGCTATGGGAGGTGATCATTTTAGTATCTTGTCAAAACAACCCTGGGAATATATTTTAAGACAAAATTTTGTTTTATTAGTTTCTATTGGAAGTTTCCTTGTACTTTGTACTAGCAGAACTAGTTCATTATTTTTATAATGATTTTGCTATAGTTCAGGACATAGAGCCAACAGAGTTCAGCATAGATTTTCATTTTTAGAACGGCTTCCACTGTTCTTGTTTAGTGTGCGAAGGATACTAGTGGATCAATGTTAGACAAAAGGATTTTACATTTAGAAAATGACTTGCTGCAGTTTCAAAATCAGCCATTCCTGTTGAGGTTGATCTGTTGTCAGTTTATTTAGTCTGTACAATCTAAAACAGCAGTAACAATCAACAGGGTGTGGGTTAGAACATGGTAAGTGTATTTCCCAGGAGCCTTGGAAAACACTGCCAAAGTCTGAAACTGGATACACATCTTAGAGCCCACAACTGTATGGAGGCAATGAAGCCTTCAGTGTTGTTCAGGAGATCTAATAATTGATTTTGTGTGTTGGGTTTTTGGAATGTCAATGTTTTATTCATGATTACTAAACTAACCCCTTCCAATTCTAAATGCTGCTTATTTATTCCATTCACTTTAGGCTGTTTGCTGAGAACCACATTTTAGTAGCTATGGAGCTGGGTAGGAAGTTAAGTTTATTGCAGATTTCATGGAACAACTTCCCTTCAAATCCTGTCACAATCCTGTTGATTGTCCTAAATGGAATTCAGTTCCTTTGGCCAGTCTGTCATCTTTTGCAGATGTAACATGAGATGTGGGAGAGACAAAGCAGATGGAATTGTTTAAGGTACACCTAGAAATATTTCCACCTGGAGAACATGGGGCCTTTCTCCTAACCCCCAGCATAAAGGCTGTTATGATACTTCAGTTCCACCCTACTCCTTACCCCGCTTTTCACCTGCGCCTCCTGCTGTAATGTTAGCACAGATATTTTTATGGTCCATTCCCAGCTCCATGGAGGGATGTATGGAAGTCAATAGTAAGCCCTTCTTCAGTTAAATGGATTTCATCAGACAGTATAAATTTACTCATGGATGGATGTTTCTTGGAAACTTCTTGGGTTTCAGCAAGCTTGGACGTTCTGCAGCGGAGCGGGGGATCGGGACAGGCAGGGCTTTTTTTCCGACATCGACGCCGCTCGAGGGAGCCGCCAGGACCCGGCAGCCCTCGTGAGGGAGGCTGACGAGGCGTAGGCGGAGCCAGCAGCGCCCCCTCCCCTGCCGTTCAAAAGGAGCCCCTAGGGAGCGCGAGCGACCAGGACGGGCAAACAGGGCGTGGTGCGTCGGAAGGGCGGGGCGCGGCAGTTTGCGCGGCAGTTCGCGCAGGCAGGGGCGAGCAGGGGGGGCGGCGAGGGCAGAGTTTCCCCCCGCCCATAAGAACAACACCTTTAACGGCTGTCGACTGCTAACTAGGCTGCAGTGGTCTACACCAGGCAGACTGCTCTCTCTAGAAAGTCTGTGTCCACCCAGACTGACCGCCTGCTCAACAATGCGGCAGTTCAGGTCTCTGGGTGCAGGGAGTGTCTGAGCCTGTTGCTGCCATCTGAGGGAGGCAGAGGCTCTGTGTGTGTGAGGTGCGAGCAGGTGGATGACCTGGTCCGCCTGGTGACAGAACTCAAAGAGGAGGTGGATAGGTTGAGGGCTATCAGGGAGTGTGAGCGGGAGATAGACTGGTGGAACGACTCCCTGCAGGGCTTGAAGGAGAGGTACCGGGGTGAGACACCCCAAATGGGGGTGGACCCCCTGCGCTGTCGGGCAGAGGGAGGGGACCTAGGAGTTGAGGAGGAATGGAGACAGGTCCCTGCTCGACCTTGCAGGCAACGCACCCCCCCCACCGGCCCCTCCTTCCCAGGTGCCCTTACGTAACAGATTTGAGGCCCTGGAGCTTGAGAGGCCGGTGGGTGAGGACGAGGTAGAAAGTCTACCCAGGAGGATGCCTAGGGCGAGGAAGCTGACTCCACGCCTCAAGACAGCCTCCACCAAGAAAGACAGAAGGGTGATCGTTGTAGGTGACTCCCTTCTCAGGGGAACAGAGGGCCCTATTTGTCGACCTGACCCTACCCGTAGGGAAGTCTGCTGCCTCCCTGGGGCCAGGGTCAGGGATGTTGCCAGGAAGCTTCCCAACCTGGTTCGCCCCTCTGACTACTACCCTCTTTTGATAGTCCAGGCTGGCAGTGATGATATTGAAGAGAGAAGCCTGAAGGCTATCAAAAGGGACTTTAGGGGACTGGGACGGTTAGTGGATGGAGCGGGAGTACAGGTGGTGTTTTCGTCCATCCCTGCAGTGGCAGGGAGGGGTACCGAGAGGACACGGAAAGCCCACCTGATTAACACGTGGCTCAGAGGCTGGTGCCAATACAGAAATTTGGGGTTTTTTGACCATGGGGCACTTTACTCAGCACCTGGCCTGGTGACCGCAGACGGGTCCCTATCTCCAAGGGGAAAACGGATCCTAGCCCAGGAGCTGGCAGGGCTCATTGAGAGGGCTTTAAACTAGGAAAGAAGGGGGACGGGGCTGAAATAAGTCTTGTTGGAGCTCTACCAGGGGGAACAATGGCAAGGCCAGGGGAGAAGGCAATGGCCCGACTGAAGTGCATCTACACTAATGCACGCAGCATGGGTAACAAACAAAAGGAGCTGGAAGCCATCGTGCAGCAGGAAGGCTATGACTTGGTTGCCGTCACGGAAACGTGGTGGGACCACTCCCATGACTGGAGTGCTGCAATGCTTGGCTATAGGCTCTTCAGAAGGGACAGGCAGCACAGAAGGGGTGGTGGTGTGGCTCTCTATATTAGAGAGTGTTTTGATGTTGAGGAACTTGAGGCTGGGAATGATAAGGTTGAGTCTCTTTGGGTTAGGATCAGAGGGAAGGCCAACAAGGCAAGCATCCTGGTGGGGGTCTGTTATAGACCGCCGAACCAGGATGAGGAGACGGATGAGGAGTTCTACAGGTAGCTGGCAGAAGCCGCGAAATCGTCAGCGCTTGTTCTTGTGGGGGACTTCAACTTCCCAGACATATCCTGGAAGCACAATACAGCCCAGAGAAAGCAGTCTAAGAGGTTTCTGGAGAGCGTGGAAGATAGCTTCCTGATGCAGCTGGTTAGTGAGCCTACCAGGGGAGGTGCCCCGCTAGACCTTCTGTTCACAAACGGGGACGGACTGGTGGGAGATGTGGTGGTCGAGAGCTGTCTTGGGCAGAGTGACCACGAAATGGTTCAGTTCTCTATTCTTGGCGAAGTCAGGAAGGGGACCAGTAAAACTGCTATCTTGGACTTCCGGAGGGCTGACTTTGGGATGTTCAGGACACTGGTTGGCAGAGTCCCTTGGGAGGAGGTTCTGAAGGGCAGAGGAGTCCAGGAAGGCTGGGCACTCTTCAAGAAGGAAATCTTAATGGCTCAGGAGCGGTCTGTCCCCACGTGCCCAAGACAAGCCGGCGCGGAACTAGACCGGCCTGGCTGAACAGAGAGTTGTGGCTCGAGCTTAGGAGAAAAAGGAGGGTTTATAATCTTTGGAAAAGAGGGTGGGCTACTCAAGAGGACTATAAGGATGTTGCGAGGCTGTGCAGGGATAAAATTAGGAAGGCCAAAGCTCATCTGGAGCTCAATCTGGCTACTGCCGTTAAAGATAACAAAAAACGTTTTTACAAATACATCCACACAAAAAGGAGGACTAAGGAGAATCTCCATCCTTTACTGGATGCGGGGGGAAACTTGGTTACAAAAGATGAGGAAAAGGCTGAGGTACTCAGTGCCTTCTTTGCCTCAGTCTTTAGTGGCAAGACCAGTTGTTCTCTGGATACCTGGTACCCTGAGCTGGTGGAAGGGGATGGGGAGCAGGATGTGGCCCTCGCTATCCACGAGGAAATGGTTGGTGACCTGCTACAGCACTTGGATGTACGCAAGTCGATGGGGCCGGATGGGATCCACCCGAGGGTACTGAGAGAACTGGCGGAGGAGCTGGCCAAGCCGCTTTCCATCATTTATTGGCAGTCCTGGCTATCAGGAGAGGCCCCAGTCGACTGGCGGCTAGCAAATGTGATGCTCATCTACAAGAACGGCCGGAGGGTAGACCTGGGGAACTATAGGCCTGTTAGTTTGACCTCAGTGCCAGAGAAGCTCATGGAGCAGATTATCTTGAATGTCGTCACGAGGCACTTGAAGGGCAACCAAGCGATCAGGCCCAGTCAGCATGGGTTTATGAAAGGTAGGTCCTGCTTGACGAACCTGATCTCCTTCTATGACCAAGTGACGCGCCTGGTGGATGAGGGGAAGGCTGTGGATGTGATCTACCTTGACTTCAGTAAGGCTTTTGACACCTTTTCCCACAACATTCTCCTCGAGAAACTGGCTGCTCTTGACTTGGACTGGCGTACGCTTCGTTGGGTTAAAAACTGGCTGGGTGGCCGGGCCCAAAGAGTCATGGTGAATGGAGTCAAATCCAGTTGGAGGCCGGTTACTGGTGGAGTCCCCCAGGGCTCAGTGCTGGGGCCGGTCCTCTTTAATATCTTTATCGATGACCTGGACGAGGGGATCGAGTGCACCCTCAGTAAGTTTGCAGATGACACCAAGTTAGGTGCGTGTGTCGATCTGCCTGAGGGAAAGAAGGCTCTGCAGGAGGATCTGGATAGGCTGGAGCGATGGGCTGAGGTCAACTGTATGAAGTTCAACAAGGCCAAGTGCCGGGTCCTGCACCTGGGGCGCAACAATTCCAAGCAGCGCTACAGGCTGGGAGATGAGTGGTTGGAAAGCTGCCTGGCCGAGAAGGACCTGGGAATACTGGTTGATGGGCAGCTGAATATGAGCCAGCAGTGTGCTCAGGTGGCCAAGAAGGCCAACAGCATCCTGGCTTGTATAAGAAGCAGCGTGGCCAGCAGGTCTAGGGAGGTGATTGTCCCCCTGTACTCGGCTCTGGTGAGGCCGCACCTCGAGTACTGTGTTCAGTTTTGGGCCCCTCGCTAAAAGAAGGACATCGAGGTGCTCGAGAGAGTCCAGAGAAGGGCGACAAGGCTGGTGTGGGGTCTGGAGAACAAGTCTTATGAGGAGCGGCTGAGGGAGCTGGGGTTGTTTAGCCTGGAGAAGAGGAGGCTCAGGGGCAACCTTATCGCTCTCTACAGGTACCTTAAAGGAGGCTGTAGCGAGGTGGGGATTGGTCTATTCTCCCCCGTGTCTGGTGACAGGACGAGGGGGAATGGGCTCAAGTTGCACCAGGGGAGGTTTAGGTTGGATATTAGGAAGAACTTCTTTACTGAAAGGGTTGTTAGGCATTGGAATGGGCTGCCCAGGGAAGTTGTTGAGTCGCCATCCCTGGAGGTCTTTAAGAGACGTTTAGATGTAGTCCTTAGTGATATGGTTTAGTGGAGGTTTTGTTAGTGTTAGGACAGAGGTTGGACTAGATGATCTTGGAGGTCTCTTCCAACCTAGACGATTCTGTGATTCTGTGAATAATATGAGGGCCTCAGCTTCAGTGAGGACTCTGTGTGCTTCTAGGCTCGTTATTGCAGCATAGGAAAGGAGTATAAAAGTTCCCTATTTCCAAATGCCCTGTGTTGCTCCTAGTATAGAGCAGCTTAGGGAATCCCTGGAGATGGGACAAACACATCCTCTTTTCCCCCACACTAAAAGAATAAATTGAGAACAAATGTTTTTCCACTTTAAAAAGATACTTTTAATAATATTTTTTCTCCACAGGAATCTTTGAAATGTCAAACTTTCATACTCAGCTGGAATTAAGACTTGGAAGTTTGAAGCACTGGTGGGTATGGTTCTTGAGAAATAATGCATCCACAGCGCTAAGACATCATGATCTCTGCTCTTCAGTCTGTTGTCCTTTGCTGAACTGCCTGCCCCCCACCCCCCCGATGTTCATTTATAGTGACCTAGACTAAATAACAGCTGTCTTTCAGCTTCCATTAGATGTTTTTTTACAGTGGGGAAACTGAGTCTTAAGAGCAATGCCCTTTGCAATGTTATGGCTTCAGAAAGCTTGCTGGGAAGCTCAGTACTGTCTTGTTATGATCTGACTCAGGATGCCTTCCCCTTACTCTCCCACGACACTTCTAAAAAGAAAGACTCCTCCTCCTCTTTAAGAAATAATGCTGGTAAAAGTTGTAAACAAAACTGTCTGCCTTGTACTCCTTTGCTTTTTCATTCATAGCTAATCTCTGGAGCTTTTTGATGGCTCCATCATCACATCTCTTTAGTCCTGGGCACGTGGAAAACCTGTCATTGTTCTTAGGGGGAAGAGATGGGTGGAAGCTGCAACCACATTCTCCCCATTAAAATGAAGGAACACTGCCCTTGGCCAAGTTCTTTTTACTGTCATTCCAATTGTGCATTATGTTTTTCTGGGAAAGTTGGCTTTGAGTGCAACTGGCAGAAGTTTTTGCCTATGTGTTCCTTGCCAAAGGGTGAGTCTCTGCATACAGCCGTACCCTCAGACTTCAGGGTCTAACCGAGCCTGTGCTAAGCTAATGTCTTGGGTCCTCCTGCATCCAGCTCTGTGGCCCTGGCATGCAGTCAGGATAAGAAAGGTGAGAGTATAGTTCTGCAACACAAGTGGAGTGTTTAAATACGGAGTTCTTCTGTCCTTTTACTGTACTCTTAAAAATGTTTGAGCAAACATAGAACAAAAAAGTGGCTTTATTAAATGAGAAAAAATAAGTTTGTAAAGTTGTTCCAAAACTTCCCTAAGATTCATTAAATGACATGAAGTCAGAGGATTAAAATAAATGTGAAAATAGCTGAAATTCAGAACGATTTATAAGATACAGAGAGAAATACTGGAAAGTACTTTTATACACTAGAAGAATAAAATGTCCATTTTCTTTGCTGGAAAATGTGCTGTGGTTTGGTGTTCAGATAGTACCTGATACAGACCAGCTGTTGGATGATGCAGTGGCTTGAATCAGAGACCTGAGCAAAGTATGACACATAGGTTAGGTCTCCATGGAGTTCTCTGACATAAAACACCTCTGAGTCACTTCTCTTCTTTGGCCAGTCCCAAGTGGGGATGGGATAAGAATTTTCCTTCTGACCTAAGCTGGAGAAATGACTAAAATGCCTTTTCTTCATCCCCCCCTAGATGTGCAGGCTGCTTGGCTTCTTCAGACAGTGAGGAGCCAGGACTCTCCATCCTCCCTTGCACGGGAGTAAGGAACTTAGTAAGGAACATTAGTAAGGAACTAATGGTGGTGGAACTCTTGGAAGAACTGGCTTTTTGTGTGTATTGATTTCCATCCTGAAAATGGCAGAACTAGTAGCACTCATTGCTTTGGGTTTTGACACTTGGCTGTCGAACATGCTGTGAGTTGTAATAGAAATACATGCAACTGCTCTTGCTAATGCGGAAATGTCCGTATCTAATAGCATAGCAAGCTCGCATCGGTTTTGCCATAAGTTTGTGCACTAAAATGATGTCCCTTCTTTAGCTTGCTGTTTGTTTTCATGAAACTTGTAAGAATTTTTGTGTTCCATTGCTTTTGCTGTTCCAGGTTTAATTAAAATTGGCTACTGGTTCTCAGATTTATTAGGGGGAGAAAATAGTGGCAGTGATGGACAGGCACACAAACATTTGCACAGTATGATCACACAAGTCTTATTTTCTTGTGTGTTCTTTTTCCTTTTTCTATAGCCAAAATGTTTCTGAATTTGGCATGAATTTCTGGAGAGTTGGCCTGAAACTGCAATTTCTTTGGCAAATTGACTATTAAAAGAATTTCTCAATGTTCCATCCAGGGGCCCTGGTTACTCCCGAGCGTAGGTTGGTAAGCAGCTTGGAGAAGGGAGTCTTCTTCATTCCACCACCCAGGCATACAATTCATGTTATAAGGTATTTCAAAGAGCCTTTCTGTCTCAGATTGGAGGCAAGGGTACCAAGACAGCAAACATACTAAAAAAGACTCTGTCAACTTTTGTGCCTCCTGCAATTATTAATTCATTTTTATTCATTTTATTTCATCTGAAGAGTTATACAGTTGGGAAGGATGACAGAGAGATAGGACAAAAAATTTTTGCATTTAAAAACAAAATCTGCATCAAGATCACTATAGTGAAAACAAGATCTTCCTTTGTTCTTTCTTATATTATGAGTACTTCATGATATTAAATAGAATAAATGTGGATCCAATAAAAGGAAATATTACTTTTATTTAGTGTCTGGTAAGCCTATTTAATTCAGTGTCAAGGAAGGTTACAAAGATTAATATTGCAGCTGATAGTTCTAAAGGGCTGAATAATTTTATGACCAATAACACTTCTAACTCCTTAAGCTAAATGAAATCTCATGCTTCAAAACGTATGTTGACAGCAAACCTCTCTTCACTATTCTTTTCTTCTACTTCATATAAATGGTGAGATTTTGGCTTCAAGGTGCTTCCTGCTGTAAAGCACTAACTAAAAGCAGGACTTCAGGATGAATTGCTGAAAGCAACTTCATACTTCCATAGATCCTGTATATTGCTATATTGCATGCATGAGAGTTTCATTAGAGACTGTGAATTCTGCCCTACATGTAATAGTAACAAAAACATAAAAAAATGGTTTTTGCTTGTTTGTTTGTTTTTTAATTCAGACATTTTAACATTGCTAGATTCAGCTTCATTGTTGTGTCAAGCTCTGTAAAGCGGTCAGTGCAAGTAAACATATCACCTGTAAAATGTATGCAGTACTTTTTTTTTGGACTACAATGGAAATTTCATCTTGCCCCAAGACTCCAGTTCTCCAAGAGATGATTTATAGTCTTATTTGACATGAAATAAAAATGGAAGTGTTTTGTAGTGCTTTGCACACATCCACTTCCAGATGAAATCAGGAACAGAAATGCACTTTACCAGCTTTCTCCTTCTATGAACTTCTAAAAAGTTTCAGTTCATCTAAAGACTTCCACTTCCATCAGTCTCAAGTAGGTGCACCAGGCTTCTAAATTCTTCATATTCTTATAAATAATCTGCTTGCTTAAATTGTATGGCATTTGGTTTTGCTATTGTAATAGTCATTGTGGTTCTTATGTC
Source organism: Cygnus olor (assembly GCF_009769625.2). Lineage (NCBI taxonomy): Eukaryota > Metazoa > Chordata > Aves > Anseriformes > Anatidae > Cygnus > Cygnus olor. The sequence goes on from NC_049175.1 coordinate 10,139,884, forward strand.
CAGCTATGAAGGAATGTGGTTGTGTTTCCTATGTTAAAAATTGAAATTCTAATTCCAAGGTTATAGTTATTGTATTATTAAGTCTTCTTTTTTATTTTTTTTTTGTTTTTTATTTATTTTTTTGAAGGGCACTGTTACTACGGATATAATATAAAGGTGGATATAATTGTAATCTCTGCAATTAAGACATTGTTCTTTGTGACTTGCATTTGCCTCCTCCTCTCCTACCCATATAAACAAATAGAGATCTGTGACAAAATGGAAGTGAGAAGAATCAGAGAAGGTGCAGAGATCTTTTCAGGTGGCTCAAGATGGGGTAAAGGTGCTTTCACTGGGTAATGTGTTGAACTATCCGTGTTCCAGGGCAGATGGGATTCAAGGCAATGAATTCAATGACAACCAGAAAGACACATCAAAGGTGGTAATCCTCTGAAAGCAGAATAGTTGAACAGCTATTCTAGATCTGTTGTAGTCATGTGTTATTGTAACTTTCATGGAAGCGTTCTTTTCCCTACATATGTCTCAGACCTTTCTTTTCTGTTAAAAGTGCTTGAGAAAGAAATATTGTTTGTTGTTTTGTGCAACACACTGATTACATCCTTCAAAATTGTTCTGTTTGTAAAAGGTTTACCAGCAGTGTGCAATATTATTACATCAGATATGACCCAGAAATGGCTGCATTCTGTGGCAGTCAGCAGAGCCTTAAAATTGCCTGTGATTTTCAATAAGTGATGACAATTTCTGGAGGCCTGTAGGATCTTATTTTTCATGAAATTCACATAATTCTTATATTTTTTAGTTGTTTCTCTAGAATTTTTCAAGTTGCAGTAACAGGTTTTGATTAGACATCTGAAAATACAAAAATTGATTTGTTGCAGTTGCTTTCTGGTTTAAAAGTGCAGACAGTTGGGAACAAAAAAAAGCAAAATATGATTTGACGTGGTTGGCTTTCAACACAAATAACAAGTAGCCACAGCAACCAGCTTTGGAATAAGAAATGTATCCTCTGGTTGTTCATTCTAAAAGGTTTGATTGGTTTGTGACCATGGTGTTAACTGAGAGAAGTGTAATTTTGGAAAGGATTGAATTCATAACTAGCTCAGCTGCATTTATTTACCCGAGGTGGGCGAAATGTTACACTAAGGAATCTAACTTTTTGTAAGGTATGCAAAAATGACTTCTTATATGGGGGCAGAATTTTGCTTTGTTACAGTTTCATAGGAAATTCAGTGATCATTGCTTTTTCCAGAGATAATTTAGGTTTTGTGTCCAGAAGGATTTCTCTTATGGTGGTACAAAGGCAGTAAGAAATAAGGTAAAAACCCCCACAAGGGTGCTATAGCAATATACAGGACTTCTCTTTGCCATTTGTCACTGCTGTACTCTGATGATCTGGACTGTTCAGTGCTACGGACACCCATAAACCCTGATGGTCTGTTGATCTAATTATGACTGATTCTCTCTTTCCCACCTAGCTTGGCAGGGAACACTTGCACGCCAAGCAGAGCATGTGTGTGAGCTGACATGCTGTAGCATGGGAGGGGCTGCTGTTTTGGTTCCAAAGTATGGCTGTAGTAAGTAACATTCTTTGTTGCTCCCATAAAGGTATGACAGCGTTTTAAATAATAAAATGACAATGCAAAGACTGGAGGGAAGAGCTGTCACAGCCTAATTGAAAGTTTGTTATGCTGCTTATACCATTATCATAAAACTCTTTATCATGTGTCTGTAAATGTGCAAATTAAAAACCCAGAGGTAATTTTGTATTTTATCTGCATGTAAAAAGATTGTGAAATTATCATCTCTTTCATAGTTAAATAACTTTAACCTGTATGGTGACCTTTGAATATGCAAATAACAGAGCTTTGTTGGATAGAATACATTTTGTTAATTATAAAACGATAAGTGGAGAAAATCTGAAGAAAACAGGAATTCACTTTGAAGTAATCATAGTGGAAGGTTTATGTGATAAGGAAAAAGGAAACGTTTTATATTTATGTGCAGGCTCAGAAGAATGATTGTCTACTGCTGTTCAAATCTGTGACTCTGCAGCTGTAATCAAAACCAGCAGGAGAATTTCTAACTCACATCACCAGCAGCAAATTTGGTGAATATATAATGCATGCCCAGAGACTTAAAGAATTTCAAATGGCTTTTAAGTAACAGGGCTTTTTCTTTTTCTTTTTTTTTTTCATTTCTTTGTTGTTGGTGGTTTTGTTGTTGTTATTGTTCTTCTCAGTTTTAAGATGTCTTTGAAAAAAATGCTGTGACCATGAAACTGAGTAATAATTAAACATTTTTCTGCAGGTCAGAATGATCATTTTCACATAAAGAGGAGAGTGTAATGAACATGAGGAGAGAATTAGTTGCTCTTAGGCATGGTATAAGTTGTTTTTGAACAAATCTGTCTAGTCTCTCGCTAAGACAGGCATGCTGACTTGCAGTTTTGCCATCTCATGTGTACATGCACATTTTCAGTTACTGTTTCTTGATTTGGTGATCTCTGGAATGAGGTGCGTTTGGTTTTCACTTTATGCCTGGAACCTGGCCCAAGATTTCAGTTTACTTTCCAGAGATCTATGGTGGGAATCATAAGCTGCTCTATTGTTCTAGCAATTTAGGAGTACTCCCACATACCATTACACTACTAGAGGCAGCAAAGTTTAAGTAAATTCCATCATTGACCTCAAAGGGGACAGTTGCAAACCCTCAACTGATAATGTCGTTTATGCTGACTTGCAAGCAAAAGTAATACAATCTTACGTATAGAAAGAGCTGGTAATAATGCCTGCAGAATACAAAGCTTTACTCAAGGGATTCTTGCTTGAAGGTATGGTTAATATGTGAGGTAGGAAGTCTGTGTTGTAGGCCTATTTGCTGTTGGTATACCATTCACTGGCAAAGTTAAGATTTGTGATTAGCCTTAGTAGACTTCCGTATTATTGTAATAATGATGCTTTTTAGGCAGCCTTAGCTGTGTTGGATTGTATAGAATAAAAATGACAGAATCAAATTCAAATTGTAAATCTTCTGGGTGAATTCTATTAATATCTTTTTACAGGCATTTACTTATTTTCATAATTTCCATATTAACAGCTGTAAATAACAGTCAAGTCTTTGTTTCATCTCTCATTTTTTTTATCAGACAGTATTTGCTCTCCATTGAGCTATACAACAACCAATCCAGATTTGTTTCTTTACGGATGTTTGTTCGCAGTTCTGTTCAGGAAAAGTAGAAAATAAACCCCTTTTCTTTTGTCTCACTGGATCCTGCAAAACTCACACTTTCTCACAGTAGATCTTCTGATTACTGCTTACTGTGTAAGTTTTGACAGAAATGTAGACAGTCTGGGAATTAAGATTCCAAGGGGCTGCAAGCATGCTATGTTTTGACTACTACATATGAATACTTTTAAAGGCTGCAAACTATGCTGTCAGTCAGAAATACATCATGTGAGCAAAATGTGGTTTCTCTGGCTAAAGTGCGAAGGGCTTTATCAAGGGACACGGACATGTTTTAGGAGGAAAATCCCTAGAGAAATGCTTAGTCTAAATTTCTCAAAAGAGCAGATACTAATGTAAATAATTCTTGAAGATATTTTGCTGTAAAGACTCTGTTATAACATTCATGTGCTGCATGCTGTAAAGAGAAGCCTCTTAGGTTGTTATGTTCCAAGAAGTGTAATAAAGGTATATGAAAGTAGAGAAAATTGAATTCTAACATGTGGGCAAGTTATGGACCATTTGTTGAAATAGTTTCATATTTGTACCTGTCCTGATAATATTTCTGCTCTGGGAGTGAGTGCGGAAACTTCAGTGCTGCCATCACACAAGTCACAGCAGTTGAATTTTCTATCAATTTCTCACAAACTCCTCCCTGTGGATTTTCATGCCAGAGTCCAGTACTTTTGTCATTATCTGCTTTTTGTAGGCATCTATTGTAGGCAACAAGATCATGAAGGAACTGGGGCAAATTTAAAGGTAGGTCAGACTCTCTGTTCCTTTCACTTGCAGAGTGAAATTAGTTCTTGACATTAGTCCATGGCTATAATCAGTGGGAATTGCTTAGCCTACATATTTCCTGCTAAATTAAACCTGATAGAAATTGTGAAAGCATCAAGGCCTTGAGGCTTATTGGCACAGAACAGTCTGTGATTATGCTTGGAAACTATCTGGGCCTCCACATACATAGGTACTGCTGGCTGGAGGGAACCTGGGTCATCGTAACTCTGACACACACCTTGGGACTGTACAGGTGAATACTGTTTTGCATGGGCCAGAAACATGCCAGGAACCATCCTGCCTGTTTAACCACACGTGTTCATATTTGAGTGTCTGCAAGTGTTCAAGGGTGTTATTTAGTTTATTATTGTACTTCAGGGTAGCTGCAGTAGACTGAAGAGCTCTTCAGTGAAGAAGTAGAATCCAGGTACCCAGCCATTGCTTTATAGCCTCCTGAGAGTACAGACTGAATTGTCTGAGCAAGAGCAAACTACAGAGGTATTGTGTCTTCTGGAACAGGATCCTGCAAAAATCAGTCTCAGGAACCTTAACAGTAGTTTATTTGCTGTGCTGAAGAAGGTTTAGCAGATAAGTGTGTGTCTTATCTATTATTTAAGCTTTCTTGGCAAAGAAAGGTGATTGAAGAGATGGTTGTGATAATGTTTGGATTATTGTTTATGGAAAACAAATTCTGTGCATCCTTATTATTTTTTTGTTTTGCAAAGATAGAAGACTGTGAAAGTTGGAAAGATGAGCTGCATAGTAATATGTGATTGGTACTGGGTTCTGGGGAGTGTACGTATGCCAAAAACTCATTTGTAACCTCATACTGATAATGGACTTAACCCAACAGGAAAGTCATAGCTGGCACACTTCCAAATCTGAAAGATTTGAATTCGCTGATGTTGGTATCTACTGTTTCCTAGACATGTAGAGAAAGAAATTCTTTTGGGCCAGAGTAGGAGCTTGTCCTAAGAATATGTGAAAAACTCAATTTCCTATATCATCCCCTTGCTTTGGGTTTCCCCTAGCAATAGGAAGACATTTGAAGGAACCTATTTATTGCTGCCATTCCTGGAATGGGGATGCATTGGTGAAAAGAGAAATGCAAGCAACAGCTTCCCACACATCTTCCTGTTCTCACAGTCCTCAAAGAATGCCAGATCTCATTTGATTGGACATGATTTGGGCATTATTTTCATCCAGTGTGTGTGTGTGGGGAAACACAAAAGGAATGCCTTCCTATTGGAAACCAGGGTTAGCTCTTCAAAGAACCTGCATTCCATCTGGGTGCTCATTTACCTTTCCATAATGGAAGAGGTAATTGTACCTCTGAAACTGTAACATTTCTAATATTTACCATTATTAGCTATGAAAGTGTAGTACAGCTCTTGTGATAGGACTGAGAAGCAAACTTGTTCTTCTTATGCAGAAAGGCTGTCTTAAAAATGGGAATGGACTATTACAGGAACTTAATAGAAAAAAAAATCTTTTCCACCACCATATGGTAGTGATTTAACACAAAGCATTTTCCTGCCAAGATATCCCGTTACAATGGCAGGCTGCCAATAGCTTCTCTTCTCCTCATTCAAACAACAAAAATATCCAAAAAGAATTCTTTGGCTGAATCAGGCTGTTGCTTATAAATATATACTATTGGCTGGTACTCAATCTACATGCTCAGTTTCTCTAGAGAGACAGTCCATTTCACTGTAAGAGTACTGGAAAATGACGTACCCAGCTCAGCTGCTTTAGGACATTTCTTTCTATTCCAGGTCTTGGAAAGAAGAAGTCTTGCATTGCTACAGTCATCAGTCCTCATTGCTAGTTCCTGCTTGAACAAATTTTGATCTTGGTACAAAACTCAGCCCATCTTAGTCATCTCTCTTCGGATCTACACGTACGAATGTGCAACTCAGAGGCGTGAGCTCTATTCTCCAGACACTTTGGCAAAGTTCACTGGTTCTCTGCAGCTCAGAATAGAAAAAACCTGCTGAACCAAGCCTTATGTGTAACTTAACAAGAACTTGTCATGGATCTGTGGTTCCTTCCTAAGGCTACCTTATGTGATTAGTATATGCAGCATCAAATTATACTCTCTGTGTATTATAATGAGGAGACAGGGAACCTTCTTTCCTGCTTAATCCCTACCAGTAGGAAAGGCGTAATGGTTTAATCACAGAGCCTAAGGTAGTTACTGATATCCCCAGCATCAAAGCTCAAGACTAGCTAGGGATACTGACTTTGTTTATGGCAATGTCCCATATTGATGCTGTTGTGTGTTCAGGAAGATTTAGGCCTTTATTACCATTTATCTTTGTCCTTCTACCTGAACTATCTTCCTCCAGGAAATGCAACTTGTAGTCTTCAGCTGAAGTCTTTGATGAAGGCATGGCTGTATATTGGGCAACACCCTCAGATGGTATAATCCGTCACAGCTTTTTGGCCTTTTTCATAGACATCTCCTGCTTTCTACTTCTGAACTGTACGTATCTTCACTAAGTAAAGTGCCGTTAGATGTAGTTGCTTTGTGACATTATCAGTACCTCAGGACATCTGATGTCACTATTGTTCTGTCTGTCTTTATCTGCACCTCTGTTTCTGTGCGGTTCCCTAGAGATCATGGAAATATATCAAACCAAATAACCATCTGTCAGGGGGCAAAATATTCAATGATTCATCTTTTGGCAAAATCATTTCCTACTGTGTGTGCAAAGCTTGCTGAGCTTTCAGCCTTGCTGAGAATAAGAAATGGTTCTATTTTCCTTGTTGTCCTCACTTTCTAGGCAGCTAGAGCTGTGTGTACTCATTGCACTATAAATCATTTTTTCAGTTTCATCTGTGTTAATATTAATCATACGTAATTTTGTCCTTGTGGACAGACTAATATGTGATTAGCCACATTTATGTGTGTGTGATAAATTGAGCTGCATTATGTTGCATAGTTTTTAGGTGCAAATGGTATGATTGTTGGCGAAATCTCGTTCTATATTCTTATGACACTTTGCTCCTTTTACTAATAACTCTGGTGCTTTTTATATCAGTTCACTGAGGTGAAGATAGTTCACAGCTTCTTTTTCTCAGAAAACTAATGTTGGGAACCTTTGGAAAATAATTAATGAGTCATCTTAGATATTGCATAAATCTTTCACATCCAACTTTAACAAATAAAGGAGTGTTGCATGGAATGATAGATGAAATTGCCATGGTTGTGGGCTAGTTTGAGGAGTTACCATTTGCTCGTTGTAAAGAATTTGAGGAAGGTGTAACCAGTAAAGTTGTGTGTGAGCTGTAAAAGGCCCCTCTGCCCTCCAGTACCAGAACTCTGGAATGCCCTGAAGCTGTTTCATCTCTGCAAACAGACCACCCCTCGCTTGGAGGTTGCAGTTTCTTTGCTGAATTTGTTCTTGCATGTGACTTTCAAGAAAGGGATCTGTTTCTTACTGAACTTAATGTAACAAAATTGCTTTGTCTTGCAATATACTGAACCAAGATTTAACACTTGGTCTAACACATGCAGTCTGCAGTGTGACAGCTGGTGCTGGTATCATAGAAGCCCAAGTTTAGAGCTAGGCCCCCCGTGTTAAGCAAACCTCAAGCACAAATAAAAAAAAATAAATTGCTGTCTTTCGTTTTCCTTAGCATTATGCAAGCAATCTACCAATCTGTTACAAGCTTGTCAGTGTAAATGCTTGTCAAAGTGCTGTACACAGTGATACTAGCATCTCCTCCATACCAGCAGATAGAACTTGATCTGCAAACACAGGTGACAAAAAGGGAGGGAGCCTGGAGGAGAGCCCTGCAGCCAAACACATGGGTCTCACAGTCCCCCTGGTTCCTTGTTAGCAGACTGGAAGATCCAGCGGGAAGCACAGCAGAGTGATGCTGGATAGCAAGATAATTATAAGATCAAACTCTGTAAAAACCAGAGAAGTTGGAGGCTGACAGGCACAACATCGTGTCCTTTATATAATTCATTACTGTCAGAAGAGAATTTATCATCGATCTGCAGGCAGATTCATGTTTACCTGAATGTAAGGGGCTGTTGATTATGCAGTTGTAGCTGTAGGGCAGCAGGAATAGGGAACTGGCCACAACAGATTACTTTGGCACTATCGTGTGACAGACTGGGATGATTCTAGGAGACCCTGGCTGCCCAGCTGAGTTTGTGCTCTTCATATCTGACCTCTGTCTCCCTCTCAATGTGGCTGAAAGTAGGAGTATAGACAAATGGAAAACTTGTGGAATCACTCGGTAGTCATGCAAGCAAAGGAACGCTAAAGAAGTTTGTATCTTGTAAAAGCTGCCAGAGGAAAATGTGGGCCTTAAGTCACTTTTAAAAAATTCTCCCAAGTCTCAGACCTGTCTCTAAAGCAGTGATTTAATGCATCTTTTTTTCCTTCTTCCCACAAGCCATTCTGACAGTGCTAGTTAATCATTCTTTTTTCCAGCTATGTTTGAGTGCAGTCAGAGCCCTAAGTGGATGAGGCCAAAGATGTCTGGACTGTCATTACCATCTGGGATCACAATCCTCTTTGTTGTGAAGGGAGAAGGAAGTGGGGAAAGTAGATGCCCTCTTCGGTCCTCTACTTGGGTAAAGGTCCATCTTCCATGGGTCAGTCCTCCACTCAAGCTTTTCATTAGTTTCTCCTAGTTTCTTGTTCCATTTGCAAGCAGCTATTTTGGATAGACATGTTCCACTTTAAATGGAGAGAGACCCTGCTGCTGCAGAGTGTCCTTCCTGGGAAATTTTCCAAGTGCAGCCAAATCTGAAGAGCTTTCTGCTCTTTTGTTCTGTGTTGTGCACTGCACAGAGATATTGTTGGATAAGCCTCCTATCATATTGTGGGAGTCAGTGATAGAGAAAAGAGCTTCAAGTTAGTAATGACCCATTAAATGCAAGCCTAATTGATCAACAGTTAAGAATGGAAAAAAGTTTCCTGGTCTGTCTCTTTCTAATTAGGCTATTTGCCTTATTCAGCAGGCAGTTAGGCAACACAAGTGAGTTAACGTAACAACACAATGTGCCTCCTTTCTCCTACCTCTGCTTCTTAGGTTTCTGCCAAATTAGTGAATTGAATCAAGGTGCTGCTGACTGCAATTAGGTGAGCCTGAGGAGCGGCAAGAGGGGAAGGGAGGGACTTGGTAAAGGGGTGGTTGGGAGAGTGAGAACTTAATGTTGTGAGCAGGGAGGTAGTGTAGTTCAAGTGCTTATGTGTCTGTGTTCCTGGTCTTGTGGATGTTAGAAGTGAAACGGACCATCCTGTCATGGTAAGAAGGGTTTTTCTTCTCCTGTGTTGGTAATGTGGTTATGACATCAGGAGCTGTTTTTTTTTTTTTTTTTTTATAAAATTTTCCTGTGTCTGGAGTCAGGGCAGACTCAGAAACAGAAGGGATGGAGATGTTAACCATTAATGTATACGGTCTTATAGTGAGGAGGAAGGAGAGGTAGAGAAGTAGTCCATCATCTGCTAAGTTGGCTGCTTCAGGAGGGCTTGTTCATATCTTGAATGTGGTAAAGAGGGAGGCATCCCCTTCTAATGGGATTTAGTCTTGCTGGCATCTGTCCTGAAAGGTCAACTGTGGATTCCCTTTTACAAAACAACTAAATTTTCTGTTGTTCTCTTTACACAGTGTTCCTAGCCACTGTGAAACACAGGAGAAGGCAGTGTTGTTTGGGCTCTCCTTGCTGCTGTTTTCAGTCTTCGCATAGCTTGAGGTCTCTCTTTCAGAAATGACTGTACATAAAAAGGGGTACTTGTCCCCCAGGCTCCGTGGAACAAGGTTGTCTAGGAGTAAGGGGATGAGAATACCCTCACATGACATAGGCAGAAGGTGGAATGAAGAGTAGTAATTTCTCTTGCTGGTGCTATGGTTCAGTAAAGGATTTATTTATTAAACGCTTGTAGATGGTAAGATCCAATTTCCTATTAAACCATTTAGGAGTGACGTTCTAGGAGAAATCCTTTCAATGTTCTAATCTGAGTGGAATAGACCTTTAAAACAAACTGTACCGCTGTAAATTTTTTCAGGAAGAAATAGTTCTTTTAAGGAAACAATGCTATAAAAGTCTTCCGTTCCTTATTAATTTTAAAAAGATAATGTTTCTTACATTTGGCTGATGAAGGGAAATATAACTATAATTTCTGAATTACGTTATTGGTGTGTTGCCTGGTTATTTTCTGAGGAATTGCTCTATGGCATTAAGGACTCCAGTAAACTTCCAAGAAATGAGAATAAAGCCTTTTCCAAACCTAGTTTTATGATGTTGACTGTCTCTGGGCCAGTCAGCTTCTTGTGTTTCATTCCTTCCTGCAGTGGAAAAATTGATGTATGTGTTGTTGTTTTTTTTTCTTTTAATCAACTTGATTAAACTTCAGATCAACTTGAAATCATCTGATGTGAGTATTGTTGGAGGTGACGTGATTGAGAGAAAATCTTAAAGAGCCTCTTTAAACTCCATTCTTGTTTAACTGTGAGTCCTTTTAGGAGTCGTGTGAAACTGTATCCAGACACAGTCTTAATTTCAAGCAGCTGAAAGTTGGCTGCTGCGTAGGCTGCAGACAGTGTGAAGGTTGAGTGTCTTCTCCGGAAGCCTCTTAATCCACTCCTTCATAATGGTGTGCATAGGGCAAGCTTGCTAGACAGCCCCTCTATTTAAGAGTTTATCCTCTGTACAGTATTAGAACTCTCTATTTGCATGTTTACACATTACCTCAGCTTTTGCTTGGACTGTGAAATACAACTGTCATTTTCTAGCCTTAAAAGGTTTGACTAAGTTTATCATCTTTTGATATAAGCTCACTTTCTTTCTTCTCTAATTTCAAAGGGATTGTTTGAGACCTGTTTTGAACCTGCATACTTATTGTAGGTTATACTTCCTTTTGTTCTTTTTTGAATTATTTTCTCTGCAAGGATTTTAGCACCAAATTTGCGTCACTAAAGTGAGGGCTGACACCTTCCTATGTAGGAATTGGTGTTTCTTTGCAATGCAACCTTACAGTCAGTATCTTACGAGTAAAAACATAAGCATCTCTGAACCCTAAGAAGAACCCAATATCTTTAGTCTTATTAGCTTTCAGTTCTCATCATTGGCCATTCAAATAAAGGCATCACAATTTTTGCCCCATCTTATTAGTATATGGATTCAAGACAAAGTTAATGAGGGTTTCAAAGTCTCCTGAATTTGTGCATCTGTTTCTTGCATCTGAAGTTCCCAATTGCTAACTTACCTAGGTTTCTCTCAAGATCATCTTTTTGACAGGTTTGTGCTACAATCCTCGGTGCATCTTCTGCACTTACAGTGTGTCTTAATTAGTTTCTGTGCACAGCCAGGCCATCTTTGGCTTGTCAGACACCTCCAAGGGAGCTGCCTGCCTATAGTGTTTAGGTTTCTTCTTAGTGTTTGTCTTCATCTACTTGTTTTAATATCTGAAAAAAGATAATACATTGGAAAGGGGTGGGGGGAACCACAAAAGACAATGCAATGGAATTGGAATAAAAGCTTTCATGAGACATAAGCAATTTCTGTGTGTATTTCATAAAGATGATTACAATCAATGACTTTGCAACCTTTAGAAGAACCTTGTACTTCTATCATAGCACTCTGTATCTTGAGAGTGAAGTTTTATCCTTGTTCAGTGTGTGCAAGTGCCAGCAGTTCCTACAGGGTTACGAAGCACTGTGCTGTAAGGGAATACATCCATTGTAATAAGTCCTGGATGCTGCAGAGTGCTTTTGCTGTGCTTTGGAATATCGGTACTAATCTCATATAGCACCATCAATTCTAGGTTCTAATCCCTTCAATTTTAACTTTGAGAAATATAATCAAAGGGAAATAGGGAAATACAGTAGTGAAATCTTAGTATCATTATTTGTTTTCAAGCTAAGGATCTGCGAAAGCATTGCTTGATTTGTTTGAATGTTAATGGACTGTTCTAACCTGGCATCTGTTAGTCACTTAAGAATTCCCAAGCAGTTCAGGCTGTCCTTTATAACCACCGTTATCTTCTGATTCAGTTTTATTCTTCTTGCTTTTTTCTCAAGCCTATGCACTCCAACAATGTATGAGGTGCAAAAATTTACATAACAGAGTGGTAAGTGCATTTGTCCTTCTAGAATATACTCTGCTGCAGCACAACTACCTTGTAATGTAGAAATTGCCATAGTAACTACTCATTTCTTATTGATTAGATGGATAAAAATTCTCATAATATACAAGCAGAGTAACTTGCTGGCATATGGCTTCAGGCTACCCCTGTGGCAACTCTTACTTATGCAGAAAAAGGAGAGAATGCATATAAGGGTGGTTTTTTTTTTTTTTTTAGATGAATTAGTATTCCTTGAGTTAGGTCACAAGCTAGCCTTTTCTGCCATAATAGAGCTTAAAATTTAAATTAAACCTAATATACAGCTCACGAGGCGGAATACTAATGCATTGGTTTGCTATTGGATCAGGACAACAAGACTTCACCTCAACATGAAATCTGGAAGGGAAATGGGAAGAAAGGAAGAAGGGCTTCCCATTCCCCCCCTCACCTAGGGACAAAAGTAACTGCTCTGCTGAGCTGACCCCTAATGGGTAAAAGAGAATTTTCTAGTTTAGCAGTTGTGATAAATACCTCTGGAAGGTGCTTCTTACCACACTAGAATCAATTGCATGAGAGAATAAGTACTGCTTTTGTGTTTCTTTAGTGATATTATATAGTGATGATCTTCAGCAGTGGCATTGTGAATGCTTACTGAAAGCAGGATTAGGCCTGTAGTGAGTTATAGTGGCTGACAGCTGTTCATGTACTGCTGTTGCTCAACGTACTGTTGTCTCTTACAAGCTGAAAGATGCTCCTACCACGTTTGTTTTGAAAGACAAGGTTTTTGTGAATTCTGTCGGGACTGAGACTGCAAAGCACTCAGGTAGGATGCCAGATAAAAATTAAGCCCAATGCATTCTTCAAATGTGAAGTAGCAGTTTATTCAGAATAATATAAAACAAAAGAATGGCAACACTCAACCAGTGTTTTGATTGTTTGTTTACTGTAAAGGCTATTCTGAAGCTGTTCGGGACTCTTTTGTGATGCCTTGGTGTTGGCTATGATTGTATCCATTCTGTATGATTATTCCAGGATGCTATTAGCTGTGTGTATAGGAGACTGAAGATCTTAAAGCAATTTGCAGTTCGGATCTTCCAAGCTGTTATCACAGGTGGTACCCATGCACAAGTATCTGCTTTTCTTGACTCCAGCCCTCTTTTACCTTCTGAAGTCTGAAATGCTGGGTTAGGGCATCACTTTGTATATTACACCACCCTTCTGCTCTGTTATTTTTACCTACAGTCTGACAGCCTGACTTCAAACATTGTCTGACCTTAAGGTTGCTTGAAGTCACTAATCTGTAGGGTTGCAGGAAATGATGCTACTGTTTCAATAAGGTAGGCCTTCAGAGATTCTGCTCAGGAAAACATCCTTCTCCCTGTAGGCTACAGACAAATGGAGGAAGCTCTTTGGCAGCTGCAGATACTTTCAGTCTCTAACAGGAGGAAGTAGGTTTGGCTCTTCATCTTCAATTGGCCTGAACTCTTGGGTGCTTTTGTAGAGGCTTTTGCAGGCAGTAGTGGGAGGTTCAGTGTTCGGTGTCCTTTGTCCGTGTACTAAGATCTGGGAGATAGGCCTGGAAAGCAGCCATAATGTAGACAGGAAAAAAAAACAGCTGTATATAGAGGATGATGTAAGAGTTTAAGCTGATAATTATTTTTTTATATTGTTTCTTCCATTTCCCTCTTGCCTCCTTAACATCTTTGCTTTTTTGCCATTGTGACCCCTTTTTATTGCCTCACCTGTACAAATCAGGAATGTTTTTTTCCTTCATCTGGCAAGGTGGGCTTTGGTATTAGTCTTGGAAAGCTTCTTTCCTTAAAGAGCAGCATGGAGAAAGATGGGGAATTGAACCCAAAGACCAGTGCCAACTACTCTCTGGTCTGGTGATTCAAAGCTTACCTATTTTCTATTGATATGGAACAAAAGAAACAGCCTTATAGAGTTATACAGTGTATGCTAGTATGCATACTAGTGTTCTGTTCTAATGAATTTTCAGGGTACTTTAGGATCTTTTTGTCTGAAGGATATGGAAAATATGCAGGTTGGTATTGATCAGACATAACACACATAACTCAAAGTGGCAGGCTGGCGTGATCTAAAAAAAAATCTCAATCTTTTGTACACATCTCTTGATATTCTCATAAAATTGGGACAGAAACAAAGACATTATTGATTCTTTTGCTTTCCATTAAGAGTATTTTTTTTGGGGGGTGGATTTTTTCTGCCTTTTTTAAAGTATAGAGCAGTAGTTTATAAAATCATAAAATATAGATCATACACTCTATCAAGACATAAGCGCTTTTTTGCGAGATTCTCTTAGAAAAGAGTCCAGATTTACTTTTTTTTTTTTTTTTCCACGCACTCTCATGCAGGTGATTTACAAAGCATTAACTTCCCTGCAAGTTAGCTATACCATGGCAGCTACCCATTCCTCCTTCATGATGTAAGCAAGAATTTACAGGTTACACACTGCAGAGAATCTAAAATACATTCCTGGACATGTAATCTTGTAACAAGAAGCCAGTTGAACCTGAGCTTTCCTGATCCACTGATTTGTATGTACAGTTTGACAGCCATCTGCAAGAAAGTAATAGCAAGATTTTTGCTAACATTGTCAACCAGCAACTGTTCCAAACCAATATTTTTGTTTCATTTTAAAGCTGAACAGATGTAAACATTTGATCTTGGTAATGATTTCCAAAGATTTAAAATAATAATAATAATTTTTGAGGGGGGAAATAATGATTGGGTGGGTTTCATTCAACTGAGGAAACCTGGATGGAATTAATATATTCCAGGGATCTTACAAAACTTCTTTTAAAATCAGTGTATTGTTCAGAGAGGACAGTAAGCTTAGTATTTAGAGACATGAGCTTAAAGCATTTGTAATGTTTAGGCATTTCCGTGTTTTACGGACATCTGCGGTGTGTTTATCAGCAGTCTCGCACACCATAGCAGAAATAAAAAGCTGCATCTGTTAGGCATTGCCAGGTATCTAAATGCATATATATATTTGTGTGCATCCTGCATGCAGATATTAGATCTTAGCTTGGATCACCATGTGACTCGTGTGTTTGGAGGCAAAGGTTCTGAGTGAAGACAAATCTCTCCAAAGCAGCGTGGCACTTACTGGAATTACTCTGGGCTTTCAAAGCAGTGGCTGCAGTCAGAATCTGGCCAAAGTAATTAACTTACGAAGGATGGGAAAGAAAAGCGGCATGTGGAAGATGTAATTAATGTGAACATATGACAGTCAGTTCTCACATAATAAATTGGCAGCTGTGCCTGAGGTAACTGTCTTTTATTTGCAAAATACAGTTGGAAATTTTTAGAAGTAATTACAAATTTTCTTCCATTTCCACATGGTCCAAGAGAACATGGTACAGTACAAATATCAACAGAAATGCAATAAAATAATGGTTATTGTTGCTTTTAATGTTTTTTTATTTTTTTTCTTGGCTCAGGGCTATGATCTTATTTAAACCAATGTCCAAAGGAAAGGAGGAATACATTTTAGCTCAGGAAAAGACAAGTGGCAAAACATTTTAGTGATGCTTAATATAGAATAATCTAAAAGGATAAGGCAGGAACAACCAGAATAAATAACAGTAATGGCTAGATATCTATTTGCGGAGGAGATTTAGTAATGTAATTCTCCTGACTCAAGAGTAAATAATGGCTAAGATAGATGTTCTGAAATCCTCCCAATTTGATGGCTTGAATTTTTGCAAGTCTGAAAGCTCATCGCAGCTTTTCCTGAATAACAGGTGTGACACCAGTAGTCACAGATGCTGGCAACCTTCAAGAAAATACATTCTCCTGCTTGCACAGAGCAGTGCTCTGGAAGGCTGCAGGATGACACCTGCACCCAGCTGCTGACTCAGCTGACTCGAATAGCCTGCTGCTGAAGCCACTCTGCCCTCCCTCTCAAAAAATTTGCAAGAGGTAGATGAAGATGGCTTGCAACTGAGGTTTGCTGCTGTGACCAAATGTACGAACTTCAAGACTTCTTAATTGCCATCTGCAGGCTTCTCAATGAATTAGACGGTACTATGCTCTATCAGTCATTCCTGCTGCTACCTGGCATATGTGATTGCCCCTTCATGTGCAGGTGGGAGGGCAGGCTGCCCACCATTTAAATGCTTGTCTGTGTTATTTTTTTTTCCTCCTGTTTTTAAGCAATCTGTTTGTCTTCACCTATGATGAGGAGGAAGAGTCCAAATCTATTTTATCCTAAGCATGAGGGAGGATCTAGCCTACTTTGTGACTGAATGGGGACTGGATCTGGTAGTAACAAGCTAGCACTGGAGTGAGATTTTTCTCACAGTAGGTCTGATTAGGAGCTTTACTACTGTTTAAAATGAAACAACCTGTAGACCAGGAAATACAGTTCTTTGTGTAATATTCCTGCTGTAGCTAGTCTCTGTATTGCTCACCCCAGGGGATCTTGCATTTGCTGCAGGCTGAGCCTGGTAGGCAGTTTGCTGAACTAAGCCTTTAAATAGGCAGCATATTTTTTTTCAAACAAAAACTGTTCTGTATTTTTTTTTTTTTGTGCTGGTGAATTTCAAATGATGCTCTAGCAAGGTCAGTACACTCCAAATTAATTAGCAAGGATCTCTTTAACAGGATAATTACTATATCAGCAAGTGGTAAACTCAATGAATGTGAGTAGTCCTGGCTTGCATCAACAAGGAGATGTGTTGTAATTTGACCAGCTGATTCTAAATGCACCTTGGTGCGGAAGGCTTTAGACAACACAGTTGGTCAGCAATAGCACTCTTTTTTACCTATAGACTGGAATTAAAATCCCAAATGAAGTTGCATTCCACTCTCCATATATCAGCCTTTAAAACAGCATTGTAAATGACAATTGGCTTTTTTCCTCCTGCTGGAAAGAGGCCCAAAATGAGAAGAGCAGGAGGCGTTGCATGTTATTACTAAATTACAAATGGTAGAAAGGGCTATGAGGTGTATGAGACTTCTTTATGGCTTTTCTCATAATGGAAGGGCCTGATCCTGCACAGAACAGATCATATGGTTTAACATCTCATAAATACTAACACAGGTTCACATGTTTGGGGACATTTTAAATAGGTTCATTTTTAAATAGGTGTATCTTTCAAAGAATAAACATGCCATTGTTTATCAGGCTATTAATAAATAAGCATATGACTGTTGTGGTGGTCATAGAAACACTCATGCATTCCCAGAATCGCATTCTGTCTTTAGATGGCTGAGGCTTTAGGTAGGACTGGGAAATTTTAACAACAGAAATTACTTAGGCCACTCTATTTGCTAGTTTTTTTTCTTAATATGATTTTCTGATCTCATGAAGAATGAATGCAGAAATTTGTAAAAGCACCTGCCATTTTCTGTGAGCATATGATTTTTAAGCAGCCTTTAAAAAATTGCTCATCGTTCAACCTGTATAAGCTAAGCCCAACAAGGACATTGGTCTTAAACTGACGTAAAGTGTTCGTGGGAGAAATGAATCAGGCCCTATATTATTTACCCCAAATGTAGAACTAAATGCATAACTATTAGCCATTTCTTAAAAGTAGATCTTGACACTTGATAGACCAGATAATGTCTGAAGTGATTTCATGGGGCTTTGTGAAATGTTAAGCACAAGCCAGAAATCTTCTGCCTAGATTTTCCATCAAGTGTGTGTAGTGCCATCTTCTTTCTAGTTGGCTTGTATACCTGAGGTGCCTGAGTAAGGCCACTTTAAAAAAAAAATGAAATGGTAACACTTAAAATCTGCCCTCAACTTCAAACACAGTGAAGCATTAAAAAAATATTTTTTTTGGTTTATGTTCTGACTGATAGAAATAAAAATGCAAATATCTCAGTAGAAAATGCCTGGGTGACAAACACAGTTGTGTTCAAATGATCCGTGAGGATTTCATTATCTTTTTAATATGTTTTTATTTGTAAGGTTGAAATTATTCAGACCATGCAGGTCCTAAGAGACGACATGGTGTTTCATGGTGTTGCATAGTCTTTTGAAACTGAAAATCCACCAGAGGTCAGGTAATATTCAAAGAAGCTTTGAATTTTTTGAATGAACGATGTTTAGATGTCATAGTAACAGTACAAATCATGTCCCTTCACTTATGTGTATGCAGTTATCACTGTAGCAGCTGCTTCCATGCACAGCAAACATTGTTCATCACATTTAAGTTATAGCCCAACCACTGAAGTAGGGCTGAATGCTTCTGTTTCCCCTATTCCATGAGGATGTTTATCCTTCTTATCCTTCTGTCTGAATACATGCAGGTACATATGTCAGCAGAGTGCCACCCAAGGTAATAACCAACCTTGTTAGTGTGCCAAACCTTCATTGCTACTACAAACTATGGCTACAAAATCCCTATGGATAATATAATAGGGAACTAGTCAAAACCCACTAAAATCCAATAGGATACAAAATGTTCCATTTCTATAACTTTCGCTTCAGAAATTTCCCCTACAGTTCAGAAGAAATTGATTTCTTGGTGAAAGAAAGAGTTTGTGCGCTCAAAGTCTGTTTGACCATAGAAATAGGCCAAGCCCTTTTGAGGAAGCTAAGAGAAATACAGTTGGTTTCGAGTCAGTAACTGTGCTCACTGGTCTTTTGATGGAGCTTGGGATTCCTCTCTCACTGGAAAATCAATGAACTCTTTCATTTCAGTATCTTGCTCAGCAGTAGCTTGAGTGCTGGCTTCATAAGGCTCGCATGGGCAACAGCTGACTTCTCCTTTCCTGCTTTTCTGCAGAATAGTAGCATGGAAGTCTAATGTTATCACCGCCAAACGATACAGTTGTAGGGTCAAAACTAAGATGTTCTTAGCTGTAAAAAACACCAGCAACTGATTGAATATTCTGAAGTGGCCCATCAGGATTGAACGCACGATGAAGAAGGGTCCATCCTGTATGAACAAGCTGACCCCGATATTCCACAGCTCTGCACTGTACCTGCAGAACAGCAGGCTGGGGATCCGCCTTGCTGATGCAGTTGGTTTGCAGCCAATATGCTGTACTGGAAATAAAACACATGTTAAAACAACTCTTTAAAACATAGTCAGGATTGGGTGAAGTGCAGCTTTTAGATACCCTGGATTATAAATGCTTTCGAGTGTGAACAGTTCAACACAAAGCATATCCCATTTCTGAGATCTGTTTCAGTGAAGCACACTAATCTCATGTTAAGCAGACACTTACGTGGTCTGCTGGAAAAACACCAAAAATTGTTTCCCCTTTACTATCCCACAAACATATCAGTATTTATACACTTGAAAACAAGAAGCGGAAGTAGATCACTTAATCTTTCTGCAACAACTTCCCAGATGCTTTTCTGTTGAATCAGTGTGCTAGGCTAATATGCATCATTAAGAAAACAAACCAATAAACTAAAATACCACAAACCAAAAAAATCCCTCGATGCTGAATGGGAACATCCAAAGCTGTAGTACTTCAGCTAGTTCCAGGTGAAGACCTTGCTTTTAAAAGATTCATGTTGCCTTTTGTGTGTGTCATAATAAAAACAGGTCATGTTTGAGGGACAATACCAGGCATTATGGACAGGAAGAAACTGTAGTCCCTGCTTGTCATATGAGACTTGAGCTACTGTTGCTCATTTGTAGCTTTCTGGACATCAAGTTGGGTGCAACAACTGGAACCTGCATGGATGCATCCCCCTCAGCTATAATGACAGTGGTGAGCTAGAATGCTTTTGGTGGCGTAGCATCCGGAGAAGGGTCATCAGAAGGCTTTGTGTGCAGTAAATATAGCTGCATCTTATGAAAATGCATATAGCTTAGCTGACCCATTTCTCAGGCAGTGTGATTTCATTAGCTTAAGACCTGTAGTTACTGTGATGCAGTAATAACCACCAAACATCACAGCTTACCAAAATAACTCCATTGTTTGAGTCAGCTCTGGGAAAAGAAAAAGATGAGACTCAAGAGTGGAAAATGAGTTGTAGAATGGGGAATGCTTTTTCTGAATCCGTTAGGCAAAGCTTCAGCAGCAGCTAATTTTTTAATGGCTTTTGTGTCGTTGTTTAACAGTCCTACCTGCATTACTGACATCCTATATTGTCTATGAATTGCTCTTTTAGGTCATGGTTGATGTGTGATTAAACGTTCTGATGCCTGAATGACAAGTAGTATCTGTGCAGCTGTATAGAATTACCTAAAACAAATTGTACCCACGGTAAATTTCAGGGTAGTGTGTTCAATAACTTAATTTTTAACTAGTAAATGTAATTAAATAAGCAGAAAAGCAACAGCCAGAGGAGAGGGAAAAAAAAACAACACAGTACACAGCTTAGTTCACTTAAATTAATGGTATGTTTCTTTAAGCAGTGTTTGAATTTATCTGGGTAGTGGTGATGTATGTGTAGTGTTCTTGCCTTTTTTTTTTTTTTTTTTAATTTGAGTGTTGTGCATCTTTAAGATAATGTATTTTACCAGTAACAGGAATTTTATCTGTGATAAACTGCATCAGCTTTCTCAGGAGGTGAGCAGCTGAGCTGAAATGCTGGAGTATTTTCTTAGCTTCAATGTTGAAAACAAAGCCTAATGCTGTCCACAAAGAAAAGGCTAATAAAAATTTCCTAGAATCATTTCTCATTACTTTATTTGTTCATTATTTTAATCACTGTGTCAACCTAGTCATCAATTTTATATAAGATGCTGGTGAGGATAATTCGTCTTTAGACTGGTATAGTTCAACTGCAAACTTGTAGTTGGAGGCCAGAATGGTTGCAACAGTTGGTGGTTGAGGAGGCTTTCCTTGTTCTCCTTTGATCTAGAGAAGCCCTTTCTGCATATAGACAAATATCAATTTGAGTTAGCTGAATGTTGGGCCTGTTCCTTTAGGATAAGGATGTACAGTCCCAACGTCATACAGCCCTTTAGGTTTCCTGTGAATAGCTAATTTCTCCTGTGATAACCTCTTCTGAGCCTGTGATACCTGTGCTCTAGGCTGTGCTGTTCCCGGTGCCTGAGGCTAGTTTCTCTCTCCATAGGTGTCAATAACCTGCCCAGACTGAAACCATGATAGAATTCACGACCAGATCTAGCTCAAGAGCTTACACAGCGAAGTTTAAGGCAGTACCAGGCAAACAGAGTAGATGCTTCAATACAGTACTGCAATACCAGTTTTCCTGGAAGTGGTTTTATCAGGTAGATCAGAGATTAGCCAGAAACAAGTTGTTCCTCAAAAGAAACCACAGTGGTCTTTCATCAAAAAGCCTCATTGTCTTTGTCATATGAATTGTTCTCCACCAGAAGTCCTGTGTAGAGTCTGTAGCGTGTGCACAGCCATGAGACATGCCAGCAAAAACTTAAAGCACTTGTTCTCTTCTTGTCTATGTGCAAGTACTAACCTGCAAGATCAAGTGGAAACTGTAACATACTCCAGGTCCATACAGCAAGAATTGCATTTAAGAGAACATAATTCTTCCTATGGGAGGGGAAAAAGCGATAACAGTGAAGATGCAGTTTCCTTATGTGGCAACAAAAATGTTTTCCGTAGTATTTGGGATGTTATTTAAAGGGAGGTTAAGCCAGACAGTGATTGATTAATGCATGCGTCTGAGATGTAGAAGTAAGACGAAGAAAACCAGGCAACTTTGGTGTGGAATTTCTGCTTTTCATGCCATATGTTCCAGCTGTGTAATTACACTAAATATTTAATGCTAATATAATGATAAGCATGTGGAAATAGACATGTGGCTCAGAAATGTCTTTACATATGTAATGATTACACATTCCTTGAAAGCCTGCAGCTTCTAGGCCAAGTGGGAAGGACCTCTCTTCCTGTTATAAAATATTCTTTGATATTAAAAATAATAAAATAAAAATACTGAATACTGTGTCTGTAAGAGGATGAACCTCTTCTCTAATTCTTTCTCTGTGATGGATGTTCATCATTCAGCTCTCAGTGCTGCAAGAGGAAGGTGGGCTTACGTTCTCCGGGAGAGATTGCAATGTTGAAAATTCACACCAGAATTATGCTGTTCCCTTTCTTCTTATCTTTGAACACTTTGTCATTCTATCACGAAGGAGAAAGTACATCTGAAATAACTAAATAATCAACTTGGATAATGAATCACTAAAGCAAACTCTAGCTGCTTCCATGCCATTCTAAAACAATTCATTAACCTGAAAGGTTTACTGTGTATCCAGTGTTTCAGCTCCTGTAGCTGCAAGATCTGACGCTGCATGGCAGTTATGCTAGCTGTTTGGCTCTTCGTACCCTTTTATTGTGATGGATGTGACATGCTTCTCTGCTGGCAATGGATGAGTAATCTCTAACAAAGCTCATAGGACTGTTATGTCTTTTACAGAGGGAAAGGCAAGAGCAGGAAAACAGAGCCCTTGAGTGTAGCTTTCTGTTATC
This sequence comes from Cygnus olor, assembly GCF_009769625.2. NCBI lineage: Eukaryota > Metazoa > Chordata > Aves > Anseriformes > Anatidae > Cygnus > Cygnus olor. Next base: position 10,162,371 of record NC_049175.1, read on the forward strand.
TGTGGGAATACAGTTTGAATAATCTGGATACTGCGGACAGCCCAAACAAACTTAAAAAAAAAAAATAAAAAAAAAACACAAGCAACTCTTTTGCTCTATGCAAATTATTTATGCCAGCAAATATTCCTTACCGCACATCCTCAATGTCCAGGGTTTCACTAGCAAATTCAAGTATATCTGCTGCTGTTCCCACAAACATGAGGAGCAACTGAGACAATTGATCCCGCGTGATTTCAACCCCGATGGGGAGAAGCCATCTCCCAACTACTAGGAGCAGTAGGAAGGTCTGGTGGAGGGCTAGTGTCCATACAGTTTCACAGATTGTGGAGAGCTGATTCACAAAGACTTTAGCCTGTTTAAAAGACAACAACAACAGCATACTGTAACTTCAGGAGACTGACGTAAAAGATGGCATTCATCCTTCAGCCTGCTTTTGTTCTCCGTCATATTGTATTAGAGCAGATCATTTCTATGTGGCAGACATAATTTGAAAAAGGCATATTAATACCAATTTTGGGTAATGAATACTGATTCTTTCTCCATGCTTTTTCTCCTGTTCTCCTTTTTCAGCTGAGCATTATCATTTGCAGAACTGTCACTAGACGCTCTTTAAATTCAGTTAGATTTCTGAGAACAATGAGACTTTCTACCAGCAACGATTAGTACATGGTATAATGTAGGCCACTTTCATGATGTGGCTTTGTGAAACTAACATTTTTTTACTCCTGTGTGAGGAGGCTTCCCAAATAGACACAACAGTCCTCTCTAATTGCTCTTTCCTAACACATTGTAAGATCTCTCTACTAGGAACAGGAAAAGGTGTCCCACCGTCTGAATGATGTGGTGATCTATTCCCTCACTTCCACGACTGCTGTCTCTGGACTGATTGAAGTCTTGGTTGGTGACATTCACCTGAACAGCTCCAGGCTCATTACCGCAATACTGTTGTGAACAAAAACATCACACATGCATAAATGTCGTGCGCAGGGAGCAGATGTGCTCTGTGGCTGGAAGAGACCTGTTTTGCCAAACTGCAGAGGGTTCATTAGTAAAGTCAGTGGATGTTAACAAAGGTACGTGCTTACTCTGAATGTAATTTCCCTCATGCTCAGAAGGGAGGAATTCTTCTGTGGGCAAGGGTGATGTGTTGGTAGGCCCTTGAGAAGCTATAGGATTGTGCTGATAAAGCTGATGTAAATTCAAAGGCTGATGGAGTGGGTGACACCTTTGCTGTTAAGACTGCACTCTCTGAATGCGCTCTGTCTGCAGCTCTCTTCGACAGGCTGCTGGGTTTCCTACAGTATCTCTCTGCCTAAAACGGTAAAACAGGGTAAAAATTGGGTATGGTTAGTCTGCTATCTTATACTTCTGGTCGGTCTCTACATCCTCCAAACTTTCCAAAATTTGTTTCTTTTCCCTAGGGTCCAGAAAAAAAGTTCTCTAAATGTGCTGTTTTATTCTTCTGTATGGTTTACCTCAAGGTTGAAATGAATAGAGTTGGGCTGGGGGGACACTTGGTTTGTGTTTCCCCTCTAGGGGAAATAATAACTAGGAAATACGGGTTTGTGATATCTCCCATCCCTGCAGAGTGGAAGAAGTGGTGCTTTAGTTTTCTCAGACATCGGTTACTCGGAGAAAGAAAATGTTGGCTAAGGCATACTGTTACTTGGAGTGCAGTTAGCCGTGGTGGGGCTGGGCTAAGCATTGAGGAGCGCAGCGCCACACTGCTTTCTGCTTCACCCCATGGCTGGTCCTGGAGCAGCTGGGGAGTGGTTTCTAAAATCTGTCTTCATAACAACCCTTAACATTTCGTTGTAATAGAAAAGGGATAATTAAAAAATCAAACCATGCTGTCATTAAAGACTTCTATCCTACTTGTGCCAGAGAACACCAGATGATTTGCATTTCTCCACTGGGCCCCCCACCATTTTATTGCACGAGGAGTGATTTTCTGCAACAATTGGAATGTGTTTGAGTGCATGCTGAGTAGCTGTATTCAGCATAATGCCTGCCAAACAGCATTTTCCAGCAAATGTCACATTTGAACAAAGTTTGGATTCCGCTCTGATACTTTACTGGTCTCTGATAATACTGCACATATCTGAGTGAACACTGCCTCTTGCCTGATGATGTTGTAGAGAAATGGAGTGACTTCCTGTGGCCTGAAAAATCAGGAAGAAGTCCTTGTTGCTTTTGTACTTGGTGATAAAGGCTCTTAAACTGAATGCTTGGCTTATTTGGACAGTGGGTGTGAGCACACTGAACGACTCGCACGCAAATGGGGGGAATATTTCCATTTGGAGGAGGGAAGTCCGTATTATGGGGCATGGACACAGTGACAGGGAGGGGCTGGGGTTCTGCCCAGCTACAGCCTTGTAGGGCTGATCTCCTGGGTTATCCCTGCAGCCCATGGAGAGCAGAAGCAAGAGCTTGTTCAGGGGGATGTTTCAGAAATGGAAATTAACTGGTGCTCTGGAGAAGCCTATTTATCTATCAACTGTAGGAGAAGACCAAAGCCTCCGAAGGCCAGCCTTTCTGAGCAGCTCCTACAGGCAGTGCGATGCAGTTGGTCAACAAGACCGTGACTTCAAACTTTTGCATAAGAGAAATAACCGCCCCAGCATATTAAGAAGTGAATATCTACCTTGTTACAAGTAGCCTGGATAGGGCAAAGGGACTGATACCTTGTGCTGGAGGGGGAAGGCTAATTCACCTTGACAGCCTTTGGCTTGTCAGCAGGTCAGCCTTTAAGCCCTCTCCTCTGCCCCTTGCCCAGTGTGGCAAAGTGAAGAGGGGAGAGCTATGAACTTGCATTAAAATTCAGAGTTTGGGGGTTTGGTTAGTTGTTTTTTAAAACCCTATTAGGGAGGAATTTGCCAAATTTGAGGCTTGCACTGCTGCAGGGGGACAGAGTAAAGCAGCGCTGCTTCTGCATGGCTGTGAGGGGGCTTGTTTCATTTTCCTAGTGGTACACAGGCACAGAGAACACTGCTTTCAGAAAATCAGTTCACTTCATTAATATCTTTTGTAGGCTCTTTATGTGTAAATTTTTTTGAAACCATTCCTGGCTTGATGGGAGGCTGCTATTTCAGTGGAAGGCTCCATGGATGCTGACTGAATGGTGCTCCTCAGGGCAGGTCAGTGTGTCTCAGACTGCAGGCAGGAAATGGAGAGCTGCTTCTGCAAAGCCGGGCATTTAAACAGACTCCCAATTTTCATTTAAGTACCTTCCTATCTTGTTTTATTTTGTTCCTCTGAATACTTATTAAGTGATGACTCACTTAAAAGTTTGGAGAGGAGCCTTTATTTTACATTATCTATATGCATGTAGATAGGACTGTTGGTGCCAGGCATATTTGCCTAGCTAATTATGTTTATGCAGTGACTTAATGGGGATGTGACAAGGAAGAAGGAAAAAAACTAAGCTTCATAGGCAGCTGATAAATGTGGTTTCCTTGCTTAGTTCTACAGCCTAGTTACTCCTAGGTATCAAGATGTATATGTGGCTAAACAAAGCTGCAAAGTTTTTTTCTATGCAAAAATAAAACAGGTAGTAATTGTACACGTTTTACAGCACTATCTTAATTCACTTTCTTTGTTTCTTCTGAAATGAAGCTTACATTCCTCTGATTTATATATTTAAAAAAAAAAGCCTAATCAAAATGGAAACTGTTTTGCATGACACGTTTTCCTAGTGCGCATTGTGCAGCGATCTCGCTGGTGGCGCAGGGGACCCCCTGCAATGCCGAACAAATTGAGCCATTCTCCATTTGCCTGTTCACAGTCCCAGACAGAAATGAGGCCAGCTGAAACTTACTGCACCAGGCCCAGCATCAAGGTGGTAGCACCAATGCTGCGACGACAGGGCAGGGTGCCCTCTGTCCTGGGACATGCGGAAGAGGCCAGCACTCTGACAAGCAACAGGTACCTGCTTGCTCTGCATCGTGGGAGCAGGCTGGCTGTCCCTATGGTAACACACGTGATGTCAGAAATTCCACCCAGTGACTTTGCTTTGTTTTGCTCATACTGGAAAGCTGGAATGTAAGGCAGGGGGGAAGATCACATAAGCTGTCTTCTGAATCGAGGAAGATAATGGGTGTGTGTGGGGGGAAATGGTGCAAGATGTAAGATCTCTTCTGGAGAGAACTTTAGTTGTTAAGGGAATCTGATGTCAGAAAGAAGCTGAGGGAATGGGCAGAGATTATCAATTATTTCCTTAATGTTTAAGCTTTGAGTGGTTAAAAGTAATCAAAAGGTTTACCAGGTATCTGTGTTATTGCTGACTAGAAAGCTGGCTATTGCCCTGGCAGTCAGGTGAGCTCTGCTGAAGGGGGTCAGTTATTGCTTTCTGTGGCAGTAATGCAGCAGGTGTTTGAAAAGCTAAGAGGCACTTGTTTGTTTGAGATCTTACACTTTATGAAGAAAGAATGGTTATTTTTAATGGATTAAATGGTTTTAATTTTCTTGCCACTCTGTTTTCCTGACAGCAAATTTTTTCACTCAGTACAATTGAATTTACTTTATAGCATTTCTTCCAAAAATGTATTTCATCCCCAAATACCTCACTGCAAAGCAGTACTTTCTATGCAGCCCATACTCCACTGGTGATAGATGAATGGTATTAATTATGTCCAGTTCTGTGGTACTCAGAGGCAGAATTGCCTCAGTCTTCAGGAGGAGAGACTGTATATTAGCACATGCCTTAAATAATAGCACCGACACTTCCTCTTAGGGATCCAATGGGAGATCAAAATTCTGCTACCTGAAAGACCACAAACTGTTTTGATGGTGTGTATATTTTAAATGTGTGGATCTAGCGACTGCGTAATTACCCATTCTATTAGTATTTTAATAAGGAAAATCCCAGCAATATTTTAGCATGAAGAATAGTACTTGTCTGGGTGCTGCATTTTGAGGTTAATTGTCAGGAGGGCTTCTCCCCTTCTGGAGGTATTGTTTTCAAATCTATTAGAGTGTGCATTTCCAGAACTCTCCATCCTATCTCTCCAGGTATAAACTAAGCTGTTAACTTGATGTACTTCCTCTTTAATTCACAGTAGCAGTATATCAATAAGAACAAAGTATGCCATGTTCTAACATCATTTTAGGAAATAAACTGCTGCCTCTGACTACAAAATTAGCCTGTTTCTTGGACCAGATTTAACTATGACAAATGTTCTCAATATCCACATTACCTGTCTGTGACTGTTTAAGGAGATTTGGCAAAGCAAGAAGACAATAAATTCCTGCTGCTGTATTTAGAAAAAGCCTCAGGCATTTTCAGTGTAAACACAATTTTGAATATTTGATTATGCTTCTGTGGGCTCTAACAATGTTTCAAAGGAGAAAATGAGGCACTGCATCTCCTTAGTCTAATTTATGTATTTTTTTCTGATGCTTTTTCTCTTACTCCTACCAGACCCTTTTTTGCCATGGTTGTGTATTACCAATACGTGCAAATCTGGGGACATAGCAAATCCTCTTTTCACTATATTGAAGTGTTATGGGGACTTGCAGGCAGCCTGCATGGGGAGGTGCAGGCTCTGTCTTGGCCCTAACTGACCCCATCTGGCACAAGAACTATTCATTTTAAAAGCTCTGCTGCATGTTTGGGTCCTGTAGTGGAACCCAGACACCCCCTTCCCAGATCACTGTACAGCACAGACAAGAAATATAAACACAGACAAATTACAACATGTCAGCAAATCTGTGTTAGCAATCTGTGAATATTCTCCTAGGTTGCAGTAAACATGAGGTAATTTGAGTTTAAGACCCCTTTCATTGATACCTGCCTCAATTTTGGCTTCCTTGGAGTTGTGATGCCTGCCTGTAAGTGCCATGAAACTCATAACTTGCACTTTTTTTTTCTTTTCTTTTTTCTGTTTTTTTTTTTTTTTTTTTTAAAAAAAAAAAAGGCCTCTAAAGCAATGAAATTTTGTCACCATGCTGGAAAAGATTCAAGCTGGTAACCTGGGGCTGAAGGGCTATGTTTCAAACTCCTAGTCCTCAGTTACCCAGCTGAATAAGGGTCTCATTTTAGCTAGGAAAAAGGTTGATAACTTGATATTTAGGAAATGCACAGTGGTCCATAGTCCCAGCTGGACTATATATAACATTATGCAATGTTATGTAATGTCCTAACAGTATAAAATGGAAAACTGGAACAAGGTCTGGCATGCATTCCCAATTACAACCCATCAATTAATGCATCGATTTCAAGCCAGTCCATTTTGTCTCATAATAAATACCTGGGTCCCGTGATGAATTTCTAGTAGCCATAATGATGGTACTGTGCAAATCAGATATAAAAATATCGCTGGTGAAAACCTGCAAAGGAAAAGAAAAGATAGCTTGGTATTATATCACGTCGTAAATACCATGTATCCTATCATTATCTGAGTTGGACCTTGAGAATGCTACTTAAGTTACAGCTTACATTGAGCTATAACTGCAAATAAGAGTTGTTATTCTTGCTGAATTCCTCATGCTGTCGGTTACAAATGATATCGTTTTTGTAAATCTAAGATCATATGTTGTTTTTAAAAAGATTTTAAAAGATTTAAAATCTTTTTTTCAAAAACTAACCAAAGGCTTTTAGCTGTTTATATTTCCATCACTGCATTCTCTGTATTTAGAACAAACAAACAAGAAAAACATTTAGCTAACGTACTCTTTCAGATCTCCTGAAGGGTGAATTAGTAAGTTGAGTCATTCCACTGAAAGATACTGGGCTAAAGGCTGCTGATCAGAATCCTGTGTGTTGACACAAGAAAGGTAGAAACAGCATCAGTTTGCCTAAAACAAGCATTTCCTCAGTAAGGGATCTTTAGGGCAGGCTGAAAAGCTTGATGAAAATGGGCCTTGGCCTTGTTCCCCTACTCGTGCTGCCAGTTGTCTAATCTTTTTAGGATTTCTGTCTCTTGTTCATTTTTCTAGTCACTCTCCTGTATAATTTGTGATGGTGATGCTTTAAGATCTTCAGCTTCTTGAGCTGAGTTCATTCAGACATACTGGAGAAGTTTCATTACTACTCCTCTAAGTACTGATTCTTGCAAAGGTTGCTGATGTTTTCATATAAAATGTGACGTTTTTTGGCAATTCTTATCCTTTTGGATTAGGAAAGAGGTTCTCTGATGCCACCGATGGTCCATCTAGCCCTGTTGTAGTGCAGAGGGAGCATCACAACAACACTGCCAAGATGCACGGCAGCCTTTGCATTGTATGGATGGAGCAGTGGGGCCAAACTTGGGATGCTTGCTTGATTCCCTCTGTCCTGCACATCTGGTAGTGAATTTAAATTGCTTATAATTGTGTAACTGCAGCAACGTTTTGTTCAAATGTTGTTGCATGTATTGCTACATCGGATTCGGATAGGAACTACCTTTGTTTTTGTAATCATGACTTTTCCAGTGGAGGTTAAACTTTGAGGAAGAAAAACACAACTGAAGAACTCCTCAGGAAAATGACTGGGTTACTGAGCTGCTATAAAGTGTTTCAACCAACCCCCTTTACATAAGATAGTCCTGGGTCATTGTGTGTTGGTGGTTTGGGGTTTGTGGTATTGGTTTTCTGTTGCTTGTTTGTTTTCTCTATTTGTCTTTTTTTTTTTTTTGAGGGGTTGGATTGCTGATGATGGTGGGTTTTTTTTTTTTTTTTTTTTTTTCTCTTCATCAAACTCAGTGATTCTGTGGAGTTTTAGCCTGTTTATTTTGGGAGAGAACACACCTCTTGATTGAATGGGAGAAGTACTCTGTTTTACATACAGTATTTCCTGTAGGAGCTGGGTACATGAAAAATCCATCCAGCTGGCAGGTTAGCAAAGCTGAGCTAATGATAGCAGATCAGGCCAGGAAAGTTCAGGAGCTTTAACCCTGCCTTTCTTTCAGAAAGAGCAGTCTAGAGCAAATACTGCTTGGCCAGGTGCATAATGTTACTTTTCCCACATGTGCCATTTAATTATTTATGCTGGTGTAATAAGCAACTGTCTTTTGTCAATAGCAAATAGAAAGGATATGAGGCTCTCGGAGGCAGGAGAGTTCTGTGGCACAGACTGTCCTTTGCCCACACCAGTAGACATCTAGGGAAGTATTTCTATAAATGCAGTTGATACTACCTGGTGAGTTTTCCACCAGGGGAGGAAATTATCCTGTTGTGATCAGATGCTGCCCATTTGTCTTCAGTTCTTACCTATAATATACTTTACTGTTTCTTAGAGTGCTGGACCACATCCATTTTCAGAATTTCCTTCTAGCTAAATTTAGCCCAGTCTTCTAACACACGCGTTCATTAGAAAGGATCTGCTTTCTGTATCTGTTTTTCCTTTGGATCTTCCAAAAATGGGCTTAGCAAGTGTTCCTTCATGAAGTGTCATCTGCCTCTTCCTCTCCCCAGTGAATCAGGTCTGCTCCCTCTGCCTCTGTCTTATAAATGTGTGTTTGGAGCTCTGCTGTTGTTAAATTTTCCTGTATCCCAGACTTCATCACTGCTTTTATTACATTTACATTTAAAGTATGGAACGCTCGTGTGAATTGTCATACAACACTGCTTCTGTTATAATGAGTTTCCCAGGTTGCAACAGACAGGAATGTAAGGCCACTGAAATACTCAGTTTTCTTGCCTTGGACTTGTCCCAGGGGCCTGCCTGCAGTTTGAGATTTTTAAAAATTAGAGGTCCTAATGAAACCATTACAATTAGTTACATGAGCACTCTTTTCACAGAGTATTTGTTTTGGCTGACTGATCGTGCTGATGAACTGTAGCAGACTGCAGTCATTCCTCACATGCATGTAAAAGCCCATGTGCCTGGGCAAACTCTGTGCCTGTAACTTTTTTGTCCATTTCTCAGGCAGCCTTTCCTGCATGAAGGCTTCCCTCTGGAATAGCCTCTCAAATTCAAATCCAAATACTTAAAGCACTATTACTGCATTGTGAAAGAGGTTGCTGCGCATCATTTACTTGTCGCCGAGTTTTGGTTTGTGCACTAGCATGGTGTTGGCACTGTTGCAAGTAGCAGGGACAGGGAATGCAGTCCCTGGGAAAGAGGTGCCCGCAGGGAGCAGCAGGCTGGGTAAGAGATGGGGGCATCTGCACAGAGCAGCCGCATGGCCCCCAGCATTGCTCCACACCTCATGCGTGTGCTCCCTGCCAGGTTGTGGCATCGGAGGTGCCTGGTGACCCTGCAAGGGGGTGCCTGCCTCCCCTCTCCCCGTGCCCCAGGGTCAGCAGCTCTAGAGCACAGATCTTTTGCCGGCAGCAAAGTTCCCACATTTTTCAGCTGTTGGTACACAGGCAGAGCTCCACAAACAGTGGTTCCCAAGCAGTCTTCTGCAAAACTGCCCCTCCTGAAAGCCCTCTGGATTTGACCACGGACTAGCCAGGGCATTACCACTCTTCCACCACTCTGGGTTCTGCAGCGAAGAAAACGCAGCTCCCTGAAAGTGTGGCAGAAAGAAAGCCAGGGCAGCTGTGCTCGCAGGCAGCAGCTGCAGAAAGCAGCCCCACATCTACAGCAAAGTACATGCAAAGAAGCAAGAGGGGCTCCGTCGGAGCCGGCAGTGTATGCTCACCATTTGTAGCCTCTGCCTTGCTTAAACTTGAGGGTGAGCCCTGTCTCCAGGCACAGGAGAAGATTGAGCAGTGCCAGCAGCCAGTACTTGGGTTCTTTCTTCACTTCAGTCACTCTCCAGACCCCGATGAGGGAGTGCAACACGAAGAGCAGGCGAGTAACCAGAGCATTGAGCAGCACCATCAGCTCCATCCTGGACCAGTCCCGTTCCCCTTCTCCTGCACCGCAGGGGCCCGGCGCTTTTTAGGAAGTCTGGGAAGTTGCCCTGGGAATCACTGCAAAGCCTGCACGCTGCAGGCACACAGATCTCTCCTCTTCCATCTCCACAAAGGGGCCCATTATGACAAAAAAGCAGCAGCATTGCCCCTCCCCCAGACTTCCTGAAAACTTTCTAAAGGGAAGAAAAAAAAACCAACTTCGCGCTTCCAAGCTGGAGTGGTTTGCAGTGCTCAGTGCAGCTCTGACCATGCTAAGATGGGGGCGTAAAGGGTTTCTTTATGTCCTTTCTCTATCATCTCCTCAGGGACTCAAGGCCAGGGAAATTTCTGTCTTGCACAGCTCCTATCCCTCTGCTAGCCGTGCTCGCTTCTCTTATCTCACAGACTCCCAGAAAGAGACAAAATGTAAGAAGCATTATTAATTTGAATCATCCTTTCTAAAACTTTCACTGTGTTACTGAGACTGCAAAACCCTCTTTACTCTCCCCTACCCCCAAAAAAGCTATAATGCATATTTGGGGGCTTTTAAAGTTGTTCGTTTAACATTGCAATACAGAAAGCAGAGACTATGTGCTTCACTACTGGAATCTGTGTGCAGACACATTGAGGTGGTGATTAGTGTTGAGCAGATTGATTAAATTTCAGTACTGTTTAGGTTTTTTGACTTCTGGTGTTTTAATGTAACTAACGTAACTGAATAATCTTCAGTCTGGTTCAGGACAGGGAATCAGCCCCAGTGTGAGGAACCCCATAAACTGGGCTGAAATCTGGGCTAAAACTAATGTTACTCAATAGGACTTACACAAAAAACACACTGAAGTTTGACATTAGGTCAGCTACCTCTGGAATGAGCTTCAGTATCTTCCGTGGGAACAGTTTATAAAGTACAGAGCACAATAAGAGTTGCTTTGATGTTTCTCATGGTTAAATTTGTATTTGAATTTACACTCCTGGAACTAAAAAGAAATGTCCTCTTGATGAAATTTGTCACTTGCTCTAGTTTTGTGTTCATTTACTGCCAAAGCACTTAAATTGAGATATACCATTGTAAAACACAAATGCAGAATCAAATAAATGGAACCTACTATGACCCTCCAAAGGTCCAGCTTCCTAGCTGATTTAAGTATCCTGTTCTGCTTCAAACATAAGGAGATACTCTTCTGAGAGCTGTGACCTTTCTAAGAAGGGATTTTTCCACAAGTGTTCCTCACCATGAAACTGAGCTTCTTCCTCTATGAACTGCTCACACCAGTGCTGTCCAGCCGCCCCCACCAGGGGTGGGGGTGATGGGGAAGAAGGCTATTTAAAAACAACCCTGCCCCCAGAAAGGAAAACAAAAGGCCCTTCCACAGTATAGATCACTCACTCAGGAAATGCCTGAGTAAATAAATGGGCTGTGCAGTGTGCCTTTTTGAAGCAACAAAATCAGGTTCCTCATGCTCAGAGGAAAGCAAATCCAAGTCAAGGGCCTACCACTGATAATCCCCTGCCAACAGCCACCCTACCGTATCATGCCCTGAGTGCTGTGGGTTCGTAGCCCTTCCGCTGTTGTTAAGGTCAAACCTGACTGGAGAGGAAACAGGGAACAGACAGAACTGAGAGATACTCCTCGCTGTGAGCGCTTGATGTCTAAGAAGTGACATGGGGGAAACATGTTCTAATTGTTCACGAAGATCCTGACAGCACAGACTTGTCACAAATTTGGAACAATGATCAGTGTAGCAGGCCCACGGTGGTGCATATTCGGTAAGGATGCAGTTAGATTTGCTGGGAGGTCAGTAGTTCTGTGTGTTAGACACGTCAGAGTTAGACTGTTTAACAAGCTAATCTCATCGATGGGCAGTCTGGGCTCCACATGGGTGGAAGTCCCAAACCTAAGTAGGAAGATAATATTGACTCTGCCTAGCTGACCAGTGGACCGTAATGGCAACACAAGGCTGAGTAAAGGAAGGAAGTAAATAGAATAACAGAAATCATCCATATCTGTCTAGATGGGGCAAAAATTCTATCCAGTCTTGACAGTGTACACTTTTAGATGTCTCAGGAGCTGTTTTGTGGAGCAAGTGGTTCAGGAGCCTATGAGGACAAGCCTTGACTTCAATCCTGGGTGGTTTACAGGATATGATTTAGACAATAACAGCTGAAGAGCCACACTTAAAATTGGGGATCCTCTCTGCTTAGACTCAGCATCCTGGCAGGACTAAGAAAAGCCAGTTCTCTAACATTGCTGGGTTCTGCTTCAAAAAGGAAAGCTAGTCACAGATCAGGAAGCCTGTTAAAAGTCAGACAGATGGAAGACCTAATTCTTTGCAGGGACTATGGACAATGCTTCTGTAGATCACTGGAAGTTGTGTATCAAGACAAAAATTGAGAAAGAATGAAAAGAAGCCAACATTGGCAGGGTAAGTAAGATTGCAGGAGCAAGAAGGAGTCTTTCAAAAAGCTGAACTTACATCCAGATGAAGAAAACTGAGAAGTTAATAAACTCTGGCAAATTAAAGGTGCAAACATAGTAGGGCTGGTTCAAGTAGTGCGAGGGGACAACTGACAAAAAAGCATAATAACTAAAAATCTGTTATCTAGTCAAACACATCAGGAGCAGGAAGCATGTCAGGGAATTGTTGGGTCAGCTGATGGCCAGGTGGCACAGAAGCCCTTGCAGGGAGATAAGACTCTGCAAAAGGTGCTGATGAGCTCTTTGGAGTTGTGCATGAGCACAGATGCACGTTAGAGCATGGGACTTCTGCATGAAAGCTTACAGAAGTAGTGTTTTCTTTTCCTTTCAACGTTGTATTTACCAGTGTTCCACTAATTCTGATCTTTCTGTTGTTTCTGTACTGATTTACCCCATACAATTATCAGGCTAGGGAGTACTTAGGGAAGAAACTTTGTGTTTACCTTGTTCTTGTACTCTTTCCCCAGGTATAGAGTTGGGCTGCTGTTAGAAACAATGGAATGTAGATGGACGTTTGTTCTGACCCAAGGTGGCTACACTACTTTCTAGTCTCAAAAGAAATTGACCTAGAGTGAGAGGAGGACAGCCTGTGGACATAGTAGGTTGGTAGTGTTGGTTAGATCCAAACTCAAAGCAAGACGGATGTCTGTAAGGAACGCTCTGCTGATGATATGCCCTCTCCTTTTTTCTGTTTGGAAACCTTGTCCATGTGAATGCTGAGAATTCTCTGTATCTGGGAACCTTTGAGAGTTAGATGCTTCCAGATGAGTTGCCGTACTGCAAATCCTGGATGTAGTGGTATGAACACACAGGGCATGGGATTTTCATCCAAGACACACTGGCAAGAGCTACCACATGTTGGTATTCTTTATGGTAGCTAACTGAAGTAGGTCTGATATGTTTGGGAAATGTTAGTGCCCCTAGCACCAGTGAACTTCTATAGGAATAGTAAATCTGGCATTTGCAAAATTTGCCACAGAATCATTGCACTTGTGTTTGTTTCTGCTTTTAATTTGAGTCTCCATTCTGATTTCACTGAGCAGAACTCATAACTGTCTGAAATTTGGAATTGCTCCAGTTCCTAGGAAAGGAACTAAGGATATGATGGATGAAAAGTTGAATACAAGTAGCTGTACCATGCTGGCATGAAACGGATGGTCACATTAAGATGTAGATACGGAGCTGAAACCTGCAAAGCATCTGCTGTTCCCCACTTGGGAAGGTCGTAGCTAAAGTGCTGACCTATTTTGGTACAACTCTTCCAAGAAAAACGTCAGTGAGGGAAAATCCAGTGGAGAAGAGCAAGAATGTTTATACAACTTATTCCTTCAATAAAAACAAATAGTACACATTTTAAAATCACAATTGATGTCCTTACTAAGTTGAAGTGCTTACAAAATCAAAAGACCCCAGGTTGCGGCACCTGGAGGACTCCCATTTCAGACAGGGATGCAGGAATTGGAAATTCTGTGAAGAAGAATCCCAATGCTGAACTTCAGGCTAGTGTTTGGGGGCTGTGGGACTTTTTTGTGTGTTAGCATGCACTTTTTTAAAAGAAAACATCAACAAAATCTATGAACAAAGGAGATGATCTCGGAATTGTATCTCTTTCTTATAAACTGGAATGTTTGGGCAGTGAAATGTGGGGGCAGTGGCTATTTGCTATATTCTGTTCAAGAGAATTTGAACTTTTGATTTACAATATTCACAAACAATTAAGGGGTATTAAGCAAGTAGCTGAAAGACTGAGGATGAGAATCAGTCATAAATTAACTGCAAATCAGCAACGTTGTTCTGCTATGGAGGAGGTAGGCCAGGCTGTATAAACAGACCTGAGCCTGCCAGATGTGAGTTACTGCTTCAGTCTTCCTCGGTGCTGGGAAGGACCTCAGCTGAGCTGCCCTAATTCACGTGTTGCGCTTCCAAGAGAGCTGTCTGGTGGAGTGTCCAGAGAAGAAAGACTGAGGAAATTAAAATGGGGTGTTCTGATTCAGTCTAGGGAAAACAGAACAAAACAACAAGGGGGGATGGAAATGGCCAAGTGTTCGGAGGGCTTCTTCAGGGAGGCCAGGAATAGCCCCTTTCCTAGCCCCAAAGCATAGGGAATGAAGTAAAAGGCTCAAGCAGCAGGCAAGATTACAATTAGGTGTCTGGAGACACGTCCTGCTAGGAAGGACAGCAAAACACGGACGCAGATTGAGCAGAGAGATTTCAAATCTCCATTGTTGAAGGCTTCTAAGCACAGATTAGGGAACCATCTGTCAGGAATGACAGCAGTTGAGTTGGAAACATGTTGGGGCGGAGGGCTGACTGGAAGGTCTCTGGTGGTTTCTCCAAGTCTCACCTCCTAGGGCTCTAAGGTTTATTTCTCTATTATCTAATCATTGTCTCACATCTCTGAGGAATTTTCTTGTTTAAATCTATTTCATTTTACTTCCAATAGGGGTTCTGAAAGAGAAGGAAACTGCTCTGTTTTCCAAACGCTTGACTGCAAACTGAATAATTATGACAGCCTTATAGAGTGATCACAGCATGTGACAATTAACAGCCATGTTGAAACAAATGGGAGCGATTCAGTTCTACATGTGAAACAAAAAATCAGCCCAGCATTGGCATAAGAGAAAGCTTGACTCTCGCAAGATGGGGAGAGCCAAATCTTTCAAAACAAGAGATGTGATAGAAGGTACTAGCTAGATTAGTAAGGGTGTGAAGGAAACGGATAAAGGAGTGAAAAAACAATACCAAAAGATTAGCTCTCCAGTAAAGAGCCAATATGATTGCAGAAGCATTAAAATCCCTGCAGGAGATTTACCGAGGACTCTGCCCCGGATTAGAATTTGATATAAAATAACTTAACTGAATTCATACAATTTCTATGCCATTTGTAGCTGAGTTAATAGCATATGTTCCTGGAGGATTACAGTCAATGATTAAGGAAATTAGGTTTTGTTTGAATTTAATTTAGTTGTATAAAGCTGCTACAATAATTTACAGCTTTGATATTTAATATTTAATAACCCAGATCTTAAAAGAATCCAAGATATAGCAATGTCATTATATATTGAAATATTATCCCCATAAGTCATTTATATTTGCCAGTTGATAAGAATGTTCATCAAGTAGATAGGCTCAACAGGAGCTACTTGATAAAAACCAAAGCAGCTTTACAGATGGTGGTGGGGAAGTCTTTCTGTACTTGTCATCCAGGTACAGAAATCATAATTCACTCACAAAGAACTAGTGATCTCAGTTTTGGTAATCACAAGAGTATCTCTGGTTTCCTTTCATCTAATTTTCAAGTTTGTGGCTCCATGAACATCATAAACTCCTTTTCTTCTTTCTTATAAACCCGTATCTTGTACTCCTTTTTCTTTTCTCCTTTTAAAGAATGTTTTGCTTACTCTCCAATTTAGGAAACCATCCTGCCTCTGTTCAGAGGAAAGGAGGCCTGTAAAAGAGCATTCTGGACTGAAAATCCAGACTTCTAGAAAGAAAGGTGAAACCATTTATTACATAGCATTGTCATTTACTGTGGGCACAAGTCTGCAGTGGACATTAGGTCGCCTGCCACAGCATCAGATGGTGCTGGCAGAACTCCAGTTCTTTGACATCAAAGGTTTGCAGACCTCAAAATATGGCACAATGAGATTTATTTTTTTCTCTTTTTCCCCCCTGTTTGAAAGTAGGGGAAAGCATATGAGTAGATTGTAGCTCTTTACAGTTGATACATCTCTTCTGTTGGTTTTATGGTTCAGGAAAAAGCCTTCTGGAAGGACCATTTTTTTCTTGGAGGACTAAAAGAAAAGAAAGTTTCATATATTTTACCAGGATTTGTTATTCTTCCCATGGTCTGGGTTTTATTTCTGAACTCATGGGAGTTCTGCAGTACTGCATATTTCAAGGAAGAGTAGAAGAAATTCTCTTCTACAGTAATTATTTCATCCTTGGTTCAAGTGGGGCAGCTGAAGTTACAAACACTGAAAAGCTATGTTGTTCATCATCAGTAAATAGGAACATTTTCCATCTATTTTTGGCTATAAGTCCTTTGAAAGGTCTTTCTAGTCATTCTCTTTCCTGCTTCCTAGTGTATGAGTCGTGTGATGACCCCACAGGAAAAATGAAATGGTGGCTGGGCAGATGTTTCTGGTGAGGGCACTGCTAGTGAAAAAGATCAGCCTCTTTCCCAGATGGGACACTAGGCACAACGGCAAAATATCTTGGGCTTTGTAAGATAGCCAGCCAAGGTAAGTTTGTAAGCTAGTAGCACTGCTTTTGTTTACACTGTGGGTACACATGCATAGTATCTTACGAGCAAGTTATTTGTCCCTGATGTGAACCCACTGGGATTTCTATGAAGGTAAGTATGGCACAGAACTGGAGCTAACAGGTTTGAGGACAAGCTGCTACACCCAGTGCCTCACTGCAGCTCGATTCCTCTGGGCATGGTGTCTTGCTAAAAGCAGTCATATGCTTCTGATAAACTTGAACCACAAGCAAAAGAGTTTTCAGCAGTTGCTGAATGTAAAATTCACTGTGATGTTAGCGCTGGGTAAATCAGAAATCAGGTCTGATGGAATAGAAATCTTTCGCAAAGTCAGGCTGCATCTCCCTGGGGGAATCTTGGAAGGATACTGCACATCTGGGCCTTATATATAGTCTTTGATTATTTATTTTTTCCCATGAGATTAAAGTTGTATGTAGATCTTTGCCATCATGACTCAGAACAGTAGGCAATTGTCCTAATGAGACACTTTCCTCCATGAGAATATTGGGGTCCAGTGATGATCTGCGTGTGTGTGTGTATCTGAGTATGTTCATATACATAGGTATGCATATTTGTATATACGTTGTCTGTACGCTGATATTTGTTCAGGGTTTGATGAAGAAAATAGTCCCGATGTTGCCTACGAAACTCTTTAATATTTCTGTAAGCTTATTTGTTAAGCTGGCTGTTTAGTCTCTCTTCATTTTGGGAAGGACCGGAAGTCTGGGCTGTATTGCGGAATGCAGGTTGGCAGGCTGGGAAATTATTGCATGAATGCAGACAAAGGCAGGGAGAGCATATAAAGGAGACAACTGTCCCCTCCACGAAAAAACTCAGTCGCAATCTGCTAATCAGATTCATCATCACTGCAGCAGAAATATAATGACACGGGTCTTTGTCTGAGAGCAAGGCTTCCATAAAGCTGTCAAGATGCTTAATTATGTTCTTCTGTTGCATTTGACTGCTACAGACCTGATAAGTAAAAGAGAAAGAAGTACGACTAGCCATACTCTTTGAACTGAAATACGGCACTGTCTCTCCTGTCTTCCTGTAATCAGAAAAAAACTTCCTAAGGGCAAGAATTGCCACATCTTTGTTGATTACAAAATATATTCAATTTTACAAACAAGCTTCTTCCCAAAGGCTGCAATTTCTGAACAAACCATCTGCTCAATCATTTGCTTTCCTGGCAAAAAGAGAGGTTGAGTGCCAGAATTTTTTCTGTGATGTTTACCCATAAGTTATTAATACCTGTCTGATACCCGCAGAGATTTGACTTTTTTTTATTGAGTACAACAATATTGTCAAGTTGTCTGACAATATCAAAAAATGGATGATTGTTTCTGATCACCCCCACCGTATGGCTAACAATGGCAGCTTGTTTATAAATAATGTCATCTGTTGCCTCCTCTTGAGTGCTTTATCCCATTGACTATACTTCCCTCATCCTTTATTTGAGACATCTGTCTATGCTGGTCCTGGCATATATAATGACTTGAGAGACTTGGACAAAAAGAGCTTATATGGTGTAATAGGCACGTACAAATATCTTCAGGAGTTTAGACTGAGCAATGTCACAGTGTGTTCCTATGGTCTTTAACCTGCCTTGAAGTCAAATGTCAATTCTGAGTATTGCTGATGGGAAATGTCACACAGAAAAGATGGTTTAGAAAAAAAAAAAAACACTAATGATCCCAGTGAATCTGGTTCTTATGAATGTGCTGAATCTGATAAAAACAACAAAACACAACTGTATTTGAAATAACAAAATCTTACTTGGCAGGAGAATCTTCAGCTTCTGACAGGAAGTAATAAAGGTTTTGGACTGAGTTTTGTAGTTATCTGCTGACTTTTCCATGTGTGTATGCTAGTGTATGCTAGTAACGGCACTGCAGGTTGTGAATGAGAGGATAAAAGGTAGGGTCTGTTGCTATAGGTCTGGCATGTGTTTACATGGCAGCTTTACCCTCAAATTTTTTCAGAGAAAAGTTTAGGAGTGTATCACATCACAGTATTCACCATACTAAATAGGCAGAGGACAAGAACAAAGTTTTAGTGGGTTGGGTTTTTTGGTTGTTTCGTTTTTAGAGCAAAAAATAAGTTACATCCAGGAGTTTCCACTAGAAGACAAAGATATTGCAGCTTCTGCTAACAGTGTCAATGGGGGAAGGTAGTCTACTGCTCTTTGAAACATCTTGGCTGATTAACACTATCAGTACCTCTGCTGACTGGGAGCTGTGGAGTCCCTGTTTTGAAAACTTGACTGGGATCTACTCACTTAATCATCGTTAACTTTGTAGAAGTCAAAGTTTACCCCAAAGTCTTATAGTTTTGGAAATCCTACCAATTGATTCTCTTTGGCTGCAATTGAGTTAGAAAACTGGGGCTCTTCTAGAACAGGAGGTGTAAGATTCTGTTAGTGAAACCTGAAAGTCCATTTCAGCATCCAAGACAGACAACACAGTTTTGACAGAAGGAGGAGAGAGGTTAATGTTCACGTGTTTTTCCACAGAAGCTTTTATTTTTATTGTGCCAAGTGAGAAAACAAATTTCTAAAATAAATTATTAACATGTAGAGCTCAGTCTTAATCCAAATAGAAAAGTGCCATAATCGGAGTTCTGCAAAAATGGGCCATAATTACAGTTACATCAGAAAAAAGTGCTTTTCTAATTACAGCTAGTTACATGTTTGTTTTTTTTTTGTTTGTTTTGGGTGGGCTTTTGTGTGTGTTTGAGAGGGTAGGAACCAGAGAAAAAGGTGAGCAAGAACAAAGGAGGCCTGCTTAAGCTGTCCAAAACTATCTTTATTGCACAGAGTTATTATAAATCATATAGTAAGGTACATCATTTTGAACCGCAGCCCAAAATGCCCAGAAGCTCAGGCTCCTGATTTATAGCACTGTATGAACTGAAGGCACATTGCCAATTTTTTCATTCCTGTGGTGAATCAGGAAATATTTAGTACTTTTCTTGAATATTGTGAAATCTCGGTCTCTTCTTCAAGTACATTCCTAAACCTGGTAGGAGAGAGTTTTGCAACCCTGAGAATCAGAAAAATATATATATCTTTAATTCATAGAAGGAGCAAGGATCTGGCTCCTGATCTTTGTGGCCAGGAATGTTAGGTTCTGTGACCCTGCATTGCTACAGCTGGTGTAGCAGTTGGGTAACGCTTACTCAGATGAGGTAGGTGCAGAGGAGTGCTGAACAAAGTGAACCAGTGGTGCAGAACTGGGAATTGAAATCAGTATGCCAAAATCTGTAGTGAATGGCACATGAGCATATGATGTATAAATTGTGATTTGGCATACTTTGAAGAAACTTGATGCATGTAAGTGATGTCTATGTTCTGAGATACTGGTATTGCAGTGTAGATGGGTGGCTCAATAGTTTTGGATTGGTCCAGTTTCTGCATAAGCTTTCAATATATATTGTACTGATTAACTTTTTTTTTTTGGCTTGTTTTTTTTTTTTTTCTTAACTGTCTTGTGCATGTTTGGCAATTATTAGCTACAAGTCTGTGAACTGGCATGCACAAATGAAATTGACAGCTCCCAAATATGACACATTTTTGGAATGGAGAAGTTTCCACCAAAAAAAGATTTTTTTATTTTCGTTATCAATGTTTATTGCATTGGTAGGATTATCTGAGGCAGACTACACTAGTACTTACATTCTCATGCTCTGTCATTGCATGTTAATAGCTTTCTAGTTTCACTGAATCTAATTTCAGAGCAGTGTACTGATGCCTCCCCATTCCTCCCTGTAAAGTGACACCACTTTATTTTGCACAGTGTGTTTAATGAAGCTGTGTCCCAAACTGTTTTTTTTACTGCAGGTCACCCATTCACAGGATTAAAGAGTAGTAGGGCTGTGATTTGAAAATAAGATGCAAAGCTGAGTAAGCTTCCTGGCTTGGCTATTGCTACAGGCTCTGAGAAGTCAGCAGAGAATGTTGTGGTAACAAATCTAGAAATTAGATGGTGTTGGTGTGTAATAAGAGGTGAGTTGTTGATGAATTGTGCCTATTTTTGGTGCTCCTAATTTGAGGTAGGCTGAAAGAGGCATCTGTAAAGCAAGACGTGAGTTGGGACAATTGGAGCTAGACTCCTGAAATGACTAAGGTGTCAGTCTTCCAGCGTGGTGGTTGGGTGTGTATTCTTGAACTTATAGCAACAGTCAGCTCGTGAGCCTAACAAATCAAAAGAGGAAGACATGAGTGAGATTTCAGATAAAGCAGAACTGAAACTGCATTGGTGATGTCAATGGGCAGATTTACAGATGTAGGAGGCAGTGAAAGAGGGCAGCATTGTTCAGGATGATGTCAGTACTGAAGCATGGGATAATATATTTAGCCATAAACGCAGTACATAATGCAGTATCCTAAAGGGACATACTACACACTCTGAAGGATGTGGATGAGCTGTCCACCCATTCTTGGCAATATTCATGGTTTTGAAGTCCTGTATACCAAGGCTATAAAAATAAACATTTAAAGAATGAGGCATTTGGGAACTGAACTCACAGATGCATAATGCTGTAGGTAAATACACTAATAGTCAAAGAATCAAGTAAAATCAAGAAAGAAAAAAAAGAGAGACAAGCTCTGCCTACTCTTAATCTGTCCCTGTCTAGTCCCTGTCTCTTCGTTTTCTATTTCGAGGCAGTTACCCAAAAGAAATAGAGAAATCACAGGATTACTGACTCACTGTTATCAGAGATGTTTTTTCAAGCTCACGTGTTGTTTTTTTTTTTGGTTTATTTTTTTTTTTGCCACTAGCTATTCCACTGGTATCTGCAGGCCCTCAAACTCATCCTTCTCAGTAAAATAAATGGCTCTTTAATAACATTTTTTTTGTTTCCTTCATTAGTCCACCTGACCTCTTCTCTTCAATCTATCACTTCCAGAACTGTGTGTGTGTTTGGGGAGAGGAGATTATGCACCTGTCCGTACTTATTCTTCATGCTAATTACCTCTTCATTTGCATGGATATCACATTTCAAAAGGAGAATATTTTATATATATTATATATATAAATTTAAAAATATTTAGTCACCATACCCATGTATCGTACTCTAATAAAATTGGTAAGAGGATATGTCACAGTAAAGCAGATCGAGGGGCATTTCATAGAATATGGAAAATGCAAGTCAAAATAATTTGCCTTAAAAACTTGCAATTGCTATTGCTATAATACTGCTGCACCAAGAATGTTATTGATGGCTCTGAGTGGGTCTGGTTTTGATTTCTTGCATTAGCCTTCATTGGCAAGCTTTTAAAGGAGTTTGGATCTCTTGTATTTGCACGTGAACAGCTTTGAGCAGTTCCAGTAGGGCAGGCTGAGCTAGCTCAGGTGTGTTGCCCAGGGACCTGTTTTAGACAAGTGTGCACCACCAAAGCAACCAGCAAAGGAAAGGCAGGTGCATCATGAAGCTTTGGCAGGCAAAGTATTACTGCATCATAATGCTATCTACTGGACTGAAAGTGTTTTAATGCAGTGTTGTGTGCTGGTCTGAAGCCATCGAGGAAGGAAGCTAAGCATTGGACTGAAAACAGGTTGATGAATCAATCCCTTTTTCTGGCTCAGGGGGGATGTAGACCAGGAAATTCCTGCAGCTGTCAGAGGCACAAAAAAAGTCTGTGTGTGGCTTTGCCTTTTGTCATAGATAATGCTGCATCTTCCCAGCTTTTCAAGGACAGTCCTGTAAGCCAACGTTACATGTAACTGTGATACTGCAGGCTGAGCCTATGTTGCTAAATCAATGACCAGTTTTCAAACACTTATTAATAAAATATTCCTGGTCAAGTTTGGGATCATATTATGTAAGCTTCATATTACGGTCTTGGAACAATTTGGACTTGGGCCAAGAGGTAAAGCTGAACCTGCTTTAGTAAGATGGTGGGGATGATCATCCCTGAGTGCTGGCCAAGGCCCAGGGTAACCAAGTTAGCTAGTATGAGACCTTTTGGTGGCTACTGGTGAGAGGCTGTATCTCCAATTAGAGGAAACTCTTTTCCGTGCCAGGTTTTGTCCAGCTGTTGCCTCCAGAGGACAGGACTGGGCTGTACTATGAAGGTGACTGATAACCTGTCCGTCTTTTCCTACATAAGACCAAACACTCCTAATACTACACCATGTCACTGCAGCATGGCATAGTTGACATATAGTTGAAGAATATGTGGAAGCTAAATTCAAGTAAGGTGGTAGTGGATCCTTTTAGCTATCAAGAACTTTATAAACAGCCTTGTGATGAGACACCATTGTGAGGAAGCTCAGCAATGCTTTGCTGTAATCCCTTGTGCATCTCAAAATCTTCAGAGAACAAAGGAGTCTCCTCACCTCTAGGAGCTCCCTGAGCACATCAAGGCTGTCTTCTCCAGTATGCTTACGATACTGTTTGGGACTTAATCACGTTCAGCTCCTCGGCTCTTCTCTTCAGACACCCATGGCTAGGCCCAGGCCCCATAAAAGGCAGCTGTCAGCTCTGTGGTTGGCAACTTTCTCTTCAGACTTAATGGAATTTTTTTATGAGATACAAGATACAGGCCTGTGCCACAGCTCAGACTTTCCGAAGGGGGCAGTGTAAGACCATGAAATAAGTTCCCCAGGAGCTAGGGGCCCTCACAGACACCATATCCTGCTCCAACTGCAAAATACGTCTCTTTGATCTTGGTTCCCCTAAGATAAACAAGTAGCTGTGCACAGTTTTTCTTCTGTTTTTCTACCAAAACAAAACACTTCACTGCATATAGTTCTTCCCTTGAGGGATGAGAGTACTAATGACACATGACAGATGTTAGTCGTGGTTGCTTTGTACACTACCGGAAGGCACTTGGATGCTACAGAGATGTTTATGGCGTAAGAACAGTTTTAGAATAATGCAATTAGAGCTTACATTGGCGTTTAAAGAAAAGGAAAAGTTAATCACTTGCTTTTGGTATTTCAGCCACTAAGTTGACAATTATTTTCAAACCCTGTGAAAGACAGGAGAAACTCAATGTGCGTTAGTACTTGATGTTCTGTGTCAATAAGTAATTATATTCAAGGGAATTTGGGATCCAGTCCTTAATGGTGTGGTATGAGAAGTGTGTGTGTGAAGAGGGAGAGAAAATTCAAAGAGCTACTGAGGGAAGTAAGTCTCTACTTTCCTTCTCTTGCCCACTTGCAGTGTTGATAAAGATGCTAATGGACCTGTATTGTGTATGTATCTATTTTGGTAACTATGATGCAGGGAAAAAAGCATTAAGCTCAAGTACTTCTTCTCCAGGGTACTTATTGGGCTAGTCTACAAAAGCAAAACCTGGGCTCCTAGAGCCTGTAATTTTCACCTACTCTTTACGGTCAACTGCCAATACCCAGGCTTTAGTTTTATTTATTATAGAGTAAATGCAAACACAGGCAAGATCCTTAGCATCCTGAAGGGAAGTTACCTTGCTAGTCACAAGGTTCAACAATTCTTAAATACAACCTAGTCTGGCATGCATCTCTCTTCCCAGAGCCTTGCAAAAGAAGATGGCTTAGCCACTAGCTGGTGGATTTGGACTGTCATTTTGGCTAAAGATGTATAGCACCATTTTGCGTGCCTCAGAAGGAACATCTGTTTGGCAGCTGCTGCTGCTGCTTTTAAATCAAATACCACATCCTACCTCTCTACTGTTTGTAGGAACTGGGGATGAGAGGAATTAGCTGTGGCTTGCTTCCATTTTTGTTGTGTGATTGGCTTATACACCAACGGGAAGCCCAGTAATGCAGAAAGCACTCACCAAGCTTGGCTTTCTAGCTGTCAGATAACCTATATAAAGAAAAGTATTTTGAAGTGTGTTTGAACTGACCGGTCATGTTCATGTTTTGGGAAAATAAGACCTAATCCAGTACTGTGGAAGAGACCTGAATGTCTCTCAAATCCACCAGGCAATGGAGCCTATCTTTAGATGCCTTGTGGAAAACCTTCTTGCTTCATATAGAATGATACAGGGTTTGTTGTTATTAGAATTTATTATTTGTAAGTGGAGCTACTTTTCTGTAAAATGGCAGTGAAAAAGGACTTGTTGCTAGGAGTATTTTGATTTTGACTGGTTACCCCATTCACAATGACCAAGGGATTTTTCTGCATACTCAGCATGTAACTCTGCTTGTAGGCAGTCTGGGCACGGGCATCGCCCACCACTGCCAGCAGGGCTGTGCTGCCCCAGGGGCTGCTGGCTGCGCAGGGCAGGAGAAGCAGGGTGCTGAGGCTGATGTCCCTGGGCCTCAGCCACAAGTCAAGCTCAGCTCCCTGCTGCAGTGAAGCTGTAGGAATGCCGAGTGCCATGGTTCTTCCCTTTGCTATTCTCCCACATGGCTCTGAGGTCTGTGCGCATAGCTTGTGGCACCTGGACACGGGAGGCTTTACTGTGCTGGCTTATGCTGTCAGCAATTACGATCATCCTTCTGCTGGTTGGTTTTACCCTGCCTTGCCATATTTTCATGCATACAAATTGCATTTGCTATAACCTAACTTCTCTCTTTAAGTACCATGTGGTAAGAACCAGACCTTGGACTGCCTGACACGATGAACAAAGAGGAATCTAAGGCATGGAGACTACTAGAGAAAGGAAGATGGTTTAGAAGGGGAGGCAGGAGCCAGAGTGAATTCCCATCACGTTCCTACACATGGGTATGAACCTCAGTGCTATTGGTGCGTGGTTTCAGATACCTCTCAGATGGCACATATGAAAATGAAGTAATTTCTGGCATGTACCACAGTTTGTTTTAAAAACACAATATTAAATTGTTTGTCCAATAATTTGGAAGTAAAGAGTTTTTCTTTTAGAACAAAATCAGACACAGTTGATCCACCTGAAGACCAACTGTGTAAAAAATTGTCGTTCAGCTGTAGCTGTTTTAAGTAAGCACTTGTTTGTCTAGTTGTTTGCTAATACTTGTTAGCTCAGTAGCTTGAGTTCATTTGTGTCAATGAGACTTCTGGGTGTGGAGCAACTGCAGAAATAGGTAACAGGTAGCTGAATGCAGCTTTCTCAACTGATTTTGTTCAGCCTCTTTGAGAATTACTTGCTGTAAAAAGGAAACTTCAGTTTAGAAAAGATGGGGGATGCAAACAACAGGATTAGATTTCAAACTGTATGAGATTAGGATAAATGTTATCAAAAGCACTTTCAAACAGAGCTATCTCTGAAAGCAATTAGCTAGGGCTTTTAATTGGTAGGGGCATATTTTTAAGGACCTCTTCTTTAATCTTTTATGGTAATCAGGCTCTCACATTTTTCAATTCAGCAATGTTCTCCATACAAATAACCAGTTAAAATTCTTAATTAGATTACAGTGGCTATAGGAAAAAAATGTTCTAAAAGTAAAATTAGACTGTTATGACTAATGCTTTACAAATTAGCAGAAAGTAGCTCAGACCAAATTATCCCTGAGACTTTGCAATTAGGAGCACCTGCTATTAGTGCACTTGCTAAAATTTCATCAATTAATCATTATTTCCTCGAATAACAAGTACAAAACTGAATGTTGTGAATATTGCAAGAATGATTAATTGCCAGTGGTAAATTGCTGACTAGCTCCATTATTACTTCTGTTTTAAAGATTTTTAGAAATCTGTCTATCAGCTTTTATGAATACATTAATTACACTAATGTGCTCAGTATCAGTTGGATTTTTTTGTCCTGCTTAGCTGGTAGCATCTCTTCTCAAGCTTAGCAAAGTCTCAGAAAGACTCTCAGAGCATGAACAACGTAATAGGATATTATTTTTACCTTGATTTTCTTCTGTTTTTCAAAATGGACCCTGAACTCAGACTTCTAAATCCTAATGCAAAGAGACTAAATCAGTGACTTGTTTTTTCTTCTTTCAAGTGTTGAGTTTAGGTTAATTTCCATCATCTGAAAACGGTGACCTCTGATATTAGCAAAAATACATAGTATAATTAACATTATTGAATAAATTTATTTATTTGTCCCAGTTTTATGAAACAGATTTGTCCTGCTTCTCTTTCAATGCATACATTAATATATGAAGGACTATCATGCTACTGGCATGTAACCAAAATGGATATTTTAGTCTTTTATTTTTAAACAAGCCTGTACTCCTATAGGTCTTACATATTTTGAAAAGGTTACTGAAGTATAATATTCATTAATGGTCTAATAAATGATGTCACTTTAAGCCTTTTTCTTTATGTTAACTGAGGGTTGGAGTAGATCTTAAATTTAGCAAATTCAGGAGTGTGTCTAGTCCTGTGTAATCAGAGGCATTGCAGCTTTAATAAGAATTGGAAAATCTTAAATTGGAAATCATATCATGAACACTGTTGAATGAAACAGCAGCAAATCCCTAAAATGCATGATACTCCTGTTAACCAGGTTCATAAGAAGTGTAGGAAAATCTGGAAATTATCAAGAGATACATGAAATGCTATGAAATGGCTAGAACTGTTTATCTTGGCTGTTCTAAGATGAAGTCACTGCATGGATGGAACAACTTTTGAGGTTCAGCTTGTGAAAACTGCCAGAAATTAAGATTTAACAAAGTTGGAAAAAAAAAATAGTTGTAAATCATCGGGGGGAGGGAGAGGGGGCAGGAGGGATGCTGGATATTTTTGACATGCCTCAGAGATGTAAATGGAGAAAGTATGGCTGAAGTAAAGTATGGCTCTCCTCATCCTCAGAACGTCAGAGCTGTAAGGAAGAATCACTTGCAAGTAACTCTTTAGCTTCCTGGAGATAATATACTCACTGTGATGAACTCTCCTTCATAATTAATTCTTATATTGCATCAAGTGACTATATGAAGGCAAATACGATGTTTGCTTACAATGGTTATCATGTTTCACTATATATATGCACATTTCAATTATATTCCATAAGACAGTTACAGAAATTGATCTGAATTCAAATATTTTACCTGGAGCTTAGACCTGAAGCATACAAACCATAGTGATGCACACTGGATGCAGGGGGGGAAGCCTGGCAGTCGTCAGCACAGAGGTGTCCATGTACTGCATAAGGATAGTGAGGGGGTCACTAACAACTCTTTCATGAAATGCAGAATTTCATGAAATGCAGAGAGAACAAAATGGTGTAATGAAATGCAATATTCATCAGAGATTTCCCTTGATTACTTTTTTCTATGTTTATACATTTGGCCATTTTATCAGTTTAAGCAAAGAGCAATAAAAATTTCAGAGCACCTAATGATGATCATGTTCAAAAGCATCAAGATATACAATGAGATAAGCATTTCCTTATCTCCCAGATTAAAGGCCAGGGACTCTTGACAGGTTAAAATCTTCACCTTCACCACCTTATCAAACATAAGACAAACTGAAGTTGCGTTTTCAAATGACCCATTTGTACAAGGGGTTTATGTGCCTGTCCTTTCCTTTTCAGTAACCTGAGGGCCTGTATACTTGTTCTCTGCCTTTCTTCCTTGTACTGACATCACTCTTTCACTTCACAGATTTAGCAAATGAGGCTCTGTTTTATGTATGATGCAGTGCTGAAGCCTAAAAAGAGTCTCCTTGGTTACTTTGATATACCCTGGATCTGACTTATATTTGCACAGTGCTGCGAGTTATAAATAGCTTTGGTCAGGATGGGTGACTGACACTGTACCTCTTACATGAAGCTGCTGCCACACTGTAGAGAGAGGAGGGGGTGCAAGAGGTGCTGTTTAAAGAAGAAACAAATCTGAAATCTTTCATACAGATGCTGAACGAAGTGGCACTGCTTTTAAGGAAGCCGCAGTGATTGACATGAGTCAACTACATAACCATGTAACAGTATAAGTCACTAGGGAGCTGAAATTTCAAATGCTTCTGCTAGGCATTCCCTTTGGTAGTCCTGTTGGCCTAGTTGGGAGGGAGTAATGAGGAAAAATAAAATTATTCAAGTCACTACTGTGTGGCATTTTTCTCTCCCTGCTTCTCTATATTTACACAAATCATCAATATTCAGTTTCAGTCATTCTAGATGCCTGTTCAGTTCCTTTTCTTCTAAACATAAGGCAGGAAGAGTTACAAGTAGATTTTTTTCCATGACAGTTGCAACCATTTGGACTTGGTTGAAAGTTATGCTACAAAAGCTATTCTTGCAATATTTCCAGTAGACGCATTGCCAAAATCAGAGAGAGAATGAATGGGTATCTTAACAAATATTTCTCCAGCAATTATAATGCACACTTACTTTGCTTCCATTTTTAGACCAGAAATGCATCTGCTATCACTTTAAGCTAATTCCCCATGTTCTAGCTGCTATAGGCTTCTCTTCTTAAACCATGCTGTCATGTGGCTGCATTGAGTTATGCTTGTAGCTCATTTGGAATGAATAAAATGTAGTTGAGAGCTGGCCCCAGAATGCAGTACTAGAATGAGAGATGTGCTTTGCTTGCGTGTGTGTGTGAATCATATGCAAGGGGAAAAATCAACATAAATGTTGGCGGGCACACACCCAAAAATCAACTTTATGTGGAAATGTTTTTCTTGTTCAGCTGTTTCTACTGATGTTACAGTGAGTGGTGGTAAGAAAGTTCTTATATTTTCCCAGGAGTCATAGGACTCACCGCCTTTGACACTACACAAGCACCTCCATTTCAAGTCATGATAGAAATGTAAGAAGAACCAGAGTAGTTATGATCCTCAGCTAGCTGGTGGTACATCCAGAATAGAGCTTGTTGGCTTCTGTTAGAACAGCCCCATCTGTGTGTAAGACTGCTCCAACCCAATCTGCTGAGATGGATTGATCTAAACCATCAAGGCCAGAGAGCAAACTCTTCTGCCTGGTCAGAGAGCATCTGAGTATGAAGGAAGAATCGCCTTATTTCAATGATTTGTTGGGAACATTCCTGAGAGCTTGCAAGCATTCACATACATGTATCCGTTTGTATATGTTAACATGTTTTGAATGTAACTGTTGTCATTCTTTCAAAAATTGCAGTGATATTTGAATCTGTTTTAGATTTATACAAACAAATCTGTTTTTTATTGTTCTATACCAAATACCTATTAGCTCATTTTGACCAAATATAATGATGATAGTCAGAATCACCAAGTTTTTACATATTTCACCAAACAGCAGAAAAGTTGTCATGTTGGATTTTAGATACCAGGGAAAGTCATAGGTCAGTAGGGAGAGCTACAAGCAAAGTTTGGATATACCTTCTTAGGTACTGAGGTCAGTGAATTACAACACACCAATCTTGAAATCAGTCAGTTACCCTGGTGGGGTTTCTTGAGACCGATTAAATTGGTTTCACAATAGTACCCTTTCTGATGTATTCCCTATGATAATTATACTTACTTTTCATGGAATATCTCTTGGAGTTGTCACTTGCTTGGTTTCACCATGTCTTGTGGGAATTAGAAGGGATCTTTAAAATAGCGTTGTAGTTAGGATGCATTTCAAAGATTTTCATGATACTGCAGAAACTGGAGAATGTAATTCCAAGTGAAGGTCCGCAGACAATTAGCATAAACTACGTTAATTTTAGCAATATGTTGGGTTTCCTGTTCTGAGAAATCAGAATAGTCAATACAAGGCTAGTTTCTTTGGATGTAGGCAATAACTGAAATCCAAAATTATCATTATAATAGACACCTTGGGAACCCACCAGAACAAATGAGATTACATTTTGTGCACAGCCTTGTTAGATATGACCAACTCTGTTCCCTTCCTTAAAGTTGTTTCACTTGCACACACGTAGTGGGAAGTAATTGCCTTGTATTGTTAGTTCATTTTTCAGTACAAATTGATCTCATTAAAATTGGCTAGTGAGACTTAATATGGCAAACTCTTCTAGAGAAATATGTTGCTGTGTGTAAACAGGCAGTCTTAGTTCTGCCTTTGCTGGCTTGCAAGGCAAAAATCACAAGTTCTCTGTTCCAGCAATAGCAATTACACTGCATACCATGCAACAATATGTCATCACTCCTTACTTACAGCAACATGGTAAGGCTTGCCGATCTTACCAGTCTTCTAAAAATATCCTGGAAACGTTTAAATTTCGCAAGGGCAAACTACCCCGCTGTACCTCTCCAAGTCATAAGCAGCCAGAACACTAATTTCTCAGGTGAGAGAGTTAAACTGTGGTGAGCGTCAGCATGATTTATAGATCTTGATTTGTTTAGGCAAAGGGCAGTGTGTCTTTGTGTCATGTATAGGTTGTGCATATCTGCAGAGACAATCAGTATTTGACTTTACTCTGTATTCTTGAGTAACTCTGCTCAGTACTGTTTGCCTTCAGCAAACATTCTTCACTGTTTTGCATTAAGCATTTTCAGTGATTGATAGTTTTCTTGTTCAAGGATTGATAAATGTGAATCTGCTTTTCATCTTGGCCTAAAGGGACCCTTGATGGAGTGGAGCTTTTAGGGTTGTTTTTTCTATAAGCTCTGAAAAGAGACTGAAGGACTTGATGTTGAGTCACTGGGGAATTCGAGTTACAGCATGTGGCTCGGTCTATCACTCATTATGTAGCATAATCAACTAAGTGGCCGGTTCTGATGGGAATAAAAATGCTGTCAGTTTTCTTGGAGAACATCAGTGAATGAATATCCTTCAGCAGACTTCTAGCCGAACTCCAAGCTGGGAAAAAAAAAAAAAGAGCTGTTTTAATGAGAAAAGCAAAATCATGGGAGGCTTATGGAGAAGCAGGGAAAAAGAGTGGCACAGGGAGGGCATCTTTGTGCAGATCAGAAGTATTTTTGGCGGGTCTTCAGTGGTAGCAGTTCTTGAGGTCTTCACAAAAACACTGGTTTGAACTGTAGAAAGGCACACCTCGTAGGTGAGCTGTACGAGTCAAACCAATGGGGTTAGTCCCAGCAGTATGTTTCTGAGAAGGGAGCAATGAGAGAGGAGATGCTGATTCCACACGGGCAAAGCACCAGCCTGCAATGTACCTGGGCAGTGATCCCTGCTCCTGCCACCTCGGTGAGATGCTGCTCCAAGCCTCACATCTGCCCTTGTCCTCTAGCTGTGCCCTGCTGTGTTTGCCCAGCTGCCTGCCCCAGCGCTGGGCTGCTGCATGGGGAAGGCGTCCTGCGAGCAGGCCAGCAGCACCTGAGTGCTGTCCTGGCACATCCCTGCTGCCCGGTGGCTGGCTGTGTCCCGAGAATAGTCTCCTTCCAGAGACAGCTGGGGAAAGCCTAAACAGGGAAAAAAGATGGGACAGCCTTTCTAAAGGAAAAGCGAGGAAGGTAACGAAGGTCCTGCAGTCCCTTGTCCTTAAGGAGAATTTGGGGAATGTGAGTAGTTTTGGGGACTGAGCTTTTTATTTTCTGTGGTATAGAGTTCAAAAAAGAGGTCAGAAAATAAACTGTTTCTCACAGTACTATGCTACGTCTCTAGGGTATACTTTTATGGACCTCTGTTATTTAAAACAAAACACGGGAAAAAGCAAAGTCTTAACTTTGTTAAAGAAAAAAAAAAGGGTCAAGAATTAGTGTGCTAAAATTGAAACGTGAAGGCCTTGCCTGAACATAGTTTGGAAACAGGGCTCAGCATAATGGGAAGCAATCAAATAAGTAAATGCTAAGGCTTAGGTTCAAAGATGATTATTTGATTATTTAAACCTGAACATCCAGGAAAATGTTAGCAATGAAAGTATTAAAAATAATAAATGTGAAGAGCATTTAGAAAAAAAAAAGGCGCCTTATGAAGTTACCAGGATAAAAATCAAAACCTTCTGATGATAATATAGCTTTTGTATCATAAAAATGTAAATGAGGGCTGCTTATTGCAAAGCCAATTTAAAGATTCAGCTGAACATTAAATAATTAAATACACCGTTATACTAACAGAAGGAAGTTAGACATTTCACTGGTGGAGAACAGCTGCACTTCCTCAAGCTGAAGGTGGCAGCTTTGGCTAATACCTGTAGCATCTTCCTGCTGCTATGGTGGGTTCTACTTTCCCTGCTGGCATAAAATCTCATGTCTCTTATTATCAA
Source organism: Cygnus olor (assembly GCF_009769625.2). Classification (NCBI taxonomy): domain Eukaryota; kingdom Metazoa; phylum Chordata; class Aves; order Anseriformes; family Anatidae; genus Cygnus; species Cygnus olor. The sequence goes on from NC_049175.1 coordinate 10,194,820, forward strand.
TCAGGAGAAAAAAAAAGCCTTTATTAAAAAAAAAAAAAAAAAAAAAAAAAAAAAAAAGATTACCTGTTTGAAACTAACGGTAATATAGCTGATAGGGACAGCAGCAAAGTCCAAGCATAATGAAAGGCTTAGTTTCAATATCATGCAAATAATATAAAATGTACAAGTATGCAAGAGAGAAGGAAAATGTTTGATGTGTCCCATACTATCTTAAATGCAAATATTCCCCAAACTACTTCCATTTCTCTTGTTCAGCTCATTCATTTTTTGTTTTTTTATTTTTCCTTTTGCTTCCATCCTTATTTTTTGCCTTAAGTTTGTGTTTCAAAAGCGGTAATAAGTGGTGGTCCTCAGCAGCCACATGGACTGTAGTTATTACTGCAGAACTGAGACTGCTTTCTGAAAGAGAAAAGTTGCATGTTTATGCAGGAGATGCTCTGGTCCAAAGCAATCATGGCTGTGGTATGTGGGAATAGTGAATCACAGCAGCTGAGCCAAAAAACTTATTTGCATGTGTTTCTCATTTCCCAGATGAAGGGACACTTTTTTGGGTACTATTTGAGTGGCAGTGATTAAAGAGGATTTTCAGGTTAAATGCAGGTAGGTACTCTAGTTTCCTCTGTGCAATGGTGGATATGAATTTGCAGTGGGCATCTTGCCATCCATTAAGACAGCCAGCTTGTTTGTTTGCTGCAGAAGGAAACGACACCTTTTGAACCCTTCTCAGTTGTCAAGTAAATGCCATGAGGTAAATAAGAGTTAAAGAAAACTACTTACAGAAGTTGTGGAAGAAATTATACACCATAGGCATCTCAAAACATCTCAAATACCTCAGAAGTTATTTTTGTTTTTTATAGCAGTGGCACTTAAATTTCTCAAGAAACAATTTCTTTAAACTATCAGGTCTGAAAAACTTTTGTATGGAATTTAAAAAATCTGTTAATTTTGAAGTTTCAGGGTAGATTTTCATTTGGGGGCAGAGGAATTATATTTATATATTTACTTGTCATGAAACTTAAGTGATTAGCTGGTTTTCGTTGCAAGGAACAAACATTGCCACCCATGAAAGGAAAAGCCCATTTGTATTAGAACTTAGTAGTAGCTGCTGTTATTGACTTCTTAAAGACAACTAGTATGCCCTGCTGCAATGCTAGTAGGGGGCACCATGTTATATTTGATGTTATTGGCAAGCTGTGAAATAACATTTTAAAAAGATCAATTTATTTTACTTCAAGCAAACTGTTTCCAGGAGACTCTTTTTAAATGAATTTCATTCCAGTGTGCTTTTTTTCCTCTATACCAACTTTTGTTAAGATGTGTGCTTTATGTGGGGGCGGGAAAGCAGACTTCACTTTAATAAAAAACAAAACAAAACAAGGCTGTTTCATGCTCACACCTAGATACAAAATCGAAGTGATTCTTATCAGGAGTTAAGTCTAACACCACAGAAATCAAGGCAGCTGTGTAAGATGAAACTGGGAGGTGAAACCCAACCCTTTAGCCTGTGAATGGAATTGGACGTTAACATGCATGTGAAACAATAGGTTTAAGGCAGGAATGGCCAACTTTTTGCATACCTTGAGATGTCCTTTGCTTTCATGCAGGTAATGGGGTGAACACACCAAGCTGTCTCTGTGCACTGCTCCTGACCCAGTGATCAGAGATTTCCTCTCCCTGCCCTGGCAAGGTGCTGAATTTATCCCTGCAGAATGATATCTCTGATGTTTTTGTCCTACCAACAGCTGAGGTCTGCCAAAAGCTTCCAGAAAGGTCCACCAATTCCTGGCCATCCCTGATCTGAACCAGTGCCCTTCCAGTGGTTTCAACTGACCCTTATTTTCCTATGCTGAGGCTGTGCTTCCATACTCAAACAGGATAAATGTTGATTGCCTAGTGTGCTACTATCCCAACTTTTTTTGGAGACTGAAACTGTATTATTTTACCACATAAGAGAAGTGGAATTCAAGTACTTTTTCAGGCCTTTTTTTCTCTTCAGTCTCACCTTTATAAACATCCATAGAAAAGAAGTTAAAATGACCAAAATGAGTACCTTGAAACCTTTAATCAAACTGTTGGAATGAAAACAGTTTTATACCTCAAAAGTCTTATCTGCAGGAGGCAGCTAATATAATCTATTCTTAAAAAAATAAAAAAATTAAAAAAATCAAACTGTTGAAGCGAATTTTCTTTAGAAGAAGAATTAGAGCTAAGTAATAGCTTAGGGCCAAAACCCCTCCTTTACATTCCTTGGTTTTCGTAGAGGCAGGGCAGATGTAGCTGTATGGTTACAGAAGATGGGAGCAGCAGCAGTACAGGTCTGTGGTCTGCCATTTCATCTCACGGTCCAACAAAAGCCCCTCCTCACTCCCTCACCTTTGGTCTATTACAGGAACTAGGACAGAGCAGGGGGGAACGTACCAAGCAATCTGTTTCTCTTGCAGCCCTTACCTGGTCCACTGGGAGGTGCCTCTGCCCATGGCAGGGGGGCTGGAACCAGAGGACCTTTAAGGTCCCTTCCAACCCAAAGCTTTCTATGATTCTAACCACACAAGCAGCAGGTCCTGTTCCCTCCCAGCTCTGTGGGGCCGGTTCAGTCCTGCACCTTTGGAAGGGAGCAGAGGAGGGTTGGGGCACCCGTGGGAAGCCAGGAAGAGACCTCTGGACAGCAAAACAAGCTGAGATATATCAAGTGCTGGCAAATGTGTGGATTAAAATTGGGGTAGGGGTGTGCAGGGTGAGAATTTAAGCTTGAGTTACTGTAATTATCTTTGTTTCAAGATTATCAGCAGCAGGTAAAGCAGCTCATGGGAATGTGAGATTTAAGCAAATGCCCTACCACATTCAGCTCAATGTATTCTATGTTTGGGTAGGAGCACCATGTTGAAGTAGTTATCCTAAGCATGTGTTTCACACATTGCAGCTTAGTTGGGACAGCAAATATCTCAGTAACACCACCTGAAATATCTTGGCATATATCTGACAGCTCATTGAGAAAATATCCTGTAAAATTGATGACCTGACTCCATTACCCAAGAATAAAATTGAGTCAGTGTAGCGAAGTAAACATTGCTAAGGGTGTTTGGATGCTGTTACAGGAAATGAAATCCTCCCCATATATGGCAGTACTTATTTTTATATTCTGTGTGCTTCAATAGGAAATGAGCTCATATTTATTTATCTTCTCTCCGTAGGAAGAGGAGTAGAGCTCTAGAGAAACTACAGCAGCAGTCTCCAAAAGTTTTCATCCTAAAAAGCTGTATGGTACCTGAATCCCTTGCCACTTAGGCTTCTGGATAGGATGGAGAGGGCAAAACCTCTTTGAGAAGCTCTTTCTACTTGCAGTTACTTGCTGCAGCGTGCTTGCAAGGCAGAGAAGTGGGGGAAGCAAGAGTGCTGTTGCTGAGTAGCATGCAAGAGCTCACTCCTCTCCTTGTTTTTAGCAGTGGAGGCTCAGGCTGAACCCCAGTGCTGTATTCCAGGCACCACCTTCAGGTGGGTGGGCTGGGGAGGGAGCTGTGCTGTGGAGGATGAGCACAGGCAGTGTCTCAGCACCTCGCACCATGCTCTGCTTATGGAGGTTTACTACCCCAGCAGCACTGTTGTCACCTTGGTCAAGGTTTGTGCCCCACATTTGTAGTGCAGACTGCCCCAGGACAGAAACCTAGGCAGGTCTCAGCAGCCAGATCATTTGCCACACTCAAATAACAACAAAAAACACTACTGAAAAAAAAACCAAAACCCACACCAAAACTAGATTTCGTTTGCTGTTGTGATGGCTAGTCTCCAGAAGGGTAGAAATTTAGCCAAAAAAAGACCATTCTACATTAGATTTCATAGATTCAGAGCTAATTTATTTAGCATAAATTATTTCTGCACTTTGTGGGGATAATTTACCCTCCTGACCCTCCTCAGTTGTTTGTCCAATAGGACTTTTCTGGCTGCAGTGTAAATGTCATCAGAAATAAAAGTACCTGATATATTGCTCAGGGACGTGAACTTCAGGTGAACTTGTGACAATTCTGGACATCTTTGGATTCATGAATGAAATTGATGTTAGTTCTCACTAATCAATCCAAATAACATAATATAGAAATGAGAGGGAGGGAAAAACACCGCTTGTAATTTCCTTCGTTTCTACCTTAGGATCATCTTTCTGCATTAGAGATTAATACCATTTTTAAATATCTGTCTTGACCTGGTCTTCCTGAAATGAATAGTTTCCAATGTAAGCTGGAATGGAATATAAGACTTGCTCTATTCCTTATCTTGACAACTTATTCATGTACTGCACTTTTCTTCCTCCTTCATATGACCATAGTCCCCAGGACCTGAAAGCTTTTCCCTAACAAATCATGATTAACCTGTAGAGCTAGCTGTGGTTGAGAAACATTTGCAAGCTTGGACCTTAAAAGGGAAAGCAAATAATGGAATGGAAAATGTTTATTCAGATAATTCAAGAATATATGTATTTGCCAGATATGTTAGTTGAGAGATTTCTTCTTATTATTTTTTCCCCTAACGTAACACTCAAATGTGATAGTGGAAAAATTATCTTATCCTGTTTCTTTATTCCAAGCTCAATAGTTGTTTGGATTCTACAAGTTTAAAAAACACTTTCTCACAGAAAGCTACTTATCTAACATATGGTCATAACTGCTGCGGTGACAGAATGCTTCATAAGTGTTAATGGTCTTTATTTCCACCAAATCGCCCCGAGGTGAGAAGGTTTTCAACCCTGCTGAAAAGGTGGGGAAGGTGGAGAGAAGGGAAACAAAGTGTCTTGCTTGCGTTCCTCAGCTACCTGAGAGCCAGCTGAGAACCCAGTCCTTCCTTTTCTGGTCTGTGAAGGAGCTGTGATTTTCCTGAACTCCAGGAGGATCTTTCCCTTCCTCTCAGTTCCCTCTGTGCAGTGGAGGAGGCTCTGACAGGCCATCGGGGACATGGAACATAAAGCTCATCACCATTACTTTAAAAGGTGAATTTGGGACCTTGTGACAGTACCGGCAAATAGGACTGTGAAGTAGTTGGCCTTTGAGGCTTGTACTGGAAGCATTCCAGTTTAACTAAATTTACTGTTAAAATCAGGTAGGTAAATGGGAGCTAAGGCAAAAGATTTAGTTTATGGTCTTTCTTACCTCCCAGCAGCACCTGCTGGTCAGTATTTTTCTCCTAACACTTCTTAGTGTTACCTGTTCTTACCTGTTATATTAGAAGCATACCTTAGTTACCTTCCACACCAGCAAGTTTACCCTGACTGCTCAGCAAACACCAGGGAGCGTGGTGTCTTGGTCTGGCTGGGTGGAAGTGCACAAAACCCAGGTGGGAGCGCTGGTACATGTCCCTGTTGCTCTTAGCCAAAATGCTGATGGAGGCATTGCACCCAAGGACACATCTGCAGAAACAGGACCATGTGAGACGAATGTGTTCTGAACCCAATTGAAAGGGTTATTGAGCTCCTCTTATCTTTCAAAGCAATGGATTTGGCCGACAGCCTTTGTGTCACCATTCTACACAATCCACCACGAGAGGTGGAACACCAGCTAGAGCTTCTCCTTAAGGCCAGTGGGCTGAACGCATTTGACCACACAGCTTGTGCATTTTTGTATTATGTCTTTTCTGGATAAAAGTGTGAGTACTCAGCACTAGATAGTTGTAATTAGGTACTTTGGGTTTTTTAACTGGTATCTAAAATGCACATATATCTACATGAATCTATTGTAAGTGGATTATACATTTGTTTTAGTCATGCTAACAATACTCAATTTCCTTAAGACTCCCTTCAACATTTTTCTCTTCTTCGCAGTTCCTAAGCATAATGCAACTCTGTTTTCCAACCTGTCTGTAACTATGGCTTAAGATTTTGTTTCCTTTGGTAACAAAAAGAAAAATTGCATCAATTTTATCAGGCTACTGGTAAAGTACATAGCTGACTGTAATTAGGACGCTGAATTACAGAAGTGATCTAAAGAATCCTGTTAAATGTCATCATTCTTAGCAAAGAAACTGTAGAAGGTGAAATGGAAATAGAATTTTGAAAAGGAGAGTTGAGTAATTTCTTAGCTATTCAGTCATGTTCACTGATGTACTCACGATTTGTATTTTAATTTAACACTTGTGTTTTCTTTCTTCACTGAAAGATTGGAAGGAATCTTTGATACAAACCATGTAATCCTATGATAGCCTGCTCTTTGTTTAGCGACTGTTATGGCACTCTCTGTTCCTTTCAATAGTTGGCACAATGCAGGTAATGATGAGGTGCTTGATGACAAATCCCTTCATTGTCAGGGTGATTTTGTATGCTGGATTCTTCATACCTCTGCAGAGTAAACCCAGTGCTGATTACAGTTTAATTCTCAATCATTTTCAAGTTTATTTTGAAGGAATATGAATTTCCTTCAGAATAAGTTGTCCTGCAATTTTATCTGTAAGGATGTAGCCTATATTGTTAATTCATTGGAACTAGGTGCCTATCATCTTGAACATAAGAACGGCTTCTGTGGATTGGATTGCAAGACTGAAGCCTAAGAACACCTGTATTGTGCAGAGAGGAAATATATGAGGAAGATCTGCTCATATATAGCACCATTTGGGAATTAATCTTGTAATCAAATTGAATACAGGATTAGTTCTGAAACCTGTTTCTTATATCTGACACCCATTACACTAACCTACATTTCCAACAGCCAGGCAGCTCCTTCAGAGAAGTGTAGTCATCGTTCAGCTGCTATGAGATGGCAAGTAAACAGTGATGAAGACTTGGCCCTGACCTCCTCTTTCTTTGCTTTAGAACTGGTGAGAGCAAACCTGGCCTGTACTCAAGACAGAAATGATTACGTAGTTCATGCAGTAATTCCGATACATTTTATTTTGCTTGCTTGTTCCCCATGCCTGCTCTAGGCTTACTTGAATTCATTGCATCTTGGACATGTGTGTGAACCCCCCCCCCCCCCCCCCATTCTGTAGAGAGGAATTTGACCTTCTGTTCTTACTTTCTCTCCACGACTGAGATTATATCCTCATTAGCACAACTGTGTAGCCACATAAAAGCCCCTGAGCAATGTACAATGCGAGGTGGTGGTTTTGTTTTTAGAATGTTTTATTTTACGTCCCTTTTAGAAACATTTCCTTAGATGCAGAACTGTCTGTATTTTATAACATAAAATCAAATGCAGGTTCAGTTGTGAAGGAATTTATCCCTATAGACATAGAGTATAATACTGAATATATCAACTATATCTTTCCTCAATATGTGCAGGATTTTGAAAGAAAAGGATCAAGCAGTTCTTTAAAGTTCAGATCCTGAAATCGATAAATTTTCATCTGCTTCTATCTGCCCTCCCCCACCTGGCACCTAATGATCTCTAAATATCTTTAGACAGAAAAATGCATTGTAGTATTTTGGACTGACCTGGTTTGAGGATAAAGTACACTGTGCAGAAGAAACAGAAAAGAAAGTGAAAAGAACACAAAGGCAAACATTCAGGGGTGATCAAACATGCCATATTTGTGGATGGACAGGATGTCAGGGTGAAATAGACTATGAAAGCATTAAGATCTGGCAACTGAAAGGAAAATAAAGAGCGCTTTTGATAGTTAAACACTGAAACTTTATTGAAAAGGGGCTGGGGTTGTAATGAAAACAACATCTGGCTATGATTGCTAAAACTTGATTTCAAGAGGGAAAACTGAATGATGTTATCTCACGCTGATTGACATTAAAAAAAAAAAAAAACACTTAAAAAATGGACATAAAAAAGGAAAGTTAGACAGATGTAGCAAAGCAACAGCTGTTGGAGATGGACAAGCTTTCCCTGGGGATGTATTGCCAAGGAGAAATAAGAGTCTTATTCTGATTGCCTGCTGCTACAAATCAGTATTAGCTCCACTGAAGTCAAACTAGTTGTGCCAGTGTAAAACTGGCATAAGATCAGGATCAGGTATTGAAAGCAAAGGGATAGAATATGACAAACTTCTATCAGGAATCTAATTAGTTTGGCATTATTGTCATGTACAGTTGAGCTTGTAACCTTGGTTTGTTTTTTATGATTGATGAGTGTACTCAAATATTGGCAGCATGGTCAGATTATTCTACCAGGTGAAATACCCATAGGACTATCACAGAGATATAAAGCAGAGGGAAGGTTAGGTATGGATTCCTCCTGTTGTACATCATCTTGGTGAGAGAAAATTGGTGCTTACCTATTCCCAGGGATATTTGGGGGTAAGATGGGGCAGAAGGAAGATGACTTAAGCCTGCTGTGCTCATCTTCTTGAAGGTTCCTCAGCAATGGTTCCCATTGATGGGGGTGGGTGTTCCCCCAACCAGGATTGCCTGGCTTTGAGGCATACCTAGCTCTGGAGTGCTCTCCACGATCTGCAGCCCAACATGCTCACACCTCCAGGCTGGAGGCACACAGGCTCACGGCAGAGCCAGCAGGTTCCTGGTGTGCAGCTTGCATGAGAAAACAGATGTGCCAGCTTCCTGCTGCTGTTGGTGGCTATAAAGCTGATGTGAGTTTCGGCTTTGCTGAGCTTGCCCCAGTATGGGGAACTTCTCATGTGTATATGAGACATCTCCAGCTGACTTAAAATAAGTCCTATGAACAGGAAAATGGGCTTTCTGGTCAGCTGTCCCTGTTACATTTTTCTGAAAAGTGCTTTGCTTGATGGGCAGTTTTGTTTTCACTCTGAACTGCGACCATGTGTTAAGGGAGAGCAATTTCTTAACATCTTTTTTAACTTGCTCTAAAGTTGGGTGGGTGCTCTAAAGTATGGGTGGGGGCTGCTGTGTTCTGGTGAATAATCTTCTGTCCTGTACTTCATGGACAAACAATGGCTGCAAGATGAAAAAATGGAAGTGAACGTGTGCAGACTTACAAAGCTGTGGTAGGGAAAGGGAGGTGTTGCAGAAGTAGGAAGGGATGGATTATTGGAAAATTAAAATGGATTTTTGAAATAATTAAGAGGCTTTTGGTAATGAAATTGTTTTAACACTGTTTTGTTTCTATGTGACATGAAAAAGCATAAGCTCATAGTACTCTGACACAAGCCAGAGAGAGGGCAGGAGGAAGAGTGTTGGGAAAAGGTTATTATTTTGAGAAGAATTTGCATTGTCTACTTTAGACAACTGTCTTGTGTTGGTAAAGCTGAAATCAGGAACCTGCACACACACACCAGTTCAGAGCAATGCATTCAGTGTCTTCTCTGCTATTCGATGGAAAAACATAAGGACACGAGAGAGACCAGCCCTCCAGCACAAGCACTGAGAGTTCACTGCCCGGAGCAGTGATGGTACCTTATTTGTGCTGCCCTATCAGGGCAGGGTAGCAGGACTGAAGATAATTCCATTCAATTTTATCTGTTCTCAGAGAAAACATGAGATTAAACAAGTCTCACCACTGCTAACTATTGGCTAAGAGAAGAAAGGATGAATGCTCTGCCTCCCTTTCTCATCAGGTGGTTAACTGCATGCTTCCTTTACCCACTGTATGTACTTTGTGCTTGAAAAAAATTCTTTAAGCTGGCAGGAATAGAAGTAATATGTCTCATCAAATTGGCTTTCATCCTGTTTCATCAAACTCAAACTTTTTTTTTCCTGGCTTTCTGGCTTGTTTCTGAATCTTCTCTCTCTTCCTCTCAGACCTCTTCCCAAGAGCGTGTTCTACAGTGGTTTCCTTCTACAGAAACTAGTTTTATGGGATTTATAGCATAGGGGGACCTGCTTTACAGTGACCATTAGCCCTTTGGCATCACCCCATCCTTTCTGTGCTAAGGCAAAGAAAGATCTATTCACTTTTTGTATTTTGTGCTATTGTTCACGAAGTGTGGCATTGAGCTTAAAGGGGTCACCAAACTGAAAGCAATTGCATAGTAGTGCGTCCTTGCTTTACAGACAGAATGATTTGCAAATAAATTATTGGCCATGTTTAGAAATAATGAAGGGGTCCGTGAACCCCGTAGTAAAAGGTTCTTTCCAGGAAACAAGCATCATCCGAGTAGTTCTGAGGATCTAGATGGTGAGGCAATAGCACAAAAATTTTCCTCCCAGTTTGGATCCATTTATGCTTATTGATTTTAAGTGTATTTTGTGATATTAGGATCCAGTCATACCTGGAGGCTTGGCGCTTACGTTTGTTGTTTATTGCTGTCTGTAAATAAACCCTTTCTGCTTCTCTGAACTCAGGGATTCTTATCTTAATCTTTACCATCTTCCAAGGAATTTGTTGTAATTTGTTTTTTTTTTTTTTTTCTCTAGAGTGGGGAGAATCATGGCAGATTGCATTTGGTATTGCAGATTGCAGGGTTATCATAGGGGAATTTACTTTTGTAATTATCTGATCATTATATAAAAGTCTAATTCCTTAAAACTTACTTTTGTGGCAAAGGCTACCCCTTTTTTCTAAGCAGTGTCTAAAATAATGGATCCTTGAGCTGGACTGGAGTGTCTTGCTCATATTTAAACATTACTTGGTAATAATTTTATGCATCATGTAAATCTTTACATAATGAAGTGTTTTGACATTCATCTCATGCCGTTACATTTCCTTTTTGATGACAAACTAAACTGTCACCAGTGTGCATAGCATTCCAAGTGCCCTCTACCATTCCAGCCTCATTTGCTTTGAACTTGCGTGGTTGTATTTTAAATCAGGAATGTAATATCAAAGCACTCATCAGAAATATCAACTTTTGAATACTTAATCTTCCCCAGTGGGAATACCTGGGTTAAGCATGGTTTTGATGTAAAGAAGTGCTGCTTCCCTATTGCCTCTAAAAGGACTTGCTCCCTGTCATTCCACAACTGAATTTGACCCTCTGCTTGTAAGTCCCCACTCTTCTTTCCTTCTAATATGCAATGATCTGTGACAATAGAAATAATGTTCAACCTTGTTTTGTCTTGTTAACAGCATGTGGTTAGAATATTGCACTACCATTTCAGTATTATTTTTACACTTGTCCCCTACTGTCTTGGCTGGTTGCCAGCACAGTGATTTATGCTTTGTTTGCCTCCAGATGTGATTATTGCTTTCCTTTCCTGGTTGGATTATCTGAGTGAGTTCTTCACAGATTTAAATGCTGGAGCACACAAATCAGGGACTTGTTTAAATTAATTTGCAGTGAAAATGGCCACAGAACTTCCTTAAGGAACAGAAGGCCCCTGGACAAAAGTTTAATTTCAATAGAAATTTTTAAACTAAATTATTTTGGCTTTAAATGATGATGATGATGTAAGCTAGCCCAGATTAAAAATATGTAATCTCATCTTTTTAAGTGCAGCCCTGGGCTGCATTTTCTAGTAAAGGGAAACTTTCCCATGACACTTACAATCTTTAGTCAAAACACACCTTTGTGATGAAAAGACAGCTTACAAAGAACATTTTATAAGTCTTTGATTTCTGTCTTTTTTCACTTTAAAAATGGATTTAATGCCCACTTTAAGATATGCTGAACTTCAAGGAACTTGGAATTTTATATTCCTAAACAGTGCTACATTCAGAGCATTTAATTTCATAAGTATCTTCTGTTTCAAAAAAGAATCCCTTTATTCCTGACCTTCCCGCAAGTACCTGAGGACAACTGTTTACCTAAACAATTTAAAATCAGACATCATGGAGATGAAAACAGAACTAATCATACTCAAGTGACCAAGGTGAAGAATTTTGAATAAAAAAACTATTCGTTTATCCTTCTATTGAGCCTCTCTGCCACCCCTCCCAAATATCCAGGCTTTCCAATTTCTTGCTTTTTAAATCTGTATTGCCTCTGACTTCAATATGAATGATATACTGACATAAATTTTCATAAGATGTAACAAGAAAATGCATTATTAATTTGGAATACATATGAACATCTTTAGAGGAAATGATTTGAATTCAGACATCTGGAAAATGAAAGCATTATGTATTGACCTACCATGATTTGCTGTGATACTAGTAATTTTCTATTCATTTGCCTCAGTACCAGTGAAAAGAGTATTGTATTTAAAACCAGAACTGCTAGTGCTGTATTATTTAGAACAGTACTCCCCAAAGCAAAATGACTAAGGAGACCTACTGCAGCTAATATCTGATCGAGCAAGACACATTCCAGTTCTGTTGCCTTTAAATACACAGGGTCAATATGTATTCATTTGTAAATGCATCTTCACTTCTGCAGCAATAGAAGGCAGATCATCTGTGTAAACCAATATTGGTTACTGCAGAAATCCCCCCCCAGCTACAAGAAACCAGTGCTTTGTGATATCATCTTGTGCGGTAACTGTACCAGTTAGCCTCTGAAATTTCCTGACCCAATGCAAAAAGTTTTTTTTTTTATTAAATACATAACTGAGTAAAACGTGAAATAATAATGCGGGTGTCTTGCTGGCTATTCTTTTTATTAACAGCAGAACTGTGCACTGCTTGTTCTTTAGGATCTGTTTGTGCTGCCTTCAATTACTTGCTGAGAGCTGCTCAGATCTGGCTCCCATGTCATTGTTTGTATTGCACAGAAACATGAATCAAGTCTGTCAGTCTTTTGATGTATATGCCAAGTCAACAGTGCAGTCATTGTAAGTACTTATCAAAAACCCCTCCATGTTTTCTACCAATGAAGACAGAACAATTTTTGCCCCTTTGCTTGTTTTTATCGCTCTCTGTGGAAGATTTCTTTAAAAGTGACGTTTATTTGTCAGCTGGAAAAAATAATCTTGTCAGGTGTTGTTCTTAATTATAGATTTTGAGATTTGTGAAGCTTACATTTTATTTTTCACTTCAGGACATAATGTCTCAAAAAGCATAAAGTTAATAGTAGAGCTAGCATTGCATTTTTCTGTTTTCTTCCTTTGGCAGTTACCTTATAACCTACCTCTACTCGTAAGGAATCAGACCTAGCAGTTGTGCTTCCAGAAAGCAGAGGTATGGACAGGTAGATGTTTACTGAATCTCAAAATACAGTTAAATACAAGCTATCCTAATCTTTTTATGGGAGAATATTAAGCTGACATTGTCAGTTTAATTTATCCAAGGAATAAATGTCCTGTTGCCCCAGGGACTCTAGGGAAAGGTATTTTGAGTTTTGGTCATTATGCCAGGCATAATAGTCTCTTTTTCTCTGAATCAGTTTTATGGTCTTAAAATAGGAAAAGCCATAGTATACTGGAAAAAAAGTCAAGAAACCTATATGCTTTAATTTGGGTTTCTGTAATGGACAAAAACTCTGAGACAAGATAAAACTGTGGTAAAATTTCAACACAGTAAATCAGGAGGTCTTTGTTTCTGTATCTGATGTTGTTAATCTGTCAGTTTTCATTAGACCCACAGGTTTGGTTCTTGTACTCCTTAAAGTTCAGAGCAGTCCTAATATGCATCACAGTTTAAGAGCAAATAACAGTGCAGAGACTAAATGGATGCGGATACCAAAACACTTTGATCACAGATATATGCATTTTTCAGAATTGCACATCTTCCTTGTTCTGTTGGAGAGGTGGCACAGTCCAGAAGAGAAGTTCACAAATTAGTTTAATCTTTCCAGCCACACCATGTGTCCTCTTTTTTTTTTTTTTTTTTTTTTTTTTTTTTAAGCATCCCCTTCCTCTCAGGTGATCCCAAGACCTGCTGCAGGGCCATGCGTCCCCTGGTGTCCTTGAGGGACTCCGGATACCATCAGCAACAGGATCAGGTAGAGAATATCTGATTCTTGACTGGCTCTTTCTTGCACTCAGTGCCTGGAAAGTGGCTGGTGGTTACATTCTGCTCCTCTCAAAGGTTCCCCCCTATAAGTGACTTCCCTATTCTTATAATTAAATCACTCCCTTATGCTGTAGAGTTGAGTAAAGGTCACCTACTTATGCTAATATTATAGTCTACTCTGCCTAGCTTATGCTAACTGCTACAACATATTATTTTCTTTAAAAATAGGTCTGGAGTGAATTTTTCAAATGCGTACTCATTAGATGCTGGTATTAACCCTGGAATTACTGTATTTAAGTTCTCACCTATAACACATTACTCCGACACCAATAATAAGCAACAACTATCTTCTTTTTATGCTTTTTATTATATTTAAAACAACAAAAATGCTAATTATATTGCTATTAATGACATTTGCCATAAAGCTTCAGCTGTAAGCTTACTGCAAAGTAAAAGAAAAAAAAAAAAGCTTAACTAACAGCTGCCCCCATGTTCACACCCCCTGACAAAACAACAGCAACAAAAACCCTGTGGCTTTCTATAATGCAAAAATGTCTCAATTGGATTTGATCCAATTTATTTCCAGTAAGTTTTGCAGTCAGGAAGAAAAAGAGTTGCTCTGTTTCAAAAAATAATAATAATAAAAAATTGAATAGCCTCATTTGTATTCTTCTATCAGTTATCTATGATTCATATGTACATTTTGGAATACAATACATAGATGAGTCATACTGAGAAACAGCCTCTGCATAGGAAATTACACTGTCATTTTAGAGTAACATTTCTTTCCCAAACTGAAACAAAGAGGGCTATAAGTAACCACAGATAAAGCTTCCCAATGTTGGAGAACTTGTTCAGAAAACCCACTCCCCTTTGGTTTTGCAAAACCAGAGCCTGATTCGAAGCATACGAAGTACATGCTTGCTAATTCCCATTAGTTCTGGTTGTCCTGGGAACCTCCCAAGCTCCCAACTTTAGCCTGTGTTTTTTCTAGGAACAAGATATCTTAAAGGACAGCTTGAACTTTGTTCTAACTGAGCCGTCTGCCAGGGCTTTTCTCTCTGAGTACTTAAGGAATGACAAGCCTTTGTCCAACCCTCAGAGGGCTGTGTGTACATCTGAAGTCAGATAATTAGGGGTCAGACTTCATGTCTGGTACATGCAAATTGTAACAGAGCACACACTTAGTGATGTTTATGGGTGGTTTGCTGAGAACAACAAATTCAGATGTATGTGCCAGGTCAAGGTCCCTCTGAACTGGAACTGCCAGTGTGACAATCAGTGGTTGTCCTTCGGCAGGAAGAGCCACATAATGCAGTATCTGCCTGAAGAGCTACAGCCATCAAAGCACATTGTCTAGGGCAATGTCAGAATTATTACTTCTAATGTAAAGCCTTTGATGAAGCAGTGTCCTTATTACATTAATGTGTCCTCTTAAAATTTCTGGAGACTAGGAGAATAGTCTTATCCTCTTGTTCTCTTCTGTACCAAATCATCATTCAAGATGGAAGGAATGAAGCATAGGAGCTTTCTAACTTATTCAGGATCCACTAAATATTCCTGAATGATGGAAATTATAAATAGAGAACGTCATCCCAACTGCATTTGCTGACTGCCAAATGCATTGTAATTCCCTAGCCTTTCAAATAAATGTTGTTCATATGCATTGCAAAGCCTGCAGGAGGAGGAACTAAATGTACCGAGATTTGAAGCTCAGTACTCAAGAGAGTGGATATCACTCAGGCTGTGGTTTCTGAATCCAAATATGAGTAAAACACAAGCATTTTTCCCAGTTTTTGGAAACACGGGACCGTACACTTTTAATCACTGGTATGTAATTTACCTGATTAGTGCTTTCGGAGTATTAGTAAAACTCAGTGAGGGAAAACAGATATGAAAACTAGAGTATATGCATGAAATATCAGTGATTATGTTATATATGCATCTGAGAATTGGACTTTATTCAAGTCAGGATCTAATCCAGCTCCCATTAAGTCAGCGGGAATTTTGCCAGTGAAAACAATAGTAACAGGATCTGGCCAAAATAATTTAATCCACCCTCTTCAGCTGCTGTGCTCACAGCGAGAATGTTGCCATTAAGAAGTTTATATGGACATAAATATTCACTTTAATTTCCTAGAGTTTGTCTACTTGCTTAAAATTGCATTTGTGATTAAAAAAAGAACAACACAATGTATTATGGCTGCATTTTAATCACTATAGGTTCAGGAATAAATAGAAAACAGTTTAAATATTTTATACAGATTATATTGCGATCTTGAATTAACAATTCATTTTGGAGTTATTTCTTTTTCTTTCTCTGTTAGCTTATCTTTCTCCTCTTGGTTCAGGTTTCCAAGCTAATATGTGAGGGTGACTGTGATGGATTTGGATTTTTTCTCCTGTAATTGCATTCCGTAAAATTGTCATTATGCATGTTGTATCACCGGGTCACATCTCACCTCATGCTGCAATTTCATTCCAAGAGGAGGAAAGGTTTCGGGGTGTACCATACTAGGACTAAATTTAATAGGCTGCTACAAACCTTTGGAGGATGCAAGACATTGATATGGGGTAGTCTCTAATAGCTGGAGGGTTTTTTGGAAATTGTCCGCAAAGGTTTACAAAACCAGATCCTGCTTTTCAGTGCTGCTAGTTGCCCATTAAGTTCATTAGATCATGACTGGGAATTGCTCAGGTTTACCTCTTTGGCTTAGGACTTTCTCAGGGAGGAGATGCCTTGTTTGGAGACCTGGTGCCTTGTCCCCCTGCGCCTGGCATCTGTTCTGAGCTCACTCCATTTGGGGAGCTCTGTAACTCTATGCCCTTCTTTTCCCTCCCTTCCCAGGGTACAGCGCTGAGTGGTGAGCTCTTTTTGGTGCTAACGGGAACCTGCCTCACACTACAACCTGCACAGTGCCCATCTACAGATGCTAGTGCAGGGATCAGGTATGTTATGCTTCCTGAAATTGCCACTGAAAGCATTTAGAGTTTGAAACAATTGTCTCTGGTTTGTTTCCATGATATCTGGGGAGTGAAAGGAAGCAGAAGCAAAACAGTGTGCAGAGTGGTTGCCATTTAAAGTAACCACATGTTCTGTTGTACCTTGTACTCACCATGGTTATTTTCTATTATAGCTAACTTTGGAGCAGAGGATAACCATATCTTCCATGATGCTCCTGCCTTTCTCCCAAGTTCTTCCTTTCCTCTTTTCTGTTAATGTCTCACAGCCATATGATATCATCTTGTTCTTCTCTGTTACTAAAGGTAAAAATGTTACTTCAGAATCCTGAGCAATTCTCCTCCCTGTCTTCTCCCTTCTCTTTTTCTGCTTTGAGTCTAGATGTATTTCCTCATGTTTCTGAATCCTTGAAAACCTGTGGAGGTTAAATTAAGACAAAAAAGTAATACATCCATTTTAACACTACTTTATGGCATCAGAACATCTAGTATTCTGTTCCGTATTAGAAAGTCTGTTGATTTTTCAAACTTACTCTCTGTGTTTAAAACTGTTTCTCAGTGGAGCCTGGGCCAGGCAGAGGGGAATCCAGGAGGCAGCAACACCCCTGCAAGGTTGTACTTCAGTGTGCACACATTTGGGTTGCCAAATGACACCATTGGGAAATTGCATACCTAGACCCCACCTCCTCATATTCCAGACTTTAAATTCACTTTTGGATTTGCTTTATGTTTCTTACTCTTGACAGGGTGGTGGTATACAAACCCTCGTAGCTTATTCTCTTTCTCTGCTATTTCTGCTGGTTTTGATATTGTGGCTCACTCATGCTTTCCACTCATTGTATAGCCTTGGTTTTTACAACTATCTCTGTACTGCAGTGTAGAGATATGTGCATTAGCTGTGTGTGTGTGTTTAACTTAAAATATTAAACTGCAGAGGCTGTTATCCAGGAAATATTTGGATCATTTTACAGTGGATATTTGAAACCTATTAATGGGTAGTGAATGTTACAAAATTCTCATACTCTCTCCTAAAAAATATTTGGAATGATTTTATGTGTGTCTCTGCAAAATCATTTAATTTTGCATTCCAACTATCTGTTTATAAAGTTCATTGTATATTAGATTTGGTTTATGAAAAAGAGGCAGTGAAATTCAATAGATTGCATTAAAATCCTGAATAGGAAATGAGATAAAAACATTCCTCCTGGATATATAGAGTTATTAGTTCTATGACAGAACATTATTTTCTATTTAGTGAATTATTCATTCCAAAGAGACAAATTGAAGAAATGACTCTGAAAAAGAAACAAGAACTCTCAACATATAGTTGCTTGATTTTTTTTTGTTGTTGTTGTTTTTGATTATCTAACCTATTGGAAGAATCAATGAATGTTTCTCGTATTAATGGCCTGGAAACACATTACAACAGCATAGTAGCTTATTTATAGCTATATAAAGTTGAATTACATTTAATCAGACAGTTGCATACAATTTTTGCAATCACACTGAAAAGGAACAGCAACCTCAGCATATTTTTGAGACTTTGAATGTAGAACTTTTAGGATTTCCTTTTGCAGCTGTTAGGAAAAGGAAAGTACATCTGACTTGCTCTCCAGGATGCAGTGCATGCACTACCACTGTTTCTGGGAGGAGGGAGCCCATGCTGTTCCAAATTCAGCTGTAAACACTGATTCCCCAGAGAAGTGCAATATACTCGGTGCAAAATATGAGTAACTAATGTTTTCATGGATGTCAGCTCTCACAGTAAGTCTGTTTTCTATTTCAATTAATATTTTGCATAAATCAGTGTCTCAGTAAAATAAGCAATACCAGACTGAAAAGAACACAAGGCAAGTGTAATTAAGCCACATGTTTAGTAATGTGCTGAACAAACAATGGAAAAAATTACTTTCTGGTTAGTAAATCAATTGTAATCAACCTCATTCCACCCACTCATCCACCTCTATGAGGGGATAATACAGCTGTAGATATCAGGAACAAATCCAGCAACTAAATTAATAAAGCAAAATTGGTGGTTCAGCTACACGTGTTGGCATGAATGTATTACTCCCTACAGCTTTATCTCTGCAAACATCTTTTTGCTCCCAGAGGGCACTTTAAAATATATGTTATTAAAAGAAATATAAAGGAATTACTTAGCCTTATAATTATTGCATCTTTTAAGAGCTACTCTGCCTGTTGCTAAAGAATTTGAAATGTGATAGATTACCATTAACAAACTATCTCCAATAGTCAAATATTACCTATGGGCTCATATTGCTTTTATCTACATAAAATGAGTGAGGCTTTAGGAATATCTGGTGTCAAGATGTTGTCAGATGTTGTTAAGTTCAAAATGATCAAATAAGATAGAGTAATCAATGGTGGAGTGACTACCCACAAGTGGTATGGACTAACAAGTCAATATGATTCTGCCACTTTGATGTAAATACAAGATGGTACAGGCTCATCATTTGTCAAACCTTTCTAATAGATGTGGCAGAAGAATCATAGAATCATTAAGGTTAGAAAAGACCTCTAAGGTAATCTAGTCCAACTGTCCACCTACCACCAGTATCGTCCACTGAACCATGTCCCTAAGTACCGCATCTACCCTTTCCTTAAACACCTTCAGGGATGGTTACTCCACCACTTCCCTGGGCAGCCTGCCCCAATGAAAGAAAGAAAGACATTTCCTGCCTACCAAAGTGAGGGGGAAGATGCAAAGGGACAGACCCCCAGAGCCCATTCCTAAAGACAGGATGAAACTGCATTATTTTTCCATATTTCCTGTGTAAGATATCCAGGAAATCCTCATTAGTGATAAGTGAACGTCAGCTAAATCTTAATTTTTGCAGGCTTCCAACAGAGTAGAGATTATTAAATCTAGTAAATACCTCCCAGGAAATTAATTTTGGCTTGACCAAAACCACAAAAATGAGTGGGAGGCAGAATTAAGACTTGGAAATTAATGTCCTTTTTTTCATTTTTAAGATCATTCTGCCTTAACCAACCTGTGTGTATATTGGACTTTTTTTTTTTTTTTTTTTGACTCCAGAGAAGCTCAAATGTTGCTTGTCTGTCTTGAGGTACTAGTAGGTTCAGCTTTGAATATTCAGTGAAATTATGACATGAGATCTGCGGATGAAGATGAGACATCGGACACAGACTTCACTGGACCTTGTGATTATATGCAACAAAGTTGTTTGTAGGGGCAGTTTCAGCAGCAAGCTTATGCTCTCCTGTACCTGGGTTTGAATGTTTGCTGACGGAGTCTGCAGTGATACCTACATAAAGCAAACAGTGGAGAAAACATGCTAGTGTGGAAGAATTGGCAGGGGGCTTTTCTGTCTGTGTTTGCAGATCCTGAGGGGGAAGTAGAATAGTACAGGTGCTCTACAACCCTATTTATTTCTTTTAATGTTATCATATGAGGTGGTTGGAATAATATACAGTGTGCAAATAATCTTGGTGCTGGAATGCAAAGCTACCCCCTTGGTGTAGAATTGTTCTTCTAGGGAGGGAATCAAGGCAGCAGCTAGATGAGTACATCCTTCTGTACTGTACAGGCATTGTAGGCAAAGGGTTAATAAGCCCAAGTATTCTCACCGAACCTGAAGTCATTCCAGAGTGAGAAGCAGCCTGTTGCTGCTGTCATTCCACCTTTTCTATAGACTCAAAGAATTGTTCAGGTTGGAAAAGACCTCTAAGATCATCTAGTCCAACCTTTAACCTTTTTTTACTGGCAAAATGGAGAGTGTGTGAAACAAGTATTATGACCATACAGTATAAATCCAAAGGAACCTGTGTCTACAACCTTACCACACGGCAATTTGTTTGAGTTGGTGGAAATGGTCACATTTGGTTTGGTGTCATTAGCTGGCAAGAAGCTGAATGTACTGCTAGCAATCATTTAACGTTACGTTTGCAAGAGCAATGCCAAGAAGTGCTTGTGCAACTGAAGGAAGGGAGGCTGAATGGGAGGTGAGTCAGACCCTGAGTCAGCTATCCTCCAAGTGGTCTGAAGCTGCTTTATCCTGTATCACTGCCAGCGTGCTTGGGAAGCTCACGCCACTCTAGAGGGACTTGGGTTACTGCTAGGGAGGGGGATACTGGAGCAGCTGTTACAATTTGTACTCTGGCACCCTGCTAGTGGGTGGCTGTAGGGCCACTGTACCACAGCCACAGTACCTCTTGGCTTATTCAGACTGTGCTTCAACCCATTTCAAACCTTAGAGTCTCATGGTGGTACAGGCACCGTAGAGTGATAGATCCTTGGGGAGAATCGGAGTCTTCCCCAGCTAGACTGGGAAGCTGAAATGTGCAGGGGGTATCAGTTGGTTCCTAGCAGTGGAAACATCATCCTGCTGAAATCACATAAAGCTCAGTGGCCTTACGGTGCATTTATATGCATTTTAAGTAGAGTGAATCAAACGGAAATAAAGGATGAAGAGAACAAATGCTGACTTCACCAAGATTTATAACATGTCAAAACCCAGGAGAAAAATTTGCAGTAATGATCTAGCAGATGAAAATAAGTTGCTTTGCATTACAAATGGACAGTTTACATTACAAAGCCACTGTCCCGTATTACACAATATTCATACATTATATAACATGCTCCCTATCTCAAGTGGATAAATAACATTATCACAAAGCCAAGAAGATTTATGGCAAGAATGAATCTCTCTTACTCTTTTCCGACTAAGTTTTTTTTGCAAATATTTCTATCACATATGAGCTACCTCACCGGCCAAGCTAATTCTTGGAGTAACTCCCTTGGCTCCAGTGGAAGTACTCCAAAGATGATTTTGTAGCTGTACGCTACATTAGGTCATGCATCAAATAGATGGATGTTATAAAAGGAAGTACTAATGCTAATTGGCAATGACATCACCCTATCACTCCAGAGCAAGTGGATTGCTTCTAGCCTTCCTTACAGTTACCTTTATCAAAGGCCGGTCATTTCTCTTTTTCTGTTGTTGCTATTTCTACTCTAAAGCAATTAGCTCCTTGAAAACTATTTTCCCTTTCATCCGGAGAACAATTCTACTTCTGCTTATGTTTTCAGTGTTACTAGAAGCTAAAATGCCTTTGCTTGTTCAGATAAAAGTGTACCATTGTATTTACACTGCCTGTCAGGCAGTTGTAATTGAAGATCTCAAAGTATACTGTCAACCTTATGCCTTGTAACACTCAGAAAGTAAATATGTACTTTTATAGGTATTTTAATGGACAAGATAAAATAAAACTCTGTCTTGCCTTAACAAATCTAATGGGTTTAGAGTGTTTGCATGTTGAGAATTGTTTTTGTACAGTCACATACAAGTTGTTCCATCTGTGGAAATCTGAACACTGATGGAGGGTGCGCATCTAAGCGGATTTTAAGTTGTGGGTAGGGGTTACATCAGCACAGTGACTGTTTTTTTATGGTCCCAGATCTGTTGCAACAAGCTGTTACATTTCTTATTAACTTGTGTTTCAGATCACTGAAGAATTATTGCATCATCATACAAATTATCAATACTCTTTTGAATCCATGAGGGAACCAGCTATAAAATGAAACTGCATATGAAAAATATCAGAATTTTAAATGGGAGCTGCTGCTAATGGGCTCATAGGAAAACTCAGCTCTATACTGAGGTGAGAAAAATGTCTTCACGGTTTTCAAATTTGTGATCCACTTTTTCCAGAGAAATCAGCAGCATTTATCAAGATGAAAAAAAATCCAAAGTTGTTTTAATTATGCATGTACAAAAGTCCAGGAAATGTAGGAAATCTTGAAATTATGAGAAGAGAGTTTGATTTTCTATTTAATATTTAATTTCATTGACACACACCCATAATTAGCAAAAAGCTAAATTGTGCCTGAGCTTTTCAAAATGCATATGGACTGACATTACATATGAACATTTTCAGTCTTAAAGGAATAAAATTGAGAAAATGGCAAGCAATCAGAAACAAAAGTTACATTACATGCCTAACTATTGTATCTATAGTGGCCACTACTACTCCTATTATAATACACAAGAGAATTTGAAAGCATTTAGATTTGCTTTTCCAGCCGACAATCTGCCGCAGGTGCTGTGCTATTATAAATAACTATTCAGCTGTTATGCATTATTGTCTAAATCACCATTTTGAACCTGAAGTATAAGCTGTACAACCCATAGATCAAATCTAAGAAATTGGCTCTTGTTTACAATGTAGTTATTTTAAAGAAAGAAAATACCCAGGAAATCAAACTCGGAAAGAATTTTAATTACGCTACTTGTTCCTAGGAGCAGTATTACAGTTTTACATTCCAACACTGCGTGCATGGGAAATGAAATACACAACACCTGTTAACAATGCATACTCTGATGAATGTTTGGCTAAAAACTGGTTTATGGATTTTTTTTTAATTATATAGGGTGGAGAAAAAGAAGATTGATTCCTTTTTTTTTTTCCATGACCAGCCAAATATTACCAACTTAGTGTAATGATTTACATTTTATTAACACCAGATGAAATCATATGGAGAATTTTTCTGGACTGATGCATAAATAATTATGATTATTTTACCATTATTGCACAAGTAGAAATGAATTCATGCATAGTAGCAATATGTGTAGGTAAGACTGGAAAAATAGCTTCCCATATAATCCCCTATTTGCAGGCTCTGATTTCTTTAGAAGTTCTTATTTGGCATTGAAAATTCACAGAGCTGAGCTCTACTTAAAAAATGTTTTATTTGGATTGCATTCAATTGCTCTATATTTTCAAAAATATTTTTTCACTGTGGCTGTGAGGAAAAATATTCCTTGTATATGTACATAAAACATCTAGTTACAGTTTACACTTTAAAACACAGCAGAGGCAGTTAAAATTTAAATAGTCATTTATCAAGAGTAATGTCTTTGTTGGCTTGGGTACCATGGAAAAGGCAGTAACCAAAAACTAATGTATGATCCATATGATAGCAGAAAAGCAGGAGGTAGAAGAAACATCAGACAGTGCTTGATAGGTCCAGGAGATAAAACTAAGTCAGCTATGTGTAGGAAAGACTATAATCATCTTTTGAAGCCAAATCTGCTTTTGGAACTTGCTCTTTTTTCATCAAAGGCAGTTTCAGAATTGATATCTGAAGGAGTAGAGGAAGAAACGACAGTTGAAAGAGCACTCCCTGATCCTACATTTTTGGGACATTACATTTTTACTGCATTCGAGTTCTAATTGCTAATTATGTAAATAATGGCACAGTTCAGCCATCCTTGCGTAGGCTGAATTCCTCTGGGCTTTGGTGTAACGTGATGAGCTGTTGTCCTGTTTAGGTGGCTGCAATGCAGAGTTCAGGGAGCCGTGACTGGGGATTACAACAGGCAGATGCATTGCTGGGTTCTGAGCAAAACGAAAGGTTGAGGAGAAGACTGGAAATGCTAGTCATGCAGCCTTAAAAGCTTTGTGCTTCTGAAGACAAATGCCTTTATTGCAGAGTTCCCAAGGAACAAAGGAAGTCATGGCCTTTGCAAAGTACACAAATGGAAGAAACACTTGTATACAAAGTCTGACTCACAGCCCATGTAAAGAATACGACAAACTTCTTAGTCTAATTCACTAACTGTAACTGATGTCCTTTCAAATGCCATCCTCAGAAGCAGTTCCTGTTGGAGCTATTTTGTTCTTTTGCCACAGATTGTTTTTAAAGAATTATGGGAAATGACAACAAAAGAATCAAATTTCAGTTTTTCACAGATGAAACTACAGAATGCATGGAGTACTGTAACCCTGTCAGACAAGTGAGTAAATTATATCTTGGTTGCAACAATGCACCACTTGCTGAATATCAATAAGGATATGTACCCTTCCTTAGAGTAAAAATAATATTTGCTGTTAATACAAATAGTTCTGAATAACCCTGGCAGTATATGCACGGATGCCAAACAGCATTAAAACTTGAGCAGGATGTCATGTTTCAGTTGTGAGAAAGGGGAAGACTGTTAACAGATGTTAAAACAAGGAGGATGATTCACTTATGATGTTTTACGGTAATGAAACTCCATTAACTTCTATCATCTTTCTTCAAATTTCTCTTCAAGCAAATGAGAAAAGCATAAGCTCCTGTTCAAGGAACAATCCTAAACAGTACACTGAGGCTTTCATTCTGCTTCTAAATTTCCTGTGATAAGCATGTGGGTAACTCTGCTACCGCTGGACCAAAATACACTATTGGTCTCCATAGCTCTGCTGTTGGAACTATCAGCCGAGTTGATACTTCTGGGTGCTCAAGCTGAGAGAAATAGTTGCTGTATGAGCTGAGTGCCATCCTTGTCTTCCTTTGAATTTAGAGCTCCAAGGTACTGAAGAACTCAAGGAATGGGTTAGACTGGGTTAGACTAACTCATTAGACTTCCATTCTCTGAGAGGCTAATTTTAGATTCTGCCCTAACTAAATCAATAAATTACTTTAATAGAGATCTTATTGGAAACATTTGACCCCAGTTTTAGTAAAAAACAAACATGGATGTTCCTCATGACATCACAAGCAGAGCTGATATGCAGTTAAAAGTACAAATATATGTGCTGGCCTCAGGTCCTCTGCTCAATGAGTTTTATTTTTACGAGTAATGTACTTTAAATCTCTAGAGCTCTCCAAATTCATTTTTTACATGCAACTACATAATCTTTTTGGAGTGAATATGGACTTTAACTCCTTCCAGCTCTGTATAAACATCTGCTGGCACAGCAGATATTTCAAATTCAGAATCCAGGATGGAAAGTGCTCCCAGGACTGATTACTGAGTTATATACCCTTTTATTTTAATGTACTCTGCCAAGAAGAGTCCATAACATCAAATGAGTCAGGGAAGAAAAGGGCAAGGGCAATAACAAACAGCTTCATTGTAATTTTAACCATATTGCCTAGAGATCACAGAATAACCTTTATGCTTAAATATTTAAGGAGACTATGTGGACACATTCTTCCTTCCTGAGTGTGCTCATCTGCTCACCAGGATTTGTACTCTAGATTCCAAGTACACTAAGAGAAGACATGTGCACCATCTACCCCAATTTTACTACTTGTTTCTGGTGGCAGGGACACTTAGGATTTTTGCTGGACTTCACAGTGACAAGGATTTTTGCTGGACTTCACAGTGACAAGTTTTGCTGTCTTGAATGAACCCCACTCTGTAAAGTGGAGGTACGCTTGCCATGCAGACTCCCCAGGTATTGTTGCTGTAGTTGTGATCTTGCTCCAAGACATCACTTAAATATTATGATATATCCCAGTAATTCAGGCTTGCTAGTCCGTATTATATAAGGAAAGGAATACTAAGATATCTTGCAAGCTGTTTGTGTAGTCTAACAAGGACATTGCCCACAAAACACAAACATAAAATACAGTCAGTTTAAACTGGAAATACTGACGTGCTTAAAGTTGCACACAGATTTAGGCTGGCGTAAAAGTCATGGGGTGTTTTTTTCAAAAGATGGTTTCATATGCTCCCGTATAAAAGCCAACTTGTGTCTTGGGTAATTATAGCCTCCATATTGAAAATCTGCCTGTAATTTCAGCTGGATGTATTTTTTCACTTACTTCTCTAGATTGTTATATGTTATTCTAAAAGCTGGTTAACATCATATGGAGAAGGTGGCAAAAATCAATAGAGCTACACAACAAAGACATGAAAGAAGTAAAATATGAAATCTCTGAAAGAAATGATGTTCCCATTTGGGGGCAAAAGGGCAGG
The DNA here is from genome assembly GCF_009769625.2 of Cygnus olor. Lineage (NCBI taxonomy): Eukaryota > Metazoa > Chordata > Aves > Anseriformes > Anatidae > Cygnus > Cygnus olor. Next base: position 10,221,182 of record NC_049175.1, read on the forward strand.
GACAATGGAATCAGTGAATTTATATTTTTTTTTCCCAGTCTGTGTTATTAAAATGTAATAATAGTTTTGGGTTTTTACTTTACACGGTAGTACATCTCTATCTTCTTTGGTCTGCCAACAGAATGAAACAATAGTTCACATTGAAAAGTCAAGTTTTGACTACCTAAATGAAATTTGAAGATAGTTTGCCCAAAAGACGAATGTCTGGTCTTTGCATAGATTTTAATATTCCAGTTCTTGCAAACTTGTCAAAATTAATGGTAGTTTATAAATTTAGAAAAGACATACAGGAAATGGGAATCTGAGATCAAAAAGTGCTTTGAAAGCACTTGAACAAAGAATGTATATATATATGTGTATATATATTATATAAAAACAATATATATTATACATATTTTAAATTCTATATAATTTATATCTATCACATAAATAATATGAATATTTAACATTCTACCTAACTGGTATCTCTGAATTGCCATTGGAATATATGTTGTTTAATTAGGGGTATTCCTTCAGGTAATTTTTCTTACTACATTAATTGATACGATATGTACTAAACAGCTTGTCCCCCTGAAGAATTTAGATGGTGAAATGATGCTTTCCTATGTACCTCATAATAAACCCAAAGGCTTGAATTAAGCTTCTGTTAAATTATTTGCTTGTTCATTGTTGCCAGACTACTCATGGCTGTATAAGACTTAGAAAGACAACTCCTGTCACGAGGGGCTTAGAGTCACTCAGTGGTCATTGCCATTCTTTTTGTGTCAGCCTTGAATTTGGGAATTCTTAGTATATTAGTCTTGCCTGAATGCTGACTCTGAGAAGTCATTTAGATCTAGACAGATTTTGGTTTTATTTTAGCAATTGGTGACGTAGGAGGTAGATGGTCTGAAATAGTTACCCTCTAAATTATCCATATTGTTTTATCATATGCATCACCTCTCATGGTTTAGATTCTTAAACAAAAAAGTACTTGGAGAAAATCCTAAGCTTTCTTAGTTTGTATTGATAGCATACTGCAATGTTATATGCACATTTACATTACTTCTGCAGTTTAATACATGGTAAGGGACTGTCTTGAACTACTGGGTTAAATAAATTCATATTTCTTCTTGAAGTTCTTGTTGGCAGGAAAAAGTATAAGTCCCCTGGAGATGGGCTACATGTCCTTTTAAGTCTTTTCTATCTAATTTCTAGTATTTCTATGAACCTAAATTCATTTTCTTGGCACCAGATATAGAAGTCTTTTGGCTAAGATCAAGAAAAGAATCAATCTAATATTTGCTTTTATCCTTCATTGAGCCACTTGTCTTTATAGGGAGAGGATAATGGAATCATTGATAGAATACATGTTTTACTTCTCTCATTTCTCTGCGGATTGTTTTGAATAATTGAAAAATTATGATTTGCTAAATTTAACTTGCACTTTCTTATTCCTGGGCCAAGTACTAATGTTATGAGTCTCTCAAAATCACTATCAAATCACAAGGAAATATTTCCTACATTTTATTTAAATAGAGAGGGAGGGATTCTGAGGAAGCTAAATTGTATTGAAGAATGGTGAACCCAAAGCACTTTCTCCCCTTAAGTAACTCAGGATTCTGTCCATCCTGTTGCTGATACACCGAAGCAGGTATCCTCTTGTAGTTGCTATGGTAGTTATTTTAATTGGATATTGTCTGAGAAAGGGCAAAATTACCTTTTTGTTTTGGAAACAGGTTTCTCTGACAACCTAGGATTTATGTGCTTCTTTTTCTAGTACATAATCATGCCCTGAATTTTCTTCTGAAGATATATGATATGTAAAACAGAAGAACATTACCTAGAGGGAATACTGTTCCCTGGATAGAATAACTGTGATGAATGTTATAAAGGAGTCAGGAAAGGATGATTAATTGCTATGCTAATGCACCTATGTACAATAATGCACAACTTACTATTAAGAACCATGTAACACTAATGTACTGTTGCTTTCACAAATTATCCATTTGTTACTAAGGGAGTCAAACCCAAATACCGTGTGCAAGATCTTCATGCATGCCCATGTTTTTTTGATCCTTGTCTCACAGGGCAAGAAATCAAGCAATTTGTTGTCGTGAGGGTTGGCAGCAAGGGGAACTATATGTCCATCTGGTGTTGTTGTAACAAGCAAAGCTCCAATAGGAATTTCCATTTGCTTTTCATCCTGAATTTGCCTACATATAATTACCATGCTTGGTGATGCTTAACTAAAGGTGAATCGAAACACGTTTGCAACTGAACATTTTCATAAGATCTCTATCAATAGGAGGACATGTGAATAGGCTTGGGAGTTTACAAGAACTCTGCATTTTAAAATAAGGCTACTAAAAATTCATTCCTGAATTCTGCTTAAACTTCATCTTTTCCTGAAATCCAAGGACTTCTGCCAACAAGTAAAAAAAAAAAAAAAAAGGACAAACTGAATCACCTTGGTTAATGAGAACTTTGGGGGACTTGGTGGAATATTTTGGAGAGCTCTCTTGCAGTTGCTGGTTTTTTTATTTTTATATTTATTTGTTTGTTTGTTTGTTTTTTCCCCAGTCGCAGGTGGCCTACCACTGACAAGTCCCTGCAGCTGTGTGCAGTTGTGATCTCCTTTCCCCTTTTGTCATGGACTTCTCTGATGCATGTAAGTCTCCTCCCTCTCCAAAAGAAGTGATAAACTAAGGAAGAAAGCATTTCTAGGAAGACGTTATGCTTCACAGCATCATTAGCCATGACCTGATGAAAACTGGGAAGAGCAACCAGATCTTTATTGAGCCCCAGACAGGGTGAGTGTAAGTGGGCCACATGGCTATCTTTAATGACATAGAGGCTGTCCAGGCACTGTGAGCTGAAAAGGATTAACCAAAAACAAAAGGAAGAGGAGGAAAACGTACCCTCTGTGCTAAGTGATACTAGCCTTGGCAAAACAATCTCAGAAACTTGAACTCTGGTTCCTCCTCAGATAACTATAGAATAGCACTTATTTTGTAATGCTGTGTAAGACCAGACTTTCAAATATGGACTGTTTAAATTATACATGCTGGAGCACTCTCAGGGACAGACCTTTTCATCTAACACAGCTACACAGAGAAGGAGATTTTCTTGTCTGACCTGGAGTGTCTGTGACCATTAGCAATCAAAGTCACCCATGGTTGCCCATGGTAGGAAAGGACTAGACCAGACTTTTAAGACCACTACTTCTGTTGTACTTACAAGTCATGCTTTTGAAGGAAATGAAAATGAGCCTTCTTAAATACTCACATGTATATACAAATGTGGGTTTTGTAAACATGAAGGATCCAACAGAAATTAGAAGGAATGGTTTAATGCTGCTGTTGAATCTTTTTTGTTAGTGTCTTTTTTTTATTTTTTTATTTTTATTTTTTTCCCCCTAGATATTTTCTATATCTAAGATTTGTGATACTATCTAAATATTTAAATTTTAAAGTAGGAAGTTTAGTAGCTCACTGCTGGAAATAATGGGCTGAGTTTCAATCAGTGCTCAGCTTCAATCAGCTTACTCAGTTCATGTTTTGCATAAGCAAGGATACAGTCCAGGGCTGGGTCTTTTAATACTAAATAAGAGAAATGGAGTTGGTTCCTCTTGAAGGCTTTGAGCCTTCATGTCTTTTACATGGAAAATGTTTATGGAAGTCAGTAGGTATTTTCAGTACCAGAGGAATGCCAGGTTATGTCCAAAATCTGTTACTGACTAGATTATCAGAATGAATGTATACAATGTTATATTGCATCCAAACATCACATTTAATTCCCCAGTTTTTACAACTTACTGCGTGCAGTGCTTGCAGCTCTGAATAATGTTCTTATTTGGTTAGATTTATATACACAGTAAAAAGGGAAGTAACTGCAGCTGTACTGCTGTCAGCTACAGAGCACAGCACAAATGGTAGGAATTTCACAGTGTGGGCTCTGCACAGAGCTAAGCAATTCTTTAAAATACCATGAATAATTCTAGAACACACTGCAGGATCCAGCTCTCTGAACTGCATTCAAACAGATTTCTGACTTCTTTTGGAAGTGTGATTGGTGTACATGTGTCAGTGCGGGTCAGGCTGTTTGAGAAGGAAGAGTTGCGTACATGTTGAATCTCAAACTGCATCAGAGTCACGGTGGATAATGAATGGGCAGGTTCTAGTCTCTTACGACACAGGTACTGGGCTTGGTATTTTACAGGGTGTGAGAAACCAATGATGACAACCTTCAGAAAGTGGCAAACTGCTCAGAAACAGTAGCAGACTTTGAAACAGCTGCAGAAATCCCATGAGGTCCTTTCTTTATGTGGGGCTGTGCAAAGAAATTGTTTTCTCATAGCAGCTCCCTCAGCACATCAATAAACTTTGCGAAGTAAGTTTGCTTTTTCTTTGTTCTTGTTACTGTTCACCCACCAAATGCTTCTGTTTTATTTGATCTTGCAGGTAAGTGCCATTACTCTGAATTGTTGCTGCTGCTATGAGTCTGCATGCCACAGCAAACCAACAGAGAAAATGCTTCAGCCTAGCTTTATTAGTCCTCCATGTTTAAAAAAGGAAAAAAGAATAGGACAAAGAGGAGAAATGAGGAAAATTTATGTATACTAAGCATTTTTCCTCTGTAAATCCTAATGAAAAAAAAAATAGTTCAGTCCCTAAATTGTTTCCCACTTACTATAGTTTGTGAATTATTCTGAAACAAGTCCAGATCCTTAGCTGGAGTAAATCTGTATGCCTGCATCGGTCCAGCAGAGGCCTGCTGCTTTACACCAGCTGCCATCTGACCTACAGTAATGTGTAGTGGCATTCTGAGTGAGGTATTTAGTTTGAACATGGTGTCTCAAGAAGCTGATGTTGTGATGTTAGGATAGCTGCTAGGACAACTGCATGGTACTGTCCACGTAACTTATTCAGATGGTCCGTGCAGTAGTTCAGGGCACTATTTGGAGTAGGAAAATGGCAAGATCTAAACTTGAAAAGGCACGGCAGCGGTGCTTCGCAGCGCCTGATGTTCCCGAGCGCTTGCCTCAGGACGTCCAGCCACGCGGCACCTTGAGGCGGCGGTGGCTGGGCGGGGAGAGCAGGTGTCCCGCACGGTGCCGGGCGTCTGGCGGGTGCCTCCCGCCAGCTCCCGGCCCCCCGCCATCACGGCAGCTCTGCGGGGCGGCAGCCCGCGGACGGCAACAACGCCCTCACCCCGCACTACGGCCCCGCAGCATGCCTTAAGATGGCGCCCAGCAGGGCGGGAACAGGCGCTGGGGCCGCGCGGGAGGAAATTCGGGGCCCGCCCTGTTCCCTGGGCGACGGCGACGCCGAGCCCGGGCACCATGGCGGAGGCGGCGGCGGCGGAGGCAGGCAGCCCGCCGGGGCAGGTACCCCGCCGCACCGGGGCTCTCGTCGCCCCGGGCCTTCCCGTTGCCTTCCCTTAGCCCCGGGCAGGGTGCGAGGCGCTGAGGTGGGGCAGCCCGCCCTTCCCCAAGTGGTCCTCCCTCGCCTTGCCTCCTTCACATTTCTTTTTCTGTTCTTCGCTCTTTTAATTGAATTTTATTTTAAATGCCTTCATTAAGCTTTTGAACACTTAAAAAGAAAGGGTGGGTGTTAAAAATCCTTTTTGAGGATCAAAGGAAAGCAGCGTGAGCTTTTCATAAAAGAGCGTGTAGGGAAGAGAAAGGCATCTGCTCAGGGGAGCAGCTCCCCTGTCAAAAACCCACAGAGGGCTTTGAAAACCCACAGAGGACTTCCAAAACTTGTGGAGGGCTTCAGAAATCCATAGGCCCATCCTTACTGGGGAAAACCACCACCAGCCATTCCATGTCCTCATCCTGGCCTAGCTCAGCAGTAGCTCCCCCCTCTTCTGCAGCTTCTGTTGGGGTTTGTAATTGTTAAAAATACGTATTTTCATACCAACAGTGTGTCCCAGCAGTTGCAGACTCTTGTTTTCAGGCGTATGGCTCTATTGGCTTTTTCATGGTTTTAGAGATATCTGAATTTTTGACTGTTAATGCAAAGGGGCATGGTTTCCCTCCCATCTTGCTTCCAGCAACATCATAAGATGTATTCCTCACCCTTTGTTTCCTTAGGTAGCCAGAGTGCTACCACAGATCTAAATTCACATCATTCTCCTCAATATTTGCTCCTTTTCATATCTTTGTCTGCATTATTATTTATTGCAGTTTTTGACTTAGTTGGTGGAGGTGTGATTTCTGACACAGGTACCTCACCTGGTATCAGGAGTCTGAGAACACAAGGTATTCCTCCCAAGAACACATGAGGTGTTGCTTCAGCTCAAAGTTTCTGTCTCGAGTCTGTCTATAAAGCTGTAGTAACCTTGAAGTCATTTTCTTGAGGTGGAACTTTGTTGTCTCAGGTGGCAGAGAAGTTACTGCGGCTGTTGCTGAAGTGATTAATTGCTTTCAGCCACTGTAGGTTTGCATCTGTTGGCAAAAAGCTACCATAACAATTATTGGTACAAAAAAATAGGCTTACTTAAATAAATCCTCCTCTATGTAAAATGTATTAGTACATGTTTTAATGCTTTATGAGATATATGTAAGCATTTTTCACAGTATACTTCTTACTAGTGTTATTATTGGTAAATATTACGGTTCTTGGGAAGAGCGTAACAAGGGGGTAATGCAGTCAGTCAGATCCTAGTGAAAGGGCACAAGGTGTACTGTATGGGAAAGGACAGGCTGTCAGAATATATTGTACGTCTATTTGAAATGTAGCACTGAAATTTTTGTCTTTATTACTTCATGGCTTTATAAAAGGATTCTTTGTAGGATTTTTTTCATGTGTTTTCTGTTCCTTACATATTGAAGTTTGTTTTATACATGATAGCTTACCTTAGTGATAATTCCTACTATCCGTTATGATATAATTGTATTGCAAACCCTGTGGAATTGTACTTGTTTTTTTTTTATTGTATAAGTCTCCAGTTTTGGCTGAGGCTGGCATGTTCAATATATAAGCCATAGAGAACATGGTATTCTGCCACTCTTTATTTTCTCTTAAATCTTGAGAAAATTCCTCTTGAATTAAAATACTTTTATAATTGCTCAGACTTGTAATTACTTTCAGCAGAAAGCATGTCACAAAACCTGAATCCTGTTCTTAGCAAGTCTTGCTGTTGCTTTATTTTTAAACTTTTTTTTTTTTTCTATTAAGTAGTCTGCAGCAGCGAAAACATGAGTAAAGTCTAAAGCCATTTGGTACATTTGGTCACCCATATGTCTTGACGCTTGGATGGTGTGTATTTTTTTAAATATATTTTGTTATTAAGAGGATACCGTCAGCTTCTGTTGTTCATAATGGTCCTCGTCGTCCTCTGAATGCTTTCCTCACATAAAGGTTTTATTTTTCGCATTTGGCATATCTGCATGTTTTGCTTTTGAATGTAATTGAAATCAGTGTGCTATTCTTGTGTATTTCCTTATGTGTTTAACAACAAAAGAAATACTGTGACTAAAAATAACAACTATTGATTTTAACTTCCTATTGTGGGAGCAGACAAGTGGGGCTTTTTTTTTTTTTCCCTGTTTCTGCCTTAACTATTTAGGTAGACAGCTTCAAGATTTTCTGCTTCTGCTGAAATATTTGACAGCTTGATAACAAAATGCATATAATAATACAAATAACAGCCTGTGTTGCTATTTTTTTTCATTCCCATTTTGATTAAAGTTGTAACTGATACGCGACACTGTTTCAGGATACATCTGTACTGCTGTCAGCAGTATTGCTCAGAGGGAGGTAGCTGAGCCAGCTTTAAATGAACTAGTTCAGTACTGGAAACTATCTAGCTGTGGCAGCAGAGTTTAGTCCAGTCTCATTTCCCTGATGAAGTGAGGAGTATCTCAGGTTCCTTACACTTCAGGTATTTGCTATAATTTGAGAGGACTGGCAAGCCGTTCCTTTGTGAATATACTTTTGAAAGTCATGATTTTGCAAAAGCATGCTGTTGCATCTTCAAACAAGTGCAAATAAGTGGCATCTTCAGCCAGAGCAGAGGTCTCAACCAAAAGGACAAGCTTATTTCCATTCAGAAACAGTGGTGCTAATTTCCATTTTTGTGTTTCAAGGTTTTGCCACTCTGGAAAGTACCTCACTAAAACTGCAGACAGTGGGGCATCTTTTCTAGCCATTTCTTTCTTTTTTTTTTTGTTTGTTTTTGTTTTAGAGTTCTTCCCCACCCCAAATGCAAAACTTTTTGCAGCTTGCTATTTATCACTCTTCTGTTATTATTTTCTGTTTCCCAGTGATTTGTAAACAGTGGCTGAGAGATTCAAGGAGGATCTTGTTCTTTTGTTTTAGAATATCTGATTTGGTATTTCAATTGGATGCTGTCGACAAGGGGTGCCCAAAGCATTTGGAGTGACATACTGAATAGCCGGAAACAGATTATGCATTCAGAATAGCTACAAATTATTTGAAGGAAAATAAAACATAAAGGAACAAATAATTCCCTTGTAGTAGTCTATTTTTAAATAGGTTAAGTCTATTGCTTTACAGTGTATGTTGGTAGAGGTTTTTTTTTCCCCACAGCACGTGAGGATAGTATTACCAGAATTAAATCACTTTGGATTACCTCGGTCAGTTACAGTTGTTAACAGTAAGAGGAAGGATAAATTCTCTGACAGCAGTGAACATGCAAAAAACAACTTCCCTTTGATTTTTCAGTGGTGGTTAAAGACTGCAATCAAAAGACAAAAAAGTATTTTATCAAAAGAATGATAAACTTTCAGTGGGGCTCTGCCCAACCAGAAATTTTCCACAAATACGGGATCATGTAGAGGGCTCATGAACTTTCAGTACCTTTTAAATTACAAAACCATTTATAATTTTAAAAATTAATGTTCTAAATTACGTGCTTTCTCTCCCATAGTTACTCACCAGTCATTTTGAACTGTATTTCATATTATCTAATACCTGCACTTATTGTGGACAGCAGTGCCACAAATCCATCCTTATCAAAACAGTAAAAAATAAAACTTGGGCGGAGGATGAGCTTGCTGCTGGGAATAAAGTTACAGACAGTAGGTGATGAAATGGTGTTCTAAAGTAGGCTTTCACCTTGCCATGTAAACTGTCGAATTTTGATGTGCAGATTATGGAGCTTTATCTGCAATACTGAGTTGCAATAGCTTGAGTGTCTCTTAAGTTTAAACTTCAAACTTTAGTTGGTTAAAGAGTGTGTTTCTAATTCCAATGGATCTTTTATTGTGTTGAAAGAGATTATAGGAGACCAAGTGCAAAGCACCTGGACTTATTTTTAAACAATTTTTTGTTATCTTATATAGCTTGTATATTGTTATAATACAACACTATATACTAAGGCTTCAGCAGTTTTTCCTAGAGGTCCTTCTTGCTATTTGTAATTCAGTGAATGAGATGAGCCTTAGCATCAGCATGCTAAGTGTGCTGGGCCTGTCAATACCGGGTAGGTGAGAAAGCTTCATGCTGTAGTAAGCCAGCTACATACTGTAGGCAGGAGAAAATGACTTTTTGGTCAAGCTTTTTCTGATACGATGAATGTGGCCTGATACCTTTCAAGAAGTGGTGAGGAATTAGTTTGGATAGATTCTGGAAATTCAGTGGGTTTTTTTCCATATTTTTCAACTTTTTGCCTACTAACTTTTTCCATAGAGCACAAGATGTAGGAAGCGGGAGGAAAAAAAAAAAAAAAGGCTTTTGGTGCACCTGTACTTCTGCATGGGGCTCCCGCCGTGGTCTTGAATGGTGGAGGAGTAGAGTGCAGGGATTGGGAAGGTTTTCCTCCTTGCTCAATCTTCCAGTCCCCTTGTCCCTTCTGTGCTACACCTGGCTTGTAACCGCAGATGAGAAACTGGAAGATAGCGTGATGAGAATAAAAGTGCTATGCCTTAAACTTCCTTAAGCTTTTCTTTCTATATCAGTGCCAATTTCTTCATCAGATACCGATAAAGTCCATCACAGTGATTCTTGGGAAATGTTAACATTGTGGTCAGTAAAGTGTTATCAAATGACCAGTCATATGCCATTTATATAATGGTGCGAAAAGCCATAGTAAAGTATCCCACGTATTGGACATTGTGAGAGAAAGGGATGAGCTGGTATTAATTCAACTTCCAAAGCATCACTATCAGTTAAAGAATAACTGATATTATGAGTTCAGCTCTCACTACTTCTAAAAAATCCATTTTTTGATGTATTTGTAACACTGCTCGTCACTGCAGGAAAGCATTCATATTTTTCCTAATTATTCAAAACGGTCTCTCAATAACTGTATAATGTTCCTTTGTTGAGCTACTCATTCATGTTTTCCTAGTTGGGGCATGCAGCTTCAATTATAGCACTATTACTGACTGTAGGGGTATTGCTTTTAATTATGCATGAAGTATTCCTAATACAACCAAAAGCAGACTAATGCCATGGTCCTAACTGTATGAAGAAAGCCTTCGAGTACTTCATTCCTATTGTTCTGATAAGGCAGTGTATCTAAGGCTAACTTCTTTGCAGTTGGGAACAGTAATTTTTAATACTAAAGTGCATGTGTAAAAGTACTTTGGCACGTAATTAGAGAGAAAAAACTAGTTGTCCACTAAATGTGATGTTTGTTGCCCTCATTCGTGTTTCATCAGTCTTCGATGCAATTCAGCTTGTCCTAGTTTTAAGTATATTTTGCAGTTTGGCAGCAGCAGGGGGAGTAGTGTAGCTTTATTTGGGGGCTCTCCTTGACCAGTGCTAGATTTAGTTGATGATCAATTAGCCCAGAACAATGCTGTTCAGTCTAAATTCATCTATGTTATGAAATCTTCCACTTCTTTTTCAAGCTGAGCTAGAAATGTTATTCTACGCACTTCATCTTGCTGTGCCTCTATAAAACCCCACGAATGTAAAGATATACTTGATATGAGTGTTGGGTTTTACTCAGATTTCTAAGCAACTTTCAGGTAGGGTACAAACCCTTACCCCCTGTTCTTTGAGCTTAATGATCCAGATAGATTTTCATTTACATAGTTGTCCACCTATGTAGACTCTAACAGCCCAGCTTGGGTACAAGGGTTTGGTGAAAATTTATTTTACGTATCAGTTCCTTTTTAAAACTTTGTAAAATGCTTTTGGGTAGTTTCCCTTTTATATAATGCACAGATCTCAGCAGGGCTCAGTTAAAATTGATAAAACGATGCTATACATAGTTTTAACCTTTGCTGGGATTGCGTCTGAACATAATTGGCTCATCTGAACTAACTACTGATAACCATTATCAGCGACACCTCATTTTAACAGCATAGAGATTGTCCAATAGATAGATGTCAAATGTAATTTATGAGTAACTTTACAGATAATGATTTTATAATGTGCTTTGACACCTCAATTCATTGCCTAAATATTCTAAAGTAAAACAGTTATTTTTTTCCAGTGTTTTATATATTTCATAGCTTTTTCTTAATGGACACACTAAATAAAGTATCATCAAATGTTCTTACTTTTTGTAAGATGATTGCATAGCTTTTCAAGCTCAGTTTGTTATTCCTTCATAACATGTACACCATCGTATTTCCTGAAAGGAACTGCCTTTTGCGTATTATTGCAAATACACAGACCTTCCCTGAAACAGTAGGGTCGGATTCTTTTATATGTACCTTTGTGTTGCAGCAAACATGTTGGGGTTTCTTGGATTAAGGGAGCAGTAAATTCCCAAAGGGCAGGGTGGAGATCAAATAGTGTGGTAATGTGTATGTGTGCTCATAATATCCTAAGCAGAAACTGATTTTAAAATTTAGTTACTGTGCAATCTGGTATCATGTTAGTCAAATCTAGATTCATGGATTCTTTGCACCTTTATATTTCTATTGTTTTTACTTACAACTTGATTTAATCTTATGCTGCACACAATATGTCACTATGTTCCCACATGAATTTAAGATAGAAATACTATTTTCCATGTATCTGCCTAGTGAAAATGTGTTAGGGTATTGTGCTGCTGCCTTATAATTATAGCTGTGTTACATTTTGGCATTTGTTGAATTAATCTCTTGCCTACTTCCTCAAAATCAAAATGTTGTTTAGATAAGTTACTGCCATAATTGAATCAACTTACAAAAATTATATTCATATATCTCTATGTGTGTGTAGGAAGAAGACCAAGATCAGGATGCAGTAGGTGGACAGAAGATTATTAATCAGACATTTCTTTCTCTTTCCCAAATTACTGCTTTGTCAGAACAAAATGTAGAAGGAGTTCAAAAGTGAGTAGCAATGATAACGATGCTAGAACCAATATTATCATGAAATAAAGTTTATAGACAATTTGATGGATTTCTTTTGTGATAGTTACAACATTAGACTTTAAATCATAAATGATTTAATTGAACAATTAATGTTTCATGAAGGTTATAAAGAAAGCCATTGATCTCATATCTGCTTTATTTTAGTGTGTTGCCCATATCTTTTGATTTTTCTTCAACTCCTTCCCTCCTGCCCCTGGTAAATATTTCACAACGATAGGGTTTCTGGGTTTACAGTCTTACTAAATATTCTGTAAATAAAATACTAAGATGCAAATAAGCACAGGCCAATGCTGAGCCTTTTCATATGTCTCACTTGGTAACTCTTTTGCTAAAACGTTTAGGACTCTTTACAGATCCATGAGTTACTGTAAAATCAGAAGGGTTTTAACAGTTCAGAAAGGGATGGAAAGCTTAAGAAGTGTAGATAGCTATTATGGTGCACTGGGGAAATAGGAGGCAGCCAAAGACTTCTGAAGTAAGCCCTTGTTGTCTTCCCTTTAGCAGCAACCTCTCTCATTATTATTGCTTAATAGGAGATGAATTTAGGATGCCAGGAGTTCAACCTGAAACTCTAGACTTATATTTTTAGAATGGGATTTTCAGAAGTGCCCAAATAATTTAGGAGCACTTTTCTCCACTGGCAGATTCTTAAAGAATTGAAAGCCAAAGGGCTGGTGCTCTTAACTGTTTTGGGGAGACAGAAGAAGAAGGGAAAAAAAAAAAGGCAACAACAGAACTAATCCTGTCTTTCTGAATACATAGAGTTTTTGAGAGATTAAAATATTATTCTTGAAATATTCTCTTCATCTCATTTGTCTTTGTTTTGAGGAAAAAAAAAAAATTTCTTTACCTGATGGGATTTATTTTTCCTTTTTAAATTTTTTATTTAAAGAAAACTGGAAAAATATATTTTTTTCCCTTTAAATAATAGTATATATATTTTTTTCATTTATTATTTTCTCTTGAGTGATAAGCCCCTTACTTTGGAGAAGACTGAAGCATACAACTCAAAGGAGACTAAAATGTACTCGATGATGCAATTTATTGTGAAAATTTCTTGCTAAAATTAAAAAGGAAAGCATTGAAAGGTCATATGTTTTTTCTTAGTCTCAGCTGCTCACATGTATTTATATATATGTGTGTGTATATATATATACACACATACGCACACACAAGTTAATCATAAAGTATATACTGCATCTGACTGAAGGGGGTAGATGCAGGGTATTTTATGTACTCTAAGCAGTTTAGCACCAGCATTGAAATTTTGTTAGTTTACCGCAGAGCATCATTTCTCTACACAAGAGCATTTTGAAGGCCACAGCTAAGGATAGAAAATCAAAATAGATGATCTAATTCAGTATGAGAATTTTGATGTCTTGCATTCCCATATATATTGGAGTTCTGTACTGCCATCCATCTCCATAGGACTTGCGCACCTCCCATAAAGGAAGAAATAGCAATCGATTTAACTAAGAAATCTAAATCACCCATAATTTCCTGATCATTTATAGATACTGTTGTCAGTGAGAAGCCTTGCAGAATATTGAAAAAATGAGTTCTGGCATTGTTAGTAGCATCACAGAAAATCTAAATCCCTGAGAAGCTGATTATGAAAACACAGAGTTGGCAGAAGCTTCAGAAAGAGAGGATATGGACTGTTTTAAACCTTGGAAAGTTCAGCTGGCCACATTCCACTTCTATTTCAGTACATAGTTAAGTGTTTTTAACCGAGTTGCATGTGTACAGCCGTACAAATTTGTCATGCAGAACAAAGGAGTACATGTTTTAAACAAAACTGATTGGATTATATGCTTTACTTTGTTAGCTATTGAGGCTTTAATTAAAAAAAATACAAAACAAAAAACTCATCTTACTTGGCAGTGTATCTCTACTGGCTTGGTGAAAACCCTGAAAAACTAACAGTTACCTCTGAATAGGTCTGATATTAATGCTATTATTACGAAGGAATGAGAAACGGGGGGGGAAAAAAAGACTTCACTCTTGCAGGGGAGGAAAAACTGTGATCACAGCTGGCACCTGTGTAGTCAGGTATAGCTAAGAAACCAAGGATTGCTTTGATGTAAAACTTAACTACCTGAGACATGGTTGAAGTTATACCAGAACTGCAAACTGAAGTCCTAGCCCTGATCCCCTATAAACTCTTTATGTGGAAAAATGCATACAATTTTTATAAAAGACATAATTAATTCCATGTTTGGATAGAGTAGATGTAAATATGTCAGTAGCATCATAGTCTCCTAGAAGGAAATGTATTTTTCTATAATTACTACTTCAAGTTAAAATAAGTGGAAAATTTTCCAGTGTGCCAGAAAAATGAGATTCTTCCTAAATGTTCTTACCATTATGAAAGGGGAATTTAAATTTCTAAATAAGTTAGATGTTTTTAGTAATTTTATATTGTTTACCTAATTTTTCAAATGCATTTTTTTTTCAGAGTCTATGTGAAAAAATCGCTAATGGAAAGCAAGATCTTTTTTAATATTGTAAACATATCTCAAAAAAATAGACTTGTCCCATTTCATCCAACAAACCCCTTCCTGAACAAACACTTTGGGAATTTCTTTGGGAATTTTGCCTGCATTTCTCTTTGATTTTTGTAAATCTCTTTACTTCATTAATTATATCTTAACATTTAATTAGTGCCTGTTGAAACCTGTAGGTGCTTGCTTACTTTTCTCATTTGATTTTTTCCTCTAACCATCAGTGTTCATATCTAGAAATTGATGTAGCTAAGTTTCTGGGAAATATATACATGTATATGTGTAATATATTAATAGATGTACAATCACTAAAACTTTGAAACCTCTATTTTCAAAATTTCACTATTTTACTCTGCTGTTTCTTTTAGAAAGCTGGAAGAATTTCTGAATTTTAAACAATTAAAGACATCTTTGAAGGAAGCTATTTTGCTAGATTATTACACTGCCGGATTTTGGTGGGCTAAAGAAAAGAACTTCAGTCTTGTGCAGCTCTCAGGATTCATGGATCTATTAAACTTCCTGTTGGAGAACCTCCGTGGTAAGTATAATTAAAAATTATAAAATAAAAATACCTGAAGTGGAAGGCAAGAATGCTTTGCAGTCATTTTAATAAAGCGGTTTTTAATTGCAAGTGATTGTAAAATGATTTATTTTCCTCTTGAATGTTGTCATGCTATACCTTGTGCCTGATAATAATTCTCCTTGAAAGATGTTAAACTTTGATTAGAGAGAACTGTAGTCTGTTTAGCAGAATATCCCTCATTCTTTCTTTGTACAGTATATGTTGCAAAAGGACCAGGTCCTGAAAAGACCTCATCATTGGTACGGTAAAATAAATAATCATTACAGTAGAGTGAGAGCAAGGAACATCTAAATTTTGGTTTCAGCTCTCTCAGTGACTGAGTCACCATAGCCTTGGGCACATTCCTCTGATGTTTGAGATATTCGGTACATCCTGTAGAATTATACCAGGAGAATTACATTTATTTTGTCCTTGGAGGTTAGCTCTCAGGGAGCTTTCTCTACAGCAAATTCTGCATTTGGGGCACAAAATGTATTGGTTAATTAAAGACTGATGAGGGAAGTTAACTGGCATCACTGCCAAAGTTGAAAAATAACAATGAAAGGACTTCAGCTCTGGTGGCTATGAGGAGATTTGCTAAAAAGCATGCATCTTGGGTCTGGTGGGAACAAAATAGCCAAAAAAGTAACTGTAGCTGTATCCTCTCAAAACCCCCTTTTCAGAGATCACAATTCTTAATTTACATTCACTTTGAAGGTGATTATGTTGAGAAGAGTCTATCCCAGAGGAAAAGTGAAAGGACACAGTGGTTCTATTCAAAGTAAAGATGAATATTTAAAATCAAATTCATAATAATTATTATACTCTTTCATTGTAGTTTAAATCAAGGTCCTTTCTGACTTGGAATTTTGACAGAATATGTACGTGCTTTATGGTTATTGGAATTCCAGTTGTCCTTCCTGTCTCCAATGAGAAAGTATCTTAACATATGCTAACTATATTAATATAACAATGGAGAAGAATGGAAACATGACACAAATTAGTTTTATGAGACTGTAATGCATGTGTACTAGACAGGCTGGTAGCACAACTGGTTATTAAAGTTGACTGATATTTTTCAGGAATGTGATCTTGGTTGCATAAAGTCTGGCAAAGCTTTAACTCTTTAAGCTAAATTTTTCCATGGCAGCGTCTGCCTCAGATTAATTTTAACATATAAAATTACCACTAGAACAGTTCAGTGGGCTTCAAGACAGAGGCTGTCAAAGAAATAAATGTATTATTTTGAGCTTTTATTTTTTTTTTTTAGTAACAGCTCTAATACCCCTATGCTTTGAAGTAAAGACTTAAGATTTGGCAAGCAAGGGTTGTGAATTTGCTTTTTGCTGTCCTCTGAAAATCCATTCATATTTGGCAAAGACACGTGGCTTCCAGGGAAAGAAAATGCAGTTTGTAAATGCAAGGGACTTCTTATATTTTTTTCATGGCTAAGTTCCCCAAATAATCCATTTTACAAATTATGCTCTAGCCCAGGGCTGAGATGAATTTCCTTATAGTTACTGTTCTCAGCTGGTGCAAGTTCCAAGACCAAACATTTCAACTAACAATAAAATGCTAATGTCTTCTATATTAATGACCATTTCCTTTTCCTTCCCTACAATGTACCCAAGCAGCCTGGAGAAGTAAGCTGATTTGATCATAATAGCAACAATAGCATGGAACGGAAAGAATGGATTTAGACAACGAGGGTAGTGGAAATTCATTTAAGGCTGGTAAAAGAGAGGAAAACAGAGATTTAGAAACTCCAGGCTTTTCTTGATTGGGTGGTTGAGGAGAAACAGTTTGAGAGCCAAGGGATCTTTGTTGCCTGTATAAATATTCCTCGCACAGAAAGTGAAACACGATAGGGACTGAAACCAGCTGAGGACCCAGGATGGAACTACTTGTGTGATTTGGTCTACGTTCTACACTTTGAACATAAAGTGCTCCTTACCTCACAGATGTAGTGTGAGAGCCATCCTGAGACAGGCAGTTGGGCCTGAAAATCAGTTGTACAAAGGAAAGAAAATTTGGACTAGCTGGAGAGAGGACCTGGGCCTGAATATTGTCACTTCTCGTGATCTTGTTATCTTTACTTCCCCACTAACTGTGTTATTTCTGGTTTTGTTACTCTTTCTCATTTCCCATGGCTTCTCTTCTATTTCCCCCCATGTTCTCTGTATTTCTTTTTTCTTTTTTTTTTTTTCCTATTATGGTTATTTATATTGTGCTGCCTCTGTTACTGAAAACTGAGGTGAAATTTTCAGGGTTTTGATTGCCGTACAACTAAAGGGCAAAACTATAAAGACCAGAATCTTGGAAGTTTTTAAATTTGTTTTCTGTACAAAGAACCAAGAAGCAGATCAGTAGAGAATTAAAGCAATAAGGAAAATAAATCTATTTCACCACTGGTGGATATTTCCCCATTTTCTTCTCTAGATTTTTTGACTTAAAAAGAACAAGTAAATTGTGTTTGTAACTTTTTTTTTTAAACTCCACCATGGTTCTAGTGATAGCACACAGTGCACACAAATCAGAAAGATGGATCCTTTCTTTTTAAATGCAAGGTTTAGCAAGCATTGATATATTTTCAGATTTTTGTCAAGACAGTATATAAAAGGAATTTAAATTTTAGTTCAAAACTGTTTTGGCATTTGGTTTTGCTTTCCAAGTTAAAACTGTAAAGTCATTATTTATTTTGGGGGGTGCAAACGATTATGCAAGCAGAATATTAAGCATATTCAAGTTTAATCAATTATGACTAAGTACTTAAAAATTGCTTGCCATTTTTAAAATCTGTTCATGTATTTCTGATTTATCTCGCAAGGGACATGGTCAGAAGAACAGTCTATTTACAATACATAAGCAATAGTAAATTCATTTTAAGGATAATCATACTATGCATCTAGCATTTATATGCTATTCTGCCTGTGGCTATCTCTGCATACATAAAAGACCAACCTGTAGTGTCTTAAACATCCATTATTGTGGTCCTTGCATTATTAGGGCTCATCAGTGATTTTATGATGGAATTTTAATGCATATTTTATTGGTAAGAATAATGGCAACAGACAAAAGTGTTTGGCCACTGTTGCTTTTTAAGTTTCCATGTGACTCATAATATAACTGTTTACGCTTCTAGAAGTCTTATAATTAAAATGCCCTAAAAAAAGGGGGGGGGGACCACCCCTATTATGTTTATATTTACTTTTTGTTCTTTGGAATTAATTGCAGACAAACATATGACCTTAGGAGATAACATAAAGGAACTTGGAAAAGCAATGGCTGGAATAGGAGAAACTAATTCAGAAAGAAGTGGTGACATGGATGTCTTCAGCATTGAGCAAGCCAAAGCAATCATTGATTACTTGAATATCAGGTACTACCCTAGGATACATGATGTCTTATTCAAATAATTTAATGTGGTAGGAAATCTGCTGATAAAATAAGTTAAAATTGTTTAATTGGGTATGTACTTACTATGCCAACATGCTACGTATATCAAACTTGAAAAAGTAAAAAGAAAAGAGAATACTCAAGCAGTGGTAAAGATCTGACCTCAGATGTCAAAGCCTGGAAGAATCAGAATTTAGATGGGAAGTTTATCTTGACATAAGATTATTCTGAAAAGATTCTATCTGGGTTTTGGTTTGGGTGATTTAAAGGAAAGAGGAGAGTGGTGTATACAGAATACTCTTGTTTTGCTTTTAAAGCTTTCTAATTCTATATTCAGTTGAACAAAATCCTAAGTCTCATTTGTAACTTTCAGTATTTGTGTGACCTTGTCAGCTGTAGTGGACTTCTTAAGTGGTTTAAAGTTCTGTACTTTACAGAATTAAGGCTATGGTAAATAAGTATGAGTCATAAAAATGTTGCATTTGTAAGTTAGCATAAGTTCAGCATTTGCATGAAGAGGTTTCCTGACAGGTCTCAGCTTTTAAACAGACACAGAAAGAGATACAAACAGCAGTAATTCAGTTATGTATCTTGGAAAAAAAATGAAGTGTCAGTAGTTAATCACTCCTCTCCATATAAAGTCTTTGTAACATATACAGACCTTTCTTCACTGAAGTGCCATAGTTAGGACAGCAGCCTATACTCTTACACCACTGCTTCCAGTACCTGATGGATGAATGGTTCCTTAAGTTCTTGTATTGCCAGAATGGGCAAGAAAAGATGGAAAATGGAAAAGGTATGATTGTAATATATGTTTATACGCTATAGTATATCTCCAGCCATTGAGTCCATTTCATGACCTCAATGGTAGTGCTAGGGAGAGAGATTTTGTGGTGGATGGACATAAAAAGTGAGTAAGTCCATCACTGATCTGTATGTAGAATTGTTGGGAATTTTCTGACTCTTCTTTTGCTAGAAGAATTTTAACATGGCAAAGAGTTTTTTTTTAAGAGTGTTTTTTGAATGCATTAAAGTTTTTATTGAAAACAGACAAAAAATACAAGGATGGCTGACAGTCTCCTGGTTTAGGGCACTGATAGATTCTTACTGGGGATTTAAACCCATCACAGGTGATTTCTCTTACGGTTGAGTTGTAAGATTTGGCTTTCTCCTGCTCTGTGTTTTTTGTTGATGATGATGATGATGTTGGTTTGGTTTGGTTCTGTTTCACGGAAAATAAAAAGAACTTCAGGTTCTTCCCATATGAAATGAGAACATCTCTTTATACCTCAAATTTCTGTAGTCAAGGCAAACCAATGTCCTGCCAAGTACTCCCCTAAACTAAAAGGAAGCTTGGCATTTAAAATGTCTCACTCAACTTCTACTTCTCTTTTCCTGTCTGTGCCTTTTGTATATTTATTTGGAACAAATGTTTTTTCCAAGTAGCATCTCTGTAGCTCTTGTGTGAATTATCCATTGAAAGAGATCTTGTCCATGAAGTAAGTCCTTCACAGTGTCAAGAATTTCATCCAAGAGATTAGATGCTCCATCCTATTACCACTGAACCATTAACTCAGCAGGAATACAATCATGCCTCAATACAGCAGTGGTGTTCTGGCTGCCAGACGTGTAGTTCTATTTTCGTACCAGTCAACTTACTAGAAGTACATACTGATGCAAGGTCATGGATATATACATGTACATATATATATGCACATATATATGACAAAATGTGTCACGTGTATCCACTTTATACAATCCATTATTTCATTCACGTGAATATTTTTTTCTAAATCGGAACTGAATCAGCATACTTTTTATGTGGTTGTATTCCGAACTTTATGAACTCAGGAACAGGCTGAGTTTTATTACAACTCAAATTTATGTATTAGTTCAACATTTTTTCTTGTTCTTCACTTTTTTTTTGTTTAATTTTAAATGATAGACCTATAGCTTTATTTTTTTTCTATTCAAGATAGTATGACATGTTTTAGTTCAGATCACATTTTTATGGGTGAGCTATAAACCCATGGGATTCATAATGGAAATGGGGACAAATGCTCAACTACATTGGCACAAGCTGTATAACAACTATAATGATACCTTCAGGTTTGGTGGAAGTTGACAGTTATCGTCTTTTTATCCTGTCTCCTGCAGCAAACACATATCAACATAGCTCTTGACATTTTCTTTCAGGAAGCAGTGGAGTTAGGAAAATATGTCATTGTTAATCACCTTCATATTTTCATATGACATCATAAGAGGTTTTATTCTGAAAAATCTTACTTGCATGAGAAAAATTATTTTTATGTAATTGCTAAATACATTGGCACAGGCTCTTAATTGTTCACAACAAGCATTTTATATAATGCACGGTGGAAGAAAACTATACCAGTTTTAAAATAAGTACTGATGCTGTATAATCTACATGAATTGATTTAAAGAGCATTAAATAGAGGAATTCTTTCATTGATATAGGATTAAGGGTGACAGGTCAAACAGAGTTCTGTTTGAAAAATAAAAATAAATTCAGAAATGCCAAAAGTAATGACTTATATTTTTGGAAATACTGTAAATTATCTCTACATGGAACAGTCTGTAAAGAATATCATAACACATTTAGAAGATCTAAGGGAAATAACTAATTTTCAGCTTCTCTCAATCTGGCTCCTTTCCAAGGCATTGGAATAAAGAAAAGAAAGAAGTTTGAAATGTTAGGTTCTGTCAATACAGTTTGAAAGATATGTATCTAATTTCTTGTATGTCTGCGGTGCTCATAAAATATTTTTTATTCAAATAATCCGTGTTAGAATATTACCAAAAATAGGTCTGTGTGTGTGTGTGAGAGAGGACACGTATTTTCATGAATTTGTCTGAGTCATTTCCACGTAAGTTCTGAAGTCAGTTTAAACATAGTTCATAAACAAATTCCTATTTTTCCACTGAAACATGGCAGGAATTCTTTGGTGAAACATTGCAGTAAATAGATAATTAAGATGCTACAGTATTTGCCATTTCATTTGCAGTACATATGTGCTTTGGGTGTGGGGGAATGGAACTTACAGTTTATGGTAGCCAAATTTCTTATGCGAGTAATCAAATTTGTTTTTTAACAAATGGTAATTGGCTGAATTAAATGTAACTATAGAATAAAACTTTTATATGGCACTTGCAGAGCCAAATGTTCAATAAGGCTGCTATACTACTTCTCACAAAACTAGGAAACGCATCTGTACATATGTGCAAAACTGTCTGCAGCCATTTGGGTACAAATGTATTTGAAAGAGTCACAGGTGCGTTTGACTAATCGTGCTGGAAAATGTATTATTGTCATGTAAGAGAGGCTGGCAGTACTGCCTTTGTGTTCTTCTAATTCTGAGCTGCTCTCTAAGGCTGGAAGAATCTCTGCTGTATGTTAGCTGCCACTTCAGCACCACTTTCATGAGAGCAAATTGTCCCTGGTCTGCAGTATTTCGTGGAATCTCAGTGGTACTGTGGCAGTGGCCAGCGGTGCTGTGTAAATGAAGGTGATTTGGAGAAGGATGTTCAGCTAAAATGGTGGGTACTGAACACAGACTCCCACCGTTGGCTTCCTCATTAACTGTCATAGCCAAGATTGTATTTCAGACACCTACATCCCAGTGCATCAACCTCTCTCTTTGCACATGGCTTGCTGGTTAGCCCTACTGTTGGCTACACGGGGTGCATGCCCGTGGTGGGACAGAAGAGTCCCAGCAGCGTGGGGCAGCCAGCTGGGGTGGCAGCTGTGGGGGGCTGGCTCCCTGAGAGTCTTGGGGGACACCATGTGTCAAAGAGCAACCCATGATGCATTGTGTGGCGGCGTATGGTACCGTAAACACATTTTCAATGTGAAAGCATACATTTCTATAGTATGTTTCTGAAGAATCTCACCTAAAAAAGTATGTTTAATTACTTTGAAGTTAAAAAATGCTGCAAAACAATTATCTCTGGCTTTAAGATGTTAGGCTTGCTCTTCCACCACCCCTTCCACTGTTTAAATATTCTTGACCAGGATTCTGTGATAACTTTTTAAACTACTTGCATTATCATTAAAGTACTGCAGGAGAGAAGTCTTACTCTGAAGTCCGTATCTTTCTAATATGTACCATGCCTGTCATGATATTGACTTTGTTCTTCTGAAAGGAAAAACAAAAAATAGGAAAACTCAAAAATATTTTATATGAGCTCTGCTTGGTTCCTAAGAAAGCATCATACTTGATACTCCAAGTAAAAACTGAAATTCATGTGTACTTCTGAGCTAGCCAGGGTATTCCGGGCACTCTATTCAAGAGACACTTGGCAAAACAGGAAGAAGCTTCTCTAAAAGTAATCAAATTAAAACATAAGCTTAAAAATGTTGGCATACATCCTCTGACAGGGGACTGTCAGTGTCCATATGTGCTGTCTCTGTACTGGCAGTTGCCTTACAGACCAAAGGATGTAGAAGCACACCTTTTGAGAGGTGGCTTTGAAGGCAACATTATTAATTTCTTAATCTCCTGGCTCAGAAACAGTAGAAGGCTTAGATATGTAAGTATAGCATTTGCATGACATCCAGTACGTAGTAGCAGTGTCCTTAGCTTTAAGTAGATAACTGCATACATTGTTCTAACAGTTACTTCCATAGACCATAGAGAAATTCATGTTGGAAAGGGCATGTGGAGGCCATGTAGTCCAAACCCTACTCAAAGCAGGCTTCAGTATTCTAGTTGTGGTCTTAGAAATACTGAACAGAGGCACCACCATCCTGGTTCGTGGCTCTAATAGAGTGGTGGGGGGAAAGGATAGGAACTGGTTACAGATGTTCCTTGCAAATATTGCCATATCTTTCATGGGTATGTCAGACAGGAGTGTGGTAAAGTTAGAATCATTCTTCGACCTGAACTTGATATGAAATCACAGAAATGTGTTTTAAATCCTGTCAGAATGACATGACAGAAGCCAGAAGTTCTGTGTCATGATTTTAAGAGGAAAAAGTAATTGTAACAGATGAACTGTGACAAACCAAGCCTTTGATTAAACAAATGTGATATCATTGATCATTAAGAAAACAACGAAAATTATTTAAAACATGAAATGGAAATCCACATATGTTTTAAGGGAAAATAAGTTTACTACTTTGTTACTTTTGGTGTAATGCACAAAACTCCAGTGTGTCAATCTAGTTTTCTAGTTTTTCTTTAAGGAAATAGTGCGCTGATTTTGAAACATGACCTTGAGAGGCTAAATGCTTCCATTCTTTATTGGTTTTGTGTTCCAACATCAAACTTGATCGCTGGAATAAGCAGCCCATCCCAAATCTGCTAGTTCATTTGGCTTTGTTTCCTTCTTGTCCACTACTGCTGATATTAAAGACATAAGTATCCTGGTGATACGCGTTTCAGGAATTACTTTTTTTCAGAGGAGAACTTAGTCTTCTTGGAGTTCGATTCCATAAGAACAAAGCAGTTCTATTCTTAATTATCATATTGGATTTTCTACAGCCATCTAACATTACGTCCTGTAAATTAAATACCCTGTGTATCGTAGCTGAAGTTAAACAACCATCTGCTGAAGTTAAACAGCCATTTCTCCCTAACATTCGGAGTATTACCCATCTGGAGAGTAACTCTCACTATAACAATTTTTTTTTTAAAGTGTTACCTTTCTAGAGATCTACAGCTGTACTAGCGGTATTTTTCTCTTGTTTTCCAGTTTATTTAAACCCTATAAATTGTATGAACATCTCTTCCACAGTCCTAGAGAAGAACTTGTGATAAGTAATAAGGTAAGTCATTTATATAGATGGAACTCATTATGTAGAGTTATTTAATGAATGCACTATGACATATGTTTTTTATTGCTCAAAGCAATTTTATGTCAACATTACTTCATTACTAAAGTAAAATGGCTGATTAAAGAATACAAGTTAGATGTTTCGATCCTCAAATTCAAAATTAATTTTGGATTTCAAAAAAATGTAAATGCAATTGTTGGCTAAAATGTGTTAAATCAGAAATACTTTTGTTTATGTATTTATAAGTTGGTGCATGTCATTTGAATTAGCAATGCATGAGTCTGACTGTTTTAAAATCAGCAATCAAAATCAGAAAAGTTTCTGTACCAAGCAAGAGTCTGACCGCAGTGCTGATATTTATGTATGCACAGTTTTTTTTTCCATTGTAGTCACCAACAGTTAATTATACTGATTGTAGAGAAACAAGCTAGCTAGAAATCCAGCATTTTGAAGGCACTCTTATAGTCAAGCTAATTCACTGTTATTAAACTTTGTGTTCTAACTTATACCTGAAAAAATACATAGGAATATGTGTTGACTCAGGAGGTGACCTTTAATCAAACAGCCAAATTAAATTAATCAAACATACCTTCCTTTTGTTTGATGGTGCATTTTGAATATATATGTTACAATACATTGAAAAGAATTTACATTTATAATTTAGGAGACAACTGGTTACTCTGAGAGGCACGGTAGTAGAATTTCTCTTATGGCATGTATTTTAGCTTATCAGCACACAGGGAAGTTAAAAGTTATTAATGCATTGGAAAAAATCTTTTCCACATTAAGCTGGTGGTTTTGGGTCTGTAAATGATGCAGTATAATTTCCTCCCATGTTGATTTTAAATAACTGTGTTTTACGCAAGAAGGACTTTTCTCGCCATGGATGCAAATATTTGGAGATTATTTTGAGGTTGTTTGTAAGGTGGGTTAAAATTCCAGCTATGCTGGAATCAATGACAAAATTAATTACATAAGTCAAGAAGGACTTCAGCATCACACTGTTGTTGTGGTTTTCATATTAGCTAATGAGATCAGTGGTTGGCTAGAGCTTTCTAATTGGTAAAATTATTTTTAATGACGCTTTAATTAAATAATTTCTTGTGTAAATTTGGTTAATATATCAGTTGCAGATTAGCTTAAAATAAATGTCTTTGTGTTTTCTTGAAACCTATTTCTGGATGTCTAAGATCAGCGTAAAATGCTACAGTTTCACAGCCAAGGAAAAGCAGCTGCTCTGCATTGTTTGTGTGCTAGGGAGTACCACCTGTACCATCTACCTCCACTAGGGAATGGCAGAAACGTATTTCTGTGAATGACTTTGGTGTTAATCCATCAAAGGAACAAGTGCGATTTACAATAAAACTCATAAAAACCTTCATGATAATTTTTAGCTGCAACTCTCTTACAGACATTTCTTACCTATGCGCCAGTTTGGTTTAATTCATCTGTTTTGTATTCTAAGTCCCATGGCAGAGACTCCAACCACATTTGTCCACCCACAGTGTAATACCCGAGAAGATCAATACTTATATTCGTGCAGAGTTTATTTTGGTAGGGTGATATATTGTTCTTCAATAAGTTAGTTTAACACTTTGAAACTATACATACAAATTTATGGCATTCTCTGCGTTTGCTTGATGTGTAAAATGTGATGAGAGGTGAGCTCAGCACAGACGTCAAGTTCTGTAGCTTACAGCTTTGTTATATTTAGAAATGCTTATCCGTAAAGGAGAGCATTACCCTTCTGTGTTTGCAGTCCCTTAGATGAGCAGGTCAAACCCTGAAAAGCTAAAGGGGCAGATGTGGTTCTGTGTATGCCTATGGCAGGAGCATGCCTGGAGTCACATGCCTTGCAGTGCATGTGCTCAGGGAGCAGAAGGGGACTGGAGATCATCTGGGAAATCTATGCACTAAAAGTAGATGATAAATCTATGATGAAAGGTTGACTGTTTTTTCACTGTGTAGATTACTGTCTTTAAAATAAATAAATAATAAAAAATAAAGCCACTGTAGATATACCGTGGCCAACAGCTAGATGCGATCCTTACTCCCAAGCACACTGTTGCTATTGTCTAAGAAGTTTTCTATTAGCTTCATTGATGAAAGCTGTTCTTTTGGAATGAGAGACTGTAAAATGTAATGACCAGGTTTGCCCAAATAAGAAGAACCATGGCATTCTAAGAGCTTAATCACAGTATTATCTTATTTGCAAATAAAGACTTTTGGACAAATCAATGAAATTATTTGCTTTAACTGAAATGGCTTGCTTTAGCTCACTGAGTAAATTTGTGCTTCACGTGTGCTGAAGGTATCACCTACTGAACAAAAGTCCAGCAGCCTCTTCTTTAGCAGAGATTCAGCTGCGACAAATAAAAGCAATAGTTACTGCTGTATTGGATATCCTTTTAGAGAAGCCATGGTATGTGTTTTCCAGATAAAACTTATAGCAATGGATTATACACCCATTGAATTTTACTTTTTCTCTAGTGAGGGCAATTATACAGCATTCTCAATCAGATTTCCTTTTTGATCTTTCAGTGCATTTATTTCCAAATGACCCTGTCATTTCCTGTGTAAAATAAAATCAGACAAGAAAAGGGAAATGACTCAAAACTGAGTTAGATTATGCATACAATATCTGCATGCCACTTAACAAAATCTAAGTTACTTAAATATAGCACATAATTAGTGGAGCTTCACAATCTGATTAATATTCTGAGTTTTAATGCAGCTAGCATGATAGAAAAAACTTTGTAAAATATAGACAGTATTTAAGTATTTAAAAAAAAAAAAAGGAACAAACGACTGGCTAATTTAAATGTATTTTTGCATCAGCTAAAGCCTTTAAATCAAACTGCCTGAGGTGATCATATTGCCTAGGAAAAAAAAAAAAGGTTAATGCTGAAAGACATGAATGCTTGGTTAGATGATAAAACACACATCATAAATCTAACCTAGTTTGGCAGTCTTTAAAATTTAAAACTTACCTTTCCAGCTATCAAATCCTTTACTTCTCCTTCACTGCAGATCTACAAAGACCTATATATTACATATGTGCAAATACCTGTTAGAAAACACAGTAAGTACAAGGTACAAGGAATTACTGAGAAGCGTTAAGATTGCCAAGTAAATTCATTGCTTTTTGTTTTGTTTTGTTTGTTTGTTTTGTTACTGTTCTGAGCACTTCTCAACATCTAGAAGAACTGCAGAAGAAACAGTGCTTTATCTGGACTATGGCCATGAACCAAAATAAAATGCATGTAGGGCTAACATACCAGAGTTCTTCAAGAATGCTGTTGTTAAAGATACTGTTTTTACCTTTTGCCCATTCTGGAGGTTTTGCCATCTAGCTGTGGGTTAGTACACCTAGTACGCCTGCAAATTCAAAGAAAGCAAATGGAGTACACACCAAATCTTGATGTGCAGGGATTCAGTGGAGCAATTCCTATTAACACGTCAGATCTTATAAAAAAAAGTTTTAATTAGTTAATACAGGAATTGTGTAGAAGTTTTTATTATTTTCTATTTCTATGGTCAGCTAATTTATTTTGCTTTGATAGGATGATATATTGCAGTACTTTTTTTTTCCAGATTTAAAAATTGTACCTTCTACTGTAGTTCATGTTTTTTGCTGCGCTGTGTTGTGTATTTTTGGATGGAATGAGGCTAATGTCTTCTGGGATTATGTCTGCTTTGAAACATTTCCTAATAAAAATAATGTGGTTGGTAAATCTAGTTTTATTCCTAGTTGCTTTAGCCAGCCTGATGGAGTAATCTGCTATTTTATGGCCCAGATGACTAGCTAAGTTTGACTTCTTGAAGTAGTAGTGTACAATGTAATTTTCTTTAGAGATGTCATAGTAGGTCAGGTTGCAATAAAAATATCAAAGATTAAGTTTAATGACAGTGCAGATTCAGTGTTATAGCAGTCACTAGATATCATCCCCTACTTAGAGTTCCAGTTTCCATTAATGCTGTCTTTCCATGTACTCCTTACTTTTTGAAACATTAAGCTTTCAGACTATGTCTGGTATTTATCCAAGTGTGGGTGGCTGTTTTTGTTTAGTCTTTTGTTGTTGTTGGTGGTGGTTTCTTGCTTTAAGTCTGAATAAAATCTCTTCTGTGTTTTGAATTTAAGAGAGTGCGTAGAAGAAGTACACTATCTGAAAGCTAATAAGCCTTTCTTGATGGCAAAAGTCCTGAAGTCTGGGACTTCACTTTGATATGTAATCCTCATTAGGTGTTGCACACTTAAATTGGTTAATCAATCATTTTTAAAACAAATTTGCTCAACAATTTTTTGAAAATTGCATTTCAAGAATGTATGAAACCAGAACATTTCTGTAAGCATATCAGTTCACACTAGAGAGACACATTCCCCAACTAATGGAGTGCATGTTTTTCAAAGTTTGAAGATTTCAAATATTTGTAATGCTTAAAAAGCACTGAATTGATTTTCTGTAGCTTTGTTTTGTAAATATCACCATGGCAAAGACAAGATTACTTTGAAGGAAATTAAGAACATAGGACTGGAAGGGACCTCTTTAATTATCAGGTCTAGTGCTGCCTTCTCATAGGCAAGCATGTATAATCCTCTTCGGAAACTTGTCAAGCTCAAGCCTAAGAAGTTAACTTTTTTGCCTCTCTTATTCCAGTTAGAAAGCTGCCCTGGAGCCTGATTTCTGTAATGGTTATAAAACTTCTAATTTCCAGGCTAAGGGTATTCACAGCAAGATTATGTGCTTATGTGCACAGCAAGCTCATGTGCCAATTTGTGCCAGTATTGACCTTTAGTTATTATTCCATTCCCAGTGTTTATTTTTCTAGCATATAAAGAGACAGCAATCTTATTGTCAGCCTTCATTTAGCTAAATTAGAAAAGCCCGTCTTCTCTAATCTCTGCTTTTATGATAGGCTTTTGATATATACATTCTTACATACATAGTAGCCTTTAGTCATCCTGTTGGTCGTTTTTGTAATTATTCCACTTTAAGTTAGTTTTGTTTGAACATAAGTGACTGAATGGCACAGTGTTGTTGTTGAGATAAAAGCAAGGCCCTGTACAATGACATACTGCTTTCTTTTTCTCTTTGGGAATAATCTGCATGATAGGTCCTAGAATCAGTCCACATTTCACACCTGTATCATGTAGCTGTCTTGTAGATCTGCTGTTCTGGTTCTCCTTTCTTATCTTTTTTTTTTTTTTTCCTGTTTGAGGTACTCTCAGCGCACTACAGATTTTTAAAAATTGTGTCCCAACAATGTCACCAAACAGTCTGTTGTTAAATACAAGAGTGAATATTCTTCAAGGTCACTCAGTCCCTTCTGTGTGATATTCTTGTCCTCTCATGCATTGATCATGTCTCTCACGTTCCTTTTGTCTAGAAAATTGGTTATCTTATTAAGTAAACTATGAAATTAGTCTGGCATCACGTATCTTTGATAAACCAATGTTGTGTTTTATGCCATTTTTCTTTAATTTCTATGTCCTTACTTATTTTTTCCTTCATAACATGGTCCTCAAGCTTTTATTACTATGAAGATCAAAACTACAGCTTCAGGAGCAGCTTCATTATTTCACAGTTATGAATGTTTAAAACTAGCAAACTGGTACTTGGGCTTTTGATGTCTGAAGGAAAATTTTTGATGTCCTCTACAGAAGTGTGTAGTCCCAAAGACCTGATTACTGAAGTAAGCAGCTGGAGAGCCAGTGGTTTTTGGTGACAAAAATAACTGAGATTTGGTCCTTTGATCTTGAAGTTTGCTATGGCTATAACTAGAGGGATCGTGAAGGGCTTATGATTAGACTGAATGAAAAGTGGAGTCTATTGGGATTGTATGCATTATTACTAGAAATATTTTAAGCATATCTTGCACGTTAGAAACCTCCTTTGGTTTACAAAGAGTCTTTGCTATAGTTACCCATAGTGGAGATATTCTGACCTTTAACAGCTGTGTTTCGATATAGGTCGCATGCTGGTGGTTTTCTACAGCTATTTTAACGTGCCTGTGTTCAGGTAGCTGAACTGTGCTTCCCTAAAAGCCAGTGAGAGCTCTAGAGAGTTTGTGGAATTCATGGTGCTGAGTACTTTTGCAAATCTTGCTTTAGAGAATGATTGACAAAATGCTTTTTAAATTATTTGCTTAAGAAAAATCAAATACAAAACAAGCATGCCTTTTAACTCACTAACATGTAGGAAGTCATGAAAGTAAAAATTCTGGCAGGAAAAATTCAGAATACCTGAGATAGACTATGCATTCATTACACAGAGCACTATGCTTCTGACCCTGCCAACGTTAAAACAAGTGCCTCTTTTCAAACACTTCCGAAATTTTATTTCAGTAGACCTATTCACATACAGAGTTAAACTGAGAAGTGACTGGGGTCACATTGTTCAGCAGCCTGAAGGATGAAAAGCTGAGAGCAAAAAATAATAAAAATTTTGAAGCTTATCGTCATTTTTTGTTTATCTGACAAAGCATTGTATTTTTGACTGTATTATGTTAAATAGGAGAGAGAAAAAAAAGTTGTTGGTGTTGAAACATCTCTGGAACTGTGCAGGAATTTGGATATACACAGATGTGCTCTCTGGGTTTGTTAATTATTTAGAAAGTGACTTGATTACTCTGTGTGTGTGTATGTTAACATACGTGGTTCTGATAATAGCAGTAATGGCTTATTTATTTGCTGGAATGCAGGCCAAGTAGGAATTGTAGGCTTTGACTTAAAGGATAGACATATTAAAGACAGCATTTCTCTGCTATTCACCAGAGTATTGTAAGATCCAGAGGACTAATTGCTCTATCGTAGAACTATAACACATTAAAAATATTTATAGATCAGAATTCTTATGTATTTAAATTTTAATGGAAGGCAATGAGATTGGCAGAAATAAAGACTTGGGGAAACTTTAAAGTGATTAAGCAAAGTACCTGGGGGCAAGCTGTTAGGACATTAATTTTGTTTTACTTTTTTAATTATTCCTGAACAGCTTACTCTGTCAGTGCCCTTTGGGATTTCTTGTTGTTTTACTTGACCAGAGCATAACAAAAATAATTGGAACTGAGCAAAGTAATTCTGTTCCACAGAAGATTCTGAGACTTTTTCAGTTTGATTTCATTCCATTTTAAAACAAATAATAGCTTTTAACAGAATTGCTGTTCTTAGATGTCTCTGTTTAAACTCTCCCACTCCAAAGCAGTCTTCTTGAAGGCCATTTCAGAGTCCAAGCCCCAGGAAGCTCCATCCTGGGGCCGCACAGGGTAGTTGGCTCTGCTGGAACCAGATCCGCATGATTCTGCATCTGTGATCTGGCCTCAGCTGTCTGTAAGGCATGTTGTAGGGGAGCCAGGAATCCAGAAAGCAGAACGTGAGGTCAGCCAGCATGGCAAACTGTCGAAGGAGCTTTGTACACAAGCTGATGGGAAACCAGATAGGCTCTTGGTGGCACGGTGGTAGAAATTTGCGTACTACACCCTAATTTTGTATTTAGTTCAAAATAATAAGGTTTGTAAGTAATCTGTCAATAAATATTTAAATGAATAAAAATTTATGTCCACTACAGAACAATAATCTTTTCTGTTAAACTTAGCCATATAATACAGCACCGATCAAGAAGTTATTCAAGAAAATACTGTTTGATATATATTTTGATAGTTTGTTTTAATTTTTTTAATTATTTTTTGTTTTATTTTTTATTATTATTACTGATTGCTAACAGGTACCATTTGGGGACAGGTACCATTTGCTGGTCCAGTGTGAAGACACTGGTGACTAGTTTGTTAGAGCAATTGGCCTAATTCCAAAATTTCCTGCATCATTTTTATTAATAAGCAGGTAGAGATCCATGAACTTACACTACAGTGCCGACTATTTTTGCACCCCTACCTTTACCTGCAGGTTTTCATCATCTTGAAGATCACATTGTATTCTTAAAAGTATCTCTGGAATGGAAAAGCGATGTGGTATTTCAAGGGAATGTATCCCCATGGGTGAATATTTATGTATCAAATTCATACATCTTGTGACCTTATGTTATGAATAAAATTTTGACCTTATTCATATAAATAAATAGCACGGCATTTCCTTACTGTGATGATCTATATTCAATATACATTTTTATAATTTTTTATCCTCTCAGTTGATATTATAAGAAGACTTATTCAAAGTCTGAATAACAGATTAGTTTTGCAGTCCTTTAAAGTTCCTTTTTTTTAAATGCACCAGAAAGTTTGTATGTTTTCTAATTTCACCTTTAATTTTCTAACTTGTCATAGGATACAATATGAAGAATTTTTACTGAACTTTGA
Source organism: Cygnus olor (assembly GCF_009769625.2). Lineage (NCBI taxonomy): Eukaryota > Metazoa > Chordata > Aves > Anseriformes > Anatidae > Cygnus > Cygnus olor. The sequence goes on from NC_049175.1 coordinate 10,254,019, forward strand.
ATCTGATGCATGTGAATATTTAATTCATAAAATGTTATTTTGATTTCCTGCATATAAGTTAACTTCAGGAAAATAGAGTGTTACTAATTAGAAAGCTGAGTTTTATAGGATGTCTGTTTCATATGTGAGGTAACTTATATTGCTACTTAGGCTTACATTTAATAAACTTTAGCTAGGAAAATTGTTTAAATTTCAAAGAAAAGATGATAAATAAAAGGAGGGCATAGAATATTAATGTGAACTCGGTCTTTATTTTTTAAAGCATTCAAAGTTAAATAGCGGTGGTCTGTTAACAATCTAGGGCTATTTGGCAAGTCTTTAAACTTACTCAATAATCAAAACATAAAAGGACAATGGAAACTTTTTACAATTAAAAAAAAAAAGGAGTTGAGTACAAAAACCAAACAAATTATCCTCTGCTTTTTCTTGGTAAGGAGGTGAACTTTATAGGAAGGGCAGCAAGCTCTGAGTTAGGGTTGTCTTTTCCTGTCTTTGTTATAAATTATATCTGTCTGTGAAGAATCCTCTCCAGTTACTTCGTACTTCGTGGTTACGGGGGAGTCGTGTGGGTGTATGGGGAATGGAGCTGAGAAAGACAGATTGGGGGAGCCTTCTTTTAATTGTACTGGGTTTTGTTTCTTTGTTTTTCACTTAGGAAATGGCAATTCTTCGCATTAATCTGCCTTGCTTACTAAACATATGGATGGATAGAATTCCCAAGATCCCAGCTGTGTAAATAGAATATTAACAAAACAACTGTTTTCTTCAACATTTTATTATTTGTTGCTTGTAACTTAGTAGGCTTTTGGAAGACTTCTGGCACCACTTAGGTTCACTCTAATCATTCAGAATGTTTTCATTAGGGTTCAAATGGGGAAGACATTTGGCAAAGGGATGGACTCCATCCGAAGGGTAATGCTTGATTCTTTAATGGGAGGCCAAATACACTGCAATCTTATTATGAGACACCAGAAATATGAGAGGAAGCTGCCAAACGGTACTTGAGGGAGAGCCATATACCTGGGCTTAGTCCCCTCCTTGTGTCCTTCTTTCCTTGTGCCTACTGAGCATCTGAATGGATCGTGTAGGCCTTGCAGCCTGAGCAGAGGTAGCCCATGTGCAGCTGTTCAGATCGAAGAGAATGGGGACATGACCAAGTTCCTGCACTGTTTCTTTTGTCATTTGAAACACAATCAGGAGTCATTGGCAGGTTGTAAGTGACAGACCTGAGTGGGAAATTTTGGCCTTTCATTCCTCTTCTGCAGCGTGGGCAAGCTCCCACCCATGGATTTTCAGTCTCTCTTGTTCCTCCGTTTTGGGAAACGGGTTCTGAACTGTAACTTTCATCAGAATTAAGTTAACCTCATGTTTTGTGAATCCCCCTCCAATCCACAGCGTTGCTTATAGAAGCTAAGACATCATTATGTTCTTCCAGCTATTGCACTCAGTAAAACAACATCGGACAGGTAGACCACACTCTCTTCTCAGGGCAGGCTTGAAAAGAGACAGCAGCAGGAGTCTTTAATGTGTTTTATGATTAAGACTATGAGCTGAAGTATTTTATGGTTTGGCTTCACAGTGTGCTCTTGAAAAATGTGGTAGCCAAGTAATCCTGAGTCTCCTCTTGACCGACTTAAAACAGCTGAGGAGGAACATTTGATTGTTTATACCTGATGTTCGCTTTGTAAAGAGTAAGAGTGGGCAGCATCTCTGGCTGATCTTAAGATGCTAAGGTAGTATCTCTACAAATCTTATCTCCTTTTTTATTTTTCAAACTGATTTCACCCTCAAAATTTGTCTTTGTCTCAGATTGTAAAGCTTACACCAGAGCCTGCGTATGTTCTGCAGAGTTACACTGCAGATGATGCTGTGTCCAGGATAAAACCCAAACAAACATGGATGGACTTTTTCAGCTGAAATACATTAACATTTTTACTCTCTGCTTTTTTCTAAGAAGTGGTCCTTGTCATCTTTTTGATCCTTCTACAGGAAGGTCCAACAATATTAAAAAAACATATTGCACAAAATAATGTTCTCTGCTGTGAAAGCAGTAAAAATTTGCAGGTATTGCATCGTAACACACGTAATACTCTACTCTCCTGATGCTAGAATTCCCGTACTTGGTAAAAGTTTTATTGCCTCTGTTCTATTCATGTAACAATACACAAGGAACAATATCTTTTGTGCAGTTTCTCAGTAGTTCCTTTTGACTGTGTGTATCAAATGGGGCTTGTGAATACAGGCTAAGGCAATGCATAGATCCTAAATGATAGAGATGCATGTTTCTTTTATTGTAAGGCTGACCAAATATGGCCTCAGAGTTGCGAAAACACACTGTGCTTGAGAAGTCTTAATTTTGGAGTGATCAAGGCTGTGGGCAAGTTTCAGACACTAGCAGGCTGAAATTTACGTCTATATCCATAGATTCACTGAATGTTGTGTGTTGTGAACGGAGATACATTGCAACCAGTCACAATGTCTGTAGACTCTGTATTACTCTTGTTTAATAACATTGAGGAATGATAGGGGTGTTCTTTAGAATTTATTATAGCTTGAATATCTGCCTAACATTCTCTGAGTTTTTCTTAGGATTCATTTTGTATTCATGACATCCGTTTATCATTTTCATCCCTGTCTGTTACACATTTAGGACACTTAATGATTTTCTTTTGTTCTAAAGAAGATACTTCACCAACTTTTTGTGCTCTCCAGGATTTAAGATAAAGATTTATGTTTGGAGAAATGTTAAATTACCTGTAATTATCATATTTCAAATGAAGTATTTGAAGGTTTTACCCTCACTTAAGCTTGTTGCTGGAGAATTTTTAGCATTACTGTTGTCCCTCTAGGACAACAGGTTAAAAGCAACTGGTAGCTAGAGGCTGGGTTGCTGACTTTTCTTCTTTTTAAGTCCTACAAGTGGTGCACTGAGGTGTGCCCCAGTGGGATTTTTAAAAACATTGTTACATTTCTGTCCATCTTGAGAATGACCCAGTGAGTCTATTGGTAGGTGCAGGTGTGTTGGTATGTAACTCAGTACTGAACCATTCATTTCTGTTTAATAATCAAATGTTTGAGAAATCAAGAAATTGTCAGGATGAAAGTAGGGGGGCAAATGCTACTAATTTTGCCATGATAAAGATTTTATCTTTTGTCCATCCCTGTTCCACTTGCAAATGAATTACTGAATGTAAGACTAATATCCTTCTGTTTGGAACCCTGGCACAGCAAAGCACAAGCACAATAGGAGAAGTTAAAGACAAGATTTCAGTCTTATCTCCATGCTTCCTAACTGCTGCTGGTTTGACTTCAGTTCCTACTGTTGTTATTCATACTGCTTTTATTGCAGCATATTCAATTGTCTCTCTTTGTTCTGATCAATCCTCAGTTAAATGGGTAAATAATAAAATAAAAAGGGTATATAATCAAATTACTATAAGTAATTGGTCAGCCCAAGCATTACTGGAACTTTGTAATGAGCGGAAAAACAGGGCTTTGGTATCAGTCGTAAAGGCCAAGCCTTTATATCTGACAAGGAAAACACATTGCTACATAGGCACATTTTCTGTGAATTTAAATTACAAATTATTGTGTATAATCAAAATCAGAGCAACTGAAAAACCATACAGCATGGATAGACTTTAATAATTTTGGGTACAAATGACGGATGTTAGACAAGCTTAGAAGTCTGACAGACTAGGAGAATCTTAATATGTGACAAGTGCAAGATAAAATGAAAACTTGTCTTATGGATTATTTTTTTCCCTCTCATAGTAGAGGGAACATTACACAAACTAATAAGCGGGAAAGCATATGCATTAGAATAAAATGTAAAGGTCTGTGGTAAAGGAGCTTATTTAGGAAACAGGAAAGTTTAAAGACTGTACATTAAACAGCCAACAAGACATGGTGTGTTAAATAGGGGACTGTGGGTTGCTATGGGAATGGGAATTAGACTCTAAAGTTTTTCAGTGCTGGATTGCCAGTTTAATACAGTTACCACTTTGCAGTCTATAACATGAATTGGTTCCGTTACAGTACGTGGTGGATAAATACCAATTACAAAGACAACTTGCATTCTTCCTTAGCATTTATCCGTTAATGGACTGCTGAATTTAGATGCAGAAGTAATTGCTTAATCTGGTGTCATTAACTCCAATGTATACAGAAATAGAGAATTTGGTTTTTATTTTTGTTTTCCCTTTTCTCTTTCTATCAAATGTATTTGGGGAAGAATGAGTGAAGAGTAAATAAAGGTAGCATGAATGTTAACAAACTAAACTCTGTGCTGTGAAATTTGGTTGTATAAAAAGGCCATTTTTATAGATTTGTGCCACTTAAAGAATGCTGTGTGTCAAGTCCAGGAAGATCAGTATAGCAGGGAGAATAAATAGTTTCTCAGTAAGAGTACACAGAATTTGCCCAGTGCTACAATAAACAGCAGTGGTGCAGTGAGGGTACTGCAGCTTCATTTTTACCTGGGGGTCAGATTAACTCTGTCAGTTAGCTCCCTGTTAAGACCCAATTTACTTTGGCTGCATAGAGGCTTCAGTGGGATGATCATATTCTATTGAACTCTATGTTCAGGGAACAGTAACTTCTACTCAACAATGACATTTTGAATTTGAAAATTAAAGAAATTGTGGAGATGGAGACTTTTGGGCAAATCCATCATGGGATACCCATGAAAAGGTTTTTCACACCTATACTTCTTTTACTGCTGTCAAGTGTAAATTCTGAGTGTGCAATTAGGTTTCACAATCCAATTCATGTATCCTCAATCCACGGCATGCCAAGTGATTCCAGAGAACCTAGTAGGACTGTATCCAAAATAGACACTACATTACTATGGTATGTACTGGTACCAAAATTGGGCCTCAAACTGTAGGAGATTAAATGGTAAAATATTCTTGCAAAAATGCAAACATTCCATATTTACAGTTGTGTAAAATACCGCTGTAGCTTTGTGATGTTTGTATGTATAAGTAAAATAAAAAGTGCTATATTAGTTCACCCTTATGGACGACACCTGAGTAAGAGTTCATATTCAAAACATTTTAACTAATTTTGTTCTGTAGTTTCAGTAGTAAATTAAGAAATCTGCTTAGTTTTCAACAGTAAGAGAAGGTTGCTGCAGTATTTGTGCAATAAAACAGGGATTATATTTGTTAATATACTTCAGAAACATTTACATTCTAATCACACAGGCAAAAGGAAATTTCAAGTAATGGCAAGTAAATTTAAATTACACAACAGTAAAGACTTTCATGCCTTTGAAAATATTTTAGCACTGGCTTTTTTTCCCCCTCTTCCTTTGATTATCCTTCATCATAGCAGCAGAATTCTATTGCTGTTGCCATAATTTCTGAAGCATAACTGTGCTAACATGAAATCTGTATATATAGGTACATTTGCCAACTTCTTTTAATTTTTTCATTTGCCTTCTACCTCCTGTATTGGGAGGGGCTGCTGATCAGTACACTGGCTGAAGGAAAATGCAGAATCATTGTAGGAGAGAACAGAGACATGCAGGCAACTTTTGCAGAAAAAAGTAAGCTTTTGACTGTAGTTTCAGAGTAAAGAAAATTAGATTTCCATCTCATAAAACCTGCCTTCTGGACTTCTGGGATCCCTTGGTAAACTAGCCAGCATTTGTTGGCCTTGTGCTTTCAGGAGTGTCACAAGCAGTGTGTAAGAGGGTATTTTTATGCTGCATAAACTTGCCAGCTTTGAACCCATTGAACATTATTCTGGATCTGGCCTTACCAGCTATGTATGTCTTGTAATCTGATTCATACAGCTTGGCTCCTCCTGCAAGCTGGGTCTTGGCTAAGATAGAAAACAGCTATGTAAGGTGCTTAATGACCATGGAAGGGAAGAAGATTTTGTCCAAGGAAGCATTTTCCTACCCTTCTCCAGCTTGATGCCATCCTGTCATGAGCTTTCCACCTCTTTAGCAGCGCTCGCTTATTGTAAAACTGAGAAGGGGGAACGAAGTGTCAGTGTGACCAGAATAGAATTCCCGGATTTTTTTCTATTGCTGCATTTAACCTCTGTTCTTTTAATCATATGCACAGCAGGAGAAAGGGGATGTGCTTTAACAACTTGTCAAGTATTAAGCAGTGCAGATTGTTAGCTAGAAATCATACTATCAGTTGGAAGTAAACAATAAGGCCACATATATTTAATTTTTAATAAATTTTGAGTTATGCTGTTCCTTTAATTACATTAATCAGGCAGGCTCCAACACTGCAAGCCTTAGGGCTTGAAGTGCAATTTCAATGCGTTGTAATAAATTTGCCGAACTTTGGAAATAGATGAAATGGCTTAATATTAAACATTTGCTTGATTTAAATTTTACTAACCCATGCACTTTATAATTCATTTTTTTTTTCAGGGCAATGTATTGCCACAGCAGAACAATCATAATAGTAATTGTGAGTAAGCATTCCTTTTGCACACAGGTTTTGCTTATAAACTAGACAAATAAGGGGCCTGGAGTATTAAAGGAATGCTAAAGATCTACAGAGCCTTTCAATTCAAGGTCATTGGTTCAAGCACACATCATTAAAGACAGAAAGTTAGCATCTGACTGCTGCTTCATAATATACATGAAATGAGTTTGTCAGTTAAGACAAGGAAAGGATACAACTGTTTTAATAACATGAAAAGAGGTGTAGGACTAATACAGAGGTCCAAAAAGAGAGAAGGAATTGGGAGAAGTCCAATTCACCAGGCTGCCATCTTCCCCTATGGAAGCTCTTGTGGACTGTATTTATTCTTTGGTCTGGAAAAGTCAGAAAGGTTATAGCCGCCCTACTTGGTCTTATTTGATTTCATAAGCTTAATTGAGTTGAGCTAGGTTAATACTGGGTTGGGAAGGATCCAAGGAAAATTCAGGTCAAAAATGGTTTGATGGAGTAACCAATGAACCTGGTTTGATGCTGCTAGGGCACTGCACAAGAGGCTCTTTGAAAGAAGATGTAAAATTGATATCCTGATCACATATCATTACCTCAAGCATAAAAATCACAAAACAGAAAACCGTGAGGCATGGTGTCCTCCTGACTACCTTCCAAGTGAGTAATTACAGCCTGCCAATGTTAATTCCTCAGTAAATTTAATCAAATGAGGTACCCTCTCGTTTGATCAGTTGTATGGAGTTATTGTTCTTTAAGGCTTCTTTTAAAGAAGTGGTTGCTTTTCAGTAATGTGATCCCTTTACATGAAACCTCTAAGGAGATTAGGCATGAGTAAAAGAAGGAATGTGTGTAACATGGCAGTGATTTTTATTAGCCATTTCATATTTACTTGTCAAAATGAAGTTACTTCTGCATTGCAAAAAGTGAATTATTTTTCACTTTTGTTCTGTCAACAATTGAGATTTTAAAGGGTACTGTTCCACAGCTGCCTTTTCTCTTCCTTTGGTCCTGTTGTTGTTGTTTGTTTGTTTAGTTTGGAGTCTGGGCTGAGATTGGACCCGGGATGACTTTATTCAATGTATGTGGATTTTAGTGAAATAAATTATTTCAACCATTATAAAAGAGCCCTGTGACTCCTTGTCCTTTCCATAGTGGCTTTAGTTATGAACATAGAAAAAGGCCAAAATATATGCATTTTACAGCATTACATGAGAAGTTATTTTATTAATAAGCTCTCCTAAAATCATTTTACCAATGAGAAAGGAGAAAGAGGGGAAAAAAAAAAAAAAACTACTTCTCAACAAGGGGGAGATGCAAAGGGGTTTGTGAATAACATACAGAGATAAGCAACCCTGTTTTGGGTTGGTTTGTTTCTTTTGCCCTTTAGCCTTGTTTCTTAAAGCTTGTTACTTAAAAGCTTTTTACTTAAAGCTTTTGTTACTTAAAGCTTTTATACCTTTAGAAGAGGTTTTAGTCAGTTTTTTTAATGGTTTTAATATATGTATACATTGAAAATAGTCATGTTTTATTTTTAACGTGGGCTTTTCTTTTTATTCTCAACACTTGTTTCTACTGGAGTAGAAAGCATTTTTGAAGTACTCTTACCTGTCTGAGCCACTGAATTAGTCTAATGTAGTAGTAGCTAATTTGTAGGTGGTTTCACTGAATTCTAATTGGGAAGTGCCACAAGATTTGGTAATAGAATTTTATGAATGAAATTATGTTATAAATAAGTAGATGAAACTCAGTGAAAGGAGTTCTGGAACTTGCCTGAATTTTTGTTTCAGTAACCTTAGCGCATGTTTGTTTCTGTGAAAAAAAGTGGAGTTCAAAGTATTTCATTGAACAGGCTTACAAGCCTTTTTGAGTTAATATGGTAAAAGCTTATTTATAAAAAATACATCGCAAGCTCTTGATATTCACACATTTCAAAAATATTCTTTCTTTTCATGAAAGACTCCTCCTAAATTCATATCATAACTTTCTTTGGCAATAACAGTTTAAGAGATACTCAGGGTCAAAAAAAGGAAGGAATCAGAGGTCAAAAATAATACATTTTTGCAGTAGTCCAGGGGGAAATATACATAGTATATGTCTGCTCTTTCTGAAATAAGTCATCGTAATTAATTCCTTACTTTGCACCTTGAGTTTTTCTCCTCCAAATTTGAATCTAAAACACTTTTGATGTAGAAAACAATTAGGTTTTTGAAATTGTTTTCATTTCTATAATTAAATGACACAGGGCTTGAAGTAATTTTGAAAATACTCCTCTGTTGCAAGTTAATGGTAAGCTACAATATTTGGCTGGAGGATTTTTAGTGTTTGAAAGAAAAAAATGGATCCAACAAAACTTCAAAATTTCAAAATATTAATGTATCAGCTTTATTGGAAAGAACTGAAATTGTTCAAATGACCTCAGTAAAACAATTTGGACTACAATTCTCGGAATGCTCATGAAGCTGATATGCCTACATGTTCTTAAAAAGTCATAATCCATCATTCTGATGCTAGATCGATGGATTATGACTTTCTGATGTCAGATCTGTGAATTAAGGCTTTTTTGAGTACAGCCTGCTATCCAATTATTGCCCCTATTCATATATTATAAATCATTATTCTTTCACCAGGTAGTCAGCAGTTTCTATTTCCTAGCATTTCAGAGCCGCCTTTTTTTTTGCCATTGTTGCACTCCCATTTAGCAATCAAAAATTGAGAGTGCTGACCTGAAAAATAAAGCTTCTATCACAGCAAATTGTTGAGGCAACAACATTCATTTCTAATTCTTGTAGTTTTTGTTGAAATAAAGGGAATTAAAATAGATTGAAACAAATCTCATCCCCTTCCTGCACAAACAAGCAATGTAATAAATTAGCACAAAAGTTGTTGGCATGTATTGACTTCATTTTTAAGCGTTCATGCCTGAGTTTCTCACAAAATGGTGCTTTTTTTTCTGATAAGATTTTTTTTTGTATGAAAACAGGTAGGCTTCTGATTTAAAGCTGAAATTTGCCAGCATGATACCTTAAGTGATTGTGTCTATTAGGCACTGTTAAACTGAAGTTCCTTTGAATGAATTGTTTATAGAATAATAAACTCACTTTTAACGCAATAGAGAATGTGATAAAAGTAGAAAATGCTTTACTGTAACCAGTTTAGGTGTGTCAAATCAAAATGCATCTTAAAAAAAACAACACACAACTTTTATTAAAAGATATTCAGAAAAAGAAGAGCTATTTTAGGACCTATCATGCACCCAGAGAAAGTCATTAAATGAAATGTAATCATGCTGTGGTGGAGAGTTATCTCAAAAGATTTCTCCAGCTAAGGGAATTTAGGTTTAGCCCATATGTGGACGGAAAAAATCAATAGTATGATCTTGTTGTTTTTTATTTCATTTTGCTCTACTGATAGTTCTTCATTAGGATGCAATTTTTGTGCTAGATGGCTGTGCATAAATATGCCCAGTCAGTACATTGCTACCTGGATTGTTGTCAAAAAGGATGGTAATCAATGAAAGGGCGGGTGGTATAATGAAAATGGTAGAATTAGTCTTTTAATAACTACTTGTTCTAGTCCTCTGTTCATCACATGGGAGCTGTCACAGCACTGTCTTGTGCCTCAGTTTCACCTTTATTTGAATGGTCACATGGATTCTGAAATCTGTGGTGCAAGGTTGATTTTTGTGGCATTTATCTGAAAAACAGATTTGCCTACCTTTTGTTACCCCTGTTGCTATCCAGTCTGGTTTGCAAGTCAAGGATGTTATCTGAAACTATATGAGAAAGTTCATGTAGTGTTGGGCATGCAGTAGGCTATCAAGTAGCTAGGGTAATGCTTTAATATTCTGTAGTTTAATTCTTCTTAAAGTAAGACACTGTCTTGGCATTTTTATCTTATTCCTTGTTATTTATTTCCCGAGCTCTGGACGTTAATGACATCCTTGCTTTTACCTTCCTTTTCCTGTTCTCTCTTTTTCAAAATTTGCCCAGAAAGACCTCTAGGGTGCTGTGGAGTGTAAGAAGGATCTGGTGGTTTGTTGGGAGAACACAGAGGTTGATATTCTATGAATGTTTCTGGAGAAAATATGATTTCAAGGGCAAGTACCAGCCCAGTGATGGAACCAACAGAGAGTTTCTTGTTTTAGATAATTTCCAACACTATACAGCCTTAGAGCCTAGTTCTGCTGGTGGGAAGCCTAGCAGAGCTCCTTCTGTCCTCCATGGTAGTAGGCTCCAACCCATTTTCAAATTTTCTGTCAAGTACAGTTGCCCACTAGGTGGAGACATAATATGTTATACATTAGTGGATATACAGATGGTAATCAAATCCACCAGCTGCTGCCTGCTCTTCCTGGGCACCTTGCCAATTCACTGGCAGTATGTTGACTGGGAAGCAGACAGTGACACACTTTGATCGAAAAGCTTGTATGATGATTTTTTTTTGTTGTAATATTATTGTTTTTCTAAAAAAAATGATAAAAGAGATCAAGATGTGTATCTTGATCAAAGGGTACTGCTGTCTGCTTCCCCATCAGCAACTTCTAATTTATAGAAATCAGATTGTGTGGAAAGCAATCAGCAAAGGTTTGAGGTCTTTCTTGTTCTCACTGCCAGGAGATACTGACAAGTGAGAAAATTAAAATCAGAGAAGGTGGGGAGAGAACTAGTAAAACACTGGTTGAAATCTAATTATTTTAAATGCACAATTTTAATAATTTTAGGGCTGTAAAAAATCTGGTTAAATGGTTCAAATTGGCTATTGCTTGTGTTCTAACAGCACCATAGGGTCTTTGTCTGATGGAGGATGTTGCTTTGAGACTAATTTACTATTGAAACAAATACATCTGTGGAGCTAGTTGTTGTCAAGTAGAAGGGACCTGTCTGTGGTTTTAGGGCCAAGTTTTTAAAAGATATCTCCTACCAACTCTATTTCTTCCACACGGAGCTGTGCATCCAGTATGATTTATTAGGGTATATAAATGATACAATGAACACCTGCAAAGAACACTTAAACCAGTCAGTGCTATAAATATGGAGATAGTGTGTGCAGAATCAGAGGACTCAGAGAAATTTTGTCTATTATATTTAGCAAGTAGAGTTTTCTCTCTTTTTATTGAGTCTTGGTATTGAATCCACCTTTAAAAGTCGTTTGTGTTTTTTTTTTTTTTTTCCCCTAGCTCTTCTGAACTTAAACAACAAATAGCAGTTACAGTTACATATGTGGATTGTGTCAACTGGAGAAAAACTGTATTTTGGGTCATAGTTAAATATTCCCAGCCGACATAAGACCACAAACCCAGTGGCAGTGGTGAGAGTTGCTTCACATTCTGCCAAATATTAAAATCAAAATAAAGACTGATTTGACAGGAGGACACAGGATATGTGGTGCTTTATCTAGATTGAGCAAGTGATTATCAGAGGGAAGCAGGCTAATGGAGATAAAGAGGTGAACAGGGTCTGTCTTTAGAGTGCCATCTTTGACATGACCACTAGAAGGAATAAATAAATCCCATTGACATCATTGCTTCATTTCTTTTTCCCCATTGCAAACTGACCATCACAGATATTGTCTTTATCTCATCAGGCAAACTGTGTTTAGATTTGTAATCGCAGTTTCTTCACCTATTCTTGTAGAACAGACTTTATTGGAAGGACAAAACATAAGGGAGGAGAAGAAAGCATCCAGTGTACAATTCAAAGTAGTACCCGTCATATTCACTTGTGGGGCCTCTTGAAAACTCGTGCATTGTTTTTTCAATACCATAGTAATATTTACAGGGGAAAAAAAAAAATCCAAGCTTCTTTACTGTGTTAAACATGGCATAATTAACTATATTACTAGCAAAGTATAATTGGTGTAACTATTTCCCTTGGTGTAATTTCCCTTATGGAACTGTAGGCAGTATTCCTAGTCAGTAGTGTTAATAGTTGTATCTTCTGCCTTGATGCTCAATAATGCTTGGGTGAGCCTTAAACTTTTCAGAGTGTTTGGTATATAACTGATACAGAAATGTTGAGATTTGGTAGTTGGAATGATATGAATGTTAGGTAGCATGTGAGTATGCCAATAACAAATTCTTTGACTAATATTTACTTAGAAATCCACATAGGTCAACAAACAGTGTTGGAAAACATTTAAATGCCACATTCTCTATAGGTGACTCAAGAATTTAGCTTCAGTGGAGTGTTAATTCAAAGTTCTAAGTACTTGCTCGCAATCCTGGCTTGTGTTAAAATTCTCTACAATTGTGGAAATCCTTCTTGAACAAATCTCAGATTTATGTTGGTTTTGTTAATTTTGATCGTGGAAATTTTCTAAAAGATGAAGTTAAGTTAGTGTATAAGGGATAAGTGAGTAGTATCATTTTTTTTTTCTTCAGGAGAAATGATTGAGCAACATTGCTTGTTTCTTTTCATCCTTTGTTTAAACAAATTTTGAAATGTCCGCATTTGAGTATATGATTTGCTATGAGTTTCCTAACAAGTCAAAGCAGAATGAGATTTATATGCTTTTTCCCCAGAAACCATTTCATGCCCCAACAGAAATGGAAATGACTCTTATTCTCAGAAGCCTTCCAAGTCAAGGTGGGAGGAGAAAGCCTGTAAGGAGATTTACCTTCTCAAAAACAACCTCACGTCATCCAAGGTGTGGTTGGCTTTGGCAGTTAACCAAGGGGAAACTTACTAGTTTTCAAATCACCTACCAAGCTGAGCTATGCTGCAACAAAGCTTTGTTTAACTCTTGTGTGGAGCAGACTAACCCCGCCCCTAACCACAGCTGCATTTTGATTTAAGATGAATGACAGTATTGTAAGATAAAATTAAAACTAACCCCAGTGTATAAGCTGAGTTCCAATATAAACAGATTTATGAATATGTAGAGGAATAAGGAGCGCCTGTTTACAATGGGGTATGACAATTAAGTATTATATAAGGAAGTAATGGTTTGTTTTGACTAAAAGACTATGGCTAGAATACTTCAGATTCAAGTTAGGTAGAAACGCAGTTTTAACAGATATCTTTGATGTGTTTTTGTGTTTGTACTGATCAAATATTCTGGTGTTAAAACAGACTAGTTTCACGTAGAGGTGACTGAAAACTGCAACTCTGAAATTTGAGAGAAAAATTGGCTTACTTCTGCATGCCTAAATTGGAAAATGTATGTTAATAACTTAATTTGGATGATAAAAACATGAAAAATAAGTCCTTAAAATAGTGTTGAGTCAATTTTCTGATAAAGTAAATTTGTTTTCCCATTTGTGATTAAAATGACCTACAGTAAGTTTTTTTTTTTTTTGAACTAGGTGTTAATTAAAAATATGGAAATGGATTTTAAAAACATTGCAGTTCGCAGTGGAAGAATTACCATTACTGAATTGTTCTCACAGCCATGCCTGTTTTGAGATGTTTTTAAGATGCCTAAGTTACTGGTTCTTTTTCCAGCATGATTGTTTCCGAAGCAAAATGTGATTCCAATAAAAACAGTAATTGAATTTACAGTCCACAGGACAAATTGTTGTTTTAACAGAAACTTACACACTCAGGCAAAGACTTTATGTTTTAGGTCTAATAAAAAAGAATATGAGCTCCACATTTTATGTGTCCGTATGTCCTGAAAAGTTTCCTAATATAGCTTTTTTTAAAAAAATAAAAAATCTATATTGTCGTTTTTAAATTATATGAGCAATTTTTTCCCCGTTAGCTCAGAATCAATATTGTTTAGGTAAATTTTTTTTAATGCAACTTTTTAAATGTTAGAGCAGCTTTTTCTGTGCCATGAGCTTAGGGTGAACCAATATAGACAAGCCTATTCCCAGCTGATGCACCTGAGGTCTGCGAGGAGTTTGCGGAGAGTGGGCTTCTTTGTTGTTTGGTGGTGGGCAGGGCGTGGGGCAGTTGTGTGAGGGGCCTGTCCAGGTCCAGTCTTGTGTGGAGAAAATGCCATTTTCAGAGGAAATGGATGGCAACGTAAGTCTGTACAAGAGGGGCAATGGATAAAGGAAGGAGGTGGGACCTCTGTCTAACTTGAGACATTGACTACAAATGACTATCAACAGAAAATATTCTTCTGCTGTCAGGCTTTCTCAGCAGGAGCTCCCAATTGCTTCTTGAACCCTTTTTGTTTCAGAGGTATCTTTTAATTTTTTTTCCCCTAGTTTTATGGTGATCTTCATTGTGTCTTTCATATACGTTGTACTCATATTTAGATAAAGCCTGACAACTGTGCTTACTGAACCGAGGTAAATCCAGTGGGGTAGTACAGCTCCCGAGACATGCGCCTGCTCTAACAAGCGTGTTACAGCGTGAGATGTGCCAGAGAGAGAGACACATGCTGGAGACAGGCATGTCGCCATTAGCATGTTTTGGCATTCTTGGGGCTGACCTAAAGCACTGTGGAACGGTTATAGTTGGTGAGATGTTGCTGTATGGAGGGAGTAACACCAGGAAAAAGCAGCCCAGGATAAGGCCAACAGATGTCTGAATTTGCCATATGTGCTCAGGGCTGCAGGAGGAGTGGGTGGTGCTGTTGGTCCCCACTGAGTTCCTACAGATGTCCTTTTAACAGGAAAGGGAATATTTCTTATTGCCCAGCTCCAGGCAAACAGGGATGCCCGAGTGAGGAACCCAGCTTTCCTGGATTCCCTGTATTGCCGATGAGAGAGGTAACTGGCTGTGCTTGCTGTGGTTCAGGGCAGGTATATTAAGCAGTTATTATGTTCTTAATTTATCTTAGTGGCTCTGACTTTCCCCCAGGAGATGCAGTCTTCTTAGTGCTGACTATGGGGGTTGATAAAGCCCCTAAAGCAGGTGTGATGAATACCATCCCTCTAAGCATTTTAATTCTTCTAACCCATTTTGTTGCCAAAGACATATGCTCTGTTGCAAATCTGTTTTCTGAAACTGCAGCAAGTCTTTATAAAATGTATAAGACCTCCTTCCAGAAAGATATACCAAAATACACCTGGCCAAATACGTTTATATTTTTATTATAACATTTTCAGCATTCTTGTCAGATCTTTCCTGATCAAATGACTTGGAAGAAGAGATGCACAACAAGAAAACGTAAAGCCTGATAAAGTGAATGCCACCAAAATATTAGATTGCCTATTGTGCATTAGGTTCAACAGAATGTACTTCTAGGGTTTTCTCATGTGATCACATGGCTAGAAAAAAAAAAATCAAAGCAAACAAACAAAAACAACTTAATTTTTTCCAGTATTTGTAGATTCAGCTAGGTGTTTTCTGTGGGAAAGGCTCTTGATTATTATTATTATTATTATTATTATTATTATTATTATTATTATTATTATTATTTTTAAGGCTTTAGATCTCTGTTGAATGAAACTGCAGAGCCACAATGGGAGCTGGCTACAGTTTGCTTGTTGAGTGCCCTTGAAGAGGAAGGGAGGGGGCTAGTACTTTGAAGAGTTCTGACATACTAACATTGCACTTTCAGGGACTAAAAAAAATCCTTCACACCTTCTCAAAATCTGTATGCATTGCTTTGAAAAAAGTATTGTTAACCTCAAGAATTTAAAATATTGAGCAAGACCTCAAAAAAATCATGAGACTTGCTTAAAAATAATTGTTCTTTGGTTCCTTTTGCTTGCAGTGTAGTTTTTGAGCTTTCAAGATTTGTTTTCCATCTTTCCTCTGCAACCATAAGAGCTAGATGCTAAATTTATTTTTAAATGAAAGCTGAGATTCTCTTGTAATCCCATGACTCTAGGAGACTTGGCAATGCTAAACACAATGTGAATTTAGAGTGACCATTCCAAGCTGAATTATTTAGTGATGTGCCCTCAGCGTGAAAGCCAACTGGGTGTTTTGGTGTTGTTTTCTCTTTGTTTCTTTTTCCTTTTTTTTTTTAATGTCTCTTATTTTGTCTTTCTAAATAATCCGTGAATTGTCAATAATAATTGGAAGATTGGTAAAAGCAGAAGTAGATAATACATGACTGCAGCCCAGTAAAATCAGAATTTTATTTTTTCTGGGATGTTAGGATATTCTTACAGAATCTAGGTATTAAGGGCGTTCTGGACTAAAGTGTCTCCAGAGAGGAGAGCTTTGGTTGTTTTTGTAGAAGCACCCTTTTCTGCTCAATCAAGCATTAAAATTGGCAGCAGTTGTTAGAGAAGCAAGAAAATCCTGGTTGCTTCCCTCATACAGTTACTGAAAACAGTAAGAGGATATGTAAAAGCTTTAACTCTGAGGAAAAATATTTATAACTGTGACAGTGTATTTCCTTACAATAATTTATGGGCAAAATGTAGGAAAGGAGGAACACAAGCTATAAATAATATTCCGTATGTAAACATAATGGCAGCAGCAAATTCTTTTTATTTAAAAATTAATACTGCTGTTCATTAATATAAATTACCACATTTCAGATGACTCCGATGTCCTTGAGGCCAGATGTCACTGACTGATTTACAGCTTCCTGGGGGGGAGGAGTAGATCCTGTTTTGTCAATGTAGGCACCAAATTGCTTCAGATAGCTATTTTGGACTAGATTAATTGCTGATGTATTGTCAGCAAAGTTGATTCACATCTCAGCTCAGAAATATGGAAAACTGTCTTTAAAATGTATTAACTTGAATTCTGAAATGCAGGAAAAAGAACGTAAAGCATACCTTTGACTTACTGAACTCTTGTCTCATTTAAGGAATAGTGGTTTGAAGACTGTTGCCCAGGAACATGCACACAGACTTTCCATGTACATCATTGTCAACTGAGGAACATACTTAAGAGGCCAAGTTTAATCCCTCATTGATCTTATTTCTACTTAAAATATTAATACAAATGTGTGTAGTGAAGGCGTTCAGAAGCAAGCTCTGTCATCTTAGTCACACTGTACAGATCATGTGTCTGGATTAAGTTTCTGAGTGCCTCATAACATCCTTCAGTCCTCTGGATCTTGTGCATGGCATTGCTGCAAAACAGGATAGGAAATGCATTTGAAAAGCTATCAGCAGCCTCCCAGAAACCTCACCTGTGAGAACACTGGTGGGATGCTTTAGAAGGCAGGTAAAGTGGATTTGTTGTGTTTGCATATGCTGGTAGGCTAAGGAGGGGAAAAAAAAAAAAAAAAGCTGGTTTGAATCAGGGTGAGGCAGCACATCTCCACGCATTAGTTTTTCATTCCAACTCAACCCCATGAAATATAGGCACCTAACACACCACAGCTTGTAAATGCCTTTTATTCCAGCAACTGAAACTCAGAAGGTCAGTAGGTGTGCAGCTGGACATGCTTAGCATGAATGACAAACTAATGTCAATCCTATATTAAAGATTTTGGTTCATAACAAATTTCACATATGATCATACGTAAGAGAGAAGTCTGTGCAGGACTCCAGCCCCATAGCATACAGTTAGAAACTACACAGATGATACAAATATGGAGAATAACACACAACACTTTTTTAAAAATGCATCTGTCATTATATAAAATCAAATCCATATCCCACTGAAGGACATTGAAAAGCTTTGAAAGATGTTACTAGGCTTTAGAAATGGTCCATGCTGAACTTGGGATATTTTTTCTAATCCTTATAAATAATTATTTTGGACCCGCGGGAACAGTGTTAAGCTGAGGCAGGGGAAGTTTAGGCTGGACATCAGGAAGAGTTTCTTCACCGAGAGGGTGGTTGCACACTGGAACGGGCTCCCCAGTGAAGTAGTCACTGCACCAAGCCTGTCTGAATTTAAGAAGCGATTGGACTGTGCACTTAGGCACATGGTCTAAACTTTTGGGTAGACCTGTGCGGTGCCAGGAGTTGGACTTGATGATCCTTATGGGTCCCTTCCAACTCGGGATATTCTATGATTTTCCTATGTTTGGTAAGATTAGCTACAGAGAATTTGTGTTAAGACTCTGTGGACAGGAATACAGAATTTCAGATAATATTAAGCTGAAAAGGTGGCTTAAAAATGTTTCTGTGATACAAAAGCCTTACATCAAAGAAGCAAATACACCACCACCACCTTCTCTTTTCTCATTTAAAAAATAAATAAGCATACACTGTAAATTCTAATTTTCAGCAAGTATGTAAGCAAATCCAAACTGACCTTGACCTCAGCTTTGCTAATTTTCAAACTCTGACATTTATTCCCTGAGTAGATTGGTTCCCTTCATACCATGTACATAAATACTGCAAACCTTTCCAATGGCTTGAATTAAAGTGTAAGTAAATAGCTGGTTTTAATCTACATAATATTTTGAGAGCAGACGTTCTGCGCTATGACTATTAAGATATACCCAGCAGCCATTTGTATAATACTGAAACCTCTTACATATATTATTAAATGTAATGCTATCAGCCAGGGCTTGTTTTATGCCACAGAAACTTAAATAATAAAATACAGTGTGGATAAAATCTGCAATAATAGAAACTTAAGCAAAATTAATTCAAGTAACAGATAACATCTGGGGGAAAATGTAATGTTATATTGGTAAGTTATGCAAAGCTAATTTTATAATAACTACCACATCTGTGGAACTCATTTATTAGAATACTTTACCAATCTTCTTTCCTGCCGTTATTCTGTTTTAGAAATTTTCCTGTATACTATTTTATTGTCTTTGCTCTGCCTACATTGGTAAAAACGTAATTTGCTAGCTCTCAACAAAAAGAAAAGCATGTGGGTTTACGTACAGAACAGCATGACGCTTTTTATACTTTACCTGGTTTTATGCAAACTTATACTAGAAAGAATTCTGGGAAAAAATTGTGGCATGTGGCTGGAAATTAAGAGCAATGTTTCAACACTGGCTGCAGCCCTCAGCTGTGACTGCTGGGACTTGATGCAACTGGGGTGGGAAAGTAAAGGTGATGCCAAATGATGCTTCCCACATGATCCTCAGCTGAACGCTGGAGCAGCCTCTAGCCTGCGCTAACTTGTCCGGGTTCAAGGGGCCTTTTGGCACCCCACTGCACCTCGGAATTAGTAAGAAAATTGCATTTAACTTCTGCTCCCTCTGGTCTCTCTCAGACCTTTATCTGCAGCTGACACTGATATGTTCTCTGTATTTATGCCACTGCCTTTATTTATGTTTGAGTTCTTGTGGACCCATTGGATCTCAATGTGCATGAAAATATTGCTAATTAATTTTAAGGCATTATCGTCTTGCCAAACTGTTTCTCATGTTTTGGTAGTTACATTGATTCAAAAGGACACTTTAAGTAATACATCTTTGTCATAGTGAATAATGCTCAGATAATGACAAATCCTCAGGATTTTTTTTTTTAAAGTATGATTTTTTTTTTAATGTAGGTCAGTGGAAGTAATTTGTCATAAATTTACCCGGATTTCAGAAACTAGCAACATTTTTTAAAACTAACTGTAACTGTATAAAACTTACTGTGTCTCCTCTGTTTTTAAATAGATTTTACTACGGAGCCATTGGTGCTATTAAACATGGGGTTTTGTTCAAAGGAAATACAAAGACTTAATTGTTTTTTTTTTTTTAAAGGAAAGTATTGCATCAGAAGGATTCATTTAAATACATTTGTTGGCTTCAGGCTCTCACCACAATTCATTCGTTCTAATTTTCCCCTGGACTTGTTAAGGAGATGATGTATAGGAAGGAGCAATGCAGAATGGCATTTTTAGGTCACTATATTTTGGCTTTAAAATGTAGTACTGCTCACAAACTTACAAACTTATTACTAAACAAAATATTTTATATTCTACATTGCAGTTTCAGAGACTTTTAAAAAACTTTTGGCTGAATGTTGAGACTGTTACAGCTCATTAAAGAGACTAGTTCTGCTGTAATTTAGTTATTTCTTAATGATCCAAGGGTTATTATTAGACATGGAACAGATGAGTAAAGAATAGCTCTCTTTAAAGGGACGCAGTGAAGTAAAAATGTTATTCTAAAACAGAATCTCTGAAAATCTTATCCAAGCTACAAAAATTTGATTAGTTAGGAATTGATTTTAAAACCCCATCTAGGTTTTTTTACATTATTTTTTATTTTTTTTAAATTGAAACCAAAGTGAATAAATGGAATAATGATTTGATCTAAACAAACTATTTCAAATGAATACTTAACTAAATAACTAAAAGCAGCTATTTTAAAGAAGCAGAAACTATTTGTGAATTCTCATCCAACTTAGCAAATATTTTTCAATGAGAAAATACAGGGTGAGAAATCAGAGAAAATTGAAATATTTGCTAAATCAAAAGGACTCTGATTTTAAAAAGCATTAGAATTTGAAAACAAATTTTCTGGTGTAGTTTAGAAAGAATAGCATTTAGATCAACATTCTGATGAAAAATAAACCGTCTGACTATTTCATTTGTCAATATTTAGACAGTAGCAGAGGGCTGCAAAATTTGAGTCGCAAGTGTTACTGGAAATGCTTCTTGGGCTCTATAAAACCTGCTTTTCTCCTCACTTAAATTCTGGAAATCTTTCTGTCAGCCTTTTGGGTTCTTATAAACTTGAGATGATACTATCTACCTTTTATGGGTAGCTCACGTGTGACAGGGTATCTTGAAAATAATGACAGAGTCCAAACACAACTTCTGAAATACTTGTAGGACTACAAAAGAGATTTTTAATGCAGTAAAGTAAAATGAATTGGCCTATCTGTTCTTTTTTTTTTTGTCATCACTTTTGCAAATTTACAGAAGCTTTCATGTTTTTCACCATGTTTAATTGTAGCAGGTATGTGTAAGTAAGCCAAATATCAACCTAGCTGCGCTTTCCAAGGTGTGAGGAAATTTAATTTATGGGAGCTGCAATTACCCTGTTCTGAATTAATGCAGTTGACTTGCACCATCCAAGCAAATCCCTGTTTTTTAATAGCTGACTCAGAACAGGAACATCTGCCTGGTATTCTCAGTGGGCACTTCCTTTTGTAGAGGTCCAGAACATATCATTATTATACCCTGTTCCTTGCTAGTTCAAAACTGACTTTTGTCACCTTATTTGGTATATCACTGATTTAAAAAAAAAAAAAAAAAAAAAAAAAAAAAAAAACCACCCCCCTTCAGAAAAACACAACAAAACAAAAAACCTTGGCCCTTTTGAGGACTCAGGGCAGCCTTCTGCATCACTTGCAACAGAGCCTGAGTGAGGATGAAGTGCTGCATCTCCAGCTAGTGCTGGCGCAAAACCGCCATTTCCTGGTCTAAACATTCCTGGAGCAGCAGCTCACATGCCAGCAGGATACCAGTGAAGTTCCCATGATCACAGGAAAAAGAAATGGGAGCAAGTTGGTCTAACAACAAAAATTGATTAATTCTTAAGGTAAAGTCACATCTTTAAATCTTTTTCTTAGGGCCTTATTTTATGCAGTGTAACAACAGTCTTACTCCTGCTCACTCCTGTGATTGAATGCCCCAGAAGTCAACAGGGTCATTTGATCCCAAAATGCAGCAAGATCCCTGTTTAGAAGTGACAAATTTGCATTGTGAAGACAGCATGTTACCTAAGCACTGTGTTTTCTAAACTTAATTATCCGTATGAGTAAGAAGCTGTAGTGTTATGAAATTATGAAAATCATCTGTTCTTTCCAAGTGTTATAAATGGGATCCCTTGAGATGCAACTAGAAATTAAAGCTGATCTATAATCATTTTCAGTATGCTTTCCAGTTCTGAGCACCTGGATAGTAACCAAAAAAAAAAAAGTATTGTTTTTGCTGTTTGCTAAGGATTTCAATTCTGTTTTAAAAAAAAAAAAAAGCATTAAACCTGTGAGCAATAATTAAACCTGAATTACTTTTTTTTTTTCTTACATATATATGTATATACTGCCAGTATGTGATTGAACTTGCCCCACCTGCAGTTACCCCCTTCCCTCCTTTACTGGAAGAAGGTATGCCTTCAGAGAGCTGTGCATCATTGATAGTATTGCCAATAGCTGCAGAGATGGAATCTAAGGTATGGAGTTTTATTCCTTTTTTTTTTTTTTCTTTTTTTCCCCTAGCTATTTTTCTATGAGTCTCTTACCTCATTTAGTCCTATTGGTGCCCAGTCACTAATGATGTTTATTTTCTCCAGAATGCATTCACTTCTAACACGAATGCTTGAATGAAGTTGCTTTCATTGCATTAACCAGTCAGCAGTTTATTTGAGTCAGCATGTCTGGGCTCTTGCCCCATGCAATTTCATAACCTCAGCATCTGCCTGGCCTGGGCAGTGAAGGTGTGATGCTGATAGTCTGTCAGCAAAAGTTCTCAGATGCTGGCTTTGTGTATTGTGGTGAGGGGTCTGGAGAACAAGTTTTACGAGGAGCAGCTGAGGGAGCTGGGATTGTTCAGCCTGGAGAAGAGGAGGCTCAGGGGTGACCTTATCGCTCTCTACAGGTACCTTAAAGGAGGCTGTAGCGAGGTGGGGGTTGGTCTGTTCTCCCACATGCCTGGTGACAGGACAAGGGGGAATGGGCTGAAGTTGCACCAGGGGAGGTTTGGGTTGGATATTAGGAAGGACTTCTTTACTGAAAGGGTTGTTAGGCATTGGAATGGGCTGCCCAGGGAAGTGGTTGAGTCACCATCCCTGGAGGTCTTTAAGAGACGTTTAGATGTAGAGCTCAGTGATATGGTTTAGTGGAGGACTTGTTAGTGTTAGGTCAGAGGTTGGACTAGGTGATCTTGGAGGTCTCTTCCAACCTAGATGATTCTGTGATTCTGTGATTGTTGGGTGTCTTTGGGCTGACACTGTTGGGTCCTGCAGAGAACAAGAGGATGCTCTAACTCACGTATTTCTTATTATGGTTGGTTGCTGCTAGGGATCTGATCAAGAAGGTCACCTGGAAGAACCCTGTCCAGAGGCAGAGTCCCTTGAGGCAGGTGCTGTGGCTGCTTTCACTGTTGAAGATCAGAAGTCTGCAGTGGGTGGAATCCCAGATGAAATTATTGGCAACCTTGAGGTACTATTGCTAGAAAGCTATTCGCTAATTCTATGGTTAATTAGCTAGCTCAGCTTTAATGAATATAAACTGTATTCATGCTAAAGCTGGCAAAAAGCACGTCCATATGCTGTAAGAATGTGAATTAGCCTCTATAAATAGCTCATAGTTTAGTCAGCCTACGTGTGACAAGATAAAAAAATATTCAGTAATATAACAACATATATCTTCAGCATTACTATGTGTTAAGAAACATGGGCCAAATCCTGCTCTCAGTGATGTCAGTGGTAAAATTCCTCTTCGGGGGTTCAGGACCAGCTGCTAGGATGAAGCATGTGCAATATGTGCTTAATATAAATTGTTAGACACATCTTTGTTACACATCCTCCAATCTGTATGAGGAATAACACACTCATACCAATTCTAGATCTTGGTTGGTAGGTGCATAAGTGTAGAAGAGCTGCCCTAATGGAACAGATCAGGTTCCAGTGTGTGGTCTGCAGACTCTGAAGAGTCTGTGAGTTATTTCTTCAGGGTTCATGAAAGGTAGTAAGCTATTGTCAGTGGGCTTAAATTTGTAGTAGGGTGATCTGCTTCTCCATAGGGTAGTCTGTAAATTGAAACATGTGGAAAGCCAGCAAAGTAGACCATTGTTATTTTGTAAACTGCTCCCTCAAGCGTATGAAATTATTGATACTAAACCAGCTAGGACTCAGTTCAACAATGGAAATACTATGTGGTCTTATTTCAGCAATCAGGTGGCATTAAGCACTTTAAACTTTGTGTCATTACAGTTTTTGATCCAGCACATTGGATACGGTTGACTAAGCAGAAGTTTAATATATAGTATTATCTGAAAATAGTGTGATATTGATCAATTGCTTAACATGGATTATGTATGAATGGGAAATATCAATTGAAATAATGATACCATCATTAGATCTACCTACTTGATTTCATATTCCCTTTCAGCATGCCTTTGGCAATGGAAGAGAACCTAGCCTATGTTCTCTTACTCCTTTCCATACCTACAGAACAAAGGAAATGCATGATTTTCACTTGACCTTGATTTCATTAGCGTCAGTGCTAAGAGCTTTTCTTCTTTACAAAACCTGCTGAGATGAAAGAAATGCATTTTTTTCCTCTTTCAGAACTGGTTATATACCTAGAAAAAAAAATCCTTTTTGTTTTTGAAAGTTGTTCAACAGTTCATCTTTTTCACCTGATTTTTCAGTTGGGGTAGTCCCACCATTAGATTTTTTTAGCTGCTACACAATCAAACTCATGGCATTGTGGTGTTATGAAAGAACTGTGATTTTGCAATCTGCATTTTGTCTACAGTGGACAGCTTTTGCTCTTGTTGGGTCTAGAAAATAACTTTTAGTCTGAAATCACAGTGCTGACGCTCAGTGATTGTAACAGCAGCCAGAGTAAGCATGGTGGCAACTGATTTCCAGTGAATGTAGAATTGGAGGCAGAGAGATTTAAAAATACTGGAGGAAAAAAAGGCATCTGGGGTGGCTAGGAGAGGATTAGCCTGGAGGGTCAGTGTTCCACAGGAAAGCATCTAAGTATACTTATAGTTTATAGGAGTAAAGGAATAGGAACATATTTGTTGATACTTGAGGGTGGATTTAATATGATGAAAGCAATATCCAAAGACACAAAGTTGAGATAGAAATCCCAGCTTTTTGATGCTGATCAATTGTATGGAGAACTTTGGAAAAAAGTTCTCCATACAACAGATGTTGAGGCTATCCAATGACAGGGAGTTTTTAGGATAGCAGCAGCAGGGATTTCCAGGACTGGCAAAACAAAATTTTCCTAACATGGCGAGTTACTGCAAGTTTTTATGGGCCACATCCATTCACTTTATCAAAATTATATGAAGTCTATTCAGAATGTATCTCTAAGTTTTGGGTCAGTTTTGGTGGAGTCTGTGAAGGACCTCTGAGCCCTTTCCAATTGTTTCAACAAAACATCACAATTCTTGGAAGGACTGTGTCATTGCACTCCTTCTGTTCCTCATGTATCTTGGCAGTGGTGTATGCCGACACTGAAAAATACACATAAACTCCCCATAAAACCCCAATATTTGTGGTCTTTGTCCCAGTGATCCCACATTTCTAAATGCTATCAAATTAAGAACTGCTACACTTTATCACTGACGCAGATTTCACTAAAATATGTCAGAACCTTTGTGCTTTCCCCCACAAATATTGCATTGCAAATTAAGTGTTCAGTATGTACAGCAGTCTGGATTTCCAGAATATGATACACATTCATAATTGTGTTTGTAATTAAGAAAGACAAGCAACATCACAGAAATATGTTTTTTTATTGTTCATTTTCAGTAATGCTTCCTAATTCCAGCCATTTCAATAAAATGTATTACACTAGAGAACAAACATCTGCAGCAAAGGAAAACAGTGGAAACAACCAAATCCCAAAGCAATTTTTCTGATTTGGTGTTTATTGGTAAAGGCTGTCTGAGAATACAGGCAAATTAGCCTATCTCCCAAGACAAGGTTATATGAGAAATGGCTGTCCCAGATCACTTCCCGTTCATGGCAGACATACCATACATCGGGATTGCGCACAGTAATACGATAAAGTGTTATCACGTAAGTACAGGCTGAAACACCGTTATGTCTGCAAAACAGGAAGGTGTGTAGGATAATGTCTGTCTGACTGCACCACACTGTGTCAAAACCACAAAGACAATGTGCAGCCTAAGATAGCTCCAGCATAACCACTTTTTTCTTCTGACTTTCTTTACAGGCAGAGATAAATGAAAAGCTGCAAATGCAAGAATAAGCTTATACTTTGAGAACAGAAAAATTAAAAAGTCCTAAATAACCAGATAAGAAAGGTGATGTTGAATTTTACAGAAACTGGGGGGGTGGGGAGTGATACACACGGAAGACTGGCTCTCTGCCAGAGCATAATTATTTTTGTATAAAGGAAAATGGTTCACTTAACTTTTACCTAGAAATAGTTCATCCAAGTTCCTCAAATTCACTGTGTTCTGCCAGGGTTGTTGTTTAGTTTAGACTTAAGTGGGAGACTGTAAACAGAAGAATATGTAATACAAGCATGTTGAAGTTCAGTTTATTTCTGAATATAAATCTCAGTTAAAAAAAAAAAAAAAAAAAACACAAAACTCTCTAGTTTTATTATTTCTTTCTTCCAGTTGTGAAATGCTTAAAAGTTTCTGCTTTCTCTGGATATTTTGCTGGAAGGAGAATACACAGAAAGAAAATATAATTTTGAGGCATTGCAGATACAATAAGGAGAGAATTTAATTAACATGTAATTATACACTTTTTTCTATAGTTATTCATTAATAACATGTATGTTATTTCATTTTATTTTTTTTCTAAGCTTTTAAACTAGTTTCATATATTACACTTCTTTATTTCCACCATACTAAAATTGCATAGAAGAAGAGTATGTACTTTTACAGTCTTCCCAGAAAGAATTCCTTTTGATTTCCATGGATTTTCTTCTGGAATACGTGTAACGTTTCATCTGAAAATGTATTTTCTATTCCTCTGTATGTTAACATCATTCCGTATTTTGTCAGACATTATAGAAATGTTGTAAACACAAGAGGAATCTAACTATATAATAATTGACATCAGAACTGGTTTAACGTCTATGTTTCAAAATAGTAAACTACACTAATTGCTGTGTTACAGAACTCTGTGCCCTAGAAAGCATGTTAAAAACAAGTCATGCTTTCAAGCATAAGGGCTGGATTGCATGTTTAAGGGAATATTTAAGAAACAGAATATTTTATTCGTTACAATTTTGTATTTGTTTCTCATTAAGTAAAATGTTAGGCTTTGTTTCACTTCCACCACATTTTTATGGTGATAATGAAAAATTTTCGCAAGCCTGACTCATCCAGGCAAAAATGACAATAACCTGAAATAGTTTGCCTAAAAGGTCTTGTTTGTCACTGCCTGCCTTGCATGGGTGTGCTCCCTGGTTGTGCTCAGAGCTGAGAGCACAGCCAGAAGGGGGCATTGCCTGCACGTTGTTCATCAGAAAGAGCTCGCAGAATTAAAAGACAATATTCAGTAGCTGCATTTGAGTGCCAATAGCCTGGAAGTACTCTTTAAAGTACATGTCAGATGTGTGGGCACTGGACTTCTGTAAAGCAGTTGTTGAGATGTTAAGTGGGCAGAATATTTTAGTTGGTCTCACGTGTTGAGAAAAATTCTTCCCGTTACATGATCAGAAGTAAGCTCTATAGCAATTCACTAAAAGTTTTCTTCATTTTTCTATCCAACATGGGCCAACAAGTTAATAAGAGCTTCCTTTCAGCTATAAAAGCTAACTATTCCAATTTGAATGGTGAGGTAACTCATGAGGAATTATTGGTTTATCCTAAAAAAAAAATCCTTTAAAATTTCTAAGATTCATGGTTATGTTCTGCAATGTTTTATTGCTTTGAAATATGACTTTTTTTGTCATGAAAACTTTCTAAAATCAAAAGGACCTTTATTTTGATACATAAATTAATTTCCCAGAGCATTATGCTAATGTCACAAGTTTCCCTGGTTTTGAACTCAAAGGTGTGAACACAACTTCTGAAGAGAACTGTCTGTATGGAAGGGGAGGAGTATTTCTTAAAATTTTTGCTGAAAACGTTATTGTCAATTTAGCACTTCAGTCAAATCTGACGACTACAACATTCTTGCTATATGACAAAGCAGAAAAGGAATAATGATGATTTATGTTAGGACCAATGCTAAACAAAGGCTTTTGCCCATATCTCTTCCTCCCTCTCCCATATTTTGTAGAACTTCTGTAAAATTTTGAAGTGCTTTGAAGATGAGAAGTTGTATATGAACATCAAGTATTACTGCAATGATTTGTTAGCAGTCGCTCTTAGTACATATGCATAACAGCTGAGGTACTGCAGAAATCCAATGTGGAGTTCAAATCCCACAAACCATACTTATAGCCCTCTTCCTGCTGACTAATAATATTTGTAGCTATGCTCCTGTTGAAATAATGCTACCAATAAAAACAGCCCCAGGGATTTTTTTATTTTTTTGAAATGGGAGGGGGGATAGTTAAGGAGACTAAGGTGAAGGCGGGAAGATGAGCAAAAGGTGGACATGACATCTCTCCAAGTAGTAGGAGTACATGCTCTGACACAGCATATGAACATCAACTTGAAGAATCCTTTCATGTCTTCAGAATGTTAATATGAAATGCAAAACGTCATGCTTTGGATGGATGGGTAGGAACAAAATGTTCAGATGCAATATGGTGCATTAAGAACAGTCTCCAGCCTGTATTCCTGGCTTTTCCGTTGGTTTAAATCAGGCTTGCTGTTTTTAAAGTCTCCTGTGTCATGTTGAGTTACTGCTATAGTTGTCTCTAAAAATAATTATACTGTCATTTCTGGGACCTATAGTTGAGGCTTTTGAGGCTTTGGCATAATAATCTTTGATTTTTTGTTTCACTACTGATGTGACATAGTTCTTTAAAATATACATACTTAACGTAGTTCTTAACGGGTTCCACCCTACAAAGCTTTCAATTTAAATCAGGCAGATGTTGTAGAAAAGAATAAAGATGTTACATTCTGCCTTGTCTCCCAAATAAGGATTTTCCAGGGGAAAACGGATAGAAGAAACACTATAGTTTTTCCTGTGTAAGGTATAATATTGATGCTTTTTAGCATCTGCATGGTAAAATCCTGGTCTCCTCTAGGATTTTATAATAAGATAGTGAACAACTAGTAATTATCCTCTAGCAAAAGAAAAGCTTTTCAAGCAGTGCTTTCCTGCGTTACACTGACAGAGGATGGAAGTTTAGAAAAGATGGAAAGCAGCACTTTCCTGCATTACATTGACAGAGGATGAAACTTTATAAAAGATGGAAAACAGCTTTCCTAATAAGAAGCTGGCTGGAAAAGATGGAAAAGGGGGCAAAAAGAGAAAAGTTTTTTTTTTTTACCTGTTCCATAGTGTTTTGCCATGACCTTTTCTTCTCAAGCCTTGCTTCTCTCCTTCTGCACCAATACTTAATTTGAATTTGAAAATTACCACATTGTTTCCTTCCTAAAATTATAACTGACATTCCTAGAAAATTTGCTTTCCCAGAAAAGCACTGTGCGTAGGCTTTGTATTCAGCTTTCCACAAGTGAGAAAAAGACATTTTCTTCAATAATCTACCCTGCCAACATGACCACAAAATGTGTGCAAAGTCAGCATTTGTCAATTTAAATCAGATTTTTAAGCACATGATTCAGTTAACCACCAGTACGCGTGTATCCAGGTGTAGGTATTTGTAAGGATTTATTCTGTGAGTAGTATATTGTTTTCATTTATGGGCTTTGGTTTTCAGTTCATACTAACTGTGTAACAAGAAACATCTTTGTATTATGCACACTTGTTGGTTGTGGTGTTTTTTGTTTTGTTTTGTTTGTTTTTTTTCCAGTAGTATATTTTAAAGTTTTTCAGTCCTTATTTCTGCCTTTTCATCCTGTACGGTGCTTGGACTCTCCTGTTAAGGGATTCCTGTGAGATCTGTCTCATTCTGGTGAGATTTACACAAGCCACTGCAGGGAAGGGTGTTCTGATGCTACTTCTCCTGTACAGAGCCTCCCTAGCATAGGCTTGATCCCAGGTTGTAACCCAGAAGTAAGTAGAAGACAGCTGCTCAAAAGAAAGAATACTAATATGGGCTGTACCCTCTCATCCTCAGCTAGCCCCTGTATATGGCAGAGTGTGGATATGACAGATGAACTTCGACATGGGTTACATGCATATCAAGGCTGGTAAAGAATTCATAGCTAATGCATGTAGCTTTCCTGTGGTGTGGAAGGAATGTTTACACTCTTACTAGCACTAGTCAGAGCGATGTGTCATACTGAAGCAAAAGATACTTTAAGGTAACTGGGCAATTCACCCTCTTTCCTCTCCCTCCTATTCATTTTAGGATGGTGTTATACCTGCCCCTGCCACAATGTGTGTGGTTCTCCTGTACACTGGTGTAGGGAGGAGTTGTGCCCAAGGTGAGATCACCTCCATTTCTCTGCCACAGTTGACAAGGAAGTGACAGCAGTGACAAAACAGGCTGCGTTGCTTGCCATGAGCAACTCAAAACTCATGCATGTAACGCTTCAACCCATTTTCTTGTGACACTTCAAGTGTGCAGAGCAAGCTTCAAACTCCAGCAGTTGTGGATTTAGATTACACGTTCGTGCCAAAAAAAAAAAGAAAGAAAAAAATTAAAGGATAGTTGCAGTGACTCATGTAATTGAGAGTCCCATTCAGATGCAGAGTATTAAAGAGAACTTTGGAATTAGTAATACTGCAGAAAGAACAGAATGTAAAATATTTCCCGGACAGAAACAGCCTGGCTTTTTACATAGTAGAATTAGTGGCCCACTGCTTTAAAGCTTTCACTGACAAAGCAAAGACTTCATTAAATATGAAGTTTGTGTTCACACAGAACTCTACGCTCTCACTGTTGGCTAGGCGTGCCAGTAGTTGTATTTGTTTCGCACATTTAAGCAGCTGATTAAAAGAACAAAATAGGGAAAGGTCAGTTGCTGTAAGTGCCCTGGTACGGTGGAATAGGGGGAGTAAGAGGGGAGACCTATGGCCTGACAGAAGGAGGTTGTTCAAAGGCTATGAGGAAGAATGGTCCATAAAAGTTATTTGCCTAAAATGAGGATAGTAATTCTCCATTCCTGGAGGAAAAGCTGTTGGAGTTGTATTGATTTGGGATGCTGATGTGGATGGTGATTCAGGTTGGGAGATTCTGCAAGTGCTTTGAAGAATCTTCTGGATGAGCCAGTTCCTCCAGTGACTGCAAAGAAGGCCTCAGGATTTTGCCTCCCTCCACTGAGGTTAGTCTCTGTGAATATATCAAATTTTTAACCGAGCTCTTTTTTAACCCTTCCTGAAGATGTCTCATACAACTTTTTCTTAAAATCTGAATCTTGTCTCTTTTAAACTCCAGCCAACACAATTTCTTGTCTAAACAGTCTGTTTTTATGATTGCATTCATTATAAGTGTAAGAAATGTCATGTCTGGACAGAGCAGGATCCAAATCTCCCAGCGTTCTTCCTTTGGCATTGTTTATAAGACATGTTTAGGGAAAAGTGTAGGAACAGGATACCCTTCAGACTGAGGGATCCTTGGCATAGCCTTCTATTGTTCAGTGGTTTAGAAACTTGTGGAGCCCAAGTATGCTCCCAGACCAAACAGCGGTTTGAAATTAAGTGATATTTTCTCCATAAATATGCCTAGGCCTTTTTTGAACTCTACCTCCCATACTATTCCATAGTAGCAAGTTCCATGCTTTAATTTTGTATTGATTAACGCAAGCCTAAATGGATGTAAGAGGTTTGAGATTACTTGTCCCAGAGCCTGTCAAGTTCCTTCTTTTTATCAGTAGCTTCTTTGTTTTCAGGTAGTACAAGCAGTGAGCCACGAATTTGCTGACTTTTCACGTACACAAGGAGCCAAGATCCGGGTAAGAGAAAGCGTTATGTTGCACTCTGCTAGGCTGAACCTAAATTTCTGCCACCGGTCCTGTTACTTGTCATTTTTTCTTGCGCCATACCTAACTTAATTATAATCTTTCTGAGCAGAGATGTATCATTCAGTTTTTATCTGTGTGTCAACAGACATACACGTGGCCCCCCACCTGAACAGAAAAATACTGACAAAGAGGGGAAAAATGACCATGTTTGGTCTGTCAGGCAGACACTGGATATTTTGCTATTGTAATCATCAGAGTAGCAAGTTTCTTTGGAGCATATAAGTCATGAATTACCATGCAGCTCCAAGAGAAAAACTTTGCCCTTTGATTGTTCTCCAAAGAAATGTTCTCAATTTCTTTTCTGCCAAATTCATATTACAGATCATACTAAAAAATTTTCCCAAGCCTTATTGACCTCCTCCCTTCTTCACAGTAGTAAAAGAAATTTCACTCATCACTGAGAGATGTTGAAGATTGCTAAATTTTGCTGATTTAGGAACTGAGTGAATGAGACAAGCAGGCAAAAATGTAGATACTGCATTGCAGAATGCAGTTAGCTCCATTAATAAGAAAAATAGAACTTGTGATATTTCTGCTATTTCACAGTACATTAGTAAATTGCCTGCTAACATGTTAAGTAGTGGGTCTGAAGCACTCCCTCACGTCAAAGCCAGAAGCGTGCATACT
This sequence comes from Cygnus olor, assembly GCF_009769625.2. NCBI lineage: Eukaryota > Metazoa > Chordata > Aves > Anseriformes > Anatidae > Cygnus > Cygnus olor. Next base: position 10,286,507 of record NC_049175.1, read on the forward strand.
GTACTGGGGAGTATTGATTCGAGGAGTACTTTTTTTTTTATCCCTTCCACCTGTAAATCTGTGCTTGCTTTTGCCAAAGTAAGACAATGTAACAGTGATGCTTAGTACATAGCATTGAACTAGGTCTTTGATTTTGATTGGAGCCGAGTTCTCAATGTTCTCTCCTCCTAAATCATTTGTAGGCAGCTGGGTGAGCCTGCCAAGCCTTTAGTCTGAGTAAGGACTTTTGGTTTGTTTGTATTTCTGAATGAGCAAGGTGAGACAAAGCAAGCTCTTTACTGTACTTCCTTACTATTCACATTTACAGTCATCTGCAATTGCCACGTGACAAATTTGCCACTAATACAATTTTTTTATTGAAGCTTTTATACCTGGTGATTTTTGGATAAAAGCAAGGTTCAGATTTTGTGTTACTTTTGCTCTGAGATCATTTCAGCTTTTTTTTTTTCAGATGTCACATTTCAACTTAACAAATTGCCAGTTCATGCAGCTCAGATGCCCCAGAAGTCATTTCCAATGATGTACTGTAAAAGCAGGACTGATACAGATCTCTTGACTACATTTAAAAGACTTACCTTTGGATTACAGGGTTGCAGATGAGACTTTAATTCTGTAGAATTCAGTGGAGAGATGCTCATTTGCCACCAAAGGCTCCTGCTTTTTTTTTTCCCTACTTCATTTTTTTGTGAGTAGTAAGGATGTGGGGTCTGATATTCTGTAGAAGTAGTTGAATAAATTATTCAATTGAATTCAATAACTATCAATGCCAATATTTCTGTGAAATAATTCTTGTGCAGGGCTGCATGATGGTATGTCTTTGTTATATATGACACCTTTGTATATTGTCTCTCAAACATAAATCAGAGGGATCATCTTTTACAACCTTAATCTCCAGGCTTACTCCCTGCTCAGGTGAAACGCTTCTTGATCTCAACAGGCATATTTACCTTGGTGTGACTCAAGTGTAACAGAGGCGTGCTTGGGCTGCTTGAGGCTGTCAGGCTGGGACCAGCAGCAGCCTGGCATTGGCGGGGTGGATGTAGGCTCAGGAACCAGGAGAACCGGGCTGAGCCCCTGCTCATCTCTGCTGCACCACTGCCTGCTCCCCCCGCGGTGTGGGATGGGCACAGATACTTCCACACAATGGAGGAGTCTCGTACCCACTGGTGGTTTTCTGAGTAAATACAGAACTTGGAGAGTGAGTCTGTCAGTCTCAAAGCAGGAATTTAGATCTGTTTGCAATCCTTTGTGCTGTGCTCCTAACAGGCTGAACATGTATGTGTTCTACATTATTGAGAAACATTGTGATTTAGATGGATGCACATTATTCCCCAGCTTTGTGTCAACAATCAAATATGAGCTTTTGGATTTATTAGTTCCCAGTCCTACACCTATCTTAAATCATTATCATATAATAAGAACTCTATATGGTGCATTGTCAATAAAACCTAATATTGAGAAGATTACTGATCATCTAGTACAAATGGAGAGCACTGTAAATGATTTAGAGAATGTGTGTCAAACGTTAAAGCTATCTAATACCTTCTAAAGTAAGTTGATAGTCATAAATCTAAGATAAACGAACTGTAAAACCACTTAAGAAGAAATAATACTTGTTTAATCAGGCTTCCAGTGAAAAGACTAGGTAGAAGAGAAATTCACAAGGAATTATTAAATCTTTTCTAATTCAGTACATTTTTGATAGGGAACACAAACCCACATTTGATAAGCGATTTTGATTACCTAAAACTATCATTGTAATAGTGCTAAATTATGACCCCACTGGAAAAAAAAAAAAAAAAAAAAAAAAGGAAGAAAAGACTAAAGGGCATCTCTTTTATGGCTTATTGAGATCTCAGTTTTCCAGATTCAGCACTGTGTATATCAGATGGAGATATAAAGGGTATTCATTGGAATTACCATGTTGCTGGATCATGGGTGGTGTGTTGGGTTAGTTTCTGTTGGTTTGGCTGTTCCTGTTCACTGATAACAGAGGTGGTATGTTCATTTAATGCTTTCCCCTGGGAGGAACAAGATGTTTATTGGGGAAAGACTGCTTAAAGTAATAGTGGAACAAACTCTGTGTTGTTGCATAGCTGAGTGGTAACTTACATAAGCTTAGTCTGTTGATTTCAGAGTATTTTCTGCACTCGGATCCTGGAGAAAATTGTTTCACTTTCTATTTTTTTTCTTCAGATCCATTTGAAAGGTGAGTAAGTGTAGATAGCGGAAAAAATAGGTTATGATTTTCATTACCAATGTTCTGATACTTCAGTTCTTATGCAGAAAAAAACCTTCCATTTTCTTCAATAGGTTTTTAAGTCCACTTGTTAATTCTTGTTCATCCTCTTGGCTTTATGATTGCTCAGAGCTCAGCATCACTGCCAGCATTTATTAGACCTTGACACAGAGCTTTTCTTAAAGCAACTGTAAAAGTATATTTAGCCATGGAGAAATCTTTCCAAAGAGAAGTGTGCTGTGACTCATGTGACTCTGCTGTTGCTCTGTTGACCTGAGCAGACTTACTCATCGTTTACATAGTGGCACATAGACAAGATTAGATTCTGGCTTGATGCCTTTTTTTTTTTTTCTTTCTTAAAGATAAAATGGATATCCAACTTCTTTTCCCTTATGAAAAATAAGGACACATATGTTGCTTTGATTGGAATTAGTGAATGAAATGCAAATGCATCTGATCCATTTATAACTCATATTGCAAAAAATAACCAGGGGATGATATGGTTGTGGCCAAACCGTATTACTTACTACCTGTTTTATTCTTGCTCCCTCTCAGATGGGAAAACCTACATGTGAGCCATTGCTATGCGCTGGCTGTAATCACATCAAGTCGTACAGCAGTGTTTGAAATGGTTGTTTTCATAATAGGGATACAACCTTGGTAGCAAATTTCCGTTAACTGTGAATTTTTGAGATACTGAAGTCTAGCTGAAAGAAAGCTTGTTGATTTACTTTCTGCTTTCCCTTCAGCTGGTATAAAGCTAGAGTCATTTTACTAAAATAGCAGCTAAACTGAGCATACGTTAAAGAAATATCATTTCAGAAATCTGTCAGCCTTGAGAACATTTCTCTTCCATTTCCTGAGAATACCAAGGAATAATTGGTTTTGCTACTCTGAGGCAGAGCAGCTGTAGCGTGTATAAGTTGTATGTGTGTTGTATGTGGTGTATTAGTTAGTAGTTTAGTAGTTTAAAAAACAAAAACAACAAACAAACACACATGCGCGCGCGCACACACAAAAACAAACCAGAAGCAACAGCTGGACTGACTTTTACCTGGTATTTGGTTGTTACAGGAACTGCAGCATCTGGCCTGCCAGCAGAGAGCAGGGAAAAAATCACGTGATCAAGACTTCCTCTGAGAACTGGAAGCTAAGGCCTTCGTCACATGAAGTGGTTTGTGAAAAGGACAATTGCTTGGAAATGATCAAATTTTATTTTGATGTCAGTGCTTTTTAAGATCTATGTTTTGGGTTGTTTGATTTTTAAACACTGAGGGGTCACAGAAAGATGGTGATAACAGGTAACTAGTAGCACATACTATTTTATGGAAGTTAATTTGTCAACAGTCTGGGAGATGTGGATGGCTCAGACTGATCGGAAGTGGAAGGCCACTGGAATTTGATTTGATTTGATTTGCATTGCAGGACCTGAATGGGCAGCTAAATGAGCAAAGAGGACTGGAGGGCGCATCCTTGACTTACGTCAGCTGCAAAAACTCTGTTCAGGGGGCCCTAGCAAGGCTTGCACTGGTTGAGGACCTGCCCCCGTCCTCGTCCAAGCTACATATGGGAGACACCCTCATTCCTTACTTATAAGCAGGCAAATCACACATGCACACACATTCCTCTGTTATAATTAAATTAAAATCTTACTAATTTGGAGGCATACCTATCACGTTCTCTTCTAGGAAGAAACTATTATTTCTTCTTTTATTCTTTTCTGCTTGAATCCTAAGCTATCAAGGGCTTTCAAAGAAAAAGGAGTTTTTCTTTAGAAAAAAAGACTATTCAAATTATTCATGATTTATATCAAGAAGGGACCTTTCCTCTTTCAACTAGTAAAAAAGGGGGAGTTTGATCTTCCTCAAAATCATTTGAGAACCTTGTAGATTTCTTTCCAGAGCTAAAACTTTCTTACAAAGCTTTGGATATTCAGCAGAATAATGACTATTACATAACTGAAGCTCAATACAATACCATGGGGCTAATAAATGGTCTCCTGGTTCTATAGAAAATGTAACAAATCATAATAGCACTTATTGGGACTAGGCCAGGCACAAATGACAAAGCTGCTTTTGAAAGCGAGTTCTGGCCAGAAATATTCTTGGACCAAGATCATTTTCTTGACTGTCAGGGGTACATTTACTCCCTTTAATTTTCAGCCTAGATTTTATGTTGATCCTGAAACACTGAATAAAATCAAGCCTGTCAGTGCTGCTACTGCAGCTGTTACAGATGTAAATGAAGAGAAGGCTATTTAAGACAAGTCTGTTTCCCTGAATATGTTATTTTGAAATTATGCAGATTATACAAAAAATGGCTTGATATGACCTTATTGTGCCTTTTTAAAGGAAGAAAAGGATGCTACACTATTAAGTGGTTTATTAAAGTTTCCGATCACAGCTCTTATGCTTAGAAAATAATTGTTCTATTGTGTGCTGTGAAGCTGCTTGTAAATAACTGGCAAAGGGGTATACTGCTTTGTGTTCTCCATAGAGAAAATATTAAATTCAATTGATTAATCAAAAGGGGCATTCTTTGATGGAAGGAAACCTTTACAAACTTTATTAAAAATATTGAATGAACCATGAGCAAAGTTCATAATCTAAACTTCTGCTCTACTTTCTCAGGTGTGCTAGCTGCTGTGTAAACCTTCAAAAATTCTCATAAAGCAGGACATGAGATGTATTTAAAAACAAAACAAAACAATACCCAACAACAACAAAACAGAGCAGTGTATTCCAAAACCTCTATCTTGGTTTGTCTCTGCTATACAACTGTGGCTTCACTGTTTTTCCAGGAGTCACTCTATTTCCACTGGAGAGACAGGTATAATAATCAAGCTTTGGACCTTTTTTCAGTGAGTAATGCAGAAGCATACTCACATCATCTGTCTTTTCATGGAGAGCTTTTCCCTTATTCTGAAAGAAGAAATGAGATTGCTATCATTAAAGACAATCTAGGTATGACCTGCAGGCTAAACAAATGTCCCCTCTCTGTTTCAGGAGGACAGCAATCATGTGGACAAATGCAAGATGGCTGGTGAGAATGGAGACAAGTGAAGTGGAAACTCCCAGACCTGAGGGGAAAACAGAGCTCAAACAGGTGAGACTACCATATCTCTGTCTTGTAATCAACACTGAAATCATGGGCTGTATGTGAAAGATTACATGGAAAGCCATTGTGCTGTTCAAGGTCAAATGCAAGTGGAAATTAGCAAATAAGAGGTTTGTATTTAGCAGCAGGAAAAAGGTATCAGAATGTGTCCAGGTATTTTGATCGGAGGAAAAAAATAGAGGGACAGAATAACTGAAGATATATAGGTAAAGTGTGAATAAGAGAAACTGAAAACACTGATTGATCATGGTACAGTAACTTGACATGATTTTTGATTAGGTCACAAGGTAGAGTAAGTTCAGACTAAGCATTGATACAGCAGAGAGCGAGAGAAAGGTGTCTTCTGTAGCCACAAGGGCTCAAATGTTCAAACTTGCATCAGACCCTGGACAAGCAGTTATTCCAGGAAGCTATCTAGGACACCCACAACAAAAAATGTGGAGATTTGATGGGCATCCTCTGCCCTCTTTTTTTTTTTTTTTTTTTGTGATGCCTTCCTATATTGTCCCCTTCTTGTCCTTAGTCCAAGCAGGGATGGCAGCACAGAGCTGATGGCTATGCTTCAGTCAGCACACAGCCCAAATCTCTCAGAGGGATTTTCACAACTGTATTGACAAGGAGGTGAAGCAGGCAATGTGCAGATAGCATCCTGTGGTGACATCTAGCTGGATGGTGGCATGGAGAGCAGAGTAGGACAGAGGTGTCTGAGGGGACCCAGCAGAGGCTGTCAGAGACCTTTGTTCTGGAGGGAGCAATTCGTAGTTTCTTTAGAGTAGCATCCCTGACCTGATGGGGAAACAAAAAACAAAACCCCCAAAACTGAGAGCTTTCGGACTATCACTCTTGCCTGAAAGGGGCATGTGGGTGTCTGTCAGAAAAGCCTCTGTCTCCGGTTGAGTCCTTCTTTGTTCTGGAAATAAAGACTGTCCTTGGGAGCAGAGAGATTTGCAGTGAAGACCCTTGTCAGTCCCAGCTAGAGTTAATACAGAAGCTCCAAAACTGATTTGTTGTTCAGGTCAAAAGAAATTGTATTATTTATAAAACATCCTTCCTACATGCCATCCCATCCTATGCAGGACTGGTATTCAAAGGGCTTATTCTAAATACTCCATTCTGATAAGTCAACACATTAAAGAAAAGACAATTAAAACAAAACAAACAAAACTTTCATAGAATGACAGATAAATGTCGTGACAGATTAATACAAATTTTAAAACCTGAACATTATCCTCCAAGGGCGAATAGCTTCTAAATTCAAATTCAAAACAAAACAGAAAAAAAAAGGCAGAGAAAAATCTCTGACAATGCATTGCAGAGAATCATTTATTAGGTCTCTGTAAGTGATCATTTACATGAAACTTGCATTTAATCTAGTATTCAGCTCTTCCCTTTTATCTTCTGGCTGCATGCGTTTGTGGAGAACAGTGGTCCCTCATCCTGTCTCATCTCCCTTCCTGTACTGAACTGCTTTTGTTCACTTGGTACATATGTGGAGCGGGACATAAAGAAGAGAAGGCAATTTTGAATATTCCAGTTTTGTTTCTCTCTCTCTGATTCTGGCTTAGACCAAAAGCAGAAATTGTCAATTTCTGTTTTAAAGGTGAGCAAGATCTTTCAAAAACGTATAAATTCTCAGTTGTCTTCTTGGCAGTAGAGCCCTTTAGGGTCAAATCACAGGGGAAGAGCCTACAAGACACAGGATTATCTAGGGTACACAGAAATATTAGCTTCATTACACTGTGCAGATGTAACTTTGGGATGTTAGCAATAGCATGTGGGCTAAATACAGACATTATTTACATGTGCTGCTATTGCTAAAGCACCTAAGCCAGGTACTTCAGAATTAGCCCCATGTATCTGAATGTGTAGCAATCACTGAAGTGATTGCACTGTAAACTCAGCTCAATATCCTGAATTTCTGCATAAAACTGTTACACATCTGGATTGAGATGTAAAGCCATCTCCTTGATCTGCTCTTAGGAGTATCTTGCTCGGGGAAGTTGACATGACTTGAAATTCTCTCCCCTCTCACAAGAATGTGGCTCACGGCTTCTCCAGGCCACACTGACAACTCTTGACAAATGTGGGTTGCCGGCAGAGGTATAATATTAGCTTTGGAGATCTCCAAAAATCTGAGTGCTTCTCTCCTCATGTATCCCCCTGTGGTGTGTGCCCAGCTGCCCTGCTAGTCTCCACCACTGATTTCTGTGAGTGACAAGCAAAGGCATTTCAAATTGAAAGGAGGTATTTAAATACTGTCAGGAACAACAGATAAAATGACCTCAAACAATCCCACATAAAGTCCTTTGTTATTTTCAAAGCACTTTCCCAGCTTGACACCTTTGCTTTTTCATATCCAATATAAAATTCAAAATGTTTTATTCCAATGCAGTCCATGAATATAAAATATAAATATATCAAACCTCACACTGCCTTTTTTGTGCTACTGCTTTGAAAAGGGACCTGAAGTAAACTCAGCATAAAGATCAAGAAAATTATTGAGAAAATTCCACTTCTCAAACTTCTGTTCCCCTTTGTCTTGTTCTCATTTAGAACAACTTTTCTCAAGCAAGTATGCATACAGCAGTAAGGAGCAGTGCAGATCCAGAAGGCTCTGTGGACTACAGCTCAGGACCGCCTGGGGGTAAGCTGACTGAACTGTTTCAGGTATCACTAGCACTGAGGACCTACACAGACAAACTGTCTTTCTAATACCCTCCCTAAAACCCCATCTCTCTGACACCTGCACTGCTCCTCCCCATGGCTGTGGCTACTTTCCTTTACATATCTTGTTGCTGCAATACAGCAGTTCTTGCCAACCTCTTGCCAAAGCCAGAGGTTGCTTTTACACAGCCTCCCAAGGGGCATAACGTTTTCCACTTGCCTTTACACATTCTAGGCTTTATATTGCTCCAATATGACCCTCAAAACCAATCCCTCCTTTCTTTTTGCTATTGCCATTGCTTTATGTTATTGATGTTGCTGGAGAACTTATGTCCGCATTATGCTGCCCTCCTATCTGGTGAACGTGGCATCCCACTGCCACTCGCTGTTTTACAAGGTTTCTTCTGCCCTGCTCAGTATGTAGGTGAGCACAAGAAACAGCACAATGATCTTCATGCTGTGCACAGCTCAGCACAAGTTGATGCTGTTTGTCAGGAGCAGGAAAGAGAGCTGGATTGAAGAAAAGCAGTCCCATTTCTCAGAAAAGCCTCTGAGTTTTAAGTTTGGAAAAATAGAAAGGTGCCAGTAAAGGAGGCAGGGGCTGGCAATGCCTCCTGACACCGTTTTTCTAGGATGCAGAAGGTCAGTAGAAATGGCCTGTTGTGGTACTATGCCTGAAAGGCTGATATCTAATTTCTGCTTTCTTTTCTGCTAATTGCTGTGATTAAATGACTTTGAAATTACCTCAGAGTAACTGAGTACAGGTTTGGGGCCTGTGTGTACACAGAAATTGAAGTAAATCAGTTTAGAGATGTTTGGAATAGGCAGAGCTGGCAGCATGCAGCAGAGCGCATAGCTGGGTGAATTTGCATCTTACTTAGTACATCAAAAAAAAAGTTTTAAGCTGTGACTTGGAGAAGTCAAGCCAGGAACAATAAGCTTGTCTAGAGAATTCTGGTATTAGAAACTGAAGGATATGGAACCCTGTCCAAGGTAAATATTGACGTGACTCAAGATGAACTAGTAAAACATTTAATGAAGCTGAAAATAAGGCATCTGGGATAGATGTTTATTGTTAAAAATGAAACATTTAGTAAAAGTAGCATAGTGATGATGGAGGTTATTCATAGGGAAGCCAAGCTGGAGAAACAGCGTCTTCTGAAAGAAACTGACTCAGGTTATTTGTGAAACATGGAAAAAATTAGAATTGTAACAGAGCTAAAAATGTAAGTGAATAGCAGATGGTCATTATGGACATTCAGAGTGGATTTTGGAGAATGAATCATACCCAGGGACAAATTACTCAGGTGTCCAGAATAACTCTATTGACTTTGACGGATTTCTCTGTATGTGCCTTTGTGTAACTGAGAGTTTACTCCCTTATGCTGTGTGAGGACTGAATATTAAGAGACTTCGAGAAAAAGTACTGACTTTCATTCATTCCAGTATCATTCTCGTGATGATAGAGAATAAGTTGCATTAACTTCATAAGGCATTTCAGGAATATATTAGGAGCTTTTCCCTTTTGTGCAGTAGGAAAAAAAAGCCTTGCATGATGCTGTGAAAATAATCAGAAAAGCTCCATTAAACTGGAAATGGGAATAAATTGTGCTGCTATATTAGAAGTCTTACTCACATGTAAGTCTATGGATTTATCAGAATGCTCTACTGTAAAATCCACTGAGCCAGGCTGTGGTGAGCCAACGTTACATTCATATGTTTACTCATGGTATAGATATCGGGGAAGAGATACCAAAAATTGAAATTGTTTGCTTAGGAGTGCTCTGTAAACCAACTTTATTTTACCTCAGAAATGCAAGGCTAATGCATCAAGACTGATTACATACAAAAGATATATTTGATCTGTTCACATGTAGCATGCCTATAGTTGTGGTATTGCTATGTTTTATATATGTGTGTATATATATATATATATTTTTTTTTAAAAAAATCGATAAACTATCCAGTGCTTATGTATATGCAGCTGTAGTCTTCCAGGTGGCTTTGAATTGCAATACAAGGATGTCCATTGTCCCAGCCCAAAGGCACAGGATAATCCATATAGCTGATCGTGTGGCAGAAGGAATGGAGGCAGGGCAGGAGGAGAAGCAGGGAGGGATGCCCAGGAAAGACAGTGACAAGGGCGTCACCGTCACTTGGACTAGATTTAGAAGATCCGCAAGACAACCCATCCACTTCCTTCATTTCCTGTTTATTGGGAAGGTTTCCTTTGGCTTGTCTTGCTGTTACGGCCATGATCAAATCATAGTTGCTGGTAGATCTTATTACTAACATAAACAAATAGCAGATTATTTTGTTATTGTCCTAAGCTTCAAAGCTGAAGCTGATTTTAGAATCAGTAGGATCTACCAATATTGACATGCAATTGAAATACAAATGGGATGTTGATAATATGAGACATATGTTGCTTATGCAGATAACTGTGCATCACTTAAATGCTCTCTGCAAAGCACCTCAATATGTTGATCAACCAGCAACTTCAGCCAAAGTAACACTTGAGTCTCACATTCTTTGAGATGCTACACAGCAGTGCAGTGACACCCCAAACTGTGCTTCTTTCCAGCTCTGCTTGTCCCAGAGGGGGATGTGGCAGATATGTAGAATTACTGTTGGCTTTGCTCTCTGAAATTCATGTTCAGCAAAGGTCTACTCTGAGCATAGCAAGAATGATTTTATTGATTTAAAAATAGTTTAAAAGCAAATAAAGACTTTTTGTTATCACGCGCACACACATTTTCTCAGTTTTATGCTCATAAAAATATTATTTGATTAGGTCACTATCAGAAACGCAAAGCTGCTAACTGAATGATGTGGACAAAACCAGGTATGTACAATGCCTTAGCAGTGGTGGGGTGAGATGTTTCATTCTGCCTCTTTACCTTTAAACGCCAGCCAATGTAATTTTTGTTTTTGTCATTGTAGTATTTGGCATTATTCCCATATGTACAGACTGCAACATCTGCAAGTCTTAAAAATTAATATAAAGTTCCATAATTGCATAAGCCTTGCTTATTTTAATAGTCCTAAACAAGCAACTTTGCTTTGATGTAAACCAAGGTGCAGGCAGTGGATACAGCGCTCTACTTGTACCAAGCAAGCTGCTCAGTGGGGCTGGTGGTGTTCATGTCCGTGTTGTTGATACTCACGTGGATGATGATTGCAGTGTAAGGTCATGCTCTTGAGGAACAGAATGTAGACATCAGTTGCTGTCACATAGAAACTTAATAGGTTACTAGTAAGTGGAATTGTGGGTAATCAATTACAAAGCAATTAATTTGATTTGAGGAGAGCTTATTTCTGTCACCTGGTGTCCACAGATATCTAGCAGGAAGGTTTTTACCACAAGTGGAGGCTGACCTTGCTTCTGGAGGTTTTGTCATCATTATGCAGTGATCACAAGGTGATGCAGAAGCAGGTTTGGGGGGGATGATCAGTCATGGGGGGGGTGAAAAAGCAGGCTGTAAATTTCCTGTCTCCACCCATTAGTCCAAGTCAATGCACTGAGCAGTCTTGTTCACATTACAGGGTAGCTTGCCCTTTTTGAAGGGAGAGGAACCTCATCTTCCAATTTACAAGTTACCATTTATTTTGTGTGCTTCTTTTTTGCTGTAATGTGGCTGTAGTGTTAAAAAATGAAAGTTAAACATCAAAGACCTCTTTTAGTTGTGTCTAAAAATATGCTGGCTGCAGCGTGGGAGAATTCACTTGAGCTTGCATGAGAATTTGCCACAAGAAAGGGATTCCTGGAGCTGCATGTTTATCTGTGGCCAGCTAGCATCCTCCACTGGGCAGCTTGTTGTCACTGTAACATGTGCTGGGGAAGCAGAGAGGCTGTAGAGCAAGACTCTGCTTCCCAAGAAAAGCTGCACCTGAATTTGCAGAACTCGCACTAGTTTTTGGTCCTGTAGTCTATGTACTTTACTTCGGGGTCTTTCTGTGAAGAGTAGGCATAGCATCGATACGGCTGTTGTTACAATCCAGGTACTTAAAAATTAGCTCAAACAAGAACACAAGTGCTGGGCCATGTGAGATGCAGCACAAGTAATCACTGCTGCTGTGTTCCAAGGAGCAAATCACCCATCTTGTGTTCTTTTTTTGTTTTGTTTCTTTAATTCATGTATTTCTAGGCTTGGTGTGTGAGGTTTCATTTTCTTTCATTTGAAAGGTTTGAAAAGAACACCATCTGTGGCTGTGTACTTGAGTTTGCATGTATCTTACTGAAAACCATAAAATGACCTAGTCATTATAGATTCAGATGTTTTACAAGTATGGTTCAGCATTTCCAGATTTATTAAAATAATGGTCCCCTGTTTGTTTTTCTAAAGGTAGGCAATGTAGAAAAAGCTGTGAGCAATACCATCAAACCTTGCTGTTGCCAAGCACGTGGCAAGCAGTTTTAGAAATGATTCTGTCTTTCTTACATGTTTATAAAGCGTTAGAGAATTTTCTGACTGTAGCACATTTCAGCATAAGGGAAACAAAAAAAACTCAGTCCCTATATTTCGTGTGTTCAGTAGCGGAAGACTGAAGAAGCACAAGACAGGTGCTTTTTGGAAAAGAATGAAAGATCTGAGGAGCTGATTCATGGTGAAGTAGCATGCTTTTAGCTGGGAAGGTTTATTGTAGCTGAACCTCCTGCCATCCCTGTAGCCGATATCTTAGATGAATCAGCAACTTGCTATTTTTATCTCAGCTGCACCGATAGAGTTTATAATATTGTTCTGTCAGTGCTATTTATACATCGTCACATGCCTGACTACTCCAGGCTGTGTTGGTGGGTTATTTTTTTTTTTTCTTCTGTCTTAGATGATGTCATCATGAAGTAGGCATTTGTATTGAATGAAAAAGCTTTCTTCAGAATAGCAACAATTAAAGCTTATGTCAGAGTACAACAGCAGGAGCCACTGAAATACAGAGATAAGCTCTCCAGTTTTAAGTCATCTCTAAGAGAGGGCTTTCGGTGCTTCAGTAGCTGGTCCCCCTGAGGAATGGTTTGTTGTGAAGTCCTACAGCTCTCAGTGCCAAACCTGTCCTTTGAGACAGGGACTTGTAGGGAGCAGTGTGCTCTGAGGTCTGGGACCACTCTGCACAGAGGATTTGCTAATGGGGTAATTATTAAAGGGAAAAAAAAAAAAAAAAAAAAGGCTTCTCCAAGAAGATTTCTTGCTGAACCTATTCTGCATCTTCTCAGTCATCCAAAAACAGAGAACCAGAGTTTTTCTTCTCTAATCTTCTGCTTCTGGATGATACTTATCCACCTTAAATACTTTTGCCATATTGTGAAGTTTTAACAACGAGTCTGTACAGGCTCAGCCAGCTTGGAAGCTCGCAGCCTTGGCATGCGTGTCTTTCTGAAGCCAGAGAACTGAAGCCCATTGTAGTATGAAGCAATGGAAGATCTACAAATGATTTGCAAAGGAAGAATTTGATGTCCTCAGTTGAGGACACGTTTGTTTTGTAGTGTTCCAGTGAGCCTGAAATTCTTTGCTCTGTCCCTATTCCCCAGTTCATCAAATGCATTTCCAGCTGTTTATACTCATTCTGTAAGGCCAGCAACATGTCAACATCAACAGCTGTGTTCTTCTGATCTGCTACTTGTGTTTGAGCTCTTGGAGGTTTAACAGCTGAAACTTTAAATCAGTGCAGTTCAAGCAAAATATATACAGCTTCTTCCTAGAAGCTGTTCCTCAGGAGCTCCATATGTCCTCCAGCCAAGCCATGACAAACGTATCACTGGGTCACAGATGGAGGCAAAGGAAAGAAAGTGTTACCCCCCACACTCTGCCCATGCTTGCAATAAGATCATGCTAACTAGGCAGTTTATTTCAAAAGTACTCATCGATTGGACACAATTGCTTGTTACCCCAGAGGTAGAGCTAGAACATTATGCTGTGGTTATCAGCCTTCTTGATCTGCAGACCTCATTGGAAAATGGAGGCTCAGACGCACGTGTGGAAAGCCTAGGCCTGCTGTCAGCAAGGCTGTGTTTTTCTCAGATGACCTTCACAGACTCTCCATCTGCTCCACAGACACTCAGGGATCTGCCTTGCCCAGGCAGGAGAGCACTGCTCTAGTTCTGGAGAAAACTGGCCAAGCTGTCTTTTCATAGCTAGAGTGGCCACTGCTAGGTTGGGAATGGCCCTTCTAAGTGTTCTGCCATTTTTAAGCTCCCCTTGAATGTTTTCTTTCCAAAGCCTCCTTCCAAAGTTTGGTTCTGCAGAAAACATGTCATCATCTGATAAAGGCTCAAAACAGAAACAGAATGGTATAAATAGAAATTAAGTAAATCAGGAAGAGGTGCCAAAGCAGCAAAATTCTAATGATAGTGGCTGTGTGTGCATGTGCAGTGCAGCTTCCAGCACTCACCAGAGTGCCAGGCTGCCAGTCAGTATTCTTAGAAACATATGCATCTGCTGTGTCACTGGCACTGCCTGCTCAGCCTTGGACAGGCTTTTGCATCTTCTCACAGACTCTCTAGAAAGCTTTGGTTCATGCAGAGATTTTGTGCCAGAGCCTCACGCGATGCCTAACCAAGCCAGTTGCAGCCTCTCTGTGCCTGGATATTTTTTTCCATGCTTGGTAAACTGTGCTTGTGCCAGCTGGTGAGCGCAAATCACCATACCCTCCCACCAGCCAGAGTTTGTGGAAACTGCAGTCTACCTGTGTTGTCAATTCAGCCATGATACTGTGTTTTATTTCCCTCCTGAACCAGACAAAACGTGAGCCAGATTCCCAGCTGGTAAAAATCAACATGAATACAGTCAAGTAATTTGTACCACCTGGTGGTCTTTGTTATAGCCAGAGCTGGAGAGACAGAGCATATCATTTGATGCTTATTCATTATTGATGCCATTTTTCCATAGGGTCATTGATCACAGGTGAACAGGAAATCAGTGGGTGAGAGCCATTCCCTGTAAGCAGCATTACAGCAGTGGTCTTTGGGTTGAGATCCTTCCAGAAATGGCGAGTGTTTTCCAAACTGTGTGTCGTGCTGGCTCTCCTCATAGTCCAGAGCCCCTTGGTCTGGCTCCAGGCCTTGGCTTTTCCAGGGAGGGCAGCTTGCAGCCAGCAAGGGGGCAGCTCATTCCCCCCAGAGCTATGCTGGAGGTCACCCACTCCAGCCTTCTGTGGGTCTAGCTTTTTACCTCCAGTTCTCTTTATCCTGCATGTTAGGACCTGCTTAGTTTGAAAATTACCAACATTGTAGAAAATCTTCGGGAGGAGAAGAGGGTATGGAGTCAGAAGAAGCGGGCTGAAACAACATGTCACTCCTGGGCTGCCTACCTGTATGTTTTGGCTTACATGTATATTGAATTGAGCACCCGTGCTTTTGAGGGAGGAAAAGCTAGAAAGGGAGATTTAATATGTCTTAATGTGATGCTGCCTTGCTTGAGTTTGTGCTGATGCAGATCACCTCATCCTGAACATTTGTTGCCTTCTGCTGCGTGCTGATGCTCCTCCTTGCCAGCTTGGCTTGTGGGTATGTGGCAGGGGACTGAAAGGCAAGGGAGAGATAATAGTCGCTGTTCTCTGAAGAGCTGCTGGTCTCCTGAAGTGCAGGGGAACTGCCAAGTATGAGCAGTGTTTTAGGGAAAGGTAACATCTCCTGTTAGACCAACCAATACGCTCAGAGGGGAAAAAAAAAAAAAAAAAAAAGGCAGGCAAGCCTTTTGGCACATGGTTCTGTGTAATTAAAAGGAGCACACTGAATGAATGGGCCTGGAGTAAGGCAAGCAAAAATAGAAACGGCCATCTGTCAATACATTACTGGATGGCTAATTGGGAAGCCTCAGGTCTCAACCACTAAATGTCCTGCTTCATTTCTTTACAAAATAGAGGTAGCAATAGAAACCTCCTTGGGGACTGGGCACAGCTCAGTGCAATGGGAGCGACTGCGTATGCTCCCCAAATGTGCTTCTGTGGCAGGTATGATGCTGCTGTGTGTACAAGGAGATATTTCTGTCCTGAGGTCCACTATCCTCTCATGGTCAGACAAATGGAAAAGTCCCCATGGCAGGGAAAAGACATGGGGCAGGTTCATATGGGTTGTCTCTACCTGCTCGGGCAGGAGAGCCCAGCTGCAAAGTCTGCAGTAGAGACAGAGATGAGGCAGGAGAGCTGGGACTGTTAGATTTGTCAAGATGAGATCCTTACGTTACTTTGGGATGCTACCTCTACAAACCCTACTTGAACATTATAAATCTATATGTAACATGTACTTAATGCTTGATTTCACAGTCACCACACACACTGGAAACATTATTAATGCCGTGCTGTAGACAGGAGTTAGTCCAAATTAAAGGCAGGAAATTCCAAGTTAGTATTCTTATGGAAACTGTGACAGCTGAATTATATGGGCTTGTTAAGGAACTAAAGATAACCCCATTCAGAGTAGATAAAACCATTATGTATGAGCAAGGAAACTGAATTACAATTGTAGTGGGAGCAATAAGTCTGAATATCTTGACTGTTGTGTGCAGTAAATGGGAACTCCACCATGCTGTTTTATTAGTTTGGCACTTTTTATTTAGGGACAAATGTTGAAATTCTTCACCTTAAAACTCAAGTGAAGGTCATAAAGAGTTTTAAGGATTCAGACATGGCATTTCATGCCTGGTTCATACAAGTAGGATGAATTTGATTGATTTCTCTTGATTGTTTATTCTGTCGTGGTCTGTTGGCAGATGTAACTGTGGAAAGCATTATGAGTCATCTTCAGATTTGCCAGGAGCAGACTGTGCAACTTGTAAGCAAATACTAGAATTAATTTCTTGCTGATCGCAGCCTATTCTTCTGGGACAAAAACCATGGCAGGATTTTGGAGAATGAAAGTCTGACAATGTCCATGGCACTGCCTCAAGGGCCAGGTACCTCCTTCCCCCACTGCATGCCTCTGCTCACAGACGTGCACTCACAGGCTGTGAACAGCTTCCTGGCAGCTCTTGGGATAACCACTGGGATGAAGGCCCCCAATATGTCTGGTTGCCATCAGCCACACTGCACGCTTGCAGCTCCCAGGCAGTCAGCTTGTTGGAGGACCTTGGGAAGCACTTTGGCCTGAGGAGAGCATCCCCAGATGACTTTTGTCACCTTTGTTTGGGGACTGTTGGGAGAGGCAGTGGGGTCTGGTATCTGCTGCCCCTGCCAAATGCCCATCCCAGATGAACATTCTGGCAGCCGCTAACCCCTGCTTGATGCAGGCAGAGGAAAAGGACATTTCTGCTGGCACTGCCAGGAGGGGAAGGACTCTGGCTTTTCTGAGGAGCATGAGGGAAACAGGGACATCATCCTGGGCCAAACCCACCATGTGCTAAATCTTCCAGTAGTAAATACCAACCTGTTTGTGCCCATATGGGTCCCCTGCAAAGTGCCTGCTGTTAGGGGCTGTAGTCAGTGTAGCTGTTTTTGAGCGACATCACTTAGAAAGGAGAAATGATGTTGAGGTATTGGCAGTGACCCAGTTCGTGGTGAGAAGGTGTGCGACAGGGCTCCCCCAGGAAGGACTCTGTCAGTGTGCTATGGCACTATTGAATTGGATATTCTGTCCTCCTCTCCTTTTAGCATTAAGGGAAGACATAAGAAAGCTTGATTAAAAATGTGGGCATTTCAGGTGATCATTCTTCACCCACTATTTGAAAAACAGCACCCCTGCAGCGGCTGCACTTGTGAGATCCAGAGGAGCAGTCGCACGGTCAGGCTTCCTCTCTGGGCTGGGACTGGCCTTGGGCTCTGCCTCAGCTCTGGCAGAAAATGATGGCCGGATTTTCAAAGGTGGCTATGGGAGAAGTTTTTCTGCAATTTTAATGCAACATCCCTACCCTACCACTAGTTCTTCTCTTCCGAGACAGTAATCAATCTAAAATCAACATGGTAGTTGCGACATCTTGCTTCTGCTTTGCTTTGTTTTAATCAGGCTTGCTTGAAATGTCATATTTAAATGAGTAAGACTCTAGAAAACTCATCCATAGACTGTCAGGCAGTAGCTGTGTGCAGAGCTTGGCACAAGGCACCTGGGACTACCTGAGATCTCTAATTGCCACCCATAAATATCAATGTGTGGAGAAGGTGAATGCAAAGGACAGAAAATAGCCCTACTCTATGCTGTAGCATGATTCATGCTTTTAAGATCAAGATTGAAAGTCTCTGTTAGATTTCAAACTATGATTTTATTTTCATTTACATCAAAGGATTTAAGAGCCTTCAAAAGCCAGCGATTTTAAAAATAACTTAAAACATACTGTCTGGCAATGTGAGTCTCGCTTAGCACAGAAGCAGCCAGGCTCTCCTCGTATAAAGCAAATAACTGAAAAATCAGAATTAAAGAAATGCCTTGTCCTGAATTTAACTCTGACAGCTTGCATCGCATTGTTTCAGGAAAAAGATTTTATGAAACACATGCCCTTGCAACCAGGACATAGCCCAAGGTGATAAGCCCTACGTATCAGCGAAAGCCGCGCACCATAGAAGCTTGTGTGAGGGTTTGGAGCCTTGATTAGAATTTTGGGGCTTGTTTGTATTTCAAAAGCAAAGCCACTGAGCTGCATCTTGAAAACCATATTCCAGGACAGGTTTCCTCAAAACACAGCCAAGGTTTGATCAAAAGGTTCTCAAGTCTGCGAGCCTTTTGACAAACCCGATGAATGTTTACACTTGCAAAGTAAACCCCAAACCAAGGAAATTTGCATGGGCTTGCTACGGAGATTTTTTTTTCTTCTCCAGTTCTTGCCAAAATCTCATCTATGCCCTGGGATTGGGCTTTTGTGGCTGGCATTCTAGTATTTGCATTGATAACCTTGCCTGAGGCACACACACAAAAAAAAATATCTACACCCAAACAAAATATTTGGCTGTATTTGTAAAACCCCAAATAAAAAACAAGCTTGTATTTGGGTTTAATCGTAGCATCCTTTCATATAGATTGGACTGCACAATGTTCACTTGTCCAAAGCACGGGGCCAAGCCTGACTGCACGAAGAAACAGATGTTAGTTGTGGGGCAATAAATGCCTAAATGAAGTGCCTTTTTCGCTGTGCGTGGGTTTTTACCATCAGACAAAAGTTGGTGTTCGTTTCACTGATAGCCCCGTGCCTCCCCTACCGCTGCCACCGCAGCAGGACATCCCTTGCCCAAGGAAACCGAAAGGCTCAGAGCACACCGGAGGTGTCATTGATTTAGAAGAGCTGCTGGGAGTTGCATTTGTAGCAGCTTTAAGTGACTGAATTTGGATGATTTCAAACTCTGGCCAACCCTGCCTTGCCTGACCGAGGCGTAGCGGGTGACAAGATAAAACATGAGCCCGGCACGAGAATGTCGGCGAGCACATGCACCGAGCCTCGCGCCGGGCTGATTGGAAGCAATGGAAAAAACAACCTAAATGGCTTTTTTTCCCCTTTTTTTTGGGAGCGGGCCCTCCCCGAGCCTCCCGGCGCAGCGGGGCCCCCTGGTGGCCGCGGCGGCGCTGCGCGGAAGCGCTGGCTTTCGGGAATAGCCGCGCTGCGCAGCTTGCGTAACGGAGGGCCGTGAGGAGGCAAGGCGTACGCGCGGCCGAAGGAATATTAAAGTTTCACTACCAGAGAAATATCGCGGCTGCCAAGGGCTGATTAGTCATAAAATCCACAGCATTATCGCCATCCATCACTGCCTTTCTTTTAATGACCCAACTAAAAAGAGAGGCATCAAAGTTCTGTTGTGGTTGTTGTCGTTTTCGGGGGAATGAGGTTCCCGAAATGAAGGACAGGCAGTGGGTCTCGACGTGTTCTGATAGAAGCCTGCCCAAAAAAACCTGAAAAATCATTTGAATGAATCACAAAACATATGTTATGTTTTGCTGCAAAAGCCATGAAGTTTATGCAGTGCTCTATTATGGTGACTGCTTGGCTTTTCATGCATTCCTAAATTACCATGTAAT
This sequence comes from Cygnus olor, assembly GCF_009769625.2. Classification (NCBI taxonomy): domain Eukaryota; kingdom Metazoa; phylum Chordata; class Aves; order Anseriformes; family Anatidae; genus Cygnus; species Cygnus olor. Next base: position 10,306,456 of record NC_049175.1, read on the forward strand.
CTAAAACCTTGTTTTCAGCTGCTCTATATTGGAAAGTCCCTTGCAATAATCAGGATGATTACAGGCTAGTACAGAGAACAAAACTTGTTTGTATTATTGCAAATAAAAAAGTAGTTTATCAGAAATTTTACCTTTTCAAGGGAAAAATAAAGATAATCATAATATTTTTTTTTTCCCTTGCTGGAAATATTTTAGGCATGGAATTAATTTTGGCCACTCTATGACTTAAAAACACATAGATACTTGGTGTAAAAATATGTTTCTTTCCTGTAGGGACTTGACTCTAATTGGTGTGCCAAAACTATCTCACAGAGATTTCATTGTCTTATCTACTTACATCATCTTAATGCGATTTTATTTTACTTTGTCAAAGTCATATTAATGTAAATGTGTTCTTGATAGCAAACAGAGTTCTTTTTTATGCTAAACAGGATTCAGCTGACTCTAATAAAACAGCTTGCAATCCATTAGGCTATAACTGTAATATAGTTATTTTGTTTCCCAAATAAAGACTGTGTCAGAGAGCTGTATAAGGATTTTTCTCTTGTTTTTCCACAATAATTGCTTGGGTGGGGTTACATTCTGATCTTTAAATGAATAGTATCGCTTGGAACAAACACTTCATATATCTTTTATCTTCCACTTGCAATACAGTTCTGAGTTTTCTTTGAAAATGCAAAGCTACTTTTCCAGATAAGTCATCAAAATGTTTCCAAAGTATTTTAACTGCCAGATTAACTATATCTTGAATACAAAGATAGATGGCTTACATTCTTTATGCAGAAATCCTGCCAATGCATAGCAACTAGCAACAAATTAATTTCTTTTGCAACAGTGAAAAAAATCTGCTTTGCTATGCAAAGCTCAAAAAGGTAAATAGATATTTAAAAAGAAAATAAGGTTACTCATTCTGAAAGGGTAATCTGTAAGCAAAGAACAGAGGATTAAACATACACTTGCTCTCTTTACAGAATCTGTGTTCTAGCCTTCTCTTAATGTATTCAGCTAATTAAGGACTGCAGTGACCTTGTGGCAGATTTTGAAATCTAGGAAGTTATGTTTTATTTTTTAATTTTTTTATTATTTTTTGTAATGCTGCCTCCCCCACAGAGCTTAATACAATCTGTTTCAGGTCAAAGTCTGTTTATGTCAGCAATGTTCGTACTACACAACTAAAATGTTTTAATGCATTTATCAACTGGAAAATATTGCAAACATTTCATTTCCTTTGATACAGACACAAAAAACCCTCTGCCTTCATTGCAAATTCTTGTTCATATGAATCACTCTGAGTAATATTTGCTTTAACTTTCGTGTGGTTCTACAAACAGTCTTTATATGGCTGGACTTCAAAGCTGGTAGAAATAAAGGTTAGAAATGTGATAGGAGTAATCTATTATTAGGCATGAAACATTAAACCACTTTTAGTTATAAGCCTTAAAACCTGAATAATCTGGGTTTTTAACTTGCTGCATATTTATTGTGTTTTCAGTTACTTCGGTCATTTAGCATGGAGGGACTGTTTTGAACAGAAATATTTTCCATAGGAATACGAACCACAATTGGGTTTAATTTTTCCTAATATTTAATTTAGAGAAACTGCAATATTATAACAGGCTTCTCATATGTCAAAGCTGAAATAGTCTGCTTGGTGTTTCTTGCAGTGTAAAATTAATCTCTTACCAGCATGCTGACCCGAAAGGCAGGTTTTAGTAAAATAGGCATGGGGTAAAGGAAGGGGGGGATGGGAAAGAAAGATAAAATCTCGTTCTTCAAATAGCAGGGAGGAAAAAAATAACACAGAGGAATGTCACAGCCTGCCATTGACATCAAATGACAAAAAATGTCCCAAATGTGTGTGTGTGAGAAGTTTCTTTGACAAAAAAAAAAAAAAAAGTATGAGCTTTATCCGTAGCTGCCTACATGGTAGGAATGTTAATTGTTAAAATCTGCACTGTGGCATTTCTTGTAAGCAAGAGAGTTGTAGTCGATGTGCATTCATGTTTGCCTCTTCCCTCCCCTTTGTATATTTACAGTACAAGGAATGTAGTAATGTTCTGAAAGGAGTCAGATGTCGCAGGCAGATCTCTATAGATTTGGGGAACTTTAAACTGCTCCACTGATAGGAGGGGGTAGGAACAAAACTCTGCATTGGTAACATTTTGTTCTTGATTAAGTTTGTGTACTAATACAGTAGATTAAAAATAAGTCCAACAGTCAAAAACACGTAACAGTTCAAGCCAAACAGGTCATCCAGAAATAAACTATCATTTGAAATCCAGAATTTAAAATTCTCATGAGCCTGGGAAAACACAGGGGTACAGCCTGGGCCTGATCCTGGCCCCATCAGCACCAATGGGAATTTTACTATCAATAACATGAGAAAATCAACATTTCTCTGTTGATTTCAAACCTAAAAATTTTATTTTGTTTCCTTAGGTCCCACGATCCTGGCTTACTACATCTGCTGGTGTGGGAGCTGCCCCATGCCGTGGAACAAGGAGATTCACGCATCCCTTCCCATAAGGGTGCTGTGGGCTCTGCGCCGCAGCGATTCTTCCAGCCCAGAAGTAGGTCACCTCAGGTCTCCTCACTACAGACATCTCAGCCACATGAAAAGCAAACCCAAGACATCATGTGGAGCAGGTAATAGATTTAAAGTATGTGCGTGGGGAAGGTGGTGTTCCCGGGGTCCCCCAGTTTCCCATCAGCATTGTGTGTTTTTGAGGAATTTGTTGGCTTCCTTCACAGCAGTTTGCAGGACAGTCCCTTGGGAGGAACAGGGGAGAGGTGCCTGGGCCTTTAGGTCAACAGGCCAAGTCCCCCGTGTGTAACAACCTCTGGAGAAGCCAAGCTAATTACCTTTGGCGTAGTGGTGGGACCCCACTCAATGGCGATTTGCACATTTGAGAGTGGAAAAATCTACCTGGCTATTTATATTTTGGTCGGTGAAAGAATCAGGCCACACCCACATATCTCATTTGTATAAAAAAAAAAGCATCAACAGCATTGTAGTCTCCACCTTTCCTTCTCCCGTGCTTCTCTAGTGCTCCTGGTCCTGAGCCAGCCTGGTTTAATAGGTTACACTGCAAACACTGGGACCCTGGTACTTTGCAAGGTTGCACATTCGCAGGAAGCATATGTGCACAAAGCCGTAACAGTTGCAGACTAAGGAGCAATAGCCCTGGCAAGCAACTGCGAGAGATGTTAATATTGCTGGGGAAGGTGAAAACGTAATTGAAACCGTTTATTTTGGTGGCATGTGGGACTGAACAAGGCGATAGTTTCTGAGCAACAAATATCTGTAATTCGCTTTTCCTGGTCTTACAGACTTTTAATTTGCTCTACAAATTGGTTAGTTGGAGAGCATGTAAACACCAAGAACAGTACATGGCAATCCATTAAACATTAACTTATTGTAGACTTAAAAAAACAAAACAAAAAAAAACACCCCACTCTTATGATATTAAAAACATAAGGCGAAAGAGATGCCAGGCTAGTGAATGAAGCCAGCTGACTGTTGAGAAGAGACTATGGTTTTGCTCTATAGCTTTGCCGTTTTCAGTAATCTGAGTCACTGAGATATTTTTAGGCACAGTAACAACTTCCATTGTCAAGTAATTTTTCACTTGAATTTTCCTCAAATAATGCTGCCCTCCTGGCCCCCAAATTCCTTTATTCAGCAAGGCAGAGTACTGCCCTGCATGTCCTGAGGAGGAAGGGGAGCCATGGAGAACTCTGATGATTCGGACCACATGGTGGAACAAGATAGATCTCAGCATCAGGTTGGCAGGATATTTCCCTTTCTTCAAAGGTCTCCAAGCCTAGCAAGCTTTTCTTTGATATCTTTCCAAATGGATTTATCAGCGTTGGGGCATATATTTGTTTAGATTGTTCCTGTAGGGTGGGACTTTCAAAGGAGGAGAAGAGTGCCAAGTGCCAAATTCTCACCAAGTTCTCCATAAAGATTTCCTTAGTTTCCTTTGAAAATCCTAGCTCTGCTCCCCATCGCTCTGCACATCGCTGCTGGAATGGTGCCCGTGGTACCCTGCACAATGTGGGCATAAGGGATACAGGAAAGATTGTGACATTTCAAAACACAGAAGGAGGAAGAACTGCCTCTAGACAGAGGAAATGCATGAAAATGTGGAGGTTGGGTAGGAAACAAAGAGGGAAATGGAGACCAAATTCCCTTGGCCCATTGTGTTTCTTTTTCTTTTTACACAAACACACATACACACGCCTGTTTACTATTTTTCTTTGGTTTTCTGTTCTCAGTGTCTTTCTGTTGCATTTTCTCTTCTGTCATTTAGCCCTCTGCTATCTTTTAGAACTACCGTTGAGGCACCTCGAGATGCTATAAATCCAGCAAAAAGGGAGCAGAGCATGGGTGGAATGAATCCACTGGACAGTTGGTTGTTTTCTAGAGACCCAGGGTACGAGGGCAGAGCATTTAGGCACAGAGATGTTGACTGGTTGCCAGGCACTGCCTGATTTTTCTGCTGTTTTACCTTGATTTCAGTGGCTGTCCCGTGCACTTGTGTATGGTCGTACTCCCAACGCAGCTGAACATGGTCCTTTGGGTGTGTTCCTTCCCCCTTGGAGATACCACCTGACAGCATGGGGTCTTTCCTAGATGTGTCTTAAAAGAGATGTGAGTGTACACTGTGTATTGAAAGCACGGACAGAATCTGGCCTCAACAGCAAACTTTTGATCATGCTCTGAGTTTGAGGCACATTGGATCACCACATCTGGTGGTAATGGTCCTCCTCTGGGCTCCTGAAGAGAAAGTGGAGGCCTCTGCGCTAGGGTGGAGGCTATAGGGAGTTAAGAGATTTGGCAACTGGCCATCCTATGCACTTTTCATAAAGTGGTAGCAAAGACCTCGCTAATTTTAATGCACAACCTCAGAAGTAAGGAAAAGATCTACAGAGAGCTGTGTGGAAATATTCACGCTAGTAGCTACCAAATAACAAACTGATGGCCAAGCAAGGACTGCCAGAGCTGTTTGTTCTCTTGCCCTGGGGAAAAGGCCTGCTGAGGGCTGTTTGGAAAGGGTGTCAGAGAGGAATTTTTATGAGTAAGGAGATACAGAGGCTACTTTGGATATTTTATAGGTGTGTTAATGATTTGTGAGCTAACAACAGGGTTTGTAGGTCCTCTAGTTTGTTTACAGACTGAGAAGATCCTTCCGAGTTCTCTAATAGCATATTCGTAGTCACGTACCTCAATGTTTTTTTGAAATGGTAGGTACCTAGAGATTGCTGAAAGCCGCCTCGTGCCTTAAATCTGATTAGTCCTTACTGCCTTGTGGTTACCAGATAGAATTTGAGATGTTGACTTTGCCCTCAGATCCCAATGGCTTGGAAGCAATTCTGTTAAGGTTAGCTTTGTCATGAGCTAAGTAAACTTCAGTGCATCCCTTCTCATCCCATGTGGATCCACAGATTAGAGGTTGGCTCTTAATTTAGTGAGGCTTGGCAGAGACCTGCTGCAACAACTGTGTCTGGTGCTTCTGAGGAGGGGCAAGGGCAGTGGCATGCTGGGGCAGGGAGGGCACAGGGGTCTGTGTCCCCCATGGAGAGTGAGGGGAGCAAAAGGGAGACTGTGAAGGGAGCTCTTTGAGAAAGACTGCGGTTTTCACCAGGGATGCTGGACAGGGTCAGCATCTGGCCTGGGAGGTCCTCGGAACTCGGCACAGGATTTATTTTTCTGGAAGGGGCTTTGTCAGGCACTCCTGGAGTGTAAGCTCTTGGAAATCAGAGTTTCCCTGTGATTTATTTCAAACGTTCAGCTACCAAGAATAATAGATAGGGACCTCTCATGTGTTTTGGAGATCTAATAAAACATGCGAGTCTGTAAAGGTCTTTTGCCATGCACAATCAAATCAGCATTGCAAATCTATCTGAACATGGCACTCCAGCGCTGGTCTCCGGATTACATGTAGTGCATTTGGGGTTTGATGGTCTTCATTCAAAACGTTGGCTAAAATATTTTTATCTTTAGATTTATTTTTAGAGTTTATGGTTGAAAGATTTCAGCTCTGGGCAGTCCTTCCCATGGCTTTTAGCAGCGACACTTGCAGTTGTGTTTCATATAATTAAACAGCCAACAATACTTAATGAAGAAATAAATAACATCAATAAAGTAGTAAATAATTATATGCAGGCAAACACCAAAGACATTATCCATCAGGCAACAGCTGCAAGCATTAGTTTTGATTAATCAATAATGTTATACAATAGGAGGAGGAATGCTGGCCAGGCCTCTGGGGGAATCACCTACACTTTTCTAAACAGCAAGCTTTGTTATTTTAAGCAGAACTTTCAGCAGAATCCTTAATTAAATGTAACAGCCAAGAGCTCCTCCATCAGCAATATGCCCCACTTTTCAAAGCACACCAAGCAGCAAGAGTTTAACCAAGACTGAATCAAGGCCTTGTCTTTAGTTCGGAAAGGTTTGTTGATACCTGCCTATGTCAGAGGAGATTCTAATGGGGTACCACTCTGATGGTACCACTGACACAGAGTGCTCTGGCTGGCTTTGAGTGAGCTGCCCAGTGCAGGAGCTTGCTTCTGCTGCTTGTGAAAAACTAGGGGGTGCTTGTTGCTTCTGCTTTCAGAAAGGCATGGTATTCCTGTTCTGTATGCAGCTGACTGCTATGGAGCCCTTATCTCAGGCCGTAAAGCTCCTGGAGCAAGGGGTGCGTTCCAGATATTCTTTCAAAAAGTAGACAAGGTTGAAATTTTGCACCCATGCAGCTGCTCCATTGAAGCCAAGCATGGGCAGGTTTCTTCTGAAGTCAGAAGAAGTCTGGTTCATCTTTAAATGTGCCTCCTGGGCAGAGGAGCACTAACAGTGCTTTCAGGAGAAATGGATGTCCTCCCAGGCACATTCCTCTTCCCGAGCCTCCTGCCACAAGCCCATTGATTTCTGCAGCACTGCAACCTCAGCGTGCAGCAGTGCTGAGTTTTGCTTTGAGTTTCCAATCCCATTGGTCGGTGTGACTGCTGACTTTTTTTTCCCTTAACATATGAGGAGCTTAAAGAATGCAAACCTTTCAGAAAGACTGATCAAGGCACTAGATCACAGCATAGATAATAGGCACAAGATTTTATAGCCCTTAACCCATTAAAAAGAAGAGAAGGGACAGGAAGGATTTCTGGTGTCAGGGACACGTTTCCGGAACCCGTGCTTACATCTTGATGGCTTTTTCCTTGCAAAGCCGATCACCGACAACTTCTTGGCATCTGAATAAACAACAGAACCACATTGCTTCCACTGTAAATCAAGGGATGGCAATACCTCTCCACGAGCAGAAATGAGAGCATAAATAGAAAGAGGAGAGCAAAGTAAAGGACCGTAGCTTGGTTTGAAAAAGTGAACAAAACAGACGTGCGACCCCAAATCTGAAGAGTTGTTTTAATTCTGTGCAATGGCAGATGCACCTACAACTTTCATGAGCAGGAGACATGCGGAATAGTTGATCTGGAAGTAGCAACATTTGTGAGAAGTAAGGAGAGGGAAAGCCTTCAACTGTTTGAGAAACGAAGGTACGCAGACGGCAACGGCAGAAGCATCCGCTCCACTGAAAAACTGAAACACTTCACAAAGATTATTCTTGGAGCCTTTTTTTCAAAACCCTATCAGAGGGAGGAACAGGAAAAGAAATTTTTTGCATGATAATTGCTGATAATGCAACAAAGCCCAAAGGGTTTCCTTACTCACTTCTAGACATGCAGGCACTAATAAACTTCTGCGATAACATTAATATTCCTAATAGTCTCTGAGGGCTCATTCTCCCAAACTAGAATCTCATTATAGTCTCCAAACCTGAAGTAAATTTGTGGGTGTTTAAAGGTGTAGCCTGTATATTGTGTTGTTACTGCCTGTTCGCAGCACTTCTGCTGTTGCTGCTGATTATGGTTTCTTCGGTGTCCTACGGCAGAGGCTCAGAAGCCCAGGCACAAACCAAGGCTCCGTCATTCGTAGCTCTGTGCTGCAAATTGCAAGGAAAGCAGCCACCGGTGTCTTCAATGTCCCCACTGATCCAGCTGTGCTGAGCAGCCACTGGTCTCCTAAGAATGTGCTTGTTTTGCTGCATGGGGATTGATTAGTAGAGTTGATTGTTCTGGAAAAATTAGCGATGTTAGTATGGATAGCTTACATGACCTGATTTCAAAGCACCTGTCCTCTCGGCATGGTAGTACTGACTGCAGTTCTGGGGTTTGTCCTTTCGAATTAAAGTTTGTTCCCACACAAACAATACAAAGTGAAATTAAGGGAAAAGTATTTGTGGTTTCTCTTAAAGATCAGAAAAGATATGATTATGGGTCTCCTCTTTCACCAGTGAAATTTATTGGGCTTACTTTTCTCAGCTTTGTGCAAAGCCCGTGTTTGGTTAAACGTCCTCCACGATATCTCTTGCATGTCCAGAGACACAGTTTACACAGATACGCTTCTCTGTGCACACCAAGGCTGTTGAGGATGAATCTAGTGTATTTCCTGCAAAACAAAATCTCAGTTCTATGTTTTTAAATAGCGAATACAGTGTAGGTAACCTACCAAATCCATGGCATTTCCTTTCCCTCTGAGACAGGAAGGCATATCAATATGCCAAGAGCAGGGTTTTTATGTTTGTTTGTTTTTTGTTTTTTTTCTCCAAGTTTTTGGACAAATTCTCTCAGAGAACACCCACTGACTTTAGGGACAGTATTTATGGCGGTTATTCATTTGTCCAAATAGATCATCTAAAAAAATACACAGAAAGAGAAAGCTCTTTGTAAGGTATGGGTCTCTCTCCAGACAACCAGTGTATTAATGACAATCTATATTGACAGGACTTCAAAATAAATTATTCTTTTTCTAGTTCCAACTCTTAAGTACCTTATTTTTTTTCTTAATTGGAAGAAAGTCTCTGCAGAGCTTTATTTGCAAGCCGACAATATTTGGCATGTTGTGAATTGCATCAGATCAGAAGAGAAGTGGATGGCATTCCGATATTTCTCTGCAGTCCTGCTAAGCCTGTCCTGTTGTACTGATGGTCCTGTATTTCTAGGTACAGCGAGGGTGAAACTCAGCAGGCCTTCTCTTTTCTTGCCTGTGTTTCTCATTCACGCTGCTCAAAATGCTCCCTTGCATGCTTTTCTTTTCAGTTACTACTTTTCTAGCTACTCTTGTACAGGGTCCGACTGATCTCCGTAGTGCTCAGTGTCAGGCTCTTGCCCAGCCCTGGGACAGTAGCTGCCACCATGTACATAACTGCCTTCTGATTTCACTTACATTCAGGGCTTGGATGTGAGATGTTTTCGAAGGAATGCAATTTTCAGAGCCCTTTTTTATTGAAAAGCTAGGTAAAGCACCTCTCCAACTCATTATTCAAATGTGGCATATGTTTTCCCTTGAATTTTCAGCAGAACTCTTTCCACTGATTTCCAAAATAAATTAGACTTTGCATAATACTTTTTCTGTATTTAACATTGCCTTTTCAGTATTGCAGCCAAGGCTTCCTTTTAAAGGCATATGCCTGAGATTATGCAATCATAGTATTCTGGTTACCCAGAGCAATTAAAATAAATCAGACTAGGTATAATGAAGATGAGCCAAAGCATCTGTTTCTCAAGAGGATTTAAAAAAAAAAAAAACTATCATCCCCAGGGGCTTGGATCCATTGTGGTTAGATCTCAGAGATTCTTGTACTTCAGAAACGTGTCCAGAGCTAACTTGAGCAAGAATAGGAGGTGCTGGAGATGAGGTAAAGACTCTCTGGTATGACAGATATCTCTGCTCCTTGGAAACAACGGTTGGATAACCCAGTACATTTGGCAAGCCTGGATTTACAGATCAATTCCTTTTCCCTTCTAGTATTTTAGTTTGACGTGTTTACATGCATCAGGAAAAGGAGGAATGATTTCTGCATCCTCTCCAGTGTTTATCAGACAAGTCTTGTGTTTAAAATACCCTAGTTATGTCAGCCCAACTGTAACGCCGGTTCGTGGGGAGGTACAGAAACCCCCACACCAGGGACCACCGCCACCTGGGACAGAAAAGCACTTGCTCATTGAGCTGGTTGTCCGGCAAAGCAAGAAGAGGCCTTCAGGCCCTGGAGTCGAGGCACTACGAGTTATTTTGTTCTGTGTCTGCTCTACTGCTGCTTCACATCTGATGCCAATGGCTTTTTCCAGGTAAAATCTGGGAGAAGCCGAGTTGCTGGAGGTCCCCCAGCAGATGTCATGTCCTCACCCAGCTGCAGGCTCCCCTCTGCATGAGGGCAAATACAGGAGAGGCTGCCGAGGGCTCAGCTCCAGTGTGGTGGAATCGACAGGGAGGGGTCTGAGCATTGCACAGGTGTTAACAGAGAGAGGTGTCCCTACCCACCCACAGGCGAAGGCACAAGCCTTTCCTTGGGTGGCTAAGGCAGGTGTTACCTGAACCTGACCAAAAGTCAGCCAGGACCATTCCTGCCCCCAGCGAAGAGCTCTGCCTGGTGCTGAGCACTGTGTGGCTGCAGCCAACAGGCAGGTCCCAGCCGGGGACGAGTAACCCTTCCACAGTCACTGCTGCCACCAGCTCACTGTGCCTCCACCAGGGTCTGAGTCTGGCACTGCCATGGGGGAAGCTTTTCTGCCTGGATCCTGCCTGCGAATGACACCCTGAAAGGATGCTGAGGGCTCAGCCCGGGTTCCCACTCGCAGCATTTTTATTTTCCCCTTCCTTGGTCATGCAGGCAGCCTTGGCTGCTGCTTGTGAGCTTCCAAAAACCTTTTGCATGCACACAAGGTGTCGGGCAGCTGGGGACTGCTCAGCACTTTGCAAAGATGTCCTGGGAAGAAATTTCACAATGGGCAAGAGAAATGTTCTGTACTGGGATCTGAACGTGGCTCCATCCTCTCACCCCGGCAGGTAATTTCTTCTCAAAATTAGTTTCAGGGAGACCTCCTGAGTCATGCTCAGCAATTAGGCTCTATATGGCCTTCTTAAGCAGGGTAGCTGTAGCATTAGTGGTTTTATGTGGGCAGCAAATTGTTTGCTGAGCTGCCTTGAGAATGCACTTAAGTAGCTACGGCTTGAAGACAGCTTAGCCGAAGGTTAAAAGTTGCTAAACTGTGCTAGATGAATGAATCATAAGTTTTGTCACATTTGTAACTCGGATGAAGGATGGAGTCATGGGAATAACTGTGTACAAGTGACTGCTGGAGCTTACAGGAAAATGTCTGCATGAAGAGGGACAAGGGAGGAGGTCCCGGTGCCCAGACAAACCAACCTGCTTTCTTCAGCTGCTGCAGGAGCCCCTTCCCTGTGTTGCTGCATCTCATGGGAGTGCTGTCAAAAAAAGATCCCAGTAACCATGAGGTCAGAAGTCCTTGCACAAACCAACTGGAAAAAATGGGAAACTTGAATCCCGAAACAGAAGAGCAAGTGTTGCCCTAAGGATTTAGGCATGGGGCAATATATTCAAGGTTAATGAAGATGTGGAGTCCCCTGCTTTCAGATGAGGGCAAGGCATGAAGAAAGGAAAGTTCTGAGTTTGACTGGTGCATCTCTTGCCTGGGAAACATTGCCCTCCTTGCCTGGCTCCCCGACCAGCACTGTCTGCTTCCTCAGAGGTAGCTGCCTGCCCTCCTCTGTGGCCCACCAAATTCATTTAAAAAAAAAAAAAAAAAAGTTCAGGAAAAGATCTGTGCCAGCTAAGACCTGCTAAGTGGAAAGAGGTCAGCTTGTTTACTTAAATCAATTTAAATCTGGCACACTGAGAATAGCAACTTGCTTTGACCACTGACTTGGGTAAATATGGCCTGGCATTCTTGAGATGATATTTACAACTCCAGCTATCCCCGTTGCGCAGGAATATATATACATATGGATATTTTCACTAAAAACAGTTGAGGTAAATTATTTGACAGGAGATGGATGTGAAATGGCTGGTGTGCGCATTTCCTGTGCAACATTTAGAAACTGAAGCACATCTGAAGCCCTAACAAACGATGTTCCTTTCTGAGCTTTATGATTAAAAAAGAAATAGTTTGGTTGCATCTAGGATCAGTTCCACCGGAGAGATTTTATTCAGGATTTTGTGAAAAGGCAGCTATTTTTGGCAGATAAATTAGCATGTTTTCTGAGGTAATACAGGCAAGAAATGATAGCCTGGGATAGTTTGCTGGGCATTGAGGGTATTTCAGCTGCAAAATGATGATTCAGTTCTTCCGACTCGAGATGAAATGATCTTTGTGGCCTCAGCTCCGACTTTCTGTCACAGCCGTCCATGCTAACGCCGCACATAGCAAGGCATAATTTTACATAAGTAGGAGACTGTGCTCTGAGCCAATATACAAGTCATACCTGATTGAATATTGCCATTTCAGAGCTGCCGCCTAATCACGTATTTCAGGCTGTGTGAACAAAATAATGTTGTTATAATTACACACACTGTTTGTGTGTATGTGCGCATGTGTATTTTATATGTATAATGACATTAGGATGATAATATAGCTGTTTCTATTAGCTCTGTGGTATTAATAAGGTATGACAGAAAGTTATTTGATACCATTTGCAATCCCACTTGCATTTTCATATTGCTCTCAGATGTAATTCAGGGACTTGATTTTTATGAGTTATGGCTCTGATGTCACTTGTATTTTTGCCTATAATAGGTCCCACCGGAGCAAAATTCATCAGACTCAATTAACAACATCTGAAAAGTGTATCTTGGTTAGTAACTGATGAGGCAGAGCCTGTGTGGGCTGTGCTCTCGCTGACCCATCACCCCGTGCCACTCCAAGAAACCAGCTCCTCAGGCAATAGGTAGCCGCCACCTCAGCTTACTGTTACCGGGAGAGCTAAGCAAACATTTCAGGGGCTGCCAAACCACCGGCTACTCCCATCCCAGAGCTTCAGAGTGACACGTGCCCCTTGCTACGGGGCTCCAAATGCTCTGTGAGTATCCGGGCATCCTCCCGGTTTCTGCACTGCGACCTGAGGAGTCCCACGGCGGCCAGCCCATGACTGCCAAGCCTCTCGATCTTCAGGGTGATTCCTGTCAGCCAGCCTGCCCCTGGAGTCCTGCGAATGCCAGGGCAGTTTGGGGTCTGCCTCATGGGAGCACCTGGCAGTCCTAGAGGGCAGCTTACAGTGTGATGCCGGTATTGTGGAAAAGCACAAGGTAAATAAAAATAACTCCAAATGCATATATGCTTTAAAGGTTGTGATTTCAAAGCTGATCTCACATGAGGTTTTATTCTCAGTTGGGTCAGGGGCCGTTGACTGGGGCTTGTGGATTTTTCAGAGGGGAGATAAACGCTTTGTCTGCTTGTGTTTTCAGTGCTTCCAGCGGGTGATGCGAACGTCTGATCTAAAGAACTCCCTAAGTAAGGGACCGATCCCCAACCCGAGGGGAGTGAGCGCCGGGCCTCCCATCAACTTCAAAGGGCCTCGGGTCCCGCCCGGCTCACTGGCTTCGGGCAGGGGCCGGCGTCGCCCTTGCAGCTCTGCTGTGGATCCGTCTGCCACCCCGAGCACGCTCCATAAAACTCCTCAGTGACTTAAAAGCCTGGAAGAGAAAAGCTCCAAGCAGAAAATAAATAAATGAAATAAAACAAAACAATGCTGGCCTCCCAGCCCCCGCACATGCAAACATGAGGTTTAAGATTGGATCATGGTTGGGTTTCATTCCAAGTATAAAAATGGGTTTAGAAGACTTCAGTTTAAATTGCTTCCTGTCTCCCAACATTCCTAACCACAAATATTTTTAATTGTACGGCACGAAAATAAAGTTATTTAATAAATTAACGCTTTAAATGCTTTTTGGTTCAACTTTGTTTATTAGGAGCAGTCTTATTTTGGCTTTTGTGTATTCATTTCCAGCTACTGCTCTGTCTGATCCCGATCTTATTTCCTTTGTAATCTACAGATTTTCTGTTGTTATCATTGCTATGTTTTATGGTTTTGCATTACTTTATTGACTCGGCATACTGTAAGCTTTTTTTCTCCTCCCTCTGCTGAAAATAGCCTTTTATGAGAAGCTTAAGCAAAAGCCTGGAATGTCCAAAGGAGAGCACAGAAACATTACAACATTTTGCACATTTCTTTTGGCCAGCGAAAGTTACAAAATATTCATACGAAGAAACTTATCCAGTGCCTGCAGGACAAAATCCAAGTTTTTGATTATATGTGGAATTTCAATTTCTGCTATAAACAAGCTGGGTATTTTATATTTTATTTTATTTATTTTTGCGTTTGAGGGGGAGGGGAGACCTCTATGCAATTGATGTCAGAGCAATGATCAATGTGCGTACTGTTGCTGCTGGAAATATGTACTCGAGTGCACTGCAACAGACTGTTGAGGCCACCTTCAAAATGTCAAAACCATCATAAAGTTCAGCAGGATGCTGATGGTCCTCACAGCCAGCAGCACTGGTTGAAGAGATGGCATCGGCTGAGCGCTGGAGCATGGCAATGGAGGGTGAATGATTCCTCCTGCCCGCGCTGGGATCCTCCCCTGCCACGGGGCCGCTGGGGGATGAAAGGGAAGGTGCCTAAAGGGACAATGGGCGGATGGCTGGCAATGTATGTGTGCACCTCCTCCTCCCCGATGGCTCTGTGCATCCTTGGTGAGAGCAGGAGAGGCCTCGGATGTTGGGCCGTTCCCGAAAGGAGTCACTGCCTGGGCTGCGGCTCAGCTGCAAGCGTGCAGGAAGGAGCCCAATGGGTCTTTCACCAGCTTCTGAGGTGGCACCAACTCCTGTCACTATGAGCCATGAGGAGAAGGTGTTGGTGTGAGGATGGCGGCCGGTGCTTCACAGATGCTTTGGTCACCTACAGGGCAGGGCAGGCAGGTGACCCAAGCGCAGCTATAGGGAGGCAGGGGCACCTTCAGGGGCCACCTGTCCCGCAGGAGAACAGGAACACCCCACGAGTGCCCTTGGGAATTGCCTCTTGCTGGCGAAGCTGGGCCACTGGCTCATGCTGGACACCAACCTGCCAGGTGATCTGTTTGGTGAGAAGAACCCAACCTGCTTAGGGACCTTTCTGACATTGCCCAGCTGGCTCTTGAAGCAAGCATCAGACGGTGCCACCATCTGAATTTTGGCTTTCAATGTAACCCCTTGAGGAGATAAACATGAGCACGGACTTTGGAGCTGAGCTGCCCCAGACCACGGAGGTGCCATGGAGCCCTGCAGGAGCTGAGCACACCGCGTGGTGGCTCAGCTCATCACGTGCCAAGCCCTGCCTGCTGGTGTGCTGCATGAACAAGCAGTCTCCGCTGAGGACCTAAACCATGTGTCCTTGCACCCGTGCACCCTACCTGGTCCTGTGCTCCCCAGCCTCACCTTCGTGTGCCGTGCTGCGGAGGGATGGATGCTCGCTTCCCGAGGCGTGAGGTCATGGCTGGCAGGAAAGATGGGGCAACCGGAGCCGGGGAGGATGCTTCCGTGCAGCGGGGGCAGCACCGAGGCTGCCGGGGCAGAAGCAGAGGAATTTGGGTGCGAAAGGAAACGGGAAGTTCTCTTTGCCACCTGAATATATGTTGTGGGAAAGGAGCAGCCCTACCTGCCTGAGATAAAGCAAATGAATAAACAAATAAAAACCTGTTTGTGCCCAATATATTGTAACAATCGTTTGAGGACGGCTTTATCTGCGTGAGAGTATAACCCTGATTAAACATGCCAAGGTCAGTGAAAACAAAGGTGAATTGCTGAAGAAATGCAAGTTATTCTGGCTGGGGATGACATGAAGCGGCGCTCCCGGTTCTGTGGGGATTTTTCAATGTGCAGGTCTCCTTGTGTCACCTCCCCATCCCCTTCCAAATATCCTCCCCCTGGCTGACTGAGCTCCCAGGCACAAAGCACTGGATTTTAGTGGCCAGAACAGCTCTCAGTGGCTCTCCTGAGCTGCGCGGCTGGTTTTGCCGACCCAGGCTGTGCAGGACCCTCAGCGTTGCCACTTGCTGGCTTCCCGCCGTCCCTGTGCCAGCCTCCCCCCTGCCCCAGTGCAGCGCCCACAGCTCAGGGGCTCACTCCCACAGGCGTAAGCCCAGGAGGGCACCACAGGGACCCCAACTGCCTCCACCTCTGGCATGGAAGCAAATTCCCCATCCCTTGTGCTGAAGATGATTTTCTTCCGTCCCGCTGTGTACAAGCCAAGAGGCTGTAGGGCCACGGACCAGATGGACGCTAGGGCACCACCTTAAAGGACCACAGGGCACAGAGGAGCAAACCTTTTGCACGCTGGAACGAAAAGTTTGATTTTTCCCTCCAGAGGAACCAGGAGAATCACCGCCTCCCCCAGGGAAGCACCGCCAACATTGCTCGTTATTGCCAGCCAGCAAAACCCCATTCACAGCGGCTCCCGGCAGCCCAGGCGGTGGCTTCACCCCACTAGCAGCCGGGGTGGCCCCTCGCAGCGGGGGGACCCCGCGGCCGCCCCACTCAGCACCGGGGTGCCCGGCTGTGCCCGCAGCGCCCACGCAGCCATGGCAGCGGGCACGATGAGCTCCGTGTTATCAAAGCCGGCTCGGACACGTGCACAGCACATGGATCTCCTTCGGGGCCCGGGGAAGCGCCCTCCTACACCCAACGCAACCAGCGGGGCGCTCGCCCGTGGGCGCCCCGCACCCCGAGGTGCCCGCAGAGGGCCCCCGGGGGCCGCCGCCCGGAGCCCACCGGCCTTGGGGAGCCGCGGGGGGAGCCGGGTCCGGGCCCGGCCCCGCGGGGCAGCCCCGCACCGGGGGGGCTCCGCCGCCGCTCCCGGGGCCGGGGGGGGGCCGGGCCGGGCGCCAGGGGTCGCCCCGGGAGCGGCGCCGCCGCCGCCCGCACTTGTTGCTGCCCCCCGCGCTGTGTCGTGGGGCACGCAGCGCTGACGTCACCGCTGGCGTCATTAGTGCGGACGTTATTTATTTATTTCCCCATTCATTTATTCATTTATTTATTTCCCCCCCCGTCCCTCTCAGCCCCCCGCTGTTTCGCTGCGGGGGGGTCGGGGCTGCCTCGCTGGGGGCGGCTCCGCACCCCCCCCCATATCCCCGGTCCCGGGGTGCGCGCACGGGGCGGCCGCGGGGCTGCGCGGGCGCGGAGCGGCAGCGCCCGGAGGGGGGGGGGGGGTGGGCAGCAGCGGAGCCCCCCAATGCCCGCTCCGGGCTCCGCGGGCGCGGAGAGGCCGCGGAGGAAACTTTCCCGGCCCCTGCGCGGGTGCGCAGCCCGTGACCCCTCCCAGGGAGAGGGGGGGAGCCTGGAGGCTCCGCGGGATGCGCAGAGCCCCCCCCCCCCCCCCCGGTGCTTCTTGTCTTCGTGCCTGTCCCTCGCGCACACGCGCATTAATATTGATGCGTTTATATAATCGATAACCCACTTTCCTCCTTCCCCGGGAAAAACGAAAAAAAAAGAGAAAAAAGGCACCGACCCCCCCCGCGGCTGTCCCGGCCCGGGGGGGTCCCGGCCCCGCTCCGCCCGGCCCCGCGCAGGGGGGGCTCTCCCGGCCGTGCGGTGCGGAGCGGGCGCGGTGCGGGGCCGAGCAGCGCCCCTCGCGCCGCAGGAAATGGGCTTTATATTAGACATATACACGCAGGTCCTGTCAGATCCGCAGCGCGCCCGCGCGCCCTTTCGGCCCCCCAAAAATCGCGGGGCGCCCCGCCGGGCCCCGCCGCCCCCCCGCCGGCCCCGCGCCGCCCCCCCGCGCCCCGCCGGCGCCCCCGGGCATTTTTGCGGAGCCGGGGCGGGCGTCGCGGGGCGTCGCGGCGCGGGGCGGCGGCGGCGGCGGGGCGCGGCGGGGCGGCGCGGGGGCGGCGGGGCGGGGGTCGCGCGGCGGGGGGGCGCGGCGGGGCGCGCGGCGGGGCGGGGGGCGGCGGCGGCGGCGGGGCGGCGCGGGGGCGGCGGCGGCGGGGGGCGGCGGGCGGCGGGGCCGGCTTCGCCCTGCCAGGACCTGCCGGGCTCCATTCACGCCAACAAGTTTGGGAGAATGTTGAGTTCAATCACGCCGGAGCCGCGATGGAGCGCAGCGCACTGCAGGTACCGCGCGGCCCCGCCGCCGCGCAGCGCCGCGCAGCCCCGCGCCCCCTCCCCTCCCTCGCTGCCTCCCTCCCTCCCCTCCCGCCCCCGCCCTCCCTCTCCCCCCGCCGCCCTCCATCCCTCCCTCGCTCCCTCCCTCCCTCGCTCCCTCCCTCCCTCCGCCGCCCCCCCCCGCCCTGCCCTGCGCGGCGCTGCGCGGCGCGGAGCCGGCGCTGATGCCGCCGCCGTGTTGTTGTTCCCCGCAGTGGGTCGGCGCCCCGTGCGGCTCGCACGGCCCCTACGTCTTCTACCGGGCGTTCCGCTTCCAGCGCCGCGGCGGCGGCGGCCGGGCGCGGGTCCTCTCCCTCGGCGACTTCTTCTTCGTGCGGTGCCGCGCGGAGGAGCCCGCCTGCATCGCGGAGCTGCAGCTGCTCTGGGAGGAGCGCACCAGCCGGCAACTTCTCTCCAGCGCCAAACTTTATTTTCTCCCCGAGGACACCCCCCAGGGCAGGACCAGTGACCATGGCGAGGTGGTAAACGCAGCTCCGGCCCCCCCCCCCCCCGCGCCCCCCCTCCCGTCCCCATCCCGTCCCCACCTGCATGCCTGGGCTCGGCCCCCCCCCGTGTCCCCCCGGTGCCCGCGGAGGGGCCGCGCCGTCGGGGCGCTCCGGTGCGCGCTGCCCTGGAACTCGGGCGGGCGGGCGGGGGGCGGGCGCGGCGCCCCCGGCCCGGCAGCGGGGCACGAGTGCGGGGCTCGCCCCGACCCCCCGCTACGTCGCCGGGGCCCGGCCGGGCTGGAAACGCCGGGAGGGGCAGAGGAGAGGAGGGGGCGCGGGGGGGGGCGCGCGGGCAGCGCTCGGGGCCGGTTCGGCGGCAGCCGGTGCGCCGGGGAGGGCGGAAATTACGAAATGGAGGCCGAGGGAGATCAAAAGGCACCGGGCTGGCGGGGACGCGCCGGGCGAGGTGAGCGGTGACAGGTAGGGGCACAGGGGGCTCCGCGCCGCCTGCCGGAGCCGCCGGCTCGGCCGCGCAGCCCGGGCAGGGGCCGCGCAGGTTGCGCCCCCCGCGCCCCGGCCCCGCTCCGCCCGCGCCCGGCCCCGGGGTCCCGCGTGGGAACTGGCGAGGGGGCCCCGCGGGTGCCGCCGGGGCGAGGAGGGAGCTCGCCGGGAGCCGCCGGGGTGACAGCGAGCGAGGGATGCTCGGGACCTGCCCGTGGCGACTCTTTGAAACTGTGCCTGCGTGCGGCGCGTCCGGGGCGCCGTGTGTGTGTGCGCGTGTAACGCCGGCGATATTGGGAAGGGGGGTGGGGAAAGGGACACAAATCATTTTAATACGCCGTAATGATCGGCTCATGTTACTGTGGTAGGAACATCAGAGAAAATTAATCCTGCCATTACGAGCAGAACGCTGCTCCGGTACGAGAGTTCTCAGCTGTGTGCACCTTCCTAATAATATGCTCGATTTTATTTATTTTTACGTGCAAACACCGCTAGTAATTAGCCGTGTGATTATCCTTCTGCGTTTCACTGGGGCTTTAACTGATGTCATTCCGCATTATTCAACCATATGAAAAC
This sequence comes from Cygnus olor, assembly GCF_009769625.2. Classification (NCBI taxonomy): domain Eukaryota; kingdom Metazoa; phylum Chordata; class Aves; order Anseriformes; family Anatidae; genus Cygnus; species Cygnus olor. The sequence continues at coordinate 10,326,009 of NC_049175.1, forward strand.
AATTTTCAATTAAGATAATGGCACGCCTTGAAATTATGCAAATGCTCGTCGTATTGTGTAGAATAATTATGACAAATGTAAAGCAGGTAAAAAGTTTCCTAATGCAGTTGTGTTTTACACCCCGGTGATGTCATTTCCCCTCTGGCCTAAGTTAGTCATTCATTAGCAGAGTAGCAGCAGCAGCAGCAACAGCAACAGCTCTGAGTGATACTTCTCTGGCAGGGAGCCTACAGAAACCGGCACTGAGAGCCAGGGCCTAGAGAGGGCAACATAACACTCCCATTAAGACATGTACTTTGTTTTCACTTACTCCATTAACTTGTTTATAGACACCGGAACGATTTTTAGCATTGATTTTTAATAGTTCTCAAGGATGCGACTCCTGCTCAGCGGCGCGCAGCCGGCAGACAAAGGCCGGTGCTGGCTGGCGCCGCGCGGGAGGCGGACGGGGGGTCTCCAGCTCCCCCAGTGTTGTAGGTGGGCCACAGCCCCCCGTGTGGGTGACATCCCCGGGCTCCGCGGCTCCCCACACGGCTCCCGCGTGAGGGGGCACACGCTGCTCCCAGCTGAGGGGAGAGGCAATTCGTGGGTGTCGGACACCTTTGCTTGGTGAAGGAGCGACGCTGGGCCAAAACGCCTGGTGCTGTACGTAGTAGGGCTGTGGATGAGGCGAGCCAGCGCTGCAGCGTGTGCTGTCCGGCCGCGGTGTCGGAGTCTCCCGCCAGTGTCAAAGGGCAGCGGAGGCGCTCACTGTGAATAAAAGCATCCATCGGGGAGCGGCTGGTCGAATGGCAGGCCTGGGTCGAGCCCGCCAGTGATTTAGGTACGGTGGCTGGCAGCTCTCTGCGCTAGCATCGTGGTTAATAGAGGCAGCTCGCCGCCGGCTTTTTTGTAACAGCAGCATTGACACTATGACGATACTCAGCTAGTGGCTGCGAGGAGAGAGAGTGAGCAAGGAGGTATGTAACGCTTCTGTTACTCAGAAATCTCTGATGGCGTATTTTATCTGATTGCCAAATGTTTGAGCTAATCAGCGATAAGTGTAAATACAAGTCTTTTTATAGCCGGCTGAATTCATCACCCAGACTTAAATATAACCCTCAGCGCTGCTGAAGCCGGACGTTGCCGTGTGCCCAGGGCCAGGCCACTGAGGGGCCAGAGCTGAGGCGCGTGCCCCCTGCTGCCGCCCCGGCTGGGCTCCAGCACCCCCGGCCCGGCAGGGAGACGCTGCCGCAGGCCACAAAGCCCGTGGCCTCCCAGCACGATGAGCCTGGCGAGCAGGGACGGCGCTGGGCTCAGGACGGGGGTCTTGCTGTGTGAGGGACAGTGACGCTGCCCTGGGGGACAGCGTTGGGTGCACCAGAAGAGTTTTGCTCTGCCCTGCTGAAAACTTTGCCGCTGCTTTTGAAGCACCGGGGCCCAGGAGCTGCAGCAGGTGCGGCGCTGAGGGGGATGAAGCGGGAAGGCCCAGCGGGGATGAAGAGCTCGCCCCCTGCTCCCAGGAGGGCCTCAGTGAGACCTGCGCTGAGACGAAGGCACCAGCTGCGCATGGGGTCACCTCGTGCAGGAGGGGCGAGCGCCTCCTGTGGGCTCAGAGGAGGACATTTGGGGGCTGCTGGGCCCCGAGGGGGTGGCTGTGCAGTCGTGCTGCTGATGAAAGCCCCTGCCCAGCCCCTTGCCCGGTGCCTGGGACCTGTCGTGCTGGGGCAGGGGCTGGCTGCGGCCTCCCAGCCCTGGGCAAGACCTCCTCAGGCTCGGACCCTCCTCTGTTCTGAGGGGTAGTGCAGGGCTGTGAAGGGGCTGACCCTGGCAGAAGCAGTTCCAGAGCAATGTGCTTATTAGTGCCTTGTATTTTCATGTTTTTAAAGGTGTTGGCATTAATTAGGCTGGGCTTAAAAATAGATATCAAAGCCGGTGCTCATTAAATCCAGGGACGGTTTGTGGTGCGGTGTGTACAATTACTAAAAAGCCCCAAACAAGCGACTGATTTATTTTGCATGGTATGACATTCTGTGCATCGCCCCGCATCATCATAAATGTAGTTTCCGCTTAGGCTGGACCATCAGTAGGAATCTGCTTTTGGTTCATTCATCAGGATCTAAGTTTACTACGAACTCATGTTGATTTCATCTGCTCTCCCAAACTGGGGATCTGATGCAATGCTTTTCGCCTTGCAAATAATCCTTACTCATGCAAGTAATTTACATGAGTAAGCATTGCTCATACAGAGGAGAGGAGAGAGCTAGTTTCCTGTAATTATTTCCCTAGCAGTATTTTGCATTTTCAGACTAATTGAAAAAAAAAAAAAAAAGTCATCACTCTATAAATGTATCTCATTTATAATTGCAGAGATTCTTCCAGAAAGCTAAGGCGTGCAGCGGGCTCGTTCTCTGATGCTTTGGGGACAGATGCCAGCAGCGTCCCTTGAGGGGCCTGGCTGGCGGCCGGGGGCTCGCCGGGCAGCCAGGTCCTGTCTGCATGCGTGAGGACCGCGGCTTGTTGCCACCCCCAGGGCACGTGCTGCTCCCTCCGCATGGCTACGGGTTTCTGCCACGCGCAGGATCCTGTATGCTCTCACTTGAAATGCGAACGGCCCCGTTTTGGTCTCCGTGGTCCATGCCTTATGCTTGTATCTGTCAACACGGGTAATGGCAACACGTTTCGAACATGCAGATTACGATTATTAAAGGGTGCTTCAAAAATCATGCTAATAGCATCAATCTCCACCGTACACTTGCTCAGAGTAATTCAGCTTTGGAAATCGGGCGCACCGTAATAGCGGTGTTAGAGAAATGGCATTTGTCATAAAATATCATGGTTTTGGTAATTGCGTATCCACTCTGTATATTTTTATCTCTCTCGCCACCAGTAGCATATGCTGGCAAAGGAAGAAGAGGGCAGGGATATTACTCAGAGAAGCCACATGTTGCTAGCCATTAGCCAGCAATCTGGCGCGTCTGGTCACTCAAGGCAGATCCCTTTTTCTTTCACATTTTTGCATTTCTCCCTTTTCCCTCCCTTTCCCAGTGCATTCAGACTGTGAAAATACACCCACTGCTCTCTGGAGTTGCTGTTCCCAGTCTGATCAGTGGCACTAAACATTAAACTCTTGTCTTTGGAGAATAATAGGCTTCACATGGTACACCCTCAAGCATGTTGAGATACTGTGCAGGCTGGAAAATAAAAAAGTTCTAATTGTGTCTTTTAAATAAGCATAGGAGTGAATTAATTAGACTATATTTTGTCTTTAGTTGCTTAGTTACACAATAGTATTCCTAAGCACAAGTAAGATAAATTGGCTCTTTTTGTGCTGCTTGTCCCTTAATCATAATTACTGTATTGCTCAGGAGAGTAACACATACATAGATTTTGCATTTTTAATAATATTCAAACAATATGCATGTGATATAGAAAGTATCTTCTGATTCACGCTCCTATATGCTTTTATTCAGGAAGAAGTTCTACTGTTATGGGAGCAATATTTGCATTAGTTGCTCAGAGATGTAGTTCTGGGAAATACATAATTGAAATATTCTTGCAATGCTTATTCTGGCCCTTTCATTCGCATTCAAAATAACAATGCCTTAAGTCTCAGAACAGTCATCCACTCTTGATTTAAGAGCTTTTTTTCTTTGTGTGTATGTGTGTGTGTGTGTGCAGTGTGGGTTCACGCCCAGATTTAACCCTGCAGAGGCCAGACGCTTGCGTGATTCGTAGTGTCATATCAAGTTGAGCTTTTTATTTTGTAGCTAAAAAGCAGTCAGAAGGTCAGATGAACATCAGCATTTTATGGCATGAATCCAATGACCTTAGTGCTTGGCAGGCATCCATGTTTCTACGTGAAGGTGCCAGGGTAATATAGATAATAAAATAGTTTGTTTTCATTTTCTAGATATTCTAATCTTCCTTCGCAAACTGTGGCCTCGGTTTTGGGGGGACGGGGGGGGGGGGGCTGGGGGTGCTCCTGGGGGCCGAAACTTTGATTTCTTTCTGGGTTGTTGGATGTTAGCTGCTAATGATGGGCAGATTGATACAGATACTGAACAATGGAAGATTCTGGCAAGAAACCCACTAGACATGCTCAGTGGATGTATGTGAAAATTGGCTCCATTGTTCTGCTGTATGAAAAGCAAGTAAATTATTTACAGATATTTGCTAATTAAAGCACATATTGTTTTACTAGCACAATAGAACACAATATAACAAAAGACAAAAGAATAAGCTTGCATAATTTAAACCTGCTAATGCAATGTACTCCTTATTAAGAAAAATATAATTATGTAATCTACAAGGAAAGCTCTTCGTACTGTAACTGTAGTAGGCAAAATTAGGAATTAATTGCTTGTGAACTTGCCTAAACTAAAACAACTCTTCGAGATCTGTGGACAATGTGATGGGAAAACACTTCGACTGAAGCTTATTCTCGCTTTGGTCAGAACTTCTATCTGCAGTGACAGATAGAAATTCAGTTTGAACCTGTGCTCGGGGGCCAGAGGAAGAAAAGAAAAGAAATGGAGAAGGAGGCTGGCAGTAGAAATGTCAGATATGGCTGCTTGCAGCCGTCCCTCTGAGGGCTCCGTCTCCATCCAGTTTCTGGCCCAGATGGACCAGTATCCCACAAAGTATCCTACAACAGCACGGTGCTGCCCTGCCCCGGGATGCACTGCATGTCTCGCTTTGGGAATACTGAGTTACGTAGAAATAGTTGTGTACAAACACAAAGGGAATTGCGACCTCAGGGGCTTCACCTGCGTCCTTAATTTTGCTGTCTTCTGCTTGGTCTCAGATGCTGGTGGATGGGGAGAGCTTGTTGGATTCAGTGTTCACCATCAGCATGAGTTTAAGCCAGCCACGTAGGGCCTAGCACAGTCTGGGGAAATAGTGCAGGAGGCTGGGGAAATACCTGTCACCTGAATTTAACGAGATCATTATAGCCCTTTAAAGTAATTAGGGAAGGATTAACAGATGAAAGTTTCTGCCTTGGCCTCTTTAAAATTCTCCCATGTGCCCGGTCAATTCTTGGGCTGTGCACGTTTCCCTTTTCAAGGCTTTCCTTGGGGTTCATGGGTGCAGAGCGGTGGTCACCCTGGGTCCCTTCACGCTGGTACCTTCTAGGCTGCCAGCCCCAATCCCCACATCCTGCAGGATGCCTCCGTCCATCCTGGGCAAGGGCAGTGCATGGATACACATCACCGTGTGAGGCACCCAAAGCAGGGAAAGGAGAAAGAAAGTTTCACCTGCCCGTGCCACATGCAGGAGCCTTCCGTGAGGCTTGCTGTGACTCTGTGATCCCTTCTGTAGAATGGGAGCAGCAGTTCCTGCCTGGCAGAGAACAGAGTGCCCGGTTCCTGGGGTGAGAGCAGCATTGTTGTGCAAATTATGCAAAGGGCATTTTCCCCTAAATTGTGGAAAACTAAAAAATACATGGGATATATTAAAAAAAAAAAGCCCTGAATAACAGGGGACTTTATGTCCCAGTGAAATATGTAGTTCTATTATCTGTGGTGAATACAGTGCGTAAGAGTCACAATGTATTTTTTGCTCCTGTGGATGAATGTTTTCATCGGCAGTGTACTGGGTTGTAAAATATGCATCTTCAGCTATCTGCCGTCCTAAAGGTTTCAGTAAAAAGGCTGAAGGTGTTTTCTAATGCAAGTTGGACTGATCAGATAAATGACACGAGGTGTCTCCTATAATTATTGGCAAGAGTTTTTACAGTGCGTCTCCCCTTTCTCTCCAGGCCACATATTTGATGTTAGGAGACAGCCAAGCAGGTGTTCGATCGCTCTTGCCCTCCAGAATTCCTTAAGTGACCTCTGGAAGCACTGGAGTGAAAACAGTCTCAGCACGTCAAAATTTTGAGATATCTCAGTTGCCGTAATTCTTTTAAGGCTGCCTTGGCGTCTCTAAAATATAAATCTTTCCTAGTTATTGGCAATGAGTGAGAAGTTGTGATGTAGCATATGCGGGTGTGGAGTCGAGATGTACGACCTCCCTGTGGTGCCCTGTGACTCCCTGCCTTGTAAGAGTTAATATTTCTTCTAAAAAATAATTATCCGCTTTAAACTATTCTAACTACCTGACCTCTTTCCTTGAATGTAAGTATTCCAGCCATCTGCTGAGTCAGGCAATACAGTGGTCTGTGCTTGCAGGAGGCCGTGATGGTTGCTTAGACAACAGTGACATAATATTTAAGCATAACGGCTCTCGAGAAGATACTGTCCCTTTCTCCCTGGATTTCTTCTCCGAAAATGCCAATCTGATTATGCTGTTCAGAAACAAGCGAGGGATGAGGACAGTTTGTATCATCGCCGTTTCTTAACCATCTCCCCTTTTTCCACTCAATAGATGGAAGTATTCTGCTTCGCACAGGAGTCCTTTAGGATGTGCTGAAATTACAGGCTGACTAGATACCCACTTTTATAGAAACAGAAGAAGAAGTGCCTCTTTATATAGTCAGTATCTATTTCAAGATTTAGACAAGTATGTGGCTGGGAAAAGTGTTCCCATCGGCCACCAGCATCCATAAAGGAACACCTGAGATAAATCCCACTTCTGAGCAGAGCTGAAATCGGCACTCACTGTTTCCTCCTGTAAGTCTAGTTTTGGTGTAGCAGGAAAAAACCTGCAATTAAAGACTTACCAGGCAATGGAGACCTCATAAACATATCACTTCAGAGCATAGCTAATAGACTACAAGTTGATTTTTGTTTAGATATATATATGCACTGTATGCGACGTGGGTGGTTTTCATGTTTACACAGAGATATAATTATGAATGACATGAAGGCTATACAGCAGATTTCTTTAATCTTCTAAAGGTTTGTTAGTCATGTGTCACTGCGTACCTGGTTTTTATTTATTCAACATCTGTATTCCTTTGTCATCTCGTTGAAAGGGTTCCTCTAGAAGGGCTGCAGAAGTGGGTGTGCAGTGGTTCATGTCAAATGGGGAAGGGGGCTGCCCTGGACATGTTGGGTGACCTCCAGTGCCACTCCCAGTTCGGGTCTGACCACAATGCATGGGGAGGTTGCTTGAGGGTGTGTAAAAGGGTGGCAAGATACGTAGATAAGCAAAGGTGATGGAGCAGCTAGGTGACCACAGTTTGGGTGCCATGGGAGCAGATGACCTCTTGTGTTAGCAAAGGGCCAAGATCTGGGGAAAATGGCCTCCTCTGGAGCTGCCTGGGCTTCATGTGAGCCGGAGGACTACAACAGTGTCTCTTCAGCATCAGGAACAGCTCAGTTTTGGGGGTGCTGATGGTGGGGGAGCCACAGCTTTGAGAGGGTGCAGGGTAGGCCCTGATAGGCTGACAGGCAAGAGGTGAGGGCCGCCATTATGCGGCGGTGCCTCCCTGGAGCCGGAGGCCCGGCCCAGCTGCCATGAGCATGAGGCCTGCAGTCAGCCACCCTCCTTGGGCGTCCCTGCCCGTTTTGTGCCCTTGGGGATGCAGCTGCCACAGGGTGATGGGGACCTGTCACCTTTGGGGACGTGGCTGCTGCAGGGTGACAAGAGACAGCCACTCTGTGCTGCCTTCCTGGGCACCCCTCTGTGCCACTGCGGCTGTGCTCAGACACCCAGCGCCATTTTGTGAAGGCAGCTGCACTGGCACCCATTCACTGTTTGTTACAGTAGGGCTTCTTTTTTTTCCTCCTATGTACACATCGTGTGTGTGTGTGTGTGTGTGTGTGAAGGTTGTATTCTGGAAAACAAGTTTATTCATTGATGATGTAATAGTGATTGTACTTTTCGTTTGGTTAATAAATTGTCTGCTCAGCTTACTTTGTATGCCAGCCAAAATTAGTCATACCAGTTCTTGGAAAGGATATGAAGAAACTAGTAATTGAAATCATAATCATTTGATCATGAGAGCTATTTGGAAAATAATATTTCAACCAAAAACATGTCTGATCTCCAAGTCAGGTTTTTATTAAAGTGCTCTAGTGTTTAATATTAGAAATAGTACAGTGGTTGGTGATTGTGTGCAACATCCTGAAAGAAAACTTCATCCACAAACTGCTGATATATATATATATTTTTTTTTCATCTGACATTTATTAATCACCACGTAATAGCTATGAAATAGATAGCAACTACAGCTTTTCTTTTTATTATTATTTCAAGTGGATGGTGTAATGAAATTGGGTGAAACCATCCATTGAAATTGTACTTTGTAGTATGCAACACTTGTTTACAAAGTATTGACGTTTGTCATAAACAGAGGTTTAAAACATCACCGCTATTGTTTGTTGTTCGGTGGAAGCTCTTATGCTGTGCAATGATAAAAGGAAAAGATTTTATTACAAGCTTGCTTAGCATGCCTTTCATTTCTGACCAAATACATGTTACTGCACTAAATGTAATGAAGGTGCCTGCTTATGAAGCGATTTTTTATTATATGAGGGAGAGTGGAATATCAGATCTGCTTTTTTACCAGATATCCTTCAGGTTTTGTGTTGTGTGTAACTTATCACAATAGAGCTTTTTTTTTATTATTTTTTTCCTATTGAGCAGTATTTTATTTCCTGAGGAATGTGTTCAGTGGAAAAAAAAACACACGGAGAGAATCAATCATGCTTTTCTCTTTGTTTAATAACTCAAAGGATTTCTTTCCCTTTTGCAAATAGTTGTGTTTATTTGGAAGGAAAATTGGATTCTGGTTTATTTATTTCAAGAACCTGTAACCTTATTTAGTGCTAGAAATGTGCAGAGTGCAAGGTGTGGTGGGCAGCCAGCTCTCATTACAACATAAATTATTTCTGCTATTTTAACTAAAAAATCTGGAGTGTATCTTCCTGGATATTTATGTATGTTTGTATGTTTATTTTTTGAGGCTTTCTTGAGCCCTTGCTTACTACAGTCAGCTATAAACATTCTGCTTATTCATCATGACTGAGAGGAGTTGATTGTTTCCTGGAAGGATAAAATTCAGCAATTAGAGCTGTTTAATTCAAGTATATGTTCTGGAGGCTAAACTAGGTTTAAGTGCTTTTCTTAGAATGTATGTTTAAGAAGGGAAAAAAATTACAGTTCTCTTCTGATCTTGAAAAGGGTTTTCAGAAACATGAGAATGTGCAAGTTTCTTTTGGTGGGAAGCACATAACATTTATGTAGTATTTCTTTTGGGATTACATCACAGTTTTATTTAATTTTTAGGACAAAAGTTAAATTCAATATTTGTGTATAAGCCAAGGGAAAATGTACCATAAACACAGGAATTTTCTGGTGAGTCAGAGTTCCAAGAATCTGAGATTTACTTAGTCCATTTATTTCAGGACTAGCTATAACCATTAGTCATCCAGCCATGAATTTTTACATTTGCAGCTAATTGCACCTAAAAAACAAACTTTCCCTCAAGGCTTTTGGTTATACAGAATGTGATTTGGCAACCTGTATTTCAAATGCCTTTTAGGATCATTGCCCTGGTCTTAGAAATTGTCTTTAGATTATGTGTAGTTGCTTCAAGTAAACAACTAATATTTCCACTTAGGTGGCAGGAGGAATAAATGAAGTATTAGGTATTCTGTATCACAGGAAAATTAATCTGCCAACAACAAGACAGGCTTTTCCAACCGCCTTTTGGGGGGTGGCGTTAAGAGTTTATCAGCCATTGTGGAGCTCTGCATGACATTTTGCATTCTCATCTGACTGTTTCTTGCAGGATGAAGTTATTGCTGTTTCAGAGAAAGTCACTGTGAAGCTTGAAGACTTGGCAAAATGGGCCCAGTCCGATTTCTCCAAGTGGAAGTGTGGTTTCCGGGCTGAGCCGGTTAAGCCAATGGATGTGGGGAAGAATGGACAAAAGGAAGCCTTGATGAGATATAGACAATCCACGCTCAACAGCGGCTTGAACTTCAAAGACATCCTAAAGGAGAAGGCTGACCTCGGTAAGTATCCCTTGCTTTCTCCTGTGGGGAGCGGCTTGTGTTCAACTGTGTTTTGGAGGCGGATGAGCCTAATCCTGCCAAACTGTTGCCGATTCCCAGGGTATATCTGTGCTTCGGGCAGAGGTGTGGTGATGAGATACTCGAGCGGGATGGGTGTTGGTGGTGAGCTCATTGCAGGCTTGCTTGCCCTGCATCTTGACTCCATGGAGATTAATGTGGGGCAACTCTGTACTACCTGTCTACTCTGTAGAGGTATCACTGAGTTCTAAGGCTCAAATCTCGAATATGGGAACACAGTGAATTGTCAAGGGTTTTCCCTGGGGTTGTGCAGGCCTTGGGGTCAGGTCAAAGCTGTGCAGCATGGTGAAAGAAATATGACACGTCTCCTCTAGGCTTCCTACACAAGGAAGGAGAGACCGAAGGCCTTTCACTTCTTAAATCCCATCTTTTTGGAAGTGCAGGATTGTTTCCAGTTTTCAGTGTTTGTCCTGGCTCTGTACGATCAGCTTTGTGTTTTATTCAGCAGGGAGATGTCCACTATTTCCTCAGAGACTGCTCTGTAGCTCATGTGTTTTCTTGTGAGCCTGGTGTGTTTTCTTCTAATATTTATGTTATTACACAGCTTAGGCCTTCTGCGTGTGCTCCGCTGTTCTCTGGCTGTGGTTTGTACTCGACAGACGCGCTTTTTTTCCTGTCTGTTTTTAGGGAGGGATATGGTAGCTTTGCTACTTTGGATGGTTGCAAACAGGCTTGCAGCTCTGTGACTGCTTTCACACCTCTAAGACACTCAGATCTCTGAAATTGTGGTGGGTGGCCTCTCCAAGGGAGATGGGTCTCCTGCTGGTAAACATGCCTATTTGTGGTATTAGGACCTTGGATGCCTGATAGCTGTTATCCCAGGCACGTTTCTCTGTTGAACCAAACTTTTAACAAACGTTCTGAGTTTAAAGACAAATTTAGGACATAAATGGTTGAAAGGTAAGAAAATAAAAGTTAAGGCCAATGCATGTGAACAAATGCTTTTGTACCTGTGTGAGCAGGAGATACAGGGCCAAGTTTGGTTTCATAATGGCACAACTGTGTTGGCGTCGAAGCCAATTTACACTGTGCTGAAGATCTGTCTTAGAGGATTTATCTTCTGCATCTCATTTTTCTGATCTTACCAAATGGTAAAGTGATTTTGTCAATCTTGCATTTCACTATTAGATATGTAGGTTGGAGGATTAAAGTACAATTGAAAGCTGATCTTATTTTTCATTACCTCTCCAGGAAAAAAAGAAAAAAAAAGACCCATGCAATTCTTTCTCTTTTCCTTTGCTTTTCCGTGTGGTTTCTTCTGGTTCATAATTACATGCAGTGATTTTCTCTGATATTGCCCTGGCATCTTCTTTGCATACTACATTTATTTGTGTTTGTTTCTTACGTCAAAAGAATCTTAATGTTTTTCAGATAGAACTTTGTGTGTTAATGTTTTCTTGGTTTTGTTTTTAACAAACAAGAAGGCCCTTGTGGTAAGTTATGAAATTGCTGTTACCTACCCTAGGAGCCAAAGAAAATTATGCTTAAGCCTAAAGCTTATATTTGCATGTTAAGCCCTTTGAAAGTAAGGGTTATACTGAAAATGCTTATGGAATCCAAACTGTATGTTATAATTTTGATAACCCACATTCCGATGTTGCTCATTTTCTGTCGGTGGCTCTGGCTTTATGCTTGGTGTTTTTGTTTTGTTTTGTTGGTTTTTTTTTTCAGTAGAAAAGGGTGTTTTGACTAATGTTTGATTATGATTGCTGTTTCTTCTTCATGACTGGTTGGTGGGAGTAAAATCAAGGGTTCAAGAAGACCTGCAGCTGACAGGCAAGAAGGTCTGAAGGGAACAAATCCCTTCTTGTGCTAGTCTGGCAGGCCATGCACAAGTCTGCTAGTGACGCTCATATGTAACCCTGACTGTAGACGAGGAAGTTGCTGAAACGTGTGTTGAAAAGGCCTACATAAGCAAGGTGATCTCGTGGACCCCTTTTTTCCTATGAAATGGCATGTTTCCATTACAGAAAAACCCCATAAAAGTGATTAGAGTTTGAAATTTTTCCTACTAGGTGTTTTTGTACCAAGCTGCAGAAAGTAATAGGAAATTATATCCCTACTAAAGCCCTCAAAAAACTACAGAAGAAACAAAATCAGTTTTCACAAACTATCCAGAAGTGGTGGAGGGTGAAAGAACCCCGATGAAATGAAAACATGGCTGATACAGAACCACAGAAGTGGCACTGTGTGAATATACTTAATTAAACGTGTTATGTTGGGAGCAGGGTGGCTTTAAACAATAACCAGGCAAAGCCGGGCCTTGGTATATGAGCAGCTTACACATTGTAGCATATGCTCTGTGGCATTTGCTTAGACAAAAATAAGGCCTGGTTAATGCACAACCCAGAGAAACTATGCACCTAGAATTGAAAGTTGACCCTAATTCAAATTATGTAGTTCTGTCTTCTTTTTGTTCTCCTTTTCTTTTTCTTTTTTCTTTCTTCTCTAGTCTTTTTTCTGCACATGTCTTTTTCTCTTCTTTCTTTTCTCTTTTCCTTCATTGTTTTTTGGAAATTTTCTTTTTCTGTAAAATGGCATTGTTCTCATCACTAGTGAATTATGCAGAACTTTTCCTTAGGACTGTATTAAATAAAAGATCTAGCAATGGCTTTCTTTCCTTTTTTTTTTTTCCTTTTTTTTTGGTAAGCTTCAAGATTTCAGCCTGAGAAATTATTTTTAAGAATGATTTCTTTCTGCATTTTGAGGTATTTATGTTATACATTCTGTCCCTTTCTACAAATATGTCAATATTGAATGCTAGCAGTTTATATCTTAAGACTATTCATAGCTTTCTGAATATTTCTTTCAAATGTTGAGAAAAACAAAGAATAACAACAATGCAGCATATAAAAATAGAGTTGCTCAGGAATGTATTATTCATAATGAACATGAGAACCTGTTTTTCCAGAAGAATTGGTCTGATTAAATCATTCACCACTAAGGCCGCTAGTTATTTATTTTTGTCTTTAGAATTATTTAGGGGATTTTTCTTTGTAATAAATGGACTTGTACACCCATATTTGGTAAACTAGTGGGAAGTCACCAAATGAGAAATTATTTCATTTTACAAAATTTTTAGCAACTAAGCAATGTAAACACTATCAGTTAAATATGGCAAAGTTGCATATTTGTATTCCTTGGGCTATAGTTCGACAAAAATTCAAATTATTTTATATAACACTGCTTCTTACAGACTTCCTTTAAGTGAAGTATGAAAGCTGCAGTGTAAGCTTTATTGGCCTATAAATATGTCATTATAGTTGGACTACATTTATATGCTTTGGATTGTTGTTTAAGCCAAGAAAATATGTCTCTACAGGTTGACTTTTTATTGAAACCCTTTGAGGCATACAACAGAATGTATTTTAGGCCAAGGTTATTAAAACAGCATTTTCATTTTTGCAGCAGACTCATTGTCAATTATGCTGCCACAAACTGTCTGTGGATAGGCAGTTATGAATGGTTTCATCTCTAAATGTGTCTTTAGAAAAAGAAATAAAAGATAGAGGAGTCAGAGCTGAAATTGAGAGAAGAGACGGAGGGGAAAATGACTGAATTCAGCACTCGCAGGCTCTGCAGGTTTGGGTTCAGCTGAGCTGAGGTGCTGTCTGGGTGTAGCCGAGGAGCCAGCGCCCTATGCCAGGCTCAGCGAGGTGGCAGAAGGCTGATCGTGGCAAGCTAGCAGTCGGCACCCCTGCAGCACACGAGGCCGTCATGACGATGCTCCAGGTTGGGTCCCCAGGCTGTCATCACCGCTCTTTTTATCCATCTTTCGTGAAGCATTATGACGCCGAAACGCGTGGTTGAAGTTGGGCTCTGTGGGCTCTCCTGTTCCCATGCTGGTGGCGTTACTGATGGATGCCCAAGTTTTGGGGCTTGCTAAAGGCTTTGCTGCGGTTTTTAGTTTGGATCCACTGAGGAAGAACTTGAAGAAAATTTAGAAATTATCCCTGTCCTGTCTTTCATTCCCCACAGTCGTGTGTTTGGGGGTAGAATTAGGATCTTTGTTCTCAGTGAAATCCAGGAAAATCTAGTGCTACTTTTTGGCTACTTCATGGCTTACTGCCATGGTTTGGCAGTTGCCCTTCCCCAGTCCATAGTTGGTTTTCCAGTGGTTATTTCTGCTTCACTCTTTTGAACTTCGCTCTTTTTAACAGTGGAGCTTGCGGGCAGGGGCAGTGCCACAGGACTGGCTCACCCTCTCAGCTCCTTCTCTTTACCAGTCTCATAGTTGGCACAGCAGGGAGATCCTGGGTCCCCATTAGGAGATTATGTTTCCATGTAAATTGGGTGATCCAGGGCAGATGGCAGTTCGTTTGGAAGGAGGAGCGGAGCAGGGCTGCTGCCCGGCTCCAGCAGGCACTGAGCTCACTTCATAGGCAGGGGCATTGCAGCAGGCATGACTTCTCCAGGTGAAGATTATCAGCTCGTAACATAGTCAAACTGTAATACTATCAAAACTGATCATCTGCAGCTGTACTGCATTCAGACACTTGTGGGGACTTCTGAACTGACGCCGACTCTCCTTTTTCATTGTTTGTCATGTGCTGCTGAATTCAGGCTCGCCTGGCTTAGCCTGATGCAATAATTTTCTGACCAGCTAATTGTTAGCCATTCAGAGTACAGCTACTCTGGATATTTCGTGCCCCATGCCTCTAACTCTCTTCCCTTCCTTCTTCTGTCTGCACTTTGTGCCTCTTCTTTGTGCCTTCCTGTCCCCGTTGTCCAAACTGAATGCCATTTTGATCTTCATAAAGCTTCTGTGAGTGTCCCATTATCCCATTTTCCCCTCTCTGCCCTAGTGCACTGTATGTTGTTTTTTTTGTCTCGTGGGTCAGAGTGACCTCTCTAACTCGTTTTTGCCAGCCCAATTGATAGAGCTCTTTTGCCGTAGATGAGGCTATTACGTGGCTTGTCTGTTGTGCCCCACGGAGCCTGAAAGGAGGAGGACGGCTCCCTTGGGGAAGGGGCTGTGGGGCAGTGCTGGGACTGCTCCACCGAGTGCTGCCGAGCAGGAAGGCTTCCTTTGGTCCTACATCCTTTGATTTAATTGTCTTCGGTGTTAACATGTTTGGTATTGGACATAACCTGAAGTGTTGAGCAGACAGGCAACTTTGGCCTTGCATGAACAGGGCAAGGTAAATGGTCATTTTTTTGTTTGTTAACCAGTTGGTTTAAGGTAACTAATAGTTGTTGGCTTCAATTGCTGGCTGCATTTTGAATGCTGAAGGGTGGTGCTGTTGTTAGGTGCAATGTAGCCCCGGTAATCCTGTGCTAACAGCTTACTTTCTCCTGGGGGTGACCCTGCACCCAGTAGCATCTTCGGGCTCCCCCTTCTTACTTGCCCCTCTCCCTTCAGCCCTGGCTGTTCCCCTCTGCACCCCCTCAGCCTCCCTCGGAGGAGGCTGGCGGGGTCCTCAGGGGTTGTCTGTAGCCACCTGGACCTTCCTGAGGCCACGTGTTTACCCAAACAATGCTGGGATGATTTAAGTGCTGTTAATTTCTTCCTTTCTCTGGTGACATCCTGCTTCACTACTGAGGAAGCGTATGGGGGTGACAAAAACATTTTAATACGCAGCACTGGCTATGGAAGCTTTTCTTTCACCACTGGATTGTGTTGAGCCTCATCTATTTGTGGCTCTTGAAAGGAGTTTTAACACCACACGTCTCAAACTTCAAGCGTGCCTTATCAAAGAGATAAAATTGGGATTTCTTTTCAAACTTTGACATGCCGTAAAGCCCTTATAGAAGGGGGTGGTGGTGTTGCCCCTGGGAATTGAGGAGGTGGGTATTTTGGTCTTTGAAATGCCGAAGTTCTGCCAAGAAATGCAAACAGGATCCCACAGAACTTCTCTTAGGGTAGCCCCTAAATCGCAGTGCCTTTCCCCGCCCCCCCTCTTCCTGCGGCAGGAGCAGGCTAACGTGATTATCAGAACGGCGCTGATAGCAGTTGTCACTGTGTCAGCGTTTTCAATTATGTATTGGTATGACAGGGCACTTTGTCGGTGCCGTGGAGCACAGCCATTTGCAGTTGCGGTCCTGGTCTGCTCCAAAACATCATGGGAGAAAGCAGGGCTGCAGGGCAGGAGAGGGGGAAGAGTTAAATTTTAGTGCCTCGAGAAGCTGGAGGGAGCTGCCCCATGCTCTTCTGCAGCTGAAGTTGCCGCAGCTTGCACCATTAATAAGAGTTTTGTTGCAGCCTCTGGTTGGAGCAGGAGCGGCCTGCGTAATTGCAAAATAAGTAGATAAAAAATAACGACCATTCACAGAGTGTGCAAGAGCGGCCAGTGTGGGACAGTGTCCCTTTAAAAATATTTGACGGCTTTTTTTATTTTTGTCTGTTTTTAGCACCGAGATTGACCTTGCCAGGCTGTGTAATAACCCACATGTGTCTGCTCTCCAGGATTTTTTCCCTTCTAGTCACTGTTGGATCTTACATTTAATTCTTACTGACCATGAGGTTTTGTTCCAGTAACTGAAAACGTGTGCCTCCTGGTGCAGCGCTGCTGTGCTTTAAATCTGACTTTATCTCAATGTCTGCCTTTTTTTCCTTTTTTTTTTTTTTTATTTTTTTATTTTTCCACTTTTGATTTTAGAGGGTGCTGTTTTCCTCCCCAGCCTTCCCTCTCATTTCCGTCCCTGCCCATATTGTTTCTGGATCCCAGGGGACCCAGTTTGGGACTTGTTCTGTGTCCCTGAGCGTGCCTTGCCCAGCGCCACGATGGAGGTGATCAGCGTTGTCCTTCATGTGCCATGGCTGCTGGTCAGAGCTGCTGGTCCCCCACAGACCACCAGCGCTTTTTTCCCTGTGTTGTATCCTTCCCACGCAGCCAGCCCAACCCGGCTGAGCGTGGAGATCCGTAAGCCGAGCACCTACATAACGCTGCTGAGTGGGCCCCGAGGACGTCCTCTTTTTTCCTGCCTGGCTCTTTTCCTGGGCTGTAATTCTGCGCTGCCAGAGCCCGGGACTGGGAGCCTTGCGGTCACCTTTGACTTCGAGCGCTCCGTTAATCAAGTGGGAGCTGTCTTCATACAGCTCGTGAATCACCCGGCCTGCGACCTGCGTGGCCATGCTGGGATGCTCTGGCTCTTCTTGTGCCACGGCCGGTCCTGGGAGCCAGTTCCCTTGCTGGGGGGAGCAGGGGGGCCAGACCCAGCTTCCTCAGCACCTTCCTTCCACAGTGCTCTTCAGAGGTGCCTGCCCGTAGCTCCCATGCCCAGAAACACAGCTTGTCTGTTGTTTACAGCCTGCAACGTGCCCGGCCTGTCTGTCTTCCTAGGTACCTTAGTGTGGTTCTGACCACTCTGTTTCAGAAGGGCTGGTGCTTGTTCTACAAGATACACTATTCTTACAGCTGGCCCATCTCATGCCACAGGGGTTTATCAGGGAAAGTATCCTTTGTGCATCTGAAACTGAAGGAGACTTGCTTTTTCTCCCTGTTCTCCTCTTTTTGCAAAATCCTACTGCCTTGGACCTGCCCGGCACTGTGTGCTGCCCTTGTGAGCACCCGTCTCTGTGGGCACGCAGGGGAAGGGGGGATCTGGTATCCTTGCTCTTCTTAAACCAAGTTTTAAGGCTCTCAGTATTGACATTGTGGCTGCTTAATTTGGTTCGTGCTTGTCTTTGCAGGCGTGTGCTTGTCTTTGCAGGCTTGGTGATCCATGCAGGATGAGACCATTGATAGATGAGGGTGTTGGGGAAGGGAGGGGTTAAACCTAGTAGGTGTATAAATTGGAGTGCAGTTTGTGGGTGACAGAGAAAGTGAATATTAAAAAAATGTAACAGCGTGACTTGTAACTGGATAGATTTTGTACAGGAGAGTGCTGTGGCATCACCTTTATTTACTTCATTTAGTGAAACCTGTACCATGTAAAATAAGTTCCTCCTTAATTTTATTGCTAATAATAATTTGCTTGTAAAAATGAATCCTTAGCGCTGTAAAGCTTGAGCTTAGGTCTGTCTTGCTCTCTTACATTATGAAGGACAAATACTTAACACCGTAAAGAAGATTCTGATAGTGATTGATAATATGTATTATTTTAGCAGGTTGTGAAAAATCAAGGTGTATTTTTACATCTGCACACTGCTGCATAATTGATAGATGTAGATGCTGAAATTCAAAATAAGCTTCTAGCAGAGCACACATTTGATTTTCCTAAACATTTAAATATATGTATCACACCCTCATTTTAAGATGCTGGTTAATGACTTTATGAGCATGTTGGCAGCCAGAGCATTACATGTGGTTTGAGAAATGTGTCTGGATATGCTTGGTAAGCAGTATTGTTCTGACAGTGTACTAAAGGCCATCTTCAATTTGACTGTGCTCTACTTTGTTATGCTGTGAAAGAAAAAGATAATTCAGCAGAGCATTGTGCTGTCGGCTGGAGACGCCACACTTCAGAATACAAATATTACTAAGGATAAATGAATCATTAAAAGAACAGTAGCATAAAATATCTGATGAATGAACTCCAGGAGTCTCTGCTGGAATAAATTTAGCATTCACGGACAGTACCATAATATGTGAAATAATAGTATCAGTTCTACATTCAGATGCCAAAAACATTTATGGACCCAGAATAATTGTGAATTACAAGGCTATAAATACATGGAGGGGATTTGGTGATATCATAATAAACCATGAGAAAGATGCTAGGCTAGTTTCTAATGTTACCAGAACCTCGAGATAGATTTACAACCTCGTTCACACTCCTGCAGTTTTAGGGGGCAATTCTCCTCTCGCAACATGTTCGCCATTCCCGTTAGTGCCAGGGGGAGTTAGGCATGTGTGTCAGGAGTGGAATAGATCCCCATGTGTTGTACAATTCAAGGATCCTATAACAAATTGGAAATACAATTTAAAAAAAAAAAGAGGGAAACTTTCCCTCTTGGCCTCCTCCAGATTCCCTCAAGTCCTGTTCTGCTCCTGCGAATGAGGCTAGTGAGAGGAAAACAGGTAAAGTACGACAAGGTAGCTGGCGGGTTTCTGAACATTTTGTCCACAGCTGCATCGTTCTTTCACTTTTTATTACTGAAGAAACAAAACAACCAAGGCCTGGATGTTCTGGTTCCAGGTTTCTTGAAAGTGCAGGCTAATGCATTTTAAAAGCGAGCTGCAAATACCCAGGGAAGGTTGGGATTGTCAGCCTGTCTACCGAAAGGAGTCTTCGCTGTTGTGATACCAGATCCGTGCCTGATAAGAACAGTTAATTAGGAACTGGGGCCTGACCCTGACGCGATATTCAAGAGCATGTTCAGCTTTCAGCACGTTCCATGTCACCTGTTTGTAATTAAGCTTGGTGTCCCCTGCCTTCCTGGATCGGGGCGGTGACAGTGTCTCCACAGGTACTTAGTGTCGGCTCACACATCCCGATATTAGACAGGCTGCAGCAGGACCCCTTCCCCTCCCACCATCTTCCCCCAGACAGCTGTGCTGCGTTACTGGCCTCATCCTTCTTGTAAGTCATCGGCAAAATATGCATGTTCAACGCTGTGCAAAGCAAGTCTGCGCAGTAATTCCACATTCCTTAGTGTTGCAGGAGGTCTTCTGACTGACCAAGCTGCAGCCTTTCTGCTCATCCTTCTCACAGACTGACGTTCCCGGCTTTATGTCTGGACCTTCCTAGATGCTTTCCCAGGGCATTTGTGGTATTTGCAGTGGGAAGGGGCTCTGGCTTCATTGACATCCCTCCATGCAGTTCTTGTGTTACTTTCTGTGTCCTGGTGGACAAATGCCCCTGACAGTACGAGTTGGATCAGGACCTTGAGATACATCCTGGACTTTCTACCCTTGCCAGCTGATGAAGCGAAGAGAAGATAATTACAGGACCAAAACAACAACAGTGAAGGGGTCAACAGCAAGAGGGGGTCCTTGTCAGCCTCGTGGGTGACTTGAAGGCTGTGGCATGTGTCAGCCATAGGTCCTCACCCAGCTAGTCTCTGAGCCTGCATTTGCTTTGATCTCCCCCAGTTTATTTCATTGTCTGGATTCATGCATGTTCTTGCTGTGGCAGGGTCATGGGATTATTGATTATTTGTTTTTTAGTTAATTACTGATGACTTTGACATGATATTATTAGCAGCGTCTGTGTGAGTTCTCTTGGCAAACCCAAGTACTGTTTGACTGTGCGTAATGCCATCTTAGTGCATGTTTTTCTCTTCAATTATTTTAAAACCACAGTTTCCACTTTTCTTTCACACCGAGTATTTCCAGATTAAAAGCTTTGTGGGATGAAAATTAAATGATAAGGTACTATAAAAATCTATTTCAAGAATCTCAGATGTTTCAGCTCCATCTTTATTTTTATTTTTCTTACTCCCTGAGTGACCCTTACTTGTATGTCAGTATACACTCCTAGTTTTGTTGCGCAGAGAAAATAGCTGAAAAAGTCCTTTTATGCCTGTGTTGTTAATCCTCTGTTCAGAAACTTATAAATGTGGCCCCGTAAGTTCTGTGGTATAGTATAAAAAAACACAAAACACAACCAAATAATTTTGGCAGTTCAAATGCAGAAACTAAAAATAATTTAATCTGCAGTGTGAACATAGTTTCATATTTATACTAGCATCTGGCCTCAGGAATTGAATACTCCATTCTTTAAATAGCTTCACTCTGGCTCTTGAATGCTTTGTGACTAGAACATTACCCTACAGCCATACACCTTGTTTACATATTTCTGTTAAAAGGCAAAAGAACTTGCAGTACTTCAAAACATCGGTACAAGCTTTCCCTTCCCCTCTCACCCTGGAAAAGAAAAGTTTTTAAAAAAAAAATAATGAAAGAGTGGTCTGAGAGTGCATTTTAAATTTAGTTCTCTCAATTTGCTGCTGGGTACATATTTTACTACCATTTGTATCAAAAACTGGAAGAAAATTTTTGCAAAGAAAATGAATGCCATTCTAGCTGCCCAACAGTAGTCAAACACAAATTTCTGTACACTTTGTTTGTTTGTGTGCTCAGTTTTCATCCGGCAAATGTCTTTGTCTTTAAAAACATTTTGCCTAGAGGCAGTGGATCCTTTTTTTTTTCTTAACCCATATAGTAGAAATGAGGGGTAGGCTGCTACGAAGGAAACATATTAAAATAATGTGATAAACAGGTAAACACTGTAAATGAGTGGCTAATGATTAGCTTCTCACAGTCCATGGGGACAAAGTATCTTTTTATAGTTTTATGGTCCTTGCCCAGCCTGACTTTAGGAGGAATTGTATTTTCAGAATTACATATTTGAAACTTCAGCTAAGCTTTACAAATTTAGTAGATCCCTATTTAGTGTCTGCTGGTGAATGTAAGTCCAACCTAATATTCTTGCTGCTATTTTTTCATTCACATGTCTTGAGGTGAACCTAGAAGCAGAAGAGAAAATATCCCATTTTTAAACCTTAATCCAGAATCCATTCGTGTGAGTCACTAAAACAAAATCATAGTGGTTTGGCTAAAAAAGGCTTCATTTCCAAAGGGAACGTTCCTTAAAACACTGGCGCCTTTCCCACCGTGTTTCTTGAATGTGTTTTGTTTGTTGTCTTTGTGCTATTTATTGTAAAACATCAAAGCTTGGGTCCGTAGCCTGTGCAGGGGGAGGCTCATGGCACGTCGGGGGCTGGTCAGCTTGGCGGGGCTGGGGGCTCACTCCCTTGGGCATTGCTGTGCCGCTGGAGCCCTGCCATCAGCTGCCAGGGCAGCCGTCCAGCTCAGGTAGGGAGCATTTCTTGTCAATATTCAGGGCCGGACCTTGGGTTGAGGCTTGCTGCTGTGATGCTCGGTAGCAAACCTTTTAGCACTGTGCATGGCAGGACAATGTGAGCCCTCCTGAGCATTTCTGAGAGAGGGAGGGATGCCTTGATTTTCCTACCCAGCTATTATACTCCTCAACAGGAAAAGAGCCCCTGGGACAACCATCCCACTCAGTTTTGGAGTGGTCAGTGCCATTTTTCTTATTTTTCAGGCTGGCCTGGGACATGCCAGAGGCACTGTACCCCACGAGGAGCTCCAGCTCTGCGCCACATGGGGAGCAGGAGGGTGGCATGGCGCTGTGCTGGGAGCAGGGACGGGCACTGCTTGGGCAGCACGGTGGGCGTCCCTCTGCCTTGCCACAGGGACACGGGTGGCCGTGAGCCTTCCCTGCAGGGAAGGTTTGGAGCTCATTTTTCACCTCACATTTTTAGACCTGGGCCCTCTGACTTGCACATAGCAGATGTTAATGGCCCAGGATTTTGCCTTCGGTGATTTCAGATACCACGCGATTCCAAGGCACAAAACATCTGATTTATTGGGCAAAGCCTATTTAATATCTTAAAAGCATAGGGTAGGAGATCAGAAGGGAGCATAACAGCCTTAAAATATATTCCCTGACAACATACTTAAGAACATTTGGGTCTAAATGAAATTTACAGGAAATGAGGCCAATTTTGTCCCTGCGATTTTGATGGCAGGGTGCGCAGGAGGGAAGGAGAGAGTGTGGACAGGAATTTGTGTGTTTGATAACATGGGCCCAGCGTATTTGCACAAATGGAATAGGAACATTTTTCACCCTCTACAGCAGAAACTCTAGCGCTAGTTTCTCTGCCTCGTTGAGAGACTTTTAAGTGATCAGACAAATGGGCAAATCCACATAAATTAGTATGAAAAGCTGTTCCCCTGTTTCTGGCCAGTTGTGTAGGGTGTTTGTACAGCACAGTATCTCTTTGCTGCCTCTGTTGGCTTGGGGAAGCACAGGGAGCGGCTTCGTAATGGGCAGAGATGAAGAAAGGCTGCTCTTCTCTGTTAGACTCCTCTTCCCCTTGTCACCTTGCAGACAAAGTCAGCCCAACGGCAACAAATGGTTTACATAGCTTTTACCTGGAGAACACTTGTTGAGCGTTGTCTCTAAAATAAGAGACCCTCATGAACGGTGAAGCAGAACAACAGTTGCCAGAAGGGTCTGTAATGACTTCTAATCAAGCTAATGACTAACCATTGTCTTCTGCTGCACAAATGAAATTTTCTTTTTTCCCCAAGAATGTCAGACTGCTTAGTGTATGGCTGTTTTTCCTAAATAAGCAATTCACTTTCTACTTTTTAGGAAAACAATGCAATTAATTTTCTTACTTGAAGAGGAAGATTGTGACAATAGTGCTTAGAAATTGTATTGTCCAGGCTCTGAAAACGGTTTGAGTACGTTTTTATAAAAGCGTCGTTCATATGTTGCTGGGTAGATGGCAAATTTCTCACTTAAAATCATGAAGCATTTCTTGGGCAGCAGTTATTTCTAGTTGGGAAGGTAACAAAGGTTTTGCAGA
This sequence comes from Cygnus olor, assembly GCF_009769625.2. NCBI lineage: Eukaryota > Metazoa > Chordata > Aves > Anseriformes > Anatidae > Cygnus > Cygnus olor. Next base: position 10,349,259 of record NC_049175.1, read on the forward strand.
GGTTTGGTGGGGCGAGTAGAAATTTTGGAAAATAAGCAAAATAAGCTGTGGTTTCGTTTTCTCTTGTTTTTACAGTGGTTTTGTCACTTGTGCTTTTTATGGTCATCGTATTTACAGCTGGAGCACAAGCTCACAAGAAACAAAAGTCCTTGGGCCCACGACATACTGAGTGTCACAGGTAGTGTAAGGAAAGCTCCAAGCTCAACCCAGCTTACAGGGCACGCTGGCTGGAAGAGAAGAGCTTCAGCTATCTGTACCTGTATCTGAACTCATCTATACAGCTTTAGGTAAAAACTTCGTGGTGCTGAAACTTCACTCAAAATCTGTCTTCAGAATAGCTTCAGGCTTTTCTTTTAAAACAATCGTTTTACCTACCATCCTTTGGAAGGCACGGCTGCCATCAGGAGGCATGTAGCTAATTGCCAGAACCCTTTCCAGGATCAAAAAACTGAGATGACAGTCACTGCTAGGCAACCCAAATCTCACACCATCCTGCCACAGGACGTCTCTCAATGTATGTCCTGGTGTATCTTCAGGTGTTGCTGGCTAAATGTTGTATAATTCCCATGAGGCTTGGAGACCTGCCGTGGCAGAGACGGGGTGATATGCTCTTCCAGAATCGGGACTCCTCAGAGCAGCATGGAGGAGCAGCTTCTCTGCGATACCGTTCTGTGGACTTGGCTGCCAGGTCGGGTGGCAAGTCCAGGAGAGTGTTTTTGCAATCACTGTTTAACTGGCAGAGATAAAGCTTCTCTGTCCTATCAAGTGGAAAGGTGTGGCTTGGCAGTTACAGCGAGGTCCCTGCCGTGACACACTCTGGCTTGAGTGAGTCAAGAACGGTTATTTGCCCTTCCCCTACTAATGGTGACTTCTGCAGGTTTTACACTCTGACACCGTCCCTTTCTGTTTTTCAAAGCTCTCTCCTATTTCAGGCTTGAATTGCAGAGGGGCTGTAGTGTCCCCAGCCTGGTCCCAGTGCTGGAGCAGGAAAAGGCAGCATGTGGGCCAGCAACAAAATGCTTTGCCTAACCACAGAGATCCCAATCTCATTTCAATCTGGCATAAATGCACTCTGCAGTTCATTGAGCTGGTCATCGTGAGCGCAGTGGTCACTGGGTGACAAAGAACTACTCCCTGGCATGTTCTCGTCTTCCTGGGCGCTGTAGGAGTTCATGCTTAAGTTGTGTACTGACGAGAATGACTAGGCTAGAGTAAAATGTTGCGGGTCATTGAACAAACAACCAACCCCACCTTCACTTTATTGAAGCTACGTACAAATCTCATCAGTTTTCTTCTTCACAGCTAGTCGACCTGAGGATCCGTGTGAAAGATCGGGTTGCCAGCCCAGGAAAGTTAGATTGCTTTAAGCAGCTGCGGGCTGGTTTTCTAACACTGCCAGCCTGTTTCACTCCCAGAAAGTGAAAGTTTGAAGTAGGTCCTGAATCTGGTTTCTCACGTGCGAGGTCATTGTGCTACCCGTGACCTAGAAACCAACAATGAATGTATAAATTGCAGGCAAGAAGAAAATTCTGAATTGACTGTAAGGTGAATGGAAGTTGAATAATTCCCTGAACTTCAACTGGGAGAATGAGAAAGAGATCACTGAATTCTAAAACAGACTTCAATATAGACAAAGAAAATGTTATTTTAGTATAGATTAAACTTATGACTAAGATATAGAGAGATTATTGTGTCTGTTTCAGATGTAATTTCATGCCTGAGAGTTTACATTGAAGGAAAACTGGTCTGGATCACATTAGCAAGGGCCCTGTTTTGCTGTCAGTTTAATTAAATGGAAACTGCTGGCAAGGAGACTGGAGTGGGTTTATAGAAGCAATACTATTTTGTATGTTGGAACAGGAAACTGTTAGGTCTTCCAGTTTGAAAGGGACACAAAAATGAAACCTGTGATTCATTCTTGTTTACAAACTCCCAGCTAGTGTACAATAACCTTAGTGATAAATTAACTGCAATTACACATTATATGTAGTGGGCTTTACAATAGCTACAGACTTCATAGTTAAGAAAACCGTGACCTTTGACAGAGAGGTTAGAACATGAAGTTTTTCCAAACAGTGCACAGATCTTCAAAAGTATTCACTTTTCCTTTCCTGTTTCATGTGAGTAGATTGACAAGATGTGTAGTGGGTGTTCTGTTTGCTCGCTGCAAGATTGTTGTCAGGCAGAAACCCCCCAAAACAAAAAAGCCCGCCCTTCGGGAACATTGATTTATCTGTTAACTGTGTCTGGCATGCTGCCTTTTGGCTTTGATTTCAGAGGGAACATATTTGGTTACTTTAATAGGCAAAAGCACTGAACCTGACTTGTAGGGGAAAAAATTGTTTTCTTTCCCTTTTTCAGCTCTGTTTATTGTATTCTGACATTCTGTATCGTAACTGTACAGCAATTCCAAGTTGGAGTAAAGAAAAGTAGAACGGGATCTCAGACTCCATCAGCCTCATTATTTGAGAGCCAGCTTTTCTGGGTGACTCAGTGGGACTGAAAGTGAATGTTTATGCCGTTTAATAGCCACTCTGTGACACCAGCTCTGATGATACCAAATGCTTTTTTGTTCTCGCAAAATGTTCACATCACTTATTTATCTCTCTTCTTTTTTAGTAACTTTTGCTGAGCTTATGAGTTGACTTACTTTCTCCCCCTGCCCCCAAATCTGTTTTTCCCCTTTTTTTTGCTTCTTTTAGATGCATTTAAAGAGAAAGGGTTTTTTCTTCCTCTTATTCTTTGACTGAGGAAATTCAAGTCCAAGTCTCACCTATTTTCGGCTGCTTCTCCAATTTATGATGTCCCAGTGCACGAGAATGAAAGTTGACTGTTTGAGAAAGTAAGGTTTTTTATCACATTACAGTAACTGTATTGTGTTTATTGTGTATGTATATACGTGTAGTTATCTATGATGAAACTGTATGAATGCATATGCACAAAACTGCATGTTGCTGAGCTCTAATAGCCATAAAGCACTTGGCCAAGAGACTATATTTGTGAAAGACTTAACATTCTCCACATAGGTATCAAAAGTAATAAGATGCATTGTTTGAGACCTTCAAAGATCAAAAGAGAAAGAAGGGGGGGAAAACAGAAGAAGAAAAAGAAAAAGAAAAAAAGAAAAAGAAAAAGAAAAAAATGTGACAGCAGCAAGAAAAACAGAACAAGAAGGTTCTTGGAGATGTCCGTCCCTGCAAATTCAATGTTTTTTTTTCAGTGAAGCTGTAGGAGGAATCCATGTTTTAATATTAACTTCAGTCGTGCTGTAGCCCAGTGCCTCCAGTGAGCATGAAATTCTGCATGGCTGGAAGGTGGGTGGAGATGAGATTTGGAGACCCATTGCGTAATGGTAGGTAAGGGGAGGGAAGAAATGCTGAAGCCAGGTTCAGTGCTTTTGCCTCTTAAAGCAACAAGCTGTGCTCTGTCTGGAAGCACCCCGGGGTGTCGGTACATCAGGGAGGCACCGCAGGACTCGTGCTCACCTCTGCTGGGCCCACTGCCTTAGCTGGCTGGGGTCTCCCCAGGGCCAGCTCCCACTGCCAGTTACTTGGCAGTAAGGAAAAAGAAACCAACAGGCAACAAACTTTCTTCAAAGCCAGGGGCTGTCCATCAGAGCGGTCCCTCTTGCTCTCATTTGTAAGTTCTGGGGATAAAAAAAAAAAAATAAGAGCCAGAAATGGTTGGTTAGTTGGTATCACCGTGGCGAGGTGAGAAGTGTAGAGAGGTCAGGGAGGAGTTAGCAAATTATTTTGTGCAGGTGAGTAGCAAAATATTTCATGAGCTGGGAGAGGGAAGGCTCAGCTGCCTGTGCTCCCACCGCAAGGAGGGCTCTCAGCTGTCTCTCTGCAGGTCTTCCTGCGTGACCCATGGTGCTGCAGCAATGTATGGGGCAGGACCCAGGGCCCCCAGGCACCGGGCTGGCTGTGGGGAGTGGGATCCCTTATCTCCCCCTGCCTGGCTCCCCGTGCCCCTGCTCACTGGCTGCCGGGAGCCACGTCTGTCATGCTGCGGTGCCGCAGGGCTCCTCCACTGGCGTGTTGGAAAGCTGTACAAAAGCGAGCATTCTGGAGGAGGTGCCTTTCGAGGCGACCTAGAAAGGAGAAAGACTTCACCAGTTGCAGCGGTGGTGAGACTCAAAGCCAGTAAAAACTTTCAGTCTCTAGAAAGTAAAATGAGATTCTCTACCAGCTAGTTTATTTTTTCTTTTCCTGCTCTGCTTCATGACAGTGCTTCAAATAATTATGTTGATTTATGATTACAGGTATTTTAAAGCTGTAGTATGCTGTAACAAAGCAATGCCAGCTTATTGTTTCTGGCCCTATCCAATTATACAATTGAGTTTAGGCATGTAATAATGTTATAACTGAAATATCCATCATGATGGATTGAATTTCATGAAGTACAATGCAAGAATATTTATAGCTCCATTCTTAAAGCCATTTTGGGGTCAGAATATGCCTCCTTGGTATGGTCTTTAAAAACAGGAGAAAACCTGAAACTTTTCTCAGTCCAGCCCCAAAGCTACCACAACCCAGTGCCTACAAGGGGGGAGTGCATGTGTAGGTTGATAGTAAACAGAATATGATAGAATAGAGTAATTATTTCCGCTAGAAAATGAGGATCCGGCATTATTTGTACAGTAACACAAAGTCATTATTTGGCTATGCCACTGTAATGAAACAATAAAGATCATGCTTAATGTAAGTATCATTGTCTCCCAAGAGACTTCTTGTTCTCTTTCTAGCATTTTGGCTATTAAAACGCATTTAAATTGCTGGTCTAGTTTCCCACTGCTTTTCAGAGAGCGGAGTGGGCAAAGCCTCCCCTCCTCCCGGCCCTGTTTGAATGTAGACCTTTGGCATTCCAGAAATCTGACCTTGTTTGTAGGGAATGGCTCATTTTTCTATAATGTAATATGAAGCACTCTTGTGTTTTGATTCCATGAAGTAGGGAGTTTAATGTTCCAGCTTGCCATGATAAGGATATGATCTGGCCGAGATAGAAACACTAAAGGAAATTAGCTATTGTACTATTCTTTAACATATTGTTTGTTTAGCAGTTTCATTTAGAATAATTTTGAATAATCTTGGAGTACCTTTTAAAAAGAGGGTTTTTTTTATTTCTTTTTTGGCCCGGATAAAAAGTGCGGCTTTAAGATATTTCTCCTAAAATAAATTTCAGGCCGCCTCATTTATAGTCAGCATGCCTTGATTACTTGCAGACATACTGGAAATTTACATGCGCTTTTCTCCATTATAAAACACTGATCTGTTCAGATCATTAGCTCCCTCATGACTAGCGCTTGGCAGCAAGCCAAGGCAGGCTAAATCTGGAGCTGTAAATCGTGAGTTGAAATAGCAGAAAGTGGATTTGTAACTTAAAAAGTGTAAACAGTTTGGAAAATGAAGTAATTTTAGAGTATGATTGATTGCCTTAAGATTGCACTTTAAATTAGCCTAGGGTCTCCAATGCAGATACATGCACTAACTGCTTATTATATATTTTCACTTTTCTTTGGAACAATAGCATTGTTGGTAGGCTTCTAAACAATGTATGCTTCTCCTAGAGTGACCTTTGAGGAAATGAATAGTTTTATTGTGTGTCCATTACTTTGCCTGAAACAACATTTTTGAGTTATTAATTTGCCGTGGTCTATAAATAAAGGAATCAAAATGCAAAGCAGCTGCATTACACTGCATATACTTCATCAGACTTGTACTTAAACATCACCATTTAAGATTGATAATGCACCGCATAAATAATTTTTTCCCCTCTGATAAATTAATAATGTTTTGCGTAGCCGATAGCTGCTGGAGATTGGTCCTTGAACACTGTAGAAGCAAAAATTAAGATTTTTTTTAAGCACAAGCAGTGAGTGAGTGCTCTCGGCATCTGTCACACTGTGTTCACTTTCCCAAGGACTCCAGTTCACTGAATTTGCACGGATGGGAGCTTGGAGGTGGGTGCCTGCTGTAGGGAGCGAGGGACTCCTGCAGCCAGCACCTCGCTCCATGCAGCCCCGTGAGCTCCGTGTGGGGCCTCGGTGCTGATGCTCCTGGCACCCCTGGGGCAGGGGCAGGAGGTGTGAGATGATCCCGCTGCCTTGTGCAGATGAGATGAAGCTCCAGAGCCTGGGACCAGCAGTAGAACGTCCCCGGTTGCTCCCAGGAGAGCGAGCACCAAGTGCTGGTGGTGCAGGGGGGCACAGGGATGCCATGGGGCCATGGGCACGTTTTCGGGAGCCTGGCACATCCATACAGTGGGATGGGGCTGCGGGCTGAAAAGGAACGTGTCACTGGGAGGCACGTCCAGTGACGTGGGGACATATGTACTGGAGTGATCTCCAGCGTGGAACACGAGCTCAGCGTAACCCTGTGGGTGCGTGCCTGTAATTACAGGTAGGCACCGAGCGTGTGTGACAGGGCTGCTGTCTGCTGCCCAGGCACGGGCTTCAGCGCTCACAGCCATGCTGGAAGTTAAGAATCAAAAACTGTTTAACAGCCATGAATGGTGGTGACAAATCACAGTAAATAGCTGTGAGTGAATAGCGTGTGTACCAAAAACTCCTACAGTTTTGTATCAGAGAATGTTTTTCATCTGTCCTTGCCCTAGATTTCATCTCTAGTGCTCGGCAGATACAAGGCTATGTTTTGTCATCCTTCTGGAAGCTCCTTTCCCAGAGAGTGTTTTTTCCCAGTGTTATCACCCCTCCTTGATCTTCCTTCCTCTCTCACTCCATGTTTGAAGTGAAGATTTTGCACTTGCGTTGGTGAAAGAGGTATTGCTGAAGGTCTAGGCACAGGTCTGGGAGCCAGGACCTGCTGAGAGCAAAGCTCGGTGACTCATTCAGTGGCCTTAAGCAAGTCAGAACATCTCTGAGGAGGTTATTTCATATGTAAAACGGGAAATAATACTTATCTATCTACCTCCCTCATAGGAATGCCCTGAGGACTAATTAGCGTCCTTTAAGTGCTTTGAAATAGACAGTGCTATCTATTATTAGAGCACACTCCAGACTGGTAGATACTATGTTAGGATTGTTTTCTGCTCGGGAGCCTTCCTCTCTGTTGGAGGTCGGGCCCAGGCCCATCGAGAGCGGGGCTCAAGCCACTGTTCCCAGGCGCGTTGGCAGCCCTTCGCAGGGCCCTTCCTGGGCAGACTCGCTGGAGACTTATGCTCTCACTGAAAACTTGGAAAGAGTCTGCCTAGAGAAAGGAGTGGGAGGATACTCGCTTGCTCTCCTCAGCTCATAGGCATAACTTGTCCTGAAATCCTTTCTCACCCTGCCTCCACCTGAGGCCTTTTCAGACAATTCAGGTGGCGCGGCTTCTCTTCTCCAGGAACCGCTTCCTGGTCCTGCAGGAGGGGAGAGAAATACCATTGTGGTTCTCAGGAGGAGCGTGGGGACGGCTGGCAGGTTCCCATCACAGGGAGCCCTTGCTTATTCAAAGGCTGTTCCTCTTTCTTGGAGAGCAAATGCTTCTGTTCCTTCCCTCCACCACTGCCTAACAGATTCCCCTGCAAAGTCCTCAGAAGGCAAAATCTGCTTTGAGGGGTAGGGTAGTAAACTGTGCAGGCATGTGTCTGCTGAAGTCTGGGAGTCTTTTCATCACTGTAACAAGGAGGGTTGTTGTCTGACTGGCAGCTCCTTTTGTTCCCTGGTGCATCTTCTCTGACCAGAAACTTTTGTACCTCTCTTACAGGTGCCGCAATAACCTAGTTCAAAGGACCCAGCCCTGTTCTCACTGAAGCCCACAAGCCTGGTTGTTCTTCCAGTGAGACTAGGGCTTGGTCCAAGCTGACTCGAGAGAAGCTTTATTTCTGTCCGTTTGCTTCTCACACGTCTCTCAGGCCATGAGTAATGTGCAATGAGATGGGAAAACCTGTGTGAAATTTTCCGAGGGAATTTTCTATGTTTTAATAACATTAATGAAATTGCTTAACACTTCATCAGATTTTTCAGCTTAAGGTGTTGAGATTTTGATGCCTCCCTATTTGGGTGCTCTGACTTCTCTTCAGCACCAGAAGGTGCTTCCCTTAGAAATGGAACTGGGAGCTCTGATGAGCATTTGGTCCAGTGATCGCAGCCTAGCCTTGCTAGGCTAGACCTTTTTAGCACAAGTATCAGTAGATGCCATTCCTAGGCAGCCCTCTGTATGTTCTCTTTTGCCTGTGGGATAGGCACTGACCAGCCCACGAGCTCTTGCACACCTGTGACCGATTCCTTTTCTACTGAAATGCGGCTGTACCGCAAAAAAAAGGTAGTACTACAAGCCTGGTCACACAGGCAGGCTCTGGCATTGCTCAACCTCAGCACAGTTGGTTTGTTCATCTTTTTCTACGTATCATTCATTTTTTTTTGTCCTCTTTGCCTAGGAGAGGGCGCACGTTAGTTCCCGTTTCCTTTACACCTTCTTCTTTCTGCTCCTCTTCAGCCTGAGTCAGCCTTGTTGGGATGCAGGTTGGGATTAAATGAGCAACCACAGGCTCACTCTTGTACCTTTACCAGCCACTGCAGCTGCCTTTGGGTTGTTTTTCAGAGCAACAGTTTGTGGGCAATTGGATGTAATGCAAGACGTTCGGTTAGGAGGGGAGACGCCCCAAGATGCTGGGGGAGTGTGGTGCAGAGATGTTGGGTACCTGGTGGCCGGGAGTTTGGCGGTGTCCGGCTGCCCTTTCCTGGTGCTGTTCCTCCTGCTCATTTTCACCCGGTCGTAGGGAAGGAGGGGAGCTGGAGTAGGGTTGTCCTTGGGAGCACATACATCCTGTGCTGGGATGAGATAAAGGACAGTAAATTCTTGGAGAAAATACATTTTTGTAACTGCGGTTTTGTTTTTTTTTTTTTTAAGAAACAGCATCATGCTAATTCTAATTCTGTGCCACTCCTGGATTTAAGCGTCATTACACTGCAGATGATAACTCAAGTTTATCTGTAAAATTGTTTAACTGTGGTTTTTTGTTTCCCAGCTTGACTTCTTTTGCTCTTCCCGCCTTTGATTGGCTTCCAAAAAAGTTATTAACATGTTGCAAAACAAATACAAGGGGCTACTGAAGCTTATTAAAAATGGTTTCTTTTGTTCATATCTGGCAGTTGACAAATTGTCTTGTGCTCTATCTTACCTGCTCCAGTGTGAAAGGTTACATGAGAAAATGGCTGCAAATAAATTGCCACTGAATGTTGTCGAAGACTAAGCATACTGCTTCTCTATTAAGGACCTCTTTTAAAGCTTTCTATTCAGGCTCCCCCCTGCATGTCTCTCTAACACTTGTCTGTTATATTATGTTTGGCACAGAAGGAAACATTAAATAGAAAAGAAACGTCTGACTGTGGTGTTTCTAGACCCTATTATCCCTCTGTCAAATGTCCACATGAGAAGGGTACAATTTTTGTCCATATTGATGATGATTTCTGAAGGTTTTACTAACCATCTTCAGTGAATTGCTAGAAACAAATGAAATTGAAAAGCATATTTTTGCAGCTTTGGAAATCTTACTTAAATCAGTGTAATGAGACGCACTCAGTAAAATGTAATTATTCTCACTTCTCCATGTGTCAAAGAAATCAGCAGTATGGTTAGGGAGCGGAGGGTTACAGTGAGCTTGTTATTTTTATACGGAGCCAGATACTGCTTGTGTGTAGTAAATGGTAAATAGTAGATAATGCAGTTTTTATGTGTACTAAATACCCGGCAAGAATTAACAGGGTTGTTACTTCATTAAGGGTTTCAAAGAGGGCATAAATGTCAAAAGCAGAGCTGAACTGTTTAAATCATCGGATCATTTCCACCCTCCACCCCTTGTGTCATGGCTCTGGGACCGGCAGCTTCTGCCGTTGCTATTTTGAGGAGGGCCAAGTTCCTCCGAATTTTCAGAACGATAGTGAAAGGCCCTGCGTGAAGCACGGAGATAAGGCTTTTGACTCATGCGTCTGGGGGTAATGGGAAATGAAGGCGACTGATTCTGCTATATGGCAGTGGTGGTGTAACAGTCCCTTATGAGTAAGGCTGCGTCGTACACTTCTCTCATTTGTGTGCGAATGGTGTGTGGACAAAAAGAGGAAAGAGATGACAGGAGACCCCGTTATGCTGATATTAAGCCCAGTAACTTAGTGTAACTCTCAGTGGCTTTCCATTGTTTCCAATTTTTCATTCCTTAACATTTTCCCAAGCAAGTATAGATCTGCCATGGTGCTCTTCACCTCTTCAGCACAGAAGGCAAGTAACAGAGCCCAAGTTTAAAAATGGTGGGACTGCAGGATATCTTCAGACAAAGAGATTCAGTCTTCAGCACTGGGTTGGGGAACCTGCTACTGCCTTTGCTTCCTTGTTCTAGTGGTTAATTGTCTTCCCCTTAAGTAAGTACGTGCCTCTCTTGCCAGTGGCTCCAGCTGCCTCTTTCTCTGCAAGAGTTTTCCACTCTCCATTATTTTACCTGTGCAGTGCTACACTTCAGAAGAAAGGAGCCTAAGACACATAATCATAGGAATAATAATAAAGATGAAGAGAAGGTGTTATAGGAAAAGTTACTGGATGTGACCCCACTCATGGAAACTCTTTAGGGAGTGCATAGCGTCAGCCGTAGCAGCAATACCAGTACTTGTGTTTGTAGCGTTACTCCCGTGCTCGTGTATTTGCAGGATCAGGCTTTACATGTAAGTATTGAAGCGTGGTTCAGTGGTATGTTGGATGGTGTTCAGAGACTGCTGAAAATGGTGCATTAAATAGCACTTTGAATTGCAAAGTGCTGGTTCAGTTTTGTCTATGAGAATGATAACACTTATTATCTGATTGTTCCCTGTGCAAATCTCACCTCAGGAAAAATTAAATTATGTTTGAATTCAGCTAAAGCAAAGTATATCATTATTTCCTTTCGTTATTAAAAGGGTTTTTTACTGTTTGTTTGTTAAAACTGAAGCAGCTGCCATGTTTGAGCCTTACATGATTTAAAAGCAAATACAGAGACAGAGCCATTTACAGTACAATTGGCTTGTTTAATGTGATTTAATTCCTCTTCTTGGCTTCGTCATATTACCAAATTATGTTTTCAGCCCCCCCTCCCCTTTTTAATTCTTTCTTCTTTTTGTTATCAGCAGAATTGAAGCTGCTTATCAGTAACCACGACAACCAGCATAAATACTTGTTTTAAAGCTGATGTACATTCAACCTGAATGGTCCGCATGACCCAGAACATTCAAGAGGATAGGCAGCATGTGCTCCCTTCTACAATCAATCTCCCCCTTCCCCGTCTCCATCTGCTTTAGAAAGCTAAGAGGGCAGTTTAAAAACCTTCTCTCTCAGAGCGGTTTTCTGTAGTGATCTGTGGCTGTTTGGCCATGGGCTAGCCCGCTCCTGTGCCCTGAGGAATTAAATAGAAAAGGAAATTAGGGGAAGGAGAGGGGCAGGGAGAGGGTTTCACAGTCTGGCCCCAAACTTGGCCGCATCCGTGGCACCAGCTCACTTTTCTTGTGCTCCTGCAGGTGCTGCAGCGGCACTCACCTGCAGTAAGGCTTCCTGAGCCCCGCGGAGGGGCCAGGCAGTCCCAGCCAGGCAGCGGAGGATGCTCGGTGGCATGAAGGAGTGTGGCTGGGATCAGGCAGGGCAGGGAAGGTGGCAGTGGTGGCAGAGGCACCTCGACACAGAGCCCTTGCCCCATCCTGGGGAGGCCTTTTGAGTTTCCCTTTCGAGGAAACTTAGGAAAACTCTGACTTACCCAGAAATCCCCACCGATGAGGATTTCTGGGCTGTTTGCTGTCTCCATTGCTCTCTAAGTTGCTTGATGTTGTGGAGTAAATCCTTTAAGCGCTCTCTGTCTCAGTTTCTCTCTCCGTGTAATGGGGATAATAATTTTTACTCATCTCCATAAAGCAGTCTGAGGGCTGTGGATGGAAGGGTTATATAAAAGCTGGAAATGGCGATTGTCAGTCACTCTTCTTTGGAGCCTGGAAACACCTCATAAACCTGCTTCCTATGGCACAGGAGGGTCCGGGGAGCACAGAGCAGGAGCTGCAGTTATGAGGAGCTGAGTATTGAATCAGGGTATGAAAAAGGATGTTGAATGTCTGTCTGGAAACTTTTTAGGCATTAAATTTCTTTTGTCTTCTTCAAAAAGCAAACTTAGGGTTTAAATTCAGCGATTTGATGGGGTAAATATTATGGTAGATTTGATTATATGGACCTGCTGCTTCAGCCATCGATGAACATACTCGGTTTCATCCCCATTAAGTAGGACTAGAACAAATCCAATCCAAATCACTTACTGTAAAATGTTCTTCAACCGTGAGCGTTAAGTACTCATGAGAAGGTGCTGTCTTTTTTTTTAAATGACTATATTGCTGTTGGGTGGAACAGTAGTTTCAATCTCCAGTAGATTTTTAAGTCCTCTCTTTCTTTCAGATGTTACACTAGTCTTAGGAATTCTCTGAACGACTGATGCTCTTCTGGCTCTGTGACAGAAAATGGAGAACTGGGGAAGTGGCACAAAATTCTGAGAATTAGCTCTGACTCCTCCTTACAAGGGAAGAAATATCTGATACAGGCAGAAAGGCTGCACATGGTATTTTGTGTATTGGCAAAATAGCTTTTGCCTTTTGATCAATTTAAAAGCAAAATCAGGCAGGCAAACGTCCACATAAGAATTACAGGCAACTTGTTAACATCATCATTATCTGGAAAACATAAATGTAATCACTGTGTTCCATATCCTGCAACACGTTGCCTTTGTTCTTGATTGCATTAGCATTCAAATAGAGGGGGGTTCTCAAAGCGAGCGGGAGTAGTGTGGGTCCTGCCAACAAAGCAGTATCCCTGTTGTGTCAATAATTTACCCAAATTGTTTTAAACCCAAAAAACACAGATTTCCAGTTCCATGTCGCAGGGTTAAATCATTATTGTATTTGCATTTATCTGTGAGAGAAATATGATTCTTAGATTAATATTTTTAGATCCTGTAACTAATTAGCCAGCCAGGGCATACCAAGTGGCATTACTAGCATGAACAGAGACAGGGAAATGACAAGGCAGGGGGGCCTGGAAGAGCTGCATTTGGTAAATCTGACCTAATCCCTGGAGTGAGAGTGGCTTGGTGTGCTAGAGCATGCAGCAGTACTTTCATACCAGTGATGCCCAAGCTCCTCAGCTGTTAATCCTAGGTCATGGCAGCCTGGTGCAAAGGGAGGTGGATTCCTGCTGGAGCTCTTAGCCTTGTGTGATGAGATGTGTGGGGTGGTCAAGCAAGGAGCCTGCCATAATTCTCCCCTGACGGCTGTTTCTGGGAGAACTGTCCTTTCTGTCATGGGAGTACCCGGAGGAGGAGGTGAGAACTGGCGTTGCTTCTCGGCCAGCTGCAGCTACCTGGGTGATGAACTGGGAGTATATGGCAGGCTGTGACTGGGGGGCGATAGGGGAAGGTGTTCTCATTTCAAGATTCCTCTTAAAGGTTTTTAGGTCATAAAGACCGAGTTTCTTCTTCCTCCTTCTAGTTACTTTTTCGTTGTTCTGCTGTTTCTGTTGCTCTTGGAATTTTTGAGGTGGTCAGGTTTTTTAGCCAGTAGTGCCCTAAGTTCGTTCTGCCTGCTGACAGGCTGTGCTGTGCCCCCGTGGGGTGTTACTGGACCAGGCAGGTTTTAGATGCGCCCGTCTGGCCTGCGGTTGTTGGCTTGGAAGGGTCAGCTGTGTGCATCTTCATCTCATCTCTCCTTGTTCCCGTGCTGCGGAAAGTCCTGGCCAAAGGTGCAGAACGGGAAGGAAGGAGAATCGGATCCTGTCTGAACAGCTGGAAGAGCCAAAGTCTGTTAACGCAGACGAGGGCAACCTTTTCATATCTTGATGGCGAGTGTATCTGCTGCGAGGGGATGATTTAGCATGGGTTTGGACCATTGCTTTGGCGCAGGACAGACTGCGTTGGCACATCGTTGTAATTCATGTCACTCATTAGATCTGCAGGTTAAGCCCCGAAACTGAGCTAGTTGTCACTGGAGATGAGGCAGTAGCAACTCCAGAGAGTGAAGTGATCCACACCTTACAGAACAGCAGGTTGTAAGGAGATCTGTCTGACTAGAGAGGGATCTGCACATCTGTCGTTGACTAGAGCTGTGTTAGGAAATGAAACAAGTCCCATCGTGGGTGCACCAGTGGGTTGCTGAGGCCCTGGCCTCTTTCCAGGTCTGGGGGAGCAACGGGACCTGACCACTGCTCTGCAATGGTCAAGGCACCCTCCTGACCTGGGGGTCCTGCCTGTGCTCATGCATCTCCGCTACCCCTCGCCGTCCCAGTCCCTCCGGACATCCAGATGCACCGTCCCTTCCCTCTGTGCCGGCTGCATGTTGATGGTATGGCCAACGCCACGCATGCAGGCAGTGATAAACTAATTATGATCTGTGCATCCTCTGGGACACCCCCTTAGTAACTGAGCGTAATGGAAGAAGGCAGAGCGGCTCCTACTGCGAGCGGGAGGGAAGCCTGATGGACACAGCACTGCTGCTTCCTTCATTTTCGCTATATATTCCAAATAACTCCCTTGCTCAATTTGCTACCCACACACCAAAGCATTGTCCCATTTTATCCGGTTCCCCTGATACTTCCATTGCTTATCTTATGAAGATCTGTGTTAACATTTATCAAAACAAATGGCAAGCCTGGGACCTTTTAAGTAGTTTTTTTAGTTAATAAAACCAATCTTCTACTTCTGTTATGTTAAAAGTACATTATCTTTTTATTACAAACTCTCTACAGCTCTGTCTGTTTTCCTTCTTGGCAATTTCATGACTGCTCCAGTTGATTGCTGTATGGAGAATTACAAAATCATTAAGGGTGGGGTTTTACCAGCTGACTTACAGTACAAGCCATTTCTCAAAATAACCACAACAGTGCAATACTGATGTGTAATTTACGTCACAGTATGTTTTTATGAAATAGTTTGTGGCTTATTCATTTAGATTTAGAACTGAATATCTCTTCTCTCGCTTTTTAATCAACCTTTCTTCTTCTTTTTTTTTTTCTTTTTTTTAACTTTTAATATTTTCCACTCCTAGGCTTGGCTTGCCTCCAACTTAACAACTACAGTGAGGAGAGGAAAAAAAAAAGATATATATATTTTCTCTTTTGCCTGCAGTTTAACTGCAAGTATGTTTTCCTCTTTGATGTATACATTTGTGTTAACTGCCTTGGAAGAGATGGTAGATCTGTGGCAGAATATATTGCACCAAGGTAGAATGGAGAATTGATGAAATAGATGCAAAAGTTTGGAATTTCAAACCACAGCAAGCGAGTGACGCTATTTAGTCTCCTGTTCTAGTACATTTCCTTTTTAAAAATGACTTTCTGTATAATGTCTTGTAATTAGAACAGGAAATCATTGAGTAACTGGAAGAAGAATAAGAGCACTTAAACTGAAAAGAAAATTACCTTCCGAGAAATTATATTCACAATTTTTTTCCCTCTAAATTTTTTTTTCTTCACATTGCAGTGTTGGTAATGATAGTAACAGATGTACGTCCTCTTATCTGCATCATTGTTCTGCTTATGTTTTCTGGGGAAAAAAATCATTTTCAGTAACACAAAAAATGAATGGACAGAAAATGGGAAATGCCTCATTACAAAAAATATTCTGTGTCACAACAGAGTAGCAATTAAATTGAAACTTCAATATAATTATCAATAACAGGCGAGCCTGGAGCTGTGCCAAGTGCGTAAAGTTGCTGCTCAGCCTTTATGTGGTTGCTAGGCGCACAGCAAAAAGTATAAAGCTTCGAGAAAGGAATGTCTAATGTAATAAAGTAACAGAAGGTAGCATAAATCATTGTGAGAGCAGTTCATATTGACATTATTTTACTTAAATTGGGTTGAAACTAGACATTTAGTCTTACAAGAGGCACAAATTCATATTTCTTCTGAAGAAATAACTCTCTGCTTTCTGGGAAGAAGTGGAGCGTCTGCTTTTCTAGCACGAGCCGAATACATATTTGGAGTCTTTTAAGCAAAAATCTCTAAATGTTTGTTTCTGTTGGCACCCAAATGCATTTGCACTAATACGATTAAAAGAACTAAAGGGCAAAATACTTGGCAGATTTTGCAGTTGAGGTAATTAGGTACAGGAAGGAACATGCATAGTTTTTCCATCAAGCTCTATAAAATCCTGGTGTGAAGGTCTTTTTAAAGAAAAAAATGCTTACTGATGTTGAGAGTAGACTATGGCGGTTAGCAATAACATTGTAGTCTGATGTTTCCGAAACAAGCAAACAAAAAGCTGAGTTACATTTTTGTATTTCTCTGTTCTCTCTGTAAATAGTTCTGGCTCTAGATGGATTTGTTAGGAATTCATGCTTTTAGCAGGCTTTTCTTCTTTTGGGGCTTTTAATTGTCTTGCATTACATATTAAAAATGGTTGTGCTGATTTGAAAAGTCAGTTCTTGCATAGATTCATTGTGTTTGGCATTTCATGCATCTCTTACTTACAAAGACAACTTGAAGAACATGTAATCCAACATAAATGCCAGGCTGTGCCAAATCCCTGCTCTCTTTACCCCTCACAAAGGAAACTGTTGGATTACATCTGTGCATATATAGGCAATGTTCGTAACGCAGGGGCGGAACCTTGCATTGTAATTATAGTTACTCTGTTTTCAGCTCCGAAACATATAAGTAAATGAAAAATTGACATCGGAGGGTGTTATTAAAACAAGTAATTATGGTATAAGCATAGGATTAGAGTAATTTCAGTGGAATCTTACAAGCAGCATACTGTAGGTATTATCTTTTACCTTGTTCTCTCTACTGATGCTAGAATGAGATTCAGAAATACAGCATCATGGTTTTCTAAGACCTCAGTTAAGTGTTTTGAGAAATTACATTGCTTTTCTGGATTTTAATGGAATGCGATCGATGTTCAATCTCTCCTCCTCCTAAGAGTAAACTCCTTCTGATCACATGTATCAAAAATATTCAGCAGTATACACTAAGCCCACCATTACATGACGTGTTAGATTTTGCTAGAAGAAAAATACTTCTTCTTTGGGCTTGCATTTTATTAGGGATTGGTCTACTTTGATTTTTCTTGTGTGGGTGTGGTTGAGAAAAAAAGTCTTTGTTCCAGGAACATTGTTTGTCTTTCACTAAGCAAATCTTCAGTTTATTCAGTCTTTATTCATTCTTAGAGGTTTCTGTTGAACCTGGAGTGAATAAGGGAAGTAAAAAATTCATCATAAAGTACTCATTGGAGTTGCACAAGCATGTGTAAGAGTGATCCTGTAAAAAATGATGTGATTTTAATTTATGCCGTGGGTTTGAGTTAAGATGTTAGTTGTCAGGGATAGGAAGTTTGTATAATTCTGTGCAGGGACTTACAGCACATTTGTCTAGAAACTAATGGTTTACTACAAAGGCACGTGGGACGTGCATTTATATACACCCTGTTTAAAAAGCTGACCACATCCTGGCATGAGAGAAGTGCTGTCAGATCAACAGATTCAGCTCACCACTATCTACACGAAGGTATAAAGTAGTAATAACTGTCAGGCAGGCGTGTATGAAACTCTCAAAGGAGCTAAAGGATGGATCATGTGCTTGTTAATTCCTAGAACAGTTTTCCTGGTCTGATTTTAGAGTTCCCTAATAAAGAAGAGACTGTCTTAATCCCAGGAGCAGTTCCTTCGGTCACGCTGCTTTGTAGGCTCATGGGATACTTGCTGAAAACAAAGCGTGGCCACAGCCTTATTGACCAAAAGGAGCATTGGAGCCATGAATTTTATTTTCTCAGAAAAGCAATGTAGATGCTGTTTACCAAGCCGCGTTACTTTTACTTTTTTACACAAGTTGTTTGATCTCCCCACCTACCTCCGGGTGGTGGGCAAAGTTCTGAATTTTTAAAAGCGATGGCTTTCGGGAGCTGTGCTTGTGCAAGCAGGGCTTCCCGAGTCCCTCTGCTGTGCTGAATGCACTGCAGTCTGTGGCGGTGACATTCTAGGCGATCTATCTGCTTCCAGAGACTTCTGAAAATTCAGCCTTTTATGTGTCAACATTTCCATCGCCTCACACAAATCAAGATGCGCTGTGCCATCGTATTTAGCTGGGGAGAACTGATCTGACATTTCTTTCAATATCTGAAGAGATTTTTACTTTAATGGGAAGAAGGATGATTTCAGTATTAGTAATGGGATTAAATATTAGACCTTTTGTCTCCGACAGAAGAAATAGCTGAGTTATTCAGTAATCAGAGTAGAGCAGAAAACATAAGCTGCATACTCTCGCTTTGTCTTCATTGGCATGCAGGGAAAGGCATGTTCAGTTACCCCACCTGAGGAGATAAATGAGCATAAAAAGAAGTGCTGTTAAGTACTGGCTGCATACCTGCAAATGAATAATTTCTCATGTTTGCATCTCTGTTTTTTTGCTGTTAGGTTTCCTGCTGGTTATCATATGATGAAACTTGATTGTGATAGTTCAGAATCTGCCACCTTTATGCCTAATATCATTTAAAACTCAGGGGAATGGAAAGGAGCGAGCTTGGGATTGCTTTGCATTTTGAGCCTACCTTTCAACAGTCTGAGCTGCTTGGAAATTCCTTTTGCTCATTGAGCTCCGTAGGTGTTTTATTGAGCCTTAACTGCATTTGCAATTAACATGAGGAAAGTTACTTCCACCTGTTGGGGCAGCTTCGCATCACTGCCCAGGTCAGATCAGCCCACCTCCCCGGCCCGGGGCCTGTCATGGATGCCAGTACCAGGCACTTCAAAGGAGCATTAGCAGCTGTGCTCTCTGGGGCTTGTTTGTTATTATTTTTAAAAGGTGCTAGGTGGTATAAACATGAGTTCAGTGGTGTTGTATAGAGACCTGAGTAAGAATGACAGATAATATTTCTATCAAAGCAGCCAAGTTGGCAAAGTATGGCGATCGCTTTGATCCAGGCCATTGGCCAGCTTGTGCAGAGTGGTGCTCCCTTACTTGATCAGATAGAGTCCTGGTGGGTAAGTGTGGCAGAACTGGACAGAAAGCTAGAGAAGAAACTGTTTCAATAAACTTATTCTAAAATTTCTATTTTTAACCTTTATTTTTTTTTAAATCACCATGCTGTGAAATACAGGTCTTGAGAAAAGAATGAATTAATGGGCCATGGGTTTTCTGAGCTGCTTGAGTAACAACCTTGTTTTGTATTTTTCTGACATAGTATTTTTTTTCCTTTTTCGTCTTCCAGGTGAAGATGATGAAGATTCAAACCTGCTAATTCTCAGCTACCCACAGTACTGTCGATATCGTTCCATGCTAAAGCGCATTCAGGACAAGCCTTCTTCAATACTAACAGATGAGTTTGTTCTAGCCCTGGGTGGCATTGCAGTAACAAGCAAGAACCCGCAAATCTTCTACTGTCGGGATACATTTGATCATCCAACTCTTATAGAAAATGAAAGCATATGTGATGAGTTTGGTAAGTCACTTTACATCTATTTTCTTTTTCTCAGAAGTAAAGACGTTTTTCTTCTTAAGTGTCCACTGATTTCCAAGGGGAAAATGTGATTCCTTTAAAGTGAACCAATGCTATTTATGTTTGAAATGTTAAGTCTAAATGTGCTCTTTCCTCTGAGACTGAAGGCTTCTAACTGCTAGTGATCTCAGTATTGCAACTTTAGTTTATCACAATCAAAGATAATGTTACAAGGGTAGAGCACAGTTACTCAGTGTAAGTGAAAGGATCCATTGACTGGATTTGAAATCCATCTACCTTAACCATTAGCCTATAGCCTATGTCTTTGCAAAAACTTTACAACGTGTGTTGTTTTTTTAAGGTCATTGTTGGTGCAGTATGCTAACAAATGCAAAACAGGAGAGACTCCCTGTGTGTCCCACTGCTGCTGCACAGCGCTCATCAACTGCGCGTATGCTCCCAGGGCCCTGAGCAAATGTCAGCTATAGATTGTGTGTTTCTGGCCTTCCTGGAAGACGGGCTTTTTCAGTAGGGATTTTGCCAGTGCTAGGAGCTTGATTTTCCGAGTGCAGAGGCACTTCTGGGAGGTGACCTCTTAATTCAAAGGGTGCGGAGAATAGTCTGCCGCTCCAGAGGAGTACACAGCCCCGCACATCTGGGAGAGAGGGCTGCAAGATGTGCCTCCAATAGCTGCCAGGTGATTTAACACTTTGGTTTTGTTTTGCTTTGTTAAGTCAACCCAAGTGCAGAGGGTGTGCTGCTAAGCATGTGGCAGAGTGCATATTCTGCACACAAACAGGGCAGCTCCAGTAATGGGCTGGTGTAATTTCTTCAGCTATGTAGCTGTGCTGTAAGAATCAAGTTTTATTACCAGTATCTCCAGATGGATGAGCACTGCAGCTAATGCTAGCAGTCTGCATGCGTAGCGGTGGGCTATGTCTTTGCTGTGTGAGATCCATACATCTACACAAGGAAGCTCATGGGGGACTTCCAGAGAGACCATTTTGGTTTATGCATTTAACATACAATAACATGAGTGAGAGGGAAGGGACTCAACAATGACTGTGGTGGGACAGTAATCTCCCCATTTTCCTGACCTTAGCAAGGTGGCTGCTAATTTGTGCCCAGTCCGGGCCTTTGGTGTGTGTGCCAGAGAGAAACACCAGCCCAACGGGTGGAACTGAGGCATCTTCTGGGGCGGTGTGGGACTGCTCTTCTGCTGCACCATGCACTGATCAGCCTCCAGAAGGCAGGAGGTCTGCCCTCCTGCAGTGTTGGTGCTGGAGCACATTGCTACTGTTAATAGTTTTAATTTTGTTGTGTCAAGCTTTTGCAGAATTGGGCCCAAATTGTCAAGTCCACTTACACAAAACATTACAGGCTTTGAATGAACTATGAATAAAAGTGTTGGTTCCTCTTAGGAGTGGGTGTGGTGGAAAAAAATGAATGAAATGTCCTGGAAGTTTGATCCAATAACACAATAGTATCGTGTTGATTTTTATTTACTCTGAGCTTCAGCACAGAATATAAAGTTCAGTTTTAATTGACTATCCTTCTCATATAGGAAAGGTTATTTTAGGCTTGAAGGCGTTTGATGAGCGTACCATCTGTTTTCCGCAGAGTATTTTATTCAGGGTCATTCCTTGATTACAGGTTTGTTGAAATAGTTGGATCCATAATGTAAGTGTATCATGGAATATTAGTAATAGATGAATCAAAGAGATGTGGAGTGATACAGAAACTACGCTTAGTGAACCATAGCAAGTGCTTTGTTCAGTCTCTGAAAGCTAACTATGCCATTCTGTTGACCTTTGCAAGGCAATTATCTCATTATCAAACCAGAGCCACAGAAATCTTTGCCATAGAAATTAATAGTGTGTATTTAAAATTTAGTTTGGTTTAAGAAGCAGATTTTTTTCAATGCCTATAAAAACAAAAATGTACTACTCTTTAAAAGTATTTTTTATGAAAATAATGATGTGGTAAAATTTGCAAGCCCTGCTATGCTAGGAAGGAAAAAACTGGCCAATGTATGGTTCTGCTTCTATATTGCAGAATGTATGGTGTCAATTATACTACCTTTGTTGAAGGCAACAGGCAAAGTGCTATTTTATCCTTTTCTTCACTGGCAGGACAATAAAATGTACAACACTTCGTTATACAAACAGTTTACATTGATATCATGTAGATTGATGTCACGTGTAGGAAGTGATGACTGCTAGATCTAAACAGAGGCAGGGTGGTACAGTAGATAAATGGATTACTCTGAGGCACTGGTATTTATCAGTCAAATCTGAGGGGGAGACCAGATTACAGAAATGTGACTAAAATTCTTAAAAGGTGCTTATAAAGAGATCCAGACACATTTAATTTGCAGGGCTTGGCTATTTCTTACCTTGCAAATGAAAGAAGCGTGCAAAAGGAAAAAGATCTGACCACGTGTATTTCCCCATTACCTGAAATTCTCCAAACTCTAAAGCAAGAACAAAATTTGGGACAGTATGGCTTATGAAAGTCTTTGTGAGAACCTAAGACGCCTGCTATGGTTGCAGGGTTTCTCCAGGAGCATTGCTGTATGATAAGGTGCTGCACCTTCTCTGAGCATAGGCACACCATGCAGTAGATACAGCATGTAACAAGGGAGACGCCAGAAATACCTTTACAAAGAGCCCCATTCACCACAGCGTGTAAGCTGTTGTTCTTGTTAGGCAGTTCTAATAGAGAGAAATGTTTTTCCAGGAAGTATTATCCCCACTTTTATTATACCTTTTTAACAAAAACATTTTGTTCTGCTCTGACTCCTTCTCGCTCCCCCCCCTTTTTTTTTTCCCCATTCTGTGGAGGTTAACAAAAAACAAATAAAGCAGGAAATGAGGAATGAAAATCAAGTTTTGTTGACAATAGTTAAGGTGGAAAGTTCTGGGTTTTTGCTGTGGGATTTTTCTCTTTTTTAAGTAGTGAAGATATGAAGACGCTGCCTGTCAGCTCCCACAGACATGGCTGGAAGAGATCTGTGAGCCACTTCAGGCCTTGATGCTTTGGGCAGTCCCATGTGGATGGCCTCTTTATTTCCTCAGAGCTCCTTTCAAGGGTTAGGGCTGCAGGAAGCTTCACCTCTGGCTTCAGCACTGCCAAGGGTGCGGGAAGCTTGGAGCATCTACCTGTGTCTGCATGTCTCCCGTGTGTCTACTGCTGTATGGCACGTGCCTTAGTGGTTTGGGCAGGAGTATTCGGGGCTGAGCTTCTCATGTGTCCTTTTCTGCTTCTCCCGTGGCTTGGTTTCCAGCTGGATAACAAAACAATGGTGTTGCAGGCTGGGAACAAGAGCTCTGATGTTCTGAACCCGCACAGAAGGTGGGAGCCGAGCTGTCCGCAGTCAACTGGCGCAGGAAGGCTCGAGCCCTGGCTGGCGGTGCCACCAGCACGCGGTGGGCTGTGGGGAGCCCTGGCACTCCATCCGGCAGTGACCAAACAGTGTCGGTGCTCTTGGTGGCCTCGTTTTATTTCCCTGTGCAGACTAGACTTCGTGTTCCTTTACCTAACTGCTCGTATTAATTGACATGTGAAAAAAATCAAATACTATTTCCTCATTCCCCTGCTCCCTTAAAATACCAAGAATATATAACAGCTGAACAATTAGTTTCTCTTCAACTTGAGATTATTGGTAAAGACGTTTTTCAAAGTTCATTTGATTTATCAGCCACTGGGGTTACTGTTGTGGCATAACTTTTGTAAATGCATATAATTTACCAGCATTTGCCGTGTGGTCATACGTGCTGCAAGAGCGAAGGAATGAAAAAATCGGAGTTCTAATAGTTTTGTTATAGTCCAAAGAGATGTAGCTGGAGGCAAAGCTGCCTGTATGGTATCCAGAAGATGTACTTGAGGGCTCCTGGCCAGAAATCAGTGCGCGAAGTTGTTGCTAGAGCAGCACACGTCCTCTCTGTGTTTGCCTGTCCAAACAAGGTGACTTGGCCTTCTGCCAGCCTTGTACCTGCTCTGCTGCAGGGACTGACTTCCAGGGCACATCAGTGAGCGCGGCTTCTTCCACCCAGCCGTGGGCTGCGCCACCAAGTGTACCCCTGCAGCCAGTGAGCACACAGATTCGTCTGTCGGCAGGACTTCCACTTGCCCCCAGCCTGGGGGATGCACGGTCCTGTGAAAACAGACGTGCACCTTGGAAGCAGAATGGTCGTATGCTCAGGTGGTGGTGGATTTCTGCAGCTTCATCAGCCTCACCAGCTGAAAACCCAGCACAGAAAGATTTGTTATGGTGTTTTGCTGGATAAATATTATAAATCCTGCCTGCTAAAGATGAACCAGAAGCCTGTCTTTGGTTTTGTGAGTATGGGGTTGCGTGTTGTATAAACAGGGGTGTGAGGGAAAACTGAATACTTTATTTCTTCTCATTCTTTTTAAAATATATTTGGTAATTTTTAAATCATCCTGGATTACTTTTATAGCAGGCTGGGTCCAGTATGCCGTTAAAAAAGCTGTTTGGTCCCTGGGGTGCTGTAAACACTTGTTCACCCCCAAAAGAAGGTTAAAAGTTTTATTTTTGCCTATAAAGGCCAATTTTTTTATAAAAAATTTCATACCAAAAAGTGAGAGAACTGCAGCCTGCTGTGGTATTAATATCATTTTTTCCTCTGAAAAATGAAACTTCTTCATTTTGCCATAAGAAGAGCAATACAGAGAGAAACTTCTCATTGTGTTAATGATGTGTAAAGGCACAGCAGTTCCCACTTGCCTTCTCTCCCCCTTCCCCCTAGAAAAAAAAAACTAACAGTATATTGCTTACATTGGGAAAAATCATCTCAAGTGAAAAAATAAAAACAAACAAAAAATGCCACTACCACCTCAACAAAAACAGAACAAAACTTTCACCAGCTTGGATCTCTCTACAGAACAATGCAGAAAACAGATTCTCTCACTGCCCAGGTGGGCGGGGAATGATTAGGAGTGAGCCATGATGTACCCAGCCTTTGGGGTTTCGGGGCTGATGATTTCAGGAATTACCTTCTTTCTTATCATTGACCAGGGAAACCATGGCAGGACAGGGCTACAAAGAAGAGGGGACTTTTTAGGGATAGGTGATGTGCCCCCCCCCCAAACTACTACATATAGAGCGGTACCCTTATTCTTGGTGTAGATGAAATTTTGTCTTTGCTCTCATTATACATCTTAGCTTACAGAATTTTGTGACTCCTAGATAAGATAAGCTGTTTAGGGGAAAAAACATAACAAAACAAAACCCTGGCAGGGAATGAAAGTTAAAAACAAAAAACAAAAAGGGAGGGGGAGGAGGGGAGTGGAATGTTTCTAGTCTAATGAAATACAGTTTTCCTGTTGGTGACATTTTTATTTGTGCGAGTCAAAGTTGGCGTTTGCTTTTAAACCAGCTCTAGTATAAAAATCATGCTTAAGACTGAAGGGCTGTTTTTTTATTTAATGTTTTTCAGCTGAGGTAAAGTGTCAGCATTTTTGCTATCGATTATTTTGGCTACCTGCAGGATAATTTATATCAATGAAATTCAGCAAAGCCAACAAGAGCTTCCTCTGATTCCAGGTTTTCTAATCTCAGGTCTTCTAATCTTCTCCTATCATGTTAGGTGATCACTTGTCCAGCAGGTTGGCATGGCAATATTCCTTCCTTTTCAGGATTTCCTTAGTTTGTATCCATCTGCTGCCTCAAATCTGTGTCGGTGTTTTCATCAATGTAGCTCATAACTACGTTTTAATGATCAAGAATAGGTCACAAGTTAATTTAGCCAGAATTGGTATCTGTTTCACATGGCCAGCTTTCATTCTTTGGAAGAACAGAGCAGCTATACCGAGTCCAGCAAGCTCAACATTTAGTCTCCAAAACTGGCTAGAAGATAATGTTTTATCACTTAAGTTTATGGTAATTTTTCAGGTCACGGGAATGTTTAATCAGCTAGCATTAGCTGTGATTAACTGCAAGATTCCCATCAATGTGCCATGAGTCCTTCACCTTTTACCTTTTGAGATCAGCATCCAGCATGAGGTAGCTCAACAGTGGAAGAGGTTTGTGTTTGTTTGTTAATGTGTGTTTCTAGGAACAAATCTTTGATAATGCACAAAACTGGGTGCATACTGGGAGAGGAGATATTCATGTTTCCTTGTTCACCAAAGCCTTGGGAAGAACGCCATGAGCTGGACACTGCTCTGAATCATGTCCTCTTTACGTTGCTGTGTGCTCATTCACAGGCAGCACCAGAGGTCTGGGTCTGGTGCGTTCACCTAAGAGCGTGTTGCAGAAGTCTGTGTTTAATGGGGACAACAGATCCTGGCATGACTAGTACCAGTTCAGGGGTACGGTTCTGATGTCCCACACTTTCTTGTACCTTTGACCAGGACTGCGTGGGCAGGTCCCCCGTAGTGCTGTCCACAGGCTGGGGGCTTGGGCAGTGGCCTCCTCATGCACGGGGGCCTCAGGGCCTCCTGCACCACACATCTCCTGCACAGGGATGGGCACCTGGGGACAGCCGGGACGAGTTGCAGGGTTGGGCTGGGCTAACACAACGCCCGGCTAGATCTCACCCTCCACGGCATCTACACTGTCATAGTGGAAGTGGAAGGTTGCTTTTTCTCCAGGAAGAGGAAAAGGTATCCTGTAGACCTTTAAAACACACTCAGAAGCTGTGAACCCCCGTTTTTACCTCTACCCTTTCCTCAGTACCATTTTTTAAAGTTTCCAGAGAGATGCTTTCAGGGTACCTTAACAAAAATGTGATATTAGAGTGGGATTGCTGTTAGCGCTCCTCTGCTAACACTAGAACATTTAAGCATTTAAAAATGTGATTGGAAGAGCATGGAGGCTTTTTATTAGTGTGGGTACTTGGGACTTCCTTAGATGGGTCTTTACGGTGGCATCTCCAACAGTCTGAAAAATATGCAAATCTTTTCCTAGGTCCTGGGTAGAGTGGCTTAGCTAAATATTTCAGATTTTAACTCTCAAAACAAAAACAGGACATAGCTGGAGGGGAAGTAATGATTAATGCATAATGGTGCTATATACAATGTAGATAGATAAACGTACATTTCCTCCTCCCTCACACCCCACCTCTGCAAACATAAGCTTTTAGCTTGAAAAAGAAAATCTGGAAATGTTCTGGATTCCAGTCAGACCTCTTTCTTATTTTGTTAATTCAACTGTAGAGTAAGATATTAATGATCCCCAGATGTTGTTTATAATGATTGATTTTTCGGTTGTGAAAAAATACTTGCAGTTTTTTTAAACAATTGATATTTTCTAGTGTGCTCTGCAGCATTTGAATAAAATGTCTGAAGGCAGAGCTGTTTATATGCCCAACATAATTGCTTCTGTTAAGTGATTTCTTCATTCTTAACATTTTTAGCTCTAATTGCTTTTTCCCCATACATCTAAAAATAAATATTTGCAAGTTTTGCATTCTGTCACTCATTGAAATGCATAAAATATTTGTATACTCAAAGCAAAAAGGCACTGATAAGGGGTCACATTCTGTCTCACTTACAGTGGCGTAAATCCAAAATAACTCTATGCGCTCCAGTGGCTGTTACTCAGGTTTTTCACCAGTTAACCCAGGGCAGAATCTCACCCAACATTAACAGCAAGCTGCTAAGTGAACATAAGTAACGTGTGGTAAAATAAGATAAAATACCTTCCTGTCTGTAAGAACTTCAGTAGAAACAAATGCTGTTTTCTTTACGTTTTCACTAGCAACAGCAGCTGTAACCAGGGTAAATATTAAGATAGATTATTTCTCCCTCCATAAAACCCACGTCAAAACTCCTTCACGGACAGCATCGACACCACGGCTGGCCGTCCTCAGCGCTGTGTGCTCCCATGGGGCAGGGGCTGGCAGCGAGGAGGTGGCCGCCCCTCGCTCCTGCCCTGCTCCTCAGCACTCGGCCGGGCCTCGGGCCTGGGACCATGGGCTGGGCCAGGCAAGGCGGGAGGCCGGGCACACAGCTGGGCACCTGGCCCTGTGGCAGGCCTTGGGGCCGGAGATGGGGCCTCTGTAGCACAGCCATGCCAGCCCGGCGCTTGTAACTGGAAGGCTCTTCTCCTCTTCTAAGTTTGGCCTGTGTGCTGGACGTGGGGCTCACGTGGTTCATTGGGCAGCGTTTGATGCCGGATCAGTGTGTTGCTCCAGCAAAAATGGGGTCAGCGAGCGTGCCGTTCCTCTGCGCGTGATAGGTGCACCTTATGGTGGGGGCCTTGTCACCTATTACACGTGTGCCTTTCTCACTGGTGTCCAGCCGCTAACTGGTCCTGGAGGCGAATGACTAATTCCTTCTGTGTCAAATTTCCACTCTGTGGCCAGTTTTATGTTTCAGGCATCAAAATTGTTTTCTGCCATTTGGCGAAATGCAAGCCAAGCTGCTCTCATCACAGATGTGAGAGTGATGTCAGGGGTCCATGACGCCATTGCTGGAGCCACCGTTTCTCCATTATTACTGTCCTGACGAAGTGCTCCTCACGGTGTCCTGGCTGGAGCCTTCCCCTGCCTGCCAGCCCTGCCCGGGGCGAGCTGTGCAGGCAGGGCCAGCCCGCCTTCCAGCGCCCCTGCGATGGAAAAGAGAAGTGGTTTGTGTCAGAATACGGTCACATTCTTCTGATTAAACCCACTCAAAAAAGACAACATTGTAATATTTTCCAATGACTGTTTATCATGAATTACGTCAGCCTTGGTTTAAATTGCTATTATTTCTCCTTAATGCTTCTTGGTGCCTGCATAATTTACAGCATTGGCAGCTGCGGGACTATGAAATAACCTTTCACAACCACCATACAATAGTAAAGAACATGAAGTTTTTGTTGTTAATTATTATGGGACTCCTTTAACTTTTTTACAAAGTGACATAAAATATTGTTGAGGTATTTATGGTTAAAGCTACTTTTACATGGATCTATTTTGCTTCTGGCTAGTTCTTAACTAAAGCAGTCATTTGTGGTTATTATGCCTTGGGAGATATTATGTCAGAACTGGTTTAGGATTATTATTATGTATCACATGTCATATATTACATGTCAGCACTTGAGGCTGTCTTTCAATAAAAACAAATGTAATTTTAGTTAATGGTCTTTTAGGTATAGGCCATTTGTAAACTTACCTGAGTTCATTTGAACGTATACTAAAAAGCTTTGTTCTCGTGGAGTGTGCTTGAGTAATTTCATTTCGGCTTTGGATGGAATTTCCAAAATATTTGTCATTATTTCAATCAGAGGGTACTGCCTCTAAAAAGCAAATAGTTTCCCAATACCAAGGTTAATGTACACATTTTAAGGAGCTGTAACTGTTACTCATTACTTTGTTTACTTTTTTCCCCCTTTCGAGCTCCTGCTTCCCAGGTTCCCCACTGGCCCTGCTGATAGTAGTATCCCAGGCAACTAAACCACCTAATGATGATACTTCACTGTGTTGCTTAAACGAATAGCTTATACGTTCGAGATAATCCGTGGGTGAAGGGTGGTATAAATTAAAGCTTGC
Source organism: Cygnus olor (assembly GCF_009769625.2). NCBI lineage: Eukaryota > Metazoa > Chordata > Aves > Anseriformes > Anatidae > Cygnus > Cygnus olor. Next base: position 10,378,175 of record NC_049175.1, read on the forward strand.
AGGCGAGTTTTAAGTTTCCTTGAAGTTGCATTTCAAATCTGGAAAATGCAAACTTACACAAAGCAAACTTTGAATTAATATGTCATTCCCCTTGGTTCCAAATACTATGCATATTTTCCAGTACTTATTTAAAGCAAGAAATGAAGCATATAGGGTGTGCCAGAAAGTTTACAAAGAATGAAAACACATGAATGACTCATGTGAACTTTTTCTGATTTTTTCTCTTTAACGTATATTTAGTTATTTACTGCTAGGCCAAAAAACCAAACAAACAAACAAAAAAAAAAGACATGATTTCTCTCCCCCCAATCTATATTTGAGCACCATAAAAATGATCAAAGCCTCTATTTGTCTCCAGTTGCATTTTACTCCATGGGACTACTGGTTTTGGTGACTCCATTGTTGGGAATGGAAACCCTGCTGGGCAAAAAATCGGTCTCTATCCCTGCACAAATGGCCAGGCTGATGGTATGAGGATGCCAACCTGAAATTAAAAAAAAAGAAAGAAAAGAACAGGCTGAGCATTTCATGTGTTACTAAGCTGGATTTTAATAAGAGAAACATAACATGGAGCAGAATTTGCCTCGATACTGCAAGATTTTTTAATACTAGCCACCATGCTCGATTTCCCTGGAAATGAGTGAGCAATCTGAATTTAGAGCTGTTTGGCGGGGGGAGGGCACGTTTCTTTCTCTTTTTTAATCAAAGGCATTTCACAAGCCGATCGCAAGTGAAAAGGGGATCTATCATTACGTAAGAATGTAGCAAACTTGTCTGTTTAATGAATGAATATTAGGTATTTCTGAGGCAGATAAAAGATGGTAAAAGAGGGAGACAGAGCTGACGTCTTAGAGATTTTAATAAAGATTGAAGTTAGTAGTGAAAAGGTCAAAGTGCCATTTGTTGAGCCCCTGCTTCTGGCACGGTTTCAAAGCTTGCAGTACTGACTGGGGGGCTGTGATGTGCGTTAATGAACAGTTGTGGCACTTAACTGAGATCATGGGTTGGTCACATGAATATATATAAAAGATATGAGCGAAGATTTTTCTCCCCCCTTTTTGCTGCAGTTTGGCTGCTGGAAGGACTAAACAATTAAAAGAAATGTTTGAAATGTTTGAACACCACATTAAGTCCCCTAGTCTGTAAGGAAAATGAGCTAGGAATAATAGAATACTGCTATAGTTAAATATAGTTATTCAAAATTGTTTTTAGCTACAGATGTTATGCCATTTTAGAAACTTAGACTAAATAATGTCAGATCTTGTTTGCTTTTTTAGTATGTTATTCATTTATTGGGAAATTCAAAATTTAAAACAGCTGGGAAAGGGTTTGGTGTTCACTAAGTAATCTTTAAAATGTGTACATTTCAGAGTTACTCTTATAGAGCTGTTTAGAAATGACTGAATTGTATATTATAGTTATAAAGTTCTGTAAACATGCTCTACCATGTAGATGACAGGGAAACATGAAATGGGAAAATGAGATAATTCTGGAGCCAAATTTTGTGTATTACAGACTTGATAAAACAGCAAATGGGTTTCTCAATTTAAATAATTTGTAACTTTCCAGGAACACGCATGGATGTTATGAACATTATGTATAAAATAGCAGCAGAAAATAATGTTCATTCTCCTTTAATTCTGCCTTTGATGTTTATGTCAAAACGAAGGAGTTAATTTATCTAGGAGTTTCGCTGCCTGAGTTGGACTGTACAAAACCAATCATGTAGAAATAATAGACTACCATTGGAAGTGCTGTACTATTGCAGTTTTAATAGCTCTTCAGTACTGCTCAACAATTAGTCCATACATTTTATAGCTGTGTCTTTAAGAAACTGGCACACTCAGCAAAATCACAGTAATTGGGAGATGATGCAATGTGGAGAGAAATCAGAGGAAGAAAATTAATTGAAAAATAGTGTTTTGTTTGGTTTTTGGTTTGTTTTCTTTTGAAATTTTAAACACTGCAGTAGTAATTACTGGTGGGTGAGATTTCTGCAGAATTTAAATTCCCCATGGCTGCATTTTTGTGAATTTAGTTTTGTTTGTTTTCAAATTAAACCACAAAAGAGGCGAGATAGGGCATTAATAAAATTTTGCTATGGTTTTCTCTCTCTGAAATTGAGTGAGGGTGTTAAGGGTAATCTAGAGGCTTTTTTTTTTTTTTCCTCTACTGACTCTCATGCTTTTTGAGGAAGTTCTCATTACCTGTCAGCATCCTTGTATACCTGATTAGACAGATCATGGAGAATATGTGAATTAGTTTATCATTTACAGAATTACAGAGCTGAAGAGACCTCTGCAATCCCTCTGTGCTCATGTCCACTAGAAGAAGGTACTGATGTTGTCTAAAAGGGGTGTGAGCATCCATCTTCACAGTCATAGCCAATGGGTGCTGATAGACCTTGGGTTTATGCATAAATACTGAATAAGGAGGCAACTAAAAAAAAAAAAAAACAAACAGTATCTAGCTCAAAAAAAAAAAAGTTGATTATTTGTAGGTTTATCATCAGCAATTAGGACTTTGTAATGTTTTTTAATAGATTTATTATCCATTACGGGCCAAAGGCCTGTGAGGCAATAAGAGTTTACATTTCAACTGAAGTTTGGGCCTGCATATTATATATAGCTGTGTCTTGGTCTTTTAGTCATCAGACAAGCATTTCCTTGTGCCTCAGGGCTTCTGTGTTGGTCTTAATGCCATAAATTACTTGAGGATAATGACAGATAACCAATTGACTAGAGTAGGAGAGCAAACCTGATTCTTAGATGAATAGTGAGAAGAAATAGAGAGGTGTTGCTACTGCTGCATATAACACTAGAGGAAATCATTATCAAAACCCCTAAGAGCTAACATTTTGGTAAGTCAGTCAAATGATGATGGCTTTCTGTAAAAAAGGTGATACAATTTCATGGGATAACTGCACTGCTAATACACAGGTGCATTATTCTGAACTACGGGCTGCAGAGGAACATGAAAGAGCAGAAAGAGTTTATTAGAGAGATTTTTCCCACCTTCAGCTTTGTGCCGGATTCTGATGGCCATGTTTTGCACGTTGTATTGAAATACTGGCTAGGGTTAAGGGAAGACTCAAAGAACAGCTCATGGCATGGGAACACCTTCAAGTGAAAGACCAGAGGATGGTGAGCCTTTTAGTGCATGGACGGGAAGGCTGTGAAGGGCCTGAGAATTCCTCCATGAGCAGAAGACCCATGACTGCAGAGGCCTCTCTAATTTGGCAAATAGGCACATAGCAGGACCCAGTGCTTCAAAGTGGAAGCAGGTAAATTAGTGCTGAAACTAAGGAACAATTATCTAGCAGCGAAGGGTAATTAACCAGGGGAATAATTCAGCTAGAAGTAACATGGATTCTTTATTACTTGAACCTTTGAAATCAAGACTGCTTTCAAAAAGACATGATCCTTACTCAAACAAGAGATACAGTCTTCAGCCAGTAGTCACTCTGAAATTGTACAGACAGTGTGTGCAGAAAGTAAACAAGGCAATAATATCCTACTATTTTCTTCTGGCTTTAAAAACCATTACTGTATTAATGTCAAATCATTTGTAGCATCTGTGTCAGTAAAGGCTAGGTTGTGCTGGATCATTACACATTCATTATTACACAATAAAACAAACCTTCCTAAAATTTGCTCTTTGTTCTCCTCACCAGTCTGCATCCACCGCGAGCAGTGGCCAGTGTCAGAGCCTGACCTGGCAGAGTGCTCCTCTGCTGTGGTCTGCGTGGGCTCTGCCTGTTCTTTGGTGGGCAGCTCAGCTCAGGGAGGATGGGAACTGGTCCATTTTAGGCTACTTCAGTAATTTCTACAAAGGACTAGCTCCTCAGCTGAAGTATAGCTGGAAATGTAACCCAACAGCATCCATTTAAAGAAGCTGTTACACACTGCAAGATCATGTGCAGACTTAAGGTACCAACTTCATGAGCCTTCCTTGATGGGTCCTTCAGATATCTCCAGTCACCTTTTTGTGCAATAGCTTTAAAGAGTGCGTTAATTAAAAAGCAGGTGTTAGCAACAAGTGAGTAATAGAAAAAGAGGAATTTAGTTGAAATCAGCAGTTTCAGTCCCCAGAAAAGGGTAGGAGAATTTGTGAAAAGGCTAATAGTGATCATCCTGCTAACATGGGTGACATTCACAGAACTGCTGCTGCTTCAACAGAAAGGTACTGTGCACCCTTCCAGCTCTGTCATCACCCTCCTGTGCTTCATTTGGGATTTGCAACTGTAGTAAAAGAAGTTAACCTCCCAGTGAAAACAGTTCTTTGCCATGGGGTGGCATGTTTACTTTAAGTAGGTGTTGATGATTCTACTTCTCACTTCGTTGATTAAATAAGTCACTTCATCTTCATCTTTCAAGCCTTTCTAACCTCAGCTGAATTTCAGGTGAGCCTGTGTCTCTTGACATACTTGCACAGAAGTAGAGCACAAGTTTGAAAAACAGAAAATATTATTCCCAGGGTGTTTAGCACCTATTCATTCAGAATACCATGTTCAAAATCAGCAGTACAGTTGCCCTCATTCCTTTATACATCCTGATTTTGCGATGAACCACAGTCGTTTGACTGATTTGCCAAAAAAAAAAGGATGGATCTTTAGGGTTTTTGGTGTTGGCTGTTTTGAAAGTCACCCTGTAATTAAGCTGGATATACGTACACTGTGAATGTTTAGTTATGATAGAGATGGGTTTGTTATAAAAAAAAAAAAAAAAAAAAAAAAAGGAAAAATTACCTAGCTGCAAATCCTTGCAATTGTTTAGTTTAGAAGTTTAAGTCAATTTATGGAAGTCTGTGTTTACTGTTTTTAGAGCTTGATCATGACATTGGAATGTATTTTGGAAAAAAAGACCCTATAAAATGAAATCCACATTTACGGGTAGGGAGCACAGAGCACTTAGGATCAGCAGTGAGACTGGAGTATCTCTTTGAAGTGTAGCAAAGAGGAAAACTTGCCAGTGCCATTTTGGGTTTGGAAGGTAGTGAATTGATACACTCAGTAAGTTCTAACACTGTAACAGCCAATAGACCCAACGCCGTTAATTTCATGGTGAAAACGTGGACCACAATATCCCAAGGACAGCAGTTGGAAGATAAAACTAGATCTGAAGCACGTCATTTAAAATAAAACTTTATTATAAAGTCAGGTCTCCTAAGATACTTCTTTTGTGCTGCGCTGTGAGTAATCGCCATGACTCATCTAGCCTCTGACATACTGCAGCCATCAACATTCCCAGCCACGAGTGTTGCCCTTTATAAAGGAAATATCCTATTTTTGGTATGGCAATGTCCTCAGTTTTAAAGAATTTTCCTCTTTTAAAGTGCTCAGACAATTAATGCCTCATGCATGTATTCAACAATAGTTGCCTAGCAACCATCAGAAATATTCAGGAGAGCAAAGGGAGTCGAGATGAATGAGCAGCCACGTCGGCGCCCATGTCAGGTGAGCTGGGAAGGTGCTAGGGCTGCGCTGCCTGCTGGGGTCTAAGCCTGAACGCCCGTGAGCGGAGGCAGCCCCAGCGCCACGCACACCAGCTCCAGCCTGCCCCTGAGGCAGAAGCAGAGGGGAGCTAAGGGGGGCAGTCCCACGGCCAGATGCGGTTACGGGAGGGCTTCCACAGTTCCACAAGCCTAAACCAAAACAATACAGAGAAAGCAGTTAAATTATAGAAAATAAACAAACCCTGCTTAATTGCTGGGGAAATTTTGCCACCTTGTGTTCCATCCCACCTGCAACTAAAGGTCCCACTTCGCTGAGCGGAGATTTTCAGGCCCAGGTCTAACCGCAACACGCCCAGCGTGACAGACTTGACACTGGCCCTTCTCTTGCACCACCACCCGATTCCCAGTTTTTCTAGCATTTGAGTTGTGGCATAACTTACCTCACATGAGATTTTTCTCACTCTTCCAAGTCAGGTCCGTTTCTTTGGACTGGAAGATGCCATTTGAATAAAATGGAAATCTTTCCCCCAGTAGCTCCCCACAGCCACTATGTTTCTGTTTTGGTTTTGGTCTCTTTTTTTTTAGTTTTTCTGTTTTCTTGTCCACCAAAACAGTTGAAATGAAATCTTTGACGTAGGTCTGGAATGACTGAACCTATCAGGCCGAGCTGAAAGCCTCCTCTGGGGACCACTGGGCAGCAGGGTTTCAGGCGAGCACCGTGGCGATGCTGGCGTGCTGGTCCCTTCTGGCTGCGTGGCAGCAGCGGGGTGCTCAGCACGTGGGCCAAGGCAAGCTGGGGTGCGGTTCAGAGGGATGCAGGGTAATGTCAGAACGCTCTGAGACAAAGGTTTGATTAGTTGAAGTATTTTCAGTTGGTTTCTTTCCGTCAGGAATGTTAAAGCTGAGGAGCCTGATAGTTGCCTGTTAGTGTTGCTCAGAGTTCTTTTGACTGCCTGTCCCAATTAGGACAAAATGATCAAATTCTGGCATTTTCCTGTTGGATAGAAAATCGTATTTTTGACCATCTCAACTTCAAAGGTAAAGGTTAAGAGAAAGACTGTGATCTCCATTCCACTCATGTAAATCTGCAGGAGACAATTATTCGGGATTGACAGTGATGTGATTTAGATCAGAATCTGTTGTTGAAGCTTTTGGGGGTTTGCTGCTACACCCCTTGACTTCTGCGCCACTTGGCTGCCGACTCTTTGCTTCTGGTATGTATTGTTGTTATTTGCATGTGGAAGTGCCTCAGGGGCCCCACATAAAACATTGGTTCACTAGCTTTAGTGTTTTTTTTAGATTAGACGTTAAAATGTTGAAATCAAAATATGTAGGGGGTGGTAGGGAAGTAGCAGATACACAATGGTAATCTGAATAATGTGATTTTTGAGGTTGATATCTTGTGACTGAGAGCTGAAAAATATCACTTATGTATCTTGGAGGTCTGAGGCTTTCGCTCTTTGTGATAATAAAAGGCATTTATTTCTGGCCTTGATGGTGGATGAGATATCAAACTTAAAATATGCCATGATCCTATAGTCTGGTAGTGCTTTCTGGCACTGGTCAGTGACTAAATATAGCCAGTTTTGAACTGCTGTGATAAACCTGGAAATAATGTTCAGCAGAAAATTCTCAGACAATTCCATAGACAAATGCAGAATATGAAATGACTTTTCTGGATCGCATCTGGTTTGTACTGTGTATGCTTTTGTGCCCTCTCATGCCCATGTTTTCCAACTGCTATCTTACAAAATGTTTCGTGGTACAGCTAAACGTTAACTGAAGCATCTCAGTGGTTCATGTTGGTTCATGCTAAAGCAACGAGTAACAAAGGGTTTTTAAACCCCAGCTATTTCACACATTCCTTCTGGCTTTGTAAACCCTTTTTGTCTTGTTTTTACAAAAAGAAGGTGCATTTAACACACACACACACACACACACAAGCATGTGTTTCCAAAATCACTGATTGTCTTCAAACAAACATAGTCCAGGAACATGCAGATTCTTGCATTGTATTATGGGATTAGTGGTATTCATCTGTCATGCATAATGTGAAGGTGATACTCAGACAGGGAAAAGAATCTAACATCTCCTTTTTGAAATGATATTTTTTTTCTTGAGATAGTCCCTTTCTTTCTTTTCTTTTTTTATCTTATACATACTTCTAACAGGCAATGTTTAATTTCAAGATGGTGTCTTTGCTAGAAAGATAATCAAATGTAATGTCTTCCACAACCTCTTCATATGCATGACTGCATAAAGCTTGTGTAACAGTTTATTATTATAAAATTAGTATAGCATAGCATAGAGCAAACCGGGCCCCTGGCCAGATGAACTAGACAATGAATAGTTATATAAGGTTTTGAAGCACATGTATTAGAACACAAGCGCCCTGTATTTTCTTCTCAATTGTCTGCTGTTTGTTAATGTTTCCCTTTCAACGTGATTGCATCTCAATTTAATAGCACTTGCCATTTCAGGGTTTACTGTGCCAGCACTCACATGGTTACATCCCCTCTGTGCTACAAAGCCTGCATGTGTATTAAAACTGAACTAGGCAAGGTTAGCTAATGGGTACTTCGAGGGATATGCACTTACAGAATTAAGTGATGTATGTAATTGTTAATTTTCTGTTAACAAGTTTGAAAAATGTGTTTCGCCAATAATTGTAATGCTCCATTCTATGCAAAGTGTGACATTTTAATTCTTGTTGAACAGTTTCCTACCTCTACTCTGTGTTTTCATGGCAGGGTATTATTTTGCAATCAAGATAAAAGCATTATTTATTAAAGTTCAAAAATATTACATTACTGGAAGTTTTAAGCTGCAGATCAATCTCCTGTTTCATAAAAGAATTTCATTGATTTTTTTTAATTGCTCTTTGAATTAAACTTAAGTTCCACATTATGGATTGCATATGATTCCAGAAGCAGAGGGATTTTTTTAGTGGAGACGTGATACTGTTTTTAAGGAAATAATGTACCTGTCACAGAGCTGTGGGAAAAGCTTGCATTTGGCATATGCATCGTTGGTACTGTCAGATCCCAGCCTGCTGCGTTTTTGGCACAGGGAGACCATTGACTTGGGCTGTGGGAAACCTACATTCAGCACTATCAGTCCTTGTGTCTTTTTCTGTGCGTCCAAAAACTTGTTAGAGAGTTTGCATCCTTGGGAGTCGAGTAACAACAGCTCGGTGCTTTCGGGGGTGCAGGACAGCCTGTCCCGGCGAGAGGGTGCTTGTTGTCTCTGCTTGCAGCCACTCAGGAGTCACCACCTGGGAGAGCTGCTGCACGCACCTGGGCTGGCAGTGCTGCTTTTCGTGGCTTTCTGCGCATAGTCCAAGGAGCCCAAAAGCCTGGCTCCCCCTCTCCCCACTGCTTCTGTCCTCCTGAGCCTCCCTTCCTCATTTCACCTCTTTCTCCCCATCGCCACCCGTCCTGTGTGTGCCACCAGCATAACTCCACTCCCTCTTGACAGCCGTTAGTGGTTCATCCACGACATTGCAGACGGGATGCCCACCTAATATTCCCTCTGGCAGAGATTAAATTAATTCCTCCATCCCTTGTAGGCCTAACTACGAAATTGCAGAAAACAAGGCTCATGCTTTCCACCCATCCAGCCCTTCTGGCTCGTCCCAGCAGCGGAGCTAGGCCCCGCGCACTTTCTGGTCACCAAACAGGGAGGGAAGGCAGCTGAGGAGGGGGGACCGCGGCCATCCCCCACTGAGCGAGGGGTGGCTGCGGCTGCCATTTGGCTCCCAGGAATAAAATTGTCTCATTTGCCAGTAAAGATAAAGAAAGGGCAGGGAGGGAGGAGCGTAATAGGCTCAAAACACAATAAAAATAGCAAAGGAAACAAACAGTTTCTGCCTAATTCGAAACCAACCGATCTCCATGGTGATTGCAACAAATGTGTGCTGTGTTTGGCTTTTAGTGGAGACAAAGGTTAGAAATAGGAGTTTACACACTGTGTTACGAGATTTGGTTGAACGGAGAAGTAAAAGGGTTGGTACCTTCACAGCCATTGGAGTGGCCATGTGAAGGTGCCCAGGGGAAACCGGGGAATAACCTCCTTGAAAATCCAATGGATTTGGGTGTCCTCTTTCCTCACGCATCTCCAGAAAAATTGGGCTTTATAAATTAGCTTGAATTTTTGCTTTCAACAATGCTGTTCTGTGGAAAGAAGAGTCTGTCAGGCTGTGGCTTCAGACAAAAATAGCACGGTGGAAGAGCTTCAGAAAAGAGGCAGTAAATGTGAAACCTTAGATAAATAATAGGACTAATATACTTGCCACAGTAAATAATAGGACTGTAACTCCCCAAAGGTCTTGATTGACATTGTCTCAAAGTAACTCCTTATGTGAAATAGAAGCCTGAGATAAAATTTCAGCCTTAATTTACAGATATTTGAGACAGAGGGAGAAGGGAGTGCATTAATCCTTACCAAAGAAGAAATTCCTGTTCATGGTAGCCTGAAATACTGTCATGTGATGAGTCAGAAAATTTTTATTGTTCACGTCTTCAGAGGTCAGGGATACTGACCTCTGGCATGCAGACTGGTCAGATAGCATTTGCAAACAGACACTTCTGCTTTTGCTGAGGCTGTGGGCACGGAAAACTTCCTGTTTGCAATAGGTCTGCATCAGTTTTTCTTTTTAAAACAAGGATTTTAAAGGGAAAAAGATTGCACTTTTGAAATCCTCAGTCATAATGAAAAGATCTCCAGAGGCAGCTGATGAAGACATTCAGAGTGAGTGTTACGCAGCACCAAGATTTAGAGTTTCTTGAGTAAATATTGACCAGTTTGACCTTTGCTTCTCCTCAGTCAATATTTATCTCTTGGGACAATGAATCTTCATATTCACCTTAGCTGAAGTCCAGATCTACATAATAGTGTACTTGGAAATCTAGGAGAGGTGCTGGTTTGTCTTGGAGCTACTTTTATCTGTTTAAAATTAGATATACAGAAGCTTTGGCCATTCATGTCACTCTGTCAGGTTTCCTAAACAAAGCTAAGTCGGGTCATGTCTGGTCGGGAGGCTTCTAGGAAAAACCTAGATCCTGCAGCAGTCGGCACAGGCGTATCTGGGAGCGGAGCAGTCCTTTTATTGGAAGTGAGATGAGGATTCCCATGCAGTGTGAAAGCCCTTCCAGATGCTATCAGGAGGAGGGGACTGACCAAGATTAGTCAATAAAATTCTTGCTGTGTATTTCATGAGGCAGAGAAAAGAAGTTTTCTGAACCTCCCACAGTCTTCCAGCAGCCTAATCCCACAAAACCCATCAGGCATTGTGCGTAAAGGAAGAGAAGGCTCAGCCCAAGAGACCGGTGTGCAGGCAAGGTGGGTCCCACTGGTCCCCCAAGGTGTGGCTCTTGCAGACAGGGCAATTGCTGGGCTCCTGGGCTGCGCCCTTGGGAGCAGGCAGGTGGAGGTGGCCTTCGGCCGGCACAGACAGGCAGCATGTTACACATACCTGGGTATGCGAACCAAATGGTTTGTCTTCTCAAACGTTCGTTGTTTTTTTTTTTCCCTGGTTATGACTTTTGAATTGCCATATGCACTTCTTGTGATATTTCAGTCTTGTCAAATTAGGCAGAGAAAGCCTGACAATTAACTTAGGATACATAACAAATAAAGTAATGTTTGGCATTTTTACTGTGCAATCAGTCAGTAATATTACAGGTGGCCTGTAAGTTACAAAAAAAAAAACTAACTTGTTTTAGTAATCCTCTAACTATCAGAGGTATTTGTTTGGGGAAAAGGCATTGAGAAAGAAAAGAATTTTAAAATTGCACAATTGCAGCTGAAAACAACAGAGCAGGCAACGTCACGCGTTTCTGAAGAGCACGCCGCTTAGTTTTATAGTAACAGTATTTTAAGAATGCTGACGGTACACAGGAAAGAAGTGAATAATTCCTATTGCAAAACCCTGTTGGTTTGGTATATTCAAACTGCTAAGGCTTAATCAGCCCTGGATTTCTGTTAGGAAAAACAGGACATTAAAAAAAAAAGAAAAAAAAAAAGCCTGCTGAAGCAGTAGTGATTTATCAAAGCAGCATTCAAATAAAATACAGGTTTGGCATCCTCACTTAGGATAGGCTGGAAAATGCATTTATGTTTTCAGGTACCTTTTTTTCCTGATTGACTTGTTTTAATACCGGTGTTATTTACACTTCAGGGATGGGCCTGTATTATGCAGGAAATGGTCCAAACCCCTACAGCTGTATTTTAAATTGAAATGATTTTTTTTTTTTATGAAGTGATTGTGCAGACTTAATTTAGTAATCTATTATTAAATTTATAGTTCCAGGCTGCACAAAGCCTTTATATAGCACGAAAGCGGGCCCACGCGAAGACCTGCGCTATATATACACCTGGTTCCGAGCGGCAAATCCCCCACATGTGTTGCCCATTTCCAGAAACAAATAAACTGCCGCTTTGGAAAACTCGCCTTCTCTTCCTTATTAGGGAATCGTGCGGGCCTCGGTGCGAGCGCAGCCCGCTCCCCCGGCTCTCGCCCCCTATTTTTAGCCGTGAGGGGCTCGCCGGGGCCGGGCCCGGGGCCGCTGACGGGGCCGCGGCGGTGGCGGGCGGGCGGCGCCAGGGGGCGGCTGCGAGCCCCTCAGCGCGGCCCCCTCAGCCCGGGCCCACCGGCGGCAGGGAGCGGGCCCGGCGAAGCTGTGAGGGAAAAGGCTGGCCCGCGGGCGGCTTTTGCCCAAATAAGGATTTTTCTGTAGGCCCGTCCGTTAGATGCTGATCGACTGACAGTCGGTCATGAGTTAACGGCGCCGGGTGTGCGTGCCGGGCGGCATCACGCAGCTCGGCCGGAGAGGCGAGGCGGCTGTAATTAGCCACGCGAAACACGGGGACGTGTGTAAAGCGTGCAGTGGCCCCTCCGCCGGGCTCACGCCGATAGGTTCCTAAGAACCGGCGCTGGCTACGAGGGAACATTGCACAACCGTCGTCGTGCTCCGTTCAAACCCTGCCCTGCTCCGATGAATTAACGAGCGCAGCCCCGCTTCATTTGGGCTGCCCTGAGTGCTAAGGGCTGCGGCGGGGGCGTGGAGCGGAGATGGGCTCGCTCCGGGCTGTGTTCACATCTGGGGCCATTGCACCGAGTCCCCTGGGTTTGCGCACGTTGAACCCTGGCCAGATGATGTTACCGGCAGGACCTTAAAACCACCATCCTCCAGGTGTTTTGATGGACACAGAAATTCCTCTTTTACTAGTACAAATTTTTGGAGTTACCACTGCTGCATTTTACTGGTGAAAAGCGCAGATTCCCCCCTGCTCAGCAGTGATGGTCAGCGTCCTGTCCCATCCCATCCCATCCCATCTGGTCCCATCCCACCCCAGCACTCTTCAGGTGGGTGCAGGACCCAGAGCATGCGGTGCAGAGCGACGGCTTTGTCCCGAGCTCCGTGTGGGAGCAGCGTTGCTTCTCATCCTCCTTCCCACTGCCCGCACTATGACAGGGTGTCCTCACAGGCAGCAGCTTTTGGACATTGCCAAACTGCTGCTGTTGGAGCTGGTGGCAACATGGAGATGTGAACGGGAGCAGGGCTTAGGCTATTGCTCCTGTTCTGCCTCCACCTGACTCCATGTGTAGTCTCCATTGCAGTGGACATTTCATGTAGGCGTCAAGGAGGGAGCTGGCATAGATCCTGTGCATCACTTTGCTTATATCTTCATGCAGGTTGGTTGCACCTAACAAGGTATGATTGCAGTACGGTACAATGATAAGGTGGGAAGAAAAGAGAAAAAAAATATAGAATACTTACCCTAAGAAAAAATTTATATTGTTTTTTTATATAATCCACTACAAATCAGAAGTGCAAGAGATTTAAATAATGTATTTGCCATTTTCATGTTTTGTGCATTTGGATGATCTTAGCCTCCTACCTGCTGTTGTCATTCCCCAAAGCAAGATCTCAGGAAAGCATCCATTTTATGCGTTTCGTATGAGTTTCTGCCTGTTCACGCAGTGTCCATCCTTTACCAGTCAATTAGACCACCTAATCTGACTATCTGCGCGGATAGCATCAGCTACATAGCTATTGTATTTTCGAGGTATGTAGGTCACGTCTCCATTGGGCACTGCTGACTCTGCTAGACAGCAATTTAACAAGCGCTCACTTTTGCGGGAGAGAAAAGGAAATATTGCTAGGAAAGACGTCTTAACATTTGCTGTGTGCTCTTTATTTGCCTTGTATTTTCCAACGTAGTCTAATGGGGAGTCTACCTTGTGTGTTCTGCAGAGTTGTGATGAGGTTGGCTGACTTGCATGGGTTTGCTATGCATTCTCCCTTGCTGCTGTGTTTGTACTGCTTTTGTCTTGGCTATTACATAATCTGTTTGTACCTGCTCGTTCTTCCTTCACTTTACTTTTTTTTTTTTTTTAAACCCAGACTATCCTGGGAAATGAGACATGCACTGCTTGTGTGCTGCTGTGATCCTCCTGCAAAAACCAAGCCCCCTGTCCGCAGCCTCCCAGGGGTGGCCTCTGGGTGCGGAGGCCATGAAGGCTGGAGGCTGGCTGCAGGTTTCTGAGGGAAAGTGAAACCGGAGGAACCCATGGCAAGTCCTGTGATGCTGCCCAAACGCGGCGTGTTTCATGATGAGATAGGACAATTTCTTTGTTCAGGGCTTGAATGCTCCTTCCCCTTAGTCACAAACAGAATCATGCTGGCTCGTTTCAGTTCGACACTTAATACTGGCTCAGCCTCAAAGATATGAATGGCCCCAGAGGTCATCAGAGGTCTGGGCATGCTCCAGGTCTTTACAAGTTAGACATGTACTTTGCTGAATCAAGACTGTGGCTCTTCAAGCTCCTTGTCCTGAATAGCACAGTACTTTACTGTATTTGTTCGTATAATCTTGGAGTTTCTCACCAAACAAACCCCTGAGTCATCCAGTCTGGTATGAACCAAGTAGTGGCTCATCAGCCAAAATTACCAGCAAGCGCTTTCATCCAGTTCACCACCTTTTTTCCGAAGGAGAAGGGAGACAGCTGTTTGAGCAAGGAGCAGGGCCAGACAGCTGGACGCCTGCCGAGGCTGTCCAGCAGCAGCCAGGATCTGGCCCTCGGCCTGCCTGAGGCAGGACACCCAGCTCTGGCCGGGTGACTGACAGAGACCCTCCAAGCGTGTGCGTTTCTCCTGCGCGGTGCCCCCAGCCTGTGGCTGGCTCAGGCTTTTCCTGGAAGGTCTTCCAGAAGCTGATGGTGCATGTGCCCCAGCATACTGGCATCAGCTCTCGTGTGTCGACTCCAGTGCCTCGGTGTGCGTCATTACACCTCCTGCTTTCTGAGTGCCAGCTTTTTCTCCCCTTCAGGGCTCTCGCATTACCTCACAAAGTCATTTCTCAGTCATTTTTGCTGAAACCCTGAACACAGGTTGAGCTTTTTGGGTGTCCTCCCAGGGCAGCAGGCCCTTGTGCCACAGCATCTTCCAACCACAGTACATTGGGCTTCGAGCTTGAGGCAGCCCGTGAAATGCCACCCTTGGGTCTGTCAGTGTCACCTGGGGTCCTTGCTCACAGGTTTATGCTGGAGCAGTACTAGAGAGAGTTGATTTTCTTTAGCCTCAATGTTAGCATTGTGCCAGTCCTGGTGCCACGGAGAACATTACTGTCAGGGACCTTGTATTTATTTCACTGAAGAAAATGCTGAATATCATCAAGTCTAACAGCAACCCCTGCGGAATCCTACCAGAAATATTTTCATTTGATAGAAATTCCCCGCTGATGCCTGTGTTTAGATCTATCATTTAACCAGTTCCTAATCTTTTTAATGTATGCTAGAGTAAAATTATGTGGTGTTATTTTTTAATCAAAGTGTTATCTAGTGTTAAATCAACTGCCTTGCCAAAATGCAGGTAAGTTCCCTGCGTGCTGCTAGCTTCTCTAATCAAGCTTGCAGTTTCAAAGTATAAAATAAGGTGCTTTGTTTGTTTTCTTTTTTTGTTGTTTTAAGATCTGGTTTATGTAAAACCGAGTCAATTGACTGACTTTAATTATATTCTTTTGCAAGCATATCATCTGGCTTCTTTGCAAATATGGAACAAATATTTACCAAACACCTCTGCCTCTTTTTGAATCATTAATAACAATTCTGTCATCTGTAGCCAGTAATAGGCGTACTCTGGATTATTATTTTTTAATTATTATTATTTAGATTTGCTACGAGGACTACTTGAATGTCACATGTTTGTCAGGCATAGATTTTTTCTCTGAAGTCTTCATCTTCCCTTTTCATTTTGCCATACTTCACAATATCAAACATCTGCATAGATTTGTCAAAAAAAAAAAACACACACTTTTCCCTTTTTTTTTTTTTAACCCAAATTAGTCAGCAGGACAAAACGAAGCCCTTACAGCAGAAGTCTTAATTAACTTCCAGCCATGCTGAAATGAAGAAAATGAGACTCCAAGCCTTGTCCTGAATCTCGTCACTGTCTTCCATGGAAACTAAAAACATTCTGGTTTGGGCATAATTAGCCAACCTGGTATTTGCAATGCCTCTAACTTTACTGTTAAAAACAATACCGGTCTGACCCATAATCCGTGAAAAATACCACCTTTTTTGCTTTTTTCAGAGATTGTCTGGTCAGGAGGGGGGTCAAAACAACAGTCTGCAGCAAGTCATATGTCTCCACATTAATCCACACAAGGAAGTGTCTGTTTCAGTTATTTCCAAATGAGGAATGTTTTCTTTAGAGAGGTAGCAAATTGATTTTCCCCACATGGAGCATGGGATATCTCATTTCCAAAACAAAACTTTGAGAAATGGCTACACAAGTCCTCTTTCTCCACACGGGTTAGAGAGCGGTGTGGATCCTTAGCGTTGTGTTGTTTGTGACCGCACAGTACTCCAGGTCAGTTCTGACATGTTCAGTTATACATCCACGGAGCAGAGGAGTTGCAGAAAGGAATAAACAAGTGTTTGGATTTAGAAAAAAGTCTAGTAAAAACAGCTTTAATATTCAAATTGTTTTATGTGCAGCTTGTGTAGGCAAGAGGTGTGTGTTTGTGGAGGGGGTGGGTGACCTCCAGAGGTCAAGAACATTAATTCTTGGTAGGTGTTCATCTCTCACTACCGTGGGTGTTCTTGGGAGCCTGTAGAGAGTATCCCCCAACTCAGTCAATAGTTTTGTTCCCTAAACAAAGGGCTGGGGTATTTTAGCCTAGTCCGATCCTTTCCTTTATTTTCTAGCCACGTTAAAATTCTGACTCTTTGATGCAACACTGCATTGGTTGCAACATGCTTGTCCCCACCAGCTCTGCTCTGTGTGCCAGGGCTATGCATGCCCCAGGCCTTATGCATCGAATGCTGTTTCCAGGAGGCAGCAGCTTTTAAATAAACTTTGGGGGGTGAAAAGAAAACAAATGAAATACAAGATCCTGAACTTGGGATTCAGAAAGGAGAATGAGGTGAAGGAAACAAAGAGACAGAGGAGACAAGGAAATTAAGGAAGCAGCTGAGACTCCAGGACAGTATGCAAGATTAACTAACCTTTGGACAGTTATTGAGACTGTACTTAAATCTAGCAATATGCTTTTCTGAACTTTCAGATATTGCAGAATGCCAGAAGCCCCCTAGAGGGGTAAGTGTTAAAACCATTAAAACTGTTAACTTTCTATTCATTACATTTTAAAAGGTGCAACATGTAAGCATGTTTTTCAGCCAAGAGCTAACTTTTGCCAGGCTGCTCTAGGGATGTCCTCAGCAACCATCTATTTGCCACCTGCCAGCAGAGATGGTTGGTTCATGGATGAGCTGGAGATCTGGGACTGTGCTTCTCACTGTGACTTTGATGGCCAGGCACCTCCTATGCCACCTCCAGCTTTTGTTTGGCACCTGACTTATGAATAACTCTGTGATCTGACACGTCCTGCTGTTTCCACCTGCGTAAGAGGGAAAGTCTCCTAGTCTGCTCTGTGTCTGCAGCTGAGGGCCAAGCATACTGGTATTGCAATTTGTGTGTGTGTGTGTGTGTGTGAGGGAGAGAGAGAGAAAGCTGAAAAATATAAGGACTGGCACAGTGCAAAGGGATTCTGCAAGATGTTCTGTGGGGTGTCTGACACCTCACAGAAGGAGAGGGGAGACTGTTGATGCACTTAGCAGGTGTGCTACAGTTTGTCTCATGGGAGCACAATTCTCTTGTGTAACCAGCACCCCAGTGCATCTCTGTTTATTAACTTCTCCTTGCACCCTCCAGTGCTCCACCCTAATTCCGGCTTTGTGATTATCTCCCTCATGCTTAGGGCTGACCTGGCTGTATAGGCCCACCGTAGGTGTAGACCCGTATCTTCCCCTGGACCTTCTATACTGATGTCCCTGGACAGTTTTACAAGCTTGAGCTTTTTTTGTTTTGTCATACTCTTGTAGTTGGCAAAAGTACTTTTACTCCTTCTCTTCATCTTTCCACGGGAGAGAAAAATGGTCACAAAACCACACTGCCAAGCAGATTCTGGCTGCAGTTAAGTTGTACGGCCATTAGCAATACTGAGCAGCTATCCTGATAAACGCCTCAGCAAAATACAGTGATGGCCTAGTTCACCTACTCCTTTCTCTTTTTCTCCTGCTTTTGAAATGTTTCTGAGAAACTGGAGTACCAGCAAACAAGAATCAGAAGTTGTATCTGGAAATACTTATGCAGGTCAGAGAGGCCTGGAAAAGGTGAGAACTTTGATCCTAGACGTTATGGTTGCTTAGATGTTCTCTGGAGTAAGTAATGTGGAATGAGCAAGGAAAAGGTGCATGTTTTAGGCATGAGTACAGGGCTGTTTACTTACATGGTTTGCTGAGCAGCCAACAAGGTCCAAGGTTATTTTGGACTCGGCATGAGTAAGTGATCCAGGTATGACAAATGAGGTAATGCATTCCAGGC
Source organism: Cygnus olor (assembly GCF_009769625.2). Taxonomy (NCBI): domain Eukaryota; kingdom Metazoa; phylum Chordata; class Aves; order Anseriformes; family Anatidae; genus Cygnus; species Cygnus olor. The sequence continues at coordinate 10,396,519 of NC_049175.1, forward strand.
TCATTAAAACCTCTTGGCTACAGCACTGATTTTGACAAAGTGCCAACATAGCTTGACCTCAGCTGTGTGAAGGCCACTGTTTTTTTTAACACCTTCCCTATAACAACACATCTCTAACATCAAAGCATGTGCATCTAGAGAACAATGTTATGAGAACAACTGAACTTCCAATGATAATCAGACTCCCTAAAAATAAACATATATACAGTTCCATTGTAACTAACCTGCCAGGTTACCCCAAAACCATGGTCATTATTACTTGACTTGCTTGTGCACCCCGGGGTGCCCATGCATACATAACACTTTGCATTCTCAGGATGGACATGGCTCAAGTAAGACTGGCTTGATAACAGGGAAGATGATATCTCCACCTATCTTATCTGCTTCCTGGGGATGCAGGTATTAAAAAAGGCTAATGGATTTACTGTTTTCTGATGGTGCTCTACACTCTTCCACCATATGTGGTGTTTAATCATGGCTGACGTGGGCATCTCCCATGGATCTCATTCTTTGCCTGCCCGGAACTTGGCATCTCCATGTTTAACCCAGAGCTGGGAGTTGCACTAGTCAGGGAGGCTTGGAAATGCTCCTGTTTCCCCCATCCTGCTGAGCAGACAGGATATCTAAAGGCTGGGGAGCTGAAGGCCTTGTGGCAGAAGAGCAGTGGCCACAACATTGCAGATTTTTGGAGTGGGGCAGCATTGGAGCTGTCTCCCTGTACTCACCTTCTGGCCCTCTCCCAGTCACCTACTGAATCCTGGTGCTGACACAGGCTGGTGAGAGTGCTCGAGGGGAGGATGTAATTTTTGAGCAGTGGTGCTCTACAATGGCTTCATGAGCACAGAGAACCTCCAGCTTCTAGGAAACACCTAGCAGGCCTGAGCAGCATTAACCATGAGCTCCTCTCTTTCCTCTGTGGGTCTCTTGCTTTGTGCCTTCTACCGAGCTTATCTCCAACACCCAGACTTGACTTCTCTCCTGGGGGTGGCCCTGGACTGTCTGTGTTTGGTTCTGGTGCTCTGCAGGCAGCTCACAAGAACAAGCTTTGGGCTTCTAGATTGCTGGGTCAGCATCTTCCTGGGGTAAATTTAGGTCAGCAAAGGTTTGCCAGTCTCCATCTACAGGTAATTTAATTCTCTGTGCTGTGCATAACACAGGGTTTGCATTTAACCTATCAGGTATGTCAGTTGTAATAAAAACATGTGGGACGTGGCTGGTGTTTTGGTACTGCAGAGTTTAATCACAGTTTGGGGAGGAGGAGGCAAGGAACTAGTACAGTTACATTATATCAGGTACAAAACTTTTTTTTCTTTTAAAGGCAGGCATATGCCTGAGAGTGAGGATTTGGCACAGAGGAGAAGGTGGCAGCTTACGAACCTCAGCTTTCCTTTCACTCCTGCCCTGTGAAGAGCAGGGCTGTGTGCTCTTACTTTTGCTCATGTGTGGGTAGAAAAGGAGTTTCTAGTCAGTCTCAAGGGGCGTTTGGAAGGAGTTCAGCACAGCTGTAGCCCGAAAAAGTTGTTTCCCTTACTCTTGGCTTTTTCTATCTGGCTATTAGTCCTCCTCATCCTCTCGCTCCAGGGAGACCATGTGTAGGGGAATAAACAATACAATACAGGTAGGAGGGTTTGACTGCCTCCTCCTGCAGCTTACCTGGGTACCTGGGAGGCTCGCCGCACATGGATGTGGCTGGATGTCACCCAGGTGGGCACAGGAGGAGAGTGATTTGAACCCAGAGCCTCCAGCCACGCAGTAAAGAGGAGCTGGCTGGTGGCACAGCTCCAGCATCGTCCCCTTCTCTCCCTCTCCACTGGCACAACCATAAGCTCTTCCCTCTTCTCTCTTTGCCTGCCCAGCCTCTGCATCCCACTCAGTCACAAGTTAACCTGACTGCAAGCAGTGGTTCGTGTGACTTGCGGTGGCTACCTGTTTCCAGACAACATCCAGGGACCGTTTCAGACATGGAAGAGGAAACAACATTCCTGTCTCTGGGCAGGGCCCATTAAATAATTTTCTTTTCCCTGGGAATTCACAGCTGAGATGGCAATAAGACGTATTCCAGAATGGGAAGAGTTGTCAAGATACGGTTGTCATCGTGGCTTGTGTAACTGTTGATGTTCATGACATACACGTTTCACACACTTTCACTTAATCAGAAGCACAAGACTTTTACCGAGTAGTGGTTAGCTGAAAAACAAAGTCCACACCACAAGCATCCTAGTTAATAATCAACCCTTTTGTTCTTTACTGTTAGAAACACTTGTGGTTGAATTAGGTCTTCATTCACCTTGAATTCTTGCTTGATTCCATGTAAAAACCCGTGGCACGGCCCCAGCTTCCTCTGCAAGAAGTAGGCAGTGCTGCAGGTGGTGGTGGTTTCATTGTGGGGCCAGCCGGGTGATGGGCTCCGAGGAGCAGGTTTAAGTGGCACCAGCCTGATCCACTGCGCAGGGAAACAAAGCAGCAGTGCTGATACGAAACTGGCAGCAGGGAAGAGCTGAAGCAGTCCCTCAGAGCTCCTTGTGGCGGGTAAAGGTGGCTGGCTCACCAGTGACGTGTGTGAAGCTCACCAGCTCTTATGCTCCTCCACCTCGCTCCTGTGCAGCACACGGAGCGCTCCTTCTAACGCTGGGCGTTTTGTGGCTGGGTGTGTTTCACCTGGTCATACCTGGAGGGTTTGCCAGGACTCAGCAGGTGAAGTCGCTTTCCATGCTGTGCTCTTGATTGCTGTTGCACCAACAGATTTGGTAAGGAAGATAATTTCATGTGCGTTGCCGTTTTCTGAATGAACCTGCCTTCTGGGTTGACTGGCAACCTGGGAAGAAGGTCCTTGAGTCAGCAAGGATCCTTTGAATCATGCACTAAGTAGAAGCAAAAAGATTTCCCAGCAGCACAAGGGTCCTGGTGGACATTTCAGTAACCCAGTTTTCCCCTCTTTGAGAAACATCAGGAAGCACAAAGAAAGGAAAAAAGACACAAATTTGCAAAAGTAACCGTCAAACGTACAGGAAGAGAAGTCTGTTACTTGCACTGGTAGTATATCATCCCTCTTGTGCTCCTGTTCAAGGCACTTTGCCTGAAGAGGTGGCAAATAAATGCAAATGTTTTTCTGCACTTATTTATTCAATTTTTTTACTTTAATTCACTTTGCTTTAATTCTCACTTTCTGGGAACATACAAGCTACCAGTTCTCACTGGCACAAATGCTTTCAGGAAATGAATTTGAAAGCCGTATGCGCAAACATGTAAAGAAATTGAATTGTTTCAGATATTCTCAGGTATTGATGCCATAAGTCCCTCTCCAAACAGAAAGCCGAAAAAAACAAAGGATATTCCCTTTACTATCCAGTCCGTATTCAACATCCAATGTTATCAGGAAAGCTGACAGAGATTAAGCCACAACATGTTCATAAAATTGCTTTAAAATAATTATGAATAAGAAATTCAAGAAATCTGCAGTGTGCTCATGAATATGTCATAAATGAAACAAAAAAAATTAAAAAAAATTAAAACGTGCCTTGTTGTAATTTATTTGTTCAGTCCTTGTCATATTTTCCTGCTCAAGAGAACAAAATGGATCTAGCTGAAATATAAATAATCTTCAAATAATGCATTTATTTATAATGATTTAGGGAGCAAATGTTAATGGATTTGTTTCAAGTGCGACTGGAGCTATTTCAAATGTTTTCTTTTATGGAGTAGATATTAGAGGCAAGGGCCTTCTTTTGGTATTAACTCCAATGGCTGCTTTTTCGTTAATTGTGCGCCTGATGTGGAGCAGCCCAAAGCAACGCGCGGTGCTCCAAGCACTCCCTGCCGCAGCGCCTTGGCAACTGGGGGAGCGCAAAAACCCGCCGTGGTAATGGTCTCATGCCAGTTCGGCCGTCGAGGGCTCCAACGCAAACAGTGTTTGTATGCAAGCTCGATATACCTGGAATTTAGTAACAAAAGCCTTTTTGCTGTTAAGGCTTTTAGCAAAACATTAGGAATGCTTTATAGTGCGATACAAAGTACGGTGCCAAAACTCAGGATAACAAGTATGTTTGGAAAACATTGAGCCTTGAACTAGTTTCTTTACTTAAAAAAAATAAATAAAAATAAAGAAGAAGGTAATTCATGTCCAAGCATATTTGGTCCACATTGAACCACTCTCCCACTGCTGTTGGGCCGTGTCAGGGACCCATTAGAAGGCTGGGCGACATTTCCACACGTGTGCCAGGGTGCAGCACATGGAGGAACCATTGCTATTATTCGAGTGCCCTTCCAAGCAAGGTACAAGCGCTGGCACCAGCCGTCGGCAAGGCCGCACAGCTCATGTGTGGGCCATGTGCGAGCAGCCAGCCCCAGCATGGTGTCAGTGGCGGGGACAGCAACCTGGGCCCCGAGCCCTCAGTGCCTGCCCCGGGCCCCAGAGCCGCTCGCCCGCTGGTGGGAGCAGTGGAGCGGCCGGGGGCAAGCAGGGCGAGTGGCGGCGGTGCGCGGCTGGTGTCAGAGCAACACCCACAGCGCGCCGAGGCTTCCCATGGCGTGGGGTGCAGTCGCATGCTGTAGCATTCATGAGTACAGATAGGAATCAGGCAGATGTTTGTCAGCTGGAGTGGGTAATAATTTCTTTATCTCTTTGTTTGATTTTGCATGCTAGCCTCACATGACAATTTCAAAATTGCTTTCTTCAGTACTTTTCAATAAGCAGAATGAGCTTGGCTGGAGATAGATGGAGATATTTCTGTAGGGAGATAAACATATTTTTATACATACACAAATAGGGACTCAGAGACGTACACGTACGTATATTTACTCCGTGTCAGTGCAGGGGGAAGAAAGGATGAGTCTTCTGGACTTTTTGGTTTTAAACCCATGACTTTTATTTTTCTCAGAGCAGACCACATATGACACTGTTATTCAAACTATAAAATCAAATTAGCACCCTTTATTGTGTTGGCAAACTAATTAAAATGTAAAATGTCCTGAAACCACTGGCTTACTGTGTGACAAATGTAAGATTAGAAACAATTAGAAGGCACTCAAGAGGTTTGTGGTGTTCAGATTTCTGACATTGTTCTAATCATCCCTTTAAGTAATGAAAACAATGGTTACCTAGAAATTAAAGGTTTAAAGGAAATTATCTTCTTCAGTACAGTCATTAGTTAATGATTGTTTATCACTTTAAATGTTGCCATAGTAGTTGGAGGCTGATTTTTAAATTTGAAAGCAAGCAGGACACTTAATAATGAACAAACATCTGCTTCATCTCTTATTTCTATATGTGGTCATAATTTGTATTGTAATATCATGATTGAAAGATGAATCTGATTTTTTTTATGATGATCCATATCCCATTCTTAGTGTGGCTCAGCATGGGCAGGATTTAGTCACTGTGTTATTTCAGAGCTGTTTTATCTTAAAAATTGGACAAAACTGAAAGTGATTCACGTTAATTTATACGTGTGGTATGTAACCCTTATGAAACAATCAATCACTTATTTCAGTACTTGTCAACTTCTAGAGCTAGTTGTTACGTTTTTTGATCCATTTCAGGACTCAGGGGTAATTTAAAAAAAAAAAAAAAAACTTTTTTAGAAGAACTTTGACAAGAATGACAGGGTATATAAACATTTCTTGGAGCTGTAAGGAATTTCAATATTTCAGAACATTTCCAAAAACAGATGTTTCCCAAAGTTGGAAATAGTAGTTAGTCCTCTTACTTGAAGATAGAAAATAATAAATGCAGCAGGCTGATTAATGCAAAGTTACCTATTAATATTCAATTTTCTTCTTTTTTGTACCATGGAGAAATATTCGTGCTTTCTCTCCCAGTCCCTCAGAGACCAGTGTTTGACTTTGTATTAATTAGTTACGTGAAAGTAGAATAGATTAGCCTTGGAGAATATGATATAGAAACGTATAGTGTGTCAAGATGTAACCCATGGAGGACGGGAATCTCGTAATAAGCATTTACTGTAGACAGATGTGTACGTTTCTGTGACTGATTGTAGTGGAATTATTTATTATGCTTTCAGCTGTTAAGAATCCAGTATAAGACAGTGTACTCAAATTGTTCTCCATTAATTTTCAGCGCCAAATCTTAAAGGCAGACCACGCAAAAAGAAGCCTTGCCCACAAAGAAGAGATTCATTAAATGGCATTAAGGATTCCAACAATAATTCTGAAAGCAAAGCTGTTGCCAAGGTAAATCACTTAATAATATTCTTTTCAGTACATTCTCCTTTTTTTAGATACAGCCTTGCCTTTGTTTCCTAGCACGCTGTTTTGAATTTAGAATGTAACTTATTTTCTTGGGGAGATAAATGTAATTTTTTTTCAACAGTTTTATTCTTCACGTTAAATCATGTCTGTGTTCAAAGTTACCAGTAACTATAATCGCCTAACAACCTAATGCTATCAGCGTGTTAGTAACTGGTAGTGCTTAAGCTTTCTTGGCATCCACTGTTAGTTTTCACATTCTGTGACACACAAACATAGTTTGTGACAGTATCTTCAAATTAAAAATAAACCAGGGAGCAGCTCACCCTGTTACAATGCACTTCTAAATATAAGTTTGAAGATAAACAGAGTATGAAACAAGAGCTGCTTAAATAATGGTTTCTAAGAAGCACATACAAATGAGATTACCCTGATGTTACGATCTTGACTTTAAAAAAAAAAAGGGGGGGGGGGGGAGTACAAACGTTTAACAAAAGAAAAAAAGAAAAAGACTGTTTCTTTAATACTTGGTGCTGAGCTGCGTATTCATTCCAAGGTTCAGTGTACGGAGCCTTCTGTATTTACTGCAGTGCTTAGCCTATACTGCTGGTAAAAAATTGGATCGTTGGTTTGTGTTTATAGGCTTCTCTCTTAGGTATTTGGGTGTTTGTGTCTTTTCCTTAAAGCTACTTTAAAAATTGAGCTTCTATAGTGTAATTTACATCCTATTTTCTCTGTTGTTTGTGTGGTTTTAAATAAGAATTTGATTTTCTCTTAAAAAAAAGTAGCACAAATGTCTTCTTTCAAGATGATTTAATTTGAAACTGGAAGATGCAAAGATGGAAAATTACTTAGAGCAATACTTTTAGATTTTTATCTATGACAGAACTTTGTCACCGTGATACTTTTGAGCCCTTGCTAAACATGTTTGCATAGACTGAATGTTTAGGCCAACTCCTCTTAAGTCCATTGTTTCACTAAATTAGATGGATGTGTATTTGGAAAATGCTTCCATTGTTGTGACCATCTCCTTAGGAAATACAGTGAATCTATAGATCCATTTACGTTCATATTGTTATAGTCTGTGAATGTCCTGGGAGATTAGGAGGTTAAAGAGGTCAAGTGGAAGTGTTCCACTCTGGGTTTCTCATAGGAAGGCAAATTAAATTCCACCTCCTCCTCCTCCCTAGGAGTTCAGTTAAAATTGTGCCTTCTGTTGATGACGATAAAGAGGCTGAAGTTCATGATGAAGCTCTGCCCTTAAGTCACTGTTTCTCTTCTCTTTGTGCCCTATTGTGCTCAGTTGGAGGCTGTACTATCGTATTAGACAGGCGTGGTAAAAGGCGATGGAGCCTGGTGTGTTGAGTTGCAGGGTCCTGCCAGATACTATAGAGTTTGCCTGAATGTTTTTGCTCAGTGGAGGAATGTGCAAAAGCTGCGATGTGAAAATGTCTCAATTTGCCTCAATTCCCCTGCCCCCCAGACATTTTTAATGTTAAAATATTACTAGGAAAATCCAGCATGAGCTGTGTTGCCAAAGCACCCTGCCCTGTGGCATGAGTAGTTCTGCCTCTTTAGCACCTGACGTATAGGTGTTAGATAATTAAAAACAACAGTAACACTTCATACCAAATTGTTTATCCTCTCTGTTTATATTTGGGTTCACCCTACTAGTCAAATGGGAGGATATTTCAGATAAGAAGTAATTCTGCCTATTTATCTAGTCATACTGTGCTCATCATTGTGCAGATATTAATAGCATTAATTATCTTGGCCAGCTTAATTTCATTATAAATAATAGACGTACTCATGATATAATGTCCTTGCATGTAGTCACAGTGACTTCACTGTGGCTCTTTGCACCAATCTGTGTCTCAGAGCTACGGATATACTTTAATAAGAGGGGGGCCGTGAATCAGAGACCTTCCAAAGCAGATGGATTGCACTTTATGGAGGCCCTGCTAGTAGGTTTCAGGGGGAGGAGGGGAAGTGTGTTTGGGTGGTGGGGTGGAGACCCACCTACTGTCTTCTCATTTTGGGGAATAGCTGAGGTGTTGTCATCAGCTTAGGCTTCATGTTGGGCTTCACCACCAGTTTTTCTCCTCTGTCCTTGCTCTACCTCTGACAAATGCTGGCAATGGGTTCATGAAAAGCAGAGCTGAAAACTGCTAGATTAAATGGGACAAATCCACTTGTGTCAGATGCTGAAACGTTTTGGCAATGGTTTTGGCCGTGTTCCTGTTCCAGCTAAAATCCCTTTCAACCAGAAGTTGTGCTGCTTTCATCCTCAGCTCGTGGCACCCAGTGTCTGACAGCAGCCTAATTTCTAGGGTGGTGGGGAGAAGGCTCTGATGGAGACGCAGTGGCTGTAGGGTTTGGGTAGGGAAATGGCAGAAGTGGCATTCTGAAGACTGCGGTTTTGAGCCTGTCAAGATGAACACAAACCACATGGTTATAATGACTTGCTGCATTTCGTGTTCTCAGCTGCCAATGACTAGAAAGCTTTGTACATTCTTACAATTTAGTTTTCGTTAGGCATGTTTACCTTGAGCCACGAGCAGATCGTTTCGTAGGCTTTTACTGTTACTTGAAGCAGAAGAGCCCTTGGTTCGGTAGGAGGAGTTCTGAGCAGAGTCCAACATGTGTGGCTTGTTAGAGTAGAGCCATAGCGGGACAGACAGTGCGGTCCTGGGCCTGCGGCTGCTGCTAGGGGAAGTGGCTCATGCGTGTACCACTTCTTGCTTTTGGTCTCTTTTCTGGTTGCTGTCTCCTTTTTTTACCTCCCGGGAAGATCCCGGGGGAGATCCCTCCCAGGCTGGGCCATCGGCCCAGGCAGGATCAGCTCTGCTGGCGAGGCATATGTCGAACTCTTCTATCCGGCATTCCCAGGAACCTGGAGCCTTTCATACCTCACGTCAGCACCACTGGACAGGCTTCTGTGGCTTGCAAGCTCCAGCATAACCCTCGGTGTACCTGCAAACTCTTCTCACCTCATACACCCAAAGAGCGTTCCCATTCAAAGCGTGTAAAAGAGCACTGTAAGGCTTTTTACAACTGGCTGATATGACCATTTCAAAGAGCTGAAAGGATTAACTTGTTAAACATGGAGATTGTCCCCAAATGAATCTACTCATTACATCTCCTAGTGTAAATGCTAAAGTAAATCTCTCACTTCATTTATTTGGCAAGATCTGGGAAATTAGTTTAAAAGTTGCCAGGATTTGCTTTTTCTGTGGCCACAGGTGGCCTGGCACGCTCTCAGACCTGAAGATTTATTCTGAGAGCCTCAGACATTATCTGATTGAAACTAAAATACATCTCTGTAGTGGTCTGCTGTGTGTGTGACCTCTGGCAGGAGAAAACAAACACACGGGTGTAGCCGTGATGCTCACCGGGCGTTTGACCACAGATCATGCACTCCTGATGGAACAAGCAGAAAGATGTGCTCAGATGTTTCCAGAGCCCGTCTCAGCACACACCCAGCCTCTCCACACTGCAGCTCTGGATTGCCTGTTGGGGCATTAGCCCTCAGTTTCATTTTGGATGTGTTACTTGCACTGAAGCTACAGCACAAGAGCTCTAGCTCCAGTGGAAATTGAGCTCTCCCTTTATAACGGAGTCGTTTCTGCTTTCTGAGCAGAGCAGAGAAGAGAGCAGAGCCAAGCAAAACTCCGTGTTTGGGGCCTTCGTCCAGGTCTTTGCCTTCTAGGAAGACTCGAAACTGTGCTTTGAGAGAGAAGGTCGGTCTCTGTACCCTGGTGCAAATCTGGCATAGCTCTAACTGACTTCAGTGCATTTATGCTGCATTTACACTGGTGTTATCCAGAATGGCATTTGGCCCTTTGGGTTGTCATTAATCACTGGTCACGCCATTCATTCATGTCTCCTGTCGTATGCAGGGGAAGTTCCAGAAATGAGGCTTATGCCTCGAACATTTGTGGATGAAGCATTGCAGCCTTCATCAAAGCTTCATTGAACCTGACACTACTTGGAGGCCTCTCTTTGCATTTTGGCACCTTTGAGATCCACAGGCGCTTTGACCTCTCTTCTCTGTATGCTGTAGAGAAGGACATTATGTGTAACATGGGGATTTCTCACTCCCAGTGGCTTTTTTTATACATTACTTTCTTTGTTTCCTTTTGTCTCCTTAGGAGTAACATCCCTTACCATTAGTTTGCTTTCAGAGAAGTGAGCTTTGATTTGATTTAGCATTCGTGCCCAGGCTGCCTTTGAGAGCATAGTTGAATTGCCCAGTTCAAAAAAAGAAAAAAAAGAAAACACTAAAAAGGTGGACATAGATAAATAGATAGATTGGCTCTGCCAAGCAAGTGGGCTTCAAAACTAAAAAATTGTTCCCAGGTCCAGTGAATTGATTCCAAATTTTACCTTGCAACACATTTGCAGCTCAAATTTAAAATCCTATATTTAATGAAATTATGGGTTTATATTGGGAGTGCTAACCCAGTCTTCGGTAATGCACTGAAAATTATGACAATATAATCTAAACTTTACAAGTGGAAGCTGTTAAACAATTTTGCAAGGAGCCAAAGTAAAAAAGTCAAGGGAATACAGTTCTGAACTGAAAAGCGGAGTGAGGAAATCCAAAGTTCATTTACTAGGAAAAGATTCTTATTTTGGATGAAACCCAGGATCTTTACAGAAGTTCAATCAGCGAGCGTATCTATTACCGAGAGGCAAAGCATGGTGTCTTGTGCCATAGGAAGACAATATCTCTTTGTAACATGCAAGCAGAGAATATTGAGCAATACAGGAAGCATTCTTCAGGAGTAAATGACCAAGAAAAACCCTGCAGGAAGTCCATTTTCCAGTCCCTGCTGCATTTCCTGGGAGGACCAAGCCTGTACCCTGTGGTGTCCAACAGGGAGTTTTTAAGCAGCATCAAGTATCTTGGAAAATTGTGGCCACATCTCCCCTCCAGCATTGCCTTGTCCAATGTCTGTGGAAAACTGTGGAGACAGCTAACCCTAAATCAGTACTTTTTGCAAAATTAACACATTGGGGGAGTATAAAAGAAAAGATTTTGCTTTCCCTGAGCCTGAGCACAGGGTAGCTTTATTGAGATAAGCATACCAAAGACTTTCCAGTGGTATGTTTGCTTTTTGTTTATAGCATTTACATAATGCTCTTCATAGCACTTACCTCAAGAAAAGTCAAGAAGTACCCACGAAGCACCTGGTATAGAAGTGGGGAGGACGAAGGAGAGTCGGTGGTTTACTTGACCGAGAGCCCCTGTCTTCCTGTTCAGCGAGATACACTGCTGCCCTCCCAGGATGCCAAGTACTGCTCTTATGGTCTCCCTGCCCGCTCCCAGAGCCCCAAGGACACCTCTAGGCTCGGATGTGGAGCTGCCATAAGGCTCCTCACAGCACTTGCAAGCACTGAAGGGAAAGTGCAAATCCAAAACACAGCCTGTAACCATCTCCGCTACCTGTCAGTAGATGACTTCTAGTATTTCACTGGAAATGCATTGATCCCATCTTGGATGTGGAGAGCTTGTAAACATCAGTTTGCAAGGTTCTGCTGTTTTGTTTTTGGTACACACAAATTATGGGAATGCTCAAACTGTAACTCACTTGATTCAATGAGAGGATTATCTCCGGGAGGACTGCAGGATTAAGCCAGTCTCGCTGGATGTTTGTTCCTGTGTTTGAATACTGATGAGAAGTAAAGTGGTTCCAATTTGTTGGCTTCCTGACTGGCACACGTCAGCCGGGGAGGCCAGTGGGAGATGCAGAGCTTTGCGACTCACGTGCATTGGGGCTGCTGGTGCCTACCAGGAAAGGCTCCTGTTACCAGCCTCTTCCATCTGCTAAATACCTAGGGCTGTGCTTAACTTTAAGCAGATGCTCAAACCCACTAGGCTTTAGTCTGTGCTACGGCAGAACCTCCACTTGTGTGTGCTGAGGGGTCTGCCTGGGTAAGGCTTGCCAAGGTCTGCATCTATTTTGGTGGGCCAAAGGAGAGAAAAATGTGTCTTTCCCGAGCTGGCTGCTGAGCATTCCTGGAAGGGGCTGAGCACCCTCAGCTCCAAGGGTTGTCTACGAGAGTTGACAATGCTCAGTGTCAGTCCTGGAACGAAGGTTATTATTAGACTTGCTAATGGCAAGTGTATGTGAGAGATGGGAGCTGTCTGTGACATAGCAATGTATAGTCATAAAAATGCAGATCTGGAGAGCATTACCAATGGGTTATAATGATTTAAAGATGTGGCTATTTAAAAATGTTGTGACTAAGATTCAGAACAAGACATTTAGCTCTATAAATAGCTTCCTTTGTTTCCTCTCAAACACAGTTGCATGGTTTGGCCTTCGTTTTTTCAACAATCCATTCTGCTAGGAGAGGGTATTTATTCCTTAAGTGAAAATTAAAGGTTACCCAGATCTGATATGACATCTTTTTCTTTTTTTTTTTCCCAGGTAAAATGTGAGGCTAAGTCAGCTTTGCCCAAACCCAAGAGTAACAACAACAACTGTAAAAAAGGCTCAAGTGAGGATAAATCAAAGATTGCCGTAGGTGAAGAATGCAGAGCTGATGAGCAGGCTTTCCTTGTGGCACTTTATAAATATATGAAAGAAAGGAAAACACCAATTGAACGAATACCCTATTTAGGTTTTAAGCAGAGTAAGTATCCTTTTTCTCAATTTCTTGTTGACATTTTAGAACGGTTTGGCTTCTCTGGAGAAAGCATTTGCACACAGAGCCTATTTTAAATCCTTACTGATGGGGGGACCATGTTTATATCTACACATTTTTCAGTCCAGGCATTTTACTGTCTTATGCCCAGATTTGCATCTCTTCCTTCTGGGGTAGTTGCTGCTGGATATTTATAGGTTTAAATCCGCTGATTATGACTAGAAATAGGCATGTTGAAAACTCTGTAGTTTTCTGTTTTGTAAATCTGCAGCGTCTGTAATGCCTTTCTTCTGAGTTAATAATATGACGTATGTTTATTGTGCCCAGATGTTCTTTATGAAAGGACAAATATTAAAGGAAGACATTTAAAGGTGGTCAAGAAAGGCACAAAAGGGATCAGATTTTTAAGCCCAAAAATGTGTTTATAGTTAATAAATTACTGACTTTGGAGAATATAAAACCAGACTGTATCTGTTTAATACAGAATACAATGTTTAAAATTGCTTTGGCATGTACAGTTTGTAGTGCCACAATCTGTAAAGCAATTGTAGGTGGAGAAGATACAGTTGTAACTAAATTTCACGTAAATATTGCAGTGCAATGTAGATCTTTCAGAGTTTCCAACAAAAGCTGTAAATGGGGGTATTTTTTCTCCTTATCTATAGGTTGAATGATACTTTATTTCCTTAAAGGGAGGACTCCATGGACTGAAATATTATTTACTCTAATTTATCTCCCAGATTAAAACCATGTGTTATTTTGATGAAGAATGTCAAACCTGTATGTTTTACATAACAATTTACATACCTAATAGCAATTGGCACTGATTGCAGCAGGCCTCCAGCAGCCATTATAAACTTATATAACTCCGAATGATTACAGTGTTTGTCTGAAAACTGGCTCCTTGAAATGGAAGTAAAATTAATGTACTATGAACGGCTTCGTTGCATTATGCATTGATTCAGATTAAATCAAGGCCTAGGCAAAGCTCTTGATAGCTTTGAAGCAGTACAAGGTTCAATGAGGCTTTCAGAACGTTCTGTGTTGAGGAAAAAATTCACCTTCCCCCCCCCATCTTATTTTGCACTCCCTCAAGCATGGGGATAGGGAGGCTTGAAAGACGAGCTCAAGTATTATTTCTAAAATTCCCCATCTAAGGCAGGGCTCTCTCCTAACATTTAGATGAAATACGCTGAAAGTTGCCTGTCATTCATTAGAAATTAGGGGCCAGATCCAGCAAATACTTAAATGCCAAGAGTAAGTATGCTGAGAAGAGCAGAAATGTTTGCAGGACAGGGCTCTGTATTTGTCCAGCAAGACCTGTGCAAACACTGCCAATATAAATAGGTTAGTGGGAAGAAGCAGTATGTACACTGCAAACGAGCATGCTCCCTGTGAAGGAAGAGATCCTGTCTGCTGTGCTGTGCAGCGTACTGCTGAGTCTGGCCTGCAGTGCTTGCAGTGTGTCTGTTGGGAGCCACTGCTCGTTGGTGGAACAGTGCGTAGACTTTTCATAAAGCTGAGACATCAAATTTTCTTCTCTCAAATAAAATAAAAAATAAAAACCAGCATGAAAAGCACGTGAGAGGGGAGGAATTATGCAGGAAGCAACAAGCATCTTCCAACATGCCTTTTGAAGGAGTTGCCTCTGTTCCTTCCACCCCACAGCCATGGGCACGGCACGACCACCCATACCTTAATTATTATGGTAATTTGCATTTGGGCTCCCCCAGGTTCATTTACACAAGATCCATTAGAACACAGCTTATTGCTTATTGATTATGGAGGCCATTATCTGAGCTGCAGTAAATATTGGATATTGTTGTTTAATCAATAGGCTTTCTCTGGGAGCCAGTGTGTGGCTCATGCTTGCTTGCTAATGAAATCAGTATTAAACAAATAATTAAAAGCAACATTCTTCCCAATGAGTAATTTTTGTTATCAAAGTTATGGAAATATGCTATAGTCTCATTATACTGTGCTTCTTATCAGCAAAGTCAAATGAGCCCAATACCTTTGTCTCAGTGTGTTTTTCCAGTCCTGTTAAGGAATCTAAGTGTGTTCTCTTATATGTAATTAAAAAAATATACATAGTATGGGCTAATATTTACTTTTCAGATTATGTAAATATCTCTTTGGAAAATGTTTCACAGGAGCTTTTTCAGGGGCTGTGAGCTTTCTTTTTTTCTGCTTTTTTAAAAAGAACTGTTTAATTTACATTTCTTTGAAATATGTTGGTTAATGCAATGCTTATCTAAATACTTATTGTCCCTCTAACAGTTAACCTTTGGACTATGTTTCAAGCTGCTCAAAAACTGGGAGGATATGAAACAGTAAGTGTTTAAGTAACTTAAATGAAATAATTGTGCAATCTGACTTTTCCCTGTTAGAAAAAAAAAAAAAGTTAAAGCAAACAATCATTTGCTGCATTTTAGGCTAGCCGTACACATTGTGGGTTTATTGGACCGTTTTTGGAAACAGTCCCAATTAGTTCCAGGTTTGGCAAAATTGTAAACTTGTCGTAAAAGCTACAAGTGGAAAACATATGTAACTCTTCCCTGTCAAGGAAATTAGTTGGGTCTGTAATTTTTTCCCATGTTGAGAAAGGGCTATTATTGTACAACAAGCCAAGATTGCATAAAAGAAATTTCACTTGGCAACATCCCTGACATCTGTTCATGTCTAATATGGGAAATGTATTAAAGGCTTTCAAAAGTAATCAGCATTGTCCATTAAGGAATAGTATGCTGCAGTATCTTCTCTTATTCCAAGTGTAAAAGATCTTTATTAGACAAGGGTCAGTACCACATAAACAGGAAGTTATCAAAGTAATTCAGAAAAGTCTCTGACACTTTTTATCAGCTAACCATATCTGACAAGAGCAGTTTATTTTTAGCTCACAGGAAAATTTGAAGGCCATGGATTTTACAGCATGTATTTGAACCAATAAAATATTAGAGCAACAAACTTAGATTAAAATCTTGAAATGAGAAGAAAGAGCTGCATTAATATGGCACATAGAGATGACATCTGTAATAAAAACCAATTGACATAGGAAGATGTCGTCATTGGAAATATTTTCTTTGCACACAATGATCAGATTAAGTTGTTCAGTTCCTGCCGCAGTTGGATGAAAGAAATTATTTTTGCTTTGTTTACGAAGTAATCTGGGAGATATCTGTGCTGTAGAGAACTGACAAGAAGAAATGCACTATCAAGAGACTGAAAGTTACTTGAACCAAAATACAAAACTCACCGTTTTCCTTCCATACAATAAAGCATATTGTTCTACAAATTAACAGCCCGGGTTTATTAGCATGGGTGTGGTTGGGATTGTGTGAAACATGGAATCTGACATTCTCAACAAAAATCTATGCTTGATTTGGCTTCTGTTATTTCTATATCTTTCATTAATCAGCACATACCATGCTTATGTACAGGAGTGTGTGTAGGTGTGCTCAGGGGTATATATGCATGAATAGCTAACATAGATATATTGTTACAGAAACTATGAGCCAACAATAATTGCTGTGAGTGGCAAAGTACAGTGAAAATGAGGGCTAAATCTTGATCTTGATCCAGAGCACAAAGAGAAGGCCAGGAAGAAAGTTGAGAGGAGAGCGAGGTGTTCAGAGTGCTCACGGAGACAGCAATGTTTCAGACCTACTTGAAGGGACTGCAGCTAGAAGCAGGGGTGCCAAAATGGTGGCTTGCTGGAGAGAGCTGAGCTTTAGTGCCAGAATGAGAGAGCGCAGGAGGATTTAGAGATGGTGAAGAAGGCGAACCCCTGTGCCTGGAGGAGCAGGAATAGGAGGGTGAGTTTGTGAACAAGAGGCTGGAGAGCCAGGACTACCAAGAGCAGCAGACACTGTGAGAGGCAATGTGAGGATCAGAGGGAAAGGAGCACACACGTGAGAGTGTCATACAGAGTAGCATCAGTCCTTCCTTGTGTCAGAGCTCCTGTCCTTTTCTCAGTGACAGATGTTCTTTGTTGGTTAGGGACACTTGCCTCGTTTGATGAAAATGGCAATAATAGTTCAAGCTGTCTAACATACCTGGGAGCCCACCTTTGATTTGGGAATGTCTCTGGCTGAAGTTATGGGCCTGATCCTGTTTTTCGGATGAGTGTCTTCTGTGCTCTCTCCACAGAAGAGCTGAAGTAGGGAGGAGCACGTTGATGTGATTTGGGTTGTATATGGAATGTGAGGCTGCCTGACCTCATCCTCTGCTTTGAGAAGCCTCATCCTCAGTATAGATCTGCCTTTGCCTTACATTCCCTGAATGTTAAACCAATAGCTGTTGCAATACTTTGACCTGTGCACAGCCATTTTTTTAAATTATTTTATAACCAGTTTATATTCGTTAAGTTTGTCTAACTGTGTTTGTCTGTACATATTTCATTATGGTGAGCATTGGTGAGAGGCTTTTGTGTTTGATTTGGGTTTCATTTTTCAGCAAGGCATCAGATGACTGAGATGACGTGGACCTCAGTCTTAATTCCAGAATCTTAGAGAGGTCTGCTTAGTCCTGTATTTAAATTTCAAGTGAGTGCTGTAATTCAGCAGTGATTAAATTGCACCACTCACACGCACAATTGTGACTGTGACTCTTACGCACTGTTGTTGATGAGAAGTCATGTGCAGAGCAAAGGCTTTCCCCAGTTTTAGGGTGGCAGGAGCCTATCCTGATTAGCATACATTCATCTGTATGGACCCTGTCATCAGGCTTGGATGAGCCATTAGTCTTTATAAGGGCTTCATCATCTTTAACTTGTTTTTAAAATTTCACTCTTCTAGTTTATACATTGAGATAGAAGCAGGCCTTTTCTCTTGGAAGTATTGTGAAGAAAATAATACTTATATTTAATATGAATACTTAATATTTGGCTTCAGCGTGTGACAGCCATTTTCTGAACAGGCAGCAAATTAAAGATAGGTTAAAATCACATTAGAATTTAGAGTGGTCAGGTGACAATTTTTTTATAGGCGAGTGTAGAAACTTCCCCAGTTAAGGCTGTTGCAGTCTTTACATCCTTGTGTTTGACAAAACAATGATATTTGGCCAATTTTCAGTTGCAGCCCCTGACCTGTCCACCTTGTACATGTACAGAAGCCTTTATATGACTTTAAAAATGAGAAACAAGCAAAGATTATGTACAGTGTTTTTTAGCTTCTGCTCAAATTCACAGAACAGTGCATGTCCTCTGAGTCCAGTCCTATTTAAGGATCTAAATGTGAATGAAAACTGCCAGGGACTGGATTTGAAGGGCAGAGAACAACTTTCTTAACCATCTGTCTGTCTTTCCTTAATTGTCATGTTCCAAGTACTGGAATGCATCCAGTGGGGTTTGGCAGAGACTATTACCTGTACAGAACAGGATATTTAGTAGTGTCAAGTCATCATTGTGTGTCATGTTTTTACTTAAGGGCTCTCCAGTTACACTGCTTGTGAGAGTCATTTCTCATCTCTTATCTGTTTGATTACTAATTCTTAGTTGTTATCCATAACTGTGTAATACCACACTCCCATGTAGTTCTTGTTGGACGTAATACAGTCTTAATAAAAATAGGAACCCATACAAATTGGTTTAACTCCTTAACAGATGAAGCTGTCTATTTTGAATTGGTGGGATCACATTTCTCTTAAATGAAGATAGATGAAATAAGCATCTTTACTGCTAGTAATAAGAGAGTGCATTGGAAAGCACTCTGTATAGCAGACCTTCACAGTATGAATGATTAAAAATGTCCTCAAATCCTTGGATGAAATGTCACATTCCAGGGGGCTCAGCTGCAGTGACATTTAACAACCGTGGCCTGAAATTTTGTCAGTCACCTTAAGTCAAGTGAGTAAAAGATGCAGATGTTCATAGATGGGAAACTTCCAGGAATTATTTAAGAGCTGTCTTCGGCAAATCATGAAGTGGCATCTTTCCCTCTGAGCCAACAGAGGAGGAATGCCTTGGCATAATTGTAGAAGACTGTGTGGTGCTGAATGGACTCTACCTGCAGATGTCTTACAAAGATAAAGGGTAAAAAGAAAAATAGGTGGGGCTTAACCTTCACTGTGCAGCAGCTTAAGTTTCGCTGAAGGTCAGTAGGATCCCATTAGCTGCTGCCTCCTGGAAGCAACAATAAAGTGCTTTAGTTTTAAGAAATTAATGATTGATGCATAGAAAAGTTCTGTGTCTGGGCAGGCCTGCAGGAACTGGTATCTCAGTGGAATGCAAACCTGTGTTTGTTTCATAGAGAGCTAGTAGCCAGAGCTCTGTTTTGAAGAGTCTTATGTACATCACATACCATGACCAGAAAATCCCCCATTAGATTTACAGCAGGAAATAAGCAAGAAGCCTTTTCATGAGGAAGAGAGCTGGGAGCTGGGATTGGCAGTGCAGAAGACCTTAAATTTCACAAAGCAGAAGATCCATTAAAAGCATTTGTATAAACAGTCCTCTACTTTAATAGATAACATCATTGTTTTTATTTGGTTGCTTTTGAGTACCCGTTACTGCCTAATACTATGCTTATTGGAACGAGATCAGAATCTGCTGTTAGGTCCCTGGGCAGAGCAGTCTCTCATTTAACTCTAAATTCTCCTGATAGGAAAATATGGCATGGAGATTTTCAATGCTCCTGGCTCCCAATGGGCCCAGGTCTAGGATTGTGGACCTGTAGGCCGGAGCAAATTGTGGGAGAGGTCTGCAAAACAGAAGACCACTTTAAATCTAAAGCCAGCATCAGAATGGAAACCTCTCAGAGATGAGACTGGCCTTTGCAATTGTCTTGATTAATAGGTGAGCCTGAAGCATCCTATACCTGTAGAAATGTACAAGACACATGAGGGATGGTGGGTGTAGAGAAAAACAAATTGGAGAATTAAAGCAGCTAAGGAACTTTGTCCTCTGTATGTTGTCTACTGCAGCAGGCCAACTGAAGTCAGGAAACTGAAGCTGAATTTACCAAAAGTGTGCAGTGAAAGTGCTTAGGAGGTACTTGTTACAGCTTTTGCAGTGTCTTAGTTGTCTTACTCCACTGTAGCTCTATGCCCTTAAAAAAAATGACACCTCTGAATGCTTACAGGAAATTCCCTGCTCAGCCAACTAAAACATTTGAACATTTTTGCACCTTCTGTTACCTGCAGTTCTGTTTCTCATGTGCCCCAGCCATGGGCATGTTACTCATATATGAGCCCATTCCGAGTAAAAGACCCCTGTGCACCAAGCACAAAGCAGCCAAGGCAGGCATTTTGGTACAAACAATAACCATAAGCAAAGCATTGCCAAGCAGTGCCCTTTCCTGGCTCCTCAAGAAGTTCATGGTCACTGAAGGTGGCTGGGAGTGACTTCAATGAGGAAAGAAAGAGGTCCTTAATTTGAACGTTGCCAGCATGAGCATCCAGCTTGAACAGTGCTGCCCTACATGACAATTGTGAGGTTTCCACAGTGCAGTGTTTTGCTCAGGTTGTTTAAGGATGTAATTTATCACTTACTTTAGTCCTTTGAAGTTTATTAAGCATAAAACTTAAACTTTCCAGAGCAGGGGAAAACTCAACCCTAGGCTTTGTTAGAATAACAATTGTTTCAGGGAATGTCAAATTGAAACGTGGGAGGGCACAACTGCTAATTGCCAAGGAGTTCTGATCCACTGCAGAGACAGAATTGGATAAAGCTGGGCAAATATTTATGTAAATACTATTATTCCAAACAGCCTAGAGGAGATAGACACCGAAAAATGTCCAGTGATTTCAGAGCGATTCCCCTTTCACCTTAAAGATGGATGTGTTTAGTGTTGTTCCAACTTGAGTGTTGACTCTGGATTCAGCTCACAGTTGATGAGACTTGGGCTGTAAGGTTACCATGCTCCTTTTGAAAATGTCTGCTGTGCTTCTTAGTAACATGGGTGCGTTTAAAAAAGGGGCTCGCAGTAGTCCTCTTGTGGACGAATCCTTTGCTTTAATTTATATCTTCTGCACAGCATCACTGTACTCAGCCAAAGATGAGTCCTGGACAAAGCTTTGCCAGCCAGCTGGGCTGTGCTTACTAGGGGTCAGAGCACAGTCCCCAGATTGGCTTTGAGCATCTTTGTTCCCTTAGCCTGTGAGGCTGCCAGGTTATATTTAATAGAAAGCTCCTTGCAACAGTCCACAGAGGATCCATGATTTTGAGGAACTAAGAAAAGGTAAGGGCTTCCTGGCCATGCCTTGTCCCTCTGCCTGTCCCAAGGACCTGCGACAAAGGTGTGGGAGGCAGGAGCAGAGCTAGTTTTCCATCCAGGCATTCCTCCACAGCAGGGGGATTGGTCCAATGCTTTTTTGACCTTTCAGGTTGCAGAAGGAGCATCTGTTCATATTCCTGGGAGGCAATGTTCTTTATGGCTCATTAGGACTCCAGTTCTTCAATCCCTTTAGTAAAAGTAATAGACCAAAGTGTGGGTAGCCTGGGGAAGAGACAGCGTAAGAACTTAAGTGGGAGAACTAAGACTTAAAGTGAGCCTTTTCCTCAGATGAGTGTTTAGCTTTTATTTAAATAATTAATTTGTGGAGAATTTAGCCTTGGATCGCGGTCTTTCTCTTCCACCCATGTTCTTTGGGTTTGTTACAGAAGACAGAAAATGAAACAGTTGAATACAATCAGCCCGTTTTGCCTTGAATGAGCTTTAAGATAAAATACTCCCTTTTTTCCAAGTATTTAAGTCCAAAAAAAGGTACTAGTAGTGAGTTGGAGGAGGTGCTGATGTTTTCTGAGGAAATCTGTGCAAACAACGAACTTGGAATTGTAACATTATCAAGTGCTAAGTCTCCAGTCATCCTTTTGGCTTCAGAGAATGATTTCTGCAAAGCAAGGATGTTCCTTTTATAAAGAGCAAAACAGAAATACCTCTTGCCCAGTAATATTTAATGACGGTAGCTATCTCCCCTTGTTTAGATTAAAATTACAGGCCTCAGATTGCAAGTTGTAATATTTGTTTTCTTCTGATTGCTGCCTTTAGCTCCTCAGTAAACGCCATTGACTGCTCTGTGGGTAACTCCAAAGAAGCCTCCGGGGCTGAATATATTAAAATCCACAGCATTCCACAGAAAATTACAAAATTCTCCCCAAATTGCCCCCGCAATTTTCCACTGGCCTTCTTTATGAGCTGCAGGCAAAGGGGGGTGATCTGTTGTGCTTGTCCTATTCCTGTTTTTCTTCCTGTTTTAAATATAGCGGAATATATAAAATAATGAAGTGGTATTCAGAAACAATTCTTTTGCCAGGTCTTCCATCTGTTATTCTGTATAATCCTAATTTCTGTACAAAAAAACAGAGCCATGGTATGCAACTCAATATGTTACAAGATGTTTATTTTCATCAGCATGGTCCAATAAAGTACATAGCTCAAATATTAACATTGGAGTATGTTAAGATTTCATTACTGTTTGATCTATATATTTTACTGACATAAATGGATAAAAATAAACAGCTTGTAACATATAGAGTTACAGACTATGCTTTTATGGATTTATAGAATTCTGTGGTGGATTTGGGTTTTGCAGCAGATTTATTTTCTCTAATTTAGTTAAAATAACTATGTAATCATTATTTGTGCTGAGTATGGTTCTAGCTTCAGTTTCATAATTCACCGTGGGATTTGTCTGCAAAACTTCTGATGGTTAATGACCCTATATTGATTGAGATTCTCTTTTGTGAGACCGGATTGCTTGTGACTTGATAATGAATCAGTCAGATCACTCCATTTTAGAGAGAGAGAAAACAGGCATAGTGTTAACTTACAAAAAAAAAAAAAAAGGAAAAAACGACACCCAAAGCTCTGCGCGCTCTATATATTCTGTAGGGGCTTTTATAGTGCTTGTAGTACATGCTGTTCTGAAAGTGTCACACATGCATTTGTTGTTGTGAACTCAAATGCTGTAGAATCTGTAAAGATGCAAGATTAAATTTTCCATTGCCATTTTTACAGATAACAGCCCGTCGACAATGGAAACATATTTATGATGAATTAGGTGGTAACCCTGGAAGCACAAGTGCTGCTACATGTACTCGCAGACATTATGAAAGGTAAGATAACAAATCTGAAATGCTTGTTTAATAATGAAAAAATTAATTTGGAGAGCCTTCAAAGCATTTATAAAGAATTAGAGAAAGAGAGAGAGAGAGAGGATTCTTAAAGATATAGTAAATATTCCCCCAACAGTTTAGTCAGATAATCCATTGTAATTTAAACCAGAGTGTGTGTCTTCGGTGACTATACAAATAAAACAAGAATCTGATTTTTCTTTGGTACATATCTTAATTTTACAACAGTTTCTGAGTAAAGAAGCCAAAAAATAGAGCAAAGCATACTCAAGGAAAAATGAGGAATGACAGCTAATTGATGCAAACACTTGTCTTTTGTCGTTTTTTAGGAATACCAATTAAGCAAATTGTGGTTGTGATCAAAATAATGGGGCAGCCCACAATGCAGGGTGCTGTTAATGTTGTAGGTCATGCAGAGCATTGCATTCCTCTTCTTCACTGCATTCCTTCCCTCCTCCCTGCCTGCAAGCTGCTGCCAAGCACTCTTTCTCTGCAGCCATTGTTGCTGGTCAGAACTGTTGATTTCTTATTCTTCACATGTAGATAATAACTTCCAGGGCTTGTGAAGCCAACATGCATTGAATAAAATACTGGAGCTGCAATGTTGTTTTGGTTTGCTTTGTTTTTTAGAAACAACTCTTTTTTTTTTTTCTTTTTTTTTTTTTTTGTAAGACAAGGAAACGTTAATAAAAGCTCTGCAATTTCAGGCTCAGATAAGGAAAGTCCAATCTCTTGTTTCTGGGCATAAGAAAGTTACTGTACTGAGCTCAGGAAGAGGTTGTACTTGCCTGTGCAGAAGGTGGCACAGCAGAGCTGCATTGTGCAGTTTTTCACCCTCTTTTTGTGCCTTACATGTTGGCCACTCCAAGGGAGACCCTGCCCTCATCGTGGAGGGGAGGTTCACAACCCTCATTTACAGGAGACATCTCCACCACAAGGGCTTGGGTGAACAAAGAAATTGCATCTAATGCACCATAACAGTTAGAGTTAGAAGCTTTCCAGAGATCGAGCCAAGCAGCAGAGCAAATTGTGCACGTTGCTGTACACGTCAGATGGGGTTTTCCCTGCCGTTGCATTGCTGACAAATGTTACAGATTGCTGTAATTGACTCATCAGATTGTGGGTATTCGGCTCTTCCCCTCCATTATTACAGCCCTGGTAGGCTCAAGGCTTCCTCTTGCACCCAAGCCAGCTGATTGGTTTGAAGCTGGTAGTCTGGGTCTTCCCTCGCCAGATGCGCTGTGCAAAATCCTGTTTACTTCTCAGAGGAGACCCAGGCACACGCGAGAGTTAGGGCTCTGCGGGTTTGGGTCACGACTGTTGCTGGGCTCTGTGATGAAATCCGAGATTCACTGAGAGAGCAACTCTCTTGTAGTGGTGGAAAAATAAATGAGCCATTCACAAATACTCCATGAACCCTTCTCTCTTTCTTCTGCTTTCATGCTAGTGGTTTATTATTTTACATGCAAAACCCTGGAATTGCACTCTTCTTTGATGCACAGAGACTCCTCCATGTGACTTCGTTACTTAGGGGTGTACTACAAAGTCCATTACACTCGCTAGAAAAACTGAGCAGACTCACCATGCCTTGAGAACTCAACAGCCTTTCCCAGCTACCCAAAACCAATTCTGCTTGCCCCAAGCCAGTCTGAGGGAGGACACAACTATAGTCGATGGTTAGGATGGGTCTTAAGACACCAAAGAGCTCAAATGTGAGCCATTGGATTCCAGAGCCACTGTGTAATTCTGGGTTCTGTCTGATACAAGGCAGGACCTATTTTTCAGGTCTTTGTGGCAGGCTGTCAGAAGACAGCATTTGGAGAAAAAGTGTTGTAGAATTTTTAGATCAGCCCTGAGGTAACCTAAAATATGCTTTATCAAATCTGGTCTGAAAAACAAAAATACACATAGAAAGAAAAAACTCAGTGACTGGTCCAATCTCTAGATTTCTAGGGTTAGACACTTTTTTCCACTATGGGAAAGCTGTATTAAGCCTCAGACTTGGAAAAAAGTAAATTAAATTGTCATGGTTTGTTTCAGCTGGTAATTCTAACTACAGCACCTGTAAATGTAATGTTCATTTATAGCCGAAGTGCTCAGATGACATTTAATCTAAAACTAGAACTGCAGCACAGGAATACACATTCATGATTCAGGACACACGTACATTTTCTAACTTGAAGGTGAGCTGTAAAGCTAAACTGGAAATTGAATTAAGCTGGGAAGTAAATGCTGAATAAACCTCATGATTTTTCCTTTCTGAATCCCACGGGTCTTTCCTTGCTTACTGGAGGCAGAACACAAGGTTCCCTGGCGTCACTGGTACCGCTGCTGTTTGGCTTAGCCTTGCCATTTGTCTCTACAACTAGATGTCAGGGGCAGCCGTGTTGAGATAACTAGCTTCTTTCCAACATGATGGAGAAGCTACCAGCTGTTTACACTGGCTTGAGCATACCATGGCTGCTTAGATGGCGCGACCTTTCAATGACATCGTTAGGATGCTGCGGAGCGAAATGGCACATGCCCTCCACTGCTTATAACTTCTAAAAAGGCAGGATATGGCTGCAACCCCCCGGTACCAATGTGGCAAACACTAAAGCAGAGCCAAAAGCAGAGGAGTCACGGCATGGCCAAATCTATAGCGACTGCTCTGCTCCCCCTCCAGCACCCAGGCGGGGAGGAGAGGCTGGGTGCTGCAGGTGGGCAGAGCGCCTGGGTCAGCGAGGCGATGGCTTTGTTTCTCTCCTAAAGGGGAAAGATTTTGTGTGCAATGTCAGCTGATTCATTTCATGAAGTACAGTTTGGGTTTCCAGTAAGTGGCTTCATTTTAAAACAAGGTGAGGTTGCCAGTTTTTCAGTAAGCGTTGTCTGTATATTAGTTAGACAACTTTTGTTTTATTAATGAGTATAATAATGAAAGTGCAGGTTGCTGAGTGGAAGCAATGGGTGTTTTTATTTAAAGCATAGCAGGAATCACATAATGCCAATGAATGCGTTATTGTCACTGTAGGCATGGCTGGTCTGAACCTGCCTCTGATTGGGTTATTTCACATAGGCCCAGGCACTTCATAAAAATGTCTTTGTCAGCCTAGTTTCCCTTCCAAACCTATTCATCTCTGTCAGTTTTTAATATTAGTACCGGGCTCTTGGCTATAGTCCATTAGTACTGCACTTAATTGCTCATGTTACAGATGATTACCAATATAAAAAGCATTAATGTTTTCCCATCGTGGGGCTGTTGCTCTCTACATGATTCAGACCGTACGGAGCTTGTGAGTTGTTGTTGTTTTGGTCATTAACTTTCTTTCTTTGTGCTCCTCTCCGTGCAGTCACCTTGCCCAGTCGTGCAGCGTAGGGGCGTGAGCGGCTGGTGTTGGCTGGTTCAGGCCGAGCCTTTCCTGGGAAACGGAGAGGTCCTTGTCGGTGCCCCGCATCTCTTGGTTGTCAGAAACGGCTACTTTTCTGCGAAGCACCCTTCTCCCCGCTGCCTTCCCCTAATAATGCAGATGTGGTTTTCACATGCAGGGGCTGATGTTTCTTTCGCTTTTACACAAAGCACATGATCAGCAGCTTTACTTATCCTGCGTAAACGATAGACTGTGTTTCTGCAATGCTGGTGACGTTGTCGTTAGGGATTTTTCATAAATATCACACCTCCACCCCCTAAAAAAAAAAAACAACAACAAAAATCCACCACCAACTTGCTATTTCGCAAGGTATAAGAAGTTCCAAATAAAGCTCACTGAACAAAACAGAAATATGAGCAGTGGCCTGTTGGGGCCTTTTCTGCCTCAAAGTCTGGCCGCATTTCATCTCTGCTTCCTCCGAAGCAAGCCCCGCTCGCTCGGCAGCCCCAGGCAACCCGGCCAGGGCTGGGGATGCGGGGTGTGCTGCGGCGTGCGCTACTGCCCCGCAGCCACCCGGCGGGCAGTCGTGTCGCGTTGGAAGGGGCCACGCGCTCCCAGGATTTGGAAACGAGGAGGTATAGTCTCTTGTGCAGCTCAGAGCCCCTTCTGCCATTTTTCTGTCGTAACCGCTCACATAAATATTACACGTTATCAGAAACACAAGGCAGGTCAAAGTCAGTCCCTTACATGGTTTTCTTGTAACAACCGTAAAGTTTCTCTACCCTAAGGATATTGTGAAGTAATTCAATATGCAAGAGAGTCCTGCGTTCCACACAAATGCTGCTTGGTTTTGTTAAAGTGTTTGGATAACTTTGGTGGAGTGTAAGCATTTTGGTGGAGTTTTGTAGGAAATAGCAGCCAGTCTTTTAGAGGGGAGAAAAAATAAGATTCTGTTATAACGTATACATGGAAATGCTTATGGTTGTCTTTTAATACACATTATAATTAATAGAAGGTTTTGGTTTACAATGTTAAGTGTGAAAACATCCTCAGGCAAAAATTAATCAAGTGTTATGTCATCCTGTAAACTACAGCTAGCTCTTTGTTTGACCCAAAAAATTTTGCCAAGCAGTAGTTTTTTCATGTCATACTAACTTGATTGTTTTATTTTTGTCTTCACCCCACTTTCCTGCCCCCCTCCCACTTCAGCTAGTCACAGACTCCCAGAAAACTTTGCAAGTTTCAAATTGTCTCAATAGTTTTCCATCAAGCATGAATTTAAGCCTGAAGATAGATGAGGTGTCTGTCCTCTTTTCCTTCTTTTTCTTTTCCTGTTTTTTTTTTTTTGATAAATAACAAGAGGTTTCTACTTATGATTTTCTGCCCTCAGGGCTTTATCATTAAGATTAAATAACTGTACTCTCAAGCATACCACTGAACAAACATCTTTTCAATTATGTGAGTAACAGATGCTGTAACAAAGGAACTATTGAAAATTCAGAAAGCTTCCCCCCTCCCCAAAATTTAAAAAGTATCAGATGACAGAGGAATGTAATTGTTTACCATTAAAACAGATCCTTAACTGTCCATTCAAAACATCTGAGAACACGCTGTTTTTTCAGAATTTCGTCAGGACTGGGTTTACAACCCAGGAGACTTACTGGCCAGCACTGGAGTCATTGGGTGAGTGTGCTGGGCGACCAGGCGTTCTCTTCCAGTGACTGCACAGCAACGGTCTCTCTCCCTTGTCGAAATTGTTTCCCAGCCTTCTTTCCACCCAGGATTTTGTCCCAGCAGGACTGGGGCATGCAGTGTGCTACCCAGGGCCCCAGGGTGGGTGTCAGCCAGGCAGAGAAGAGCTTCCTGTCCGTGCACCCCCTGCACTGGTGTGAATCGGCTCTCAGCAGGCACTGCGGCTGTGCACACGCGGGGTCCCGGCACTCCTAGCATCTGAGCTGGGTGTGCATCTTTGGTCAGCATGAGGCTAAGCGTGTTGGTCCCTCTTGGTGACTCCACTTCGTGACATCCAGGAGTAGGGACAGGCTGTGCTCACGGGGACATGGCCCATTTCCTTGCTGGGAGCTGGGCTGTCCCAGGAGGGTGCTGCGCAATGGGAGATGTGCAACTCTCCTTTGCAGGAGCAGCACCAGGGCTGGGGAGTAAGTTGTTCCCTTTCACATTCCCCAAGTCTGATGGGAATCTCCACCTTGTATTTTACTGCAGGGCTTTGCTAACATGGCAGGGGCTGCCTGTGGTTAGCCCAGCTTTGTGCAGTGGAGATGTGGCTCCAAGCTCCCACGCCGGGTCAGCAGGATTTCCCTCTAGGAGACCTGCACCCTGCCAGCAGTGCAAAATGACATCTGTAAGCTTGTATTGAGCACAGGGGCTGGGCATTGCACAGTCTGTGCAGACCATTTTGCACTATTGGGCAAAATGTATTACTGCCTGTAGATGGAAAATGGTGACTGTGGCTAAAACAGAGGCTTGTAGTGATTTTGGTAGGTGACTTGGGTCACCTTCGCAGTCCCCATCACCCTTCCTTTGAATCTTTCCCATGCAGTAAATCTGGGATGGTTGTTCATTTCCCCCTGCTGAGCCATAGGTTGGAGAGTGTCTGAGCTTCCATCACCTGGCTGTGCAGCTAAATCAACAGCTGTGTTTGTAATGTCACTAATTTCCAGTTTACTTAAAACAAAGTGTCTTTGAATTCTCTTACAGCAATGCAGTTCCCACCTTTCAGCAGCGAGCCATTCTCATTACCCACCAGCACTCCCAGTGGGCTGTGAGGAAAGTTGTTGATGAAAGGATGAAAGAGCCATTTCTTTAAGGAAGGAAAGTTCTTTGGGAACAAAATTGAACTCAGACATATTTTGCCTTTGCTGATAAAATACATGCCAGTTTTGTACTTCAGACAAATGCAAATAATCCTATTGCTATTATATTCTGCACAAAAGCATGCAAGGCTTGCTTTCGTAACCCTGGATTGTACAATGCAGCACGGGGAAATCAGGCTGGAGGAACACACTGCTTGATTTCCTCATTGTGTTTTATATTCCCATTTCAGAAAATAGGCTGAGATCTTAGAGCTTGGGTTATTCCTCCCCCCTCTTCTCTGCGGGGAATTGGTCGCTGGTGCCCAGGAGAGCTGCCTGACGCTCCCGTCCATCCCCACCAGCTGATTGCCGTTGAAGGTGACTTGTTTCCTATGCTTGCACCGACAGCATTGCCCCAAGATTTGTCCCTTTTAAAGAGCATCACTGTAAAAAAGATAAGCCTTCTCTCGGGATCAGAGCTAGGGCATTCCTGCTGGTCCCTTAAAACAACTGAATATTTTGCCACCGAGTTTCTAGGGAAGGAGAATGGGGCTTCTGCGACTGAGGTTATCAACTGGGGGCCCTCTACTCCGGGGGCAGCATGGGGCTGTCCCTGGAGCCGCCCCATCTCGGTGGCTACTCATCCTGGGCTGTGCTCAGACCCACGGCTGCAGGCAGCTCTGCCCCACTGCTCTCGAGGACCTAACAGATGGTTCCCCATCAAACTGCGCTGGCTCCAGCAATGCATTCAGAGGAAGGAAGGAGCAAGACCCGCAGTGGCATAAAGTACCCAGGAGGGAGGTGTTTTCTGAACTCCTACCAGTAAGGTGATTTGTTGCCTGTCCCTTCTGAGTGTTCCTGAAACTCTAAGCATTTAGTGTTCTCATGATTTACATTAGCATCTAATCCTTGCGTAATCTCGCTAATCCCTTGGCCCTGAGATACCCCCTGGCAGTGAGTTCCACGGGTTAACTGGTGGCTGTATTCATTTGGTGGAGCAGATTTAAGTCTTTTTCCATTCCCATTGCAAACAGCTTCCTTAACCTTCTTGCCAAGAATGGAAACGGGGCAGCGTCTCCCGAGTAATGGGCTTTGGTATTTTACGTCCTTCCAAGATTATTCTTGTGGCTGAGAGGCTCCCTTGCGCACTGTTTTGTGTTGGGCTTGGAGCCCTTGAGAAAGCAAGATGATGTCAATGGGAGACATGCCGGAATATTTTATTCTGCCAGAAAGCAAGCAAAAATAACCACTGAAACAAATAGTATAAAAATACTGTAGGGGTTGTGCTGAACAGCCTCCTGCCCTCCTTCCCCCGTGCAGCCCATGGAGAGAGCGCTGTGTCCTGGGCATATGGTTCCTCCCTGGCCTGAGCGCTCTGCAATATCCACACACAGTGGGGAGAATTAGAGAGGAAACTGGCAGCCTTAACATTTAATTTCCTTCCTCTTTCTGGGTTGGTCAGATCCTTTGCATTATTGTAACTACTTTTTTTATCATGTCTATAAATAGATGTGCTCTCATGTGTCCTGTGAAGCAGAGTTGGGCCAAAAAAGTCATTTGTTCTGCATAATCAATACATGAAGATGTAGTGGTTACTGGCTCAGATTAGACTTTGTATTGTTATTTCTATAGCTGGGAAAAAAATGTTGACTAATAAGGATTAAGGGCTTTTTTTTTTTCTTTTTATGAAATGCTAATGATGAAGACATGTTTGATATACTGTGAAATACATTTCTCTAATGTGAAGTTTCTGCTTTTTGTTGGGAAAGAGATTCAGTCCCTGGAGGATTTTAGAATTTGTAAATATAAAATTATCTGCTTCAGTGTTTTTTAAAAAAGGTTGGCAGAAAGCCAGATTACTTACATTACTGTAATAGATTTACTGACCTCTGACATCTGCTGCAGAGAAGTACATTGAATTTTTCATAATATCAGATGATGCAGATCTAAAAACTGAGTACACTCTGCACCATTATTTAATTCAGGACTTAGTAAAGCAAAATCTTTTTTTGAGTAGCAGTTTATACGTGATTAAACTTAATATTGCCGATTGTAATAAATCAGGATTAGTATAGTACTGATTTGTTAATCTAACTTGTATTGATTTTAAGTTGTCTTTATTTAAAAAAAAAAAAGGACTCGCTTTTCACAGTGACTGAATTTAATAAGAAGCTCTGTGATAGCAAAGACTCCCCTACTGTTTCTGCTCTTGGCTGGAAAATGTTATTCTTGTATTATTCCAGGAAAA
The DNA here is from genome assembly GCF_009769625.2 of Cygnus olor. Lineage (NCBI taxonomy): Eukaryota > Metazoa > Chordata > Aves > Anseriformes > Anatidae > Cygnus > Cygnus olor. The sequence goes on from NC_049175.1 coordinate 10,427,857, forward strand.
AAAAAAAAAACTCATGCTGCTAAAAATCTGGTGCCTGTGGAAAGATTTTTTAATACACTAGTGCTTACATATTCTATTTATGTTAATTGACTTATAAATAATACATTTTATTAATCTTAATATTGGAATCATGATCATGATAAAGACCCTTTTATTTGGTCTCCTCGCAGGCTTTACAAGTAAATATTCTTCAGCCCACAGAATACTCCCCCCCTTTCCTTCTTTATGGGCACTTTGATGCCCCCCGCGGGAGGCGGCCGCGGCTGAGGGCGGCGCGGGCGTTGTGCCGAGCGGGGCACGTCCGAGGCGCTGGGGCACACGTTTGTGAGCGCCGTCTCTGCCCTTCCTTGCGCAAAGATTGATTAAATCTTACCTGCGCTGCACATATTTGACAAAACCCTTGTGTTCATTTCAGACATGTCACATTCTGCTAAACTATTTGGATAATAGCGAATCGCATTCTTCCTGCGTTGGGCAATATTGACCTTAACTTGGCTGCGCAGCGAGTGGTAATGGCATGTGAGCTGGGGCTTTAACTGTTCCGAGAGCTGCGTTAGCTTTATTACCCTTGTGCTATAAAAACTTCTAATAATCAAATGATAAGATCATATCCTGTGGGTAATTGTGTTGTACCGTGACAGGATAACTGAAAAAACATTCAGTGAAAATTGTAACCAGCGGAAGTCTCGATGCGAAGCAGCAGTTGCTCGTGTGGTTGGCCTTCGTGCGCACCTTCTCGCCGGGATTCCCCCGCCACCCCCAGCAGCCCCCCAAAACGGTCTCTGCGGCGCGTGGGGCTCGCTGGAAGCGAGGAGGGAGAGCTCCTAGAACAAGCCATCCTTGTGTTTTGATTCAGTTTTACCTTAGTCATGCCTCCTTCCAGATACAAGAAACATTTAATTCCAGATTTCCTGCTGCTGGCTCCAGGCCTTTGACCGGCGATGTGAAATGTATTTTTACTGCTGTCGTACTGCCAACTGCTGAGCTCAGTGAAAAATAGCTAAAATGAAAATGTTGTACTCCCACGTGAACTCTTCAGATCAGAAAAGGAAATTTAAGGCACGGTCGCTAATTAGCGCCGAAGCTAATGAGTCCTGGTGAGGTGCACCACAAGGAGGAGGAGCCGCCGTGCCGCGGCACCCCGTGAGGCTGGGCGGGAGGCCCGCCAGCCATCTGCCGCCCATTGCTGCGGCCGCGGGGCTCGGCATGCGGCCTCCTCACAGCGAGGGCCACCGGTGGGCCGTGGGCCGTGGGCCGGGGCAGCCTCCTCGCCTGCTGATGGGACGCGGGCATTCGTAACGGGCGGCACGTTCCCATGGAAACAAAACAGAGTCAAACAGTCCCCTCGCAGCGCTCGCAGTGATTGTTGTAAAACGTGCTTTTATTAAAAGAGGTTTTAAATATTTAACACGTGGCAGGGCGACGTCGATGTAGCCCGGTGTGAAACCCGGCCTCGCCTCCAGTGAAGTCCGGAGCGCTGTGTGCAGCATGGGGAGGTATCCGGTGCTTTTATGAATATTTGTGCTTTGAGAGTGAAATTTAGCAGCCTCAAGTATGAACAAGATTATTTTTTTCTGATTCTGCTTAGTTATGCTTTTTATTATATAAACATTAACTGTAATATTACAGTGGGAAGCAGGTATTTGGCAACTACATATTATTTTGCTAAGTTTGCATAGAGGGAGCAGTTTCCAGTTTTAGCAGCTGTAACATGTTTAAACTCAGTTTGTAATGGGATCTGAAGATGAATATTCCCTGTGGGCTCTGCTTAGCTTCATTACTGGAGCCCTGCCAAATTCAGGGCTAGAAAGTATTATTCACGCCTCTTTGCACATACCATGTCAGAGCATGCTCAGTTAATGAATTTTGTTTCTAATATAGCATAAATTAGGTTTATATTTTAACATAATTTATGTTGTATTTTATTAAAATGTAAAATATTATGATCACGAGCAATCTAATTTCTGCTCTCTTAAGCCCAAACTGTGTTTGAACATCTAAGTATGTAAATCAAAATTGCATGCTTAGGAACTGATTCTAGGATAACAAACGAATATGTGAACCAAAGAGGTTTCTGCCTTGGAGTCTTAGATTAAAGATAATTACGGATTCCTGGTATTTGAACAGATTTATGTTGTTTATAAGCAAAGTACATTTTCTTCATAGAGTCAACTTGTCTTTTTTTTTTAAACAAATTATGTTTGCTGTATTAAAGTTCATATTTTTAAAGTCTCAGTCTTGTATTAATCCCACAGTGAGTCATTAATCATACCAAATGCATTATAAAAACTTTAATCACTGAAGTTGAAACTGAGATTGTAATGCAATCCATCCCTTTTAATTATATCAGTTATTTTTCCTTTCAGATCAAGAATTGCAAAGGGGAAAACAGATAGATTAAAACTCAAAGTGTTTGGTGCTTTTGGGGGAGGATATTTTTTCTGTTTGTGTTTCTTTCTTTTTTAAAGTGATTTGGTATGCTTTGTGGAGGCAAGTTCCACGGCTCAAAATTCCTTCACTTTTAACTCTTTTTCTCCGTCTTTCCTTCCTGTAAAAGACAAGACTCATTTGATAAGGCAGGGACCATGGTGACTGTCACTTTGCGGGTGTGTTTGGAAGGCTCGGGTGGGCTGGTGCTGCACCACGCTGCGTGCTGTGCCTGCCGTTGCACGTTCTGCACTCCGATGTCTTCTACCCAGTTTCTGGCATTTACCCTTGCACTCAGGGGAACCTCCAGCCTGGGAACTGTGTAGCTGTTATCAGGTTGGCTGTGGCTTTGGAGGTGTTTTCCTGGGGTTTACTGCATGCTTTTAAGGGTAGGGAGGGGAAATAAAAGTAAATGGTTGCTTTTTTTTTCTATCAGTCTAAAACATAGTGGCTCATATCCTCATCTTTACAAATTGGTGTAGCCGCATAAACCACTGCAACCTTACTGACAACTGAGACATACCAACTCCATGGAATTTACGCCACATGATAATCTTGCCAAATAAATTGATTTATCATACTTGGATTTGTAGATGTAGAGTTTACAGTGTTGCTTTTATGCCATGGAAGAAAATAGATTTATTAAGTAAACTGCTCATAGTAGATACATTTTGTTCTTTGCTAGAATGGCAAAATCTGATCAATTATTTGTTCCTTAATCCCCTAGATTAATCCTGCCGTATGAAAGATTTATTAAAGGAGAGGAAGATAAGCCACTGCCTCCAGTGAAACCTCGAAAACAGGATAACAGTTCCCAGGAGGGTGAAGTGAAAACAAAAGTGTCTGGAACAAAACGCATCAAAAATGAAAACCAAAAGAGCAAGAAGGAAAAAGATAATGCACAGAAACCCCAAGATGCATCTGAGGTTGGTTGCTTTCCTGCTTTTCAACTTTTCAATTAAAAATGTGCGCTTTAATCACTCAAAATACAGTGATAAAATAGGTAATTTAAACTGGAGGATTCCATCAGTTGGCCTTTGAGTTTGTTCAGCAATGGAAATTCATTATTGTGGTACTGTTTGTGTTGTGATTTCGCTGGGCTACAGCCACCAGTTAGTTTCTTATTGCCTAAGAGTGATGGCAGAAGACCAAGCTCTGGATGTAGCAAGTATCATTTCTGCTCATTGTATTATACAGTGGTCACCACGAAAAGATCAGCAGCTGCCAAAAGGAAACCACACAACTACCACAGTTATTTCCTAATCTAAGTATAGGGTACAAGAACCCTAATACTGCTGATAATGCTGTGGTAACTGTTGGATACAGCTGGTTTTTCTAGTGGTAACTCCTGGATCAGCATTTTCCATGGCTTACAGATGTATGTACATGTCCACCAAAAGGATATCACTCCCAGGATTTTTATCGTGTTATACTGAATCTCGCTTTAGACTCAAAGGTTGGATTTTGAGGGAAGCCTTAACTGAGACCGAGGTCTCTCTCACATACCAAGCTGGTTTTCAGCTGAGATAGGTTCCTATGCGTCACCTGCTTCACATGGGCAGGCCTGGTTTCCGATAGAGGCACATGTGTGCACCCATAGGACAGCTCTCATAAAATAGTAATTTGTGTTCACAGACCATGATTAGATAGACCAGTGGATTCATATTTGTCTGCAGGTAAGGGCAAGTTTCATATTTTGTTCATGTGATATAAAAACCAGTGGGGTTTTTGCTGCCATGTTTCTTAAGCACTTCTTTTGCCCATCTGATGCCACTTGTCCGGTGCCCTCCGTGCAACCCATGTGTGAGTGAGGCAGTGAAGCTCCTTGCACACAACCCATGCGCAGATTTGCTTTCCCTGTCTCAGTCGCCAGGTCACAGCAGCCTTCAAGGCATTGCAGTGGAAGTATTTAAGAATGTCTAGACACATGGTGTGCCCAGCAGACTACAGCTGCTCCCTTTTGCCTTCATTGTCATCTGGCAGGTACTTAAGTCCTGTTTCTAAACCAGTTTGGAAATCGGTATTGAGTCAGCTACCAACACCATCCTCCTTGTTGTTTAAAAAAAAAATAACAGAACCGTAAACACAAATGCATCTGAGATTTGTGTTTCAAGAACAAAAAATTCTGATTTGCATGTCCCACTACCGCTTAAGTTGTGCTTACGATGACAAATGTCATCTCCTGTCCAAACCAGAATTTGTTTTAAATTGTCTTGATCAACAGCAGCTTTAATACTGAATATAAGAGCACTCCTCAGAGAGAGGAGGTTTTTTTGGTTACTCTGCACCGTAATTGTACATCAGGGAAACCTGTTGGGGGATGAACCCCTCTGCTCCTGATTGAAATAACCTAGAGAGGAGAGTGCACACAAGCCTCTTTAAGTAACTGGAAGGTCACAATACAATCGCCCAAAGCAAGGAAATGTGGATTACGGCTTGTGCTCCCTTTCCCCTGTCACTCCTTTGTGTCTGGTTGTTTACTGTGGCGTCTTGGATCAGCAAGATACCTCACGTACTGTTGGTACTGCCACAGCTAAGCACAGCATAAACAGCCAGCACCCAGCGCGTCAGACCTTAACTTTGAATTTCCTTGCTTTTGTGTTCCCTATCCAAACTTCCTGCCTGCTTAAACTGCAGTTATTTTTGTATGTGGATCGCAGGAAGAGTTCTTAAGCTGCGCTTTATCGGAAGCGTTTAAGGAGCCTAGGCGAGACAATGAAAATGTACAATTGTGGCAGTTCCATTGTAAATTGGTACCTTTTACAGCAGAATTAATGTTCTTATCCTCTGACTGAGATGAAAGATGCCGTCCTGCCCCCAGTTAATCAGGGTGGGCAATTAAAGGAACTCATCCTTCAATCAGGTCACAGTTATGGGTGGTTTACAAGAAGACTGAGCAGGGAAGGGGCCCGCAGGAGGGGCACATCCGCCCTGGGGTGGGCAACAGAGCTGCAGCGCCCATCGGTGGCTGCTCCACAGGGAGGCTTCCGTGCCCAGAGCCTCGCGTCCAGCCCCACTGCCTGGAGTGAACTCCCGTGTAGGTGTGTAGGCGTCGCCCCAGCCAAGGCACTGCTTAAACTGTTCCTGCACGTGGCCTCGGAGCTGGCTGTAGCAGTGGGCTGCAAAAGCATACCACGCTACAGATGTGCGGTCCTCTCCATTGCATGTTCAACTCATGCAGCATATGAAGTATGTGGGGAGATACTATAACTTTAATTTATTAGGGTTGCATTTGCTTTTGTGCTCTTCGCTGTTTTCCTGCCATCACAATGACATTGTCAGTGTAACAAGATACCAGACAAAATGCTATTAGCCTTAGACTGCACATTTCCTCACAATAGCTGAGACTTCAATCAAAATGTTGCTTAACAGAAACAAAGAGCAGAATGTACAGTTATTAAATATGATTTCTCTCTTTTTTTTCCGCCTTGCTTTGCTCATCTGTCTGGTATTTTCCTGTAATTTTATAAGCTCAAGAGACTAGTGATACTACTTTGTAAAGGACCTAATGATGGTATTTGGACTGCAAAAGGCTGCTATTAGTTTAAAAAGAAGAAGTTACGATGACTAACAGACACTGTAACTAATAGGCCAACGAAACACACAGGAATATTTAAAAGCAGCTGCAAAGAAATCTCTGAGATGGTTAGATTTGTTAGGACCTTCTCCAGCCCCTCGCTCCTATGACAGACCATAGAGCAGCATTTAGATAATAACTTTCTCGATGCGTCTTATCTGTACAACTAAGAAGGAAAGAAAACAATAATAATAAAGGGCTCGCACAATGCTGCTGTTTTATGATTGTCTTATACCACGACATGTCAGAGGAGAATGACAGCAGTTTTGAAAAGGGCTGTCAGTCAGCTGGATTGCAGATGGGACGCTCTGATGACCTCTGCGAGTCACAGTTCAGCCAGCGACATAATGGGATGAATAGCGTGAATTGTGCACACAAGCTGTATTAATGGGGGAGCAGAAAGAGCTGCAGTCCCGTTGACAATAACGTATAAAAGCTATGTTTGTAATAGTGTGCACACACTTACTGAATGTTGACAACTTCATTTTAATCCGTTAATAAAAAAATGTGTGTCCTAGTTAAGCTGCGGCAGTGATTTGCTGCCTACAATAGGGATTCCTAGTATGCCATTTCTATCATTTTCACACTTTAATGCAGAACTGGGTGTGAATGATCTCCTCTGTGATCACTGAATTTTAAGATAGCCGTTCTGGAGAGACTGCATTTTCATCTTTATGTAACAAATAACATAGGATCTTTGTGCAGTTTTCATAGGTGAAGTTGGCTAGCAAGAGAAATTTCTATAGCCTTATTGTTTGTGGTATGAAATCTGCTCTTCTGCATTTGCCTAATTAATTTCAAAAGAATATAACCTCAGTGTTTAGCTATCTGGTGAAGCCACTGGTGCCTCTAGTCAGGTTACAAACATCTGCTGTTTTGAAATGCCTTATTATGACATTGGCAGGGATGTTGTATTTCTTAATATTTCCAGGAGGTATGTTTCTTTGTTTGACTCTGATACCTGGTATTAGAGCTCTCACATTCCAACAAGGTGATTGACAAGTACATCTCTAGGAGTAGCAAATAGTGTACTGTGTATGATCTTATTAACAGCCTGCCAAAATGCACAGCATTCTTATTACTGTCAATTGTATCATTTTATTAGGTTTCATCAGAACAAGAGAAAGATCAAGAATCAGCAGACCAGAAAAATTTCCCAGAACATCCTACAGCGGGAGAGATGAAACAGCCCATGCAAGGCCCTCCATCTCTTTTACCAGAGGCAGCTTGGCCTCTACCTCTGGAAAAGACAGATTTGACAGAAAACAGCTCGAACAGTGAGAAATCCAAGGAGGATGTTCCTCACTCATCCTCTTTCTCAAGTGTATCTGTGCCCCCAGAAGAAGATACTATGCTGGATGCCACTGTCACGAAACGAATGCACCCCTCAGCAGATGCCCTGGAAGACCCAAAGCTGGAACAAAGAATACACAAAGCTTTTAATGAGAGCTTAGAAAGCGAACCTTCAGAAATGCCCTTCACAGCTTTTCCAGTCCAGCTGCCCACTCAAAGTGACATGGAAGATGACAAATTGCCAGAGATGGCTGATTACATTGCAAACTGCACGGTGAAAGTGGATCAGCTGGGAAACGAAGATATCCACAACGCACTGAAGCAAACGCCCAAAGTACTGGTGGTCCAGAACTTCGACATGTTCAAAGAAAAGGAGCTGCCTGGGTCCATGAATGAAGACTCCACTTTTGGTTACACACCACTGCTCTACTCAAAGGGTAATCCAGGCATCATGTCACCCCTAGCAAAGAAAAAGCTGCTGTCGCAGGTCAGTGGGGCAGCCTTGTCATGTAGTTATCCTTATGGTTCTCCTCCACCTTTGATTAGCAAAAGAAATTGAGCAGCAGAGATGAACTGTCCTCAAGCATATCACAAGGTCCCCACATCCCGAATTCTGATCCCATAGCAATTAATAGGCCAACAGTCATACAACATGTACAGAGTTTTAAAACCAAGGAAGAAAGGAAATCAATTAATGACGTTTTTAAACATGACGTGCTAAGTAAACCGGATCCTCAGCGCTGTGATTTTTCAAAACATCACCTCAGTTCTCTTGCTGAGTCGTATGTACCGAAGACAGATATCCAGGACTGCAAAGATAAAATGAGTGAGAAAAGGGCACTGCAGCACTCCCATGTGCCCACTTTCTTGGCAGATTTTTATTCATCACCTCATCTGCACAGCCTTTATAGGCACACAGAACACCACCTTAATAATGAACAGACATCAAAGTACCTCCCCCGGGACATGTTCAGAGAGTCTGAAAATTTCTACTTTTACTCAACACAAACACCAAGAAAAACTAAATTTAAATTATCACCCATCTTTGCATCAGCAAGAAAAAAGGCGTCAGTGGAAGCCTCTTCAGATGATCAGCCAACAGATTTGAGTCTTCCAAAGAGCATACACAAACAGACTGCAAAGGCTCCCGGCTCCGGCCTCTCTCATTCATCTGTGGCCCAGCAAGAAGGCAAAGGTATCTCCCCGTTCCAGGCTGTGAGCAGCCAGACAGTGAGCATAGACTGTAACCCCAAAGCTTGCCGTGTGTCCCCCATGGCCATGACAGCCCCTAAAAAACACAGTGAGTTGCTCCACAGGTCTGGGAAGCAGCAGGCGCAGAGACTGGAGAATCTGAGGAAGATGGAGGGGATGGTGCATCCTATCATAAGCCGCAGAACGAGCCCTCAAACCATTGGGGCTGCCCGGCCTTTGAAGCGGAGCCTGGAGGACTTGGACAAAGTCATTTCCGAAAAAAAAATCCGAGCTGTCTCTCCTCTGCACTTACCAAAGGAGACCTCGGCGAAAGAAAAGGTTCCCGATGCAGAGGGGGAAGGCAGCAAGCCGCTGCATGGCCTGCATTCAGGCAGCGTGCTGGAGAGCCACAAATTTCCCCTCTCGGCCCCGATCTTCCCAGGCTTGTATCCAGGAACCCTGTGCACAGGGCTGAACAATCGCCTCCCGCCTGGGTATTCCCATCCTTTACAGTACTTGAAAAATCAGACCGTGCTCTCCCCACTAATGCAGCCTTTGGCTCTTCATTCCTTCATGGTGCAGAGACAGTTCCTCACGTCCCCTACAAATTCTCAGCAACTGTATAGACACTTAGCCGCAGCAACACCTGTAGGAAGTTCGTACGGTGACCTTTTGCATAACAGCATTTATCCTTTAGCTGCTATAAACCCTCAAGCTGCATTTCCACTTCCCAGCTGTCCTCTGTACATCCCAGCACAAAACTGTAAACCCCCTCACTCGAAAAAAAAGTCTGAGAAAACAAGTTCAGTTAGCGACATTCCTTCCCCTGTGACGATGTCTTGCAGATTTAGCAATCTGTATTTTTGTCAACCTGGATGCAGTCGTATCCCGCATAGCGGAAAGCTTCAGAGTGTGATCAAGACAGGACTATCTTTAATTCTGGCTCCACGTCAGCCCCCTCTCCCCTCACCCCTGCCCTGGCAAAACAACAACACAAAACACACAAAAAAAGTCTTTGGATTTTGCATATGTGTTTTCTGAAAGGACTTGTGTATGGTAAGAGCAAATGTTCAAAGGGAGCCGTGGAAATGCAGGCCCAGTCCTGAGCTCACTGAAATGAGAGGTGACATTTGCATTTGCTTTTCATTGAGCCAGGGACCAGAGGCTGAGCGTTGTTGCAAATGAGTCAAGGACTCGAGATGAACCTGGCAAGGAGAAGAGGGCCGAGAATCCACACAATCATTGGATGTGCTTTTTTGGGTAACTTTTCCTGACTTTTAAAGATTCAATCAATGCAATGTATAGTAAAACGGCAATAGATTTTTCATTTTAACACTATTAGAACAGAAGGGTAAACACTGTTTAATTTGACTGTACATATCCACTTCATAAACTACCAGTGTCACATTTGGTCACAATAATTTATATAGTTTTGTTTGTCCAGTATATTCTGTGCTTTATGTTCATTTCTTGTTTTGTTTTTGTTTTTCTTTTTTTTTAAATTAAACAGTATCATTTTATCTGCAACTTTTTTTAAAGGCTGTGGCTGTCCTAATTTTTTTATGTGTTTGTAATTTTTCCAGTTTCTTCATACTTGGAGCAGCGTTTTTGTTTTTTTTGTGGTAACGTTTACTGTTTACAAACTGAAGCAACTGGTTCAGATTCATTTTAACAGATATAAACATACTGTAGGTAATATTATGGTGCAAGGATGCAAGCAAGGTTCCTTTCCCTACGGTCCAGTCCTGCAGGGTGCTGAGCACCTCCCGCTCTCCTCGTGCTGTTGCGGCAGCTCACGCACTGCTTTCCCCTTCCCACCGAGCTTTGCTTTCCCATATCGTGGTCCGTGAATTTGTCAAGAGTCGCACTTACCTTACCTAGGCTGTGAAACCCTCCTGTGTACCAGATCTAGAAAACAAAACCTCACTGACACGAGCTGCTGGTTGGCAGAGGGGTCCAGAAAACGGATTTGTGGTTTGCAAGAATGTTGAGAATTTCAGAAATTAGGACAGGAGCCCGTGCTGGTTTGAACCAGAGGTGGCCGGGTCCCATGCCATGGGCCAAGCTCGGTGGAATGGGTTGGGGTTGTGTGAGGTGGTTGCCCCGCCAGCCCCGGCCTCCCCACTGATGAGCGCAGCCAGTGCCCATGGGCTGGGTCTCTGCTGGTGGCATCCAGCCCCTGGGGTGGCAACGGAGCTGGTGCCTGCTGGGACGGTCCTTCCACACCCTGCGGGCACCGCAGCCCTCCCCGGGCATCCTCCGCAGAGCAGAAGCCAGGAGCAAAGGGGCTGGGTTTTGATAACGAAAGAGCTTTCCTGTGGATGCATGTTCACGTTGAAGGATGTCACCGCCATGCAGCTGAGCGTAGACATCGATAAAGAGAAGTGTGGCTTGGAGGCTTTTTACAATGTGAACATTGGTTGTGATTCAAACCATCTCAGTTATTGTTCAAAGACAGCATAATCGATACGAAAACAAAAATGGAAACTACTAAGAAACACTTTGCATGCTAGGCATGTCATTAAATTTTCCCGTGATATGAAGCCAAATACAATATAATGTATCATAGTTAATATCCAAAGGTGGAAACCAGAATAATATACTCATCTACTGTTAAAGATCCAGCTTCTTCAATTAAATACTTTATATTCCTGTGGTAAAACTATATTTAATTGATCAATAAACAGACTAGTAGAACTTAGAACATGGATGTGCCAATGCAGAGCATCCTGCTGCTCCACAGATCATACAGGAACAAAACCGCAGGCTCAGCTGGGCAGAGGCCATAATGTTGAGGACATCTCTAGTAAAGTTGCACTAGATCTGAATCATGTGAGAATCAGGGGTTTGGGGATGGGTGGGGGGAAGGAGGGTGGGGGGACAGAGAGAATATGAGAATCTACAGCAAACACAACTAGGAGCTTGTGTGTTTGGCAAAGCAAGCGTTTCTCCTTCTTGTTTAGGTTAAAACGTGTGTCCTGGATTTGTGCATTTGTTTACGCAAAGTGTCCGCTTTCCCTTTGATTGTGTCGCGTTGGAGTTTGATCGTAGCCTTTGTGAAGCAGAGTTAACACCGTGCGGGGCAGGGGGAAGGTGAGCAGGGAGGGAGGCTCCTCACTTGCCCTAGGAGGACACTGGCCCCTTCAGTCTGGGGAGGCTCATCATATGATGGGCAAAACCTCAGGACAAATAAAAAGAAATGGTAGTGTAAACCCCCAACAGAAGTGGTGTGTTATTTATTTAAAAACTCCTAAGAGAAATCTTGGAAATCTTTTGAAAGGCTATTGAATTCTCCATTGGCTGAAAAGTCTTTTTTTTTTTTTTTAATGTCTTAAATAGGGCTTTGTTTGCATTGTTTGAGTTCAAGGGGCCTTATTATTGAATGAAATTGCACAAGCCTGTCTTTGTGCAATCAAACCATTGTTATTGCTAGGTTTGTAAAGGAAACTGTGGAATCTAATTGGCAATAGAGTCATAAATCTATTTACCAAGAACCAGTTCCAAGAAATGTTGCAAGCTGAACGCACTATGTCCAGGATTCATTAGGGATGCTAAAGGTTGTAACGGCCCAGCAGCAACGGCTCACGCGTGCCTTTTGGCTGCAGGCTGAGCCTGACTTCACGAAGCACATCAGCAGTAGCACTTGTCAGTGCAGTGCACTCCTAGCAAGAGCCGAGGTGTGCGAGGACGGCGTTTTGCAAGTCTGTCTTGGCAACGTGAAGTGTTTGCCTGGTATACCCATGCATGGGAAGCAGTTTGTCCCAGTTCGGGACGAGGCGGCAGCACGTGGCAGCGGTGTCGGGAGCTTTCGGGGCATACCGGGATGCTCCTTGGCGCGCTCTCCTCTGCAGTGGTCAACCAGGCGGCATCGGGGCCGATCGAACAGTTGTCACATTTTAGTGAGAATTCCTGAGAATTCCTGCGCTGGTGTGAGGCCCACGGCATTGGAACTGTTTCCATGAGCACTTACTATGGTGTTTGCTGTAAACGTGGTTGATACTTCACTTGTTCTCTTCCTCCTCCTCCCCTCCTTCCCTGGCCCCATAGTTTTAAATATGTTCTAATAATGGCAGCATAATCTACTAGCTGTTTATACTTTTTTAACTTTCTTTTGTTGTAAATATTGTATACTTTTTGTGATTCAAGTTATGTAGCCTATATGCTCTGTAAGGTGATGATTTGTATATATAAAAATGGCCCAGTAATATTATATAGTTTCCCATTTAAAAGGTTATTGAGTAACCTTTGCGTTAGTTTAAACACTACCAGAAATAAAGCTGAGCCAACTAAACACTCAATTTTTGTATGTTTTCCAAATTGTACTTATTAATGCTTTTGATACTGTATTATGTGCCAATAGTTTCCCAATCACATAGCAGGCAAAAGATATTTTGTACTTTTTGATCCACTGTAATATTTAATAAAAAATGTTACTATCTGTTCCCTTTTGTGTTTGATTAATAATTCTGTAAACAGCCCTTATCGCATTGGGTTACATATTATCCCATCCGACCTTTCGGCCCTCTTCTATTGGCTTTTCGAGAGAAAATATCCCCTCCTGCAAATGATTAGATTAAAGAAATGGAAGTTTGTAATTTCCTAGAGGAGGAAGAGACAAGATCTTCAGTGCCCCTCTATTTTCGCAGTGTGCTCACATTAAAGTGTGTCGTGGTTATGTTGACTGCAGTCACAGCTTTGGATGGGATGACATTCATGCTTAGCCAGTGGCTTTGCTAGCAAATTTGCTCCATTTGCATCTTAGAGCAGGACTTCTTCCCGCTGGTATGGCAGGCTCAAACTGGGGCCTGAAAATGACCTGTTCTTCCCACTACCACCAAGAGCAAGATTTTGGAGTCAGACACTAACTGTTGATTTTGTTGATGACAGTAAGCAGCCATCAAGTAAAATGAATTTGCATTCTGTTGGTTACTGGGTCCAACACCCCCCCTTAACTTGGCGGCCCTTTGAGAAAGCTGTGGTGCAGCAAGCATGGTCAGAGCACTGGTACGCTCCTGTCCTCTGTAGCCAGAAAAATCTTTTCATTGGCTGTATTTCAGGAATGTGCCATTGCTGCCCCACACACCTCAGCAGCAGGGGCAGATGTGCCCTGCAGTCCTAGGTTGTGGCTTAGCACTGTGGTCCTGGGGAGCGTGGGGGAGCCATCCCCATCCCAGGTGTCCCGAGAGCTGTGCACCTGCCATGGTGGTGCCAGAGGTGGCTGCTGCTTTGTGCTCCCATCTCTGGGTGAGGCCATTTGCAGCCCTAGTGAGAGCTGGCACTTGAGCAGCAATTTCCCACTCAACATCCCCAAGCCATGGCTTTTGTCTTGTATGCAGTTACGGTACGGGGTGCCCAGCCTGTGGGGACGTGTGTGAGCACAGAGCGTGGTGGGGGATGCTCCCCTAACTGTGCTTCAGGCGGGCAAGCAGAGAGCAGGCTGATGTCACCGTTAGATGAGGCTTCCAGATACGTGCTGCGGTTGAGGGAAAGTCACAAAAAAAGCAACTCTTGTGCATGCGGGGAAATGAGGGGAAATACCAGCTGGGAGAAAAGGCAGACTTTCAGCACACGTGAAGCACCGTAGTGCCATTGGGCACTGTGGAGCTACGTCAAGCATCATCTGGGTTTGCCCGGGGGACACCTGGGTGACGGCCACCCAGAGCCCTGCACCACGGCAGTGGGCAGCCCTGCACCGCCTCCCGGTGAAGGGACTGACCAGGCACCCATGGCCTGGCCCAGCAGCGTCCCAGCCAGGTGCTGCCCGAGCCAGTGAGCAGTCAGCCTGTGTTTAATGATCTTGTCAGCCCGTGTTTAATGCCCTTGGCAGATCTCCTCTTCTTTTGATGTCTGACTCCTTGTTCAATCATTCTTCAGAGCAGGCTGTGCAGTGATGGCCACGGTTTCGGTATGCAGCATGTGTGAGCCAGCAGAACAAACCTTTCTCTGGTTTAACGGATAATTTTCTGAGTTACTTGTTTTTTCACATTTTGTAACAAAGAGTAAATAGCCATGTCCTATGTGCTATCTCCACACCAACTGTGAAACTATAGGAAAAGATGGAACCCCCCCAGCAAACATCTTCTCCCCTCCACTTCTGTCTTTTCCAAGGTTAAACATTTTATTTTTCTCTACCCACGTATGACTGAGGTGGGGGGAACACAGGCACGAAGCTGTCGTTTGCTGTAGCTTCAGAGGCATGTTCACAGTGTAAGCAGCCCTGTCCCCAGAGGGCAGCAGCTGAAGTCACACAGGTGATGGAGCTGAGGAAGAGGTCTGTGCTAACATCACCTGTGGGTCTTGCAAGGGACATGGCACCTCCCCTTCATGTGCACCTGGAGCTGGGGTCACTTGAGTTTGGCAAGAGCAAGGCTGGGCAGTGCAGGGGGCAGAAGTGCAGAGGAGCTCTGCTCCCCGCTGTGCGGGGCCGAGGGCCTCTCCCAGCACCACTGCCCATGCAGCGGCTGTCTCCAGGACATGAGGCCTGCTGGTGGTGGCTTCAGCTGTGTTTTCAGTTAGCTTTTTCAATTTGTCCTTCACAGGATTATTTAAAAAAAAAAAAAAAAAGTATTAAAAATGTTACATGCTCCATCTAGTGTCTTACCTGAGGCATGAGCCGGAGCTGCCATGGGATGGGACATCCTCTGGTGGGGCACTGGGAACCGAGTGGGCCTATCCCAGGTGCAGAGCTCTGCCCCGAGCCCTGTCTCTGCCGGGGCATTGGCAGCCCCGCTACATGGGAGAGCCAGGAGGCTGCTGCCCTGGGGCACAGCCCAAAGTGGCTGCCATGGGCTGCTGGGGTCATGGTGGCAGCTGGGTAGGGCAGGGATGGCCCTGCCCAGGGACACTGAAGGCAAACACCAAGGGCTCGGGTCCTGAGCAGTGGCAGCAGGGAAGCTGTCCCCTCACCACAGCACATACTGCCCTTTCTGCCAGCCCCTGCTGGGGACACAGCAGTGGAGCAGTGGCACCGTCATGTCCTCTCAAGCCTCTGCTTCTGCTGTGCCAAAAGAGGGTTACAAACCCAGCACTGTAATGCTAAGGCGTTGTACTGGGGGAAAATGCGCTTCAAGGACCTGGAAGGGTTTTTCTCACCATGAGCAGAAAATTAAAGAAAAAAAATCTTTCATTGGAGAATTTACCACAAAAAATCTTCCTCCTCCTCCTGAGGAGACAGAGCTGCTCCACAGCTTTTTTTCTGTGATCAGCAACAAAACCCTTGGCAGACTCCTGGTGACCAGCAGCCACCTCATGGCGACTCCTCACCCCTCCCCCCTCCCTTCAGCGAGGCGGCCAGGGGCTGAGGTGACAGGCACGTGGGGCTGTCCTCAACAGAGGATAAAAGGGAGGCAAAAACCTGCAATTTTCACTCATTTCACTCTGGAACTGACCTGCAGAAATAAAATCAACCCTCAGCAATGTCTCAGGATGTCCCTCAGACCAGGTATGTGGCAGGGGCTGTCCCCAACCCCCTCTGCGGCACCCTCAGTGCGGCTCCGTGGCTGAGGGGGTGGACGTGCCCCAGGCCACCCTGTGCCACCAGGCCATGCCGTGAGCTGACACCGTGCCATGAGGTGATGCTGTGAGGTGACATGATGCTGCAGGGCTGTGCCAGGCTGTGGAGCCATGCTGTGAGGTGACACAGTGCCGTGAGGTGATGCCATGAGGTGACGCCATGAGGTGACACAGTGCCGTCAGGTGATGCCATGAGGTAACACAATGCCGTGAGCTGATGCCATGAGGTGACACAATGCCGTGAGGTGACGCCATGCTCTGAGGTGCTGCTGCAAAAATTTTCATCTTGCATGAGCCAGCAAGAGACGCTCTTTCACCATTTTGGCGCCCAAACTGTTTACTGTTTAAAACCTGCAGCCAGGTTGTCCCTTCCAAATATTTGCATATGTATCAAACCCCGTCAGACTTGGAGGCAGCAGAGGGGTGAACAATGGCCCCTGCCTATTTAGGGTCAACCATTTTGGGGCTCAGGAGCTGCAGGCTGTGTCCCCAAGGTTGGACATCTTGTTCCTCACACAAGGACAGCCAGAGCCAGGTGCCATGGCAGGAGCTGAGATCTGTCAACACCACAGGGAAAGAGCAGCTGCCAAGGGGTGAGCAGAAGGCAAAGGTAAAGGGAAACCTTCAGCTACAAGGTAAGTCTTTGGGGGTCAGGTTGCAAACAATGTTAAAGGTGGTCTGACAGACTGTGTTTCATGCCAAGAGAAACACAGCATGGTGGGGAGTTGGGTGAGGTGAAAGAATTGCTTAATTAACATGTAACAACATGAGAAGCTTTGCAGTGTGAAGCTTGAGCAAAAAACCTCTCACCATGACAAACTGCAGTAAGGACTTAATACCTGCCAGGCTTCCTGCAGAGCAGGAAGCTCATGGTGCTCATGAGCTCTGGTTTGGATGGTTGCACCCACAGGCAAACTAGGCCCTTAACAGAGGGGAAAACACTTTCTGGAAACTGCTCTAGGTGCAAAATACTCTCATCTGAGAAACTATTGCACTTTCATCAGGTGGATGGTTCAAGGATACAACTAGATGTGCTGTAATTGAATTTGCAGGCAGTCCAGGTGTGTTTCAGCTGAGATGAAGGGAATATCTGCAGTGAATGGTGCTAACTGGTGTTGCTTAGAACAAAGTAAGAGCTTTTAATTTATAAATTACCTGTGTATCTAGTTGGGGCTTACCTACTGGAGGTCTGATATCCTGTGATGCTGTGTGTAAAAAAGTCTGAAATTCAATAGCAAGTATCTATGCCACCATGTCAAGTGGGCATGCTATCAAAGTCATGTCCTGTTATCCCCGGTGCGTTCTGTGCCCCAGTAACACTGCTCCTGCTGCGAGACACAGCCCTGCCCTGGGGGAGGCCATTAGTGAGGAGCTGCCCAGGAAGCCTCCTCAGTGAATGGTGCCCCAGCAGGGTGGCCCCACTGCCCCCCCTGGGTCCTGCGGCCCAGTGCACGTTTTGAGGTTCCCAAACCCTGCCAGGTCCTTGCCCCCATGGCCTCCCGCTGCCATCGCACGCCTTCCTGATGGCTGGGCTCCACCAGCTCAATGCCTCTGAGCAGAGCATTCCCCTCTTACCAAGTCTTTCCATGGCGGTGTTTGTGTTTGCAAGCTCCCCAAAACACAGCCGGGTGAAGAAAGCTCCCCCCCCACCTCCAGTGTCTGTGGAGCTCTCAAATGAGGAATAAAGCCATTTGTTTCTAATTATATTTGGCAGCCACTCAGAGAATTTAGGACTAAAGCATGCGAATTTTTTGCTTCTGATTAAAGCACTTGACCTCGTAAGCAAAAGGCAAAGATTTCAACACACACCCACAAGTAGGCTAGGAACAAACTGCAGAGAAAAGACAAAAAAAAATGCTTTGCTTAGATACACGAAATAATTCATTATGAAACAAAAGGCAGAATATTTAGTGCATAGCTTGAGCTTGCCTAGGGCTCATCTAACCACCCAATTACTGCTTTTAAAGCTGAGAGCATTTACTCTGATCTAACACAAACACAACGAGGACCCACATGCCCATTGAGTCTGCAGCACACACGTGACTGAGACCCAGTCACTGCCTGCAGGAAGAAAGCAGCTTTCATGGGGCGATGTGGGCTCCTGCAGCCCCAGCTCCAAGCCGGTGGGAGAGCTGGGATGGGACCCAGTGGCAGAGGGTACAGGAGCTGCCTTTATTGTTATATATTTCCCCAGTTTCTTGGCTGAAATAGTTCATGCCCATCTGAACATGGGAGAAAAAAATGGTGGGGTGTTTTTAGCTTTTTTTTTTTTAGTTGCATGGCTGTTTTGCAATTATTTGGGCCTCCTGAGCTCAGGCACTCATGAAAAGAGTCAGATTTCCCCCAGGCCCTCCCTGAAACCCTGTGTTTTGCTGTCCCCTGTCCAGCATCACAACACTAAGGCACAGGGCTGCTCATCCCAGTGGGTGAAGGCTTCGTCCTTTCCCTGCTGCCTGCTGTGGTCCTGCTGCGGCCCTGCTGCGGCCCTGCTGCCAGGTGCCATGCCGCCAGCTCCACTTTCAGCTCCCATATTTACTATTTGCCCACTTTACTAGCAGCACAAGGATGTGTTGCAACTGCAG
The DNA here is from genome assembly GCF_009769625.2 of Cygnus olor. Classification (NCBI taxonomy): domain Eukaryota; kingdom Metazoa; phylum Chordata; class Aves; order Anseriformes; family Anatidae; genus Cygnus; species Cygnus olor. Next base: position 10,446,439 of record NC_049175.1, read on the forward strand.
AATAGTCAGCTGGCACCCAACCAAGAGAAATAGCGATGATCTTGATGGCACTTTTTAAAATAGCAGAGAAACCAGCTCAAACAGAAATTAACTACCCTGCAAGGTTCTGTGGTCCATAAAATTCTTCCCCAGGCTCCATGGTTTTAAAATAACATGAAAGAAATACTTTCCATAAAAAGTAGTTAACTAGCATACAGTTTTTTTTTTTAAAGTCGTAATTCTGAGAGTCATACCCAAACAAAATAGTTATACAGGCATTAAATTATACATTAAAGAAGGCCGATAAAGACAGTGAATTACAGAGTTACCGTATTAGATTTCAGATATACAGATAGCAAGCGTTATTAACATTTTTATTGAAGGTGACCTACAAAAGAGGTACAAAAAATCTGTGCCACTTCTGATTTCTTGTAATGCGGGAAAACATGAATCTGAAACAGCTCCAGCCCAATTGCCAGCCAGTCCCAGTCAGGTCTCCTTACCCTCCCCATCCTCTCCCCCAGAAAATTAACAAAGGAGAGGCAGAGGATGCTTTCTGCTGGGTCTGCAAATCCATTGTCTTGGCTGGGAAACTCCTTTGAAGAACATAAAGTAGATGTTTTTCTCAGTGCTCACCTGGAACAGTGAGACAGTGAGGTTTTGGTGGGGAAAGGCTTTTCTCCGTGCTTGTGGAGTTGTGAACAAGCAGGGCAGATTGCAGCATGGCTATGTGGTCACTTTCCGATGGGCTGCCTTCTCCTGGTGGGTTTTGTGCTGCCACTTCAGAAGGGGCAAGCTCCTCACCACCAGCCTGAGCTGAGCTGTGGGGACATCCTCCGTGGGCTCGCTGGTGCCTGTAAGGGCTGCTCTTGCACTTCACCTTTCCCCACAGTGGCTACAAGCTGTCTCCCCTCTCTGCAGCCTGGCCATTTCCTAATGCCCAAATGGGAACATGTTTACCTCTGAGCAGCTGCTCCTCCACCCCTGGGGCTGGGATTGTTTACCAGGGTATTTTGGTATTGCTAGTTTTAAAATTTCTTTGGAAGAAACTGATGGACAAATCGAAATGCTCAGGCACACACAGAAACACACCATGACTGCATAAGCAGCATTTCCTGAGGAAACCAAGCTTAGAAAATTCGTATGGCCAAGTGCTGCAGCGTATTTGCTTTGTCCTGCAGCTGCTGGGCTTTGCTGCCAGGGCGCTGCCACCCTCCCAGCCACGTCCCCCAGCTGCCTGTGGCATTTGAGGAACTGTAGCTAGATGAGAGCTGAATTTCTGATGGAGAAAGAAATCAATAGGGAGTGAAAAATATTGATTTATATACAGCACTAACATATAGAGCGAGTGTACGTGTGCTCAGTGCCACTGCCGCATGTGTAGAAGGGGTCCTACACCTTGGCTCGTGCCAGATGGATGACGGGAAAAATCATTTTCTAAATGTCTCATAAGTAAGAAAGTGAGAGCAATACAAAATAATGCAGAAAAGAGAATATCTGTTAACCTCTCAGATACTGAGAACACAGCATCTTCCATGAGAGAAATGAGGTAAGAGGGCCCATTGCGGTTCTGCAAGCATGGCTTTCCACAAGGAGCTGGTGATGTTTTCTCATGGTGACTGCGATTCAGAAATGAAGAATTCGACTCTATTCTTCCTGACTGAGTACAGTTATAGTGGGGCTAGGGTTGGGGAAAAAGCCATTGGTGATGTAGGCTGGGGAGTGAGAAGCTGAGGACAGGGGCAGGCAGCAGCAGCAGCGCACAGCTCAGGCTGCTGCAGGGCTGTGGGACAGAGTGGGGACACGCCAGGGCTGCAGGCACAGCCGTGAGCAGGATCAGTCCTTCCCGTCTGCTGCTACAAACCGAGCACCTCTGTCCCACCAGAGGGAGAGGTGGTGGCTTTATTCCAGTTTCTTCATGCAGTGCTGAGTAGTTGGACTTGAGGTTATTAATACGCAGGGACTCCAGGCCTCCAGGTGCAGTCTGTCATTCTGTACCGCCAGTATCTGCTTGGTGGTGAGCAGCACATCACACATATCGTAATCATTACTGTTTGCTTTCATCAGAATTTCCCAAATTCCATCATTCCCATATTGTCATCATAATCTCCCAAATACTTCTAATACCTAGATGGGCTCCTACAAGGATGGGCTCAACTATGGCTCATTAAGGGTACTTTCCTCTTCCTCAGGTTGTTCTAAAAGGTTGTTTTTACATCATGTGTGAAGGCTGCTGTCTATAGGCAGTCAGACAGCTCACAGTCTGCAGCAGGCAGCGTCCATGTTGAAGATTTCAGCTGTGTCCCTGTGCCTTACAAAGGCTGGCCATGGCTGCTTCCTGAGCTTTTGTCTCAGCTGTAGACTGGAGACAATCATTTTCATAAGGAAATGTCGAGTATCACCATTCCTAGGAGCCCACTTAGGCCTGTATACTGTGCTTGTGTGTTGTTCTTTTATCTTGCAGCATTTACTACTCAAAACGGAGCTTAAAAGAGATTTTAAAAAAAAAAACAACTCTATTGGGTTTTGAGTCAAGTAAGGTACCTGCAGAGGGACAAACCTCTGTCTGGGTGTAGTTCTGATGAATGCAAATGCAACATGTGCCTGAAGCAGCCGTGGGTTGAGGTAACCTGTGCGGAAAGTGAAACCTGAAGGTAAAAACTTTGTGTTCTCTCAAACACTTTGTCTCTTGATACTTGCAAGAAGTATCACCCATCAGCAGAAACCGGAATGTGTTGCTGAATCACGCTGGGGCTGAGCCTCCACCTGCTTTTTCATTACGAACTTCCTGTCTCAGGACTTTATCTCACAGTAAAGTTCTGTTCCCTGCTGAAGAATAAGAGAGGGGTGTCTGGAAAAAAGTGCTGCACTTTGCTTTTTTCCTTTATGGTAGGTTTTGAATCAGGCAAAGCAGATCGTTCATTCAGCTACAGTTCTGTCTGATATGAAAGCAAGGGATGGAGATGGTGGATTACATTTTTCCCACCTGCAGCTATATTGCAACCCAACCAAATATTAACCAATAACTGACATAAAATAAATTTGAAATAAATAAAACCTGACAATAAACCACCAAATTATGAGTCTACCTCAATGAGATCAGCCAAATCCATGCCAGTGTGGACAGGCTTCAGAGCCGAACCAGACCTCTTACAAGGCTGCTATTGATGCTACTCCTTTCCAAGCTTGTACAAAACAGCTATAAAAAGCAAAAGAGAAGGATCTGAACTGCAGCGGTAAAGAAACTGGCCCTGAAGCAGGGGAAGGCAGGGACACTAAGTCAAAAAGACTTATGTATGCCAATGGGTAGGGCATTTTTTTTCCAGTAATGTAAAGTGTGGCATGAAATGCATCCAGGTTTCAGCCCTCTGCGTACCGCCAGCGCGTGCAGAGGCAGACACCGACTCCCCTGCTTTCTGTTGTGCTTTTCGCTGGCTTCCTTTGAATGTGTGTTTGTTTGTTTATCCCACCCCGCTTGTAACAGAGGCAGGGTAGCTCTGCTCAGGAGGAGCATCTGTTCCTCATTGAGAGCCAGCATTAAGCTACTTTTACAACAGGATTGATGGAGGCAGAAGGAGGTCAAATGATTTATCCAAGTTCAGGCGGAGGTCCACTAAATGGCTCGCCTTATAGCACCTATTGATTATCCATCCTGCTTGCTTCAGGGTGCTTTTGCAGGAAATGTGTGAATCAAAAGACTGAAATTGGCAAGACAGAGACCAGCGGTTCCCAACACTGTCCAGCTGTAGCTTTTCGGATGGGCCCCTCTAAGGCTGTGTAATAAACATCCCGAGGAGGGCAGCAGGAGGTGCAAGCTATTAGAATTAGGCTGGATCTCCATATGGAACAGATGCAATGGAATTACAGCTGCGCACTGAATACTTCAAATAAAGAAACAAGGTGACTTGGAGCCTCTCCAACTCCCCTGTGCCAGCTGGAGAAGCCGCGTTCCTGCTCTGCCCTCCTGCTACCAAGGCTTGTACTGTGCCAGGGCTATGCTGGCCCTGCTCTTCCAAGCCCCTCCTCAGTCTGAAGTAGCTGGCTTTGGATACATTATTGATTTTTATTGCCTCTTATTCTTTCCCAAAACAACGTGTTTTTTAATTACACAGTATTGCTGTATGCTCTGTTGCTTTGCTGCCTCATTGCACAGTGACTCAGACGAGCTGATAGAGCTGTGTGTGAGCTCTAGAGGAACATAGCAAGACCAGCAGCTTCCCCAAAGTTACTAGCAATCTGAGTGGGCACAGCAAGATGCTGGTAGTCTCTGGATGCTGAGAAAGACAGGGGAAACCAAGAGTACAGACAGCAAGGTCAAAGTAATAAATTGTGGTGAAATACTTCAACAATGGAAAATAACTTGGCCTGGCTCCACCGGCAGTGACGATTTCTTAGTAACGTCCATGAATTCCTCACACAGACACACACTTGTGAAGTTTATGGCCAATAGCAACAGGAACTATCTACTGCTTTTGTAGCTAAAGAGTCTCTTCCACCGTTCTTTTTTTAACGGATCAGTGGCCGATTTTTCTGTCCACCAAGAATACGTGCTCTCCAATCTTTCCTGTTCTGACGGCTTCCTTTTTCTCTCAGGAAGCCCTCTCTGTGTAGTAGGGTTGGCAGGGCAAGGCTGCCCCAAGACCTTGACATCCTTCTGAGCTCAGTGCCACCAGAGGACCATCATCCCCCTAGCACAACAGAGCCATGACAACCCTTTTCTTCAGCAGCATCTCATTGTGGCAGTACGCTGCCCTCCGGTACAGCCAGCACCATCTGTAGGTGCTTCCACAGCTCTGAACCAGCTGCATGAACCAGAGAAGCTCCTGTCTGGGCTGATTAGAGCTCCCAAAAGCAGGCTGTACTTGTCAAAGCAGAGCACCATACAGAGCAGAGCACCCAATGCTGTGGTGTCCATGCCCATCGCCATGTCCCAGGCCATTTGGAGCCCAGCGGGGACCTCTTAGGAGCACCCTGCTGCAGCATGTCTATCAGGGCCCTCAGGTCGGCCAGTGCAGAGCATGCAGCCAGCAAATGAGCAAGCCCCTGGCCGGGTGAGCATCCCTTCACCAACATGGTTGTCCTGGTCAGGTGAGCAGCCTATGGGGTTTGCCACTGGCAGCTTCTAGGTGGTCACAAGAATCGGCCTGTTTGCAAAGGGTGAGACATTTCTGTGCTCGGGTAACAGCTCTGCCCATCTCTACCTGTTATCTACACTTCTACCTGTTATCCTGAAACACACCATGTAGGAGAGCTCTCTGACCAAAAGTACAAAGATAACCATGTAAGAGCTGTGCTGTGAACATGACTTCTCCCAGCTCGCACTACCAAACTAGCCAACTGCTAACACCCGCAGTGGCACAGAGAGTTTGGTGGAGAAGGCCAAGCACAAGGGGTCAGGGCAAAGTTGAGCTGCTAGACACCAGCAGAGGTTGGTCTCAGAGCACGCCTGTAAAAAGCCTGTGCTTGTCTGTTGAACTCAGATGGCGTTTTTGTTCTTCAAGCTCAAACAGCTGCTCCTGCTGCCATGGGGGTGCAGGGGTGTCATTCAAGGCCAGAGTTTTGGATGGAGACTGTTCACTGCAAATGTCTCACAGCTGACCTGGGCACTTGTCCTCCACTGGACTCTCTCCAGAAAAAAAGATGTGTTAAAGCAGATGTACTCCAACAAGTTTTAATTTCAAGCAGACTGAGGGCACCTTTAATGCAGCTTGGCTTGTGCTTACTACTGTGGGAGCATGGGAAGACTGAGTGTTGGCACAGCATTTCACTGACCAACAGCATCAACGCTGTGAAGAGAACAGGAGGAAAGCAACAGCCTGACAAAGCTCTTCTGGGCTACAGCGAACATTGCTGAAAGTGATCTAGTCGGCTCTCCCAGGGAAACTTTGATTTATCCAGCTTGAGTGTGGTAAGAAAAGAGAATTTGTACTCAGCCATGGAGTTGGTTGTGCCTTCATTTCACTCCCTGTGTATCTAGCTATCTGCACTTAAGCAGATATAAAGTCTGACCAGAGCAGGCTTCATTGGCTTGGCTTCTTTGCAAATGAGAGGCAGCTATGTGCATGGAGGAGACCTCACTTCCCTGGCATACGTTTCTATGGCTCACTTGTTGTGCAGCTGGAAAAAAAAAAAAAAAAAAAAAAAAAAAAAAACAGCTAACTTACCTGTGTGGTGAGCATCTTTCCTCTCATTTCCACCACTGGCAGCAGGTCCAAAGGGTCTCTTCATGCAGAATTGTGAAAAAAACAGATATGCTTGTGGTGCCTTACCGCGCGCTCCAGCTCTGCTCGGTGGTCCCACGCTTCTGGGCCTGGGGCTGCTTGTCCTGGCAAACAGGCCTCCTGCACCGAGCATCCGGCACGCAGGCGGTGTCAGAGAATGCACGAACACGGCTGCTTTCATTAGCAGGCATGCAGCATGCTGAAATTTGTGTAGTCCTGGGTTGAATGAATGTGAGGAATTCATAGAAATCCTCATAAATCTTCATCGTTTCACTTTCACTGAGGTTTGTTATTATCCCTCTTTTAATTTTGTTTGCTTTTTTTTTTCATTAACCATGGTCTTGTTTAGAAGTTTCCTCTCTCCAGTGAGGGAGAATTAAAACGCTCTGTTTGGCAGAGCTGGTGAACCGCACCAGCTGCATACTAACCAGCACGAGTGGGGCTTGCAAGCAGCGTGCAGGCACAGACGTGACCTAGGCCTTTGCTTCAGCAAGTGGCCTTCAAGGAAAACCCTGGCACACATCCTCGTGAACAATGCAGCTACCTGGAGGAGTGACCTGGTGCTAATCTTGGTTGCGCTGGCTTTGGGGATCTTATTGCAAGCCTTGTGATATTTGGCCACCTGCCTCATCTAACACCAGCTGCTGGAGTCCTGCAGTTAGTATTTTTATATATGTGATCAGATGATGATATGATTTTATGCATTTATGCATGTTTATGCACATGATTATGTGATGATTTGGCTAATCTGCACACTTTTAAAAGGATCAGTACCTTGAAACACTCCCTGAGGTAACCAGTGTCCTTAGATACCACAGGGAGTCACCGAGGTGGGGCTGAGAGGAATGAGGAACTCAAGGCTCTGTGAAGGGTAGCTGAGCATCAGGGACCTGAGGAAACGAGTCTAATGGTGGCTAACATGCCCACCGTTGGCATCTTCCCTCCCCTGAGGTAAAGGTGGGCCACAAGCTGTGATATGAGGCCACCAAAACGCCCATGTCCTTGGGAAGGTGGCTGCGTCTCATCCTGGCAGCTCTCGGGGAGGTGAGCTCTTGCTGAGCTCATGACAGCTTTGCCTCCCCCGGCCTCCAAAAAGCAAACAAAAAAAGAGGAGGTTTTGGTCTACCAGCAGCAATGATCCCCACAGCCTCTGACTGTGCGTGTGTGTTTCTGGGGAGGTGGCCTTGGCATCTCCCTTGCCCAGCGTTATGTGCCTTGGTACCCATTTTCTACTAGTAGGTAGTATACTTGATATACTTGAAATACTTAATATACTTGATATACTTAATATACTTGAAAGTTGTAAGCTGAAGTCTTATTTTTCATATGTGGCTTAGTAATTAAATTCCCCCAGTTGCTATTACATAATGTAAGTAACAGCTAAATAACGTTAAAAGAATAGTCCAATCTGACAGACAGTTTAAGGTAAGTTCGCTTTATATCGGAGTCTGATGCTAAGAGAGTGCACAGAAAGCAGAAGGCAGCTGCCTTGAATAGTTTGAAATTAGCATGTGGTAACCAACAACTATTATTATTGTATTACTGCTTGTAATTCCCAAATGGAGAATTAAATTTCTATAATAGATACAGCTTTTAACCAAAAAGAAAAAAAAAGGTTTTTTTTTTTTTTTTTTTTTTCTGGCAAGGAACTCTCTTTTAAGAAACAATATCATTGAATGTACATTTCCCAAATGAGGTGGGGGAAAAAAAAGACTTTGCAAGATTCCTTGTCATGGGGCTTCAGTTTTCAGCAGATGCCACTGTAGGTTTGCTTGTGGTTTCTTCTAAAGACTGGCAGAAAGGTAAATTCCATATTGAGAGATGAGAACAAGCAAATTAATTAGCTTTTTGAGCTTTAATGCATATTCACTGTAACTGCATTTAGCTTGGAATTTAGCGGTTGTTTGCCAAAAATAAGAGGTTCCCTCTCTGCCACGAAATATCAGGCTGGAGTCCTCTGTTTTGCTGTGTCTTGCTTCTCAGCATGCATCTTACCAAGAATGATACGGAGAATTACCAGGCTGATGACTAGCAACACAGGATCAAATTTCAGGCTCTTGGAGCTTAAGACTGGCCAGTAAATCTTGGCCTTAATTTTAACAGGCTTTTCCTTCTGCATATCGGTTTACATGGGAAGGCCAGCTCAGGCACAGGGACCCGTGTGCTAACCTGATCTCCCAGCTCGACCTAAAAGTAACTCAAACAATCAATGCATCTTTAATTTGAAATGCTTGATGACTAATCTCTTGTTTTCTTTAATTAATGATCTATAGTTAATCATTATGAATGGTAAATAGTCTATTTCAGCATTGATAGCAAGATTTCCTATGGGAAAATCTTCTCCTATAGCTTTAATTTAAATATGCATTTTCACATAGCACTTACCAAATCCTTACCTTTAAGCTACTGCGTGATTACAGTTCCATTACCTAATCACATTTGACAAGTTGTTTATTGAGTAGAGCAACTATTTTACATCTCTTGCCTGGGAAAGAAAATACTCTAACAAACAATTATTCAGCAGCTGCAATCATGGAACACTGAATTAATTGCTTTGAAGATCACAGTCAAGACGGTCTTGATAAAATCAAAGGAAATGCTGTTTGACAGAATGCATGAATGGGAATGCCAGAAGGAATCCGGCTTTGTCAGCCATGGTCCTGTTCCAGAGAGCACGAAATGAGCATCACACCTTGAGATGCTGGGCCGGGACAGAGACAGAGGGTGTGGAAAAGCTTGTTTGCTTGGATGTTCTTTTCAGCTTTCATTTATCAAAACCAGAACTTGTATCTAATTTGATGTAGATAGATAGTACAGGGACTAAACAAGCTCATTTCTGGGTATTGTCACTACAAAAAGCTGAAAAAGTTGCTCAGTAAGTTGGAAGTCAGTGAAAATGTCAAATAGCTTATCTGAAAGCATCCTAATCGGGTTTCTGTGGGCTGCATGCAACTCCTCATATAGTCATATAGTCATCGTTACAAAACTGCCACGTTCTTACATTAAAAATATTTGTCTTCGATTAATGTCTGTAGAAATGAGGAGAACTTCAATTCTTTTCCCTTTTAAAGCTTTCCTCCACACTTGGATCCCTTTTAAAATCTGAAGAGAGGCAGGGAAGAAAGTCAGAGGAAGCTTAACATGAGTTGCAAGTGGAGCCTGGAGCTGCAGCAGCAGCCCCAACTTGGAAGCAGCGGTGGTAACAGCAGTCACATTACACTTAACCAACATGGCATCCCTCTACCACAGACTGCTTTGTGTTATCGCTTGCTCTTTTTCGAAGAAAGAATAAATTCACCTTTATTTATTTATTTATTTATTTTGGCTGAAGCAAGTAAAAAAACACAGGCCTGTTGAGGAAATGTGTGCATGACCAGTGCCTTTGGGAGGTGACAAAGCACCAGGAGGTGACTGTGGCATCAGCTGAACACAGCAGCGTGACGAAGGCATCCCAGGCCATGAGGGCTGAAGCTCCCAAACGCTGGGCAAGCGCTGTAGCAGGGAGCACTGGCATTCCAGCTGTGCTCCATCAAAACCTTGTTAACTGCAGGGTCTCCAGGGAAAAAGCAGCAGTGACAATGGTGGTCCTGCCACAAGCCCGTCAGTCAGACAGCTGCTGCACACTCCCAGTTTAGGGGAGTCTCTGTGGACAGCAGTATTTCAGTCATGGTCATGAAGCATCACGTTGGTTGTGCCAAATCTAGCACCACTAAGGAATAATACCTCAGAAAGTGTGATGGAAACTACCATCACTATCGTTCCCATTTAAAAGGTGAGGAGCTGAGAAACCATGGCCTTGCATTGGCTCTTATATGCTATGAGCAAGCGCCTGAACTGAATGTATACACTTGTAAATGTACCCTGAGTAAACAGTGATGTATCAAACATACAAATGAACTCTTCTTAAAAATAATAAAAATTACTGACCTTTCCAAGGCATGGCATAGTAAATCCAGGTTGAGCTGGAGCACTGTGTGAAGTAGTATTATTAGGATTTGTCCTTAATAAAAAGCTTTTCAGTTGTTCAATACAATTTAAATGTCTTCTAACGTTGAGTGAAGCTTCTTGCATGTTTGAAGAGCCTGCCTGCCCTATGCCCATTCCAATTACCCATGCCATGAGGAAAAGCCATGCTGGTGAGAAGAGCAGACATCCTCTGCATTCAGTCAGTAGGTCTGGATCCAGGAGAAAGAAATGGAAAGCTGCCATAGACCCAACAACTAGCTTTAAGCGAGAAGTGAGTGTATTAAAGTTACCTCAGCTGTGTCAGCAGGAACAAGATTAAACACATACCAAAAAGCTGGAATCCAGCTCTGACCTGTCGTGTCAATGCAGCCTACTTCTGCCTGCTCTCAGAGCGAAGGTAAGGGGACCCACGCCTGGCATCCCCCTGCCTGAAAACATCCTCAGTGGCTGAGGTTTCCCCAGGAAGGCAGCCTACGGGCACACTCAGTTGGCGTGCGAAGCTGCTGTATCTCCTCAGCGGCCAACGGGATGCAGAGGCTCCTACTGCAATGCTAACGGAGTGCATGGTGCTGCAGCCTGTGGCAGCTGCATTGCAACATGACTGATTTACAGCAGGAATAATCATGGCCCCAGCAAATGGCTCAATGGAAAAACATCAAAATATAACTTCATACAAAGGATTCAATGCTCTCTTACTGTGTTATTCCTGTTTGAATTGCCCCTCCTGACTCCCTAGGGAAATCTGCTGTAATTAGATTTGGAGCAATGGGAGAAAAGATGTTAAGACCATGCTCATTCTCATGCCTTTCTTCTCCACACGTTATGTACTTCCTTGGAGCAGTCAAGAGGAAACGCATTCCCACAGTATCATCAAAGGAGCTGCATCCAGCACCAGATTTTCCTACCAGCCAGCTAAACGGGCTACAAGTCTGGCAGCACTGTACTCCAGCTCTCGTGACTCCAGCTGATACATTCACATCATGAGAAGGTCCATTAAATTGCTCTCAGTTTATTTTAAAAACTCTCAACCCTTGCATACAGACATCAGGGACTAAAGAGTAATGATTGCTCGAAAACAAAGGAAGCATAGCAGCTGCTACCATCTGAAAAACAAATGTTGTGTGGACAAAGCATCTTACTTGTGCCAGCTTCACATCCACATTTTTTCCTGCTATTGAGAAATTTGTAAGTCAGATGTTAAGTTCACTACAGCAGCGCTAGGATCCCTTTTCCTTTTCTTTTCTAAGGTCTTTATTTAAGAACAGATGATTCCAACCACAGATCAATGGAAACATTTGTTTTTCACTAATGCAGAATGAGCATCTAAAATGTAGACAACACTATTTAAAATATTATGTTCTTGTAATTCAAGAGTACCCCTGAGCTAGAACTGTCTGTTCAGCTCTGGGCACCGATCTCAAGAAAGATATCATCAAAATACATGTGGAATTTTGAAATAGACACTAATTAGAAAATGGAAAATATAATCCAAAGAAAGACTAGGACCATTTGCCTTCAGGGTAGAAAAAAAAAGTTATTGATATATTGGTACTACCATTATAGACAGTGACCAAAAAAAAAAAAAAGTAGACAATGAACTATTACTGACTTTTTCCCTCTTAGTGAAAGAAAATGTAAAATTTTAAAATTCAGAAAAAATTTTCATGGCATATCACCAAACTGCAAGTTTAACAAGGCAAAAATTATGCCAAAATTTAATTTAAAAAATATAGACATTTTAACTTTTTACTGCTTCTACACATTTATCCAGACACATATATGCCATGAAACTTTGACAGGACGTAAGGTTTCCTGCGAATGCCTATAAGAGGCTGGAGTTACTAAGCTCTAGGGAGAACCTGTGTCTGAACAGCGACTCTGCAACTTCCCTGTTGTTTTGGCATGGGTGATGTTGGACAATATCACTAAAAACCTCAAGCAAGACAGGCCATCATTTCCAAATCATTTTGTCACCACTGGGTAAGTTTATAGAAAGCTGAAGAAAAACTCTAACAGAGTAAAATACACTTCACTAGTTATTATAATTTTTCTCCCTTTGGGGAGGTACATAAAGAACATTTAGAAAGCTATCTTGATATAAAAATGTTGAAAGATTGCTTTTTCCCCATGAAAAGCAATTTATTTTGATGTCTCACAAACAGATTTTTCTCTGAATATATAATACATGCATGGGAAGATTAAAATATAACCATTTGGCAATGGCTATGTGAAGACATCATCATATCTTACTTTGCTAGGATTGCTTAAAGCAAACTACAACATTAGCTGTACCCTGATCTTCATTAAAACACTCAACTGCATTGGCTTGCCTTGCAATTATCAATCATACTTTGTTTCTTTCATGGACTCATAAATCAGTCAAATATTCTAAAATTAAAACATCTAACAACTCCCTCTATGTTTATTACAGTTCTTTTATGATAATTGGTGATAATTAGGCCCAAATTATAGTTTACTTGAGTGGTACAGTTAGCTTTAAACAAGCAGTTACGCTGAGCTCTGTCCTGGGGGAAAGGAGTCACCACAAGACTGCCCTATGCAAGAAAGGAGGAAAAAAAAGGGGGGGCATGGTGTAAGTAGTGTCAGGGGCTCAATTTCTACAACCACCTTACAAACCTGGCAACCTGGGACCAGAAGCCAACTGAATGATGCAAAAGATGCTTCATCACACTTCCTTCTGTGACTAGGAGAGAAGTGAGACAGCAGCTAAAACCAAACAGACGCATTTGTGCAAACAAGGTGCACCTCAGATAATGTTCCTCACTTTAGATGTCTGCACACAAATATACTGGATAGACCGGACTACTAGTTGAGTAATTAATGCTCGCTGCCAAGTGTTTTTTTCCTCTCTTCCTCCTGTTTACAAACCCAAGGGCAAGGTTGTTTGCTGCTGTCAGAAATAGCCTAGAGGCCAAGTAGGATGTGAGCTCTTCAGAAGGTAGCTATAGGTTCTCTGATTTTAGAACAGCCATCACCCATGGTTTATAAACTGTAGCAAATCTTGATGTATTCTAGAAGTGAAGAAAATTATACCGAACACCTTTTAACATTTTTTTAAAGAAATATTTTTAATTCCACTTGCACATTTTAATTGAAATACATTACGTTATCAGCAAAAAAAAATTAGGACTCCTGTTCTAACATTTCACAATACATTAGGTTCCAAATCTGCACTTTTCTATTAACAGCAATCTACACTAATTACAGATCAACTCTGAATACTAGGACAGTATTTCTAGATATGTATAAAGCACTGTAAAATGACTATTAATATGACTACCATAGGAAAAAAGTCACAAAACTAGTAAAAATGTAAACATTTCAAGCTAACGTCTTCAAAATAACAAAAGGTACTGCCTCCCGTTGCAAGACCAAGTGAATAGCAAATGACACAAGGTACAACCTAAAAAGTTGCTAAACCACATTTTGTTCAGTCAGTATTTTAGAAGTTGTTCTTGTTCTGTGAAATTTACATTCAAGTTCGGACTAGCAATTGCTTTTAAGTTGTGCTTCCTAACAGAAAAGTTCAGGTTGACTACTTTCTCCACCCTACTTCAAGACCACAGTCCCACTGCTTAATTGCTTTTAAGAAGAAATTAATTCATTCCAGCAGAGAACAAACAGGTACAATTTTCAGAGCAGGCTTGATGTGTTCCTTAGAAAAGCACCTCTTCACATGTTGCTCAGCCACAGCAGATGAACAAGATGCGCAAGTCTACTGATGTCTTCTCTGTGCTACACTTGGTAGTTTGAGCCGCTCACAAGAGGTGCAATGTCTCTGAACACACACTGGTTTTCCACAGACTGCTGCAAGGCAGCAGCGCACTGACTTGCTTGCACAAACATGAACGTTGGGTAATGGGGCTGCAATGGCTGGGAGAAGCCCCAGGCCTCTGCTGTCTTAAAAGCCTCATCACAGCAGGAGGCCGGCTAATATCACTTGTTCCTTTGTGACTTACTTCTGCATTGTTTAGAGATGTTAATCAAATGACTTTTGGTTATTGAATTCCTGTTTTGAACATTCATCCTTATTATGGTCTGTAAAACTTGAGGAAAAAAACAGAGGAGGAGGTCGAATTTCTGAACAAGTCTATGTAATAATAAGAAAGGGACCAGGAGCAGTAATGAAATACTTGTAATTTGTCACTATACAGAAAAGCCAAAAAAACCTTAAAGCTTCCTCACAGGTATACCTTGTAATTATACTCCTAAAATTTGCTGCATTTATTGCATTTATGTTCTCTTGAGTATACAAAAACTGAGTACAACCGTATTCCCTCAAACTGACTTTACTGTATTGCTAAGATCAACGTTTGCTAGTAGCATGCAGTTTTTAATCAGTGAAACCAGCCTGCTGCACAGAAGATTCGAAGGCACTAATAAAAGGCAACACATCAGGAAAAAAAAAGATTAAGTCAGTACAATAAATATTGAAACCTGAAGTCAACTGCTGCTTCATAATAGGGATTGCATAGTGAGTGGTTGCTTAAAATAACAGCATCTACATTTGGTAGCAGAAGCCTTTCCAGCAGTAGGAGCCTAAACATGTAATTAGTTTAACAAGTCTCACCACAGTCATGACATTTCACAGGACTGCAAGAACAACATCATTGTGCTGAAGGATGATCAGGGTAATTAATGGCCTCGTTTGCTTAGTGGTGATCTGGGCAATACAGTGAAATGGATATGAGACTAATTTAAGGATAGATGTGTAATGTCAATCAACACAGCTTCATGGTGAATAGGTCTTGAACAACATGCTGCATTTTTCCCTTTGATAGGGTAAGCTTGCAGAGACACCTGTACTGAGGTGTTATCCTCAGGAACCCTAAGGCACCTAGTGGAAAGCAGATGAACTTGTCATTTTCTTTAAGATACCCATGCTAGATAAAAATCAATATAGACTGTTGTATTGAAGACAGACGGGTAATTTCAAACTGCAGCATTAATAGGGAATCAGCAAGAAGCACAGATGTTTGTCCTGGAATTTCCATCTTATTCAATTTTTTAAAGACTCTGGGAAAAAAAAGAGACATGAACTCCATGGTGTGTCTGTTTGCTTTTCTCTGTCCCCCTCGTCCATGTCACCAATCTAATAAGAACTTATCAGCTCTCTCTACAAACCTTGCTTTGCATTCAATTTTAAAAATCAATGATCCAGAAGAAACTGTAAAAATCACTTGCAATAAATTTGCAATGGGCTTGCAGACCATTGGAGTAGTAAAGAATGAGGACAGGTCACTTATACAGAGCAATCTGGATCACTTCATAAGCAGTATTTTAATGCTGGTAAAATACAGTGCACGCTTATAAGAAAAAATAAGGTAGGATAATAAGAGGATGATGTACCGCATTCTCAAAAGACGCTGAAGAGGACTTGAGCCATAAAAGCCAGCATCCCAGGTAACTCTCCGCAGAAAAAAAAAAAGGATAATATGATTTTTGAGGAAATAGGGTAGTGAGGTATTAATAAGAGTAAGAGGTTCACATTATGTCTCTGTATAGTCCTGGTGGATCGCTATTGACACGTTGCATCTAATTCAGAGGTCACACAAAAATATTTCAATACATGAGAAGTAGAGAAGAACGTGAAGACTAATTAGTCTTGAATAGCATTCATTGCTGTAAGAAAGTTAAGGAATTCAGTACATCTCATCAGAGAAAAGGTTAAAAGGGACAATCACAATTTATAGCTACACACAAGCAATTAGAAAAGCTGATACTACAGAGATCAATATAAGCAATCAAAGGCATAAAAAGACCAAAATAACTAAGGTGGAGCTAGAAATGCAAATTAAAAAAATCAAGTGAAAAATGTACCTGGGGTAATTAACTATTGCAACAGGAGGTATGAGTAAATTCTCATCACTTGAAGACTTTAATATTAAATGCCTGTGTAAAATATGTGTGTTGTAGTTCAAAACAAAGCTCCTGAATTTAATAGGGAAACTGCTCGCTGAAATTCAATAGCCTGTTGAATTTAAAAATGAATCCTCATTATGCTGCCTTCTTGCCTTATATATATAACAGATTTATTTTGAAATATAGCAACTAAGTGGAAGGAGGTTACCAAGAAAAAGGTATTCTTTCTTTCCAGAGCACAGTAACATTTAAGGCTAGATTTAAAGTTAAATAAACTGCTGCTGCATCTTGGAAAATATGCACCACTCCCCTGTGTTTATTTTTCCTCTTTCTTGTTCAGAGTTGCACAGTCCACTTAGTTGACTGTGTCTAATTTACATAATCATGTAGTTATTCTTCAGTTTTTCTGTTCCTATTTATAAACCATTCACAAACCATCCACTTAAGTAACAGCATGATTTGTTGTAAGAATTATTATGGTTGTTTCAGGGGGAAAATGCAACGTGATTAAATGAAGAAGGAACAATGGCATTCTAGAAACAGAGGGCTCTAATCCTGCAAAGGGATTTGTAAATGAAACCTGCCCATCAAGTCCTACCCCCAAATAGCCAATGAACTAAGGAGGAAATCCAGCAGATACCTTTACAACCGTATAGCCAACAGCTTAGCAAAGACAGAAAAATAGATAAACCAACCAACCATGCACACAATATCTTCTGGAGAAATGGTAAAGCTCCCAAAGCCATCTGTACTTTAGAAAAGAATTAATGAACTGGATGTATACAGTTGCTGATATGACTCAACTCTGGTCTGAATATGAAGGCTCTAGAGGGAAATCTGCGAGTAGACCTTTGCTCCTGGATAAGTTCCAGCTTCTGAAGGAAATACATCAAGCAAGGAAAGGACTGGATATTTAAACTGTGAATCCAGCAGAGAAGCCTTTTCTGTATGCAAAAGATGTTTTGCAGGTGCCATAGGAACTGTAATAACTCATGCTTCTAACAAAAATGGCAGTCTGATGTAAGAACATCAAAGTTCAGTATTTTCACCTGAAGTACTTATTCTCTGTTATTTCAGAAATGATGAGTGGGAGAACAAAAAAACCTACATGTTTACTAGTAACGGTCATGTTTACAAACCAGCTATCTACCAGGAGCAGCTGAGAGGTTCCATGAAGGAGAAGTGATGCTACAGAGCCCCATTCATCAGAAAAAATACACCATAAAAATGAAATCCCAAATGAGTGTTCATATGCAGTACTGCTTTTACATGTTTGCGTTACTCCAAAATAAGCCAAAGTGATGGATTCCATTTTTGCTCGTACACAGATAATCCTGGTCCATTCAGACAGTGCATGCACCAGGAAGCACCGAAGAGATTCCACGTTAAATTGATAGAACTGCTTCAGAAATTCGTATACAGCTATTCAGAAGTGTGCAGTAACTGTTCACAGTACATTATCTTATAAGCAGCGGTTCCCAAACAGTGAGGGAGATATGAGAATATTTCAGGTGAAGCCAAGCATGGAGCCCAAGAAAATCATTTTTGCGAGCCTAGCGCTGAATGTGTGAAATTCCCAATTGAACTAGCTTGAGGAGCTGCAGATGGGATAAGCTGAGGGACTGGTAGAAAGCAACAGTAAAATCCGTGGTGCAGGGACACTGAGGTACCCTGAATACTGCCAACTTTTCAAGGCAAAAGTACCAAACCACTGTTTCAGAAGTGGCATCATTATTTCATATAAACCGTTCCTGATTACTAGTGCAATTATTTAGATGTTAGCAATAATGAGTACAGCTGAGAATGCAGCTAGTAGTAACATCCTGGCTAAAAGACAGAAAACTAAACCAAAAAGACTTTAAACTCAATACTTACAAGCTGTATGGTAAAATCTATTTTCACTCAAAAGTTATAGTATTAAGACTGAGGAACTTAAAATTCCAGGGACTCTTTTAAGCTAATTATTATGTCCGTGGCTACAACCATGATCTAGGGTCTAGCATTTCTGCGATGCATTTCTGCCTAGGGGTTGGTACTGGTTTAGTTTCAGACTGTCTTGGCAACCAAAGAACTGGTATTTCCATGGTCAGATAAACTGTTTTTTCTACAAGGACCAATTTTGCGAGGAGCAGCAACAGGTGTCTGCATGTGTGTTACCATAGATAACTTTGAATCCAAAGAACTACAAGGTGCGCTGTCAGGTTTCTCCCAGTTTTCCTTGCCAAGTTGCAAGGCAAGTTGCTGTGTGTCCACTTGTGCTTTTGTACTGTATGGTGACTTAGAGGGTGGTGGTGGAGCTCTTCTTTTCTTCCCTTTGCCATCACTGGGACTTGCAGTATCTCTTCTGGGGGCTGGATGCATGTTTTTCTGAACGACCATCTCATGAGATCCATCAAAGAGTGAGGCCCATAAGGAAGATGCAGACTCTTTTTGCTGGCAAAGCAGGAACTCGCCATCACTCTCTTCAATTTTTCTTTGTATGATATCAGCTAAGCCCTCGTGTTTCACTGGAGAATCAATGCCTGTAATTTTAAGGGACAGCAATTAACTCAGATTAAAATGTTACCAATGATTTTACTCCTCCCTATTTCATTATTACTATTCAGAAGAGAAAACTATTAACTACGTCTCACGAAGCCTGGACTACTACTAAGAGTATTAATGGAAAAAAATGGAAATGATTACATATGCTCTCCTAGAGAAGGCTGAGGTGACATGAGGGAACTGTTTGTGTGACAGCTGGAATTGAAAGAACAGGGTAGGCATTGGTATTTCTTACCAAGTAGAAAAAAAACAAGGTACTATATACATATATACACACACACACTAGAGATTAGATATATTTTGCTGTATAGTATTTGTAAAATTTTGTTTCACAAAAGGCCCATGGAAACATCTATGACTGAATATTCTTGTGCCTCCAGCCTGCAGAAAATGGGACATCTTTACATTTACTATTTTTCTTTATGTGCTTTAAGACTGTCTTGCCCCGTTTCTGATCTCTCATATTGAGTTTTGTTTGTTTGTTTTATGTACACTGCAGTAATGCTAGCCTCTAAAACAACAGCAATATCTTTTCTATTTCAGGTCACACATTAAGGATTTTTAACACAATTTTAAACACAGGGTTTTACATATGAATACTGTAAATAAGCACAAAAACACTGGCATATAAAGAATGAAACAGTTTGTATTCTGCTCCACAGCAATATATTTGAGTATGAGCAGAATTATGCTACAGCATTACCTTTGTAAAACTTCAATATATTTGATTTACTCCCTCACTGTTCTGCATTCATAGCTCAGAGAGGACTTTTTTGACTGTTCAGTGCTCTGATGCACAGTAACTCGGTGACCCACATGGCATTTTGAGCATCTTCACAATTCCAATCTCAAGCAGCAAGCAGTCAGGCATTTAAAGTTGTACAGTGTTTCTTAGCCAATACTGCAATGGATTCATTAAAATAAAGTGACCTACTTTTTCTAGTCTGTAAATATTATTTCTGTAATGAAACTATTAAAGTAATCCTGCTGTGTACCATTTTGCTCTGCAAAAACAGTGGTTTCAAATACATGCTAGACAGATTTTCTGAGTGTGTTTTTCAACATCATTATGACAGACCAAATAATTAGGTAAGTTAAGTTAGCTAAGCCTTTAAATAGCTTTAAGAACACCAAATTAATTTCATGAAACTAAAGACATTATTGTTTGGTAGACTATTTTACCTTTACATTCTCTGAGCTTTACACTATTATCATGGTGAGTGTTTACTTCTAGTGATGGCTTTTTTGAATGTGTTCAGTGCTCCCTAGTTAGAGTTCAGATTGCAGATTTTTTGAGTCAAGGTAAAAAAAACATTATTTGTGCTATTACAAATTCAGATTTAATGTGAACTCCTTGGCATGCAATTATGTTGATCTTTCATTGTCTGAATTGCCCTTGAAGAACTCAGTGTTTCAACATCAACACCAGAAGCCATCTGAATACAGACAATGTTGTTTCTGTTACCCTGCAACTTGAAAAGACAAATCCCACTTACTCATATCATGGTAGACGGAGGTCGCTTCTTTTGTCAAGAACAAAGGTGGTTTCCGTGGTGACATAATCTCAATTTTCATAAGTTCTTCACAACAATGTTTCCACTGGCCTGAGAGAAAAAAGAGAACAATGATTGGAACTTAAACAATTCAGCTTGAAAAAACTGAAGTCGTTAGGTTGTGTTAGGAAACTATCTCCAAAGAAATGCTAAACAGTAAGCATTTACTTTTGCTTAGCAGGAACACTCAGGATGCATTTTCAGTATTTTCAACTCTGATCTCATACCAACTCTCAGCATGCTAAGCTATACTATATATAGTATAGTAGCTTATATGTAAGGTACTACCTTTAATTGAAGCATCTCAGCAGTAGTTATACTATAAACATTAAATATCATAATTTGCCTTCAAATCTCCAACCCCAGTATAAATTCATCACTTTTTTTTTTTATATCACCCTTTATAAGCTTCCTTAACGTTAAAGTTATCGGGGATGAACACCAGTATACTCAAGCTGGATGTTATCCAACTGTTAAAGTAAAGGAACAGTTCTGTCTTTAATAGAGGATAACTTCCCTTTTATCTGTTAGCAGACAAGGAAACCTCTTTTTCTATTAATAGATTTTGACCTTAAGGAAAACAAGACACAGTAAAATTACTTTGTTCATACCAATCATTCTAAGTTTTCTGAGCACATTAATTTTAAGAGATTTTTAAAACGAGTGAAGAAAAAATGCATTTAAATGCCAAGTGACCCATTTTCTCTGAACCCAAGGAAAACGTCTTAAAAAAAATCCATGGGTATTCTATCTATAATGAATAAGTACTAGTTCTTTTTACCCCACTCCACAGCTAATTTAAAGAGGATGCCCTAGTTTTTGCTTGGTGTGTTTCTTTAATTGATAGAGCCTCTTCTCAGAGCTAAAAAGTAGAAGAAGTACAAAATAAAATACCAAGGTCCTACAACCTCAGTTCACTGATTTCATTGGTGTGGCCTCTGATTAAACACTGGTATTTCATTAGTCTACCTCATTCTGTTTTCTGCCCTGATGAAAAGGACTATAAGGAACCAACTGTACTTTGTCAATGACAGCATATCTGACTGTTGTTCTCTGCTCTTAAGAAATTTGTGAGTCAAACTACTAAAGCAGAGGAAAAAGATGAAGACAAGTTAACATATATAGTTCCTTTAATTAATATTTAGTGTTAAACAAGCAACACGATATACCACCTCAATAGCATTTCACTGTCATACCAAGAAGCAAAATTTTTTCTCATGTAAGAACAGTGTTGTTCCAGAGGTTAGCCAAAGTCAGTAAGATAGTTATTTTTTTTTTCAGGAAGCTAACCAGTGAAGATCCCCAAACATTGTAGCATTCAACACAAAAAAAAAAAGACAAGGGATTGGAGTATTTATTTCATTTATATCATTTTACAGAGCCTCAGGTACAGCTGTTACCAGTTTCAAGTAAGCAGTACATATTTGCGTACTGTTCAGCTAGGTGTGCATACTCCCCTGTGGCAAGGGGTACCAAAACCTTAGAATTACCAACAGAATCAAGTAATCCCGAAAGCAGCAAACAGCAGTTTAATTAATCCATAATGCTGCTGGGCAAGGAACATACATGTTCCTACTTTCAAGGGCTGGCTGAATCTGCATCCTATCCAAAGCCCCAAATGAATCCTACACCCTCACCAATTCCCACTAAGACTTCCAGGCCTCATACATGCTGAATCCCACAAAACCAACACACCACACCACTGACAGGATGCGCAGGTAGAGGTGGACCCTCCCAGCTACAGTGGAGGAAGAGATGGTAAGAATTTAGCAGTCCTTAAAAATATCCAGAACATTGCTAAAAGAGGCCAAGTTCATTTGAGACTGATGGACATGTTCTACTACTGGTTTCCTGCAAAAAGCCAGGCTGAACATGTGGACACCAGTTTAGTTAAATATTTGTCTTCCAGTGGCTTAGACCAGCACCCAATATTATTCCAAAGAACATTTTTCTTCTCGACGTTGCAAACAAAGGATTATGAGGCAATTCCAATTCAAATTGTTCAAAGATTCCTTTGATGTTACGTAACATCCCTCTGGAAGGGCATAGTGCCAGCGCTGCCTGCTTACTTACTCAGATCATAGAAGTGCTGCCAGAAAGCCTCCATCCAGTTATGAAGTTCTTCCCTACTGTCAGTAGCAAAAAGTTGAGTCACAGCCTCTCCAGACACAGGGTTGATAACAGAAAAGTTATTAGTTCTTCTCTTGAAGTCCTTACCCACAGCTCGAATTCTGGTTTCCTACAAACGACAAACTGTGGTAATGAGATATTGCTTCAGCTCATTCATATCAACTTATGGCCAATGACAGTGTAATGGGGGTATAAGTTGGCTTTTTATTTAAAAAAAAAGAACTAAGTAAGGTCAGTAATTGCTTATGAAAATATTTTCTTATAAAACAATTCAAATGACACAATATATGAAAATAAGAGAATGGAGCAGAACTATTGCAGTCTGGGTCTAAATTACAGAATGTATGTTCTGTTTCCCCTCCCTCTGCCTTTACAAGCTCATCTCACTCACACAGCTCATCTTTCTTCATAGCAGTTTGGTGAATAACCTATAACAGCAATAGCCAGCTCCTTTCCTCCAAAATCTTCATCTGGACAATCGTATTTTTACAGTTAGATCTCCTAACATACTCCTGTGGGTCATTTTTTATGCAATGGATTCTAAACATAGATCCATTTTACTTGCATTTCAGTGAATCAGGACGTTCAGGGCTAATGCTACAGTGACAGATAATTTAAAAAGAAACATAACTTGTCCACATTTAAAGTAGCATTTGTAGAAGTAATTCATACAGTTCTACTGAACAGATTTCCAATGAAAAAAATTTTTTGGTCTAGTATCAAAAAAAATCCTATTTGTCATTTCAAAATTTAGTTTTGCCTTATTTAGAGAGAGCTAGATAGAAACAATTAAAAACATATAATGATAAGTCATTCAGAACTAACAAATCATTAGTTCTAACATTCAACTAATATCACAAACATCATGCAGCAGCACTGTTAGAGATTTTCCCTTCTGTTCAGGTACATAGTTCAACTGATTTTTATTATCTAGACTAGATCCAGTGGTATTATCATAGTATCTAGTTTCTTTGTTATGGCATTACTACAGTAAAAAATAGCACTTACCACTGACTCAGTGAAAAAGCTGTTTATGTATTTTTCACGTGTAAGATACCGAAAGATTTTAGTAGAAGTCTCACAGAGCACAACTGAAAAATTTTCCAGGAAACACTGCTGTTCATCACAATGTGATGAACAAATGAAAATAATTAACACCACTTTATTTACAAAAGTGAAACCAGACCCCCTGAAATATCTTTGCACATACATTTCAACCAGACCAAATGAGCAATGGGCTGTTATAACACTAGCATAGCCCACGAGAGCAGCATGATCCCAAATCCCACTAGGATGATGAGTTTTGGCACCCTAGGACCAGCCAGCCCCGAAGCCTCCTGCATGGTAAGGACGTGCAACAGCCGGGTGCTACACAAGGGTGGCACGCAAAGCGCCCTGTGTTTCGAAGGAAGCCGACCGCTACAGCCAGGATTGCATTCAGTGTCTGGGTAGACAGCAAAACTGACCTCCAAGTGGCCTTGGGGCACTCCTCAAGGTACAGTGGGGACAGATCAGCCATGTTCCTTCTTACACAATTCAACCAAATGTCAGAAGTCTGCTACAGATGTCAAATATACACTTACAGAAATTAAGTTTACACACTGGATCCCACGGGGACATGCCTAGTTTCGATACTCAGAAAACCTAAAATTATTCTATAGAATATTCCCCAGATTTTCAACGCATTGCTGAAGTAAACGTTTGAAATAACTAACAGCTGCTTGTAGCATATCTGATGGATATGCTCATTTAAATTCTTCTGTCTAAAAATAGGAGATGAAGTAATTCATCCATAAGTGCTCTATATCCCATTAACTCAGGTAACCATAGATACCAGCAAAAAAAATTAAATCAAACAGATTAACATTTGACAGGTAAGAACTTCAAGCATACCATACACATACAAGTTTATTTAATGATGTTTGCTGCAGGTTTTATTCCACAACTATGTTATTATTCAAAGGAGATAAATCCTCATGCAACAATCTATACCTGATACTTGAATATTTAAAGAGTGATACAAGATGGCATTACAGTAACGGGCTGATGAATTGGGTGAATTACACCATGAGCCCAGTTTCACTTAAAAAAATAAAAAAGTGACTTAAGGTACCATGTTATAAAACTGCCCAACCTTTCGCAGTCTTATAGACAACTGAAGCAAGTCTGCTAACCAGCTGAGCTCTCTTGCTCTTGTAAAGACCAGAACAAGCAGCTGATTGCAGTAGGAAAACTGAGTTGAATCTTGAACTCAAATGACTCCTTTGGGGAGGCTGAGGCTAATCTTACATTCTATATACTTTTTTTTTTTTTTGAAGGTGGAGAAAAAGATGATTTTTTATTTATTTATTTATTTTTAAGCATAATGTAAGTAACAAGCCTTCGTCTATACCTTTCCCCTGCAAATAAAAAAGTTCTTTGCCTGACGACACTTCTCTGGAAAGCTCATCAGTTAAGCAAAGTTAAACAAAAACAAAAGAAAGAAGCTTTTTATTGCTAAGGTGCAGCCATTTCCTGCTAAGCCAATCCTGAAACACTGACGAGCAGAGTTTATAAAGATCACTTCAAGACATCAAAAAAATTACAGTTCTTGAGAAAAATATTGAATAGTCTAAAATCCAGTTCTGTGCATCTGCTCTAAGATTAAACAAACCAAAACGGATATAGCAAATTTCTTCTATGATTTTAATACCAAAAAACAAATCAAGAAATAAAAACACAACACTGGAAACAAAAAATAATCTGTTCATGTGTTGGTTTCTGCTGTAACGTTAACTTAAAAATTATGGTTTTCAAAAATAATAATGCATAAGACCAAATCTACCAGATTAGCTTTATTCCCTCCTTTCATCTTCATTGTTTTGTGAACTTGTATTACCGTAACATCCACGTTTCCACTGGATGGTAAGTACTATGGGGTAAGTGTAAAATGGAAGAGCAATATTATGATATATTGCTATATCATTCTACCTATCGTCAGTGCAATGCAGCAGCCAAATACCAGGAGGAGGAGACATCATTATATGACCAGCCAGCACTCCATGGAGCACCAGGGAGCCATAAAGCAGTTTCCTAACCACTTAATTTGAGCATGTGTGTTACAAGGTCCACTGTGTGGTATCTGGGTATTGTATCTGCTTCCCCTGCCACATCCAGTCATTTTCAAGCAGTTGCAGAACTAAACTAATACAACGAGATATTTGGGGGCATTTAACTAATCTGTGCTATATTTTCACATGTACAAAGGCTTGTCTAAGTCAGACAGTAGGACAGCAGGACAGCAACATTAGTACACACAACACCGACAGTTTCAGGGATGCTCTTAATGCACCAGTGCTGGAATTGTCTGATATTCATAGTAAATATTGTCCTGGCTCCCTAAATGCTCACATTAAGAACTTGTATCAACACCCTTCTGTTCCAGTCCCATGGTGTATGTACTTCTTGGTTTCTTAAAAACACTACACGGTCCCCTTGAAGTTATACTGCTACAGCCATCACTACATTTTCCAACGAATTTCTCTACCTGACCTAACCCAGAACAGATGCTCCAACAAGAACTGTCATTTGCGGTAAGTCTACAGAAGCATCAGGTTGATTTTCTCCTTTCACTCCTACTACGCTGTTTAGCAATCTGTGAAACCTGAGCCAAAGGCTGAAAACATTTGTTCCTCACCCTGCTCACCTCAACAGCTAGTACAAGCATGGAGATAGCTCTAGGCCTGCTGCACTGCACAGCACCAGATCAAAGAGGGCACTTGCAAAACATGCCAGGGAGGAAATCATGGGCCTGCGTTAATTTGAAGTAATGTCCTAGAATTCCTGAAGCTTTCACATCCATGTCACAAAAGAGTTTTATAATATATGAAGGAGCCACAACAGGATACTGAGCAACAAATGTGAACTGTTGGTACATGCACCTATTTGCTAAACTATCATGTGTAGGCAAAGCCTTCATTATTCATTTAAAACTAAAGAAAGCTACAAAATCTTAGGAACTGGACCATAAGAAACATTTCTTGTTCAACTTGGATTCCAGCAAATTTTCTTCGCTACAGAAAATGCCATTTCTCTTTTCCTACTTAGTTGTGCAATATAATGTTATAATTACATTTGGCTGGAACAATAATAGTAACACTTGCATAATAGGAACTGCAGAGCCATTCTTGCTCAACAGTGGTAGCAGTGAAGTCATCTGAAGTTGAAGTAATGACTTTGGTGGTCTTAATAGCTTTTTCAAGTCTCAATTCAAAGGGATGGGAAATAAGGTTATCAGTGTGAATATTTTCCAGAGAGTTTCTCATAAATCCAGATGACTTCATTGCTTTTCAGAAAGTATCTTGCAATTACATGTAAAGGACCAGCTTCACGTTACAAATGACAGTACCACATATGCAAATAGAAGACATTTAGTTAGGACATCTAGAGTTGATTTTCAATTTCAACTTTGGTTTTGAAATTGCTGTTTCAATAACAACATGTAGCAGACAAGCCCATATGATTGGCTTGTGTTCATTTAATCTGTAAGACAGTTTCATAATAAAAGAATCAAAAATCTACAGCCATTACATTATTTTCAAGAGAAACTGTTTAAGTACTGAAGTATCCAAATGTATTAAATTGCATTTTTTTTTCTGGCTTTAATATCAATAAGGATTCATAGTCTCCTTCTCCAGCAGCCTGACATTTCTGCAAAATGGTAAGAGATACATGATTTATGTACCTCGTACATGTTAGCTGTAAGGATACTCTGCCAACATACAGTCTCCCAGCAAAAACTTATTAAGCTGGATTTTAGATTCTAACTGTATTGGTAACTCAGAGGAGTAAAACGCCTTAGGAGAATACGGTTAGTTTAAAAGGAAAAGCAAAACAAGGATATAGACCAAAGCAGCAAACCCTAAGGAAAGATTAGAGAGATATCCTGACAGATAATTTTAAAAAATATTCCTGTTACATTTTAAACTATGGAATTAGTCACACTATATTTTACTAAAATTTACCATTTCCTAACTGATATTGTGAACAACCAGAAAATAGATAGAGTTATGACAAAGTTTGACTAGCATAATTAAAAGCGATTGAAGAAGTATGCAACTGAAACTGCTTGAATATGTACTGTGGTGTAAACATTTTTTTAATGAACTGGAAGAAAAACATGGCTTTGTTAAAATAAGGCACTAGCAGAAAGGTGTTTTTAATTAAGGAATCAATTTAAAACATAGCACATTAAAAAATCCGAACAAAAGCAGTTCATATTGTTATCCCTAGTTTAAATGTTTGGTATATATAGAGATTTTACTCTATGTGAGAATGCAATCACAGTTTCCAGGAACTTTAAAGCCACCAAGAGCTGATATTACTGTTGTAAGAAGCAGTTCTTTGTTACTTTATGTTCCTACACATTGCCAATCCTGCCCCAGCTCCTTCCGCGTACAAATGCTTGTGTGGTCATGTAGAGATCTGGATAAAAGAATGCATTAAAGAGAATCATGGTTGAAGCCAACCCTTCCCCCCAGCTGAGCTAATTTTAACCCACATCAGTTCCCTACTCCAATTCATCAGTCAGCTGCCCTACTGCCTGCCCAGCATACAGCAGCACAGCAGCCAGAACAAGACTGGGAAGGGGGAGAGCTTCTTTCAGAGTCACCGTTGGCATCAAGTGGTCACACAAGTACAGCACCAGAATCCAGATCAACCCATGCCTAACACAGTTCCCAAATGTTTGTCTACTTATGCAAGATGAATCCAGCTAAGCCAATTGCAATTTACGTTAAATTCCTCTGCTCATCCTTATGTGATACTAACTCTTGATGACTGCACCAAAAACAGTTTTTGAAAGCATCTGTTAACTCTAATGCTCTCCATTCTAAAAGGTCCTTACAGTAACATTCCTGAATTGAATATGTAAATAGTTATTTAAAATTAAATACTTAACATTTTTAGCCAAACAGAAACATTTTAAGTTTTAAATTCAGAGTTTGCCTATCAGGGTACAAAACCCAGTAATAATGCTGTAAAGAACGTCCAAAGTTATTGTGCCCTGTACAAAAACAGTATTAAGAAAAGCAGCTTATTTTAAAGCACTAAAATATTTTGAACAATTTTCCAGTTCTCCCTCTAATTAAGACTGTGGCCAAATAACACAAAACAACAAAAAAGCTTTTGTTAAAATTCCACCTTGCTGAGGACAAAAGCCTCCCAGAACCTTGCTAAGTGACTGCAGACAATGGAACAGCCATATAACAAGTTATCACTTTTCCTAAGGAAAAACATCCTCCTTTTCACCTTTATGTTCAACAGTTTAGCGCAATAGAAGGAACTTATATCCACAGCTAAGACATTTAATGCCCTTGCAAAAAAACTCAGCGACTGCAAATTTCACTGAAGCATATCCCACTGACATCCTACCTATAAAGCTTTCTGCATACCAGCAGCTTAGAGCCAAAATGACTGTAGGTGTATGTCTTAAAACAAAAACCAACCTCTTCCAAAATAATAATTATAGAAAAACACAGGCAAACAAAAAAAAGCCCCACATACAATCATTTTTACCTTGTTGATGGAAACTGTCAATGCTGGCTCCAGTTTAGCCTCAATTTCTTCTGGTGAGTAATAACAAAAGAGCTTTCCACCTCTCAGTACGCAGTACAGCCTCCTCCAGCTAGTTAAACTTCCTATCATTTGCTAAAGAGAAGAAGCAGAGAATTGCCAGCCATAAACTACAAATTAAGAGCATAGTATGAGGTACACACAGATTAGCCTGTGTGATCAAAAATACTTCTCTACACTGAATTAATTCTTTCTTAAAACAAAGGCCTTCTGTTGCAGAACACTTCAGAATCACCTTTTTTTTAAATGCTAGCAATAGTCTAAATGTCTTTTGGTATTTTACAGTTTTCCCAGATTAATTGTCTTATGACACTCACAATACAGAATCTACTGGTTCACACAGACTGAAGCCTAGAATTGGTGTCTACAGTAAGAAAAAGATCACCTTTATTAACTACATTATTAAACAACAGAAAAAATAAAAAGTATTCCACTTTGGAAGTATGCAGTATATTCAAAGATATTTGTCTAGGATCCCACACTCTCAAATGATTTTTTGAACAGCTTTCATAGATGCATTATAGTTTCATGACCAGTTTAGACCATATAATTTAGTACTCCCGAAGAAGAACCAGCCCCTCCGCTTATCACCATCTTGTTTGCCTAGTTGTGCAACGAACTGAAACAGAGAAGTAAACTGAGTTCACATGAATCATTTTTGGAGGGATGAATTTAAATATTGTTCCCCAGTTGGATTCACCAACTACACGAGAGGTACATGCAAGGGTGGGAGCAATGGAACTATTAGGTCTGCTGCTGTCAAGTACCAGCCTAAATGGATTCTGAAACAACTGTACTTGATCTGTATTTAATAGCCTAAATAGTTTTACTGATAAGCACACGAAGTAAACATTTATTTCTTGACTATTAGCCACTGTTTGTAAACAGTGAACAAAAAGATGCTGTTTATAAACAGTGACTGTCAGGTAGAATCTCCTCCCTTGCTAGAGGCAGGACAGGTAGAAAAATATGCTTCTCAAGAAACCACTCCAGGAAAAAACAAATGCTTTAACAGCGGAGTGTAAGTGACAGCCATTAACAGAAGAGGATATAAACACAAACAAGATCTTATTACCTGCTGATTCAAAAATCCTGCCATCATGTCCCTAGTCATACAGGAAGGCTGTGCAACTAAACGGCAGCACATGTTTCCATACAGGGGGAGCCAAAAAGAAGATTCCTCTGGGAGAAAAGACCAGACCAAAAAAAAAAAAAAACACCAAGCAAACAACAAAAACACATACAAAAACAGTTCTGAATATTTCCCATAAATACATAGTTTAACTTCTTACACCCATTTTTGCATAAATAAGCACTTTACATTCAAATAGACTTCATCCCTTAAGATTAGATTGAGACTGATCTTTAGTAAGTTGTTTCTTTTTTTTTTAAATCATCAGATGTTCTAAAAGAATTTCAAGTAAAAATGGAGATAGTGTTCTGCAAGAACAAGTTATTCTTACAAAAGAAATCTAGCTCTAAATCTAATTTCAGAGCTAGAAACACTTTGAAAGATAGAACACACTGGCCACCTCATCCAAGTAGGATCTCTGAGCCCACCCCAACTGGGGCACGGCTTTTTATGTGAGCACTTTGCTCCAGATTGTTTATTAAGACTTGAATTTGTATCTACTTCTGTCTTCTGCACTAGAAAAGTATTCAGGATTCCAAGAAATTACCAATAAATTGCAGCCTCTCTCCTCACTCAGCTCTGCTATGCCAAAGGCATTCTCTTCTGTAATCAGAAGCAGGTAAAGCAACGTTCCATTGACATGACTCTGTCTTTAGTCATGTTTTAGAAACGCTTGTAATGAACCAAAATACCCAGTTATGTCATTTCTCACCAGAATAAGTTATGTAAATTAATGATAGAAAAAGAAATGTGAAGAAGAAAAAGTAGAAAAGAGTAATAAAGAAAGACTTACAAATTAATATCAAAGATACTTAGAATTTTTCACCTAAACCTTCAAGAAACAAATGTCCCATAAATCTTCAAATCTGTACTTATTCAGAATGAATGAAGTGTAAAGAATTAAATTCTCTTCCGGATCAAATCTACCCATGTAAAAGATGAAGTTCCCAGAAGTGACAGTCAGCTACAAAGGCCCATGTCTTAGTTTAACAATTAGAGGGTGGATTACAGAAAGGGCTATACTTTAAGAAAATAACGGATGAAGTATGAAAAACTGTACTCTTGCTACTTAAAATATCACCTTCACTTGCAGCATAATCACAGTACCTAAGTTAGCACCTTGCTTGACTGTTGACACCGGCAATTTGTACTGTCCCAGAAGTGAAAGACAGCGACCAAGGCAATTTGCAAGCACACATGCTTATGTCCTGTGCTAAATCTAGGCCTGAAACAGCCTAGCTCAACTGAAGCTTATTTTATTTTATTTTATTCAAAAAAAATTCATTCTGATGAGGAAAAAGCTGTTCTTCACTCTGATACCCTTCCCTAGTTGTGAGGAAGGGGGAAATAATTTGTATATGTCTACAGTTCACATACGATCAAGATGCAAATGACAGAAGAAACTCCCAAATGAATGAAATTTTCATCTGGACTTGAAATTTTATCAACTTATAGTTTATTCAGCTGTGTATAGATGCCTGTTTTAGAACAGTTAAATATTTTATTTAAAGTTGTTCTATATTAAATATAAAGAAAAATAGTCTCTTTAAACTCTTTAGTTTACAAAATAGAGAAATGCAGAATGTTTCTGTTTTATTTCCTTAAATTGGTACCATATGTACTTACCATTTCCTGTAATGGTAAGGTTGTGGGTCCTGAAACCATTTTCAGCACTCTCCAGCCCCAAAGTGGTATATGCTAACAAGTTGTACTTTGCTCCACTGTATGTGAAAGAAAAGGCACAATTAAGTCATTTCTGCTTTGCATGGCGCAGGCGGAAATTAAAGGGAGTCTAGAGGTGCCCAAGAACACGTTTGATTACAGGGGCATGCTGAGATGCAAGGCAGCACCTGCTGGTGACCACAGGTTGCTATCCCTAAGCTTCTTCCCACAGAACTTCCACATCTCCAGTTTTCCTTGTAAATGAAAACTGTCCCACAGTCTGGTCAGCTGATTCCTGTATCCTTATCTCTGACCTTGCCTCCACCCCATTGTGGTGTTCTCCCCCTTTCCCTTTCTGGGGGGGGGGGAAGTGAGAGAACAGTTGTGGTGGAGCTCAGCTGCCCACCTGAACAAAACCACCACACCCATGTGGTAGCCCATTCCCTCCCACCCCATGAGGCCTCATCAGCTCGGTCCCCTCAGCAATTCCCATGCCCACCTCCCTCAGACCCACCACCTGGGAGGAGATGGCTCATGTAGCCACTGCCTCCGAGCTGGCTCAGGTGTACTGGTGCACCAGTTGCTGCCAAACCCAGGCACAAGGGCTGTGCTTTCCACGCCTCCTGCACCTTGAGGATGCTAGAAGCATCTCTCTTCTCTGGTCAGACACCAAACAACTTTTAATAGGTTTGCAGATTTTATTCCTAGGCCTAAACCAACCAAATTTGGTAGTAGGTTCAAAAATTAGTATAACCAATAGAACAACTGATGACAAGCTTTTTAAAAAAACAGGTTTAAAAATTAAGAAGTTTTATACTGCTTTTCTATGTTACTCTGCTCTTTCACTTTGACTGTGTAGATTAAATATAAACAACTTTTATAAAGCATATACACACACACACTTAACAGTATCCAATAGTTTGAATCTTTGCATGCAGAAAATAAACCTGTGTAGAAATCCTACAGCCAGTTTTGTAGCATGAAGGACTCTCACTTATTGTGCTTACAGGTTTCAGAATGCTATACCTTTGTTTTAGATTTTGCAGGGGGGGGCGGAATTTAAAAAATCACATTTGCAATTCAGCACAGTATGTGGTATGCAGTTCTTAGAATAAACCAGTATAAATTTGGTACGTTTAACCTTTTTCCCCAAATACTCTTCAGACAGAGTAACAGATTTACAGTCTAGCAATGCAGTAAGAATTCCACCTGGCTAATAGCAGTTTAAACAAAGTTCACATGAAAACAAACCACTTAGAATCACTAACTACTCCCCCTAACAGGATCTAGCATTAAATCCCTAAAATATCTTCTGTATAGCATAAGATAACTTAGAGCAAAAGGTGAGAACAGAGTACTGAACTGACATCACTAAAAAAATATGTATGTGTTTTCCAAATGTTATCTTTCCTAATAGCAGAGTAAGCACATACTGTTTTAAAATCGTTGGCTCTGCAGAGGAAAAAGGCAGATGCCTACCTAGCCCTAACCCCAATGAAAGAAGAGGCAAAAATAATAAGACCGTTAGCAGGGAGGTCTGTTACACATCTAATTCAAGGCAAAAAATAGAAAATTAAATTCACATTCTGGGCAAAGAACCACTGCAATGAAACATTTCAAGAGGGCAATCTGAACAAAAACTCATCAGCATTTGAATATATTCCTTCCTAGACTGCTCCCTAACAAAAGATTCTCCACTTGTTATGTTTTGCCATCCAGTTAAGCTATACACTACCAGTCTACTTAAGCAGTACAAAAAGGTTCAGTTTCTTCTCACAGATAAAACTTCTGTGCTGATTTTAGTTATTTTTTCTAAAGCATGACTAATTACCACAACAACCTTGCCAAAAAAAAATCAGCTACTTCACTTTTAAAATATGCTTCACAGTAACATTTTCTTTCTAAAACATAACAGTCATTCCTTTCAGCCAACTTCAGTATAATTTAGAAGTTTTATCTGCAACTGTTTTTCAAATTTAACAGGCTAATCAGGATTATTGAGTGTGTTTTGCCTATACTTTTCACAGAAGTAGCTAACTGCCTTAAATGGCAGCTTCTTTGTACAGCAAAGAACAATCTGCCTGCTGCAGCTCATACACTACTTTGCATATCTGTAATATTTTTCCACTTAACAACTTTGCAAAAAAAAAATATCCCCAGCCTGCCTATGGCAAAGGCTCATTGTTAAACCTGTTTACTGATCAAGAGGCAGAGGCCCTGATGTTGCTAAGCAGACACTGGCACAAGGTATATCTATATCACCCTATTATCAATGCATATTAATTAATACAGCTCAGATTCCAGAACCTGTTCTGGAATATTAATCTTACTGTTAAAAACCCCAGTCTTATTTTACTCATCCAGATATAAACAGCGGAAGATTTGCAAGTCAAAAAAATGCCTAAGATGTTCAACTTCCAATCACATCTTAAATAATAAAAGGTGAAAATAAATATAATCTTCAGGTCATAAAAAGCACCCAAATATAAAGATGTTGCAATTAGATCAGACTATGTTCTTCCAGCAAAATATCAACATGAATTTTCCAACTCAAAGATAGGACACTGAAGCCATGCCTCTAGCCCAAAGGAGGACAATACGTAATGGGCAGTAGCAACAAGCCCATGTGGAATCCAGTTCTGCAAGTGAATAAATTTGTGCTGCAAGGAGTCTCTCTGATGACTTTGTCCAAGCGCAACTGCTAGAATTCAGTAGTATAGCTGCACTAAGCATTTTTCTTCTACAACAAACGTAAATAATAATAATAAAAAATAACAGAAAAATGAAGCAGGCAAAACCACATAAAAATGAAAAGATAGATAACTAAAAACAGAGAGAATAATAATATAACTGATATTAACAAGCTGAAACAACCATTCAAAGCATTTTGTCACCAAGCTTTTCCAAGAAGTAAGAAGTCCAACAGTCTCCTCACTAAACAGGGAGCCTTCTAAGCCAAGGAGTTTGACACAGAGGGATCACAGTTTCTGGAAAAGGGACCACCTCATCCCACGTGTGCTCTGAGAAGAAAAGGCCCATACAAATGGAATCTACAGAGAAAAGGTGCTCTTAAAATACAGAAATTTCCCTTTTTTGTTGTTGTGGTTTAATTTCACCTGCTGGACCAGTAAAATTCTCTGGGAACACTTGAAAGATGCAATCTCTCATACTCATTAAATGCTACATACCAAGGCCTTAATAATAAAAATCCCAAGAGTAGACTATCAAAAAAATTGACAACTTATTTTCTGCATTTACACTTTGCTTTCCGAGAATCTTTTTTAATCAGCTAGCAAAGCCATTATTAAACACATCATTACTCATTCAATTCTGTTAAGAAATAACAGTCGCTGTGAGATGATGATTTACAGTAGAAAAATCAAACTTAAAGATGGAGGAAAGCAAAATATAATAAATTACAGTTGAGAAACCCAAAGCAAAACCCAAGGGAGGAGGCAGCTGTTTAGACTGTCTACTGGTGCTTCTTCCTCAACAAACAGATGATCTATAGTCAAACGAGTATGGCCAGCAAATAAGCTTGTGGTTATATCTTAAACAAACTGTACCTAACGCCATCACCCAGCTGGATCCTGTGGAAAGCACATCCACCTAAGATGATGCACGTTGAAATACACATTGTCATTAGGTGGAACACACTGGAAAGTTAGTGATAAAATTTGCCTTGCTCTATGGCTAAGATCTCTTGGATGTGGATTTTTCAATAAAACACTAATATCAGTACACAGTAATATCAGCTGGACAAAGACTATGCTTTAATGTTTCCTTTTATAATCCAGGCAAACAGATATATAAAGCAAGACTAAGACTTTTCTCAACACCTGGTAAGAATTAGACATTGATTCCCTACTGTTCAGCCACCAGAGTGGAAGAAGAAAGAAAAGGTAATACCTTGTAACAATTACCTTCTTAAAAATAAAAAAAAATAAAACAATATTAGCAGTACTTACAATTTAGGTACTTGGCCTGCTTAAATCACAATGAAATTAAAGTAGCCTGCAAATACTAGTAGGCAGTTAACTTCATTAAAAATGCATGAAAGACTTAAGATTTTTTTTTTTTTTAAAGGAAACATAGGTGAATTACTGGGAAAAGCACATATTTCTACGAACATGAGAAACCAGTAAGTGTTTTTAAAATGTTCCATGCTAAAGTCAATTAAGGACATTTCTGTTAAGCAGCTAGCAACTGTGAAATACCCTAGCCAGTCCACAGTTTCACTGAAAAGCCAGCAAGTGGAAAGGCCCCCACGTGCACAGCAGCAGCCCAGGCACAGCAAACAACCCTGTCAGCTTCATTAGAGGAAAGGGTGCAAGAAAGGTTTCTCCTGCCTACACACCACACTTTGACATTTCACAGAACCTGTAACTTGAAGACATGTCTACCATTCTGTAAAGAATGAGCAAAATTGCCTAGGTACAAGAATGATATGCGGGAAGGAGTAAAGGGGAAAGGGCAGGAATACAACAGGTAGACACACAGAGGGACGCAGGCAGACAGATCACACAATTTTGATTTCTTCCAGAGATCAAAATATTACTGAGTTTGCAAATAATAGTGGATTTACCAGGTGTACAGAAGAAAGATGAAGTCTACTTGCATGGTTAAAGATCAGAACCAGGCCTCAAGGCTGAGCTACATTGTTGGAATTCACACCTACTTTCTCATTTCCTATTTAATTTTTTTCCACCTGGTTAAGTACAAAAATAATCACTTTCTTGGCAATTTTCCAAATATTGACAATATATTTAGCCCATTTCTATTTTAAAAGTATGATAAAAATCATAATATCCATATGTAGGTCTTACTGTATGACTGGGTCAGTGAGCAAAAGGGACTCAGTGCCGTCTTCTTCCAGTGCAGCTTTGAGTTTCTTCCCTGTAGCTTTGCTGAGGGATGTTTTAAGCTTCTTTGCTAGTTTCTTAGGAGTGTTTGTCACATATAAAGACTCCTCTGTACAGCAACTATACACTTCAACCTTCACCTGGAAATCTGGTCCTGCTTCATCACTGAAGGAGGTGAGGAGTAAGTTTCAGAGTATTTGTTAATAAACCTAGTATTACACAGCCAAGGAATGCTGCTGCTACAATATATACATTAAATAACATATTGCTAATCAAGGGAAGGATTTATATCAGATTCAGACAAAGATATTCATTAAAATGTAATTCAAAACTAGAGTACACATCAGTAACTTTCTGCTGAAGTCATGAGATGGATGTTTTAATTAAACCATAAACAATTGCAAACAGGAAATTCAATGTTTAGGTTAAAAACTGGAATAAAAACACAAAAATCATGTTATGGAAATACACAGGCAAGACATGCAAACACACTTCAATCTGCCCTCTACTGTTATGCAAAAATCACATGGCTGAAAACCTGTTGTGCCTCTGATCCCAAATCAGATTGAACTGTTTTAGCGATATCATAGTTGCACCCTCGCCTCTTCACAGGATTTTTATTTTTAATAATATCTCACTCACAACCAGCACATTTGTCGTTCATAGCATCAATTACCTGCTGCTGCGATCTGCCCACACCCTGTTGTCTGTTTTCAATTCTACCAATTCTCATATTCTCATGCCTAGTCAAACCAGAAGCCTAACCTCATCTTTCAGGTACAAATCATTAATTACGTATCCATAAGGAAATTATCCTAAAGGCTCTTGTAAGTTTTCCTTTATCTCTGGGCATACAAGGGAAGTCTGAATGACTTTTCCCACTGTATTTCACAGAAAATCATACTGGTCGTTTCTCCAAGAACAGTTGTATCTTTCAAGAATCAAATTTAAATCTTTGCCCCTACTCTTAACTTGAACAAGTATTAAAGAGCAAGTCTGATTTATGGATCCGTGCTCTCTCAACTACTCAGTTTTCAAGATCTTGATTTAAAGTTTTCAGTAGTTCTAGATTTCCAGTCAGTCTCCCTCAGGAGACTGAATCTAAATTGCTAATATAAAAAATAAAGCAGCACACAAGAAAAAATAGAAAAAGAGAAATAGTTAAATGTCTCTCAAGACTCTTTAAAATGTATAAAGTAACATAAAAGTAAATAAGAACACCTTTCTATTCCTTTCCAGGTTACCTTTAAAGATAAGTAATTTCCTGTCTAGTATTCTTCCACTATGAGGGCTGTAGATGTAACACATGCTCAAATAGGTATAACAGAACATGAGGTGTGGAAAGTAACATCCGATTTAAGAAAACTGACTTTGGGGAACATCAAAAGAGACCATAGCCTGCTGCACAGAATACCTGAAACATTGGGTGCAACATTCATTCCTACGGAAGTTTATTTTTATAGTGCTTTCCGTTTTTCATATTTATATGATTTTGTCCATGAGTTACAAGTTTGTTTTATCTTTAAATAAAATGACTCAGCATGGGAAAAAAAATAAAACAAAAGAAAAGAAACACAGTTCAAGTGGTATATCTACAGCCAGGATCATTCTCTACATAAAAAAACCTTACGGAGGTGGGGATCCACCACCCACTGAAATTAACAGAAACTCTACTGATTCCTTTGCTAACAGGAAAACTTAGTGGACCGCAGCCAACCATATTCAGTCATATACACTTCCAAAAGTAAACAGGGATATTTGTATTTTATTCAACACAGAGAAATTATACTCACAATATGGTTACATTTTCAAAACAGATATCTGTTATTGCTTTATCCACAATAGCCACCTCTGTATCAAAAACCTCAGCTCCCATTCGGAACAAACAAAACACTGCGTAGCGCTGTGATCCTGGGAAGAGTCCAATAAATGTTTTATTACACCTATAACACATCACAATACTAAATGCTTCCAGTAAACAACAAAGAAGAAATGGCAATTTGAACATCTAAGAAATTGCCCTCAAATTATTCTCACCATAAGTTTTATATCATAGGATTTTATGTTAATTGAACTTTTAAAGCTACTGTATAGATACAACATTCACATACCTACCTCTGCTTAACTTTTTTTTTGTCTGATATCTAGTGGCAGTTTATGCTAATAACATCAGAAACGTTAGTAGAAATTCCATTTTGTTTAATGGTATTCATTTAAGAAAAAAAAGAAAATTTTTACAGAGTCAGTATCATTTTATGAACGTACTATATAGGATTAGACTATTTTGCCATGCTTAGCCCCTCCGACCCTATTGAAAAAATCAAACTGAAATCAATGCCACATGACAGCTGTAACAGATTTGGGGTTAATCTCCATGACACAGCAAAATGCATGTAGTTGAAGACTATTTAATAATCCACTCAAAACTAACAGACAACTTTCATTTAAATTTCTCACTGGAAACAACCACCAATATACCCTTTCAAGTGCAGACAATGCATAGAACAATATGTTTAATTGGGAGTTTATTAGCTATCCAGTTAATAACATCACTATGCTTTGATTCCTCTGGAACGTCTCCTCTGCAGGACTTTTTAAAAAACTAGGGTTTAATTATACAGAACCATAGGACTTTGAACTACCTCAGCTTGCTACGATCAACAACTTCAAGTTAAGAGCTACTATGCAACAAGCAGAGTAAAATATGGACCTACAGAAAGATCAAAAAAACAGGGCTGAGATCAGTACAGACTTCCCCATGCAGTTTTAAGCAACTGCTTATGCCTGTAAATTTATCATAGCAGTTCATTATGTTACATACTTTCTTTATTGCTGAAGTGATCAGAATCTTTCCACATTAATGGTATTCGGATATCTAAAGAGAGAAAAAAGACAAGGAAATTAAGGTCTGGGCAATACTGCAAAAACTGTGTTCAAAATAAAATACAAAAAGTTTATTTTTTCTTTTCCTAGTGTTATGGAGGTAACAGGACCTTTTACCCAATGAACAGTAGAACTATTTCAATTTTATTATCAACATCAAAAAAATAGATTAGTTCAATCTGAAGTGACATTTTCTTTCATAAATTATGCTAGCATAAAGACTATTTTAAACCTAATTTGAAAGTACCCTAAATAACATTTCAGAATTGCTGTGTAACATAGTTTTGAGAGGTATTTTAATCCATTATGCAAAGATGTAAACTGAAACTCTGCTTGCCTGGTGCTGGAAACCACTCCTCCAACTGGAAGGGGAAAAACTTCCAGTTTTAATGGAAAAATCAGGATACTGATATTGCAAGCATTTAAGGCTTGTTTTGCTAACCACAGAGAAAATACCACTTGCAATCACATATGCAGTTAGAATTGTCTTAGTTGGCATAAAAAGACCATAGAAACTTTTTTTTTTAAATAGAAAATATCCTTCTATACCAGGACCGCAGCAGAGAGGCAATTACAGAAACATTATTTTAAATCATGCCTGTCATTTTAATATTAAGAAAGTATTTTCTTCGACAAGCTTTATAGTTTATCTACCCAATCCAATACAGCACTGAGTTATATTTTTCTCTAGTTTTGAGGGCACAAGTTTATATCCAAAGTTTCTTACTTGTCCCTTCTTACAAGCTAAATGCAGTGGGGGCTCAACTAATCCAAAGTTGGTTTCTTAAGTACAACATGATGTTGTTTAAAAGTATATGCAATATATTAAGTGACACAGGATGGCAGCAGTGAACAGCAATACCTCAGCTGTCTTTTGATAAAAATCTTCGATATTGTTATGCAGGAGCATTGCTGACTCCACTGCTCATATGAGGATAATGGAAAAATCCACATACAGTATGCTAGGATGCCAAACAGTAATGCTATTTTTCCAACAGATTATTTGTCATGTATTCCCACAGGGAATTACACACTCAACTTCTCGTTGATTTCAGTAAAGCTACATAAACACAGTCACTGTTTCAGAAGTTAAATTAAAGGAAAAATATTAATTTAAGCTAATTTTGATTATGTTACTATGGGACATCTCATTAAAGATGACATTTCCATTTTGAAATTTGCTAATTCATCTAATTTTAAAAGTGTTCATGAAATCTAATGAACTTTCACAGTGAACTATCAGTATACAGCTTTAGACCACCACAATTTCCTAAAAATCAAAGCGTCACCCTTTTCTGAAACTGCCTTTCATTTCTAAAGATGTATTTGCATAGTAAGCACTTTTTAAAGCCTTTAATTATTTTTAGAGTAAGGAAACAGATAAAAATAGGTTCCTTAAAACAGTTGCAGAAGTCTCTCTTAAACTCTACATATACATATAAATATTTCTGTTAGAGACAAAGCACAGAACACTTCTTCCCTAAAAGGCAAAGGTCGTAAATTTGTATAAATATGTGAAAATAAAGAAATACAATAAAAGCCTTTTAGCATCTTTATCCATAGCATGGCTTGAATGACAGTTTTAATGTGCTTGATATTTCTTGTTAACAGTTAGAGTAATTGATTAAAGATTGGTTTTGTATGTCACTTTCAATAGCACACTAGCTGAAAAATTTACACCTTAGTCAGAAAATCATCAGGATATAAATTGTCAATTGCATGAACAAGTTTAACATGTTACTTGAAAATCAGTTTTCAACTCACCCATGGATTGAAAAAGCTGCCATTTATCAAAAACAAAGATCTATTTTCACACATCTTAATTTCAGTTACAATTAGCTATAAATCCATGTGGATTCAGATTTGATACATTCAAGCACTACAGTTTATCGGGTTTTACGCTAATGATTCCTTCTGACATTTATTAGAACTTCACAGAATAACTAAATTATGCTTATGCTTTTTGATCAACATTTAATGTGTTGTCTTTTGACAAAATAATTGATTGGTAAGACACAAACTACATAATTTACACAAATGTGGGGAATGAAAGGACTATGAAAATTTATGTATTAACGAATGCACTCCCCACTCAGTATCTGACATACATTTGCTTTCCGTAGGAGTGCATTCCTCAGTACTCCTAAAAAGCTGTTCCTGAACTTTCAGTGTTGGCCACATGATCACACTTTTTTTTTTTAATTATTTAAGCTTCTGATGCATACTAATCACGTTACACTAATATATTTATAAGTAGATGGATTAGTTTCCCCTAAAAAATCCATTCTGTATCCTCAATTCTTAAATCACATGCCCTTTCATATTTCATAGTTTACCACTGACTCTTCATCTCCAACCTCTCCCAGCCAATTCAGTCCTCATATCTCCTGATTCCTGCTGCTTGTACTCACAACTGCCTTCTCAGCAAGGCAGGCGCATGCATATGCATGTCTGCCTTCCAAACATGCAGAGCAACCCCAGCTGCAAATCCACCGAGGGTCAGCATACAAGAGAGAAGAAATGTAGCATGCTCAATTTTCTACACAAGGAATGGGAAAGACAGGGAATGATGTATAATGGGACATCACAGATGTGAACGTACTGCAGCTGTGGAAGCAGACAGGGCCTGATCTGGCATGCTAAATGGGCACAGGATGATGGGTCATAGGATGATGCAAGGAAGAACCCGGGGGGCGGTTGGAACGGACATGTATCAGCATCATGCCAGGATTCCCAATCAGGAATCTCACAGAGAGGCTCCTGCCCTCGTTAAGCATACATAATTACTTCCCATGTAACAGTTCTCTGCTTCTCAGACACACACAGTGGAAAATAAGGAGTTAACAGATGATCTCTACAAGGCATAAATCTCTAAGCAGAGGCCAGTTAGGCTTTCCTGCTGTAAGTGGGACCTGGCCAGGCTCCCTGACATCTGAAGAGGCATGGCAGCATCGCAGCACGCACAGACTTGAGTTCAGAATGAAGTAGTTGATACCTCTTCTCCATGATCTATGGCACATTTCTCAGGATCGTAACCTCCAGTTTGAGAACCACTATATTAGTAACACAACAAAATCGTTAAAAGATTGCACATAGGTGGTAATATTTCACCCTCATATCCTCTTGTCCCATCAAAACTAGCTTAGTATTTTACATCCTACA
The DNA here is from genome assembly GCF_009769625.2 of Cygnus olor. Lineage (NCBI taxonomy): Eukaryota > Metazoa > Chordata > Aves > Anseriformes > Anatidae > Cygnus > Cygnus olor. The sequence goes on from NC_049175.1 coordinate 10,489,028, forward strand.
CAACTTGATTTTTTTTTTTAAACTAAAAAACCCTTATGCAATTCTGATGTTCTGAAGATAACAGAAGTATATATGATCTTTACAGCAGATAACTCTATAAATCCAATGACAGGTACAACCATAGCACAGACAGGCAAACAGATGCTTTCATCCAACTACCATAAGGAGGAAAGACAGATATACATCCTGCAAACAGCTGTGCTGGCAGAAAACATTACTGTACCATGTGATCACCACTCTTCTTCCACTAGAAGTTACCTTTCTTAGAGACATGTCAAAATATGCAGAATGAACTTAAACAGTTTAAGCAGTGAGCCCTTCTACATTATTTTTTCAATACAGCAGCTCAGGGAGCACAAACAGATCTGTTAGAAAAGCTAGCAGAGCAGCCATAATAAGCAACTACAGGCATGCTGAACATAGCACAGATAAAGTGATAAATTCATAGTGATGAAATTTGAGACGAGGCAAGGAAACTGTTTATCAGCCTACTGGAAATCACTAGTAAATATACTTGTTGCTGATTTGCATTGAAGCCATACCACTATACCTTTGCTCTAGTAGTTACCTGCACTAGCTAAATAACATTGATATTTGCATACTAGTTACAATTCCGCTTGCAGTTTGTTAGATCATATCAAAAGCTTGTTGGGGGGGGGTGGGAGGGGGAGGAGGAAGAGGATGTTTTCAGCACATTCAGCACACATACACTTACTTAGTTTTGAAAGGTATTCAGTGTTTAGTGACAGGAAAAAAAAAAGCACTTCCCACTGTGAAAGTCCCTGAAAGGAAAATGTAAATGCTAGGTGGGATCTTTAAAACCAAGCGTGTGACTTAAAAGCACAAATCACCTTAAAGCACAAGAGGATTTATACCCCTGAACCACAAAAGCACTTCAAAAATATCATCTTGTTTGTATAATTTTGTATTACAAGTTACTGCCCTACCAATTGGCTGCTACGGTTAAGTTGACAACCCAGCCACTTACCTGATATAGCAACTTTTGCTCTGCATGCCACCCGGTCTTTTGTCCCAGTGCCTGATGACCTGCCAAAAAGAAGGAAAAAAAATATGAGGTCTCAGATCCGCACATTTAGGTTTCTGTAACTCAACCCTTTAAGCATTTAAAAAACATCAGGGGATCCATATTATAGCTCATTTCAAAGGCTTTTCTTTAAAGTCAAATTCGGTCTCTCTGCTTTAAGATACGAGTCATTAGATTCTTGAGGATAATACGGAAGGAAGGTACACCATCAATTTTCTTAGTTCCCTAGAAGATCTTACTCCAAAGCTGCTTTTAACACTCAGGTTACATAAAAGTAAATTCATCTTCCTGTCTTTTCCAGCTCCAACATAATCAAATACATTATCAACTTTACTCCCTCTGTACACATGAATGAACAACTTAATTTATCGATTCTATGGGTCCAGATATGATTCATCCCAGGGTGCTTAAAGAGCTGGCTGACATCATCGCGGGACCTCTCTCAATTATTTTTCAATGATCTTGGGAATCTGGAGAGGTCCCATTGGACTGGAAGCTGGCAAATGTGCCAATTTTCAAGAAGGGCAAGAAAGAAGAACCTAGCAATTACAGGCCTGTCAGTCTCACGTCAGTGCCTGGTAAAATTATGGAGAGGATGATCCTTGAAGTTATTGAAGCGCACCTGGGGGACAATGCAGTCATTGGTCCCAGCCAACATGGGTGTATGAGGGGTAGGTCCTACCTAACAAATTTGATTTCTTTTTATGATAAGATCACCCATCTAGCCGATCAAGGGAAACCAGCTGATGTGATCTTTTTGGACTTCAGCAAAGCTTTTGACATGGTTTCCCATAGGATCCTACTGGACAAAATGTCCAGCATACAACTTAACAAAAACATCGTACGATGGGTGAGCAATTGGCTGACGGGCAGGGCTCAAAGGGTTGTGGTAAATGGGGCCACATCTGGCTGGCAGATGGTCACTAGTGGGGTCCCTCAAGGCTCCGTTTTAGAAAAACATTGAAGAGGACTGGCCCTAAATGATTTGGATATAGGACTAGAACGTGTTCTGAGCAAAGTTGCCAACAACACCAAACTTGGAGGAGTTGTGGACTCGGATGAGGGTGGAAAGGCCTTGCAGAGAGATCTGGACAGATTGGAGAGCCGGGCGATCACCAACCACATGAAGTTTAACAAAAGCAACTGCCGGGTCCTGCACCTGGGACAGGGCAACCCTGGCTATACATACAAACTGGGCGACGAGACGCTGGAGAGCAGCCCCGCAGAGAGGGATCTGGGGGTTGTGGTTGACAGCAAGTTGAATATGAGCCAGCAGTGTGCCCTGGCAGCCAGGAGGGCCAACCGTATCCTGGGATGCATCAAGCACGGCATTGCTAGTCGGTCGAGGGAAGTGATTGTCCCTCTCTGCTCTGCGCTGGTGCGGCCTCACCTCGAGTACTGTGTGCAGTTCTGGGCACCACAGTACAAGAAGGACATTAAACTGTTGGAGAGCGTCCAGAGGAGGGCGACGAAGATGGTGAAGGGCCTAGAGGGGAAGACATATGAGGAGCGGCTGAGGTCACTGGGTCTGTTCAGCCTGGAGAAGAGGAGGCTGAGGGGGGACCTCATCGCGGTCTACAACTTCCTCGCGAGGGGGAGTGGAGGGGCAGGTGACCTATTCTCCGTTATCACCAGTGATAGGACCCGTGGGAACGGTGTTAAGCTGAGGCAGGGGAAGTTTAGGCTGGACATCAGGAAGAGTTTCTTCACCGAGAGGGTGGTTGCACACTGGAACGGGCTCCCCAGTGAAGTAGTCACTGCACCAAGCCTGTCTGAATTTAAGAAGCGATTGGACTGTGCACTTAGGCACATGGTCTAAACTTTTGGGCAGACCTGTGTGGTGCCAGGAGTTGGACTTGATGATCCTTTTGGGTCCCTTCCAACTCGGGATATTCTATGATTCTATTGTTGGTTACAGAGAAGTGTCTCATCCTCTATTAACAGAGACCAATTACAATAATGTTTTGTTAATATTGTGAAGCAGACAGTTTACTAAGTAGCTAGAGGGTAAACCTCAAGCTGAACCTTAACTTGCATCAAAACAATCTACAGAGAAGAATTTTTGTTACTCACTATATCTGCCACTGCTCCCAACACCTAACTAAATAGGGTAAAATGAAACTTTCTAATCACTACCAATATCTTGACTTCTATAGGCAGTTGGATTATCTTCAGAACTCACAGACTGCAGACACATGTAACAAGAAATAAGAATAAACTTCATTTGAAAACCCGAGTCACTTCTAGAATTTATTCTCAGCCATCATCATCTTAATTGGATTAAACTTTAACAAAATTCCACTATCCACCATATACAAAAAAAGAACTGTAAACACACTATTAACAATCAAAGGTAAGATCTAAATGGTAGATAAATTACCCTAGGGCATGAATCTCTTTCCAAATGACCTTTGTGACAATTCAAAGGACCCCTTAAGACAGGGCCTTAAGCCGAGACCAGTCAAGTGAACAACACAGCTGACCATGACTTCAAGAAAACAATGCAGCTGTTCAGATACATCTCCAAGTATCTCTGCCCTGTTCCTGACATGTGCCATCACCATCCTGTGGTCACTGGCATCAAGGACCGGGAGTTGTGTAAATGTGTATTTGATATTATTCCATTATTAAAAATATAAAAGATGAATCACTATAAAGATCATCACTTCATAGGAAAAAAGCAATACAACCGCAATAATTACAGAATACCACAAGTTACAAGTGCTAGTTTTCAAAAAGCATCTTTCATAATAACTGTTGATGTAGTCAGAAAATACAATTCTCTCCTTCAATAAATTTCTTCTGTAGAACTACATTTCTGAAAGCAAACAATAGCAGGATTATTCCTACAAATACAATTCACTGGAGCTAAGCACATATACTTGAAGAATTTCTATGCTTAATTGCAATATAGTATTTCATTAAAGTAATAACATCTGTGCACCGCAATTCTTAACATTGCATCCAAAATCTATTCCATTATGCAAAAAAAATAAGTTATTCAAATAAATCACGTATACTTTAGCTCATTCAAGAAATATAACATAAAAACATTATTAATTAAACTGCTTTTTCCTCATATTGATTAAGTTGTACTCTATCACTTTGATGTAGTTAACAAAATGACCAGCAGAGGGTACCAATTAACCATGATGATTCCATCATTAAAGAGACCTTAGCAACAGTAGAGAGACAGAAAAGTAGAAATTCATGTATTTTGACTTCGATAATTTTGTTTTGTTCCCTCAGGCTAGGTTAGACACTTTTTTTTGGTCTGCTAAAGGTAATCAAGAAAGTGTCTATTATGTTACCCAATATTCACATGCTGAACCTCTGTTCAATGTCAATGATAAAATCTATCCAAAAAAAGATGACCTGTATTTAGTTTTCTAAAATAAAAACGATGATATTGGACTGATCTTATAAAGTAATGATTTAAAGCAACAGTAAAGAATGTATGCATGGGGGAAGACAGAAGGAAGGGTTTAAATCCAATTTCCTAGACAGGCTGCCTAACAATGCACACACACAAAAGGCCGCTTCATAATGCTCCATTAGAATTAGAGCTTTTACTCACCGTCCCTCAGTTCCGCATGAGACTGGCTCTCCAGGTTGGTTCTGTAGCTCTGCCTGGTATGCAAGTATACGAGCATTGCAAACCATAAGGTTTTTAACCGCTTGCAAAAGTTGGTCTTTCTGCGTGCTCACTGCAAGTAGTTTACAGATGCCTTCTCGCATGCGGATTTCAAAGTTAATCTTCTCTTGGATGTCATATTCCTAGATGAGCAAAAAAAAAAGACTAAATAAAAATCCAGCTGACATTACTCTGAATTTTAAGGAGCTCTATTTATTATAAAGCTGGGATAGAAAGCCCTAGGCTCAATTATATGCAGCCATTAAAATTGTTACTAAATGTAAAATGATTATTCTCTCTTCAGACATATACAAGAGTACTGTCAAACAAAGGAGGTAACAGATTTGTTACACATATTGTGCATGCAAATTCCAAACCAGGTGCTAAAAGTAACTCACCATAGCATCTGAAATTTACTAAAAATGAATGTGCCTCAATGTGTCATTCACAGGATAATAGAATATGGTCCTCTCATATGGTTGTTGTGAGTCCTAACAAAGCTTATAAAATAACAGCCCACTTTTTATAGTGATCCCTAGTTAAATAGTCTCTAACCTCAGGACAGTATCTGAAATACTTTAAATCTGAAATTCAATCTTCTTACTTCTTTGGCCATCTTGAAAAGTGTTGAAAAACATAATTTTTTACTTATAGGTGCTCCCTGAATTGTATGTCAACCAGAAGTGAAACCAGGAGGCTATCTCAATACCTGATTACTTCAGGCCATGAACCAGAAGTCAGATAGCTGTGGTAACTTCAACATTACAGAAGAACCATGCCTTGCCTCATTGCACAGCCACGCAACCATTGATTTTTTCATTCCAAAGTATGAAATAAGACAAACTTGCCTGTCAGTCACTAGAATTCTGCATCAGGGTTTTTCTGAAGGAAATATATTTTTAATGTATTGTTAAACCTTATGGAAAATCAACTTTTTTCTATTTATTCTCAGCAAAATGGGGTATTTCTAAATTGCGTTATTCCTCACTTGCCATTTCAAACAGGTCTATCCACACCAAGCCAGAAGATAATTAAGGTGAAGGATCACAGTCTGTTTGCTGTCTCCCAAAGGTGTGCTAGATGCCACAGATGACCGTGATAACCATTTCCTCATTACGTGGCCATCCCTGACCAACCCCAGCATTTCTGACAGGTACAAACCAGCATGCTATCACTACATCACTAGGTTGCATTGCAAACACATTGCAAATCAGTGTTGAGGCTTTTTCAACACTGAGGAAGAGTGCCCCAGCAACCTCTGGAATTGTAAGCACTGTCAGTTTTCATTTGTATAGTATGTCTGAAGTCAAAACAAGTGCTCTGGGGATGGATCTATAAGCAATTGCCTGAAACCAGTACAATAAACTGAATTTACAAGTTCAGTATTTCAGCTGGTAGAAAAGTAACGGCAACTCCTTTGAGCCTCAAAACAGGGTAGAAATAGAAGGGAACTAACTTCCCCACAATTCAAGTACCAGAGAACACCAGAGCCCATGAACGGGGCAAGGCAGACGGTTTTCTTCTTGCCTGCGGACTCACTCTGTCTGTAGCTGCCTTTGACACAAGAAAGTGACCCTTTACAGCAGTCACAAGAGGCAGGTGGAAACTCACTGCACAGTCACTACCCATTCCCTCCTATCGTTGCAGGAGTGGGTTTTATTGTTTTTGAAGGCCTGATGCCATCATCTAAAGATATTTAACGTTTCAGCTGCTCACAGAGCATTTCTCCTTCCAAACCACCCCCACTTGCTACCCCTAAAGAAAAAGCAGCTCCGGTCCGTAAGCCACATTCAGCACAGCGCAGCTCAAGCTGTAATGCTCTGCACTTCCAGCCACCTCAGAATCCTTTTGCAGGTTAAGGCTCTTGTTTTATTTCCCAGCTCTTCTGTAACAGATAGCGTCTCATGCTTGTCAAAAATAGGGCCCAGTGCCACGCAGAAGCTTCTTCTACCCCACATCAAAAGCCAGCAAGTCACTAAGCCCACATACACAAACCCAGTTTCCCATTTTTCTCGGGCAACATATGAAGCATTTGTTTTTGTTTTTCCCCTGAGATCATAAAGATTCCAGGCTTGTGTGATCAGGCAAAGCAGGACAAACCTAAGTTCTACTGAATTTATCAGTGTTTAAGACAATTAAGTCACACAGCGAGAACACGACAATGACTAGTCACCACCGTAAAGGAGGATGTCACAAAAGAATAGAGGACTGTCCAAAATGAAGAGCTCTCCAGCTCAGGCCCAAGAGAAATGCTTGGGACGTGCACAGAAAACCATGACGGATGTCCTCTGGCACCAGTGGGCTGTCTGGTGGCAAATGCCTCCCAGAGCTAACACTGCAGGGTTTTGCTGGAAGCTCCACTGGTATTCCCCACGGCTGACACATGGAGACCCAGAACAGCACCAACAAACCGCTCGTTTTCCCCTCTGAGATTTGCTTCCCAAAGTTCCAACCACAGGCAGCGCAGGATAGAGTGGTGAGCCAACACCTTGGCCTCCCCTGCACCCGTATCCACCCTTGTTCTCAGCTCTCATCCCAGAACGGTAAGCAAATAGCTTTCGCCAGTCTTCTTTCATTCCAAGTCAAATTTTACACAACTCAGAAAAGCTAAGCAAGACCCACAACTGCCCCTAAGAAATAATTACACATTCTTCGAGCCTAAGCTAATACATCAGCTGTTATAAAGCCGAAATTCATCTCAGAAGAGGGAAATAGTACCTGCCCCTGACATCTCCCAGGGAACGTGCTCCTGCACTGACCCAGCACGGACCGTGGCTCCTCTCCGGATCCACCACCAGGTACATAGCTGTGGTGAGCAAAGGAACCCTCCCAGTTTGGGGCACCTGTATGCATCAGCACGGTAACTCTGGGAGCTACACGATGGATTTTGCCTGAGCCCCATCTCAGCCAGGCTCACGTGAAACGTTCCGGGCTAGCAGTAAGTGGCTGCTGGGCCATAGCTTCAACAGCTGTGCCACTCCAATCCCATCCGAAGGCATGACTTCGCAGCCCGATTTAGAGAATATGAAGTTCTCCACATCCACCAAAAAACATTGCTCAGCTTTCCCCCGCCGCTTCTTTCTAAAAATACGAGCGCACCACCTGGGCTGGGAGAAGTGACCCAGCACTGCTCTGCCGTATGCCGCCTGCAGCTCCCCTCGCGGCCTTCCCTCTCCCCCGGCAGGGCGGAGCAGGTGGCGAACAGGTGCGAGACGCGCGGCCCCGTAGCAGGAGCTGTCCGAGGGACAGCCTCTGCCTTCCCCAGGGCACGGGCTGCGACCTCCAGACGCCAACCGGGAACCGGCCGGGCACCGGGACGGGCCTCCGGGGGACCGGCCGGTCCGGACAAGACCCAGCTCAGACCCAGCTCGGTCCCGCCCGCCCGCTCCGCTCCTCACCAGCTCCGCCCGCGCCGCCCCGTGCCGCTGCCGCCTCATGGTGCCCGGCGGCGCCGCCGTTCAAATCTCCCGCCCCCGCAACGGCCGCTGCCGGCCGCGTCATGGCGGCCCCGCCCCTCGGCGCCTCTGTGAGGCGGCGGGCACCGCTCGGCCCCCGCAGCCTCGCAAAGGCTCCTGCCTCCGTGTTTGGCTGCAATGTTAACAAAAAGTCAAAAATAAAACCACGCCAACGCTGCTGCAAAGGACAAGCTACGCCCCGGCCTGCCTCAGGCAGCCAGCCTCTCTAAAGCCCTTTTTTTTTTTTTTTTAATTTTTTTCCCCGGTGGTGTCGACAGCTCGCTGGGATCTGTGGCAGCTTTCCAAGAGTTTTAGATGCTAATTAGAATGATTTTGCAGTACAGTCTGTTCAGCAAATCCTAGTCTTAATAAGTCCCCAAATGTGGCTGCTAGTGGCATGAAGAGCCTGTGCCTGCAGCCCTTGCACATCTCCACTGACACTGACTTGAGCTGGAACCCCTAAGAAACCAGTGGGAGTTACACGGGTAGGACTTAGCCCTAATTAACGTGAATAGTGCCTTCTCAAGCTGGCTGCGGATCTGCTCTTGAGCTGGTCCAAATGCCCAGTTTTCCACTACGTTAGAAACATGTTACTGCAAAGCCTGGCTTTTCACACTTGCACCTGCTTCTGCTTTGGTCCTCCCTTGCATTCACTTAGTACTTTTTTTTTTCTTTATAAAACCAAGCTTCTTGATTCATTTGATCTGTCAGATGCTTGATTAAAAAAATGAACGTTTCACCAAACTCCTAGTCCTTCCTCTTCAGGGAACACGAGACCGAGGTTTTAAACCGCCCTCCTGTCCTGCAGGAGCTGTATGGGTGAGACGTCCCCTCCGCGCTCCCACTCCAGCCAGGCTGCCCTGCCGTTGCAGCACGCACGCTGACTCCAAGTGCAGATGGCTTAATGCCATCTCTATTATCCAGAGACTTGGGAGCCAGCTGGCAGCTGTTCTGCTCCCTAATTTAAGAGTAATCCCAGCAGACAGCAACAATAACAATGGAAGCATTGCCCCCGTGTTTTCTTCTCCAGGCCAGCCTCCGCTGAGGGGCATAGACAGCAGATGCACAACCTGCCGAACAGGGAGAGCCCCGAGCAGCCTGCGCTGGGGCTGCTGCGCTGGCACAGGGAAGCCAGGGGCAGGTGGGGTGAATTAAACGGGGGATCTATATTCTGCCTCCTGGGGTTGCTTAAGTGAAGCATTTTTTCAGATGAATCACACCTTCACACCATCCTTTTATTTGCCACTCTCTGCATTGCAAAGCATTTAGCTTCCTTCTAGTATTAGGGAAACTGGATAGCAGAGGAAAGATCATTGTCTGCCTAAATCACTGCTCTGCTTGAGTGTTACATCAGCATATTATTTTAAATGTTAGGCCCATCATTTTAGTTTAGCAGGTACAAAATGTCTACACCTACTCTTGACAGCACTGCAATATTTTTCTAAATTTCTTAGTTCCCACAGCTTGCTACACCTACTCCTTGAGTATCATCAGAGTGTGCCAGTAGAAATCTATTCAATTCCTATTTAGATTTCTCCTAAATGGAAATACATGAAGATTTGTACTGGGCACATGGAAAAGAATCTGCAAGGCTTTCAATAACAGATTTCTACTTACTGCATTTTAAACTGAAAAGCAAACTGCTACCATTGACTGCCATCACACATGACCCCTGTAGTCTGGTTCAATGGACAGAAACTCTGGAATTTAGGGTGTTTACCTGAATTGAATTGAAGATAGGGCTAAGATAAAAGGCAAAACTGTTAGCCTTAACTCATTCCTTCATTTCAGCCTGCTGAGGTCACTTAGTCTTCCCATTGACTGAGCTGGATACAACATTTAGTCCCGCAAAACAAACTAAATAAAGTAACTGCTTTATTGTTTTGTGCGTCTGCTGCAGCTTTGACTGGATGAGGTGAAAAGTAATAATCTAGACAACAACAAGGAGCTACTGCTTAACCCTGCCAAGGTGAAAACATTGGCAAGATAAAAGTTTGAAGGTTCTATTTTACCTGAGCACTCTAAAGTAGGCATCTTCTCTAAGGCAGTCAAGTAGCCAATGAAGATGTCCTAAAACATGCAAGTGCATAAATTAGTTAAGATGCATCATCTGTACTTTTCTTTGATAATTAGACACAGAGGCCAAAGCAGCGTAGTGTAAACACTTATTATTTCAGGTGTTCACAGATTAATTTTACCTTGAGAGTTTCTTTATCTTCTGCTCCATTTTTTTTTAATATTTTGCAGTCCTGCTGCTGCTGTAGTGCTCTGAATGGCACTGGGGTCACCCCTCTGTACAATGCTTTCCTATAATATTTATGGCACCATTAACAAGACATTTATGCCAGGTGCTTCAATGAACTATTCTGTTGATAGTTTTATATTCCTGTAGGATTTCTAAAATAAACAGTAAATGGCTGAAAAAACACAAGGAATCGTTTTTCCTTTTTCCACATAATAGTCCAGAAACTGGCTCTACCCAGTATTCCTTATGTCAATCCCATCTTGAAGTGCCTCCCAATTAAAATACTGTAGTCTCTCAAAAACACCGTATGTGGTATAAATGCACCCCAAGTAAGTTTTGTAACAGAAATAATGAGTTGCAAAAAATCCATCACCACATGCATTTGGAAAACAATTTCTGAGATCAAACCTGAAAACATTAAAAATCAATGACACTATGTGACTTCAAACCACAGTTTCATGATCCTCTATGTCTTAAAGCTGCTCACGCATAAATAAGTTACGATGCATGGTTAGCTGAGGTAGACCAGTCACACAGACTCCTCAGTTTCTGCATGTGAGACCAGGGGCAGTGGTTTTGAAGTGAATTTAGATGTGGTCCCCACATAAGTGTAAAGCCATCCCCCTAAGAAGTATCCCGTTGGACAAGGATCCTCACAGGTGATTGATTGATAGCTTAACTCGAAGCATTCCTCCAGCTGAGAAGTCAGTGTATATACACAGTGTCTAATAAAGCATGAGTTCTGCAGCCTTTCCTGACATTTAGAAATCTATATGGTCTCTCTTTTCTACGTGGCTTCTTATCTTCACAGCATTTGAAGGACCTAAATTAGTTGGTTGAAATTGGCCACTTGGATGCACTGCAAATAGGGGGACATTTACACACACACGCATACACAGAAATTACGGTCACACAAAAATGATAGTCCTATGTAAACCCAGAGAGGTCCTTTCTGCTGTTGAATATTGAAAGGATGTTCAGTATTAAAAGGATTTCTAAGAGGTTTTATACTCTGTCACTTCCATATCATATCTTTATACTAGGGTTTCTTTGTTGGGTACAAAACCCTGCTTTGATTTCTGATACATTTACTGCAGGTGACATTTGGTGCATAAAATACCCAGTCTGAGACAGCTGCATCTGGACATCGGCTGGGCAGCCTGCTGGTGAAGTCACTATTTTGTGCTACAGGAGAATCTCACCCAGCGTTTTATGTTCTGTTTTTCGCTTCAGGTCTGTTACGATTTTTCCTAATTGATCTTGTACGGGCAAGTGGAAAGTCACTGGACCATTTAAATGATTTGCCATATTGAATTTGAAACAGGGAATAAGTGCTCTGAGAATATTGCAAATCTAAAGATAAACTCCTACATGAGAAAAATGTGACAGAAATCCCTTTCCCTTTGTTATCCAGAGGCCAACCATCTATGTGTGGGAGAGCAGACATAAGCTGCTTCTGATAATAATCTCCCAATAAAAGTGAGAGATTCTCCAGCTAGCTCAACAACAGGGTTGCTGTCTGAAGGTGGATACAGGGTATTTGCAGATGGTCTTCATTTTTTATTTTTTTTTCATACAATTTAGAGTATCTCTGCAGACCACAACTCTTGGCAAACAGTCTCAGCCTGAAATGAGTTTGCAGTTTGGGCTGTTTTCTTTCCAAGTACTGGTATACAGGCATCTAAGGAGTGAAAAGTGGCAGAGCTATATGGTCTCAAGGCTGAGCAACATTAGCTACCCTCTGGGCAGCCAGAGGCGCTCACGATCCCTCTGCATAGTATTGCTAAGGCAGTAAATAGTGACCGTCCCTTGGCAGGCACATTTCGAGCTGACAGCTGTCATCCCAAATAACTGAGGCACAGTAGGTCATGTCTGGTAGGCAAAGTAAGACCACAGTGAATCAAACGCTATTTCTTTGCACTTCACACACACGGATTGTTTTGATCCTGTCTCAGGGAGGATATTCACAGGGGCATGGGTAGGAATCTGTAGTTTCCTGCAAACTCTTACTTCGCCCTGAGAAAAGTTTCTCATCAGTATGCCATCGGTTTGTGTCAATAGTTTCTCAGTTATACTTAGGGCTATAACCGTCTATAGTTTTGTAATTCTTCCTGCCTTGCCATAAAGCTATGATTTCTTCTGCATTTTTCTAAGTCTTGAGTTGGGTACTAGCTGTATTTGTCATGCAAGACAGACCAAGAAAGAGCCCAAACAGGAAGGATTAAGGGAAATTCAGAGCAAGAAAACTCAGTTAAAACCAAATAATGTATCATTACTATCAGCATACTTTTTAAAAGGCACATAACAACCATTTGCAGGTGGAAATTTCTATCAGAAGTTTTAAGCCTCTGGTCCTCAAGGAAAACATCACTTATGTTTTAACATCAGCTGTGTCCTATTTCTCACCAAAACAGATCACAAGAAACCATTGAGCAATCATCTGCTCAAGTGCTTATATTAAAGAAATACATCCATAGAGATTAAAAAAAAAAAAAAAGGATTTAACTTTTTAGAACTGCCAGTTTCCCATTGCAAGAGTTCCCGGTCCCCGCGTCTCCACCAAAATTTGCCCCAGCTCCCAGCTCTGCTATTGCTTTGTCCTGCCACCCATAGTCTGAGCCAGGCAGTGCTCTCCTGGTGGTGTACTGAGGAGGCAGGAGGCCAGATGGAGGGCAGGGGGCTGTATGCTGGCTTTGTTTGTTTCGCTGTGGTTTGCTTCCTTGGCGCAGTCTGGAGAGCGTTTCCCTCTCCCCTCAGAGTGCCACAGAAGTGTGAAATAGCTTACCTCCACGAAACCCCAAAAGAGACAAAATGAAAGAGGAAGGGTTTGTCATGGCACTGCAGATGCTGGGACCTGGCACAAGGACATAAGGCTGTTCTGGGGAACAAACCCGGGTCAGAGACGGAGCCGTTTAGAGAGGTGACGATTTTTTTGTTGAATCACTCAACTGTTTGATCAAAATTGTCCATTTGCACATAAGAGGGACCAAAATATCTTTTTCCTGAGGTACAAAGATCTAAGGGCAGAAAGTTCCTGCAAAGCAAACCAGGTCCTGTGAATTCCTCACAGCCAAAGTGAAGGGCAGGACACGTTCCTAAAGCCCACTACGATTTCACTGTAGGATGTGTCCAGCTATTTTTTCTGTTACTTCAGATACTTTTGAAGTCAAAATAAAGGAATGGAATTAAATTGGGCTATGCCTATCCTCTGTTCAATGTGAGAGGCAAACATTTCTGGCTAGTAATAGCATTATGTGTTTAATAGGACAACCCATTTTTATTCACCGCTATGAAAAAACAGGGGTTGAGTAGCAAATATAAGTAACTACATTTCACCCGAGGTTGGTTTGTTGGAGATTTCTATCATCCTTCTAACCATTTCATGGTCTGTTAAATGAGCTGAGACAACAATTCATGTCACTGTTAGCATTTTAAATTACAAATAATGGTAACAATAAATAGCACCTCGTGTTTTTACAGACAATTTAATCTGGAAGAATAAAAATAACTAGCTATGCCTGGATGCATGTATGAGTTATACACATGCATATATTTACTGCCTTATTTCAAAAACCAATTTGAGTTCTTGGAAGCCGTTTCTAGCACTTGATGCTATCTGCGTGTTTGTACAGTATCATTGAAGTGGAATCATGTTGTTTAAAGTGGAATCAACAAACAGCAAATAATTTTTTCATAACAGGTTCTTTAAGCAGCTAATGCAAAACCAGGCTGGAAGTTATCCAGGTGTGATCTGGGACACCGAGGATCACCTTTTTAAGGTAACTCACAGATATGTTTGTGCAAACACCGTTTGTGCAATAACATCCGCAATAAGCAGCTTTAACCAACAAATGAATTTACGCTTTCTCTTAGTCCTTCCCTATTTGGGAATGTCTTCCCTGACCCCATCCATCAGCAATCTCTGCAACTCTGAGTCGTCCTACTTACATCTATATGCATTAGACTTTGTGGGGGAAAACACAAGTAAAAGCAAGCCATTATCTAACACAAAGACCACTTTCATTTTATTGTTAATACCTCGGGACACTCGCACTACCTTCTCAATTTTTTTAATTTACCGCTACTCTGCCATACAGCCTCTTCCAGACCTGTACCAATTTCCACCTGTAAAACGCCAGCCCAGGAGAGTTTCAAAAGGCACAAGGGGGCTTCAGCTCCTAGGCTGCCCTCTGTGCCTCTCCAAGTCTTTCCCCAGACACGCAGGAACAGCATGCCTCACTCCACACCTGTAGCAAGGGATACATTCCTTCGCACACACGTGTGTTACATCTGCTGGCCACGCAGACAAGTAAATGCTCTTGCTGAGTTCATTTAAATAGACGATTGGCACTGACAGTCATTGAAGCACCCAGAACTTTGGTGGCAGCCCTCATGCAGTCAGCACACACATCGCCAATCTGATGAACAGGTTTTACTCATCAGCACCCCAGTCGCACAATTTTTTCGACATTCCTTCTAAAATGTCTCACTAACTAGCATCACTAAGTTGGTGGAGAACAAAAACATTTTTTACCATTTTAAGGGTAATAACTCCCACGTATAATTGGCACCATATTGGTTTATGTGCAGCTAACTGAATTTTACTGGCACTCATTTCCATCGTTGGCTAGAAAGCAAGCAGCCTTCTCCAGGCTACATCTCTGAGCATTCAGACTTTTGTGCCTGTACTAGAAGGGAAGAATCTTTCCATTGTTACTAATAGTTTCACCTCTGGGCATTTCTAAACTAAAATTACTGATCTAACTAAATAGCCTGTTTAGGATAAAATATTTCAACAGAGAATGGGAAGCTGAAAATGTGCCCTAGCTCAGATCTTGGGTAGAACGTCAGCATTCAGGTAAGCCTTGAAGAGAAGCACGGGGGAATACTTCACCTTCTGGAAAGGCTCACATGAGTTTAACATATGGATTAGCCCATTACTCAGGAGATGAGAACAAGCCCCATTTGGATGGGATCAATTCAGGTTTCATTCCTGCTCTGTGTGGGAGGGTCTGTGGCTACAAATTATGTAGCTAACCCCCATCTGGGTGCAAGAAATTTGAAGAAAAGACAAAATGCACCCCACCGCAATACTACTATTTTTTCCTTTGGTCAAGACACGTTCAGTTTCCAGTCTCACACTGAGCCAGAATCATCTAGTCACACAGCCTTCAGAACCTACTGCCTGAAAGAGAAGTTTATGTGAAAACATCTGTTTTCAGTAATCTTGTTATATATCAGCTGTCACGTATCCTTCAAATTACGTGTTCTCATGTTTTCATTGCAGGTGTGGCAATGGCAGTTCCCAGGGCTGCACCTTTTATTTATACAATTTTTCCAAGGATACTTTTCTTGTAGAATTGGCTACAGCACAGTGTTGCCTGTTTGCTACCTGCCCTATTTTTAGACCTCAGAAGTTCACTGCACTTTTTAACCTTTACGAATGAGAATGTCATCGCCTTCAGAGCCTTCTTTTGAAAAGAATCTGCTTTGTGCATAAAACCATTAGCTGAACCTACTCACTTGCCCACAGTCCATGCCTTCAAAGTGGTAAGTATTAAAGGTAATGTTTCACGTTGCTCTGAGCACTGCAGCTTTAGGATCCACAAAAGGTAGTATTCATTATAACAAAAAAATGTCCTTTGAAAGACAATGAACTAATTTTGCATTACACAAGACTTTATTTTTACATATATCAGAAGTAAGAAAAGGCGCATTTCTGCAGCAAGCGAGAGCCCTAATGCTCCCACAATACATTCCGGCTGGATGAGAGCAGGGCTGCGATGAGAGACAAATGACACATGCCTTCACACTGGCCCCATGTGCCCTGGTGAATTTCACCCTGTGTGTCTAACAAATTTCTGTCAATAACATATGCAGTCTACTGTGGAAGTGGCAAAGCACTTCAAACCAGCCGTGCAGCCATGTTGCTCTTCTCGCCCACTTTGGGCTGTTGCTTGACTACAACACAAATACTGAACATTGCCAGCAAAGCTAACACACCAGAGAGAAGCACTCTCTTTTCATCTCACTCATGCTTAGGAACTAGCAAGCATTCTGTACTTTCCTTTTTCCTTTTAAGTCCACCCCTTTATTGTAGATCACGTCCTCCTTCTCTCCATCATATAGGAAGCCCGTTGGCTTAAACAAGCCCCTCTCCAGTTGCTTTGAAAGCCCCATTAAGTCCCCCCACTCAGTGTCCTGTCCAGGTGCAGGAACCTCCAGCCTACCCGTCCTCCTGCCAGCAGGCCAATGGTAGGTCCCCCCAGACCTTTACATGGAATGCAAACTAGAAAATGAATTGCTTGTATAATATCCAAAAGGAGGAGAAAAGAGGAAAAAAGCTGTCCATAAGCATCCGATAAAATCAATATACTTTCCAATGATACTAAAGACACAGGTCTGAATTATCTTCTGCATTCCTATGTGATATTTGATGTCTATCTCTGCAGGGCCAGGTGGAGGCTTTGCGTGTTTGAATCAGTGTCAGTCGTCAGCTTGTTCTGCTCTGTTTTCATGATCTGTTGATTTAGGCTCTACTTTAAAGACAGATCCCTGACAATTCTGATGTGAGCTGCCATCACATGACCTTTAATGGATCTTTTGTCCATAAAAGAGGTGAAACATAGTTCTGCCACACTTTCTCCCTCCTGGAGAAATGTAATTTTCTCTTCCTCAGCATGTTCTCTATAGCCAGGGTATGTATCTGATACAGATGCACGAGCGTAACATTGCCACCCACCAGGACAATTCCCTAGTTGGCATTTGTAAGCAGATAAAAACACCCCAGCATTACCTTCCACAGCACAAGGGGATCCTTAAACAAGTACGAGAAAGGAACCACCCCTAAACAAAAGGCACTTGCGCTTCCTCTCTATGCCGATAAAGGAGAAGGGAATACCACTGCTTTAAAAGCAGCTGGCTCTCACCTCCTGGACAGCAGACATCGCTGCAGAAGGCGAAGAGCCCCCTCTGCCTGCAGTGCAGATGCTGGGGATGCGGCAGAACAGGGGAAAGAAAAGCACAGACCCACTGCTTCCTGCAGGGCTTAGGACTGCTCTCCCACGCGCTTGGATATGGCAGAGGACTGAATTTGCCACCGCAGCCTTTCAACGCTGTTCTTTTTATGTCTCTGCTTATGTAAACTGAAAACTTTTTAAATCCCAGCGCATAGGATTAGGCACCAAAGTGAGCTAATTAGGTATTAATGGCAATTCCCTGTCCTTCTTATGGCCTTTTTGGACACTTTTTTCAGTTGGGAAATCAATGTGATTTATTTCACGTGTAATTCCTCAAACGTGGAAGGCATTTGGTATGAACTTTTAAAAGCAGTGCTCCTTACCATCTGGTGTCCATTGCAGAAAGAACACCATCAGAATGAAATAGCTTGAAATTCCACTTTGATCCTGTGCTTTGTACTCTTCTTTGGAGAAAATGTCTATATTTTAATAAGTCCCAATGAGGGAAAGGCTTTGCTGTAGGGAGAAATCTTTCTTTAATGATACCCTGGCATGTTTTTTGCTGTCTTTCACTCTCTTTTTTTGAGTGGGGCAGCTTCAACCAAAAAGGAATGACCCCCTTCCTGCAGCAGATTGCCTCTCATTTCGAAAGAGCTCTAGGAACAGCAATTACTCTCTACCTTTTGGCTCTCTTCCATCAACTTTCAATGCATAAATCTGCTAGCTAATCCCACAATTAGTACCTGGACTATAATTCTCTTGCTGCTCAGAGCTGGCTTAAGCAAGCCCAGCGTGTTGTGGCCATATAAAACATCCTGTCCCGGCTGGAGAGCCATGTGAGGTTTGTCCCTCACTGCCACCAGGGATGTTCTGACCCTGTGCAGCTGCTGCTACTTGTGCCCGCAGACCAGACCTTGAGGTCTCCTGGTGCAGCCAGAGGTGCTGCTGCACTGCTGAGGATCTCAAAAGAGCACCAGCATGGGGAGCAGGGGAGAGGTAGCTTCGCTAAAAGGCTCAGCTCGTTCTGGTGCACATTGCAACTTACAGCTC
This sequence comes from Cygnus olor, assembly GCF_009769625.2. Classification (NCBI taxonomy): domain Eukaryota; kingdom Metazoa; phylum Chordata; class Aves; order Anseriformes; family Anatidae; genus Cygnus; species Cygnus olor. The sequence goes on from NC_049175.1 coordinate 10,507,416, forward strand.
AGACTTTCATCCCCCTAGGAAAAAGAGATGCAAACTGTGGCTGTTCCTGTCCTCGAGGGCCTCCTCCCCAGGGTTCAAGTGCCCCGGGACTTCTGCCTGCAGCAGGAGCAGCCTCCAGCATGGGGACAGGTTCAAGCACGGAGCTGCCATCAAAGAGCATGTGCTGCCCATTGGAGCATGTTTGGGACTGCTCATGCAGGATGTCCCCGTCTTCACATGGGAAAGAAGGCCCCAGCAGGGGAAGTATTTTGCAAAAAACCAAGCAGTGCCTCAACACAGCCAGGAACAGGCTCACAAGTTGGTGCTGCATCTATAGTTTGCCAGCTGTAGCTTTTGAGCCCATACAAATCTTCCGTGTTACAATGAGCACAGTACACAGTAACCCTGTTGGAAGGCAACCCAAACCGCCATGACCTGACAACTCTGGGTATGGACGAAGCAGTGCAAATCAACACACAAGAGAATGCTTTGTTTCATTTTTTAACCAGAAAAGCATGAATCAGTACAGGTAGAGAAGAGCAAAGTGAAACAACTCTCAGCTACAGCCAGGGGTGGCCTATGGGATTGCTAAGGAGTTCTGCAGAAAGGCTGGAAGCTGGTGCCAAACGTGGCCTGACAACCGCTACCAGACCGAGAGCACCCTCACAGCATGTGGCCTCTTGTTGCCGTGACAGCAAAACTCATTTGGAAACACAGATTTTACTTAAAAAAAAAAATCAAAAGAAAGTAAACTGACTTTCAATGATCAGATCTAAGGCTCCCCTAACAAGGGGAAGGCAACGCACTGGCCAGCACTGAGCAGCCATACAAAACCACGTGTACATTCCCGTTCTCTTCCTTTTGGTTCACTTTTGCTGCAAGGGCTGTGCCCCCCAGTTCTTATGCTAGAAATGCACCGCAGAAAGTCTTTTTCCTACTAGGTGGTATGAGTGTCTGTGGCAGTAACATAAACCTTGTTGTATGTTTGATACATCCTGAATTTATCTGCACACAAAGCTAATATGAATCCCAGTCCAAGGCACCACTATGGTAAAGGCCACTAAAATAATTCATACAAGTGTCAAAGGTCTTTCCTTAGACTAACTTTTTGTTTCCTTTCAACAAACAGAGAGAGGAGATAAATATTAAATGCAGATAAATTTCAGCATCTCGAAGTAACATGTGCATTTGTAGTTCATGCTCAAACACCACGAAAAACACTGCACTTTCCAGCATACAAATTAGCTGAACTGAAAAGGCATACCTATTTCAAGCACAGCTTTTACAGCAGAACAAGGGGACTGTGGTACTTGCCAGAGCCAAACTCAAAATCCCATCTGTATGCAGTGGTAATGGATGTGTCCTTGTGTGCGTGCATCTTTGCATACCTATGTATAGTTCAGTAAAACGTCCACAAGGAAACGCTGCACGGATTCATGTCTCCTGCAAACCGGCTAGATCACGCCATAAAGACCAGAGAGGGGAGTGTGGGCATGCCGGGGAGAGACAAAAATTCCTGACAACCCTTTTCAAAGCAAAGCTGTAAACAAACAAGGGAAAGCAGAGGCTGATGAATGTAGCCAGACTGATAGTAGTGAATCCAGCTCTACGCCACAAGAAAAAGCCCCCGCAGACATTTCAGCATTGTGAGCCTGAAGGGGAAAGTGGCTGCAAATAAAAACAAAACTGACTCACCTATTCTCCACATCTAGGATGGGGAAAAAATCGGAAGATAAACAACCAGAGTAACTCTTGAAAAGCAAACTGTTTTTTTTCAGCCACCTTCACTGAAGTGGAATTACCAGCCAAACAAAATTTACTTCACCTTTGAAATATGATTTTTAACCTTGTGAGCACCCTCAAAATAGGAAGAGGTCAACATATAATTTTCCAGCCAAAATCAGCAACTATGGGACCAGGCATGGCTGGTACAGATCACTACCTAAAAAAGCCGTATATTCTCAATACTCCCACCTTCCATGCAGCACCAGGCAGGTTGTTACATGCTAGCTTTATTTAAATAACTTTTATAACTCTGGAAGACTTATTGAAAAGTGTTTAAAGGGATCTTGAAAGAAAGAGATGCATACAAATAAACTGGATAACGCTCCCCCAGCACTTGGCAAAGTTTCAGAGATGAGTCATACATTATGGCTGTGTAAATCTGGGCTTCTGTGAGTGATAGTGTTGGGTTCTACCCACTCCGGATTTAAATCACAGGGAATGAAGCTCAGACATGTAATGGATGATGCATGTCCCCCAATGCAAAATGCACACTTGCTGATGCATCACAGGGAGATTGTTCCTCGACGAGTACTCAGAAGATGACTGCACCACACATCCAGATGGGAATATCACCTGGCTCCCTCAAAGCCATCAACATTTTCTATCCCCAGGACCATGATATAGTGATAGGACAAGGGGGAACAATTTTAAGCTAAAAGAGGGGAGATTCAGAATAGATATTAGGAGAAAATTCTTCACTTCGAGGATGGTGAGGCACTGGCATAGGCTGCCCAGAGAAGCTGTGGATGCCCCATCCCTGGGGGTGTTCAAGGCCAGGCTGGATGGGACTTTGGGCAGCCTGGGCTGGTGGGAGGGGTTGGAGCTGGACAATTTTTAAGGTCCCTTCCAACCCAAACCATTCCGTGATTCTATGAGGGCTCACATTATTGTCAGCTGGCAGGGAGAAATCAGCTCTTCTGGATCTGCATGGTGCCTCAGGTAGCAACCTACAAGGTACAATGAGAAAAGAAGGGGAAATGGCCACATTCAGACAAGGTTATACAGGACAAATAACTTGTGCAAAAAGTTGCAGCCTGGATGGTAGCCCACACACTTTAGAGATTAACTGAAGCTCTGAAATGCAATTCAAGTAACTTCCTTTGAGGTGCCATCTGGTGAATCATTTACTGGGAACGTCTTCATCACATCAAAGGCATCTATCAATGCAGTGGATTTTCTCAGTGTTTAGGACTCCTCCTGCACACTGCACTCAAGGAACAGATACATCAGCACAGAATTAAAGTTTGCTGCCATGCTTTCTCCCACTGTAATAAAAAAAGTCTGCAGCATGTTACCACCATGGCCTGAAGCACTAGATTTTAGCAGAGCGGTATTTCACTATTCCCTCAGAAAGGCTGTCACTCTACAGTCAGTCAGCCTTGCTCATGTTTTTGGAGATTTCTAAGAACAGGCACACATCGGTGGTACAGAAAAGTAAGCCGAGCAGCACGCACATGCCCCTGCTGCGGGGCAGCGTGCTCGGTCTGCCACCCGCAGCAGCTCTTTGCTCTGGGCACGGAAAACCCGTCGGTAATGCACTGCCCTGAGTCGGGAGAGCGCCCCGGGGCAGCGTTAGACGCGAAACTCTTCCTGGCTGCTAAATTTGGCTTCAGAGCGCCGGCAGCGCCCCGGGCACAGCGCCGGCTGCCCAAAGCGGGCGGGAGACCGGTCCGCGGGAGGGGTCGTCCCGGGTCCGTGGGGAGTCTGTGGGGCTGCCCGGCGGTCTGTCCGTCTGTCTCTCCGTCCGTCGTCCCGTCCCGTCCCGCCCCGCCCCTCCCCGCCCCGCGGCGCGGCGCTCGGCCTGATTTACGGCTCTGCTGCAAACGGCTCCCGCAGCGGCTCCGCTCCCGGCTCCGGCTCCGGCTCCGGCCGGGGGAGCGCGGCCGCGGGCGGCCACCTCGCGGCCGGGGCCCGGCCCCGCAAGCCCGGGCGGCCCAGGCGAGCGGAGCCGGGGCCCCGCGGCGCCCCCCGAAGTTTCCCAAGTTCGCCCCGCCGGGGCTGGCCAGGGATGCACCAGGACGGCCCGGAGGAGGGCGGGTTCCCGTGGCCGGAGCCGCTGTCCGGTGGCAGCCCGTGCCTGCCGTTCCGCTGCCCGCGCTGCGGGGAGCGCAGCCGGTTCCGGAGCCTGTCCTCCCTGCGGGCGCACCTGCAGCACGGCCACGGCTACGAGGAGCGGCGAGCCCCGGGCAGGGGCAGCCTGCTCTTCCCGCTGGGGGACGCGGGGCCGGGCTCGCCGCCGGAGCCCTGCGCCCAGGGCAGCCCCCTGAGCCGCAAGGCGCCCTTCGCCGCCTTCTGCGACGCCTCGAGCGAGGGGCGGCTGGAGCCGGAGGCGGACAGGCCCGTCCCCTGCCTCGCCGGCTATGTGCCCGCCGGCTCGCCCGGAGAGCAGGCGTCCAAAGCCGGCCTCCCCGCCGCCGACCCCAAAGCCTCCTTCGAGGCGCACGTCAGGGAAAAGTTCAACAGGATGGTGGAAGCCGTGGACAAGACGATAGAGAAGCGAATCGACAAGCTTACCAAAGAGCTGGCCCAGAAAACGGCGGAGCTGCTGGAGGTGCGGGCGGCGTTCGTGCAGCTCTCCCAGAAGAAGCAGGAGGTGCAGCGGCGGGAGCGGGCGCTGAGCAGGCAGGTGGACGTGGCGGTGGAGATGATCGCGGCCTTGAAGCAGCGCCTCACCGAGTCCGAGGAGGAGCTGCACAGGAAAGAGGAGTAAGTGGAGAGCGAGAGCTGGTGGCTTGGCACGGGCCTGCCACGCTCCTGGGGCAGTGAAAGCCTCGGGGGGAGCAGAAAGGGGACGGTTCAGTCACTTGCTGATTGTAAATGGGCCTGGCGTCCGACCCCGGGTGGTGACTCCATTTCTAGAGACGTAGCCCCCGTGGCTGTGTCCCCAGCAGGTAAGGCACAGCTCCTCTGAGCAGCGGCTTTGGGGAGCAGCAGCTCTCTGATCACTAACTTTTACGTTTTCTTATGCCTGTGTGGCGACCCTGCTTTCATGGGGTAGAAGCAAGTGTAAGCTATCATCAGCACGTAATCTGATTTACACTGACACCTCTAATCTGTTACCTTTTAAAGAAGGTTGGATAAGTGCTGGAGGAAATATGTAACAAAACTGAGCAGTGCCTCTTCCCTGAAATCACCCCGCTGCCTGAGGGGGTGCCTGTGCAGGCAGATGGCCTTCTCCTGTGCCGCAGCAAAGCCCTGCTGGAGATGGTGCTAAAAGGCCATGCTAAGTAGGTGTTTGAGGTAGACACAGCACTAGGAACCTGGAGTCACTTAGAGGGCATGGGAACCAGCCGCCAGAGTCATTCTGACTAACCCAGCCCATCTTAAAAATATGCTCATGATGCATCCATTAAAAATGTAGTGATAGCTAATATATTATTTATACATGAACTACTTAGTCTATTCAGCACTTGCTGAAACCTTTCAGGCTTTTTGGAGCAGCACAACTTATTTTAGAGGAATGCAAATGAAGAGCATTGGTAATGGAGTGCCTCCAAACTAATTCACAAGCTTACAAAGGGAGATGCTAGTTGCCATGACGCTGATCTTAGAAGAAATAAGGAAGGTGGTGTAGGAGTTCAGTGTAGGAAGTTTGGAGGGCTTTCATCGTTCCTTCCTGCAGTCTAAGGACTAAAAAGAAAAGATGCTGATGGCTCCTCCATCAGTAGGAGTCATCTACAGTGAGACAGTGCAATTGATATCCAGGAGAGGGGATAGATATTCAGCACTTCTGATTTCTGAAATATTAGGTCAACTTCATGGACAAGAAGATTCAAGGACTCAAGATGAAGCTAAAGGTAATAGTGGAACTGAGAGAGAGATGCTGGAAGGAGGCTGTGAAGACATGTAACTTACAGTTTGAAGTAGTTTTGATATTCCCATCTAGCCAAATTCCCCCTATGGGCTCTGTCACAGCGTGACTCATCCTACTTCTTCTAGAAGAGTATCTAAGAGTGGGAGGAATTGCTCTGTGGAGGTCCTTCTTCCCTCTGCAGCCTAGGGAGGGACCTCAGGTAAGCAGATGTTGTAGGCAAGATGCTGAACTTGGGATATCTAAAATGAGGCACGAATTGTGCCCCACACAAAATCCCTGAGAATGCGTGTGGGAGAGGAGTCGTGCAACACCAGCAGCACCTCATTGTAGCGCCAGCTGGGGCTCATTCGCCCCCTCCCTGCCCTGCATCTGGAGCTGGGGTGAGGCAAGGGGATAGAAGGGAGGGTGCCCTGACCTCTCGGCTCCTTGCGTTGCCATTTCAGTACAGAGCACTGTCAAGGCACTCTGAGGAGGCTGGGAGATCAGGCAGGGAGTGAGAACAAGTAGTGTTCACAGAAAAACTGATTTTTCTTGTTCTAACGGCTTCTGCATCCCCCATCTTGGGGGACAGCAAGGGATACAGCCATAGAAAACTGTACGGTACGGCATCCTCCTAATTCAAGCATCATTGTATAATTAGGAAATTGAGAAGGAAGGTAGATATAAATAATGCTTTGTAAAAGCAGGACTGATATTTCTATGGGCAGCTTTTTGACTCTGAGTCTCTAAAAATGTCCAGGACACTTAGTTTTGTGCCAATAGCAGGGAAGCTCTTCATGGTATGTAGCGGTAGAGGGGGGAAAAGAAAGGATTTTCATGGCTCTGGTAGTGACAGTGTCACTTGTTTGGTTTTCTCTTGGACCACTGGTAAATTTTGAGACCTGTCTATATATTCATCCCTCTGTGTGTTCAGAAACTTACTTACTTGGTGTGCTGAAATGACTTTCTCCTTCAAAAAGGAGGATCTCAGCTTTGGCTTTGATTTCTGGAAGAAGTCCAGATGATTAGAAAGCCAAACAAGACTGCTTAATGGAAATTGCAGAAGCAGGAGTTCTCACTGCAGATTGTGAAAAGTCAAAGGCAGCCCTTAGGGACTGCTTTGATACTCACTGACCTTCAGAAACGAATGCTTTCACCAGTTTCTTTGAACTGTATTTTTTTTCTATGAGCAACCTTGTGAATATGGATAACTTTTCCAGAAGTAGTATTGATATTGATCCACTATAGCTGAAAACTTGTTCCTCTGTCCTCTTTGAAAGAGGAAAAAGAAGACACTTTCTTCCCAGAAATATCTTTGTCACCCTTTTTCAAAGGAAGTAAAGGAAAGCAGTCTTCCTTTGGGTTCTGAATGGTTGTTCCTACTATCAGACATCAGGAATAGGGTGCATGTGAAAACCAGAAAAGGGTTATTACCAATATGCACTTACAGATCTCAGAGACTGAGATAGGGCTACTCGAGATCAGTCTGTGGGTTTAAAAAAGAAATCTTGTAAAGAGGAAAGAAATTCTAGTCCAACTCTTAGATAAGGTCACAAAAACTCTTCTTTAGAGGCTTTTCTAGAGAAAAAGTTAGCAACTGATATGGAGATGAGTTGTGAAGGGTAGGACAGGTGGAGGTACCACACTAACTATAGTAATACATAGTTAAAGCAGTAGTACTCTAGGCACAGAAAAGTCCTGGAGCGGGTGCTATTGTGTCACTTACTTTCATCAAACTTAGAAAGTTGAACGGCCAAAGCTTTTTTATTTTATTATTATTATCTGGGGAGCAGAGGATGTCCTAGAGAAGCAAGCACAGCTACTAAAGACAAGTCCCAGTTTACCAATCTGCCTTAGTTGGACCCTGAACAGTTTTGGTGAACGATGGCCACAGCGTCAAGCCTTCAGCAGAGCTGTTGAGCAAACAAATGATTTAATTAGAAAATGTGCCATGAAAGGGATTATTCAATGTCTGATGAAGGAGAATGCAACTCAGTGTGAGCACTGTGATGTTAAAGCTAACACAGGAGCCTTCCCAAAGGGAATAAGATTGTGTTGAATAAGATAGCAAGAAAACCATTGAAAATAAAACCAGTTATGAACTCCTTCTAGAGGACACCTAGAGGCTTGTTTCTGGAAGTCATGTAAAAACAATGAAATGGCAGAGTTTGATTTTTTTTTTTTCTTCAGTGGGTCTAAACAGGGTATTTGAAGTTACAGGCTTCAGTGGTGACTTAATTTCACTTTGCCTCCTAATTATAGGCCAAGAGCATACATGTAGTAAGTTGTCATATCTCTGACAGTAGTTTCTTTAATCAATCTATTACATCTGTTTTAAGACCGTCTGGTCATGCCTCTGCTCTGGCATAGCCTGCAATAAAAGGGTTATTTCAGAATAGCTATTGTGGTGAGTGGTTATTTTTTCCACTGGCTTCACCTGAAATTTGCAATTATTGGAACTATTTGTTCAAATAACAGCTTGACAGTGGGATTAAGAGCTGGCTTTTAAAGATCACTGCAATTTGTGCTTCTTTAAAATAACAGCTTGCCTTTAAATATGAGTATCACTTGTACAACAAACCAGTTTTGCTTTTGATGACCACAACTAGTTGTTGGGTTTCCACCCTTGGTTTCAGGGGGTCCTGCTCCCTCTTCCCCATGTCCTTTTATCTTCCCACTCAAGCCATTGCTCCCCCCTCAGCTGCACTGGTTCAAGTGTAGCATGACTAGCCCACAAAATGGGTATGGGAATTAAAGCATTTTAATCCTCACAGTGTCACCCCAGTAAGCTCAGGGCTCAGATCTAGACCACAACCCAGCAAATGGGTGCAACTGATAGGACAGTAACTTTCTGAGAGGAGGAGGTGTGAACCTCTTAAATCAAATGTGCTGGTAGTGGTGTAGGAATGTGAAACCACAGCCTAATGAGCAACAGATACCAGCCTTCAGGCAGAGAAGCCAAAGGGATGATGGATCTGGTCAGCAGCCTTAATACTTAATGAATGTTCATATTTTAAATAGTTTCTCAAGTAAATGGAAACTTGCTTTGGTAGGAACTTCCCCGTCTTTAGGTAAAATAACAAAATAATTTGTTTCTCTATCCATTTTAGGCAAAGTGCAATTCTGTAAAGGGATTTGATGCTTGGGTGCAGAGTCTGCCCAGAGCCTCATGCCTGTCTCCACCTACGAAGCAGTTGCAGGTGTCAAAGTTGCTGTAAATAGTCCTGGGACCAGCGATATGTATCTGTAGGAGGGTTTGGTTGCAATGTGTGAAACCATTATCCCTTGTCAGTTGTTAAGGAGCTGGAGCTGTCCCAACCTCTGCATCTACTCCGTGTATCACATGTTTATCTGCTGAAAGCCAGGCGAACACTAAGGGCATCCGCAGGGTCCACACGCCAGCAACTGCCCTGGTAAACAGGAACTGCAGCTCACTAGTTCTGCAGGGACCACCCTGTGATCTAGTGGTGAAGGCAAAAGAATAAATTTCACCTAGGCTGCTATGATTTACGACTTTATTTACCACATCTGACACTGCGTTTGGGAAGAGCTCTTCTCTGTCTGTCTGGCAGTCTGGGCACCTCCTGCTCCTCTCAGACATCTCCCTTGTCTGTTTGTCTTTCTCTCCAGTTTTTCCTCCCCGATGCCACAAACTGCTGCCAGTTAAATGTGCTCTCTGGGAAGGAGCAGTCGTCCCTCCTTCTAAAAGTTTCTGCATGATGGAGGTTGCAGCACCCAAGACAGAGCTGCTGCTTCTCCCTGCTGCCCAGTCATAGTGCTTCAACAGACCATTATGCTATACAATGTATGTTAATATTAGTATTGCATACTGTAAGCAAACAGGATAAATCACTCTGCTGCCCATTACAGAAATTTACAGACGTCCGAGCTGCACTGAGCATCATCTAGTCCACGCAGAGGATGCAGTGCCAGGACCTACCGCTTATGGTGCTACAGCGAGGACCAGGGTGGCGCTGAATGAGAAGAGGCAGGAGGCTGCAGGCTGACAGAGCAGAGAGCAAACGGGAGCAGAGGAGAGTGGGAAAGAAGTGCTTCTGAGAGCAGAGGGGCTCCAGGGGAGCTAACAGCTCTGCATAACCTTTCCTTAATATAGCAGCAGCACTCCAGATGTAGAATGATCAGCATAGGGTAGCAGAGACCTCCAAACAGAAAGAGCAGTGCTTCCAATCTGAGCCAGGCTTTAATAAATGAGTCCTCTTTCAGGTGAGTGCTGCTGATGAGGCTGTTCTGTAAAGATACTGAGCCCAGCAGGCCTGTGCTGCTGTGCTCTCTGTTTTATACCTCCACCAAGTGGGTCCTGTAATACTCGCATGCCCACCTTCCCTCGACTTCATTAGGAGTCATTATCTGACCTGCTGGGAAGATCCATCTTTCCACAATATCAGAGCACAAAGTAAAAGATGGAAATCATTGCATAACATTCACCCAAAATTTGGCAGAGGCCTGGAGAAATAAATTGAAAGTAAATAAGATAAGCACAAAATCATCACATCTATTAAAAATAGATACTAGAGGTAGGACTGGAGAGAGAGGGTTATCACTATTGGTAGGAAACGTCTGTGCACACTACAAGACAATAAAGGCAATTAAACGGATAAACAGTGGCTGCAGAGAAGCTGCACAAGTTCTTTGAGCCGTTTCCCTATTGTTCTTGGGGGGAGGAGGGTAAAAATTCTTCTGGGAGCTTCCTTCGGGTAACCAAGGCACAGCAGTGGCGCAGAGTGAGCTCTCTGAGGAAGAGGTTGTGGAGCAAGTAGGCTTATTAGCAATTGCTCCTCGGGGCTTGGTGGTGTTCAGAGAGATTTGAATAAAGTGGAAACAAATAAAGTACCTGAACTAACAAAAGTGCTGCTTACCAGGACAAGGCGTGAGACTGAGCCCTAGTGGGTGGCCGTATTCTGGCTCCTGTCTTCACAGAAGGAATTTATGGAGTGGTTGTACAATTTCAGCACAAAGGAAAAGTTTTATATAAAAGTTATTAAAGGCAGATTCATAGATTGTATCGAGGCATCTGAACAAACAAAGAAAAACGATGGATACATTTTTCCTTTTTTTTTCTTGCTATCCTACGGATAACAAAATGGTACTACTGCTGCTAGTAACAGTTCCTACAAACAGTGGCTTGTAGGATGCCAAGTTACCTTGAGTAGTCTAGAAAGCAAGGAGAATACTAGGGAATTTATTGAGTCTATGTGCCTGTTCTCCTGAGAGTGATCCAAGTCTTCCAGAAAAAAATCCCGTTTACCCCCATCTCCCTATGTGCAGCTCACTAACTACATGTTTGTAGGAAAGGAAAATTCATGGGTGATATATTTATGCAATGGAGCAGGAGATTAATGAATGCTTTTTAATTACCTTTACTGGCACCATTACAAATATTAGCATTCATGAAACTATCAGCCTTCTAAAAACAAATGCCAGGCCCTTGATGTGATGCTTGTGGCCTCCAGCTACAGCGGAACACACAAGCTGGCTGCATGGCCATGGCAGGGACGTGCTGGTGGTGTCCCAGGCTGGCCAGTCCCTGCTTTGCCCCAGTGCTTCTGCTAGAAGGCTGCGTGCAGCTCACCTTCCTTCCCCAAAGGAGGGATTTAGAGCCAACCTGGTAAGTTTCTGTCCTTTGAGCTTCCTGTCCACTGCAAAAGAGTAACCTGTGGCAGTGCCATGGGCTTGGTAAATCCAGAGTAGCTTCATGAAGTTAAAGGAGTTAGTGCTGTAAGTGATGTGAGAACAAAGCCCTCAGTGTGACCTTACTGAGTTTAGATTTGCTTCCTCCTCGGCATCCTTCAGTGGCTTTTTATTACCAAGTCACTCTGAGCAGTCACAGAAACTACAAAGCCTTGAAATGGGGGTTTAACAAACAAGGTACCTCTCAGTTTCTTCAGCCAGACTTCGTGGGTAAGTTCATAGAAACTAACCTTCATGAATGTGCTCATCCAAGTAATACGTGCTGGTCTTTAGCTCATTCATGCCACTAGGATCAGCCATGTAAACAGCCTACTGATGCACTCTGCTATGGCTTAGAGCAGGCAGATGCAGCTTGAAGTTTAAGTGGCAGATTTCCATAGCTGACCACTTAGGCCTAACTTCGTAAGACAAAACCAGCTCACTTAAAATAATTATCTACAACTATGCTGAGTTAAAACAATCTTTGATGAAATGCAGAGAACATTTGGATTTGTTATAAACAAGCAAAGCTTTGAAAGGCTATTACTGCTACAAAATGTTTCCTAGTTTCGGCTTAAAATGCTTATTTCTCAGGCGCTGTATTTCTACCGAACAATCATGCCCTGTTTCATTTGGCAAGCGTTGATTCTTCCAACTCCCACACCCTGAGTTTTGTACAGAGCAAAAATTAACATGGCTTCACTGGCAGAGCAGGAACTGTTTATCCAGGCATTTAGTAACTGGGGAAATCCTGCATGCTCAGATTTGCCATTTTCTGTAATACATGGCTGGCTGTATCCAAACATTTCCCGCCCAGAACTCCTGAAATGAGAGGCCCAAATAGTAGCTCACTTACCACCACGAGTATGCAGAGCCCTTCAGAATGAGCTCCGTCTCCATACATAGCTGGGACCTTTCACAGTCAGCAGCGCTATTTGTTGCTTCCAATTGTGCTACCAGACAAGAAGCATTTCTAAACTCCTGACCTAAAACTTGGTCTTCCGACACACTTACTCCTTGCTCAATGATCTCTAGATTCTCCCTTAATCTCCTGTGCTCCCACTAGCTCCAGCTCATAGCGCTGCACTTTGAAGTACTTGCAGGATTGCAGCCAAAATGGAGCTTAATGGCCACAGTAGCTCTTTTAAGTTAGGAACTACCACAGCAGCTATTTTAAACTACCACTGTAAGATTATGATGAACCAGGAAGATGATTTTGGGGTTTCATCCACTCCTCTCCATGTTTCAGGACTGATAGGCACATTTATAAATAGGAAAAGAGAAGGTGGATCTGTTTTCAGGTAACTAGCTATGGCTGTGCCCAGGTACCTTGAGTGGCGAATGGTTTTGCTTAATGATAACAACGTTTCTGCCCTGCGGTCTGTGGACCGACGGGATCTATGGACTATTTCCAAGAGCTCTGAGTGTGACAAAAAAACCAACAAAAAAAACAAACCCACTGCCCATAAACTTAAATTCAGCATTCAGGGCTCCAGATCTTTAGTCAGTGTCCACAAAAAGATTGAAATCCCTTAATGGAGGGGAAAGACAGTAATTAGCTACCATGGGATAGCACCATGAAGAAGAGAAGAAGCATCAGTATTTTTCTGACAGCAGTGAGACCAGGGCTCTCCCCATTATTTACACGTTGCCTCTCTGTGATATTTTTGTCTTACAGAGAAGTTGTTACTTTCAACCACTTCCTTGAAGAAGCGGCAGAAAAAGAAGTGCGGGGAAAAGCCAGGCTCCAGCACTTCATTGAGAACCTGTTGCAGCGCGTGGACCTGGCGGAAAGGCAGCTAGAGTATTACCAAAACCAGCAGATCGCCTGCAACCACACGGATGTCAGCAACCACGTGGTAAGCCAGCACAGTCCTTTCGTTAATTCTCACCCCCCATCAGAAGGAAAGTGATTGACTTTCAGTATGAGTAGGCTCAGTGGGACAGGCTAATTGCTACTCCAGACAGATCTGGATTTATAAATGCTTCTTTAGACTTATGTTTTGTTTATGTTTTAAACCGCCACTTCTCATATTTGTCATGCCTCACACAGAGCGTGTTAAGTAGTAAAAGGTGAGTTTCAAACAATTTTGAGTCTCATTATAGAAACCTGAAAAGTTCTGGGTCTCACTCACATGAATTTTATTTGCAGCTTAGAGCTCTCGATCCTCACTGTAATGGGTGGTGTGGAAAACAATCTGCAGTTGTAACCAAATCATAGGGTAATGAACAAAGGCAGCAGACAGACGAGAATTCCAGCTTTGTGCCCTTACAGCTGCAGTCAGGTACCGCTGCCTTGGGGATGGGAAGAGCAGCGATGGCTGTAAACGTTGCTGGTACCGGAAGCCACACAAAACAAGGCTGGTGCTGCCTTCCTCCTTTGTGAGGATGCTGCAGCTGGCTGTTCATGGGCCCTGGCGACTGTACAGCAGAAAAAATGACCCTGGCAGGACAGCTAACCCAGCAAAGGAGGGAAAGGTAAAAGCAGAGCCAAGGCACTGTGCCTTGTGGTAACCTCAGTGCTGTTGGTGACCAGACATACCCATTCCTTGTGCTTGTCATAGCTTCCTGCAGAGCCAGCAGTGGAACTTCGACTAACGGGGTCAGACTGGAAGTGATAAACTGGGAATGAAAAGCGGGGTAGGTCTTGCACTGATTTGGGACGGCCAAATGGGTAGTCTTATTGGTCAGAGAACACTTTCTGGGCACCTGTCAGGTCTGCAGCAGCATGGAAAAGGGTGTAGGAACAACATGTAGAAGCTCAGTTCATCCCATCTGGACTACATTTGAGCCAGACTTTATTTCCTTTTGAACAAAGAAACAGAAAGGATGAGAGCAGTAATCAAAGATGGGAAAAGGAGAGCAGAAAATAATGAAATACTTGCCAGATATTTTTTTTTCCAGCTTTGGCTATTGCTGATGTTACCTTTGCTGGAAACAGTTTCCCTTGTGTCATTTACTGACTTGGCAGTTTTCTGGAGATCCCTAAAGATTTTCAGAAAGGATGTGAATCCCTGTAACAGACACGTAAACCTGCTAGCAGGTTTCAGCTTGCTTTCTGTAGTTCCCTATCAGTAGACGTGTAGGAAGAGTGAATGGATTCCCACAGGCCTGTCAGACTAGACTCCACAGACTAGAAACCACTGCTGTCTGAACGACGCTTTTAAAAATAACATTATTTCTTTAAAAGCCCTCATTATTACTACTTAAACTCCCTACAAAGCATTACACTTATATGGCAAGTTTTATCCAAGACTTCTCCAGAACATTCCAGTTTCAGTGAATACCCCATACTGCCTATGCTAAGTAATTGCTCATCCTCATGGAGGTGAGATGAGAGGCATTTGATCATGCACAGCACTAAAGAGGTCTGTAGTGGTAGAAAGCAAAGGTTTCCGTAGCCACGTGGAAGACAAAGACCTATAGGCAAGAACCAAATCAACGTGAATGCACTGACATGTAGTGTAGGACACCTCAAACAGTGTCTGTGAGAACGCTGAGGGGGGTGTAAAGATGGGCCTTGGTATTAAATCTCCTATGCTCTCGATGTGTTTACTGGGGTCCCTGGCTCCGCACTGTCCCCTAGGGAAGGCAGTAGTTTTTGAGGCAACTGCCCTGCTTTCTGAGTGACTTCAGCATTGCTCTAAGGTCACCCATCCAAATACTGACCAGCCTGACCTTCAGGGGGTAATTACAGAAGAGCACAGCACGGGATGGCTCCAGACTCCCATCCAAGACGTATGACAAGCAAAGTCAGGCTGGGCAAAAGTCCATCTGCAAAGCACGGACAATACCAGGGACAGAGGGAACATTTGCTTGGCTCAGTGACTTCATTAAATGATATTCAAAGGCTCGGTCTAGTGACACTGATGGGAGATCAATACAAAGAAGCCTGTAGGTACCCAGACCGATTTAGGCTGAGCTGGCATCAAATGCCTCCTTTCCTGACCTCCACTACAAGAGGGATGAGACAAAGTGATTCCAAGCTGTCAATCAGGCAGTCATAATAAATGAAGTTGTGCAAAGTTCACGCTGCTGGCACTGAGGATACGTTATTCCTAGGTAGTCTTGAGATTTGGGGTGAGGAGGGAGAGAAACACTGGTGTTCCTGCCCTCCAGCCTTGAGTGCTGCTGGAGGCAGAGACAAGAGCTGGTAGTGGAGGTTTTCTAGCTGCTCGTGTAAAGGAAACACATCACTGCAAAATTAAAGGCTCTGAGAGAAAACTAATTTAATACAGCTTATTCAGGCACTGTCCCTTATTAATTATCTTAAACACAATAATTACTTCTCATTGTACCATATTGTGTAATCTAAAGTGAAGCATCTCTGTTCAACCCACACTTCTTTAGCAATTTACTGTGATTATAATTATGACAAAAATAACAGGGAAAAGTCCAACGACTAACAACAAATTTTAAAAACTAAGTAAGTTAGAGGAATAACAATTGAAAAAGGTTTTTTTCCTTAGGTTTCTTTCATGAAGATTTTTCTTGTACTAACAGCAGGTGAGAATGGAAATGTGACTTTGAAGACTGCATATATTTTATCCCCATACTTTAATTACTTGGTAATTTAATATTAATATTTACCACCTGTTTCTTTTTTTCTTTGCAGTTTACAGACATTTCATTAAATAAGAAACCCAGATGCCTGTATGTATGTCTTTTTATTTTTCTCTTACTTAAAGATGTAACTTGACATGCTTAAATTGCTGCTTTTGCATTTCAAATTGATCCAAAAGCCTGAATCAGGTTGGGTTTGGATCAAATTCTGTACCTTAGTGGGGTCTGTATTTATGAGATGTAACAGAAGAAAAAGAGATTTCTGCTAAATCAAGATTTCTGCTCCATCAAAAGATTTCTGCTAAATCAAAAATAAAATGAGATATTCTTTAAAGGAAAATGAAGAATAATTTTGTGTAAAATAAATGATTGCTTTCTGATTGACTTTAATAGCCTATTGCAGTGCTACAGTTGTTGAACGTCTTTGGTAAATGCAGGTCAAGCTTCAGCTGAAAATATCTTTAACATTCTGTAGGTAGGAGAGAGACAGTTGTCATTTCCTAACTGACGCTAACACTGTCAACTTAAAAATCACATGTAAGCAAACAAGTGTCCTGAGAAAGTACGGCTGCTAGCAACATCTCAGGTTACTCAAGCAGCTGTTCTGGGAGTAGAACTAATATGGGCTGTTTTGTCAAGGTAAAGTCTTTGGCCTGAGTATAACACAGTTTGGTAAAATCCATTAGTTGCTGACAAATAGTGGGAGTTCAAAGGCATATGTAAAATTGTTTAGAGGTTTCTGTTTACCTGTTGATACAGTTCTCCTTTAAAAGACACTGGCAAAACTAGCATTCAGTGGTAGCCTTTATTTGGAATTATCAGATTAAATATAGCCCAACCTGTCCTACGAAGCAGAGAGGACGGAGGAGAAGATGCTCAGTGGGGTCGGGAGGGTTTATTTTGCTCTGTCTGCTCTGGGTATGAAAGCAAATCTCAGCCTGATGCAGTGGGAGGTGTCTCCGCCCATGGATGGGCTTTAAGTCCCTGCCAACCCACACAACCCCGTGATTCAAAGTTCAGCATCTTGGAGTCACCTCTATTGAGGAGCTGCCACTCTCCATGAAGCAACATTGCCCACACCTAGAGCCAGCAGCATTGCATTTCAGCGTGTGATGGCCTGCATCTTCAGCCATCTTAAATACCTTCTTCACCCTGACTACTAATTAGGGGCAGAAATCCATCTCCTCTGCCACGAACTGGTTTAATTTAAATACAGTTCAGCTCTTTTAGGCAATCCCCTCCTGTCATCTTAACCATGACCTGATCTGGTTTTAACAAAGCTGCCACCAGGTAAAGCCATTCTGTTGGTAAGGCTCAGTTCCTGTGCTGTCAGTTGGCTTTCACTGCCTCATACCAACAAATGTAGAGGTTTTCATGACACCCTGCAGGTCTTTCAAAGAGCAGGCTTCAAACGAGGGCAGGTTTGGAGGGAGACACGTGAAGAGGAACACATTTTGCTGGTACCACGTGTGATTCAAACGGAAGGTCTCTGCAAGTCTGAGAGGAGGAGGAGAATGCACAAGTTATCAGGTAGCTTTAAAACAGTGCAACATTGATGGCTGTTGCTGTAAATCAGGACCAGCCGGGAGGCTGGCACAGGGAGAACAGAGTGAGGCTGCACATCCTGACGGGAGAGGGCTCGTGCTGTGGCACTTGCACAACTGCAGCTTTTTCCGAAACTGGCCTTATCAGTGCACAATACCGTCCAACTCCCAGGACAACAGCACAGATAGGTTTCCAGAAATGACGAGCTCTGGAAAATAGACCTGTGGGAACCCTTAAGAGGCTGACGCGCAAGTACACACATCTGTTCTTCACTTCAGTCACAGCATCTGGGCAGACACAAGCTGGTGTCTGACATCCATTGTGCTGCTGTTACACTACATGTATCTGCCATAAAACATTCTGAGATGATGTTAAAAGGTATCTGACTTAGCTAAACTGTGGAACTGAGGATTCAAAATAAAAGTCTCAGAGCAGAGGGCACAGCTCAGCCCGCACAGCACCATGCAGTAACTCCTCCTGAGCTCACCAATATCATCAAATCCTGCCAGGCCTGAACCATCGCACAGAGAACAAAGAATTCAGCTCACTTTGGCCTTTAAGATTTTGCTCCCTTCTTCACACCAATTTCTCTGTTCCCCTTTCCTCTTCTCCCTTTTCAAATTGCAGCCTAAAGCAAAGCCAAAGTGTCCCAGGTGGCCAGCACAGAGGCAGAGCCGAGTTTCCTGAGCTATTGGCCACTGGCAGCTGCGGTCCCCTAGCACTTGGCAGAGTCCCAGGCAGTGCTCAGATCCCACCAGAAGCCCCCACAGTTTCTGCACCCACTTTCTGCTGTCATTGGGACCATGTGGTCTTCCAAAGACATGGGGACAATTGTTCACTGCAGAAGGTTGCTGTGAATATGCATATCTTTAAAATCTCTTTAGATTAATAAGTTAACAAGGATATAGACCTGAGCAAGGTGACAGTGCTCTAAAATCAGCAGAATCATATCCTGAATTAAAATGTAGATGAATGTACACGAAGAGTCCATCAGTAACACGTGTAGTTCCTGTAGCGAGGGATGATTTTGATTATGAAGAAATGTAATTTATATTGCAACTGTTCTTAACTTTCAACCTGGTTCTGTAAAGCAGGGCTATTCTGCCTGCAAAAATATATGGATTTGGGACATTTGTGGGCAGCTTTCACTTTGCAAGACTGAATAATAATTAGTAATCACTATTATTAATTTCAGGAGCCGAGGAAGTCAACATGCCTCATATAACATCCCCGACACAAAGCCTCATTCCTTTCAGAAAGGAAGAGTCTTGCTGAAAAAAGCAAAGGAAGAAAAAAACAGTTTGCAGCCAGTCAGATGCTTCTACGAACCTGTTGATTGCCCAAGAGAAATATGGAGAGCCCAAAAGAAAGGTGAACCAGTCTGCTCTGCCAGGAAAGTGAGTGCAAAATCCAAGATGGGTAAAAAGAGCAAACAGCTATAGGAATGGCTAACAATATAAAATAACACAGGAGCTTGGCTTCAACAGAACAAATACTGAATGAAGTTAATCATCCCACTTTTTCCTATCCATCTGGCCATGCCAAAACATAACAGATATAATATATAGAAATGTATACAATATGGAATCTTTATATTATTTAGCAACGCCATTCCCTCTTTGGGCGCTATTAGAGAAATGACATTTTATTAAGTTTACACAGAGGGTTTTCTATCTATTTATTTATTTATAGAGCTTATTTAAAACGACTGCAGTTATCTTGCTGGGCAGTACTGTGGCTGTACGTTTAATTATTTTAGTGGCAGCATGTAGCTTGATAATTTATTTTCCGTCTATGCTGTTGCTGAAGTTCAGAAGAATCCATTTAATCGGCACCCAAATAGTCACTCTTCCAGCGTAAGTAGGTGTAAGATCAATGATTGACTGTTACCTGTGCAAGCATACTTGGATGCAGAAAGCCTACTCAAGCTGCTTGAAGGCTGATATCGCAGTAGATTGCTACCCTGGATTTTCATCGGGAAGCCCAGTTGGGCACATCTCCACATTTCATTACCTCCGTTAAGCGGCCCAGTCCTGCCAGCAGCCACGGTCCCTGCTGGTACAAGTTTGGGTTGCTGCAGCGTCTCAAGCACAGTTTTCACACCCCAGCAGCTTTCTCCTTTGGCACCGGCCTCTGGTGTCACTCGGCAGCAAGGGCAGAGCGTGTCAGACCCCAGGAGGCAGCTCAGCAGTGAGCAGCAGCGGGCAGCCAGCCGCGGGGAGCAGCACGCCGCAGCGTGTGGTGCCCTGAGCAGTGCCTGCCCTTGGGTTGGTTGGGAAAGGCCTAAAAGGGCTGTGATCATAACCTAACCCCTTCAAATCTTCATCTCCATGAAGTCCTTTCAGGGGAGATGGATCCTCAAATTTCAACTAAAAGCCCAAGAGTAATGAAGACAGATGACCGCAGGATTGGAGTACGGGTGTTTACAGTGGTTTGTGCCAATTAAAAGGATCCTTAATTCATCAGAGTATTTATTAAGATGATTTTTCCGTGCGTACAGTTTTTTGGTAACCTGAATCCTCATGCCATGTTTACAAATACGAACATCTTGTTGATGTTACTGAAGAGATTTGTTTTCTCAAGCAACAGAGAGAATAGATGAGACAAGTCTGCGTAAATTATTTTTAAATGCTCATAACAGATGTAAATTGTTTTTGTGGAAGGTGATTTTTACAGTATGTGTATAAAGATTTGTGAAAAATGTTTTTCATTTTTGTAACTATGACTGTAAGCAGAACCAAGTATTAAAAGACAGTGTATCACTATGATTACTGCTGCAATAAGCACCCGAGTTGCAATATTTTTAAAGCAGAAGAGGACCAGTCAGTCAGCTCAGATCAGGTAACGACAGGTGTCATACATCTGCCGGTGCACAGAGCTCCCCGAAAGTAGCAGAGAGAAGAAAGTATTATTCTTCACTTTTATTTTAACTAGTGGATGTGGAACTATCAGATATATGTTTAAAGTTTCTCAACACTGTTACAATAGGAAGTCACAATGTAAAGTCAGTTCGGATATTTAGGTTGTACTGACATTTTAATATTTAACTCTGTCACAAGGCAACACTTGGCCTTACACTTGCCATTGTGTGGTGAAGAGGATTTGTCAATTGTGTTGCATGGGTTTTGGTGGGATCGTGTGTTACAAGAACTTGCCTAGGAAAACCATATCATAGAAACAACCTTTAGTTTTTTTCCCATTTCCCACATCCTACAAACATGAAGAAATGATAACGAAGGTGATCTTAAGAGTGGAAATATATACATTAATATGTTCCTTTATCCACTTGACACTGAAAGAATATTTTTATTTTTAAATGACTATCTACTCTATTAGTCACCAAAGTTAAGTGCAACTACTAGTTCACAGATGAGATGTTTATTTTATTATTTATTGCGCCAAAATCTTGACTGTATGTGGGGGAGGAAGAGAAAAAAAAGAGTGAAAGACGCTGCATGTTCTTAAACTTCTCAATTTAAGTTACAGTTACTTGCTGAACAAATGCTGGGTTAGTTAGAGAGAAATTGGTTCGGATTGTAACCCCACATAAAAGTTTTTAGAATATAAACATTCTAATAATAAAGATATATTTCTCAGTTACTGTGTCATTTAACTTTGTGAAAAATACAAACATTTAACTTTGTGAAACGTTTCTTACAAAAGCCTACCCAACAGCAGAGAAAAAGACGACGAATAATAGCCCCATTTGGGCTTCTGTTTATTCCTCAGATAAAATGCCACTAAACTTTCAGAGCACTACAAATTAACCTGAGAGACACCTGCAGCATCCTGGCCCCACACAGCTCCCACGTCGTGCCACCTGCCCCTCTTACTGGAATGGTGCTCAAAAATAATTCCTAAGGTAAGCCACATGGTCACACAACCTGCCTGCATCAGGGGTGGGGAGGGAAAGGGACAGCCATGGAAAATTAAGGGCAGAAGGTCTACTGCGAAATGTAGGCAGCCTCAGTCATGTTTACGTGATATACTAGCCCATCTATAAGGTGGATGCCTGGTCATCAAGAGGACACAACTGCAAGGTGCATATCCCACCTACACGTCATGTCCCACTCAGAGAGGTGCAGCACCTCAGAGAAATGTGTCCAGACACCAGACTGTGTAACTGGTGTTAGCCTGGGACGACTTTGGGAGCAGATAATGCTGGAATTGGAAAATGTCCGTTTAAAAGTATTTTAAAATCTAAAATCTGAAAATGTTCTGACAAAGCTGACCACTCATCTTTGAAATTGAATTGAAGCACATTTTGCCCTTTGAGACACTTGGAAGACATCTAGGTGGGTTGTATGCTCCTGTCGAAGTGAAAAGCAGTAGGACCTGGCCGCCTAGTTCACACACATTTTAAAATAACACCTTGTCTAAAACTAAAAACACCTCAGAGCACTACGTATGCAGGCTGGGACCTTACAGGTGACCTTTGCTTAAAACAAAATGTTCTGACTGACACGTAACGTTATCGGCCAGGAAAACAAGAGACTAATTGAAACCTAGACCTTTAATTAGACTACTTCATACAAAAAAACACAATTATTTTGAGATGCTCCTGCCAGCTGAAGAGAGCACATGTTTTTAAAGCACTTGATAGTATCTGACCCCCCTCTGCCTTGGCAGTAAAAACAACCTTCTCCTGCCAGAGGAGATTAAACACATTTGTTTTGTTTCCAGGAGAGTTACTGGAAATATTCAACTGGGTATTTGTATTCAACGGGATGGCCACCAATTAGACCAGGTACTAGGTCAAACAAATTACCACTTTTATCATCCCTAATAATCTCTTCCAAAGCCACTAGCTCTTTCAGTCTCCTTGAGTGAAGTCCTGCTATTCTCTCTCTTTATTCTGCGTCACCAAATAGTTGCCTGTATTTGTTCTTACATCAGGCTAATGCTGATTATTTCCATACATCCTGTCTGAAGTGGTTGGAGTGGACTATTTTAGTGCTCTCTGCAGTAGGCATAGGCATTTATTTATTTATTTTTCAGAAAACATAATCCCAGAAGTGATTTTATGACATGAAACATGCAACAAGCTCTTAAAAATAGATCCTGTTGTGACACGAACAAAATGTCCTTTCCCGTTTTGTTGCTAATGCTGCCACCCTCTAGCCAGCCACTTTTTGCAGTATGGTCTCTTGAATTGTCCTCTGCGTGTCCCTCCAAGGAGGCTCAAGCTGCACAGGTTAAGTGCAGTCACTGGTTGGAGAAGCCCTTTTCCCCTCATCTGTTGTAGCCACGCACACTGTGGACAGGTAAACGTTGGCTTGAAAGTTTCATAAAGGGTGAAAGAACAGACACAGGAGATTGCAGGTTCCTTACAACCTGTTACAAAAGAGGAAGAGGCTCTTCTGAGGTGAGAGAGGAAGGAAGACAGAGGGATCCCCAGAAGCCTGGGAAGTTGCTGTGTTCTGGGGCAAGGCAAGGAGATCAGAGCCACATGGACAGCAGCAATGCAGGCATGGGGGCTTGTTGCTGCCAGCTGTTTCCTACATCTTGTGCCCTGCAACCTACCAGAACATATGTAACCTGGCACATTCACTCCTTAAATCATGCCTTAGACCTATGTTTTGAGGCCTAATTACTGATTTCAAAGTAATAGATTTTAGGATGAAGTTTTGCAAGAAACTCCTCTGATTGCATCCCTGGTATTCATTCAAGAAATAAGAGACAAGCAAAGAAACAAGCACAGCAGCACAACATTAATTGTTTCTGTGCCAGACTGCTTGGCCCACCAGCTGTCCAGAGGTGACCTCCTAAAAACGAGGTGGTTTAATTATCACCCTCTGTGAAGGGTTGTGCAGGCACCTGTTGGACAGGAGCAGGTGACAGCACTGCTTCTGCCCACAGCCAGGCTATCCCATGGCAGCTGAGCCACCCTATGGCAGGGCCACCCCTGGCCAGGGCCACTTTGCAGGGAGCAGCCTGGGGCAGAAGGATCCATCAGCAGCTACAGCCTGGTGTGAGCACCCCAAATAACCCAGATTTTAAAGGAACTGAACTCATTTCTGTGCAAAGAGCCAAACAGCTCCAGCTCCTCAGCATGCTTCTGGCTGCCACCACGGCTTCTGGCTTCCCACGGCTGCTCAGGCTCCCACCAGCCCTGCAAAAGATTTGGGGCAACGGGAGGCACACAGGCACACTGAAAAACTCCACTGCATGCAGCAGCCCTGAAAACACGACTTACAGCCATTTGGGTGCACATGTGGGCTCCCCCTGCCCTTCACCCGTCCCCACGGGCAGAGGAACTGTTTCAGCCCCACTGGGAGCTGAGGGGCCCTGAGGAAGGGCAGGGGGAGCCTGGTCTGCCAGCAGAGCCCCGCGGACGTACTCCTACAGGCTTCAAGCATTTGCAAATAAAGAAACTAAAATCATAATTAGAGCTATAATGAAGGAGCTGCAACTCCTCTATCAGTTCATTTAATTGCCATGGTGACCACACTGAACCATCAAGAACAGGTTTTATTGCTGAGTCCTGCTCCGCTGGAAGACAAATTTGTTAGCAGCCATCACTGGGGCTTCACCTAAAGCCTCCTCTCTGTGGAGGACAGCTGAGGGTAGCAAGCAAAAGGCAGAGCCCGGGTCCCAGAGAGGCTGGCAGGACACTTGCTGAAGGACAGGCACAAGTTCAAGTTTCCAGAACCGTAGGTGGGGAAAATGGAAAGGAAGATGCAACTGGTGCACTCAAAACAGATGAACACAGCATGCGCTAAAGAAGAAGGAATCGGGGCACCAGTACAGCCTCTGTCCCCCTCTATTCTTTCACTGGGCTTCAGTAACTTTGTAGTTTTGGTTACTATTTGTCAACAAGGGAACAGGGGTGCCCACTGCACCCCCATCCCACACAACATTCCTACCCCATTTTCCAACCTACACCATTAAAGGACTCACAAGAGCCAGCTTATTTTTTATTTTAGGGACAGGGGCTTCTCTTCCTTTTGCTCTAAGTAGATGAAAACCTACATTGTGGATCCCCGTCTTCCTGGATTTCAGGACTGGGGTTACATTACATGTAAATCTGGATGGTGGAAAAGGCCTGTTCACCTGAGCAAAAGTTAAAATAAGTTCTACTTTATCCATGTGTGCCATCGAGGTGCCTGAGAGGCAGCCCGTGGGATTCAGCTGCAAAGGACATTTCCCGTTGTCCTAAAAACTGCTCTGAGTTCAGAATCAGCCCATCAAATGCGAGCCCAGTCTGAAAATTCTCTTTTGGGGGGAGAAAAAAAACTTGAAACAGACATCAGAGTTTGCAGATGAATCCAGACCGAGCCTTTTTGCCACTAGGTGGTGATGGCTGATAACGAATTGATGCAGCATCTCCGTGTCCCACGGCTCACGACCAGCTCACTCGACCCTGGGGCTTCGCATCCCCGTCGGGGTTTTGCGTTTGTTGCACCCCAGCAGGCTCTGCCCACACCAGAGACACTGCAGCACCTAGCCTCAGGCTGAGCTACAAACTGACGAGAGGACTTCACCAAACAGGTGCAAGCGCCATTTAATTAAAAAAGCCAGGGATGCTGAATGAGGAGGAGCCCAGTAAACGATGTGTTACTAGTGGTCACGTGCAATGCAAACAGCATCAGCTGGGCCAGTTTCACAACCACACGAACAGAACACAAATGACCAACGTTTCTTTTTTGGATAGAGCCAAAGCTGTACAATAGCAGCCACGGGCAAAAAGCAGAGTTTTCCACAACGGCAGCCAAAGGCTGAGGTAGAGCACATTGGTGATGTGCTGGGATTTTAACGCAATAAGATAAAAGCACTGCTGCCAAAACAGGGCAAACGCTCCTCTCCTCCATGCAAACCGCCTCTGCAGCACCAGGTGCCCAGGACAAACTCCTTGGGCTGTGGGGTGCCCTCGCAGCTGCCCCAGTACAGGGCCATACCCTGCACCATGCTGCAGCCACAGCACCCCTTCTCCATCCTCTTGTGAGCCTGGCAGCTCCCACCCTTCCTGCCGAGTGCATGAGTCTGCTTCTTCCTAACCCTAATTAAGGGGTTTTATTCTTATTATAGAAATTAAGTCTGCTTGGAACAAAACGGCAATTTTCTGTTATAAAACGATGACTTTCTGAAAGACATAAGAGGACTAATGCACTCGGCAACAGCTAATGACTACATGCCAAATGGCCCTTTGCTTTTAGTGCGCACCCACCTGCGTCTTCATGCTCTGCCACAGCCTGTGTGCCGGTCTGTGCTGAGAAACATCCCAGTCAGTCAGGAGGTGCCTCTGAAACGGGAGCTGCGGGGCACACATCCCCTCTGCAGGGAGATGCCTCCACCCCAGAGCACAAGGGCTTTGCTATGGGGCAGAAAGGTGAGGGCCAGGACAGTGGCAGCTGCAGGAGGGAACTTCCCTGCAGTCCCCTGCCTGGGAGCTGCTGCACAGCTCCCAGCTGGGTGCAGAAAAACTCCAGCTAAGATGACCCACACCTGGGCGAGGCACAGACAGGAACTCAATGCACCTGTTACGCCCATCACTATGGCATTTACCAGTGCAATATGCATACAGTGCTGATGAACAACTGTTTGCTGCCCCAAGAAAGCTTCAGGGAGCTTGAAGATTGCGAATATGTATTAAAAAGGTTGTCGTTCTGTGTTGTTTTTTTTTCCCCCCCCCGAAGAACATTAAGATGTCCTAAAAATGTTTCAACCCAGCTGGCACAGCCCCTCTTTCATGTCAGAAATGACTCCCCCTCTCTTCTCAAGCACTTCCCTGCTTCAACAAGCAGTGCCCCAGGGGGGAGGCAAGCCCACCTGGCTGGGGTGCCCAGCGGCACTCGAGGAGCGCCTCAGAGCAACGTGGCAGCACAAATGCAGGATTTGCCACTTTCAGAGCAATCCACATGCAGAAATCTGTTTTTATGAAACATTAGTCAGTTTAGATAACAACAAATCAGTACAAATCCAGTATTCAAATAAATTACCAGCTTTGAATAGCTGACCCACTTTATACATAATCTTGGCACACAATCTTGACTATGAAATTTGAGGCAGATTGGTTTCAGCTTGGTCAACTTGGAAAGAAAGAAACGAAGAACATGTTAAAACGGGGCTCCGAATTAAGGCTTCTTTCAAATTTAACTTCAGCTCAAGTTGCCTTGTTCTTACACTGATAGAGATTACAATCTTCCGCAAGCATCCTGTTTAGATTACCTGCCGGTTGGTTTCCCATGGAAGTATATTTGGTTGACAGACACAGCTTGAACCTGTCTTTTGACTACTGTGCTACAAGTGTGGCGAGCACCACTTGCCTTGCTACGACACACCAAAAAAGCATTGCAGACCACCAAGAGCCCTTCCCACCCCTGCAAACTGTACCATGCACAGCATGTACAGGGCAGTGCACAGCTCCCGAAGGCAGCATTAAGGAGAATGGTAAACACCCCGTGCTAGGATACATGCATCTTGTAACCCCAAAGCACTTCTTAATCCCCAAAGCACTTCTAATCTGAATTAACCTACAGAATCTCTGGGACTGCGAGTCCAGTGTTGCAGCTTATTGAGCGTGCACAACTGTGGGGTGGTTGTGTGGGCTGTCCTACCTTTCCAAGGAGCTGCAGCCAACGTGGCTGTTGCTGGCTTCTTGCTATTGGGACGCGCTCCTTGTAGGATTTGCAACTGGAGCCATAAGCCACAGCTGAGTCCCCCTTTTAAATATATGAGCTTTTTAAATAAAAGTGAAGGCCAACGAGAAAATTAAGTTACATGCTAGGGATGGTACAGATGAATCTAAACAGTAGATCTACATCACAAGTTGGCCAAGAATTCATCTGAGTACCTGAATGTGGTCGAAGCCAACAGCAGCTTGTATTAGCAAGTAAGACACTGTCTTCTGTAGATGAAATGGAGACTGAACTCTAGTCCATCATCCAATCCTTCTCTAAGTGGACACCAAGACCCGACCACCATGCCCCCTCTTGCCTCCAGCTTCAAAGAAATGCGCAAGGGAGCCGCAAGCTGTCAGCACACTTAACCTTCACCCTGGTACTATGGATTCAATTCAAAATCTACTACAAAGTTTTAATCAGCAACAGCACTCATGCTGCAGGTAGAAAAATGGATTTTTGCTAACGCACAAAAAGAGGACTGCGAGCAAAGCCATTGAGTCACTGTAACAGAACAGCATGCCTCTTCTACAAGTGTATAGTTTCTGGTTGGTAGAGATTCGAGGTGAGGGAATACAAGCAGACAACCGCCAGGTAACAATGAGGGAAAACTACACACAAGATACAGGTCTAATGTTCAGGATACCTGCGGACATGAACAATGTAATTCTGTCACTTAATGGTAGCTTGTAACGAAAAGTGGCAATGGGGTTCTTGGGAATTGGACAGACTCACATAGCTTGTTATTTTAAGTAAATACCACAATCAGCATGAAATCCCAGCAACTAAAATATGAGAAACAGTATGAACTACCAGTCTTTTATGGGATGGAAAGAATCCGTAGCTATCCAAAGGCTAGTTTGGCTTTCATACACGTGTATATAAACCATGAGTCACTTTACATCGTCTTGACTCCAGCTCATTGCAAAACATAGAGGCTTTGTTAGTGGTGTTTAAGTTAATTGCAGGTATTCTAGGTTTAGTTAGTGGGTGACGGAAAGAAATATTAGCCTTTTGCTTAAAAGGAGAAACAATTCAAATTCATATTGATACAAGGAGAACAGGGTCAGGAAGAATATATAAGCAATTGCATTACAAAATTCCTAATACTAAATACTGCAAGGGAGAGCTATGGATATTTCTCTGCTTAAGACAACAGAGAGAACCAGTCCCGAAACTGCAAGAAGACCGCAGTCAATCCGGCCTGCAATGCCCCGCTAAGCTCTGCAGGGAGCGAGGTGGTTCCCTAGGGCTGTAGGCTCACATGGACCTGGTGCATTTGGAGATGCATGTGAAGGCACCTGTCCCACTAACGTGTCTCTAGCGGCTGCCTCAAGCGTGTGCCTCGCGCCTCAGGGAGCCTGGCTGCTGCCATGAGCCAGCTCCAACAGGTCACTTCAGTTCTCGGTTTCATTTACCCCACTCACAAAACCGGGGTAATGGGTCCTCCTTTGAACACTCTGAGCCCTTCTGATGGAGGTTGTTACAATTACAGCTACTATTGCTGGACATTAATAAGCCTCCCTGCTCTGTGGTGGAGTGCCCAGGTAAGCAATTTGCCCATTTTACGGATAAACTGAGATACTGAGACACTCATGTAGTAAATTAGCATCAGCGTGGAAAAAATAGGTGATCCATTTTCGGTTTCCTTCCTTAGCAGCTACCAAATGCTCAGGGGACTGTGGAGGGCCCATCCTGACAGCTGCCTTAGGTTTTAAGTGTGCTCACTCATTTTAAAGAAATGCATAATACCTCTCTGTTAAGCCTCGTGTGCATTTTCAACTTCTAAAACTGATATCAATTCCAGGGTTCCGCAACAGCCTGCCAAGAGCTGGCAGCTAGCTGGCTGCTGCTTTGTCAAAGAGGATTTACTCTGAATAACGTTGGCTGGAGGTAGGAGACCTAATTCTATTTCTAGCTGCACTGGTATAAAACCGAAGTAACGTCTGCAAAAGGCAGATGCAAGGGTGTAAAAGGATTGCAGTGGGAGTGAACCTGGCTCAGAGGAATTGTTGGTATATTTTTTTCAACGACATACGCATTTGGAAACTAATGGAAATGCTAAATTGGCTATAAAGATCTACAGTGGAAAAGTAACATTACTTTCAAGAATCTTAGCTGCTGTGAATAAATGTAATTAGGACACATTTAAATTTGTTTAATAGTTACCCAAAAAGGTTGTTTGCAATCTGCAAAGTAATATGCCCCTAAGTGTAATGGGTAGCATATGATTTCATTAGCAGCAAAACAGGCACAATATATTGCAAGCTGAAATTCCTATTTTCCTTTCTAACTAGAGCTCTCCCAAACCCTTACACCAGAGTCACTGCCGTAGGAAAAGGCCTCTCAGGGGTTTATTTGGATTTTGTTGGTTCTTTCCGCTTGTTTGTTTTTACAGAATGGGAGGTATTTCCCAGTCTGCTGCGCATCTATTCTCCGTAAGCGCACAAAAGGACGCCCACCGTTAGCGGAGCAATGAGAAAGGTCACAGCGCAGGACCCCCCAAAAGCCTGCTCTAGGTGCAGGCACTGCGCACACAGTTCCCTGGCCCCAGTGCGACTGCTCGCAGAGCAGCTGAGCTGCTGGGGCCGCATCTCCATGCACCTCAGCCAACTCCTCAGCACCTCGCTGGGGCTTTTCAGGGAGCACACTGCTTTTCTGCCCTGAATCTACCTACCAAGGTTTTACAGCCTCCCTTTGAGCTGTCTGGAGAAAGAATTCATCTCCTGCGTGCCCTGGTGAGCTGGGGAAGCCAAACCCCTGCCCAAGTGCTTATCTGAGCTTCATCCTCTCCTAGGACAGGGTAAGGTGCCTACAACAGCGCTGGCTGCAGGGGTAAGATCAGGGCCGCACGTGTGACCCCCGGCTTGCACGCTCAGGCTGTCTGCCAGCAGAGCAGCGTCACAGCTGGAGAGAAAGGGTCTGCGCTTTGCTGCAGGGCTTGTGGCTGAGCAGCAGGACATCTCTCAGTAGCTGGGTTTTGGGGAAAAGCAGGAGGAGCTGAGTGTCAGAGACAGACCCAGAGAGGCAGAGCAACTCGCTTGTACATCAGCGAACGATTTGGCAGTACTTTAAAATCACCCTTCCCCACTGGTACACTACACTGAAACGCTTGCTTTCTTCAGCTTCTCCTCCCAGGGCAGTGCTGGGCTCAGGCAGGTGACAGATGGCACAGTGGGGATATGCAGGGACCTCATGTGAATGCAGCAGGGCAGTCCCACCACAGCTGTGCTGGCCCCAGAACCCCCAGCGACCACTACGAGGACAGGGCGGGAAGTGAGACCATCTTGTCCCCACCCCAAATGCTTCCAGTATCAGGAAATTAATAAAAATGAATACAATACAGGAATACACAAAAGACTACAAATATCCCCTTTGTCGTATCTGATTTGGACCTGGAGTGTGTCCCAGCTTCAGTCTAGCCACTCAATAATCCGAATGGGGAATGCTACATAAATTACTCATTATTCCCACCAGATGAGCTGTCAAAGGCTGCAGAAACAAGTTCATGTTCGCTTCACCTCTCTCTGCTCACTCTACTCTTCCTTACTTTCCCCTCTAATAAGATCTGTTGTTAAACACTTCTGTCTTGAGATGCTGAGAGAGAGGAAGAAGGGAGAAAATACAGAAACCCTCTACCAAGCATCCTCAAGTTTTATTTTTGAACAAAAGAACAGAAGGACACCATAAAAGCCAAAGTAATTGCGCTTTCAGTGTGAGCTCATCATAAAGCAGCCTCCCCGGCCTCTTTGCACACCCGGGGTTTCCACCGGCACAGATGCCCAGCCCAAGAACTGCAGAAGAAACACGGATAAAACTCCCCTGTTGCCAGAGGAGATCCTTGTGAAGACCAAAGGCAGCTCTGGAGCAGAGCTTGTGCATTTCTCACATTGCAGCTACTCGTATTTATTTTCAAAGCAAATCACAAATGTCAGAGTATTGCGTAAACACTGCATCCAACTGCTGCACGGCAGCTGCCACCCTGCACAGCGCACCCAGCAACTTCAGCCCCCCGGTCAGCCCATCCAGAACTTCGCCACGACTAAAGCAACATCTTCCTTCTATTCTTCTGAATTAATCACCCATCTTCCACACTTCCAATTAGTCCCTAGAACCTTTATTTCTGTCTGTCCTTCTCCAGGGTTTCCCTTTTGTTGTTGGTTCCACGTTACGGCCAGCGCAAGTGGCAGAGAGCTATTGGTCTCCAAAAGGATGTTTTCACACATGGCTCTGCCCCAAACACCTGGAAGTACTTGTAGCCCTGGAAAGGCAAGCCCAGATACTGGGTGGCCCTGGAAAGCCAAATGTCATTTCAAGTTTGCAAAGGCTTCCTGTCATCACTTTTGGGCCAGACCAAAACCCTGGAGTGAGCCGTCCCCAGGGTCAGGAGAGGCAAAGTTCGAACCCTGGCTGAAATGTGGTGCCTCGAGTCTCTCTTGTGCTCCAGCGACCTCTGAGGCGCTCCGCAGCGCGTTGCTGGCGCACACGGTGTGCCGACGAAGCCCTGGCCCCTTGGCAAAGGGTGCTTGGCACCGTCCTGCACCACAGCAGCCCCAGAGCCAGGAGGAGCCAGGGTCCCAGGGCCAGACAAGAAGCCTGCAGGCTGCGGGACTGACCTGGCACCACATTGCCCAGGGCAGCCAGAGCACCGAGGGAATGCCCAACCCTGGAGGGAGCCTCGTATCTCTCCATCACGCCAGCACAACAGAAAGCCACCGAGTAACAGCTGGAGCGGTGCCACGCTGATTTTCTCAGCACAGAAGGTGCACAAAGCGCAGACACCGGCTTGCCCGGACTCCTCTGTGAGCTGGCTGGATGCGTGACAGCTCCAGACTACACAGAATTGAGGAAAAATAGGGATGGGAAGGCCCCATGGAGGTCATTTAGTGCAGCCCTCATCCTCAAGGCAGGATCAATTTTCCCCTCATCATTCTTGGCAGATAGGAATAGAGAGGAACCAAGAAATCAAACTTCAGTGAATTGGGGCAGGCTAAGTGTAACTATGAAAGCATGTCTGCTCAGGAGTAAGCGTGAATGCGCTTATTCTAGAAAGCCATGCCATAAAAACAGTATCAAGAACTTGACTTTACCTCTTTTTTAAAATAAGCAAACAAATCTGGAAGCTTTAAAATCCAGGATATGGGTTGAGAGCTATTTCATAATCCTTAGTCACCTATACAGTCACCCAATGCGGAAATGCATCATATCACACCCTAATATGCAGTAGGCAAATATTTTTGTAATCTAGTGCTAATGATACCAAATATTATTAATATCTCATTTGGCACACTATTGTAAAAATAATATTTAACAACGCATTAACTGTAGTTGTAGCAAGTGATGTATTTAGCTAATTGTATGCAATTAAGTTATAATTAAAATGGGGACGTTTCATTATCTTCCTTGCTTTTCGCTAAAAATCTAAGCAGGAAATTCAATAAATGAAAGCTTCTGGAAAATCATGTGAAACATCAAGCGCTGGAAGATGAATATAGCACAAGGCATCATGTGTTGTTCATCTAACTTTATTAAAACCCCGCCAAGTTTAAATCTTTAGACCTTTCATACTGAGCTGAACTTCATTCCTTTTTCTTTCCTGTTTCTTCATCCTGTCTATTATATCACCCAGGCTTCGAGCTACTGCATCATTATATCCTGAAATGCAAAGAAAAAATCACGTGTGATGAAATGGCTGTGTCTGAATTGTGGAGGGAATACGGATGCAGTTCTGTATTTCATCTGGCATAACTTCTCTGCATCACAAGGGTGCTCCTTCCACTTTTGTCAAGACTGATAATACATGTGGGCAAAACATAAATGTTACAAATTGCAGCGTGCTTTCTGTTAGGGGGCTGTTCTTTGCTCAGCACGGGTGATTAACAGTCTGTGTGAACACAGAACGCCTGATGTGCACACGCTTTTGGAGAGGAGGAGTGGGAATTCACCCTCTCACCGATCCTCGTTGCAGCCAGTTATTTCCAGGATTTCTTTGTCAGCATTGCTGCAACTTTGCGCTTGCAGTACTTGGAGCTCCATAACAAGGACTTGTGTGTACAAACTTGGCCACTTAGGAAACAAACCAAGGAGATATCTGCACGCGCACACACACACAGACTGAAAAACAATCCCCATGCAGGACCACGTCTTCATCTTCTCCTTTGCTTTGGGAACTGCACAGACCCCTCCGAACACTGGGACACAGGAATATCAGGCTTGTATCCCCCTTCCTCTCCCCAGGCCAGACCTTTCCAGCACCCACGACAGCCACACAAGCTACCAGTACTAGAAGGCGAGCTGGATCAGCCCGACGCACCACACATTTTAGATTACATAGCTTCAGCGCAGAGCTTTGGCAATGTGTCAAGACTTTTCCCTGAAGACTCCAGCTGCTGTTTCTCCTGTTTCATTTAGCACTCATATAAATTAAAAGTTTTGGTAACACATTTTGACTGCTGTATGCACATCACTCTTTCCATCCACACTTTGGAGTGATCCACGCCGTCCCCTTACCACAGCCCATCGTGCTGAAGAAGCCAAGTTCGCTGGCGTTTGGCACCCACCACCTGCCCCAGCAATTCCTCCCCAGACCTGAGGAGCAGGGAATGTTCATGGCAAACGAGCAGCTGGCCTGCTGGTGGCTTGGTATTTCCAGCCCAGACCGAAGACTTTTTCCAGGTAGATGCTCACTGCCTGCCAGAGGAGTGAGGTGTGATGGTGAGGTAGTGGGCAGTGGCAAATAAATGCCTGTTTCAGTCCACACCTGCTGAGGTAGGGTGCTCAGGCTTCTGCCTGTGGGACCTCACCATGCTCAGAAACAAATAAACCTGGGGACAACCTTTCTGTCAGGCTTCATCCCACACTGCAGAGAAAGCTTACAGAGCACTTGCTTTAATTCAGCGTTCATAAAACCCCAATCCAGACATGACAGACCCCTTCTGCTCTCACAAGTCCCTCGCCAGCTTCAAGTTTTCTAGCCCAGCGGACACACCAAAGAGTGAAAGTCAAAGAACAGATTTCCTATTTCCTATAAGGGGATTTTGCTTTCCTATA
This sequence comes from Cygnus olor, assembly GCF_009769625.2. NCBI lineage: Eukaryota > Metazoa > Chordata > Aves > Anseriformes > Anatidae > Cygnus > Cygnus olor. The sequence goes on from NC_049175.1 coordinate 10,541,439, forward strand.
AGGAAACTTTGCTTTCACGTGTGGCTGTGGTTAGCCACTGGGACCTGCTGCGAGGGAGGGAAGCTCCCGTTCACCTTGCTGGTGCTGGCTGGGGGTCCCAGCGCTCAGCGCCTCCTGCGCCCGCCTGGCACATTCTTCAGCCTCCTTCCATCCAGCAGTGGCAACTCAGTGAAGCACTGCCACAATTTAAATAGTTATTTGCATTTCATTAACAATGACAACATTTATTTTAATGCAGTTAAATCAGAGTAGCATTTAATTTAATTTTAACAAGATAGTTATTAAGCTAACCAAATATCAATTGATTGCTGAAGAAACCACATTGTGAAACAAATACGTTGAGAAATAAATCTTGTTGCCAGGCCATTAATGTAAAATCACATAAATAATAAATGTCTAATTAGGTTCTCTCTAATGAAGAGCTCCAACTGTTCACTGACATTCTCCGGGAGGCCTGCTGCCTCCTGACGTTGGCTGTTAGGGGAGATGGATCCAAGCGCTCGGAGGGCGACACAGGCTGACCAGAGCCGGGCAGGTGGCTCTCAAGAGGCCCCTGGTGCCCACCTGATGTCTCGCCAGCCCTGCACGCCTCCTGGGGCTCTGCCCGGTGGTGCTGCTCAGAGACCCGAAGGTCTCAGGCCCCAGAGGGAGCCAGAAGCCAGGGGCACGGATCCGCTGCGCTGGCTCTGCCCCATCCCCACCACGGGGCTCAAGGTGTGGGGTCACCCTCCCACGCTCAGCAGGAGCACTGCGCAGTGCTTCCCTGCGAATTACCCCGTGTCTGGAGCAGCAGAAACGGTCAGTTGTAGCAGACACAAACATTTCCTTTTCCAGTATTGCTGAGGACGTGTAATTTTCATCCATTTGTATGTGTGGGTATCGTTTTCAAGGGTTTTGTTTGTTTGCTTATTTAAACACAGATCTCTTGTGGGGAGTTATTTTCATAGCTTTTCTGACCATCTGCTCCGTCCAGCTGCATAAAACAGACCAAAAAATCTCACCCAGGCAACTCTGAATCAAGTCTGCAACTTCTGCTTAAAGCGTATTATATTACATGCAGTCTTGATTTAAAGACTATAAGTGATGGAAAATCCACTAAATCCCTACACAAGTCACCCTGATGGTTAGCTATGCCCGCTGTGAAAAATGTTCACCTTCTCCCAAGCCCAAATTTGTCTGGCTTTAATGTTTATTCACTGACTGTTCCCGTGCCTTTTTCTGCCAGGTTAAAAAATCACCAGCAATCAGAAATAAATTACTTGGTCCTGAAGCTGCCGGAGGACTAAGGTATAAACAAATCGAGAGCAAGCCAAAGAGATTTGTCCGCGTGCAGACAAACTGCCACCGAGGGCTGCCTCCTGCCAGCATGGAGCTCAACAGCCCCCAACCTCGGCCGCCTCTCGGTAACTGCTATGGGAGAGGACGAGGGCTCCGCTGCCCTCCACCAGCAAGATTTTTGGAGGGAAGCCACAGCAATTGCGAGGAAATGGGGTCAGAAAGCCAAGTTACTAAAACATGAGCATGTCTTCAGTGGAAATTTCCCTTTTTCGATAAGAACAATCCACACCTGATATACCTCGCACCCTCAAAAACAGGAGCACCTGAAAAGAAGACCCCCCACACCCCACGTCCCCAGATAAGCCACCCAAAACTGCACTCCCCCCTTGCGCTTCCCATTCAGGCATATATCGCACTTTAGGACTGGATCACCGGAGGAGAGGGAGTTATTTTCTTCTTTGTTTTACAATGGGCTGCACATACCATGTCGAGTGCCCCATGAGGAGCTCCTGTCTTTGGGAGAGACGAGGAGCCCCAGAGTGCTCCTGAGCCCCCAACAGGAGGTGCAACTGGCCCCAGAGGACCCCCAGCTCCCACAGGGGGCAGTTGGATGGGATGTAGAGACAGCTTGGCTTTCCCACCCCGGCACCCACATCCCGCTGCTCTGCAGCCACCGTGGGAGCTCTTCCAGGTGAAGCTCAACCCAAAGCAGCCCGTGACGGATTGGTCCTGCCCGTTAACCTGTACCTACACCATTGTGTTCTGGCAGCAAATGTAGCTGGGCTCCTAGCAAGGGCTTGTATAGCTGAAAGCACATTTCTACCGAGGACAGACAACCTCTCAAATGCTGATACGGAAATTGTGGGGCTTGTTTTGCACAACACTGCTTGGCCGTGTTGTGGTAGCGAAGCCCCCGCAGCCCAGAGCAGCCATGCCCCGGCCGTGCCTGCCCCGAGCCCGGCTGCACCCCAGCGCTGCTCGCAGTCTGAGCCGCCAGGCACATGCGCCCTTAATCGCAGTAAAAGCAGCAGCCGAGGCTTGGCAGGGTTAAGTTACACAGATCAGAAGCCGCGATCTCTACGAGGGAAGCAGGTGTTTGGGAATATGATCTATTTTTCCAGGAGGATGTGATAAATACTTTTGAGCTAATTATTTTGCACCAAACCATTCTGCTTTAAAGCAAATGGCCTCCAAGGAGGACTCGTCAACTCACAAGACAGGCGGGATTTTGCACAAAACTTTAGGCTCAACGATGACCCTGGGGCAGGATGGGTGATGGCAGCAGGCATGCATCTTGCATCGGGTGAGCCTGCACCAGAGCTGCAGCTTCACCTACAGCCAACGTGTGGCCAACCACACTTTTTTTTCCCTTGCATCTTTTCATCACTCTTTTCCAAATGAAGCAACTTAAACACATCTGGGAAGAAAATTAAGCAAGTAATCAGAAAATGTGCTGGAGCTTGTGCAATACAAATGAAATAGCTGTTGAGCACTAGCTGCAATAGCACAGGATGCACGGGGTCAGAGAGGTACTGCAGGCTGGGGAGAAAACCTGGTCAGCCAGGGGACAGATGAATCCACATCAATCCCTTCCTGACTAGAAAACGTGGTGTTGGCTAGGCCGAGGGTGCCCGTGACCTGTGAAATGACCAGCACCCAACGGGTTACAGCGGGGAGAGAGCCCGCAGTGCAAACATCACGTCCCTCACTCACAAAAGAGTAAATTATTAACTTTCCCTAATTAGGCACCACTCCCATTCCACCTCTGTGTGTTTGGGATTTGGAAAGGGCTGAGTTGGCAGGCCTGCAGCTCTAACAATGCAATCTCCGCTCCGCACAACTAGGTGGGACCGTACCACCATCAGCCACCCACCCACCAGCCCTCTTGGTGGTGGCAGATGAAAAACTCACTTCCACTGTTTACCATCCTCTGATAAACTTCCAATAAGGAACAACAGAGACTTCCCCCACCACCAGCCCGTGACAGCATTCTGAAAAATCACTCGTAAATCCCTCCCCAGGCCCCTGCAACAGCCCCAAGAGCACCCTGCCAGTGCCCCTCAGCAAGGAGGGACCCATGGGAGGTGAGGAGGGCTCCGACCCTTGCTCTTCAATTGCCACAGGCGCAACATGGAGCTGCCATGCAAGAGCCAATCTCTTTCCTGTACAGAAACCCCAGGAAGACTCATCTCCATGCTTCCACTCGTCCAAGCTATCCTTCCTTTTTCCATGGATGACCCCAAAGATCACGCAGCTGGAGCTCGCCCTGCTCTGCAGCTCCCGGCTGTCCAGGAGGTGTCACGGCCGGCTCAGCTCTGCCTCCTGCTACTGCCTCCTGCTACCAGCACCCGCTTCCCCATTTAGCAGCTGATGGTTTGTGGTGCAAGAAGCCCTGTAAGTTGAGGGTGCTGTGTCAGGCCTTAATGGTCATCTTCTTTCCTGAGGTCTCCCCTGCCAGGGCTTACTGAAAGGTGCTTGGCACAGCATCTCATTTTCCAGGTACAAACAGTTTGGGGGAGAAAAAAAAATAAGGGAAAAGAAAAGCAAAGCACAGCAAGTGTGCAACAATGTTATTGTGAGCTGAGAAGATGTTAAATGAATTAATTTGATTCATTCTTAAATTTAACTGGCAAGATTTAATGGTTCACATTGAAAGCATGAATAACTATTTTGTTCAGTGAATGACTACAGTTTAGTGACTCTTGATGTCAGTGTATTTTGCCCAGGGTAAAACTTGCTATATGAATTATTCACTGCTGGGTGGAATGAATGGGCCATGCTCATACACAGAATGCCAACTGTGGTTATTTGACGTGACGGGGCACACTTGATGCTGACAAAGGACAATAGTTAATTTACAGTGCGGTACTGGGGCTCAGTCACTCTCCTTAAGATCTTTATAGAAAGCATGGCACTTTTTGTCATGTACTCCACATTAAGATGGATTCTGTGTGCCAAAAAACACTGAAGCATAGCTCACTTTTAAAAATGTTCACTAGTTTAAAGGCAAAAAAAAAAAAAACACCTTCCTGTCTTGTTTGGCTGAAACATTGCTCTAAAGAAAATGTGTTTAAGAGCAACTTAAAAATAAATGGAGAAATGCATCTATATATCACTGGAGCATCTTGTCATAGATGCAATAGTTGATAGCTATGAGAATCTCTCCTTGATAGGAAAGGATCTGGCAGCCTCTCACACACCAGGATCTTGGACTGGAAATAATAGTGCTTTTACCTAAGCTTTTATTTCCAAAGCCGGGAGAGAAGAGACCGGGCAAAGTTTCTACACTAAAGTATTTACAATGAGCAATCGGAGTAGGACATTTTCCCAGCCTTCTTAAAAAGCTGTTGCTTTAATGCAAGCCATTTGTAATCTGGAAAGACAGAACGCAATTCAGCCTGATCTGACAAATGGGCCACAAAAGTTTACTTATGCATAATAATGATACATTCATCTTTACTTTACACTTCCCAACTGCATGCTTATTGCAAACATCTGTGTTGCTGAAACTGGCATTACAACTCATTTATATGGTTAAAACCAGTGATAGATGAAAGGGGAGGGGGAGGGGCAGGGGGCTCTGTTTCCTCCCAAGTTTCACAAACAAATATTTGGTTTCATCTTTGAGCATTTTTCTGTGAATGGGCTGAGTCACTGCCCTGGCATGAGCAGAAATAACTGTATGGATAGCTTCCAAATCAGCAACCCAGCACAAACCCCGGGTGTGCAAGTCCTGCAGTGACAACACACCTCACACTCAGAGAAAAGGCTGAAGGCAAGACCACCAAAAGGCAGCTTTCATTTCTCCACCACGTCACATGCGCCCCACCATGCAGTGACAGCAGAGGCATTCCCCTTCTGCTTCGTGGGCCAGCAGCTCCCCTCAACGCCAGCTCCGGGCCACGCTCCTCCATCCCCAGATCTCCCCTAGAGCAGCTCAACTCTTAACGCCATACCAAATTGAGGCATCCTCTTGCCTTATGACAAAATGATATGCTTTCCCTCAAAGTAGAGTGTGCTGGAGACGGTGCTTACCTCTGAAACAAGCCTGCCTGGATTGCCAGGCTTTCATCCCTCCTGACTCCGGATGATTTGGCACAAATCCTGCTACTCAGTGCTGTGCAAAACAACACAGCCAGAACTGAAATGCAGTTTGCATGGCTAACAGTGAAACGGGACACTTCTCTGTGGCTCCCAGATCTGCCAGGCATCACATGTATTTGTTTCTGTGGCTGTGACCAGGTCACACTTCGGATTTACAGCAGCACACGAAGTATTGAATTTCTGCGCTCCCATTTGGTGAGCATATACCATCCCTGGCGATCCTGGATACACATTAATGCACCAGTAAGGCTCCCAGGTAGTCTTAGATGGATTCTCTCCTCAGACACCTAAATATTGTTTGTTGTTTGACTGCCTTCATTTACGACACGATATTGTGTATTCTTCATAGTCATGAAGAACATCTCAGTAACCCTGCAGCCAGGCTGATGGGTGTGCACATTTGAAGCCCTGCACTCCCTATAACACACACAGAGGACACTGAGATCACAAGCTATGCAATTTAAAAGAAAAATCTCTAAAAGCTTACAAATGTTTTCCATTCACACAATTCCCTGCCCCAAAAGCAGGGGTCAAGCTTTCCACATGTGAACCCTTTAGCGAGACGTCTCCTTTTGCTCCAGGTATCTCTGTTTAATTGCTGCCGAGGAGTTGGCACCTCCCTGCCTGGCGGAGCGGTGCCCGGGGTCTCGCTGGTGGTGCCAGCCACCTGCTGGCAGCACGCCTTCACCTGCAGGGCTGTGGAGGGGAAGGAGGGAAGCAGCTAACAGAATGAAGAGTCAATAATAAGAATGCAAAGTAAAAAGAAAAAAAAAAGTCCACTTCCTTTCACTGATTAGTTTTGGTCTCTGCATTCATCAAAAAAGCCAGGAGGGTACAGCAAAGCAAGCCATGAGACTCCATTAGGAGGAACATCTGAATGAAATGCTGTCTCTCTGCTGCTTTCTTATGAATATGCTCTGCTAACACGGTCCTCTTGTAAAAGAGCAGAGGGAGTGCAGCCCGCCATGGCACTTACATGACAGTGTGGCTGGAGGGTGCACGAGGAGAAGCGACTCCTCTTTAGCCCTTTCAGAAAGAAGAGCCTGCGCCTCCCTGAAGCCTACAATTGAGAAGCCATTATCTTAAGGTATGTTTTCCAGCCCCTGCTATTTTCAGGGCTGACTGTTGCAGACTGAAAAATACCTCCCAAATTTTTCTCTTTCTGTGCATTCCGGCTGTTTATTTTGTGTAGATACTTGTCCAATTTCAGATAATTTCATGTCTGGAATGTCTGCAGAACTCAATGTGTGGGACTATCACAAGGCAAAAAGAAGCATTTTTGCAGGAAGTGCTTCTTAACACTGAGGACTTTTACAGAGAAGATCTGTGCCTTGGTGTATGCATGCTATCTACAGAGATTTACCACAAGCAACAGACCTGGATTTTGTTTGTTTGCTACAGTTTATATCAGGTGTACAAGCTGTCATGCACAGAAAATCCCTTTCATTAGGAAAAATGAGAGCTACAGAGCTCTTCACTGCTTTCTTTGTTGTCCCTCTGATTTCAGGTATGTTACTGGTGAATAATATCCTATCATAAAATACAAAGATTGCAGTAATTGGACATGTTAAATATTGGTGATGCAGTGGGCCTCTGGATCGCTAAGCAGTAATTCAACAGCACCCTCTTGAAGCAGAAGCACGCTGAACTATGCCATTCCCTGCTGCTTCCAACTCCTGCTGCTGCTGCTACAAATTGCACTGTTAGATGAAACTGAAAGAAGGTAGAAGAGTGCACCTTGCCATCCATGCACACCCGAGCACCAATCAGCCAAAGGCCATCTGGGAACAGAAAGACACAGCCATTACCTTATATCACAGCCCATACTGCCACTGCTTGGGTTGGATTTTTTGAAAATGCACATGCAGTGTGCATCCCGTTACTTAACCTTTCTGTTTTCACTGAATTACATAGGAACATCATCCTTTCCATACACGGCTTTGATAGGTCTGTGTGGATTGAGACTCAAACCAGATTTCATATTTTTTAAAGAAGTTTGCTGAACTGACTGACAGAGCGTGCTTGGAGATGTTTCCTGGCTGCTTCGCCCCCAGCACAAAGCATCTGCAAGTAGCAGCACCAGCCACTCGCCCCGCTGGGAAACCCGAGTCCAGCTACAATCCCTGCAATACTACCAGGCTTCAGGCCAGGATCAGACAAGATCTTTATTAGTTCCTCTAAGTAATAATGAACTGAATATCTAGCACGTGCTGTTTTACTCAATGGAAAAAACACAGGATGATTAAATTAAGAGCACAATACTCTGAGAATCCCTCCCTTTTGATCCCTGTGTGACATCCTCCTGTTAACTGCACTATTGCCCTCAAGGGAAAGACTTCAGAAGCCCCCAGGCTGAGCAGGAGCTGCACACCAGGGCTGAGCTCAGCGACCCGCAGCATCCCCTCGGGCTGCATGCACAGAGCAGCCTGGCTCTGGTTGTTCACAAGCGAAGCTCTCAGGGATGCACCTCGGCACTCGCTTACCCCAGCACTGGGTATCGGTTTGGTTCAGACGAATCCAGGGGCTAGGGCTGTGATTTTGGGTGTTCTGGGCTTGCTGCTGGGCACCTTGAAAGTAATTCTTCTGTTCAGCTGCTTAAGAAGAGGGCAGGGAAGCTTGTGGCAGTGCCAATGCAAATGTCCTGGGCCTGAAGTCCTATATATGCATACATGCACGCACATACAAATATGTATATTCCCGTCCCCCCACATTTGCTGATCCACTTGTCTTTCTAAGAAATGAGAGCACTGGGAGAGCTGACTTTCTTCTCACAAACTCTGTGACTTTCCTTCCTTGTCCCCAGCTATCCCAGGCCCCTTGGACAGCCGTCACACCCTCCTGCCTCCGTCCCATCTCCCATGCATCTGCCTGGAGCATGAATGCCAAAACAAACACGGGAGATACAGCGGCATTTCTCAGACTATTACAGAACCTATTTTAACAGATGACTGATGTCTCTGGAGTAATGTGTGTGGGAAACAGAGATACACTTCACACTTTTAGGAAGCTTAGAAAATGTGATACTTCTAGGAATACAAATGACAGCGGTTTAAGTATGTTGAGTATCCACCCTCTTTCATTTTCTTGTGCCCAGATTTCAACAATAGCACCAATTTCTGCAGTAAGTACCATTTAAATGGCTAACTGAAAGAAATCTTCAATTATGTTCATGAATATGGATAGTCTCTGCTTGCTGATGTACAGGATTGTGTTTATACAGGAGAAGGACAGCTTGTTGTTGTTCACATACACAGAAAATATTTCAGCTGTAAACACCAGTTGGTACAATTGCGCATCACACATTCAGTACGGTCTCTGGGTGCAACGGCTATGTTTAAGCACCAGCAGTCTCCCTCAGATGAATCTCCCAGCTAGATTTCTGTTATTTTTTCTTTAACAGGAGGTAAGCCATCAGCTGTAGAAGGGACATTTGCAAGTGTGAAAGCAAATGAAACTGTGGGGGAGGAAGAAGGGAGGACAAAGAGTGCTTTACTGAAGATCTCGGCAAAATATAGTTACTAGATAGGATTTGTCCCAGCAGAAAGACTCAAACAGAAGGGACACATCAGGGAGCATGTGGACAGAGCTGTCATCTACAGGAGCAGAGCTCTACAATGATGTGGATTTGGGCTGTTTGCAAATACCATGCAACTGACTCTTCTAAAGATCACACACTATTTTTCAACAGACACCCACTCATCAAGATACTGTCTCAATTCAGTGAAATCTAATAATCTAGTTCTCGCTGTTTGTAACTATTGGAGTTCAGAAGCCTAAACAATATTTGGCTAAATAAGTGCTGTTTATTTCTACAAAAGCCCCTCTCCACTCTTGCCACTTGCAGAGCAAGATTCAAGGTCTGCGAGTACAGATGGATGACACAGAGCTCTGCTGTGCCTTACATCCATGGACAGAGACTGCTGTTCTGAACAGCTACTGAAATACAAGGAGTGCACCTCTGGAGAAGCCTGCAAGAGGAAAAGCAGCCAGTGTTGCTCTCTCCTATAAAGAAGGGACACGGCATACGAGAAATGGTTTATTGTCCCATGGATTGACACTTGCAGAAGGTGGGAAAAACAATTCATTAGAGGATATATTTTTGGAGCTGCTGTGGGAAATCTCAGAGCTTGCTGTGAGGGAAACTCACGCCCTGCAGGGAGGGAGCGCTGGCCCGCTCAGAGCCCAGGATAAACACTTGGCAGGAAAACAAGCTGTCAAGGATCTGCACCAGGACTGGGCACCTCAGTCCTGCAGAGACCAACACATACACTACGCTTTCAGCACTTGAGCATTCCCAATCTAACCCGTGGCTGTAAACATATGCATGTGCGCAGATTTAGGACCTTAGCACTCTTTTTCTCTGGATCACATTGAAATTGTTTCAACTGCACTGCACACAAGGGATTTGGGGCAGCATTACCTGCATAGCCTTTCCTGCAGGCTGAGTGTTTGGAGAGCAACCCGTGCCCAGACACACGGCTGGTCCAGCCACAGCGGGCTTACTGCTGCGAGATTCACTGAACAGAAAGGCCTCTGATAAGCAGGAAGCTACTGCTATTATTGTCTTTACTCTAATGTTTTGATTGCTGCTAACGCTGCTTCTCATCTGCTTAATTGTACCTTTATATAATGGTGAATTAGTGTTCATCTAGACTCAACTACAGATTAGTTTGTAACAAAGGGGAGCCAGTGAAAACTAATCTGAATAATTACTTATTTTGTTTTACTGAAGTTTTGTCCAAACTACTAAAATTGTTCACACTTTCAAGGGAGCTTTTGCCTATGTATTCCTTACTAAGCCCAGTTCAGTCAAGATTTGATCAGATTTATGTCATTATCAGGACACTTAAGGTCAGTGGATTGTTACAGGTATTAAGGACTTCTAATTTGCATTCTTCTGATTACAACACTAACTTTTTCAATCTCATTTTTGTTATACCCCATCTGATCTGTTGCTGAGCTGCCAGAACTGGAATTTTGAAACAAAAATACTTAACAAGGTGTGGTCAGCTCTTCAAGCAATGATGGTTTCGATGTTCAGATCGAATGTTTGCTCATAGTTTACCAACAACGGCCCCTTATAGAAGGATAATCTACATGCTCTCCAACCAGTGTGTTGGTTGCAATCACAAACAGAGCTGTTTGATGTACACCAGGAATTAGTCCTTCCAGGGTCTCAGCTGATTGCCTTAGCCAAGACCGTTTCTCCCGTGTTGGGAAACTGAGGTCTCTTTGCCAATTACTGCTGCCTTTTTGTAATCAAAGAGAATAAAAGAGAACTGTGGGGCTTGGATTCTACCAGTGATTCGATTGAGCCATGAGCAAATCAAAGGGGAAGATGAAAAGAATTCCTGGGGAAGTATTTATAAACCCACAGGACTGAATGACAGCATCCAAGATTGCTAACAGAGCTAATAGAGGCAAGCGCGATACCTTGAGCAGAGATTTTTGAAAGTTCATGGAGAACAAATGAGGTGCCAGAGGATTTCAGAGCAACAAAATACAGCACTCAACTGAGTTATAAAAAGGGGCATCCAGGAATTTACTAACCAATTCATTTAACTTCAATAGCGAGTAAACTATGTAAGGAGTCATAAAGGAGCCATTATGAGAACTTAGAGCAGCCCAGAACCATAAATAATTGGGTGGGAAAGGGCTTTAGGAGGTCATCTAGTCATCTCATCAGAAATCTCATAACTGTAAACATTCAGCAAAATATAGTACTCGGATATATACATTTCAGCTGGCCCTTCCTACACATCAGAGGAGAGAATCCAGCCTTTATTTTGGGAGGGGGAACATTCCTCGTGAAAAGCCCACTTTAAATGAGGGACGTTGTTACCTTTCCTGCATGGTTTTGTCTCACTATTCAGCTAAAATCCCCAGAGGTGACAGGAGAAATTACGGCAGCTGGCACAGAAAAGGAAAGCTGTTAAACTTGATGATCCTCTTTTTCAAATTAATATATCCTGGACAGAGAACCAGGTAACAGATCATCTAGGGGGTGAACTCTGATAACATGAACAGGCTAGCGCAGGGACAGTGGGGCTGGGTGGGAAGAGAGCTCTGGCCAAGGGAAAATATAAAAGCAAGCTTCTCCTGCCAAACACTTGTAGCACAGGGAATGAGGGCAAAAGATAGTTTTATTTAGGGCTTTAGGAAGCTTTTTACCAATTAACTGGAAACTTAAAACCCGTCATTTCAGCTCATGCTTCTGTGAATTTTTATATTTTACTGTCACGTCAAACACCATTCAGGTCTGGAGTCCTATCTTGGACGGGGCCAGATGACCTCCTGAGGTCCCTCCCTACCTCAGCCCCGCTGTGTCTCTGTGACACTGAGCTAGTGAAGTTCAGGAGACTCAGGGAAGTTCAGAGTGACGTAGATTAGATTAGAAAACCAGGACGGGGCCTCAGGTGCTCACCCCAAAAGGCTGAATTGTAACCTGCCCTCCAGGAGAAGACCGCTAACCCTGAAGCACTGAGCTGCCGGTGCATTTTAGGAGCTTTACCTCTGAAGTGAAATTCCACTTCTTCCCTGCTCACATGCAGCTGCTAACTGAAGCAAGGCAGACAATCTCTCTGAATCTTGAATAAAGTGCTCTGCAACTGCAAAACTTATCTAGGACTTTGGTCCAGCCAGATACATGTGTATTCTCCCTTTAAATGCAAAATGACATGAGGCCATTTTGAAAGGAATGAGAAAAAAGAACAGAAGTTTACTTGTCATTAGATATAGATAGTAATAACCAAAAGCAATAACCAACCCATGTGAGCAAATTGAATACAGACAAACCGCTATGCTAAATAAGAGAGGAACACCAATTATGTGAAGCAGAGCTCTTATTATATGGCATTCTGATTACCTTAAATTATATTTTTTAACAGACATCCGTTTTTATTTTTGCTTCTAAAACAGGTGAAGTTCCTTTCAAGTATTGACGTCAGCTAGCCTCATCAATTGTTCCTTTAATAGCTCAACTACCACTACAGCCACAAATGCTATGAAAGAGCTAAGTACTCCCTACACAAAGGGGACGCGGTTTTGTCATTGCCGCAGCGTGTATGCACGGCCTAGTCTTTTACAGCATCGTAATTGATATTGATTTTGTGTGGTAGAGGTCCCTCCTTCCACGCACCGGTCTTTATTTCCAAAAATGAAAGGAAGTTAAAGACATCATGATCCATCTTGAAAATAAATCTAATTTTTCCCCTCTTAAAAAAATGTAGTGAATTTAGTACTCCTCAGATGTGCTGGACTGAATCCATGGCAGGGCTCCAGCATGGTCGGCAGGACAGCAAGTCTCCACGTGGGCCTGCCTACACTGCTTGGCCACGCTTTTGGGGGTGCCCCTTTGGGCCACCACGGCAGCACAACATCGGCTCCTCTTCAGCGTTACGGTCCCTGCCGATCCCAGCACACAGAGGCCACGTGCCAAGAGCACCCCAATCCAATCCACCCCGGGGCAGAGGCCACCAGCTCTTTTGGCCACCAGCCAGCAACACAACTGCCGATGCAGTGTCCACGGTCCCATCCAGTCCCCACTGTGTCCCAACCCCACCGTTATTTCCTGTTTGGTCTTTCCTTTATGTTTTGACCCTTAGTTATTACTAGAGCTGCATCTTCCTCTCTCACAGAACTCCTGGATTGCACTATTTATTTATCATTGCTATTATTTTGGTTTTAAAAGATAGCCACAACTCAGGGATTCGTGGGGGGGAGAGTGCATGCTACTGAGAATGCCTGCTAACAGTTGAATGGAAAACCTCGGGCCGTGCCAGGTTAAACAAGGCAGGCCAAGAGAGCTACAAAGGCCAGCTGAGTCCACGGGAGCACTTGAATTCCTGGGGCAGGCAAGGGAAATCTGTGGAAAACACGGGAGTGACACTTCTGCTTCCTTCCTGTTTATCAGACGAACTCAACTGGGGATTTACTTCCAGGTGTGAAGAAGGTTTCTACCAACACGCAGTTTCACTTGGGACCATGAAGGAAGTGTTGGAGGCTAATGGCAAACTGGCCTCCGCTGGAGGCCCGAATGCCACCAGCGTTACACACAAAGGCTTTGCAGCAGCTCGCATCCCAGCAGCTTCCCAAAGCTGTGCAGAAATGCTTCCAGCCTGCTGGGCATGGCTGCTGCTGAAATATTAACCCCTGTGCTTCAGTCTTCTTCTGCACCCTCAAATTGCACATTTACTGTAACACTTTCACTGCTCACAGATCCCAAGTGCCCTCTGGTACTTTTTTATTCTAGGTACAGTGCTCATTTATAAGAAGTACCTTTCACATGCACAGACATACTTGTTTCAGCTGATAGACACACAGTGTTTGACACTTGGATGACAGCTAACTTTTACCCAAGCTTTATGGATTAAAACAAATATTGTTGAAGGCCTGCGGAAACGTGCTCTCCCATAAGATGTCCAGTACTTCTTGTTGCAGTCTGGGCTAAAAATATTACAAGTATAGCTCACAATTTTGTCATTCCCACTGCCCATGGGAGCAGGATGTGCAGAGGCGAGGTTCAGCGGACATGAAAAGTTCATTCAGGAGTATGTGTTTTTTACATTTTTAAAGTGACCCCAGACACTGGGAGCCCTCCATTCGGCTTTGACCAGGTTTGACTTTTTCCTGACCCCTCCTTCAGGCCATCGGGAAGCAGGAGTCAGATCCTGACCATCACCTTGATCCAGCTTTTCTGCAATTCAGACAGCCCTTTTGGTTCCCGTGCCCGCAAAGCATCAATGTCTCCCACAATTCAGCTGTGCCTTTCTAAAGCTTCTGCCTACCAAACTCAGCAGAAGGGCTGTGGCTGGCTGAGACCCATGCCAGCCCTCTCCCACCTCTCACTGATGCCCAGTCCTATTCCCAGCTGCACTTGGTGGAACCGATACAGATTGTGGTCCATGATGGAAAACACAGGGCAAACCGAACCTACTGCATTTTCCCAGGATCTGTTCAGGTCAGGATATTAACCAAGCCTAGCTCCTCTGAAGAAGATACAAAGCAAGACTTTACACATGCTCCTTCCGCTCATTTTTCTCAATCTAATATTAAAAGTAATTCTTTTTGAAACCTGAAATCTTTCTGATAACCCTAGAGTCCTGACCCAAGCGGCGGTGTGATTTGGAGTGAGGTGGTGACCATGTATATAAGATGGAGAAGATACAGAGATGTCATTTCCTACAGATTAATTCTCTACAAGCTGTGTAAACTTTCCTTAATATAAACAAAGTCTTTATAGACAAAGATGCTAGTTTTTTTTTCCCCCTTTGAATTATTTAGAGAAAAAATAGGAATGTGATTTGCTGTCTAGGCTTTTCAGCCGGGACTCAGCAAATTGAGAGTTGTTCTTGTTGCCTTCCGTGGCAACTTCCGCATGGTCCCGACTATGAAACAAATGTAAATAAACTTGCAAAGAAACAACCTTGCAAAGCCGGATATTACCGAGCAGTCTCAAGTTTCCAGAGTAGATTGACAACAGTTTATAGTTACGCCCAGTACGAATCTCCTACTACAAATGGGCACCACAGCGTGAAGCCAGCACAGCTGCCCAGCGTCATCTTCACTCCCAGTGCTTTTTCCATGCCCTTCCTTTGGGGAGGCTCTAAAACTTGGCTGTAAAAAGGCATCAGGCAGTAACTCTGCAAAAGAGGGAATCCTCCACACAACCCATTTGGTGGCCTGGCTCTGGTCCACATTTGCTGTCTCCCGTGGGCGTTCAGCATGTCCCAGCCTGCGGCAGAGACAGGGAGGGGAGCTGCCTACGCGCCTTGCCCTCCTGCAGCACCTGGGGTGCGATGGAGCCTCCTGAGAGGAGGCAGGGTCTCTCTCTCCCCAGGGAGCTTGGGGCACCCTTGGTTTGGAGATGGAGCATGAGAAGGGGCAGAGATGACCAGATGACTGCAAATCCCCAGGGCTTGGTGTGCCCCAGAAGGAGCGGGAAGAATCCCCAAACCAGCCTCGGAGGTGATTGAGAGATGGAGGCTTGCCTGGGGGCATGGGGGAGTGGGCTAAGGCTGTAAAAACATGGGAGGTGCTGGGCTTGAAAACAAGAATGGAGGATGGACCTGTCCTCCGACGACCCCGTGGGATGAGAAGAGCCTTTGATTTTAACCTGAGTTTTTTTTTTCTGCTTCAAAAGGCACCCTGCTGGAACCTGGTTTCTGAGAAAACATAGAGCTGGGGAGTCCCTGGGAGTCTCCTTGTGCACTCACTTTCAGGAAAAATGTAGGGGGTCTACCAAAGGGCCTGACTCAGTCCCATTAGGAATGGCTTTGCCAAATAGACAAACAAGTCATTACAGACAAATATAAAAGTACCATCAGAAAGCAGCAGTATCATCCTTTAAAAATATTCCAGAGCACTTAATTCCCACTCACATTCAAATATACGTAGGACCAATTAGAAATGTTATTTGCTGTTATTTGTTTTCCTTCATTGTATTACTTCCTATCAGTACATTGCATATCATTTAAGAGGAAGAGTGCTTTCATAAATCAGAAAGACATTTTTGTCTCATTAATGCTCTAAGCCTAAAAATAAAACCACAAGATTTAAAACGAATGTTTGTGATATTTACCTACCCTTCAGAAAGAGATCTCCATGCCTAAAGACATGATTTGCTAGAGACACAGTGGACACCTCCTCCAAGTGACACTATTTACACCAAATAGAGCAGAAAAAAGTCACTGGTGTTCATGACCCCCCAATATTTTGGAAGACAAGACCTCATGGGGAGCGTTTGTGCCACATTGCCCAGAGCTGGGCGCTCAGGCTTGGTATAGGGAGCAGCAATGCTGTGTTGCTGCTGAGAGCCTGTGCCTTTGCATCTCCTGGAGCACTCAGGGATGCAATTTGGAGGGCAAACTTTCAGAGTGGCAACTTCTAGAGAAGACAGTTTGCATCGAGAATTAAATAACCAGGATGTATTTTGTCAGTACAAACACCTATGTTTCTCTGAAATTTCTTACTGGAAAATACCACAGCCACCCAGCTCTCTCCCTGTTGGTGATGTGTGTTTGTCACACACGACAGCCTCACCCAGCAGCAGGGTTACCTCTTCGGTATCACTGCTGCTTGCAGCCACTGCTGCTTAGGATAGCCACCGACAGTCCAGAGCTGGCTGTTCATAGCTGGCCTTTTTTTTTTCTTCCATCTTCTCTCTCCCCAATGGCTGCAATACCTGCTTCTGACAGTACCTGTGGTTTGACTTTCCAGCTTTCACTGGGAAAAAAAATACTAACAGTGAGAATAGATGCCTTAATACTGCTCCTTAAGTTAATAAGGCCCAATATGTACTGGAATCTGATTTCTCAGTTTTCTTTATTAGATACTTTATCATTTGGTCTCCATTTTCCAACCTGATTTGTTACTACAAGAGAAAGCAATTATGTACTCAAATACGATTGCAGTGTAAAACTCCAGGCTGTACAACCACGGGCCAATGACAGACACGGCTCTATGGGTGATACTGTGGCCAGTGAAACAGCTTTGGTACGGGTGACGCTTGAGGCAGGCAGGGACCAAGGCCTGTGCTACCCCTCCAGCCAGACAGCACAACACAGCCAAATGCTGTCAGTCTCATGGCCAGAGGTGCAAAAAACCTGGTGGCTTCAAAAGGAGGAAGCTCACAGCAACTTTGAGTTACATGGGTCCCCACCAAGGACATTCCATTTTGAATTTGAGGTTCAAAGTAGCCACAGACCTTCAAAGCAATTGTACCAGAAAAGGGAGAGGCTGGGACAAGTAATATCCCAAAGTACTTCAAAATATCCATTTGTTTGGTGGTCTCTAAACTCAGTCCAAAGCATTTGTGAGCTTTGAAGGAGCAGATTATTTTCTGGTTAAAACTAGATGAAATATTGCTACACTGAGCCCAGCAGCAGCGCCTCGGTGCTGATACTGGCCCATAGGTTCCTCACACTGCAGCCACTGTACTCACACTTACATTGCACTGGGGCCCCTTTGCCAAATACTCCTCCCTGCCACCCGCAGGGACGCACCATCCCAAGAAACAAGCCCCAGGGAGCATCACACAGCTGCTCCTCATCTCACTTGGACACGACGCATGCTACTGGCTAGCAGCTGCCCAGCCCTGGGTGCTCTCAGTGCTCTGGCTGCTGCCAAGCCGTGGGGAGGCTGGGGGCTCCTGGGCCATGGCCACCTCGCAGCCAGTCCTGCCTGCTGCAGGTTGCAGAGAGAAGCTCCTCGGCCCCAGTGCTGGGCCAGCCAGGAGACAGTGGCTGCCACTGGCCACGTGCCAGTGCAGACTGCACTGCCTTGAGTATTACGTTCCTGCTACACATCCTGTTCGGTAGGAAACAAACGTGCTGGAGGAAATGAACAGGATTTTGCTTTTAAAGGTATTGTGTCAGGTACATCAACAGCTCTACCATACACGTTACTCAGCTCTTCAGAGAGTGCTCGGGTTTCACTTCTGCTGTAATTGTATCAGCATCTTGCTTCAAGCCTCTCCGGCTTTCCTGCTCCTTAATTTATTTTCCTTTGCAGTCATGTGCTGAGCCATCCACTGTGCTCTGCTGGCTGCTGAGCCACTGGAAACACATCACGCCAAAGCCTTTTAGTGAGTCACCTATGGCTCTTGTTTGCAGCTTTCACTTGTGCAGCGAATGCCAGCTCCGTGTTTAGGACCTATTACTTTAATGACGACTCTCTTTTAGCCCTAGCAGTTGCTGAGCAGAGACAGTAAAACTGAAGACTTCTGAGGAGGAAAAGCAGCCATTTGTCAGGTTTTAACAAAACGTCTGGCACAGAGGTGGCTCACAGAAAGCAAGGAACTAGCAGTTATTAATCCAGTAACGGTGAGCGTAAAACCAGCTGACATGCAGGAAGCAGCAAGTCATTAAGCAGGTGCTGCAGCAGGCCAGCGAGAGGTACAGGCCAGCTCCTCCGGCATCGGCACTGGGGTGAATGCTGTTCAGATATTTATCAGTGACATTATTTATTCTGTGTTATTTACGAGTGGAATATGCAAACTTGACCGTGACCTGTGAATGACAGGGAGCTAAGAGGTATATCGAATGCAGGAGCCAAATGTCATAAACACAGAGGAATTAAACAGCTCGGAGATCTGTCAGAACAACGGGACGGGAGCTGCAATGGGAGCGGGGTACAAAGGTGGTGTGAGAGCCTCCAGGTGGGGCAGGCTGGCTCACAGCACGATCAGCCAGGCTCACATGTTGGGAGCACGAAGGAGAGGCGGCTGCCACCTGTAGATGTGCCAGCTATGAGGGGACAGCTCTGGAGCCACACAATGCCAAGGCAAACTGAACTGTGCTGCCTCAGGGAAAAGGGCCACACAGCCACATGGCTCCCAGCTGGGACTGCTGCTGCCCCATGGAGCAGGATGTGGGTTTCGGGATGGTCTGTACCTTCCCCTGCCCACAGCCACTGCCACACGCACCTGGAGCCCATCTCCTGCGGCAGCAGCTCCTCTGGCTCTTCACAGCACTAGCACTGGCAAAGTGGGCCGTCAAACTCCAGCTTTCTAACTCGGGCATCACTCTGTATTTGCTAGTGCTTAAAACCAGGCAGAACCAGACTCTTAAGAGTAATTATTGATCCCACAGGCTCATTACAGCTGCCTTTACTCCCCCTGCAGTGATTATGAGCAGATAGTGTGTTTTAAACAGCAGGGTTGTGTCTACACATCTGCTAAGTGACATTTAAATGAGTTAGCTAGTATCTGCAAAGAGATGCATTTTTCAGCACCGGCCTTTTTTCTCTTCGGCGCAGAGAAGGGGGGCAGGCAGAGCAAGTCGCTCCACCGTAGGTGGGCTGGGAGAAGTCCCACGGCACCCTGTAGTCCCCCTACACCTCGCTCATTTCCCACCTCCTCCTGCTGCCGCCACACACTCTGCATGGAGATCCACACGATGTGGGAAGGGAAAGCACTTTGCTTCAAGTCTAGAAGCAACTTTTCCTGGCCTGGGACAATGCTTACTTATACTTCAGGTACTTCAATACGCCACTAGCTAGGGCAGCCTGCACCAAAGATAGATTTAGCTTCATTTTAAGTGTCTCATAATTTGAGGGGGGAATTCATGTTTAAGCGTTCAGTTTAAAGAGAGTTAGGATGTGCAAGGCATGCTGTGATCCCTGGAGGAGGAACTCATGCCAAACTCCAAAATTCAGAACAACTTTAAGATATCTCAAGTCCGAAGGCCAAAACCAGCTACTTCAAAAATCAATAATCATCCTTTAAAATATATACTTAAAGGGATCTTGGCTGAAGTTGGGGCAGCTGTCAGAAGCAGATCACAAGCACCCTCCATTTAACTGCTTGGAGAGTCCTGGGTGTCACGACTCAAAGATAAAAGACTCCCAGAAGCCAGCGTTGTGGCACAAAAACAGCTATCCTAGGGAGAGTGGGAAGAGTTATGAAAAGTTAACTGCTCCAGGGAGCTAGCAGATGTTAAATAGAGTAATTAGTTCAGTCTGAAATGGGAGAGCCCTGTCATCAGAGAGCTGCAGTCCATAAGCAGGGGATGGACAAGGCCTTATGAGGTGTCTGAGAAAATGCTTCTCATCAGGAAAGGATGCAGGAGAACTAAAGAACAGTCAGAACACCACTCAGGAAAGAAGGCAGCCTCAAACTGAATTTGCAACCGTTTACAGAAGAAAATTGCTTCACTGGAGAGAGATAAATATAGTCCCAGCTGAAACAACTGCAAGGAGTCTAACACTGAGATTTTATGAGCAATATGAACCTGAAGAGCAGGCAGGATGGGAGCATCTCTAGGGCAATGATCTTGGGGCACCACAGGCTACTTCCCAAGAGGCGCACAAAGGGAAGCCAAGGAGCAGGGTGATGGCACAGAGCTCTGCCCTCCCACCAGGATGCGTTCAGTAGGCACGCCTCAGAAGATGCCTAGCGCAGAGGGGCTGGGGAGGGAAGGGGCACAGCTCCGACCAGCTGCTAACGCCCAGCGTGGAGATGGGAACTCGCTGCTGCCTCACACCACAAACATCGCTGCTGTGACCCAGCCGCACGCAGCCACGTCCACGAGATGGGATCTGTGCCCTGCACTAACTGGTGCCAACCACAGGGATGGCGGGTGGGAAAACACCCGCGGGTCTGCCCCAAAAAGCGGGTGGGGAAACATCTGGGAATGGACCCTTTGTGGGTTCGTGAGGGCAAATTCACATTAACAAAAGATCTCAAGAGGATCTTGTGGAAGAAATAAGGAGCCCCTCCCCCCTCAATTCTGGCAGTTTCCAGATGGGAAACTGAAATGAAACTCTTTTTTTGAAACGTTCAGAAACCTTTTGAACCTCATTAGTTTTCATTTCATGTGGCTCTGCACAGAAAAAGTATATAAACCTGCAGCTCTTTTAGATGAAATGATGCAACATTCAGATTATATCGATCGGAGCTGAGAGGGGAGCATTCGTCTCAGTAATATTTTAACAAAAGAAGTCATTTTATGCAGTCCTTACAATGCTTTCTTATTTCAGGGGTCATGGGAGCTGCATAACACCAGGTCTTCACAGCCTCAGAAACCAAATTACTTAATTTTGAGGAAACAATACCTGCATGCAATTAGGCTCTTAACTTGACTCATGTGAGTAGTCTGAATTAGTGCATGGAGAATACTTGCATGCATTCAATTGCACATGTGTAAGTTTTGGCAGGGTCTAGTTCTTAATCATGTTAATCTTTAAGCACTGCTTTCTTTGTTTTCAGCAGCAAATGTAGCAAAACTATAAGCACACCATCCACTTTGAAAATCCTGTAAAATCAATTTTGGAGACTTCAAGGAAATCAAAGGAAATGTGATAAAATTAAAATGCTCCCACTTAAATAAAATTTTATTTCCCTTCCAGTAACATACAATATTTAACTAAGAGTTTTAATACATTCAGTAAAATACGAGCATATTATTAACCTCTTCAAAATGACACAATTTACTGTAAAGTCATTACCATTCTGTTCACTCATGTCTGGCCTCTTTGTTTCAAGTCTGTTTTCCCAGCTTACAATATCAGGTCAACAGACTCTAACATAAATGAGTAATGTGTCTGGAATTTTTCCTTGCAACACCAAACCTCAGAGTGAGCACAGCTAGGAGGGCCATGCTGTGAATAGGATGGGAAGCAGCTTCAGCTGCACCTCTTCTCTCCGTTCTCTGTCCTGTTCCCACTTTCCCTTGCAAGAGACTCATCCACAGGCTGGTGTCTGTCCCTGACTTCATTTCCTCCTCTTGCAGCTCTCAAACAGCAGCTGGACTTTTGGAAGTCCAGAAACATGCTTTCTCAGGGTCTAGCAGACAAAAACATTGCCATGCTTCCCACGTCCTCTTTCAAAACCTGCAATGATGACCCGGAAATTCTCAAGGCAAACTGGTTACTGCAAGGTGGGACAGCCAGATGGGATCTACTCAGATAAAAGTGTTTGTGGTGATTTCTCAGCTGCTGCCCCAAGGTTACTCAGTGCATCTAGGGTGTGCCCTGCTTCTTGCTATCTGCTCCAGGTGGAAATGAAAGCCCAGCAACCAGCAAGCTTTACTGACCGTGCTGGAGGTGTCATGGAGTTGGAGAGTGATGTAGATCTCTTTCCTCAGTGCCTGAAATTTCTATAGTCGTCAGGTCTGGGGAAGCGGGCTGTCCTTCTGAAAGTTTCTGTCAATAAATCTAGTGTTTTATATGGATATTAGCAAATAAAAACCAAGTTGTGTGAAAAATGTCAGTTCTATTTCTGCCAACAAAAGTATAACAGGAAATTGTATGCTTAACATATGTGGATAACTGCAAAACTGAACCACAGATACGTAACCACTATTATTAAGACTGGTAAATACGTCTGTGGAGGTGAAATGGATTATGCTGCTGGATGTTTCCTTTAATATAAATTCCAGCTATGGTGTCACTTTGCATACGAAGGTAAAGAGAAGATCCTCGCAACTTCAGGAAAGAAAAATGTGTTCTTACAATTTGATCATATATTTCACTTTATCTAGTTGCTTAACACAGTGATGGGAAAACCGATGTACTGAGGTATCCAAGCTAAACAACTGGCTTCCTGAACATCTTAACTTCAGAAATGCACCGATAGCTTTGATAGGAAGGACTTGAAATGAGTGTCTTACACATAGACCAAAAACAGAAAAGAAAAATCAATAAAAGCTGCTAAGCCACGAGCTATTTTACATGATATCTGAAATAAGCATGAGCAGAAGCAAGTCACACCCCAGATCTGAATCATACAAGCAGGTCTCATTTGGGATGCCCTGGAAGGCCCCACACAAGCTGTGGCTCTGCCAAGCAGTGAGTCTGCCGAGTGCTCTGCAGCAGGCACCTGGATCCCTGGGGCTGTTGCCACCGCACCGGAAAGGAGGGACGCCAGCCACCGTAAGCACCGCCACCTGTCCCCTCCTTGGTCATCCCAGCAACTACATGAGCAGGGAGGCTTCAAAACACGGTCACCAATATTTTTACTTATTGGAAGATAAGGGGGTTGGAGGTTTTCTGTTTGTTCTTAGAAAGCACTTGTTTCCCTACAGAAAAAGCCAGGCTTCTTTCTGCAACCCTGAGGCTCAGGCTAAATATTTTTCACACTAACTTCTTCCAGCAAACGGTGCAGTTACTCCATCAGATAAACCTCCCCTGTCCAGTCACGGGTCCTGCCCAGGGCAACGGAGGGGCTCCACCTGAGAGGGACAAGGCAATTGACCCCTCCACCATCCTTCTTAAATGAGGCGGAACAAATTAGTAGCAATATTTATTTGTACCTAATAGTTCAATCAACCCCATGATCCTAATGAAAGAAAGCACTCACACTCTTAGATCCTCTACCTAAAGGATGTTGCATGACACAGAGGTGGATTTCTTGAAGAGTTACAATTTTCTAAGCAAAGAAATGGTTTATAACTCTTGGCCAAACCAGGGCTTCAGGCTGCATCCTCAAGGAGAAAAGGGAATGGAAGCTGTAGATGCCAACAGTCACCTATAAGGATTTTCCCTCCATACCCCTCTCACTGTACCCATCACACTGGGACAGAGCAAGGCTGAGACATGGTGGGACACAGGTGGTGACCATGGTGAGGAACTGGTGACAGGCAGGCAGCTGCTCCTCATGACCAGCCTCCGATCTTTGTTATCTTGGGGTATGCTCTCACTCAAGTTGCAGATTGCACAAGATAACTTATTTCTGAGCAAAGCACCCAGCAACCCACCAGCCACCACAGTCATTCAGGTGGCAACTGAAGACTTCAACATGCACAAAGTGAAATAATTGATCAACTCGAGAGGATCCTAGCTGCCATACCTTGATGCTTACCACCACAAACCACACGCAAGCGTTGCTGCCCCCAGTGATAAGTCCTGGTGAAGCCCATTGAATTTCTTAGAGGTGACTACCAGTACACTTGTGACCACGCCACAACTTTCTCCTGCCGATGACAGCCTGGTAGCCAATTAGTCCCTAAGCCCCTGATGAGGGCATGGCTGCTTCAGTCTCCCCTCATCTCTGAGGCCACAGGTACCTGCATGTGGCCAGGACAGGGCCCCTCTCCCCAAAACACATCTGGGCAGGCTCCAGGATACTCCAGGTTGAGGGCTACTCATCCGATTTCTTTTCAGACTGGTGATTCGTGACTCACAGGCAGGCAGCTATTTTTAGGGACAGCTTCAGCCAGCTCCAAACGGACACACAACAGACCGCCGCTTCCATCAGCCAGAGCAACTCTCACAGCCCAGCTCCCGACACGGGTCCGCGCACAGCTTCAGCCACCGCGGCTTGGGCAGAGGCTGCTGCTCATTTCAACCTGGGGGCTCCCCATCGCACAGGTTATTGTCAACAATGCGAGAAGTGCCTTGGACAGGCCATGTTTTTCCCCTTCCTTCCCTCCCAAAAACCATCCCCAGAACCTTTTCCAAGCCACTGTGTCAGCAAGCACAGCGCCGTCCAGCACAGACCGTCTGATGTCCTCTGAGTCAGCCACATCCGACGAGCCGCAGCTGGCCTGGAACTGCTCCAAAGGCTTTTCCCTTAAGTTTTGTTGCACAATGTGATCTAAATAACCGGTCCCATCCAATTTGTTTCCTTCATGGGTTTAAGGAAACCGTATTTCACATCGTGAGGTCTCAAGTTAGGGAAACATCTTAAGGTCAGTGTCCAAAACCAATTCAGACAGCGACACAAATAAACACCGATTGGAAAGAGAGAGACACCGTCAGGAAAAAATCCTTTTGTGACTAGACTATCGCTTTCACTACCATCATACTCTGGAATTTAAGTTTCATCTCTTTCTATGAAAAATACGAAGGAAACAATGTATAACCAAGGAATGAATTCCTCCTCAGCCTTTTCCTTCTTATAAATTTGTCAAGACAGTCTTTTAGCAACACTAGTTTAAAGAAATTCAAAGTTTCTAGAGTAAAACAGAGTCAGTAAACCTCCTAAGGTGAACATTGCTAACATGTTTGGAAGGCAGTCGTGGCAGAAACTGCTTTAAGAAGCAGCCCAGTATGTATTTTTGTCATTCCTTTTTATTTAATCATGACAACACTTCTTTGGAAAAGCTGGTGTATTTCAAGCATTTCTATCTTTCAACTTTAAAAAACTGTAGCGTAGCCTAAACATGGCCCTGTTCATAATAACTTACAATTTCAATAATATATCCAATGACAAGAAGTTTTACATAAAAAAATCAGCTCTACCCAAGAGATAACAAAACTTTAAGAGGCAAAATTAATTTTCTTGTTGATTCAAAATTTTGAGACAAAAGGTTTTCTTTAAAGCATGCATGTATACACACATGTATTTTCCAGTATTTTACTTATATTCTAGCAAAGTCTTATATTTTAGGGGACAATATATAAATTATTTTTAGTAATAAATTATATTAGAAAGGAGGTCTATTGTGTGACTCTGGTAATAGAATACACAACCCACATTGTTTTAAATTGCTTCTGTGCTTGCAAAAATTCCTAAAATTGTGCCCAAGTACAAGATGGAAAATGAGCGAATTGTTCTGGCTGTGCCACACACAGCCCACTATGCTCCTCTCCCAGGCAGCAGAAACTCCTGTCCACCTGCCAAAGCAGAGAAACCAGGGCCTGCTGCCATCACACCTGACAGCCCAAACATGAGTAAAGGCCAGGGCAGTATCAATGTTTCTTGAGGTTTTCTGGACAATTTTCCTCTGGCTTTTGGCTCCTCAGCCTGGCCCAGGAGCATGCCACTTCTCGCCCGCAGGCACGGAGCCACTGCCCACCAGAGGCAGCGTGCAGGCAGCCCCGCTCACAGCATCCTGGGCCACAGAGCTGCTCCTCTGCGGGGGACCTGAGTGACTTTCATGTAATACTGCTTTTCTGGGGTATGTTATGCCCCCTTTTAAGACACCCTCTGGCAACTCTGCTCATCAGCAGACAGATTTTGGCCCTAACAGTGCCCTAGGGAAGATTGCACTAAAGGAAGAAGATGCTCTACTGGTGCAGAGCTGGACTGGCTCCCTCTGCAAAACCCTTCTGATGCAAGAGCATAGCCAGAGCACACCTTCCACATCTTCAACGGCCTCCTGTGACCCACACGTGGTCAGTGTGAGCCACTGCCACTTCACGAAGACTTTTATGTTATGTGGAGGTGAGAGCCCAGGCTGGCGCAAGCTGCCTGCCTGCCTCCCTCTTCCTCTGCTAACTCACATGGAAGCTCTCGTGTTGGCTGCCTTGGAGGAGCAGGTACCGTCCTTTCTCCACGATCACAACCTCGCTGCACCCCAGCCACCATGGTATGAGGTTTTCATCCAACACAGAGCTTCCACTGGTGACCAGGAAGGGAAGAAAGGCTAACAGCAAATCATCCTACCTGGGAGTTTGAGAAAGCAGCAGATTCCACACCAGGGTGGAGAGTTAGTTTTCAGTCTGAGTGCTCCTCTTATTTGTTTGTTTAAAGGCTACTCCGACAGAGAACATGAAGGAAAGAAGTCCTTCCCTGGGCAGGAGCACGCTGCCAAATGCCACAGACTGCAGCACAGCTCACAAACGTTGCCTGGCTTGCTCCATCCCCAAACACAAGCAAGAAGCCTATTCAATACCTCACAGCAAACACCAAGATCGTTCACACCTCAAAGGCATAATTTAAGTAAGAGAAACAAATTTACCTTTTCATTGAAAATCCTACTTTGCGTATAGCCAGCTGAATATATTTCCACATAAGCTGGCGATAAATGGAGAGGAGGAACTCACAAAGAAAGAGAAGTGCTAATTTGCCTGTGCCTGAATCAAAGCAGCCGCTACTTGCAGCCATCGGGGCAGCAGCACACATGGAAGCACATTGTTCAGATGGAGTTTGTATCAAAAAAATAAAAGCTTGCACATGGTGAAAATGAGGTACAAGATCTTACATTCTCGTCCTTATTAGCACAGTGGGACAATAATATCTGAGGTGTTAACTGGCAGGTGTGTTTGCTGATAACCGCTCGTGCCTGTTATGCAGTGCAGTGGAGAGAACAGAATTCAGATTTAAAAAGCTATCAGGCACCAGGTTGCTTTTCTCTGAGGTTGAGTCCTATGGCCATCATGTATTAATGTGGATAATACAAGTTGTTCAATAGCTCTGTAAAGCTTTCCTCATGGATTTTAACTCTTGCAGAAGCTCAATATGATTTCTACAGGCCAAGTTCACTCCTTAGCCTAAGGGGCAAGGCTGACAAAGTTGCAACCACTTAAAGCATCGTGTTTGCTGTACTCCGGAGCAGTCGGTATGTGCAGGTAGGTTTGGCTCATACCCTCAGGGCTTCCCAACACACCAGCATCCCCAGAGAGCTCTGAAAGCATTGGGGTGCGCTGCCAGAGCTGGGACTTCAAGTCCCAACACCAGTAACCAGTGAGAAACAGTTTCTAAAAGGTTCTTGGAGACACTTCCAAGAAATGCAGGCTTTTAAAACCTTAGCATCCAGATCTAGGAGGATCCACGGCTGTCAATGGAGATGACAATGGTGATCTCTTGGCAAGCTGTCTCAAGGGCTGACCCATGTGTTTTCCCTCTGGATGAATCACTTTTCAGACAGCTAGACACAAATCTAACTTGTTTACATATACAAGTCTAGAAGTTAATTTGCAAAAATAAAAATTAACATGTCCAGTGATCAGCCCCAGTAGTAATCAATTACACTGACTGTGGCTTTTCCTCCATCAACCATTTGTGGCTAAAATGTGACTCCTCAGAGTAGTAAACAGCAGCCTGGTATATGCAGCCATGGCCAGACTCATCATAAACTATTTGCTTCATAACAAAACCCTTTCATCCTTTGTTTCTTTCTTAAATTGTTTTTGTCTTTAAACATGAAATAATCTATAGTGTCGCTTGAAGAACTGAGCTCTTTCAGTGCTCCTTTAACATATGTGTGCTCACCATGGCTCCTTTACCTACATGTGCTCACCATGGCATGGGTAAGGTGCTTCACCTAGGAGTCCTTTTACTTTTGTTCTTGTTTCCTTTTTTCTTGCAGCAGACCTGTGCTATAAGACAGGATGTACAGAATGCCTCTCAGCAGTCACAATGAACCAGACCTTCAGATGGTGTAAGCAGAGGAAATTGTTGTTGAATTGATAAGTCCCTGCACCAGTGTCAGAACAGAATCTGACTCCAGAGCTTTTGATTTCATACTTTAAAAAAAAAAATGGGTGGGGTGGGGGCATGGACAGACAGCCTGGATTCCTAAACACCAGGGTCATACTGATTTGCTGCAGCAGGCTGCTGACACCCACTCTCAGCCACTCTTGCCCTGGCTAAGACTGGTCACTGCTCTCAACAGGAGCTGAACCGGATCCTTTGCTCTCTCCTCCACATTTTGGCTGAAGGAGGAATGTTTTCAATCAGGGTGGGATGGGAAAAATTAAGAGCCTTTTAGGAATGGCATATCCTGAGTTTCCAGAAGCTGTCTAGGTCAGCCCAAAGTCTAGCCGGCTTGTGCACTCATCCTCAGTATTTACACTGACAATGGAAACAAGACTAGAACAGCTGCAAACGATTACATCTCTGACCCTCTCACAGCAAAGCCCTGTAATGAAGGATACTTCCATTCATGCTGCACATTGCAGCAGCTGACGCTCACTTCCGTATAAAAACATCCCCACTAAACTTATTTCATTATGGCTAATTGGTATCCAATTGAATTCTTTAAAAAGGTGTGCTTTGCGATATCTGCCATCTGAAAGCTTCCCTTACGAGGAGGAAACACCTGTCTTCTCTGCATTGGGTTGAGGGTACAAGTTTTCTGTCTCCACATGACATACATCCCAGAGAGAACAATGTTAAAACAAGGGTCAAACTTTGGTGCCCCGCTGCTGCCCATGGCCTGGGTGCCACCGCTGAGGACTCCCACTCACCGTCAGGGTCGTCTCGTGCCTTCCCAAGCGAGGGCCCTAAGCATGTGTCCACCCCCTGCGGCCTCTGCCCAAACCACGACTCCAGCCCCAGCCGTATCCCGCAGCAGGGCCTCTGCCTCCTTCCAGTCCTCTCCGCCACGTCTCTGCTCTGCAGGACCCACCTGCCGTGCTCCCTAGAGCGGGACCCCTGCGTGCTCTAGGCAGAGCCTGCCTGTCCAGCGCCCAGCTCC
This sequence comes from Cygnus olor, assembly GCF_009769625.2. Lineage (NCBI taxonomy): Eukaryota > Metazoa > Chordata > Aves > Anseriformes > Anatidae > Cygnus > Cygnus olor. The sequence continues at coordinate 10,570,403 of NC_049175.1, forward strand.
ATGCCTGCATCCCAGGCCAGGCAGCCCACAGGCAGCCGCTATGGTTTGTCACAACCAAACTACACCTTACATGTAGGCACCACTGGAGTAAAACCCACTAAGGGCCAGGCCTGGCATCCACCCACTCTCTCCCCCAGCTCCATTCCTCTAGCAGTGTAAAGCAAGGAAATGACGGTCATGAATTCCCTCAGCATGAGTGGATCCCAGGCTGACATGGAAACGATTGCTAGCTCCTCAAAATAATCCTGGCATGGGGTGTGCACAGCAAGGTGTTTTAGGAACAGAAACATTAAGAGGAAAACAGAAACCAGCAACCCCACTGGCATGACAGAAGGCATCGAATGCCAAGTCTTCTCATATTTACAGACTCATGCAGTTTATGGGCTTAACCAAATGCTTCACTGAGAGAATAAGAATAAATAGTGGACTCATTAATTTATAATCCTTGAGACTAATGGAAAGAATGATTGGGCCATGACAGTAAAGCCATGCTCTAGTCTTGCTGGCCTCAAGTTTAGGGTCTTTCCCTCCTCTTGCTTACAGTCTTTTAAAGCAACATTTAGAGCTAACCTCTCTCACACAGAGTAAAAGCTGAAACACAAGCCAATAAAAATAAACAGTGGTAAACATGCCAATAGCCCTGGACTTTGAGTGAGCAGCTGGACAACCCACATTTTGCTGTATACCTTGACAGGCTGGGGCCAGACAGTCTTACAGGTGCTGTTATTCTTTGCCCTTTTGCGATACAGACTTGAGTAATGAAAATGGAAACAGCACATAAACCAACTCTGGTTATTCTAATGACTGAATTGAAAAGTTTTCCTCCAAGGGATCTGATAATTGAGAAAGCAGACTAGAAGAAAGTGGCATAAATATTACTTTAATCTCTCTGAGACTAGAAAATGTATTACATTGACTAATAAGCAACAGGAAGAGACTTTACATTTCCCTTCACGCTTACATTTCCAGTCATTCATTTACAAAGAAATGATTAGGAGGTTATTTTATTTCTGGAACCTCAATGGAGAAGACAGAAACCAGAAGAATGTGGAGAGCTTGAACCCAAGCATAAAATATAGACTTTGCTACGGAAAAGACGTCAGCTTGCAAGTGGCAAAAGGAAGACCAAGATCATTGATCACTGGTGCGCATCGCCTGCTAGAAGCTCACAGTAAATTGTTATTCCCCTTCAAGGATGTTGTTTGTGAAGTTACCAGCAGGCAGGCATGGTTTGTGGAACATCAATGAGCAAGACAGCTGCGTAACGCACAGGTTACACCTGCTGGGCTCTCGCTTTGACCTTAGACTCTCTGAATCATCCCTCTGAGTCTTTGCAAGGACTAGGACCAGCGCTTGATATTGTTCGGAAATACAAATCTCCTCTTAAAATACCGTATATGTTACCAAAATATCACTGGAACGATGACTAGAAAGTGCCCCAGCAAAGCAGTTCATTCTGGGAGCACGCGGTACCAAAATAGCAAAATGCAAAACCACAAAAGCCAACAAAAGCACTCATTTAACCAGGGAAAAATACTATTATGAGAGCTTGGAAGTCTGAGTTGCTCCTGGTGCTTAGTGGAGCTGCAGCTGCTCCCAGGGAAATGTTCACCACCAAACTCCAGTGGATACAGCGTGAAGCCCGCAGTAAGTGGGCAAGCAGCGTACGGTGTGTCACAGACAGGGAGTGCTGTGCTGGCTCCTTCCAGCCCAGCTTGCATGCTCAGCATGAATCCCTTTCGTGCAGTACGTGGCAGGCTTTCCCTGAGCCTGCCAAGAGCAGGGGAAAGAGGAAAAAGCTAGCCTGTGATTAACTTTTAAAAGAAATTGTATTAATTCCATGCACTAGACTGAAAAGAATAAATGTCAGTGTGCCACATGTTGGTGAAGTGAAAACAGCTTCTCTAGACTGCCTGTTTGAATCAAAAACACACATATCTAGTTTCGGTATTAGTGAAAGGGACAACTGATTTGTCACTCAGTAGACTATTCTGGTGTTTTACTATTGATATTGTGATTTTGTGTGTCAGTTCTGTACTATTCAGGTCCTGCAACTACTCATGAGGTTTGGGCTTTTGGATGCATTACGTGGGAGACTGCTGAGTCCTGATTGTTTCCAGCCATTACTTGCCAAAATAAATGGTAGCTAGATCAATGTTATTTGGCTTGATGCTGTCATAAGCAAATTAGGGAAGCACAGCCAAAGAAAATATAGAAGAATGTAAAACTGATCAGAAAAGCAGAGGCTGAGAACTGTTAGAAGCAGTGCACAGCTGAGAAGGAAGAACACACTGTGTGATACTGGGCTCTGCAGCAGAGCTGCCTGCCTCTGTCCAGGCTTTGCATTAAGGATTGACAGATAGGTTTGGACATCAAAACTTTTTCTGAGAACTTGCAGGAATGCTCGGGGAAAAAGAATTTTAATTCTACGTGGAAAACTGGAAGATGTTTCTGCCATGCAGGAATTATTAGCTTCACAACTACGGGAGCAGAAAAAGTTGTCCAGGCAGCAGCTCTCCAGAGAGATCTGATCAAAAGTGAAACAGGAGTCAGTTGCACCACAGCACTGAGGGGAAACTGACATGAAGAGGCCGAGCTAGGAGCCTGCATTACTCCTGAAGTCACCCCTCCAATGCACGCCATGCTGCTCCCGGCTCCCACCTTTTCCACTCTCATTTCCAGAGCCGTGCGCTGCACCTGACGAAATATGGGAAGGATTGGACAGAATCCAGGGAATAAGAAGGCTGGATCTTGTATTAGGGTCAGTTACTCAGGGCCCACTGACCGCTTCTGTGTACCAGCAGCACAAACTCTCACTACCCTCACCAACCTGAGAGCAACTCCTGTAGAGTTGTTAGGAGACTATCACATAGAACAAGGACATCATTCCAGACTAAGGTAAGGAACTAGTGCCGTTACTGGCAGAGGTGGTACTCACTCACACAGTCGATGAGCCGCTCGTTACTCTGAGTTGTCTGGCCTAGATGCTGTACATCAGAGTGCATCATGTTGCTTTGACCTCCAGTCCCAGCTGCTTACCTCCTGGGAGAACCTGGCAGCCTGGAGCTACCTGGGAGCTGTGCAGCAGCTGGATGCGCACAGCATGGCTCTTCCCACCCCAACACAGTCGGGCAGTGCTCCTCCTGCCCCTCAGCAGGAACATTAACAGAGCCAGGATGTCAGTGGCTCAAGCAGGTGGGATGTGCCCTCTGCCAAGAGATGCAACCACTCATCTGGGTATTTTCTGGGCATAAAGAAAATCCCCATGTTGGGGAGTGTTTTTAAAAGTTGCCATACCAAGAGCTATACATGTAAATGCAATGCCACTTGCTTTTTGACACAGGGACATAGTAAATAACTACATAAGAACCCACAAAAAACGAAAGTGGTGATTTGCCACTGTTAGAGAAGGAATAAGAAAGTTTTAGAATGATTTCTCATTGGCACATAAGTCGTCTGGCACCTTTGTGGATCCTTGCCTTAAAATATAAAGGCACCCTGTTAACTTTTGGTAGGATGCACAGATGAGGTGCAGAGCCCAAATGAGACCCAACATCAGCACTCACTCCAGGAGATGCCACTCAGCTCTCAGAATTGCCTTTTCTCTAAATATCTGCCCAGAAAGTTGGTTTTGATTCAGACGTGTTCAGATTTTTCTCATGTAGTTCACTTTTGTGTATTTTAAATACACCCTAAGCTTGTACATGCCAAAAGAATTAATATGTCCTTGTTTTCACTCACATTTTAGTTCTGTAGAGTTTATTCCAGAATTATTTGTATAATGATTTATCAAGAGATAAACGTAGGTAATACAAAAAATGCTGAAGATGGTAAACGTGCATGGTATTGTCTTGCATAGAGCCATTTACCTTAGAAAATTTCAGTTATGTCGGAAAAAGTAGAAGCTGAATCACAACCTATTACAGCATTATTTCCTACATACTCATCACTTATGGCCCCTAAACACTTCATTTTCCTACTGTGTGAGCTCAGAGAGAACTGACTGAACTACTACTGCTGTGCCATCAGCAGTGCTGGAAGGAGGACAGCCGGTGACACTGTAGGCTGGCAGCACTCCTGGATCTGCTGCTATACAGCAGGTTTACTGACCGTCTCCCTCGGTGTGTTACACCAACGGCAACCTGTCACAGGCTGTACACTCTATGGAGTATCCAGTACACAGAAAAAAATATTTACATAGAGCCACAAGACAGAGCCACCCATGATACTTTGGGCACTTTGAGTGACATGGATCCTTTTAAAAAAAGTTACCTCAAGCGTATCAGCAACACCATAAGGTGCAGCTAGCTGAAAGGGGCAGGCCCAGCACCTTGGGTTGGTTAACTCAGTTTGTCCATCCAGAAATATTTCCATCTACAGTACACGTGGTCTTAGATTTAAGTCTTTATTTTAAGCACAAACATTTTGTATTTGAAAAATAAATAAGTAACTTAACGAAGCTGTGTTAATATTAAAAGGAGTTGTGCATCAGCGGTTCACATTGAATGGATATCGGCATTATGTTCACTGGTGCTAGGATACCATGGTGATGGGCCCTGAAGAATTACCAAAAATAGATTAAATGCATGTGGCAAGTGATAATAAGCACAAAATGTTTTCCATACAGTAAAAATGCTGCAGGAAAGCAGAATAATACATTCCATAAATCAGCTCAGCAGATCAACAACTTCCATGCAGAATACTCAGGGATCTGAACGCATAGTCAAAGCTGAACTCCTAAGCCCAAAATTGCCAAGAAACCAAAATTGGCACTACTGTCTGCACCTCAAGAAATTCAGACCTAGGAGACTGGCAGAGGATCTGCTGTTGCTAGCAAAAATGTATGAAAGGAGCTGAGAGGTTTGGATTTAAAGTAAGAGACATTAATCACTGGGTAACTCCTACCACAATAACTGTGCCTTTCCAAGCTGCTGGAGTCTCATCCCTTTTTGTACTGAGTCAATCAAAATATTAAAAATGTCATTCTTTGAAGCTGTGCTGAGCCAGGCTGCTTGTTCAGTGCTGTAGAAAACAAATCACTCGAAAGTCTCACTGAAGCTGCCCACCATTCTGCAGGATGCTCGCACACAGAATTAAAGACACGTGCAAGAGCCTGCCGCTCTTGTCTAGGAATGACAGGAGGCAGCGTACCCCGCTTTCTCATTAACCACCACCGTGCTGTATTACCACAAAGCGCGTGACATCAAAGGGACATAAAATGTCTGATATAGCAGCGCTACTTGCTCACAGCTGTCAGCAGCGCTTTCTCAGACCATCCCTTATGGAGAAACATGCAGAGCAAAACCATTTGTTTACAAAAACAATAGCTACCTAAAGCCACACTGAAAATTCATTAACCAGGATGATTTACCACCACCACCGTGACTCGCTGTACATATAAATATTTAGGTTGCTACTCCAGATGTTGAGCCACTGTCAACCCGACGTCTGGAGTTTCAGAAGCAAAATTTCTTGGGCTTCACAGGTTTGTGGGAGCTCCCAATGCCAGGTGGGTCATGGAGAGGGGTACCAGACCCTCGCAGAAAGCTGCAGGGAAAGATGGGCTTTCCCAATGGCACATCCGACCGCACAGCAATGCACCAGAGAGGTTCAGAAGGCAGCACACTGAGCTGCCTGACAAATGCTAGAGGAAAAGATGACAAGCGTTGGAGCTCAGGGAGGAGACATGCCCCAGATTTCCATGGCTTTGGAACTGGAGTCAGTACAAAACATGCTGGGCCTATCAGCCAGAGCAGCTCCTTGGAGAGAGAAACATGGGTGGTGGAGTCCTCACAAGGCCAGTGGGATTTTTTAACTTGTAAGAGCAACAGAGAGATCTAATTGCAAAGCCTGTTACTAGGTGACACACCAAGTCCTGACAAACTGTACTGGATGATATTTTGATATATCATCGGTCTATGCAGCAAACTGTGCCAAAAATTCACCTTCCATCATCTCCACTCCTCTTCTTCCTTGAATTGTTGAGAAATAAGGCCTGGAGAGCACATAAGCTGACAGAAATCCTCTCAACACCAACAGGTTAAGGACTCCCAATCTTCTGGTCCAGTCAGTCTTTTCTGTAGGAAACAAAGAAACAGCCCAAAACTGCAGAGATGTTTTCTCCAAAATTATTTCCACCTCCTGCTTGTGAACAGGCCAGAATGAAGGATGTGCAGGAAAAAAAAAAAAACCTTCCAAAAAAAAGCCAGTATATCAGGCTCTCCAGCTGGATGTGGGGCTTGGTGGCTGCCTTTTCTATCAGCACTGCCTCCTCGTTGGGCTGAAAGGGCTTTGGGAGTCTCTCGCATCTCCAGGGCCAGCTTCCGCACTCTAGCAACCTTGTACAATTCCACTTTTATTAACAGATTTTTTTTTTCCTTTTTTCTGCATGGTCAGAGAGCAAAGAGAAGCTCACAGGCTCCATAACCTCTAATGAGAGCCTTGGGTTTAACTGAGGTGTGAAGTTGCGCTGCCAGATGCTTCTTCCTCAGGCACCACCATCTCTTTAGACCGTGACCACAGCAGAGTTACAGCAATGCCTGGACATGTTGGCAGTAAGATCCAAAGGGAATGCTTGACCTGCTTTGAAATTCCCCAGCATTCGGACCTAATCCGCTCACTGAGGTGTTTGTCGGAGCAAAGGCCTGCTACTTTTGTTATTACAAAACGCTGCTCTGAAATGAGAGGACTTGGTTTCACTTTCTCAGTCTCCAGAGGCATAAGAGATTTCACATAAGTTCTGGTATTCAACATTAAAATTTGAATTTGGAAACAGCAGTGTGAGGAAAAGATTTTCGGAAATTAACACAAATAATACTCCCAACCGCACACTATTAAAAAATTAGCAAACCCAAAACTTCAAGCTAGGCGGAAGAGCGGTTTGCAGTAGAGAATTTAGATCATGGGTTATTGTTATTATTCAGCCAGACCTGAGCTGCTCACTCTCAAAACCTGGCGTCCCCTGGGAGCTCTCTAGGACAGTCCCTCAACCGGTCTGTCTTTTCACGAGTTTGAGAGCTTCTGTGTGTTGATAAATTCCTACCTCATTAGCAAAAGCAAAGCTCTCTGCTGACAGGGCTTGGTTCTGAAGAAGTAACCGGGGAAAAGAACTGTCAAGTGAAGGATTTGGAAGGGAAATCCCGCTACCTACTTCCCAGCAGCTGCCTGCCTCTGCTGAGCAGCGCAACTTAACCAAGACCTAAAATTTAAGGTGGCTTCTCCTCCTTCTAGCACACCAGATCGCCTAAAAGTTGGTGATCCAGAAGTGCCGAGCCTTCAGGCAGAGCCGCTGTGCGCCCCGGCAGGGGACAGATGTCACCCTTCAGGCGCTGCCGAGGATTTCATGTAGGTCCTGGCCTTCCCCGGCTGCAGGGATCGCGCACCGCCGGCTTCAGCCGGCAGCCCCGGCCGCGGGGAGCCGAGAGAGGGCGCCGGTGGCTCGGCGAGCTGCGGCCGAGGCCGCCCGGGGGCGGGACGGGGACACGGGGGGAGCGGCCCGGCGCTGCGCCGCTGGCGGCAGGTGGCGGGGAGCCGTGCGGGCGTGCTGCTCGTTTGGAGGGCAACTGCCTACACGACGGCACTTCGGCGCCTGGGAGGGCTGCGTTCTCATCGGAAACGGCACGGTTTGAAAATAAAAATAAAACAGAGATAAGTAAACGTCCAAGCTAAGAAAAGCCAACAGAAAAGCACATTTCAAAGCACAGTACTTCGCCATGCACTTACATCTAGTCTGTAGGCGCTGAAACGACTTCCAAAGCCACCAGCCGAGTGGCACAACATGTCCCGAGTGGCACGCCTGCACGTCCACAGCCAGAAAGGGGAGACCCCACTCCAGGAAGGCTAATTTCGAGCAGAGTTTATGAGAAACTCTGCTTTGCTGACAGGTCGGCCTCTTCAGTTTCGTGTGAAGCAAATTCAACTAGTTTCTGCTTAACACAGTCCTGAAAAGCGTTCTTCCTCTCTCACCCAAACAATTGCAAGTTTCTTTGCATTTAGCTAAAAACCTGATTTTATAAGTCCTACAAGCTGAAGAGAAATCTGGTCCCCATACACTAAAACTACTAGTTAATATTCTATACGAAAAGCATCTTTTTTTTTTCCCTTGTTCTGCTGTCTTATTTTGCAGGTAAGGGCTCTCCTAAACCTATGTCACAGAGGCAAAACTGTATCTCCGCGCTAGCAAGTACTTCACAGCTAAGCTGAGAGCTGATTTCACTAGCTTGCTTTCTCGTTTTTTTTTATTTTGGTTGGTTTTTTTTTGTTTGTTTTTGTTTGTTTGTTTCAAAAAGCATCTTTAGACCACAGCCTAAACAAAAGCTTGTGATGACTTCCAAGTATGGCCTGAAATGTATTGCTAACACAGTGTCCAGAGCAGAGCCTGGTTTATAACTTGGTTTCAAATATCAGGGTTCAGTAAGGCTTCTGTCCCCAGAACAGGAGCTGCAGAACCAAAATCACGTGTCTCCCAACTCCCTCACGTTCCTAGTTTGATTCCAGATTAGGGCCAGTGCTAGAGGTCTCTGGAGGAGAACCAGAGCTCTTAGCAGATTTTCCATGCCCTGCTGGAGAAGTGGCAGACTGGCATCAGCAGACATTCCCTCAAATTTTTGGCCTGAAACACATTTCTACTTCATTAACTACGTTAGCAGGAGGATTCCCAAAAACAGATGCTGCAAGAGCTGTGACCAACTTTGACAACTGTTATCAGTAAATTCAAGTATCCTGAGCTTCATTTTGGCCTCCACATCTACTGGAAGAAGACTCGAGTGCCCTGCAGCAAGTGGTGGACAAGCTGTACGTCTGAAGTTGTTCCTGAGCCTCACATGTCCTCAAGAGGGAACCTCGGAGAAACACCAGCCAACTCCACGCACCAGTGGCTTCAAGGGAGCCCACAGACTTACTATGTTAGGTAGAAGTTAAGGGATCATAGGAAGCTCAAGATGGCCTTCAGTAGACTAAAACATTTTCCACTTAATTTTGGCCTGAATTTGACTCCCATCTGTTATCAGCCTCCCAAATACACACCTCCTGCATACATGCAGCAAAGCCATGATCATAACTTACTCCAGGACCCCACAAGCAAGCTAAAGTTTTTTCAGTAAAGCAGGCTCCTAATCCAATGGCTACACAAGGATTAAGTTCAACACAAAAGAAATAAATTATGAAATAAATTTGACATTCTAGAAGATACGGTCACAAGCCAAATTTGCAAATTCAAGAAACTCCTTAACTTAGCGGCATGAAGCGAGTTCGCAGGGTGCTGCTCAGAGGTGTAGGACTAGGTGTCTCCAGAAGGGAACCTGCAGAGCCAGGATTTTACACAGCATCAGAAAATCTGTGTGCCTTGCATTGGTATCAATGCACAGACTCTGCAAGGCTTTGTTTTATTTTTAAATGTTGACAAGAGGGGCACTTTGCTCTGTTGTCCAGACTAAAAGTAGGGTTAGAAGGCACAGCCAGGACTATAAGTAGCTATCTATACCTTCTGTAGGGACAGTGAAAGGCTGCCCCTCCGGATGCAGTGAAGCACCCTTCTTGTTCCTAGCAGCCCTAAGCCTGAGCCAGGTCTTCAGGCTGGGTCAGACACCTCCAGGCTGGAGGCTGCAGAAGTGGGAAAGTTTTACTCCAGGCTCCTGGGAAGGTCTCAGGGCTTGGTGACAACTGACAGGAATAAACATAACTTGCTGCTTCTTAGCCTTGGGCCAGGGGAAGCCTGTGACAGCAAGGCCACAGGGCAGAATTGAGACCATTTCCACATGAGTGGGGTTTGCTGTTGTCTTACTCCATCACTTGTTATTCCAGTTGCGGAGGACCCACAGGTGAAGCAGTGCCTTCACAGCCCAGGCTGCCCCCAGTCCTACAGCCAGCTTGTACTCTATCCTCAACCATATACCATACCCAGCCCAGACCATACAAAACCCATCAATCTCTGCTGGTAGCAGAGTTTATTATAGCAGTGCAGGCTCAGCAAGATAACTGCAGAGGAAAGGAGGATGTGAAGGAGTTTGATCAGGATAGCAGAAGAGAGAAGTACCAGCGAGGGGAAAAAGCTAGGGCAGGAATGAGCTCAGTATTTCCCCGGCATTATCAGCAGGCCTAGGCACCACCAATAGGAATGAAAAGGAAAGTAAGATTTGCTCAGGGACTATGTGAAAGGGAAGCCTGATGGATAAAAGGGCAGAAAAGCAGGAGCAGGTTGATTTGTAAAATTAAAAGGTGCAAGAGGAAGGGCAAGAACCAGGACTATATCTGTCATTCGCCTCTCTCCACCCACTCAGAAAAGCTTCAAAAGAGATTTGGAAAGAGAGAGGAAAAAAAGACTGACAGATATTACTGTTCCAGCCACTGAGTCATGGCAGGAAACTACTGATACTGTAAACTAGTACTGTAATGTCAGAGACTATTTGAGTTTTACCAATGCTTGCTGCAAGGGGAACAAATATTCAGTGGTGGGGATTTGTCCCTTTCACAATTATTGGTGTTACCGTAGAACTGTTTCACCAAGCATGTTCAAAAAAAAGACACGTTTATTTTAAAACACTTCAGATGTTCTCTTCTTCCTCTTCCTGTGTCTTTATTTTTATTGCAATAAATGCTTAAGAGAAAGATTTGAAAAAAAAAAGTAGAAAAAGCCTCCAGTCTTCAGGGTGTTACTGGGTGCTTGGGCTACTCCAACTCTTGTAAGCGCTGTGCCACAGGAAAATTGTTTTATTATGATCTTCTTATCCTTCCATCAAATGAGTCACTGGCAGTTGTCACCATCAATGTGGCCTTTTCAGACAGTCAACATCAGTTTTGTCAGCATAGTACACATGCAATGGGTGGAATTACTTGACACAGCCATCCTAATTCCCCCAGGAACACAGCAAAGAAGCGAAACAGAGGTTTGCTGACAGATACAGTGAATGCTGAGTGCAGAGGGCTCCAAAGCCTCCTCTCAGCCCTGAGCCAAGCTCCACTACGCTCCCTGCTCTGTCCAGACCCAGCAGGCCCAGGCAGACAGGCTCAGCCAAGGCTGTTTGCATTTTTATTCCCCACCAAAAGCCAAGCACCTCAAGCCCCACAGGATTCCCAGCTGCCAACCAAAGGCAGGTGCTGGCCATAAGGACAAATTATAAATTTTGAGCTGACAAGCTCTGCCAGAAAGATGAGGAGCCACCTAGCCCCACTGTGCTGAGGACAGGAAAACAGCAGGCACTGGGGGTTCAGAGGTGATACGGGAAGGAGCAACACAGCACGGGACATGGATACTTGGAACTGCTAGCTGCATCCTACTATTTGCTAATTAAAGTTTTTAATGACCCACTTCCATTTTGCTCCTTTTGCCTGGGCACAGCCACTACTGCTTTGCCACTGCCCATCACAGTGGACTCTGCCAGGAGGCTAGTCCCACTGCAGGGCTTAAGACATAACAGGATGACTGCAAACATCTGCTGCAGTAACCCACTATGCTAGCAACTTTCCACCTCAGTCATCTTAAGCTAATTGCTTCCATAAGTCCCAAGGGTCTCTCTCCAGCTCATCTGAGTCACAGCACTAAGCCCGAACCAGCCTCAGCTGAGTACAGTTCAGCAGAAGGACACATTCTCCCGAATAGCCCCATGCTCATAATGCCGGCAGAGATTCAGGAAGGAAGTCAGTCATACCAGTGAAAGACACTGGTGACCCTTGGAGCCCGTCCCCTTCTTCCTCTGTCAGGAACACAAAGCAAAACCAAATTTGCCACATGAACCAGGTGGCTAGAGCATTTAATCCAGTGATACGCAGAGCAAGGGGATGCAGGGAAGTTGTAGGGCTGAAACCAATGCATACACCTCGTGTCAAGCACAGAGGCAACTGGTGTCAAAGTACTGAAGAGCTAAAGTGTAGAATCCCTCCACCTTTTCCTGGCAGCAGCTTTAAAGGCTGCTGAAGAGCTTTTCTGTTTTAAGAGTTAAAATTTGTGACATTACAGAAACAAGTCAGATGCTATGTGCACTGTACCACCATAGCATGGCTGAGCTTCAAAGCATTCCTGTCAGAGATCATTATCCAAAATAATAAAATTATTCCCTTCTCATCTGGGCTTACAGGTACTGACGATGAAGATGACATGATGATTTCCAGCAGGGGAGCAATATTTGTGTCAGTTTCCACACCAAAAGCAGCCATGGAAAAGGGCAAAGAATATAATGACTCAGTATCACAGGGCGGAGACTAATTAGCAGCAGATCAGGAGCAAGCAGTGGTCTCTGGAAGAAGGTGCTTTCATGAGCGAGCACGATCTTACTCATCTCCTGTCTTGATCAACTGCAGAGGTTTCCACAAAACCAATGCTAACCAAGGCTGCCTCACTGTCACACACAAACTGAAAAAAAAAATTGTTTTTGTTTCTTTTAAGAGAAGTGCCTCTTTGGGACCTTCCCTATTCTTTACTTCCAGCATCTAGTTTAGCCTGGCAAGGAGAAAGCCTCCACAGTAACCAAAATCTCACCGTACAGCATGAGCACTTCTTAGTCAGATCCTTAGTCAGCTCTCGGTTCAGTGAGGACTGATAAATTAAGAACGAGGACAGCACTGTCCTTTCCCTCAATGCAAATAAGTTCCAGGGTCAGTCCAGCTATTACTTCTTTCAAGACATGATACAGCACTCAGTGATTTTGGACAGCCAGGGAACTGACAGCACCCACCTGTCCCCTTGTTCAGAAAGGCTAAGAAAACGTTTTACCTAATTAGTTACCACAGTACCCCAGCAGCAAGGTGAATTTTATTCCTGCTGTAACAAGCCTGTCATCACTCTGGGTTTATCAGAAAAGTACACTGACTACACTGAAAGATTATTCTTGTCTTATAAATGATTTAGCTGATTTTTCCAGGAATATATTGGGAAATGCTGACAAATCTAAGATTTGAATCTGGGCCTCCTAGGGCTCCTGCCTATTCTTAATGTGACTTACTGGATTGCCTCCTAGTAAAATTTTTTTCTTCTGAAAAATCTATTGCTTACTTAGGGAAGTTTAAATTCTCAAAAGCACAAGAACTGATTTGTTTGTTTTTAACTAAAACAGCAAGCACATTTTTCAGGGGCTGATGTTTGCCCATTCATACTGAGAGAGGCTTCTGCCATTAGCATTTATCTTTAGTTTTGCAGGGCTGAGGGAAGGCACTGCCTGTATGAACTGCAAAGCCTCCATTCCTCGGGATAAATCCAAAGGTGGGCAGGGGAGTGGGTTTCCTCCCTGCCGTACACTGCTCCTTGGTGTCCCTCAGGTTTTCCTCATTTTGTCCTGCCCATGAGCAGCACCAAAACAAGACACACGCTTTTTGCTCTAGGACACTATCAATAATTTAAATGCCAAAAATGCAGAACACCTTTAGCCCTCATACACTGGCAGTTTATAGATCTACAACACAAGAGTTTCTCTATAAAGAAAAGTGAGGAAAAGGATCAGAGAGCAGGTGTGTCTGGGAAGGAGGGCAGCAAGCATCCAAGAGGCCATCTGATCCTCCTCTATGAGCGTACAGCTCACAGAGCTGGGAGGTCTTGAGCTGGCCCCAGGTTAGGTTGGACTGCAGCAGGGTCAGCCTGGATGCTGCACAGCCCACAGGAAATGGGCTGCCTGGCAAGCACCAACCTCCTGGCTAGTGCGGGTGCCTCTGCGCAGCACCACAGCTCCCCGACTGCGCGCAGGTTGGGAGGCACATCCCATGGTAACACCCTTCCTGAGCACCACTGATCTGCAAAAAATAAAATGAACATGGGTGAGCACAGGCTCTGTAAAATATTTTGAAGGGTTTTAACAACCACCTCGTTATTTGGTGACCAGAAGTTTGACAAGCAAAGGCAATAGATGCCACCCACTCACCCCAGCTGAGGTCTGAACCATGCCATCAGCATGACACAATGATGAGGCCCTCCGGCTCTCTCTTGCCTTACTGCCCTGTCATTACAGCATTTCCCCAAGGCAGCGGGAACACTGGCATCCCATAAATCCTCCTCTCCTAGGCAACAAGCTGACTGACTCTTCATTTCCTACATTTTTGTTTTTTCATTCATTCTTGACTGCATAACAGGTAGTTCCATCCACAAGGGTTTCTACTTTTGCAGCTTACGATTGTTTGAAGCAGCCAAAGTGATCTGGGAGCTTAAATCAGTGTCAGCCTATGCTGATCACACACCATCTCCCTGCAGCTGTGGCTAGGCAGACTTTTGTCAAAGCCAGTCAGACCAGGAAAGGCACAGAGAGCACTTGCTCTGACACAGCATGGTCTGGGCGACCCCCAGGAGTGCTCACACAAGCTGAGATCTGCAGCAGTTGGTGGTGGGATGGAAGAGTGATGAGTGGGGACAGATCCCTCAATTTATTTTGAAAATACCATTCACAGTGCATTAAACTTCCTGGTTGGCCTTGCCGCTCATGGGAACAGGACCTCGATTTTGTACCCCTCCACAGCTTGAAAGGAGACATCAGCACCTGAGCAGTGGCACGAGCAAAGCGGTGTAGTCCCTTATGTAGGGCATGGCTCACCAAACAGCCCTTGCCTCTTTCCTCAGAGGGCACAACTGGTGAAAAGTACACGAGAGCTGCCCACACTGCCTTATCAGACCTATCTCCTTCAGACAGGCCTGCCAGAACTGCACACCACGTGAAGCACTGTGCAGAAACGGCTGCGCAAACATCATCCCCACTGGTGCCTCAGCCTGCTATCTGGGGCATGAAATCTGCCAGCTAACTCCCAAATGTCACCTCAGCTAATGGACACATCCCCACGGTCTCAAATCTCGTTCCACTCTTGTGAACCGTGGCTGCAGAAATGATGATGGGAAAAAACAGACCAGTACTGAGAAAGTACCACAATGTATGCGAGAGACACTTTCTCTCTATATGGTTCATCACTGGATGAAATGAACAGAGACACGAGAGACCATGCACTTTGTTGGCTCTTGTGGTGACATCCCACAGACCACCACAGCTGGCCACACTGCAGCCCACACTCCTCTGAACTCCTCACTGATCATCTGCATGACAGCTTCAAAAATCTCAAACCAATGGGTACGGTTGACTTACATATATTAATTTCAATTATGTATAAAAAGACTCCTTCATTACAGCTCAAAGCATGGCAGTTACAACAAAGTTTTCATGCTTTTCCCTGTCTTCTGCTGGCAAGACAGGTTTTACCCATACATATGAGGAAATCTTCCCAAATGGTATCAGGAAAAAGACATCTCTCTTGAAAGCTGCCCAAATCACTAAGCTTGCAATGAGTGATGCAGTAGCTGGGGAGTAACTAAGAGGATTGAGCCTGTGCCTGCTCAGTGGGAGAGACGAGGAGCTCCTTCCAAGGTGTCAGCAGATGGCTGTGCACTGAAGGTATTTCACCTGTGGGAGACAGCTGGCAGAAACCTGGAATGAGAGTCAGCTGCCTGACCAAACTGTCAAACACAATTCAGCCAGCCCAGGGCACCTGCAACATCTGCATGGGGCCAAGACTGACCCAGGACATTTGGGAGACCACTGCTCCTCAGCCATGACATGTGGAGCTCAGTCACCTCACATGACACTAGTTCACCACATTTACATACCTCGATCGCTCCTCTAGAAACTGAGCTAAAAGCAATTGGAAAAGCTGTCAATCGCAAGAACTCAAGTTACAGCCCTCCTGGCTTCAGCGTTACAGTTACAATTTAGGGTCTGATGTAAATATCATGATCTGATAACAATTACCAGGAAAACAGCAACCTAAAGGGTAATGACACACTCTCCCTGCTCCATTTACAAATGTCATGGTCATATGAGATACTAGTCAATCACATCAGCAGACTAGAAATAAACCACAATAGGGTATGTTGATAAATATTGATTTCAAAACACTATAGCATTTTACATGACTAATGTTAATGTGATTTCAGACAGAAGAAAACAACCAATGTTGGTTGCATGTTAACTGCATTTGGAGGAGTGAAACAGGTAACTACCACCAGCCCTGGCTTTTGGTTCTCCAATTAAAAAATGTGACTAGGTCTATCTAATAGTCAATTCCATTATTATCTCTAATATACCAATGACTACTAATACAGGACAACTGTAATGCCTACAGGTATCATCTTGAAAGAAGGGCAGCAAATAACAGGGTTCATCTTTTCAGGGCACTGTAGGCTGGTTTCATGCACCAGCAAACAGAGTCCACATCACCTAGGGGTTGGAAAATGTCTGCATGGCCCTTTAAGAGAATTGTATTCCAAGTTAAATCACCATCAAACAATTTTCACAACAGCATCTGCTACTGAACAGTTGTTAATTAGTCAGCACCCCCCCACCCCCTTCAGTGAGGGAGGAAGAAGTGACTGCAAAGATGGAATTCTTAAAAAAGGAAAAGCCCCAAAAGCCCCGATAAGGATTGCAGCACTTTGTGGCCTACACCATGCTTGTCACAGGGCAGGGAGAGGGAACCTGCCTATCAGACCGTGTTGCAATCGCTGCGGAAATGTCTTGCTCTTCTTGCTTCCTCTCCACCCTTGTTTGGGGGAGTTAAGGTAAGATGGGAAAGCAGCTGCAGCATTTAGGACATCCTGGCTGGGGACCCAGGACAACACTGACAATGCTCCCTCAGCTTGCTCTTCGGTTACTTTAATCTTTTCTCCAATTATCACTTCTCTAACTGTTGCAAGCAGAATAAAGAAGCTTCATGGAAGATCTTGAGCTGTTTTGATAATTGTAAGAGGGCCACCCAACAGACAACACAGTCAAAGATCTATTGAAACAAACGGTTCTGCGCTGGGGGAGAGAGAATTTGGAGATGTGACTTGACCTGGGGAGAAGGTGCATCTAACATTCACAGCCCTAGGAAAGACTATGGGACAGCTGTTCTGACACAACCTCAGTTTTCCATTCTGTACACCACAACCTCCAAGCAAGGCAGCCCGATGACTAACAGACTGAAAGGCCCATAGGGAGAAACAAAAGCCCCAGGACTGCCGGAGTTCGCATTTGGCTCTTTGGTCTCCTCCCCGTGCCTGGACAGGCAGCCCCCAATTACCTAAGCACATAAGCAGCTTTACTGGAAAGGCTATACATCTGGCTCTGAAGGGCAGGTGCTCCATCTCCTCTCTTTTACCTCCTCCCAAACAGAGCAGGGCCACAGTGCTAAAAGGGACTGCTACTTGTTGCAATAACCCACACATTCTCATAGCCTCACCTATCTGAACACCCACAGAGAATTACTTAGGCTCCAAGCCCATCACAGCATCTACCCACTCCTTAAATCGCAAGGGCCTCCTAGAAACACCAAGCATGCCAGTCTAAGAGTAATTTTTATTGTCACAAATTGCAATGACACCAGCATCATGTGCACCCTCCCAGATGCACTCAGCTCAGCAGCTTACCAAACATGCTTGGAATCTGAAGGGCCAACAGGGAAAGAGTCTCAACGCTGACAGCCTGAATTTTAGCTGTCAGTGATAAAAGGAGAGGTACAGAAAGTGCAACATTTCAGTTCTACTGGTCTGTTGTGAATCTGCCTAACTTGCAATAATCTGCATGTTTCCTCTACAACTGGTCATTTTCATGAAAAATATATTTCTGGTGAAAGATATACGCAGCCCAGCGCTGTGTGCATCATTCAAGCAAAATGGGAAAACATTCAGTGCAGTGGGAAAGGGTCATTTCTGAATGCTGCAGAACCCAAATACAGATAAGGTACATTCAGTTCCTAAGTATACAAAATGCACATAGACAGAAGACCTCCCACCAAGATAGCAGAAAGGTCAAACTAAAGAAAGGGGAAAGGACAGTCATGGATACTCATGGACTTATTGCTTGGGAGCTGTTCAAGCAGGTGTAATTTCTAACATATCCCCCACACCCGGAGTTTGCCATGTTCACAAATAAATTTCTCATTCTTTGACAAAACCATCCACTTCAGAAAGTCTGAGGGGCAGCTAGCAACATGAGCACCAGGACAGCATGATAGCCCCGTGTCCTACTAAATTTGATTACTAGGGAATGTTCTCATGTACAGTAAGATAAATTCAACCAAAACCAGCAGCAGCCTTTCAGAAAGGGATGTTCTTTCCAAGTACATTTTTACTCTGTTAGTAATTACACAAATTCAGAAACTAACGTGGTGAAGTGTTACCTCAAGAAATACTCGTACATTGGCACTTGCATTGTGTTTGTATAGAGCATTGCTGAAAGCTCATGGACTTTCTGAAATGTGCTAGCAATTCTACATCGTAAAGCTGTGCTTCAGTCTTGTTCCATTCTCTGCATGGGAAACTAAACCAAAGACTTAGCGCTCTATAGGACTGAATATATGATAATCAGCAAGTGGAAACGCAATGTTCAGGAATCTAAGACATCTCCCTTCCTTTTAAAGGCAACATTTGCTTGATCTGTCCAGCCATGGGATGACAAATATATCTATGATTTCAACTTGTCAACCACTCAATATAAGATGCAAATAAACTCTTCTTTTTCCCCTTATTCCTCACAAGTCTCTTATAACCTTTCCCTTCCACACACAAATACTTGAAAATCACAAGCTTTCTGTGCTACTGGATTGTTTAGTTTTTGAAATGATCTCTAGTGTGAAAATGCTTCATAATATTCTAAAACAAATGAATAGTTTTAGCCAGCACCCTTCAGTATGTACACTTATTTTCCTCATATTGATGACATTCATTGAAAATAGACAATAAAATAGGAGAAAGTATTTCCTAGTAAGGTGTTAAAAAGCTGGTAGAAACATGCGATTACCAAAGCATATTAATTTTTAATGACATTCTGTATGTGGTCATTTCAGACATGCTGGAAACAAAGGAATTATTAAATATATTACTTTAGCAAATATATTCCAGCAAATGCATTTACTATAATATTCCAGAGACACTGTCACACATTTATACTGTGGAATAGAAGTCGTCAGTTAAAAGGAAGGCAGTAGACACTAACCCATGTGGTGGAAGAGCTATTTCAAAATGCGAGCTCAACCACGTCCTCTTCAGTATATACTTGCCAATGTTCAGTATAGCCTTCCTGAATCTGTAGAAAGCCTGAAACAACAGCTCCAAGAAACATATAGTATACACTTCATCTTAAAAGAAAGGCTTGCTCTGAAAACCAGCTATAATAGCTTAAACATTAACACTGACAGCTATATCCATGTTCAGCCCTGGAACAGATTTGTGCTCACTCAGAGCTGTCAGACATTGCAAAGGCTGGAGGACCACAATTATTTGGAACAGAACACAGCAGGAATTAATAATCCAAGCTCCTAGACTTGAGGTCCTAGACTTCAAGTCCCACCTTCACAGGAACACAGGAGAAAGGGAAGACACACTGAAATTTTCCTTTTGCTTCAGTATCTCACAATCAGAATCTATATCCAGTAGTTTCCAGGGTGGCAGATCTGCCTAATTCTATCTATCACACCTGCCCATCCAGCCTCATCACATCACTAAAAGTCTGTTTCATGCAGGGAACCGGCAGAACCCTTAAGTCAATTAGAAACACTGTATCTGAGCACAGCCTAAAAGTGAACGTACTGCCAAGTAAGTCAACACAAGGAACTACCTGCCTCTCAGCTCTGTGTTTTCCGCAGTAACATCGATACACAACAGAATTTTTTAAGCTTATCTGTAGCTGCCACACATCTTGGAGTTCACTGTGCATTCAAAGTTGTCCTCATGCTTCCACCACACAGGTTACATGTTTGAATGTTGTCCACTTCTTTCTGGAGGCAAGCAAAAGACAGAAAGATAAGTATTTATTGAACACACATTTGCATCATCTCATTAAAGACCAGGGGAACAGAGCAGGAAAAGGGGAAACAAAGTCAGTTTCAAATCAGTTCAATGATCCTCAGGCCCATCTGTCCACATATTTGCATGTCTAAGAGCTGCATAATGCTGTCATGCTGATAGGGGTGACCAAAATCAGCAAAGGGTCTATGCATCCACATGGACAAACGGTCAAGGAACTGGGCTGCCTGCCCCAAATGTTTTGCTGCACTGCTAAAACAGCTGACACTCAAGAGGACACGGAAAACACCTGATCTAATTCTGATTTAGCAATAAGACTTTATCACCAACACAGTAGGACATAAAACTCCCATAATTTAGTGAGCAACAAAGAAAATTTGTGTTGTTTTTTTTTTTTTTTTTTTTTTAAACTAGCTTCCTTAAGAAGCAGCAGCCCAGAAACGGGTGCTGTAAGCATTATACATGATTTGGTTTAGCTTTCAGATTTTTGTGTGCTAAAAGCAATGTGCCTCATCCACTCTAGCTCCTGCTTGGATACTGCACAGGTAGCTGAGCAGCTAACGACACCAGGGCTTTGCAAGGCTCAGCACAGAGCTTAAGGCTCCGTGCATGGGGCAGTCACGGAGGAAAAAGATTGCAAACAACACCACTGATGTAGTAATAAAACGTTCACCAATCTAACTCTCAACAAGCCTACAGGTTACCTGCCATTAGTATACGTTCTCATTCCTCTCCAAGAGAGGATTTCCAGAGGCTACCACAGTCTTTCTGAGTCAGAACCTCCACAAATTCTGCTATGCGCAAGCTTGGAAGTCCTTTTCTTCCCCTCAATGAGGGGCCTTGCATTCAAAAACACAGCTTACAGGGCTGTTTAGTTTTAAATCTTTGAATTTTAGCTCTGTTCAACCTAACAGCTCCCCAGCACACTCCCTGCAACAAGCAAGGCCAGTAACAGTAGCAAAGAGCCGCAGCTCCCACATGGCAGGAGCCTGCACCAGAACTTGAGGTGGTCAGGCTGGGGGCTCACACCTTCTTCACAGGACGACCAAAGACACCTTAAGAGAACCGAATTTAAATCTTGGCGAGGTTTTAGAGCAAATATTCCCAGAAGGTGTGCGGGGGAGAGCCCCAAACCCACACATGCAGCCGTACCCTCGGGCCGTGCCTGCGCCAGCCAGCCCGCCCTGAGGCGACGGCACGCAACAGCACCGCCACACACCAACGGCAGCGCCTCGCGCATAGAACGCGTGCCTGTCCCCCCCCCCCCCAGCCCTTTATAGCAGAGGCCCCTCCCACTGGGACGAGCTGACCAATCGCGTCGGAGAGCGGGAAAGGCGGTGTCCTATGGCTGCGGGGATGAGGCCCAGAGCCCGCCCACCGTGGAGCTGCCCCTCCATGGTCGTCGAAGCAACGAGGCGGGAGGTGGGACGGTTCCCTCACAGCCCAGTGGTGGCAGCGCCTGCTGCAGTGTTGGGGGAAACACAGCCCCTGCGGGTACTGCGGGAGGGCTGCTCTACCCTCATAGACAGGGGACCCCATTGGGAACATCTAAACTCCAACTGAACACTGACAGGGTAAAAATAAATGTAAGCAATGAAAAAGGGGGGGTGCAGAAATGTGAGGGTCTGGTGCCACGCCGGGCGTCCTGCTGGCGGGTGCTGCTGCCTGCAGAAGTGTCGGGAAGACCTCGTGAAAAAAAAATAGCTCTGTTTAAGATAAATGGACATGCTGAGGCCATCCAGTCATTGCTGGTAAGAGCCTTGGTGGTGTTGCCGAAAACAGCAGTGGAAAAGGGGAACCGAAAACCTTCAAGGAGCTGTGGAAGGTCGCCTTTCCCACAGCCTGGCAGCCAGCCAGCAGCCCTTGTGCAACCGCTCTCCACAGTGTAAAACAACCAGAAATGGCGACCCAATAGACGGGCCAGTGGGACACAGGTGTGCAATGGCACCAGGTCGAGGGGGACCCTGGACACGTCCCCTTGTCCGCAGCCCCCTGGGACGTGGTGGTCCCTGCCTAAACCCCATCCTACCTGCTGGTGCTGAGCCACACCTCAGAGAATCCTCTAAAGATGTCCGCCAGGTGTGCTATGGGTGGTGGGACCATGCCTGAGCCCAGGCGTGCTCCAGCAGGCAACACGTCCATGACAGGAACACTGGCTCTGGGTCAGGAGGTGCTACATCCCCATGCAGGGCCAGGCAGAGAGGTCAGGGACCAACCTGGCCATTGCTGAGGCAGCAGCGCTGGAGCCACCAAGGGATGGGTGGCATTTTGGGGAGAGTGTTGGCTAATGGAGCCAAGAAGCGAAGAAAAATCCTAGTGACATCCCTATCCCTAAGTAAGTTTTCACCATGGAGACCATCTTTCATTCATTTCTCCTCTCAGGAGAAGCAATTCTATAGGTTTCCAACTCCTGTCTGCTCAAGCCAAAAGGAATTACTGTCAACTAAGAATAAATACTAATTAACCTGAATCTTTCTTTGTATCATGATTTGAACCATACGTTGTATCTATCTTTAACTTTACACTGCTCTGAGTTGCACTCTCTATCCACAGCAGACAAAAATGAGATCCCTTCCTTTGATAGAGTTAATTGTAGGCCTCAGCAAGACAGCATTTATTGGCAACACCGTGCTGTTATCTTTAAATAATTTAACAGTATATAAGGGTTTGAAAAGACATGCATTTTGAGTGCCTCCAATACAACTGGTTTCGTGATCAAGAATAATTTAATCCTATAACTTTCCCATGTCCTGCTGGAGAAAGAGGTGAGGTGAAGGTGAGTTACTCCTTGCAGCAAGAGCAGCTTTGTCAGTGCACACAAGCATTGTATTGAGGCTTTCCCATAAAACCCAGCCAAAGGCTGCCAAGATTTATCCCCCCGAAGCTGGGGACAGCAGGGTGGAACCTCTAAATCATCTTATGGTGAGTTGGTTGAAATCAATAGTGCTTTATAAAGATTTTAGTACCAGAGAGAGAATAATAGAACAGGGTTAACATGAAGATTTGTTTTCCTGAGTATATCAACATTTTGAAAGCTGTTCTGTTTTTATTATTTCTTTTGTTGTAAGTAGCTCCAATATTTTCTAAATTACGGATAACCATTGAAATCTCGTGTAACAAAACTGTTTTTCATTATGACTGTAATTATGCAGGCAACATGTATCCAGAGGGGAAACTATATGGACTTCATATACTGTAAAAGCCAAGACCTTCCATAAATGTAGCTACATTCTCTTGTAGAAAAAATAACTTATTTGGGGAAAAGTATTTTCAGATTTCAAAAAGCAGTTACAGGGATATTTAGCAATTCTTAGCAAGAACCATGCAAAATCAAATTCTGCCCAATTCCACCTCTCATGCACCTTCTGGCACAACATAGTCTTGCACCAGACGCAGTCTGGCTACCATAGGTTGGTAGCCAACATTTGCGATACAATCTTCATATCACTTCAGCTGGACCTTACTGTAACTCTGCAGGACTTCACAGAAATGGGGAGAGAGAATATGCCCAATGATGTTGGTACAGAAGTTTTAACAAGCTTGCAGGTGAAGTTGTGAAATAAAGCTTCTACTATTTTAAAGTTGCATAAGCACTACTTCAATGGTTTAATAGTGTGATTTGTTTGTACAGCATGAACATTATCTGTATCTAGCAGCCCAGGGAGTCCAAACTGTGTCCAACGATGCCCTTTAACCAGGTGATGGCACACCACCTGACCCCAAACCCTCTGCTGCAGAACAAAAATTTCACTTGTGAGGCCCAGACATTGCCCACCCCCTTGTCACATGGCCATGTGAGGAACTGCTTAGGTATGTCAGTGCACCTGCTTTGCAACTGGGTCCTCTGAAACAGAGGCTACTGGTTGCCCTGTGTAACTGACTGCGAGTAGCACATCTACTAACACCTACTACTGCCCCTTGAGAAGGGCAGCAAGGCAAAGAAGACGGGCTGTGCATGTCCTAGAAATCACCTCTTCAGCTGCCAAGGGAAAGGTAGAGGAAAGAATGCTCTTCCCACACAGTTAGAAAGCCTCAGAGGGCTAATCCCTAATAATTTCAGTTTATTAGCTCTTGCTCGGAAATGAGAGGAAACTGTACAGCTGTGAAGAGCTGGGCCAACGATAATAGTTACCTTTGCCCTCCTGGAGAAAAGACCACAAGTCTATCCTGGAGGAAGGCACTGCAGCTCCATCCCTGAGAAAAGCTAGAGCAGATATTCGGTAGCTAAAACAATGATGAAATACTGTTCCACCCTCTTGGTGAGTCCAACCACCATCTTCCTCCTCTCTGTCTTGCAAAGTGGCTGTGGTTCTAGGGTCATATAGCACTAAACAGGTGGAGCAAAGAACAAGAGACAAACAGAAGTAGCATCATTCCTTCAAAAATGTATGGAAATAATATATCTAATGCTTTTGAGAACCCCACTAAATTGAGTGCCTAAACTGCTCTTAAGCCCTTCTATTTAGGATATTGGATAGATGATTGTCAAGTAGGAAACACTGACCAGAATTTAGGCTACGTAAATAGGGTCCCAGGTGCTCATGTGTATTTTAGGCACATAAAGCACCTCTCTGGTCGAGTCCTTTCCTTGAACTGCAGATTCATGTTCTTAGGTGAGTCCCATAACTAAAACTGCCATCATAACAAATGCACAGGCATCTCCTTTCCTGGATGTGGGTGGTTTCAACTCCTGGATTAGTTATAAGAAGCAACGTCCTGGAGAACACAGAGCTTAGGAAGATGAGTAATATCTGAAGTGTGGAGGCAGTAAGAGATGATCCACCTATTATGTTCTTTTATTTAATAATTTATAAATAAATATCAGCTTTCCCCAAACTGTCCCTCAGCCTAGCAATTATATGTTGGCTGATTTCTTGTTAGTGCTGTTCTTTTATAATAACAAACTGTTCCCAAAGCCTCACATACAGAGAGTTAGACAATCAAAGCACTGTGTGCGATTTTCCACTTAATTCATTCAGTTAGCTGCAATTAAAACAATACAATTCAGAGCCTTGTGTGTTTCCCTGCAAAAATACAAAACTTTAGTTGTTGCTATTAATATATACAACCTACAAGAAAGAGTTAACAGAGCCCCTGTTGTAGTAGAGTAATTTTCTTATCCTTTTCTGTAGATGTCCCAGCAGTCATCAGTATTTCTTTCAGTCACTGTTCTTCAAAAGACACATGCTTTTCATTCAACTGCAGAGAAAGAAAAGGAATTCAGTGGGCCAGATTCCCTCTTTGGTCAGGTCCATTCACTGCAGCCACCCAGGGAAAAATCTAGTTGAAGGTGCAGGGGTATCATCGAGAGGAAAACTGAACTTACCTAGAAGGGAAGAGGTCACCATTTTATCAGGTAGCAAACAAAATTCTGTTCAGATTTTACCTACACATTTTACCTAAATGTTTCTGGAAAAGCACTGCCTTCATGAACGCTGATCTCTACCCAGACATTCAATATAAGTGACATACAAAGTTTTCACACCGCTGTAGAGCCAATCCTTTTTTGTTTTATGGGGCTTCACTAATGAAATCTGATGACAATCTAATTAATATTACACCAGTTTCAGAGGTGCAAAAAAGAACAGAGGCCGAATCTTGCCCCATGACAGTGTTAAATTATTCTAATAGAGCATCTGTGATTGTCTCCTGTACCACCAAGCTCCCCAAATACTGGACAGATTTCCACCAGCCAAGAACAGACTCTGAGCGCACAGTGCTCAAAGAATGGTAACATCCCTACAGTTTGAGGTTGCACTATGTTTGACCAAGACTCACAATGTTTCCAGAGCTTCCACGAGCAAGATACATCTTAACATTGTCCAGAGTAGAAAGCTATACTCCTGATGCACTATTATTTGGCATGTTAATTCAGTATTTCATCTCTAATTTTTGACAGAGGTTTTCATTCAGCTTACTCCTGCAATGGAATGGCAAACCACTGATTTGAGTCTATAAACTTAATTATTATCCCACCAACATAAATGAGCATTTAATTTCATCTCAGTTCATGAAGAAAGAAGTATTTGTGTCTACTTTGATAACATGGTATGAAATTTATTCAAATGTTTACCAAACTATGTGAAATCTTATTGGAAGAATATGTTCTGAGAGTTTGTGAATAAAGCCCCCCAGGAAAAAGTAACACCAAAACGTCAGAACAGATTCCCAAACTCTGATCCAAAAAGAATTCACAGCTTATTCAGTGTTCACCTTTATTCTTTTGTTCGAGTACACAACAGCACTAAAATGGGATGGCAAAGCAAAGAAGAAAAACTAGCATTTCTTTTCCAGAAAGGTAAAACTGCCAAACCGAGCTCCAATTACAGAAACACTTCCAGTATCTTCTTTCCTTCCCGTTACTGCAGTTCTACAAAGATGTTACACAGTGATGAATGACAAGGAAGGCAATCCACTAAATAAGAAACCTATTCCAAAGTTATCCCTATTAAAAGAAAGGCTAATACCGTACTTCTGGCACACAACTGTAGGCTTGAAAATTATTGAAATCTGCACATAATTTGGGTGCAAGTAGTCTAGTTGAAAGACCACATCTCCAAATGTCGATGAACGTTTCCAGCAACAGTCTCAGAAAAAAAAAAAATCTCTGTTTGGCACAGTTTTTTCCAAATGTGTTCTCATAACTTAGGTTGCTGTAACAGTTAACACTAGGCAGATAGCAACTGGATGTGTTCTGTAATAAGCATACTTTTCATAAGGCATTTCAAGGCAATTATATTACTAACAAACTTTAAAAGTTAAACTATGTAGTCCAAGGATCATGTTATTGCAGTAAGTTATAAACAGTAAGGCACTGTCCATAAAATCAAAGAGGTATTTCATATCACTTTACATATCACACTGACATTATTGACTGACCTATATATCCTGATAACATTTTCATTGTCATCTGCACTTAACCTTTTCTATCCTTTCAAGTGCCCTTATGTCCAATACCTGAAAACATGCAATTCAGGTCCACAGAGTAACTCCAAAAATCACATCAAGGAAGTCCTTTATTGGTTTCTCTCAATGACTTCCAGATTAAATCTGTTCATTCTACAAATGCAGTAAAGGGCTTTGGTAAGTGTCTAGCCTAAAAACACACGGTTGAAGTTAGTAGTCTTTTCAATCCAGCAACAAAGGACACTGCAACTAGAACAAAGTTAATACCTGCTGATGACACACATACCAGAACAACAACAACAACAACGAAAAAAAAAACAGTGCCTCACCCCTTAGTATCAGAAGAAAAAAAACGTGCTTAAGAACTGGAAGAAGATTACGGAGCTCCCAGAAGGAATAGGTTTGTGTATGAAACTAACCTTTTACCTACTCACCTTTCAGATATTTGGCTTCATTAAATTCCCAAGTATCAGTGCAAGAATGAGCATAAATGCCAGAATGCCAAGGTAAGGAACAGGCAGACTTTGTAAATCTGTTCACAGTAGTGTTCCAGATTGGTGCTAAAATAAGAGTTATGAGCTACATTCACTTCAAGTAAATATAAGAATATCTATAACTAAGCTCAGGCCTTCTTTAGTCATCATCTATTTGGGAAGAAAGGAAGGAATTATAGCTTCTGTAAAACAGTGTTCATTTTTCTTAGTGACAGAAAGTGAAAGTGAACAAACTCTGGCCCTTCTCCAGTTCAAGTCAAGGAGAGTTATATGTATGAGTCTCTGAAGCTGAGATCTATTCAGCCCTCATATGGCTGCGCTTACCTACGCTGTAAGCTCCCAGGTCAAAAGCAGTTGACTTGAGCCTCCAGAACATGAAAGGTTTCGCACAAAAAAAATATTTTTCCAAATAGAGGTCGGTGGCACCAACTCACCATCTCTCCTTGTAACAAAAGCTTTCTTCCTTAAAGTTTGCAAGAAGATGTGATCTATACCAGTCACACAAGGAGAGTAACACAAACTTACAGTGACCTGTCAGTCCCACGCACCTTGAATCATTTCTGTTATGAACAGATAAGTGTTCTTCGGGCCCACTATAACAGGGAAAGGAAGAAGAGCAAAAGAAACCCTGGAGTCCTCCAGAACCTCAGCACAGAATCATAGAATGGTTTGGGTTGGAAGGGACCTTCAAAGATCATCTGGTCCAACGCCTCTGTCATAGGCAGGGACATCTTTCACTAGATCAAGTTGTCCAAAGCCCCTTCCAACCTGTCCTTGAACACCTCCAGGGATGGGGCATCCACAGCTTCTCTGGGCACCCTGTTCCAGTGCCTCACCACCTTCACATTAAAGAATTTCTTCTTTATATCTAATCTAATTCTAGTCTCTTTTAGTTTAAAACCATTACCCCTTGTCTTATCATGCCCTCATAAAAAGTCTCTCTCCATCTTTCTTATAAGCCCCCTTCAAGTATAGAAAAGCTGCAATGACGTCTCCCCGGAGCCTTTGCTTCCCCAGGTTGAACAACTCCAGCTCTCTCAGCCTTTATTCATAGAGAGGAGCTACAGCCCTCTGATCGTTTCTGTGGCTCTATCAGGTCCTAGTATTTCTTGTGCTGGGGGCCCCAGAGCTGGATGCAGTACTCCAGGTGGGGTCTCACAAGGGCAGGGCAGATGGGGAGAAAACATCTCCATCTAGCTTTCCATTCAGGTATTTCTACCCTTGGTTATCGATACTAAACAAGCCCACAGATGCACTGAATAGTAACAAATCAGCAGCAGCTAATAAAATTAAACTAAGCAAGACAATATTGCTATGTTGAACAAAATAGATTCCTCCTTCAAACAGCAACGGCAACCGCATACAAAAGCAGCAGATGTGTGGTGACAAAGACCTTCAGCTGGGAAGGCAAATTGGCAGGCCTTGGCAGGAGTTGTGTAAATTCTGTGGTTTGGTCCTAGAGGTTGTGGCTTCAGCCCCAGGTCCCAATTCCTTACCACAAACCACTGGAGACCTCTCTGAGTAAATGCAAGGCCAGTTTCTTCTCAGCAAGGCTCCATCAAATTTAAATATCATCCATGCAAAGGGGTCTCTGGCTTAAACAAACATCCTGCTATAGGCGTGGTTATTGAACACAACAATAGGTAGGCAGGAGCAGTCCCAGCATGGATGGCAGAGACCTGGTTCATCTTGACAACCAGACAGAACGTCCCCACCACCTCCCATCCCACATGCAGCCTGTCTTTGTTGGACAGCCCCCTGGGAACACAACTCAGGTGCTTGCTCCAAATCCGACGCAGAGGACTGCAGATTACTCAGTATTGCCTGCATCCCAGGAGCACCCTGGGGACCTTAATCACAGACCAAAGCCATGCTCCGCTAGGCACTTTCCATGCACTGAGCAGAACGCCTATGCGTCAGGAAGGCCTGCCCACTTGCAGCGGTACCAGCAGAGGCAGGTCCTTTTGAACCACTCCATGCTCTGTGATGCGATTTCCAGCATCCAAACATTGCTAACGCAGCCTCTGTTTCTGAACACTGGGAATAAGGGAAACCTGCATGAGCACGAATGGTCAAAGCCACCCAACCCGTTGACACTGGAGCTAGGCAGATGAAAGTCACACGTGGGGCAGTCCCTGCTTTGCATTTTGGTGCAGATGTACACAGAGAAAGGAGTGGAGGCAGAGCTGAGACAGTGGGAAGCTTGGCGAGAAGGAGGGCGTCTGTTACTTGAAATCACTCTAAAGCACATTACAAATCTGTTAAATCATTGTGGGTTACCCTGTATTTCAGAGTAAATTAGTAACTTTTCAGAGGGAGTGAAGAAACTACCACTCCACTTTTAAATAATGAAAATGCTAAAAAACCTACACTTAACAGCTCTAAAACTGCAGCAAGTCACCCACCAACACCCACTCCTCTTGTCAGCAGGCTTTTTTCAGCTTTGCCTATTATTTGTGTCAAGCCAGAGATGGTTAATGTTTGCTGCCCTTATCTGCTTAACTTTAAGAAGCCCCAAACGTTACAATATGTACCTATGCCACTGACCTTTCTTCCCCCCAGCATTTTGATCTAAATAAGTAACAAACACAGAGTTTCCAAAATCATTTGGATTCACTGGCTCTGAGTGCATAGCTGTAAAAAATCTGCTTTAAGATTAACATCCAATTTTATTCATGCCTGAGGCTTCACCACAGCATCTATTTTTGTAAGATTAACAGCAAGATCCCAGTTCTCCAGAAATGTAAAGAGTAACAGCCAATTGTAAAAGGAGGCTGATATTTCCTAACTTGCCCTGCTCACATCCAGGAAGGTACATTTTCCTAGCCCTTCCAGCAGTGGGTGTAATTTCTGCTTGCATTTTTGCACCCACAACACACAGCTTGTGTATTAGTCCTTCTGCCTCCCATTCGCTGAAATGCATTTCTGATGAAACTGTGGGTGCCAAAAAATACTAACATAAATCTCACATGTGCTAAGTGTCCCCTGAAAGACAGCTTTTACTCTGGAGGAGTTAAGAAACAGCCATCTTCCTGTACCTTGCACAAGAGCATTTTGGATCATCGAACTTGAAAATACAAGCATATAAAATGAGCACTTGATATTTCAGCTAATCCATTTTAAATGAATATACATGCAAACACTTCTTTTTGAACATGGCAATTGGGGACAAATTGAAGGCGATTTTTAACTTTAACAGAAGAAAAGTTGCTTTAAATAGTGCCTTTGGTATCTGTCAATTAGAGCTATTGCATTGCTGTCAACTTGCACTCCTTTAGTTCCAGCTTTGCTCCATCCTACACAGATCCGTACAAATCAATTGTCTCTTCCAAACATGCACTAACCACTGGAAAGTGAAATTAATAAAGTGTGAAAGAAGCTGATTCATAAAGCCGACGTTCCTGGGCCCAACAACTCTGGGTTTCTCCCCTCCAGCTAGCTGTTTGAGATAGGCAGGCAAAGTGGTAAAAGATTATCAAATTGCAACTGTCACTCCTGACAAAATGCATCTGAATGCTGGAAGGAATTTTAGGTTTTAAGCTAAAACACTGCCCCAAAGGGTTCCTCAGAGGCTGTCAATATCTGTACCTTGGATGGAAAGCTACCACTGAGCGCAGTGTGTCCAACATATAGAACCTGCCACGAAATGAAGTTCTTCATAAGAAAGCTCATCTCAGTCTTGGTTGGTAACAATAACAAGGAGACAAGATGAGACCATCAGTCTCAATTGTGAAGACAATGTTTTCCTCCCATATTATTCTGTCTGTCATGTTCCCTTCAGGTTCTAAAGGAATCCCTGTCTCATACATCATTATTTCCCACAAAGCTTGAAAGCCTTCAGGGGGGGTTTCTTCCTGCCCACTGTACCAGCCTTGATGTCTGAGTACCTTCAGAACAGTGACAGAGGCCTCTGCCAGCAATAAAGGGGAACATCTGCATACCAATTAAACTGCTGAGCTCTGAAGAGTTAAAAAAAAAAAAAGCGGGGGGGGAAAAAGCCTTGAAAGTAAATCTGAGCCAAGTTCTAATTAATGCCCTAGGCCCCGATTCACCACAGCACTTACGCATGTAGTTAACTTTAAGCACATATTTAGTTCCATTGAAGTCAAAAGACAGCATCGAAGAGGCAAACTACATTAGCACAATTTAATACTCTTTGGGCTAATTAATTGGACGTAAAAATTAACTATGAGAATGGTATTCCTTATTTTCCTTGCTGTGATATTTTCAGATATGAATACTTGGATGCGGCTGGAATAAGCAAAAAGCACTACCTTGGCTGGCTGCCATGGGCTGCTGAGTCCTACAGCTGTGAAGGCCAGTCCCAAGGAGCATCTACAGGAACTGAGCTCTCTGCTCCCTGCAGGCTCAAGTCTGTATCCTCCACCTGGTGGAGGTGCACAGGCACAAAAGACACAGTCCTTGTCCTGAGGAGCAGTAATCTAAGAAATGAAAAGAACCGGCAACAGATCAGCAAATCCATCAGGCAACGGACGGCACATCAGAGACAGCTTTCCTTTTCTCTATAAAGAAGTATTTATTCACTGCTGTGCATCGATGTTATTTGTGATTAGAGATGGCAAGGAAGGGCAGCAAACAGGGCTGGGTAAACCAGGTAGGCTAAGGGTAGAAGAGAGTTTGGAGACAGAGCTGGTGAGGTTACCAAGAGAGGCACTGTCAGGCAGGGTTGTGGGGACAGCAGCAGTGTTTACATCTAACAGGTAGGCAGACTGGAGCTAGCCCCAAATGTGGACAAGGGCTTAACTTTCCTCAATTTAACTGGAGCAGGACTGAACCCTGCAAAAAGGGAGCCCACAGTGCAGTCTCCAAATAGCCAAATAGTCCCAGGTACACCCAACCCTTTTCTCCATATGGTAAGCACAGAATGGTGAATTGCTGCCAAAACTACAGCAAAAACATGCAGATTAGCTTTGGTCTGAATGTGGTCTCCAAGCTCAGAACAACCAACTTTTGAGCTCCAGCTGACTTCACAAAGGCAGGTGTACAACCAACCATTCTGCAACGCAGGATGCAAGGAGAAAACGTGGTCAATAAGGGTCTTCTTGATGGAACTTCTGCAAAAATGAAATCACAGAAAGTTAGCTAAAGTATCACTAAGGTTGTACATGGACCTATAAAAGCTAGGAAATTGAGAGCAGGGAACATAAACTCCTGGCTGGCAATACTTCTTTATCTCATCCATTAGGAAAACAAAAAGAATAAAAACAAACCCCAAAAATTAGAATGCCATGAGCGTAAAACAAAGTACCAGTGCAGCTTTTCAGATTAACTTTGAATTTCCTTGCTTTCATTGGTTTAAGAGCTCTATTGTTACTCTCTTGTTTCTTTAATCGCAGACACTAAAAATTCTTTTATCTTTCAAAGTCCTTAAAGTCTGTTATATAAATACGTAATTAAAGCCTCTTTCAACTGGGTATAATTTACTCTATAGTTTACAACAGCTGCACTAGAGCTATTACAGTTTATCATTTAAAAGCCTAATTAGGGGCTTCTTAATTAGCAGATCCTTCAGTCACTAGACTGTGACTGTGTAAAAGATGCTTGGCAGCTATCGCATGTTACAAATCTGCATGAAATGTTTGCCTGAAAACAGGGTATGTGCAAGTCCAGAACCACATTAACTGCCCCATTAGGTCAGCCCATCTGAGCACGCAAACCTCCCCGCTAAATCCACCCTCTTATCTCTAAGCACACAGCTTGTCTGCAGACATCCGTTCCCCTCGTGCACATGTTGTGGGGAACCACCTGAATATAGAGCCACGCAGGCCAGACGAGACATAGCTGAGGTCCGGAAGAGTGACTGGCAGGGGCAAAGGACAAACTGCTCAGAGCAGCTCCGTGCCTGCTCTGCACATCACACACCTGAGCACAATTCCTTCTGCTGCTAACTTCCAGCCCAAGTTGAAAGCTGGAGTCTGGACTCCTCATATAACCAACCTCCTGAATGCAGGACAGTCAATCCTAGAAGACTGCTCTACTCTCCACCTGTTTCCTGCAGCCTTTCCCAGAGCACCCCTAAGCCAGCTACCAGCCCAGCTGAGCTGAGCTGCTGTGCCAGTCCTTTGATGTGGTGACTCTCATGTTCAAACACAACCAGAAGAGAAGATGGGCCTGTGCCCGCTGACTGCTCAGGCTGGTTTCACATGGCTTGTCAAGTGCTTTCTCCAGTGAACGCAGCTCCTCACTGCTGCTGCCCTCTGCTCAGGAGCTGTGCCACTGTGCTGAGTTCAGCAGGCAGCTCCTCCGCGGTGCCCAAAGCACCCACATCACTAGGAAGAGGAAGAGGATCCAGTTATTGCCCCTCGTTTATAATTTCCAACACAGATTTCTCATTAATCAGTACCAAATTAGCAGTCAGACACCGAGATTTTAATTGCAATCTTTGTCTAGGGTGGGCTGTAACTGACAGGACTATAACTCCTTCATCCTTTGCCCCCGGGTGGCATGGTGTGGGGGGAGCAGTCAGCGGAGCTGTAGCTCATCTTGAGAGGAATCGCTCACTGAAACGAGCTTGCACTAGCTCAGGGCTCTCTGACCCACCACTCAGGGAGCAAAGGGCTGGTCCAGATCGTACTCTGGAGGACTGGTGGGTTTTTGTTAAGTTTTCATCCACTCATAACACAGCAGCTGTGTTACAGAGGGTCAGATTTGGGGCCTGCAGCATTTGAGAGCATTGCTTTACACCATTCAGTGACAAAAATCAGGAGATTTTATTGACTGCAGGATAATATAAATCAGTTATTGAAAACCTGTATCATTAGCGCTATTGCTTTCCAGTGGTAGATAGCTGCAGTAATGGATTGGCCTCTCCATCTTATCCTCCCACTGGAAAACAACATACACAGGCTGATCAATAACCTGATCTAAGTTACTTGTAAACGTGTCAGGTGCAAATATCTCCCTTTATCAAAGGTTTTAGAAACCAGATACTTTTCCAAAATTTAGGCCAGGAAACAAATTGCTTTGGATAAATTGTTGTTATGGTGGAGAACAGCATAGCCAGATCCACCCACATTGTTACAAGGAATTTTTAAATAGACAGGGAATAACTTTATTATATGCATGTATTACTTTGTGGGGTCAATAGCTCAAGATGTTCATTTGCAATAGGAAAAAAATTCCATTTGAAAAGCATTTTTTGTAACATCCATGTTGCTGAGAAGCCTCTATTTGATAGCTGGATTATTTCATCAGAGGTGTTTGCCACTAATTTCTACAGACAAAATCCCTAAAATGCCTTCAAAATCAATACCAAATTCCACTGCCATTACTAGGGCCAGGATTTCATCCTATTGTACCACAACATATTACCACTTACTATAGTGTTGCCAACTCTGAAGTCAATGGAAACCCCACAGGTCACAGCCTCATTTCCCCACAGATAAGTGGAGAGGTTACAGAGGTGTTAAGGGCCTTCCCTATATAAAGGTGGTACCACTTTTACTCCATCAGTGTGATTAAAGCATGTACACATATTTCTTCCCCTTATGCTGCTCTATCTCAATTGCACATGCGGAGAGGGGATGTATTTAAGAAGATTATAAGGCAGGTCAGAGGCGGGCTGAAGCACAGTTACATTACAGCCTGCAGGGACCTCCATGGACACCCAAAGAAGCAGCCATATGCTACCTCCTGCTGCAGCACTGACAGCAAGGCAGCACTTTGGGGGTGACCAAATGCTAGCCAGGGCTTTCTGAAAGGGGAGATGTCACCTTCAGAATGCCCCTGGGGCAAGCAGCGTACAGAATCAATGGAGAACTTTACGGGGACAACGGATTTCTTTGAGGTGGCGTTCCTGGAAAACTTTGCACTCCAAGTTCCTGGAAGTCCTTGCACCCTAAATCAAACACCCTTTTAAACTGGTCCTTGCTGTACAACCTTACATAGCCCACACGATACTGCTGCCCACTTTCTTCAGTTTGGAGGTTAAGTGGCATCCAAAGTGATACCATGGAAAAGATTTTATCTGAATTCATTTTCCACTGACTTTTGTGACACAAGAGCACAGGTGGCCTTGCAGAAGAGGAAGAGGCCACAGTAAGGTAGAGGCTGAGTACAGGTTGCCGCAGCCATAAAGTGGAGATGAAGGCTGGAGAGAATCTCTGCCACGAAGACTGAAGACAGGGAAAATAACATTGTGCTGATGTGTTTTATTTCAATTACTTCCTCCCAATGTGCCTGCTGGCCCCAAGCGAGTACTGTGAACCACCAAGCACCTGTGCTCAGCCAACCACCCTCCCAGCCTTAAGGCTGGCGGCTTACTTGCCCCAGCCCCAGAGCCGTTGCCTGAACCCTCAGATGTTACAGCCCTCCAGGACTGAAGAGGGGAGATTTATACCGTTCTATATTCATTTTGCATGGAAGCAGCCCACACACCTTTCATTCCTTATGGATTTGAAAGATCCAGTGAACCAGGGACAGATTTGACCTTGCCTAGGTCATATGCACCTTAAGATGTATTCAAATGAGGAGACCCCCAAAAGAAGAAGAAATGGATCCCTTTGGTAATTAAGAGATCCCTTTTTAATGGGGCAAGATCACAGATTGCCATTTTGTACAGTTGTCTGTTGTTCTACTCCCCTTTTTTATGTTTTTGATAAATGAAAACACACCAGAAGAGTTCAGCATCTTCTTTCAAAACTTCTCTATTTCACTAACTTGTTCCAACCTCCATCACAGCTCTTCCCTTGTCAGCAACTGTACCATCACGATATACCTCTGCCCACGCACAAATGCACTGGTTGAAGGTATGAACTGGAATCCCTCCGTTAAAGGAACAAGCAGGCATCCCAGAGACTGACACAGCTGCTATTTGCATGTAAAAGAGCAAAAAAGGTGCATGACTGAGCTCAAATTAGCATGAGCAAAGCCTCCCACCACATTTGCAAACTACTGCTTGCACAGTGGTGCTAATAGAGGTGCACGTTTTCCTCACAAAGAAAAATTTCTACCTCAGTGATAAGGAAACTTGTCTAACAGTGGTTCACAGAATTTAACATCTCATGAACTTTCAAATCCCCTTTTTTCATATAATTTACAGAGTGCTTGGAAAAGCGAAACATAGTGGATGCAGAGTGAGCTGGATACGCCCAGGTTCAGTTTTGTCTTCACTTCCAGCTTAATTCCTGAAGCTAGCTATATCAATGAGCCACGTTTTCTAAGGCCTCCATCGCTTTTGTGCTGTGGGAGATCATTTATGTCCACAAAATCTTGCTGAAGGCGTGCCACTTCATAAACTATAAGATCTCTGGATTTTAACACAGTCTTTGTCCCTCTGTGGCCATGAACACACATACATAATGTGCACACACCTACAGAGTCATAAAAAGATCAGTTGCTTCAGCAGGCTGTTTAAACAGTGTACTTGTATTAACTGTCCCCCAAACCAAACTGCATATCGAGCCCTTGTTGCAGAGAAGTTACAGACTTTTTTTACTTTATTGTCATACTTCTACGGAAGCTGTTGGAACAATTCAGTGCCTCCACTATTGACACAGTAGCTTTGGCTCATCTGGGAGACTAGAAGGAACAGCAAATGCAGGCATTAATGGTAATAAAAATCAAAGCTAAACTCAACATGAAGAGGAACAAATTCCAAAATGAAAAATTCGATTACACAGTACCTGTCTCCTGTCTTGCCTTCCTCATTATACGTAGAAATTAACCCTGTCATTAAGTACTTTGATCAGGCTGTAAATAAACAGCTTATAATGGCACGAAATCTACCACAGCAAGCAGGCAAATGAACAAGGGGAGAAATACTGACATTTGGGGCTGCTGTCAGACAT
Source organism: Cygnus olor (assembly GCF_009769625.2). NCBI lineage: Eukaryota > Metazoa > Chordata > Aves > Anseriformes > Anatidae > Cygnus > Cygnus olor. The sequence continues at coordinate 10,607,353 of NC_049175.1, forward strand.
CAAGTGCTCCTACTCCCTCGGGGCCAAACTGCTAGAGTAAATGGGGTTACGCCAAGGATGAATTGCTCCCTCCTGGTTTGTGCTACTTCTAGAAAGTTTCAGTAACAATATCTAAGAGGCTATCATCTGGAGATCAGTAGCATTGGTTCGAGATCTTTGAGAGATGTTTAAATGGGGTTGTTTTAACTGCTCTTAGGTTAAAACTCAGCATGGAAATTCCCAGCCCATGATGGAGCTGAAGCAGTTACGTGGTCAAATTGGTCCAGGTTTCCATTGCTCAGAAATGAAGTATGGCACCCTTTCATGTACTCCAGCTCCAAACATTTGTCAATTGAATTTGGACTGCTTCCAGGCACTAGTACATATCATAAGCAAGATTTCTGGGCAATTGAGTGTTGTTGTTTGTGTTTCTTTTTTTCATTTGTTTATTTGTTTGTCAGGATTTTGGAGTAGAATTTGCTTTCTTCTGGGATGTATTTAACTCAGTGTAACTCTACTTACTTGCCATGCTATCTAAATTCCCTGCACAACTAGATTGCTACACAACCAGAGGTGGCCAGGCCAACAGCTCTGCCCCTGGCCTGCCACGAGTCCCTTACCATTCCTGAGCCCTGGTTTCAAGCAGCTGTGTTTCCCCGTTGGCTTTTTGCACCTCTTTGCTCAGGAGACCCCCAGTGTCCTCAGATGGACTGAGGTTGGCCAGGTGCAACATCTGCCCCCGAGCACCACCTGGGGGTACTCCGTTTTGTTTAGAAAGTACAGCTTAGATGCTCGCTCCTCTGTTCTCCTAACTGAGCTGCAATGGGATTTCTGGTGATTTGCCAAGCACAACAGACACAGATGTACGGGAGAAATCCTGACCCAAGCAAGGCAAAGGCAATTTCCCGCTGTCTTCAAGGTAGCCAAGATTCTACCTTTAACATCCTAATAAAAGCTTGGAAAAACACTAATCAACCCCACAGATTATTTTTTTCTTTATGCATTGCTAAACATACTGCAGAACAGGCATTTTATTATTCCTAAAAGCACTAAAGACCAGCATCTCCCCTCCTTCTCACAACTCATTCCTTTATCCCATTGCTACAATCAGTTCCAGGACATTATAGCAAGCCATTGTTCAAAATTTCTGTCACCACAATTTAGAAAACACTCAGTCCTAGATCAAGACAGCTCAGATAAAACATCTCAGGTGCTGTGTAGCTTCCAATCATACTGTTCTCACTCTATACAACCGCATCTCTGCTCTTACTTACACTCCATATACCAGCCGTGTATACAAAAATGGTCCTTTCCAGATCCACGAATACTCACATGCTCTTTTCTGTACAAAGTCATACAAAGAATACAACACAACCCCAGTATCAGCACACACAAGGCAAATAATACTATGGTTTTGGATACACACGGAGGTTTTGACCCCAGCTGCAGTGGGGGTGGGCACTTTGAAGTAAAGGTCTGTAAAGGTGAGAGGATGAGCAGTCACCCTCTGTCTGGGCAAAGGTGGGAGGGCTCGTGGGAGGTGGGGCAGCAGGGAGGAAAGGCACTCACAGAAGACAGCTGGCAGGGGATGGAGCTAGCTGGAGGCAGCATTTTTACATCTGGCTCTAATGAACTTGACCAAACTCTTTCAGTGCATATGTAGTCCCTGATAATAAATCAAATCAAATATTTCTTTTGAATTTGCAGTTCCTGTTCAAATTCAGTAATTTAAGTACTGGCAGGTATTTTGCCTGCACTGAAAGTTGCAGGAAGGGTGTACCTGAAATTTCTGGCAAACCTAGAAGAGCCTAACAATCTAGGCTGCAAATGCACATTACATATACTAACTACCATATCATTATTATTTGACACTTTTACAACATGTCAGCTTCCCTTCTAAAAATAATTCACTATTAATAGCAATTTTATGTAACTAGCAGTATGCCAGGGATCTCTCACAGATCCCATCCCTGAACAGGGCATTCACACATCCCCAGATTCAGCAAGGCAATCAAATCTCAACTGCAGTATCTTCCAGTGATTACTCTTTCATTCACTTACTCAGTAGTCAGGTTTGATCATGCTCCTGCTGAACCCAGTAACCAATCCAGCCTTCACTGGAAAACTACAACGTGAAGAACAAATTAAGGACTCTAGTCCTGATCAAGCAAGACATTTTTAAAGTGTGACTCACCTGTAAGCGTATGCACTGCTTTAGTAATTGATGGCATCACCTAAGTGCACAGTCAAGCACACGCTGCAAACACCCCCCTGACAGCTAGTTCCATAACCTGGGAAAACTCCCTGGTGCAGCTCTGGAGCTGCTCTAGAGTAATTCATGAGTAACGTGCACTGAAACGTATCCATCTGGAAAAGTGTAAACAAGAGGGGCAGAAGCAGGTAGAGTGGAACTGCTTTTCAAAACACACTTAATGGCTGTCGGGAGGCAAGGCTGGAACCTTGTTTCAGGCTTAGAAGTGAACTTGGGAAGGAAGGCAGCTGCTCAGGGACCCAGGATGAGTCACAGGAGCTCTCTAAGGGTATGTGAAGAAGCTGGCCTACCCGAGTGGCTTTCAGGGAATGGTAAGAATTGTAGTCAAGATACATGAAGTTTTATTAAAGGTTTGTTTTCACTAAACCTTTGTTCCTGCTGTTAAACTGGCTTTAAAGCAGTGTGATACTTTATTCTACTAGTAAAAAAAACAGTCAAGGAGAACAGCTTGTCTCCAAATGCGGCTGGATCTGCCAGGTAGGGATGTCTGGGAGGGAAGCACAGCATGCCCCCAGGTAGGGGGTAGCAGGAGGTGAGGCCTGGGGCCAAACTGAGGCTTTCACATAGAACCATGGTACGCAGCACCTGCAGCTGCCATTGATGCTAATGGGAACTGTTGGTACTCAGCACCACTGAGGCTCTGTCTCTAGCAGAACAATTTATGATTTCTTGATCGTGAGTTCATTGATTACGTGATCAGGAGCCTGCACCAGAGACATACCCTTGCAAGGAACTTGTTTTCAGTCCTCCCACTTGGAGTGGGCGCACATGTATGGGCTTCCCTGTATGAGATGAAGTACGAACGCCAGCCACACATCTGAGAAGCTAGTATCTCAGTACACCCCCAGCATTCCCTTCAGGGAAAACTCCTCCAGACATCTGCATATTTAACACAGGTCGCACATCCAGAAAACACTGCTTTCATAGGTCCTAGCTTTCCTGACAGCGAGCTAGGGCTTGTGGCTAGAGGAATACAGGCCTACAGAAAAGCATGCTAAATGTCAATAAATGCAGGCAATGTCAATAAATGGAGGCAATAAATGTCAGGAGAGCAGTACATAAAGCATTTCATACCTGAGTCAGAGAACAAAAGTATGAAGCTTCTTGGAACAAGGTCTAACTCTCTTTCATATCTGCAGACCTCAAAGATGCTGTCAGGTAAAGAGCATGAGTCATGGGTACCTACAACATCCCTTCCCAGTAGCCTTTGTCCTATCACCCAGCCACTGCTCCTTTGCTAAATAACCAGAAATTTGTGGAGAAATATTTCTTCCCTGTCTTATCTGCCCATGCTCTCCAAAGATTGAACAGTAAAAAAAGCAGAAAGAAAAATACTACCACTTTCAGAGGTGTCCCCATTACAGAAGTCCTCACTTCATGAAAAGCATTGTGGTGTAGCTGCTGCAACTACTTCCATGCAGAGACATCCCTGCTGAGGTGCCTACTCAAAGATGCAGGAATCCTTTGGAAATGGGGTCTGGCTGCCCTCTCATTTTCCCTGCAGTCTGTATTTGCATTTAGATTTTGTGTCTGCTGATTGCTGGCTAGGAAGAGTTGATAATGACATGACACAGGCTTCTATCAAAATATGACAATTTTGCCTTTTACAAGTATCTCCCTGTTCTCTTCTGCACCAAAGAGACTTCCCTGCTGGTAACATGGGGCAGTGACTGAACAGTGCACTGTTGACTTTCTTGGAGTGGCAGTGATTTACACCACCCAAAGATCCTGCACACCATTCCAGCCATTTCTTTGTATATTGTACACTCTCTACTTCAACAAGATTAGGTATCATGACTTAGAGAACAGAGTCACTAAGAATCAAGATGGTATTAAACCAGGCATGTTTGCTTCCAAGGTGTGAAAATGATTCCTAGCTTGGGCACTTGGTTTTCAAGTAAACAGCCTCAGGAGGCCAAGAACGGGTGAAAAGCAGAAACTGGTAATTCCTTTCTGCAGAACGGGATAAGAAAAAGCGGTGCCTCTAGAAAGGGACCACTTGGTAACACTCTAACTTCATTTCCAGCTGCTTAATAAGTTGAACAGTTCAAAATCAAACAGAAAAAAAAAAACAAAAACAAAACACAACAACAACAAAAAAACACACACAAAAAACAGAGAAACTGTTCTAAAGGAACAGTTCTTGAAATCTTCTTGGATTACTTGAGAAGCACATATTAGTAAGTTGTCTCAAATTGAAGGGATGCAAGACATGGACTCCTGATGGCTCTTGAACAGGAGACCTTTATTGCCCTTTTTCACCACTACATATACTTTCCCCGTAGCCCCACGCGCTGTCCACGCGCCCGAATCTGTCATACAATTGGTTAGAGACCATCAGACACGCACCTTGAGCCAGCCAGCAATTGGCCACTGCCCAAAGCTCATCTTTAACACTGTAGCCAATTTACTTTATCTCGACCTTGCTCAAGTTTTTGGTTCTACCGCTGTTTTCCTCATTATCTCTAACTCAGGGACGTGTGAAACAGCACAAAGCTCCCTGCGAATTTCTTTCCCACATCAAATGACTATGATTGTGGTCTTTTCTTACTAACTGCTTTTGTTTCCCAAAATCACAACCACAAAAGAGTGGAATAATGGCAGTAACATATTGAAGTACTGAAGATAACACTGGAACAATTACTGTCAACAGGCTGCCAACAGCCTCAGTCAAATAAGTAAGCCTACAGCACGAGCCTTTCCTGTCCAGTCACTGCTACTGTCAGCATCAGCTCCTACAGAGCATCACATTACTGTAGTAGACAACTCTTCCCGCATCTGCCATTTAAATCCAGCTATAGACACAGGAACCTAAGTGAATCATTAAGAAAGCGTAGCTGCATGTGCCATGACCACTAGTGGTCACTTTGATGAGGTTTTTTGTTTGTAATATTTCCTCTGTATCAGGAGTCTGAACATCCCATCACTACATCTGTAGAGTCTGTTTCCCAGCAGAGAGGAAGCTTGTCTCTGCTCCCCAGAAACAGTTATAAGGCTGGTGGTATAAATAGAACAACTGTCCCGCTTACTCTGTAGTACTGAACTGGTAATTAATGCATAGGAGAGTAAGTCTTGAAACAACTCCACCCTTCCCTGCTTTATCGTCATCACTGATTAAAAACACATTCAGGTAATTTTTGTCATTGATTCCAAGTTAGAAGAGAAATTAAAATATTTGCTGACCTGAAATTGCTAACACTTGGCTTTTAAAAAGTTCTCTGGAAGGCACGGGACATGCAAACTTGAAGAAAATTTCTTTTTGTGAAATCAGAGGAATGTTTTTCAAGTAGCTGGTGGTACAGAGGTGCACATGATTCTCCTGGGAAGGAGGTGAAAATGAATCAAACAGTTCCAGGAGTGGCAGACCATTGCAGCCATGTCCCTTATTCATCTGTGTCCAAAGGTTCCTTGGTACAAAGGAGGCACAAGCTGTGGCTGACATTTCCCTGTATTTGAGACTGTCGTGACATCTCACTCCCAAGTGCCTCTCCTCTCCTGGGCCTATCTGCATTTTCTTTCCTACCTCCATGCACCTATTGCATTAATTTTGGTTAAAAAGGTATTTCCATGTGTTTTCATGTTTTCCAAATGTTGATGAAACTAGTTGGGATAACCAAAGTTACACAGGAGGAAGGGCACACTTGCTCTATTGGCCAGATTTCAGCTGTACAATTAGAAGTCCCCCAGACTGTTCAGCACCTGCTTTGCCCTGTACCTGAAGAAGTACTTCACCACACCTCCACAGTCCCCAGTGTTTTGGGGTAGCACCCCACAAAAAGGAGCAGTTTCCTGCAAATCCTGTGCCCTAGAGGCTGCCTCAGCTCCAGCCAAGCACTCCAGAGGCAGCTACTTCAAGCAGTCTTGTAGAAACCAGCATCCCCTGCTAACTGAGGTTCATTGCAATGCAGCAACAGGTCAAAAGTAAGACACAGACACTTACATATGGACAAAGGCAGGGATGGTATTCCCATCCATCCTTCTTATGCAATATGCAAAACCCAGCGAGCTGAGCTTCCCTAGTATGGCCAGCACATAAAATGAGATTTCAATGTGGGCAAGCAGGAGGCCATACACAAGTCTGGAAGTAAAGGGGTTTATTTCTTACTGACCAGCTTGATAGCAGAAGTGCCATGGTCATTCTTTTTAATTTCAGGGGCCTTTTAAATAAAGTTCCACTCCAGAAGCCAAGCATGAAAGGAGAGGAATGAAAACTCTGTGATAGATAAGATATTACAAGACACTGTCAGAATCTTGGTAGGAGAATGAAATAACACTCTGGATACTGTCATTGAAAACAATAATGAAAGAGTACACCATTTTCTTAACTGAAGTACTATCAAATCTATGTTACTGCCACACAACATATTTTTCCTCCAAAGGTGCCAATTTCAAGCTATGACTATTGATCTCTATCTAACACTCAAAATTAACTGCACTACAAAGGGAAAGTGGCACCAAATCGTTTGAGAACATCAAACAGTAAAAAGCCAATGGGGTCAAATCAAGGTCAGAATTTGATGAGTAGGGTGTCAGAAATTTAATCCATTTTGTCTAAGATAATGTATAGAGCCAGTATTGTTTTTTCCCCCTTTCTTTTCTGTAATATTTTAAGCCAGCTTCTCTGAAAAATATCACAAAACCAGACCTCAACTTTTTCATGAACTTTTTTCCATGACTGGAGAGAGAGATTAAACGGACTGAAACACAGATGGCAATTATGCCTCTGTTTATTTCCTAATGAGTCACACGATTATTTTTTGCCTTCTGCCACATCATTTCAGAATACAAGAAAACCTTATCTTGAAGGAGACATGAAGAGACAGAATAACACTGTTAAAAGTCCCAGTCCAACAAGATACTTAAGTGCATTAAAAAAACCCCAAACTTTTAACCATGAGTGAAGTTCCATTCACTTAAACTCACATCAGCAGCAGCGGGTAAATCTGTACCATCAGCTGGTGAATGTGGCATCTATCAGATTCAGCAGTGGTCTCAAGACAAAATACTCAAAAGCTCTTACAGTGATGTTACATTTACATTTCAGCATTTGGAGAAAATTAAGGTCAGAACTATGGTCAGAAAAGGCTTCCCCTTTGCCTCTCCACCACAGCCTGCAATGCCCATCCCCTCTAGCCACCCCCATTTCTGTTCGTATCGCCTCCTGCATGCCCAGGATATTCCCCAGCCTCAGAAACTTGACCAAACTCACACCCAGACTGAAATCTGGATCCATAAAGCCTGGCTACCTCCCACAGTAGAGGCAACACAGCTATGAGCACACTGACCCACTGTTTGGGCTTTCAAACTTGGCTGTGGCCACTTTCTCTTAAAACCCAGGCTGAGTAACTGCTTTGATAGCGGTAACACCTTCTGCTTCTCGTATCACAGTCTAGTAATTAGTATGCTTGTGAAAGGAATCAGAGGATATGTATTCATCAGATCAAATTCACGTCTCTCACCTCCCCAGGAGGTACCTTAACCACAGGGCTTTGGATAGGGGATTCCCCACTTATCCTACTGAAATCAGGCAAGAAATATTCAGGCTTTGATCCTAAAAGAGCTGAAACTTCAGCCCAGTGAATTGGACACGTCACTGGAAGAGGACTCTTCATATGTTTTAGCCAGTAACTGGGGGTGAATAATAAGGAACTGGATTTTGTCAGGAAGAGTCTGAGTGTGACCTCCCACTTCCTAGCAGAACACACAATATGCAAAACAGGATCCATTTTAAAGGGAGAGCAAGACACATACTCCTGTCTGAAACCAGCACAACCTCCGTGCTGGAACACACTGGCTTTCTGCAGTAGTACTCATCTCTCCTCAGGACATGGGTAGTGCTTCAGAAACACCCTTGCCTTCAGGTTATTTCTGTTTCCTGGCTCTAAAGAGTTCCCTGTTCAGCATCTGGGGATTCCTGCAGGCACTGGAGAGGCTTATCTATCCCAAGGAACTTCAAAGATACACATAACTGGTACGGCCAACATAGGGCACAGATAGGTTGAATAATTCGTTATAGGTTGAATTATTTGTTACCTAAGAAGGCTTCTGACAAACAGCAAGGCTGTTCTGGAACACTATGAATAGAACAGATTTTGGGATGGGGTGCTGAAGAGAACTGGTTTTAGTGAAACATTGGATTTTTACCAAAATGACCTTTTTCATTCCAACCGCCTGCTTTGCACAGAAAATTGCACAGAAATTTCCAAAATTTGAAAAGAAATTCAACATCCCAGTGACTTATTGGAGTTATGGTCTGGATGTTATTTTCTTTTGTGGACCATTTCCTGCAACTGGACTTAATTTCCAACATGCATCATTGCAAGATGTTCCCATGATGTATTGCAACAGCACAAGAAGATAGAAAACCATCATTCACATTAAAAAAGACCTGAGTTTAAGGAAGAATTATGGAACGACTTGGGTTGGAATGGACCTTAAAGATCCCCTACTTCCAATCCTCCTGCCATGGGCAGGAACACCTTCCACTAGACTGGGAAAAGAATATGGGTTCTTTGCCTTGAAAACTTGCAAGCTCCTGAATGGGAAGTGGGAACTGGTCACTTCTACTTTGCTTCCCTCCCCCCCCCCAAAAAAAAAAAAAAACAGTTTTCCACAGCAAATAAAACATTCCCAATCCATTCTATTTAACAAGGTATTCTCAGGCTATGTTCGTCATGAAATGAGGATTAGTTGTTGGTACTGTGTGTCCATTTATCGGTAGAGTGGTCATTTCTGCATCCCTTCCCTTCCTGACTCATCAACACATTTAGAAAGTACCCAGCAGACAGGGAAGGGGAAGGATCAGTGGGTGCTGGGTGGGAAGAGTAGATATAAAAATTCTTAGTTCTGTTTTGATACTTTGCAACCATGGTACAGATCTACATGGCAGATCAGCAAGTCTCTGAGATTTGAGAGAAAACTCTGCCAAAAGATGGTGTTTCTTTTCCTTTAAAAAAAAAATCTTGAAACAGGTTATTACTAGCTGTTGTACTGCATCTGAAACTTTCAGTTTCATTACTTACTTATGTGACGTATATACCAAGTGGAGCGGGATCTTACTAAAACCTTCCAGGATGAAAACTGTCATGCTAGCCTGTCTGGACATTTTTTAGCAAACACAAAAATGGAATTAGATGTTGCTGCTACTCTGACTCAAATAAACACAAAACAAATTAATTAAAACAACTACATGGAAAAAAAAAACACAACAAACACAAAACAGGTGAACATTAGATTAAAACAAGGTTATTTTGAGATGGTGAAATAATACAATACAGCTTATTGAGGTAAATCCATTAAAATTCCAAGCACTTTTAAACACATATTTAAAGCACGTATTAAAGTATAGATTTGTTTGTCTTAGGATTATGTAGAAACCTCTTTTTAAGTAAGAACCTAAGTTAGCTTTCTAAATTAGAATGGAAACTAATCTCATAGACATAGTACAGCAGTCATAGTACTGAGTTTTCTGCATATTAACTATTAGGTTAAGATGTATTGAATTTTTGGTGTCTACTTAATTACTTAGCTTACCTTAGGCTCCTTTTGTAAACAGTTTCACTCAAGTGAGTTGAAAATCGCTGATTTCTGACACTTTATTGCATAGCTAGGAAAGTTATTTTATACACATCTGTCTGCCCAAGAAAAGATTTTCTACTTGTTTTGGCATGGGCTTTTAAATAGATACAGATATAGATATAGATATATAGAGTCCTTTTTCCTGATTCCTAGTAGTTCTCCTAGCTTAGTTTCAACAGACATATTCCACAGAAAAAGTAAAGGTTACCAGTGTATTAATATTACTTCTGTACACTACTGTATGTTTTCAATTAGGCTCACTCCCACAACGATTTCCATATCTAGCAACTTGTTCTTCTTATTTCTTGATAAGTGATGGCCCCTATCAGGAAGTCGGGGGCGAGTCTGCTACTGCTTTGAGTAAACAGCCTAAAGGTCATTTTAGATGTTGGCTTTTGACACTCTTGGTTCAATAGCCACCCACCACAGTTGTCACCAGTAAGCTTAAGTTAACCTCATGGAAAAATAGCCTTTCAGTGGGTCCTGTTGTCTCTTCAACAGAACAACTCACCGGTGGTCACTTAATAGTGGAATGAAGAAAATCCTATTAAGTTCCCCTCACAGAATTTGACAGAGGCGTTTGGTCTGGGGTCATGATCCAAGTGCTCTAGGCTTTCCCTGAGGTCTGCTAAGGTTATGGGAAAGTCTCTGAGTTAATGGGGTCTTTGAGTGGCAGTGTGTCCACACGGGTGCCACAGTTCTCCTAGCAAGTGCCCAAGGACCTCTTTAATGAGATTTCTCATAGCAGAAAGAAAATGTGCAGAACAGATTCCAGCTACACACACACAACCGACTTCTGCAGGCGCGGCTATGTACACCAGAATGTGAAGGCATAAAACCCACAGCTAACACTGCACCCCCACACTGAATGTCCACCAGCACAGCTACTACACATACAATATTGTCCCCCCCAACCAAACCCAGGCTCCTGCAGATCTTGTTTCTTTCCTATTGCTCCTTCAAGATTAATCAGTAGCAGGCACAACTTTGCCAAAATAGATGCAACTGCTGGAGTGTGTTGCCAGTACACACTACCAGTGAGCCTCCATCAGGAAAAGGTCATTACACCACTAACACAACCAGCCACCTCTTCCCACACACCTCTTCAGCATGAAAGCAGGAAGAACCCAGCAGCCAGACCTAAAGATACTATCATCCTGCAAAAGGAGAAGTGTTGCATGACTACATCTAAGATTCAGAGCAAAGGCCAAAGTACACACAGGGCTGATACAGCAAATATGCTTTGCACTGACACCCCCCTCCTGCAGACTGAACAAGGGACACCACTATCAAAGATAAAATACAAATTTCATTCCAAAATAATACCTAAGACATTTCCAAGAAATTTCCCATAAAGAGAGACTAATGTATTCTCAAAATCAGGTAGCTCAGGCTTGTAGGCTCTCATTTTAGGCACCTGAAAACAAGTATTTCAAAAGCAATGAAACAGAACTTAGTGGCAAGGCATCTCAGAAACTCTTCATATTCTCCAGCTTGAAAACAGTAACTCTGGTAACTGAGGCACTGTTGGGTCTTGCAGTGTCAAACTGTGTACACCCTGCTGGAAGACATGCTCTGTATATACTTTACAAAAGTGGGAAAAAAAAACAGCACAGCCCAAACCTCCTTGTCCAGTTAGAGATTGGTTTGAGACTCTCCATACACCATGCTGATTGTTAGTAAAAAAGGGATTCATACAAGTAAGGGGCCAGCTCGTGCTGATAAACTATCTTCACTTTTCTATTAAGAGAGTTACAGGCTAGAACATGTGTTCCTAAATTTCTACATGAAGTGCATTTGTACCATCTTTGTTTCACATCTGTGTAGCTCAAAAAAAACACTCCAGAGCCATGAAGAACAGATGAGGGAAGAAAGCAAAACTAAGAATATTCTTCAAAGATGCTGCTCTCTTTTCAGAGCCAAACACCCAGCCTACTGCATCCACCAGCCCCTGTGCTTCACGACACACACAAAATAGTAGCTACCAGCATGTCCTGTTCATTTCCATCGTGCTTTGTGGGATTCAGATGTAGTCACTGTGACCTCCAGCACCTCCCGCTCATCCAGCATGGGATGTTCTGCTGGCCCTAGAGAGGAAATTTCTGTTTTTCACAAGTCATTCCTAGCACAACAATTCACTCAGGGTGGCATTACCATGTAGGTGCTAAGAGATAATAAACACTGAGGACACATCCCGTTGATACTGTTCTCTTTCCCTCCCTCTACTCTACAGCAAACAGAGCTCAAGGCTTCAGAGGCCTTCACAAAAGCAGTCAAACCCAACTTCCACAGACTCCTACATGATATTGTATAGCCACAGTCATAGATGTTTTCTCTGGACACAGGGCTCCATTTTCCAGCACATAATTTTCACTGTGCACAAAACAGACAACAGAGTGTAGAAACTCCCTTTTTTGCGTTTGACATTATCATACTTACAAGAAAACCATCTGCAGTTTTCAGCTTCAGCTTTAGCTCCAAGTTGGGATCTTTCAGTTACTTTCCCAATATGCTTTCCAGCCCGGACTCTAGTTCAGTCTGCTCCTTACTCCAACCACTCTCCCACCTCTGCAAGCAACATTTGCTTTCTAGCACAAAAGCGTTAGAGTGTTTAAAATCCCAGGATGGCGTACCACAAAGCAGGCTCCTTGAGTCCAGTATTTACCCAAAAACAGTAAGTGCATGATGGCTGCAGAGCCACAGCACTGCTCGCTCCTGAAGGGTAAAACGGTACAGCTGGGACTTCACTACAGTCCAATACCACAACCTGTCATATCTTTCTAGCTAAAGGAGTCTGGGTAGAGAAAATACAGGATGTATTTAAGCAATAATACCTTATGGGAATGTTTAGCAATGGCAAGTGTTCTGAGGAAGGGGTTGTGCCTCTGGCCCTTACCCTCACAAGTCAACAACTCCTAAGCTCACTGGAGTTAAAATAGCTGACTTAAAAGTCATAATTGCTATTCTAAGCAGTAAAACACAAAAATGTTTTTTTTAATGTACCTTTTAACATGCTGCAAAGTTAAACATGGCTTGCATGTTACCATGGATATAATTTCATGTTTATAAGACTGGTCTTTCCTGGCAGCTAAATGCCTGTACAGGAACAAATAGCAGAGCAGAATTTTGTTTGGCATTTTGCTCAGTTTATGATAACAGCTAACTACTCTTTTTCTATTAACAAGCTTTTGATTTTACTGGAGTTTCTGTAGGAACAGAGTTCTTGTCATTGGCACTAAACACTCTGCGACTGATCCTAGCGTGAGCAGAGCCCTGAACTCAGTGGCAGCATTCATGAGAATCAGGGCCATAGGTTCAAGTCCCAGCATGTTTACGTATTTGCCATGGCTGCCATCAGCCAGTATACAGTACGTGCTTCATCTCTGCCTGATGAAGGGTCCACTCCAAAACCAGAGTGCAGAGGCTGAGCTAGAACTTTTACCAAAAACATGAGAAATTCTTACCAAACTCAGGCACAGTCAAGTTAGCTTTTCACCTGAGGAGAGGGACAATTTTATTCACCTAGGTCCCAGAAAAAATTACCCAGGGAAAATCTCCAGAATGGAATTGCTGCTTTCATATTAACTTGAAATCAGCTGCATTCAAGAAGAAAGGCTAATTGAGTATGAACAAAATACAGATTGATAGAAAGGTAAATGTGGCCAGTTCAGAACAAGTCTAAATGCCTCCCTCACTTCCAAACTTAATTCTTTGTGCCCATACCTATTTCAAAAAGCCTGTGTGTATTTCTAGCCCTACCGAACAATTTCTGTGGCAAAAGTTGCCTTGTCTTCAGTAGGACAAAATTTCACCCTTCAGTGAATAAACCCAGGAATAGCTTTTGGCTGCTGGTTGGCAATGTGTAGGATTGTAACAACTCAGCTGCTATTGCTAGATTTGAAGAGAAGATGGAATTGCACAGACCAGTCTGGGGATTACACCACATTATGTCCCTCCAAATCACGCAGCCAGAGTGTTTACCTGTGTCTATGTGTTGCTGTCATGAAAAGTTCAGTACCTATTTCAGTATCAGATACGTATCAGTTAAACTTGGCTTCAGCTTTTGAAGTGGGCGGAGAGCATCACCACCCCTTTCCTGTACTGAAGTCTGCAACAAAATTGCATTTTACTCACAAACATATCTGTAGTTCTGTTGTGTTGACTTTTTTAACAAATAATCTCATTGGACAGACAGCACCAGCAAGTTTCTCCACTCGGTGGAGTGTCTTCACAGCCCTCCCACACAGTGAAAATGACTCAGACAAAACTACTAAATTTAGGGCATTGGTATTCTATGTGTTACGCTGGTGTTCATACAAGTAATGCCTTAAACAGTAAATTTCTGAATTAAGCATTCAAGCAATCTTTTCTGTGCTGCATCTGCCACTGAAACGAACGGCAATGAAGGTGGGCTGAGGAGGAGGTTATTTGGATCGTGATTTGGGTTGTGTTTTGGCTAGAGCTAAATGTGAATTTGAGTGAGGTCTGCATGCACTTTTAGAAATACCTATTGACCTGATACTGTGATGTTTGATCTCAATTGATAAGATCGTGCAAGATTAGCTGCCCTTGGGAGATTCCCTTCATCTTGGGCAAGAGACTGCAGGTTTGACTCACACACGGGGATGATTTCTCTTAGGATGACTAGACCGATTCCCACTTCTCAACATTCACCTCACCCATCTGCCTGAGGCTCCCCTACTGCAAGTGTGGCTCATGAAGCAGCTGCTGAAGCGCTGATTGCAACTACATGCAGCCAATTAAACTGGCACTTCTATAATTCAATATTAAATTACATAGGATTGTCACAATTTTATAATTTGCAAGTCACCCCCTGCTTCACAAGCAAATGAGCCATCCCTGTAGCAAGGGCAAGATCCTCTGGAAGAAAGCAGAGGTGGACAAATAAAGGTGAGAGGTTTTATGGCTGTCACTCAAGACATGGCTCTGCAGTGACACTTGCCAGGCGTTCACCATCCAGGAAAAGGGACAGCAAGTCCCTGGCCACAGGGGCAGAAGGAGAAGTAAGGAGAGGGAAGGGAGGAGAAGAGAGAAAGAGGAGGAGGGCTAAAGCACCTACTCAGTTAAGGCAGTCTTTCCTCCCTACTTGCTTAAAATTGCCAGTGAATTCAGGAGACCAAAGTCAGGCCTGTGCAGGACCACGAGACAACACTCTCTTCAGGCCGACCACAAAACCTGCTGAAGCCAGCAACAAATGTACATGGGTACCTCTGGGAAGGACATAGAAGCACTGACTCGTATTGACGAACTTTGGCTCTTTTTCTGTTTGTCAGTTGTCTCCAGAAGGGCATGGTTTTCTTATATATTTTTGGGTTTGAAACTGCTGAATAATCAGTACAAATATAGTTCATGATCTGTTACCCAATTAAAACCATGCAATTCCTAGGAGCAACCTGAACTGTTTACATTGCACACTTCCATCACATGCCCCTTCTTCATTCTTCACCATTGGAACATAACTCTTAAAGAAAATTAGTTTGTATAAAAACACTTGCAGATCGTGTGCCACAGCCTCTAGAAATGCTTATGCTGGTCTGATGTGCAGTATTTCAACCCGGGGAGCTGGGCATCCCTGTCTAAAGTTCTGCAGACTAGATAAAGAATATTTCTTTTCCTTGGGTACAACCCCAAACCTGCGCTTACATGTAACACCTGACCTGAGGCAAATTTCCATAGTTCAGGGCTTATGCTTGCCCTGACTCCACCTGAGAAGCAGGGGTCTTAAAAATCCCCCCAAAGTGCTTACTTAATAGATGCTTAAAAATCCATCCCCAGAGGAGATTTGGGGCAATTATTCAATTTTTTCCCTTGCTCTAAGGCAGAATAAGTAACTTAGACCATCTCTGAAAAATACTTGTCATGCTTCTTCTTCTAAAAATTCAGTCAAAAAGATTCCACTTTAACCCTAAGTAATCTGTGCTGTGGTTTTACTACTTGTACAATTAGAATATTTTTCCTAATGCTTGAGCCTTGTCTTTTTACCCAATCATCTTGTTAGGATATTTTTCCAACCAGGCAACTTTGACTGGGTAAAATTACCCAGTCTTACTACTCAGATTTCAATTGGTAATCTAGTCAGAGAATATAATGAAGATCAAAAGTCGAGATCAAAAAAATACCTATATGATATCTACTGCTCATTCTTTTTATCCTTGGCTAGCTGCCCTATGAACTGGGAAATTACATTAGTTTAACATTAATTACTTTTGACAATTATATTTTGTTATCACTTTACAATCTAATTCTGTACAGACTGTCTGACAGTCTGTTCCACTATCTGTCCAGGAATCCAAACCTCTCAAGTAGATTTTCAGTTTCGTTATTATTCCCTTCTTTAGATGCACAGGCAAGCCATCCTTCTTACTAAGACTTAAGACTAAAATACCTTTCTAAGAATTTCTACCCTATGAAACAGAATTGCCCCCAACATATTCCGAGATGGTGATGCACTGAGGTTTTTGCCATGCTGCCTTTCCAAGCAGTATCCAGGTAAAGTGCCCATTGCCACCAAGGCTTTGCTACAAAGTACTTCCAAGAACTGCTCAAAAACTTCTTTTCACTCCTTCCAGTGAGGTGGCTTAAACTACACCCTCCCATCACAGAGGCTGTGCTCTTCCTCTCTTTCTAACTTAAACAAGTTAACTTAACTTAGACAAGTCTGTCCCTCATTTATTCCACAACATCAGAACAAGCACGGATAACCTTCAACTATACTACCAACACTTAATTTCTCCAAGCCCGTCCTTCCAGAATGAGTTGTGCTAATACCCCAGCCCTATGACTTACCCCAGCAAATTTCTATTACACCAATTAAGTATTTAACTTGGTTCTATGCTACAACCTCAGATCCTTTCCATTTTTTTCCCTGTTTGTATTCACATTGTCCTCTTAACCTTCCAAGGATCCTACTGTAGTGTTCTCTCTGCCGACTTTCAAATGTTTTTCTTCTACGTGTAATTTTCACTTACCTAGCTAACTTTTGCACTGGCCTCTTTCAAAATGAGCACAAAGCCGCCTTCTCGCTAGGCTGGTGAATAATGTGGAGTATTTCTTCATCACCTGAGTGCCATCTCTCCCCATCAGGCCTGTGTTAAGAACATCTGCTGTTATGTGGTACGGAGGAATCTCCTGTCAATATCACTTGAAAAATTCACACCCTTACCTTCAAAATCTGACATTAGCAAGTGCCAAATATTTTACTTCCACAGTTTTGATGAAAAATTAAATGTTTTGGTATTTCTGAATTGAAATATTTAATTTCAATGAGTTGACCCAAAGCAAAATATTTTTTTGACCCAATTTGACAAACAGATTGTCTTACCCATCCAGAATGAGGCTCTCTGAGCAAGCTTTTTCCCATGATCCACCACTACAGTAGGTAAGAACAGCAATTGCAATGCACCCTCGGTTAGGCAATGGAGAGCTGGGGGTGGCTGTAAGAAATAATCAGGATACAATGTCACCTGTCCCAGAAATACCACAGCAGTTCAGGCAAATGGCTTAGGGTTAATATTAAGCAATAAGTGCAATCTAGCTCAACAAACTGTTTTGAAATGGATCAAACTGACTCAAAGCAAAATATTTCAGTTATACCTTCCTGGTGAGTCCTTCTTAAATCACAACTTCATATAAACTTTGCATAAAAGTCACTTTAACACCAAGTGTTTTTTAACGTAATAAAATTAGCAACTGTAGAAATAGATCAGTCATCATGAGTTGCTGCACAGGAAGATCAGAGTACTGATTCAGACATACTTCATATACATTGAATTGCTTCAGGAACTCAATACTTTTACATCTTGTTCATACCATGACAGTTCAAAAGATGGTCTTTGCTCTCCAATGGCTTGCACATGATGGAAGTGATGCCAATCATGAGAACCAGAAGATTCTTTTGAGCCAATTAGATGGCACCAGTCACAACGACATTAGTCATCCACTCCTCAATCTGAGAAGGAACCAAAATTATCATTCATCAACTCCAGAGGCTGCAAAAGACATGAGGGAAGTGTACTATTTCCCATTCTTATTGCAGTCATCATCATACAAAGTGACGCAAGCTGCTATTTTCTGCTCCTCTTCTAGGAGAGTGGTGGTTACTCTCTGTACAGTTTTCAAAAGAGAAATTTTGATCTCATTTAATTCCTCCAAACTCCTTCTCCTGTCCTTGTGTGACCAAGAAAGGAAATAGGACTAGAAAATGCTATACAGTAAGAATATATACAGCCTGATGCCATCAGCCTCTGCAGCTGAGACAGAGGATAGTGTTGTGGTATATGGTGACAAGTCTCCACACACCAATGGGAGCAACAAGAAAAGAACTGATACCTGATGTGTGAAAGCACATACACAAGAAAAAATCTTCAAAAAAATTGATAGTGAAGCATCAGGAGTGGTTAACTGCAGAGGGTTCAGAGTGGAGGTCGTTAAGAGCAGATCCAGAGAAACAGACTGTGCTGGAGTGGCCAGTTTAACAAACCACAGAGTCTTTACACTGCTGAGATCAATGAGTTATGTACCATGTATGTCAGTGAGCTGAAGGGTACAGGAAATCCAGGAGAAATTGATAGGCTGGAGAGACTGACCACACCCCGTTTCTCCTCAGCAAGATGGTTTGAGCATCTCAGAGCTGCTGGTGTAGCAATCCTTGCTAGCTCACTGCCACCCACAGCTAGGAGACCAGACAACCTAGCAGCTCTGGTAAGGACAAACACCTTTGTACATGATACTGTCCCAATCCAATGTGAGAGACACCCTTGGAATAATGCTCAACAGCTGCACACATCTCCAAGGCACAGGTTGGCCAGCTCTGGATAGATAAGCTTGTGAAGTCCCTTCCAACACTTTGCTTTTGGAAGACACAAGCAGTGAAAAAGAAGATGAAAATTCAAAAACATCAACACTTCTGATAGAGGGGAAAACAGATGAAATTAATGGCAAAGTAATACTCTGCAGAACAAAATAGCAATGTTCTATTCTGTGGCTTGGGAAAACAACATGCCTCCAACACATCTGGGGAAACACCAGTAAGTGTTTTCATGGCAGTTGCTCCTCTGGGGTGACATTTGGTTCGCTGCCCAGTCAGAGCCTGCCCTTGAAGGATTTCCTGGGATAGATTCTCAGCTGGAATACACAGTGTCACTGCTTTCTGGAAGCATGGCAGTTCTGAGCAGGAGAGGATTTTGCTGCAGATATTTGACTGGCAGGGAGGCTTTCTCAAGGGAGATACATCTGACAGCTTCACAACGAAGGGAGATGTTATCCACAGCATGAAAATCCAACTAACAAACAAATTTGATACTGACTTTAGAAGTCATGTTAACAGATGGTACCAAATCCATGTGTCAAAGATCACAGTTACTTCTTTACATTTCCCATTTTGTCTTTTTTTTTTTTTTTTAACTTCAACCTCAGAGAAACAGATTCTGACTCAAGATGAAGAGCTAATTAACCTATAATATACTAAAAGGAGATTTGGCTGTGCTGAGAAATCTGGAGTTTGGTACAGCAAGACACTCCTCTGTAAACAGTCAGATACCTCCCAAGGATTTTTCGTAACTATGAAATAATTCAGATCATCTCCAGAATTAGTCTTAGATCTGCATTACAACACTACAGATAATGAACTAAAGCACAAGTTAGATAAATCAGATAATCTAAGACAATATTTATACATGTATAAAAAGGTGAGGAACAAAGACTCTTGAAATAATACCTGTGTTGCAGTTGTTGTTAGACATTACCTTACTATAGACAGCTGTACTGAATCTAGTTTCATTCTCTTCAAAAGATGATATCTAAAACTTCCAGACTTGTCTTTCACATTATACACTGCAAATAACTTGATCATGGTGGAAGAGGACTCACAGTAGCTCTCTTTTATCCAGAGAAAAGATATTTTTCATAAACTGTAAAGATACATTTGTAATTATGTTTCAGTGCTTATTTACAACAAATGCCTGTTTGCACCATGCTATCTAGCAGCATAAATGGTCTCTTTAGCTCTGATGCAGCCCCTGCTTTACCTTGTATGAACAAAGCAACAGTGATCTAAAAGGTGCACGTACGACCCACAGGAAGGGGAACAAACTTTCATTTCAGAGCATCTTCATACCAGTATGCTTTTATTTCCAAAAGGAAAAGTGCTTCAGGAAGGAGAAATTCCAGCCTCTAACTGACCTAGATAAGCTGCTGGCATAAGGAATCCAGGAGTGAGGCTTCTGACAGAAGCTCAGTCCACCTGGTGGTACTAGACTGAAGTATTTCCACACTAGCTAAGTACATCCTGCCAGAACTTACAGCTGCATGTGCAGTCTTGGTGAAAGAGAACCTCTGTCCATGCCTCATCATGCAAGTGATGCTCAGAGAAGACATGGCAGAGGAGCTTTGGGCATATACACTTTACTTAAGCATCTGCAGGACATCGATCTGTCTGTGGACAATTGCTGCCGTTACAGACTTCGAACACTCCAGGCTCTCTTTATGCTCATTTTCATCTAAACTTTGCTAATCGGAAACTAAACTCACACTTCCCTGGCTCTGAGCAAGAAAAGCATGTCCGTCTTAGCCTAAAGTTAATGCGTAGCCTAGGCTGGTCATCCACACTCCCTTCTTCACCAGTGGAGAAGGACAGTATCACTAGATGATTCACTGCCTTATGCACCTGATGAATCCTTGTTTACTGATGAGGGAAAGAGAGAGCCCATACACTTCGCTTGGACTGGATCGCTAGCCTTCTGACAGCTCAAGTAGGATGAGATATATCCTATCGGGATGGTCGTCTTCTTTTGAATGTGTCTAATGGTGAAGACAAATGAAAAAAGAATTCAAACTGTGGCTTCCTGACACAACAACTGTATAAAACTAAGATAAAAGCAGTAATGAAACAACACTGATATTAATGACAATAACACAAAAAGCCAAAAGCTGTTCTACATGATACTCAAATGTGCCACAGCTTCCCTGTGTGTAAACGTGTATCTCATCTATGCCCAATGCAAAGGCAACTGCCAGGTCACATGCTATGTACATTTTCAAACAGAGAGGAAGAAAAGGAATCATTGGACCAACGGCTTGGAAACCAAGTGATTTCTTCTGTGTTGTCTTGGTATGCTTTGTGAAATTTTCTGTCTAGAATAACACCTGTAACCCTGTCCTTCCAATGTAGCTTTGATTTATTT
This sequence comes from Cygnus olor, assembly GCF_009769625.2. Classification (NCBI taxonomy): domain Eukaryota; kingdom Metazoa; phylum Chordata; class Aves; order Anseriformes; family Anatidae; genus Cygnus; species Cygnus olor. The sequence goes on from NC_049175.1 coordinate 10,628,383, forward strand.
CCTTGGCTTGGCTTCTGCAGTGCTTTTACCCTTCTGTAAAGAGTCTGATTGGACCCAAGCTGCACAGATGGGGAAGTAGCAGGGAAGAACGCAGCTCCGCCAGTGTCAAAGCAGCCAGACTCCCTTCTGCTGGCTTCAGAATTCTTGGAAGGGGCACAGAACAAAAGAGAGGCTGCTGATGTTCTCTCAGCAATAGCAGCACTGTCAGGAAGCTGAAATGACCCAAGAGAGCCACAATGTCCTGCAGAGGTACAAGATTTGCACACAGTGACCTTGTGCTCCAGTGGTCTTGCCCATTTTGCACTGAGGGTTTCTGCCGTGCCCATGAGAAGGGCAGTTCAAGCCACAGTGAAACAGGCCCAGGGACTGGATCAAGTTTGACTGGCTCTGAAACACCCAGCTGTGTGGTGTGACATGGCCCTTTATCTCCTTGGAGGGAATGGGATTTTGTGCATTTTCATTCCGAACACACAAAGCAGGTAGCTAGATGAAATATGGCACAGTCAGCCTCTGAAAAGGCTTACTGTAGGTCTGAAGACTGCAAGAGACACACATCACTCTTCATTTAACACTTTGTTGATCACTGACTTGTGGATTGTTCTCCCTCTGAAACAATTCTAACTATTCTTTTTAAATGGGAATTTTGACCAGAGCGACCAGGATGTCTTTAAACATACAGTTGGCATGGACACTGCAATGGCAGTGAGATACCAATCTGGATGGGCTCATACCTACCCTGTGGCTGAAGCAGAACAGTAAATGCCTCCCTCAGCTACAGTTGGAAAGAAAAAGTGTTTCCATTTGAGTCAGATCAGCGCCAGGCAGCCAGGCACTGGCTGCTCCACTAGGCTCCCCATGCTTAGGAGAATATCCCTCACCAAACAGCTTTTACAAGAAGGTCAGCCACATTCAAGTGTATGCCACCAACTGAAAAATGCTTATTATGTAACATAAAGTGAATACTTTGAGAGCACTACTTACAGTGGTTTATCCTGTACAACTCCTTGTAGGATCCTGATTCCAGGACTTATAAATTAGCCAGGCTGTCTACAGATAGATACACCACAGAGCAAGAGCAGCAAGAGGACAGTCTCTTCCCTACAAGTATTACATAAATAGTAAAAGTCAGTGTGTGAAAGATGGGAGAAGAATGCCAGGTGCATGCAATGTTTGTAACTTACACCTAGGACAAATGTGTGCACACATCAACTGACTTTCTTTTCGCTTGGTCCACATTGGACCTTGCAATATTCATTCAAGGTACAGACCAGCTTCAACTACAAAGTTTTCTTTCCAATAAAATTTTTCGATTGATAATATGATCCCACATTTAAATTAACCAAATTTGTAATTACTTTTTAACCAGCTTTTTAATATGCAAAACTATGTAAGTGTAGTACCAGAATGGTAGGGAAAATAAAACATTACTTATTTGGCATAATCACAGATTTTAATAATTGACAACACATGTCAAAGTCCACAAATCACAGCTTAGGCAATGAAATGTGGTGTGTCTTTTTCATTCCACGTTACTGGTTTCTTAATTTAGCAAACAGGGAATTTTGAGTGCATTTAAAGAGGAAATCAGCAAACAATACTAAATTTTCTGTAGAAAGAGGAAGCATAAGATTACACAAGTTACCACAAAAACAAATCGAAGCAAACTGGTGCCACAGGTCAAGTAATTAGGCACAAAGAAGAATTAAATCTCTTTAAAATTTATTGATTTATGATACCATGTCAAGTTTGGGACATAAATATTTATTATCTTGCAGCTCCTATTCCTTCTACGCTTAGATTAATTTTATTCATGTCTTTGTAATAACAGGGATTTCAGCTAAGTCCAAGCAGCTAACAGTAAGACAATACGCTGTTACATTTGTCTCTCCCCTGAGAAGCAGGGAGCACATTTTACATGTCAAATTATTCCATACACAGAGAACACTGCAATATTGGGTACATGCAACTGCACCACAGATACCAGATTAGACTCCTCTGTATACCCTGGAGCAGTCTAATATATTTAAATCAAATTGCCATAAAGTAGACAGGGACAGTGTTTTTTACACTTGCTGTAGACTGCAGCAAAGAATGTTTCATTATCTTGTAGAGATGGACAGTTACATTTTAGTTCTTTTTAACCAGATAATAAACCTCACCTTTCAAGCAGCTGGCACCAAGCATGCAAACAACTATCTATATGTAACTCAAAAGAACAGTACTACTGCTACCAATGCCTGCTAATTACACTTAACCTTTTGAATTATCTGGACTACTGACATATAAAGAATGAGATGGATGCTTAACAGACCCCACAAAGAACAGTCAAAGGCCAAATAGCATTCATTAAACATGTGACATGCATTAGTACTAGGATAGTGGTGATTACATGTGTGTTAGTTTGATAATGTTCTCTATAGAAATTACATTACTCCAATGAATAGAAACATGTCATTCAAGAGAAGAATGAGTAATAGATAGTATGAATCCACAGGACTTGGTGGTTATTGTGGGTATTAGAATTTTACAGTGTATGAAATTTCATTTTTTTAAATATATTTGCAATCCTTGAACTCCAAGAAATATGGAGAAAAACAAACAAACAAACATAAAACTCAATACAGTAATAGCACAGTAGTAGTTCAACATGGCATCTCTAGAGAAATCCTGACTTCAGTTTACTGGTGAAAATGGTTTTCACTGGACATATACTCGAATGAAAAAATAACCTAAAAATCACTTGTGCAGAACTCCCCAATGAACAAAGAAGGCCCAACACAGAGGGATTTCCAGACACACTGTGGCTGCGTGCAGGACTGAATTTCCACAGAGGGCACCATATCATAGAGCAGCAATCTGCCAGAAGGGTTTCAATGCCATGGACTGCTGTTACAGTCAAATTGGGCAACCAGGTATGCTTTTGTAAACACTGAAAAACAATAAGCAAAAGAGGAGGGAATAAAAGCATCCCATCAGCTTTTCATGTACCTTACTACGTACAGGTTTGGCTCAGAGCTTTGGAGAGGCAAAGCAGGGAGTATTTGCTCTGATGCGATCCTTCAGAGCTGAGATCCTTTATCTCTGCACTATGTATCTGCCTCATCACTGAGTTCTTCCTGACGAGAAGCAAGTTTTCCTAAATACCAGAAGCAGACAAGTAACTTTGAAGGTTTAGACCTTTTTGCTCTTTTATCTAGACATCAGCAATGATCAATTTCAATAATGCACAGTGCAAATGTTTGGTGTTTTCACTGCAGGATTACAATCTAATCTAACCCAAAACTCAAGTCAAATCTGCTAAGGAAGAGAGAAAGAAGAAATACAATGTCTTCTCTTTTTTTCCTTCTCTATGCAGAATATTACCAAACTGGCATTTAGTGTTAGTTCAGCTCACAGAAATAATTCTTGAAAGCCCATTGGTGGAGTTTGTTTCCTTCTCCTTTCAGGTTGAAAAGGAAACTTTCTGTGAGTTTACTGTAATGGAGTGTTTGTCTGTATCAGAAGCAGCCTGACCTCTCCAGCCACAAGATGAAATACCAGCAGCCCACTCTGTCACTAGTTCACTACTAGGAAATTACATGGGAGGAAAAACACAACACAAAATTCACAGAAAAAAAAAAAAAAAGAAAGAAAAAAAAAAGACATCAGCAGTGGTGGGAGTGAATGAACAACTTAATAATGAAGCCAGTAAAAAGGAAAATATCCTCCAGCCAATTGATAATAAAAGGTTACTTGAGGTAAAGGGTCAGATCCTGAGCACTGTGAAGTGGCCCAGCTCTCCAACCTCAGCAAAGCTACAGTGATTTACACTGGCTGCAGAAAAACCCAAGAGACAGAAAAACCCAGCTATAAAAAAGGAATTGGAGGCCCACACTTTGAGAAGATTCCACTCACTTTTAGCACCAGACTGAGGTACAGAGGTGACTCTGAGGGTTTGTTTCTGCGGGGGAGTTCCTGTGAAGTAAGCTGAAGTGTGAATTTACACTGCGTTTTCTGATGGGTCTTTAAGTAGGCTGTAAATTCATACCCTAGCCTATTTTGCAGGGATTTCCCCAAGTAGATAAGCCCTAAATTGGCCTCCTAATCATGGAGGCAGACAAAATAAATAAATGTTTTCAAAACTGCAGACCCACACAGGATCTCTCTATTGCAGGCACAAGTGAGTACCAGATAGCATATACTGTACTTCTGCAAGTACATGGTGTCCTTCTTTCTTCCATTCACTCCCAAGCCCCACTCCCATCATCTCTCAGCATCCCTCCACTCTAAGACACTACCTTCAATCCTCCTGCCCTTATCCAGCTTCATGCCAGATTACTGTACCTTCCTGTCTGGCTCTTCCCTTCCCCACTCTAGTTCCACATCTAGAGGTCCAGGTCTTCCTTACCTACTTTCCCCTGACCCTCAGGGGAATGGTAAAATGGTCCTGGTACAAAGGTGGCTTCTCCTACCAGTTCCTCGCCTCTGACCCAACCCAGTCATGTCCTGCCCATTCACACCTCACCCATTCCTCAAAGGCTGCAAGGCACCGAACCCTTGGGCGACTGGACGCCCTCTGAAGCCACCTTCAGAACCACAAGGTTAAATCTATGCAGACAAGTGCCATGAAGCTGTGCGAGATTACTCACACTTTTTTGATTGTAAGATATTTCTACATGCTGCTGAATGGGAGGCCCGAGGCCTTCAGCAGGAGGCAGAGGATGCAGTTAGTATGGCCACAGCTTCACCACAGTCCTCAGGCTGGGTGGTTTGGCCATCAACACAGGCTGCACCACATGAAGTCTGGGCTGTTTCCCTGGGAGCCGCAGTGATGCCGTAATAGAGCAAAGCATTTAAGCCTCGGCTAATCTGGGGCCTTGTACTGCTTTAACTGCTGCCTGTGCTGTTCTGCCCTGCTGGCTCAGGCACTCACTGCACCAGTGACAACTAAGCCCCACCTGTGGCTGTACTGCTAACAGGCGATGACAGTACCATATCCTGAAGGATCCTTTTCAAGAAGACAATTTAGTAACGTGCTGTCTCTGGTACAAATGCCAGATTTCTCATGAGCAGCACTGAACACACTCACTTCAATGCAACCCCTGACTTCGCAATGCATGAAGAAGAAATTCAGTTAATGCTTTGAAGTCTGAGCTTTTAGATCAATGAGGGAAGCAAAAAGGTACTAGCCACCTTTTGATAGCAGCAGAAGGAACCAGCTGCAGTGAACAGCCGTCACATACAGTACAGTATCCCACACCGTCCTTATCAGCTCCAGCAGGTAGCAGCAGTCTGAAGAACACAAACATCTTTCTAGCAGGTACAAGACTGAAAAAGCTATCTGAGAGATGCAGATTGTAAACCAGTGACTCTTCCAGCACTTGACTAAGTAAAAGTTTCATCTCTGATGTGTATGAAGATCCTACACAATAAGAATCTCCAGGTACAGAAAGAGCTTGACACACTTTAAGAGCCAAAGTCTGTGCTGCAGACCTTTTCCTGCATTTCATTACCTTAAGTATTCTGTGCGCACCTTTTCTGTGTACCATCCACAAACATTTGTGTAACTCAGTTTTAACAGCAAAAGTACTTAAAAGAAGCCAGCATCTGAGCTTCACAGAACGGTCTTCAGGGAAAGTGAAGTTTACATTCTCTCAGGAGCGTTTGTTTTGGAAGTGTTCAGGCTTTCATGCAAACAAAAAACACCAAGAGCAGCCAAACCCCATCAAGCCAACAATGGCTCACAGAACAGTGTTTCACAGCGTTTTTTTTGTTTTGTTTTTAATAATAATATGAAAGGTACATAAATATCAGAGAACAGCAAGCACATCATCAATATGATGCAAACAGAGAAGGTTAGGTACTCTGGAAAAATTCTTGTGTGTGAATTATTCACTTAGCTGAAATAATTTCTCTTTCTTTTCCATCTTACCCTGTTCAGGAAGAAAATCAAGGCTATATAAGGCTTCACATTCAAAGGGAGGAATATGCTAAAGATTCAAGTCTGATGAAAATAATTAAATCATTTGTTTTGCCTAAGATAACTGAAAAATCCCTCAGGAGTAGTCTGCAAGAAGCTAGTAATTCCCATGCAAACTATCAAAGTTTTGAGAATAGCATCTTGCTGCTAAACATTTTTTTTCAGAAGAACAAAGCAGATGATACTTTATAACTTGCAAATCACAAAACATGAACATAAAAACTTACACATTTCTTACCAAGAATAAACTGATCCTCACTTTACAACAGAACATTGTATAGCATTTTGAGAGTATTAAGAGGACTCACGGGATTTTATGGAAAATTTATGGGATACCATAAGGTCAAAAACTGAACCGTTTCATCCACGTATGGTATAGCACTTGCTTCCCACTCCAGGACAAGATACTCACACTGGACCAGCCGCACTTGAAAATGATGTGCAGAAAGGTGGTTGTCCTTCACATTTTGGAATGTGAAATTCTGAGGTTTCACAGGTAATTACAGATGTTAATTTGATTGTATATCACTGACTTCAGCAATGCAATCTATTATCAATGATTCCAAAGCCACAGCTGCAAGGATGTTTACCTGCTCCCCTACGGGCTACACATGCAATATGTGCAATGTGACTAGACATAGACTCATCCAAGGCCAAGATGACACGATATTCAGTGCCATGTGGAGGTGGATACAGAGCCACATTTCAAGTCACAACACAAGCAGCAATGGCTGTACCAGCTCCCTACTGATTTCTCTATTCAAAGACTGTGCTAGAAGGTAAAAACAAACAAACAAACAAAAAAACAAAAAACCCAACCCTACATGATTATGTTACAAAACCTTGTCTCAGTGCACATCCACTAAAAAAAAAGCTGAATTTTCACTGAGAAGACAACCTTAGTACGGACACTTTTGTGACCTATTTGTTAATCAGCAGCAATGTTATTAGCAAACTCATACATCTATACATATCATACACGTCATTTTAGATGACCTGTACCATTCAAAAAGTACTGACATTTGAAAAGAAGGATAGCCTCACTCAACTAGCTTGTCTCAGCCCACAGCCAAAGGCAGCCATGTAGAATCAGAGACAGACAATGAATTACTGGAGAATGGGGAAAAATATATATAGAGATGGGAGAGTAGTGTGAAAAACAAAGCAGACAATGGGGGTCAACGCACAAAGGGGCCTCTGAAACAAACCTGGACATACCTATATTCTTGTCTGTTGAATAACAAGAGGATGCAGGGAAGGAAATAATGAAGGAACTGAAGGAAATAATGCTGTGTTTTCACAAAGGTGAACTGTAATCTGTTTGCATCTTAGGTCTCAAAACTATTATAGCAGTATTTTAATACTCATGATGTACCATTTGGGATAATGTATCTATATAAATGTATTAACTTTTGAAAGAACATTTTATGTTTTTAACTTTCAGAGCATAATTTCTTTTATTTGTAGCTTTCCAAGGCTATAGATTTCCTGTCTGGCATCTCTCTCTCACCCCAGAGCCAAGCTACTCTAGGTCCTTACTGAACCTACAACTTACATAGTAACTGGGATAACCACCAGCATAGTCCTTAAAAAGGGTGCCCCAGAGAATTCAGTCATCAGAAAACATCCAACAAGGCAAAGCAACAAGGCCGTCCACATTAATTTAACAACCTATTATCCTCTGAAATTGTCATCAACACTAATCTATTTATCTAGCAACTAAACAAATGTATATGAGCTTCCTATGTAATAACACACTGATTAAACCTTAGAACATTTCAGGCAGGGCATATTCCTCAAATAAAAATCAGACCTCTTATTAAACCTCAAAGGGAATTCCACATAAACACACATGATCAAAAAGCCAAGACCACATAAGGATTTAGTCTTAGTTTTAGTCAAAATTCAGTGATTCTTTTTAATTGCTTCAGTTGCAATGTTTTCAGAAGCACAGAGAACCATCCTCTGAGAAAGCTAACCAGTAAAAAGAGCACAGATCTCCTTCTTACTCCATCACATACTAGGGAGGCCTTTATGCCCTGCTAAATGTAAAATATTTTAGAAAAATAAAACCAGGAAACAAAATGGGATTTGGTCAAGAGTTCATGCTGGCTGAATCACTGTGGTATGGAAACCACCAGCTCTAAAGATGGAAAGTCCGGAGCCATTCATTCCCTCAAAAAAAAGAAAAAGAAAAGGCATTAAAGAACCATTTGGCTTGAGGTTTTGCTGGTAAGCTCCCCCAACATTGGAAGCATGGGAAAGGCTACCTATGGATTTGGTGCCTTGACCTTTTTTCTCCTAATCTTTCTCTAGGACGACCAGCAATTTGACATGCATCATAGTTTTTCATATTGGGTGCAATGAGAATTGTTTAAATGTCACTCTGTGACTCAACATGCAGCAATGCTACAGGGTCATGGCACTGCTTCTTCCCTCCACATCCTGCACCTATTGCCCTCTTCTGCCTTTCCCCAGGAAAAAAAAAAATCTACATACTTTACAGATTGAACATGGCCAGTTTCTAAGTAGAGATTCTTCCAGATTTCTCTGTGCTGCCTTTTATCTGAGAGCTTCCAAGGAAATATTGCTCAGAAGCAATTAAGGCCAACTGTTCTTAGACAAAGGCACACAGCAATCAGCGTATTTAGCAAGGCAGCACAGTCATTTTGAAAGAGGCCTGGAAAATCCTAACATTGTTAAAAATTATCTTCACAATTGCTTACAAGATCTAGTAAAGATATTTGTGTTCTGCTTGTGCATTTCATCATCTTTCATAAGCCAAAATCTTATTAGCAAATAATTTTAGCAAAGTTCAGAAGCCAAACTGTTGTACATGCCTATTGCTTCAAGCAAGAATAATAGCTCTTTTTAACAGTGTTTTCAAAGCACTGGCATACATAAACACGTTATACTTTGGTACATAACACATTTATTTGTCTCAGCTATTCATTACATTATCTGATATAATCCTGTCACCTTCAGACTCACCTGATCGCTGTTATCTGTGGCAGCCTCCTTGGCTGTGCTGGATGGGATGACCAAGAGCCACAGCGAGAAAGGAATGTAACTGTGCTGCGGAGCACGAGGAGAGCCAGTCCAGTGGCTAAACATCAGAAGCTGAGAAAACCCAAGATCAGTTCTGTAACATATTTCCTTACGCAGACTTATGCACATCATTAATTCTCTCTGTGTCTGTGCTCTGTAAAATGGTACTTCTGTATGACAGGCTCTGTGAGAATAAACACAGTATGAAGTGGCATACTGACAGGGAACATGGAAATGAGTCTTTGATAACTCCCCATTACCAATCATTCATTTTTAATACTCAAAATTAATGATCCAAGATAATGTTACAGTGAGAAGTGCTCATAAAAGACTCAAGAATCAACCGTTTACTGAACTGAATTTAGTTTTGTGAGTATAGGCTTAAAAAGATTCATTTACCATAGTGATTGGATTCATTTACCATAGTGATAGCCATTTGGAAAGCAGCCTTTGAAAATTAGAAGCAGCTTACTACAGAGCAAACCACCAGCTAGCAGCAATGATATTTCATTGCACTGGTCACAATGACCAACGAAGCCTTTCAACTCACCAAAGTACATGACAGGATGTCTTGAGAAAAAGATCTATAAAAACAGCACATCCCAAACCTGGGACTGTTGTGTGTTAGTTTGGCACATTTTTTAATGGTGCTGATGTTGCAACATGCAGCTAGTCCCTTCAAAATTTCATGACCAATATGACAGGACAGAATCCGTACTGAAGTACTGAATTACGGTAACCTTAGGGCAGGCACCAACTTTCCTGAGCAATTCATTATCCTGAGTCTACGACAGACACTGCAGAACTTTAGCTAACTTTACTGTTACCTTGCCTAAATCTAAAAAGTTTTTTTTTTTTTTCCCTTCTGGTGTGAATGTGCTCACTGGACACCATTGTTTCATCAGATAAAACCACCCCCAAATCCTTCTTCTAAGATGTGTGTTAAGGGGTTGGTATCTTTTTTATTTTATTCCTAACACACCTACTCAGATTTGCATCAATCATTCTCCCTTCCTCTTTCCCAGAGTGATCACCCTGCAGTACTGATCACTGCGATCTCTTCACCTGCTGTATTCCCTATGGCTGTCACTGCTCTCAGCTCTACACTCTGCCAGCGCCTGTAGCACGGACTAGTGGATTCTGAGTATCCCCAGCCCTGTCACCACTCCTGCCCTCAAGTTTCACAGGGTGTGTTCATGTTCAGAGCTGGAGCATGCTTTTGAAGACAGCCCCTCAACTGCCCCACTTACCATGCTGCACTTTGCATCACAGAGCAGGCCCCAGTTGCGCAGCCTGTTTTCCTTTTGGACAAAACAGAACTGGAAGAGGTACCTCAGAAGCACAGGTGAAGAATGCCAACTGCACGCAGCATGCAGTCCAGGGGCCCCCACTAAAGCTACAGCCCTCCAGGTCCATTCCCAGTGGCTGCAATGGCTGTGGAGAAACAGACATCCATTCTCATTCAGCAAATCTTAAACCCCTTCTGCACACTACCCAAAACTCACACTGCTCCCCCATCCCCTCCCAAATAAAAAATAAACACCAAAACAAGCAGCATGATATCTTTCTTTTCAGATATTCTCCCAGAGAGCATCTCCAGTGGATCGTAACATTTGACTTGTTTACATTTGGAGTAATCTTTGTTAAACCTGTCTTATCATTTAGGCCCTTGCTCACCTCCCTGTGATCTATCACTCACCCTTTTCCTTTCACCAATTTCTACTCCTCCTTTATTTCTTTTGGACCCTCTTATTCTATTTCATTATTTCAGTTATGAATAAAGCTTGAGCTCACTGCTACACAAAATTCATCTAACATAACTCCTACATCTTTGATTTTCCGTAACTGAATTTCTATGCAAGTTCTACCAGCGCAATCTGGAACTTCAAGATAACTATAAAAATTTCCTTTCCTCTTATTTCTCAGCTAGATGCAGCACAGTCTTTCTCTTTGTGGGCCAACCCAGGACACATGGAACTGAATGGAAGGACCTCAGCTGACTGCAACATGCAGTCCCCTAACTTCATGTAATGAAGTCATTCAAACAACTGATACTATTTATGTTAAATTTCGTGGCTATATGACATTCAGAGATAACCATGTATGTTTTGTGTCTTTTGCAAATACATTTTTTCCTATTATGCAACCTGAAAAAATACTTGTTTTGTTCTAATGTAATTGTAAGAATCAAATTTATATACAAGACCTTTAGAAAACAGAGACCCACCTCTAAATGCAAAGAACAAACATTTGCATTACCTATTTATATTAAAATATGCAGAAATTTCCAAAGTATTCAGTCAACTTATAAATTTTTATAACTTCTTCAAATTGTTAACATTTTTTTAACACACAGCGTTATTTCAGCTTTGTGGAAAGCTCAATAACAATCTTTCTGGTCTGGAAAAAAGGAAAGAACATTATAATAAAGAATGCAGAATAAATAAAAACAAAACAGTACAAGCCGTACATCCACGCATACAAAGACAACTTTCATGGTGAGCTATAAGCAATTATAATAACACAATGTGCTGCATGTTGATTTCACCAGTGAAAAGAATTTCTCCAGTTATTGAAGACTTTCCTGGCAGAATCTCAGAAAAAAAATTCTGACATTCTCCCAATCTGACTTCTGTGCAATGCAAGTCATGCACATTTTAAACACCGATGAATAATACTGCCTTTCTTCTAGGAACTGTTAGCAGCTGTAGAAACTATTACAGCCTGCTTAAAACCATGTCTCTGTAGTCAATACTCTCCAGACACTTAGCAATACTAAAGCTATTCCTGGGGCTAAACTAGAATTGCTATGTGAATACAAAGTTTGATTTATGTTGAAATGAAACAACAAACATCTGATCTTTCCTTTTTTAAATGGCCATTCACATAAACACGAGTATCAGCTGCATAACTAGAAAGTGATGTACTGAATTTACAGAAATTAGACAAAGGAAGACCACCCACAGTTACCTTCAAGAAGAAAAGATTTGTCAGAGGGTGAAAGATTGCTGGTGAAGGTATTTTGTACAGATGTGGCTGCCCTAATGTCCTCATGGTGAGACTGTGGCTTATGAGAGTGATGCTAATTTTTCAAGTCTTCTGAAAGATGCAAAATTGATCAGCAGCCCAGTACCGTATCCTGGCGCTGCTCATCATCAGCTGCTCTCAGACTGATCACAGGCTCAGTGCATTGCCTAATAAAATGGTCCAGTTGCAGCCAAGAGGAAGTGGAGGCCTTTATGTGCTCATGTTATTCTTTCGCATCCCAAAGCATGGGTGGGAGCAGGAGAACACTCAGCCGTGGTTCCTCCAACATTTTCAAAATGATAACTGGGAAGAAAGAGGAAAAGACACACGTGGAACAAAAGCAAACCTGAAAGTACATACAGAATTTCAGATATGTTGTACAGACTCATGTACATCGCTAAACTTTTACAGAAACTTGCTGTACTGAAAATCTGTTTGTGATTCCTCACTGCAACAAACTGCCATCAAAGTTCATTTATTTTTTTAATGCATCTTCACCTTTCGATAGATAAAAACATGTAAGAAAATACAATCAGATTTGTGGAGGGTTTGTGATCTCTGACAGAGATAAAAATTAACTTGACCAGTAATGATAATAAAGTGAAGGTTAAGATAATTTGAAGAAAGGCACTCGTCCCCTAGGAAAATATCATAAACCAATCAGGAAGAGTGTAATGGCCTCAAATCAATGCTTTAACCTCTTCTAGACTAATTTTAAATTGTAGATGAATCTGTAGCTGTTTGAGTATCTAGAAAGGTAAAAGATAAGCTAATTGTTCAGCTCATTACTAGTTTTGCCTCTATTTGTGAGTCACTTTTTTTTTAAAGCATCACATTTACATCTTCTAATCAGTAGTCTTTTTAATAAAAGTTTCAGCATGCACCAGTATTTCCCCATGTAGCAGAGGAACACCTCCACCTTCTCCAGCACCAGAATAGCCTGCCTGTCCTTCAGCTGCCCCAGATTTTTATCAAACAGAGCTCTGCAGACACAGTGTCAGTGCACAGACAGGGAAAAATGCTACCTGGTCATATCTATGGCACGTTCAGTGTTGCTTTCCTAAAAGCCACTGAAAATCACTTTGCATGGCTATTCCTGTGAGGTTTGGAAGAGGATACATCTCTTAGGAGAACTGAACAGCTGCTAGCTCCACCAGCCTACCTTCACCCTGGGGACAGCCTTTACTAAAACTGCACGTGACCAGCGCAGCTGTTCAAGGATAGGAACTTACCCTGAAACCTCCGTTGCTCACAACTACTCTGATGGGACTGTGCAAGATCAAGGAGTCCAGAGGTAAAACAAAGCTTGAAACTCCAAATACCAACCTAACACACAGCAGAATTGCTGTAATTCACTCTGCTTTCTGATTGAATTCCAACTCTTAAGCTGGCCTTAAGACCACTGATACTTTTAGGGAAAACTCTATTTGATTGTGCTCAAGACCCCCGTTCACTTTTACAAAGCCTTATCCCATGCTGCTCCCACTTCCCCCTCTCCTTTTTCTCCTCCCTACTCACACACTCACTCCATCTACTTTTCTTGTTCTTTCAGTCCGTGTTTCTCACACGTCTCCTTTTCTTGTCCGTGCTTTGAGCCTTATCCCATGCTGCCCTCTGGGCTAAGCTTTCTCCCTGAGAAGGCTTTGGATGTCACACCTCAGTAATTTTGGGATAACATTCAGATTCAATGGGAGCAAAGCTGACCCTTATCGTTGGGTCTTTCTTACCAAGTATCCTCCATCCTCTGCTCCAAATCCTTCCTCCTGCCTTTTTGAATAATCTCATCCTGTCTTTATTTAGCATCTGTAACTTCACTCCCCTTTTCTCCTTAGCTGATGGACTACATATTACATTTGCAAAAATTGCCAAACTTTGACTGACGCTCCTACAGGCAGAGTATAAGGTTGTTGGGTTTTTCCTTCCTTTGTCTATAAAATGGCACATTATTTGAAAGTTTTCAAATATGTTCAGTTAACAATATTAAACATACAGAAGGAGAAAGTGAGCAAATGAGGGGGAAGAGGACTCATTATTTTCTTAAATTGTAATAGGTTTTTAAAAAATAGCATTTTTTTTTCAAAAGCACTGAACTTACACAATGCAAAAAGACTTAGACATTGCTGGATATTGTTTAGATGAAAAAGCATAAAAAAGTAGCCATCACATCTCTTGGTCTGGGAACTTCAGCTCAGCTCTGTTTCTTAATTCAGCACAGTCACAAGGCAACACTGCAATTAGAATCCTCCAGGGACTGCAGATGAAAAAAAGGTTGCATTCAAATCAACTGATTTCCACGGTCATGTATTTTGAGGGAACCAAGCAGCCCTACAAAATTTACCAAATAAGTACAAATTATGCAACTATGAAATACTCACAGGTATTCTCCTAACATTAACTTGACTTGTTAAACCTTACTCATCAGTAGCTCCATTGAACGGAGTTAGAAAAATCAGCCTGTGGTCGCAAGGGCGGATAATTTACAATGGGAGGCTGACACCAGACCACATGGAAAATTAAGCAGCTTGAACTGCAGGCAAGCTTAGAGAAAGGGTGAAGCAATGGCTATTTTGTTAATCCCTATTGGGCACAAAATGGCATTCTGCTACAGAGTGCTAATAACACACATGAAACACACTAACAGCTGCAATGCAGGCAGAAAAAGCCAAATAACCTTTTGGTATAAAAAACAGATTTCAAGTGACTTCATCCATCACAAATGATAAATGAAACAGAAAAATCTCCAGCACACAGGCACACTACGAATGTGGGAACAGATCTTCCTAGCGATGGGGTCAGAAAGATCTGATCCTTGGCACTAATTCTGGAGTGAGCAATCTTTCAGCCAGGTTCCCTCCTTATCTGCCTATGTGTAGAAAAGTCACTGATAACTGAAAAACTCTTAAGCAATATTCTGAGCTGCTTTTATGTTACAATAATTACACGTGGGCTGCTCAGCACTGAATGGTATCTGGTACCATTATCCTAACACATGTAACTATCCATGCAGACATTCATAACGCGTCCAGCATAGCAGGGAAGGACTATGAACACAAACACATACAGCTACCAACACCGTTGATGCTTCCCACTTTGGCTGGTAATGCTGTGCTAGTGCAGTCCGCAGGCAGGTGCTCTGGTTTCTGACAAGCCTGCTGGGTAACAGTGACAGGAATCTGTCAGATGCTGCCCACACGCAGGCCGTGTCCCGCATGGCATGCTGACCTGCACAGAGGAATTTTCATTTTAAAATTCTGCTGGGGAATGTTACAAATACCAGCTGACAACGTGTAACGTATTACAGAGAAATGGCAAATCACAATGGTCAAGGCAAAACAGTGGGAAAACACCCTCCAAAGGCAGCAGCAGAGTTGCCAGAGCACGCTGTGCTGGATCAGAGAGATCAGTTAGGTCTTTGCGTCTGAGGCATGCTTGCCCCATCACATGAGGCAATGGGCAGAGGCTCATCCAAGCTGCCTGTGCAGTTCCCTGGCCTTGTGGTTGCCAAAATATTAGTGGTGTCATAAGGACTACTTAAAGCAGCCTCAGGCTGTGCCGAGAATAAACCTTTACCCTTACAACATTAAGTTCACACCGCGCACAACTCCTTTTCCCCTAGAAAAAAGCCCTGTGCCAATGCATTACAAGACGGGTGTCAAAGACCACTGACGTTCCCTCGACAGAACCACACAGCCTGTTCTTCCCTTAGACAAAGGAATTTGAGGGACCTGCTTCCTCCAGCTTCCTGCCTACTTTACACCACAAAGTTGATGGAGAAGATGAACAATCAGTTACACTGCCTAGGTAGGCAATAAAATATAGGAGGCTCTTGACCAAGTGTCGAGCAGAAGAGCCTTAGCACACCTACCTGTGGCAGTTCAGAGTGCTTCTGCTCCCGTGCAGAGGTTATCAGACCCATGGCAGAGCAATAAAACTGAGCAAGTACCTCGGATTTAAGCACTCTAGTGAAAAGTCCAGCCATTTAAGTGAGGAGGGAAGGTAGCTTTAAACCAAGTATCAGGCTTGCCACCTGAGCCTCTGAGACAAACGTATATGCTCCCTCTCCCTGCTCTGCTGTGAGCAATCCTGTCTCTGCAGGGGTGGAAAGCAACTGGACGGGTGGCAATAACTTCAGCTGCAGGAACAGATTTGGGAGAGCTCTTTTGCAGCATGCTGGGAGCTTGGGCTTGCTAAGTCAGGCAATGAGATAAGCCAAGTATTGTCTCTAACAAAAAGTAGGAGGTCTCTGCAATGATGATTTTTGCCTTTGGAAACTATATTAAGACCAGTGCAGAAACTGATAGCGAAGAAGTGATTCATGAACACCAACAAAGTGATTCACCAACCCCTTGCTAGGAATTGATATCATCGCAACACATCTCCAATGGAATGGCAGAAGAGAGGCATTGTTTCACAGGACAGAAAAATGCTGCATTCTCCAAAAGAGAAGTATTAAATCTGCAGGTGCATATGACAAACGAGAGGGGACAAATTGTCAGTGCTCTGGGTAGCGAGTTGGACAGCCAACACCGTGACTGTCAGATGCTTGTAAGCACTGCTGAAAAATATTTAACATTTCCAATCTGGTCCGGGATAAATTGCAAACTCTGGGTATGTTTTAAGATTACCGCAGCCCAGCCAGATTCTCCTCTACCTTCCCAAGCTGAGCCATCACTCCTTGCCCCATCCCTCAAGCCACAAACAGTAAAACCCTTTCTTGCTCTCCACTAAGTGGCCCTATGAGTGTGTTCTTGCATTCTCTTACCTAACTCAGTCCTGCAATCTCTCCGACTCACAATATTGCCTCCACATCCTCACATGGGCTCTGTCTTGCCAGGGATCTACATGCCTTAGCAGTATCTCTCTCCAGCCCGCTGCTCTACCCATCACAGTTAGGCCATTCCCAGATGCCTGGGGCTGAACACGTGTATGCAGCTGCTGTGGAGGCAGAAAGCAAGGCAGTGTTAGGTTTCGGTACGTATGCTGCGTGTTGTCTTCAAGGGTGGCAGGCTGTGACTTTTTCAGTTTGTAAAACTGTATCTCGTGTGGGCCATGACCATGCTCTCCGCAGTTATTCTGGGTGGTATCAGCTTGTCAGCACCTCAAAGCCCTAAGCATGCTGCACTCTGCCGTGCCTTGTAATGAATGACCTGCCCCTTGAGAAGCACGCAGCAGTAGGCTTGCAGCTATTTAACTACTGTGACAAGCTCACATTGCCCAGACTAAGAAGACTTTTTGTTCTGTCAATCATTCCTTCTCCTCAGCCTGTCCTGTGTGCTAAGATGGCAAAGTGCTACCCCCTAGTTCACCTGATAGCAATGATTCTCCCTCACCCACAACCCTCTTCTCATAAAACTTTTGCTTACAGCACCTAACATCAGCAGCCCCAAGCACGTGAAACACACTAACACCAGTGCTGCTTTCCTCCCTAACCTGCTGCCCAGCTGTCCCAGACACCAGGGCCAGTTCAAATTCAGGGAATCGCCAGAGAAGAAAGTGGTGGATTTCGGGAATCACTCAATTTCTCCAAAAACTCCTTTAACTCCCTGCAGGAAGACTGGTGGGCCTGCTGCTACACAGACCTGCTGGCCAGCAACCCACAAGAGGCTAATGTCAAATGAAGGCTTTAGGATGAAATCGAAGCAGCACTGGAGAAGGGAATCATTGCATCACAGAATATCCCAAGATGGGAGGGAACCACAAGGATCACCGGGTACAACTCATGGCACCAAAGAACAAGTCCAGCACAATGCAACATGAAAGCAAGTTGTAAGTATTTATTCTGCCATTGCTCCTAACCCCCCGCCAGGGACTGGCGTGGTAATTCAACTTGTATCCTCCAGTGTTGTAGCCCCAGCTCCCTGGAGACCAGTGCTGTATAAGTGTGCAGACAGGGCTCAGATCTGAGCAGCTCTGGGATTTCTGATGTATCCAGTCACGCTCAGTGCCAGGCAGAATGAAGCAGAACTCCTCACACAGCCCACTCGCTGCACTGGCTTCCCCTAGAGAAGTAAGCAAGCCACCCACCAGCCTTCTAACTCAGCCCTCGAAGAAACACCCAAGGAGCAGACTGCAACGAGAGCTGGCTCTCTCCAGTACAGCAGCACTCACAGCCTCGCGCGCGGTGGCAGACAGCTCTGTCCCAGAGAGCCCAAATCTAGAAGGACGAAGCAGTCAAAGGGAGGAGACAGGAAATATGCTTCTCCTCACACACTCAAATGGGGAACTTGATTGCGTGATTTTTCTGTGTGGTAGGGCACAAGGGAGAATACATTCTTGATACAGTTTCAGTGTTCCTGTATGTTAGACAAGATCATAGGGGAACTCAATCAGCAATGGAAAATGGAAATGCCCCTTCCTTTTGCCAAACACAGAAAAAAGCATTGGGCCTGATTTTCCACTGGTGACACTCATTTAACATCAATGCAGTCCCACTATACTCACAGTAACTTTTGGTATACTTAAGTAAGAAAACTTAATTTCCAGTTTGGCTTAGGAAAATAGGTACTGTGTTTGGAGCAGACAAGTGTAAGTAACCTGTTAGCAAGCACTTTAGAGAACATTTCACTTTAGTGAACATATTCCTTCAAGTTATCACTATGATCTAGATAAGCAGCAATTATGGTGCTCATCTTTTAAAAAATTATCAAGTATCATCAATTAATCACTCCTGTATTAGGGTTTCCATTCCAATAGTCTCCCTGTTGCACATACACAGCACTTTCTTAAAGTCATGGAGGGATACCCCAGACAGAGCAGACAGAAATTGATCAGAGATAACCATTTTATCTCAGTTACCCAGAAAAGTGAATGGTTCAATCTTCTGTGTAATATCAAACCTCATGCACCACAGGAACAGAAGCCTAAAGGCCACATAGTACTTTCACTTTGCATGTGCATCTTCCAGTGATGTCAACTGGATGCAAGTTTCTGATTCTCAGACAGTACAACTTCTGCCAGGAAGTATTTCCATAAATACCCCATTCACTCTGGGCTCACATTCATGTGCCAACAAAATTCAACATCTCTCCACATCATCTGGATTTAAACCAGCTGTCAGTTTGACATGATAGAAAGATCAAAAAAAAAAAGAAGGAAGGGAAAAAAAGCTTGCACAAATAAAATTAACTTCATCAAATTCTGGAGGCTCTTTGAAAGGTGAAAGCATTTTTAAATATTGGCCTCAGGAAATATGTTCTCTGCTCACAGAGAATGGGATGAACACAATTCTAGGCACAAGGACAGCTGATAACTTGCGGTGAGATTACCACAGTTGTAGAATTTAACAACACGAAGATGGAATAAGCTAACAGGTATCATTTCACTGCAGGACGTGACAGCAGAGTCCCTACAACTGGTTCCTAAAGCTTAGTTGAGGAGTGACGAAGTGTTAAGCTACAGAAACATGATTGCTTGCAATCTTCTTTTAAGTTCTAGGATCCAAACTGTCCCTGTTCCAAGGGCAAAATACTGCAAGAAACAAAGGGCATAGAGTGGAACAGAAGAAAGGTCATTTTCAACTTGTGCTTCTCATGAAGTTTTCAGATTCTGCACACAGATTTAACCAATTCTATCATTTTGGTTACATTACAGGCAATTTGTTCTTATCAAACCTTTCTTTCATTCTAGTCATATGCCACCCTTGAAGTAAAATAGCTCAGGTTCACACATAAAGATCGAGATTAGATAATGGAAACAAGAGATAATGAATCAACTGGTTCTGTACACAAAATAAAAATCTGCAATTACAAAGCAGCTAATGCAATGACTCTGGCTTACATTAGTTACATCACAGACTGGCCCCTTGGATCCCAGGACTTAAAATCACCTTTGCTCTCTCATGGGTCAAGTACAGCTCAGCCAAACCCGAAGATTTGTGCCAAACAGTTTGTATTTCTAACAATTAAATAATGAATTTGCCTTTTATAAGTCACTTAGGAGTCACACTTACACAATTATTTGCACACACAGCCACTTTATTCTTAATCCCTCCTTTCAGTCTCAAACACAAAAAGCTATTATCAGTTGGCCAGGCTCTGCTCTCCTTTGCCCTAGTGCTAAACCACAACGCTTGCACTGCGAGCAGGGAGCTGCCGAGCTCTGTACCACACACGGGAGGGCAGAACTCGATCAGGCTGCTTCTTCACACAGGTAACTGCCCTCAGCAGCGACTTGCCCTGTCTGCAGCACAGGTGGACTGGAGATTTTGTGCTCTGTGGCACACGCTGTCTCCTTGCTCAGCCCTTCTAACTCCTGGGGAGTTACACGAGTCCCTCCGAGGCCCTTATTTTAGATGCTTCTTGTTTCCCATACAGACCAGAGCAGGCTACTTATTCCCCTTACTTCATTTAATTTACAAGAAACACACCAGCTGGGTAACACTGAACAAAAGACAAAATTGTTTCTACAGTGTATTTACAGACAATAAAATGAACCTATCCAGCACACAAACTGTACACAACGTGCCCTATTATTAACTGAAACCAGAAGAAACACTCTTCAGTACTTCCAGTGCTTGTAAATATATGCTTATGTCCTGAGTAACCTAGAGCTTCCAGCAACTACTTAGTCCTCAAAGCTTTGAGCCAAGTTTTCTCCACGACATGCACTCACTGGGGCTCACAGGAGGTAACAGGTAACTGGTCTCTGACCCCATTTCTTCACAGCCTCACTGCTGAAGGCACCCTGACTGACCAGATCACCCAGCTTAGTTCTCCTGGACTATATTCACTTACTACACACGTCATGATCACTGCCACACTCCCAGGTGTGGTGGCGTGCCCTGTGCAACATTGCTAGCAAAGGACAGGTGGCTCGGTGCAGAGGCACTCCAGGAAGATCCCACCAAGCAGCAAGAGCCCTGCTGCCAGTAAGGAGGCAAACACAATGTGCACAAGAGCACGCACAGCAACAGTCTGAAGAACAGAAATCCTAACAGCACTCCCCTGAGCGCCCACGGCAGCTGGGGCAAGAGTTACTGTTTTGCTCCTTTACAGGTACAGTGTTTACAAATTCATACCCATTACTTGGTGCCCTTATTTCTCTCTGGTACCGTAATAAAGCAATTCCCAGCTATAAAGACATGAGACTGTTCATGACTGGGATGAGGTGTGTCAAGAGTTGCAGCCCTCAGTGCTCGAAACATAGCCAATGCTGGTCAAATGAAACCACCGATGCTGGTCAAATGAAACATAGACAATGCTGGCCAAACAAGCCCATGTTCCTCCCGGCACCCCGCCTGACCTCAGGGGGATTCAGAGGCCACCCCACGCAGCAGCACCCAGCAGGACTTCTGCAGGTGCACATTTTCTGCCACCTTGCATAACCATATCAACAGCCACGTAGTTCAAGAGGCAAACTCCCGCAAATGCTTCCCGTTGCATAAAGGGAAAAGTAAGCTATTACACATTGTGAGACACTAAATCACCCCAACTTGGTTACTGATGCCTGTCAAAAAAAAACACCAAGGGTCCTCTTCTGCCACCCTTCCACTAAATGATAATCTAATTAAGGAGAAAAACGTGATAAGTCACAGCATGATACTCCCGATGCAAATTCATATGTCTTTTTTCTTCCCCTACTATAATTCATGGAAGTGGAAGAATGTCACATTTTTCAAGTGGGAGATGTTAAGATCTGTGTTTTAGCTCTCAGGTAAACCTGGAAAACAAGGTAAGGGCTTCTCCATGCATGAACCCCAAGTGACTCAACTGAAGTGAGTGTAGATGAGGTGAGAACCAGGAGAATTGGATAATCACATTCCAACTCTGTACAGACAGATTCGTAAACAGAGAAACTGGCCGCTATTTTTGAAGTGGAGAATTGTCATCTCAGTAGAGCAGCAGCATGACTCTGAATTCAACATTGTAATTCTCAGACAAAGCTAGGGTAAAAGCACATCAAACTTACAAAAACAACTCTTATCTGCTTGGAAAGGACAGGCATCAGGCTGCTTGGGCAACCTCACTTGTACCTGCTTGTATAAAGAATCAGCACCTTGACACTGTAACACACCATTTCCCTACAGTATGCGATCAGCTTCAGATCCTTCTGTTCTGCCTCAAATATCCATACGCAGACGTGACATATATACGGTTTACACACATGCTCTATCCAGCACAAAAAAAGAAATTGCCCCGCATTTAGCATTCAGTTTTAACAGTATGCATATACACGCACAAACATGGACCTTGAGAAATCAGGTATGTATGTAAAATGAGATTTTTAATACACCCTCAAATATGTCTCACCATTAATGGAATTCCTTCCCAGTGTTGCTTTTCTGCCTTCAGGCAGGAGCAGCAGGATAGAAGACACTCTGTGCTGAGCCCCCCCTAGGAGCATTAGTAGAAGCTAAGTCCAAAAGGTATGTGAATGAGGCCCTTATTACCCCTGCACACCAGGAGGAATTCACCCTAACATTCTATAATAAGGCCAAAGCTTTTAGCTTTAACTTGGGAGTCACAAGAACTACAACCTACCACAGGAAGACAGAAGAGATCAAGGGCATCCTCAAAGCCTTTGTTAGGTGAAAAAAGTAAAGTGCACGGTTACTCAACTTTTTGTGGGCTTATGGCTCTGTTTGCATCCTCATACAGTCATAAATTTTAGTGTATACATAAAAATACAAATACAGTTACAACGCTGCCTTGAGTTCCACGCAAACAGCTCTCTATAAGCAATGTCAACTCCTGGTATGTGCAAGGCCTTGCCTATACAGGACTCTTTGCAGGATTAGGACTGTAAACTATGTACATAAATGCTGGTAAAGTGTGTTTACATAATATGTAAATAGATAAAGAAAAGTACATTCACACCAACTACTGGGGAAAGAAAACAAATCATTTTTCTACTGCTAAAAGTACTGAATCACTTACCATCTGGTTTGGGAGAAAAAGGACTTGGTCCAATTCAGCTATGAAGAAAATCCTGTCTAAAAAGAGTAATCACATGCTAGATCCCCCTACGTTCAATTTCCAGTCATGTTAACATGGAGACACGAGAGAGAGTTTTGTTTTCCAGGAAGAGAAAGAAAGAAAAAAAAAAGAACCGTAAGAAAGATGTGAGGCTTGGTAGACCCTGATCCTGCAAACTCCAAACACTTAGCTATGGGGAATAGTGACAGCTATTTTTCAGGAGAAGCTACGTCTATGCATAAGTTTCTGCTGGAATGCACCCTAATTTTCTAAGAAAAATCTGACACACATTTGCTACCATGCTGTGAAATGCAAAAGTGAAATCTAGGTACTAAATATCTGAACTAATTTCCCTTTATACACTGGCAACATTTTTTTTCCCTCAGTCACATGAAGATACACAAATGCTATGGCAGCACAGAGCAGAAGTGGTATGTAACCAACAGGCATAAAGCTAAAGTGAAAACTGACTGATTAACCTAAACACACCAAAATCCTAAAAAACATTGAAAGAAATTTCCCTATCCCACTAAATACCTTACCTACTACAATTTACGACTCATCTCTTTTTCTACTGAACACTAAGGCTTTCCATGAAAAAAATATACCTATTATTTATTTAAAATAGAAAAATGTTCCTTGGCTATTCCCCAGATGTGACTTATTCTTTCCTTCTTAAATTTAGCACAATTGATTAACCCTGTAGAGATCTTCACTGGGATAGATTTGATCCTGAAATCACATAAGAAACAAAAAATTTCCCTCTCACACTGAGAAGAGACTCAAAGTAGTGTGTTACAGACCAGATGTACAAGCAAGGGCGATCAAGTTACTGTGGCTTCATGCGTTACTGCTTATCACCTGTGTGATGACCGTACCCAGTCCTCACCCTGTGATTGTGAAATAGAAGGGCTTAGCTTAAAGATAGTCTGTGCTAAAGCATTTTTGGCAGGGAGGGAAGGCTATGGTTGAGCACCAAACAGGTTACAGTGACTCAGCTGCACTGCAGTAACCCTTTAAGCCACAGAAATAGGATAACTTTAGTCCTTGCTAGTAACCGTGCCTAAAAGTTGGCCAGTGATTACCTCAGGTATCACAAGCAATGGCAGACCCACACCTAGTACCCTCCGGGACCCCAGAGTTGGTAAATTATCTACTTCAAACTCAGTCTCCAACAGCACAGAATCACACCCTGCACTAATACAAAAGTGCTTAAATAATGCACATTATCTCAAAGCAGGCAAAAGTAAACATGGCACTGCAGTAAGTGATAATGGGAGGAACAGACACGGACTGAGGAACACAAGGCTTTCCTTGCAAAGAAGCTTTCCTCGTTACTGCCGGATGACAAGACTTCAGCGTCTCTGTCCGCGGAATGGGCCTTTCCCCTGGGTCATATGAACAAAACCTTCTCTTGCCATTTGAAAGTCAGCTGCTGAGGGGAGGGCTGAAGGCCAAGGGAGCTGCTTCCAAACAGAGATGACCTTGCAAGCTTTCTCCCACCCTCCGCTCTCTGACTGAGCAACCAAACAGGACCCTCGGGATTCTCCGAAAAAGTCACAGAGAAAAAACACGAAGTGCAGTTTGGCACTGATGTAACAACAGCCGGGGGGGCCTTATGGGTCTGGCAGCCGGTGATGGTGAAAGAATTCAATGGATCTACAGGATGTGGTTTCAGAAATGGTGGAGAGGCCCTGCTCGGAGCTGTGGAACTGTACAGGGCTGGTGGCAGCGAGCACCGCGCGGTTCCTCCCTCCCCAGTGTGCCAGGAGCAGCACTCAGGTGTGACGCAGGACCCCACGCTCGCTATCTGCCACAACAGGGCGCATGCTGGTGCTCCACTTCTCTGTGAGCAATGCAACCACGCTTCACGGCCCAAACTCAAGATCAGGATCTTCCAGATAGGATAAGCCCCTCATGCTAACGAAGTGTCAGGACTACAGCCAAGTATGACTTTCATTCTGTATCAAATATCTCAGGAAAACAGATTTCAACTTTCCCAACAAGTTTAAACAGCATTTAAATTAACTTATATCAATAAAACGATACATAACCCATGCATTTTGCTGCTTTTGAATGTGTTTATGTAAAATAATTACAAAATTATTTTAATACAACCAGATATAAAAATAAGCAAGAAAGAAATGAGCAAACACACCTCATTTTTAGCTGCCTTTTCTGCCCATTTCTGTCAGTCAAAAGACTAAAAGCGATAGTCCAAATTACGGTGTTCTCTACATTTTTAGTTTAACCAATACAATATAAAATCTTAAGTGATTCCCATTTGTTTCTAATTACATTCTTCATAACCTAGTATCTATGCACCTTCTGTCAATATTTTGTTTTGAAAGTTATGCCAGTAATAAGAGCGATGATACAGCTCCTTCTGGACTCAGAATTACACCTGCAAATTGAGCTGTGGGTTTCTTTAATCTAAGTAACTATCAAAAAAAGTCTTTTTACATTCCTGCCCATTCCTGAGCACCCGGTATCATGGACACTTCAACAATATTCTTTGGATATATTTTTAAGTTTTAGACTTAGAAGTCATATTTATCCCAAGTTATATGATTAGATTATCTTTAAAGAACATTAAAGATGCATTGTGGTGGTTTTACTCGAGTGGGTAGCCGAGCTCCACCACAACTGCTCTCTCACTCCCCCCGCCTCAAAGAGGAAGGGGGAGAAAATACAACACAAAGAGCTCGAGGTTTGAGATGAGAATGATTTAATTAAAGGGAAAGGGAATGGGAAAAAAAAGAAACACAAAAAAAAACAAGGCAACGCGGAAGTGCAGAGAGAAAGGAAAAAAAAAAGTTATTCTCTACTTTCCATCAACAAGCGATGTTCGGCCACGTCCTGGGACTCAGGGCCTCAAAACGCATAACGGTTGTTTGGGAGGACAGCCCCCTTCCCCACGAGAGCCCCCCTTTTTATCGCTGAGTGTGACATCAGGTGTTATGGAATATCCCTTTGGTTGGTTTAGGTCAGCTGCCCTGGCGATGTCCCCCCCCCATCACTTGCCCACCCCCAGCCTGCTGGCTCTTGGGGGCTTGGAGGGAGTCCTGATGCTGTGCCAGCACTATGCAGCAATAGACACAACACTGGAGAGATACCAGTGCTGTTCCAGCTACGAGTGCAGAGCACAGCACTGTGTGGGCTGCTGCAGGGAAAGGTGACTCCATCCCAGACAGACCCAACACATGCATGGAACTTAGAAATGGCATACGATAACTCTTTCCACAGCCACTGGTGGATTTTCCCCCCTCTCTCTCCTTGTTGTCACGGCTGCATACAACTGGCAAAAGTATCCTGCAGCTCCACAGCTGCAGCGGGTCAGTGCCACCACACAAGCAGCTCTGGCCAGAGATGTCTTCATGCAAACTAAATGCCAACAAGAGAGCACCTGAAGGGAAAACAGTTTCTAACTACACTGGTAAATGTCTCCTTCCTCATATGCGGGATTGGTCCTAGACAGTCAGAGAGTTCAGAAGGAATAAGGCCATGACTAACTCACAGTACCCATCGCCACAATCTAACCTGGGTGTAGTCAGAGACACCAGCACAGATCTGATTTGCACCAGTGGAAACCACAAAATCAGTGGAACTAAGCTCAGAAGAGCAGGATGAGGTTCATTATCTCTGCAAATTCATGCACAGGGAGTTGTACGCTGCACAGCCTTTCCTACTCTGAGTCACTCCAACTCCTGCTCTAGGCTGTTCAGTAGCAAACTGTCAATAAAACTCGTTAATGATGTGCTTTATATAGAAGTAGTGCATTTAACTGAGAGGCTGCAACAAATGAAGAGTTGCAACAAAGGGTGAATTACATGGTTAATGGAATACAGGATATGTGTCAGTAAAGAAATGGTAAAGGTGGGTGGGAGTCTTAACGTTACATAGATCTGCTTGAAGTTTGGTATATATATGAACATAATTCCCCTTTTGATTTCAGTACAGTTATATCTAGCACTCCTCTGTGTTTCTACTGATATATAAAAATTCTCTGATGAATAATTGATAACCAACTTTCTTTTACGTAAACCATTACTGAAGAGACAGCAAATACTACAGACATGTTTGTCTTCTTTCTTTTTAGCCTTGTTCTCATCTGAATCACGTTTGGCTAGCATTGGTATCTCTCTCTTTGATTGGTGGTAGCTATAAAAATAAAGAAACACATACCTTTGCAGAACTGGTGGCATCAACAGTGCAAAAAGGATGTTCTTTGACACAGTCTTATTTTTCCTTCTATGTAAATATACCTCTGCAGAGGCAGGCAACATTATAACAGAAGATGGTTTCTGCACTGCCTGTCCAAGTTCTACACCTTGTGAAATAATGCAGCATCATGGCACAACATTAAATTACAGCTAACAACTGACCTTCGAAGTAGGCGGTCGTCATTGCTGTCCGTTCAAGACTGTTGGTTTACCCAATGATTACAGGCAATTCTAAATTCTCAAAACAAATTAAGAGGATCTGGGAAGCAACCCCTAGAAGAAAGTGAAAATGAGCTTGTGGTATTTCACAAACTTCGGGGAAAACTGTAATACATAAAAGTAACAGAGAAGCAAGAAGCTAAAAAATTGTCAGTTCCACAGAAGAGTTCAGGTAGAAAGAAGGAGAGGAACTTAGTAGTGGAGAGGGGATGGAAAGAAAATAGCTGTTAACAGTTCTCAACACACTCTGTGTGAGGGGGAAAAAAACAACAAATGCAGCAAGAGACCAAAACTGTAGCCTGACTCTGACCTCACTCATACTGGTTTTATCGCAAAATCACTGGGCTGAACTTTGGTCATTGCATCACCGACACAAAGCAGTCTCAAAGCCCAGAAAAGCCGACTACGCTGTTGTTTTTTCCTTCCCATACATTCAAGATGGTAGATGTTGGTTAAGGATATACCTGTCCAAAAAAAAAAAAAAAAAGAAAGAAAAAAAATGTCAATTTAATTGTTAGTTGGTTGGACAGCTTGCTTTTAAGTGTGTTTTTTTTTTTCTTATATATATTACTGCACTTAAAAATGTGGGTGTGATATAACATTTAACTGGAACATTAAGTGCCAAGGACATATTTTTGTCTGTATCTGTTAGAAATGGAAACCAATACAGTAGTTAAAAACATTGGGGACTGTAAGGTGATCAGTTATGCAAAACATAAAGCTCATCACCAATGTAAAATGGCACTGGGGATGTTCACATAAAGATGTTCTTAAGATCTTTTTAAATTTTAATAAACAACCTTGTACACAGGACGTGGGATTCACAGTTTACAGAGCAGTAAGTACTAAAGGGTCAAGTAATTCACCTAGTATAACCCAGCAAGTTAAGATCAGGCTGAGATCAGAACTCAGGGTGCTGTTTTTCCATGCTGGTCTTGCCTACAATGGCATGTTACAAAAGCACACAATATCCTACCAACACCAAGCGTTTCTGTTTCCACAAAACGGTTTACTTTTGTGCTGCACAGGAAAAGAACCAGTGTGTTCAAAAGTAAGCATTCTAGCAATCAGAAATAATTTATCGTTACCCTAATAACTGCCAAAAATTCCAATCCATACCTCCATACTGAAATTGACTGGCCCTGCAGAGAGGGCTCAATTAGAAGAGCAGACTAAACATGGAGACTTCCAAATCTCTTGGTTTCCGTCATAATTCCACTTGCCAATGAATGCAGCAGTGGAGAGGCTGTCGCCATCCTCAGCAGTTCACTCCCATACAGTCACACGCCACGGAAGCCCAACTCTGCCTCTCACTTCAAGATACAGATGTCTGCCCCCTTATCCCAAATATCCTGCCAGATATAGAAATATTCTCCTGATCTTCATCCTGTGCTTCCAACGCTGGCATTGGGGGGTTGAAATTATTTAAAAATACCTTTGTCTGAACATGAAACAGCTGAATATCACAATGCTTATAGATTCGGGTGGAGCTCAAAACTAGCAACTCAAATGAGCATCCTCCTCTATGAAGAGGAAGCAATTATGCCATGACCTAAATTTGCAATCTGTGCACCAAACATTTATAGAAGACACAAAGTAAGTTAGGGAAGAGGGTTTCAAATCACTGATCTATGTTTAAAGTATCATTATTTCATCTTTCGCTAGGCCATCAGAAGCCTGCATTATATGCAAGAACATTCCACATGCATCTTTCTTAAGTTTAATGCACATCTTAAGACTTTAGTTTGCCTTTAACCAAGAAAATACACTGGTTTACCTCATCTTTACATGAAATTATTGAACTTGGTGATCTGTAGCCACTGGAGTCCTACCCAAAGCGGAATCATCATTCAGCTCTTTTTCAGAGTCATAACCAGCTGGGCCCAGACTACAAGAGTACTTAAGTGCTGAACAGCTGCATAAATAACTGAACTCAAGGTGGTATAAGCCTGTATATTCTTGTGATGAGAGACTAATTTTGTTTAATAAATCCCAATATTAATGGTTTAATTTCTGACTTCAAGAATCACTGTATTTTCTGGGCATGATCTGCTACATGTAGTCATGTGAATAGTTAAGAAGGTAATACAAGCATTGCCAGCCACTGATACACAAGCAGAAAATAAAAGGTTGTGTGTAATGCCCCAGCAGAACAAATGCTGTACCCTTTTTGTACATCGGCCTGAAACTACCACACGCAGACTCCACCGTGCTGGAACTCGGTCAAAAGATCATCCGTCCTTTCTGTCACACGTGGATTCTCTGAGGATCAGCATTTGGAACTCCATGTGCTTGCTCGATGTTCATCTGTGGTTAAAGACAATTTAATTCAGATACAGCCAAACGCAAAAGCGACGATCAGAAAACACACCGCTTGCTGTTCTGGAAGACACTGAGCCGAGACTCTAGCAGGAGCGGCGCTGTCAGAAAGTTAGTTCAGATCAGATGAATTTGACAAAACGTCTTGGCTGTGACAGGCATTTGCTGGTCCAAAGCAACTATCAACACGCAACTATCAACAAAGCACAGCCCGTTATGTGGTCATGGTGCTTAACGCGTGCCACCGCGCTCCGTGCTTAATTACAGACCAGCCCCAGCTCCTCGCGGCACCTTCTCACGGCCCCACGGGGGACAACCCCCGCCACGGGGGACAGCTCTTTTTATTAACAGCCGCTTCCACGCCGCCGGCGGGCAGGGCACGGCGCCAGCCAGCGGTGCACGGAGGTGCCGGGAGCTCCCGCGGCCCTGCCCGGCCGGCCCGGGACGAGGACGAGGCCGTCGGGGCCTCTCCCCCGCAGCGGAGCCCCCCCAGCGCCCTAAGATGGCTGCCGCGGGCGGTCCCGCCGCCGGCCCTGCCCGGCCCCACCGCCCCTCGCCCCTCGACGCGCAGCCCCCAGCGGCGGCCGCTCACCTCTGCCGGGGGCCGCCGGGACTCGTAGTCCTGCTCCCCGCCCCGCCGCCCGCCGGGCCCAGCTCCGCGCCGCCGCCCGCCCCGCCGCCGGCCCCGGGCGGGTCCCCGCGGCACGCTGAGGAGCGGCGGGGGCGCGGGGCGCGGCGGGGCGGCGCGGGGCGGCGCGGCGGGAGCGGGGCGGCGCGGGCAGGACTACGAGCCCCGTGGTGCACGGCGGCGGGGGCGCGCCTGCGCGGCGGGGCGGCCGCGGGAGGAAGCGACGGGGCCCGTCTGCCGCGGCCGGGCGCGGCGGGGACGGGGACGGGGACGGGGACGGGGACGGGGACGGGCACCGCCATGCCCCGGGACAACATGGCCTCCCTGATCCAGCGGGTGGCGCGGCAGGCGCGCATCACGTTCCGCAGCCCGGCGGGGCCGGCCTTCGGGGAGAACCTGCACCGGCTGCAGCAGCTGCTGGACGAGGTGCGCGCCGAGGACTTGCACTTGGCCCCGAGGGGGCCGGCGCCGGTGGCGGGCGCGGCGGGCGCGGGGTGCCCGCGTGCCGGCGTGGTGCCGCCCGTCAGCTACATGCACATCTGCGAGACGGAGAGCTTCAGCATGGGCGTGTTCCTGCTGCGGAGCGGCGCCTGCATCCCGCTGCACGACCACCCGGGGATGAACGGCATGCTCAAGGTGCTCTACGGCACGCTGCGCATCGCCTGCATGGACGCGATGCCCGCCGCCGCCGCCGCCGCCGCCGCCGCCGCCCCCTCGCCGCCGCCCGCCGCCGCCGCCGGCCCGGGGCCGTGCCTGCGCGCCCTGCTGCGCTCCCGGCAGCACTACACGCCCGCCTCGCCGCCCTGCCTGCTGTCGCCGCACAGCGACAACCTGCACCAGATCGACGCGGTGGAGGGGCCCGCCGCCTTCCTCGACATCCTGGCGCCGCCCTACGACCCCGAGCACGGCCGGGACTGCCACTACTACCGCCTGCTGGAGGGGCCGCCGCCCGGCACCGAGCTGCCGCGGGAGGTCTGGCTGCTCGAGACGCCGCCGGCCGCCGACTTCTGGTGCGGGGGCGAGCCCTACCCGGGGCCCCGCGTCTGCCCCTGAGGCGGCCGCGCCGGCCCCCGGGACCCCCGGGGCCGTTGGGACGGTTGGGACCGTTAGGAGCGTGGGGACCGTTGGCGCCGCCCCCCGGCGCAGCGCGGGCCGGGCCCTTAGGGGACCCCGCGGCCGCCCCCCCTGCGGCCGGCCCGCGGGCACCGCGCTGAGGCCCGAGGGCGCCGAGCCCCCCGCGGGTCCCTCCCGAGTGGGTGCGGCATGGGGGGGCTGCGGGGCGAAGAGCCCCGTCGCCTCATCGCCTCACGGCCCTGCCCCGCTCACAGCGGGGGCAGGAAGGCGGCGCAGCCTATTTATTTCCCTGCGACTGATGTGAAATGATGGAAGAGTCGCGCGGTCACGTTCCTGCTCGACTGAGTGTTTGGGGAGAAATAATCCAGCGCCCCGTGTAAATAGCTGGGGCCACGCTTCAGTAAAAGGGGGACCGGACTCCGGCGGGGAGTAAATGCAATAAGAGTCCTTCTCGGAGCTGCCCCGGTATCCCCGCGGGCCTGCTGCCCACAGGTGGCGGGGCTGCTCGCTGCTCGGCTGTTGGGGACTCCAGAATGAGTTTCAGTAAGAGTTGGACTGAACTAGCCAAAAAAAAAAAAAAAAAACACAAACCAGAACAACTCTTGAGGCAGGAAATGCTCCCTGAGCACCAGTGGTTCCCGGGGTTGTGGTTAAGTGAACTCCCCTTCCTAAGGGACAATGTCAGGTTCAGAATTACTTTTTAGCAGTTTGTTTAAGTGTTATGTGTAAGATCCATCTGTTACAACTGAAATTACAGAGCATTTCTATGCATATTTTCTTCAGCCAGGAGAAGACTAGTCAGCTGCTAATTAACCTTGCTTGGAAGTTCTCATACGGCAGTGGCCGAGGGTAGCGGAAACTATGGGCATCTTTAGAAAAAACAGACTATCCACTGTTGCCTCATGGAACACGTGCTTCATGGAACACTAGAGACATTACTTTTTTGCAAATAACCTACATATCCAGCAGTATGCATACCCTAGGTTGAGATAAGATTTGACCTGATACCTTCTCTCTAAAATGTGGTCTGTGTTTTTATATGGACAAGTGAACACTTTGGGCTTTGGAAGCCTTGCGGTTTCCATCTTTATACTATTTATAAAGATTACTTTTTCATAAGGCTTTTAAATAAACATAGCGTAGAAGACACACGGTGAATTTTGCCTTGCTATGGTGTAAGCAGCCTTGAGATCCAGTTTGTCCTCGACAGGGGATGCGATCTTTCTAACAGGGGAGAAACTTTTTCTATAGGTGACATGCTCCGTTTATACTGCAGGGAATGGTCTTGTGCCTGTTTATCCTAAAGCACGCTTCGTACCACAAAGCCCAGCCGGGGCAGCCTTCACCCTCGCGGTCACGATGTGGGAATTTGAATAAAAAACCACGACTTAACCAACTTCCTAAGTGATGTACCAACCTGCTCCAGAAACTGTTCCACAACTGGCTTTCATTTTTCTTTGTGTATTTATAAAAGCAGACTTGTTTTTCCTCTGCAGTTGCTTGTATGTGTGAATTTTTAAGTGATGGCATTGGTTTTTTAACTTTTTTTGGGGGGAAGGGGAGAGGGACTGCTGAAGAATGAACATAAAATGCAGTCAGCATTATGCATGCACGTATTCTTTTGCAAGGAGAAATCGGTGGAAATTATTTCAGGCAACTTCCATTTATTCTTACAGCACTTTAAAGTGTCTGATATTTCTGCAGCTGGCTTACCTGTTTTTCCTGGAATTCCCCTGCAGCTTAGCATTAGTTAATGTGCAACAATTCTCTATCGAACGTAGTCATTAACTATAATGCAGTGTCTCAGTATGGCACAGCCTGTGTTTCTCATTCGCTCCGATGCTACTGAAGACCATCATCCCTTTTCAGAAGCCCACAAAGAAGATAGCGTGCTGCATGCAAACAGCTGTACTGGAAAAACAAACTGCGACAGACTATTTCGATTTTGGATCTTGTCTGCTCTATCCTCCCCCTTAGGTCTCTCTCTTTTTTTTTCTTTTTTTTTTTTTTAAAAAAAAAAAGTCTTTTCCATGTGTAAAATCTAGTCGAGATGTTTAATGGGTTAGGACTTTAATGCATCTTTCCATAGAGGACAGCATGGTCCCTTACACTGCAGAATGCTGTTAACAGTCATGGCAAAATCTTTTTTTTTTTTTAATAAAGGTGTTAGCATCAAAGTATTAAAGTCATAGTGCCAGGGAAAATAGCAAAGAAAACCTGAGATGCATTAAAGAAAAGCCTCTGTGTAACTTCTTGCTTACTCAGTGATTGAAACTTACTTCATATGTTCTGGATATCTGTAAGCAGAAGGTTTGAGTCTGTAACGCTGTTCCTTCTCTCTGCAAACTGATTATTGTGTTTTCACAACAGCAAAATCACTGTTATTGCTGAATTACAGAATAAATACAGGATATCTCACCACTGACCAGTCATTACTTTCCTTCACAAGTATGACAGTCTTGAACCAAATGTGGTGAAGAGCGCAACTTTCTTCTGCAGAACAGTCCAGACAGCGCGTTTGGCCTCTCTTCGAAAGGCAATGCCTAAATCTGAGTGCTCGGACCAGGTCTCCCACCGTCGCCCCGCAGACAAATCCACGCGGTGTTGCGAAGCTAGTTGTTCCGGAGAGCAAAGGCACGGGTTCAGCACCGCCAGTACCATCCCACGACGCACGGTTTGCTTGCCGTAGCCGGTTGCTGGCGGATTCCTTTCTCATCTCGCGTCCGAGCTGGGTGTTTTGCTGCCGACCGGGGCTTAGCCTCGCAGCACGGCTGCCGTCGGTCGGTCGGAGCCTCGCACCGTGCGCGGGGCAGCCGGGAGCCTGCGGGGAGGGAGTTGCTGCGGCCGCGGCCCGGCTGCGCCCAGCCGGGGGCCCGGCATCCCCGGCCGACTCCCGGTACCACGGCCCGCTGGTGCCGGTGCCCACCGAGGAGGCCGCGTCTCCCGCAGGGAGCTGGCCCCGCTCCTTAGCTCCTCCGGGCCGCGCCGTGCCCGGCCCCCTTCGCTTCAGCCTCTGCCACGCTCCAGGAGCCAGCGCCGGCTCCGGGGGCTTCGGGCAGAGCAGGAGGGCGCCGCCGGGCCGGGGCTGGGGGCGGCCGGGACGTCGGTGCCGAGCCCCGGGCGGGCCAGCACCTTCAACGAGAACTTACAGAAAGGTTAACGAGCAAACAGGGAAAAAAAGGCAAGACGAAAACGCGCACGAAACGCGGCCGGGCCGCTGCCCGAGGAAAAGCCCGGCCCCGCGGGGGCGAGCAACGCCGCCCCCGGCCCCGCCGCGCAGCCCCGCGCCGCCGGGAGCCGCCGCTCCCTCGGGGAGCCCGCCCCGGGCTGGTGGCAGCCGCGGAACAAAACAGAGAGTGAGTCAAAAAAACCCACCCCGCTCCCCGGTTAATATTAGCCCGGCTCGCGTCTCGCAGGGAAATCCCCGCGGCCGGCAGCGCTTGTTTGCGCGCCGGGGCCGGAGCCTCCGCTTTTCCGAGAGGAGGCGGAGCGCACGGCAGCGCCCCGACGGCCCCGCAGCCCCACAGCATCGCAGCCCCACAACATCGCAGCCCCGCAGCCCCCCGGCAGCCCCGGTCCGCAGGGGTCCGGCGGGACCCGGGCACCGGGGAGCTACGGAAAGAAAGGTGTCAAGTTAGCATAATTAAGAGATTTATTTGTCTTCTCTTAGAAACGTTGTAAGCACCGACCCTCCTGTCGAAAAGTTTATTTACAGAGCGGCCGGGGAGAGCCCCCCTCTCCCGCGAGCTCCCGTTAGTGGTTGTGCATCACTCGTGTTAGCTGCCGCGCTCCGCAGCCCGGACGCCGGGCGGCGGCTCCAGCGCGAGTATTTACATCCCGTGCGGAGTCCTACTACAAACGGAACACTTTTAAGTCACCGAAAAGAAAAAAAAAAAAACAAAAACAAACCAGTGCGTACAAAAATATAGTCTCTAAAAAAAAAAAAAATCCCAATATTAATAGGCAGAAATGTACAGCCATACTAAAACCAGGGAGGGAAAACTTTCCGGTCTCAGCGTCGCCGCTGTCGTCGGAGCGGCTCGGTAAGGCACCCCGCCGCATGCAGCCGGGGGACCGGGCTCTACACCACACAAGGCACCAAGGACACCTCACCACGACGGCACTGCATGCATCCATCCTCCCGCCGCAGCCCCTATGTACACCCCCCGGCCCGGCCCGGCCCGACGCGGCCCGGCTCGGCTCGGCCCGGCCCGGGGAGCCCCCCGCGGCGCCGCCGGGTGCTCGTCGCGTCCCGCCGGGCCCCGCGCCCCGCCGCGCTGGGCGGCGGCGGCTCCGCGCTGGCTCCTGCGCGCCCCGCGCCCTCAGGGCGTCCGCGTCCGCGCCGCGCAGGGGGCCAGGGCGGCCCCGCTCCCACCGCCGGGCTGCGGACACCCGGCCCCGGCCCCGGCCCCGGCGGCTCCCGCTCCCTTGCGCTCCTTCTGGCGCAGGTGGATCTTGGTGTGCCGCTTCCTCTCGTCGGAGCGGGCGAACTTCCTGCCGCAGAAGTCGCAGGCGAAGGGCTTCTCGCCGGTGTGCGTGCGGATGTGGGTGGTGAGGTGGTCGCTGCGGCTGAAGTTGCGCATGCAGATGCGGCACTGGAAGGGCTTGTGGCCCGTGTGGATGCGGATGTGGCGGGTGAGCTCGTCGGAGCGGGAGAAGCGGCGGTCGCAGCCCTCTGCGGGGCAGGGGTAGGGCCGCTCGTGCACCGGCGTCTTGCTGGGCCGGTTGGGGTACTTGCGGGGCCGCAGGATGGGCCGCAGCGGCAGGTGGTGCGGGCTGTAGGCGCCGCCGGGCAGCCGGGCGCCCTCCGCTCCCCCGCCGGGGCCGGGGCCGCCGCCGCCGGGGCCGGGGGCGCCGCCGGGGGCGCTGCCGGGGGCGGCGCCCGCCGGGGGCGCCCCCATGGTGAAGTTGCGGATGGTGGAGAGCGGCGTGAGGGGCGGCGGGACGCGGAGCGAGTCGAGTGGGCAGGGGAAGGGCTTGCGGTCGGGGCCGGCGTGCAGCTCCCGCTGGCACTGGGGCGGCGGGAAGAAGCCGCCGTACTCGGGGATCATGGTGAAGAGCCCGCCGTCGGCCGCCGCCGCCTTCGGGGAGGGGTAGGAGGGCGGCGGGGGGAACGGCAGCGCCCCGCCGCCGGCGGCGGGCAGGAAGGCCGAGGAGGGGTCCTGCGGGTACAGCTCGCCGCAGCCCGAGTAGGGCGGCGGCGGCGGCGAGTAGAGGTGCTCCAGGTCGGCCGGCTGGCCCTGCGCCATGGTGCAGCCCAGGGCCCCGGCCAGCGGGTTGGGGGAGGCGGAGGCGGCGGAGGCGGCGGTGGCCGAGGAGGAGGCGGAGGAGGCGGCGGAGGAGGCGGAGGAGGCGGCGGAGGAGGGCGCGCTGACCCCCTGCAGGATGCCCGCGCTCACGATGTTGATGATGCCCTCGGGGTAGCAGCCGGCGCCGGGGTACTGCGGGTCGATGGAGAATTTGCCCATGTAGGTGAAGGTCTGGTTACGGGAGGCCGGGGCGCCGGGCGCGAAGCCGCCGCCGTAGGGCAGGTCCAGGGCCCTCTTGTCGCCCATGTCCACGTTGATCATGCCGTCTAGGGGGGCAAGGCGCCGGTCAGCCCCGCGCCCCGCCGCCCGCCCCGGCCGCCGGCCGGGCGGGCTAGGGGCTGCGGGGCTGCGGCGCGCACATGTCGCGCTCCGGCTGCGGGGGCTGCGCCCCGCCGGCCCCGACTTCGCCCCCGAGCCGGGCGCGGAGGCGGCGCGGTCGCGAGGGGCGCCGGGCGAGCCCCGGGGGGCCGCGGCCGCCGGCCCGGTCCGGCCCCCGCCCGCCGCCGACGCCTCCCCGGGCTCCCGGGGCCCGCCGCTCCCCTCGGGCGGCCCGGCCCGCACCTGCGCGGGCCCCGCTTACCTGCAGCCACCCCGCTCATCTGGTCGAACGGCCCCGCCAGGTCGGCATTGGGGAAGATCGCGACCGAAGTTGGCAGCGCGGCGGAGATGTCATCCGCGGGGTAAATGCCCTCGGGGAGCTGGTGCACGAACCCGCCGAGGGTCACCGGGATCTTGTCCGCCGCCTTGGCGGTCATCATGGGGGCGGCGGGCGGCGCGGGGAGCGGCGCTCCCGGCCGGCGGCGGGCGCTCGGGGCGGGGACGGGGGGCGCCGGGGGCCGGGACTCTCCCCTGCCTCCCGCTACCGGCGCGGGGGAACGGCGCGGAGCCGGCGCGGAGCGGGCATGTGCGGGCGGGCGGGCGGCCGCCCCGTCGCGGCGCGGCGGTGCCCCGGGAGAGCCGCGCTCCCGCCGCCGCTCGCGCTGGAGGACAAGTCTGGCGGTAACTATTTATGGGGGCCCCCTCAATGCCCGGGACGTCACTGCCCATATAAGGACTGGGGAACGGGGCCCGGCGGTCACGTGGGCCCCCGCGTGCGGCCCCGCCACCCCGCGCCCGCCCCGGCCCCGCCGCGCCCCGCGCGCCCCGCGGGGGCGGCCCCGGCCCCGGCCCCGCTCGGCCCCGCTCGGCCCCCCGGGGGCCGCCGCCAGCGCCCCGCCGCCCGCCGCCGCCCGGGGGGGGATTCCGGTGGCGGGGCCCTTGGCCTAAAAAGGCGAGGATCCGGCCCCGCCCCGCCTGCCCTAAAAAGGCCTCGTTCCGGTGCGCCCGGGGCTCGGAAAGCCGCGGAGGGAGGGCCCGGGGCCGCCCCGCCGGACCCCGCTCACTTTCTCGGCAGCCCGCGACCGCAGCTCGCTCGTGGCTTTTTATACACACACATACACACCGGTTGTTTTCTCGGGTACGGGTGGAAAGTGCCTGCGCTATAAATACCGCCGCGACAACGGAGCCGAGACGGGGGGGCTCTGCCGGCTGCCACCGGGCGCTCGGCAGCCCGGGGTCGGGGCGGGCCGGGGGCGGCGGGGGGCACGGCCTCCGCTGCCCCATCCCGCTGCCTTCGCAGCCCCGTTTCGCTTTTCTTCGCACGCCACCTCTTTTTCCCTCTGATCTCTCCCAGAATAAGGGGATCGAAGCAAAGAGTGCTTAAATTCGAGCTTTCTTTTTCCAAGCGCTAAAAATAACCTCCCCTGTGCCTCCCTTCCCAGGAGAAGCCAATCTTCCCTGCACTGTTCCCAAGCTCGGAGCTTGCAGCCCCTACATCTTCCTGCTGATGGGGGTGTCACATGTAATTATGGTTGAAAGCTGGATCCCATGTTATGTTTTTGTCACTAACCTCGTTACTTTGGAATATTTCATCTGATGACTGTTTATTCCTGCTTTTAGGAAAGCAACTCTCACACGATCTGTAGTGCGCAAGGCCCCTGTTCAGTGGCATACAGGGGGAAAGAAAAATCGACAACCCAAGCAGCAGCAAGACACGGTGACATCTGAGAGATGCTACAAAAGCACACTCCTGCTCCAAAGCAACAAACCAGCATACACAGGAAGGCTACAAAATCCTCATCTTTCAGTTTTAACTCTAGATATCAACATTTACAGGTTTTAGGACATTAGGGCACGTGCCACGTGGACTTACCTCTGTGTTGGGTCCCAAATGCTGTCAGGTCGCGTCTCGCAGGCTCCTCTCCACCCGTGCAACACCTTACACCAGCTGAGAAAGGCTCTCCCAGTTGCTCAGTTTTTGTTTCACTGCTCCTCCAGTCAGCGCAGAACCCAGGCTAGACAGGAGCATACCTAAAAAAGTAAAAGCGTCAGGGGCATTTGTCATGCTTTCTAAGGAACAGTAGGCATAAATCTAGATATTTTCCCTTACGGGTGATCTGGGAAGCGCGCGCAGTAATTAGGAAATATATATATATAATATATAATATATACACTTAGTGTTTTTTAACATATAGTAAGATTTTTTTTTTTTTTTACCAATTCTTTCTAGCACTTAATGTACAGCCAATACAGTTTGGCAGGTGAGACTGAGTTGAAAGAAAGCTCGTGTTCAATTTCAGTAGGATCCTAGATATTTTGGTTTAAAAAAAAAAATAATCTCAATTTAAAAGTTAAATTGTGACAGAGAGACAGAGAGAGAGACAGGTTCTGGGAAATTTGACTGAGAAGTAGGAGCAATTGTATTGTACCTTTCCATTACAGCGGAGCTATAATTGGTCTCATCACTACTATGAAAGAACAAAATATTGGAATCTGTTGTGCAGTGGGGCAAGTTACTTTACATGAATTTGAGAAACAGGTAACTCTAAGAGTATCCTCCTTACTAAAAAACATTGTGCACGTGTTGGATACGGGTTTAAGTGATATTCGACAGCATCTTCCTATATTATTTTAAAATACCACGTGCCCACTGATGACACTAAATCATAAAGCACACGAGAGAGAGAAGAACCAGAGTTTCACATCCCCATATCTCAACTCCACCTTTGAACCAACTCGGCAAATTTAACACTCTTCCGCTGTGGCAAAGGATTCCATGAAAGACTGACACGAATACAATTTAACAGACCTCCTGGCTAACTTCACATAAGGAATACTGCTGTTATTTGACTTTGTTGGTTCATTTTAAAAGCCTTCTTAAGGATGGGGTAAGTTGTGCCTGATTTCCAGCCTCTACGCAGACAACCAAGGCACACTCAATAGGAGCTTTGTCTGAAGGGCGGCAGGATCTGGTGCAGGGCAAGATGGAAACATAGTTAATGCTTGGTCTTCAGGAAGACGTTGACAGATGAAACTTGAATGGTTCTGGTCCCTTTTCAGATATTCGTGCTGTAGAGCTCTGCATGTGTTTTGTGCCTTTGATCCTCATTTGGCTGATTAAACTAGCATCCAGGGTTAGACCGTCCAACTCGTACTGACGTCAATGAGCCTTACACGCAAAAAATCCTACTGATTCCTGTGGTTCCTATAAACCACGTGGTTTCATATGACGGACAGATTGTTGGTGTAAATTGCCAAAGCCCCACTCACACCAAGAGAGGAGCTGTGCTTCAGTGGCCCTGTATGCGTGCAAGCATCTGGCTTCTCCCTGGACTCTGCAGCTTCCAAAGGCAAAACTACCCAATATGCAACCCACCCTGAACCCATTCAGGGTATTTTCACTGACTGATTTCAGATCATTCAGTAGTGAATTGGAAATGAACACAGAAATGCATGCTAACGTTGTATTGGGTACCTTGCACGTTGGGATTCTCCCAAGAAGATTTATACTTACACGGAGCGGTCCTGCCTTCTCCCCTTACCGGTGTGACACGTCTGACCGGATATAGCGCTGCCTGAGTGCAGAGGTCAGAGCTGAAGGGCTGAACTTCTCTTTCACTCCCAATTTCTTTGAACACAACCCCCCCCACACCCCGGATTTATTGTACTTGCTCTTTTAACAAGGTGCTAGCTGTTGCTGCACTGGGTGTATTTTCCTGTGGTCATTCTCTACTGTGAGCACCTGAGATAGAAGCTACAGAAGTAAAATTGCACCTGAATTTAAGAGGGCTAAGGAAGAAAAGGCAACTCATCATCTGCAGGAGCCGGCAGCACCATTTAACCAGCTTAACACCACACTTCCGAGTTGCTCCAGGGGGGTTACTATGCTTTCATAGCAAAACTCGACCGACGTCATGTGCTAACAGCAGTGATACCAGTAGGTCTGCTTGGGAAACACACCCTCACGCTTCCACTGTGCGCCTCGCTGCTTTTGGGGATATTAGCATGACCCCAGCTCAGCTGGGAGCTGGGTCTTGCTCCTGGATCAGAGGAAAGTGACCCTGTCTTCTGATGACAGCAAGGAAAGTTGGTCCTAAGCCTGTGCTAGATTCAGGGTGTGGTTTGTGGGTGCTTTTTGTTGCGGGGGATTGGGGTTTGTTTGTTTACACATTTCACATAAAAGAGTAGTTCTTGTCTCCGAAGCCATATTTCAGAGTTTCATAAATTTGCCCTTTTTCCTTGAAAGTAAAGAGATCTGGCATGTCCTTACAGGAAGAAATACTTGTTTACTAATGCCTTGTGTTTTGCCAGGGGTGTCTGCAGGATTCCCAGGCTACAATCAAAAGCCACTTCCCTTAAATCTAACCTACCATTCCCTCACAGACCTGCCACAGGGTCTCAGCCTTTACTGGCTGGTCACTGAAAGCCAGTGCCCAGCCAGGGAAACCTGGTGTAAACACGAACCTACAGGAAACAGCTGCCTGACTGCTCGCGTGCTAGGGGAAGGGGGGTGATTAGAGAGTAGAGGAGAAGGCATCCCAGTCTGCCCTTAATTATGGTACCTTAAAACCACACTCTGCGGTTTTCAACCAAGGCTTCTTGTTGTCTTAGCGTGAATGCCTGTAAATTTGAAATAAGTAAATGACTGTATTGTGAGGAGTTGGCTCAGGAGAGCTGTAGCAGCATCCTGAGGGGTTCTTTAAATGTCAATAACTTTTTCTAATTCAGGCTATAGAAGTTAAGCCTGTGCAGAATCAGCAAGTTACTGGTATAAATGTGTGTGGCCATAAACAAATACATATAACAGAGAAAACTTCCAGTCAATTAAAAGCAACAACAAACTCGGTCACCCCAAATCTATTTTTGTTTACAGACAACTCATTCTCGTTATTAAATGCGCGGAACACTTGGATATTCCTGTACACGGTTCCTAGCACACGTATTAGTCTGTACTCCTACCTCTGCTGCCCCGTTCCTCTCCTGACCCAGCACCCGGGGGAGCCGGCCTTCCCGCCGGCCGCAGCACGGGAGTGTGTGCGGCTCCACTGCCCTCTCCTGGGAGCAGGCGCTCGGGAGCCGGAGAGGACTCGGCCTGCAGAGCAGAAAGCTGTGCGCTGGGCTGGGTGCTCCTGGTGTTTCAGCGCACGACATCTCTCCGAAGCTTTGCACTGCGGATGTGCTACCTGTAGAGACACAAATGCAGAGCCTCGGTGGGTCCCAGATCCCGGGCCAGGGCAGCAAGGTTGCCTGATGGCTGCAATCCCACAGGCTGCGATGACGCTCCTCTCCCCAGAGCATTAAGGTTAGACACCACGTAACGCAGAGAGGCACTGGGAGCAAGCCATAAAGGAGGCATCCCAGCCAAAAGGCCCTCCAGTACCCTCTTGCATGGGGCTGGGAGCCTCAGGCAGCCCGGCCAGGCGCTCCTGCTCACTGCCACCCACCGGGTCTCTCGCTGCCCAGGAGCTCAGCACCAACCTGGCCCCGCGTCCAGCCACGCCACCTGATCTGGCCCAGAAGTGTCCCAGGTGGCCTGCAAACTGCACACAGCTCCGTGACCAAAGTCAGCGGCTCCTCCACACATGTATAAGCTGACTGGGTAAAATATCAGCTCTGCGTGATGCTTGCTGGAAAAGAAAAAAAAAAAAGTATCTCACAACAGGGAGAGTAACTCAGATATAACTCATACATACACCACTCATGTGACAAGACTCTCAAAATAATGACTTCGTTTCTGAATAGTGATAGTCTGACTGCTCAGCTTTACTTTGCAGCCCTTCCTTCCAAAAGCAGCTTCGCTTAACCTTATATTTCCTGCTCTAATGCGTCTCCCGCACTTTGTGTAAATAACTTTTTGTCCAAAAGCTGCACTGGTCCTCTAGCCCAGAGTGAGACTGATTGAACACATCCTTTAACAATGCAAATGGCCTTCTTCTATGAAGGACTGAAATAAAAGCATAGCTAGTGTTACACTTTCAGTAATGTTGGTTCCATTACCTAGTGCCTGAGTACTTAGAAAGCTTGTCCAGAAGGCTATCCAGATGTGCTCAGTTCAGAGGAAACACCACCTTCAGGACTGGGTAAGGCTTTTTATCCTCAGCTGGAGAGTAAGGTCACATATTGCACCTCTTCAGCAGACCAGGAGCGAAAGCAGAACCCTAGCACCATTTTCCAACCAGTCTTCTAAGATGAGAAGCAGAAGAGCTCCGGGGGGTATTTCTCAGAAGCTTCCCACCCCTCCAGGGAAGTTGGAGCCATTAGTGGGATTTCTGGATTGCCAAGGACTCATCTGTGTTTGACATGTCTGTGTGCTATTTTTCACAACCTGTTTCCACTTACGTCTCATTTCTCCATGCCTTGGTCTTAAACCAGTCTGTCCTGAGCCTTGAAACCCCTCAGCTCTTTGCTCTGGGTAAGTCAGTCTGAGGGTGGTTCTGACTTTTCCTTATTTCTTATCATCATTTGTTTTCTGCTCCCAAGGGCATGGCTAGATGCTCGAGTCTCACCAGAAGACCAGAACACTGCAAACT
This sequence comes from Cygnus olor, assembly GCF_009769625.2. Taxonomy (NCBI): domain Eukaryota; kingdom Metazoa; phylum Chordata; class Aves; order Anseriformes; family Anatidae; genus Cygnus; species Cygnus olor. Next base: position 10,671,950 of record NC_049175.1, read on the forward strand.
CCTGAGAAGGGTGCTGAGGTTCAGTGCCAGCAATTTTACCCACTGGATGGTTTTCCGTCTGAAACTGCCAACAAAGTTTATTGGAGCAGACAATTTTAAAAAAATCCCACGAGAGATTAAAATAAGCAACATGTTTTGCTTTAAAATGCTTTAAAATTTCTAGGACCAGATCTTCAAGAAGTGTAAATTAGCATAAGTTTTCTGATCCTCTAACCCTTACAATCTGAGTGCAAGTCAAAATTGGGCTTGATTTTATTTAAGGTTTGGTTACTTTTCAAGGCTAAAACTCAAACTGCTCCTGAGGGTGGGCATGGTGCTTTTTTATTCTGTATTTGGGCTGCTTCCACCTCTTTTGCAGGAGTTTATTTCTATCTTTATTTTCTCTGCTGAGATGTATTTTCCTTATTCTTTCACCTCCCCTCTCATTCATCTGTCTCTCTTTACTCTCTATTGTCCAACCTTTTCAGCTCTTTTCTCTCTTCCCCCTCCTGTCTTTCCTCTTCCTTGGTAGTTCCTTTTCCTTCCCCCTTATCTCTCAGCAATCGCTGCCAACAGCTATATTTGGAATAGAGTGGGAACAAGCTATTCTTGTGACTTTACTTTGAAATAACTGAGAGGAGCAGATGATTTGCTTTGAACAAATAGAGGATACATCGAGGAGAAGGCAGGCTAGTAATGTCAAAATGGCATTGTTAGGGAATACCTGCCCAGCAGGTTTGTCTTTCCCAACTCTCAGGATAACTTAACTAGCTGTGAGTTTCTGTTTGCTGTGTTTTAGCTTTAAATCCTCCTTTTGTGCAAAATTCCTCTTTCCAGGTTAGTAGCACGAGGTCCTAACAAGGCCTAGCTCATCTTCACAGTGTCTGGGCACTCGTACATCAAGGGGAATGACTGCCACCTAAAATCTCAGATACTAGAATTAGCTGAAACAGGATATATACTTGTTTAGCACTTGAACTCAATGCGGTTGTATCTTCTGGTGTAGTCACACGATACTGTTACAGAGTCCCACTTGAATGGACTAGGACAGAAATATGCTGGGAGGAACAACTTCCTATCGAGCAACATGATTTCTCCGTGTCCTCTCACATTAACTCCTCATCACCACCTGTTCCTCATCACCATGGCCATTTAAACTGCTGCAAGCAATGCATTAGCATAGTCAGTGAGAACCAGAGCTACGCGAACAGGACAAAACAGAACGTATTTCCCCCTGTCCTCTGTATTTCTGTGTTTATACGATTAACTCCCACATTGGCAAACCGAACAAGAATTGAGGCCAAATGAGAAATTCAGCATTAGAGCTTTGCATTTTGTGCCTGTGCCAAAAGACGACCCAAGTCTATTTGTCTGCTCTCAAATGAAGCAGGTTCTATTAAAACCATACTGCTGTACACGTGGTCATGTGTGAAACTGCTTCATACAAAGAAAGATGCGTGAAATTATATGCAGAAAGATGTAGGGAAAAGATCTTTAGTTGCAAGTTAAAAAAAATCAAAGGCGGGAAGGCTGCTAAAGCCAAAAGGAAATGATTCTTCCATCCATTAAGGACTTCCCGGGACTTTATAAACCAGTTAACACAAAACATAATGTGGGGCTAATGTGGGGCTTTCACAGTTGTCTCTGCAATAATTGTTAATACATTCATTTTGCCAACAGAATATGCATCAATACCAATGTCTTAGGAGGGCAGGCTTGGCTGAGTTGTAATGTTTTTCTACCAGATCATCTAATATAAAAACATCTCAGTCTTTGAGCAAACAGGCCCTTTGCCAGCTCCACACGTACTACTACCACCACATTACAAATCTTGTATGTGCCATACCAAATGGAGGCAAAGCAAGGAGAAGAAGGAAGGATCCAGGATAAGAAGTGATATTTACTTTCAGCACTACTCTAATTCCCAGAGACTGCCAAGTGTCTCTTTGGGCTTCTCTCCCTTAAAACTGAGCACAGAAAAATTTGGTGTATGCTGCAGACATAAGAATATATCAACATCTCATACTCAATTAAATGAAAGTGCAGTGGCTAAGTGTTGTTATTTCATCAGTAGCAGATGAGTTTTTGCAATTTCGTGCTGCCATGGAAAGCAAATATATTTTATCTTTGTGTTCCCAACCCCAGGTTTACAGACACAAGTGAACTTTCAGGTATTTAGAGAACACTGCTAAGTCCATGGTGAACTCAGAGAGGATTTAGCCTTCTCCTGTTACCTTCTCATGGGCTGTCCCATCCTCACCATACTGACAGCTTGCAGCTTTCCTCTCTACCTCCTCAACTCCACATGCTCAGCACAGCTGAGTAAGACAACTTGAAAGAGCCTCTGGAAAATAATATTGACTTTTAGGGCTCCCAGTGCACTATATGGGCTGCAGACCTGGCCAGCCTGCTGAAGAAGCAGCTAGCCCACAGCTACACGGATCTCCCTGGACCAGGCACCAGAAACTTTTTCCAGCACTCTCAGCAGTGTCAAAGTACCTTTGCTTTTTATTACTGAGCAGATGCAGATGGGAGTAAGGATTGTCAGCACCTAAGCCATGACTGAACCCCACTGAGATTTGCAGCGTAGGCTTTCTCCAACATACTTGGTCTGAACCAGCTGAGAAGATAAACATTTTCTGAACCTTTCTACCACCACTCAGAATGGAGGGATTTTTGTTCTACCTGTAGTTAGTTACCCTTGCCCACAGTGTGTGACATTGTGGATTCAGTCCCCTTTTCTGCCTGACTGCATCTAAGCCCATTTCTTCCATCTCACAGAATGGCACTGGCCATCTTACGGGAGCAGGACTGGCTCCACAGGGAAGGTCAGGGCACCTACCCAGAGAAGAGCCAAGGTCCAGTAGGAATACGCAGGTGGTGTCCCAATTTCCACACTCTAGCCCCGAGCAGGTCGTGAGAAGCTGACAGGCTGTGCATTTGGAGAGAACAACCACCACCGGCAAATACTTCACAGGCATCCTGGAAGGGACAATCACTGTTGCCATAACCCTTGAAGAATCTGGGAAGAAAAGGTGTGAAGAAAAAGCAGCAATGAACAGATGTTGATTTTTACTTTTATCTACAAGAAATATCAAAGAACAGGAAGTATTCCCCTGTGATGTACAACGGACCTTCCTTACAACTAAGCTGAATAATCATCATATTAAGAAACCCATCCCACAACTCAGGACAGTGCTTGTGTTAGTGCACCACTAAAACCACCAGGACTGCAGCCCTGGAGGAGCTGACCAGGGCTGCTCTGGACTTCGCAGGCTTTCTGGAAAGCACACCTATTGTAACACAATTTAAAGTTGAGAACATGTCTAAAAAACACACACAATGTCAGAGAAGGAATGAAATGGTGCTTCTCTCCCCCCAACCCCTCCAACCTCATTACAGGCTAAGGAAAAATAATGTATGGAGAATAATACTTCACCATCTAAAGAGTTTTTCTGGTTTCTAAATCTAGTGAAGAGTCATTGTATATTTTGACAGAAAAATGAATCAAAATAATAAAGTGAATACAAAATTATATTGCTGTCAATAATTTAATTTACACAAAATAGCACTGTGACATGGTAATTGTTATATATGATGCAGCATTCAGTATAATATTTGGAGAATGCATTATAGAAAGTCAACATTTAACTACTAAAATCAACTTACATAATCAAAGCTGTCAGGGAATCTTTACAGTTTTATATTAATTTGAATGTAATTTACTATAGAGGTGTCATTCTTAGAGGTGCTTACAATAGTTAATGATCTCTGCTTTTCCATTATAAAATCCTATTTTCAAAGGCTTATAACTTGGTCTTAAGAACGCTCAGCCCTCCGGCACATTTTCCTCTTCCTCACAAAACTACGTTAGACATTTTAAACTTCTCTCTCAGAGCAGAAAGTGTGGTTACTTTCAAAATTTGTTTTGAGGATTTTCTAATTTGTTGCTTGCTACCCAAGGATATCAGAAAAAGAAAGGTTCTTCACAGTACCAGAAGACAATGTTATAGTTACGTTCTTTTCTTCCACTTTCCTGAATATTTTGCCTCTCAGACCATTTTTCTTGATGAAGAATCTAAGCATCTTCCAGTATTGCATCCTTCCTTCTCTCCCCACCGCGTGAACGACTAAGGTGAACCAGAAAGTGCCAAGGAATCTTATGTTTCAGCTCACATCTCTTAAAGGCTAACCCTTCACACAGAACAACAGTAAAACTAGTATCACCTCCCGCCTCATCAGCCTTCTTACTTCTTCCCAAGCAGCATTTATCCTCCATGGTGATAACATTCCTAAACATTTCTGATGCGAATCCCCCTAAGCCATTCAATCCCACGCTGTTAAAGGCCTGCTGATCTTTGGTGCCTTCTCACACAGATGATCTTTTGTCTATGCTCCCATCACCTGTGTTTCAGTTACTACAGCATGCTCTTCCCTAGCCTGGAGAATTAAGCCTTGCCTGCGACTGCTTTGCCTGCATCTCCTTGCTGTTGCCACCCTCCTTTATCCTCCCTCTGTAACACGTGCCACTTTCAGATGCAAGGTGTGCACAGTCTCCATCCTCTCTCATCACTTCCTGTGACAGAATAACCCGCTGCCTCTGCCTGGCCACTGATGCCAACTTTCATCTCGTTCTTATGCAGCATCAAAACACTGCTTCACGCTGCCTCCCACAGTGGTAGGAGTCCCCTGAAAGGATATGTAAGACAAGTTTATCGTCTTCTGGAAACTCCTTGCTGGAAAGTCTATGTAAAGAAACATGCCATCTGCGGCAACAGGGTGGGTGAAGGCCTCTGCCCTTCATCCTGATCAACACTGCCTCATTGTGCCCTTGCCCTTCACTGCCAGCCTACCTTTGTTACCCCCACAGTTCCATGGATGGATCCCTCTTCAAGTAGCAACCACGTACGCACTGTGCTTACACGGCCTCTAGCAGCTGTGTCCTGGGACTATGACTGTTTCTGACTCCTGGCCATCAGTGCGTTACCACAGCTCTCTGAGGCTCTGGATTTCAAGTCTGAGCACTGGAGGGAAAGGAAAGGCAAGGAGTTGGCAGCATTTAGTTGCTTCAATCTTTTTTGCCCCAGAGATAGGACACTGAAGACCAATTGTCCACAAACACTTTTTACCACTGAGGCCACACTGTTACAGGTCATATCCAAGCCCAGAATCTGAAAGGCAAATTGTCAGCACAAAGATATTATCTGTAATAAAAGCAAAGCCAATTATTAGGTTGTTTGCTTTGATAGACCTGCTCCAGTTCAGGGGTCTAGTCTTCCCAAATTCTGCTCAGATTCACTTTTTGCATCCATGCCTGCTAGCTGTCGTTTTGTATCTCCTACCCTCTAGCTTTCTCTAACCTCAGTGTTATTTGACCAGACATGCTTGAGCCAATGTGCAAAACTACATCCAAAACCGAAACCATCGTCACCATGTAATCCTCTAGTTTTACATGGAAGCAGCTGTCACTTGTGCAGCATCCCTTTGTTTCCCATGCGAGAAGAGCTTTTTAAAGTATTCGTGACACTCTACTCTCCCCAATCCGTCTTTTTACAGCCACTTCCTTTGTTCAGTGCCAACACTTAAACAAAATACTTCTTTTTTTGCATCATCGCCCATTCTCCTTGTTCAACAAAATGAATGTATCACTTTCTAATAACATGTCACAAAAAATGGGAATCTTCTAATAACATGTCACAAAAAATGGGAATCTTCTTTCCCTTATGTACTCTGACAACTGTGTGGTTCTGTAGTTTTAGACAAAAAAAATAAATCTGCTGCTTATGTTTCATATATTGAAACCGAAAAGAAAAACTCTTTCAGAGGCATGATGCTCCAATGATGGACTTCATTCAAGAAAAATGTGATCATATTTAGACTGGATAGAGCTGGTAACTGACTCAGTAGTACCAAGGTTGCAAGATGGCGTAACTCCCATCTGGGGCTGATTACAAGAAGAAAGATAACATTGAAAAAAAATTGTTTCATCCTCCAGATTCATAATTCAGTGGTAAAAAGGAACTCTAGAGATGACTTTTTTCCCCAGTGGACATTCAACTGGACATAAGCAGGATGAGTGTCTGGATGAACTATATTCTATAAAAAACATTTGACATGCTTCAGATCTTTATTCTGTTTTTGAAAAAAAAAAAAAAAAAAAGGAAAAAAAAAGCACTAAAAGCCTGGCTGTAAAGAGGACTACAGGGTGAAAGTTTCTGGATGTTATTTACTCATTCTGTGTGTTGAGAAGCCAGAACTAAAAGATGAAACTTACAAGTCAGAGTAGTCAAGGACTGCATGTATCTCATTTTCTGTGGAATGAATGGGACACGACAGGCACAGGACCTTAGGGGATGTTCTTCCAGACTGGATCATGATTCTTGCATTTTTACTGTTCCTCACAGGGAAAAAAAAAAAAAAACATCCATCAAACCGGTTTATCTCCATTCAATATTTTTACTCCTTGAATCTCAATGAAGAGGTTTTTCTCTGATGTAGGTAGCGCTGCCCGCTCTCCCGAGGTTGACGCCCACTTCATTCAAGTATTCCTAGTGCAGCCAGGGATGTTAGTGGCTACTGGCTCACAGCCAACATCCCACACATTTCCTCCGCAGCAAAAATGCCTTAATTCTGACCCACTGTCTTTCAAGTAGATAGTGAAAAAATCAGTCACAGAGCTTTGCTTTTATCTGTATTTCTCCTTCAGAGAGATCTGCAAAAAAAGAAATTAGACATTGTCCTTTTCTTTTTCAAGGTCTGTGGTCAGCAAGGGTGAGGCTTGGTGCTGCTGTTAGTGCTAGAGCCCAAAGAGAAGCCGAAGGCATTCAGACAGTGGTGCTGACAAATTTGGGCAAAAGGAGTTTGCAAGCAGGGTAACTGCCGGAGAGGGGGGGGGGGGGGTGCGGACAGACTGACCACACTGTTTGTCATCACACCAGCAGCAGCACCCAGCACCTCTCCTACTCAGCAACTCTTCTGCACACCGCTCCTTCTGAATCAGGTCAATCATCATCTGTTGTAAGAGCTTGTGTTTTTCAGGCAGGACACTCAAAAAGATCGGAAGGGACAGAAACTTTTGACTGCCAGCTGAAGTTTTCCATCCTCAGCACAGATATGAAGAACACTGCTGATGTTACCTGATAAGTGCAGGGCAGCATGTTCCAAGCCCAGCATGTGAATGGGCAAGAAGAGCATGTACACGCTTATGAACTGGGCACATTACAGGCCTGGCTCTGCCACCGCTAATGGCTTCGAGCTGTGACAAATTATGCAACACATGCATTCTTACACCCACAAAAGCCAAACACATGCATGTTTTAAGACCAGTGCATGGAAAAAAAAGGCACCGTGGAACAAAGCTGTCCAATTCATAACTCCACTGCACAGAACCTTAAAGGAAAACAGCACAGGCAAACAGGTCTTGTATTTGTTAAACCAGCTGAGCAGAGGTGAGGAGATATACAGGGATGTTTACAGGGGAACGTGGAGCCCAGTATTACAATCTGACATACAAGGAGGTCTATCCGGAGGGCCAAAGTCAGAAGCCAATGGGAAGAAAACGGTTGGCAAACAATTTAGTTGATTTCCAGCAGTGTATGGTGCTGTCAGGATGAAAGAAAAATAAACTACCCTCCGAGGTAACCAGTTATGGAGTCATAAATATTTGATAGAACAGGTTAAGAGAGTAAATATAAATCAAAAAAAGTATAGGGAAAGAAAACCCCAGAGAGAATGACAACCTTGGAAAAATCAGCAAGTGCAAGGCAGATGACCCAATCTTGTGATAAACACACAGAAAGACAACTACTTTATTCAATAGAATAAAAAAGAAACAAGGAAGATAACTGAAATGGAAAGAAAGGAATTAATTAAAAGAAACCAACACACTGACCTTTCATAAATAAAATTTCAAAGATTGCACCCATGCAAATCTGAGAAGCAAGTTGGCTAGAAGTTCGGAGACAAAAAAATGCATTTCTTGATATCAGAAAGAAACATTTAATTATAATAGTGATTATATGTACTTAGTAGTGGTCAGGATGATTATGATCTTAGAAAAACTACATGGAAAGCAATGTTGCATATAGTGAATTTAAGGAGAACTGCAAAATGTACAGCTAAACTCGAGGAATAAAACTAAAATAGTAAGAAGAACATAGGTTAAAATACAAGCTGCAGAAAAATGACAGCAGGAATTATTTCAGAAAAAGAGTTTGGATAAATTGGATAAAACACAGGAAAAGGCTGATACCCATCACTGCTATGACACTTGCATTACATCTCACTTCCAAGTGCGGAGTCCAATTTGGAAGAAGGCAAGAAGCAGAATATTCTCTTTATGGTGAAAAAAGGCTTCTTTCTTTTGCAAGTTCCTGTGTCAGTAGCCATTTTATGGGGCTGCCAATCACGGCAAATCAACTGAAAAGCCAGATCATTTTCTAAAGCATCTACCTTCCTAGAGAAAGATTTTAAAGTTGTCTGTGTACAATCCAGCTGCTGCTTTTAATCTTTCCCTGACAACAGTAGTTGTTTTATTACTTTGACAGTCATTTTTAGCCCATGAATAGTACCACAGTCCTTGTAAGATACGGAAATTCTTTTGATCTACAATTTCATAAGGTTTAGCAATGGACAAAGGATTTTTCCGGTACACTTGATCACACACTTGTTGAAGTTTAGGCTTAGAGCTAATAAAAAGGCACTGAGCTACCCATTTGGAGAAACACACAAAAAAAATCTTTTTGATGAATAATGATTGCCAGAAAAATAATTTATAAAAATACTACCTATTAATAGGAAATTAAGAACAAGGTTATTCTGAAGTAACCTTGATACACTGCCAAAATCACTTTTAACTTTCACAGTTTTAATATAGTATGATCTAGAGGATAGAAAGTATGGATGCAAGATAGGCATTGTATGTAGGTACAAAAAAAGGAAGGCATTTCTAGCTGCCTGTAGTAACTAAGAGAATATAGGAGAAGACTCAGGCATAGTTTTCTAGCTTAATGGCTTGTTCTATTTGCTCTACAAATAAGAACTGTATGCTTTGTGCAGTCTCAAATACTGTATAAGCTGTAATATAAAATATATTTCCAAGCAAGAATAGAAAGCCATTAATCAACCATTTTGAATGAGAAAGTGATTGAAAATTATCAAATCTGCAATTTTTATTAACACAAGCTGCAGCACTTTCAGCACTTACACGTTTAACTTCACACACATGTGCATCCCGTTTTCTTATCCTATTCACATGGGAACCAATTCTATTTTTCCTTATGTATAAGGAACTAAACAGAAGGCCTTTGTGATATAAGTGTAAGGATGTTTCTGGGACAGTTATCAATTTCAAAGTTAGCCAACTATTGGATTCTAATTTTTTGAGTCCTCCTTTCTAAAATAAAAGTGCAGTGGAGGGTATACATATATGTACATATACATATATTTACCCATGTAAAACCCATCATATCTGCACGCTCTTTTAGTAACTGAACTGATGAACTCTGGCTTCATTTCCTTTGAAAATTGTATGTCCACTAGCACTGCCACTTTGCATAAGGAAATTTATTCCTAAAACCCATAACAAGTTTTTAATTTAAAGTAAAAAGAAACAATTCTCTCTTTTGCTGGGTGCAGTTACAAATAGTCGTCTTGATTCTCAGATGAGATTGGTCAGAAAGAGATTACAGGAAGATTAAAGGAAGGACAGGAATTCCTCTCCCACTCCCTGCATTGGAATTATTCACACATCTGTAGTATTTCTCAAATGAGACTATTTCAGAAGACAAGAACATTGAATTTCATACCTTTTGCCAGACAGCTTCAGTTTATAATCTCTTGAAATTTCCACAGAATTCCCCGAAGTCACATTTTCTGGCAAAACTCCAGCCTGACCCCTACAGTCTAACATTCACAACACAAATATTTCGTCCCAGTATTTTTTTTTTTTTTTAAATCAGACAAACCACTGCCCTTTGGTTTTATTACATTCTTCTGACAAAACGCTGAGATTTCTGTGCGCAATTATTAAAAAGCAAAAACAAAACAAACAGACAAATAAGCAAACAACAACAACAGTCTCCCACAATCAGTCAAAACTGACCCTGGTATCACTGACCTTGAGAAATCACCTCTCAGTGCAAACAGAGATCTTCACCTCTGTTTCTCTGTTTTTCCAGATCTCTAAATGAAAGACTTTTTAAAGGCCCAGCCTTGTTCTAGACACTTAAAACTACGTTTGCAACCGCGCTGTTTTGGGGTAACACAAAACTCTGAGCTCTGTATATGCAAGATTTTTCTTTCCATTCTTTCTTCCAAATTAGGAAGACTAAGAGAAAATAATTTAGAATCATAGAATATCCCGAGTTGGAAGGGACCCATAAGGATCATCAATTTAGCCTCTGTTGTTTGTTAATTATGTTCAGAAGTTCCTACAGAACATCAGCTTCTTGTATCAGACTGTTCCTGCATTCACTATGTGCCCAAGCATTTACCCATTCAGCTCCATTAACTGAGTTATTCCCTATCCTTATCAACTGTTGAAATTTCCCTCTGAGACCTCAGTCCACCAAAGAGGGAAAAATGCACTTAGTGCGGGAAACACAGCCCTATGTTTTTGCCTCCCTCCTGCCAACACTTGCAGTGCTTAAGATAATACATTCTGCAATAAAAATGAATGAAAATTTGAAATCATAAGTGGAGTTGTACTGTCATAATCCACTCAAACTGCATCTCTCGTAGGTGTCATCTTTTCTGAGTACTGGAAATAATGAAAGAGAGGTCTGGCTATGAACCCTGCCAAAGCCAGGAGCAACTGCCCCACACAAAGCAAGTTGCAGCTGCCAACTGTTTCCAGCACAGCAAGGACTGGGGACTTCTTGCTAAACCAAAGTGCCACCAGCTGCCACTACACGGCTGACAAGGAGATCATTGCATGTACAAGGCAGCAGCTCCAGAAGGCCTGCAGGAACTTTGTGGGAAGGGGACTAGTTAAATCTCAGGATGTAGAGGCTGCTCCCCAACAGCCATGCTTATTTAGCTGATGATTTACGTCTACAAAAGCATCAACTTCTCAACAAATTATTCATCAAAAGATTAGCTTCACTCTTTCTGATTCACAACACTGACTTTCAGGATATTCAATCTAATAATTCTGAAGTAGCTATGAATAAACAAACATGGCATTATGCTAAATTCATTAATTATGCACCAAGTTACACAGTGCGAAAATTACACACAACACTGGGAGCTTGTAGAAGATGTGTCTGCAAAAGATAAAGTACTATCTACATGATCAGAAACGTCATTTCACTTTTAGCTTTACCTGTTTTGGATGTTTTGGCTAAAATGTGTTATTAATTTTCAAGTTGTGATTGACTGATCTAGCATATGATATCTCTATCTGATGTTTGAATGTTCTACACACTGCACGTAAGAGCAATCTGCCTAGTCTGATGTTCTGTCTCTTACAATAAGCAGCCACAGACAATTTTTTTTTACAGAGATGCATACAGAACTGTGCATGTTTAGGGCCATCCTTCCCTTGTGTACTCATTGGCCTGCTAACAACTTCAGCTTCAAGGATTCTTCATTTGGAAGGTGCACCTAGATCATATTTGACAGCTCTCTTCTCTGACAAAATCTCTCTTCTCCCTGGAGACACCCTTCGGTCACATTAGCTGAGTATGTTTTCATAGAATCCTCAATACACCACATATCACAAATGTTGTAGTATATGATCTGTTGTTAAAATAACCATTTACTTAAGAGTTTCAGTTGTAAGATATAGCTATTCCTCTGTTGTTCTGTGTGGGATCAGAGAAACACTAAAGAGCTTTCCATCTTCGAAGGGGAAGAAAAGAGAAGAAAAAAGAAAGTTCCCTTTTCATCAGGAAGGGCCCAATCTTTTGACATCAACAGACTCAGATTATCTCTTGCAGGAGACAAACGTTCTTTTAGGAATTACAGTCCCAGTTGAAGCTTTTCAATGTTGCTGAGCAAATCATAAACTTGATTATCAGATAAAGCTTTTCCAGGGACAAAATAGTGACTGTGAAATCACTTGCTTCCTAGACACCCAGAGTTACAGCCAAGGGAGGGGCCAAGAGAACTAGCATTAAGCTGTGCTCATAAGGGCCCTCCAGCAAAACTTCTTCCAAGCACTCACAGGTGAGTATCTGCTTTTGTTCAGACTCAGAACCCGTGCAACTCCTCACCTTCCTCCTCCATGTGACAGTCCCATTCTCCCATCTCCTTCTGGGGATGAAGGATTCTTGTTTTCTCCCGGCTTCACTTACCTTGTCTGAGGTATCAGCCTATATTCAGTACTGCTGGACCAGGGAGCCTGTTTCAAAATGCAGTTCAGTGTTCTCTCAGTGTCATGGTAACCTAAAAAAGGAATTATACTGACATTAAAAAAAAAAAAAAAAAGTTTAAACAACAAAGAAAGACTCCCTTGGCCAGTAATACTCTCACACCTCACTTCTCTGTTGTTCTTCCAGCAGTCAGTCCTGGTTGGGGTGTTGCAGCATCACTCCAACAGCTGGCAGGGGCACCGTCAATTTCCCTTTCCTCCCAGTTTCCATCTTCTCACTCAAATCAGAAACTACTTTGTATTATCGGAGACAAGGAGCCATCCTTCTGAATACTGTGTGTATATAAGAAAAAGGATGCTATAAGAAAAACAGTCAAAATATGTCTGTAGAATTTGTATAGATTTTATATATATTGTATGAATTTACCTGTTATCCAAAATTTCTTAAACTTAACTAAGAAAGCATTTGGTTTGAGTTTTGGGGTTTCTTCTGAGAGGCGGTTTCCTATACAAACACATGAGGCTGCATTACAGCTATAAGTTTCTTTTAAACACACAGTGTTGTAGCAGTATGAAAATATCTGTGCAAACCTTGTAAGGGTGATGTTGTTAAGCACTGCATTAGCATATTGATGTTTCTAAACCCAGCAGATTCAGGTATCATCACCTCCATTAAAACTCTCTCATAAATTTTCTACAAACAGTTTTATAAACAGAGAAAATGTCTGTATCCCTGACAGACTTAGTATCAGTAAGAAATCAAAAAAACTGTTCAGGAAATTTTCAATAAATGAGGTAATATTGTGATACATATTAAGATACATGTTAAGACAACACATTGCTTACAAGTTTCTGAAGTTTAATATGTAGGGCTGCTGCATTTCTTTTCATCAACAAATGGTGGAGGAAATTGCAGAATTGCTGGTGCTCTTGCCCCTTTGCACTTGTTTGCTGTAAGACTTCTCCACAGTCTATTACAATTTAATTTCATAAATATCCCTTGAAAATAGGGGTTTAAAAACAAAACAAAACAAAACACAAAATGGCCTGCATCCCCAGTACTGGAAAGTGAAGCAGGCTATATTTAGAACCACCTTTGCAGAAAGGGGACACCTCAATAAATGCTGTGTGGCCATTTGTAAGGGTTATGTGTCTGCCGATGCAATCTACATTTTTTACGCTAATAGTACAAGTCAGAATAAATATCATCTCCTCTCATGTGACAGCCCTTTGATAAAGCAGAATTGGCCTGGTTGATTAGGAATACGTGTCAAACACAGATAATGGGGGAATCCCTTTCAGCAGTGTCACACAACCTCAGCAACCATAATGAGACCAATTTAATGAGCCTTCTGTTTTACGAGAGATATTAATTGCAGTCCTGTCACATAAGGTACAATTCAAGATAAAATACGTAAAAAGGAAGGGGATGGGATTTCATTCCATTTTTGTCATGATTATAAATTTTCTTGCAGGATCATGAATCTCCCAACTGCTGATCTAAATACTCCAGGTGGCTGACACCACCGTAGAACAATGCGTATTGTTACGAAGGTTGTTGAACACTAGAAGAATGCCAGGCTTTTTGTTCATATTTCTGCCATTGTGATTTTTATTCTACTCTAGGCAGTTTTCTCTTTTTTTAAAAAAAAAAATTCTATTTCCATCTTTTTGTTTGTTTCTTTGTTTGTTGTTGTATTAGTAAGAATGCAATGGGAATCTGCCCTACAAAAAGAAAGCACCGTGTCCATGTATTCATCCATGATGCTGCTTGCCTTTTCTCACTGGTATGGTCATCATCTTAAAAATGTTTTTGCAAGTGTTCCATTTGATGCTTCTTCAGCAAGGCTCAGAGACTTGCAATTAAGCATATATCTAAGTGTTGTGTCGGATTGGAGTACAGATTATATTTATGCATGTAAATCAAAACTCTCAGTTCAGGATTTCAAAAGATATATCCGCATCCAATTACTCTTTATAACAGAACATGTGCTCTCCGTTTGTGTATCACACCAACTTCGCATTGCCAAAGCATGTGCTCCCAGCCAGGGCTCCTGTGATCGAGGGAGAGGAAGGACCTGCTAGGTGACAGATGCTCGTGGCTGCGGCACGGCAGCGGGGACGCTCCCCACTCTGCAGCCTCACCTGCGAGTCAAAGCAGCTGCAGGCTAATCTCCTGCACGTGGCAGATGCTGAGCAGCGGGTGCTGCCTGCACATGCATCGCGGGATTGAATAGGTCTTAGGCACTGCTTGCACATCCGCTTGCGTTGGGGATTAATTTAATTTAATTCTAATAAACACATTGTCATGTCAGCAGGTGTAATGTGCTTCCTAACCAGGTCTAGGCTTTCTTTTAGCAATGGGTACACCTGCAATGAAACAGTGGCTGCAAAGCCCTGACTGAATATATTCAGCTCCAGATATTCCCAAACTATATCGAAGTGGTAGAAACTTAAACTTAGTTCTCATTCCTAATCCAGTCATCAGGTTAGAAGAATTCGGTTGCTATGAGATCCTGCAACAGCAGCTTTGCAGAGAGCATTGCTGCTTAACAGCTGAACCTTAAAGCTGTTCCTACTCCTAACCCTTTTTTTCTGGCAATGGCAAGAACTGCAAAAACAGCTCTGTTGTACTGTACTCCCACTTTGTTGGTCATTAAAAAGTTGACTATCTCCTGACTGAGAAGGTGATAGATGAACAAAAGCAAAGATGGGCTAATTTTTCTACAAAATACGTTAGAGTTGTGGGAATATTTACCACCTAGGTAGAGCTTTACACACTAGCCCGAGATGCTATGCCAGACATCTTAGGACATCATAACAACGGTCTAGAGCTGCTTGCTGTGAGGTAGCTTCTAAGAAACTTTCCTTCCATACATTGGTGCCACGAGCTAAGTCTGTTATTTTTTGTAAAAAGCCTACATATTCAGGAAATGTAGTGCTGAAATTCAGTCAGCCATACACGTACTGCAGAATTCAAAGTATGGTGCAAAGTCGGTCAGGCAAATGAAACAAAACACTGAAATACACACTTTTTCTCAAGTTTAGCCTTACACAGCAAAATATACACATGCTTCAGGACATCTCTCTGAGCAAAAGAGGGTCCTAAATCCCATCCTCAAGAAGTTACTCAGGGTCAGATTTGGACCAAAAATGCAAATATATACTAACTTCCTCAGATGTATCTTGGAGTCCTAACTCTTATTAAAATAAATAAATAAATAAATAACCTAGCTAGAGTTTGGGTACCTCAGCAACTTCACAATTCCTGTCCAAGGAGTTTAATTTGCTTCTGAAAAGAGGTGCTTTAAAAATCATAAATATGTAATTCACAGTAATAAGACCTTAGCACTTGCTCCCATACTTGCTGGACCAGAAAGCAAGTTTGACATTGGAAAGAATAGCTCTTTACTGCTCATATGAAAATGCTGGGGTCATTCCAGGTGACCCTGTGCAGAGATAAAAAGACTAACAGAGTTGTTGTGAGCAGTATTCTCTGATTATAAGGAAAAAAAACACAAAACGCACAGATGTGGGCACATTCTCTAGAATAATTATTGATTTATAGTGTCATGATTGTTTTATCTTTTTTTATTTTTTAACGTTTTCTTTAATGGAAAATAATGATATGGCAAGACAATGTAATGCACTATTTCATACTATGCATTCTGACAATATCCTTTTCTGAGATTTTTCATCTTATTTTTCTGAAAAGTATCATGTATATATAAGCTACTAGCAGTCCCCTTCGACATTCTGACCATGAAAGAGTACACTGGAATATTGATAACCCAATGCAACATTCTAAAGTTGGAAAATATATTACTTTTCAGTAATTAAAATGACTCAACAAGAAAAACATGAATGAATATATTAACTCATTTTCACAGTCTTTTACACTGTCACATCGTGAACAAATAAGAATCTCAGGTATGTAAAAGCAGCATTTGCTTTCTCCTGCAAGGAGATCACTTACCACTGAGCTGGGACAGACCCTTTTCTGTGACCTCTGTGAAAGTTGCCCCCCGGCTCCCCTGCAGTTAACACGTTCTGACGATCATCCTTTGTCTCAGTCACATACTGGCAAAGGACTCTGCTTCACTGAAATCAATCAAACAAACTGCTCCAAGCTTTAATCTTTTACGCAACAGCCAGAGCAACAGAGTGCCATCTCACGAGTCCCATATTTGTAAGCATTCAGTAGAAGAAATGTGACGTATTGCCTTCTCTGTGATCAATATGACAATTGATATTTTCACCTTGTTCTGTGAAAGCTGCTTCCTAAACCACGCACCTGTGAGTAAATATTGGCAAGGGCAGATTGGTCGTTATATATTAAATTTCAACGACCATGATAAAACCTGGGAGCGCCCAGAAAACAAGCTTCCCAGTTTACAAGAAAAGTCAATTTCCCAACCATCACAGACCTGCCAGTAGAGCATCTAGACTTCACAGGACCAGTATTAAAATGCCACTGAAGTGGTGCTCCCTAGCTCCACAGCCCAGGCAGGGAACGGAGGAGAGTGTCAAATGCCTCCTAGCATTTTTGTATGGCTTTTCCAAGACATCTGAAATACCTCGGGAGAGCAGACACCTAACACCCTCCGGACCCTTCAGTTTGCACATCCTGCATGACAGCGACTGCTCAGCTCTGGGGTTCTGAGAACAGCAAAAGCACCCCGAAGCCCTTGGTTCAAGGTGGCAGCTGCCACAGCTGAAGACTTCTAGCTACTGATTTAAACACCTTAGCCTTCCAGCAAACAACCCAAAGCTGCAGTTCAGGCCAAACCCTTCCTCCTTTACTGAAGTAAAAGTAATGGTTAACGTCCAGGTTAGCTGTGCAGAACAGGTCTGGTACCCTGGGGTACGAGATTTCACAGGAGCTGGGGAGTGTGTGTGAGAAGTGTTGCTAGCTGGTCCCCTCTCGGCTACCGTTATAAAAAGGTGCTTGTTATTCCAGAGGAAATTAGAATACTTTATGCTCACAAAGTATTTAAAATGCAACTACTTCAAAAAGACAGGCTACAACTGAAGTTTTCAACGGCGGCTTTCAGAGCCCCACCCTCAGCAAAGCAGAAAGAAAAGAAACAGGAGCTCAGCATTTCTCACAAAATAGGGCTGTGTAAAACCCCCAGGCCAAAAATACTCTTCAGACATCCTTGGAGAGCATAAAAGATCAAAACTTCAGTCTCAGCCCTGTGTATCTGAATTGCTAATAGGTGCTCAGTACTGTCTCTATCTGCAGTGTCACACAACGAGGATTAGAGGTAATCGTGTTTTTAAGGAAAGGGAGTGTTTCACATTGCCAGAAGCATCTTCAAGACTCAGACTCAAAATTATGATTTAGCATTTTCTGGTTTGCCCTGGACTAGCTTTTCCAATCCCCCGTTTATGAACAGCTGCACCAATACCGCACTGCTCTCATGTGCTACATAACAATGGGACATTGCAAAACTACAAAGGCTCGTCCTGTCCATTTAGCCGGCGTGTCACAGGGAGACAAAGCATAATGCAGCCCTGTGAAAAGTCCACCCACAAACTTCATTTCACACTATGAAATGAGGCACTTGAGTTCTCTGCCTTCCTGCTCTCAAACGAGTTCACACGACAACAACTTCAGCATTTTGGGGACTGCAGCATGCAGCCTTCCATAAAGTCACCTGTTTAAAAGAATCATAATTAAAAATACTTCATTACATTTTGTTTATTCTTTCTTTAAATCTGTTGTGTTCAATCCAATTTAAAATGTAAATGAGTACTGAACAATGAAAAAGAGCTGTTGCCACTGAAGAGAAAAGCCATGTCATCTTATTAAAAACCTAACACTCCTGAATTTGAGTCCACAGCACACTGAAGTGAATATAAAAAGATATTCCTAAAAATACACTTTCTTTTTTTCACTACCAAAACACACTGCCTTGACATTTCCAGATAAAGTTTAAAAAACATCGTGGCATTGGTTATCAAATGGGCAATATTTATTTTACCAATTTAACTTGCAGCAAAATGTCCATTATGCTGACATGGTGGAACCAAAGAGCTGGACCTCCTCTGCACACACACACACACACATGCAAACACACACTCATCTTACCAAAAGCTGGCAGAACAGCCACATGGCTCCAAGAGGAGGAGCAACAAAACCAAACATTAAATGTCAGCAAAAGACATCCTTGGCACAGCTGTATTTGGAAAGCAGTGTTTTGCTGCTACTGGGGTGTGTTGATGGGACTGTACAACAAATGTAGTGTCACAGCAAAAAGAAATCAAAAGGAAGGGACGGCAAAGAAGGCTAAAAACTACTATTTTAGAAGTGCATTTTCCCCAAGCAGAGTGGTAGAAATAGGTGAGGACTTATTCAAGCAAAAAAATATTCCTAATATTAATCTGTTTTTATCCATAATTGCATCTTTCCTATCTGGTTTTATTCAGATTTTATAAGCCCACAAATAGCTGTTTTAAGCATCTAATTTTATCATTAATTAATTCTCTGCACCAGGAACAATGACAAACTTGGAACAATTTTCCTAAATGAGAAGGAGACAGCTGATGGCTCAGGTTTCCCAACACTGCTGATCTTTGACCTTTCTGAAAATTCACAGGCAAATCTCCCCACCAACCTTCTCTTGCAGCTGAGTCTCAGCACCGTAAACTGTCAGCACTTACATTTATTACAGTTGTGATAAAATGTTGGATATCCTTCTGCAAAGCAAAAGGAGGTTGACGGCTTTATCAATTTTATGGGGTTGGAACTAGATGATCTTTAATGTCCCTTCCAACCCGAGCCAGTCTATGATTCTATGATTTATGTTAACATGGCATGAAAAAAACAGGTCAGATCCTACAATATCCTGAACATTTTCCTCTGCCACAAACTTGAGGTGCCATCAGGGTAGATCCAAGGACACAGTTTGCAGAACTTTTGCCTGAATGCGCTTCTGGTTGTTATTCCAACAATAGTCATACACAGAAATTTTAGCAAGCACAATCAGTACAAAACATGGTGTCTCCAAACATGGTCTGAAGACAGCTAACATCAGCTTGATCCTGCAGTCCTTCTAAGTCACCCTCATTGATGATAAGGGCCTGTTTTGGTCATTTAGTTTAAGCACAGGCACTGCTCCTTTGACTTGACAAGGGTATTTGCCATATTAAGAATTGCAGGAGTCAGCAGACATGCTGGTCCTCACATTCAAGAGAAAGAACCCATTTAAATATCCTTATGATTAAGTGAGGGTATTAAAAAACAACTCTCTGACACGCAGGTGAGCACAATGAAATTATGGTAACAAACCTTGTGCAGACACAGCTGGAGCAGGATACGGCCCTCAGAGCCAGCTGAAAGCTCCAGGGAGCCGGGCGAGAGATCCTCAGATGGCACAATCACACCCTCCTCTCAAGAAAAGAAACGAAAATTTTGAAGGTCAGTGCCAGTCTTCCTTACTTAAGTCACTGAACAAAACTGAAGGAATGAAAAAACAGCTTTCCTAGGAACTCCTGAAAAATTTAGCTAAAGGATTGTGATGGGAGCTGGATAAATGCTATTTCTGTTTCCTTCTCAGGAATTCCTTTGAAAAAACAGCATTAAAATAAATGAACAAATTAATCACCATAGACTTTTCCTTGTGATTACATGACCTAAGCAGTTCCAGAGGGGAAAGTGCTCCTCTGTAACCAGGCTGTTAAGAAACTACCCTGCAAATAAGAACTTTCTCTCTTTATTATAATGGGTCTTGACATTGACATTGTCATGTTAATTTGCCAATTCAATCACAGTATTTGCTTGAATTGAGGCAGCAAAGGCATATGAACATCAGCCACCAGCTAAGTCCATGAAAGACAAAAGCTGCCCTTTTATGGTCAGTGGTACTTCATGTTGTTTTCTTCCTTTTACCAAAATTAATGGTCAGATCCAGGAAAAATACAGACTGGCTAAATTGTAATAGTTATCTTCTTGTTTTAGGAAAAAAGAGGAACCTCAGGGGGAGGGGGGAGGAAGATGGGACAGGACAAAATTCAATGAATCATTCGCCAGATCGTGTTTCTCAAAGAAAGTGAGCTAAAATTCTATCGCAGCTGAAGTAAACTGGCAGAGGATTTGGCTGTAACAAAGACAACCCTCCAAGCATGAAGCTTACCATTTTGCGAGTTCAGGGATATACCTGCCATTGCCTGGCCCCCGTTTGGGAAAGGGCTTGAGGCAGAGGAGCAGAAAAACTGAGTGCAACCCATAAATGGGAGCCAACATGAACGAAAGGACCACATGCTGCATACTAGTATCTACAGAAGATGCATGGAACCAGACTGAGTAGGTACAAAGACACACCTGCCAACCTAAGAAGTGAAGAAATGGAGAAATGTTAAAATACAATGTCAGATTTTGTGTACTTTTTACAAGCACCTTGCTGACACAGGCCTCAAACATGGAAAAAGACTGATTGCTGTCTCACTTTTTAAACAGAAATTTTTGTACCTTTGGAAGATTCCGGAGTTGTCCAAAAAGCTTATGGAGGGCTTTCAGCAATCTTGTTTTACCTCCATCTTCCTCATATGTACCTTCAGTCTCATGATGGGTTTCAGCCAGATGCTTATGTGTGGTGCTTGATTAGACATTTAAGAAAACAGGACTTTGTTCCAAACACAGGAGGAGACAGACGTGAAACTGCAAGAGCAAGTTGCAGGGAACGAATGTGAGATACCCTGTGCTGGCTCACTTCGTCTTGTGGACCACACTTTCTCTCAGAGGCTGAGCCCTGCTTTTTATTCCTACAGCTCAGGGGGCTGGTCTCCAGCAGAAGTGTGGCATCAGGCTGGTGCTCTAAGCCATCAGCAGTCCCAAACTGTTGTTTCCAAGAACACCATTGCTACCTCACTTCCCTTCCTGTCTCTAGCCTTTGCTAGAGACAGATTGATTACTAAGAACATGAGAGCTGAACAGTATATACATTTACATAAATTACACATTGTGTGAATACAAAGCTTTGGTTCAATCAAAAGCAGCAGCCTCAGAGGGAACCACATGGGAACATGAATAGGTCGAAATTAATGACTTGCAGAGATACAGGAGAATTCAGCATCAAGTTGTCTCCCTGGTTAAGTTCACAAACCAGTGTCTCAAGAAGGTAACAAGTGTTTAAAGTGAAAACATAAGCATCACAGCGGTGGGCAAGAAACTTAATTGTAACTTGAAAATCAAACCTCAAAGGTCTTACAAGGTCACTGATCTGCAGGTGGATATCCAATAGAAACGTGATACTGTAGACCTGACATAAAAGAGCTCTCTTAATCTCTTCTTTCACATGCATAAGTAACTCATACTGCATGCACATGTCATATCTGTAGTAAACAATTCATTTAAAATCATTTATGGACAGCAGAAAATGTATTTTAATAGTATTTTTCTAAAGGTCAGATAATGCAAAGGAAAACAGATAAAAAAGAAACCAAAGCTTACCCAAGTGATATTTTGAGTATTTTGAGGTTTTCTAATCTCATTAATTATGAGATAACATAATGTTGTTAAAAAATAATACATTATAGAATTGAGAAGGAATAAGTTGCACAGCAGGCTCAAGATTAAGACTAAGGAAAGTCCCATTAAGGCAGTTTGTCCCAAGTTTACTCTTGCCTACAACAGCATAAGAGAGCATACTCTTGGATACAACAGTATGCAAGTACATTAAACAATTATAACATAAAAGTATAATGTTCTCTTCCCAGTAGAGGTGTACCAAACCATAGGAATCCCTATGACTCCTACTCATAGGACATTTCACTCCCCCCACACTTTGGGGAAGGCCACATCCTAAGTTTTGACCAGATCATTTTGGGGCATAAAATAAAAACCAGTTACGCAATTCACTTTCCATAACCCACAGTCCCCAGTAGTCATGCGTACTCTGAACTGAGAGGGCTACCTCCATTCTCCAGCTCGCCAGACAAACCTTACTTCAAAAGTTGCTATCAAGGTCCTTCTGACTTATAGGTAACAGTGCCTGCCGTCACATTTACATTTATGCCTTAAATGGGCCACACTTTCAGAAAGTCTGCTTGCACATTCCCTTCACACCTACACAGCACAAGCAAATGCACACACATGCACACCAGGGCAAATTCTGCTTAGCAACTGAAGCTAACTATGAAGAGTAGTTAGTATTTGCAAGCCCCTAATAGCAAAAATATCAGCACCCAGCCTTCCTAATACCATGTTGGTGCACACACATGCATACACATCCTGAGGAGCTTAGAATAATGCTAAGGCATATTTTGCCTCTACTTTCTATTTGTCAGTGTGCTTCTGACCTACAAGCTGGAGCTGTTAATTCTAACAATCCAAGATGTTCTCCCCTTTGGGAGAAAACAGCAAAATATGCTAAATACAGTGTATACTTACTAGCTGGGTAGTGGCTTCTCTAACAGCAATAACCATAATAAAGTTGTCAGATCTTCCTTCTTACTTCTCATTTGACACTGTAACTGTGTCTACCATCTTAAGCTATTGTGGTGGTAAGAGTCACATCAAATTGCTCCTGTAATTATCAGTATGCTTATGCATCCCCAGATACAGCTATCCCCCGGATTTCCAAGAATATTACCAAAGAGCCGAGTCTGAAAAACAAATAAAATGTTTTAAACTGCAAAAGAATACTAGTTGTCTGCTTGCTGCAGGCTATAAAGAGCAGAAGATTTTGTATCCCTGCCTTACAGTTCCTCAAGCAAAGGGCTTGGACATGCACCTGACAGCAGGAGCAGAAGGTTTCTACTTCCCCAGCTCTGAGACGGCATCAGCCTCCTGCAAGGGTAGGGTCAATCTCACCTGGTAACATCCTTCTTATGTCACTTGAGCTGACATTGTGCAGACTCAGTGCAGAATCTCACTGAGTCATCACCAGCAGCTGTGTGTCAGAAACCTTCTTAGAGATCTGTAGAGGAAGACACCAATACTTATTTACTGTACCACACTGCCTAAATAGCCACGGCCGTGCACTGCTGGCTGCACTGGATCTACTTCACACGTATAGGAGACTTTCCTTAATGATGTTAGCAGGGCTATGCCAAACACCAGAGAGTTAGAACATTTTGTGTAGGCATTTCTGTACCAGAGGCACTGGCTGCTCATACATTGCGCTTTTGACTTACTCTGCCTTAGCAGATGGGGGGGTACAGTCACTTGTGAGGCTAGGCTGGATTTGTTAATTGTTCAGTGGCAGGCCAACTCTTATTCAGTCAAAGCCTTTTCCACCCACAGAAGTCAGAAATAGAGAATGTTGATCAAGGTCTCTCCCAGCTAGCTCAGCTCCCTGCCATGTCAGAGTTGTTCCTTACTGTAGATCCGCACACTTAGAAATCAGTCAGATTTTAAATCTCCTCACAACATTCAGGGGGACATCATTGACAAATGCTTTCACAGTGAGTGTCATTACAAATTCAACAGCTGAAATACCAATCTGCATCTATTATTCTGTTTGCAGGGTTTTAAAGATGCATCATGGTCCACAGTTGTCATTCACCTGGCGCACACATTTTAATGTCTTGAGTTTGCCAAGCGAGCCAAACCCATGGGCCAGTTAGTTCCCACTAATGTGGTCTGCCACACAAAGAAGCAGAAGAGAAGTTTCTGGGGGGCCACATGCAAAGTAGCATCTCAGCAGACAGTTTTATCACACACCCTCTCACCTTGCAATGAGTCTCCAGACAACAGTGGTGTGAGACAGGCAATGCCTCTTGAGAGGGATGTAAGACATAGGTTAGTTGGGCTTGGACCTGGTTATGAAAGATCCTTCTGAGCCTGGTAGTGGCTCGCAGCAACCTGAGGAACAACTTGACAAAGTCATATCCCTGTCCATGTCAGAGATGGTGCAGATACATGGTGTGGCAAAATAGTGTTGCAAGCTTCCCACCTTACAAACTGTGAGTAGCTGAACTACTCAAGTTGCCCCTTCCAGCCTTCAGATCAGTGAGTCCCATGAGGGACTTATAAACAGAAAGTTTTTTTGTCCAGGAAAGAAAACTGGAGAGGACCATGAGAGTCAGAAAGGAATTTCCCCCAGGCCAAACTGCTTCCTCACACACACCCCAACCCCCTTTATCGCTAACTGCTGCCACTGCAGTGACCACACAGGACATTCCTGTGGCACTTTCTAATTTTGTGGCTTTTGATCTTTTGCACTAATGGTCTGAGTTTTATTAGAGGGTGCTAGGAAGTTTCATCACTTTGGATGAATGTTTTGTGGACCAGTCTGAAATGTAAGTACTTAGCAAGTCTGTTAGCCTAACCTAATACAAAATGGTATCATTTTTAATGATTTTTCAAATGTTACGCTGAAGGAGAAAACATACTTACTGCCAAAGAGCAGTCTCAGATACTGCAGGGAGAGAAAGGCTAATCAAGTATACAGTCAAGGAGAAAGGCATTGATCCCCCCAAAAATTTGAGTAGATTTACTCCCAGGATCAGGCATGCAAACTGGTTCCTCAACTCCATATTTGTGGGTTACAAGCATAATGCCCAGGAAAGACAGCAGTTAGAATATTATTACCCAAAAGTCTCCTACATCAAAGCAGTCAATGATCTTAGTTATCTAGATAAGCTTTAAACCTACGTTGAGCTCTTAAAAATGATAGTGATTGTTTTCAACAAAAGAATTATAAGAAGACGAAAAATTAAAGGCGGCAGCAGGCTCCCAGCTACCTATAACTCCAGCTGAAAAATCTTTTCCTTTTAGAATGAATTTATGTTACAAAATACGTTTTGTTTGGTATGCTATTACACAGCTTTATGTTCTTTAATTTTTCTATTCACTCACCTTCTGGAGAAAGAAAAATGAAATTAAAAACAAAAGCTGATAGTAAACATACATTATGAAATATGAAGAATCATGGGACCAACTGACCACTGCAGTGATTATGAAAACTGTAAACTATTTAAAGAGAGTACTTTTCACTGCTCTTCATTAGGGTCTGATTACCTCAGCCATTAACATTTGGCTCTTATTATTATGATTGTGAAATACTGTTCACACTAATGGACAAAGAAAGTTGACGTGGCTATCTTGATTAACTCATCAATAATCATTTGGAATAATTTTTCTTCATTCACTGGATGAATCATTCACATGTCCTTTAATAATGCACATTGTTGTATAGTAAATTAGCATTAAGATTACTCACCTCTGGGAGCTATGCTCTATTTCAAAGCATTGCTCAAAAGATATTTGAAATGTGAATTTTGCTTCCAAAAAAAAAAAAAAAAAAGGATTATCAGAAAACAATGACTTCTTTTGTAACTTTTCAGTACACCAAGATGTAGCCCTTGAGTTACACAACTGAGCTCAACCTTTAAGCCATTAGATAATCAAGAACATATAAATACCCCATATTCCCAACTATTTTAATTCTTTTTAGGAGAGTAAAACAAAACTCTCATTCCTCCTAACACAAATATAAAATTGAATAATGAATTGAAGTAACCTTTACGTGCATAAAGAACATAACAAAAGCACACCAGTTGGTTGTGGATCTGACCTTGCAAACACCTCCACTCAAATGAGGTTTCATAGCTGGTGTGACTGCACAATCTTTGCATGTGGAAGTGAGTCCTGGGAGCTCAGTCCTGACCCTGTGGAAAGCCCCAACAAGTCAGCTTCTTGCTGAGGTTCACCTACAAAGGACAGGAGGTGGTGAACTTCTGGTTCTCAAGTCATGCCATGGTCACCGTGGCAGATAATAACTTCTTATCAGCTCTTCCCAGCAGCCCTGCTCACGTCTCAGATATTATTTTCTGTGAAACAGCAGTGGCATGGCATTTCACCCACCTCTCCCCTGTAAAAGCCAATGCTAACAGCCAAGGCAATTCCTGAGATAATCAAGAGTCTTGGCTTTCCCCATCTCAGTATACACTGCTCAATTTTTTCCCCCACAAACACTACATACTACCTCTCTGAAAGTGCATCAAACAGCTGTTTTACCATTTGCCCCTTTACTACCCATTGTAACCAGACCTTCATAGCTCTGAGGAAGAGCAAGCTACTTCTACCTTTCTGCTGGCCTCCAGCACGTGAAAGTAACAACCACCAGAAGTCAGGCCACCAAGACACTGTCCTGTGTCCCAACTGCAGCCAATGGCAGGTTGTCAAAAAGAAGACAAAACAGGAGAGATGCATAGCGCTATTTTTCTAATTACTTTTCAAACCACATAAGCCTGTGGTGGAGACATCCAGAGTTTGACTGCATACCATGGGGACAAATAACTTCTTTTGCTTGTTTTCAGCCTGTAATCTGATAATTTGTTTTGGTGGTTGTTGTATAGGAAAGACCAGGAATAGTAAATTCCCTAGGAACTTTTTTCATGGCTGTCAGGATTTTACAGCTTTCCATAAACTCTTCATCTCTCTGCCACACGAAGGAGTGCTAGCTTTTCAACTGCAATGACCAAACTGTTATTTTCTGTTCCCTCCTCTTTTCCTGTTTCTTTGTTGTTCTCCCCCAACTACTAAGCACTAACTGTTTCTGAAATCTGTGCTAACACCACTGACAGTGTTCAGCTGACACTGATCAGTTCAGAGCCCAGTACTGTGCATGCAGTGTCAGGTGTGTTTTCTCCCCTCGTGCCTGTTAATTTGCTTTAATCTGTAGAAAATTTCATGTCTTTTTATTTCCTAGACACTTTGTAGCATGAAATTGCTCTGTAAACTTTTTTAAGCCTTTATTGTTTAGGTATTTTTCTTTACCTGCCCTAAATAATGTCACAGCAGTGAACGCACTCACTTTGCCATCACCCACTTTACAAGCAATTATCTGTGAAGATGTAAAGCAGCCCAGGACCAGCACTGGTTCCCAAAGGACTCTCCTGTGACATCCCTCCATTAAGCAACCCAAATATGTATTTATTAAAAAAAAAACTCATTTATCCCTGTGAAGAACTTCCTTATTTTAAGTTCTTTCATCTTCTTTCACAGTTTGGTCTCTTTAGGAAGCTTTGGGGAGGGGCCACATTAAAAGTAGTCCAAAACTGGGGATAAGAAGAAGGGAGAAAGAACACATCGCTTCCATTTCTTTATCTCCCATTTTCCTTCATTCAGACATACCCATCTCAGGTATAGTTTACCATGAAAATAATCTTTCTGAAGACTACTGTGTTTTCTCTTTTTGTAAATGGTCTTTCTGAAATAGCATGATTGCCAGTTGTTGTTACACAGTTATTCTTACAACAGCAACAAAATCACCAAGAACCACATCATTAATTCATCCAGAGAAAAACTGTTTCACAAGGAGGAAGTTACTGTTGGGGATAGAGAAGGAGAATAACATTTGTTCGATAGTTAGGATTAATTGGAAAATAAACTGTGTAATGGATGCTTGTGGAGGAATAAATAACATAATGGAATAGTCAGGGTATTTTCCTATCTTTATGTACAAGTCATCTATATCATTCCCCACTCATAGAGCTGGAAATAAATACTACATAAATATTAAAAAACTTTTTATAGTTACAATGGGAAACACATCTTCCTGTGCTTTACAGCTGAGATAGCGCTTGTCTGCTCTTTTCTCTCCATGCTTTATGTAGCAGCTATTTCAGCACACTGAACCTGCCTGCCGAGTGAGGAGGGCAGCTGTTCATCTGGTGCACATTTCCACTGCAACGGCTCCGGCAGGAACATTTGCACCTCCAGCCAACGCTATTGGCATCAATGGTGCCAGCGGGATCTACAAGATTTCCGCTCTTTCATACACCTATCATATAACAACACTTGAATTGTGTAGGTTTGTCATTTCAGGAGACCCAACTCAAGAGCTCTTGAGCATATTCTCAAAGCTCAGAAAGAATACAAACAAAGGAAATGACATGTGGTTTTATGATCACTGCTATAAAACATTTTATCAGCTGAGGGACAGTACCCCAAACTGCAATGCATATTCATACAAATGATCCTCAGTTAACCCGATAATTCTCTTAATTTTGCTACTTTGTACTTATTCTAGCTTCTTAACTGTTGCAAGCCAACTGCTGTGTGTGCTGGGTTTGTGGAGGATCTGGCCTAGCAACTGGGCATTTGAGCCTATGGTAGCAAGAACATTTTTCCATCAACTGCTACGAATTGCAGAATGAGAAGTAATTTCATTTTCTCCCTCCTGCTGCCCTGTAATTTTTCTTAAGTCTGATAAGATAGGTACCTTAAAAAGTCACCACAGAGAAAACAACAGCAAAAGACAAGGAAAAACGTGAAATTAAGACTTAGATCAATGGTTTTGTTTATAGGATCTGAGACACCGGAATTCTTACATTCAGTAAGGATTTTTTTTCCATCAAAAATGACTCTGTTTTCCCAAGGAGAAAATTTTGAACAAATTTCTACTTTTCAGTTGGATATAGTTGTGGCTAAGAAGCTTTCACCAGGTTTAGTAGGGTAGACAGGAGATGCCATTCAGTGTCTGGTTCCTCTTTCATCATTATAGGAAGAAATATTTCTATAGAAATAGTCTACATACAGTTAGTTCAAAGTCTTCCATGTTCTCAGTTCAGTACAATTCCTGTGTTGTTTTTTTTTTGTTTGTTTGTTTTTTGACAATAACCACATTCGCAATTTTTTTTCCTGGTGCATATTTTTGTACAAACAAAATAAATATTTGTCTGTTTCACTGTTCTTCTGTTCCCAGAAAACTGTCCCCTTAACTGTCCTTAATTAAGAAGCCTTTGTACTTTTGGACCGTATTCATATTTTCCTTAATAATTCGTGTATCATAAAGTCATCAGTGCTTAGTGAATTAATTGTTTTTCTTTGTCGTTTCATGTGAGAAACCAAAAGTTGTCCTTTCACTCATCACCCAAGAATCAAAATTGCATCAACAGGGGAGAACATGGAAGCAGAAGCTTTCAGAGCAGTAAGCAGTGAGTGTGAAAATGAACAAAGACAACTGACATTACTTTCCTGCTCCTGCACCCAAACATGGTCTGTCTACTATGAACCATGGAAGCTATTTATGTACTGATGAACCTGATACACATTAAGTTCACTTGAGGATTTATTCAGTACCCTTATACAATCCTAAAAGACCCTGTTGTGAACAATGAACAAAAACTGGTAAAAAGAGATCTTTTCAGTAGGTAAAATATTAATAGATGAAATTCTCCAATACATTAGGATGTTCTTATTTGTGAAAAATTCAGTGCCATTAACAATGTGCAGTTTGGCATAGAAGTGGTGAGAGAACTGGATCACTAGGTACAAAGATGAAGATTCTCAACTCTTCAATAAAATACCTGCACTGCTGACCCACTGCCACATAAAATCAACTTACCACCTCATGAGGTCTGAGTGGTCAAAACCAATTAAATCGTGTTTCCAGAAAGATCCTGTTTCCAAAGAACACACCCGTATAGGACAAGTACAAAATAATGAACGCAAAAAATCTATCGTTCCCTTATGCATACATATTTCCTTTGATCATGGTTAAAAATAGCGGCACCAGGATCATTGGCTTTTCTGCCATTTTGAAGCATGAAACTCCTTTAATATTCCACTATTCTTCAGACATGGATTACATGTGACCAGAACAGTTCAGATTTCATCTATCTGAGTGAAGTCTTGGGCTCTGCTCTATAGGAGATATGTAAATGCTAAAAATAGCTGTTTGTTCTAGAGTTAATCACAGCATCATGCCCCGTTCCCAAAATGGCTCCTGCGAACAGGAGGTTTGAGGAAAAGCATCTAAGAGTTTTGAAGGTGCTGGATTTATTTATGTAAAAATAGGACACCATGTCACCTGCAGCTGTACGTTAATTTAGTATGGTCTTTAAATTGATGTGGCTGTGCTATTAACAACAGGGTAGAGCTCACAGTACTACCCCAGGCATATTATCAGCATTAATCAATTAACAAAAGCAATCACCTCCTGAAATCCCTCCGTATGTACAGATTTTCTGGTATAAACCAGAATATAACTAGTTTCTTTAATTTATTTAATGTAACAATGTTTTGCTGTTTTTAAAATTAGTATCTGCTGTCTGTAGTCAGCTTGCTTCATTGATCTCCCCTGTTGCCTCATTTTTGTTTTCAAGTGTTTTTCTTTTAAATCTATCCTTTAAAAATTCTTCACAATAACATAATTAAAAGAAAAAACAAAACGAAAC
The DNA here is from genome assembly GCF_009769625.2 of Cygnus olor. Lineage (NCBI taxonomy): Eukaryota > Metazoa > Chordata > Aves > Anseriformes > Anatidae > Cygnus > Cygnus olor. Next base: position 10,702,374 of record NC_049175.1, read on the forward strand.
AAAAATTCTTGGCAAATTAGGTGCCTTTTAGGGACAACATACCAGCTCTGTTTCCATGCTTTAAAAATTAACCTACCTTTCACTGAAAACATAAAGCTTGCACACAAAATCCACCAGATTTTGTAACTTGGTTAAAAAAACAATAACCCCAGTGCTGAAGACATATTAACCTAGTTTTATGAAGCACTAAATAGAGCTTGAGTAAACAAAAATAATCACAAAGGGACAATTTTAATGTTGAAAAGTTCTGAGCATCCAATAGAAAAGCAATACTGAATTGCTGTGGTTCCCCCAGCTCCTAAGCCTGCAGGAACTGCCTGGCCCCAGGCCAGAGGGACCGCTGATGGCCCTGGGGGAGCCATCTCTGCACCAACAGAGGACAGAAGAAGCAAACTCACCCCATGCTGACAAGCTGTGCTGACCCCAACAGCTAGGATGTCTTTTGGGTACACTCCTGGAGCCTTCTGCTTTGTGGGAAGAAAGAGAGGATGCCCGCTGCTCCAAAGGGGAAAGGTCTCTTGTGTCCCAGGAGCCTCGAGCCCCTGCCATTTGCTGACTGCTGCTCCTCCATGCTGGCTGTGGGATGACAAGGAAGGGGAAGCACCAGGAGGGCAGGGGGCTTTGTGATAGCCTCACAGTGCCACCATCTTTGCTGTTTTCTTATGTTTCATGACAAACAAATTGCAGCCAACCTTGGGAACTTTATCAGAAGCACCCACATGAGCCCTAAAAACATGATCCAACTCTTTCCCATAGCACTTTGTTCTGAACAAGTCCCTATAAAGCTCAGTTACTATCTAGGCCTTTTCATCAGTTTTTTAATATACATCAATAAACAAGTAGTTGCAAAAGGTTTTGAAACAGCTGTGACATAGCATGAGTCAGATATCAATTGGCAAAACATGAATGCTGTGAGCGACAAGCATTTCACAGCCAGGTTTTTCTTGTAATGCAAGAAAGTGAGGAGAAGGGCCAAGACCAGAACTGCCTTGGGAGGCTCCTTCTTTGGTGTGTCCCAGGCAACTCCTGGAAGAAAAGCCTTGCTGATTGGAAAGACCTGTCCCTCAGTGCTCTCTCTTGCCACACTTTTGGCCCAAGCCTCCCATTTTGGACCATACAATCACGCAGGTTTACAGAAGCCAAAAGCTCCTGTCTCCACATGCACATCCCCATCTGTGCAGGTACACTGCAAGACAAGAAAGTGTGCTGCTGCATGGACACAAACCATGAGAGGGCTTTGCCTATGCACCCAGGTGAGCCAGCCCTCTCAAAGTGGCAGGTAGCGCTACTACCAGCTTTTGAGATGTTACTGAAAGCTGGGGGGGGTTGGTTCTTTCCCTCAAGGTGCTGCTTCCTCTTGGAGGTTTGTGGTCAAGGAAAATTCCGTGTTCATTGTTTTAAATGCTGCTGGACAGCAAATTCGGCTTGTGAGAAACATTAAGCAGATACCTACCAGGAGCTCCGAGGAGCCTGGACAAATAAACCCTCAAACAAATTGTTTTCAGAATCTTCTGATTTTTAAGCAAATTCCCTTTCTTTTTTTCTCTTTTTTTTTTTTTTCCCTTTCATTTGACTCCCAATTTCTCCAGAATTGAAGAGAGGCCGGTGCAGCTTACAACAGCAGTTGTTAGCACACTACCACCCATGCTTGCATTCTTGGTGCGGACACGGGCCCGCGTACAGTCTCATACATGCAACTGGTGGCCTGTCTTATCTCTCTCCCTCCCCCGAAATGTCCCAGCATAGGCCTTGGGACAATAAAGGGCATGCAGGCTACTTTTTTACTCTTTGAAACACCCCCGGAGAATCATTCCCAGGCAGAGGAATGCTCACTATGGCCGTACCCAGTCGCACTAGAATAGCAGGTCTGCATGATGAAACCCTGCTTAAAGCTATCTCATTCACCACCACTATTTGCTTGCCTTGGATTTCTTGCCTTTCACTTCCTGACTGTGGAGAAGATGTGGAGGAGAGATCTTGTGAATCAGGGTGAAAAGCACCAAAGAGAAGAGCCTTTTGCACAAAAATTGAGAAATGCTTTCAGCTAAACATGCAAGCACCTAAGCCCCTGGCTGCATCTTCTTCAGGTTTCAGTACTTCTAGCTGTGCCGCTCTTCGAGCCGTTTCCACCCACAGTTACCCACCCAACCACTCTTTCTTACGCATATAATAAAACAAACATAAGTAAGCATGCAAAAAAAGTAGCTTTTCACCATGTCACTCAGAGTTACCCCATCACATTCATGAGCCTGCCTGTCAGAATACAGCTGCTACGAGTTTACCTGAATGCTCAGAGTTTGTCATTTCATGACTGGAGGCTGTGAATTGCGAATAATGCAAGTACTAAAATCATAGCCCAGTGCCAGCTGCCCTGTGGGAGGGACTATAAACTCTGCAGCCAGAGTAAACAGCAGGATACTTTGAGTGACCACTGCTTCATCCTCCCACACACATCTTATTCATCTCGTCTCCTTTTGATGACATTAAAAGCTGCTGCAGCATAAAAAGAAATATTAATCTGCAAGAGAAATATGAACAGCAATTTAATACTCAGGCAAGCTAACAGATCTGGAAGCATGGCATAGCTGTTACTGTCATCAACCAGCTTTCTCGCTGAACATAAGTTTTGGTAAGTTATGCTTGTCAAAAAATACAGAAGTAGAGACAATATGTGGAATATTTAACTCTATTAGATATTGAAGAAGTTGCATTCAAGCTGTTGAGCAGAAGATGTAAGCAAAGCTTAGAAGAGTTCCCTTGTTTTCCACAAGTTTAGAATATTATCATTCCCCTTTCTCAGAGCATTATTTTTACTTCATCAAATAGCTGGTGGAAATACAAAGGAGAAAGGAGATACTGAACTTCTGGGTAATATTTTTTCTTTTGTGCACCAAGCATCCAGGCAGGTGTCTCTAAATAAGCAGTGTAAAGCTCTGCTGCTAAACCCATAACAGGGTTAGTCTAGACACGTAACAAGGCACTCCTTAAAAACACCCTCCACCAACCTTTGCAAAAGAGACGATTCCTCTGTTACACTGGCACAAATCTGCTGAGCTTAACAGGTCTAATTTTCAGCATATACCAGTAGGATGCCCGAGGCAGGCCCACAGTTACCAGCCCAGTTATATTCTGGTAAGGAAAAAGCCCGTGCAACCTTCAGAAGGAGCCCAAACAAAGGCTCAGCAGCCAGCCATTGTGCCTTTAACTGATCAGAGAGAAACCACCTGCAGGAATACCCCCTTTTCTGTTTTCTCCCAGCAGAACCTTCCAAATGATGATTAATCACTGAATAAACTGAACAACTGACAATGACATAATGACAAAGGGAAGGCAAAGAGGGGCACCAGCACTGGTGGATGTGGCTCGAGCATGGGTGGGTGGAACGGCCAAAGAAGATGGATGGCCTGAAAACGCTTGACACTTAAGTATCTCCTGTGTAGCAGGAGAACGGCTATGCTAAAGCAAGCTGCCAACTTCAAGCAAATAATGCTCTACGCAGCAAGCTGACACACTTCCTTCAGCTGTCAGCAGCAACAGAGAGGGGCAGCTTCCTCAGGAATGAACTAATGAGGCTTTTAATTGGGATGTGAGCCCAGATAATAACAGAAATAAGTGATACTGTAAATGACAGGATAATCCATTACAGTGGAAAGCATTGAGAATGTTTTACTGATTATATCCACAGATTATCCTACCTATGTCCCTACTAATTTGAAAAATGATGAATCATAGGGTTCAAACAGGACTCAGATGAGTCAATTAGACTAAATAGTGATATCAAAAGCTCATATTTTCTACACTTAGGAATCAAGCATGTTTTCCCTAACAACAAACAAAAATGAGCTATGTTTCAGACTCTCAGTTGACCAAGTCATTAGCAACATGGAAGAGTACTTCTTTAAGTTTTCCGCATTTTCAGATGTTCTTGCCCCCATGGAGTCCTTTCTGGCAGATGTTTATTAACGGGAAAAACATTTGCAGGAAATGAAATATTGTCTTGCAGCATTCTGCTGATTCCACTTCTAATTCTGTCAGTTCAGGGTTACTTTAGGTGTTTCACTGAATATCAATGTAACAAGAAAACTTGGACTGCTATTAGCCAAGCTCTGCACATCTAGTACTCAGACCAAAACTGAGCTCCAGTGTACAAGTGGGGCATCACTTCTCTCCTTACACACATAATGCTCTACCTGAAGTTGAAACGCAAGTGGTATAAGGTTAAGTCTTAGGGACAAATTCACCATACATCATGGCTTGGGCAGTAATTTACACTAATGCAGAATGATTAGGTAAATCTTCACACCTGCTTGAAGATACATGGGCATTAAACACTTTACTGTCTTTGAAAACACTGCTAAAAGATCACCTGATTTGAAAGCTGCTTTCTACTGAACAAAGAAAGGTGGTCTGGCTCAGTCTGCTGCCAGTTTTGCACCCGATGAAACAAGCAGCAAAGTCCAAATAATGTTAATAGGAATAAATCCTCTGCTAGTATTTTTGTTATGCTTCTGTTTCATCTTAGGAATGTAGTACAGGTACAAAAGAGGATTTGATGTTTTGGTTTTCTGATTATTTTTTTTCCTCTCTCCTCTCCCCATAAGGAAAAAAAGAGAGAAAGGAAAGAACTGGGGTGAATCAAACCCCAGATGCTTTTATTTTAGCTTCAGGTTCAGTTAGAGCATTTTTCATTTTGAATTACAACACTGAAAGCAGGAGTATCTCCATGTATCTGAAAACTGCTGTGAATATTTTCTACATCTCAAAAGGCATTTTTATACAGAAAAACATTCACAAACCACTTCATCTACTTAGAATATAAATTAAGTCCAATCTCATTCCAATTATGACAATTTGCATTTTCTCACTGATTTAACAGAAAAGTTAAACAGACAATTAAGACAAGAAATACTGCAACGATGCATCTGCACTTCCAGACTTTATGTCACTATTTGTATAGTGTACTTCATTGGCCAATGGTTTAGTAAAATTTAGCTTTACCTACCATTTTCTATAAGAGATCTGTCACCAAATGCAGCCTTAGAAATATCTTAGCTTTGAAAAAAAATAAATAGAAATAGACATTTGAGGACTGAGAGATTTATACAAACCCCAAGTAATTTCTTGGGGGCAGAAAACAATTGTTCAGGAGCATTTATCACTACGAAACCAGAATCTTGTCAAAGTGCCCAGAAAGGGACTTGCTCAGAGCGTTCTTCTGTAGCAAGCAATGTAAAGACTATTCCTTCTGTATGATTCTCCTTCTCAGCATAGGAGGTGTGTAGTGTAGCATGCAGTCTGCCCATTTCTGTGCAAGTAGCTTGCAGACGCCACGTGCACAAAAGCTGTATTTGGCTCCATCCAAGATGCTTGCCTCCCCTACCTCCACAGCACCTCAAAGCACCTCCTCAGCAGTAAAGACACTTTCCAACTTTCCCATTTCAGTTGCTCTACAAGACAGGGCCACAGAAAAGTGAAAATGAGCATGAATGGTAGCATGGCACTTAGAGAAAGGCTTGGAGCCTGCTCATTGCTTAAGGACCAGTTGGATATTCTGCATAAAACATCCTGCTTTCAGCTCAGACACTGCTGATCCTTCTGTGGCCTAAACAATCTTTGAAGCCAGGGCTCAGTTCCCAGCATCACTCGTGAACTCTCAGAAATGTTGCCTGTCTTTAATTACAACATTACAGGACTGCCAGTATTTCCTAGGAACATACCCTACATACCCTGAAAGGGCTCCTGAGTGCACAAACATTTTCAATCTTTTTACTTTCATGCTAATATTTGTTCCATTTCTCCACCATATCAAACAGTTCCTCATGACAGCTCTCCTGCACGTAACCACCAGCTGTCTGTATGTCCACCTTTATGTTTCATGTTAACTGCTCTCATTCCTTAAAAATCACATCACTCACAATAGATGGTCAGAATCCTCCATTCAAAACCTACCCAAAACCGTTCCAACTCTTTCATTTGTACAGTCAATGTTAATTCTCATCAAAGCTCTCCTACCTCAACCCCTGTAGGCACTCTTCCTAAATCTTCCAAACTCTCCAGCTACTTTAAGGAATCTTGACTCTTCAATCAAGAATCAAGCCTCTTATCCAACTGGTTTAAAGTCTTGGGCCTATATTGTATATTCCAACTGTTTTACACTGTCCCTTGTCCACGGACAACAGAAACTTTAAGGTGGTTGTTTAATGGTAAAGATACAACCTTTCCTACAGAAAGGAAAAATTCATTTTCAGCTCTGCCCAGACATCAGTAGCTATTGCCATATTTGCTAAGTATTTTTCTCTACACTGACACCTTTCTATTACAGCACAGACTTTTCTACTGATTTTTGGAATCCCTTTCTGTGATCTCTGCTGTCCTCTCAGAGATGCTCATTATTCACAACCACACTATCTGGAGCTTCTCGATGCTATTTTTCCTACACATTCATGCTTCTACATCTGTATTTTTGGGCAACCCCATGGTTCTTTTTCAATGTCTATTACCAACAAATATTTTACTTATTTCCTTTAGATTTTCCATATGTATTTCTTTGGATCCAGGCAGGATCAGGAGATGAAGATAAAATGCTTTCAGGAAAAGCTCTCTCTCTGTTTTTCTTCTTGCTTCATATTTAGCAGAGCTATCTACACTGGCTCTTCAGAAAGAAGTTCTGGTAACCTTTGAAATGTACAGATATGAGTTTTAAATGGTTCAGCAACAGACAAGGCTAGAAAATTTGTGAACGGGCAGGGAAGAACTTACTCCTTCATTTTCTTTAGAAGCTTCTTTTCTGAATTCTTACAAAAACATACATCCCAGTGAGTGAGGAAATAGAAGAGAAATACGAAAGTACAGACAGTGCATTTTCCCTTCAAAATGTTTAAAACATCTTGTGCTGTTTCTTTGCAACAGTGAAGATTGATGCCTTTTTTAGGATAATGCTTCAAGGAACTACATTACAAAAAATACCAGCTTCCTTTCAGCTAGTTCTCTGCATGTGGCAGGATATTGGTGAAAATCAGCAAATTTGGCATGTTAATGTTCAACCAGGTACAGTGAAGGGTGCAAAGCACTTAAAGACAGATCAGCTTGACAGACACTGCACTCCAGCCTATTTAGCCAGGCATGTACTTTAGTTGTAAGTTGCCTTGTTTAATTAGCTGCTGAGGTGTTCCATCTTCATCCCTAGTGCCTCATGCCTCATAGGACGCAGAAGCAATCACTGCTTAGGACGATGACAGAGCAGGGCTTGATTGTTCTACAAGATGTCCCACGGATGAGGACCAGACACTGTTGATTAATCATTAACTTTGAAATTCTTAACATCATTTTTTTTTTCTTTTAGTGATGCTAAGACAGACACTTTGGAAAGATCTGAAATGCTCTGTAGAAGACGACAGATTGCTTTGTGTGTATTTTAAAAAGGGCTGATTACAGCAGGCTCTACCACCAGACCAATTTAAGAATGGGAAAAACATAGGAAGGGATGGTGGAATTTCTAAGAGAAATAAAAAAGGCAACCAAAACCACATTCACACAAATGTGCATTTGAAATCTATATAGAGATGTCCCTATTGAACATAATACAATATATATAGGATTAAATCATGCCTTGCTGAGACTACAAGAACAGTCTCTAGCAATCAGCAAAATTCCTCAGTCCACAGGCTTACATTGCTTGTACAGAGGAAAGAAGAGAGACTCATGGAAGGAAAAAGTAGAGGTGGACTGGACCAAATAGCAGAGAACTGACTGCAGAAACTACCCTAAAGTAAGTGCTCTTAAAAATGGATTTCCAGGTACTGTGTTCACTGCGAAAATCTACTTGAAATCTTTTGTAACATTGATTCTGATATACCCTGATACATCCTGATACACCACCACAGTTTAATTCTCAGACGCTGCAAAAGGATTTCTAGGAGCTCTGCTGCAGAGCATTTCATTTTCTTTATGAGGTTAGGTTATGCATTTAGGTTATTTTACATTATTAGTTAGGTAATAGCCTAGACATTCATACCTTCCACTTGCTCCTGACTCCAAATGGCTATATAAGTAAGAAATTTTCAAGAGTTCTTACGAAAACAACTTTAGTCCAGTGCTGGCTAATACAGTATTCCCAATATGCATCAGTTTTAACAGTTCAAATCAGTAAGCCCATTCTCCTACCCTTTGAGCTTTCTCTTTCCATCCCTTCAAGAAGTGTTGCAGAGTAGGGCATAGCAATCAAGCCTTGATGTTACTGTATAGTCATCACATTTCTTTGGCCGTTTCAATTTGTTGTTGGATCCACTGAGTCCACAGAAGTGCACATACTCCCACTTGCATTGGCCACAGAAATCAAATGACGGTACTGAAAGAAACACTCATCTATCCAAGGAGAGTCAGCTTAACTTTCTTAACTTCGTATCTCCCCTTCCCTTTTTTAGGTAGGTAAGGTTATCCCCTTGTTCCTCCCAGATGGATCAATAACTCAACATGCAGCAGCGATCTCCAGCTAGCCATCCCGTGCCTTTGGAAGCTCTGCCTTCTGGCTAAGGCACGTGGTACTTGCCATGCAAGCACTTTCCACCCTTTGCATGGCACACACAGCCCTTTAACTGGATAAGAATCTAAGGTCACAGACTGTTGGCAGTGGTGAGGAGACCCAATTCCCTTAGCTCTTCCCTCATGCCTTCCTAGTCAACCATAGCTCAAGTGCACTGAGCTTCAGGACACACCGAGGAACCCAGCCCGTCACTAACTCAGACAGGTAATTTTTAAGGAGGTTCTTCAAAGTTTTTGGAAGGCACAGTTATTTTTTGCATTTTTTCCCCAAGTCCTTTAATTGACACGGAGTAAAAGTTGTGTGATTTACATGCGCCTGGAAAGGATGGAAACAGCTATTTTTAACTGTATCACTTGCTTTTAATTCCATCATTCAATTAGACATATATTTTAGCTTCAGGAAACTTTCTTTTCAAGAGGTGAAATGCCAGCACAGTACACTAGCAGAACCATTAGCTGTCAAAATAAAACAGGCTTCATATTCACAGAACAACAAGATCAACTACACACGACAGAAATAAGATGGCAGCGCACTTTTACTTTTCAGCAGCTAGTGCAGTATTTTCTGTATTAAATTTAATAGGCATTTTACATGGGATGTCAGATATTTTTGTCTCTGCAAATAGGGACCTTTCCTTAAAAATAAATAAATAAATAAATAAATAAATAGAGGTTTTCTGCTGCTTATACAGGGAAATCATTGAGGAACAGCACAGAACTGCAGCCTTACACTAGCAATGACTAGGTAGTCATCATTTTTAAAAACAATGTCACAAAAGCTATTTCTACACTGTCACTCTTAAGAATAATTAGTTTCCATCAAAGCAACAGATTATCTGTTCATGTTGTCCACTGGGTCATTACAATGGGCAACCAATACAGATAAATGGTATCTAATCTTTTCTGCTCTTCTATTGGATTGATTGATGGTTATAACATCTCCAATATTATAAGGCAGAAAAATTATGCTGACATTTAGAAGCAAAAGCACAGAAAGATAAAACTAAGTACAAAGCACAACCAGCACCATAAAGAAAAAAAAAAAAAAGCTAAAGACAAATAGAATAGAAAAACAAATGACAATTAAGCCAAAGGAGAGTTATAGAGGGGAACAGCTATACGTTGTGGGTGGCAAGGAGCTCAATTAATTATAGAACATGAAGGGAAATCCAGGCATTTCCATGAGATGTTATTAAAAGACATATTGACTGAGCTTTCTTTGCATGTTTTGCCTTAGCAGAAGACAAAAGGATTTCCCTGGTATTGATTTGTTCCTGGAACTGGTCGACTTTAAGCCATGAAGAATAACATAATAAGAGGTGGCTGGGTAGCAAACAAGAAAGAACGAATCGCTGCCACTGACACTCACGTTTGTGAGCTTCCATATATTATTGCCTTTTTCAATTTAGCATTTGTTCATATTGCTTGTCAGACAGCAATAAGCCACAAAATATTCCCTAAACTAAAAATGGCTAGCCTATCAGTTATCCTACTGTACAAATAATCACCATTCTCAGCTGACCTGCTCAGGAATACTAGCAATGTTCCTGAGAGGTACTAAATGCCCTGAACTGCTCCCAAAGAGGAGGGATGTACTCAGCCCTTTCCCCCAGCACTGAGGGCACTCATCCCACATTCATCTGCTGCATCCTCCGCTGCAGTAGTTTTGCAGTCGTAGAGGATGACCACAAAACCAGTCCTCCAGCTGAAGTAGCAAGATGAGGATTACATTGCCTGGCTGTGTGACAGCCTGTTGGCTGAAGATCTTTAAACATCATCTCGCCCGTGGAGATAACAAAAGGGTCTGCTTCGCCATGATGGCCCACTCTGCAGGCAATGGCCAAAAGAAATTCAAAGAAAGTATTTTTCACCAGAATTAAATATATTAATATGAGAAAAATAAGCAGCTCTGTGCTAATAATTAGTACTGCACTAAAGTTGGCTTCTTTCCATGAGAGCACAGGCTTACAAACGTAAATATCTTCCCTTATGTGCTTAACAATTGTCCTCACAGTTATGATTCTTCAAGCAGCTTTGTATAGTATTAACAGATTGACGAGAAAATAATTCTCTATGATGAAGAATATATGTATAGCAGGCAACCACCCCCCCTCAGTGTATATATCCACGGTCAGATAGCTACCTCCAAAATTACACTACTAAAATTATATTTCTTCTCATTCCCTGGTAGTTTGCTTTTTGATTTATCAGAAACTGTCCCCAGTTTTCACCTGTGAAATTTTGGCTATCATCTGATTTTGTCCTTTCTCTGGGACTCATATGATATTGATTCCCAGGCATCAGAATACTTCAGGTATGCAAACTTTATTTGGAGAACCAGCTTTCGAAATATCAAGGGCACCAGTGGATGCAGTATGCCTTAAGCAGGCATGAACCAAAAAGCGCCTCCACAACACTGATGTTCAGAGATGAATATCTGGATAAAGAACTGCCTTTACGTTTGCTGTCATTGATATCTTTTAAGTATTCACTCTTACTCATCCACCGGGTCACTGTTTCTGGAAAGAATAAATCACAGAGCTACTCTTACTGCATTTATAATTCCAACCCAGAATGAAATGTTTTCTCCGTAAGATCTCTAAAGAGCTCCCATCTCAAATGCAAGGAAAATGCCAAAATCTTGACCCATTTTCTGAATGAAAAACTACAAAGTTCCACCACACCATTTGTAATATTCCATTAATTTCTAAAAACAGCAATATTTTATTGTTTTATTTTTACTTCATATTTGGTTTGGAATTGAATCTTTTTGTTTTGAGCAGCACAGATGAATTTTTCATTCCATAAGAGTATTCTAATTTCAGAACACTAAAACATATTAATTAAAAATGAGAAATGTGTTCAAGCCAACCTATCATACAGATTCCATTTCACTTATCTTGGTTTTGAAAGGGAAATATTTTATTTAAAACTTCATAGCTGTCTCTTCTAATTATCTATTCAGATCTTTTGAAATGATTGGAAAAGTTGCTCCTATCATATGTATCAGCCCTGAGGGACGACTACAGTACATAAAACACCTGAAATCATGGTATTTCAAATATTAGATTATGAATGTCAACTTAATACTGATACCTGCAAATAAATAGCATGATATAACATAAATGTTCTGAACAAATTACAAAAATGTATGTACAAGCTCCAAAACCTATGTTTCAAACTGTCTATATCCAGCAATATCTTGAGAACAGAATTCTCCACTGCAAGAGTTCTGCTTAAAGTCAATGAGGTGCAAGAGACTTTGGCAGTGACCCAATCTATTTCTTCAACTGTATCCCAAGGCATTATGATACACTACAGTCTGGTTCATTTTTATTTTAAATTAAATTTTTCGTATCCAAGCCTTTGACACAGAAAAATGTATCATGTCATTTCTCCAATTGTACAATAATTTGGCACTAACCTTTTTAGTTATAAGGAATTTGCTTCTAGTATTAATTTATAAAAGGCAAGGAGTGAAATCTGAAGCTTTAGTGCTATTGTCAAAGTTTTCTAAATGTTATGCTCCAATATTTATTTTCTTCTTAGTTGCATTTTTTTTGTTTTTGTTTTCAAATTTAGGCTACCAGATAACTTCACAGTTGGGCTAACTGTGATTGAGATTCAGAAAGTTGATCAGTCTTTCATTTAACTAGAAGAAAACAATAAAACATATCGCACTTCAAAGCAAATGCTGCTCTGAAATTTGGAGCTAATCTGGAAAGCAAACAGAAGCACCTCTAAAAAAAAGTGAAAAGTTTAAGCCCATGCTGTCAGAAAGGGGCTTGTACTTACGAATAAGGAAATTGTCTTCTAATTCTTTGAGTTCTTCTTTTGTCGGGGAAATTTCCCACACACAAAAATTTTTTTACTCTTACTCCTATGAACTTGAACTTGTGCAAAATCCTACTTTTTGTTACCTGTTCAAGTAAATAGGGTAATATAACTTCAACTCTGAGGTATTAGCTCTTCCTCTCAATTGCTCATATTATAATACTTAAGTTTCTTCAGTATGTCCTCTATTTTTAGAAAATAATGGAATCAGAATAAAAAGATGAAACTTTCCACAAATGGAGACCCAGAAACAATACAGATTAAGTCAATCAAAATCCTTCAAGATTTTTACAACATTCCACTTTGATTTTTTTTTTAAATCAATTTAAATTCCTAAGTGAAAAGTCAGTTGGACTAAAAATGAAACTTTTCATTAAAAAAAAAGAAACTTTTCCATAGTTTCAAAGCTTTTCTTCCATATTTTTTGAACAAATACTATGTTAAAAATAATCATCATCCTTCCTCCCCCTAAGAAACAGCTTTTATTTCATAGTCTCATTTTCAGGGGAAAAATATTGAAGTAATATTGACTACCTCTACTCCCAGACTTTGGGACCTTTAACCCTGTGATAGTTGCTGGGAGGAAGCTAATCTCTCTCCTCAGGATCTCTCAGGTTGTGCAATTGTACAAATTAGCGGACATCATCTACTTATCACTCTCCTTCTCTCTGGTAAGTAAGTTTCAAGAGACGGTAGTGCTCTGATATTACATATGATATAGCTGAGTGAATGAATGTAAAGTAGGAGGATAAGAAACTGTTTTATCTAGTTTTTTCCTCCCTTCTGTTGTCTGTTTATGCTGTGACATTTTCTTGTTTTAGCTCTCTTATGCTTCTTTGGAAATTAAATGAGATCCAGTATCCCAGAGACTACTGGCACTTATGGATTACTGAGGCTAACATAATAGCAATTAGCTGAGAAAAAGAAGAAACCAATTACCTGAATTTAACTTTAAAAAAAAAAATCCTACATCAAAAATCAGGAGGAAAGGTGAGGCTTGGTAAAGAAAGTCAAGTTTTGGAAATACAAGGTAAAAGAATGTGCAGGCAAAGCACCTCTCTTCAATTACAGGAGTGAGAAAAATGGATGAAGGAATTGTGGGGCTGCAACGACACTGAAAGAATGGCAGCCTCATGTATTCAGCCTCACCAGCAATCCGCCAGCTGGCACTAACATTTTCTAAACATATCCAGGATACTCAGAACATGATGTTTAAGCGATCTATTCTACTCAGTTTACACCAGGGAACCACAGGCATATTCCACCTGATTGCCAGAACAGTTAAGTTTCACAGTTTCACATGTTGTGCATGGGAAGACAATGTTTGGAAACCCATCCTGACAACTACATTTCTTTTGAGTTGCTGAGTGCCTGAACTCAACTTTTTATCAGTTTGAACTAGAATGGATCTACCTAACCCTCAAAGAAAGAAAAAAGATATTTGTGGAGTCAGCAACTATTCATGTTTATCACATGGGTAGATAGACTGTAAAATCTGAGATCCTATCAAAGAAAATAACTAGAAGTATGGGTGCATACTTTCCTATGCAAGTTGTTAAACTAAATTGAAGCTCTAAGCTGTGACCTACTTTCAAAACAGATCTATTTACATCTCTGATTTACTATTGACTTTGATCAAACATTTTTTTAGCCTAGCTTGTACTCAGAAGGCATTATTCCACACCATATTCTGTTCAAGTTAGAAAGGCCATTTTGCATTTTTATTTAAAGGGGCACAAATAAGTAACTTTTAAAAGCACATCAGGACAAACCCACAAATAGCTTCTCTTTCTTTTCTATGCTTTTGGATCGCTAAACCTAGACTTACCACTATGTCATATGAAACTCTCTAGCCTGATCACAAAGTCTGCTGACAAAATGTTGTGTAGGAAATTACAGACAAAATTTCACTTCTTTGCATCTTGTAAGATGGTGAACAAAATAGCATTATGCAAACAGTACTTCTGGGAACAGTGTACCTGGGACAGATAGAGATGCAGGGCAGTAGACTTGGCAAGTCTCAGTCCTGTTGCTCCCTGGCAGAGCTGATGAAAGACAACACAGCACATTTGTGTGCGAGTATCCCTGAAGTGGATCATCTAGCCAGTCTTACCTACAAGCTCAACAACTATTAGATTCCTATCATCCAGGTTTTCAGGTTGGTACACAAAATACAGAGGGGAAAGGCTATTGAGATGCATAGAGACTGTCTAATTTTAAGCATCTGACTTAAGAGCTGTAAATCATACCCTGAGGGCATCCCTCTTCTGCAATGAACATGCACAGAGCTTGCCTGATCTGCCTGGGCTCAAACCTGGGCTGTTAGTGGTGTGCGTGTTCCTCAGTGTACTGCTAAAGAAAGAAGACATTCTACTTACACCTGATGGCGTGGCCAGAGCCACAACCTCTCTTCTTCCTTGAGACTCAGCCAGGACAATGGATCTCAGCAGGATCCCAGACTCACCCAAGCAGGCAAGGTACAAGAACCACAGAGTGTGAGCCCTTCCCCCTCCCACAAGCACTGGCTCCAGGTCCTTCACATGAAGACCTTTAATGGTCCAGATTTCTCTCAAACTCAAATACCTCACAAGCACATAGACACCCAGACTGCGCAGCTGAAGCTCAGGGTGGCCTGATGTGGCTTCAGCTGTAAGTGCTCTGAAACGCAGGGAAATCGAGTGTCTGCAGCAGATGGTATGGGTATGGTAACCTGGACTGATTTTTTCACTTGTCAGAATAATGCAAGACCTGCAATGAGTTTAACTTCACCAACTCTAGCAGGTCAGTTTACAGGGTAGATGGTTCAGACATAGAGTACCAGTACCTTACTCTCTGAGCTTGCTGGAGGCCATAGCTGGGCAGAGGGCATAAAGAGCCAGTTCTGTGATTTCCTTCTAACTTTGTGAACAAACAACCCTCTCGAGATCACCATTCCTGCTAGCACTGAATGTACTGCCATTTATAAAAGGTCAAACTGGATTCACCTGGTATTAATTCAATGGGTAGTTTGATTTTTACATTTGCTGCCACACTTCAAAGCAAGAACTAAGAACATACTGTAAACATAACTCTTACCATTAAATTCCGTAACTTATGGTTACAGAAAAATTAAAGTTCCTTGTTTGAAACCAGACGCATTTTCAAGAGCTCTTTTACCTTATTTTGTGCCCACACACTTCAGTGGTATCTGTGTGTTACATGCTGAGAATAGTTTACATGTTCCAGTCATAGGGGAGAGAGTTCCTCAGCTCTGAGCAAAGCTTGACTTTTCAGTTATGAAGGATATAAATATTTCTAGGATAGGAAACTAAGTGCTTGACTATAAGAGCCAAATGAGGAAAAGGGCTGATTCATTAGTAAAAGGAAATCTAAATTTACATAACCATACCTAGACATAGACATTTTTGAGAAATACATACACTTTGCTTTAAAGTGGCCCATTTGAAAGGAAATTTTTTTTTGATCAACCTTTGTAAGTTTAAGATAAAGGCCTCCAAAAGGACTGCTAAATCAGAGAGGTTAGATATTTCAACAGCCAAGGAACTTTCTTTGACCGACCAAAAACAATTCAGGGAAACAAATGTTCAAATCAGGATTGACATGAGAAGAAAAATGAAAACATTTGTTATTTGTATCTTCTACTACACTGTGACTTTTCTTCACTGATCCAAACATCTGTCCTTGCAAGCTAAACTATCAGCCATGCAGCGTTCTACCCTAGCAATACTTGTGTTGGTAAGAGACCTGTGTTCTTTACCTGGAACCCATCCAGTTCTACTGTGCCTCTAAGTGCAACTTACAAACCCATTAGACTCTGGGATATTGAAAATACAATGGAAGAATGAGAAGAGTAGCAATAAAAGACTGCAGCGAAATCCAGGTCTAATATTTTAGCATTGAGTCAGTAGTTCTTAGACCTCTTGAAGAGGTTTTGTTGTTCTGTGGTTGACAGACAGACACCAACTGGAACAACTTGGTGTGTATATGTGAAATGTTTCACAAATTGCCACTTAACCACAGACATGGCATTACGCAGTATTCCAAAGTGAGATCTGTATCCTTGCATTTCAATAACTAAAATCCTCCCTACTTAGTAAATCTGAACATGACAGAAGTCATTAAGTTCCTTGGGAGTCATTAGTGTTCTCCAACTAGATGTTATAAAGGGCTTTTAGTAATAATTTTGGCAGTGCTATCACTGGAACTTCACAGACAAGAGACAAAACCAACCTATGTAACAGCTTAGTTAAAACAAGCTGTAACATGTTCAAGTGCAATCTACACAGAAAAGACAACAGGCTATGTCAAAACATTTCATCATTGTTCCCACAAGTAACAATATAATTTGGTATGTCCCAGAGCATGTTTGTAACAATACATCTACACAGAGAGTTTAGGCCACGCTCAATCTCAAACTTTTCTTCACACACCCTGCATAAAAGCCTTAAGACTTAAGTTACAGAGCTTGCTTTCTTGCCTGCTGGGAACATTGAACCAAAATCCATGACTGGGGCCCATTGGTGTTCCACATACGGCAGGCGAATGCAGAAAGTAGCCAGACTTGAATCCTGAGCAGGAACTTCTGCTCCTATTTGCTCATTTGAAAGTCAGTCCTAAAAGCAAGACCTACATAAGTGAACAATTCTGCCTCCCATACTCTTTCCGTAACTGACCCAAACTTCAGCTTTTCCTTTGAGAGGTTCTCCAGAGTTCAGTGGATTGCCTCCCTCTTCACATTAACAGACAGTTACTTCTTTTTCATCTGCTTATTCCAAGTAAAAGCTGTAAGTACAAAATTACATGCTTCTAAAGCTTTGCAGATGGATGCGTAAGCTTTTCAGTGATGAACATTAACTCATTGCACTGGCACATAAATCTGCTGATGGTGGTCTGGGAAACCTAGTGTTGGCTGTTTCCAAGCCTCTAGGATACTCAGCAACACAGCATATTTTGTAAGAGCTGTGTATCACTATTAATCTCTGAAGATGCTTAAAAAAAAAAAAAAGTGCATACAACAAGGAATAGAAAAAAATATTTACTGTGAATCTAGTAAAAATAATATTCAGCTCCAGTTGCTTTGAGGTAATCAAAAAAAATGAAGCAGAAAACAGCTCTGAAGACATTTTTTCCTGCTTTTGAGTGAAGACAGTTGTGTTCAACGGGGCTTAGTATGGGGTAGTGCACACCAAGCAGGCATAAAATTGTTCTTAGCACCTGTCATGTCGATAAGCTTTGCCATAATAAGGTGTGGTACAGACAGTAAGACACAGTAAGACAGAAACTTAGAGAACTGGAAAACAGAAAGTCTGCTCAAGAGTTGTGGAGAATGTCTATTCAGACATCCATTTATTGCAAGACAGGTAAAAGATAGCAGAAGTGCAGACTGACACATAGTGGGTTATAATTGATAGTCAATGGAGAATCTCACAATTAAATAAGAGAAACACTCAGGAAGAAGCAGAGTTTGACAACAGTCATTTTTGTCAAAGCATCATATTTGAAGTAGTGGAAAAGACAGTGTCCTTGGCCCTGGGAAATTCTGCCCTTTCTGCCAAGAGGAAATTGTAATTTTCCTATCCTACAACTGAAATTCTGCTGTTACCTCCACTGACCAGCCAGTCAAAAGAGCTGATTATCCTGCTACAGTTAGCATTGGTGCGGCCTCACCCTGAATATTGTGTGCAGCTCTGGTCTCTAAAATGTAAAAAGGGTATTAAGGTAGTCAAAAGTATCCAAAGGAGGGCAACAAATCTGGTAAAAGGGCTGGAAAGCATGTCCTGTGAGGAGAGGACACTTGGGTTGTCTAGCCTGGAGAAATGGAGGCCAAGAGGCAACCTTTTTGCTCTCTGCAACTTCCCAAGGAGGGGAAGCGCAGAAGGAGGTGCTGGTCTCTGCTCCCTGGTCACTGATAGCAGGACGCAGGGGAACAGCACAGAGCTGTGCCAGCGAAGGCTCAGGCTGGACGTTAAGGAAAATTTCTTTACCACCAGCAAGGTGGTTGGTGCCCCATGCCTGTCAGTGTTCAAGAGGCACTTGGACAATGCCCTCATTAATGTTTTAACTTTTGGTTAGCCCCGAAGAGGTCAGGGAGCTGGACTCAATGATCTTTGAAGGTCCCTTCCAGCTGAACTATTCTATTCTAATAGGGCAGGGAGGACAACTCCATCCTGTAAAGCACCAGGACACCTCTGTGACTGCTCTGCCACTACACTGCCCTGATTTCTGGAGGCAGGGGCTGCAGGAGAAGCCCTGGTGATGTGGGAGCCACTGTGGCTACCTGCAACCTTTTGTAACAGGCATGCTCAAGTTCCTGGAAAGACATTCTGCGGCTATGTCCCCTGTCCCACAGCACTGAATTCTCCCTACCCATGGAGGATGAACAAGCAGTATGTTTCAGGTCTTTTGAAAGGGCCTCAGTCTTGCAGAGAAAAGGTAGGAGAAAGGCAGGTCTATGCTATCTGCTACAGTGGGCTTTCTTCAGTTGTCCCATACATAAGAAAGAAACAGTCAGGAGTACAAGATTTCCCTCTGTGATTTTAATTATATACCCAAGTGGTAGTTGTGCCTCTGTCGGCTCACTGCAGTTTCTGAGTACACGGCAAAATAGATGGGACTTTCTGAACACAAAATATGAGCAAAATGCAGCTCCAGATACATGTGGACACATGGACTGTAACAACATCTTTGCTCTCACCATTTCTTGCAAAGCAACAGGAGCATTAAGTCACATAGGCCAAACAAAAGTGCTACTATAAATGAAGCCAGCACCTAACTTGAGTTTGGAACAAGGTGTTGAACATCATTCAGCAGACCCTGCTTTTTGCCAGCTTACATCAAATGCATTTTTAAAGGAATATTTGCTCCTAGCAGTCAGGAGTGTACACATACAGCAACATCAGAACAAATATGATGCTCACGAATTACTAACTAGTTTTAAACCCTGCAGTTTCTCCTGATGGAAGCCTAGCATCCTGTAATGGGTTGAACTGCTGTTAGGGGAAAATATCTACTGCTTTATAGTAATTCAGGTTCCAGTGAAGGGTATTTTTCACTCTAGTCTCTTTAACACTCTTTATACAAAGTGCCACAGCTTGTCTTAAACCTGCTATTTACTGAAGTAAAAAGATTTCCAGGTATGAGGAAAATGTAGTACTATCTGTTATAGATCAAAAAATAATAAAGCTTGTGATGATTTTTTATTTTTCACATATTTAAGTCTATATATTGTCTAGTGTTGTTTCACCATTGTCTCATCATCAAGATTAACATTAAATCAAACAATGAATTATTCATGAGGTGTGAATAAATGGAATTAGCCTTTCTAGCATTCACTCTGTAAATCACATCTTCTGGATAAATGCCTTTTTTTCCTCTCTCTCTCTTTTTTTTTTTTTAATGTCTGAACACTAGAAATAATGACCTGGCTTGCAGCCTTGCTAGATTAGTTCTTGTTAGGGTGATATTTTTAGATGAACATAGGTCTCATCAACCAAGAGATGTCAGGTCTGCTATCATTCCTGTCAGCTTCCTAACTTCCAATGATTTCCCTCTCCAACCCTAAACTCTACCTTCACCCCTAGTAGCCATGGTACCTGGAGCTCAGACGATTTGTTGAGATTGACTCATTATCTAGTGTGTTGTAACAGCAGTTAGAAACTGAATGACATTCAATTAAAATGATATTAGCAGCTCAGGAGTGATTTTGTTTAATTTACTCCTACTCAGATGTAAAAACATTAGTGACTTTTTTAATTGGACCTCATAATGTCTAACTCCTACTCAAATGCAATGAAATTAAAGACTTTGGTGGCTAAATACCGCTTAATTTACTCCTACCCATCTATAATGACATTAAAGATGCTTTAGGGTAGATATTGTTTCCAATCATTTATATTCAAAAGAAATCTGAGCTTATAGGTACTATTATTGAGCATATAATAAAATCATGCAAGAAATGTATCTATACGGTAGGGGATAGTTGGTTACAAGTAATATTAAAAAGTAATCATTCATTTTTAATGCAGGGATATTAAAAAGTAATGTTAAACACAAGAATCTGTGAAGTTTTCTGTTCTTCACAGCCTCTTCAAGGACACAATCCTTTCCTTTTTATATTTAGTGTGCGGTTTTACATGAAACATTTTTATTAAATTGCACATAGTTTTAAAATCTTTCTTACGTGGCATTTATATGATAAATCCAATGCTGACTTGTGTCATTACAGGGATAGACAGCAAAGCATACATTTCAGTAATGGGGTTCATTTTGCTCCGTAACTGTTTGTAATACAGCTTAATGCACCCTTCTAAAGTTCAAACATTTTAGAGGACTATGCGGTTCTCTATCGCATTTACACTACATTGCCTCCTTTTTAAAGATGACTTCTCCTGTACTGAGTTGATGCTGTTTGCTTCTAAAATACAAGTACCTGCTCGATGCTTTGAAACAATCATATGGCTGGACCATCAAATCTTTCATGCCTCTCTTACACAAAAATCCCATTGATTTGGCCTTTAGCATATTCTTTTCTTCCCCTTTCCAAGTTTAAAAAACAAAATCATTATTAAAAATGTCTTCCCTTGCTTAGCTAAACTTCTAATTCTTAAAATAAAAAGCACTTATAAAATTTCACTTTTGCTTGTATTATGAAGACAAGTGATGCAGATGACAGATTTGCCATAGAGAAGGCAGAACAAGATTTCTTATTTAATCATCTGCTCTCAACTAGCATGTGGCTACTGAAATGTTCAAATGGAAACGCCTTTCCAGGTAAGTAGTATGAACCATTGCCAAGGGAGAGAGGAGATTCTTCTCCTCTTCCTTCCTGTTGGTGACACCCAGCCAGCATCCTTGTCCTGCTGACTGGTGGATGGTTCAACGATTGTCTTTTGCCCTGTTTTTCAAGTGAAAGTGCCTACCAACTTCTTCCCATTCCATTTGGAACAGTTCCTTGAGCTCCTGAACAGCAAAGTCTGTCAGAAACCAGGATCCTTGTTTCATTTTCTGATTCTGAAACACTAGTCAATGTGTTATTTCGGGATTCCCAGTGTTGCAAGCTAAAGTAATTTATTAGAGTTTATAATAATTACTTCATAATTTTAAGATTTCATTATATAAACAAAGTAACAAAACTATTTTAATTCTAGAAAACATTTGTATGCAATTTTGTAATCCATTCCACTTAAATATGGAACTTGGACATGGAAGAGGATTTGGAACAAATTTCTCCCTCAGCATGGGCTTGCAAGGGGCAAAACAGCATGGGCTTGAAATACCAAAGAGCTTCAACACTGTTTTGGAGTACTCATAGCAACATTAATAACTACATAAGCACCTGAAGTTAAGCACCAGCTAATGCAGACCATTCATACACCTTCCGCTCTTTCCTTCAGCAGGTCATCTGTCAGGTGACACAATAAGAGGGACCACATTAAAACACTGAATTAGTACCTTGACCTGGCACGGGTGTGAGCATCCAGGGCCAGACAGGTTTTGACACTCTCCAGGGATCACTGGTAGTTGGGCTGAGTGTGCTACAATGTCCCATATTCAGCCACATACCTGTGAGCATCTATGTGTTTATTTCTGGGTCACAGCTACTCCTGTTCTTCCCTTGCTGACAGGATTATCCAAAACCTGTACGGGTTGGCACAGTGGTGCTGTGGAAAGAAAAGGGGCACCCTAGTTACAACAGAAGAGTAACAAGGACATTACCATATATTTGGATATGGCTCAGCTGTCGACAGATAACCAATTTTCTAAAATTAACCTACTACTGATATTTAGCATGTTTACTGTAGATATGATCAACATAGCTGTCTCTATCTAAAGTGGTCAGCAGGGACCACTGTGCATTTTAATTTCCGTTGATACTACATCTTTTTCTCACTACGTTTTTTCTGACATCTCCCTCCCTAAAGCAGTCTCTGAATAACCTATTGCCAATTGGTACAATATAACAGAGAGGAATCACGGTTACAAAATGGTGAGTAAACATTGATGAACAATTTCTGCAACAGGGAACACCACTAAAACATTTTAGAGAAGGAGGAAGACATTAAAAGCAGTGATTGCTTTTCCTGAGTCACAGAAATCTGAAACAGATACAAAGAAATATACAAGGACTTCTAATTGTCTTCCACATCTCGGAAATTAAAGGAATCATTAATAGAATACAGTTCTAAATATCTTGCACATACAGTGAAAATAATCCAGTATCATCAATTCATGTGTGAAATGACAAGATACGCAGCTGAGTACGTATTTGGCTGCACTGGAAGACTCACAGTGCAGCACAGTGAAGCACAAGACTCAGATTTGATTGTAGGTTTTGTGTACTCCCTCTGAAGCCAGAAGCATTTTTAAGGCTAAAGCTACTGTGACCAAGATGAAGTCCTTTAACGGACTGAGACTTCAATGCCTACACTGTGCAGAGATGCTTTATATTAACAAGGCCTTTTATAATAATAAAGAACCACAGAGAATGTACACCTTCAGTAGAAAAAGAGAGAAAAATCTCTATAATTGCCCTTTTCTAAGATGGGTGTTTAAGAGCCAAATTTAAACCAACAGTTAACCTTGATTTAGTTCCCCTGCTTGAGTAACACGGGCTACAAGCAGACCGCTTCCCATCGAGTGCAGTCCTTGACAGCCAAAGGAAAGGGCAGTCCCAGTGGGGCCACAGAACACCAGCTCCTTGTCACCACACTGCTGACCAGGCAACCCAGTTTAATCTTCATGGTGTGATCGCAGCCACTTTACAAGGCACCCTGATTTTCAGTATTGGTTCATGACTCGTTACATAGAACATCCAAACCGCCTATATCCTCTCCTATCTAACCTCATTGTATAAAGCCATTATTTAATACATGCAATAGCAAACCTCATGCTGATATATTTTCCAGCTTTCTGTATATATAAAAAAAAAAAAAGGAGAAAAGAAAAAAGAAAGTTTTCTTTGTTTTCTGTATCTCAACCAAATAAAATGTTTTTGTTGCAATTAGTTCATTATTGTTTCGGGAAAGAGGAAGATACTCTGTAATTTCCATGGTGGAAATTTAATAAACAGCACCCTCAAGAGGATTAGAACTCACTTCCTTCACTGTTTGGAAAAAAAAAAAAATCAGTTGCTATGCTACCACTTTTAAATACAGCCAGAATCATTTCCAAGGGTTATTTAAGGTGTTTAACTGCAGAACAAATACTGTACGGGAATCCATGTATGCACAAATACTCCCAGTCATAAGTGTTGCTGTGGTGGCCCTGAGGCACCTGTGTGGTTTCCTGTGAAACTGAGGATTGCCGAGATCAAACAGGCAATCAGTCCCCATTATGAGATGATCCTTTAAGGAGGTGACTTTGGAAAGGGATCAGGGAATAGGCTTCTTTGAGGCTCTCTGCTGCTCTCCATGTTTGGGAAAGCCTTTCTGAGAAAGGCTAATTTAATAAAGAGATCTCTGATGTTTTGCTGTGAGGATAATGAGTCCCATGGCCATCCTGGCTTTATGGCTGAAGGCTTGAGAGCATGCCTGGGCTGGTTCCTTACACTGCACGGGGAGGAGATCTGGACACACACTGTGGGTATTTAGGAAAGAAGCACAGCACCTATACCCCAAGCTGGGTAACGGGAGGGCTGACTGGCACTAGAGGCATGCTGAAGGTGCCCATGTTCCCCTGGATGGACAGGACATCATTAGCTGGAGGCAGCTGCAAGGAAGATTGTAGCCTCCATCCCTGCAAATCTCAGCCTGAGCCAACTCATCTTCGGAGTCCTGGAGGACAGTGACTTGTGTGATGGTAATGAAGAGATCTCTAAATCATGTCTCAGAACAGAAATTAGGTAGGCTGGGGAAAAAAAACATGATTTGCAGAGTATCAGAAAAGTCACTGTGGTGCTTCATTCTACCATTTGGATGCTTCTCTCCCATGTGTTGGCAATGCTCAAAGAAAATCAGACCTTCAGTTTAAGAAGAAGCTTGCAAAAAATAAATTAAACTTTGAGAATGAAAAGTCAATTAAATAATTCAGAGTAATTATTTTACATTTAATTTAGTGAACTTATTTTCAAAGATAGTATGTTGGCTTCTCATTGATGCAAAAATTGCACTCAAAATCTGTTCTATGTGCAAAATGCTGCTATTTGGCTTTTTTTGTTTGTTTTAATTATGAGCATTTTCACTATGCTGATCAATTTTTATGGATTAAAAAGATAACCTTACCATTTAAGACATTACTGATCCAAGGAGGCCTAAGCCAGGACAGCCTTCTGGAGAGCAGCCAGATTCTTGCCTAATGTTATTTCAGAAAAGCGTGAATTCCTGCGGATGGGACTCCTAGATACAGATGTGAATGGAACTGTCAGAGCCCATTTAATGCACCAAGGAAGCTGCTTTGTCAACTCAGACCTGACAATTCAGAACTGTTTTCACAGTTACACTTTGATATGAAGAACTATTTTTAAACTACTTTAAAAAGTATTACTTTTTTTTTAGAAGCCTTTATTGAAGCCAGAAATGAGCAGATACCTGTATGATGAAGAAAATTTAGGCAGAAATAACTCATATCTGATAATTATTCCCTGGAACAACAATAAACAGCTGCTTATCTGCAATCACGCTACTTGGCTGTAGCATTAACTTAGATATCACAACTTTCAAGCTTCACATTAATGTAAACTCCACAAATTATCTGCTGTTTACTCATGAATGGCTCTGGTCCCATTATTCTGAGGTAATTCATTTCCTCCCCTTCTCCCAAGCTTTACCACTCTTTCTAAGCATGTCTGGCAAATTTTCTGGCATGAAAGCCTTACTAAAACATACTGATTGCTTACTTTACTTGCCATTTACAGTAATTTCGGTTAATTACTTAAAAATCCATATATATATATACTCTATATATAGCCTCCACATGAATAAGAGAGGCTAATATGTAGTAATTACCTCTGTCTTCTAATTGCTTTACTCATTTTATTTGAGATAAAAATGAGCAGGAATTTTTTGCATAACTGTTAATTAAGTTTTCTTTCTTTCTTTCTTTTTTTTTTTCCCTTCCAGAGTAGTATAATGTACTGGGGTGGAAATACAGCTTAACCTACATTTCAGACTCAGCCATATTCCTTTTCATGCTGTAGGTAACAAAAGGTGCTCATGAATCAGCTGAAAATCTCAATTCATAGTTGGATGACACTTTTCTTCAACTAACAATCCTCAACTACAAATGCCAAACAGGAAGAGCACATCTGTGAAAAACAAGCCTCTTAAACTGAACAAATGAATAACAATAATGTGTGGGTTGTGCTTTCTATGCAGCAAACTCTGGGAAGACCTTTCTGTGAACAGCTATCTGATAACAATTGAAGACGCTTTGGTGTTCCTACTCGCCTCCCACAGCCCTTTGTATCAGCAGCTCAGCAGAGAGAGTCTGACAGCAAGATTCCTTTGTCATTTGAAATTTCAGGTACTGTAACTCAGCTCAGTGTTGCACAAAGGGACCCTCTTCTGAGTAGCTGTGTGTTTGTACAGAGAGAAATTTCTCAATGGCCAGCTCAGAATGTGCTGCACGAATTCTTATCTATGAGTTGTCCCAACTAAATCGCCTTCTGCTAAGTAGCATTTCATCACCTTGCTCTCCCTGACTTACACAAAGCAGTGCCCTCATTTCCAAATGAACAAACTGAAGCCTGACAACACCTGCCTGAAGCCCTACCTGTGCTGTGCACAAGAACCCATGCTGCATGCAGCTTCTCTCCCACTTTGCGAGAGTGAAGAGAAAAGCCACCTGTGCGTAAAGCATCCTTAGGTTCTCAAACAAAAACATAAAACTCTGTAAAAATGGAGTGGAGTTGAACAGAATAAAATTCATCTTCATATCCAAAGCTGAGTGTAAGTGGCATTTCCCCATCATTCTCAAAGGCCCACCAGAGAGACATCGCATCTGAATATAAAAATTAAGAAGTATGAACATGAGCAAATCATTCTTGACTTGCAAGCAGCAGTCTGCCATAAGCAACCCCCCTCCTGTTGTGTTTGCATTTATAGTATTAAAGAATAACTACAATAATTTGCAAAAGTTCATTCACCATATCAGAGAAGAGGGACAAGAACACCGGATAATTCATATTGCTCTTCTCTCTCAAGTCCTGCGCCAATATTTACATACTCCAGCAACCTAAGAACAAGGAACTGTCAACTTTGACCTTCAGAGTTCATCCCAGAAAGCAAGCCCCTTTGACTGCAAGAGGGTAGACCTCCCCCACCCATCCAGAACAGCAAATAGAAGCAGTATGAAGCTTCTGACATCAAAATAAATAAATAAATAGATAGATAGATAAATAAATAAATAAGCCACACATTTCAAGTGAATGTAACATTTTTAATTTTGCAGAAAGTTCCCTTCCATCTCACCAGAAAGCCAGGTCTTAAAAATACTTCAACAATATAAGAAACAGGCTCAGATCTGCTCACTTTCCTTCTTGCCAAAACAGGCTACAATATTCCAAGTACATTAGAACATTTTTTCCCAACCATTTAAAATCCCAGTCACTGGAATCAGAGCCTGACAGCCGTTAATTTATTTGGACTCCTTCTCCCTCATCGACATGCTAGAGCTCCAGGCTGCAGCATAATCCCAGTGTTTTTCACTCCTCAAAAGAACAGATGCTACTAAGAGGAAATAACTTCAAGTGCATTCCCAAAGACAACCACTTCTCATCCGTTCCATCAGAAAATGACCAAAACACCTGTAGTTTCTTAGGAGTTCCTACCCATGACTTCCATGCCTGGTCTTGACACCAGTTCTCCAACTACAATTGAAGATGAAACACTGTTTAGAGACACCAAATCCCTGAAGGGTTTTCTTCTAGCCGAAATATGTTACTATAAAGGAAACAAGCATGCATTACAGAAAAGAATGGAACTATGTCACATGCAATTTGATTTCACAGTGATGAACTGTGTTGCCTAAAAGTTAAAACACAGGTCTCTGATGTACAACCCACTGCTTTGCTCCTGCTAGTTGTACAAGGGACACTTGTATGTAGTGCCCACCTGCAAAAACATGAACAAAAAACTGCTTAAGAGATGTTTCAACACTCATTGCTTCAGCATTTGCAAGCCATTTCAGGTCCTAGGCTAGAAAGCACTCACAAAAGCTGGAAGTAATATTAGCTTAGATCATATTTTCTGCATTTTTCTCCTCTCGTTCTTAATTTTGAAGGACAACTGCAATTGCAGTTCATCCATTTAGGCTTATCCTAAAGTCATTATTTGTTATGATGCTGTTCCTGCCTTCAGCTACAAAGAAAATGACTATCCCTACCCCCTCACAGGCAGGATTAACAGCCACAGAAAATGAGTTATGGTTAGTCTAACTGACAGGAGCTCAGAAGCAAATTCATTTTCAGAAGTCCACCTAGAGCCCAGGAAAGAATTCTGCACACTGTGTCTTCTTAACGCTTCCTCACAGTTACATAAAGAAAGTCCACAATATTTTTCTTCATTACCAGTCTGCACACCCAAGACGCATGCTGAGACCTATGGGTGCTGAAGGTAGCATGTGATGTGGCAACACCTAAACAGAGCGCCTGCACTTGCACTTAGTATTTTCTAATGTAAAGAATGTATTAAAAATATTGTCAGCATGGCTGTGTCATTTTATTTAGAGGTGAAATGATAAGTATTTTACTTATGTCTGTCAATTGCAAAAAAGGAGGCTACAGAACGGAAGATTGGCTAGAGTGTGCAGATTGTTTACAAATACATTCATACCAAATAGGTAGTAACTGGCTTCATTATTTTTATTTCAATCCATAATTTCACCTTCTTAACAGCGCAAGTGCCAGGTGGAGCTGCACGGGCTTAAGTCAGGTGAATGTAGCTTAGAAGATTCATAGACCCTGGCTTGACTATTCTTAATGCCCTCTATCAGTAGATTGACGAGTATGCTCATCCGAACATAACGAAGCTGTTATCCAAGTAGCCTATGGCTGCTACCAGCTTTTAACCACTAGACACCACCAAAGAAACAGAGTCCCTGAATGAGCTGAAGAAAGACGCTTTGGGACAAAGGTATTGACTGGATGCTGATACATTGCTCTGTGCTTCTACAGATGAACACCACACAATGATAGCCAAGCAGCCTTCCAAAGTGGTAATACTTCAGTTTAGAGACCAGTTTACAGCTACCAACCAAATAGTCTAACATCACAGACAGCTTAAAAGAGTATGATAAACACATGGAATCTGTGTTCTGAAAAATAACTTGAAGAGATCTGTTTTTTGAAGTTATTGTAGTGTAAAAATGTACATATCTACCTGCAATTGCAGCAAAAAAAAAAAAAAATCACAGGATTCTGCATGATTCATAGTAATCAAGAAATGAAAACTTGATAAATGAAATTCTCACCAAAAAAAAAGTGGAAAAAAAAAGGTATGAGGCAAATAACAGGCTTAAGAACAGCTGCAGCTTATCAACACGGGATTCCAGAACACATGGTAAGCATACTTCATGCCATACGACAAGTGACATGTACCACAAGTCAGTGGGAACATTCTGCATGTTAAACACACATGGCTGAAGATCCACATGTGCACTCCTGCTGCTACAAACAGCTCCACAGACGATCCAGATCGCAAAAAAGGGATTTCCTACACAGATCCAGGACAAGGGCCTTAGTTTCTTTATGGCACAAAGGTCAGGAAAACAGGGACACATCTCTCAGAGTTTACCTGGAGAAGATGTTCTTAACTTGCTTCATGAGTGGAAGCCTTAGGATTTAAAGGCTTTTAAAAAAATCTGGAAAGTCTTCATATGTTTAACAAAATATGTACAATCATGAATTCAAGTCTTACTGTCTTCAACACCTTCTCTACCAAACAGGTGTAGATGCTCTACTAGATCAGGTTGTATGTTACCTTTGCATATTAAAAAAGTAGATGGAAATATTGCCTTACATTCATTTTAATACAAATGTGTAATTTGAGGTTTATAGAGCCATGCATAAAGCATTTGTTATTGCACCTATAAGAAAACTGATCCATTAACACTGACAATATTTTTAGTTCATATTTTGTTACAAAAGCATTAAGACACGTTATGAATCATTCTGGCATTATGAGAGTTAATAGAATACTACATATTTTTCAGGATTATTAATATTTAGTGTCGTTCAGTAAATTAAACAATCAAGTTTAACTAAGGTTAAAAATATCTGATGATACAGTACGTAGATAATTGTAAATGTATATTAATGACGCTTTACACAATTGACTGGATATCTTTTCGTTAATCACTCACAAAACCATGCCAAACATATATCAAAGACTTCAGCTCTTTTTTCATCCAATCTTCCGACATTTCATTATTATGGTTACCTGATTAATGGATGCAATAATATATGTGGCATGATATGATATGTTCACATTAAATTTTAATCAAATATTACTAAATTCAGAAAACATTAAGTAAATCATGACTGATGAGGCAATATTGCTGTACTGTCATATTGATGGTTACAGAAACTCACTATGAAGAGTTACAGATTAAGGAGGAGAAGTAAATCTTATGAGGAAATAGAAGTATTTCAAGTTTAACTAGTTGGTTCTTTTAAAATTGCCTTCCAGCCAAAGCTTGAATATTAGATCCATCAAAAGTATTCCACTGTCTGTAACTGATACGAATGTTTTGTTTCCTTCTACTGCAAGTTGTCTTGTTCTTTCAAAAGCATGGATTAACATAGACTCTGCAGAAGGGCCTTTCCCAAAAGATGATGGCCTATGTAGTGAAAAATAACATTATTCTTCACTGCAGTTGGGAAAAAAATAGGCCAAATTATGTAAAAAACTTGCTATGATCTGAGATGCAGGGTGTCTGGCATGTGGAATACACTTGGTCTGTTCATTTTTACACAAATAATGCTTTTACTGCTTTGTAGAACCTGGACAGGGAGATAGATGGGGGTTAGTGCTCATAGACTAGATCTGCAAATGTAAGATGGTTTCATCCTGGGAAACCAGAGAGTATGTTTCTACTGCTGCAGACAATAGCTTTCTTTTCACCTTTAAGCCAGTACAGAATCTGTTTATTAAACTTCCAGTGTTATAATCCATGATTATGTTTGTACAGATTTAATCACACGGTACATACTAAATAGCTCTCTTCTTTCACTTGTTTGTACCTTAAAAAGTAATAATGAAAACATGCTTGTCATATGACCATTTTTTGGATAGATTCTGATGCCAAGCTGTCAGACACCACTGGATCCTATTTTGTGTACGTAAGCCCTGTATAACTGTTCAACTGATTGTATTACAAAATGTAGTGTATTGCACAGTACTTGCTAGCAGAGCTTTCCAAAGTCTGTTTGCCTCTTCATGTCCTGGTTTCACTTTCATAATTCTTTTTGTCTTGAAAGATTATAAAGGGTGTAGGACTATCGTGTATTATATGTACGTGCATGCCAGCAAGGGAAGTCTCAGTACAAGTACTCTGCAAATAAATACTAGGCAATTCTGCAGCTACACCCCGAGTATTAAGAGCAATAAATATGTAACGTGTTTAGCTGGAATGTTTTTTTGGACCACTTGGCTTTTGCTAAAAGTCATTCCATATAAAGTATTTTAAGGGAAAGCATACAGATGATAAATGGAGAGAAAGAAGGAAATTATAATGCTAAAATGGATGCAGTGAAAGTAACAACCAAGTAGAATTGACCAGGAAGGAACTCTGATAGATGCATCTTGGTAGCTCTACTGAGCTACTGGTTTCATACTGGTTAAAGTTATGGTGCAAGGACTTCAGTTAAATACCTTCTTGTTGTAAGAACTGGCTTCAGAATTTTTTAAGTGTGACTAGCTCATAGAACATAATGTGAACAGTTATGAGAATAATTAAAGGAAAGCACTAAGTTATCTTCCTTCATAGCCAGATAAGTTTTGTAGAGTTACAAGATTAAAAAGCACAAAATTCCTGTGTGTGTAAGACCTAATAAAAATGGAAGAATATATCCAAACCCACAGCTCTTACCGCAGGCAAACTCCCACTGGTGTTGGCACCTCATACGATGCAGAGAAGAGTGCAGACACTTCAAACAAAATTGCCTGGAAAGGTTTGATTCACTCTCACTTGATTAATTGAATGAGTATATTATAAGTCAGTCTTGCAGCTCTTGCTTTTCTCAGGAGTGGAAACATACCAGAAAAAAAGAGGTAATTCAAGGTCCTCAGTAAAGTTTAGATCCAGAGCATGATGTTATGGTTCAGGCCTCCAAAAAAACTGCTGGCATCCTCTAGAACCCTCTGTTAACATCAAGGTCCAGCTTTTAAAGATCTCACATAGCCTTGTAGTCTACAGGGCTGTATCAAGCATTGTAGTCTACAGGGTTGTGTCAAATACCAGACCTCTTATCAGAAAGTCAACTTGAAACGGGCCTTGCATTTCAAAAATGGGCCCTTGCATTTCAGCCTGAGAGAGGAAAAACAGAACAAACTCAAAAGATTCTGAGAAGTCAGGATGGGTGATGTTCACTGGTTTTAAAAAAATAAATAAAATGCAGCTTTATTTTGCTAAAGGATAAACAACTTACTTTTGTCCAACATTTTTAACCTCAGAAGGCAGTGCTGAAGAGTTTTTTGTTTTTGTGGATAGAGTCAGCTGAAAGAAGCATTATTCAGCTGCCTGTAGCAGCATTTAGTTAGGCAGTAACAAAAGCAGGGAAGCAGCACTAGTACTTTCAAACATGGGGATAAACGGAGTAGCAGATCTGAGCTGGGGAAACAGGGGCAGGCCTGTGAGTTATAGGTGAGATGGGATTTGTGGCAAGGAATGGAAAGTGATGAAAGGGAGGGTGGTGGCTTTACAGCAAAGCTGTAGGAGGGGATATGTGTTATGAAATGTTAGGAATAAAGCTTGGGGCAATGGAGCATAAGTGAAAAACATGGACATCCTCACATCCCCAAGCTTGAATCCTCATCCCCACTTTAAAACACCCAGCATATGATGCCTACTTTTGCTGTCTGTCAGCCCTCACCAAGACAAAGGAAAGAGTTGTCACTGTCCATCATCATGCTCTCACACCACACAGAAAATAGTTGAGTTTCTGCTCAGCTAAATACTGAGGGTTTATGAATATAAACACAATTTTCTTGGTATCTTGCACCTGGACAAAGTGATGCAATGGCATACTACTTAGCCTTTTACCATTCCCACCAACTCCTTTACCTAAATTAGTTGTACTGAGCAAAGAAATCACACTATAAATATAATTAGTTACTTGGAACCTGATCTAAAGCCTAATGAAATAAGTAGAAAGCTTACAGAGAGAATGAGCTATAAAGAAAATATTAGTTTGATTGCTGTGGGCAAAACTACTTTCAGATCTAAGCAGAGTATTTAGCTATTTTATTCTGCAAGCAATGAGAAAAAATCTTCTTGATTCTAAAACTAAAATAAGAGACCTAATTAATTCTAGAGCACCTCAATCATATACATTACTTCTTAGCATGCAGGATTTCAGTAGTTTCTTTTTTAAGCAGTAATATTTAAAAAAACATTTAATTTAAATGGTTGTGGTTCCTCTTTTCAGTAAACACATGTGAAGGCATACATTGTGTTTAAATATAATAAATACAGCTAAAATCATGCATCTGGGTCAATCCTCTGCATGTAATCAGGATTATGAAAATTTAGTTTTTCTTTTCTTATCTTTCTCAATAAATGGTCTACGTACAGATGACTGCAAATTTATTCAGACATGGTCTTGGTTGTGTTCTTGTTTTTTAACTCACCAGTTCTTCCTTCCTGGCAAATCTGGCTAGGTGTTGAATTCTTTCAGTTGCTCTGGTGGCTAAGAACATTGCCAAATTATGGTTGCTGATTTCTAAGCTGTGCTGAAGTTCTTCTGAAAATAAAACTTCTCATGTCTGAGCACTCCAGTTGCAAGTTTTCTGCCCATTTTAATGGCTCGCTGTTTTGGGGTTTGGTTCTGACTGCTGACTGCATGTAACTATGAGGGAAAAAGTTACTAGAACCTTGAAAAGCCAAAATACAAAGAGACGTGGAAGAAGGAGAAAAGGTGGCAGGAAAAGGCTTTCATTTAGCTCACACCTTCTCCAAAATTTCACTCTCTGAAAGAGACATCTCCCAGCTCTCTGAAAGAGTTTCCTTCAGCCACAGTTGTCAAAGCCCTTCTTCATGCAGTGCCTTGCCCACAACCCCTCAGAGGCATTCCCCAGAGGCAACCTGAAGAGCCACACCACGTCGAGGGGGTGATCCTGAAATCTGGTAATTCTGAGAAATCTGACAAATGGAATTAGGTCCATCAGTCCGATGGCTCTGTGTATGTGTGGTGGGAAATAAATTGTCAGAGACATAGGGGAATCCCTTTTGTTTCAAAAGTGCTTCTTCAAAGAAAGAGACATCCCCATCTCTCTTTGAGGAAGGCACTGTGTGGGAGGCTCTGTGGGCCCTCCTACAATGCCATGACTGAGAAGCCTGTCTTTAAGTGGAGCTTAACTGAAAATGCACAGTCCAGATAAAATGCAAAGGCACAAAGAGTAAATAAAGAAGTAGTCGATGCTAAGCAAAGTGTGGGCTGAGGAATTCTGCCTCCTAAGGAGGTGACAGTCAAATGAAGCTGGCTCATCATGTGTGTCAAAAGCAGCATCAGACAGGTAAATAGCAATTCTACACTTCCCTCCTACTCTAAAATTCCACTCTTAAAACACAGGGTATTTTAGGAAGCTTCCTGCTGACAGGCACATCCTGCCCAGAATCACATTTTAATAGTTCTTCTTTTAGACAAACATTTAATTTATACTTACACAGTCAGCATGATATTCCCAGGCAGCCTCCAGGGAGGAGCAAAACATGCAAAACACAGAAAAGATGGTAATGAAAAGAAATAATCATCCTGTTTTCATTGATGAGTTTACAGATAATGGAGTAAACTACTTACTATGGTTCTGTTTTCTCTGGAGGGCAACTTCATATCTTTCAGAACAACTCTGTAGACACTGGCAAAGAATGGTAGCCATTTTCAGCCCGGCACAAAGCAGGTTAGCAGAGACAATCTGGAATGAACGTGAAACATCCGGTAGTCTAGGATCTTGGAATTTTGGATAAAAATCTATAAAGTGTTCCAAAATTATCCTCTGAGCTAAGGAGAACTTCCACACAAATTTAGATTTTGAACTAGTAATAATTAGAACTATTTCCCATTACAACTAATATTACACAGATGATTGTCAAGGCTTTACTTGCCTTCCACAGCAGCTTCAGAAACTGGCAACATGATGCTTCTTGAAGGATGAGGGCACAAAGATACTTTCGTTTTGCCAAAGCCAAAAAGTACTAGCTATTCATCAGGAAAAAAAAAAAAAAAAAAAAAAAAAAAGGCAAGAAACTAATTACATTGAATATAGCATTGCAAACACCAACATTGATGGTTCTGAAGCAGACTGCATATTACTAGCTGCTTTTAAAACATAAGAAAAACATAAGATTTCAAAAAATAAACATGTCAGGGCTCTTTTTATTATCTGCCTTCATTTTTTTGATCTAAAACCACCACCGATATATAGAAAAAAAAAAAAAGAATACCACCACAGATGTCAAGGAAAATGCCCAATTTACACCTCTGCCAACAGCCCCCAGCTGAGAAGAGGCCTTGCTGGGTTCCCTGAGGGGCTTCCAGTCACTGCCTGCTTCACTGGAAGTACAGTAATGACCACTGCTGGCTACCTGAACACCAGGCATGCTGTGACATGCTGGCTTGCCTCAGCAATATGGCTCCTAAAACCTCTATCCTATTGATAGAATTTTCCCCACTACTTCAGCTCCCATTCCACAAGTGGTAAATTGGCTCAGCGTCTTACTCTATTTTTCCACCAAAGATAATGTTCCTTGAAATGGACATCGACTGTCTCTTAAAACCCAGTAAATCAAAATGTCTTTCCTGAGCCAGCAGCAGGAGTAATGGAAAACATTTCTCAGAACTAGTTTGTTTTATTTCTAAGAAAGTGTTTGACCTAATGATCTGTTTTGGCAAATTGGTATGATTTATGGAGAACTGATGAGCACACAGTAAAAGACAGCCATGCAGCTACCTGTCATGAGTCAAACTTTTTACGCAAAATTCAAAAATATACACAAACAGATCAGTGATAGATTTTAACAACAAACAAAAAAATATGTGCTGTTCAGTCAGCAAAGATGAGAAAAAGAGTTCATAGAGTGGCTAGAAATAACAGCTTGACAGTATGCAATTTAACTGCCAGTGTATATAAAATCTCATCCTACATAGTATTTAGCAAGATCATCAAAATTTGCTGCTGGATTAATGCAGCATGGAAAAGGACGATCAACCAGCTAAGTGTGTAGACCTCACATACAGACGTAAGAAAATCAGTAAACTGTGACACATTGAGTGCAACTTCATTAACAATCGAACAACCAAGTCATCCGCTCAGATGTAAAGACCTTTGGCAGACTTTTTCTTACTGTAGCACTACTGGCAAGAGAGAAAAAGACAAGGCAGCGTGGGAGTAAGGGATAGGGAAGGGCTTGTCATTACAAAGAGGAACAGTGAACAAATGGGATGGTCAAGATGGGATTTGTATTCCTACAGATGACAGACAAACGTTACCTCTTCCTGAGTGTACATATGCGTGCATGTCTGCATGTGTACATGAGCTAACAGGAAGAAGGGAACCATGAGCGTTTGGTACAAGAACAACAAGTAAGTTGTATCATCTCGTGTGTCCAAGTGCCACCAGTGAAGCACCATGTAGCCTTTTTTCTCCTGCTGACCTACCTCTTTGATGACTGCTACCGACCAACTCCACCTATCTACTACTCAGTAAGAGGGCTCCAGGTCAAAACCACTTTGGACTACAGAGGATCTGACTTGGTGATATATAATTAAACCAAGTGATAGATAAATTCTTGCAAATGAGAACAGGAACTAACAAAGTATCTTCCAGAAGCTCCTTGCCTGAAGAGACTGTCTTGTCTAACCACATACGTGTAGGGAAAGCTCCCCACAGGCATCGCCGTGTTGCAACGCCAGTCCCCATGGCGCAGGGCAAGGCTATGAGCTACAGCCCATCGGGCCACGTAGCTCCCTCAGAGACCACAGACGCCAGCCATGTCTGAGTATCACATCTACAAAGGGAACAAAGGGAGACCTGGACTTCTTTTACCTGTTGCTAATTAGCTTTTTCACATCTTGTTTTCTAGGTGCCTCACTCTCCCCCTCTATCTTCTATTTTCTCTCCCGTTTTCTTCCCCTCATGGCCCTTGTGGTGTTTTACAGCTGTGTCCCCATGTACTTGCGCCACCCTCAGTTTCACCCAAGTTCCATCCAAACCCTCTGTGGCAGTTTTCTTCCCTAGTCTTCATACAAAGCGGTGTTGTACAGGTAGGGACAATCACAGCCCTCAGTAACTCAGCTGGTCAGCTTGTGGGCTGGTCAGCACTCTTCACCTCAACGCCTCTCTCCAGGGCTCTTGGTTATCGTACGGTTAGCACGGCGGCCTTGCCACCACATACCTGCCAGGCGGCACTTTTGTTACCACCGCCACCTGCTCTCACACGGGGCAACCAAGACCCACAGCGGCTGCGCCGCCACAGCAGCACGGCTCCCCGCCCCGGAGGGGCTGCAGCAGCCGCCCTGGCGGCTCCCCTCGCAGCGGGGGCTCGGTGCGGGCACCGCTCCCTGACGGGAGGAGAAGAGGCCAGAGGGGGAGCTCGGGGCGCCGCCAGCGGCTGACACCCGCCCGCCGCCGGGCTCCCCTCACAGAGAGGGCGGCCGTCGGGACGGTTGCTGCCGCCGTTGCCCGGCGCGCCGCCCCCCCCCTCCTTGCCCCCGTCTCGCGCGCTGTCGCGAGATGTCGACCGGCGGAGCGGCGGCGGCGGCGCCGTGCTGACGGGCGCGGGGCGGGGCGGGGCCGGGGGTGGAGCGGCGCCGGCGGCCGGGCAGGGCCGGGAGGTGGGGGCCGGCGGCACCGGGAGCGGCGATCAGGCCGCCTCCGCGCCCATGTGCCCGCAGCCCCCGCCGTCCATGGAAGTGATGGAGGGGCCCCTCAACCTGGTGAGTGCTGGGCGGGGAGCGGGGCCCGCCCGCAGCCCCTGCTCCGGGAACGGGACCGGGCCCGGCCTGGCTGCGGGGCCCGGCTGCAGCGGGCCGGGGGTGGGGGAGGCCGGGCAGGGGACGCGGGCCCGCGGCGGGCGGCTCTGAGGCGCTGGAGCGGCTGCCCGGGTGTGCTCTGGGGAGGGGAAGCGCCCCGCCGTCCTCAAGTCAACATAACTCTGCCCGGGCTGAGCCCCTGGGGCGCCCCGGCGGAACGGAACCCCCTCAGGGACCCTTTTGCGAGGCACTCGCAAAAAAACAACCGGGCCGTGAGCAGCCCGAGCTGCCGGCCGCTGCCCCGTGACCGGCACCCGGCGGTCAGTCGGTGCCCGGCTGCCTTGTGTGTCTCACCCAAGGTCGTGTGCTGGCCGCGCCTCGGGCGCAGCGATGCACGCAGCGCTCCCCAGCACCTGCCCTGGTCCCCAGCCCCGGGCAGCACCCAGCAGTACGGCTGTACCGCCCTCAGGAGCGACTGCCAGCCCGGAGGGGTTAGTCACGGCCATGCTAGCCTTGGAGATCTGCGTCAGTTCTGTTTTTAAATCAAAGTTTATTTGCGCCAGCCTGCCAGCAGCCCTGCCAGACCCTTACCTGCCCCAGACGGAGTCAGCCAGGTATTTGTGGTTGCTCCCTAGTTTCAGAAAGTCTTGGAAAATGGGTGTTGTAGACCACCTGTGGAGGTAGGACTAGCAGCATGGCAGGAAGGTGGTCTTGTTCAGAGCTGAACTGAAGGTGTAGAACCATGGCAGTGTCTATATCATGCTGTCTCAGACTTCTTACTCTCTATAACAGAGAAATGCCCGAAACAGGGAGCAGCAGGAAGGAGATAGTTCTTGTAACAGCAATGTGAAACGTATAAAGTCAGGCAAACTTGCAGTACAGTGATGCAGGAAGAATAAACTACTGCTGTTCATAGACATTTTAGAAAACCTTTTAGAAGTAGATCTGGTGTATGGGCTTTTAAGGAGAAAATGGTAACTGATATTTACTAGGAAGTGTCTGTAAGCAGCAGCTTTATGGCAGTGCAGATGTCACCAGTTAGCAGGGTTTCTTACTGAGACCACACACTAGGGATTATGAGTGACAAGAGTATGACTAAAGCTTGGCTTCTGCCCGAAAAGATGTTGCTTTGACCACAACAGTAGAGTGCAGTTACCTCACCTGTCTAGCACCAGGCTAAAAATAAGATCAAGACACTTTGACATAACGGATGATACAGGAAAAGGTTGCTTTATATAGTCCTATACAGAAAGCTACAAAGTTGTCAGCATGTGTGTCCCTACTCCATTTTAAGAAGTGTCCCGAAACACTTAAACTTTTCCTGAAACTGCTACAGAATGTAGTCATGGATCTTCTTATGTGGAAAAACTCGCTGTCTTCAGGCTGTATCAAGTAACTTATTTTTCCCCAAGCTCTTCTATTCACCATCCCTCTCTGCAGATGAATTTCATATTTGTAACAACATTCAGGGGAGGTGCTAATTCTCCAGTGTAAGAATATTCATTTAAGTTACTGATAATGTTCAATGTCATGTACTTCTCTTGCTTCTCCTCAAAATCTCTTCTAGCTCATGTGGATCAGAAAAGCATAACTTTTTCCAGAGATGCCAAACCATTTGGACAGGAGAGAGGAAAAAAATCCTAAGCTATTAACTGGTTTAGTCTACACTAACAGTTAGGCTTATTTATCTGATAACAATGACTCTTGTCTTAAGTACAAGATATTTTCCTTCTTTCAGTGCATTGGTGGTTGCTAATTTTAGTGAAATGGCTTTTTCTAGAGTTAAAAATTTTCATTAGAACTTGCTATAATTCTTGGATGCTGCTCACTTTGTCCTTTGAAGCTCGCATCTGGTCTTAGATACTTAGAAGCAGGGGTACTGTCCCGATTTTCCTAGGGATCTGAACTGACCAGAAATCCCTAGTAGTTTCGCAGTGTCTTAATGTCTCCATTTCTGTCAACATGTAGCACACCCACTGCACTTAATCACTTACGTTAGTGGCTTTCAGTTACGTATTTCACTATTTGCTTAGCTTTCCTAATTACAGGTGGCATGCCATATCTCATCTATTCTGCTGACTTCGGTTACATTATCTATATTCCAGAGAATAGAAATCTAAAGTATTTGGATTAAAGTATCTGGCCTTAATTAAAGCCTTAAGATGTTTCCTTTTCTTAAGTTTATGGAAACAAAAATCTAATTAATTTGCTGATTTCCTTCTGTAGGTGGCACTGATTTGCTTTCCAGAGTTGTTTTTAATATCTATAACTTAACAATGTTTGTTTTATTTAACTGAGTTTTGATAGATGACCCTCAAGTCTAATGACTTCAGTGAGAAATGTACCTGTCTTCTTAGAGTTTGGACTTCAGTTCATAGACTTAACTTATTTTTATGGTTTGCCATTGTTGCATGCTTAACAGATAATTATGCAGTCTAACCCCATCTTTCCTTCTCTTAACCTTTCCAGGGCTTGTGCTACAGTACTAACTGCCAATTTGATTTTCCACTGAGCTGTCCTCAAGGTATCCATTGTATCCAGTGATACTTCATTTAGGAATAAATTGAGACAACTCTTCCCAAGTCTGTTGTGATCCCAGTTATTAGCGCCGTAGGAAAGTGTTTTGGGGAAGCTTTGATACCCGATCATTTATTTAGGCTCTTCCTCTTGCCCTCTTCCTTCCTTCTTTTGCCCGCCTCCTGCCTCCACAGTGTGCTGTATGCTTTGCACACAAATGTCATCTAACTGCAAAAGAATGGGTTAAAGCCCTGATCCTTTTGCTAAGAAGGAAGCCAGTTCCTCAGCCCTGCAAGTACAGTATTTAGGTTACACCATGGAACTTCACACTGCTATGGGCTAAGTGCAGTCCCTGCACCTGCAGGCAATCATGTAGTGGTTATCTAGTCCAGCTGAACACTTGTTTTCAGTGCTGTAAACTAAGGCATGTCAGCATTCCTTAACAAATTTAAAAACTTTTACAGAAGAAAAAAAATGAAGATAAGTCTCACAAGAGAAGAGGCCCTGCAGAAGCTCTTACCTTCATCTTTTATGTGCTACCTACTGTAGGGGCAATTCCTTCTGCCATCTGGTTTAGGCAAAGAATTCTGGTTTCAAACCCAGTGACTATTTTAGCCTTAGGTATAGGAGAAAAAGGGGTCAGCCAAACACCTTTGAAGAATTTTCCATACTTCAGAATCATAACAGCACACAGGTGACCACCAGAAGCTTG
This sequence comes from Cygnus olor, assembly GCF_009769625.2. Lineage (NCBI taxonomy): Eukaryota > Metazoa > Chordata > Aves > Anseriformes > Anatidae > Cygnus > Cygnus olor. The sequence goes on from NC_049175.1 coordinate 10,743,101, forward strand.
AAAGTAACACAGTAAAAACATGAGGCAAATATTAACAACCTCAAGAAGTTAAAAAGGAAACTTGTTCATTGAATGGAGTCCAGCATCCAGAACCTCCTAACTCCGTGGACTTTAATACCTCTGTGTAGGTATTCAGCTTTCCTGTAGGACACGTGCTAAGGAGCCATACCGCATCTATCTACCTTGTATTTCTCCTACAAGATCATAGCATTTCATATGGCATATAGTAAGATACAGTTCCAGATGCGGTGAATACTATTTTCTGTAAGTTTCTTGAAGTATAAGGGTAGCTTGAAAAGCTGTTTTGCTGAAAACTAGAAAGCACAGACTGGTGGCTGGAGTGAAAATAATACAACAATGTATATACTGCCAGCCTCATATATAATGAAAGTTTTTAAACATTAATGCTGTGAGACATTGGTAGCAATTATTCCAGTGCAAGCCAGTCAATGGTCTACATTAACAAATGGTTTGTAACTGAAGTGAATACCGCATCCAGATGAGGGGAAAATAGCAGGTAGAATATGCAATATGGAGGGGGGGGGTGGGGGGGGGAAGAAGGCATCTCTGAAAGTTTACCAGAGACCAAAGGATTGAGACCACATGGACCAATGTGTTTGAGATTTAATGCCACTCTGTACCTCTGTTATTTTGGTTGGGGGGGAACAAAAAAAAAAGTCATGTTCATCTATAGAAACATGCACTGAATCCTGTTTTTTGTTGATTATTATTTTTTAAATAAAGCATAACCTGAAAGCTGCTATGCTTGCTCTTTCAATGTAAAATGAAAGAGAGAAAGGCATATACACTCAATTCTGAACTCAGACTAGAGGAAACAAGCTTTTAGGTAGTGAAAGTGGAAGAGACTCATATAGACATGCCTAGCAAAGTCTGTTTTTACCATGGTAATAGCAGCATTGTCTTGGCTTTCCCTTTATACATGATACATATGTGAGTATCTTTTCAGTGAAGGGAAGTGTAAGGTGTGAACCACAGAAGCAGCAGCACATCTGAGGAAAGTGAGTGGAGATACTGAGGTGATGCCGGGGATGCTCAGCCGCACACCCTGCTCACTACTAGCCTCCCTGGAAAGGCTCAGCAACGTGGTATTCAGGTCTTTCAACATTGCGTTCATGTCATTACTCCTCAAGCACAACACAAGCCTATTCTGCGTAGCAGGTCTAACACCTTGCAGGAGCTCCCAGTCAGGAACGTAACTGACTAAGCTACAGGTGGCTGACAGAAGGAAGCATCATTTCCTCCCTGCTCTCTGTGCTGTTTGGGTAGCTACCAGCAGTTCCTTTCTGCTGTGTCACACTGGCATCACAGGCAGGGTACATGTGTATCAGTGAGCCACGCGGTTCAGCTCTGAGTAAGCACGCTTAACACGAGTCTGAAAGGCCAAAATGAAGCAGTCTGCCAGAGGCCTGGCGAAGCAGCAGGCTGAAGCCTTTCCGCCCCACCTCTTGGAAGCTGTTGCCCAGAGATGGCCTCTTTGCCATTGAACACTTGTGGTGCTGGTTCAGTTGTCCCTAGTGAGGGTAGCTCAGTTGCTGTGTCATCTGAACCGTGTACTTTAGGGCTGTAAGTGTGCAAACAGGAACCTAGATTGCTTTTATTGTCAGTGCAGTGGGACTGTTCTCCTTTAGCTTATAACCTCCAGTTACCAAGACCTGCATATACCTGCTGCAGCACTATCTAGAGGGGAAAAGCATTACAAAAGCAGCTGGGAGCTGTAGGGATGCGAAACAGCTTTGAAAACCAACTTGAAGTATATAGTGCTTTTATCATATTAAATGGACCAAATGGAAGAGAATGAGGTTGACCTGAGTATGCATTAAGAAAAAGGATACCATAGCTTACTGAAGTTGCAGGTGATCAGGGAAAGAACTGCAGCTATGCCTGCATGGGGTTTGGAGACTCCACCTAGCCTGAGCACTGTGTGCAAGCTGGTTTTGTGCCAGATCTCTTAAATGCATTTACGTGGTGAGGAACTCAGACTAACCTATTTTATTTTAGATTTGGGATAGGTTGGGAACACACGCACAGTCAATTAGGGCTATTCAGTGAATTAACGTTGGTTGGCAAAACGACAATAAGTTGGTTGTTTGTCTGCCCATAAATTTAAATTCTAATACTACTGCTTACAATAGAGTTGAACTCCAACATCTTTACAGTTCAATAAAAAGTGACTGAGGAGTCTGTTAATATTGAGAGTACATTCTCATGAGTTTCACATACTTATTTTGCTCTATAGTCACAGTAACTTGTAATTTACAGTTGAGTCACTGTTCTGTCAACCTTGCTAAATACAGGCTTTAAAATACAAAATTGAGCTAGCATGTGGCTAGTGGTATTGGTTGAGCAGCCACAATGGGTTGTGCCATTGTTTGTTTCTCCTTTAGTCAACTCTGTCTTTCTCCAAAGCATACGAGGAGTATTTTTAAGGGGGCTTGCTTCTGTTGATAAAGCTACATGTTGCCCTTTCTTTAGGTTTAGTGGCAAATATATCCCCATTGTTTAGCATAAGTTATAGGACAAGATTTTTTAAGTTATTTTTGCTTTTAGTGTAACTGCCTGGAAATACAAGCATTTTCTGACTTGTTTGTTTGTGTGTATTGAGGAGTGGAATGGAATAAAGAGAGAACACTAGTATAAAACTTGACCTGACTGGTCCAAGAATAAACTATAGTCATCTACTTTAAAAAAAAAAAAATAGAAGAGCCATGATAAACATTTCCAAGTTCACTGGTTCCAGGTGAAAATGGGTTTGAAAGACACTTGTGTGTGCGTGGAGGAAGCGATGAGGCACCACTTCATCCCACCCTTCGTGGCCTGCTGCTGTGCAGTTCCACACAGAAGATACTCAGCACACTGGTACAATACTGAAGCAATAATGAGGTGCATTTTCTTATTCTTCCTTTCCCCTAAATACATTCTTAGGAAGACAGCCCTGTATCCTTAAGGAAACAAACCACTGGACAGATCCCCCATCTCTCAGAAAAATACCTTTGTTATTGCTTTCAGCATTAAGCGAGCATAGGTATTGATCCTTTCTGGCAAAGATTACTAGTATGCGCAGTTCATAGCAAAGAATAGATGGTGTTAGTGGCAAACTTTGGTTGCAACTTGAAACATTTATAGACTTGTTATACTGCAGATAACTTTCTTTGCAGTCCAATTCGCTCACGCCCCTTTACTTTAGTAGCTGGGTTTTCCTGCCTTTGTAACTTCATAGTAAGTAAACCACTCTAACCTGCAATTCATAATCACATTATAATATATTAGTTGCTAAAGAGTCCCTTAAAATTAAGGGAGAAGGCTGCAAGGTTAACAGTTTATGCAAGACTTTGTCCAGTGCAGAACAGTTCCCCTTCTGAGAACAAAGGACAACAAAACACACACAATAATATTTCAACTACATGAGGACTGTTGCGAATTACTGCTCTAAGGAGAGGGTGGTGGACTTCCCTATTTGAAAGTGAGTAGCACTACCTCTACCCTTTAGAAGTACTGCAGGATGGAGCATGCTTTTCTGCTGTTACCCTCAGCTCTCTAAGAGCTAGCAATCAACTGGAATCATACCGGAAAGGCAGCCTCCTTCTGCACCCTCAGCCTAAGCTAGGATTCTATGGTGGTAATCTTTTAAGTCATAATGGTTCATCTTCCCTAGAAAGAAAGTTACTGTGTTTGTTTCTTTTTGAAGTTTGAGAGTAGTACAAAATCTGGCAAGCGGGCCTTGTGACTTTGTTTCACATGGCCTGCAGGTGCATCATTGTCTAGTTTATATTGGAAAGACGTATTAATTTTAAGGCCGCTAAGGAAAGCTTTAAGCAAAGAAATACCTATACTGCTGCTTTAGAGTGGGATTTGATTATTTTTTGATTCTGTTGCTCAGAGGTTACCTAGGCAGTGGTTTGGGTTAGTTGGGTGGAGAATCAAAGGGGAGCACTGCTCTGGAACATCAGCACTGACTTACAAATGTCCCTCAGCATCTCAGCTACAGCTGGGAAGTGAGGAAAGCTGTCTGCCTTACCTGCTTCTGCAGTTCATCCAGGGGGCTTGAAGTGACTAAGTAAGGCATACACCGATCCCTTCAGATCCAAATATTTTGGAGTAACTCGAGGAAGCTTTTTAGCTTGGTCATCTGTCATTCACACCTGTTTCCTCTTAAGAGAGTCAAGTTGTTACACCTGTCCATTTGCCTACTGGGAATTCCTGCTCGTCTGGATGGGGAGGGACATCTGGAAGTAGTTGCTGAACTGCTTCCCCCCTCCAAATCCATAGCTTGTTAAGAAATTATAATTATTCTTACACCACATCCTACATATATTTCCAACACTGCAACTGGGAGAGGAAGGAGAAATCACATACGTAAACCCACTGCGGTTGTGCAGTGGCTGTTTCTGCAGTCATCACAGCAGCAGTACCAACATCAAAGCAGTCCTGTTGAATCTGTTAGGGACCAGCAGAGCAGCTTCAGTATCATTGGTGTAAACACCTTCCTTTAGCATGACATCAGACTGGGGAGAGACTCGAGAGTCGTTTTTCCCACTGTATGATATAGGGCCCATTCTTCCATTGCCAGTTTTATAACGGGATACAGACCACTGAGTTCAAAATAGCTTTGCTAACAATGGTTGGATGCTGTGTCTAAGTGTAACTGAGTGCTAAGAATAAACCAGCAGACTAGACAAGATGTAGAAGCTTACCCATGATATGTGGCATATTAAGCAAGTGCTTCTGTTGCAGATTCATCACTTGCTGCTAGGAAACAGCACCACAACTTTCTTCAGACTGCTGCTTTTGAATGTTCTGCCATGAAAATGGGAGAAATTCCTTGGTCCTTGCACAATCAACTAACTGGAACAAGCATTTGCAAGGTGGAATAACTAACAAATTTTTCCTTGTCAAGCTGGCAGGAAAACATACAAAATGAGGAATTTCTTTCCCCGTGACTGGCTGAGAACACCTAGCTTTCTCACAGGAGTCTGCGCTGAATCACTGGATTTCCTCTGATCCTGTTCCTAATGGGGAAGGCTGGTGCTCTGCAGCAGGATGAGATGTCCTGACATCTAGATATTTTGATGTAACAGCAAGAAAAGTATTTTGACCTGGCAGTCAAAGAATCCTCTTTTCTTTTTGCTAGCACCTCTGATCTGTGTTTTTTTTTTTTTTTTTCAAATTGTTTATTCATGGTCTAGCCCAGCTTCTTCAGACTCCCTTGAACTTCACTGGGAGTTAACTGAAAATGGAAATAATTTAATTGCCACACCAAATAACAACTCACTGTCCTCAAATGATCTGCATGTGCTTAAGTGATTTGAATATGACCATTCCCCAATTGTTTAAAACATGAAAATAACCTTTGAAAACAATCCATTTTTGTATGTGGAAACTAACAAATAGAACCAGTCCCTTGGCGTTTTGACTTGCTTTCTTCATTCTTTTGTCTCTAGCTGTTTCCTTTTGCCCTTTCTTTTAGACCCACCTGTGCAGTTTGCAGAAGAAGCTGTACCAATATCAATTTATTGAAAAAATTGTTTTGCAAGGAGCTAGCTCAGGTGTTTTTATGTGCATGACATAGCTAATTTGTAACTGAATGACCTGCCATGAGTAACCAAGGAGTTGGCTCTATATGAGCTGTTACTCATTTGTTCTTACCCAGGGGAAATAAGCTTCTCTTTCTGGCATATGTCATTTGTAGGAGTCCATAGAAAACAACCATAAAATAGATGATTTTCCAATAGAAAAACACTTCGCCTGCTGAGATTATTTAACCTCAGAGCAGAAGAAATAAGGAATGCTGGCAGTGCTATGAGGATTGAATGAAGATGAGGAAGAGGAATATGACTGAAGTATTTGTTGTGGAGAATCAAGGAGGTTTTTGGTGTTTTTTTAAATACTCACCATATTAGCATAGAAAATCAGTTTTAGAAAAGCTGAATGTCTAAATGCAGTGATATAGCTGCTAGGGATTGCTTAAGAACAGTTGTTTCCCAAAAGAGGGTTTTCTGCAGAAGTCATTCTCTTCTGTGGTGTCAGAGCTGCTAAAATTCTGGTAGAAAATTGAACTTACTGTAACAATTTAGGTGTTAAGTCAATTTGGAGGACAAAAGTGACAAAGAAATTGATCTGCATTTTGGAACTTTTCTTTTTTAAAATGGATATTAGTACAAGTATCATGTTAGACTTGATAGAATCACGTCACTGTCTTGTTTGGATTGTCTTACCTTTGATGTTTCTACCAAAATTGCAGGAGCAGAGAAAAGTGTAATTCCTGTTAGGAACCAGTTGTTCTCACTTTTTGGGATAGGGACAAATGCTGTCATTTTTATATTGCTCCTGGAACATGCTTCAAGGGAGTCAGTGATTTACATGCACCAAACGTCTAAAGCCTGATGTGTTTTATGCCTTTGTTTGGGTGAAAAGAGGAAATAGAAAATTTCTACCGGGCAGAGATGGAATTAGAGAGGCGGACTGCAGGCCTTCAGTTCTGTTACCCCTACAAGTTTCCTCAGTATGGATTTGGTAAAGGCTGTCTTGAGAGACTACAGTCTTTAAAAATGTAGAATCAGACAAACACTTCGGTTTCTTAACTGTCTCGTGTTGTTTCACAGAGCTGGTGCCTGGTACTTAACATCTATTTTCTTCAAACTCAGCATGGAGTGAAGCAGTCGTGCATCCTGTGCGTTACTGATGGTTGTGCCAGTTGAGTGCTTGTAGCCATTCATATCACAAAGCTTCTCCTGGAGAAAGGGCCACAAAGTTCCTATCTTACAGTAACGACAAAAAGATTTGCTTTCATGAATGCTGCAGTGCTCATTATGCAATATTCTTTCTCACTAAGCATATGCAAATACTTGCGCCAATTGCTTGCTTTCAGCAACACTAGTCTGCCCTAGTGGTTTGCATTAGTAGCTTACAAATGCTGGTATAGACTTGACTGTTGTACAGCAAGGACGTGACTGATACCTTCAGCTATGGCTGTACTGATTCCATTAATAGATGTAAGCTGCAAACAACCAAGGTCTTTTGTACTTTCTTCGACTGAGAAGCAAAGCTTGCTGAGGATGGGACAGCAGAAAATGGCAAACCAGGGATAAGCTGTAACATTTCATTTTCCAGCTCTGTAGTTCAAACATCTTGCATTCTGCTGCCTAAATTGGTCCTAAACACTTTCAGCTTTTTGTAGTTTCTGTGGCCTCTTGGTCTTTTTACACAGCTACAGTGAACGGTTGCCTATGAAGGAGAGGATGTACTTTTGGAGGAGAGCTTCAAAAGGCTTTTATTGTGTACACACTGTCTTTGCTGCATTAACGAACTTCAGTTCCTACCTGTACAGTACAGACCCTTGTAAGGCAGTATTAAAAAAAGAAACCAAATTATACATTTCAGAAGGGACTGGGAGATCTGAGCGTAAAGGCCTGAGAACTGGAATCAGTATAAGACTTTTAGATATACCAATTACTTCAAAAACAGATCTATTTGTTGGTTAACCCTCATTGATGTAACACTCTTTTTAATTTTAAGGCTCACCAGCAGAGCAGAAAAGCAGACCGCTTGTTGGCAGCAGGGAAATATGAAGAAGCAATTTCTTGTCACAAAAAAGCTGCTGGTGAGTAGATATTTCTCACATTCCAGTTTTTAAAATCAGTTTCTAGATTTGCATGTTTCATGGGAGCATCTCGTTACTTGCAAAATATTATTTTTATTCTTCGCATGTGAATTTGTTTTTCAGTCCAGATCAACGATCTTTTTAGAAACATTTTCTCAAATATGACCAGCTGAAGTCAGACATTTCCAAAGTTGATTTTGCTGGGGGTGGTTATCACTGCTAAGGCAGTTCTTGATTCAAGTCGAAGCCAACACCTTGTGTCGTGTACAAAGTGCAGTTGGGGACCTACTGTAAGCTGGTTTTGGTTTACACTTCCTTTTTTCTTCACTTCTTTCATGGCTGAAATAATGTGCTTTCTATTGATAAAGCAAATACGCAAACTTTTTATGACAAAAGTTTATTTACTTCCCCTTCCTAATATGTAAGTCAAGACAGCTAATAGCAAGTAACGAGCTTGGCTTCCCTAGAATTTAAGCAGGACAGCAGAGCACATCACAGGCCTTGATGCGGTGACTGACAGTGTCTCCGAAGCGAGACTTTGTGCAGCTACCTGTTCATTTAACTAGTCATGCTTAATTATTTGTGGTGGAGTACCTCAGCTGGCTGACAGCGTGGCAACTGCTTGGCAGAAGAAGAAAGAGGAAATCTTAACTGGTGCAATAAGTAGGACATTTCCAGTGACAGGGCTTGTGTGTAGAAAAAATACGTGGCTACTCTGAAGATCGTAGCCTAGATACCAGGCATTCTTGCTTTCCATTCATAAATACTAGAAAACCCCATAGAATGAGAAACTGAAAATTGGTATTTATGAGTAGGAAGAGCAATGAGGGATAGCACATATCCTGATATGCAGACTTTTCTTTTTGGTTTCCTTCACTTCCTATACCAAAGCAAAACCAAATAAGGTATTGAATGTTTCTTGTTTTTCTTCAGTTGATGATTCTGTGTCATTATCTTACAACCTGAATTTGGTTAAGAATTTCTCATGTCTTGTCATTTTCAGCACTAGCAAGATACGGTCAAAGTCCGAAGTGCTGCTCTGCCTCTAAGCCAGCACATTTTTTGGTCTGAAGGGGAAGTTAATGAAAAAAATGGGGAACTACAGACTGTACCTCCTAATCAAGAATATAATTAAAGCATGACTTAATAACACAGGTGCATCATGAGAGAGGGGATTTTACTTACCACATTTTGTTTTAAAATGCACGTATGTTAAGAGTCCAGTCCTTGTCTGTGTTTCTTCCCTCCGTGGGAAAAGTTGTTGTTCTGTGACTTTCTGGAAATGGCTGCCATGATACTAAGCTTCTGTCCTTCTCTGAAAAACAAATTGTTAGCAGTCTCAGCCAACAGGATGCCATGGCAAGGGTGTAGCATAGACTACATGATTTTACAGTAAATTTTTTTCTGATTTTTGAGAAACAGCAGGTGTTTCCAGCCTCTGTAGTTTGGTAAATACTTTGCATTTTGACTACTTCTTTTATGTGGGAATTCAGAATATGAACAGCCTGAAGCCTTTTCTTAACTTTTAAGGAAACATTCATGTCTTATAACCTTGCCTAACACATTTATCAATTTTCTCTTTTGCAGCATACCTTACAGAAGCTATGAAGCTGACCCAGTCAGAGCAGGTGAGACCCAAGTGCAGTGGACACCAGAACTCTGTTGTGTATGTGTGTTATATTGTGCCCTCACTGATCGTATCCCTCTAGTACTCCATATTGTTTTCTGAGATCCACAGCAACTACACCAGGAGGTTTGGAAGTGCAGAGATGCTAGTCTTCCTTGAGAGTTTTTGCAAGTTTGTGTGGAGCAGGGATAGGAGAGCTACTAACCCATCCAGGGGTTCCCTGGCAATGGTTTCTAGCCTGTAAGGTGCCTTCAAGTAGGTGATAAAACTAGTTTCATGGGTAACTTTTGCTCTGAAGCACTTAGGCCATTTTGCTGAGACTCAGGAGCTGAGTATTTCATGTACAGTGTGCCAAATGAACCTGTTCTTTCTTGGTGTTGGTTACAGATCAGTTAAACTTCTTGTGCGTCTGCTCAGGGGTATTATCACTGTCTGGCTAGTGATTTACACACACAAAAAAGACTAAATGTTAACTCCTGAACAATACCAGCAGTTGTATTAAATTTGGGTGATATATCTGAACCTCTTGCATTGCACAAGCAGAGAGCACTTCTGGTTGGATTTACTGTCTGAATAACAAAGGCTCCTCCTCTCCCTGGGGCATGCTATGATGCTGTTTATGTAAATATTTACAGGCATGTAACTTTACTTGCATGAATATTCAGGTGGATTAAGGATCACCAATGAAATTGTTTAATCTTGTTTTTACTCAGGCTCAGCTATCACTGGAATTACAAAGGGATAGTCACATGAAACAGTTACTGCTCATCCAGGAGAGGTGGAAAAGGGCAAAGAGAGAGGAAAAGCTGAAAGCCCAGCAGAACGCTGACAAAGAAGCAGCTGCACACCTTCAGACTTCTTTTAAGCCACTTGCTGAAGAATCTGATGATCAGAATGTCTTGGTTCCTGTTACTCAGAAATACAGCCCTTCCACAGAGAAACATCTACATGATATTCAGGGTGTCTTTGACAGAGACCCGGATACACTATTATTTCTGCTTCAGAAAAAAAATGAGCCAGTGGAAGCGTGTATTGGCAGTAAAGCTCCTAAAGACGACAAAACAATAATAGAAGAGCAGGCAACCAAAATTGCAGATTTGAAACGGCATGTAGAATTTCTTGCAGCTGAAAACGAGAGATTAAGGAGAGAGAATAAGCAGTTAAAAGCAGAAAGAGCTAGACTCCAAAAATCTCCAGTAGAGAAGGAGTTGGATGTAGATGCTGACTTTGTAGAGAAGTCAGAGTTGTGGAGCCTGCAGCAACACTCGGAAACTACTTCTTCAGCTGCAACTTGGCAAAAGTTTGCAACAACTGCGGGGAAGGCAAAGGACATTCCAATACCCAACCTTCCCCCCCTGGACATCCCATCCCCTGAACTCCCTCTGCTGGAACTCTCTGAAGATATACTGAAAGGACTGATGAATAGTTAAAAACCAGGAAAAAAGTGCTCAATGTAGTTACCTAAACTAAGAAAAGGGAAAACCACCAGGACAATGATAACCTGAGGGCAGAAACATCTAACACAATCCTACTGTTGGAGAAAAGGCATTAAGCAACTTTGTTACTGTGAAATACACATCATATCTGATCTACTTCATAAAACTTAAAGGTACCATAATCGGTATAAGATGGCAAGCTCTTTAGTCTTTCTCCCAATGTTTCAAACCAAATGACTGCCTGGAGAATGTTTCATGTAACACAATCCTTCAGGGGTTTAAAGTATACTATATGTAATAGTTATCTATAATGCCATAAAAGATGGTGCAGAACTTAACTGTTATGGTTGCCAGTTGGCTGGCACTTCATATTGAAAAATGCTTTCTAGCATGAATTTAAACTGTGCATTTCATTATGCATAACTTTGTTAATTCAGATACAGTGCAATTTTTACACCTCCTAGATGGATTTATGTGCCACACTCTATACTCCTGACTAAGTTAACCTCAAATCAGGAGAGATTTAAATTTCCATTCTATGAAGGAACCAACTTATTAGTTCTGTTGATGAGTTTTTTTTTGGTTATCTGTTTACATAACTAATCAGGGTGCATCAAATCTAGCTATTGGTTTCTGTATAAAGTGACATTGTTTTAAAAAAAATCTATACTTAAGGAAAAATACCCTTTTTGTTTTCAGTGATGCATGAATGGAAGTAATTCTAGCTGGCAGTATTTGATTGAACAAGAAATTGTTTACAGCTTAACCTGATTCAAAAAGGATATGAAAATAAAATCCAAGGTGTTTTGACACTAAGTGCGTGTTAAATCTGTACAAACAAATTTAGATCGCATGGTGTTAGTACACAACACTCACCTGAAGTTCTGTGTTCAGCCGTCAGCAGATACGGGAAAGCTAGGATAAATTCAGAGGGCCTTGCGTGTACATAAAGTGACTTTGCTAATAGCTTGCTTAAATACCTAGAGAGAGGTGAAGTCTCAGAGGAAGCAGCACCGTGCGTTTGCCCAGAGACAGGCTCCCCTGGGCTGAAGGAATCATGCTGTGAGAGCTGTGCACACCCATGTGGGCTGTTGTTTTCTTCGCCAGGCGCTGCTGCTCAGCCCCTTCCAGCAGGGCTCCGGCAGTGCCCAGCCCCGGAGCACCAGCCCCGGCTGTCACCCGAACCCAGGCTTTCCTGCCGCAGGGCGTGAGGGTGGCAGCGTGTCCTGGGGGCACGAGTTAGCTCTAGCTGTTACTGATTAATGGAAAGTGTTGAGTGTTGCAAGCTACCCCATTCCAAGTTATTCTTGAGTGTTACAAGGTAAGCTTGCTCTTTCTAAGGGTGCTTTTTTTTTTCCAGAATAGCCTGGAAGTACAGCAAGGACACCTCACTGCTGTGCAAATTCTCCCCATGCCTCTGTATGCCTGGTCTGTCTCCTGTGCTTGCTTGAAGGGAAGTAGGGACTGCAGGCTAGAAAAAGCTATGGAAGCAAAGGTAAGATGAGTTCATTAGAGGAGGTCCCTTGTGCTGAATTGTAGCAGGAAACTAGTCTTTTTTTTGGGGGGGGAAAAAAGTTTTTTTCCTGTTGGAGCGGTTTAGCACATGGTCCCACGGCACAGCTGTGGTGAGGTAACCTGCTCCAGGTCAGCCCCAGGCCGCTGCTCTCACTAAAGTGCGAGTTACGTTCTCCGCTGTCATCTGCCTGGCTGGCTGTTACAGGTAATAAGTCAGGAGAGCACAGTGTTTCTATTCTTGTAAGTAACACAAAGAAAATGGCATGTGCTCACGGGAAGGAAATCAAATTATTTAAGCACCTATCTCATGTCACTGCCAGGGCTGTTAGCTACAGACAGACATGGCAGCTGTCTCTGCAAACTGTAGCTATAGGAGAAAAGGAAGCAATTTTAAGCCTGGCTACCTACCTCTAAGAATCAGGAGTCTAAGCAGGGGGCAGGGGAATAGCAGGTGCCACCTCTGGTTCTTTTAGCCACAGCTGTTTGTCCCTTCATATCGCTGCGTAAACAAAACACCAGATCTGAAGAAGGAAGCTACTTCTCTGTAGGAATATCACCAAGTAGAGGCAAACTCTACGCTGCCACTTTGAAAGTGCAGTTGAAACTTTTCTCTCTTGCAATTCAAACATTTGTTTACTCTGTTCTTGCAGTCTGCCCACTAAAACACATGAATGCTGCTGAAAACAAACTTAAGGCAGCATGGTTTAACACTACTCCCGTCAGTGGTGCAGAAACAAGAATGAACGTAATGTTCTCTTTAATAGGATAGGAGCTCCTACACTGCGGTTTAAAGTACTGCTAGCATTACATGAGCCATGGGGAAGGCTATTTCTTGTACAGTGCACAGCCCATCCTAGAGGTGGAGCAGGTGATACCACTCAAGAGTCAGACCATGGCCTAGCGAACAGCTCAGGTGCTCCTGGTGATGAAAGAGCTCTCCCTAGCACTGCCAGCCTCTTCCTCCCTCCCTTCCACGCAGCAGTGTGGTCAGCCAGCCACAAAGCCTCCCAGGAGAAAGATGTGGGAGCAGATGGGATCATCCCTCCTGGCACCATGGGACGTTTGAAAAAAACCATCTTACAGCTGAGAACCCATTGAATAATGACTTTGAACAAAGTGCTTTAAATTCTGGGCAAAAAGCCAAGTGTATGGAATAAGCACAGAATGTCAACTTTTCTAAGAAAGGTATGTTTTGATATGTGTTTAGAGCTAAGCAGTCACATGGTCCATTTAAATAATGACAAGTTATATAGAGAATACTATGACAGAACAAGTTTTAAGGATACATGGCAATAGATCTAAGGAAATTCTGTTTAAGGTCTATCAGCAACTAGTTTATGCCCCAACAATTTAGAACTGTTTTAAATAATGACCGCCTTTCAGCTTGTTTGGGTTGCATTGTGAAATGACAAAAAGCAGCACCCAATTTTCCTTCCCTGCACCGCTGGGTTAGTTTGCATTGCTGTTTACACACCTTCCTCCCAGGGACAGCTGTCTTTTCCTACCACCTCACCAAAGGATGGGGTTTTGAGAGCTGTGCTTGGAGGAGCCACCGCTCAGCTGCAGCATGTTCTCTCTGCTCCAGCCTCTGTCTGCTTTTGGACGCTGCTCCGCTTGCTGGGCATTTTGTTGCCACCGACTGCCACCTGGTGGCCGCGCGGCGCCTTGCTCGGCTCCTATTAAGACAGACCCTTCTTGTCTCTTGCAGGGTCTTTTCCTTGCTATTACCCTTCCCCATTCTTGCTTATTCCCCAGGTCCTTCAAGAATGACGAAAAGATGCAGTATGTGAATATTGTACAGAAAGTAAGCAAAGCAATTTTCATGAACTGTAGCAGCAGCAGCAAAGTGGTAAGTTATAAATGAGCATACGCTGTAACCAAAGCCTCTCGCAGTAAGTGGAAAGGTTCCCATGGGCTTTAACTCTAATCTGCATTGTTTTATAGGACATAACAAAAAATGCTGCGGTCCATTATTTCAAAGTGTCTCAACAAGAACCAATTTTAACATGTGTCCAGACACTGACTTCTATTCATAGACTTTGCTTTACCACAGAAACCTCTCTTGTCTTGGAACACAGAAACATTATCCCTGTTGAATATAGCCAACATATGCTTTGCAAAAAAGAAATTGTAATTACCTGGTCTCTGACTATGTCCCCACAGAACAGGAAACCAAAGAAAGGCAGCTGGGAAGCAACGTAGCGTCTCCTGGGAATAAAATCTGAAGACTGCACCACCAGTTGATACTTAAAATGACAGCTAAAACCAAAATATAGAAGTGTTGGGTTTTACATTTCGGACTTAGATAAAGGGAAAATTGGATCTTGTGACCTCTTCCTCTCGAGAACGTTTTCATTTTCAGGAACTCTTTGGCCGTGAACTCCTTCCTACTCTCATGTCAACAGCAGCTCTTCAGCCATCTGCAATTCCTTTTGACCTGTTTTCAGTGAGTGACAGGGACTGCCCTATCAGAAACCCATACCTGATCTGAGTCATCTAGAAAATTGGTGGCAGCCATATAAATACAACATCTCTTCCAGGCACAGCTTGGAATAAACCCATATTTATTTCACATCTATCCTCCCTGTTTTAAGAGAAAAACATTGAAGGCGAGTTCTTTAAAGATATAAAAATGAAAACAGGCTAGAAAAATAGATGACAAAATCCCTTATTTATTAAGACTAAAAATACTGTAGAAAACAAACAGTAGAACTGTCTAAAAGTATCCAGAGTGGTAATGTGCTACCACAAATCAGGTAAAGCCAGACGATGTTTACCAAAACTTTCTGCCTGAATGCAATATGAAGTTTAACTGTATAAAAAAATTCATTGCTTTCAAAAGGCTCAGAGCTACAGCCATCTTTTCCCACACACCCTTTCTCTCCCATGTTTGTTTTACAATCCAGAAGTAACCTAGACTTACCCAGGCTTTTTGTCCTGTAATCATTTGAAATGTTCCCCCCGGCCTATTTGTTGCAGGAGTTAAGGTATTATTGAGATCAAACAACATAAAATCCTTAGAGCTGTAAAAATACAGGATTTCCTGCCTTAGAGCTACTAAACCCTCCTCTTTAATTCCACTAAGGAAGCACAGAACTATGATAAAACCACATGCCCTGGGATTGGAAAAAGCAACGGGCATCTGTGTCAAGAATACAGTGTATGGTATGGTTGGAAGGTACCAGGAATGTTCACTTTGATGCGTAACAACAAAAATTCTGTCTACCATTTAGCTTTAGAAAGGTCCAGGTTTAGAAACGCAACTGTCTGCAGACAACGCATCAGGTACAACATATCTTCAATTTGCTCTGAGGCAACATTTTCCTACTAGCTATATATAGATTGTAACTTCCTTTTCAAAACCTAGAAAAACAAATGAAAAAAGTACAGAGGTTAGTTTGTGTGCACGTCTAATGCTACAAATCATTTGCCCCTTGGTCAGAGTTTCCTAGGTCGCCCTGCTGAGATGGAAAGAAAGGGATGTGGCCATGTATGCTGCATCAGAGCAGCCCCCACGCCACTGTGTGCTCCCCCGGCCTCCGGGGGCACATGTATCATGGGAACAAAAAGACAGAGGAGGACAACTGGCACTCCTGCGAACAAAGAGCAAGTCAAAAGGTGGAAAGCAGGAGCACAGTGGAAAGCTGACGGTCTTTGAGGCAGAACTGGGGGGAGCTAGGAGGAGAAAGCGTAGCAAAGCCTGAGTGTGAGAGTCTCAACAGGGAGAGGGAGCGTATCCAGTGCGGATGTGGGGGAGAGCACAAACATCCTGCACGGGAAAACAGCAGAATGGGGCACAGTGGCTGTGGAAGGAGGAAGGAAGGGAAATTCCCAGTTTGGGCGCTGGGCGGAGAAGGCTGTCAGTTGTGAGAGCAGGAGCGGGCTTCACAGGATGTCACGGGAGAGGGTATGAACAAAATTACCACCTACCGAGAAGGTCAGAGAGCATGAGAACGTAGCGCTGATCAGATGGAGGTTTGGTTTACACACACAGATCTGAGCAATTTCCGTGAAGCTGCAAGAGTAAACAGATTTTCAAATCAGATTGTTACAACCCCGTATTGTTTGACGTGTAACAGGGCCCAGTTTCACTGCCAGCGATTCCAGTAATCCAGCAACTTCTGTTTGAGCTGAAACATGTACACAGACATCCACCCATGCCAAAATAGTTCAGGTCATAGCAACTCCGCTTTGTTCTTCGCTGATTGCTTACTCTTTGCTTGTGACCCCTGCAGTTACAATAGGAAGTGCGCCCATTTAATGTACGGCTCTACCCTGGATGGCAACGAGAAGGAGCTGGAAAGGGGTGAGTTAAGGAGGGTGTACGTGGAGAGAAGGATTTGCAGTTTGGACGAGTTTGAGATGTGAACTTTCACAGGACAGGGAAAAAAAATAAAAAAGAGAAAGGAAGCTTCATGGAGAGCAAAGTAGATCAAGAGAGCTTGTTCTGAATAGGAAGGTGGTAAAAAGACAACACAGTACTTCGTGTTCTTGTTCTAGAAGTTGACAGTGCTCCTGCAAACAGCTGCAGCTGTTATCATTGAGTACTTTCGGCAACACTAGAACTGTTCAGACCAGAAAGCCTCCTAAAAAGTTTTTGGGAAAGGAAGATGAGAAGAACATGCCCACCAGTACAGCCTCAGAGAACACAGAAATGGTCCAGAGGAAAAAGCTAATCTGCAAACAACCCCTTACACACACACCGACACTTTCAGTCTCAGACATCAGCTATGACAATCTCACTTTGTACTGGCCTTAATGCTAACTCTGCTTCCTGCACTGATTTCCTGTATAGGAGCAGGGAGCTTAACTTCATTGTGAAGGAGCCAGAAATCTTAAGACACTGAATAAACTAAGTTTGGGAAACCAAGTATTTAAGATAACAGAATTTTGGCCTCTTTTACTGGTATTGGGAGTAGCCATTACCTTTAACGTTTTTTTGTGGTCTGCTAATGCACGCAGCATGTGACTCGCAGTCTGAGTTGATGGCAGAGGCACTTTACAGCGCTCCCTGTTGTGCTCAGTTTGTGCCACGTTTACCGTGTTCACTCGCTCCTGGCTTCTTCCCCTCCCATTAGTTACTGGGGAAACACTGTCACTGTTGTGGGCAGTTTATAGACATCTGCAAGCGCAGCACAAAGTCAATTCAGAAAGCGATTTGCAAAATGCATCAGGTGTTTCTTACACACTGCAAACCATCGGATATACCCATTCACCACGTCTTTCAAACTACTTCTGGCATGACCACCCATCAACTTACTTCACATTAACTCTACTAAGCAAATCAAGTAGATAGTTAAACTTTATAGTGACTACGAAGAAATCCTATTTATGCAGTTAAAACTTTTTTTTTAATCTTACCAACTTACCTTTGCTAAGAAAGCAGCAAAGGTCTACTTACCCCAGTGGCTGTGCAGCATTCCACGCAGCACTGAAGCTTGATCCCATCAGTTCAGCCTCTCTCCAAAATGAGATTTTTGTTTTCAAACCTGTCAATCTCCCTGCCTTTTCTTTGGGAGGATTCTCACTGCTTCTCCACCCATTTCAACCACATTTTCGCAGTACAATGTCTTTGTCATATACTTACGGATTCACCAGCAAAGGTGGGAGAGGAACAGGTGGCCACAAAGAACTGTAATAGTCACACATGGAAGTAACCATTAGCCTCTGTTCAGCTGCTCATTCAGATCCCAGCTGAGGTAAGAAGTTACATCTTCAGCCTCGGAGACCCAGGTGGGGATCGCTCCCCGGCTCCCTAAGTCCCGCAGGGAGGAAGGGGCAGCCTGCAGTTCCCCACGGGGCGAAAGCTCAGGCCTCCAGAAGCACTCAGGTGCTATCTGCTGAGCAGTTAGGGACAGCAAAGCACCTGGGTACGGTTAAGAGGTGGAGCAGGAAGCCAGGACAGACACAGTAACTGCTTTCTGTCAGTAGCTGGAGAAACAGATTGATTCCATTCAGCTCCACTACAAAGAGGATCCCAGCACAAAGAGTGAGCTGTGATGACAGCCCATGGACTGTGCCCTAACAACTGCACTTTGTGTGGGGAAAAATAAGTGGGAGGAAGAGAATCTGACCTGCCGGTCTGCAGCAGGAACGCACGTTTTGGTGACCTCAAGACATTGCACAAATGTTTCACATACTGCACCGAAACTCAAAGAAATATTTATATTTGAGATTAAAATTCACTCATTTACACATTCTAAACTTTAAAGGAAGTACAGCAGTCTAGTTCTGTGCTATACACAGCTTAAGTTCATTTGCTGCATGTAACTGGGTATGAACTCGAGAATCAGCTGCCAAGCACAGTAACGTTAACCCCAACATATTTCTTTGCAACTTCAAATGAATTCAAACCAGTTCAACAGAGAACTTTTGGAGCCCCAAATCACCTTTGTTTCTCTTAAGGTACTGTCTTAAGGCTGTCTCTTAAGAAAACTCATATGCAACTACTTTTTTTTTTTTAATCTATCAGACTTTGTCACCCTCAGAGCAGTAAGTGGGATACTTACTGTCCCATTATGGCCAAACAACAAGCTAGGTAACGGCTGCATCTAACACTTAAGACAGAAAACTAAACATTTGGATAGTTTGAATAATTTGAAAAATTTATGTACAATTTAGCTCTTCAGACAAACCTGAAGAGCCGGAATGCTGCTCAACTGCCGAACAAAATTTATCGTTATTAAATAAAAACAAACATTGTGGTGGTTTTTGTTGTTGTTTTTTAATGTCATTATTTTGCTCTATTACTTGAGCTGCAAAAAGCCAAGATGCTATTTTTTTTCCTGTAGAAATTCCTTTCCCCCTTCACCCAAAATACATGTTGGATTATTAAAGACAGAACATAAGCAATGTTTAAATTGTTTTATTCTGAGCGAGGCTCTTTTTGGCTCAGCCATTTGAACTGTGCTCCAGCACTTCCCTTCGCAGTTTTGTTTCAAACCCAGAGAGGGCAGAACGGTGCACATCAACCACGGCAGAACATTTCAAGCGTTACAATAAGCGACACCGAAGCAGAGATGCACTGGCAATTACTGTGAATGAATGACTCGGGCTGTCACAAATATGCCACAAACATGAAGAACAAACACAACGAGACAACATTTGATAAAGTTCTTTTAATGGAAAATGTAAAACCCCTTTCAACTTCAATGTACAAAGCATGTGTAACACTTGCACTTTTAACAAATTAAAGCAAGCCAATGTTTTAAAAAAATACATCATTGAATGTATATATGTATATATTTACATAGCATATTAAGTTTAATATTTAGCTTTAAAAGTTCACATAAATTTTACCAAAATGAGACAATTTTTAAATAAATTACACCTTTTGAAAACGTTTAATTGTACACTGAATAGCTTCAATAAAATACTGAAGTGTCTGTATTTAATATCTACTTTATATACTTTATATTTTACAAAGTTTACAATTATTTGGCAGTAATTTTCAGATTATGACATGACTGCTGTGCGGACTCAGCAAGATCCCAAATGCAGGCAATAGCTGGTGTTTGTGTCCTACTCTCACAGTAACTGTCTCAATGTAGTGAAAAATATCTGAATTATTTTAGCAAACTGTACAAGTCACATTTACATTTGATCAACAATATAGCATAGAATTTTGTGTTTTTTCCAAAAATAAATACATCATCTTAAATCTTTGACATTTCACAAACTTCATGTACATTATAATACAGGACAGCAGAATGCTGCTTCATTGTTTGCAAGTCTAACATGTAATCACAGTGGCTGTGATATGAAGCTCTACCGTTGCAGTGTCATTAACAAGTAAATACGATGACTATATTTTCTTGGCACTGATGGTTTGTGAAGCTTAAATTAGTGTGCATACTGTTCATATATTAGAAAAAAATAACCTCCATTTGATGTTACACACAAAAAAGCAGAGAGAGCTTAGTTCTCTTCCATATCTTCCATTTCACTTTCATGAATCTTCAGCGCTCTCACCATTTCTTTAACTGCATGATACAAGATATTTTTAACCTGCAAGAACATCATACATTTTAGTAAGGCTTACTTACTAAGGAACTCCTAAAAGTAACTACATTTAGGACTAAGCTTAATGGATGTTAAAAAAAAAAAAAAAGGAAGGCTGAAGAATGAAGTCAGTGCAAAAGGAAACACCTTTTTACACATTTTAAAACATTACGTGAAATAAATAAATAGAAACAGCAATTCAAGGGAGAGTCATTTACACCCTGGCATTCATGTTGCTGCTCATTGTTATTCTGTGTGAACAGCAGCGAGGAAGTAGCTCCACGCACTGCTCCGCATTTCAATGAGCCCGAGCATGCCCTGCCTTCACAACAGCTTCCAGAGCAGAATTCATTTCCTACCTGCAGTTTATCATCATAATTGATTTCTTCCTTTGACAGCCGCAGCTCCTGCGTTAAATGAAATGACTGTACAAGATGTTCTGGAGACACAAAGTCTTCAGTTACTTGAACGCAGCTGTGAAAATTTTGCACCTATCCAAAATAAAAATAAGAGTGATAATTAATATTTTGGGGTTGTTCTTTGGCAGAGACACCTGAGAAAAGAGTGGGACTTGAGATCTCTAAAACCACATACTTATCAGACTGAAGGATGCCTTTATACATTTTATGTAGAGAGCAATTAAGCCTATTCGATTTAGGTAAGCTGGCTTCTGGTAGAAGACTCACATTGAACAATAACACATTTGCCAGTGCTCTGGCACTTCTTCCCGCAGTCGGCTCCAACGTTTATTCAGCATACCCTGATGTGCGATTCCGCCCTTTTACCAGCCGTACAGGAACTGCTGCTGTGTAGCACTGCTGCGCAGCCGTTTCTGGAACACCGCGCAGGCACCGCAACCCAACGCAGCCGCAGCCGTGCCTGACAGACCAGGCTCCTTGGGCCACTTGGACACGCAGCAAGCTGCCACCAAACTCGGCCAGGCAGGACTTGCCATGCTCACTGACAAGTAATTGCTAGTCAAAATATTTAAAAGGAAAAAAGAAGCCATGGATAAAGCAGCAGGTCCCCAAAGGACAAAAACACTTCTTTTTCCTTTAACGTTTCCTTTACTGATGAGAGGAACCTGCGGAGAGAAATGGACACCATCTCCTGCCACCAGGTCGTATCTGGAGAGTAAGAAAAAGGAAAATGCTTCCTAGTTGTGACCTATCGGCTTCTGTTCGTCTTATTCAGAAATAATATACGTTACCATGATTCACCCTCAAACCTCTACAAATTACACCATTTCTGCAGCATGTCAAAAACCTCCCTTCCCCAAGTTCTAACAGCTGCTCACCAAGTTGTGCAACATCAATTCTGCAAACCTCTGTGGAGCGGGGAGGGGTGCCTCTGCTACTGTAGCAAACAACAATCCCACCCTGCTCATTACTGATACAGCTCTGCAGATTTTAAGCTTGCATCTAGTAACATCCAGATTTTTTTAAGTTAAGAGTCCTAAGTTTCTCTTGTGATGCCTGATGTTCAAACCTTCATGGCTTACACAGCTGAGGACACAGCATTTTATTTTAAAATTATTTTCTTTTTCAGAAACACTGCCAGAGTCTGACTTTATAAGGTGGCTTACACCTTTACAGGTGAAACCCTAGAGATTAACATGTAACTTGATGCTAGCATTGCACATCAGGCTTCTGCAGCCTCATAATCATCAGGAAAGACAAGGCAGTACAGTTTCCTTCTGTGTATGCATCAAAACTGAAGCAATGCAGGAACTGAAGAGGGCTTGTCGATGCCACACAGCCTCAACTTCCAAAGAGCAAAAAAGCCACGAGTGAGGGAAGAGCTGCAGAGGTGCCACCACGAGGCGCTCAGGGAGTTTCCTAGAGCTTCAGGTGAAATGCTTGAGCTCTGTGCAGACAGGCAGCTGGCTCCAGCCCCCTCTCCTCCCTTGCAGACTTTTCACCTGTTTCAAGTCCATACCTGCCCTTGTTTTGCTTTTCACCCCATGCAAATCCCACACGGCTCTTTCACCTTCTCCTCACTGAGACAGGATGTTACCAATTTCATCTCGCTGCCTCCCTTCATCACAGAGCTGACAATATTCACTGCTGTCACATCATTCATTTTGCTGTGCCTTAAACGTTCCCAGCCAGTGCCTGTCTTATTGGTCTTTGGGGGGATGACAGAACTTACCTTGCCTGTCTGGTGCTTAACATGGGAATGCCCCACTGACAGCCCATAGGCAGTTCTACTTACACAGATGTAGAATGCCAGCCGCTATCATGACACACTCATAAATATGTTTAGCAACGATTCCCCTGAGGTTCGCAGGGCAAGGACTACAACACTCCCACGACTGCCAGTTCCAGCTGAGCTGAGAGCACGGCTTCACGCTCAGCCCACGTGAAGCGGAGATTTTCCTGCAGGGCGCAGGAGATGGGTGAGCATCTGAACAGCCCCAGACCTCAGCCGGGCTGGAGGAAAGGGCGGTCCAACCCACTGCCGCAGCTCCTTGCTGCTCAGCTGCCTCCCTCCTGTCCTCACGCTGTGCATCAGCCATTTCCTGCACGGCCAGACCCCAGGGCTAGCGCGCAGCCCGGCAGCTCTGCATACGCAGCTCCCAGGCCTTTAGCATACCTGCTTATCCTAACATCTCCAGGATGTCCTATTACCTGCAGCATGTTATTTTGCAATATATAATTTCGCTGTTAATCAAGATAATACAATTATAAAAAACAACATTATAATAACCTGTTCTACTATAACAATTTTTGCATTTAGTCTGAACAACACATTTCCACCACCGACTCAAGTCTTGCTATCTTTCAATTTATCACTAAAATATTTTGCAAATTTGGATAAGAATCACCAAATTAAAACCAAGGAGGACATCCCTGGAGGAAGACTGTGATACAGGCTGACCCAGAATGGAGCTGCAGAAAGAGCATATCCTTCAAAAGAACAAGAACAAAGGCATTTTTTAGCTAGGAATGTTTGCTGAAGAGCTGAGGGCTCGTTGTTGCAAGCGCTGGAGAAAGAATGAGACCCCGATATTAGCAAAGCGGGGGACACTTCTGAGCTCCTCTATCTGTACAGCCAAGAAGGAGACAAAAACCTACAGAGAAACACTCAAGGTACATTAAGGGAAGCATCCATCCAGAGACTAGTCCAACACTACACCCTAAATCCCCCCACCCCCCCCCTTTTTTTTTTCCAGAAAGCAAGAGGAATTGTTTACGCTACTATAAAATACTAACAAGTTACTTTAAGCCAGATGTGAATCCACAGAAGCTGGAAAGAAAAAAGGATATATACAAAAATTAAACAACCTCCCCCACATTAAGAGCAGTAAAATTCTAGATCAGCATGTCGGAATAAGTATGAGACAACAAACCTAACAGGTTCCAGGATAAAAGTGTCTGACTACACCACACAGTGATCACAGGCAACTGGGCTCCCTAGCTCCACACATTGCCCTTATTTCCTCTGTTCCACAACATTACAGATAAGCAAATAAAAATAAAAATGCTGATTTACCACCAAATTTACTATCAACTGTCATCCAGTTTTAGTTATTAAGGATTCATGATGTGCATGTAAATCTGAAACACTTAACATGTAAACCTGAAATGCTTAACATGTAAACTTAACCCGGTACGTATTCTTGTTCAGACTTATTTTTAAGCGTTTAAATGTGCTTTGTATATATGAAGTGTTGGTGCTGATCCCTAAGGTCAGTATTTATGCATCTCTATAAAGAAAGAGTACTATACATGTACATGAAAGAACACGATGCTTTCATTTCCTCCTACGTGGCAGATTCACAGGAACTTACTGAAGATGAAAAGGTTCTCAGCTTCACCCACTACGGTTTTAAAAACACCATGTTATTAACTCCTTGGTGCCAAAAGCGAGCATTACCACTTCAAAAGCAATTCGGAGTTTGAAGCCAACGAGATAAAGATAACAGTGGTCTTATTTTTGGCCCTGAAACCTGCAAACTCTAGGGAAGCCTGGAACAGTCCCACAACTTCATGTTTTGTATTCTGCATACCTTATATAAATGCCTCATGCTACATAAAACGATTTTCCTAGTACGTTTATGATTTTCTGTGGGTTCCCTTTTCAGTCTATCTGGGATGATCTCCCTTGTTTCAAGAGATCAGAGTAAGGTTAATGGAGAATGCAACACAAATCCTACTGACTATGGGAATCCAAACTGCTTTAACCTAACGAGAGCTAAGAATATCAGCAACGCCAGACATTCCTTCACCTTTTTGTAAGGGCTTAGAAAGTGCCAGCCACTGGAGACACAGCACAGGGGAAGGCAATCTACAACCCAGTATTTGGGGTTTGTGTTTTTGTTTGCTTGCTTGCTTGTTTTGTTTGTTTTTGGTGCAAACAAATCCACACAGATCATCTAGGGTTAACACAGCCATGTGAAACTCAATGATGAAGGTATCTAGTCTGGGTAAGATACCTGTTGCTTTCAATGGACAAGCAACTGCAATAGCCAGCAGACAGACAAGGGACATTACACTTGTCATCACTACAACCCAGTCATCTCTTTTTTTTAATGCAGAAAACCCCAGCACTCTGGTCATGGTGACACAGCAGGCCACTGCTCCCTCTGTGCTCAGAAGAGCTGGAAGCTGATCTGCAGATCAGAAACGAAACCGTGGCGTCTTCAAAAAGGCCTCACCTCGCTTGAACCCAACTGCAGATCACTGATGAATCTTTAATAACAAGATGGTTTACAACCCCTACTGCAGGGAGGGGATGCTCCTCATTCCTCGATTGTCAGCTACCTAATTATTGGTGCTTGACAGCTGGCAAGGCAGCAAGAAAGCAGGCTCCCTTTCCTGTTTTAAAAGGACAAAATTCATATGGGGGAGGGGGGACAGACGGACAGACTAGAACAATCCAAAAAAATCACATGAACAATCATGCTTTCTTCCTCTTTCCACCAAAGAGGTGAAATTTGCAGACTGTGAGGAAAAAAAAAGTAACAAGATTTATGTGCAGGGAAGACTAAAGCTTGCTGCACAAATTCATATACCTTTCTGTGAAACTGCTCTATTGGTAGTACTTTCTCTTACAGAACTGAGAAAAAAATATCAGCCTAGCTCTGCCAAAGCAGAACCACTCCTAATGGCAAGAAAAGCTGCTGAAGGGACAGTGATAACTCCTGGTGATTGATGTACCTTCTTCTGTGGATAAAGGAACTCAATATGGTGCACAAAACCAACACCCAAACCCTGTTGCATAACCATCTTGTTAATTACACACAAACTTTCTCCACAATTCCCTATAGCTAAAGGCAGAAAACAAGAGGACACTTGACATCTAGGTGTTTATCCTTTTGGGTTCCTTCCCCCTGCCTCTCCAGGGGTTAAGTTACCTTGGGTTTAGAAGAAGACAGATTAACTTAACACTCTCCTAACTAGCACCAGTTTATTTAGAAAGTTACTCATGAAATAAGTGAAAAAAAGTAATTAATAATAGTCTCATCATTTTTCATTTTAGAAGAAGAAATAAACAGTATTTCAAATGTTTGAATTGTTGTTTGTTAGTACTGGCTCGTTACCTATACAAACAGATAGAGCTTGTAACACATTCCTATACACTGTTACCAGGAAGAAAATCTAACCTGAAAACAAATGCAGTATGTTTTTGAAAAAAGTTACTTTATGACATTTATGTTATGTTATTTAATCCTGTATGTCTTTAAACCTGTGTATTTTACCTGATGAAGTGCTCCTGCTGGTAGAATAATAGCATCACCAAGAAACTGAATAACCGTACAGGTTTTTACTCCATATTCTTCAAGAAGTCTTTGGCGAAGCTTTTTGTTCACATACCAACTCTGATCACGTATTGGATCATGCTCTGGTAAAACTTCTAAGCCTTGCTCTTTTGCTATCTGTAAGTACAGAAAGGATCCCAAGTTACTTTTATAAGAAGCTGAACCTTTTGCTACTTAAATTGTACATGTACCTAAGTATACTTAACTTACAAAGCTACAGTACTGCTCATGAGGGACAATGAAAAATAATAAATAAAAAAACAACTTGCTGACAAAGTATTAACCATCAACAACCTTTTCTTATGAAGTTAACCACAAAGGAACAAGTATTACCCTTAATCAATTGCTAACTGATGAATCACAGTGACTACAGAAAAAAAACAAAACATATCCAATCCACCTGTCATGACTCCAGAGACAATTATCTCATGGAAAACATACATTTTGTATTCATAATAATGTTAAATATACTTAATTATGTGATGCAGACCTTGAAACTGTTCCTGTGTACTAATTACCTCTCTCCTGTACTAAATGAGTTACTGAGATTTTCTCTCTTATCAGCAAAGTGGTCCCGGGGTCTATTCATCAATTCATCTCCAACTATGTATTTCAAAAATACCACCACACCGAAAATAGAAGGCGGCATGAGATTCAGTTCTGGATACCATGGCAAGCTCTGGTAGCAAATGACAAACCTAGTGACACAGCATCTAAAATTCTTCTTTCTGTTTTAAATCTGTTGCTCCAAGAGTTCCACAGTGCCCCTTAATTGCTCTAAAGAAGAAACTCTGAATAATATGCATTGTCCACTCATTCCCTTGTGTCCACTCTTTTGTTCACCACAGCCACCCCCAGCTTTCTTGTCCAAACCTAAGAGCCACCACCTCTACTTTAGGAGCATCAAGTTTTTGAATATGCAGAAAAGACTGGATGTACAGTTCATATTTTCCTGGAATTAGCTGTAATTTTGTTCTTTAGTGCTCATTTTTCCCCACAGTTCAGCTTGCCAAAGAGCAAATGTTTGAGTCACCAGAGGACAGATGCCATGGGACTGAAATACAGGTTTACAGTCCAAGAGAATTTTTACTGCTAAATTTCCTATGCTTTTCCGGCTTGTGGTAGAAACACTGGTCTCCAGATCATTTACGGCCCCCTTTTCTTTACCTAGCTAAAACTCATCTAAATTACTGCCACAGCAGAAAACAGTTAAGATTTCTTTTGGTGATTTTTCCTTGAGCAACCGCTTCAGTTTTATATTAGCAATTTGAGGTCATCCATCAAGATCACCTTCTAGAGCGTGAAAACTTGCTAAAGGCAGGGCTCAGAAAATCGCTTCCAACATGGTATCTCTGAATGTACTGGCACTGATCGTTGCCTACAGCCCAATGGTGACCATTGGTCCTACATTGTAAGTAATGACCTGGGAGGTTCTAAGGTGGCTCTGACTTGTTCATCACATGATGAATAAAGAACATCTGTGCAGTAGGTCATGTTGTAGAATTTTGTCCTTGGGTACATTATCCCCACTGCTTTCATGTTCATTAAGAGACAAGGCAGTTTTTTTGTCTGAGCTAATGAAGATTGGTCGCTAAGAAGATCAGTGGTTGCTGGATTGCAGGTTTTTTTTTGTTTGTTTGTTTTTAATGGGAAAATTCACAAATATTTCAGCATTTGGTAACACAAGCATTTGGGAAAAACAGTATCATTTAAATGCTAGTAAATAATAATAATTTTTAAAAAACATTACATTAGAAAAGAGAATTACATAAGAATAATCTCTATGTTCTCCTGAACCTTCAGACTACCTGTAACTCTTAACAGATGAGTACGTACCATGTCATGTATTTCATTCATTGACTGATGCAGCAGGTTATCCATATATCCATATATATCCTTTTATATCCATAATTTATGGATATAAAAGAAAGAATTTTGCTTCCTCCCACCTTGCATAGCATAGGGGTGGGTTTGGAGGTTTTGCACCACACCCCCTTTAACAGTTTAAATTATATTCATAAAATATCCACTGTAAATCTAACCTTTTGCAGAAATTCCCTTATCTTGTCAGCATCTTTGCCAGCATAAATGTGCCATAAAGCACCAGGTAATTCACTTGAATCTTTCAACCGCTTCCTTAAAAGGTCATCCAAATCTTCTTCTTCAAACTTCTTCAGTACTCCTAGGATTTTACAAAAATATTTTTCAAGAGTGAGACAGTGGAAGAACTGAAACAAAACATCTTTTCAGATTTGTCGCGTGAGACTACGCAGATAAAAGTTTAGTGAACACAACAGAATGATCTTTTTGTTCATTTTCTTTAATTAGAAAGTTGTAACATGAATGCTGTAGTTACCTTTAAAGCCACATTTAATTTTTAAACTCCCTTTTACATCTCTCAAATTTGTTAGAACACATTTCTCCTACCAGAAATAAATAAGCAGGGTTGGGACCAAAAAATTAAAAGACAAAAAAGGTGTCCTTCTGCAGTCAGTAGTAGTAGCAGTGTTTTCCATACCGTTCTGCAGCAGCTAGTCAATAAACTAGACTTCCCCCCCCCCATTTGCTGAAGTTTTGCTGGTATTAACTCGGTGCATACACAAGCAACTCCAAAGCAAGTAAAAGACAGCAAACCTTACACTGCAGTTCTATTAGTTGCACCCTTAATCTACATTTGCTGATTATGGAATCAGAGGACAACAGAGCAGGGAAAGGAAATAAAACTATTTCCGTGATTTAAGGACTTTCATATAGGCAATGAACCTCATACAGAGAGCTAACATACACCAACTTAAGCTCCGCAGTGCTGAAAAATTACATTATAGCCCAAACAGAATAAAGCAAACACAGTGCATCCATAGGGAGCAGAATAAACAGAGGGTTTGGCAAATACATCATCCTGACATAAACATTAGAACTTTCTTTAGCTCTACCAGCCCAACACAGGAATGGAACATCAATTACAGGTAATAGCCTAAACAGATAAATAATTAAATAAATTCAAAGAGTTTGAAGTACAACGTCATAATTCATAAACTGCAGTGTATTTTAGGCAGAATTTATTTGCTGACAAATCTTGAGACAATGAAGCTCCCAAGTTTAAGCTAGTACTTCATGCACTTCAAGAAAGCAGTGTCAAATTTAAAAGTGACACATTCGGTCTATTTACACCTATTTACAATGAGCTTTACCTGATTTGGAAAGTACTCCATTTCCTTTTGCTATGCCAACATAAACAAGGATGTTCACTACATCAGAAACTTCAATATGGAGATTTGTAGTTCCTATATCATGGTCTTTAGTAGCAGCCACACCTATGTTACAAATAAAAATTTGGGGTAAAATTAAAGTCAATACAAAGGAAATCAAAGCCTTAATTTTATGCCTGGCTATAAATTAAGTTCCTATTTAAAATAAATCCCCAAAGAGGAAAATTAAGTTTAATTCTAAGAGGTGAAAAAATATATGCTCAAGTCAAAAGGACATGTCAGAACACTACGCCTTAGAGCAGTATTACATACAACTGTCGTTAATGACTCAGTTCTTCAGACCGATTCTTGATTGCTATCTTTAATGTGTTCATTTTAAAGGACATCTGGATTTATTTTTATTTTTTATTATCAAAGCTATTATGCCACAAATTACAACTCATTTCTTATGCCATTAAAACAATTTGTAAACCAGAGTTGAACAAGCTTGTTTGCAAAAGAAGTAGCAGCTGGAAAAGGTCTGAGGGAAACAATCTTTTTAAAGAGATCTTTGAGTGTACAATATACAACACAGATAAAAATTACAAGAAAAGTTCTGAGATTTGTTTATGACTAGAATTATAAACACTAATACTTCATGAAGTCCTTTGTCATATGGAATTACTGAAGATGGGAACTCTTTGCGAAACGTAACTAATCATTTATCTCCTTCAGAAGACTGTAACAGCACAAGAAAAGACAAACACAGAAGCATATAAACTCTCATGGCTGAGGTACACGTACTGTTAACATCCCAGTCAGTGAAGGATTTCTCCAACGTTCAGTCAGTAACTATCCTCTAAGCAAGCTCAGCTTTCTATCAAGCACTAACAAATGATATCTATAATTTTAAGGGAAGAGGTAACTGCTACACTTAGGGCATACTCACCATATGCACTGCATAGTCTGGGTCCCAAATCTGGACGGACAAAAAATCCTGGCAGATGAGAAGCCAAATTTAGTTTTCCTTCTGGACTACAGTATTCAGGCAAGGGTAAACTTTTCAGTAAGTCCTCATATCTGGAGAAGAAAAGAAAAAATAATTTGTGTCATTACACAGAGAGAAAAAAAAACAACAGATTGACTTAAGAATATCTAAATATTAAACTCCAATACCTTGCTGGCATCATAGCCTTGAAATCTTCACCAGAAGGCCAATCTTTCAATTTTAGTAGAGCTGTCTCCCCATTTTTTACTTTCTGCCGTTCTGCAAGTAACACAGAAATTACTAAGAACTAATACGCCACAGGTGTTTTACTTTATTCAACTAAAACATGTAACCGAACTATTAAGCTGTATATAAAGGCTTCATATGTAAAACGGGATTATTAAGTTAGAGATTCAAGAAAGACACAAAACACACTCAAGTAATTAAGGAACCGGTGAAGTTGTCCATTTTCTTAGTCAGACCTAACCGAGGAGATGGTATATTAGTGTATCTTGAATTCTGCAAAGGTACAAAATAGAAGTTTTCATCACATTCTCTTGAAACAGATTATCTAGAGCTTTCTTCTTAAATTAATTTCTTCAAAGCCTTAAGATCCAAAATAATGCTTTAAATTGCAGTTTCTAATATTGACTGTGTTTAGAATCTATGGAACAATACATGATAATAACTAAGCTTATAATGATCTTCCATGATAGTAATTCAAAACAACATACTTGAAACATCTTCAAAACCATCCCAGAACTCTTTGACGTTGGTGTTTGAAATAATACTGTCTTTGCAATTCAAGATATCAGCTTGCTGGTTTCCAAAATCTAGACTAATTGACTCAGCTTTCCACAGGCTGAAGTTCATTTTCTTATGCATACCGGACACTAGAACAGGCTGTTAGAAAAAAGAAAAAGAAAAAAAAGTAGTAATTATCCTTTATAAAGAAAACACCTCCTTGAATTAAAACTGTAATACAAATCTATCTGAAATGTACACCGAAGGCTCTGGCCACACTGAGCTGTTATAGAAACTTCCATTAACAGCAACCATAATACCCAAGACATCACACGTCTTTTCGGAGGTTCCATCTCCGTAGCAGTGGTTCCTTATTCATTACTAACAGTTAAGTGAAGTTTCAACTACACAAGGTTCGTATGTGGAATGTACCTGACTAGCTTTTGCCCACTGTAATAAAATGTGCTAACAACATGTTTTCAAATGTGGAGTTACACAAACTGTCCTGTAACGTGTTCTCCAGAGTTCACACTGAGGTCACTTTATAGACCAAACTGCTCAATACCTACCCTCCCCTGTTTCCAGCACTCTTTGAAAAGCTTCCAGTTGTTAATGTTTTTATGGTCTCTGAGCCACAAAACATGCTTATCGCAGATCCAAGAATACTGAATATCACTGTACAACTTGTTGCCGTCATCCTGAATACATTTTCTGTCATCCTTTGGCTCATCTTTTATTTCAGATTTTACATTCATCTTTGGCGCTCTATTTGGTGGAATCTTGTTTTCTACCACTGAAGCAATTATGTCATCGAGAATGTTTGGCATAGTCCGTCCACTCTTGCCACTCTATTAGAAAACAAACAAAAGCGTGTTTAAACAATGTGAAAGCAAATAAAATTAATGTGATACATTTTTTTCTGGATGAATGACATTTCATTGTCAATTAAAAGCTTACAGTTATATACTTCCTGTGTAGAAAACCACAAGCTTTCTTACATGGAACAAGTTGGAAATATACAGTTAAAACAAAACTCAAAATATTAGAATCTTCCTTCATGTTGCCAAGTAAATGCTTTGTCTAACTTCACAGACATTTTCTTCATTATACATATCAATTATCACTAAACACATATACTTTAAGCAAACACGTATGCGCATATATACATAAGTGCTAATTCCTTCGAGAAAACTTGGAAAAAAAAAGGCAATACACCTGTCACTACTTTAACTAGCGGAACAAATGTCACACATTTTCAAATCCTGAAATAAAAAACATGCATCTTGTAAACACTTACTGGTGTTCCTGTAGAGTAAACTGGAGCAAAAGCAATACCAGCATCTGTAGAACCTAGACGCAGTTTGCCTGCTGTTGTTGTTAACAAATCTCGTAAGGTTGAGCCCTGCTCATTGTTCTGGGATGCAGGAGGGGAGCTTCGACAGTTTTGGGACTCCAAATTATCCTGGTCTTTCTCCTCCTTTGAATGTTTTCCAGAAGGACACTCTTTGTTCTCTAAAACAAAAATAATCATTGGGAGTTTACACTGGTGTATCATGAGGCAGGCATAGGAACACTGGTACCCTGCATTTTACAGTGCTCGTTAATATACTGTAGCACTAGCGCACCTGAAAACACACCAGAAGATGAACTAGATCCTTCAAAATGCAGACAAACACTGTGACCATGAAAAGGCCTTCCTCAGCATCTCAGACATGCAGCTGAGTACCTGTCACAAATGAGAGATGCTGTAGCTGGAAATACTGCCATATTACACATGCATTCCACCAGTGGCTTCTCTGGTAACTAATTTTGATGCCACCAGGAGAAGGCACTGAAGTTTCAAGACTAAAATTACGGGGAAAAAGAGCATCATCTTTTCTTTTTGCTGAACAGAAAATAAGAGAGATTTTTCCCTAGTGCATTGAATTACTTTATTACTGGTGCCCCCAAAATCATGCACATGGTATAACAATATCAAGCATATACCTACCTTTCTTTTCTTCTCTGGCTTTCTGCTCTGCAAGATCAGCTAACCAATGCAGCGGTGACTGCGATTCAGGGGGTGTTAACTTGCTGTCTGTGCTCACATCACTCCTTGGACTTGTATTACCATTTGTCTCAGACTTTTGAGGGGTATTTTGCTGTTGAGACTCAGGCATGCACAGAGAAATTTTATTACTGTGATTAAGGACATTCTGCAAAACCTGTAAAGAACAAATTTATTTTTAAGTATATAACATTGCCTTAATGTATTTCAAAGACACCGATATCATTTAGACATTGCATATGCAAACTAAAACGTGGCTGATATTGTTCAAATACGAAAATCCACAAGTAACAGAACATCTGAACAGACAGCTGTGTATACACATATTTTGGACTCACCTGAGACACACCATTCATTGCAGGGAGCTTGCCAGCTTGCGTGTTCTGCTTGCTGGTACACTGACAATGGGATTTAATTTCAAATTTTTCTCTAATATTGTGCATAGCATCTAGAAGATCTGTCAAAACTAGAAGACAATTAAGAAGGAAGACATTAGCTGTTCTTGTCAATCGTTTTGTGGCCTTCTGTACAATACACACTGTGATAAGATGCTACCCGCAAACCTTTTAAAAACATAAGCTATTAAAAATGCTAAATTTAACACTCAAAACTACTATAAAAGGACCGTCCACTTTACCATAAAGCTCACATTGAAAGAGCCAAGATATTGAATTAAATAATTGCATACTACTCTTTCGAATAATATAAACGTCACTCTGCATTCCCATCATATGGCACGCAACAAGCCAGCCATTCATTATTTACTCCTCATCGTTCAACAGGTGCAGTGTTGCTTCATTTAATAAAACCATCAAACTACAACAGACAGAAGTGAGCCATATCTTGAAGAAAAAAAATTAGTATGTAATCATGTAATTTAAGACTGTTTGGTAATGGATATGCACAGAAGAACAAAACTGAGGTTACGCAGGCAGTCTTCACTGTGCCATTTCCAGATGCGCGGTTCACTTCACAATTTAAAATTAAAACCAGTTTCAGAATGGAGCCTGTTCTGGGGAATGTCACAATTTGAATATATTATGGAATCTAACCAGCCTTTATTTCTACCTGAACTAACATGTAACAAACCATAAAAATAATGACTGGATCTGTATTTCCAGCTTAAAATACTTCGGAATTTATTTAACAAGTTTAAAGGCACATTTGGGTTTTCTATTCTCTGCTCTGTATCGATGCTACCAGAGATTACAAAAACAGTGCTAACAATGACCACACCTAACCATGCTTCTTTATAAGGCTTGGATATAAGCAAAATTCTGAACTTTACTGGGTTTAGGATTACTGCTAGTTTTTCATTAATTCCAAGCTCCTTCACTGCTTTCTGCCTTATGATGCTCGATCAGACTTCCAACCAAAACTGTGAATCCTTTCTATTTTTTTTTTTTTTTTTTTTTTTTACCCCAAGGGCAGGGAAGAACAGAAAACAAATTTCACAGTACATGATATAAATGAACAGTGAGAAACAAATCGCCCCTAAACTGGTGCCCCATAATGCTCCTCGACAGCACTGTTCTAAAATTTTCTTTTAACAGATGAGGTCAGATTCATTAGTACATTCTGGCTTCTTCATTCTACTTTGGAAAGGTACAAAACAGTCTCAACAAACACCCTGAATTTCTACACTGCCTATCGCCAAACCCCTTCAGACACCTGTCAGCCTACATCTCCTCCTCTCTTCTTCATCTGTGCCCCTCACTGTTCAGCTGCTCAGAATCACTTGCCTTCCTGCGATGATTTGACACAATTTGCAGATTTCTAAATGGCAAATGAGAAGTTTCAAGAAGCTACTGTGGCCTCTCTTCACAGAATGACCTGGGAGAAAAACACATGTTGCTTGTTCACAGGAGGTCTTACCAGAGCCTGGAATAATTTGTGTTGGCATCAGGTGTTTGTGATCATGAGGCTGTCCCTTCACACACTTCATCCAGGCATACAACTCCTTATCTGTAAAATAACATTGCCAATTGTTTTACTTTACTTACAATGATACACAGACAGAGATAACATATTTGGATTGGTTTTAGTTAGAAACAGTTTTTTACACTCTGTAAGCCTTTTGTACTGGTATCCTGCATGACAGGTATTTGCATACAACAGCTACTTTTCAAAGAAAATAAAAGAATAAAGGAGTTTTAATACTACTGAAATCTAAAATAGCAGCATTTGTAATGTAGACCCTTATCAATAACCGTGGAGCTTTCAAGTATATTCCACTTTATTAAATATAGGGAGCTGCCAACTAAAAGTGGCTGTCCTCCACCCAGAGAGGGCCGATCACACCAAGAAGATGGATTTTCAACTGAATCGATTCTCTGATCTGGCCCTACCATGCAGCTGCATTAAGGTTACTGGTAGCACAAAGGAGAAGGAAGTTGCATCATGGATTTCTGTCAGATTAAAGCAACCATGAAACCACAAGAGTGTATGTACTGGTTAAGAATCATTTGTGGCATCAGGGAGGGCCGAGTCGGTGAGAGAGAGAGAGAGAGTCTCTGTACAAAATTTCAGAAAGACTGTCCCTGCCAGAAAAAAGTGCAGTGTAAAGACAAGACAGAGAAAGAACGAGAGTGAAAAATGTCTGGCCAAGCAACCAGTCACCGATCTGCTATGTGATTTTGGGCAGCAAAAGGAATGCAGTTTCTCTCTCAATTCCCAGTCTTACATCCTCCCCATTGAACTGCTACTTTTAAGAGATTATTCAAATCTTTTTACCAGTTTGCTCAGCTCTTCACTTAGAAATGCAAATTAAAGGGAATACACCAAAAGATGCAGGGAGCATGTTTAAAGTATTATTTTATTGCTGTAATATATACACATCCTATCAGATGTTCCTTTCAGACAAGTAGTAGATTCGTTAGCTATACAACTGAACATGGACATAAATCAAAATAACGTAACATATGCATGCATCTCCCTAATGTATTTTATCACTAAAATGCCGTAACACAGCATTCCACTTGATGGTGCCAGGAACTGCCTGAAGGTAACAATGGAAGCACATTCATCCGTGTACTGAAGTAATAAGAGAAGTCATTGATAAATACCTAAATATTGAATATTTAAACCTCTAACATTCCTGCTGAAACAGCAGGAAACCAGTGTATTCTCCATTACATCTAGCAACTGTAAAAACAACTACCAGTTCCAGGAAAAATGGTGTAATATAAAGTGGTATTATATAGAGAAGGGTGGGTGGTTCTCAACTTTGTAAGAGTGCCAAAGTAGAGGTCTGCTTCACACGAACCCTACAGAAGCATTAGAAATAAAACTGCAGAGAGGGAAGATAAACTTCTGCATGTAATGCTGTGATGAACAGTAAGGAAAAAGTCTTCCCTGCTGGAAGACTGAAAAGAAGCCTGCTTCTGTATACTGTTTTTTTAAACTTTGAAGACATTTTACTAAAATTTTCCTGGCTGGTTAACACACACACTCTATAAAAAGCCTCTGACTGCATGTTCCCACTAGGGTAAATAACGTTCAGAGTATATCCCAAGCCACGTCAGATGGATGTACACACATGCGCACACACAGACTTAAGCCAGTTAAGGGCTGCTGGAGCAGCCTCCCACATGAAAGCACTAACGACTGCGCTCAGTGTTGGAAAACACCAGAGTTAGTTCCCTAGAAACTTCAGGCTTTGATGAAAATCTCAGGGAACATCTTACAACCGCAGTGTAGGAGGTCCCTCACTGACAGCCAAGGACAAAGTGGATGGGAGTCTCTGCATTTACTAAAGGTTTGCCATCTAATACTTACACATTATTTTACTAACATTTCACATATGTGACATTATGTTGCTATGACAAACATGGAAATGCTTTTCAAAACAGCATTATATTTTAATCTGTTCCTGGCACAATATTTCACTGCAGTACTGTGCCAGGGCACAATGCCTGCCACCCAGGGGAAGGCAGCTCTTTCGAATAACCAGCCTGAGCAGGAATGTTACAGCAGGGAGCTGAATGACCAGATCAATCTTCCAAGCCATTCCCTGTTTCGATTGCAAACGAGCTGGGTAACTCAAAAAGCACAGGTTTGCAAGTCAGTCCTGTTACACCTCACTACAGACCAAGTTAGACATTTCCATTAAAACACAGGAATTAGATTAAAATGAGTACATGTATAGACTTTTGGATTTTAAAACCTCCATTAACACTCATTTTAAATTCTTTGCAAAGCTTTTTTTTTTTTTTTAATAATAAAAGGTAAGCTAAGGTGAAGATAAACAATGTAGTTCTGAAGGGAAGACTCCAGAAAGCACTCATATCAAGCCCTAACAGCAATGAGTTACCATAAAACAGGGAGGTGGAATGCCAGTCTTGCAGTGGATGAACAAGATTCAACCTTGCAAGGCACACATGAGTCAAGACAATGCACAGAAGACTGAAAAGTGGACGAAGACTTAAAGTAGCCCCACAGCAGTTACCTTCTGAATGATTCTACACTTACAGAAAAGAGGCAAAAAAGATCTAAGAGATACAAGAGACAGATATAAGAGACACAAGTAGTAATTAAATGTGTTACAGAAAGTCAGTTACACTTAGGGATCAGTAGCTCTACAGTAAATGAGAATAAACAGCATATACAACACTCTAGTTCATAAAGAACTGACCTCTAGAACTTTTTCTTTCCTTTGCCTTGTAACAATCCAGGCAGACCACAAATCCACATTTTTGGCAGACCCAATGAATGTTAAATAATGTGGCTTCGCATGCATCACACATCTCACGGACTCCTCTCACCGCTCTCTTCCATGCAATTTTGGCTGAAATACAAAATAAGCAGAATAAAAGGCCTGAAATTTAAATGCAAGACACAGAATGAATGGTTGTAATAGATGAAGCATTCGTGATTTTCCCCTCAGATGCAGCCAGGGGTGAAGGAAGAAAATGATCCTTCATAAACAGGCCATCAACATATACCCCCTTAGCTGCATTACACAGCATCCCCTCAGTGTTCGTGTCAAGACACTAGAGAGATTAAAAAACAAAGACTAAAGTAATACAGAAAGAATATTCCTGCTCTACATGTGAGTTACAAGTACCAAGAAGAATTTCCTTAACATGTACTTTAACTCCAGGAAATGAAGAGCTAGGTTGTCACCTCACTGCCTCCTGAACACATTAATCTCAAGACAGCTAAACTGGTGAGCTGGGTGGTAAAGGTGGCAGGTGGGGAGGGCAGGGAGGCACCTGCCCTGGACACCAGGCTGGTACTTCTGCTCTTAGGGCAGTACGTCGTCCTTGTACTGTGGGGAATTAGCAGAGCCCCTACCTAGCTCCCAGCCTGCACCCATGTGCTGTGGGCCAGGACAGACTAACCACGGCTTCGGTGGGGAGGAGGCCCACGCTCCACAGGGCCCACGCTGTTGCATTATGCTCCATGCTTCTGCAGAGAAGGCATGTTGGAAACACAACATCTGTTGGCAGTGATCACTACTGGCTCTCTGTGGCCCTTGGCTTGGAGCTGGCCGGAGAGCTGGCAGCCATGCTGGGAACCGAGGCTGCTCCAGCCCCAGCGGCAGCCTGGCCCTGGCCCAGCACCACCACCATGGCCTGCAGCCCCAAAGCCCACCGAGGGAGGCTGCTGCCCCTTCCCAATATAACCTTGTGCAACACGGCCTATTTCAATCAAAGGTGACAGCCTGGTAAAGCGAGCAGCTCAGAAGGAGGCAGTGGGTCACAGCCAACACAAACGCCTCAACAGAACTGCACAACACCAAAACCAGAAAGAGTATTTGAGATTTCCTTACCGTCTTTCTTCACCCAGGACATGGCTGTTTTCTCGGATGTTACCAACTGACAAAATTTATCTCCTATGATATCTAAAATATATTTAGAAGTTTCTAGGTCCAGTTCATCATCTTCATAGTTTTCGTGTGTCCATAAACTCAGCGCCTCATCATCATATTGATCAGGAGAGGAGAAACCATCTATCCTAACCACTCCATTCTTACTAAAAGATAACCTAAAACCAAAAACAAATAGTTTAACTGCACGTCATACAAGGTGGCTTAGTTTACTTACTAATTACAGAAATTACAGAAAATGGCCTTAAAGCAGACAGTAAGGAAACATGAAAATTAGGAGTAACTTTTTAGGCAGAACACTTATTGGATTCAGTATAGTCATCACTCACTCTCTGTAACATTTATTACTGCTTTAAAACTGCAGATGGAAAAAGTTATCTTCTCTTTCTTGTTTGGCCGAAGTTTGGGTCCACCTACACCTCACCTTTAATTTTCAAAGCATCTGTGTCAGCAATCACTCAGTCTGACTCATATTTTCAATCCTACTGCTCTCACTCTCAGAGAACAGGAGTTAAAACACTGTATTTAAGTCTTTCTAGGCAGAATAAATCACTAATACAAAATACTGTTTACATACCACCTTTAAAATAACTGAAGGTTTTCCTGTGATCCTACCCAATACCGTCCTACTAACCACACCTATATTTAGGTGATTTTAAGCAGCAACAATTAATTATTCCATCTCACTCACATAATACAGGGTAATTCATTATTCACATGCGATTATCACAGCAGTTAAGGAATTTTACAGTAATGTCAGTAAAGCAGTCACAAAAACCGAAGTATCAAAAATGATATTCAGATGGGTATTAAATGAACAATTTGAAGGAAAGATGAGTTTTCTTTTACAGTGACGACTTCCAACAGCAGTGCAAACCTCATTACATTCAAGCCCTAGTACGCAGTCACAATGAAAATAATTAAAATGCTGTAAACTGTACCACACGAAATTCAAAACATTTGTACTTTTAAATTACATGCCTGTGTTTGAAAATGTTGAAAGAAATTTTATCACTGATGTTCTCTTTTTCACACAGAAGTAGCAGCTCACAATCTAACTCTGCCACACTGGGAATCAAATATTCTTATGCAGAAGGTATTCTGAGTCCAACCTTAAAACAAATCCTTGTAGGTCTACTGGCTCTTGTAACTAAAGCTTCAATCCAAAAGAATTAAAGTCAATTCAAGGAACAGCGACGTCCTTTCCAAAACATGTTGGCTCTATATTGCCAACACAGCCCACGTGCAAATTAACGCCGTTTGGATCTGCGTTGACAGCCATGCCACCTGTGCAACGCATGCTATGCTGCATTCTGGGAACTTCCCCATTTACAAGTTTCCTCGATTTGCCATAATTGTAAAAAGGGAAGGCAGAACTCCTCTGTCCTCAGAAAACTCCCATCAAACCTCAAGCAGCATTCCCACCATCTACTGGCACAAGAACAATTATGAATTAGCGCAACTCCATGGTTGTACAACTTGACCAGAGTAATTGAAGCCTGCCTTTTGAAAATCCCACTTCAAATGTCAGACACCTGTGTAATGGTGATGCATTATATCTTCTGCTTGCCTAAGGTATACTGGGCAGCTGTTCTGACGTCTTTGCTATAAAGCTTCAAACAGCAATGAAGTCAATCCACAAAAGAAGTAAGAAATACAAATGTAAATACTGCTAAATTAGGCAGTGTCTTTTATCAGGCAAACTGAGCCAGAAAAATCAGACAAGCTTTCAGGCACATAAGTCCTTTGTCAGTATTATTTTTAAGTTAAAACACCACGTATCAGGAAACAGCTGCACTTACCGTCGAAAGTAGTAAAATCTACAAAACACTGGTGAGTGAGTTGGTTCTTCACCTTTCTTGCTTCTTATTAGCCTACATTCTCTGCATTTCTGCAAATTTGGTCCTATTTCAGAGCAAGAATCATCCTGCAAGAAGGACTCTCCTGTTTGCTTCAGCTTCTTCACTTTGCGCCAATCTTTTAACACTGAGCGAGGTATACCAGCTGCAAAAGCAAGAGGGGTTTCAGAAGACGTACCGCAGACCCTTATACTCAGAACATGGTTAGATCACTCTGCATTCAGTATTTCTAAAAGTGCATTTGTTGTGTTCATAACATACTTCATTATTACTTCTATTTTTCCATCCATTAGACTTATGCAGGCAGGAGTACAGTTACCTATTTGCTGAGCTACGAGGAACAGCCAGGACTTGCTATTTTCTCCTAAATTAGGTGATACAGTTCACCAAATATTCCACTAAAATCTGTGGAACTGCAGAAAGAACCTCACTCTTACAAACACGTAAAATAATACAATATGCCAAGAAGGAAAGGTTTGCAGTTTGTTTCAAGTGAAAATGTATGCAAGAAAGCAGTAATTTAATGAATTAAAGCAGAGCTTTAAAAAAAAGACATCCAGCTTCTTCAGAATTTACTTTGCTGAGGGTTGCACAGATATAATTACAGAAGAACAGTTCTATTCACATGTAACTCATCTGAGCTTAGTGTAAAGTATCAAGCATAAGGAAACACAGTATTCATTTGCTTTCTTTCAAATTTGTTGGCTTTGGAAAACAAGAAGTAAAATTCTGTTTTCAATATCAAAGTTGGTCAGCCTGACCCTGAGTAACACAAGGAGAAGATCTATTGAGTAATACGCGCAATTTTCACATATGCGTTTTGAAACTGAACCCTGTTGTTACTTAACCAGGCTTTCGATTTAATGACTTTTATAAGTGGCACCAGTTTCATCTGCAGATAGATATGAGTATCTGTCATTTAATCTACTGCTACTCTTGAAAGTTCATGTCCTGTAAACACGGATCTGATGCAGGGTGACAGAGGTTAGGGTGCTAACTTTGGACTTGGTACCTGGGTTCAGATCTGTATTTTGCCAGATTTCTTGTGTAAACTTTGCAGGTGACAGACTCTCTACGCATCAGTTCATTGCCTAGATAATGCATTCCCAACCCACCTGATGAGCACAAAGGTAACTGGATTAAAACTTGAAAGCAGAAAAGGCCAAAGTGCAGGCTTGTTAGTCCAAAAGAAACTGTTTTCTGCCCTGGATCCAGAGATCCCTGGAGTCATCTGGGAGCTGCCAGACTTCAGGTTCTGGAGGCAGGAACTTGGAAGACCCCCAGTGGCTGCAGAAGTGTAACATTCCTCGCTTTGCAGGAGGGAGCCTTGCAGCCCGGAGCTCTGACCACTCTGGCTAGCACAAGGGCTCCCAGGGCTTCCAGCAATGGCATCGGGACAAAGCAGCTTTCAGCCCTGGCAGTATCCAGATACCACCCACATGGTGACTGCCACCAAGCCCCAGATGATGAAGCAGAGTTGTCTTCAGCAACCTAAGGGGAGCCCGGGCAGCTGCTCTCCGGGGACCTTCTCTTTCCTGGAAGTTCAAAGCTAAGTATGTTTTTGGGTAAATCTTTGGGGAAAGTCCTCTACGTAACAAAAATTCCGACCAGCTCTCTCAGAAATTGTAATGACACTGACCCAAGACAAACTGCTAGAAGTATCAGAAATGCTGATCTATTTAACGGGTCATGGAGGAGAAACAGAAACACTCTGTGTCTATCGAGATGTCAGGAGAGGAAAGCAAGCACAGAAAACTGCTACCATGGGATAGACTCAATACGTTAAGGTACAGAACACGCTGTGTGCTACAGACAACATAACAGAATACCCGAAGCTCCTACCCATTTTCAGACCTGAATCCCATGAAACAATACCATAATGTATTACAAAATACTGCTTTCATACTCATGTAACGCTAGCCAAGAAGAGACTGCCTTCCCTTAAGTTATCTAACGAACTCCTCTACAACAAACCCAGGAAAAAAAATCCTTTGCAACAATACAAAGATCACAAAGACCTAGCATGTTCTACGTACGTGTTTACAGTTCACTTTTTTTAAAAAAAAAAGTGAAACCAACAAAGACAGAGAAATTTAAAAGGTGTGTTCTCCTTGATCTTCCCCTTAAGTTGGACAGGAAAAAAGAAAAAAGAAGAAAAAGTAATAATGCTATCACTGGACCCAAGCCAAAATACCTCAGACAGATTGCATCACTGCCAGGACAGAGTACGACTTAGGCATCAAGTGCTCTCAGATACTACAAGAGTAACTTTATACACTAGGCAGTGAAAAGCCAAAGAATGTAATTACAGGGAGCAGCGCTTGTTTTCTTACTAACTGTACTTAAAAATTCTTGCAAAAAGTAGTCCTAGACTTTCTTATACTCAACTAAACCAGAACAAAGACAAAAGAATACTGCATAAAGAAGAATAAATTAGGATAAAAAAATAAGGTAAGTTCTTAAATAAAATCACTCCAGTTGGCAGACCAGTTTCTCTTTTTTAGATAAATCTAGTTACAATGTGGTACACACAACAGCATTACATATAAATTGAAATTCCCATTTCCCTAAATTTCCTTAAACAAGAGGGATGTTAACACCATATAATACACATGCTAGTCAAGAGTGTGAAATGACTCTCCCTCAAACCTTTCATTAAATTAACCAAATTGTAGCAAAGCGGCATCAGGCTCTCAAGGAACTGCCTTCGGCTTTCTGATCAAAGGATGAATTCAAGTTCAACAATAGAGAACCTCTCCCCCCGTAGCACTCTAAAAATAAATGCACTAGACCTTAAAAAAAAAAAATCAGTAAAAGTAACATAACTCTATGCACTAGTCTGGTGAATTATGACGGACAGCATAAACCAGTTTGTTTGCTGCCTATTTTTAGGCCAAGAACCAGTTTGTACACATATACACAAAATGCTCCATTTCTTAAACCAAGATATTTCAGAGGACCTCAAGACTGATAAATCTGGATCCAGGCTTTTTCACAAGCATGCTCTTTAAATCTTTTCCCAGCTATTGCACATATCGTGCACAAACCCTCCAGGATTAACACTGCTGGAGTTCACATTAGTTTGTCTTTTCCAAATCAGATTAATATACTCACTGCTGTTACTGCTGCTCTGTAACTTCAGCTTGCTTTTTTCTTTGGCACTCCGACTAAGGACACCATTCGGTTTTACTTCTTCCTCCGCATCACCCTTTTTTTTCTGCAAATCATTTTGTTTCTTTTTGTAAGTTGGCTTGGGCTGCCGTTTAGTCCTTTGCTCTGACTTGCTCTCAC
This sequence comes from Cygnus olor, assembly GCF_009769625.2. Classification (NCBI taxonomy): domain Eukaryota; kingdom Metazoa; phylum Chordata; class Aves; order Anseriformes; family Anatidae; genus Cygnus; species Cygnus olor. The sequence goes on from NC_049175.1 coordinate 10,787,009, forward strand.
TTTCATCAGAGTCTCCACTTTCAGAGCCAGACTCGTAAGTTCGTTTTGCTTTTCTCCTAGGGTGCTTATCTTCCTTCACAAACTTATCTGCCAAGATTTTACTATCTATGTTATTTTGCAAATCATTTGATGTAGAAGCTATTAAATTGACAGTACATGGCTTAATAATTTCTGAAACACTGTTCCCTGAATTCTCCTTTTTATTAGTGTTTTTATCTTCCTCTGAATGTCTTGTTAGCCAAGCCTTTTTCAGTTTAGTGTGGTAGTTTGGCTGACTTGTCTGGGAAGTTTGCCCACTGCCTACAGAGTTTGCTTTGTTTATTGTATTGCAGACGATAGCACTGTCTAGGGGGAGAGAGGTTGAAAATGTCTGATTTTTCACAGAGTTGGCCTCTGTCTCACTGGTGTTACTACTTCTAAACTGAGCTGCAGCCAACGCTGCCTTGTGCTTTTTCAAATGGACGAAGTCGGTGGAGGTGGAGAATCCCGAGCCGGGCTGAGCAGCACTGCCGGTCTTGCCAGGGGCGGGCGTAGTTGGCGCCGGGGCGCTGACCTTGCATTCCTGGGCCTGTGCCGCCACCTGACTTGCCGCTCTCGAGGCAGCACACTCCAGCGGCGCGCAGGCCAAGACCGTGTTCGATAAGGAGTAAGTCACTTCGGAGCTGCCCCAGCTTGACACGCTGGTAGTCGTAGCCGCTGATGCAGTTACATCCGTTTTAGTACTGCAGATCATAGTTGTGGTAGGGGTGACAGAACGAGGAACGCTGCCTTGCGAGACAGCTGGAAATTTCTTTTCATACTGTGTGCGAGCACTGTCTGAGTTCATATTTGGCAGAATTATTCTTCCAGTCTCTCTGGCTTCCGCTGTTTTCAGGCAATCTGCTTGATTTGTCACAGCTGAAGATCTCTCACTGGCTCGATCTTTGGAAGCTGACTGCATTACGGCTACGCTATCATATTTCGTGCTAGAAGGAGGACGCACAATAACAGATGCCGTGGCGGACTGCGACTTTCCGCTCATTCTTTCAACATGCCAGTCCACTTTTTCGTTATTCGGGGTGTTGTTAGACTTCCACATTTCGGATAAATTCTGTTCAGAAGTGCCCTTGTAAACAGTCTGAGCTTCCTTAGGTTCAGGGACTAAAGTTGGTGGTTTCTGCAATTCTTGTATTTTACCACCACCAGCATTAACGGGTTGAACAGGAGTCAGGGTGGGAGGCGAAAGGCTGCTGTAGCTGCTTTCCTTCTTCTCTAGGTTCTGGTGCACAGGGGGGTGAAACACGGGGGCTCTGTGCAAGGCAGGCATACTCCGGAGCGTATTTGAAGATGAGACTGACAGCTGAGTAGGGCTTCTGCTGTCATTTCTAAAAGAATTGACTGAGTGAGACTGCACTGATTGTGAAAGCTGCTCAGGTATCTTGCTTGCAGAGCCTTCGCTCTCAGGTTGGTGCTTAATTAAAGGGGGAGGTTTTGAAAGAGAAGAAATGTAAGAAGGAAGAGACTGGGAACTAGCTGCTGTTGAAGGACAATTACTCTGCTTCTCAACATACGTACTTGAAGCTTCCTTGGATGGGTATGATCTCGGTGGTTCATTTACTACGCTGTTAGACAAGGTGGTGAAATAGTTACTCTGCGGCAAGCTCTGTGGGACCGAATGCTTCATTTTATACAGTTCTGACACAGAGCGTTCTGCATCTTTCTCATATTTTACTGAATGGCTTTTGGGACTCGAAGATAAGGATGTTACCCTAGAGTAGTTCTCTCTCTCTCCCTCCAGTGCCTTTATTTTAGCTGTAAAAGGAGCAACTTCAATACTTTCTTGGAGTATCCGTCTATGTTCTTCTTTGTATTTGCTCAGTCGCTCCCCCGTCTCCTGTGGTGGCCTTGGCAGCTGGTTCAACATTGGATCTGCAAAATGTCTCTGCATATGGCTCTCCTTTGCTGTCTGTGTTCTGCTTTGCTCCAACTCTGTCTTTATTGGTGCAGTTGTAACGGAACGTAAAGGTTCGATAAATGCTTTCCTCTCCAGCTCTCTGAAAAAGGTTACACAGTTTAGTCTGAATGTTCCACAACAAGCTAAACAGAAGACCTTTCTTCCCATGCTCTGAACAAAGTTATCTATTAACACAAAATAAACTTTTCTTTATATTAGGCACAATTTTCAAAAGTCTGCAGATGACTCAGGAACTCAAGTACCATTCAAAGTCAACAGGGCAGAGTCTGTTTTGCAGCACATTGACAAGCTTTTCCCTATCACAGGCACCCGCATTTGCAAATAAACTAACATGAAGCTAGAAGACAACGTCAGGGGCTGAAATACACCCTCTTGGACTGCACTCTGTTTACACTGTGCACACAGAGTTGGGACTGTTCAGCCTGCAGAAGAGGAGGCTTGGGGGGACCTTATCAATGTCTGTATACACCTAAAGGGAAGGTGCAATGAGGACAGAGCCAGGCTCGTTTCAGTGGTGCCCGGTGCCAGGACATGAGGCGATGGGCACACAAGAGGTTCTGTCTGAACACCTGAAGCACTTCTGTGCTGTGCAGGTGACCGAGCGCTGGCACAGGCTGCCCAGAGTGGTTGTGGAGTCTCCTTGGAGATGGTCAAAAGCCACTTGGACATGGCCCTGGACGGCCCTGATCAAGCAGGGGTTGGCCCAAATGGCCTCCAGAGGTCCCTGCCAACCCCATTCTGTGAGTCTGAGTTAGAATAACGGTGCACTTACTCTTTGTGATGCTCTACTATACTTTTGGACAATGGTGGGCTAGAATGCGCTGCCAGTTTGAGAGGCCGAAGGGGATCTGCACTGGACGGTCGCACAGGAATGTGACTCAGTAATCCAAGGCTGTCAGCTGAGGTCACAGGGGTGGGCTGGTGTAACCACGGACTGGGAGTATTCTGTTAACACCAACACAGAAAACATCAGATTTCAACATAATCACGGGACCTTCAGCACAGTGCCACAAGAGGTACTGTACCATGTCCTACCAATGAGCAGAGTAAAGTAATTTATTTTAGCATCAAATCCAATACAGTAAACATAATTTATTATTTTAAATCACTTTCTGATCACCTGGAACATCTGACTATACTTTCCTCTAGACTTACAGCATACGAAGTAATTTACATATTTCAGAAGTATTCGTAAAACAGTTTCCTATTTAAGTATTCAGTATGAATTGTCAATTTCTGGAACGGGATCTCAAGCTACTTCATCACAACTACCAAACCAATGACAGTCTGACAGTACTTTACTTCAGTTACTAATAAAAAAGACCATTAGCTGTTCAATGACTTGCAAGAAGTACTTCTTTTAAAGGAAAAATACGGTTTATTATTTCTGGAAAACAATTTAATCTCCACGTAGGTAACAAGTGTCAATATAAGGGACACAATCATCTCTTTGCCAGTTGGTTCCTCTCCTACCCCCAACCAAAATTATTAAGAATGATAATCCTAATTAATCTGCTTTATGTTGCCAGATATTTTTATATAGGGTAATTTCATAATCAGCACACTACTAATATCATACAGGTACACACCTGCCAAACTTTGCAGTACAGCAAAAGCACAGAATGCACCATTTTGTACTGTACACCTAAATACTTAAAAGCCTGGCAATGCAAGTAAGCTTCTACTTGGACATTTTCTCTGAAACTTGTAGAATAGCTCTGCAGAACAGACCACGAGCAGTTCTCAGGCTCTTTCCCCTTTCCCTCTCCTGTTTGAGGCTTGCTTAGGAGAAATATGTGCTGGCTCGTGGTCTGGGCTGAAAGAGAGGGCACTCTGTTGGGGAGTGCTGGTCAAGTGCTACCAACAGGCATGGAAGAAAGGATGGGGACTAGAAAAAGCAGAACTCCCATTTACACCCCAAAGCCTCTCAGTGCCACTCCACCCCTAATTCCTGGTATTGCCCAGTGCTTCTTCCCTCCTCTGCTCCTCACCAGTACATCCCACTCCTTCTCCCCAGCCTCGGTGACTCCCGAATGAGAAATGCTGCAGTAGAAGAGCAGCAAAAAGCTCTCATGACACATGCACTCAATACAAAATAGATCTGCAGGTGCTACAACTTTGAAGTTCTCATTTCTAGACTTTTGAATATTTAAAGCAACCGCCTGGGTTTTGCACTAACAGTTTTAGTGCACACATTTGCTAGGCCAGGAGTTCCCACGCTATGGCGAGTTCCCACAAATAGCCTGTAAGCTGTATTAAAGTATTATGCAAAAAAGACCTATCACCTTCTCCCTAGAGGAGCTAGGGAACATCTGCTTGGGCACCAAATGTTGCCCAAACAGCCCCATGACTCCACCTGCAGCCATCCACAGCCCAGCCCAAAGCCAGGAGCTGCCCCAGCCCCCTGCAGCCTCTGGGGAAAGGTGGGCTCGGGGGCACGCTTCCTCCAGCAGCTCAGCACGGCTCGGCCCTGAGCCGAGGGTGGCTGCTGCTTTTGTTACAGCTGAAACATGGATTCCTGTCTACGATCACAGCAGCCATGCAAACTCTTTCTGGAAACGCCCATCCTGGGGTTCTAAGATGTATTTAAAAAAGGCCTCCAGTGCCAGAGCCAGAAGACAAGTCACCACAAGACAATTGCCACATATCAACATAATTAGAAAGCTACGTGCCTCAGTATGCATGGCTGCATACTTCAGGCAACCAAAGTGAAAACTGAGTTTATCCTACGTTCTTCAAAATGGACTTCAGTAGGGGGTGGAGCAAGTAGCAACATGAAGTGATAAAAAACCACCTATAGTTTTCTCTTAAGGCTCTTCTTCCCTGCTGCATTTGACTTTATCACATTTTAGATCAAACTGACTTCGTATTACAAGGCCAACTCAAACTGAGTGTTTGGGAAAGACTCAGCCACAATGGTTTGGCTTTTCTCAAGAACAAGGCTGGGGAAGAATAGTTTTCCCCATGAAGAAGAAGAAAAAAAAAAACTTTATAACCATTCAGAAACTCCCAGCTTTGACGCAAAGGCTTACAATTTGGCAGGAGGACCACTGTCAGCGACATGCCTTTTGTGGTCCCTGTGAAAATCTGCCCAAATTAGGCCAAGTTTAAGCCTCTAAAATCAGTATGCACATGCTCAGTGGAGGTTTCACTGAAGTTGGCAGCAAAGCTCTCCAAAGTTTCTGTCTGTGCTACACATGCTTCATCTTAGGCTGTTCCTACAAGGTGCCTGCAATGAGCAAGCTGTATCCCAAGCCTGCAGGAACTGAGGAAAGTTTTTCTGTAATTGCCGTGTCTGCCTACCAACCAACACCACGGCACTGGGCACTACACTGAAAAACAACTGATTTCTCCCGGGGCTTCAACAGTTGTACTCAGTGCAGAGACAGGAATCTTCCTGACCCGAATACAGAGGAGTAGAAAGCAGAAGAGAAGGCAAAGGTGTGTAAACAGGCACAGAGAGGAAGAAAAGGATATGCCAAGAGAGGGTACACAGACAGGTGCGTAAGGACAAGAGAAATGGGTATATAATGCACATAAGATTTATAAATGCTAGAGTATTTCTCCTCAGAATTTCCCACTGGGTTTAGGACTCCTTCAGTCCTAGCCTTCCCCATTATCCCACAAGCACACACAAAATTCCACCAAGCAGACAACTGCTGTACCTCTTCTAGTACTTACCTCACCTAATGGTTTCCGTAATTTAAGATAGCAAACATTCACCCTGAGGACTTTAGGTCCCAAATACGCTGGCTGACCTCACTTGGTCATGAACTAAAAACAAACATTTCATCTTACATTAAAATATGCTGGAAATCAACGTCCGGAGAACTCCCTACTCGTGGCACAGTGAAACAACAGGTACCACTGGATCGCCATTTCTAGTTCTACGTCTGCTCCAAACCACCTCCCTCATCACATGCTTGGTGATACGCTTGGCATGATCCAAACTGCTGAGCTTGTACCTAGAAAACTGCTACTAGAAGACACCAGCCTCAGCTAGACACGTACTCGAGAAATCAGCACAACTTACCCTTCTCAAGGAAGCCTCCGCGTTAACAGGAGTTTCCGGGTGGACCCATTTCGAGGAGGGCAGACCGAGTCCTGAGTAAGCATGTGTTCCGTTTGGATACTGCCAAATAATTGGATAAAGCCCTAGCTGATTATAGGAAGCAGAAGGATGAGCTTGTCCGAGAAGATGTGGAGACTGGTGTTGTAACATCTGTTGCTGCTGCTGGTGTGCTAATGCCAAATGGCTTAGGCTGCTAGCATGAGCAGTCTCTAGTCGCGGGTGGCCACCCAGCAAGGAGGCAGCAGGCACTCCAGGTAACACTGCAGGAAGTAGATGAGGGTGATGAACAGAATGGTGAGGTGCGGTACTAAGGGGGTGAGTGTTAATAGCGGACAAGGGAGTCTGAGTTGAAGACCCAGCTAGCAGATGGGATGAACCAGTTAATGCAGGATGATGAGCGTTTGGATTTAAACAGGTTCGGTGGGATGAGGAATGCAGAGGATAATTATGCTGATGCAAATAAGGTGAAATGTGATTAGTTCCTGTTTCTTGTCCAATCAGAGTGGGGTCCCTGTACACTGTGAAATGTTCATTCTTGTCAATGATAAGAGGACTTTTAGTAGCTTCTAGAGCACTAACTCTAGCTGGAACTGGATGAAAACTAGACCTAGGCAAATCATGATCAGTTTTATTGGCTGACCTTGTTAATCCAGTAGTATGGCTGTTTTGGGAACTAACCTTAGACTTCACAGTATCAGAAGATTGGGTGAATTTAGGCTTAACATCAGGTGACTTTGTTTTAGGATGATCAACTGAAGCACTAGGTTTGGACTTCACAGAATCAGGGACTGGACTTTGTTTACGCAGTTTACTCTCTTCTGCTAGAGAAGCTACATTTAACGAAGACATAAACGAGCCATACTGCACTTTTTCCTTTTCAGGATTTAAATGTTCATTTACTGGTAATGCTTTCACAACCCCAGGTTGTATCAAATCCATTTTGTTAACAACACAGCTAACCCAACTTTGATCAGCATCCTGTTTTCGTGCTTCAAGGAAATTTGCAGTTGCAAACTGCTGTTTTAAATCACTGCTGTGCGATTCTGTTTTCTGAACTGTTTGCAAACCAAAGGTACTTGCAGCATTATCCTGGCTCTCCTTTTCAGACTTGTTTTCGTTAGTTGTATCAAGAACACATTTCGGAGTAGGAGGTCTGGGTACAAACTGCTCATTTTTTAATTCTGCAGCATGATGTTTTTCTGCATTGCACTCTTGAACATGTGGATCCTTGGAATTCTGCTCATAAGCTGTTGGCTGCTCTGCCGCATGGAGTGAAGGCTTTTCCTGCTGATCCAAGACGGATGACTTCAGTCTTTCTGTCTCTTCACGTGTTTTATCCTCCTGTATTTCATCCCACGGAGACCGCCTATCTGTTAGTGTCTGCTCTGCTCCCTCAATGGTTTGGGATTTTCCTTCTTCTCCATTTATCTTTGAAGTGTTCTTGCTTTTTAACTCATTTTCTGAATTTTGCTCTGAGGACGAATCTGTTAATCTTTTATTTGAAATTTCTGAGTCACTGCTCTCAGAGTAATCTGAGATATTGTCTGTCCGCAGTCTCTTCATATTTAATTTCTTTTCATCCTCTTCAGGTTTTCTTCTTTTACTAAGGAAATGTTTATTTTTGTTTTTGGGGTTTTCTGTAAAAGACAAAAACATGTCTGTCACATTTTCAGGCTAGCACTGTTTTAAGCAGCTCTCCCTCCCTTTCCAATAACCGTTCTTACCTCCTCGACCTATGTAATCATATCTTTCTTCCTTCATCTTCTCTTCATCAGGCATGCTGCTATCTGAGCCTTTTCTCTTATTTGGCCGAGTGTTCCTCTGCTGCTGGTGCTGGTGAGAATTCTGTTTTGGTGCTGCAGTTTGGGAATTCATTGCTGGTCTGGGACTATTTGCTTGTGCACGTGTATAATGACCCTAAAAATAGTTTTGTGATTAATAGACTTAAATACAATTTTAAGCAGCAACTTTAAACATGTATTTTTAATATTCACAATATACAAAAGTATTGAGGTAAAAAGATAAATGTATCTACGTGAACTGTGTTGCTGTTCTGGTTGGAACGAGACCGCCGGCGTGAAGTGATGCCAATATTTTCACCTTTCAACAAAGAGTGAACAACATCATCTAGAAAGGTCATCTGAACCATAGAAGGATCAACATTCTGAGGTTCTAACACCTGGTTATTGAAAAAAGGGAAAAAAATAATAATGATCAGCATATGCTCAGACATATCCAATCTATATTTTCTGTATCAGTATTCACCAGTCTATGTTGTGTGTTCAAGATTAATTAGAGAAAAGCCTACTTAATCCTGACAAGCAGAACTGAGATGCCTTCTCAATTCTGGGAATAGAGTAAAACCAAAGCAAATGTTATCTTTACATTTTATGGTAACGATAACTTTATTTTTTCCCTTTTTTATTTTTTAAATGCCACTGCTTCACTGCTCCTTCCCTCACATTGACCTGAAAATTTGAAAATAAAAGATACTGAGCTCTTCTTAGGGGGTAATCCTTAAGTAGCAATTAAAATAAACTATTGTTTTGTAAAATTTACTGCAGAAACATACTACAATATTACTTCCAAAAGAAGTAACTGCTGAAAGAACGGAACCAAAACAACTAGAGAGAATTCTAAGAATGGAAGAGTGTTACTAGTGAGGTTTGATCTTTCAGAAAGAAGAAAATGCTAAACAGATCTTTAACCAATATGCTGCAAAGTGAAAAGATTAATATTTGGGGACAATAATCAGAGCAAATGAGGGTAAAGAATGGACTTCAGCATTAGACTAGTCTTAAATTTTTATTGTCACACATGATTTAGTCAGTCATTTCAAGGCAGATGGGTCATTTACTATATTAATGTTGAGTCATTACTCTGGCCTCCTGAAACAGAATTCATTACTGCCACTAAAAATACCAGCATTAATTCTTTTTGTAATGTCAACTTCAGAAATACAACTAAAACCCACCACAGTAAATGCAAATTAGGGTGGCAGTAAATGCTTAATTCAATAAATGGTGAAAAGTGGATTTTTTAATTGCTTGGAAGAAGTAATTGTTACTGCAGCACTAAAGGATTTCAGTACTGAGAGAAGAAATTCTCAACAGAGCTGACAGGGAAGACCAGTTCTTAAAACTAGATCACTTTACTTCAAAGACTTAGCTAGTCTAATAGCGACAACAGAAGAAAAGCCAAACTGTAGGGCTGGAATTAATCATATCATTGCACAAACATTCAGCTTCAGGATGGCATTAACTGCCAGTCCAGCGCAAAGTCAAGCTGAATTTTCAGCAGAGGAAACAATAGACATGCCCCGATGGAAGTGATAAGTTCAGTGCTTTCTAGAGTACCACCAAAAAATGGAAAAGCTCCCAGCACATAGTTTATTTAAAGCTTGTTTTCCAAGCATCACAGAGTCAAACTCACCTGGTCATTCATAACAACCATAGTGCGGGTGAAGAGATCATGATGAGTAATGATCCCAGTGAACCACTGGGTGGCAGAATCCTGTCTGTACACTCTCACCCTATAACCATTTAAGGAGTACGGACCTTTAGAAAGGGAAGAAATAAAAAAAAAAAGCCATTGAGGAACTCAGCAAAAAAATGTATTAATAGGTTTTCCTCGTTTTTTAAGCTTCATAGCAATCATATGATGTGAATGGCACGGACAGCAAGCTACAAGCTATTCTGGCACAGCACTGCCTGTGGATTTTACTTTTATTGAGGAAGACATTTTAAAATGCAAATGGTACATTTTAAGTATGCTTGAAGGTCAATTATGCCAACATTTTCAACATACAATTTTCTTATCTAACTAAATCTTTTTGCAGCCATAATGACAAATGATGGGAAAATTCCTGCCTACAAACAGCAACCATACAAAAGTAATCTGAAAGGCAGAAAGTGGCAGCAGCAGGTTATACAGAAGCTATTTAATAGGCTAGTCACATGCACAGATGATTTGCTGGCAAAACAATTTAGATCTTGCTGTTTAGGCTCTGCATCTGCCAAGTCTTTCCCATAAGTGACCACAGAGCTTCTCTCTATTACAACAGTCAAAAGGCAGCTGAGCGATCCAAGCCTTGCTATGGCCCCACAAAACATTCAGGAATACACACACTAGTAAGACTTCTGCAGATGCTGTGCCTTAAAACAAGAGCTAAAAAAAACGCACACAAAGATCAGTTTAATTCATCTCCAAGATCCCACGGGGAAGGGATGAGATGGTATGACACAATACTCATTTTAGAGTTAGTTTCGAGACCCAGAAATTGAAGTTCCACGGTTTTATTCACGTTCGGTGTCTCACTCGACCACCAGGACAGTAAGCTCCATCGCACTTGGTGTTTATACAGCACTTGGTTTATGTAGCACTTCATGTGACCACGCATCACAGTCACCAAGTTCAGTTTGCTGTGGTTTTCGCTACTTCCGCAACCAAACCCTAGGTCAGGCACACAGGAACTTAAGTAAAACCAGTCCGTATCAACCTAGGAAAAGCCTAGCTTAAAAGACTGCCGGCTGCTCAGCAGCACAGGCAGGACAGGATTCCCCCGTCCTTCCTGACAAGCGGTGTTGCTGGCCCCTGCCCAGCAAGCTTCAACACCTGGAACAGACCAGGGACCTTGCAGGTGACAGCTTTCTCCACTAAAATACCCATGTGCACACTTCTGGGTCTCTTATGCCCTCTGCACAACAAAGCACATGATCATAAAAAATGTTGGCCTTGAAAACAGTCAAGAGGTCAACAGTAGTGCAAGACAGTATTAATTTAGACATTTCCTACGTGTTCTCGAGGCTGAATTTAGGAACCTTAGCAAGACTTTATCTAGGTTTTCATACAGCTGAGAGGAACAGAAACTCCATGCAATGGCAACCTTCTTCCACGCACATCCACATCATTCACTGCACCGCTGCAAACTCGAGCCCCACTAAGCCATCCGAGCTGCTGCACTCAGCTCACCCCTAGAGCACAGTGCCAGCTACACAGACAAGGCTCAGCACAGCACCAGCGCAGTCTCTGCCTCTTACAGACACGTATGGGCAGAAAAAGAGCAAGAATCTAAAAGCTTGTGTCTCACATTCCTGGTCTCGGACTAGAGGACTAGACGGGGTTCCCGTGGGGACACATTTCCTGATGGCTTCTCTCCAATCCTTATTCTGAATGCCCGTGCAAAATGCCTCCAGCTCAGCTCCCACACTTCTGTCTGACCCAACCGCATTCTCCGTGTCTCAAGCCTTTCACAGCTGTTCCAAAGCTCTGCCTCACACAGACAAGTCTCCGTTAACTTCTGCCCGTGTCTTTTCATGCAACGTTCCCATTCCTACTTTCCGATCCCAGATCTTCCTCTTTTCCACCCTACTGCTAATTGCACAACAATTTTCAGTCTCGGTCTCTTGCTTAACCAGATCCAGCCTCTCCTCCCTCCCCAGCTTCTTGTCTCATTTTAGCATTTACGATTCCAGGCCACTGGCTTCCAAGTCCTTTCCCAGTCTTCTCAGTTTACAAGCTCCATCCCTCCCTTCTCCATCCGCTGCCAGCTTCTCTTGTATTCATCTGCACTGACCCCGTGCCAATTTCTTCCCTCTTACTCCTTGTTCTAATCTGTGTCTGTCCTTCATCCCAGTTTTTATCCTACCTATTTTTAAAACAGACTTTATCTGCCTTTAAAAACTGGGTGTTTTTCTTTTCTTACATGCTGCTGGGGTATCAGGAAGGGGAAAGATTAAACTGCGGTCATGCGACACAGGACAGCCCAGCCCAGCCACAAGCAGCCATTACAGGAAAAGCCTGGCTTTGTCTCCGGCCCCTGGCTGAATCATGTTCAGCTACGCTTTGTTGAAACAGCATGTGCAGTACTATCAGGAAGTATCTTCAGGGCCGAGGCACACAGTGTTTCAAGAGGATTGTTATATTGTTATATCAGAGATTGTAGTGATAATAAACCTAATATGGAAAAAAAACCCTAAGATTTTAAACATTAAAAATCAAAGACACTTTACCAAGCAAGTTCCTTGAACTGGTTTTATTTTTCCCCAAAGCTTTCAACTTAGCCAAGTTTGGGAGTTGTTTGTTTTAAACAAGGAACAAACTACTTTCCGGCGAACCTCCAAGCTCTACTCTGAAGTGTGCTGCATACTGCTATCCAAGGAAAAGGTCACCTGGACCATTTTTTTTTCCTTAGTCTCAATTCTTGTAAGTAAATGGACTGGTTTTGACTAAATTACCCCCTCCTCAAACTGGTGTGCTTCTTTCCAAACATTCGGAACCAGACTTTAATGTTCTTCTCCAACCCTCCTCTCCCAGAAATGAGTTTAAAGTGGAACAGTCACATTAGAAAATGTGACTGCAGAAAACACTACGATATGAGATGATGACTTCGGTCAGCATCAGAGCCAATGAGGAAAAGGTTGGATACTAAAAATGCTGTAGAGGTTGAAGTAACTGAGTATGGCAGCAACCTTAGCAGAGGGTTTTGATGAGGGCAGAACTGAAAATGTTGCGCAAGCTGCAGAGAACAGGAAAATGGTGATAGAGAGGGTGATGAAAAGAATGGAGGGGAGGAAAAAGGAAAGATTACATGGGTAGATGACAGCAGCTAGCACTACGAGAGAGACATCTGTAAGTCACTGAAAGGGTTGTGCAAAATGCATGTCCTCCTCATCTGGGAGCAGACTACATGCCAGGAGAAGGTGAGAGCAGTCCCTGCCAGCTGACCAGCACCCTTGAGGTGGCTGGCACGTCACTGCCCATGGGGGCACGTCTTTCCTCAGGCCACCCCATGCCATGGGAAGTAAGCAAGGGGATCTGAAGGGCAGCTTCTCTGCAGATGAGGAGAGATGGTCTGTCAGTACACCGTTTGTTTCATCTCTTCGTCTAAAATACTCCTACTTTGGTACACTCGGAGCATCTGTTCCATACATTTATTTATATATATATATATATATATATACATACATACATATATACACACACATACACACTTACACACACACACACATATATGACAAAAATACAGTTCCTGGAACAATGGGGTGCAAGTGAGTTTTGTGTATGATGTGTTGGCAGTTTCAATCAGATGACTATTTTGATGTGGCTGGGGCTTTGCTGAGGTACTGATTCTGTACCAGTGTGGACAGGGCTCGTTATAATTGTCTTTTTATTGTTATTCTAATAAAATACAATGAACAAGCTTAACCTTAGTTTCCTTTCCATACAACCCTAACTTGATTTTACATCACCTCCCAGTCCAGTTTTGGCTACAATTCTCATCACTCTATTAATTCACGTTGTAACTGATGATAATAAGATAAAATCTAAAATGACTAATGCTGACGTACCAACTCGCTATCTACACAGTTCCGTGCATTGCTTCTTCAGCATCTTTTCACTGTGGCCCATAAGAAAAAATCATATCTAGGCAAATGAAAAGCTCCACAACAGGGAAGATGAAGTTGTGGGGTTTTTGTTTGGTTGTTGGTAGTGGTTTTTTTTTTTGGTACTGTAACTTCAGTATTATACTTACCATATTCGTTTGGCCTTCTAATCTTAGTTTATCAAAGAAACCTGACAGCAAGCAAACCTCAGTCCCATCCTTAAAATACCAGATTATTTACTGCCCCCTTCCCAATCTTAATTTATAGAGTGACTGCTTAAGCATTTTTGTCCCACAGTTGCTTTACTGTTGAGCCAGGGATTTTAGCCCAGACCCACAAAGGTTAGCTTCTGTCTCCCATTGCTAGAAAAGCCTCTGCAGAGCTAGCTGGCTGTCAGTTCTGCAGAAAGTTTATGAATACGCTGCAAACATATATAATATTTAAAACATTAGCAAGACTGAACCAAAATAATGTATTCTAATTCACACTAGTTTTCACGTAACTTGTGCCTATGCTGTAAAAATTACATGTTTGCTGCAACCTTTCAGCATTAGAATTGAGTTAAAAATTGTAACTGATTTGAAAGATGATTTTCAATTGGGGCTGGATCAATCTGAAAGTATTCACCTGTGATAGAACTGTGAAGAACCAGAAACAAATAGGTATCTGAGAAGTTATTACACAGAACAGTAACACTAACAGCGCAAATAACAGTTTTACACACACTAAAGAGGGTGTGGTTTCCCTTCATACACTTCACAACCAATGTTATAAAACATGTACATTAACACTAATGATATTCAGCTGTCCTGTAATCACTAAGACATCAAACAAGTTAAGTACAGTCTGAAGAAGTCATGCACAGCTTCTTACATAGTCTTGTTTTCTCTTTAAACAAATACTTCCCAAAGCACCAGGTTAGAAATACATTCTTCATTATACCACAAACACTATGGGAAAAGCCCCACGCAACTAATGGCCTTAAACTAGCTAACACAGAATAAAAATAACACAATTTCCCAAATAATTACCTTGCATAAAAATCTCCTGAACCTTTTGTTCCTTTACCCAGGCTTTTACTTCCTCATGTAACTGCGGGTTATCCCTGAGAACTGGGTTTAGACTGTCTACGTCGTCCTAAAGTAGAGATTAAAAAAAAGAACCATATGTTATGTTTACTTGCAACATTTCTGTTTATTTTCCTAAATATATTTTAGAGTACAATATTAAGTAGCTTGATGCTAATTTTACCGATTCCCTATAAATTCCCGTGTTGTCTTCAGAAAAAAACTTTTCAGTGCAACATAGTGCTAAAAGTTATTTCATGGGAACACAATATGTCTGATCCTGCATGTGGCCAGACTTGTAAGCTATTAATAGGATCACACTTTCAAAAACACTGTCTTACTACAAGCTAAAAATAGCCTATAAAGACTTCAATGTTTACAGGTATGCAGAAGGAATTAAGCAATGATTAAATGAGTCAAAATTTTTTTCCTTGTTTTGCATATTTGTAAAATTTAATATGGACATATTGAGCATAAACACAGACTAAAAAACCCACAAAGATAATGCATAAGAGATACCTGTATAGCAAGAGAAACAAACAGCATTACTGATTTTCTATAGGTAGGCCTTTGTTAATTAGGTAATTTCAAGTAAGGCATGCTTTAATTTTTATCTCACTTCTCCTGGATTCTCACTCACTATTTCAGTAAGACAAAATCTGGGAAATCAAGGCTTATTTAGCAGCACCATCCTTGTAGCAAGGGAAAACTAGGTACAAAATCCATCTCTGAAAGCATGGCTTAAATCATCATTCGTCACTGGACTCTTTGCATAACTATTTCTCAGAACTTCAGAGAAGATTTGCTATTTCTGCCTTTGAGGCTGTGGTAGAGAAATAAAGCTGCACTGCAGCTTGGTGCCTCCTCATGCAGAAGGCGGCCTTGGAAATCTAGGAACATTCATTTGTGCTGAGATAAATTCAGACAGCTAAAATAATCAGAGCGATTCTCGACATACAAAATGTAAAATGTTTTATCAGTACTGCAGCTGAGATCAAGTAATTTCTTTCCTTGATCTCCAACAAGTTCCTTGATGTTTCACAATTTATTATGAAGAGTTCTAGCCATAGAATATGAAGATACAAACAACACTCATGCAATCATGCATTGCTGCCAGGCCCTTGAGTGACATGAGCAATTTCTCTCCATTCATCTGAATGAGATTATTCCTGCTAACTCACTGATCACAGGATGTCTATTTCAAATTCAAAATTCACTTCCTGACACGTGAAGATTTGCTGTGCTCCATTATGGAAAGCGCATCAATGCTTTGGCTACTAGAGAAAATGACTATCTCTCCTTGTGCTTTTGAAAAGGATACAGCCTCAGATCCAAAAGGAACGGTCACGATGATCTTTGTAATACACGTCATATGGAACAAAGTAAAAGTGAAGAGGAAGTCAACGGGGCCTCCACCACCAAGTTAGAAACACCGACCAGGCAAGTGCGTTGCTAACTTTGTCAGAGGCACAAGAGGGTCCACACCAGAATTTATTCAAGAATGGCAGACTAGCAAAATGCTTTCTCTCCTGGGGAACCTAAAATGGATATATTAGCCATTTTATTTTCCTTTGCAAATCCGTCTTTGGATTGATCCTGCATATAGAAGTAACACCACCACCGGAAAGAGGGAATGCTTTGCCAGGGGAGGCCAGCAGGCCCTGGAGCTGGGTGGCGACCAACCTTCTGTCCTCCTTCCCACGTGCTCTTTTGCAGTAGCTGCGGGAGATTCCCCTACTGAGAGTTTCACCTCTCAGATCCACAAACGTTAGGGCTAAGCAGTGGCCTGAGGCACTGCAACACTGGAAGTCTGGCTGACCTAAAAATGCAAACAACATGCAGAGCTTGTACGTTTTCAGTAACTACTTCAGTTCCTCTAAGAAAATCAGTATCTTTGCTTCAAGACTACACACAGTGGTCAGGCACCATGAAATCAGACCCGTTACACTAACAATATTCTACTTTCCTGAGTTCTTTATGCAGTTTCTGAGTCTTTACTTTTTCTTCTAACACATTACTTTTGATTAGCCCTGTTTCTGAAGGCAAAATACACTGCTGCTGTTCTCTTTTTTAGATTTCACACCCTTCCTAACCGTCTTTGCCTTCTTTGAACTTAACACTGAGGATACTGGCGAACCTTCTGACAATACTTTTTTGTTCTGTCTCCTATTCAGACGCATGACACACTGGTACCTGTGATTGAATGCTTCATGTGAACACTTAGAAAAGGAGACTGCAAAGTCCACTTTGTGTTTCTCTTCTCATTCTTGGAAGAAGATGAGCTCATGTCAAACATGAGCTACAAAGAGCACTAAAGAGGTTGAAGATCCATTACACAAACTGCACACAGTATGACTCGGATTATGTAGAGGACATCAAAGTGAACCTAAGGTTTCTGAACACCTGCACACACAATACACGTTTAACATGTCATCAGTCACCGCACTAGAGGAAGCATCTTGCTTCTAGATGCGAGCATGCTATGTACTGGTCAATGGAAATTAGAATAGCAAAGCGAAATTGTAACTGACAAATGAAGCTCAATACCAAGACAATTAAAAGACTCAAAATCTCAAAATATGCTTCTTTTGTGTATATATTACCTACATCTATGAAAAAACATGTGCCATGACTGATGGTTTTTTAACATTAGTCTTAAATTTGAAAATCTAGAAATCAGCAAATTCATTACATAATATAAGGTGACGGCCTTAAGCAAATGGGTTTACTGCATACCCCAAACCTTAGCAAAACCAGACAGGGCAACGAGCAGAAGGCTGATGACTCGCAGTCTCCTCTCTGTCGTAGAACTGAAGATGAGCAAATGACTCCTCTGCAGTATGTAGTCTTTTCCCTTAACCTGCACGTATGCTGTTCAAGAAAACACAACTCTTGTCTATTGACTTAAAACTTGGCAATTAAGACTTTCAGTTTTCCCTTCCTTCTTGGCTGGACTGGAAAGATTGACAGACTAACCCACAGAAGAATTAAATGCCCTGCAGGGTTTTCCTCTATAGCATGTTCCTCATTTGAAATAAGTTTTATTCGCAAAAATAAATATGGTGCCTCTCTCAGACTAGTTTTTCTACAAGTTTTGGAATATATTCTCCACAAAGATGTTAATGCTGATTTGAAGCCCTTATGAAATGCAAATCAAAATGCAAATAAATGTGACTGCAATTTTATTTTTTAAATATACTGTAGAATGTTCTTTATATACTTCATACAGCAGTGGTCCCTGCTCCAAGAATGACTATATACTGCAGAGAAGACAAAGAGCTTATGGGCCAGAAAAATACAGTGGGAATAACTCTTCCTGCCCTCGTGGGAGCCAGTCACATGAAGCAATACAACTACCTGAAGTTTGCCAACCTATGGCAGGTCTTACAGATCTCTGCTGCTATTTTATTTTGCCTTCCTTCCAGATTGACAGAGGAATTCACTTCTGGTGGAATGGACTTTTCCACTTAATTATCTGAAGAATACTTGAATCTGCCTCAAGTCTCTTAAGGTGAGAATTCTCAGGTGCTGGCAATGTGCTGGACTCCTGGAAGTCATAATGAGCATAAAGAATGAAATTTCCCCAAATAACTAAGTGATCCAGTGTTTTTCTGAGTATACCTATTCTTTCTTCTGGTGCATTAGAGCAGAGCAAGTTGGAAGCTACAGAGCACACCATCAGGTTGAGATACCATAATGCTTCAACCAGACCCACTGCTCACTCCTGGCAGGAAGCAGAAATCTTTGTTTGGAGAAGCATTTTCAGAGAGTTTATTTAGACAAACACAAGGTATCATTCAAAGACACAGGTGAACAAGTACAGATCACTCACAGTGCTTCTAAACTCCTTTCAGTCACAACTCAAACAGGAATTTCAAAGCAAGTATCCACAGAAAAAACAAGTCAAAAACTAAACACATAGAGAATTCACCTTTGAGCTCCATCCACAAACAAAATATTGTTTGAGATACTGACAGGCATCCGTGGATGACCAGAATCTGCATGCTGTCCAACAGGCAGCACACAAAGGTCCTTCTGAAAGGCTCGAGTGATTGCAAGCTCCTTTTCCTTTTTGGGTAGCAGGACATGTCTGTGGTGGGAACACTTCCGCAGCTCTCTAGCTCTCCAACAACCCTTGTGCTATTAAACCAAGATGTTTCCTCAGCAATTTAAACTATATTTTAAAGTCACTCTTCATAACCTTGAGGGGCGGAAACAAGTTCATTAAATTGAGAGGTGAGAGCCTGGAGCATGAAACAAAAACTCAAGAGTGCATTCAAGTACCCGCCCCCCCAAAAACGCAGCCTGTGTGCTGCATATAGGAAGGTGTGGAAACTCCACCATCAGCTGTCAACCCTTCCTTTTCAGTGAAGGAGAGGAGGAGAACTGACGATATGTATTCCAGGAAAACCAGCCCTGGAAAAACTGTGGCTTTTGGCACTAAGAAGGCTTAAAGTGAAGCCTTGAAGACCAAGTCTCAACACACGTCATGCAGTAAAACCTGCAAATGTTTACTTGGGAGAGCGCCTTCCTTAGCCACAGTGTCTACATTTGGCTTCAATGCATAAAAGACATCTTTTTAGTATCAGTAGGAACTCATTTCAGCTAGCGTTTTACAGAGAACGACTAAGTAGATTTTGCAGTCCTCACAAAGGTCAACACCACATTAGTCCTCACCATCTGTGGCTTAATTAACTACAGCTTCCTCTGGCTGCTTAGAGGTTTTCTGATGATTTAGGACACGAATTAAATGAAAACTAGTACATAACCAACCTGAGAGTCATGTTTACAATGTTGACAAAGTATGAGCTGCACACTAAAATAAGCATTTCATTAGTACTTTAATGGTAGAGGGACCACATTTAAATTCAAACAGTGCACATGAAAAATTCGAGATCAAAGAGTCAGGAGCTTGAACCTTCAGTTTCCTGATCACACGCATTTTACCCAGCTCAAATCATTGTCTGCTCAGATTTCCCCATGTTTCCGACCACACAACTTATCAACACTGCTTGAGCTTATTGCACATTGAGAATTACATTAAGTCATTTGACACTCTGTTTGGCATATTGCCCTTTGACTTTATCCATACCTGCGTACTTCAAAACAAAGTGAAAGATGCCTCAAAAATAGTCATTTCACCTTGAAGATTTCCCAAATCTATATTCATAAGAATTCCACGTCCGTGCATCCTTTTGCCCATCCAAAACGTGTGCACAATCCTCTCCTTTCATTCCTTGATAACTAGCCTTCATTTATTCCCTCTTCCTTTTTCTTTTATCTTTCACTTATTATATCACCTGACATATATCTGATTATATCACTATCTGTAATAACCTTTCTGTGGTTACAATCTTTCCTAACAAACCTTCAAACTTAATACTGTTGTGCCTGATGCCAAGCTTAAAAAATAAAACCACCAGGAAACAGTGACATAAAATCTAGACAGGCAGGTTATCAATGTTCTTCACAAAACATTACCTATGAATTGGTAACATCCCTGTGCTGTGCCACAAGATTATTTTTTTTTTCAGTGGCAAAAGATGAGAATTCATCTAGAGCAGAGAAACTGGCAGCAACTGGCACCAGCTGCATCACCTGGAGCAGGTGTGGCCATGGCCAAATGGACCATGGCAAATCCCTACAAAGCAAAAATTAACTTTAACTGCAACTAAAATTAATAGATCTGCTGGTCCGCACATCTTTGTGCGCGCGTGCATCGCCCACCAGTGTGTTCTTTTTAACTCGCTGCTTTCTGACAAGTCCCCGGCCACCGGCAGAAGGCCGAAAAGTTCTGGGGGGAGATGCTAACTTCCCAGTTTACCTTAAACGGCTTTGTCTGAGCGAAGAGGAGAGGCTCAGGCTTACCAGGCGACGTTAGTGCTTTCTATGTAAACCCAACCCACACTTGACCTATTTTCTGGTGCTGCTGAGTGCCTGGTCACCATTTGCCTCATTCCAACGCAGCAGCTGCTGGGCTACTTCTGAACCAGTCAAGCCAAGCCTGAAGGCACAGCCCTGGCCCCTCGACCAGGATCAAAGTCAGGATGAGGCCAGCCGTGCCTGCAGGTGCATGGATGTGACACAGGGACCGCGCTCGCCCTACCTGCGCAGGCACAGTAAGGGAACACCAACCATTTATCATTTTACAAGAGGCTCCGAACGCGTTGTTAACAAACGGACAAACATGTATAGATATCTTAGACCACATACATTTAAGACTGCCGGTTATTTTCAGTATGTAACAGCAATACCTATGAATAGAAAGTTGACACTACAGGAAAAGAAGATGAAGCCCAAAAATTTAGTAATATTTCAACTGTCAGTGAACTTAACATCTGTCAGGAAAAGCTATCAATAATTTTTCTTTTGCTCCCCACTCTTCCTTATGCCTAATACTTGTCCCCACACACCCTTACTTCCTTCCTCATTTCATCTGTACAATTAAAGAGTTGACGCTGATTTTAAATTATAATTATCAGGTTTGAGAATTAGGGGGAGTAGGGCTGTGCACATTTCTCCAAATCATGATTTCAGGCTTGAAAAAGCATCATTGCACTGATTAGTTCAGTTCTGCTAGAATAATTCACATCCCTAAGAACACCAAAAAAAATCTATGGAAAAAATATAAAACTATGAAAGATTATGCTATGAAAAATGTATTAAACTTGGGAACATAAATTATACAGAAGAAAATCTAGCTCATCATCAAGTATTTTAACTCTCAAACACAAAAACAAACAGAGGTACTTGCCTTCCTGTAAGACTACCGATGTCTCAGGTGAAACACGCATGTTGAAAAACCTGCTTTTTTTACAAGTCAGCTCACTAATCCCACAGCTGTAGATGAGAATCCAGGATGGAAAGACAAAAGGAAGACGAGAGCAGCACACAGAACGAGCATGCAGCAGGGAAGCAAGCAGCCATCAATGCAGAAGCAAAAACAAACCTGAGCCAGGCAGATGTTGCCACAATCAACTTAGAAACCGCTCTGGTAACTTCTACAACAGTCCCACATTTGAAAACCACGGATTAAAGAGAAGAGATGACCCTTACACTGATGGGTTATGTCACCCTCCCCCTGAGCAGCTGGGACAAAGTGCTGTCACTGTAATTCCAATCTGGGTCCTGATCTGATTTGCAGATTAGGAAGGAAACAGAAAAACTATTTGGCTGGACTGAGTGGGATGTAAAGCGGAATCTCCTGATGTGACGTCTCTTTTAGCATCTGATCTAACGACTTCCCCAAACAAGGGGCTCCTACCCACCGAACTGGCGGCCTGACAGCTTGCATTTAGAAAGCCACAGTAACCATGTGTCATTTATGCACGGAGAATATAAAGCTCAAGTGAACAGTACTCCTCCAAGCCCATTTCCTCCCTCATTTTGGGGACACAGCCACACACTTGCTTTTCTTTCACTGTCCATGCAGTCATGCTTCCCTCCTTGTTGCTACAGACTCCACACGCTTATCCCCAGCACCTCAGCAGCACACAGCTTTCTCCTAGTTTCTCAGCTCCTAAGAGAGCCATGGAGCACCGGTCCTCCCCCACAGCCAACGACCCTCCAATGACATGGGGACACCAGACCAAGCCTTTGAGTCACCTACCAAGCAACACAATGCTGCTACCACAGCTATCTATGGGAAAAGAAACCTCAAAGCGCAGACATTTCCCTGAAGCAAACAATTAGCAGAAACAAGTTAATGCTAACAAGGAAAGTAACAAAATGAGCAGATAGAAAAAAATCTTTTGTACATTGATATTAAAATTTAAACCTAGACCCAGACACCTCGTGAATTATGAAGAGCGTCCAAACCATATCCCTTCAAGGACAAGCTGTATGGATGGAGATGCCTTTAGGCAACAAAAGGAAGCGTATTCCTTTGATCATCAGTGGTCTGAACAAATGGTCCGCTAGAGAGGCAGCCTAACATCCCTAGAAATCAAGCCACAAGTTCAGTTCTTGCTCAGAGACTGACAGTTTCATCAGACACATCTACCTGGCATCGGGGACAGCAGAAGTCCCTTGCGGCAGCTTCAACTGGCCGGGCTGCAAAGCTGCATGCTGCCAGCACAGGTAATGACAGAGCAGCTCCCTCACCTCTTATCTAAGGGTAGTTACCTCCAGCACGTCTTTTATACCTCGCATTATTAGCGAGACGGTATTCATTGACAAGAATGCTGCTAACTAAAACTTTAAGGTATTAAAAAGCAAAGTTCTCTCAATTCAAATCTGCAGAACACTATCCAAGATGTGGTAGATTGAGAAAAGCTCTTACCACCACCTCCTGAAACATTCATTCGAGTACACGTCACTGCTATGAACCACTCAGCTCTGTAACTTGAACTGCCATTAGCTTAGCCCAGCAGCAGCTGCAGAACCTTCTGCAAATGTCCTCAATTTTATCTCCCAAACATGAACTCTTCAGGAGCTCTGGGAAAGCTGGGTTGGGAAAACAAGTTGGACATTTTCTTGCAGAATTTCATTCCGAAGACTGCACTTTCCTGGTGTCAGGGACACGGTGCAGAGGCTGGGCAGGCAACACTGTGCAAACGTGGAAATGCTGCCTCTGCTGTAAGACAATATTCAAAGCAGAGAAGCCATCCAACAAGCACTTTTTCATGCTAAGGGCTCTGTTCTGACCTGCTGGAGCCATTTTAGGTATTTTCCCTATAAA
The DNA here is from genome assembly GCF_009769625.2 of Cygnus olor. Lineage (NCBI taxonomy): Eukaryota > Metazoa > Chordata > Aves > Anseriformes > Anatidae > Cygnus > Cygnus olor. The sequence continues at coordinate 10,810,167 of NC_049175.1, forward strand.
TAACAGGGGCCTGACGAGCTGGGATGCACATCATATTTGGACCAATGCTGCAGCTCTGTCCAACTCCAGAGAAAGCAGTGGCCGTGCCTTTTTATGGAACAGATGAATAATGGTCTTGCAGACAGGAAAGATTAAATTGCTGATCAGAAAACACGGGTATTTCAGTTGTTGCTGCAATAAACATTTTGGGGTAAACCTAGCGAAGTCATTCAGTGGTTAAAATTGACACAATGCTCATCAATTTCACAACATTTGTCCATTGATACAACTACTTGCACACAGAACCAAAAAACTCCTATCAAAAACATAATTCAAGACTGTATTACATCACTTGAGGGGGAAAAAAGCAGCTTGTCAAGCACCAAGCTACAAAGTCTTATGTATCCTAAAATCTGCTTTAACCTGATTTTGTTTGTTGTATATCAATGCAGTGGGAAGAACACATTCACACAGCCTCTATGGTTGAAATATAATTTCTATACTGTGTGTTTAAAACTCACTAGTAAAGTTATAAAATATGAAGTAATTTGTGAGATACACAGAAATTAATGTGCTTCAAACCCACTTGCTCAGCAAAAGCATACTGAAATACTATAATGCTGGCAGACACACACAAGAAGAGGGGGATGCAAGGAAAAACAGAAATAGTTAATTTTAAATCCATTCAAAAGACAGGAAATGTTTGCTAGATTGAACAGGACAAAAAACCTGTATAATCAGTATTTACAAACAGTGGTAGTAAAAAAAAAAAAAAAGAGAACTATATTTAATCATGTAGTATACTGTTAGGAAAAAAAGTTTGATGAGGAAAAACATGGGAAACCAAGCTCTCTAACATCAAAACAAATACCGCACTTTTATTAGCAAAGTTTTTCCAACATCTATGCAAAAAATAGCATTTGTACTTGTTTTCATTTTTTAAAAAGAAACCAAGTTTGGATAAAATCACAAGTTTCTTCAAAGATGTCTGGCCTGAAAAAGGGCTTCCACTTCCACACTTCATCCATTCCATCTGGAATTGCTGCAGTGCTCAACTACTAGCACTTGCAAGTTGCTGAAGGCTGCAGAGAGCACAAATCCTAGACTGCGAACTAGTACTTCTGCTAGGTGTCATTTCAAACACAGCAGAAAGTTACGAAGACACGTAAGGACACGTAAGGACTACAATTGGCTGGGGTACTGCATTTCCGCTGCATTCCCCTCCATTACCTCTGCAGAAGCTGATTGAACACACTACCTCACAGACCTTTTGATGATAAAGATTTCACAACCCTGAGAAAGTCAAAGTCTGACCTCCCCTTTCAAGTAATTCATGGATCTCTGTGTAAGTGAGGTTTTCAGCATGTGCAGCCTCCTGCGAGGACAACGTAAGAAGCCTGCCCATCACGATTCATTACCTCCAATCTCTCAGCTGTACAACCTGTCCCCCAGGCTGTGGAAGGTGTTTGGTTTTCTCAATGCAAAGTTGCTCCAACAAAATACTGTACTTTCCCCATTAAAAAGCATAATAAAAACTATAGCGTTGTACTGTTCTGCAGCACATGCATCAACAGTTCAATATTACATCAGAGGAAGGAGCAAAACCAAACAAAGCCATGAACACCTCATCAGATTAGCTATCATATTTATCAGGTCAAATGCAAGCTAAAAACTGTTTCTTGTAAAAATTGAGTTCAATAAACTGAGAGTTCTCCCTCCCAACTGAACTGCAGGAAAGACTGTTCTCCCCTCCCCCACGTAAACGCTCCCATGCAAGGGCAGCAGGATTTTACCCCCATTCAAGCTTCAGAGCTCCCCATGGCATCGGAATTCCCAATCCCAGCAGACAGCAACTATTTGGCAAAGTGCCAGCTGGATATATAAAAACGTGAAAGTGACTTTTCTAGGAGCTGTGTGTCTGCATTATGAAAATGGGGTTGGTCAAGATGTCACCTAAGAAAAACACTCATGAAAAAAATTTGTTTTTTAATAAATCAAATGTGAAGATTGGAATCACCAAAGGACACAGAACCAAGGATAAAGAGCCCTCCTCCTTCTTCTGAGCAATATTTCCATGGGCTTTTACTGGTGAAAAAAGTAATAATTTCTATCAAACACAGGAAGTTCCCTACCCAGGCTAAAGGGCTAAGTAAGCCCTTTCTCCTTAAGAGAGCAAGCTAAAAGAGGCAGAGTTTTATTCCACCCACTGTGAGAATAAAGACAGGTCAAGTCCTGGGGTACACAGCAGCTTTGAAGGGAGGCCCAAATGCAGGCCGAGGAGACAACACGTCTCTCTCCCCCATTCTGCAAATAGAGGATGCGACTCCCTCCCTCGCTCCTCTCTGCTTGCAACTGCTCCGATAAAAGTCTTCTCTGTCCCACACTCGTAGCAGGCAGGGAAGACTGGCATGAGTCATCTGACCCACTTCTAGCTGGATTTAGCCTTTTGCTTCCCCTCACGTTGGAAACGTACACTGAAACATAGATGCGTCGCCATTGAGCTGTTCAGACCGGCGCTCTTTACAAGGCTGCCAGAAAAGGCAGCTGGACTGCCGATGGGTGGTCCAGACACCAGAGACACGGAAAAGGAGGGAGGCAGCTCTTCAAGACAACACTGAGAAGAGTTGAAGATGCAGAAAGTTGTGTGCTTCTCTGTCAGCCGCGGAGGAAACGAAACTGGGAGCGGAGCACATGACGGCCACGGCCGCCAGCTGGCCGGCACCCGGAGTTCCCGAGCTGCCTGTGTCAACCTCAAAGGGTGGGACAAGCCCAGCAGCTCCCGCCTGCCCAGTCAGCGGCGGTACAAGTTTATGGGAACAGCAGTTTGCAGCTGCAGTAGCTATTTTTAAGCCCGAAGTAGAAGTCTGAAAGAAGTCTACACTGTATGATTATGGGCTGCTTAAAATACATACAGAAAGATACTTTATTTTACTCCCTGTTTCAACATGCTTCAAGATTTTTTTCCATGTGTACATGTTATTGCTACACAAGGCCTGCTACACCATTGGTTTATTTGTATGAGCAAGGTAATGATGCAAAAGCATCCAGGCCTGAAAAACCCACTACCTGTCCATAATAAACAGAAAAGGAGAGTACTGGAGTTGCACAACACCCTTTTCTCACGCCTTACCTCATGGCATACAGAACTTAGATTTGTAATGTATCTAGGAGTATTTAGTTCCTCAATCTGGGGTTGTATTTCATGATTAGTAGGCAAGTTTATTATTATTATTACTCGAACAATCTTTAAGGTGTGTTAGACATTTGATCTGTCAGCTCTCAAGCATGCAGTGCACATTTAGGAGACCAAAGCATACACACCTATCATTTTGCATGTAACACCTCCCACAGGGGATTTCTTGGTGCCGTATCTTTACATCTGGAACCTTCAGTACAGAAGTAGACAGGCTGACCTTACCATTTTGAAATACTGAGGCAATCAGCCTTGTCTGAAAAAAAAATTACATGAATTGTCCTTAAGGAGAATGTGAGTAAGTAGGTTGGACTGAAGAAAAAATCCACCATAAAGAAGAACTGAACTGTGGTTTGATTCCTTTTTTTTTTCCAAAAAAAAAAAAAAAAAAAAAAAAAAAAAAAAAAAAAAAAAACAATACGCAGGGGACTTTCAGAAGATTGTGTGCACACCCTTCCACTTCCTTCCTTGAGTGGTGAAATACCCTCTCTCAGGAAGCATAACGATTGTGAAGGAACTTCATTTGAATTCTTTGCCCTGCCTTACCCGTGCACATGTTTGTTCCAGCGCTGCGTGCTCACAAACCCAACACAGACACACAAACGGGATGAGGCAGCGCTGCGAACCCCACGCCAGGGAGCAGCCGCCCCGAGAGGCAGCGAGCCAGCATGACCGCAGCACCGGGCAATCCGCAGGCTCACCCCTGCCCTGCCCGAGCTGGCAGAGAGCTGTAAAGCACCGACTGCTGGGGCGAGGCATATTGATTCCTGGTCTTTGCACACTTGTATGGAAAAATACAATGTAAATTGCTTTTTGTTATTCTTTATTTGCTTGGCCAAAGCGTAACGCAACTGGCTTCAGCCCTTATGCTGGCTCCAGCTGCTGAGCGCAAAGCCCAGACTCCAACCCACCAGTGCCGTGACTGGTACGGCCGAACGCCACGCTGATGAGATCGCACATACCATACACTGAGCTCTACTTCTTCATAGCCCCATCCCGGGTCCTTCAAGGAAACTGCCATGCTTGAACAACTGAAGGCACAATCTGCTGCTTACCTTACTACGTGTAACATAATTGACAGATAGATAGCTGTACCATTCTGTGGCCAGCTAAGTTGTTACTATTACAGAAAACAATTTTAGTTTTAACTATTTTTTTTTATGTTATACCTGCATTTGTGTAGGCTTACTGTGGTTTTGCTTAAAATGTTTTTGTAACAGATGTATTTGGAAGCATGTTCATTTTCAATCTATAGCAAAAGCCACCACACCACTCACCAAATTTGTTGAGTTTTACTTAGTGAGCAATCACAAAATATACACGATATATTGTGAATGCAAAGCAGAAAAATATTAGAAACCTGTAGTCTTGAAATATGGTATGTAAGTCCACTCTTTCAGACACTAGTTTAAGACAAAAAAATGCTTGTTGCAAATTTTATGTCAATCACTTCCTGCAAAGGAACATAATTTGCTTAGCAATGACATGAAAATAACCACGGCAAACACATTTACATCTGCTTTCTCCTCAAGATCCTCTTGTCACCACCATAAAAAGAACTACATGACTAAATGGCCTGACCAACCCAGATTAATGAATGAGTCATTCTCAGTCACACACAAGTTTCACGTAGACAATAATACCGTTTGTATCCTCCATGAAGCAACACAGATAAAAGGCACCGGAAACAAGATGTAGATTGGAGTTTACGGCACCACACACCAATTCAGAGGCATTTTCGTGGAGAAGGGCATGATTCAAGGCAGACGTATGGGAAAAAGAAAAGTCACATACCGCTTTTAGATGTAAAGAACAAATTCACTCACTGGTGGAATACTTGCTACATAAAACATTGTGAAGATAGGAAAAATGGAAAAAGGCTGGTATAGTGCAGCTGCACAACCTACTTTTAATAATGATATTCATCTAGCTCTTATGAAGCTTGCTGAATCTCTTAACAATTGAAACATGTTTATGTATGCAAAGAGCAGACATGGCATGGGAATCTGTGGTTCATGATTCCCCAGCAAGTCCTGCCAAAGTGCCTTTACTCTTGTTCTGGAAGAACCACTTCTGGTAACGAGAGTAATTTACTTCTTTGCCTACTCAAACTTTGTTTTTCCTGCCAAGACTAAAAGCATGCCAAGTGTGCTGTTTTCTTTGCCTTGAGCAGTTGTCACCTTCAAACCGGACAGCACCACCTTATTCATGAAGCCCTTTAGCCCAATGGTTACGTTACAGAGCACTGTGTTTTGATCAGAGCTAATCTGAGCAGAATTCATACCAAATGCTTGCCTGCTGCCCATTACTAATATTACAAGTACACGCAACGATGGGAAAAATTACTCAGTAGTTAAGAATTGTATCTGAAGTGAAATGGAGTCTTCCCACACAGATTCAAACTTTGTTTGCTTTGGCAGAAAGGTACTGGAATTTTAGGCACTAGCAGCAAAAGGCAATAAAAAAAGTGTTTAGATCACCATGGCCTCTGAGGACTTCATATTGAAAATGCACAGCCATGAGAGCTTAAAGCAAAAACTAAATACATTTAGAAAGACAAAGTTAACTCATCTCTGCAAAGATTAATTCCTCACTTTTGTTCTTCTGCTCAAAAACAAGTTAGCAGCGTTCCAGACCAAACAAGGAAACAAAAAGGCCATTTTTTCTACTTTTGAGAAAGCAGATTTTCACAGGAAATTCAACAAGGATTTATCTAGGATCTGTTCTCATGGCAAAGAAAAAGAAGGCCTTCTGAAAAAGAAAAAAAAAAAATGTACAAAACTACCTTACAGTGACTTCGAGTTAAAAATGTGCAGACTCATTTCCAGAATTAACTGAAAATAACAAGCAAAACAGAGACAATTTTCCCATTTAGGAGTATTTTAGGAGAAACCAGTCTCATGATCAAATTCGTATTTCTGTCTAACGCATTGCTGGTAACATTCAGTTAACATTTAAAAAATGGTTTCTGTTCTCTTAAAGACATCATCACCCAGTGAATTTCTCATCTGTATAATTAAATTGTAGAATTCAGCAATGGGACATTGGTAGCCCTGCAAAGAGACATACCTAAGAATGTAGCTTCCAAAACTTATCATCAATAAAATAATAATAATAATTTAAAAATCTCTGTGCTATTCATCAGTGAGCTCAACGTTCTTTCATGCACCTACATTTGATATCTGAGCAATATACAGTTAAGACACCTTTTGGATGTCTTTTTACTTATAAGGAATCTCCATCAGCGACCTTCTTGTAATGATAAAATGAAGAGAGAATTTAGGCTTCTGTTGTCACCAAGCTACTTATAACTGATACAGATCAGCAGTCTCCATCTCAGGCTTTAATAGATGGCTGTTTGCTCCATGAAGGGTGGAACAACCTCACCTTTCCTACAGCAGTTGCCCTCCATGTGCCAAAATAAAAGGCCAAGAGTTAGGCAGATGAAGCTTGCATTTGGAACATTTCTCACAGGCTACTGCGTTCTACCAGCTTTTAGTGAACACCTCTTTTAAAACCACAGTTGCTAATGCTGTTAATTACAGTATTACCTACCAAGATGATATATAGCTAGCTGTTCATGATAGACGTTTTCAAAAATGACACCTTCAATTTCTATGCAACTTCCCAAATTAAAGTGCTTCTGTGTCTAAGACTCTATCAGTGAGTATTCCCTAACGGGAAGGACCTAAAACGCATACAGCACAGTTATGTTACTGCCAGCCTGGCTTGGCAATGAGACTGTTTTTTAAAAAAGGCAGTCCTTCTCAGAGATTCATTTTGTTTTGCTCAGCTCGTCTTGTGAGAAACGATCCATTGCCAAAAGGAGACTGATTACTGTTACCGGAATGAACGTTATCAGAGACATGATCTTGACAGATTTCACACAAAGGACAGACGCTAGTGCAAGTATTTGCTTTGTAAAATGAATCTGTAAGATTGCAGCTGGACTCTGAGGGTGAATTTACACTTCATGGCTCAGCTGATTTAAGAGGCTGCCGCTGCCAAAGGAGGATATCCCACTCTGCGTTGCATCATCCTGACGCCCCCCCCAGGAGGCCGCAGCAGTCACTGCACCCTCTGCTAAACCTGCTCTGCTCATTAGCAACATGCTTCCCCCCTCCTTTTTGCAAGTCAGGGTTGTGCTGGTTTAGAAGGCTGAACTAGCAAGCATGGGGTCTGATAGTGGGAATTGTCCTTTTCAGCAAGGCCAGGCTGTTAGAGCAGCTCGAGTCATAACATGTAACTTCATCCTGACGAGAAGCGATCAACTCCTTCAGCTTCCCCACCGTGGACACACAAAAGCAGCAGCCCTGCCACACAGCGAGCCTCCCTCTCCTTTCCCCAGCATTCTGTCGCTTCTCTTTTTCTAGCTCTATATTTGGTACTGGGAAAAAAAGATCTTGGTGAAGGAGGAGGGAAGAAGGGGTGTCAGGACAAAATTACATAGCATTTATTCAGGGCCATCTGTTATTCCAAGTCTCAAAGTACTATTTCTGTATCACTGCAGTGTACCATCCCAGCCATGAAAAAGAATTTATGGCAATTCTAATTGCAATCAGCAAGCTGAAATACCCGAGGTTTTCTATTTGTCATAAAAGAGATTTTTAAGACCTTCTTCTTACAGGGAGGGGTGAAAAAAAATCATTGCTTTTCCTCTTCTTTAAATACATGCACATTAATATACAAATATGTTTCTAATTAACGAAGAAGGCATTAAAATCAAGGATATTAGAACTTTTAGCAGTCTTAGAAACCACAGCATGAAGAAGTATTTTTCTTTTTTCAAAAAAATAACATTTTCTGCTAGCCATTCTCAAAGAAACAGTAAGTCGAACATCAATGTAGCATTGCAAAGGCCTAGAAATCAAAGCCTGGCTTCAGAAGGATGGATACTATCTTTTATCTGCTCTACAATTAACTGCACTGATTAACCTTTAAAGGGATCAGATAATTTCACTTGAAAGGTGGTTCAGTAATATTAGTTGCATACTACTCCTCAGCATCATCAAATTCCCCAGAACCAGACATAATCTTTCACAAAACGAGGAACGTTCACTGCCAATAATCAATAGGAAATTTTTCCTGTAACATAGAACTTGACTGTAAAAAGGACTTTTAACAAACACAAGGATTTAACTAAGCTAAATGAGCAGTACTTACACAGTAACCAAATTTCTTACCTGATAGGGCTGAAAGGCACTATCTTCAGTTATAAAATCCAGCTGTTTGTCCACAAGGAATTCTACTGCAGTAATTGAATTGTATACACTTTTTCCAACCAAGGGCTTGAATGTCTGTTGAAAAAAAAGAAAGAAAACTAACGAATTAAAAAAGGCTTGGCACATCAAGCCCCCAGGACTGTATAAACACTGACATAGCAGTTCTTCCATCAAAACAAGTTAAAACAGAATAACAATTGCTATTTATACAAGAAAGGAGAGTTCGGTGTTTTTCGGTTTTCCTCTGTGCCGTTGGTGGAAAAACTAGCAAGAAAATGGAACTGCAACATACATTCTTCCTTTCCCTCATTGTTCTTGAGCAAGAGTGTTTACCACAGAAGCTCAAAGTACAGGAGCACGATTATATCTTAAACATACAGCTTAGCACGCAGATCCTCTCCTTCTGCCTGCAGGACTAGCTAGCACAGTGGTAATTATACTGAGGACGCTGAAGTGGAAACAACTGCAGACAAGAAAACGCTCCCCTTCCTGTTCTGAAATCGTTCACCTTGCCTCAAGTCAACCATCTCATTTCCCTGCCCGTCTCTGCATCTATTCTGACTGCTGCCGTCCTCCCCCGCAGCCGCTCCTCCCTGCAGCACCCAGCTGCTCCAGCACAACTGCTCGCCTGACAGCTTGCCCCGTGCCCCCAGCCCCACGCCAGGGAGCAGGACTCCTCCTGATCTGGGACGCCAAGTGAGGGCGAGCCACGGGGAGAGGAGAGAGGCGAGCAGCAGGCTCCGGAGCAGGCCCTCGGTGCCATCTGGACATGTATTTGCACAAAGCACCCTGCCTCTCACGGCCCCCCCGCAGCGAGGCGCAGAGAGCTTTGCGCAGGCGAGTGGGCAGGGAGCGCGATGACGGAAAAAGCTCTCCCCAAAGAGGGGCCGAGCGGTCCGCTGGCGCTGGCAGGGTTTCCTGGAACAGAATCGCAATGCGAGCGCGACTGAGCGGGGATGTACCACAAGGAGATGAGTCAGGTGAAAAGGAAATCCCAGCGGATGGAGGAGAGAAAATGCAGCTCTGAAGGCAGACGGCGAGCAGTAAGAGGAAGGCACTAATGAACAGCAGAAAGAACAAGCAGGATGTAAGGAGAACACACACAGAGGAACAGAAAAAACAGGAACCTTATTCGATATGATGGAAAATAGGGATGGGGGGAAAGAGCAAAAAGAAACGCACCCTCTGAGCCCCGACTCTATGACCAGAATTCAGGAGGAAGAGCCGAAGAGGAGAAACAAAGGCAGGTCAAACCAGATGCTGCGCCGCACGAATGCTGCCCAACATCTGTGCGGTGCTGCCGTCCCCGCAGGACACCGCCAGTTCACGTGCCAGCCCGCAGCAAGAGAGCCGGGCTAGACAGGGGAGCCTGGGGTCGCTACCGCCCTTCACAGACAGGGAAACTGAGGCACATAGCGCTTACGTAACTTGGCAGAAGCCACCTCAGCAGGGCAGCTGCAGAGCTGGTGACCTGCCTTCAGCCCATCCACGTGTCAGCCGCAGAGACAGAGGTCGTAAGAGACGCACTCAACATTTTATCAGGCTTCATTACCTACTTTGCAAAGGTGTTGCCTTGCGATTAGTCCAAATATAACCCAAGTCTCTGTGGAGCTTAAGCTGTGGCCCTTGTTAAACAAATGAGAGCACTTTATCAGAGCTACATAATACTTTCTAATAAATATATCCAACTCGCAAACGTTCAGATCTAACATACTGCACTCTCATTTCTATTTTAAGGTTTCACTTCAGTTGTTACCTTCCTTGTGTGAGCAAGGGGAAAAAAAAAAAACAACCACCCAACATCCTATCAGGCAGGCAGCCAGCCATCTCAGTAACATGGTAACTAGATGAAAGGGCTGGGAGGGCAGAGGAATATGATAATATGCTAACTACACAGTCTGAATAGCAAATAATTATTTAACCTCTAAGAGTTAAGAAAGGGCCTTTGCTCTTGCATCACTTTTCTAGAATGGATCCTGTATTGCTAATGATTTGAGTTAAGAGAGGGTGGAGCTCACATGAAATCGCAAAGCAGGAGTGCATAAACCCGTAAGTGGATAAACTTTTCTTCAAAAAAGTCAATGTTGTAGTCTTTCAGTTTTTAGTCTGCCCCCGCACCTAGGCAGACACTGCTCTACTTTTTCACACCGATTCCCTTCTAACTTTCCGTCCTATTATTCAGGTCAGGAAACACGTTTCTGAGTACAAACAACAGGACATACCACATCATTAGCTGAAACGAAACCGTGTGGAATGCGGCTTGCAGTTATCGTTCAGGATTTAGACAACACGACAGATTAAGGTATGTGTGAGCCACCGGTTTATCTTACTGCTGGTATTAAAAGAACCAGTTCCAAATATAGATCTGTGAGCATGATTATGCCGAGATGAGAAACGTAATGCCTTCTCATTTGCTTTCATAGATCTAAGCCTCTAGACAGGCCAACGCCCCCAAAATACGCATATGAAGGATGCAGACTATCCCACAAGCACAGAAGAAAAATATGTAAATAAATAAAGCAAAACTATGCCATGTCACACACCTCCTCCTATGGGGACGGCTGCTCAGCTGCACGCAACTTGCCATTTTTCAGGCACTATTAGAAAACCTTCCCCCTATCAAAGACCAACAAAACCCCACCCTTTAAAAAAAGCTGGCCTTCTGGGGAAAGCAAAGTCCAGACTCCATCAGCTCAGAGCGATACGCAGGCCACCACCAAGGTACCCAAAGAGGGACAGGCTGGGGACTGGAACAACCTTCGTACAAAAGACGTGACCAAACTTCACAGCACGGATCACATATGCACAAAGAAAAAACAACTAAGAGCACGGCAGGCAAGAGTCAGCTACCAGAGGCAAGCACGCAAGGCATGTAACGACATGAAACCAGAATTAAGAAGGTCCAACAAGCTCCCTGCAAGCTTTTAGGGGAAGGCGCTCCCTCTTTCCATTCCCAAAGCAGAGGACAAGTCTAGGGAGAATCAGGCATACTGGCTGAAACCAGTAAAAACCAAACATCTTCAAACTCAAACCTCCCTTTCAAGCTTGCATAAAGCTTCCTTTTACCATCTATGTTAACCCAGCTCCGTCTAGACCACAATTAAGCAAACGGCTCGAGCACATACTCAATTTTAAGTGACATCGGATTCCAGCACTCTTCTAAGCTGCTACTTAAAAAAAATAATACTTTTTTCACCAAATTAAAACTTCCACTCGGCCAAATGGTGCTCTATAAACACAAACACTTGGGCTGCTTGGCCAGCAAGCTCCCTCACACTGACGAGAGTTTATTTCTTTCTTTGCACCTCCCTCACCCCCACCCCCAGTGCTTTTACCCCAGCTCACACAAGAAATAACCTGCCTACAGGAGGCACCTAGCCCAGCTCTCAGACAGCGAGTAACAGCTGGTTTGGGACTTTCCTGAAACCCAAACATATTTTTAGAAAATACTAAGCACCATCACTTCACAGCAAACCACCTCAGAACATTTTGATGGCATTATTCAAATATTCACCCGTACTGCCGATTACTCACGGACTGCTTCTCCTAGCACGCCTGGCAATGCAAGTCGTCTATTTATTTATCCTTCCAGACACCCCATGGCAACCGCGGGTCCCGCTCTCCCGAAGCAGCAGCCCCGAGGAGGCACAGAGCGTGATTTTCGCCCTGCCCAGCGCGACGAAGCAGTTGGAGGCCGGGCGAGGCAGCCCACGCACCCGGCCAGCACTGAGCAGGGCGAGGGCAGAGCCCGGCCGAGCCCCTGCTGCTCCCCAGCTGAGCCCTGGCCGGCTGGCACCCAGCACTTGGGCCACAAAACATGCTTCAGAGCCCATTTTCCTATGTACAGATGGGGCGTTCGCTCTTTTTTTATTGTTTAAAAGAGAAAAAATTACCTCTAGAGGGATTTATACCACCAAGAGAACACCCAAAAAAAATAAAAATTATCCCAGCAGGCCTTTCTCGGAGTACTACCTGCAGCGTTGATATTTGCTAGCGCTGGCAGCCTTCGGCACAGCCAAGAGCCTCTTTAAACCACACAAAAAATCGAAAAGCTCATCTAAGCGTAATTTATGCGTGCTATTAAGCAAACTTTTCCACGTATTGTTTTTTAGCCTGGCTGTTTAGTCTGCAATAGCGCAAACCCTGGCACCTTTTCGTTATGACACTTAATCATTAAACTCCCAAATAGCCCTACTTCTCCCCAGGCTGCTGGGTGTCGTGCCTAGCGCTCAGGGGCACGAGTTACGGCAGGGAAGAAAAATAAAGACAAAAAAGAGCCAAAACCCTCAGGCGGCGCGGACGGAGACCCCCCGGGACGGGGCAGAGCCGGTCCCGAGGGGCGCAGGGGGCGGCGGGGCCCGGCGGCCGCCCCAGCCGTTGGCTCGCACCGGCCTCCCCCGGCCAACGGCCGCCGAACGGCCGGGCTCGCGCCCCCCAGCTCCCGCATGGCCGGGCCCGGCCGCGGGGCGAACAAAGGAGCGCGGCCGGGGGCCCCGGGGCGCCGACGGAGGGACCGGGGAAGGGGGCCAGGGTAGGGGGGGTCCCACGGAGCCGCCCCCCCGCCCGTACGCACCTGGCTCCGCGCCCCGCGGCGCGGCCCGGCCCGCGGGAGCTCCGCGCCCGCCTCCGCCTTTGAAAGGGCAGGGAAAATGGTGCCGCGCCGCTTCCGGGTCGGGCCGGGCCGCGCCGGGGGCGGGGACGGCGGCAGGGGAGGAGGAGGGGGAGAAGGAGGAGGAGGAAGGCCGGCCGCCGCCTTTGTGGGGCCGCCGCCGAGCGAAGGGGCCGGGGGCTACGGCCGCCTTACCTCGGGCTCTGCGGCCGGGCACGCGGCGAGGCTCTTAGGGGAGCCAACGGCTGGGGAGGCGCCCCCAGAACCGCCCCTCAGCGCGGGCACATGGAGCGGCGCCTCAGGAAATGGTGCCCGAGCTGCCCCTGCGCGGCGGGGCCTGGAGAGCCGGACGGGGGCTCAGCTCACAGAGAGAGAGGGGAAAAAAAGCGCTGAGGAGGCTGGGATGGAGGCAGTTATTTCCTGCGAACCCTTTAAACACGCACAGCTGTACATTTTTTATTTCATGGAAAAAATATACAGCGTGGCGTCTGCCAAGAAAGTATGAGAATAATGGGAAATCAATGCATGACTACCTCTCTGTTCTCATCTTGAGTTATTCCAAATGATGTAAGCTTGAAGGTGTACTGGAATGCTATAAAATGCTGAGGTCTGAAATAATAAAGCACTTGAGTACAGCTGAGGACTGAAGTTGAAGGGGAAGCTCGCAGCCCACCAAGGACCTTCCCCCGGCGGCTGGGTTTCTTCCCCGCCAGCCTGTGACAGGGTGCAGGGCAGGGACCCACGCTCCCCCTTCTCAGGCCTTGGCCTCTCTCCAGCCCACGTTAACACCGCGCAACTGCAGAACCGGCTCCTGCTGGGAAGGGACGCCATCGGAGTCGGTTTCTCGTATTGATTTTTCCTTTTAAGTTGTCTCCCACCTCGGCAGGCCTGGCTGCTGAGCAGCCATGCTGGCTCCCACTGCTGCCCGCAGAGCAGACGAGTGCTGAGCTCGCCCCCCCACACCACGCTGGCCCCAGTCAGCACCAGGCCACAGCTGCGGGGAAAATCACTAAACCCTCAGCCACACCGTTTTGACCCCATTTCTTTCCAACTCCGTCTTTTCCAGCAGTACCAAGACAGGCCCTGCAAGGAGCAAGGAACAAAACACACCCTCGTTCCACGCCTGGGCGCCCAGTTACACCGCGTGCCCGTCCTCTGCTGCCCAGCAGCAGCAAGCCACACAGGCTTCCACTGGGCTGCTCACAGGGCTCGCTCCCTCCTGAAATAAAGCCCGGCCCACCAGGAGCAGCTGACACAGGGAAATACCCTGAAGTCAGATTTTGCCAAGTAGTCTAGAAATGGTATGTGTTTGGATTTTTTTTATTTTCCCCAAACTTACTTAATTCTGTAGTCACATGATCTTCAGTTTAGCTTTTAAAACGTGTTTTGGGTTACCTCCAAGAAGTACTGAGCATCCCAAAGACATACTACTCCTACTTTAACCAAATTCCTAACTTTCAGCTTCGGAGTTTTACCATTTCTCTGAATTATGAGTGCTACCACTAGTTTTTATGCCAGTAAAAGTGCAAACAAACGAGTTATGCCTATTACAGAGCACAGCACATTCTTTCTGCTATCACAAACTGATCAGGTTGTGGTAGCAGTGTGGTACATAGTAGGGCTGTCAAAGCAAGCAATCCTTAATAATATCTGAGACAGACGCTGTTAAAATACAAATCACAAGACTGTCTGGAGGACAGGCAAGTTTGCCCGTTTGGACAAAGCTTTATTAATAGACTGCGACTTAGTAACAAAGAATATTAATACCCAGTGCAGCAGCACCTATTCATTACCACGGAGGCATTTTGCTAAAAATTCTCAAGTGGCACCAGCTCTGCCTGGAATACTAACCCAGCAACTGCATGTACAAGTTCTCCGCTTAAAGGCGACCTCAGTCAAAAGCCACTAAAGGGGAAAGCACCTTCGGAGGGGATAAAAAATGGTGAAGTTGCTACCAGTGCTATTACTAACATCGAGTACATTTACGCAACATAAAATTACGTTTACATATTTACGGCCTATTAAATTTTTAGCACTATGTATATTCTTAAAAAAAAGAACAACGACACAGATTTGCCATGTGCAAGCATTAATACCCATATTTAAACAGCAATTTTAAAAATGAGTGTCTTTAGTTAATTGTCCTGAAGCCTATGGAAAATAATTGTATCAAGTTTGGTTATGACATTTACAAAATAGCACACTTTAGAGCAGCTTATTTAATAGTCACATTATTTTAGTGGTGTTTCCAACTACTGTTTGCTTCATCTCACAATCAGGCCTGAACTCTGCCAAACAAGCCATACTATAAGCTTGCAAAACAGAGCTGCCTTTGTTCTTGGGCACTGCCAGTCCCCTATGGAACAGGCAGCGCACAGCACTGCACTCAGCAAACAATCCATGACCTTCAATTACTGTCCTGGCTTACTGCCACAGGATACATGTATTGCTGGTAACACAGCGTGCCCTATTTTGCAGATAGTCGCTAGAACCACAGATAATCATTGAAATCGATGGAGAAAGGCAAACATTCCCTTCTTAAAATCGCAGTTGCAAGTTCAGCCATGGCACAGCCCTGGGTGACTGCAGCAGCAGCAGCCCCGGGCTGAGCACGAAGCCACATGTGCGGGAAGGGCAATACTACAGGTTTTGTATTTTTAGAGACCACACGAAAAATTCCAGGTGACATATCGCTTCGCCTTCCTCTTCAGGAGGTTTTTGGTTTGTTTTGTTTGTTTAGAGGTGGAAAGCACACTGGCTTGCATTGGCACAGCCTCGCAAGAGCTGCCTCCCCCCTCCCTTCACCCCCTCTCTTTTCTGTTTTTGTTTGGATTTTTTGGCTTCCCCCCCTCCCAGAAGCCTTTAAAAGCCGTGCAGATCCTCCGCCGAGCACATGGCTGTGCGGCGGAGGCAGGCTGGGAAGTGAGGCTGGGGAGTGGAGCCGGGCGTGGGGCCAGCTGCAGCCCCTGCACCCGCAGGCTGGCCACCCGCCAGCGCCCAGCCCCGAGTCACCGGCCTTCTGCTAGGCCACCGGCACGGCGCAGCTGGAGACACAACAAGGGCGCAGGGAAACGACAGCACGCACGCAGGCCGAGGGGGGTCTGGCTCGAGCCTGTTTTCGTTACTCGAACGCAGGGCGCAGCAGAGGGATTTACCCGTAAAACACGGTCCTTCCCCACGTGTAACCCGAGAAACGCATGCGTGGGATGCTGCTGGCAAGGAAAGAACACATGTGAATGTCATGAATGAATAAATATTTAAACTTTAAAACAAACAAATGAAAGTTATTTAAATCGGCCCTCATGATTTAAATTAGCGTTTCTCTACTTATCTTCTCGCTGGGCACGCTGTCCCACATTTCCCTAGCGGGGCTGGCTGCTCCGCAGTGCTGCTCCTGCAGAAATAACGCGGTGCGCGAGCAGAGCTACGGGCGGTCTCACAAACTTTTGGATTACCTATCCACAAGTGCAAACCAGATGAGTGCAAACAGTGTGCTTCCGTGCAGAAAGCAAAGTCCAAAGGAGGAATTAGCATGCATGAAACAATCATTACTACTCAGGCTGCAGCACGGAAAAAAGAGTAACTGACATTTACGTGCCATTTCAATTGGCAAACTCACCTTTTTGGTTACAAAGGAGGACAAAGACTATTTGGAGACAGCCACACATGCAAGAACTTCACCAGGCCATCTTTAGTAATTTTTCAAAATTGTGAAGCAGAAGACAACACTGCACATGAAGGAACACAAGCAACAACACAATACCCTACACTACATATGAGTGCTAACTGTTTTTACACTTATTTAAAATTGATCTGATTTCAAATTTGATTTCTAACCTTTGCAAAGTTTTCAGCCAACTTCTGAAATCACTTTCGTCCTTCCACAGGCAACCATCATGGCTTGTGGTGCTGCATGCATCAACGTGACTGTGCAACTTTCCCCATTACTTCATCTGACACCAGCGCTGTAATCGCAACTCTGGCAATAAGCTCTGTTTGTAAACTTTGCTATTTTTGTGGTTGAATCAGTGTCCCTGCTGCAACAGACCGATAATCTTGGTAAAGGAAAAACCAGAATCATGGCATTAAAGAAGAAAATAATAAAAGCCATTGAAGGCAATGGTATTGCCTGAGCTTTCTGATTTGCTGGAGATAGCTACCAAGGTTTAAATGATCAGCAAGCTTCAGAAACTACAAATTTTTAATGTTCACAAATAATTTCAGAGATGGCTGCTTTCATTTCTCCCATTACAAGTCAAAATCCTTTAAACAAATTCAACTTGCTCTTTCAGGTCTAAAGTAGGTTTTTGTTTGTTTTTACAATTGCTGTAGTTTTGTTTCTTCCTACCCCATTCGTACCTTCCACTGGCTCAGTCTTCATTTGCAGGCTGTCGCCGACATTTTTCTCTACCTCGCCTCTGCATTATGCCATTTACAGACAAACCCTTTCTGTAGGAAACCTACAGAATTGTGCTCTAATGTCAGATTTATGATTTACATCCAGAGACAAAATATTGAGCAGTTTCTCGCACTTCCCTTTGTGGATGTCTGTCATCTCAAGCCTGGTGCTGCTGTAGCAGACTTGTGTTTTCCTATTCCCTCTCTCTTCGTTAGCTGAACAGAAGTGCCATGACCTTGCCACTCACTCAAGTCCAATAACATCAGCGTCATCTTTAAGCGTGTGACCTCCTCTCGCTCAGTGTTGGGTCCAGATTACGTGAAACTCTTGCAGAGCTTATAAAACACAGGATTTTTTTTACCCATTCCCACAGTTAAAAGCACCAACCCATGCATTCTGATTACTCAAGTCTCTGCTCCTCTGGCCTTAATTAATGCCACGTGCCCAGCTCAGACCCGCCCAAACAGCTGCCACAGCCACCTCCAGCCCACCAAGCCCACTATTTGCCCTCCCTCCCCAGCAGTCCCATTGCATCAAACCATGCCTTTGGAAGCAGTGTCTCCCGATCCTACTAGTGCTCATTTATCAATTTTGAGAACAGCTTACTGGCAGCACTTGCAGAGCTGATTCATTAACATCTTTCAGTTTTCTCCTTAAAAGTCTTTCCTGCTGTAATGACCTCTAAAACCTTGACAATGCCTTGGCCACTGCTTTATAGAAGCCTCATCTTCCCTCATAAGCAATGCCTGTTTCCCACCTGCCTGTCTACGTAAGTTTTCTGCTCTTGACTTACTCAGGCATTTTAACTCTTTTGAGAAAAGAGATCTTTTCATACCACATTCATTCTACAATTCATTGCACAATGAAATCCTGGTCTTTCATATGGGTTTCCAAGTGCCATGGTAACGTGCCACAACAGTAATTAACCTTGGGACTGGATTCTGTCTTCCACAAAGCAAGCATGACAGTTTCAGGATCATAATGTTCTTACCCACACTCCTTCTGCAATATTCATCAAACCCTTTTTAACTTGGGTGCCATCCATGTTTTTCAGTATTCATACTTTTTCAGCCTTCTTGCTTCCCTCACAATAATGCCAAGCTCCCTCCAGCTCATTTCTTGGCTTTATTCTCTTCTTCCAACCCCATCACCAACATTCACAACATTCTTGCATCCTTTCCCCTGAACTTACTGGCTGTAATGTTCATTTATAGGGCCTCCTTCCAGCCTCACCTCCAGAAAAACAACCCGACCTAGAACACCAGCACTGGGCTTCTGACACGCGCTGAATTGCTGCTCGTCTGATTCAGCATCCAGCACTGCCTCTCATACTTCCCACTAGCTGAAGTCCATTACAGGGCTGGACTCCACCTTTCACCCTCCCACTGCTTCCTGCCTCCTCTCATACTTAATTCCCAAATGCTTCTTTGAAGTACATCGCGCTTCCTGAGAGTCACCTACGCTACCAGTCAGAGGCTCCCTTTCTGTTTTTCTCCCTGGAGCTACCTACCTGCCTCACCTTTTACCATCTCACCCCCTACATCCTCATTAACATCAACTTCCAGAGCAGTATTTTTTTTCCTGGCACTGCCCTGCCACTCCCTCTGTCCTTCCCTTCCAAAGCCTAAGGCACACCACTGACCAGCTCAGCCAGCTTCCTCCCTCTGACGTGGGCTGTATTCCAGTTTGTATTTTTCTTTTTGCTCTTCTCCAAAACAACTTGGGGGACACGCTTGTGACATAAAAGCCAACTTCCCACTGCAGTGCCGGCTCCCTGACCGCTCAGGCTGCCAGCAGCCGCCCTGGCCCAGGGCCCTCTTTTGGGAACAGGCTGCGGGCTCCAGCCCTGGGTGCTCCCAAAGGCAGCGCAGCTCTGAGGGCGCCTCACTCCAGGCATCCCTTCTTCTGTTACTGCAGCGGTGAGAGCACACCCGTGCTGATATTTTCCATTCCCACAGTCTTACAGCAGTATCCAAGCAACTCTTGTAATAGCAAATGCTCCCCATGAGCCTGACGCCACACCCAGGACACGCAACATATTTTGACATCACACTATAAAACGGTCACTTGAGCTGGCCCTAACAGCTCTGTTAGGCAGAAAGTCTCCACAGGGAGAGGAATTGGCTCCTGAAACATAGCTGGGATGAGGAAAAAAGGTATTTTCAACAGGAGCTCCTGTTTGGAGCTGTCTGGGATAACAAAAGCCTCAAAAGTGCACAAAACATGAATGTAAGAATCTCGAAAAAAAGCTTAAGAACAGAGAGCAGGATTTCAGAAGAGCAAGTCCTTCAGAAGCTACAAGAGGGAAAGACCTGCTTCAGGTTATCACGTGAAACAAGCTGTTACACAGAAATTCAGATTCAGTTGCTAAGAAGCCAAAGACTCCTTACCAAGACCACCCCTTCCCCCTCACTCCCCTTTACTGACAGCCGTGTGTTTCGTTGTTAGGAAGAATAAGAGCAGTGGAATCAGTGCATCGCATTTGCAATACATTTAGAAAGGCGTTGGGGTTTTTTTTGGAAGTACTGCTGTGAAGGCGACAACTTCTACTCCCTCCTCCTTCCCTACCTTCCCTGTCTCCAAAGAATCACAAATCACATTCACCAGTTCCTTACTTTCTATCTGGCCATCTCAGGATTCCCTTAACAGGGAACGGCCACTGGAGGTGGGAAGGGATTGCTCCAGTTTTGGAACCACTGCCTCGGTGCTCTTTGAGTTCCAGCTTTCTGGGAGCAAGGTTGCACTTGGACATTTCTCTGTTTTGCAGCATTTCTTTTTTCCTTTTTATATCCTAAGCATGGACACAAAGTATAGCAGTATCTTGACAGTAACATTTTCCTATTTCGAAACAGAGATTTAAATTTTAAGCCACATAGATACCACGCGTTTCAGTTATCTTTGTAAAATGTTCCACCTTGCTGAGACAGCACTCTAGTCCATACTCCTCAATAAAAATACCAGACAATTCATCTCACCTTCACGTGTCATGGAACCAAGGAGAGATACAACCTAGTTTCGGACTATAATCAGAAACATCTTTTAACTTTTTTGAGCAGTATTTTCCCTGCTATGTCTGTCCTATAATATTGTGACTGTATCAGAATTCCTATGCTGACATGCAGTTGTCAATTCACTACTTTGATGCCTCACTCTGCAGTACAGAAGGTTTGGGAGAACCTCTCAAAGAGGAAATTTATTTCTTTCAGGACAAATTATAAGCTTAAACCACCAAGATGTCAAGGTTAAAAGTTTACACTTGCTAATAAAAAGTCTGATGGAACAGGCAGTGTTTCAGTCAATATATTTCTGCATCAGAATAATGATGAAATATGTTGAAATAAACACCAGCATTATCTAGTAAAAAAAATTAGAAAATAACCTAGATATACTGGACTGCCCCCTCCCCGCCGTGTTATTTTTAGATTCTCACATCTGCCCTCGTACATGCTCGTCCAGCAACAACCTTGATGGACAAACACTCTCTTTTCTTTCAGGAAAACACAGGACAGATGGTGTTGAAAGTATTTCTCCCTGAGATAACAAGTTTTCCATTTTTTATAAATTCACTCATCTTCAAACTGTGACAGCTGTGAGCTTAAAGATAAAATCAAAATGATCCAGATCTTGTTCATTGACCTCCGAAAGGTCACACAAGTGTGTCTCACTTAAGTTTCCCACTAAATGGGAAATGCATTCCTTTTGCAAGTCCAAACATACTGGTTAGTAGAAAGAAGCTATATAACCCTTTGTGTGTTTGTTTGTTTTGGGGAGTCACGTTTTTTCCTAATTTGTGTCTCAGGCCTGCATTGTAAATTCAGGATCTTCAGGATCCTTTTGTGTAGGGTATCAGACAGTACGTACCTCTGACACCTATTTATAGTACTAATTACATTCCCTTTTTCCTCCTATAGCAGCATACATGGCAATGATACTATCCTACACCAAGTACTCCCACCTAGTCCTCTTGTTCGATTGTAGTCCCACACCTGGTTATCAGTCCTCCTGTGTATCCTGTCAAGTTTGAATTTCTCTTCCAGCACGGCTGACAGAATTATACATATTATTTTAAAAACCAGTCCCAGGGCAGTTGTACGGGGACACTGGCACACCTCTATTCCAGGAACACATCTCGTGCACCCAGCATCACACCTGCGATCTGGGCGTCACGCAGCAGGCTCGCAGTCCTCCTCTGCCTGACCAGAAGGGCCAGACCTTCACCGAGCCAGGGCTTCCAGTGCATAAGCTCTCATCTATGCTTGCCATCTGCTCCTAAATGCACGACTTGGTTTTATACAGCAACATTTTGTTCCCCTTCTATTACTTCATTTCTCAAGGACATTCTATTTTAGTTGCATAAAAAAGCCCTCATCCTCTGCGTGAAGGGATCCTCCTATTTCGTACCATCTGCAGATTGAATCAAATGTAATCAATTAGTCCAAACATTTTAGTGAAAACACTAAGCAAGTCGTTCCCAAAATGTGTGAACAGCAATTGGTAGCCAGACCTATTTCACCACTACACAGCTCCACCTATTTCAACACTACATAGCTAACATCTTGTAAGCTAATTCCTATCTCAGTTACTGTTCACACTACTAATCCCCATCTTCCTCTGATTGTTCATCACTTGCCATATTGTGGAATGCATTACAGAAGTCATGGTGAATTATATTAATCGCATTTTCTTGCCTCAGAACAAAGGCAACCAGCTTTTTCGTTCAAGTGGGTCCATGATACAGCTTTTCAAGTTGCTGATGACAAGAACAGCCCATGATTAGGGGGAAGGGGAGGAAATACACAGCAGATATAATCAGTCTATTAGTAAGCACTTAAAAGAAAACAAAGCGAAGAGTAAAAACCATCAAGAATTCAAAAAGAATAAAATAATCTCAAAGCAAATATCCTTTTTGAAGAGAAGAGAGGAGCTGAGAAGCAGATCTTTTCACACCATCTCCTGCGATGTTCACATATGCAAACTGAAGAGATTAGACACAAATGAAACCACAGTAATGTGGGTGCACATCAAGGATAAAAAACATTCAGAAAACATTACTAGCTCAGTGTCAAAATATGCATCTAGAACGCAGCTCCCAAAGTCACCTACACTGGGTCAGCTCTTATTTTCTATTTTCATTAGTGACCCAGATGATAGAACACAGACTACATTTATAAAATTGACAAACAACCAGCTTGGTGGGACTGCAAATTATACTGAAGGACAAAAAGACAAACTGGAAAAGGGTCTGAGAAAAAAAACGAAAGGCAAAGCATTGCACATAAGCAGGAGCAGCCAGCTGGAGAACAACAGAGCAGTGAATGACTGGCTAAGGAGGAATTTCATATGAACAGAGACAGGTTGTGTTCAACTCACGAGCTCCTCCGAGTTAGTGGTACAATACAAAGAAAGTGCAAACCCAGTACTGGAACATACAAATGTTAGTACAACCTGTCTTCAGCATCCATAAAGCCTCAGTTTAGTGCTACAAAATGAGTTTTGGACATCGTTCTTCAGGCCAGGTACGTGTTCCAAAGGGAGCAATAAAACTGATGGATACAGACTGAAGAGACTGGGAGGGGAAAAAGCACAGGGTGTGTCTTCACGTATGAAAACAGGATGCTACAAGGAATAATTTGTTAATCTCTACAGCAGACACAACAACTTCCAACAGCCTTAATTTAGATTAGATGATCTCAAGGTCTTTTTCAGTCTTATGATTGCAGAGTATCTGCAGGGTCACTTACGCCTCACAAATAAAACAGCATTTAGAAACACATGCCCAAATTAATGCGATATTTAAGGTCGCTTTTATTAAGCCGCCTCCCTCTTGACTCAGCTTCTCTGATCACCACTGCCTCCTTCGTGGCTTCTCTCAACAGCCACGCACTGCTGTCCTTTGTGGGCTGCAATGCAGAAGGACCCTATTCCCTGGCAGAAATACTCCAGTACTTTCCAAGTGTTTTGAGGTACCAGCTTCTCCCTGCTCTAATCCCATCTTTGGACTCCCACCGATGGAGCTGAATGAGAAGACCTACCTGCAGAGCTTGGGAAAGATTTTGGCAGATCATGCCTGACACGCAGGCCACAGGCTGTCCTTCCTTATCTAGAGAATTTATTCTTCTGAATGGAAGGTACCAGGCCACTAACAATCTCTCCTTGAAAGAGTTATAATGTATTTTACTCCATTTTCTTTAATCTCCCAAGTCCTTGATTATTCTTTCTTTCAAAAACGCCTTCCAAAGCTTTACATGTTTACACAGAGGGCAGACTGACAGTCTTTCAGCTGCCTGCATAATTCTTCCCTTACCCCTCCTTATGTAGGGAATGCTTTCTCCGATCACTGGTACCACCCTGAAGGAAAGATAAGCTAAAATAGTTACAATCAGGACTAAATCTTTCCTAATTCTGAGATGGAAACTTCTATGTCTGAGTATTTTATGATCCTTAAGTTCCTCCTTCTGGTGGTACTAATTTCCATTCTCTTCTTCTCATTATATGTCTTGCCTTTTCCTCCATAGCTGTCATCATCCTTATTGAAAATTGAGCCAAAAATATTAAATGTTTTATATTTTAGTTGTGCTTTATCATTATTCTCTACCCTTCTCACCATACAAAAGCTTATTCTTTTTGTCTTCACATCATTTGCAACATCAAGTTCAGCTTTTAGAAACAAAGATATAAAAATTGAAGTCTGTGTTGTTTTTTCTGTTTGCTTTTTGCTCCCCTTTTTATGACAGGCTTCCTGCATTAGTCTTACTGGACATCTTCAGTCTGGCTATTCATCCATTTTGGCCTGCACATCACATTCAGTTTCCAGACAAACTGAGTATCTCCGACTTGAAAATACTGAGTCCTTGGGCTCCTTACATTTGTGTTCATTTTTTCCTTGTTTAACTTTGCCACTAAGATTCAAAACTCAAATTCCAACCAACTTTCATTTATTTCCTCCATGCTTTTTATTCTGAGCCAACCCACGATTACTCAGGGTGCAATTTTAGGTTCCACCCAGCCTGACTGCTGTCGATGGCCACTGAACAGGATGGTCAGGGGCCCCTGGGGCTGGCCTTGCAGAGCTCCCCTGCGGACTCGTGGCTCTCAGTCACCTTGCTGGCGTAACTCGCGTCTTGGCTGCATGACTGCTGGGACCAGCTAGGCAAAGGCAGAAGCAGTGAAGCCAGCCTTTTCAGCAGCTGATTAAGCATAAAGTGAAACTGAATCCTCAATCCAAAATGATTTTCCAGAGTAACTTTACTGCTTTTCAAAATGAAGTCTGAAGTAGCAATGATTTCCTGTTGGTTCAGGGACGAGTTTAAGAAACTTGCCAGCAATCACATCCAGGAATACCTCGGCCCTATCATTTCTTCTCTAATCTGTACCTGGGAAAGTAAACCACCTCCTAACAAGCAGTATTTATCTAACAACACTACAGAGATCGCTATCCCTATTCAAGTCTAACCCTGGGGCTAACAACAGATTCTTTACTCCCTCTGTCATCTTTCTCCAAAGTGATTTTGAGCCAAACTGATTTTGGTCTGTCCTTTTTACACCAGGACATTTTTTCTCGTCTACCATATAATTACTACTGCACAACTTTTGCTTCTGATCAGCTATTTCTGAACAGCACAAAGCACCTTGATACACGTAGCCCAATTACTAATAGCATTTTACCATACTTCTGATACTCAGCATTTTATCCCAAACTAACAGAAGCTCATACGCCTCCATTTTGTTGTCCAGGGTCTCTATATGTATACCAAACATTTCAGTTGTTTCTTAGTAACCACATCCTATTATCCAGCCAAAATCTTTCCCTAGCTGCAATGCCTGACTGTCATTTTCCTTAACCTTGGAGCTCTTTCCCTTCTCCATGAGTACCAGCCTTCTACCCACTGGCACCTCTCCATATGCCAAGACAGAAACAAGGGTTTACCTGGCAGCTCCCTGCTGGGAGCTAAGGACTGCATGGAAGTCGCATGGGTTGAGCAAAGCTTTTTTCCTGACAGGGAGGTTCCCAGCCATCACACTCACCGTCTTCTCTAAAGGCAACTTTATTGTGTAGTTTTGGGTAGAGCCTGGCTGTGAGAGTGGTCTCCTCAGGGCTCTCCTCCCTCCCAAGGACCAGAATCCCACTTAAGATCACCAGATCTACTTTATGTCTTCCAGTATGGTTTGCACATCTGTAATCCACCATGGCAGAAAATTTGCTGTCATTTATCCTATCATGAATGCTAATGATGGAGTCTTTCCTTCCCACTCCCACTCAAATCCCTTCAGGATCTTTCTCAGCTTTCTCAGTCTTCCTTATCTCCTCATTCAGCAACATCAAAAGTCCCACCAAGCCGCCTGCTACTCCCCAGCCACATGAGCATTCTCTTAATTCCTGGATCTGGTTTAAGTGCCAGCATCATCTCCGGTTGCATCTTGAGCCTCCCCCTACTTTCTTATTTTTTTCCTTCCACTTTTCAGCTCTATTAGTGATTTCATCCGTACTATATTTAGTCATCTTTATTAAATCTGGCATTCTTCAGGTTTCCTCCACTGCTCCCTTGATTATAACTGTCACCCCTTTCATGTCCTTGCCTTCAAGAAGGACGCACACTGAACTCCCTTGATATATTCACCAGTTACACAGCAACTACTTTATCAGCTGCTTGACTTTTGAAACCTTTTGTCTGAAGTGGTTTGAACCCTTCATTACTTTAGCTGGGATTAGCAGTAGGAATCAATTTCATATTCAAGTTCAAATGCTGTCCGTAAATTACATCCCAATCAAACACCCATCAGAAGATGCACTCATGCACCGGTCCTCAAGAAACAGATGTGGCTTTTTTCCTCTCCCCCTGGAAAGGGGTCCTGCGCTGGCTCTGTTGACCTTTACTAAAACCTCAATGCTTGATAACAAACTACATCTGTTAAAGATGTTTTGGCTATGCCTGGGGAAGCCTATCCAAATTTGGCAGAGTTAGAGGCCTCTGGAAAAAAAAAAACAAAAAAAAAACACATTTGAGTTCACAGGTGTTTAACTGAGAAATGCTAGTGAGGGGCTGCCTCCCCTCCTTGCAGTCACTGCTCCTGAGCAGCGAGGCTTGTCTCGGAGATCAGAGCACCAAGTGTCACACACTGCCCTCATCCAGCACGAAAGGAGTAAGCTGAGGAGAAGGCACAGGGGACAGGAGAAGAACCGCGAGAAGGACGAGGAGGAGTAAATGGGGACAAGAGCTGGTACTGCATTAATGAGAACAGAAAGCTCCATGCGCTGCCACCATGGTGCCTCCTAGAACTTGGAACCGCACCTAGAAATCCCATGTGGCATACCTCTGTTTTCTACCGAGATGACTTTCATGCTTTTTTTGTACCTGGGCCACAAAACCAACCAGCCAATTGGTGTGAAAAAAAAAAAAGCTTAGCTCTGTAAAACACAGTAACTGATGAGCACAGGGACCAAGCTGCTCTCTCCTTACCTCCTCCTCTCCATCACCCAAAACAGTCCTGGTTAGGGAACACCCCTCCCCAAGCAGAGCAAAGGAGCGGTGCTTGACTTCCAAAAAGTACTGCCTGTGCTGCATAAGAGCAACAGAGAAACCACGAAACCAGACGTGCCCCCTCTGCACCCTCCCCACACACCGTTGTTTCACACCTTCCACCTTCTCTGGCCTGCATAGCACATCTATACTTTCACCAGTTGCAAGATACAGCACATTGTAGGTGAGGACCAGCCTTTTTTTCTGCCTTTCAACTTAGTATAGCTACTGTACATTTTATTATTATTCTCCCAATCATGTTCAACTTTTTGTACCACTATTTCAATTCACTTCTGAAATTAAACTCTTCTGGTTTGCCCTAACAAACCACACAAAGCTGATCCAAAACAATGAATAAATCAGACACCAGCATCAAAGTTAGGACTATTTAGAAGTTTTGTTGTTTCTTTTCTCCCATCCACTTAAGGTATCTTCAAGTTCCACTTATTCAAGATATAAAGCAAGCAATGGGTGGAAAATTAAAAACGAAGCTTCCTTTTATATTATCGTTTCTGCAAAATGATTTTAAGAACTTTATTCCCTCCCCCACAGCAAGACGAGAAAACTTCACATTAGTTAGGTACTGAGGGAACAAAAGAATAACTCTCTCTGGCAGGTTTTTATTTTTCTGTAAAAGAGACTTCTTTCAGAGCAAGACCCACAAATGGAGCTAGACAACAGGGCAAGCACTAAATCTCCAGGACACTTTTTTCTCTCTATTTCATAGCTCTGTAACACTGCACAGTAAATTACTTTAGGAGAATCTATAAAATGAATGACCCATTTCTGGTCCAAAATCCCAGCTGCGAATCACACAGCCATTTAGCCTATAAAAAGCAAAAAGCATAAGGTTTTTTCCCCCCCAAAAAAACTGTTCTGGTATAAAAAAAAAAAAGTGCAGCTATTTTCCAATGAATATAAAAGATAAGAAAATTGAGAAAGAAGTACAACTACTTTTAGGGCTCTTTTTTTTTTTTACCCTATATATATATAAAAAAAAAACACTCCAGTTCACCTGCACAGGAGTGTTTCATTTCTCTCTCCCAGGCATTATTCGGTTTCTGAACCACTAAGTTTCCCTATAAATATACCAAGATCTGCTAATCCCAAAAAGAAAAGGGGGTTAAGAAAAATATATCCACGTATATGAGCTTATTTCAGCAGAACACGCTTTGTATTAAGTAGCTACAACAGTGGCTTTAATGAAAGCTTACGTATTTGTCTGGTTTAGTGAGGTGGAATAGAATTACTCTGGCTGTGGAAGATATCTCAAACTCAAATGTACTTATACAAACTGCACCTTCACCCCCATCTGCAAGTTCTTCTTTGACTTCAAGCTAAAAGATAACTTAAGAAACATACCAATGGACTTCAGAAATAAATATCTCATCAACATAATGAAGAAGAAATGGGCGACTACTTGTCATAGCAAGAATCTAAATTAGGTTTCTATATTTAGAGCACCACCTTTCTTTTGAGGACAGTAATATACTGCAGTTGAAGGGCAAGAGAATTTGACCAAAGTTGGTGGAGGAGCTCCTGAACACGAGTACAGGTGGCAAAAGACAGTAAAGTGAAAGAAATTTATATGTAATGACTAGAATTGTCAAATGTAATTATAACACCAAAATTAAAACTAATCTTGTAGAAGACGGGAGGCATATGAAATTTGAAAGTGACGTTTAACTAGTAAAGTTCTAGATCTTTAAAGAAATTAAAAGGACAAAGTATTCATTCCATTATGAACTTTTTATTTATGACCTGTCAAACAGAAATGAATTAAAACATGATAATGACACCAGATATCTGTTATAGTAGTAGTGTCGTAGTTATTAAGATCTACAGATGAAGATTGACACATCTATTTCAGAACAGAAGAAGAATTTGCATTATTAAAGCTCAGTGGTTTAATTCCTTCTACATATGTCAATGCAGTAAAATATATTAACTCTTCCACAAGCCTTATTCCACCTATTATTTTACAGAAATGTTGAGGATTCTTCTTCCATTGCATATTTATGTTTTTCCTAACCCTCAGTTACTCGTTTGCTTTTGGTCGTTGACAGAGACTTTACAAAACTGATTGTCTGTAAGCGAAACACAGCATTTTAAAGTAAACCCTTGGAATAAAAATTATTCCTACTTCATTTTTGTCTTTCATTTGGTCTCGTTCTCTTTGTCATAGAAATGCTCCTAGTCTGCAGTTACTAAAAATAGTCAAGGTGACCCTAACTCATTTATTTAGTATCTACAACATCCAGCAACTTTCTATTCCAAATATATCCAATACATTTTCATTTCACTTTTAACCAGATATCACATACTCTAGGCCAGACAAATAGAAAAAATGCAACTTGTTGAGCAAAGCTACAGTATCCAAAAAGATTGCACTACGCCAACTGGGATGGACTTAATATTAGAAACTTCAACTCATACATATGCAGAATGAAGGCAAGAAGTAATAATATAAAAGATACTGAATTTGCCACAAGACTGGTATATGACTATTAACTAGGCCAAAAAAAAATAATTCTCAATAGTATCCAACATGTATGTAATCTTAACACTTGACCATGAAGAGGAACTGAGCCGTTACCTAGGTGTTTAAACATTTAGCAGCACATTGGCAAGTTACTGAAATACTTTTCTGGCTTCTTTCTAAGCCTCCCTGCCAACTCTAATTTCAGCCTACGTTCTTTCAGCCATCATTATTTAGAGAAAAAATGAAACGCATTCTTTTGGTCCTCCAGTCTGGTAATACCTTGCAGCTCTACTTCGTACATGTAAACACCTACAGCTTTGTCTCTTTCTACAGGACAAAAAGGCTTTCTCTATGATGCACGGGCACATCTCACCGAACTGTAGATTGTAATTGCTTTAATAATACAAAATACTTATTTTATTGGTGTTGGCATTCTGAAGCACGAGCTAGCTTTTTCAAACAGAGAACTCTAACATGAGGCTAAGATCTATGCTTTAAGAGCCAAAGTAGCTCAATGAGGACAGGAAAGACCAAAAAAAAATACACTCTTGGAAATTTCACTGAGGAGGCCTCGTGCCCCAGAAGGAAGACTGCAACCTGGCATTCAGCAAGAGCACAGCAGGATGCTGGGGGCAGAGGCATGGCTGCGCTTTTCCACGCACCACTCCATAGTCAGAAGGCTGGTAAGCAGGAGGCAGGTGGCCCACATGACCCCCTTTCTCCGCTGCGCCCTCCCAGAGGGCACGATGGCCATTTACAGGCCCATTCAGTGCAGCTCTGGAAGTGCAAGGAATTCACTTGGCTTTTTATTGTTCTTCTTCCCCCAGTATTTTTGAAACACAACTCTCATTCAAGAGGAGGGCACTCCATACGAAAGGTTGATGTCTATAAATGCATATCATTTTAGGAATTATAAAGCAAGGACAAAAATTTGAATTTCAGTTTGTTGATCGATGAATTCAACACAGGTTACTAGGAGCACTCCAACAAGATCCTGCATTATTTGCAAAACAGCCATTTAAGTATTGACTTGAGAGCCTCCTTTCCTGCCCCCTGGGATGGCTGGGGGGGGAGGACGATGGTTGAATTAACAGAGCAAAATGCCACCCATTTCTTCCTTTTAGGGAAATTTGTTGAAAGAATTTAGAGAGAGGAAAAAAGCAAGCGAACAAATGAGATTACACAGAGACAGCACGCTTATCTTTCCTGTTACTGGTAACATCTTTGCTCATTTTAGCAGCTACTAGAGAGGATAAGCTTCTCCCTTGAGACTGAGTAACGTGTTAACACCTCCTACAATATAGGTCATTCCTCCTTTAGCTTAAGGAAGAGTAGCTTAATAGAAAAAGGTGATCAACTCTGTATTCTTGGATATTTACAGAGTTGGGATTCCTTCAGGTTTTATCTATTAGCGAAGCATACCTGCTAAGACACTGAATGTAACTCCTGTTACATGCCAACCTCTGAGGCTCTGACGTTGACCAAACCGCTTGTTAGCTGTTTTGCTCGTTGCACAACGGGGCAGGGGAGCAGTGGAATACAGACTTCTGAAAAGGGAAGCCCGGTTTCGAGATCCTCTTACGTCTGCTTCAGGGATGTTCCATTCCTCCTGATCCCGCACTAGGAACCTGAACCTCTCTCTCCTCCTCAAGGAAAGGGACTGCTGGACCAAGCAGCCTCTGGGTGAAGGTTTCCATGAGACTTCTCCGTGGTTTAACAACAGTTTATTTTCCAAAAAGTCTATTTCTGTGGGTACGTCGACCATCTAACAATGGCTGATGGTCTAATCCAGACTGGTTTACTAGCTTAAATGGATTTCTCTGTTGGAAACTAAAGGTCCTCCTACCTCTACCATATTATTACAGCTGACTGAGGGAGAAAAGAAGCCAAAAAAAATAAATTAGAACAATGAATATTATTCTCCATAGCAGAAAGTACTGATTTTAGATGGTGTCAACCATAAAATCTGAATTACGTACAGACTTCAGTGAAGGATGGCATTTAATCCAGAGAAGAGAGATTTTAGACCAACTTGTACAAACTGATTTCCCATGGGTAGTCTGTTTTGACAACAGTTACCACACTGGGACGTCTGAAATTACTACAGTCTTTCCCACACTGAAAGCGGAGCCTAGATGACCATTGATTTCTGAAATATTAATGTTTGTTAATTAAATACTCATATGTTCATATTTACAAAGAAAGGGAGTTGAAATGGAATCGATCAAAACTTAGTGAACTTCTGAAAGCATTAGTTTTATACTGTGCAGAATATCCCTGGGCCTGTTGCATGAATAGAAAAGGCTTATTGTGTTATAGTGTCAATTTAGATAGCTAAAAATTCATGTATGTAAATGACTTTTTGTAATCTATTAGGGGAAAAAAAAGCATTAAATAAGATCAGATGCTTCTCCAAAAAGCATGGCTGAGAAAAGATCTGTTCCTATACTAAGAACTCAACTAAAACAGGTCTGATGAAGAGTGACCAAATTAAATTTTTTTTGCAGATACTCTTTAAGCTTAAAGCCCTTGTAAATATACTTGTGATATAAATTAGAAAGAAACTAACTTCTGTCTCAGATTATTTTCCTGAACTGCAAGTGATTTAACATACTTGTGGCTCATCGGTACAAGCCTGTCCATGAAATTCATCTCTTAACATAAAGGTAGTGGAAGCAGACGACAGATGCATTCACTGCATTTACCTCTGCTCAGCGCCAGGCTGACGGAGCTGCAGCCATGCCTGCACGAAGCTGCCAGCTTGGCACAGAAGGGACCTCAGGGACAAACCCCCAGGCCAGGCCCCACACGCCTGCCTGCAGCTCGCACGCAGAGGGGACGCCTGCCTGCAGAGAGCCGTGCCAGACGTGCTCCCAACAAGCTCCTGCCACTGCTGGGAGCCCAAGCCCAGAAGACAAGACACCAGCAGCACAGAGAAAGCACCCAGCGAGCACACGGTGAGGACATGACACCCTCCCCACCTGCTGTGCTGCTGTGACACATCATTTGCTCCCTCGGGCACAGGCTGCGCTGCAGCCAGGCTCTGCTCTTATCATCACCGCAGGGTCACAAGCTGCTCCTAGCCCCGAAACTGCATAGGTAAGTGCTTCTCTCCTACAGCAGCAGGCACAGCATCACGGTGCCTCTGTGTTAAATGCATCAGCAGCCCTCCCCTGTCTGCAAGTAGCAAAAATGCACATCCTTTTCAGTGGCACGCTTTTGATGTGAGGAAATCTTAACCTCAGCACAAAGGCCAGGAAGTCCCAGGCTAGGCTGGTAACTGCACACTCCTTGCTCCTACAAGAAGCCTTCTATTGGGCTGGTGCTGGCAAGGCTCCCTGAGAAGTCATGTGTTTTGGCACTTACTTTTTTATTGCAGTATATGGTTCCTCTTATAACTTCTCGGTCT
The DNA here is from genome assembly GCF_009769625.2 of Cygnus olor. Lineage (NCBI taxonomy): Eukaryota > Metazoa > Chordata > Aves > Anseriformes > Anatidae > Cygnus > Cygnus olor. The sequence goes on from NC_049175.1 coordinate 10,842,978, forward strand.
ACTGCTTCTGCTTCTCTGAAGAATTGAGCAGACGCCCCTGCAACCATTACCTTCACACCACACTGCAGGATTTCATTTCCAAACACAAGCTTCTTTTTTTTTTCCAGAAATAAGGAAAATGAAGACCCTGCCTTCCTCAGAACTGCAGGTGTGAGGTAGCAGACCAAAACACTACCTGCACCAACCCCTCACAGTTCAGAGAAACCTTCTACAGCCCCACAAAGATAATCACCCTGGCTGAGAAACCTCAAACATGAGAAACGCTCTGACTGACAAAGGTAACCTGGGGCGGGGCTGTAAAAAAGCAGCTTTTAATCACAGGTCTCAACATGCAGAGCTGCTATCAAAACATCCATGCCACTATCAGAAAACACAAACTATGCCAGCTGGCACGGTTACTCACTGTACATGAGAAATGCTAACTGCCCGGGATCGTTCCTCCACCGGTGGGGATCTCGATGCACAAGCTGCCATAGCCCCCGGCTCCTCCCATCAGCTCCACTGCCCAACTTCTGGCTGTGGACACAGCTCGGGGCTCACCTGAGGAGCCCTATCAAAAAGGCTCTGGATTTGTACACTATGCCCACCTGAGCTGACCAAAATTTGTTTATTCACCCACAATATATGTAAAAACCTGACCAGTGAAAGCACGTTGTGGTTGAGAGGACATCTGTACTTAACCAAGAGGCAGGATTCAGGTGCTGAATTGGACTTCTGGTGTGCTCCTTCCACACAGATGCTCAAAGCTGTGGGGGTATTTCTGTAGAACAGAAGTGTAACTGAGGACTGTATGTCATGTCTCTCTTCAGATCTTACAGATATGGTTTCAAAATACTGACCTACAACTTTAAAAGTTTGATTCGTATCCCTATTTTTTTGAGACTGTTCAGGCAGGTACATGAAGGCTGGAGAGGACCGGCAGCACGTGCATGTGGGACCATCAGTCCTTGAAAACAGTTTACAAAAGGCTTTGCCCAGGAAACTTTGTGGCGGTATCACATTATTGTACTACCATGAATTTTTTTTTCCCTCTCCCCAAAAGGAAAAGTTGCTTCCCTGTATCAATTTGATCAGTACCTGAGATTTCAAGCTGTCTTTTGGCAAGGCTTTGCTGCTGCTAATGCAGCGGTCACCTTAGCTGGTACCTTCACCTGGCATCCCCTCTAATTCTTTTACCTTCCTGATGGTTTCAAAGCAGCTGATTGCACAAGTCTGTTAACAGAGGCCGATGGCAGGAAGCTGTCTTCCAGTAGCTCCATTCTTCTCATCCAGGCGCACCCAGTAGTGGTGGATAATGGTGCATTCAGACCAGCCACTCTCACACAAAGTGCCCAAGGTTCCAGCTGATGAAACTGTGCGCCCTGGCCTCAGGGATGAAATGCCGGCTTTTATCTCTGTGCCCCACCAACACGTACATGTACCGGTAGCCCCCAACATAGACTGGATAGATGACTTTGAAGCTCAGCCTCTGTAATGGCTTGTTCTTTTTTTCCACTCCCCTCCTCTGCCCCCCAAACTAATTTGGTCTGGAAAAGAAGAGCTATTTTGCATTTCCAACGTTCAAAACAAAACCATATCCAAACTTGGCGATTATGGGGATTTCCCACTAAAATCACAGTGACCACAAGCCAAAAACGATGGAATATTTTGTCTTGCTGTATGCATTAATTTTTCAGCATACTTCTTCTAACCAGTTGCAGAAGATTTGAATGAAACTTACTTGCCAGAGAGCTAGGCTCGGATGTGTGTCACGCTTTGAGGTCTTAGGTAGGAAATTCTTCAGGCTGACAAATACCCAGGGCCATGAACAGCAGCTAATGCTAGGGAATTCAAGCTGTGATGGTCACAAGGGGGCCGGGGGAGTAATGGGCATTAACAACCCAGCTGGCTGCTGAGGCAGTGCTAATAAACTTCTGCTTGTAGTAAGGGGAAGGAAGGAATATTGGCAAGGCACAGAAATTTGACTTTACAGCTTAATTTCTTGGTTTTGTTGACGTTGCCTATCCTGTCTTCATGAAGGAGGATGAAATCACTACAGAGAGTTCTTCAGTTTAATACAGGGGCACAAAGCTAAACTTCTAGGATGGCTGAGAAAGAGTTGAAAAAGGCATGTCAAAGTGGAACAGCCCAATTCCCTCTCTGACCACATGTACAGCTCCCATAAACCACATCAAAGAATGTTAAGAGCAAAAAATACCAGAAACCTAAAAGGAAATAGAAAGTAAACCTTTCCTAAAGAAGCTACCTGATAAATCTTGTTGAAGTGGCATGTAGCAGCAGAAGGATCTGTTAACTACTTTTATTCCCCTCTTCCTTCAGAGCAGAACGAGCCGTGGGTCAGAGCAGGTCCCTGCCTGGCTCCAGCCCTCCGCACACACACGACCCCCCCGGTTAGAGGCACAAGGGGGATGCACGATGACCTAGCAGCTACTGGTGCACAGCGGTTTACGGACCGACTTCCTGAGCCAGAGCCCGCATCCTATTTCATCGTCTCCTCTGTGAGTCAGCACAACCGCTTTCTGTATCCACCTACCTTTTTTTTTTTTTTTTTAAACCACCATAGCACAGCAGTCTGCGGCAAGGGCGACGTGACAGTAACTTTATTGCTCCCTTTCTGGATAAAGCACTTCCTTCTGCTCCTTGTGAACCTGCTGCTCCACTGGCTGGCTGGGCATCCACTGGTACTTCAAGGCAATTCATTGCAGGACAAAAGTCCGCCACCCCCCTGCCATCAGCTCTCTTCCAAGCTCAAGACTGCAAATCCATTTAAGGCTCCTGATGATAAGTTATTACCTCCTCATTATTTTCTTTTCATCCTCTTCACTTTTACAGTTCTACTATACAATCCTTGAGGCAAGCAGACTGCATTCACTATGCTGGGCAGACATGCACTGTTAGTTTCTGCAGTGGCGTAATTATTATTTTGGCTTCATTCCTTATTCTTATTCTATCCCTTGCTCTATTCAACTGATTACTAGAGCTAAAACCAAGACCAAAACAGCAGGCCATAATAAAGGTCAATTAAGGACACACAACCACTCTCTGTTTTCTAGAATGATGATAAAATACTTGGTAAAACGATCAAATGTACATATAGACTTAATGATTTTAGAGGGCTAGTGGTATTCCACTACCAAAATACATATTTTTAAATGCAATCAGCGCACTTCAGAATGAAAAAGTACTTGACACAGCCAACACTTGCATGAAATCACATGAAATCAATGGCTCATTTGGGAGACAGGTAACAAGCCAAAATAACATTTTAAGATGATGCTATTACTCTATGGTCCTGGAATAAGTTCGCCTTTGTAAAGATCTACATTACTTGAGACAGAAGTCTATAGTAACAGTTTTACCTCTCTTGTTAACGTTAATACTTAAAAAGATTGCTTACATGAATATTTTTAATGCATTTATTTTATGCATGTTAAGACATCTCCAATAAAAGCTTTTCCCATAGAAAAGCTTAATAATTAAATTTACTGTATAATCTTCATAATCTTACAGATGAGATATTAGAAGAAAACGTTAGCAAGACAAAGCTGATAGGGAGAGACGGTATCAAAAGGTACTGCTATAAAATGGCAGCAAACCAACTGATGAGTTATGACAAAGAAATCTGCAAGCATACACTATCTTCAGACCATCACAAGTCCAGATCTCTTTTCAGAGGAAAAAGCAATACTTCTTCCAGTTTCATTATTTTATTTTACAAACACATTTTTGTGTTGATAATCTTGCCTTCATGTCCTGCACAAACACCAAACAACGTTTTGATTAATTTTCTTGGGTGAACTTCACATGAGAATACTTCCTAGGGTGGGCTGTTCAAAAAGAAGTTTGCCAACAAAGCAGTTTGTAAAAATGCACACAGAACAGAAGAAAGAGACATATTGATATTATTTTCAAGATCATACAAAAGACCCCTTTACACTTCAGCTGAAGAAGTGAAAAAATCCTTTATGTTTCTTGAAAACTTAAAGACAGCATTTATAAAGTTCTAGATTGTAAGAGTGCATTCCTAATGGCAGCAACATCCTGTCAAGCATCCATTGACAGAGCCTTTTGGAAACAAAAGGCAATGTACATATTGTAGCTTATTCTCCACCAATGAGTTTTATATAAATAAAAATGTTTTTCTTTCGCAGAATTGAAAAATGTACTCGATTCTGTGCTATGCCAGCTTAAAACAATCACTTGATCTGACTTCAATTTCATCTGAACACAAAGCATTATTGTTACAAATTTTTATAAAGGGGGAAAACAAAACTATAGCTGTCTCATTATTAACACTTTTTGACCAGAAAACTATTCCATGCATTAGAAAGTAGAGCAGAAATTACATTTGAAGAATGCTATGGCTAAGCCTTATATAACTGTTGACCTAAAGTAAACATTAAAAAGATACCTGATCATTTCTCCTTTTACAGCATCAGTGATGGAACTGAACAACTGAATTCCCGATTAATATAACATGTATCAAAATACTATCTGCTCAGCTTTTTCTTTTTCTTTTTTTTCCCTGAGTTCAGCAATAATACTATTTGTGTTAATTTTTCAGTGGCTGTCTTTGCAACTTGAACAATGGCTTTAAAAGCGAGAGTTGTTTTGCCTCTGATCGCAAACTGAAAATAGAAACCAATAATACTGAAACTCAACCATGGGGAAGTCGACTGACCTCACAGAGATCACTAGTCTAATTTGAGCTTTAATATTTCACTTACCTACCAAGTGAAGTAAATGCAAAGTGCGGCAGACATCGGGGCCCCTAACTAGAACTACATATATTCTCTTACTCCAAAAAACTCTCTCCTAAAACACAATGAGAGTCAGAGATTAGGATCTCCTTGCTCTTCCAAGACCGAATACCAAGGGTTTTGCTGCTCAGAAGCCAAGCAGCTATGCTCCTCCAAGCAACTGAGGAGCCAGAGACCCTGGCAGGCTGCCACAGAACACAAAGCCAGAAGACCTTGCTCAAAACCAACCTACCTGGTCAGCTGCCTTTTTTGCTAAGGAGCCTAAAAACCTGTGCTGCAAGGCAACCACAGAAGCTGGCACAGTTTTTAAGCAGAAGACTGTTCAGACCAGTCCCTAGAAGGAGATGAAAGACTATGTAAATGAGTTTCATAATTATTTGGTAGACTAGTTTTGGCACTCAGGACTTACAGGTTTTATTTTTAGTTCTGATATGAAGTATGTTTTTTTAGATATATAACCCTTTGCCTGGTCAATCCCAGTCAGCCTTTTTCTACTTTCATAGCTCTTACCACTTCAGCAAGGGAAATTAAAGTACTTCTCAAAGGTTTTTCCGTACTGGTTACATGAAACTGGGATGACTTCATACTCACATTGCTATTCACACAATTATATATGAGAGAGGTGCTGCAACCAGAATTAATGCATAATTAATTTTATACTTATGCTTCCTACAAAATACTGGATTTACATTTAAAGAATTCTGCTCAGCTCAACTGACAAGACTGCACATGGTACGGGAGTTTTATTAGCCAGATTTAACATAAAGAACAGCTAAGTCTCAGAGAAATGGAATGGCTAGACCGTGAACACATGAAAGAAATCTTTCCACCTGCAAACAAGTCCCTCACTACCTAGAAATATGACATAACAGAGATATTCCCCCCTTACAGCCATTAATCTTTTCCTTTTGAAGCAATCTCAGCACTTTACTCTTCTGTTAAATGATTTTCTTATGCCCCAAAGCCCCGGGGCTGGCGCTGCAGCCGCATGTGGCCCCGCGGGCTGGCAGCCCAGAGGCAGCAGCGGGTGACTCAGGGTCCCCGTCCCCTCACATAACCTCCCGGCCATTCCGACAAGACAGGCGCTGCAGCAAACACGCTGGCTGCTGACTCAAACAGATGCAAGACGCACGGCCCCGTTCCCTCGCAGAGCGCAGTGCCTGCTCTGTGCCATTAGCTATGATTCATCCACAGCGCAGTGCCAAAATCAAAAGAACAGATCAACATTAGCAGACAGTAAATTCCAAGTCTGCTCCTCTTTGAATACTGCATGCAAATCACCTCCAGTATTATTCCACATGTAGCAACTTGCCTTTCAACCTCAGGAAGCATGTTACAAATTTACCACCTTCAGTTTGTAAAAGCACAGGTCTGTTTTGACCATGCAAGCACCCAATAAAACACCAGTGATGCCTGACACCGAAGTAAGGTAAATAGATGTCAGCGTTTTGCATCAGCTGGTCTTTCCTAGCAGATGGTGGTGGTGTTTGAAAGTTCAAGCTGCGTCCCTCCAAAGCAGACCTTCGCATTTCATAGAATCTTTCACTTGGACCCCTCAACAAATGAGCCAATACATTTGTTAGAAAGGGAGAAAGGAAGACATGTGACACAAGAGCTTTTGAGCAATGCTGTCAGAGAGCGTGGCACGAAGCGGTTATAGTCTTGACAAGCAAGCCAGAGAGAGACAGGCTTGGCGAATAATCCCATCCTTTTCAGCGAGACAGGATGTGGTTCCACAATAGAGCCAATATCGACTCCATTAACCAACAGTGCTAGAAACAAGTCATGAAAAATGTATTAATTTCCAGTGCTCATTACAACCCCCAAAATAGCTGCTACATGCTTACATACATACCACTTGCATTTTTTTTTTCCAAGAGAACTCTGTTGTCCAGAGAGAGCAGCAAGTTCTACCTAATGTTTTCTTTCTTAGAAGAGCAAATGTGCAAGTTAAATCAAGTCTTTTTATCCTTCTGATATTTTTATATCTGATGAGTTAGTCCCTTCCTCTGGTAGAAAGCAAAGAGCCAAACCAGAAGAATCAAAGCTGCTGCCTAGAATTTAAGGGCTTCATTAGCAACAAGTTTCATTTTCAATTTTTACTGATGTAAATAAACTGTCTTCTCCCCAGTACACCCCACCTCCAAGTACAGCACTAAGTAACTGGGTCAGGAAAAATAATTTGAGGTTGGTAAATAATTAATATGGCAACCAAATAATTAAGATGTGTATATATTTTATGTGGCTACAATAAAATATATAGAGATCTGTACTATAACCTGTGAATATAAATATATAACTCATTTTTTCCCCAAAAAAAATAATTGAAGGATGATGTGAACCGCATGACTAATACATATGGGTCTTTAGCATCTTCATGGCTTGATAAAAAGAAAAATATACATACATTTACATATATATCTGTATACCTATTGGTATCTGTTTAGCCCTTCCCTTATAAATTTCCCCCATAAATTCAAAACGTGGTAAGTCATCTACTACTTTGGTATTCAGCTTACTGAGCTTTTTCCTGCCTCCTCCTGCTTTTACAATGAGTAAGAGCCCAGTAAAATTAAGACAGCCTGCATATTAAAATATCCATTTACCATGCTTTTGAAATCAAAAACATGTAGAGAAACTGTCAATATATAGGAAAAATATCTTCAAAACCAATAACCTGTTAACTTTTCTAATGTATTTCTCAGCCTTTTGTACTCCTGGAGTAACTTATTCCCTGCCAACCAAATACTGCTCCTCCTCTGCTGAACTGAAGATGACCAGGAGGCTTTAACATCACGTTCAGCATCACAGGACTATGACGGGCTCTGTGGTCATACTCGAACGCACAGAAACTGCAGTGAATCCTCCTCCCAGAGCTGTAATTCGTTCCTGTTACACGTCAGAGCACAGCCCTTCGGGGATTGCAGCAACAAGCCCGGGTAGGATGTTGCGAGGAGCCAGCTCCCGCCCCGGGGTACCTGAGCACCCAGCACCGTCACGCCCTGACTCACCACGAGCGAGCGGCTCCGCCAGCAGCCCCAGCCGCGCAGGGCCCTTGGTGCAGCAAGGTGCAGCAAGGTGAGCTGCTCGCGCAGCCGCAACCCACTTCCCTCCGCTGGAGGCCCTGCGGCAGCTTTCTTACCAGGCAGGAGGCAGAATGGCGCAGAGGCACACACGCAGACCTGGGAACAGCCCGCGCCTTAGCCCTGGAGTTTGCACCCGTCAGATGGCTGAGCACGCACGCTGCCTCATGTAAATGTGGTCATTTCAGCAAAGGCTTTCTGAGCAGCTGCACGCTGCACCCTGTGGACCGGCTGGCTTGCCCACAAGCATGCTATTCAACTGGGAAAAGGAAACCATGGAGAGGAATTGAACTGAATGACTGAAAAATTCTGTGCTCAGAAGATAACGAAGACTACTCAGAGGGGCTATTCAGTGCTAGCATTTCTGTACTCCCCAGAAATGCAAAGCTTTACTTCCACCACCCTCTGGCTGACCCACAGGAGAGCCCCAGAACCGAGGGGCGCACACCCTGCGCATGGGGCAGGTACAAGGAGCCACAAGGAGCCAGCTGAAAGAGGGGATAGAGGACCTGAGGCACTGAGTAAATACCAAATGGCTCTCAGGATTCGTAAAGGGAACGAGAGAGAAGGAACAAACGGCACACTGGCATGTTGCATCTATGTTTCATGTCTGCCTTTTTTTTTTTTTTTTTTGGCTTTGTCTAGACTATTATTATGGCCCCTGAATTCTTAGTAGACTGTGGAACCAGAGCTCCCACAAGGGGAGCACTCCGAGAAGACCTGAAGCTAAAGAGGAACCTTTAAGGTACTAGAGAAGAGGTGTTAAGAAGTCCTGGCTTTAAGACAAAGCTCTAGCAAACCTGAGGGGGCAGAGGACAAGGTCTCTGTACCCGACCTCAGAGCATATTCTACACACAAGCCACGTTACATACACAGGATTCAGAAGCAACGTCCACAGGACCAGTGATCTGTTATGGCCACAGGAAGAAATTCATTGCAGGACTACACACCTCTACATTTCCTTAGAAATGTTAGCCTGTTCTAAAACAACTTAAGATGTTGAGCAGCCACTCTTCAGGCCCTACAGGGCTAGGAAATACCAGGAATGAAAAGCCTTCTCTGTCTTATGTGAGGAAGATCTATCCGGCTGAGATGACCTCCCTACAGCCATCAGTCTTGTGAAACAAATCCTTGCACAAGACTTGCCAAAATGAGGAAGAGAGCTGAGGATGAAAAAGAGAACGGAGCAGAACAGTGTATCCCCTCAGCATCACATTTGTTGGAGGTGAAAGATACACAAAGAAGGGATCAGTGATCCCTCCAACCAAGATCACGTTGCCAAGTACTTGTGGAACAACCCTGCTCTGTGTGCGCCCACCACCCCAGCTCATCAGTCTTTGTTAGGCAGAGGTAGTGGCAGGGGCAGCGACCTGCTCTCAGTTTGCCCTCCAAGAGCTCTGCCGAAGGCTGTACAGGTATGTCACCGCTAACCTGGGACTCTCTGCAAACAAACGCGTACGCTCCTCTCAACAGCCACTCCTTGATTCAGCACCCTGCCTGGGATCAATGCGAGGGACTCTCCCACATCCTTTCCTCTGAGGACAGCAAAAGTGACAGCATGAAAACATTGCCACAGTGGAGAGAAAGGAAAAGCCCTCTGGACTCCATTCTCTTCTGATCAGCCATCTTCTGTGGCAGCAATAACCCTCCTTTCACAGGTAAGATGGAGGCAATAGCTACCACAAGCAGTATTTAACCCAGCAGGCAGGATATACGTGCTGCAGTGAAAGAGCACAATCACTTGAACCACCTTCAGTCTCTCCTTGCTGATGTGAGCACAAAGACTCCCTCTTTCGACACCAGTGAGCTTCTGCATCAGCCCTCTGAATTTGGATGATGATGACCTTATATTTTGGCAGTCACTTGCCTGAAAAATGCCTATATGTTAGCATATACCTCATTCTGGCTACAGGTAGCAACAGAAAGTTTACTAGCAATTCCTAGAGATTGAGTCTGGTGTGATAAATTCAATCTAGACAAACAAAAGCTGATGCTGAAACAACAGGAGAAAAAAACAAAGCAACCAGAAAAAATGGCAAACAGCACAACTACGCTGCCATGTTTGCATTCCTTCCCCAATACCCCTCACACCCACTTTTTTTTTTTTATTTTTATTCCTTTGCTGAATTCCCAATTCCCTCTTTCCTGCCAGCAACCTCTATCCCAACACAAGCCCCTCTGGCAGCTCTAGAAGCACTGATATTGCCTGCAGTTTTATCAAACAGCTGCAGAGAATTAAAGCAGGCACCAGTCATAACTTGGAATCAAATATGAGCAGTTCAAGCAGACAACCCTACCACTTTCACACCTATCTTGTTACTGATGGTATCTCCTTTGAAACGGCAAGACAGAGCCTCTTAGGTCAAAACAAGCAGCACATCCTGGGGGCAAAAGGAGAAGTGACTGAACCCTCCTTTCCCAGCTGAGCAGCCAGCCCAGTAGACAAAAGATACAGATTAACATAGTCAAAATTTTTGACGATTGCTAAAATCTTATCAGAACTGGAAATCAGCCAAGATAAAGACAAAAAAGTCTTCCCTATTCCCACAACCAGGGATCCTAAGAAATGACAACCCACCTCATGTCTTGCCACAACACTACTCAAGAAAATGACTGCTCAGTAATAAAATTACTTTTCCAGCCTTCATGTTGCAAGCTGAGCCTGACGCTCCTGACAGGCTGCAAATCATTGCTTGCATGAGTCTGGAGAAATGACTCAGATCTCAAACTTCCCCATTAATCTCAGGGCAGAGCACTACTCCATGTTTGTGTGGCGAGAAGTCTGGCCTTTCTCCACGTAGAGCATAAAGATGAAATTTTTGCTAAGGAGTTTGATCACTTAGCTGCAGTCTGGAACAATCTTATTTCCCCCTCTCCACAACTTCTCCCACCTGCAAGCTTGTCCCTCAGACAGTGACCAACTTGCAAGACAGGTCAATGAGCAGTAAGATGTAAAGAACAGAGAGCGCAGGTTTTGTCTGCAAGGCAGGAGAGGCAGAAACATGAGCTGGTGAACCAATCAAAGCCAACAAGGAAGGGGGGAAGTGGGGAAAGATTCAGTGACGGGAGATCCAAGCTACAGTCAATGACACAGGACAGCCAATGCACTGTAGAACATAGAATCAGTGCAGAATAAATGACTTGGAAGAGCATGATGATAAAGCGACTGGTCAAGAAATACAACTGATGAAAACACACAGGATTGAAAATCATGTTGCATATGTTTCTTGTTTTTATTATTATTTCTTATCTCAGCTACTCTGATGGGAAGGCTGTTTGAAGACCCCCCTGCTTTAACAAAAAATGAAAGACTGATTAGTCTTACTTATTACAGTTAATTTGTGTGTGGTTTATACCCATATTCTCATATCTAGCATAAAAACTGCGGAAATAAGCCTCAGTTTCTGATAAATTACAACTGCTGTTTTTACCCACATACTTGGTTACCAGTACTCTTTTGCTCTTCGCAGTTTTGTACCACGGTTGAAAAGAAGATTTCTAGTGAGCAGCAAGTATCTGCTTTGGCCTAATAAGTTATTTTCCATAAGAAATTTGATACAAACAGTTACTGGTTTTTCTTCATTTACTTTTTGTAGTCAAAATGTTATTGCTGGCCAACATAACAGTATTCAGAATGTATTGTGTTTTATAAATCTTGCAATGACTTTCCTGTTATCTCCCATCTTCATCTCTCATTTATGAAAATAAACAGATCTTTCAGTTCATTTCAGAGAATCTCTAAAGGCAACTAGCAAAAATCTGGATTACATTACATTAAAGAACTATACTGAAACTGTACTAGGAAAGCAAGCTATCATTGGCGCTTTAAATTCGCGAAGTATATGCTAAGACCCTAGTTAGAACCAGTGAAAAACCATCAATATATGTTAAAGAAAAACATTTCCCAATGGGAAGTATTGACTACCTTTCACAGCCTAACTGTGCCAAAAACATCCATAGCTGATTAACAGACCTGTACTTTCTTTAAACAACAAAAAGCAAACAAAACAAGAAGTCAGTGCAACATTGTGAATACATTAGCTAAAGCATATGTTAAAATGCCATGAATATATCAAGGGAAATGTCTTGAATCCTACAAAAACTTGCAGAGGGAGGAAAAAAAAAATCACTGTCTCCTCTGCTATCCAAAATTTGCTTAAAACAACACAAACAGAAACCTCTGTATAACAGGGATTATACAAAAACAAGATGGCAGAACCTGTAATCATTTCAAGTTCTACTAATTCTCTTGGTAGCTAAGGATGTCCTACACTACATTACAAAAAGGCAGACAGATATAGCATCAGTGAAATGACAGCCAATAGAGCTAACCTTCCCTGTCTGGACACTTGGAACAGTTGTCCTTTCCGCTTTCATTTATACTTCGTGCGTGCATTTGTCAAGTTTAAAGAGATGACATCGGTCACTTTGCCTCTTCAAAAACAAGCTTGTTTTAGATATTTGGAGGAGAGTTTTAAAAGCCCAATAAAAGGTACAGTGGTTATTCTAATAAATAATCTAGTATACAACGTTATATGTGCCAATAATGTCATTTGTATTGAAGGAACTCCAAGTACGTCTATCATTAAAATATTGTGCAATTGCAGCAGCCAAAGATGTCGAAATCGACATTCTACGGCAGTGGCAGTCATTTCAGAGCCCTGTGCCAAAATATGATTAATCACAGTTCACTGGGTATTTTGATAGTAACAAAGGAAAATAGCTCATTGTAGAAAAAACATATCATCAATTAAGAATGCCATCAAGCACAACTGTAAGCTTCATCTTCAAGTAATATGAATACCACAGCACTTATATATACAGATCAAGTGCCAACATAGAGAATATATATAAAACAGAAAGAAAATCCAAACTGTTAGTAAGAAAGCATTTGAAAATATGTAAATATTGTTTTCCTCTCTATGAAAATTTGTTTTCTTCTCTATGAAAAGCTCATCTGAGACTAAGCATGTCCAAAAGAAGCCTGAATCGCTGCACATTCAGAAAGACAACAGATCTGCATTTCTACCTTTTGGAAGAGGACGAAAAGAAGTGAAGAAAAATTCACAGCAGGTTCTTTACAAGCTGCACATACTGGTCAGACTTAATCATCTGCAATCCCTTCACCTGCAAATCAAGTCAAACACATTATTCTGCTAGGACCACACCAACCCTGCCCGGTCAGATATTACTGCTGTCTGCTGCCAGCTTCACCAGCAAACTCAACAGCGCTTAGTTGAGGTTCATACAAGTCTTTCTAGGTGATGCCTGACAAGTTATTGTTTGCTACAAACAAATGCTGATGCAATCCCAACTCCATAATGCTTTTGCCACAGGACAGGAGCTATTATCTTACCAGAAAGTAGAAAAACATCTACAAGGTTTTAAGTACTTGATAAATAAATGCACAGTGATTCCATTTTATTTTTATATTATTTCCAGTACAACAAGGTTCCAAAAGATTTCCCTGACAATGCAATTCCTCCACAATCTTCAGTAAATGGCCACGAATATTACTCAATTTCCACGTAGGAATTAATTGCACCATGAATCTTAAAAGATGACCACGCTCAAATATCTCTTGCTTCACTTACCAATAAGAGATAAAAAGAGAATTCTTTACCAGCTCTGAAATTAAAAAAAATGTTTCTTGTCCCAAAAGTGAAAGAGTATTGATTAGGTCTGTCCTAAGAAATCTCCATCTGAAGGATACACTCTGAAAGCTGAAGGTGCTGCCCAAGTCTTCAGGACTAAAGCTATTAGCATCGTGCCTCAAAATTTAGTAAGGATCTGATGCTACCGAATTTGTAGCCGCTGTTTACAGAGGTACTGAGACCTCTTCATGTACACAATCCATTATTAAAAAGGTTTCTAAAAGGGAATGAATGCATTTTGATGCATCTTTAAACTGTCCTTTCTGGAAGCTACAAAGATATATCCTGGCATTTCAGTAGTACTTTTGATAAAGACATGAAAAGAAAGCCCGCTGTAAATTTAAAAGCAATTTTTTAAAGTGTTTTATGAATCATTAAGAATATTTAAAGCATGATGGGTAATAAAACTATTGTAGCTTAGAATAGTAAATTACTATAAGTAAACCATACCTGGATGAATAGAAAAATCAGCACACTTTAGCTTGGTAACAGAGCCACTAGGTAGCTGGTTAGAGAAAAATACAGCCTACTCCAGCCAAATATACCAAACTGCATGCAAACGTTGTTCTCTGAAAAGACTCTTATACTCATAAATGCAAAATTAATGTAAAAAAACCTCTATACAGCACATTAATGGATTTTGGTTGTATTCATGTAAATACATAGCTTTATTATTATACTTTCAAAATAGCTAAATTCATCAACCAACTATAGTAAGTACTATTGGGCTCATTTCAGGATTCAGCCAAGTGTTTCAGTGATTCCAAAAGGCATCTCTTCAGTCAGCTCTACAAAACAGTATTGTATTCCTATTGTGATGGCACTAATACAGTTTGTACCAATTCAATATATGTATTTAAAATCCCAGCAAAGCTTTTCACTGAAATACGTAAGAATTTTTCAAAGCCATTTAAAACTGAAGTCATGAAAAGAAATATAATTGTGCATCTTTTCTAAAAAAAGAAACAAGGTACTTACCCAATGACTTAGTCTCAGAACTGATGAGAAATTTCAAATTAAAATACTTGTTCAAGAGTTTTTCAGAATGATGAAAAATCTTTCATTATGCATAAGAATGGTTTGTTTCTTTTCTTAAACAATTCTGTTCAAAAATTGAATATTGAGAGGTTTCATGTAAGTTTCTGACAATTGTTTAACTAATAGACCAAATCTTTTTCATAAAGAAATCAAAATGGAGGACAAAAGCAGCTAATAAAAGACCAAAAAGATTAATAAAATACTTTTTTCTGCCCATGACTGGTGTAGACCCTATGACAGTCAGTAGACAAAAAATAAACACTATTTCTTTATTCACATGAATAATTCACCTATTTGTAAACAAGAAGTCTGACTTACTCAGGGTTAGTTGAGGTCAGCCATGTTTCTCTAGTAAAATATTAATTACTGCTAAAGGATATTATTTTCAAACAAAGGTCCATTCCCTAATCAATGGAATAAAAGAATCTGAACCTGAGACTAATGGACTATTTTGATTGCTTATAAAGTCATTCTAATGAATATCTTTCTGGAATTGTTTTGGTTCCTAAAGGCTTTATATAGCTCTACATTGACAGTTCTTAGCATTACATTGATTTCCTTACAGGTATTAAAGATGTTGGTTTATGTAATAGCTCTTTAAACCTGCAATGCATGCTAAAAATTTAAGATAAAGTAACTTACAGAATTACCAATAACTATTGTAAAAGCAACCCCTATGCTTTACTGCAAGTAAGAGCAGATATGACAGAAAAATATAAAACACTTGATTTTATGTCCTGCCCTCGTTTACATGGATATTCCATGTCGAAGAAGGTAGAAAGGCAGAAGTGTTGTAAAACCACAGATATAACAGAGTGGCTGTTTCTCAATACCTAATGGATCTTAAAAGAAAATTAAGAAATTAATTTTTCTTAATTTTAAGAAATTAAATGGTTTCAGCATTGTTCTTCATTTGCTTAGGACAGACACCATATCCTTGTAGGGGACACATTCCAAAGAAAAATGCAAACATCTTCAGTTTAAGTTTTTGTGTTTTCTTCTAAGGAGTCATTGAAAGTGTATTTGCCATGTGTAACCCTTGACTCAACTTCCTGATTTGGCCCACGGCTGGAAGGGTGTTAATCTGAGGGCACGAGAAAGGAAGTGGTAAAACAATACGCTCCCAGCCCTAGCCTCTAACGTGCTCACAGAGAAAATGGACCTTGAACCCATTACAGGTGATTGGATAGGGCACAAAGTAAAAACATTTTTCTTCTTCTATTGAAGGAAAGAAAAAAATCTGCTTGGAAGAAACAAGTCTGCCTTCAGCAGCTTCCTCCTCCACCCTCCCCATTAATACTCCCTCATAATTCCAATTAGCCGGTTCTGATGGCCTAATCACCTGCTAACTCCTCCTCATCGCCAGTGGACTGACCTGTGCACAACCACGGCTTCTGCTCCTCCTGTCCAACCGGGACACGTGCAGACCCACCAAACCCAAGTAGGGCTTCCCAAACACTGATGAAATCCCTATCAACTGCAACACGAAGTTCAGGAAGTCACATATTTCCCTATAAACACACACCTGTAGGGAACAGGCAAGCACCTCTGGAGACTGCTGTTATGACAATGAAACCAGGCACAGAGGACATTCTGGTTTTACTACTTACAGCTTGGTTTTCACAAGATAAGAACGAGTCACCCTGTCAAAAAACAAAGTTACCTGAAACCGTAGACACTAAAGTTGTAAATCACCAATCCTATCCCAGCTAGCATCCTCATGCAGGTAAGTACCTGTAGCTGGCAGGCCCTTCCTGAACTACTTTCTTATGTTCAGCCTTTTCCACAAGCTAATATAAATTAAAAATAATAGCAGATATACATCATCGAGTTATTGCTGGAACAACTTACACAGTATTTGAGGTTACTGTGGAGAATATGTCTTTTTGTGGTTCACAAGAACCTGTCATATATGATGAAGAAAACACAGGTCGTTCATGATAAATTCATCATGGAGAAGCCATTTACAATGTTTTAGCGTCTATGACAAAGAAGAAATTAAGACTGCCTTTTGCTACAAGCACTAGATGTAATCTGTTTTAATGTAACTGAAAGCCTGCAACATCTTCCAGCAGAGAAGTTTCTGTTAATGGCAGCTAGCTGAGATCTCTTGCTGTAAAAGCTTTTTTTCAACTGCAGAGCCCTAAGAGCACAGAATGGCACAACGAAATCAAAATATAATAAAGCAAAAACGATCAATATGATTCAAGTACAGACAACATGTAACAAACAGTAATAAACAACAGCACCTCATTTTCACATATATCCCTGCCTACCTCACAAGCACTTGGTGGGTTTTTTTGTTTGTTTTTTTAGCAAAAGTACAGAAAAGTGGCAGTAGTAGCACCGTCCCTTTCAGCAGTGAAAAATAGACTAAATTTGCTGCAAAACCACATCTGTAGCAGATTGAACTGAAAGTTAGTTCATTGATGATGTTGTTTTTAGCCTGTTTATGGAGCGACATCACTTAAAAATGACTACCATCGCATTACTGAGCTCCAATTCTGGGCAGCAGAGTGAGATTTTTCCAGGCTCTGTCAAAATCACAGAGGAGACAACCCTTTCCTCCCAACAACATACCAGCAGCCCAAGAAACATATTAACCCCATGAGGTGATGAAACCATCCTTTCAATTCAATTTTCTTGTTTTCCCCAAATAACACCTCACCACAAGGTCTCAAAGGACCGAAGTCTTCCACAACCCACGTTGTCAATTCTCTTCTTCAATCGTGCAATACAAGATCCTGCACCACCACTTATCTTGGTTCTTCAAAACCATGAAGGATCCCTACACAGTGAGAATTCCTGTTGCTACTTCTGTAAAAAAAAATAAAATTAAAAAAAAAGTGCTATGGAAATTCCCAGAAATCAAGAGAATATTGTTTCATGGGTACTGGTTCTAGAGTGGACCAAGAAGCTGAAATGAGGCGATACAATTATAACACGACAGAAATGCCATATGGAGTCCATAGAAAAGATAAACTCAGAGGAAACAGTTGCCTCGTTTATGTGCTAATAACCAATATTCAGGTGGTCAAAAAGCTTCCTTCAGATTCTGGGCACTTTGCAATATGCAGAACTTTTAACCTAGCCTAGTGAAATGGCCCTGACTGTAACATTTTGGCTTCATCCGGACACTGATTTTACCCTGAATCTCCCATGTCTCAGCTACAATAGAACAGACTCTATTTGCACAAGGCCATATGTATCCAAATATGGATGTACAAACTATAGCAGTTTTTTTTCAGAAAACGTGCTTTGCATTTTGGGTGGGTTTTCCGTGCTGCTATACGGTGAAGGCAGATATTGAGACAGCACATCATGGGATTCACAACAAAACCCAGCAGAAGCTGCTGGAATTCTGGGAAAGGAGAAAAAAAAAAAACTCATAAAACTCTAATTATGCCTTCCATAAGTCATCTTACTCAAGTCAGCATGAAGAGAGCAGTGCTTCAGTACTGCACAGCTGACAAGTCATTAATGCACAGAAGCAGCAGTGGAGATTTTAACAGTGGGTGGCTTTCAAAATTAGCTGCCAAGTGGATTTGACAGGTGTAAAACCCAGCTGCTCCTCCCCACTATCACAAGAAAAACACCGAGCAGTTGCTTGTCGATGGAAGTCTTCTGGCACAGCTTTGCTCATCCTGGGCAGCCACCATTTGGATGGAGGACAAGTACCATGCTGACATCCTTCCCTCGCTGTACAGCCTTCTCAACAGGTATGGGTCAGAGACTTTATTATTGTTATTTATATACGTGTGTTTGTATATACACATATATAAAAACACATACATATGATATATAATACATAGCTTATACTTTTATAATATCTGTGTTACCATTTATATAAACAGCAACAAACAGACAGAGTGACCAGACTGATGGAGATGCACAAAAGGCGCTGCAAGCAGTTATTCCTCCAAAAAAGGAAAGTTGGATTTCCAAAATACTGTGCTGAAACAGCCAGCAGTACCCACGTGCCTGTATTCTCTCACTACTGCATCTCCAAACTTGAGCTGATGCTTCTAGTTCCAAGAAGTTCAGATGATCTACAGGGCTACAAAGCCACTTGTTTCCTTCAGCACAAATGGAAAATCTGTTCTCATAAATGCTATGAAAAATCAAAGACTAAGACTTCCCAGCCCATCCCAGAGGCTCCAGCATAGCTTCTGGGTTTCTTATCTGATGAAGCTAACTTTGAGCTAGCTAACTGGGATTTCAACAGCAGTACAACCACCGCAATATAGGTTTTAGCACCAGATAAAAAAATCAATATGCAAGCAGGTATCCTGCACTGAGCTTCCTGCAACCGTGGCTGCTCTGCTACTGCAACCTGCACTGCCCAGCTTGAAGATGGAACCTCATAAAACTCAATTTGTACCTTTTATAGGAATATACGTGAAGTACCACCAGTATTTCATCGCCGTCTTTTGAACAGGTGCAAGTGACAGCAGTGCAGTCAACTGGGAGCACTGCTTAATGTTACAGTTGAAGGATGATAAACAATATCGAGTTATTCTGTGTAATCCTTGGAGAACAAAATGAAATGCTTTACCAGCAGGAAGCAATCCGAACTATAGAGATCTCCAGGATGCTGTGACATACTAAAGAAGCTTTCTCTAGAGGAACTGCCAAAATGGCAACTCCCAGGCCCACATGATCAAAACAACTTGGGGGTGCTGCTACCTTAAGGCTAACATTTTTTTTAAAACATACAAACAAAACAAACAAAAAAGACCACCACACACACTGTTTTATTTGGAATTCCAGCACTCTTCTGGAATGAATTTGACATTAAAAACAATTACTGCATAGAACTTAATTACAAAATACAGCCTACATATTTTATGTATGGAAGTATGCTTTTAGAAAACTAAATCCTCTCCAAAAATGGTCTTTATTACCTAGAAGTTCAAATTTAGCAATAAAGTAAAACACCACCACTACCAAAAAGCACAAGCTTGCTGTTAGGCAACACCTTCAGACAAAACTTGGGAACAAACAATTGCTTGCAGTAGTGTAAAGTGAGCAAGAAGGCCACGTACAAACCCTCCCTGCAGCGTGGCTTTCCACTCCGGCACTCTTCTCCCGAGTGCCGTAGGACAATACCTGTATTTCACAATGGAGCATCTGGGGAGACAGATTTCAGTTTATTGCTGTTCATTTGGGGCACGTCCTGAGAAGGTAATGGCCTCTGCTTAGAAGCCTGTGTGGAGAGCACTGGCTCCCAGTAAGCAGTAGTTTAAAAAGAGCAAGTGCCAAAGTACACAGGCGGGCTGTGGTACTGCTTGAGACGCTGATGTTCTGTGGGAACATTACAGCAACGCACACTCCAGCAAAATAATCTTTGAACCATCTCCAAGTGCTGTTTCTGCATGTTACTGTCTTTCACAATGCAGCAAAAATCAGGTCACTTACGCTCTGCTGAGTCAGTTACTTAAATTTTCTCTTCCCCAAACTATAACTGTCCTAAATCTCTCCTAAGCAGCTGACAGTTTCCAAGCATTTTCTCCTCTCTTGTATATATCTCATCATAATCCCAGATTAGCAAGGGATACAAGCAATGAAATTCAGACACAGGGTATGGGGAAGCTGAAAAAATCCCACTTGCAGTTTTTCACTGGCTCCCCTGCAAATATTTCCTGCCCTCGAATTTGAGAAATCCTTAGGGTTTTTTCATTTTTATTTATTTAAAAAATTCACGCGACTCTGGAGACTGAGTTTTCTCTCTTTCTTACCTTCCACATACATAGTAATCCCTTTCGTGAATTTATTCTCTCTTTCTGCTGGAATATTTTGAACGTCTACTGATTTAATTGCAGTATCTACCCACGTATACTTTATTTTCCATTGTGCAGAGGGAAGAGAAGAGGCCACAGTGAAATGAGTGAGTATGCAGGGGGGGCAAGTTAGCAGTATCTAAATTAACTCCTTACTTTGAAAGGCACCAGTCTGATTCATAGGACCAACACAGAAAAGAAGTTTGCTAAAAACATTAAAATTAGGCCATCAAGGCATTAAATAAATCAAATTCTTGAGAGATTGAAAAAGTTGTGTTGCACCATGGTATTAAAAGGAATGAACAATGAATGTTCTACTTTCCATCATTGTGCCAAAAATAAGGACAAATTTGTCTCAAGACTATCTGGAAGCTCTGCAGAAGGTGGGTGTTCAAACTGGGTTTTTTGGTGGTTTTTTTTTTTTCCTTGAATAGTGACATAAATGCCAATGAAGTGACAGGTTATAAGCATTTGCTTGATAATCCATCATAATCAAGCCAGCTGAAGCAGAAGGTGATCGGGCAAAAGGGTTCTGCAAGTGACAGCTAGGATAGAGGGAGAGGAGGGAGGTGGAAAAGGCTACGTAAGGTCAGAGGATGAGTCTATCCTCAACACATCCACAAACCTTCTAACTTAAATTTTGCCACCAAGTACTGTGACACTTAGTCAGCACGTGAACACGTGGATTTGTTCACATCTAACCAGAACAAATGCATCCTCTAGCACCCAGAACAAATCTCATCTCCTTCTGCAGGACGACCTCCTCATTAGCATGATGGTCAGACCCAAGGCCCATGGTCCCACGGGTGCCACTGGCACTGTTCCCTGTAAATCAGCTGTGGGTTCTCACCCTGCGAAAGAGTTACTGAGCACCAATGAAGAACCACTCTTTGTCCCTGGTTTTGTTACAAGCCTGGCTAAAGCTCTGTATTCTCACAGAGCCCTGGGCAGAGTCCCAGGAAAGACTGTTCCCAAGCCACTGGTTTAGCAATGACTTCACTTGTTCCAAGAAAAAGTCAGGCAAGCACACATACACTTTTTCTTTTTGGTGGGCTGGGGAATTGAGCTGCTCCTAAAGCCATCCTTCCTTAGGCGATGAGCATATTCAGGGTCTCCTCATTAAACACATTTTAGTTTTAAAATACATATTCTTCAGAAATATACCACTGGAAGAGAACTGGTTCTTGCTGTATGCCAACCCTGGAACTGGAAGTGATAGAGTTACTGCAGGACTTTGTACTAGTTGAGACCATAGTGCAAATCTCTTGGTTTGACAAGCTGAGTGCTGTAAAGCTAGCGAAGCTCAGTCTCCATATTCAAACCATTAGAGAATTAGTATGGATTCTTCTGATTTATTATACATGAGCTTATACTGAATTTACAAATAAACTCTGGAGACAGCACTGTTTTATTTATAGCTATAACAGGCACCATGTACTTTACAAAACAAGCCATATCCAGCAGAACACACAAAGACCCTGACGACCATCTGTGCCTGTACATAACCTTCCCAGGTATCCAGCTCTGTCCCTCCAGCTAAATGAACCACTCCCCCATCCCACTTCTCACTGAATTTGACTCTGTCAAATCATTCCATCCTTCTTCTTCTGGCTTCTACCCCACAGAAGACTGCCAGTTTCTTCCAAAAGGAAATGGCCAAAATAAAAACACTTTTTCTTCTCCTGTCCTACAAAAGTCTCTTCCATTCTTGCTGCAAGTGCAGCAGTTTCTCATGTGTTCTCCCATTCAATGCATTCACTTTCCCTTGCCTCCAATTCCAATCCTTTTCTTTCCAGCCTCTTGCACTCTCCTGGCTCCTTTTCCTCAAAAACCTACCATAATCTATCCATCTTAAACTCATTTAATCTTAATTACTTTTTCAATTACCCTTCTTCCCTTATTTTCTTTCCAAAATGATAGAACATGTCCTTTAAGATGGATGCCTAAAATTTCTTTCATTTCTATCTGTAGACCTTCAAAGGTAAACTTTGATTTCTGTATGTTATTAAGTTTCCAATACTCTTCCTAAATAAAATCATTTGAAAAAAGAGGAATTCAGTCCATACCTTCCTATTCTTTGAACACAAAGTTGATGCTGTTAAAAAGAACCTACAGTTTAGTTTTCCACCTTGGTGTGCTCTCCCAGGTAGTCTATCACCTTAAACCTGTCTTCCACATTATTTTACCATTCTCTAAAAATCTCTTGTGGCTTCTGTCCTTAATTCCCTCTTTTTTTCCCTCTACACTTTATTTCTAGATATTTTTATGTTCAGTTGGAGAGTGAATAATTAAGTTAAAATTGACAGCTCACAAAATCATCCTGTTTGGTCCATATTAATATCTTGGCTCCTCGTTGTTACCCTGCCCACACACTGACTTCCGTCTCCCTCGTTGGCTGCTAAGGAGACACCATCGCACTCAAGCCTTCAGACTGAACTGTATCATAGGCGTGACTTCATCACGGATCTGTAACATCCTAATACCCAGACTATTTCTAAATCAGGGAGAAGAAATTAATCACCCTAAAATACAACTTTTCTCTTCCACCCACAGATCAAAAAAAATTTATAATCTCAGTTGCTTCAAAAGTTGTCTTCCGAAGAATTCAAAAGCAATTTTGCCTCATTTATAAAGTATTAGCAACTCTCCTAGCCCATCACTTTGAGCCTGTCACTTTTTTTTGTATCATTTATTTGTAGCCCCCTTGTTTATCAAACTAAGCTGATGCCTTCAATTTCAACGTATTATACAGGCTACTTTTCTTAATCCTTTAATGTGGAAAGACACACTTCTACTACACACTTGCTATGTTTTCAAAATCTGTACTATTTTCCCCATGCTACCCTGTTGGCAGAGAAGTTTTCTTCTGCATTCACATCTGTAGAGCATCTCCAGTAGTTAATTGCAACACTTCTCCCTAACTTCTAGGCTGACATCACTTGTCATCACTGTCTTTATGCTTCTCTCTTTACCTGCACTGACTTTTGTTTGTTACATTGCCTGTAAGCTCTCTAAGATAGGGATAATCTTTTCTTCTATGGTTTTATGGTACCCAGGAAGCTGAGCATGGCTTGAACTCAGAAATGCTGCGGCTAATGCTGCCTACGTTCCTGTAAAGCTATTTATGAGCCAGTGCCATTAAAGCTTCATCTGTGTGAGCATTCACATACTGTGCTGTGCTCACCTCTGTCACTAGCTCCAGAAGCCACCCTGCAGGGTGGCTTGCAGTTACAGCAGTCAGCTAGGCAGCCAGGAAGTTCTTCTTCAATCTGTCCAGAAGAATCATCTTCACAAGAAGGAAAAGCATTTGATTACGGCATGAACAGGTCGAGGCCTTACACCTCCTTTCCTTTGCACACAGGTTTTCACAGGTATCTAGTGAACATTGTCAGCGACCCTGATACAGTGAAGCACATTGATACCAGTGGGACTCTAGGCTCATTTGCTGTCAATTTGCCACCTCTGGAGTGAAGGAGGCAGGAACCCAACCAAGAGAAACAAGAATCTCATAGTGAAAGAAACTGAGCTCCAGAATCTATCCCTGTCTACGTTACAGTTTCTAAACAAGGCGAAAGAGGTGATACTTCTCATTTCCTTTCTTTCTCAGCACCTGGTTGAAAGGAATATAATCTTAAGAGCACAGCTAGACAAGGTCAGCAGAAGCTGTGCTCCCAGTAGCAGCTACACCTCAGGCATCCCAACCAGGAGGTGTTGTGACCAAGCTGCATTCTAGCAATTTCATCTATGAAGTGCTCTTTGCATTGTATCACACAATGAATACTAAAAGAAATCAGTAATTGTGAAGTGATGATTGCCCCCAGAAAAGCCCACAGGAAATTACAGACCTTATCTTCTGATCAGTTTTGAACACCATATGGTAAGTACAGAATATGTTAATCAAAGAAGAGCAAAACAAAAGGTGATTAGCATCTAAATAAACAAGCACTTTCCATTCATTAATAAGGCAAAGATGATGTAGAAAATACTACATAAAATACACCTAAATATTACTTTGCTGCATATGGACTGCATCCAAAATAAAGTTATACCGGAAACTTTTATTTTGGTATTTAATAAGATGACAAGATTGTCAAATACATGAATGACTTTCCAGTATGGTTGCATGCGTGAGAAAGGTTGAGACTTCTCATTCAGTAACTATGCCAGGACTCAACTTTCAGAAAACATGCATTGTCACATCCACACTGAGGACTTCACATCAAAGTGCTGTTGGCAATCAACATTTTTACTACTTTTTCCATTACTTCTCCATTTTTAATGAGCTTTCTTCTGACTTAAAAAAAAAAAAAAAAAAAAAAAAGCCCCTTTATAGAAGTCACCCACTTCGCTACACCAGAGTGTTCAGATAGTCTAGAAGCAACAGAATTACAATGGCAATCTGGGCACCCTCCCTGTTCCCAGAGGCCTGGAATGCTCAGTGCAGCTCTTGATAGGGAGCAGAGCTCTGGGAGGTCTCTACGGAAGGCATCTGCTCTAATTTGAGTAAATATTCTGTATCTGTACTTTCCCTCAAACATGGGTTTTCTGGAACGGGGATGGATGACCAGAGGGTTTGACTCAGAAAACAATTGTTAGAACAATTGCAAACAGGCCAGGCACAAATGCTGAGACCTCGTCTTCTTTAGCATCTGGAAACTGTGACCTACCAAGCTGTTTGAGCCCCAGTTTGGACTATATGATTTCAATCTGTTTTTGAAATGTAAAAACAAGAGGTGGATGTAAAATAAAGTACATAGATAATAAATTCTAGCTTGCTAGCAGATTTTAAAATACTGATCTCAACCAAGAAGACATGGGTAGTTTCAAAGAGCAAGTGACACGACTCTAAAATTACAAATTCTTGCTCGAGAATTTAATAACATGAAACAGAATATTTGCCTGTGCAAGCAAGTATGTGAAAGATCCTGTACATCCAAAGTATTATCATTTCACACATTAACAAAAACATCATAAATGAGTCAAGTAGGAATATTAAGAGAAAAAAAAAGTCCCATCCTAAACCATTTGTGTGTCTATGCTACCACCAACATTCCTTGAACAGCTTGCCTCATAACATTCAGAATGACAGTTCTAGCCACAGCTCCAGAGAAATACACATATATTTTAGAAAGTCCTCAGAGACAACAACATGAAGGGAATACTTAAACGAAGCACAGAGACACAGCTAAGATCCAGAGAAAAAAAATATCTAAATCCATTACAACAACAAATTTATAAAAACCCAGGACTGAAGTTACAGACACTGAACTTAACGTCAAATATACCTAACACTTCTCCCATTCTCTTCACCATTTTGACAAACCTGGGGGAGCTTCCTTTTCACCTGACAATTTCAGTAATCTTTCCCAACCCTCTACAGTGGAAAAATACCAACAGGTTCCTTAAGTCTCATATCTACTGATCTTCTAAAGACTTTGACAGCACTACAATTTTTTTTGGAGCAAAAAAAAAGGAATACACAGTCATTCCTCAATAGATTATCTCATCAGATTCTTGATATTCATCAGGTCTACCTAAAGGCGTGTCAAAAACAAACAGAACCTCCTAGCAATTCTCTCAGCAGCTTTATATTTGGGCATTGATCCAGGGAGAGGAAGAGTCACAAGTATCACCTCATAAGCCAGGAAAGCAATTGTCACTTTATTGATCTTTGTTTACTTTTCTCACCTTTCTGAACTTTGACTCAAATTCAGCTCCCACAAAAAAAGGTGTTACAAGTTTAAGGGTTTATTTTTCACCTCAGTTTCAATCTTCCACAGAACAGATCATATGTTGCCAGCTACTAAGTTAATATTTATAAAATCCTTTAACTACGCAAAGTGACAATAGTTCTACTGTGTCACTCAGACTAGTTTTGCCATGCTCTAAGTCGATTCAAAAATGAATGACTTATCACATATCACACCCACCCTTTCAACCAAGCGTGATTTATTAATATCTTCTTATATATTTATTTATTTTTTTTTACCCTCTTCCCCCTCCATGCTCACCTCTTTCCACCACCATCGTGACCGAAGTAAACTAGACAGTTTCCCGAGGATAGCATTACGGAGATCAAAATCATTTAGTAAACAGGATTGCTCAAGTGTCTTACCAATGCAGGCCATTGAATTTGTTTGATCTTTGATCCCTGAGTCTGGCTTGGGTCCTTTCTTTTCGCCCAGACCAGCTGGTACTCCACCAAGAAGGTTGCAAAATCTTCATAAACTTTAACCCATTCTCGCTTTTCCCATTCAAGGTCATCAAATTCCACATATACCTGAAGAGATGTAAAAGCAGGAAGATGTACGTTATTACATGTACTCAGCATGTGCTCATCTACATGCACTTTTGAAAGCACGTGTTTTAAAATGTAATGTAAGAGCTTAATATTATCCCTTTTACTGTTATGGTATTGAAATGATATAATTAATTCAGTTCCTGCATAGAATTTTTTCTTAGAGCATGTGTGCTAAAGAGAGAAAGAGTACATTTGCCAAAACATTACTGTGAATATTGGATGTCTTATAGCATGAAAGAGAAGTGTAACACTAAATACTTGCTAGAATAATTCAATACATACAGCTATTTATATAAGTACATTTTGAGAATACTTCCCGTTATCCGTTCAAATATTTCTCATACTTAAAAATAATTAATGCAAACTAATCAACCAAATAAAAAGCACAGTTTCAAAGAAAAAACCCGCCAACTGGAACAGCACCAGAAGGGACACCATAATCCTGCAGTTATGTGCAACTCCAACACACAGTACCCAACTCCAAGCTCCACCAGCAGAAGCAGACAGAAATGTCAAGATACTGAGCTTTCTGGGATCCCACTCCTTTTGGGTTAAAACAAAAGGAAAGGAAACAAACAAAAAAAAAACATACTTTTTGTTTCCAGCTAAATTAACGTGGAGCCAATTTGCATCCATTTGATCTTTTGTCACCCCTGCCCTATACATTACACAGTTCTCCCTGACACGTACTTGGAGAACCACCATACTGTCCCTCGGCTGCATTTACTAAGCTGAACATGCCAAGCCTTTTGTCTTCTCTAGTAAAAAAAGGAAAGTACTTGCAGGCAAAAAGCTATCCAAAGGTTATCTGCATTAGAATGCAAACTTTTATAAATGCATTGCATTTCAAAATCACAGAATTAGAAAAAAAAAACATGCATAATTTGGGAAAGAAAATGATTAAGAGACATCAGTGTATTTTACAATGCTACCAAGAAGAAACATCCGTCATTATAACATACACCACTGTTTGTCAGAAAGGGAAGATGCTCTGCTACGCTCCTGAATTTTGCCTCTTAGTCACACCCAGGGCAACTTCTGAAATCAGAGTTTCTTCCTCTATCTCCTTCTGAGAACTTACATCACTGTCACCAAAAAACTCTTGTCTTTTTAACTTTGGTTAATTTTAGGCCTGCAACATACTTCCTTGTCTAGACTTCCCGTCTCACACTTCCAAAATGTGTGTTATATAGTGCTCCTTCTCATCTTGTCCTTCTCCCTTCTGCATACACAACTTAAGGTTATGCCAAGCCTCCTCGCACTCCTGTATCAGAATTCATCACCCCAGTCCTCCCCACTCACAGCCATTCTTTTTTAACCCACATCACTTCCATTCTATTCCTACACGCTTCCTTCCTTTCTCTCTGAAGGCAGTGGTTGGATTACAATGACAACTTACTGCAGTTATTTTCTTCGTAGCAGCCCCCTATCACATCTCCACTTAAAATTTGCCCAACTATAAGGGAAAACAGAACTAGTTTCTTCTCCTCCCGCCAAGCTCCCCTCACTCAGGCTGTCCATCTATTTCCCACAGCCTCCATGACCTGGGCGGTGGGAAGGCAGCCGTCGCTCCCTGCTCCTCCAGCCCTCTGCCAAATGCTGACAGCTGGACATCCCTGTCATCCTGAAGGCTCTTGGTCACCACTCTCACACCTGTGGCCAACTGGTCTTTTCACCTCTCATTTCATCTTCCTTCTCTCTCATTTGCCTCCTCGCCTGAACTCTGAGCCATGGCAGAGTGCACTGGGCAGCAGCCTGCATCAAGTGTTCTTCCTTCTGTATTTCCCAAGCACAGCGTTTCTCCTCCAGATTCCCTAGATCCTTGTCTGGAATTTCTGCTGTTTGCCTGCTTCCACTGCTCCAACATCTAAACCACCCTGCTCAGCCACAGTCACCCCAAAACTCTGTATCACCTTGTCCATCAACACCCTACCCTTTTACCTTCTCCTTTGCCCACTTCACTCACTGAAACTCTTCTACAGAGGGAAGAGTAGTAGGAAACTACTACTAGCCCTTGCAGTGACCTTCGTATCAGACCTACTGGGACAGGTCATACAGAAAGTGATCCTCCTGCTTCAGCTTCTTCATTATTAAACCATCACCTGTTATTCCAGCAACAAAGTAGAAAGCAATAACAAAACCTCAAAAGAATTGTAAATTGACACTTCTCATTAAAAGGCACAATTTTCAAAACCTAACAGAAGTTATAAAATGTATAATGAAGTTACAGTAATTTCACAATCAAAACAGATTTAACAATAAACATACTCATGCTTTAAAGCATCAGCAGAAAAACATCATATCTCAAATCATCTCAGAAACACTATCCTGAGTTTGCAGCTGCTTTGAACCCCTCTAAAGGGAAACTCTTGCAATTAAGCAAATGACAAGATTTAAAGACATCCTTCAGTGAGAGTACAGTCCAAATCATCCCCTATAATCATCTTCCTCTTAGCCCCTCTTCCCACAAATTCCACCCAACTATTCCAGGCTGGTCGAACCACTGCATTTTAGTATCTGGGAAGACACTTAGCTTGGATAGCCTATAACAGGAGGTTGAGCACGAAACTTCACGCAGCAGCACGTTTAAAAATAGGAGGCAAGGGGAATCAAGTCAGTAAATGTTTTTGAAAAACACAGATAAGCCTAAACTGGAGTTAGCAGTTTAGAAACCGCCACGCTAAAACATACTGTGTCTTCTGGACACTAGCCAAAGCTTGTGGATAGCTGTGATACAATCTAGTGTTTGTGTGCAAGTTTTGCACCCCAAATAAACTGAAATCCGGTACAACGACAGTGGGAGTTATTGCTGAGCTATCTGCCGAGTCTCCTGGCACCGTATAATTAGATCTTCAAAGAAGCAGTTCCAAGAGAAGTGAAGAATGGAGCATGGCACGGAGCCAGTCTGCCATTGCCCAGGGCACCATATTCCTCCTCTAGCAAGGCACACACACAACCTTACTTGGGAATTGCTTCTGCCAGCTTTCACCACAGTCAGGTTTTGATGCCAAGATTATTAACTATATCTTCTGGCTTTTCAAAGTTCATTTCTGAAAGGCAGAAACAGCACAGACAAAACACGGAGCCCAACCCTTCACCCATTCATTTTTATTCTTTTTTTTTTCGCTAGCAAATAATGTGCTTAAAACAGGAAAATGTATTACCAATTTTTCTGAGGCAAAAGTAAAGTCTCTGAAGAGAATAGGCTTCCTCTTTCTCTGGACACTGATCTACCACACAGAGAAGAGCTGTATGAATTCATGAAAGGGAGTAAAGGGAATACAAAGGGGAGAGAATAAAAAAAAGCAATCCAGCAACCTGTGCCAACAAAGCAAAACATGCAGCCAAACTAAGACCCAGTAAGGAGTATGAAGGCTGGAAATATTTGATCTTTCTTGCTTCACTGATTAAACTCTGTACAGCAAGAAAGTCTCCAACATCTGCCTCCTTAAGAACAGATGTTGATTTTGAGATTTTTCGGCCAAATTTTGCTTCCTTGCCTTGTCAGCTATATAGAAGTTTGTTTTGCCAGAGTGGCTCAAGCTTTCTCACCACGTATGCACTGACTTGCACAAAAAGGAGAAATTCCCACTGGGACGATATTATATTTATAATTGGCATTAATGTGCTAATTTTGTAACTCACTATTTTCCAACAGGAAGCAGCATAAGCCTTTAGCATGTTTTTCCAAGTAAAGCAAGACAACAAATTAATTTCCAACGGAGTCAGCCAAACAATTGCAACAAAATATTGCTGTTTCAAAGCCAGAACACAACAATCAGGGTGAAATTTTCAACATACAGCACCATGATCCAGACTTTTCCAGTCGCTTCTGCTCCAAATAAATACGCCTGACCAAACAAATCCTGAAACCTTTTAAATGGTCATGAAACCATCTCTGCCTTCCAGCGAAGTCCATGTCTATCACTGGGAAGCAGACCACGTGCCGTCCACTTTCTTGAAACCACCTGAGTCAGCGGCAGCTGCTCGCATCTCCTGCATGCAATAGCAGCCCGTACCGCTGCCCACGGGTGGCTTTGTTTTGAAGAGGACACTGCTAATGACCCAAAGGCTGACTGCAAGTTTACTCAGCCCTAGCAATAGCTCCAGGCAGCACAGCTACAAAAATCCCTAAAACAGTTGCATCATTTTAAGACAAAGTGTTCTCTATTAACAAGCAAATAGAGTGCCGCATAATATTTATTTACTAAGTTTCTACGCCAATGTGTGAAAATGATTCATTTTAGCAGATTTGTATTTAACAGAGCACAGGTTATGTTCTCCTCCCTAAGCGAGGAAAGCCGCCCAAGTCACCGCGCTTCCAGTGCCACACTGAGGTCTGCCTGGTGAAAGGCGACACACACTTCCCTGCTTCTCACCAAAGGACTGTTACCAAAATATTTATGTCTAGCACGATTAATCTTTTTTTTTTTTTTAAGATGCATTTAATAGAGCAAATAAAACACTTACCCTTTTGTACCACACTCAATAGTCTTTCATTGACACAGATTTGGCTACTGGCTTCAAGGTGAGTCCCAGGGCATATCCCATTGAGTTTTATTCTTAACATTTTTTAATTAAGAGAGACTATTAAACTATGTACAACTATATTACATAAATGTAAGGGCTGAGAACTCAGAATTCAGGTACTAAAAATTATCTGTGATAATCAAAAGTCTTTTAGGTCTATCTTTTAAGTTGTGTAACTAAATCCTAGCACACAATTAAGCATCAAAAACTAGTTGCCAGATAGCTTGTTTCTCAACCCTGTGATGCACAGTGATGTAAAAAGAAAAACGTAAACCTTCCATGTAATTTAGTACAGGCTTGCCTGAAAACGTGTTAAGTATAAAACAGACATGCTTTCAGTGGCGATAAAATCTCTCAAGATTTTTTTTTTTTTTTTTTTCCCCCCCACATGCAGCCATTTGGGCTTGAAATGGGCAGCAATGGTTCCCGAGGTACCAACTCCACACAGCTCTGACATTTTGCTCAGCTCCCCTGGTCTTCCTTAGCGTTTTATGTAGCTGAAAATTAAAACCAAGTATGCTAGGCTCTGAGAGATTTCCCTGTCTACATATTGAAATGGATGTGATTGCCAAGTATCTAACTGGTATAAACTAAAGCTACTCATAAGTACACAGGGAACAGAGCCAGTAAGAGTGTTTTTATAAAACTTAATCTTCCCATCCTGTTCCCAATATCCTTGCCTTCTCAGGTTTTTACAGATTGTTTCTTTGATGGAAATAGCATTACCCAGCAGCCAAGTCTTTCTAAATATATCTTTAACTAATCAAATGCAATCAAAGCACAATTTACTATAAAGCAAAACAGCTTAACACAGTAAAATTATTACTCTGTTATACATGTACTACCCATTTCCGCATGGAAAAGTGATGAAATTGCAACCAAAGACAGAAGAAGGGTTTTGGTTTAATAAAGAGCTTGCAATATAGTTACATACTACCAAAATTCCCCCAATCTTTCTCACTAGCATTTCAATTTTCATAGTCACTCTACACTAAAAAAAAACTCTTAAAAGTATCATCATACTCCTTTGCTTTATATATTGAAATGCTATACATTTGTATTTTACAAACCCTACAAGCAAAACAATATAGGAAAAAGAAGCGTATTTGAAAACAGATTGGCATCAGTCCACACAGCCTAACAACACCCTAAGCAAATGTTGGAATAGTAGCAATGGATTGGTCTTAAGCTACCACATTCTTCAGGATTAAAGGATGAGTTTTATTGCTTTTATTTATTCTTAAGAAGAGGCAGCATTTTCATTTTTACCACAAATCTGGAACAAATTTTTTAAGCACAAATATTTCACTTGTATTTGTATACCAGAAAGTATTTACTTTCAAGGAAAAAAGCAATACTAAACGTACTGAGTATTTTTAGCAGGGGTGAGCAGACACCCACAGTGCCACAGTAAGCCTTTAGAAGATGTGAAAAAATTCTTGATAAAGTTGGCATACATCTATTAATCAGACTTTTGGAATTCTTCCACCATTTAAGGAACATTATAGTTCGTCTCAAAAATGTAAGACCTCTGCTTTAACCCAATTACTAGGAAAAAGCTGTAGAGTAAGGCACGTTTTACAGCAATGAACATGGAAAGCTTTTTCGAAGATGGGACAAAGTATTTACAGTCTTATGCTATTACATCACTTAATGCATGTTATAACATTAAGTCTTTGTTGTTTCAGAGCTCCCTGGGAATCTCCTTTTTAGCAAGGCTACAGTTCAGGGTCTGTGTAGCAGGAATGGAGCCCAACACCCCACAATGAAAGGCTGCCCCCTGCCTTTTGCCACCTGCAAGAAGGAAGGAGAGTAGAGGGCATAAACACCCAGCCTGGGAGCATCTGCTTAAAACTAAAATCTATTAAAAAACTGGACATGCACACTTGCTGGAAGACCTGTCAAATATATGCCATGCACAGGAGGAAACAGGAACAGATTTAGCTAAGAATACATGCTTCAATAAACGTGAATTTTCAAGGTAGCTTCCTTATATCAAGCTTTAAAAATCACACCCTACAAATACAGAGAAGCATTTAAATAAAATCATTTATTTCAAGCAACTAATAGTCTCAAGATATACTATTGGGGAATAATAAGCATAGAAACAATCAGCATACACAATTTATGGTTAATTTTGAAATCCTGATTTTCCATTCCCTGAAATGCATGCCTGAACATTGACAATAAAGTAGCTTTTGCAGAAATGCAGATAAAAATGGTTGCAAAACTGAAGAAAATACCAGTAGTATTGCAACAACCTGCTACAGTCTGTAGCCTGGATTGCTAAGCAACCAGCACATCACGTAGAGTGTAAAGTAGGATTGCAGGGAAGATGAGAGTACAAAAAAAAGCCTCCTACTTGGACGCCTCAATACCGTCTTTGAAAAATAACAAAAAACATTTAAGACATGGATGTATCTTTCATGCATAAATTTAAAATATGTATTCCAAACAGAAAACTGAAGAGAGAAAATATGAACTACACTGAATTGAAAGAAAAAATATTTATTAAATGCTATTTAGAGTCCTCAATGCGTTTCTCAGAAAGACTTGTCTCTCATAAAGACAGTCTGCAGGAGTGCAAAATGTTATTTAAAAAGTTGTTTGAATCACTTATGTACTTAAAATATTTGACACATTTATTTTGCAAACCTTTTCTCCAATTTCATATGGCAAAGTGAAGTGACGTGCAAACCAAAAATTAAATCATGACTGTACTGGGCTTACACGCAAGCCTAAGCCAAGTAGTACCACTTTCAAAACGTTTTAGATTCCAAAACATACACTGAATTACTTATCAGAAATGAGAAATAAAAGTGACATTACATTTTTAAGAAAGCATTAACTATTAAATCATAGCAGCACCTAGTTAAAATATATCCATTATTCAAAAACTTCCTGGTCCTTCAGGCTCAAAAAAAAGTCTTAGAAATTCTTTGTCATCACACAATGTAGGGGAACTTTTCTATTATCTAAATAACTGAATTTTTAAAAACAACTATTAAGAAACAAACACTAGAGAAAGCCTGCATGCCCAGTTTAAAAACAATGTGAATTTTGTGTTTGAATCAGACAATTGTGAATTTGGATAAGGTAAGAACTATCACACATTTCTATAATTATTATATAGATGGCTAGTTAAAAGCAACATGTGCATAGAGGCCTATTTTGAAAGCCATAATAGAGTTTAATTCCTGTCATGTAATTACAGATCGAAATTTTGCAGCAATGACTTTTTAAATATATGATGCTGTTTTCAAGCTATATACATTTCACATCTGTAGATCTGACTGAGCCAACTGAGTGGGGTTTGAACCATTTACGGCACTGGTAATTAATTACTAAATATTTGTGGCTTTCAGTCCATTGTGACAGTGCAATAGCTTGCTAATGAAGGTATGGTTAAAGTTTGTGTAGCAAGTTGTCAGGGGACACAGAGCACTACAGGAGGCTGGACGGAAGTGCATGGTAAAAACAACTGGTTACTCTCCATTTAGATTTCATGATTTGCCAGTGTTCCTGAACCACAAAATCCAAGCTATGGACAGTAGCATATCTCTATCGAGGCAGGACAGTTCACTGAATCGCTGGCTGGCAAGGTATGGCTAGAAAGCCAGACACGGGAAGCACTGCAACTTCAGTCCCCCAGACAGCCTGACCACGCACAGCTAGACCTTCAGGAGATGCCTCGCACCTAAGCAGGGTGCCACGATGATTTTGTGAGCTTTTCAAGTGTCTTGGTCCAGCTGAGTAGTCCAGAACTGAACCACTACTAGCGAAAATCAATAAAAGTGCTAAAAGCGCAAGGTTTACCCCATTTCTACCAAGAACAGAAGTCTAATTAGCTAACTTCAGTAGGTGAGGAGCGAAAGCAGTCATCTTTCCAAGGTGTAGAAGACTAACTCCTGGATTAGACCCAGACCTAGAAGTATTTATCAGCATCTATCCAGGCAGAGGTTCCATGGATTTTGCACCGTTGCACGGAAAGTGATGTCCTCCCAAAGCCACCTGAACACACACCGATTTCCAACAACAAATCTTTGTTTGAGGTCAAACAAAACAGAGACTGTAAAAGAAAAGCAAGCGTTTGGGTTGTATTTCGGTACCTGTGCCTTGAAATCCAGGCTAGAAAATGAAAAGAAAAAAGAACACATGCCTCAGCCTTCTGTGCATCCACACTGGTCTTATAAGAGCAGGCCAAAGAAACCAGTACTGGGCTCTCATGCAATTCCCCTTTTGTCAGGCAAAGCCAGGAATACCAGAAGGACACCAGCAAACCTTTATTTCAGTGAAAAACAACACAAGAGAGACGGTGAGCAGGTCCTGTTCGTACCAGCGACATGTTGTCAAGGCCTGCTCCTGATCCCAGCAGGAACGGGATCAGACACCGCAGAGGATTCACTGCACTTCTTCAGGCAGCTTACAGGAGTTCTGAGGAGTATGCGGAAATATCACAAGAGTAGTCAGGAAACTAAGAGAAAAAAAATCATCTCGCACAGACAGTACATTATATTCTAGATAAATTATTTCCAACTACAAAATTGTAGTTCTTCTCCGGTCTGATGACAATGAAATACTTGCTCCTATAACCAAGGCCAATAGCCTTAAGTAATAAGCCAACCAAATGATTCTCAAGTAGATTTTTTTTTTAAATAAAATTCTCCAGAAGTATCAAGTCAAGAATCCTTAAATGTAAAAGAAATATGGTTAAATGCTTATCTCCCTCACTGATTCTCCATTAAGATGTTGGAAGATATTTCCCATAAGTTTATTCCTTCATAAAAGAATTAGAAATATTTGAGTAGGGAAGCTAGTGTACTATACTAATTAATTTAAAGCCTAATTTTACGTCAGAGAAGAAATTTCTACCCACCGTCTTGACAATAACTTGCTGTCTCCTTTCTTCTTTGCAAAGTGCTATTTATAACCCAAGTCTGCAATCTGTTTCTCCTAGTCCTGTCTAAATCAGGTCTAAGCCATCTAATAAAGACAACAAGTAGTTTCTAAATACTACCTAGCTAGGACCCAGTCATATTTTACTTTTTTTTTTTTTTTATTCTAGAAATTTGAATCACAGCCTCCTTAAAGTCTTTCCCTCCAGTCCCATGCCCGCACTCAGTGCTATCTCACACGCAGATCCTCTCTCCCCATTTTGGTCGGATTACTTGCTACCATTCCAGCCTTTGGGCTTCCATGTCCTCTGTAACTCATCTTTCAAAACCACATCTCTATTTCTTTTACATTATTGATCTTTGTCTACCCCTTTGTAGTGGCGAGCCATCCCTCATTCAAAAATAAACGCTCATATAATCTTCCTGATGTATCTAAAAGCTCCAAGACACCTGCTAACAGAGGACCATAACCAAAACTTACAGAAGTCGACTTCTTTCCTATGGATTAACTCCAGCATTAGAGAAGAAAAAAAAATCTATACTGAAAGGCTGAAGTTTCAAAGGACCAAGATTTTTCAGGTGAGTATGTTTTTCCTTTATTTTTCTGTTTGAAATTGAATCCCAAGGCTAAACTTTACACAGAGAAGAACTAGGTCATTACAGTTCTATTACATCAGTGCATAAAGGTCCACAAACCAGGATCAAGGTTCATTCTAGCTCTGAACTGAGGTATCTCCAGTATTACTAAATGGGCAGCGGAGACGAAGACCAGGAACACACATGAGCAGACGACATCAGGAAACATCCTGCCAAAATTAAGCACCATTTTGGGATCAGAATGAGGAGCACAAGCACAGCTTGTCCTTTTTCCTACAGTGTCTTAATCTACCTCTTGAGCCTCCTTGCCATAACAGCCACTGCTGTTATGTTACAGGTATCTGGTATTTGATTAGCTATCTGACCAAAAAAATACAACTCTGTAAGTAGTATGTAAGCTATAAGGAAATGCAGCAGTACTGTCAGTCATTTAGGCACCTTTAATCACCTTTTCCATCTCACTGTCCTATCGAGATGTTTCATATCAGAACGAAGACCCACTAGTAATGCACACAGCCTGCTTGGTCCCAAGTTAACCAAATATTTAGCTTTTATCAATGTATTACAAAAGACTTCTAATAGACTTGCTTTAAACAACAAACTTTAGAGATTCATATTAGAATTGGGATTTTTGTAACTGATTTCATGCCACCGAGCAAGTCACCATCTCTGCTTCAGTACCCATACTGTAAAACAATCATTTCAACCCAGTTCTACCTGCTTTGACCACAAATTCTTTGGGAACTGACATTATATGTTTCTGTGGCACCAAATGTAATGGAGAACTAATGTCAGCGGGCTTCCAGGTGCTACTGAGGTGTCCCAATGCAAATCCCTTTCGATCACAGAAATACAAGGACTGGCTCCTCTGAACAACTGGCCACTTCGGTGCTGCTGCTGCTAAGGTCAGAGCATAGGAAGGACTACTTCAACCAAATGGAGCTCTTGATGCGTATCAGCTTTAGCAATGAAGGGGGTGGAAAGTACTTAAGGTTACAAAAACTGTTCATGACCCAGATGCAAAGACCCTCTCTCTCTCTCCATAATTGTCTGCTAATGTTTTTCAGAAGATGCACTTTTGCACTCATCTATTTTTTTCATTCTGCAAGCAAATTTTTCAAGTACGTTAACAAGGTCGTTCAACCTTTTATAGCCTACCTAATCTTTAGCCAAGGTATTAACCAGTCTCAGTACCAAAATTCTCTGTTTATAATTTTTACCTTAATTGCATTAAAAAACAAAACTCATACCTTATTTTAGAATTAAGAATTGTCCAAATCTCCAATGTATTACAGCTCAAAAAAAGGGAAGAAAACAAGTTTTTTCTGCTCTCCTAGTAAAATTTTTTGCAAAGATTTCTTAAGGCAGAACAATAGATTCCTTGATAATATCAACAGTACAATAGAACAAGCAGATAACACCACTAAACTGTTAACACTTAAGCTCAGAAGTAAAGATGTAAGAACAAAACACAATGAGTATACATCAAAAGCTGTTTAATGAATCCAACAAATAGTCTTAATTATTGCATTAGCTACCTCTGACTAATTCACTCATGAAAACCTCATACAGGCATTTCCCTATAACAACAGCAGGGAAAATATTTTCAAGCAACTGGTGTTTTAAAGATTGCAATGTTAAATCAAAAGCAAGCTTGTTTATGCACAATGGTTTTATAGACTGTAACTGTAAGAGCCATGCCTGTGTTTTAAAACAACAAAAAAAAAAATCCTCCCTGCAATTCAAAATGCATGCTAGAGAATAAAGAAGCATTAATTCAGAACTGTACATGATTTGCTCACCATCTGTGCAAGTTTCTGGAAGAAAATAGCTTTTCTTTATGTCCAAGGCAGCTTTTAAATGCTAGAAATGATACATATGATAGATTACCTACTGCATTGACTCCGATATTTATGAAAGTTTATTAAATCCTTTTAGAATTGAACAATTAAAATGGGAGGCCTGAAGTATGTATATTAAGTACTGGTACTTTCCATCTTTCCCCTTTCTCCTCTGTTTCCCCAGTAACATCTCGGTGGTTTAAAATCAAGACTTAGTTTTATGTATCCTTTGGTTCAACCTTTGCTACAGACAGAAAATGCTGAACAACCTCCCCCAGATTTTTAGCACTCAGCATGTATTTGCAAGACTTTTTTTTTCCTGGGATGCTTCCTTGTAATTTTGATAATCACTTCACTTAAATAAGCTTAGATTTTAAACAGAATCTTTAAGTTTCACCGTTAGCTAGTTCTTCTTTGTGACAAATAATATTAACGCACCTCAGCTCCTCCAAGTTTTCTGAGTGATTAAATAATGTTCCCTCCAGGAAAAGGAACACACTACATGAAGATATTTTTGACTGCAGGAGTCTCCAGCTGCAGAATTGTTAGTGGTGTAATATAACGGAAGTATTTATTGATAACAATAAAGATGTGAATCTGTTTTCAAAATAGATCAGAGAAACATACCCAAGGTTTCTACTTCGCTTTACCAAATAACTTCTGCTTTGCTGTACCAACTACTTAAAACTTAAATGTTATTTCTAGCAATCAGTCTCACTTCCTTCAAACTGTACGTACAATAGACCATGTGCTCCAGAAGACCACCTGCGAATGAGAAAGGAAATCATGAAATTTCACCTAAGCATCCAAGGCAAAAATATAGGACAGATGTCTTTCCTCTACTTTCAACAAATATATTAATACTGTATTAAATTAAAAGAATGTGATAAACATTTTTGAAGGTTATGTTCATTATTGGCTTTCCCGTGGCTTTGGATACACTTGTTTCACTGCGACCTCTTGTATCATAACCTGTTAAGAGTATTAAAAGCACAGCCAAGGCCCACAATCATTCAACTGCAACATGCTTTGACTAGATAATAGTTCTCAGTATCACAAACAGATACGTACTCTGGTATTTTTATTTGGTGTATGTATGAAAAATAATGGATAAAAAAAAGCTATGTTTTCCTTCTGTGCACTTCACTTCCAATAAAACTAGTAAGGCCATGATGCGTTACCCCCAGTCACTGGGCTGGAAAAAGGAGGGGAGGAGGGAATGCCACAGCTAAAACCCATTCCTAAATGCCCCTTCGGATGGGAAGGCAGAGGTCACTGACAAAGCAGTCAGACAACAGAAACCAGCATATAACCCACTCAGGGAATCCCTCACAGACACTACCATCACTACCTCACGATCAGATCAGGAGACGAAGGTTGAATAAACAAGATTCAGAGGTAACATTAAATGCACTGAACACAGGCAAGGAGAGGTTTTCTAGTTTTGCCCTTAAGAAGTGACCAGAACACTGCATATAGCCAAAAAACCCTTACTATGGTTTGGTACATGAGAGTATTACATATCAAAACGAGCTGCCAAAGAACTTTGGCACAAATTCATGGGAATCAAAGAAACATACCCGGTGAGTCCCGCAACACTGCAAAAATTAAGTGTGCTTGAGCACTGAGAGCAAAGGGCAGAGATTCCCAAGCTTTCTAACGTGTGTGGCTTTTCTTACCATCACATCCCTTCCTTTCTACCTTTGATTAAAGCAAACAAACATATGTTAACAGGATACACTTTGTCCAAGAGAGTCCACAATGGCAGAACTGGTTGTTTGGTTATGGCTACCACTAGCTTTCAGTACTGGCTGCTTTCTTAACATGCTTTCTGTATCCAAGATGTTAGGAGAAAAGAAATCTCCCCACCCCCCAAAAAAGCACACAAGTATGCAAGTTATCTAAAGCCAAGACAAGATCAATCCTTTTGCAATTACTTGATTTTAAAACTTAAACCCAGAAATAGACAAATTGGTCATTATTTTTTTTTTCCTAATGAACCTCTAGTCCTTGAAATAATTTTTCTTCCCACATGCAACACACTGAAAAACAATTGTAAAGCTCTGAGGAAAGCCAGCACCTGCAGGAAAGGGCTTAATCTGGCAACTGCTGGTGTTGTTGAGTTATTCGTCACATAAATCTCTTATTAAGTCCCACCTCTTTCCTGTAGCTCTAACTGTTGGAGTTTGAGAAAACAGACCTCGTTTCATGCTCAACTCCCACCACTAAGCAGCTGAATCTCCTACATTACTTAGAATACTGTTCGTGAGAGCAGACTTCACATGGAGTCATGCAACATCCTGTTCCAAGCCAAATGCTCCAGATGGGATATGTTTCACTGCTGCCTCCCCCTCCCCAGCCCGTTTAAGCTTGTTCTTTTTTCTTTGAAAGCATTTATCCCAAACTGATGCTCTAACAGCATGCTAAAACTGACCTTTGAAGAAAAATACAGGCATATCACAACTTGCTTAAAATCTAAATGTTCGTGCTACAAAATAAAAAAAAGACATTTAAATTACCAAAATATTTGTATCAGCTAATCAGTTATCAAAACCACATGTATAAGAAAATAAATTACTTGATGCAGCTCAGGAAAATCTGCCTTACTTCAGAAAGTTTGCTAATCATTTAAAAGCTTAACATTGTCACGCACGTTACTAATCTAATGGAAGTTCTCATCGACATAACAAGGAAAAAACTGTCTAGTCTGCTGATCACTCTGAATGCTGGCAATTTCTCAAACATCTGCTAAAGGTCAGATTTCCACTGCATGGAACCAATCAATGAAGCTACACAACACTCCCAGCGCCATTGGAAGTGCCAAACAAAGACCAGTGTTTTACATAAGCAAAGAAACTCAGCCTGAAATCTTCCAAAACACTGCTAGCAAAGTCTTCTCTTCTGTCGCCACACAGTACTCATCTACCTGGCAAGGACTCCTAGAATTAGTGCAGTTTTGTTTTTTATCGCAAAAACAAGTCATTGCTAACCCGTCTCTTTCTGCATTGTTTAATAGTGTACAGCTCCTAACGCGTACACAGGAACGTTAGGGAAGGAAAAGTGAACATCATCTGATTTAAATGTAAAGGGTTTGTTTGGTTTTGTTTTTAATTTAAATACTAATCACTATATAAATGAGCAGTTTCAGAAGACTGAATATTCACAAAATTGGTGCCTGCGTTTCAGCTCAGAGACTTCAAACAAAACCCACCCCTGCTCAATTCTAAAAACAGATCTTGGAGTTAAAAATCAGGCTGAGCTCATAAAACTCTGTCCTAAAATCCTTACTAAGCAACCTCAGAAATATAATCCCAACATCCTACCAGATTAGGGAATTGTCGTCTCCTGCTAAAAACAGCATGCTCTAGATTTCAACAGCTTATCACATGCCATAAGACCAGTGTTTTAGCAAGAGCATTCGCATAAGAAATAAATGATCGATTCCGATGCTGCTGAAAAGCTGAGCTTGTTCTATTTTTACAGATAAAACAATTTTATATATGGATAATCTGGCATTGATTTACAAGAAAAGCCTTCCACACACTGGATAGAAGGACCAATAACAAAACACTCTGATGCAATTTGGGGATTTCTTATTTATTTATTTTCAACTCCTGTGCGTGTTGCTAAGTGATCTTCAAACTACAATTTTACTTTTTTTTTTTTAATCCATTTTAACTTCAGAGGAAACACGGATAAAAGAAGGGAGGCAGAAGTCCCTACTCACTCCAATAAATTCAACAAATATTCTCTTGCATTCCTTCTAACTCAGCAGCTATTACAGTAATAGTGTGGTGGTGCTGCAATCCTAAATGAAGGAAATACGCAATTTAGAATATACATATCTATTAAAAAAACAACCAGTGAGGACATCTCCACACAGTGAGAGCCTTGTGCCTATCCCCGGCCGTCCAGCGCTGCAGCCCTACCTCTGCTGCCTCCCAGCTTTGCTCCTGAGCCTGGCACTGCCTGCCACAGCCAGGACAGGGCACCCCGGGGGAGCCCTGCCAGGAGGAAGGCAGCTCCAAGGCGTGGGTCAGAGCAGGAGCACCGTGCCAGAAACAGTGCTGTCTGATGGATGCTGAAGGCTGTGAGGACGACGAGGCCGTCGCGCTCCCCAGCCAGCCCAGGCCCACTGCAGAGCAGCGTTTCACGATGGCCATGGTGAGGCAACAAAAGCACAGGCTGCTTCTACTAATATCTACCCCAAAGCTCTAACGGCACAATGAAAGTTGATGTTATCCGAGATATAAAAATGAAGTTATTAAAAATGAATTTAAATATGTCTCAAAAAAACGCCTCTTCAATTGTATTTTATTTTATTAAAGCTGAAGAGGATGAAGAGATACTTTAAGAGACAGTTATTTGTCTGCACTAGTTTCAGTTCACTAGTTTCACTTAATGTTTGAAAAATGCCTTCAGGTCCTTTGAAGAGCTTTTTTTTGTGATTGTTTCTTACCTGATCTAGCTGCCAGTGTTTGGGCTGGTCCCAGTTTGTGGGGTGCTCAGGAGCATGGACTGTCACACTTACAGAACAGGAGGCAGCCACCAGAAAGGCCCGTCAGCATCCAGCTGTCTCCTAGCCATCGCTCCTTCAACCTTCTCCATTCAAGGGAAGCCAAAAAAACGAACAAACATCTGTATGAGATGCTTCAGGGAAGAGTGCAATGGCCAGTAACAGTTTCCATCGCTGCTGCTGTTTCTCCCAGCAGTTCTGTACAACTTGCCCTCACAAAGGGCTTTCTTTGAAGTCTGTTCAGCAGCAGCACATCACCCACAGGGGAAGAAGTGTAGCAGCACACGCTTCAGCAGCAATTCCGTGTAAGGATCACATACCAATAACATGCTATAACTATGATGGCTTGCAGAATTGGGGTACCTCTCTATTCAAACATTAATGACCACATTCACATATTTGATTGTAGTTTTCTTTTTAACAAATTTCATGCCTAAGAAGCAGCCTGGCCAGATGGGAATATAGACTATAAGAGTCTAAATCACATTACTCACATCTCCTCACGTACAAGTGCAGGAGGGCACTGCTCTGCCATCCCCATCGCAAACACCTGGGCAGAAGGGAGGACAAAGGCACAGGTAACCACCTCCCCATACTGGAATGGCACTGTCTGGTGAAAGGTCAGCAGAACTTACTTTTGGAAAACATACCAAATGGGTTAATCTCTCCTGCTTTTCAGTTCTCATAGAACCACGCCTACCTGACAGAGGTTTTACGCCCTTCGTGCCAGCTTTCAGGGGGTTTTCGGTGAAATCATACTACCCCCACAAAGCAGTAAGTTAGGGCAGCCAGCGGCTCTGCTGCCTGGTGCACCTCGACTACCTTTGCTGATTTAGCATACAGCTTGGAGCTCAGCCAACGAATGAGGAAGAGATGTTAAAAGCAAGCTCAAGGATCTGCAAAGACCAGTTTTATGAGCACAGGCCAACTGCCAAGGCATTACTTTGAACTCCACGTTACCGTGGCTGCAACAGCTTAAACCCAGCTCAAGTGCATCTGCTCTACACTGCAGTGCACACCCAGAGACTCGTCAGCTCGCTCTGGTTTGCTCTGACTTAGGTCACTCCGTCTGCTTTCAGGGAATGCACTGAGAAGGCAGTTAATTAATTCACCACAAAACTCCTTGCTAATGTACCTGAGTTGCAATGCCAC
Organism: Cygnus olor; assembly: GCF_009769625.2. Lineage (NCBI taxonomy): Eukaryota > Metazoa > Chordata > Aves > Anseriformes > Anatidae > Cygnus > Cygnus olor. Next base: position 10,887,125 of record NC_049175.1, read on the forward strand.
CTTATGCCGCTGAATGAGCTGTACTAAAGGGGTCAGAAATTTAGTAATTAAGCAGAGGAAACAGAGAAAGAAAGCTGACTAAATGCTGCCTCCAAAAAGCTGTACAGCGAAATACTGATCCAAGACCAGCACAAATTGCTACCATTAGGTAGACATCCCAGCCTCAAACAGTTGGGAAGAAGTTTATCACTTAGCCTTAAGATTTAAAGCATTCTAGTCATACACATTGCAGTACTGAAGTTAACCCCTGAGGAATTACAGTATTACACTCACTGTGTACTGATTTTTTTTTTGAATAATTCTTATGAGTTCATTAGTTCAAAGCATATAAAATGTTCTTTGAAACTGTAGCTACCATAATTATTCCCCAAATCTTCTCCATGCACACAGTATCCGCATGTACATTTAAGATTAATATCTTCCAGTTTATGCAATGCCATGGAGAGGCCACAAAAAGAAATTTAGATTTCGCAGCAATCTTCTCCCATGGCACTTCAGAGGAAGAAGAATACTGTTCTCCAGAGAAACTCTCAAAACAATTGCCCTTTTTCCACAACAGCTGCCATTGACTTACATTCTCACAAGGACTGATGCCATAGGCTGCCTCTCAGCAAAGAGTAACTGTCACCTCGCTTTCATCCTTTCTCAAAGTCATCATCTGTATCCCTACAGAGAAGAAGCCACTTTCTCCCCCGAGGGCAATTGGCTTCATTCCCAGTGGTGAAAACAGAAGGCAAGTGGTGGCCATTTTTGTTCAGGCAGTTGTGGCTTTAGTCCCACTGAGAAATGAGAAGTGGCAGGCACAAAGGAGGGAAGCATGCTTCTCGGACCCTTGCCCTAAAAATTAATCTCTGTCCTAAACATCTTAAATCCCGCTGTATCTGCATCAGCCAGCAAGATGGATAAATGGAAGGAGAAAACATACCTATTTGAAGCATGAAAAGAAAGAAAAAAAATCTGGACTTCGGAAAACATCAGGAACAAAAATAAACTGCAGGTCCCGTTGCCCCGAGTCAGTGAGGCAAAACAGCTGTAAATCTGTCTCGACTGGCTCTGCATTATCCAGTTGCTTTGTGGCTGCAGAATGCATAAAGCAGCCATCACATGCCAGTCAATCTGACCCTCTGAATTGTTAAAAGTCTACTTTATTTAACATGGATTCACTCTTTAGGGATTTTCTTTTGTATGAGCTGGGTAAGAACACTGCCTACATGGAGTGTGAAAGATGGGTCAAGCCAAAGAAACTGCCAGAGAGAGCTACATAAAGACTGAGTCTAATCACTAATTTCGAATCAAAGGAAGCATTTTACTAGGGCAGACTGGGGGGAGGCGAGGGGGAAGGAGGGGAAGAGGGGATGATACGACTTACAAAACAACCTTTAAAAGTTTAAGAGATGTTATTAATTATGTGTACTGTAATTAACTGGAAAGTCAGGTAATCGCAGGCTTTAAACAGAGAGACAGCTGATTTCATTTTCCTTCAATTTTTCTGTTAAAAAAAAAAAAGCTATGCCACAGTCTTTGTTTGAAGTACTATTCTGAAATGTATGGGTTTACTCTCACAGTTGTTTGGGTGATGATTACATCCTCCCCCATCCTAAATTACTGATCAAATTCTCCACCTTAACTTTGCAGTTCTTACTATTTCCCTGCAATGCATTAAAGCTACCAAGTGTGGCAGGTGGGATTATTCAGCTGGGTTGATAGCATTACCATTTTCTGACATTTTAGTGCTTCATTTTGCAACCTTTATCTTTAATTACGTTTCGCACTGGAGTAACAAAGAATACAAGACAATATGAAATGACATAAACGATACTCCTAACTAGAGCTGCCAAGATGCTTTTATCTCGGAGATGCCTGCAGGTTTTTTGCACTTTAGTTTCATTGCTTTTTCAACATTTCGAAAAGCACGCGAGACAGCCAGCTAATTTGATGGTTTTTTTTTTTCATTAAATATTCTGGTTGTATATTCTTGCATGTAGCACTTGTGATACTCTCCCCCCACTTGCAAGAATGTGAATAGTCAGATATAAGAAAGTTTAATTGAAGTATCAAAGAAACAAATCAACTTAGAAAGCATAATTACACAGTAACCCTTGAGCATACACGTAGTTAGACTTCTAGTTAAACTGTCAGCAAAAAAGGCAGTCTGTAAAGTTAATCAAGCGTTACATAACAATTAGTCCAATATATTTCTCCAGAAGACTACAAAAAGCAGAACTGGAAAGAAGAAAAAACACCAAAGTCCCTGCACTACCCCTGAACTAGGAGAAAGTCAGTATTGCATGTCCTTCAGCAGGGCAGAGCCAGAAAGCAGAACATGCTTTGGCACTGTGAGCACCAACAAGAACTGCCCAAACTGCCACCATGCACGCGGTGCCTCTGATTTCACTAGAGATATAATGGCTTCGATGCAACATCTTCTGCTTATGCAGATCAGCAAAGTAAATTATCACGTTGTATGATCCACATAGTCCAAAGAATATTCTAATCTTACAACAAATGCACAATGCCCAGGTGGTATTCAATGATCTCGCAGAGCAGCATTGCAGAAACAACCTGCAAAGGGCAGTCATCAACTTAACTCATCTGTCGAAAGGAAACAGTCCCCAAAAATCAGTATCTCAACCCATTTTTAGAGAGCTCTACTGTGGCATTTCAAAGTCTACCTTTCCAAAATTTTGGCATTTCAGCAGTTACCAGTAACAAATGCACAAACACAAATGACAAGGTATTCCATACACAATGAACGCTGGCCACCTTGGCAGATTTGCCTGGCTTGCATTTGAGCATAGATGAAGCTCAAGAAGCAGCACAAACATATTGTGAAGTCATTAATTCCCCCATAAATCCTGTGATACCTGAAATTTTCATTCTTCCTGAAACAGAAAGCATCAAAGACTTCACAAACCCCAACACTCTATTTAGTTGACTCTGTGCTCATTTAGCCTGTTTAGTCTCCATTTTCATTTCGTGTCGCTATAACATGAAAGGCAATTTTCACAAAGAATGAACAGATCCCCCTAAGTCCACAATTCAGATTTCTTATTACATATCCTGAGCTCTCCTATGACATTTCAACAGTAAAACCTGATTTTCTGTGATGTTTTCATGCCTGTATAGAGAGAACTTGTGGTAGTCCAACTTTGAATCACGTTACCTGGAAGTAAGTATTAAAAAAAAAAAAAAAAAAAGCCCTCAATAACGTTCTCCACATCACGTACATAAACTGCTTTAGAGATTAGATCTTGCTTCATTGTTTATACTGATTAACAGTGGCTTATATAGGACAAACCTTTCTTATTGTTCATTGCTTTATGACTTGTTTTTAGAATTAACTTTTTCCAGAAGCAGAAATGTGGTTTCTTATGTTCCAAAATATACTCTCATCATATTACTCTAGAATACCCCCCTTCAGAGCTGCAACATTTTATTCCAGTACCTTGAGTTCCCTCTCATAATGCCCTCCAACCTCTTCGTACATACCAGAGCTTCTTCCCCTCTCACCCATGTAAATGTAAGGAGACAAATTCCTGGAGATCTTTGCCGTCAAAGGAGATGGAAGACAAGACCACCAATACAGTCCTCCAACACTGCCAGTAAGAGCAGCTAGTACGACTGGAAGAGAAGGGCCAGAGTAAGTGAACCTAAATGATATGGTTCGCTTCTCATAACTTACTTACTGTCAAACGATAATGATAACCTAAAAAGATAAAAACAAACGTGAAAAGTGAGGGTTTTTTAAAATACATATGTACTTTTTCTTTCCAATGAAGTCTAGAAACTTCTCAGTTCTAGGTTAATCATGAAGAGGCAGAAGGGTTGTTGTTGTTATACAGTTTGAACAGACTTCAAGCAGCAACAGGCTAGGCACTCTTAGCCAACCAGTATCTGTTACACTATACAATCGTTGTTTCAAGCCACATTATCACAGACTGAAACGCCTGTAAAAATGGAGAAAAGGGAAAAGGGGACAAACTTAGCACAATAGGTCTATATCCCTTCTTTCACTGTATAACCATTTTCCAGGACAGTGCATCTACTACCTAGTGATTGACTCCCACCTATATTAACATTTATAGAACAGGAAAGAACAGTGCTTCTCTGCCTTCTTGACAAATTCTTGGCCAGACACCCAAATACTTTCAGAAAGCAGACCTTTAAAATTATGTTTCTGCCAACTGAGAGGTGGGGAGGACACCTTTTCTTCTTGTGAAGAATGTAGATATGGTTCATCTAACTCATCATTTTAAGGGGGATGTCCAAGCAGCAACAACACAGGAAAATAAAGCAAAAAAAAAAAAAAACCATGGGTGATCATACTTGGCAGAAGAGGCGCAAACTCATTTCAGTTACTCTTGTTTGAGGCGTACTCAAACCACTGTTAAACATCAAAACTATTTGCTATATAAGGCATACATAAAAGCACTATTTGGAGCATCTTCCCCAACCAAAATTCAAGTATGACCTTCCAGACAGGTGAAAGGCCTGGCCAACAATAGCAATGGCGATCCCACAGAAAAATGTGCTCCATACATCGGTGCTAGGACAGCAAGTTCAATTTACAGCAGCCTGAGGGGTCAGCTGGAATCAACAGCTTCTGTGTGCTGCACCAGCACTGACCCTACAGAGGGATCTGGGTATTTCTGAGACCACAGGCAGTTGTTCTGACATACTGCGAAGAAAAAATACGAGGCACAATGAAAGTATTGAGTCAAACACTTTCTCCAAGAGAAAAAAAAGGGAAAAAAGGAAAAAAAAAGAGTAAAACAAACTAACAATAAACAGTAAAATTTCTGCAGGTAAAGAGCCTTTATAGCCTATTAGAAAAGACGGTATCTTGCAGCATCTAAAGCATTCCCTTTCGTTAAAAGGGTCAGGCATTCGGTTGCTACCAGTCACTTCACACATACAGGCAGGCATGCCCCAAGCCTTTTTTTACCCCTAAACCAGCCTAAACCAGCCTGAAATAGACAAGGGCATGGTCTGAGAAAGCCAGAAACTTGCCACATAAGGAAACACAATTCTTGTAAGAACCTAGCAAATTTCCTTCTGAAACGACCATGGGTTCCTTACCCAGGAATACTGTACCTGCCCAGGAGTACCAGACCCAAAAGACTGCAGTAGCTCGCTGATTTATCTGTGCAGAGAGATAATGCCGTACATCTGGCAAGTCAGGACTTGCAGGATGATTTACCCCCTTTGTGAGACTGCCAAAACAGCAAGAGCCAGGCATCAGATTTCTTCCAACAATCAAATGGGTCAGACAGAAACTACCGATCAACTTTCTTCCAGAGAACAAAAATATCTGTAGTAGAAGTAGGTTTATGACCAAGAAATGCAATTTATTATTAGGTAAAAGCTCAACATTTTAAAGCTAGATATATCACTGCTTTAGTCTGCAAACTACCTTAATTTGAGAGCTCAAAGCAAAGGTCTACAAAGCAGTCCCTTGATAGCTTGATTTTCCTGCAGGCAGAAATCAACACAGGCATGCAGTGAACAGGAAGAAAACATATGCCTGCATGACTAAGAAAACATCTATGAATTCTCCATTTAGGTGGAAAGAATTAAGCATGTTCTGGAACGACCATGCTAGAAGACAGTAAGCAATCAGTAAACGTGCACAGGTTTTGTGTGTGAAAGTCAAGAATCATTTGAAACCAGTGAAATATGAAACTTCCAATACTAGAAAGATGGCTTTCTTTAACAAAACTGGATATCCAAATGCAACTGGAAAGAACTGGATAATGCAGACTTCATCAGAAAAAGGGCTCATACAGCTAAACTATCGTCTTCTGAAAATGCTTGTGAACATTAAGAAGGTGGGGAAAAAGTGGAAGTGGCTAGCAATACATAACAACTACAGTTTAAGGTCAGTTTGTTTTTTTAGTTCCCTGCCAGTAGAAATTTGAGAGTGTCTGCTACCCTAACTTGTAAACCAAATGGCCTACCACATCTACTAAACAACCTCCAGGGATCAGGCCATATTTCCTTGTCAATGTGAGCTTGAACCTTTTAAATAACATAACCTAAAGCAAGCAACATAATTCTTTAACTGGAGTACAGAATAGCAACTGCAAGGGGCTTCTTCCAGTGCACTTGTATTTAATTCAGGTGCCAGGATTGTATTTAAAAACCAAACAAAACCCACCAGACATGAAAGTGTAACAACAAAGATTCTGCAGTTTCAGTAAACCTAGTGAAATACTGAAACAAGAACTTGCATCTGCTTCATTTCTGCCAAAACCATTTATACCACAGCATAATGCCTTCAAAGCTATAAGGTAGTAATTACAATTGGGTTTATCTTACAGCTATGATTAATGCATGTACTCGACGCAAGGTCAGGAAACTCTCCTCAGCAGCCTCCGTCAGGGGTCACACTCGCTCCCTCCTGCCCTCGCACTCCTGCTCTCAAGCACATCGGGGTCAAGGCAACCCACGCTGCCGCGCCGGCCGCACTGCGAACAAAACCGAGCTGCACAAGCAGAGGGCAAGTTGCCGGATCGACAAGTACAGAACATTTCTAAGTACAATAGTTATATTAAGTAACAGCTTTTTGCTTAAATATCCATGCATGTGACTCTCACTTAGCAGCTTGGTGGTGTAGGAGAGGGAAGCTAGAAACTCAGCTGAAAGATCAGAGAGTGAACTCTCGCTGCATCTGTTCTCAGTGCTTCCATCAGCACATTGCTCGGTGACTGCACACACGAAGACCACGTAGCCTCTCTCCAACCCCTTGCTGCCGGGACCGTGCTGAAACGAGCTATGAAGAAGTCTGAGACGCTGCTGAACAACTTCCAGTATACAGCTGAGCATTTGTTAATATCATTTGTTATTATGCCTCAGTCTGTAATCCAATTTAGTGCTATGCACCAAAAATTGCTCTTTCTACAGTCAAAAGAAACAAAATAATCTAGGCATTAAGCAAGTAGATCTCATTCTACATAAACACAGCATTTCAAACGACCAGACTATACGATTTTGCTTCTGATATGAAGAAGAGACAGGTATGCTGGACTGATGGAAAAGATTCTCAGACAATTCGCAAAATAAATCTGAAGTTTGATTGTTACCTTGTCAGAAAAAAGAACACTGCAATAACCACACAAATCAGGGTGCAATTTAATGCTACATTTAATCCAGAGGTAACTGCAGTTTGCTTTCCTTGCATCAGGCCGACTGGTTATGGAAGAGAAAAATCAGTAAGCTGGTCCTATGTAAAGATTAGGGCACTGGTCAATGAAGTTTCCCTGGATCAGCCTGCAGAACGAACACACATCGCAGGGCCATGCTGTTGGTAAATCCAACCCGAGAGAACACAGAGGGGTACGGGAAGGGAAGAAGCACCAGTACTTCCAGAGTAACCCCGTACTTCCTCAGGTGCTGCATGAAACTATTGCTGTACTGCAAACAGTAGGTTAACTCCAAAAACCTACCAGCCACTAGATGCCTCCCCTTGTTGGCCAGGAGCAAACAGCATCAATTCACGTGTGCTCTCACCGATTTAGTGCCATTAGCATCAAACGTGAAGTAAACTCTGAATTCCCCTGAGTAGAGGAGCCAGGTAACTAAATCTTGCTGTACAATATCTGATAAACAAAAGCAATGAGGTCATTCCAGAGCTGGTGAGATTACCTGGACCTTTACCAGTCCTGCAGGAGAAGTGATCCATCAACTGAGACAGCACCCACAACCAACACCAAGCCCTTTCTGCCAGGCCACTGCTCTCTGTAGCAGGAACAGATCTACTTGAGGCATTACTCATTTGAGTGGCACTCTGGTCAAAGCAGACTGCTTGAGAGACTATTTAATGAGCCAGAGGTTTTACTGCAAAGAAGGTCTGCTAATTTGTTGATCTCTGCAGGGCTATGTAATGTTTCTGATTTACAACCCATCATTCCCATGCCTGGACTGCTTCAGACAAGTTACTCGCTTCCCTACTCCCGTAACACCAGCCGACCCAGCTGTTCTTCACCACCTCTCCATTTTCCACACCGAATCAGAAGGAAAGGTCTTTGTGTTTGCAACTGTTTCAAGAAGCTCATGTGAAATTTAATAATCATTGACCAAATGACTGGCAGGCAATCAAAGAACCAATACATTTCCAAGACAAATTTTCTCACAGTTTATCCAACACTGAAAACACAATGTCTTGCAAGGTTTTTTTTTTTTTTTTTTTTTTTTAATTAAGTAGCTGATTGACTCATACAACCCTTCTAAGTACCATTATATATGCATATATTTTAACGCATGGAACGACATCTATTTACTGCTTGTTGTGGGTGGCTTGTAAACTTAACAACAAATTGATTTACATGTGAAACGCGTCTTGATAGACACCTTTCACGCTCTGGCATCCCAAGACCACTGCAGCAAATTACACAGAGCGCAGCAGCCAGATTTGACCTTTTAGCACTGACCTGCCGGTCTCCAGGGAAAACAAATCACAAATGACACTGTTTTCTGACAAGATGGCTCAGGCAGCTTCGTGTAAATGGATAACTATACCTGCAGACTTTGCTACCAACAGATAAACCACAAAATTTTGTGAACTACTTAACCACAAAGCCGCAATGAATACATTTGAAATTCCAAACCATGCAAAAGTTTTACCCATTTTTGCACCAAGTTTATTCAAAGTTGAGTTATTGCATTATCACCTAACATCTCCTTGGGAATACCAAAACATTGCTAATCGGGAATTTATCTTTGTAATAATACCCAGTATCTGCTACATCAAAACACTGAAACGATGCTCTGAAAATTAACCATTACCCACAACAGTCTGGCGAAGTTTACTACCAAGCTCCCTGTTGGTTTGTCAGAGTCATCAGTGATCGTTTCCCCAGTGAATTTTGATAGCACAGCTTAATAATAAACCATTCTGCCTGGAAAATGTGGGGAAAAAAAAAAAAAAAAAAAACTTATTGTTATCCATCTGCCCACAAGATCAAACTTGTTTTATGCATTGTTTTCACATCTAATTGCCACGACTGCCAGAGAGAGTTGCAGAATACTGTAAAGATACTCAAATCTAGTGGAAGGCATCCCATTTATGTGGTTAGAACGGTGTGGTATGTGGAAACAGAAAATAATGTTGATCGTTGGCAGGCTTTAAAATATCCTCTTTCATGGTAAAAGTACTCTGTTTTGCACATCTGACTGAAAGGTGCTAATAACATGGTTGCTAATAACAAAGGTGCTAACAACATGGGTTGGTGTCAACTGGCACAGGGAGGCCTGCATCATTTCTAAAAGAATTTCAAGGCTCTTGTTTCCTTTCAATAGCTCTTCAAAGTCCTCTATTTAAAGTTACCCAGCACACGGGTCACCAATATACTGAGATTTCTCTCGAGACAGGATTAAGAAAACCTTTTATGGAAATGGATCCACTCCATCTATTTTACTTCACTGATATCACTCATCTTATTGGAATCACTGCTTAGAAATAAATAGAGTCTTGATTTACCAGTCTACTTTGAGGAAACCATAAAATAAACTACTTTGGCAGCTACAGCCAGAGATCTGCTCTAAGACCCATAAGAAAGGCAGGCAAAGATCCTTCTCTCCTAAAGAGCCAGGAAGAGAAATATTTCACGCACATGATTTCTAAGTTGAGTCACTTAACTCTGTTGCACAGTTCTTACTAGAGTACTGCACTGAGGCATATCATCGCACCCTTGGAAGTTAGCAGCTTCTTCCTCCATTTTCCTTTTACTAAGGACTTCAGTGCAAACACACAAGGCTTCTTTCTCATCTCAGCCCTCTTACACTCGATCTGCGTGAATATTAATGTTCCCAGACTTTCCACTGCCATGTGTTCCCCAAAGTCACAAACCCTCAGTCAGCAAATACCACCAGCCTCACTCACACTCTGTGCCTGAATGCTAACAAAAGCGCTGCTCTAGGTAGAGTGAAAGCCAGAAAACCAGTATCAGACAAGACTTTTTGCCACACCTCTAAATACTGAGAGCTGTGGTGCTAATTAAAGCTGCTCCAAGTAAAAAGCAGCTGCATGTCCTCCTGCTGAACAAAGTTGTTTTAGATTAGGGCATGTCACAAATTAATGCAATACGAGTAGGTAGCAAACTCGCTGGCGATTCCAAATACACGGGACTGTAGCACTGGTGCCTGCAACATCAAAGCACATGCCAACGCTCAAGAGAGGATCAGGTTTTCATCATCTTTGTCAATGCAAGATGCAGCTTGCAATTCATAGGTCTTTTCTTCCTTCGTCCTCGGGACAAAATTCATGATGTAGAAGATAATTTGTCTCCTCAAAACAAACAATCACTGATTACAAAAAAAATAATTATGAATAGGAACTGCTGAAGCCATCAAGCCACCAGGCACGGAACCCTTTCCACACATCCTCTCAAAGCTTCTCAATGCCTCTCTGATCCACCCAGCTGGAATGGCCTTGTTAGACAACACTGGGTTAAACAGGTTTCCTGACTCTCTGAATCCAGTTTCTTCCATTTTTACCTTCTCCCCCCACCCCGAAATACTTTACTACCTAAGACTTCTTGGCCTTCTGCACGTGTTCTTCTCAGAAATGAGAAGTCCTCCTCTAAACTCTGCATGTCCTGGAACAGACTCCTGTTCTGTAAGAGGAACAGTGTACAAAATCTCACTGAGGGAACCAACTACACCGTATTATTATCTGTTTTAAGTGGCTCCCAAACATTTTGGACCACTGACAGCATTCAGTATTTCTTCCACAGAGCACCTTAAATCAAATTTAAGTTATTATCCAAATACAGTGGCAATGAAGTTCTACAGGCACCTTGCTGCTTTTTTGGGGCCCCCCAGTGACATGCAGATCTCTGTTCTAAAACAGCCTTCCAGACTGTGGTAGTGTGCTATCTCTTTCTAGTTATTCACATAAAACTACACGAAGCAGCAACAGTCGCTGTAGCTACACAGCTTACAGGACCAAAGCCTTCTGGTACAAGGGACATCAGTTCACTCCACCACGCTGCCCAAGCAGGTAAAACTCACTGGCAGCTTTACATGCCCCTTATGTCCTTGTGAACAGCACTCCGACATGGAGGGAGAGCCCACGTACAATCCTTAATGGAGAACTGTTGGTGAACACTTGCCAAGCCTCCTGTGCAAAGGCTGTCTCTGCCAACTGTGACTCCTGACTTACAGACTAACTGCACAATTCATTTAGTAACAGCAAAGACAGTAGTTGAACATGTGAAAAAATGATTTTTTTATTGCTTCTACATATAGGAATGAAAGTATTTTGAAAAAGTGTTCAAAGCATCGAAAATCTTTCTGCTTGAATTAATTTTCAAAATGCAAATAAGGAACTACACCAGAAGTCTGAACGCTAATAAGAATGTGAAGTTAGAGAACTAGAGAAAAACACTTATGACCAACTGGTTCCAAAGGCAGTTTTGAAAGTCCTTCTCTTCACATGTTCATTTTACAATTCTTAGTAGGAAAATCTTCCATCTGGCATTACAAAATAAACTTGTAGGACTGCTACTGCAACTGAGAACATAATGCCTTTTTTCTTTAATTTCTGTTTGCAGGACAAGCTACAAATAGTCACTTCCACAGTTTTATTGATGGCTCAATTATAGTTCACGTTGTCATGCACTTGGCACGACAGTATCACCCATTCTCTGCTCTGTGAAGAGTTCACGCCTTCTCTGCCCTCAGGCCTTGAAAGAGATTGCTTACTCGTAAAAAGCAGTAGCAAAGCTGAAGTAAATCGAAACTGAAGAGATAAGAAGCAAGCACAGAGGTAAAGAAAAAAGAATGTATTGGACAAGCAGTTTTGGCGGCATTATTCAACCAGCAAAAAAGAAGAAACCGTGGCAATATAAAATGTTTTTCACCGTCCCTGTGCGGGGTTCTATTGTCTTGTTTGTTCCTGAAGGACAAGGGAGCACAGCTGTCTTTTTCAGGGATATCCTCGCTCCTTAAACTACCTTTAAAACAAAAACAAATCAAGACAGCAGTGTTCCTCTTGCAAAGGAAAAAAAAAAAAATCAATTAACGGTTTTACATTTTGTATTGATCGTATTTGTGGTTTACAGGTTTGAGCTATCCCACGTTAGAAATTCAGATTTCCGCCCAGCTACAGTCTTTCCATAGAGTTACACAAACGATTTCTCTTCTTCTCTTCCTTCTCCTCCCCCCGCCGCCTCTTGAGAACCGCCTGAAGGCAAATATAATTGGAACCTTGCACTCGCTACAGACATGTCATGAGCAAGAACATAATCCAGGGTCAGCAGCAGGCTAAAGCCAGCGCGCTGCACTGCCATGCGAGAAGATCAGCATGGGGACGATAAGCATGCCTACAGGCCAGCCGCGCAGCCGAGGCAGCGCTAACAGACCTGAGAGCGAGCAGCAAGCATTGTTCTCCAGCAAAATCTGTTCCCACTCTTGCTGAGCAGCTTTCCCAGCTGAGCCATCGCATCTCTTCCGCCTCCGAGTCAGGAGGCTGGAACACAAGGTCCTAAGGACTGAGAGGGTGGGGGGCAGCAGGGGGCTGAAAGCGAGGATCTGCTTACAGCCAGAGCAGAGTATCATTAACTATTAATAACAAAAAGGCTGCAATGCAGACAGCTTGAAATCTGGTACAGCTTACTAAATCACAACTGCATACGAGAGCATTGTACTACAGTATACTGATAGAGCTCCACAGATCACAGTCCTTACCTTGAAATCTCATTTTAAATGAGAAATTCCTACATTTGTATGGAGACCACACAGCACATTTCTCCAGCCACGCAGCACTTACTTGTAAGAAAGACATTTGAAAAATAATTTTAAAAAATCTTATAGTTAAAAATTCATTTTAAAAGCAGGTCTTTGTGAAACAGGATGTTTTATGCCAAACAATTTACAGACAATATTCAATAAAGCACAACTGCAGATCTCAGGCTGCAATAACATCTGGGGAAAAAAAGTGATAGCCATGCTTACCTAACAGAATTCCTTCACTAGGAAGAAATGATGAGTAGCTTTCTTCTGAAAAGAGCCCTTTTAAAAGCCAGCCTGTCTCTCAAAGCCACAGTTCCAATTTCTTTCCACCTCACTTTAGAAAACTGGCAATCAGTAAGTAAATACTGCATTAATAAGCAAGACATAGCAGAGCATTTTGCTTACTGCCAAATGGTTACTTGTTTTTAATTTTAAATAATGCCCAGCACACTTGCGGTCTAGATGGAGCCCTCTGCTCACATCTAAGGAAATCAATTTAGCTGATCCCCACTTTCTTCCCATTCCATGGACAGACACTTCAAAGTATACTGATCTGCCTTTCGGGTGTGCTCTTCCTTGGTGAGATACAGAATACCTACCAAGTTTTCCAGAATGACAAGAGGACAAAGGGCTAAAGGAAAACAGGGGAGACAGACTGGAGAGAAGGGCCGGATCACACCGGCGCTATCCATCAGAACGTAATTTGGGCAGTGGCAGGCCTTCAGAGCTCTGAGTAAATCACGTAAAGAGCAAATCGAGTAAGAGCAAATAGGGACAACAATGCCAGTGCCAAACCAAAGTGGGGGTGCCATCTACAGGAAGGAGAGCTACAGCTGTTTGAGTACTAGGTTAACCCCGCTTTGCTCACCACGTCCTTGCTGCAGCGGTGTTCGCAGGGCTGGGGTTCTGCAGTCCTGTTCCCCTGCTGCCACCACACTCACAGGCCCCAAAGAGCAGAAAGGAGCTCAAGAGTCCTGCCCCAGCGCTGGGCCTCACAGCTTCTGTGCTCTCCTTTCTCAAGCGAGGTGGCTGTCTTGTAGCCTGGAATATATTTTGTAAGAATGGCGAATTTCAGCGCAGCTGGGCCTAGTCTGTCAGTATCTCGTAGAGTGGAGAAGACGGTCCACACAAATGGGTTTTGTATAGAGACAGAAAATAAAGAGCCATTAAACCACCTTTAGTGACAAGTTACAGTTAGCAACTTTTTAAAAATTAACATGGTCTCAAAGTAATCCATCCAACAAGTATGTTGGAGATACATAAAGAAAAAACACATTCAGAAAACTATAAAAGCAGCAAGAGCCGCATCAAGAACGGTCAGGGTAGAAAGCCATCAGGGCAGTGCTACAACAACAACTGCAGCTGGCAGGAGGGTGGTCCATGTACTAAAACAGAAGTGAAACAAGAAACATGATAAATCTGGAGTCATAACCACATCAGAAAAAATGCTGCGTGTTTTAAGTGTTAACTTGCCTCTTTCTGGTGTTTTATTTTATTTGGGGATTTGAATGTAGCAATTCACTACCTCTGGGAGTAAAAGTAAAAACCCTGGAAAAATATTAAATGTTAATAAATTGGGGGAAAATTAAAAAAACAAAACACTTCTCAGGCATGAGAAACCAGCACAGCTCACTGTTCCATTTCTTTTTCTAGAACAGAAGCTGGCAACCTCTCAAAGCGTTTGGGACGGTATTATTTTTTCCCTTACACTTGAAGTTAAGCATGCTGGTAACATTTTTCCTCCCGCCTTCCCGATTCCCACCGAGTCTGGAACTCGGCAGGAGCCAGAAGCCTTACTTCCACAGACAGGAGACACCAGAAGACGCCAGTGATTTACAGCGCCTTGCCTTCGTGAGGGATGGTGCGTACCTATCCCTCCTCTGAGTCCCGCAGGCCTGGCATTCGGCAGAAGCCGGGAGGCAGCACGTTGCAGTCGTGCCTGGCGAACAGCGGGTGACCGGACATCTCGAGAGAGCTCAGCGCAAATCAGGACCTGCGAGCAGTTTCCAGTAAAAGAAATGACCTGCTGCATGCAAGCCAGCGTTTGCTGGAACGCTGGATTTGCCATGTCAGAGCCTGTAAATTCCCTCTGGTAGGATCAAATTAGAGGGTTTGGCCTCTGTGGTCAGGGACGTTCACAATTCCAACATACCCGGCGGAGAACAGTCACACATCCAAACACCAGAAATGCTTTATTTAGAATATGGGATTACTTGTATGGAAAAAAAGACAAAACAGAAGAACTTCATGTTGAAAGTCAACGAACAGCTTATGCTCACCAACAACACTGCTCATGAGCTATACATATAGGGCACTGTTCTCTTGAACAGCACAATGCCAAATTGATTAAATTTTGGAGAACAACAGAAGCAGAATTTTTTTTAATCCAACATATGTTTGTGGACTGAAGCTAAAGGACTGCATCCATCTCTGCTGCAATCCACATTTAAACAAAAAAAACTTGCTAGAAGTGGAGATGGATTCAGAAGAATAAGAAACAGTTACTGAATATAAGCTGGAAAACCCATTTAGTCCATATGACCAGATCACTAACCAAGAGAAAAACTGGACTGAAACTTGCAAATATTACCAGGAAATACCTCACATGAAAACACCAGATAGTACTAGGCTACTCTGACCATGAAGCTGTATAGTCATGACCCTGGTCCACTTCAATTTTTTTATTTTTAAACTTATCTATATCCTCTGCACAAAACCAGGAGTAGGCTTTATTTCTTATCACTATTAAAATGTCTGCCTAGTCAGTAGTCCTCAAGTTATACATACCTATTTAAGCAAGTTTCATAGAGAACTGATATATGATTCATCTCTTCTGCTGTTTGTGAAGGCAAGGTATATTTACACGATCCAAACAAATCATCTGATGAGAATAAAAGCGATAATACTGTCTGAGCTGCCACGATCAGAGACTTTTTCAAAAAAGCATCTTCGCATGACAAAAAGCTAAGGCTACATTAGACAGCTTTTCATTAGCAGAAAGCTAATAAATTAATATCCTCAAGTAATTAATTACAAAGACTCCAGGCAACAGGAAGTCTCACGGCAAACATGTACATTCGATTTTCATAAAGATGTTCAGAGTAGGAGTATGAGCTCCAGTTTGGAGAAGACAGTGCCAGATGCACCAAAGAACTGAGTTTCGATTTCTGACGGGTTGCAAATCTGTGCCACTAGTTCTCACTCTGAAAATCAAGCCAAGCACTAGCATTGACCACTGATGCTTTGTTTCTTTGAAAAACTTTAACAAAAGATTATTCATTTTAAAGTTCAGCTACATTTCCTTTGCATTGAAAGCCTATCTCAGGACAGCAATGGAAATTTCCAAGATCTCACGGATTTTTCCATCTGTAAATCACCAAGTTTTAGCTCACGTACTAAACCTGGACTCACAATAAGGTTAGGCAGAGCCTTGATAGCATAAAGCAGAGGACCTGAACCGCAGGACCTGAAATTCACCCTGTTGTGCCTCTCAATAGGAAATACAATGCTATTTTAACTACAATGATCAATCCCTAACAAAGGAAGATGGATTCACTGCTCAGAACCTTCAAACCAAGCCTGAATGCCTTCCGTGGAAAATATGCTTGCGTTAAACATACTCTGAAAACCCAGCAAGACAAGTGAGAATAAAACTTCATAGCTCAATTATTCAAGAGATCTTCATTACTAGATCATCTAAATGGATTACTTTTATTGCCAACAGTGCTGAACATTAATTATGATTCAGGACTTCTCTCTGCTATATGCTGCACTGACAAATGAAAATATATTTTTAACATAAGAAACGATTTTCCTGTTTACAATTAGTTTCATTGATATACCAGAACAGAATATACCAGCAAGTACCAGTTACGTTGGATCTGCAGCACAGCAGTTCATTTACCTAACTGAAAAGTTTTGGTTCATACCTGGCAACGGATTTATTAGTCTAGAGTGCCACATTAGCAAAACAAGCAGCTAAGAAAATGTTAGAATGAAGTTGGAGCCACTGATCTGCAAACACCTAAAAATAATGCAAAAAAATAAGCAGCGGCTGAGCATTCAAACCTACAAGTTACCATGACTTAGTTCATCAAAATTCTCAGTCAATGCCTAACAACTGGTTAAGTTGTGCACAGGACTGGTGGCGAATAAACTGATTGCTACTTACCACAAGAAATCATAAATCAGTTTACATTTTTTGTTTTGTTTTAAAAGGCTCTCTTTTGCACAAAATACTAAGCTGGCTCCTGTCCCAGCGCTTAGCAGCTACATTAGCAGCAGAAAATGACCTGCCAACACATCTAACGCCACCACAGCAAACACATGCTGCAACACAGACACAAAAAGCCTGGGATCTTGCACCTGCACCAACCAGAACGTAATGTCCCTCGCCCAACGCACTGCATGCCACGCAGAAGCTAAGCAGCCACTGTAATAGTGGAGCTCATTAAAGTGACTTTCTAAAGGACAGAAATACCCAGCTGCCTAAGCAGGACATCGCTCAGAAAATAATCATCTCTGCTCTCTCTGCCCTGATCCACAGGGGAAACCTAAAAAATGCATTCCAAAAATGAGCCTGGGGACTAACTGCATTGAATACCAGAAACCTTGAACTCTGTAGATATAAAGTGCCATTAAGCCAGTTATTTTACTCCCCTCCATTCACCTCTTCATGTTCCAAATGTCAAACTACATTATTTTTCTTTCTCTGGAAGATAAACTTACTTTAGCACTTCTTTCACTCTCTCTTCCCACTCCCTCAGCTCTATTACTTCCTTTCCAAATACAAAGAAGGACTTGAATGCTGAAAAGCTCGTCCAGTTTTTTCACCCCGCTACATCACATTGTCTATTAATAGTTTCTCTACCTTTGAAACTTGGTTTGCCTGCACTCTAATAAAGTTAGGAAATAATGTCTGTCTTTCAAGGAGTCCTGTGTTTTCTCCTCACACTTCTGCCAAATCTCGATGATCTCACTTCTCATTTGCCCTTTTAACTGACAGCCTACACCATAAACAGAGGATACAAAACCTGGGATCAATTCAGTTCATAAAGGCGTTTCCTTAACAGGCACACTGCCTGCCATCACAGCAGGGCAAGGTAGAAAAACTTGATGGATTCTCTCAGCAGTGAACTGAAAAAAAAAAATAGAATTTGGGTTTAGTTGCAGAATTAGCTTTCTCTCCCAGTCATGGGAGAGCACACCTGCCTCTGAAGACATGGACACTGCAACAAACCTACACATCCATGCAATTCCCCCGATCCTACCCTTTGACAAAACGCTCCGATACCCTGCATTAGTATCCTTCATCTAACAGTTTACCTTGTTTACCAAGTCTGACGCTTCAGATAAGCTTTTTAGGAACCTGTGAACAAACTGATTCCCTATTTCTCCTTAAGCACAGAGAAGAATGAGAAATGAGTCTAGAGAACGTTTTAACATCTCACAATGACACCTAAGGCTATCTTCATTTTTCAGGCACACCCATTTTCAGGACTCCTACATCTCAGTCTGGATGCTTGAATTGTTACAACCCACTCTTGTGAGTAGGAGTTGAAAATGGAAAAAGAACTCTTTTTACATACCCAGCTTTGGTTCTGCTGAAAAACACCAGTCCTGCAGGCTTAATTAAAAACAAAACAAAAAAAAAAGCAAAGGGGAAAAAAAACAACGGATGACAGAGTCACTGGCTTAGCAGCACTCTAATTCTCTGCCAAGACATAAAATTCTTTCTGTTCCTGCCTATTTTCCCCAGACACCTCCACCTCCTCTTCCCTGTTAAACTAAACCAATATGTTCACACAGTTAAGCGTTCCAATAACTTGGTCAATATAAAATATTCACAGTAGTTCCAAATCAATCAGATGAGGATAATTCTTCCCTCTCCATTCAAGAGGCACAAAGCCTCAGAGTATTGCAAGCACACTGATGTTTCTGCCTCCCCTGGCAGCT
The DNA here is from genome assembly GCF_009769625.2 of Cygnus olor. Taxonomy (NCBI): domain Eukaryota; kingdom Metazoa; phylum Chordata; class Aves; order Anseriformes; family Anatidae; genus Cygnus; species Cygnus olor. The sequence goes on from NC_049175.1 coordinate 10,905,812, forward strand.
CTGTAAGATTGTCCTCCTGTGGAACAAATAAGAACTGAATCCTGAGGGTATTTAATGATAGCATGGTCCAGATTTCACCATGCTTTATCACTTTCGCAGGTTGGAGATGTTAAAACAAGAAGGTGTCACAAACCCTACTTAACACCTAAAATTTTGTTAGGCAAAACTGAATGAATACAAATCAGAACATATGGAGCATTTCTTCTGTCTTTCTTGACGCAGCCCACAGAAGTGATTAGCTTGGCTTGTGACCAATTTGACATCTTGACAAATTAGTCAGCTCCTCACAGCAAAAGGATCTCAACTATTACATGCTTAGGCAATCCAGGTTAATTTGACTATTACTCAACTCTTCTGCCACTCCCAATTATTCAAACCTCTACCACAAGGGGAAAACCGAAAGGTCATGGCCACATCTACAACAGAACACAAGGCATATCACTACTGGCATACAAAAAAGCCTACTGGCAACCCAAGTTGCTACCAACCCTTGTCATCAAAATGCCAGTGACTGTTGGCCTGCTAAATCATCAGAAAAACATTCAAATGAAGTAATTCCAAAGCCTTTGGCACTACAGAGCCTTGTTAGCATTCAAACTTTCTGAGATTAGCATTCGCTCCAACTTTGACTATAAATGCCGTGAAGGCACCCTGGTTCCACTTACCACTCAGCTTCCTAGCCCACAAATGGGCTGCAGACAGAGCTGAAAAGCACCAGGGTAATCCATCTCAGAAGTGACTTCCCGGGTTCACACCACAGAAACATAAGATGTGTGGTGGTGATGAAAAATACATTCTCTGTGCTGGGAGAAAAAAAAATATCCAGATTGTCCTTAAAATAGGAGCCAAATCAGACTACTTAGCAGAACCCTATGGTTAGGGTCACAGGCAGCACTTAAACTCACTCACTGACACTAACTTGCATAGTTGGCACCCTCAAGCACAGCGTGGCTAAGACAGAGCTTTCAGTGTTCATCCCAGCACTGTTTCTGTCAACTCCTCCAAGGTCCTTACACACAGATCTATATTTAAGTCTTACCTAGGTTCTTACCTCACTTCTTACATCTTTGTTTTTTTCCCCTTGGACCTTTCTGCTCTACACACATCCTTTAACAAGGCTGCTACACAAGTAATCATTGTATTCCGTCGCAGTGACATCATCGGTCCTTTCTACATCATTCTGACTCCTTTCTCCATCAACATAACTTACTGGGGTTGGGTTTCAAGGCCTTCGAGACGCAGCTACAAAATGCCAACGCATGCTTCTGATTCATCCTTAATCAAAACCTCTGTCATCATCTGCTTCGAAAAAATTTTCGATGTGCCACCATTGAGTTTTATCCCTGGCTATCCTTCAGGCTTGACAGATAACCGAGAAATAGAAATAGCGCTACTTTGTTGTTCTCCTTCAGAACTCTCTTCTCCCTCTCCTCCGTCACAAGATTTCCCAAGGTTAGGCTCCTGTACACAAACAACACATCATTATATTCTCCTTTCAGCTCCCTTCCTTGTGGATTTTGTAAACTCTGAGGCACAGATGATTTTAGTCCTGTGTTTGCACAGCACCTACCATAGGGAGGTCTTGGTCAAAGAGAGTCCTACAAAGTAAACAGAGCTGAATGGACACAGAAACACACAGAAATGGTCATCTCAGCAGTTCCAGCACCAACACTTGGTAGAGGCTTATCATGGGATTTGCAGTTTGTTTACCCTAGAACATCTCAGTCTTACCTTCAGACAAACAAAATCACAAATACACAGATCTCGTTTTGAAGTTAACCACCCCCAATCTTTCAGATCACCTAAAACCAAAATCACACCACTCTACTAAATCTTTGCTCTATTGCCTGCAGAACCAAACAACTGACAGACCTGTGCAACACTCTACTGCTAACACAAGTAGCCTTGATGTCTTTTTTAAGATAAATGGCCAACAGTTTCAGTAGTTTTAAGCTTCATATTAAAAATGGAGTACCTAGTTGCAAATAATATTGCCTGAGAGAAGGGAGGTACGCTGGAAGCCTTCCAACTGTAAGGCCAGGATCAGATGTTTGTGAGAAACCTGAAATGCCCTGACCATAGAAAGATGCAACAGAGAAACCGGATCTATGCAGAAATTAAAACGTTGCTCATTAGGGGGGCAGGGAGGTACCAAGAAAATGCTGAACAGGCCTACGACAACATCAGACGGAGTGTTTTGCACAGGATGATAAAAGATCCAAAGCAGGGTCAATAATTTTGACTCACACATCCAGAAGGAATGCAGCTTAAGCTTCTCCCATTTACACTTACATGACACACGACATCTTTTTCCCCGCACAACACTTGCCATTGCCAACAGTTTTATGCTACCTCCCTTGGTGGTTTGCTATTTAGAAGGTAAGTAAAAACACAGAACACAGCAAGGTGTACGGGAATGACGTTCACAGCATTCATTTCAAAGCATCTTCACAATGCCTTCTAGCTGCAAGCGCAATTACATTAACTGCTCTATGAAAAAGTTTAAACATTTCTTTGTAATTTATTTTTACAGATAAACCATAGAACATTTTTTGCTGTATCTTTTTTCCCCAAGTATGCATTTCCCATAATGCACACATAATTTAAGTTAAAAACCACTGCAAGTTTAACCCAGACACACAGGATAGCTACCCTTCAAACTGTTAAGCCATTTGGCATGACTCCGCTAAAGCAGGACTTTGTTTCCTTTCAGATTGTTAGAAAAATCGCTCATTAGAGTACTCGACCGAGTATTTTCCATGTTAAATAATGTTAATAAAGTGTTAGGAAAAACTTGAAAGGTTTATACAGAAATAGCCAGTAGAGAAATAGAAAAATATTTTCAAGCACAACTTAACAGCAAATACTGCCCTTAGTCCATCATTACTGCTCACCGTGAGAGCCTTTACCACCACAAATGCTGTCTACCACAAAAGCCACAGCCTTATTCTCTTCTCCCAACCACCAACACCAACAAAACACAGCGGAGGTGAAGTCCTGCACACTCTATAGCATGAGCATTACAGCAGCAATTTTCAAGTTCTGTAGCAAGGTGGATATATTTATTTTTGTTTGAAATGCCTCCAATTTTTTATGTCATAAATGCCAATTCCAAGAGCTGATACCCCATTACCACACAATATTTTTTTGCTACAGTTGCTAGATGTAGACTTTTTTCAAGCACATCTTCCACTCAAGACTTCCCTATTAAATTTAATCTATTGACCAAGCACCTCCAAATTTCCTAAGACCTGGAAGTTTCTGTCCACAACTGCATTTCTTACAAGAGGTTTGCAAAACACACGACTTGCAAATCAGTACACTCGGCTGAAGGCGAGCTGGCTGCTGTCCCCGGGTAGGCCTGCAGGTCCACACCTTGTGCTGCCCAGGGCCCAACTGAGGCCAACCAAAGAACGGCGTGGGATGTGGGCGATGCTAACAGCAATGCAGAGAAAAAAGCACTTGGTGTTAATTAAAAGTGGCTTTCAGTAGCACAGTTGCATATTTAAGTTAGACACGATTGTCTTCTGAGCTCTGAAGAAAAAAAAAAACAACAAACCTCCACACTAAGGAAAAGGTTAATTCTGTTGGTCCATCAGTTCAGACACGAAGATCACACTCCAGAGAGACTCAGAATAGCCTGAGGGCGGATAAAGCTGCAGCCAGTTTGCACTTTACCAGACATCTGATAAACTAATCCTCATCAAGGCTACCTGCCTGTTTGAGCTCTCATAACCAACACAACTCAATTGCTGCCTTAGTTAAAAATCAGCTAAAAGGGAGACCCAGCAAGAAGCACAAATTCAGAGACAACCTGACTGCGTAGCATGGGCATGCTCCGAACCACCTCTCCACGTCCTGCAGGACACATATGCACACATACCCCAGTAGCAGCCACATCTGCCCCCCAACAGTATTTATTGGAGAAGCACCATCCAATTTATGAGACCTAACTTTGCAAGTCCCAGATTTAAGCTGCTGTGTTATCCTCTGCAGCACTTGATTGCCAGTCAGCAGTTAACCATCCCAGCTACGCTGCTGTAAAGGGAGGTGTGGGCTCTGCCCTGCAGACACAGTCCCGTGGAAGAGAAGGGCATGCCTGCTGTGCTACCAGTGAATCCCCCTCTCAGGGGGAACCTGCCAAGCAGGAAGCAGATACAAGCAAGTCCTGGGAAGAAAAATGAAACACAGCAATTAAGAAGAGCTGCAAAAATAGCTCAGTTCTACAACTGCCTTGAGAAATGCCAAACTGACAGCCTTAGCACCAAGGAGTGCACAGGGCCCTCGCTATGATTAATGAAACGGCAAATACCGGCTTCATTGCTGCTCTGGCTTTTAGTAATCAATTCCTGACTTGAAATAATCAATGCTTTTTGAGACTTTGTTTTTCAGAGTTTTTAAGGAACCATTACCTTTGAGTAAGACTGAACGCAGGCATTGAACTTCACAATTAATATTTTTCTTAGCAAATTTCTCAGTATTTCCTTGCGCTAGAAAACAGACCCATTGCTTAGAAAGACATAAGCCTCACAAGGTGAGATGCTGGCTCTTCTGCAGACTACAGGTCAAAGAAGGAGCCTTCCTTTTGTCAATATACATCAAACTACGTATGGATTTCTACATCTGAATTACCATGGTCCTTTCTTCTACCCTTCTTCCTCTGGTGAGCACATACGTAAACAACCCCTAAACACCAGTTACTGTATGTGCTTGCCCAGCGTTTCTCTAAGAAGCACTGATCAAAGACAGCTCAAGAACTGATCAAAAGGCTTTCAGCAAAAAACAAAAATCAAAATGCAAAAAAAAAAAAAAAAAAAAACGCACAATGTTGTTTTCCCCACCCTCTCTCCCTCCAAATGCTGGCCAACTCAGTCTTAAAACCCTTAAGGGCCATGCAGCATCCCCATACGTAGCCCTCTGCTCAGCTGAAGGCATGCTTCTTTAAGAGTAGGCTCCAGGCCAAAGGCAGACTTCTCTTCTGTATGAGAAGGAAAAAGAGAGAGAACCAATTGCTTATTTCCACTGAAGTACTGAACTTTTGCACATGCATCAGTGAACACTCCTGAACTCGTGAGTTCAAGGTGCCTGGAAATTGGTAGGCTGCCATAACATAAAACGCACCTTAGAAAACAGCCATGAGATGCTGTCTTTTTCCCCTCAGCCAATAAACCTAAGGACTCTCCGGAGATACCGACGGCATCCAAATGAAAGGTTCCGACTGCAGAGCTCCGTCACGTTCCTATACAAACTGCTGTTACTTGGCTTTTTATTGCTCAGTATTTCATCGGAAAAGTAACATATGGGCAAACTTAAGGCTTAACTTATATTCTGTATACCACATTTGAAACCAGTTGGTGAGCTGTGATCGACACTGCCATGTTATCCAAATGTGAGCCACACTCAAATGCATCTGAATGGTAAAACATTTAAAAAAACAACTTAGATAACAGAAAATCCAATGTCAAAAGCATTTGACAAAGGAAAAACACAAGGCAAAAGGTATACACACACACCCCTCATTTAACCCAGACAAGACATTATTAAAGAGTTCACAAAAATTAAGAAACATCAGTACGCTATTTTTCCAACTGCCAACTGAAAGCCAAGTCTTTCCATGTTAAAACACAAAAATCTTTACCATGTTTTATGAAAGTACTACATTCAGTTTAAAAAGAAGCCATCTGATAGAATTAGAAAGTAAGTTACTCAATGAATAATTCAACATGGAGCCAGACTTTCCATGTTATATTTTATCGAGTTTTGGGCCTGACTGTCACTAAGTTGAAATTTTGTAAAAATCTACAGGCAACAAAAGGAACAGATTAATATAGATGAAAATTTTCTAAAGGAAAAATACAGTACAAAGCAGCAAAGTACTTGAACCACTTTCTATTTATACAAAGATATTGAAGCTTCTTGCAATGAGCCTAAATCGATTATCTTTTTTAAAAAGCTTATGCAGAAGTTAAGTACCCCATTACACGGAAAAGTTACCTATCAAATTAAGAAATAGTCCTGACATTGTCTAAAAATACTCACATGTCACATCCTGACCTATATACAAATGTTAGAATATGACAGTATACAGAAGGATCAGGTATATTTAGGACAGACCACCCAGATTAATAGTTAGCAAGCCAGAAGTATTTCATTATCCTTTTCCCCCCATTTTTTTTAAGCTTTACAAACTGCTTAACAGTTATTAAACAGACCACCATCGAGGTTTGACCAACACCTGGCACACAGAAGTATAAATGAACCCACCACAGAGAGTTCAGTAGCATAACGGCCATCTCCGAGTCTCTTGGGTTAAGAAATAGCAAAGGAAAGCTCCCCATTTACACGTGCCTAGAGGGGCACAAGAAAGCACAGCACAACTAATGAAATCATCGGTGGCACACAGATAGCAAACAAGGGATGACTGTTCACATGCACCTCCCAACACAGGAGCCAGATCGTGTCTGATAGAGCAGCAAGCGATACCGCATACAGAGCACAGCTAAAACCAGACCCGTCTTTGCCACAGGACATTGAACAATTCACCCAGGTTCAAAAAGGCTTCCTACAAATTCATTTAGGAAAAATCCAGCAAGGGCTACAAAGCTCAGCGAGCTCTGCTGGATGAAGGCCCTGAGCTGTAAATCAGCAGAACAAAAGCGCTGAGGACGTACAGCTATATGCCAGAGCTTTAGAGGTGTGATGAGTGTCACCCCGCCAGTTCTTAAGACCATGCTACATGGTTCACATTCAGTCTCCCCTTACACCAGCTTCTGTATTTTTGATGGAAATGCTGGTAAACACACCACTGCCAGCTTCTGTTTCTTTGCACATCACCATGGGTCTACAGCCCAGAACTCTGAGCTCTTCCCCCAGAAACTGCTCGCCCCACACCTTTGCTTGCATGCGCTCCTTCCTGCCTATGATGATCAAGCTGCCAAGGTGACCAGGGCTGCAGAACTAAAGTCATCAAGTTCTGCTTCACAAAGAACTAGGATGCAAGAAAAGCTACAGAGTAACGGCAAACTCCAGGCAAAGAGAACTCCAGTTCACAAGATTATCGATAGCAACTCGTTTAAATCACCCATTCTCTATGGTTGCGCCAACAAATCTGTCTGGTTGATAACAGTTTGGGGGTTGTTTTGTTTATTTTGAAAGGCGGTAAGTTTACATGCCATATTTCAGGAAGGAAGGGAAGCCAAGAAGAGCAAGAAGCAAGGAAACATGCTGGAGGACTGTTTCAAAGTGAGCCCCCTTTGTCAGTGTTCCTCCAAAATCCAGCTTTCTGTTCTTTCCTCACCAGCCACGCGGGACTACCGAGATGTGGCTTGGGCCGCCTGGCAACAACTCAGCAGGCGGTCTGTCTTTCACAGAGCAACTGCACACCAGATTTTAGATGATCACTTTAATAAAGAGCCCTGTTCCCTTAGCAAAAAAGTAAAACTTGGTGAGCCAACCTAACCACAGGTCAGCAGCGCCCACCTGAGCCATCACACCTAGGCGTCGCTGCAAGCAGCACTGCTAACTGCAGGCACTGCAATGTCTGGGGCGGTCACAGCACTGATGGCAACATGCAAACATCACATTCACATATAAATATTGCATGCAGCACTTCACTGAGGCATCAGAGGCATGTGCGTTTTAACATATAGATGCTTAAGTTTCCCTCAAAGGGTTTGATTTCACATCTGTTTTTCCAAAACTTGCCTTTGCAAGCAAGTATAGCATCAACAGACATGGAATGATCATGTTACATGTTGTTCTGAAGATACATTTCCTTATTTGAGTGAAAGAATAATTTATTCTTCCTGACCGAACAAATACCAATTCACCCGCAGTACCAACTCCCCACATGACAGCTGAGCAGGTTGGGACACAAGGACTGACTATAGCAACCACAACTCTCCCAGAGGTATTTAAGCCAGCTTTCAACCCCTTCATTAGGCCACAGGTCCAGAGCCGTTTCTCCAGGAAATGGCGCCAGCTCCTGCCCTCAGCTACTTGCCGCAGCTGATCCCATACCACCTCCCCAGCCCCGGTACCACTGCTTGGAGGGTCAGATGGTGAGCTGAAAGGAAACTGTTCAGGGTTAAAAAATTAAGCCAGCAGTGCCACCAAGAGAAATGTCTGTGGAACCACAGTCTCCAAAACTTCTAAAAAGGTTGCCATGGTAGAGCCAAGCTAGAGGCCTTAATGTTTACTCTACATCTTCTGTGCTCACGAAGCTCCTTACAGAGCCCGTGAATTAGCACAAAACCACTTTCTCTCTGCACACAGAGGCAACTCCCTAACCACCAAGTAAGTTCCTCCATTCCACTGAATTCTGACAAGCAGTAACAGCTGTTTAAAGAGCAAAGTTAAAAAGAAAATCCTTAATCAGTGAAAATATTTTTTTAAAAAACTCTAGAAAACAAAACAGCAAAATCTCTGAGATTCTTCTGGTTCCTCCACACGGCAACTAATGGCAGCAACTTCTGAATAGGTCAACACGATGAAGCAACATAGCATTAGTTTAGCCACGAATGAAAGTATCTCCAGAAGGATTACACGCACCCACACAGAGCAGGCCTCAGTCCCTGCCTCAAAAAGCTGGGATGGAAACCGTTCCTGCAGCAGTGCTAAACATGAGCATCCAGAGCATGAAACTGGGCAAGGAAGTCATGCTATAGCACCACGTCATTCTGCGATAGCCACCTTATTGCCAGCTGTAGGTCAACTTCTTAAGATGATCACCACTAACTTCCTTCCAGAGAAAGGAGAAGCAGCTTATTGAGTCCTACTGAAAAGGAAGGTCAAGCCTGGTCCCAGAAAAGCTTCAAGACCACTGGGGAAGTAAACATCCCTGCAGCTCGCCAAGAGTAAGAGCAGAAAGAGCTGAGCTTATTTCTGGACATGTTTCAGAAGTACCACTTTCCCCTGCCATTACTTTCAATTGCCATAAAAGCTATGATGTTCTCAAGCAGCTTTTGAGATCTCAGCATCTGCCCAAAATGAATGGCTTCTTATGAAGTGGCTGCTCATCTCTGAAAGGCTTAACATGACTGTGCACCAGCCCGTCAAGACACCTCCAAAGCTCCACATGAACTGCTGGAAAGAGAAAAAATGATGTAACGTGAATATGGAATGACAAACTATCTGTATGTATGGCACATACAAGGCAAGAGTGAACACTTTCTAGATGGACAAAATACCCGATAAATCTTTCTGAATGCCTCCTGAAAGATTTAAGTAGAGGATCAAACCTTCCCCTTTCGATATCTCATTCACTGCTGATCTACTGATTACTTGGAAACTATGTAGCAAATGAATAATTAATCTGATTAATTAATCTGCCCCCTAGATTGGGACACTTAAATTCTGTTTGCAATCTTGATATTTTCAAAAACCTTCCTCAAAATCCATCAGCATATTTATTTGTTGATCTACAGGTTCAAACTTCAATTAGTACAAAAGCAAAGAGGAAGAGAAGCAGGGCACAAAGCACTGAATCCTTGCAGTCGATAACAGGAATACTCCCGCGTTTGATCTTTGTGTGAAATTACGAGGAAACCGAACACCAACTGGACTAACTCTGGAAGACAGATGAGGTGACATTCACAGACACAGGATGACAAACTCAATCTCATTAGAAACAGAAAGGAAAAAGGAAGTTTTCTTTGCTGCTGAGCCAAGAAGAGATCGCCCAGCTGATATGCACCGTAACTTACAAGACTCTGGTTGGCTTCAGCACTGACTCAGAACAGTAGAAACAACTGGTAATTGTCTAAATCCATATTTTTTTTTCTCCCACTTGTTTCAAACCAAATTCAGAACTAACACAAAATGCATCCTGCAACAATATCCCTGGTCTGGATGCAGAAGTGGCAGCGATGTGATGAACTATGGCAGGTTTTTAACATCATCTCCCATAGCTGGAGTAAATAACGTGACAGACTTCTCACCCACAACATGCTCTTCATCTTTAACCCAGATGCTAGTACAGAAATATGTAGTGTTTTTAAATTCCACTAACCACCAACAACTACTTTAAAGCACATTGCTTTATTTACTTTATACAATAATTTTATTGAAGATTTTTCTGCATCCTTCAGATTATTACAAGGTTAACAAGTAAAACCTGCTAAGCATGTAATACTAAAATAAGGAATGAAAAAAAATGTTCAATTTTAAACAGAATAGCTTAAAACGCATTAAAAAAATATATTGTTTCACCCTAAATACTAGCTTAGTGAAAGGAAAACAGGAGAACATGCAAACCTCACACTAAGAATGGCAGAAAACAAATGTAACACACAGAAGTGCAATTCTGCAGAAGTGCCTATGACAAAGCCATACTGGATTCATAAAGTTTCAGACTGAATTCCAGGCCATAAGAAAAACTGGAGGAGAACAGCTCCATGCACAGGGAAGGCAAATTTAACTTCATCTTTTCGTGAGAAACTCTTAGCATATGGAATACTTCTCAAAAATAACTTCTTTTAATTCAGTACTGATAAGTTTCCATTATGTACTGTGAACTTGTGTTTTACTGATGTGAGGGCAATCCAGTCACACGACACACAGCCCACCATTATTCCCTTCCAAAGGTTTTAGTAGGCAACTGGATTTTTAACGATTCCTTGTTAGCAAATTGCCAAAGAAAAGATACCAAGAAAACACGGCTTATCAAAATTGTTAGTGTATTTTCCCCCACTGTAGCTTATCAATTTTAATGTAAATAAAAGTGAAGCAATGGCTTCAAACCCTAAATATTAGGGTTTTATGAAGGACGTACGTACAAGATATCTAACACAATGGTGATGATGACTTATTGCCATAATGCATTGCTAAATGTTACCTCAGCCTATCAAGAGGCTCCCAAAGTATTTAATTATTTATTTTATCTTCCATTGTGTAGATGTCATGGCAGCAAAACTCACACATTAATAGAAGCAATGGCAATTATAAATCACAACAACATAACTATTTCTTGTTAAGGGTTGCACACTGTGTTTCAAAACCTATTTCCATTCTCTCATACAGAGAAGCCATAGAGAGGGATATATGACTAGATTCTATATACGACTGCAAACCTTGAAAATTCAAACTCTGAACTAGTTCCCCTAAGCAAAATAAACTTATTTAAATTTTAAAAAAATTATAAACACATTTTATGCACAACATAGGAAAACATACGCGCCATGTCCACGTCAAACCCCAGCAGTAGTGATTAAATAGGCATTTTGCAACCTATGCCCCAGAAAGCCATTTTTACAGAATAGCAAAGAGCAGGGAGATCAAATGGCATCAACTCCACCTCTTTCCTCCTGGCTATTTCTTTATTTGCACAGATTTATCACTGCAATCATTGCCGTGTACAGACTTTTCCAGGCAGTTAGCAGTAAGGAGAAATAAAGTTCTCAGCTACCTCTAACCCACTGCTACTTAAAAACAGGAAAGTAGCTATGAATTTTCTCAATAATAATAGTGAAATATAGATAGATAGATATACATAAATATGAGACTTCCCCACCACCACCTTTTGGTTTTAATGAATGCTCTCCATGCAAAAGGAATGTCCAGGAATGAAAGATCAGGTGGTCCAATGATCAAGTTGTGATTCAGACGATGAAAATTATCAAGAAAACTCCTGGATTAAATTGCATCCATTGCACATGTACAGCAGGTGTTTTTAAACATCTGTGAACACTACAGGATGACTAATAAAGAGACATGGGTCCCAGACCCTGGGAAGAACAAGAAGGGTCGAAGCATTCAAGAACAATAGCAGTCATCTTCCAGAAGACCAACAGTGCTACTTGTTCTCACTGTATTCCCCACTAGTGGTACCTCAATAGGAAAAGTGATAAATGCAAATTTCAATAAAATAATGAGAGAAGAAATGCTTTAGTATTTTCTCCCCCCACACACTTTTTTTTTTTTTTAAATACCAAAGAGTACATACCAGCTATACTGCAATCACAAGCAGCATAAGGAAGCAGTTACTTAGCATACTTCCAGGGAGTAGGAGACACCTCTTCAGAAGAGGACACTGGGTAATGGACAATTTTTCTTCATTTTACTACCAGGACAGTAATTTCAACTATGAAAATATTCAGGAATTTATTTATAAAAGTACAACCATGAAACTAAGTACCATAACTGGAGTCTCCATTTGCCTGCTCACCAGCAGAGGGGACACACAGTCCAGCACTCAGGGCCGAAGCTCGTGATATAAGGGGTTGTTCTGTTTACAGCTCATCTAACAAAGCTTGGTTTCTGATCGGTTTGCTCCTACAAAGCCCTGTGGCCACTTAACATTAATTACATCAATTGCCTCCATGTTTTCCCATGCGTTCCTAAGATCCTCCACTCGAACAAACTCTCCGTTTGCCCATAAATTCCTTTCCAAGTACTCACACTTACCCTCATGAGTTTGTTAACTCAGCTCTTTCTCATGCCCTTCAGCCCACCTCCACCTAGCAGCAGCTCCATCCGCAGTGGCCCACCTACCTGGGCACAATGCTAAGCACAGGGCAGCATATGCCAGAGCGGTTTGAAGTTGTGCGCATGCTGGCCGGCCAGCTGGAAACCACCACTTCGCTTCCAGGAGCAGTGCACGTAATGCCGTGACCTCCTTCCCTGTTTTTTTTTTGTGGAAAAGGGCACTCACTTCTCAGATGTCAGCTTTCACAGGCTGGGGTGAAGGTAATCTTTTTCTCAAGACTTCTCCATGCTCTTTAATTGGTTGAAACCAACAGAGGGGTTCACACTTATTAAGAATGAAAAGACACTGAAATGGTGTAAATGATGCTTCCTTGTGAAGCCAGGATTAAAAAAGGTAATTCAGCTCTAGTTGCTTTGCAACCATCTTGAAAATGCCTACTGATACCCTCGTCCTCCTCCCTTCCTGTAGAGGAGGGCATCGTCTGTACTTCTGCAAAGGCCATTCAGCTCAGACGGACCAGGAATATGCAAAATTGATAAAAAAAAAAATCAGTTTCAACATCTTTATGCTGCACCCTGTGGGCAGCAATGGAACTGTCAAGGAAAATTACCGTTTCAGTCCAGTGACGAGTAACAGAAGGGTCTGGAGCTATTCCTAGGGACGACCACCTGAAAGGAAAGCCACGAAGGCTAGGAACGGTGCTACCCAGCTGTGGTGGTACATGTGGAATCGGGCCTGACAGAAAAACACGGCTGTTCTTCGCTGCGGGCAGAAGTGAGTATTGCTATCAGCAAGTATCAAACTCATGAGAGGTTAACGTTAACCACTACTGCAGGACAGCCTAACCACCAGAAACTACCTGTTGTTCACAGAAACCTTATCGTTTCTCCCTTTGTGATTTACGCCTGTTTGCGCCTTGGGGACAGAGAACAGGTGACAGGAAAACCAAACACTGCTCTCAGAGGGAGCACCAATGCTCCAGTAGCTCAGGACTGCCTGGGACTCATTAGATCCAGACAGTACCTCCAAAACCCTCCCAGGCTTCCGGCACCCCAAGTGACCAGCAAGCCCCCGCAGCGTAACGCAGCGCAGCGTGGCAAGCCCACACGCAGCAAGGAACCCGGCCACAGCAGCGCTGCACTGCACCCAGGCTCAGCATCGCAGGTTGCTCAGGTCTGTCCACAGGGTGCTCCGCCACACGCGTAGGCACACCCTGAGTCATCCTGCCCCGGGGAGCCCATCACAGCGTGACAGCTCTTCCTTCAACTACCAGGGGTCGTAAGGAATGAGAATTTGAAGAGAAAAACCACTCGGATACCAGAGTTAGCAAGAGAAGGGCATGCTTACAACAAGCAGCATACATTGCCTGTTTAACATAAGAGAGACAAGCCCTGGACGCCTGGCTTTAGCGCCCTTTCTCTCTTTATGGCAGCTCTGCTCACAGAGTTTACAAATTACAGGTCTGACTTGTAAATGTTAGTACACATCTCCCCAAACGTTACTCAGTGTTTCCATAACTGCATAAAGCTTGTAGAGAATACTCTCCTGTAAGAATAACATCCAAAGCAGGCTCTAAAAATAATGTATTCTAGACTATTCTCACATATAACCGAAGGGTGAAAGCACACGGCATTTCACACAGAAAGGCATGGACAGCACGCTACCTGAGTTACGGCTAGTATGAAGAAAAACACAACAGCACAACCCACAATATAGTAAAAAGGGAAAAAAGAAGTGGCATTTCAAGTGTCACATGCATTCTGTTTCTAAAACAAAGCTTGGAGCCCGGGATGGAGGAATGCCGGAATTCCTGGGCATTTTGCAGACCCTACTGCTCTCTCTCTGTCGCGCCAGGCAGTGGCTAATCCCCGGCTGTTAGCTGGCCGAGCTGGCGAGCAGGGCACCAGAGCACCCCGGGCTGCCTCCCACCAGCCGAGCGGCTCCCCAGGGCAGCAGCAGCGCCAGGCCAGGCCGTCCCTTCCCAGCCGTGCTATTTTGAACCGCGCTTTCCGCCGGCCCCACCGCCACGGGAACACGGCTCGGGGGCACCGCAGCGGCACCGCCGAGGCGCCGGGGGCCCGGCCGGCTCCATCTTACGGCCCCCGGCCCGGGGGGAGCCCGGTAGGAGCCCCGAGGCCCCGGCCGGGGGCACCCCGCCGCGTCCCCGGGCGTGTCCCCGCGTCGCCCCGGCGGGGGGCTGCGTCCCGCCCCGCCGCAGGCCCGGCCGCTTACCGCCAGCTCGACGCTGTGCGAGTCCCGCTGCGACACGGCGCGGATGACCCCTGCCCGCCAGCGCCCGCTCTCCGCCGGCTCCTCGCCGCCGCCGTTGCCGCCGAGGCAGAGGAACCGCTTCCCCACCAGCTCCGGCCGCGTCTCCACCGCCATGGCCGCCGCCGCCGCCGCCGCCGCGCAGGCACCGCACCAGCCGCCGAGCCGAGCCCGCTCCCCTACGGGCCGCCCATGGCGGGGGCAGGCGCGGAGCGGGGCTCGTTCGCCTCAGCGGCGGGCTCGGGTCCGCGCCCCTCGGCCGGGCCGGCGCCGCGGGGCCGCTCCGCCGCCGGCCGCCTGCCACAAACAGCCGCGGGGCCGGGGGCGCGCTCCCTCCTCCTCCTCCTCCTCCTCCCCGCCCGCCCTCAGCGCCGCGCTGCGGCCCCGACCACTCCGCCCCCGCAGCCCACTGCCATGGCGACCGGCACCACGCGCCGTCTCCCTCCGCCAGGCAGCGCGGGGCGGGGGGCGAGCGGCCGCCGCCGCAAAGAGTCCGCGCCCGGGGTCCCCCCGGACGCTCAGCGCCCGGCCCGCCCGGGAGCAGCCCCCCACCCCCGGCCCCCGCCCCGGGCCGCTGCTGCCTCAGGCCCCTCAGGGCCCCTGCGGCCCCCCCGGCTCAGCTCGGCAGACAACCATTCATCTTCTCGCCCACGGAATGCGGCGGTTGCCGAGCCCCTGCTGAGGTGCTGCAGGCCCCGCACCCCGCTGGTGGCAGCCCCGTCACCCGCAGCCAGCCCCGAGACCCCTCTGCTGCACCTCAAAGCCCCCCCCCACTACAGAACATGGCTTCGTTATGCCTCCCCTACTCTCCAGTAAGTGTTTTTCTGTGAAGCCTGTCATCGTGCTGTGGTAATTCCACATTTAACATATTTTCCTTCGCCTTATCTACAAGGCAAAGCTTTCACAAACTTCAGCCTTTCTTTGCTGGGCCGCTTGCTTTCAATAAAGCAAGTTAATGATCTCTCACCCAGCACTGGGGAGTAAATTTGAACAGCGCACTTGTAAAAAATAAGATTATGAGGCAAGGGCAGTAAGTCAGGAGTGCCATCTTCGCACATTCCCATATATTTCAGAGGAACAAATAACTTCTGGTACAAGTGAAGTTAATTAACAAAGCAAAAAAAATCAATTTGTCATTCAGCATGACAAGTTTGTTTACAGCATTGGAATAACTCGCAAGACCTTTATGTAAGAACCTATAGCTGCCTGGCATCGCATCGGCAGTAGGCTAGGGATGTACGTAGGACATAAGGTACACATGTATAAGGTGTGCTCCTTAGAATCTGCAGGACAAACCACATCACAGCCAAACAAAATGAGATCTTTATCCACATTTCAAAGTAATGCTACCAGTGACCAAAAAAATGCAGTCTTGCAGAATGTGCAAAAATTATCCTTATAGAGCAGTTACTCATAAGCAGTTTAAAAAGCAGTTACAAGGACAACTAAATAAATATTAATCATATCAAAACTCTTTATGGAGTTATTAGATTCCCTCGTTTAGCCAAAGAGTAATTTGAGATTATTACAGAATTATACACTTAAGTAGATTACATTAGTGTGTAACAAACCATAAAATATGCCCCAAAAGCTGAGTTACATGAAATTCCAATCTTTGTCTATTATATATCAGATACTACTATATTATTAAATATCTTTTATTCATTCCAAGAATTTATCTCAAAGTGATAACACCAGCATTACATTCTAGTATAGCTCAGAATTCACTAAAGGCTATTGTTCACCACTGTATCATTTTAGTGGTATTTTCAGGCGATAAGAACCGTAAGACCAAGTTATGTGAATGGTTAGGTGTGAATTCCGGTCACCAGGTCCCAGGTGCCGAGTGAGATGGGCAGGACCCTCGCTCAGCTCCCCACCACACCAGCGAGCACGGTGCTGCCTTTGAACAGCTTGTCACACAGCCCAGGAGAAAAAGGCTTAACAGAAGGCCTTGTGGCACAGGGCCAGGGCAGACTCCATCTCCAGCCACCCCGCATCTCAAGCCCTTCTTTTTCCAAAATCATCAGCTTTCAACAACTTTTGTTACCCGCACATGCTTCAGGAATGTCAAAGCGACCGTGTTCAGGTGGATCGGTGTACAAGAGACCCATGGGACCCATTCTCCACCTTCAGTAACATTTTCTCAGCTCCTGTTCACTTACCCATTTCTTCTCAGCTTTTTCCTCCTCTCCTCACATCTCTGCCAGGTGCTGGAAGCCACAAAAGCACTAGACGTTCAGGATGCAGATCAATCGACTCTCAGTCTCCAGCTGCAACAAAACATAAACCAGTAATGCTGTGCTGTGGCCTAAGCCCCAAAGATGCACAGAGACTAGCTTTTAGACAGCCAGTGCTCTATCACACTGCAGTGGGATTTCTTCCTTCCTCAGAAGCTTTGCAGGCATCAAACCAATACATCAATCCCACTTTCAAAGCAACACCTCCTCTATTTCCTTGAGAAGTATTATGCAATACTTGAACTGAAAATCCAGAACACCATAATCTGCAGGATTGAAAGGATTAAGGACAGTTTGAATTGATGCATCTTCTGAAGAAAATAGCACAAGGAAGCCTCCTCTCAAATTACTCTAAAAAGGCCAGAGAAATCATCATCCTTTTAGCTTAGCAGCAGCACTCAGAGCCAGGCACTTGCAGGCAACACCAAAACACAGCTGACATTTTCAGGTTTGGAGAATAGCAGGCAAAATCAAAGTGAAATGTCTAAACCCAGAAATTAGGAGGAATCCTGACAAGCTCTCCCACTACCGCACCTTAATGCTTCTGCAACTTCTCACTACAAAACAGAAACTGTTTGGTAAATTCTCCTTCTTCCCCAGATCTCCACAGCTCTGGTGACCTTGGGCCACACACCAGGTCCATGAGCCCAAGGAGCTCAGCTGTGCCCCTGTAAGCACACTTCAGATCACATTGACTCAAGCTCTTGCCATTTCTGTGCAATCCCCACCCCACCTCAGGCCACCAGAACAATCCCCTCTCAGCTCATCTCCCACCCTAGCCCTTTGTAATTGAGGTGTCTGAGGCTGGACCACAGGGCATGGGGCTCATCTCAGGGAACCTACCACAGGGAAACTCTCCTGTTGTACTTGTACACGGTCCTAGTGCACCTTTAATGCAGCAACTGATTGCTTTAGGTACCAAGATTTACAGACAGAGCAAAAAAAAAAAAGAAAAAAAGTTCAGCCATCTCAACAAAAGAAAAATCACGCTGATCCTAGATATGACTTGCTGGTTCAATCCTTTCTCACTTAAGTCACATCTACCCAGCATTAACCACCTGAGCCAGTCAACTTGGCCCTGCCACAAAGGGACAGGAATAGGAAGGTGTCGGAAACAAGACTGTTTTCTATCCCTTCAAGCAACAAGAAACGCTATTTCCATGATTTCAAAATCACAGCATCTTCCATCTTTTGCTGTAATTGGAAAGATATTGATGGTGCTGTTTGTATCTTCAGCAAATGGCTTCTATAGCTATTTACCCCACTTCAGCTGGACATTTAATCACCTGAAAAGGCTATCATGCATGTAATGTTATTAACAGTATCCTTTAAGTGGCACAGATTGCTAAATTACTTATTTATACCAAAATATTTTCAGTCCCACTTCCCTGAAACTATACACATAGGTCAGTTGCAAAATTAAGATCTTTATGAGGAGCTATTTCTAACTTTGAAGTTGAAGCATAGCACAGCCTGCGTTGGCAGTAATTGCACCTTCTGCATACAGATAAATACTACATTTAAAAATGGTTATTTCCACTTTGCAGTAAGGAAAGTTCAGTGAGGAAGGGAAAATGACTTGTCACAGTCACAACTCTTAAGCAGAACAAATGTTGATTCAGCTATACCTGAAATTCTATACTCTATACTTTTAGATCTATTTTACCTTTCCTTGGAAGATAGTAAATGTCAGGTTCCTCTGAATCTGTAATTTATCAGAAACTTAGGAGGTCACATTTAATGCTTCCAAAGGTTCACCACCAGGAAACCAGGAAATTAAGAATCATTAAATTAATGAAATTAAGAATCTTAGTAGCAACTTGTATTATCTGGTTTTAAAAAGTTTCCTAGCTTAAATAAAACCATAGTCAAGAGAAAAAAACAAAACAACAAAAAAAAACAGTATTTCTCAAACACCAGTCATTTCCTCTACAAAACTAAACCTAACTTCTGGCTTATACCTATATTACTTTTATGTTCTACGTAGTGTCCAAGGGCTTTTCTTAATGCATCCTACCAAAAATGCCTTCCTTGAACACATAATGGAGTGGTGAAACAATCATTGAGCACTTAATGGGACACAGGCTCAGTACAAAAAACATTATTTAAATGCACCTATTTAATGCATGTACAAAGAATAATGCAGAAAGTGCAAAGGTGCATAACAGAGACATGAGTCCCAGGGGATTACATCCCCAGCTCTGCCACTAACACTCCATGTGGTGATTCACTATGACTTACCTCGCTGACTGTCCACAGCTGCATTCAGGGCTGTTGGTTGACAACTCCTGATCTTTTCCGGTCTCTTGACTTTCTTACTCAAGAAATTGATGCAAATTTACTACAGTATTTACACTGCAGGTAACTACAGCACACACACACGCCCCATGCCTGGGTATTACCTGCAGGACTTCAACATCACCCTAGCTGTTGCCACAACACACAAAGGAAGAAGATTTCAGCTTATTGCTTTTGCAAATCACTCCAACCACAAGCATACTAGAAAACACAGCAATTCACATGGTGCCCCTTTATCAACACTGACAATAGGAAGGAATTACAGTGAATTTGTAGTCTAGAATAATACTCAATATGCTGTGACTCCAGAATTTCTTTTTGTTCAAGTTAATTATCTCCAAAAGAGGTCTGAATAAATTAATATAACCTTTTATACAACCCCTTCCTCAAAAATTTGAGGACATCTTAAAACATTAACCCATCCATAACAACCCCTTTCTTCTTGTCACCCTCAAACACATCCTACTGTTTTACAGTTGAGCCAACAAAACAGATCTCAAGAGCATCCCACATCTATTTTAAATACACAATTGACCCAGCCCAACAAAGCCACAGGAGCAGTTTCTGCTGATTCCTTGGACTTTTGCCCTGAAGCTGCAGAGCTCTGCTCACACTTTACCCACTGCTGTGGGGGCCAGCATCTTCCCTCCAGATGGTGGATAGCACCATCTTTAATACCCGTCACCACTTTCTGCAGTAATTATTTAATTGCAGCCTGAGGGTAGAGCATCATTAGACCAACATAACACTTTAGTAAGAAACAGTCTTTTGCTCCCGATGAGTTTACAACCAATAGAGACAAAAAGCAGGGTGGGAAGAATAGAGATAACAAAGTTGTCAGTCTGCACTTTTCCCTGAATACCCACAGGCTTAATTCCTAAGGTGAAACTTCCTGCTTTGGTCCTGCTTTGTCCTGAATCAGCGAGGCTGGATCATCCAATCTTTTGAATTTTGAATGACCTTTTGAATTTGCTTGGAGGGAAATTTTCAGAGGTTGAAAATGTTCTCATTTACTTCAAGACAGAGATCTAGGTACTACTGTTTCCTAGCTGGCTTAATGTAAGTCATTGGAGATATAAGCGTTCAGAGCAAGAACAGGCTGCAGCAGTGTAAAATTTGTGTGGCTACTCTGTGGCCATCCCAGTAATGTTAGGTTTCCAGGCAAGTTTTCTTCCTACCTTTCAGCAAGCTTCTGCTGCCAGCTTGAGGCTTTGGTAGTTCTTAGACACAGACTGAGCTTTAGGCACAGTGTAGAAGGCATTCAGAACTGTCAGCCCCTAACAGAGCTCTCCTGCAATGTTCTCCTGGGACGATGCATGCTATAATACTCAGAAGGAAGCATAAGAACTGAGAACAAATTATTTTTAGCTGAGGGGATCTACCCACAGAAGTCCAGAAGAGTTCTAGCATATTCAGAGCCTGAGCAGCTTCAGCAATACTAACGCACTAACATTCCTTCTGAAAAAGCCTTCCTTTCACCCAGCTGCTCCCAGGAACAATTCTCATTTCTAGTGTCGATTGCTCACACACCAAACCTGAAACCAATCACGCTTAAAAGTGAATAAATTGATTTTTCAGAAACCTTTAACTTAAGGAGAGTTTCTGCCTACACAAACCTGAGCTATTTAAGAAGTACTAAGTGTTTCACTGCTACTAACAGTGGATTAGGTAGCAGTATACCTAGCTATGTGGAAATACTATTTTTCCTCACACAGTCTCCTAAAGCACCAACTTTGTGTTATCTAGAATGTATTTTTTTATTTTTACATAATGCTAAATTCTTTTTTATTGATATCTCTATTTGTACAGTGAGTAGACTTCTAATGTTAGCAGATGGACAATAGTAAAAATATATGAAGACAAGTATTATTTCTAAATGGTAAGCTGTCGTATCAGTTTTAAGATATATCAGTCACTCAAACATTATGGGAGAACTTAATTCTATGATGAGTGAAAGATGTTTAAGTACATCACTTTATAAGTAGATACTATAGTTGCCACTAAAATAATTGTACAGGTACTCTTTGAATTAATTAGGAGGTGGATCAGGTCTCTTATCCTTGCTAGAGATCACTGGTATATGGTATAAGACCCTGACTAATAAAGACAATGTAGGAAAATAAGCAACTAGAACCTTCTGTTTCAACTGCTTGAATTTGTGAGGTCTTACGAGCGCTTTCAACAACTCTAACTTAAGGGGACAAAGCTTTATAATCTGATTAGCACTCTACATAAATCTTTGAATGTTTATCTTAAAACTTCTCACACACACTAAAAAAAAAATCAGTAGTAAGGATTGTACTGTTCTCATACAAGTAACTTCCTGTCTACTGATTTTTCTTCTGGATCATACACACATTTTTGGGGGGTTGACACTTGGAAGAAGGCCCTTTTGTTCACAGCTGCTTTAGGTTGAAATTGTTTGGCTGTTATTATTACCCTGGTATAACTAAAGCAGGTAATAGTTATAGCAAGGAAATGGCTTTGCATACTACTACACAATAAAAAGCTAATGAGAAGTTTGTGGGGCTGGCAAAGGTCTAAATCTGAGATGAAAAATAGCTGAGTTTAGCTATCAGTAATTATGTACTAACTAGGGAAAATTACCTGAACTTATTACTTATGGCTACTTCCTCTGGCCAATACAAAAGTAGTTGGGTCTTTCTGAAGTCAAGGTAGAAAGAGAAGTTCATAGAAAACCATTTAAAAAAAAAAAAGTTCCTTTAACACCTTTTTTTAGGCTCTATACTATCACTTCTCCTCAATTTCTTTGTTCTGTTTGTTTTTAGCATCATTCTCTTACTACCTTGTTATACAAATTCATTTGCATTTTCTTAATGTAACTGTAGCGCTCTTGATATATCATAATCTATGTATCATTACAAGATGATTGGTTGATATCAGGTTTGTCTAAACCAGTAACTATCACATGTGGTAACTACCCTTTTAACAAACTCTTCTGACTGCTTTTTTTATTCACCATCATCACAAGATGATGGTTCTTCTTTCTTCCTGCCAGCAAACTGGCTCTAAATTGCATTAAAATTGATATAAGGGTTTCTTTCTTATATTCCAACTACCTGTCTTGTTAAATTTCTGTGTCAGAAAAGGCAATAAATTAGGGCTGTGTTCTAGAGTTCAGTAATAGCCATTATTTTACAACATTTACCTCTTTGACAAGGATATTCTTAATATTTCATAGTGTACAGGATACAGACAAATTGATGTTACTGATTCCATGCTGATTAAGCAACAGGGTTTCCTTATTTTTTTTTCTGGTACTGTTATCCAAATTAAAACCATCACAAATTTTCTATGGAGCCAATAACTTCTTCAATTCATTTGCTGTTCTTATTAGGAGTGTTCCAGGGTCTGTCTGTCACATTTGTTCAGGCTATACTTAAAACCAGCCCTGGAAAGGGAATTGATTTAAGGCTGTCCTTACTGCAAGAAGAGTAATGAAACGTTACATCTTCTAATGACAACCTGAAAAGGTGCAGACCTACGTGAGCAGAGAGATGAGAAAGGACTTGCCTGTCGTCTTGGACTAAAGAGCAGAAGATTGTGTGTGTTTGTTGCAGTGTCATTTAATTGAATAAAGAGATTGCCTCAGGGTTACAGACTAGATGATATTGGAAAGGACCTCTGGAGACTGTCTAGTCTGCACCCCCCCCACACTCAAAGCAGGATCACCCACAGCAGGTTGCTCAGAAACTTGTCCAGTCAGGCTTTGAACGTCTCCGAGACTGGAGACTTCACAGCCTCTCTGGGCAACCTGTTCCAGAGTTCAACTGCTCGCACAGTGGGAAAAGTCTTATGTTGAGATGTGGTTTCCTGTATTTCAGTTTCAGCAACTACTGTTGTTTATATAAATATCTTCAAGTCCACGTTATACAGTCATCGATGCTGTAGTGTTGGAGACATCCACTTCTCCGACCACACCCACCACCCTGAGTTATATTCCATGGCTTCCCAACCCAGAAATGCTACCTGCTTGCTACACCTATCCTCGCTGCCACTCTGCTAGTCTCTTATGCTTCCCTAGTCCTAGTGACTCTCTAGACTAGAAAACATAGAAGCGCAAGTCTGTTTTCATTGTCTGGTTTGTCAAAGTTCAGCCAGCAGATATCTCTTCAGCAAACCAGCTCTGTGGATGCAGGAATAAAACAGGCAGTTATTTCTCTCCCTCAGGTAAGCCCTAACTGTAAAGGTCAACAATTTATAAAAGCACCTGTTTTGTTGCTGAAGCATCAACTGACAGTAAACATGACTGAATTGGGAAAAACGTTGTTGGATAGAAAGATTAGTAGAGAAAGGATGTACTCAGTCCTCAGCAGTTGCAGGTATCTGCCTTGCTGTTTTATTCCCAGAGTAAATGATGCAGGATCACATTCTTTGTAGGTTTTTTTTTTTCCTGTTGCGTGTGACTTCTGGACCTGAAATTTCTACTCACTTTAAGAAACGTCTTCTCTAATTTCTATCTATACAAGCACTTATTTGGTTCTGTCCTGTGATATCTTATAGAATGCTATGCAGGAATCCAAAGGAACAATCTGCTTTAGGATGTGTAGATTCTAACGTTCAAAAACATTCTCAATACAATGTCTGCTGAAGAAATTTTAGCAAGGTGTGTGCAGGTGGTTGCATGCAGGACACATCCGCTGGCAGGAGACCTCCCTCCCTTCAGTCTTCAGCGAGTGAACTGAAGGTGGGTTTGCTGCCAGTATTAAGCCCTAAATCCCAGAACCTGACTCCAGCCTGGGCTCTGGATTACTGTACTACTGATTCACATCGACAACTTCTATATTTAGAAACTTATCATGCTTCAGCAGTAATAGGCCAAAACCAAGTAAGCCCTACTATTAAAAATAGCTGAAGGGAGGGAGGGAGTAAAAGGAAGAATAGCAAGTGGAAAAATAAATCTTGTGTCCTGGTTTGTCTGATTTTTTTTTCTTCCTTCTTCCTCTTAATCACAATGCAATTTCCACAAAACTTTGCTCTGGTATTATTGAGTTGTAGCAGTAACTAATGGGAACGTTCTTCCATATGACCACATCTAAAGAGGGCTCCAAATTATGAAACATTGAGTTGTGATCTTAAGTGTAATGAGAGAACACTTCCCTGGCACAAGCTGGCCTGTGTAGAAAAGCCCTATATGTAACTTGGACTTCAGGAAATGCTTAGAAGTCAGTTCTGCTGGCATTGTAATTCCAGTGAAGCTATTTACCTGAACCAGAACTTACATGACTGTACTGAGCCTTGCTTGAGATGATTCAGAAAGGTAAAAGTCTGAGGAAGGTGGTGAGCCAGCTGGTGTGGCTACACTGATGTCCTGGATTGGGGAGTGATATCCCTTTGTAGGATGAGGCCTCAAACAGCTCTTATTAAATCTGTAATTTGAGACTCCCAAATGCCCTAATGCAATGCAAATCCACTGCCTTTTTTTCTTCTGAAATTACTGACAACAGAAGGACAAAATAAAAGTTCAAGGAAATGGTTATAACAAAGCACCTTGTGCAGGCCTCAAAGCCTCATGCCATTTCCAATTTTCTCATGTTTTATTCTGCTTTGAACCCTGTGCATAAGTTATATCCCAGCAATTCAACACCATTTCATGTTGTTTACGTGAACTTCATTATAAAAAATGAGGCTGAAAGCACACACTGGTAACTCCTAGTCCAACTGAAAACTGAAGTTGTTAATATAAGAGATTTTTAATGGTGTTTACAGTTGTAGTGCAACTCTTCTGCAGGGAAATAAAGTAAAATATTAGCATCTTTCAATTTTTGCAATAGCTACAAAACTTGTTCAGTGACAAGGCTCATGGAGCTTGGTACTTGATTTTTATCTGAGAACTAAGTGGGTCAACCACTTAATCAAATTCAATGGCCACTCAGAGCCATAGAGGTGGTTTCATGTTTCTTCATTCAGCTCATCAACACACTTGATTGCTGGACATCAATCATTTGTGCAGCTAGTGCTCCTAAATAGTTCAGAGATCAGCTGATGAGGTTCCTGATTTTTGGGTTGCACTCTGAGATGTGTAATTGTTTTCCTGTGTGCTATTTCTGTTTTCATATATCTTGGTGAATTGTTCTACAAAACTGGGAGAGAGGATGGAAGAAGAAAAAAACGTGGGAAGAACTGTATCCACACAGCAATATGGTAAAAATGAAACCATAACAAACCAGCTTCTGATTCCCATTTTGGACTTGTGGGACTGTGACTTTTAGTGTCAGTTTTCAATAACTGGCAGTTCTTTCTAGCAGCTTCTGGGAGAAAATAGGTATACAAAAAAGGGTGAACCTCTGTGGTAAGAAGTTGTGCTTTGTCTAGACAGAGCTTCCTTGACATAATCTAGGTAATTGTTCCCTAGCCTCTTGCAAGCTACCAGCATTGAGCAGCTAAAGCAGCAGAGTATTTATGCCTGTTAAACCAGAATTTCTGCCTATTGTTTTTCCTGCCTTCATCACTTTCCACTGCTATAGTCCAGCTATGTTATACCAGGACATTAAACACTCAGCATCCAGAATGTCTAGACAGGCTGAAAGACTGTCTGTGCTCCATTTTTCACAGAGGAACTACAGTCAACTTTCCTAAGAACTAAAAGGCTATTTGGAAAGAGAAGGTGGCAAAGTTCCTAGTACAAGACACATATTCTAGCTGCCTTCTGAAGCAAGTAATACAGTCTGGTATGGATTTCCAGCAATGCATAAAATTCCTGTGTGAGCCTCCCTCTGCTCCCCAGGCAGGCTTCAAACCTTGGACAATTACTGCTAATGTCTTAAACAGCTTGCAGTTGTATTCTAAGTACACAAGATTGTACAAAAACTTGCCATGTTAGCCGGTAATGTCATATTAAAATAACAGAGAAAAGAACTAAAAGGTGGCTTCCTTGCCACTGAGGATGATAAGGCAGAAATAAATTATTTCCATATCAAGTATGGGACCTGTGAAAGAAAGATATATTTTGGTGTGCACAATCTGCAATGCTACACAAGAAAACAAACAAAGTTTCTTTCCATATGGCCTCTGTTTTCTTCAGTGCTAGCCTCAGTCACTCTCCGTATAAGAAGTAACTACTTGTTTCCTGTAAGGTAGAAGTGAATGTTGACCCTCCAATTTTTGTAAACAGAAATCTGGACACAGAATAAGGGCTGATGATCCTGTTGCTGTTAACCTACCTGCACTCTGTGTGTGATTGTGGTATATATGCAAAAAAAAAAAAAAAAGCTTTGATTGCAGACTGCCATGGAGGTGAGCCCTCTAAGAACAGAGATGACCAACGAAGCCTCTAGATGAACAGACCAGGTACTGAGAAGCAGTACACAAGAAAGATGCCTGGATCATAAAGGACAAAAAAAAAAAAAAAAAAAAAAAGCACCCAAAATGACAAAGTGATAAAATTGATAACATACTGTTACATCTATTAATGAGGGGAAAAAGGTGGGTGGTAGAACTGTCATTCAAAGTCATATGGAGTTGAGAGAAATCAAGTCACTGTATCAGAATACGGAAGTGCAGTGGGGGGAAAAAAGTGGATAGAGCTAGAAATCTACCATAAAGCATTTAGGGACTAGAAGAAAAAAAACTGTTTAAAGATGCTTGCAGTTTACCTCATCGGAAAATTGAAAGGTGACTTAAGCATGCATAAATCATTGTGGAGAGATAACGGGTGCAAAAGAGCTCTTTAATCTATCACTTAGGGCATAGCAAGAACCCATAACTAGAAACGACAGGCAAATTCCAAGTTTAAAAGCATGCTCCCGGTTTCCTCTAAGGGAAAAACAATTTACTGATAAAACACTGTGTTCTGATGCCTCAAATCAATATCCTTTGTCTGCAATAACTCTTCAGGAAAACAAAGGTGATCTGACTCAAAACATAAATAAAGGATTTCTGTGTCTTTGAAGTCAGATGAAATGATTTGATACTCACTTCCAGTTTTAAAATTTGTAAAAAGAGATCTTTACCCAATTTAGGATAGAATACAGAGAGCAAAATCCTTGGAACAAAAGGAACTTAAGAAATGAAGAGACAGAAAGCACTGCTCTATCAAAAATCAGGATACTGCATAATAGAACAGCTTCCTTAAATGCATTTGGTGGTCAGGAGTTTTGATTAGACCTCGTTAGGAAAAACAGGACAGACATATGTCAGCTGGCTGAAGAGTAACTTTCACTTGTACATAGGCTCACAGAGGTGTTCCATTTGAGTAACTCTCCTAGCTAGTTTTACAGTTGCTGCAAAAGGAAAATGACAATCTTCGTTCTATATTTGTGGGAGACAGGACAAAAAGTTCTGATTATTCCTTGAGTCAGCTTAACTTTCATACTAAACCTTCCCAGCAGGGTAATGACTAGT
Source organism: Cygnus olor (assembly GCF_009769625.2). Classification (NCBI taxonomy): domain Eukaryota; kingdom Metazoa; phylum Chordata; class Aves; order Anseriformes; family Anatidae; genus Cygnus; species Cygnus olor. The sequence goes on from NC_049175.1 coordinate 10,933,406, forward strand.
AAATACAGCCTAGAAAAGGTATGTAATCTGTTGCTTCTACAAATACCTACCCAAATGACATGGAATGATCCTGGTTGTGTTATTCATCAGATATCCTTTCTGGTTCTGGGACACTTCCTCCCTGCCTCTTTCGGGCTGATGGCCGTGGGTTGGTGCACCATTTAGCTGGAGGCTATGACTTTCTGTAAATGGATATTGTGCTGAACAAGGTTCTAAATGTTGCCAAAGAATGTATATCTCATCTTCATTTAAAGTAAAATCTATCAGCTAGTTCAAAAGGCAAACATTGTTCCTTGATAAAATGCAGCTGGTGTGCATATGAGCTTAGTCAGCAGACTATAAAATAGCATAAGCTTTCCATAGTGATCAGAAACATCAAAAGCAGAAAGTGTATTTAAAAAAAATCTCCAACATATTGCTATAATTATTAAATTTGATGCATCGCAAGTAGCAATGGAATATAGATGCTGAGATGATATTACCCAGACAGGAAGGAATAATGTGGCTTTGGTCTATGTCTCAGTACGCAGATTTCAAAACACAAAGAGAAGGCGGATCATCAGATACCAGAGTATGTGTATCCCATTTTTTAAAATGGGTTTGCTCTCATGAGAAGGATATATTTACTATAACATTCAGCTGCAGCTTTTGAACAAGTTACCATCTTGTCACTCTATATGGAAACAGAGGGAAAATAATTTATGCTAATCTGTCTTGTGGACTACCCTATTGAGATGTACTTGTATATAACCCTGGTGTGTGGTTACGCTTTACCTAATGAGTAATGTCTGCAGGTCTATGTGCAATACATGTCAAAATCCTTTCTTTCTATAGCTTATCAATACTGAAGTAGGGGAGTGATAGGCATAGCAGCCTCGTGCTTTGTAAGAGTCTCTCAGGTGCTCCTAGCAATCTGGAAATGAGCTCCTCCCTGTTGCCTCTGCTCGCCCTTGCAGGGCTGCATCTCACATGTTTTAAACTCCAAATGGAAGCAATAAGATAGGATGGACATATGACTGCTCCCAGAAATACAAGTCTCAAATGGAACTGTTCTGAACTTTCCCCTTCCTTTTTAAATCACATTTCCCTCAAGAAAAAAATTCTAAGGGGTGCTCTTACGTTTCTGCCGGGAAACAAGGAACTGGACGTATTTAACCCATTGCAACCATTATAGCAACTGGTCTTTAAAAACTGATACAATTAATCAACAGTTGTATGATAAGCCTTTTAACAGCACAGTAAATTAGTTTTGTTTAAAAATAAAAAGTACACAGAGGACATCTAATATTTGTTATTTTACTCAGATCAGATTCTACCTGAATTGCCTGATTATATTCTATTGTGCTGCACTCAAAACCGTCTCATGTTGGAATGATGGAAGTGCTTTAGCTTTTTATTGACAGGAGGGCTGTTTTGGTGAATGAAGAGTGCTAGATATCCCTCTGTATTCTTGTGGGCAGGAGGGTGGGGTGGGTGTAGGAGAGTGGAGAATCTCTGGGTCTGTTCTTGCATTTACTAACTTCTCTCTGCTTGAAAAAATTCCCTGTAGTATGCAGTGAGGTCATCCCATAACTTCAGTTTGATGCTTTTTTAACTCCAACTTCTGTATTGCTTAAAATTCAGTACTAATTAAAATTGTCAGCGTCCCAAAATTCAGGAAACTGAGAAAAAAAAACAACAAACAGACCATAAATTTACCAATATCCTGTACCTGTTGTTGTTTGAACTTTCAGATTTTGCATTTGCAGGTGTATCTGCAAATATCAGGGGAAGAACTTTAGTCATGAATACTGAGGCAAGAGCTTTAAAAGGAACATCAGATAGTGAAAGATAAAATAAAACTGAGACGACAAGAGTGGTTAAACCTACTAGATTAAAAAAAATGCAGAAATGCATCTCAGATTTTTTTTCCTCCCGATTTAGATGTTTCTCCTTCCTAATTTGGAATATTAATAAATTTCACATTAAATAAATTTCACATTAAAACGTATTTCTGAACATAACCTTACAGTCTCTTGGTACATTGTCTATGCCTGTATTGTGCAAGTCCTTTAAGAGACAGCTGTGTTTGATACCAACTAGCTTTGCTATGTTCCACCACTGCGCTGTGAGGATGTAACATATGTAAGCAAGGAGTGTGACATCCAGAATCTTTTGCAAAAGCTTCAGATGCTTTGATTTCATTAAATGCCCCCACTATTGCCCAATGGTTGCTCTTGAAGATGAAATCCCATTAAGGCAGTAGGACTACTTGGTCTGTGATCACAGCCAACCTTAGCTGTTTTTTTCATATATAGGAAAAATACATGGAGAGTTAAATATTCGAAGGTAGTATAAACCACAACCACGTTTTCATTATTAATCAGTTATGAAAAACACATCAGCCTAGAGTATTGTAAGAAAAAAAATCATCTGTATGTCCATTTTATATTCTGTTGTTTTAACAAATAAAATGGTATAATCTGTTCCATATTCTGACTCCAAAATAACAAATTTCTCTGGTATGATTCAATGACTGTGACAAGTATGGTTTATCTTTTTGTTTTGTTAACTGAAAATTTCAAATTGTTCTGTATTTGAGACTTATTTAGAATGTGTTCATATAAAACAATCAAGGTTATACAAAAGAAAAAAGCACTGCAATTAACATACGTGTGGTTTGGAAGCTGCAAGGAAGCGGTGTCTCTTCAGGGAGCTTATCCTCGCAGCGCAGAGACTGAACCCCATGAACTCCATAGTCTGCAAACCAGTTAGCGTCTTCCTAAATGTTGCTCAATTCCTGATTTCACAGCTGCAATGCCAGAAAAAATGTTTGTTTACCTCTAAAAGAGGTGAAAGTTAAACACTATTTGTATACATACATTGTATTACACAGAAGTGGTTCAAAAAAATTGAGGGCAGCTGACCTCTACCAGTGATTTTCCAAACACTGTTACAACTATTTAAAGTGACTTTTAGCTATATTAAGTGGCTTTTGTGGGGGACTTAAAAATATCTTATAATGAGATAGCTGTAAGTCTTTTGCTTACATAAAAATAGACATATGGGTAAGACATCCCAGGTTTGAATGAGTACATGGCATGGTTTTAATTTGCTTTGCCACTCCCTGTGTTTCTTCAGCACAGGAGCATGGATTATCATTCTGTACAAACTGGAAAACGAGGAAGTCCATGTGGTATCCTCATGCTTGTCTGCTGGGGGCCAGGCAAACATCACCAAGTTTGTTGCACTGAGTTAAGTCTCAAAACGTTCTATGAAATGAAGCATAATCTTCTTAGCAAAATAAATTACTCTTAGGAGCCATCTGCCCCTACCTTTTTTTTTTTTAAAAAAAAAAGCCTCTTTAAATGTAAATTTAGCTTTCTACCAGAGACGGTATTGCCACGGCAACAAACACAAGAAAAATAAATGTCTTCATACAAAAAAGAGTGTTTTCCTCTTAAACATACTTCATACAAAATAAAATATGCAGCTATAGAATTAATGTATACACTTGGACAGTAGAAAAGAGTATCATTCTCTTCCTAGAAAGGTTCTCTGAGATATTATCAAACATAATTGCCTGGGGTAAAGAATTCTTATATACTTATTTAATATGATATAAACTCAAGCTCGCGTCTTGCAATTTGCTCTAGATGGGTTGCAATGCTACAAACTCCTGTAGAGCATTATGCGGGCAGCAGGATCCACCTCTGCAGAATTGTTTACAGAACTGGAGTCTAAAATGTAATCTCTTTGAGCTAATTCATATTTCAAATCCTTTGTTGTTCAAGTTTGTTTTGTGCGGTCTAATACCAGAAAGGTTTTTTATTCAAGGGGAATATAAACTGTGGTTCAGATTTCAGCTTTCATAGAATGCAAAGTTAGGCCTGTTTCAATGATAAGATTCACGAGTGGTGTAGTCTCATTTGCCCACAAACAAACTCCTTTCTATCTTTTTCTGTATCAGGTTCCCCCTATAAAAGATCACAGTGTAGGGAGACACCCGAGATGGCCAATATCATTTTCAAGATCTCAACACCTGCATAGTAAGAATACATTTGTTTTTACATTATTGTACTCTTTCCGATTTCAAGCTTAAAATTTCACATTTTACAACTATAGCAAAAATTTTGAAGTGCTACAATTGTTGAAATGCTTTGTGTTTATTTCCCCGCTTCTTCTTTTTATAAATCATTTTTAACCTTTTGACTGTGTGATTTGTGTTTGAAAGCAGCAGAGGAGCGAAGATACCTTTGTCTGGATTTTACACATTTGAGTAGGTGAGGAATTCTGGCACTTGCCTGTGGAACAAAAAACATCTTGCACTGACCTAGCACGTCTGATCTGAAAAAGCCAATAGCTTATGAAGACTAGGTCATTTCTTCTCACTGTAAGGTATGCAAACTGTGTATTATCCCTACTTAAAGACATTTTAAAGAATTAATTTCTGTTACAGATTGCAATACTGACCTTGGAATGTTATTTACCATGTCAGCAAGAATGGTGGTGAAAACTATAATCTCCTGTTTCTCTACTTTAAGAATTGAATGGCATGTTCAGAAGCATTGGCATTTTGGCATTTATCACTTCTGGTATCACTTTGTGACATTTGTTAGACATTGACCAGAAAAGTTCAATGTTTCCAGTGGTGGCGTAGGCAGAACTTTCCACAGGTTCTTGTTCTGGTGAAAGATAAAGCAGTCTGTTTTAGCAAAATATTGTTCTTTTATGTCTACAAACAGTTCTGTTTACAACCTAAAGCTGGTATGCAGGAACGAGCTGCAATGGATTAGCTGAAGTACCATGAGGTATTCAGCTTCCCCAGCACGTCCCTGGCAGGTCAAAACCCGCCAGACCACAAACTCATCAAGGGTGTCTGCACTGGGTCACGCTGTGGGCTGTCCTGCCTGGTGTCCTGCCTTAGACAGCTGTCAGTGACAAGGGAAAGAACAAAGGTAACAGTGCACACAGGCAGTAATCTGTCCCAAACATCTCCTCCTGCCCCCCCAGTCACCTGCAGTTTTAGATCCACTGCAGGCAGCAGTCTGTGTGACCCATGTAAGTATGTATCCTTACACAGCCTCTGGGACTGAGCATTTGTAAACCAATACTGAGAAGCTGGCACCTTTGTGCTGCAGTTCAGCCAGGTACTGGAGCACTGACAGGTCAGTGGATGTGCCCACGTCTTCAGAGCTCTTCCCTGCACCGGCCTGGGTGGGCTGGTTATACACTGCACCCTAACCTGAGCCCACCCCACCTCCGCAGGGACACTTGGTGCCACAGCAAGCTCGCTCTGGGCCTGCCAGCCCGACAGCGGGTGATTTGAATGCACGAAACTGGTGGTTTTATGGCTCCTGCAGCAGGTAAGAGGGTAAGAAAATAGGGAAATAAGGAAACAGCGCACACGGGGTGGGCACCGTCACCCACCTTTCCGCTAGTCAGTCACTGTGCTTAAGGGGAAGGGGAGAAGGGCTCCCTCACTATGTTTTTCCTTGATTTATCTGTTCCCATCTCCCCGCGACGGCTGTTGTGAAAGGCTGCCTTCAGCTCTCACCCTAAAAACAGGCGACCCCTCACGGCATCGCTCAGGGGACAGCCACGGACTGCACCCGACAGACCCGCGGGGCGCCGGCCCACGGCAGCGGGGCAGCCCTGAGGGGCCCGGCGGGCTTCGGGGCGCGTGCGCGGGGCCGCCGAGCCGGGCGGCGGGCGGGGCGGGGCCGGGCCGGGCCGGGCGGGGCCGCGGCCATTGGGGCCCGGCTGCGGAGGGGACGCGCGGCCGCCGCCGCCATGGTGTCCTGGATGATCTCCCGGGCCGTCGTGTGAGTGCCGGCGGCGGGCGGGGCTGGGGGTCGAGGTCGGGGCCGGATCGGGCCGAGCCTGGCCGAGCCGAGCCGAGCCGAGCCGAGTCGAGCCGTCGCGGCGCTGGCGGTGCCCGGCGGGTGTGAGCGGCTCCCGCTGACCCCCGAAGCGCGGCCCGGGGCTATTGAGGGGCTGGGGAGGAGGCTGGGGAGTGCGGGCCGGCGGCAGCGGGGAGGCGGGCGGCGTTACCGCCTGCTGCCGCCTCAGCGGGGCCTCGGCAGGTAGCGGGGTGAGCTGCGGGTGAAGGTGTCACCTTCCTGAGAAAGGGTAAGCTGTGAAACCTCTGGTCTCCTTCTCACACATCGCGCCGTTCTTTCATGGAATTGAAGGTTATTTTGCTCTTTTGGGTGTGAACAATGCTCGCGATAAATGTAGAGTAATATGGGAGAAGGTGAACCTCCCTCGTGCTCCATGCTGTGCAGCTCTCTGTGCTGGCCCCGCTGCTTGTGGGGCTGCTGGAGTTGGGATTTACCGTGTGTGAGTTTTTGTCAGGCAAACAGAGTGAACCTGCTCACAGAGCAGCCCATCGGGTGTCTGTGAAGGATGTAGCGCGAGCGTGTGACCCAGAACACTGGATGATAAATAGGGCTTCCCCATTTTGCTGGTGACAAACACCTCTCTGAAGCTGCCTGGTGTCACTTCACATGAAAGCTTTATCCTGTCAGGAAGTCTCGTAACGCCAAGTACACTTCCTTGCTGCCATCTCGTCACCTGGATAAGTAGCAGTCCTGCAGCCTTCTCCCTTTCCACTGCCCTCCGTGAGACTTGTCAGGTAATTGAGACCTGCTAAGTAGACAGCATTGTGTTCTGGGGTTGGCAGAAGACGAGCCAGGCTTGGAAGAGACTGTAGGAAGAGTTGCCGTTCGCTCGCTCTGTCGGCATGCTCTTTCCACGGGCAATACCTAGCACTGGAGGGGAGATGCATAGGCATGCTTTCTGGAAGTCAAATGTAGCTGCTGAACCTGTTTCTGCTTTGGAACAGAAACACCAACCAGCAAATCTTTGGTTTAACTACTTCTTAAACTGCACCGGCTGTAAAAGTGGTATCAGCAGCGCTGAGCACCTCAACTTCCAATGACCAGATTCTTGTTGCTTGTGTTTTTTTTTTTTCTTTTTTTTTTTTTTCTGTGAAATAAGCCACTAAGGATTGTATTTGCATTTCGAGAACTAAGTCCTCTGTGGGCCAAACCAGCATCATATCATAGGGATTGAAGATAAATTTGTGTATTGGAGTACCTGTTATTGCAAGACATAATAAAGGACAACGTATTATGCAGTTGGGTTTTCTGGTTGCTGTTGCTCCCTCATTTGTGTGTGCTAATTATTTTTGCTAAAAAGGGAGTCTTTAATACTATTTATAAATCCTCTCCACCTTCTTGTGTCCTTGTTTCCTAGCTGTGGGATTTAACCAGTTTGCCAGTGTTCCTCTGCCCAGGAAGAGGGGAGTGCTCAGTGCATCCAAGAGAGAACTTCATACATCTTGGAGTCTGTTGTTTAAGTTTGCTAGCAGAGGACTTTATGCAGTCTGGAGACTATTGTTTAACTTTGCTTAATAAAGCAAAATTCATGCGGAAAGTAAAGGTGAAATTAAACAGAGGCCATGAGACATAAGATGCCTTCAGTCAAGTGGTCTTGAGACTGTCCTCCTTGTCCCCTTTTCTCAGCGTTCATTATGCCGTCTTCCTCCATCTGATTTTCTTCCTGGTATCTTTCCAGTCTGTTCCAGTGGCTTTGTTTCTCTGACTTTTGTGTCATTGGTTAGGAAGAAATATATTACCTTTTCCTTAAAGCCCCTAAGAAAGATGAAAATACACTTAACTGGCACATAGCCACTAAGACTAGAGGTTCTCTCCTACTTACTGTAGAGTTTTAATCTTAGCTTGGTGACTTTGTTGTGTATGAGAGCCGTGGAGATCCTATGCTGTCCATATCAAGTCCCAAAAGCCTTGTTGTCGCGTTTGTGTAGCCATCAGGAATACCTGTTTTCTTCACAGGTGCTAGGAAGGGGCAGCAGTTGTTCTAGCTGCTGCAGAATTCCTCTGACTGACCTACTATTTTCAGGGCCAAAAGAGCAGCAAAATGTAGATTTGTGGGTGTGTCACAGTGCCCTCTACTGACTTTTCACGCAGGATTTTTGTGAGGCGCGCTTGCCGAGGAAACTCACTTCTGGTTCAGTTTGAGAGCCTGTAATTTGGGGTTGATCAACTCCACTAAAAATAGTTTCCTTAAAACTTTAAGGAAGTAGGGAATAGAAGTAGTAGAGCATTAGAATTCGTAATTGCATGTGAATTGTCTTGAAGAGTCATGCATGGGGAACGGGGAGTGGTTAAAATTTGTTGCTTCATGTTATCTTTGGCAAAAGTTTGCTTTAATGAATTATTTTCTCTTTGCCCTCTAAGTACTTGGGCATATAAATGTGCAATACCTTACACTAGCATTGTGTCTTTTTTTCTGTCAAGAAGCCAAAGACTTGAAGCACATAATTACAATACATTGTCATTTTAAAGTTTTCCTTCTACAGGGTGCTGTTAGAGTAAGTACAGGTTATTAATTCTAAAGCACTGGCTATTGCAACAGTTTTAAGAATGATTACTGCAGTGTTTTTCCTCTTTTGCACTTCCAAAACCAACAAAAAGTTAGTAATTTGTTTCAGGGTCTCAGAAAGCTTCTTAAAATGGGATACCTTGTCAAGTACTTGGTCTTTGGTGGTGGGAACTTTTAAATTCGTGGCCGCCTGTCTTGTAAGCTTCTAATACAGCCTGCATCTGATTTACTCTGCTTTGATTGCTCATTCTTCTCGTTTGTAGGGTCTGAGCAATTGTGTACACATCAGTTGCTGAGACAGTGTATTTAATAGTAAACACACTGAGTACTTGTCAGTCACAGCCTGGTATGGATGAGATCAGACTCTTCTCTTGTGCCAAGCAAAGATGTGATGCATCCTAAATACAAAGTAGATGGCCATTTTGTTCTTGCAATCTGTTGAAGCAGACTGTCTGCTGTAATCTGTTAACTTTTTTTCCCCTCCTCACTTAAAAACTAAAGTTTCCCCATCTGCGTTGCTTTGCAGCACTCTCTGCCCTTGTATGTAAGTTCATTTTCTTTTCACTCCAGTTACTCTGAAGTCTTGATAGTTGGAAGGGGTGAGCTGTAGTAGGCTCCAGGAGAATGCGTTTTTCAGAGCTACTAGTAGCTGCTTTTCTCTCTGCCTGTTTTAATAATACCTATGTTCCCTACCTGCATTTTAGAGCCTTGCAAGGAGCAAGAGATGTACAAATAAACAATTCAGCAAGCGTTCCTTGGTTCTGGAATAGTCCACAGCTATGTGAAACTGGACCAAGACTGGGGCACAGGGGAGGTGATCTGAAGATAAGTAGTGGTATTGGCCTTTCAGCTTCTGCTACTTCACAGATTAGAACTGTTTATTTCGTCAGTTTCCCAGGCATTGTCTTACTCTGCTTTTAGTATTTTATTTTTGTTTGAAATGTCCCGACTTCCAGCTGCCCCTGGAATTGCTAGACATCTGAGAGAGGACAGCTGAAGCCATAGCTCCTGTATTGATGGCACAGTCATCAGGAATCTCCGTTTTAGAGTGGTAGTGATGTTTTACGTAGCAGTGTACACTTTGTAAACCTGGATTATATCTTGCTCTTGGAATACGAAGTTGCTTTTTTTTTTTATTAAAAACAAGTACAAAAAATATGTTCACTCACGTTTGCTAATGAAACTGCTGTCAAACATGTTGCTTGAAGCAACGATAATTCATTTGGCGGAATTGGGTAACGATACTGCCACATGGTGTGTGGAAGTAAGAGCAATATACAGCCCAGTGTTCAGGGCAGAAGGGTCACTTGTGGGAGAGTTTCGTCAGCTGCTTGTAGCCTGCACTTCTTGTGGTTGGATGCTTCCAGCTGAAGCCTGGAGAATGTTGAGTGCTGTTGGATGCCGAATGCCTTCCAGCGTAAAGACCTATAAATTGCAGCTGCACTTGGGGGGGGGGGAAGGATTTGCTGTCACGGTGAGTGACAGAGATGGAGAGAGGTGCTGAAATGTCCGTCTCTCCACAGAACTGAACGATTTGGTCATCATGTGTCGGTTATCCTTGACTCTTAATGCTGTGCTTAAACATTAACCAGCTTGTTGCTGGGAGGAGACATCCTCCCTTCGCCCTCCCCTCACCCTCTGCTCTCCGCAGGGTCCAGAAGTTGTGCAGCCACAGGATGATTCTGGTTGTTTGTCGACTGAAATGAAAGAGGATCATCTTTGATTAGTGGCAGCGAACTGAACCGGCTCGTGCTGCTGTCACGTAGTTGCTAGGTGCCATGTAAGTGCCATGTTGAGAATGAAAACTTGCAGGAGGAAAATAGCATTGTTTTCGGTGTCAGCATATTGCCAGGCTGCTTAAAACATACTCTGGAGCTGTCTTCTTCGCTTGCACATTGCTGCTTATTCGTTCCTGTGCTGGATCTCATTCCAGTAATAACAGTGCAGCTGCTCTAATCAAACAAGGTGTCAGAATTTTTAAAGGGCCTTAAATTTTATAGTGGGGAATCTGTAAGTATATCCAAGTCTAGGGATTACATATATTGTCTATGTGAAAATTTAAAATCCTTTATATAATTGAGCAATGAAATCATATGAGTGCTTCTGTTTGTAGCTCAGCTTCACAGTTAGGTAATCTGAATGTACAGCAAAAAGCGTCTGCTCGCTAATCTTGACTTATAATACCTATTCTGCAGGCGAGTGCAGTGACAAACAATGAGGTCTGGCAATCTGTTGGAAATAAGTGTCCCCACTGCCTGCCTGGCACACCTTTCCTTGTGTCAATGTTTGCTGTGTAGTTGAGTTGCTCTTTTCTCGCCTGTGCTTATGGCATTCCGCAGATGCGGAGCATGCGTGGTCAGTGCTCGCAGCTTATGGCAAACTACAGCTTGCTGGAAACAGATGGAGCACAACTAGAGGCGTGCTGCAGAGTCTGACATTCTTACTTAATGATCTTGGCATGTACTCTGTTACAAAACGTGCTGAAATCCACATCTGTGTCCTATGCATTGCAGATAAAGGAATACCAAGAACTGCATGGTCTGGCACAAAAGGATGTTTCTAATTAAAACAAACAACCTCTGCTCTTGTATGTTCTGCAAACCAATGTCTGCTCTGTCAGAGCGTACTTTAGGATCTCAAGCAGTTCTGCAGCATAGATGGAACAGCTTGCCTTTGCTGGTTATTTTGTACATAGAGCCAACTCCTGATATGCTCTTATAAGGACATCTCTGGGGAAGGTCCCAAGCTGAATTCTGATATATATATATATATATATATATATATATATATATATACACACATATATATATGTATAAACTGCTTTGGATTAATGCTTTTAATCCTTGATCAGAAATTATTCAAAAATATATGTAAAAATATGTTTGGCAAAACCTTTGTTCTGGTGTTTCATGTGTAGAGCTTTCTCTGTGCTTATTGATCCTTTTTGTTCTGTTTCTGAAATTTCAAAACCTCCACCATTGTGTGGAAGTACCTTTTAGCCCTTCCAGGTTTTTAGAGAACAAAAAGAAGAAAATGTTACGGCTGAAAACAGTATGATCTGTTGTGAATCTTTCAAATCTTGCAGGCTTGCCAAAATAGATTGTAGCAATTTACTACTGCATAAATGAGATTAGGTATATAAGAGTCTAGGTAGGAAAGATATATTGCAGTTTTTTTGCTGACCAGCCTGACTTGAAACATGGCTAGCTTGGATGAGACAGGACAGCCAATGCAATGAGATGCTTTCAGACACAGTGGAGTTAAAACACCCCCGAGTGACTCGCTGTGTGCTGGGCCCACACTGATAGTTCCTAGCTGAATTTATTCTGACAAAATAACAGGGCGTTACTTGGTTTCTGTTGTGCTCTAAGGCTAGTCTGCAAGCGTTGACGTGGAAGTAGGTTTAACTAGGTGAATGTTTTCCTTGTGTTAATCATCTCTGAAATACTGCTCACATATCCTGAAGACAGTTGGAACTTGTATTTGGTGTTGAAAACTAATGCAGTGCAACTTCTTTAAAAAGCCTTTAACTCAGCATTAAAATGAAGGGATCCACAAAAGGAGAACTTTCCTGAAGTGAGAAGTCTGACATAATGCTTTTCTTTCTTCTGCTAATAAAGAGAGCTGCTGGAACTTGCACTGCTGGAAGGGGAAAATCGGAAAACAGTTTGTGCTTGTGCCTTCCAACAACTGTCTGGTTTTCGTTATTTCTTCCCCCTAACTCCTTTACTAACACATTGATCAAAACCATGTAAAGGAGAAAGAGGAAAATGGTCACCAGCTTAGGGATGTCTGGGTTAGTTTTGATAATAACATTACCTTAAGCTGTAACATTAACGAGAACCTAATTCTTTTGGCACTGTGCTCTTATTATTCACTTTTGTCTGCCAGTCTTTTTTTTTTTTTTTTCCACACTAGGACTTGGTTCTAGAACACATGGTTTCCCTTATGTCTAAAAGCAAGTCTACTGTTACTCAGGTTACGCATATTTACGATTTGACTGTTTTAGAAGCCATAGAAGAAGCTGACCTGTTCACATTGTTCAGCAGTGACCAGCTTAGAGTTCATTTAGAAGACAGTATGTCCACAGAAGCATAAAATACCTAGTTTTAGGGATGGCCTTAGTGGTCATTAGGTTGCCAGAGAAGCGATTTAAACTGTTGGTTTTACAATCCAACATATACCTCTTCTAGTGGTGGTACTTCTTGAATAATAATTAACCTTGAATGCTTCAGACTAAGTGGAATTTATATTTGTATAAAGAAGATAATGTGAAATGGGCAAATTGACTGGTGGAAAATGACGCTTCTGAAAAGGTACACTTATATTCACTCTATCCTCTGGATTCCTGGTCTGTTGATATACTACGAGTCAGGCATTAACTGAATTCTCCTCTCAAAAATGAGCCTTTGGTTGGTTAGCATTGTATGCACTACTTCTTAGGAACAAAATCTACCCTCAAAGCAATTTAATGCATGAGTCTCTAAAGAGAGGTCAATAAATGAGTGGGGTTCAGGACCAAGGAAATTAACTTATTTTTCAGCATATTTCTGGCCTTAAGGTGAAGTTACTAATACAGCTACGTGAAGAAGTTTGTTAGAGATTCTGCATGTTGTCTGTTCTTAACTTGATGTCTAGCAGTATTCATAGAGTGTCTCTAAGCACAGGTTATAATTGAGGAAACACACGTACTTAGGAACAACAAGTCCAGATGTTATCTCAGCATTATCTGCCAAATACAAATTTCATAGAGGAAGCCTTTTCCTGTGTACAATGACAAAGTTTGGTTTTTTTAATGCTCAAAGAGGCTTCAGAAATACCTTTCTGGGTCTTGATAAGATTAACAGAACTGTTTGGAAATCAGGGTCCTTAAGGCAAAAATATAGAGATAAGTAACTTCTGATGATCAAAGGTGAAAAATAGCTGTCTGAGGAAGAGATGAGACAGACTTATTTTACTTCAGTAACTGGTGTTGTGTGGTTGCATCCATTTTCTTTGCTCAAATCATTGTCTTTTATGTAGCGTTTTCTTGGGAGAAGCAGGACCTTGAGGATGGTCTGCAACAGCATCTTTAGGTTATAAGATGTCTAATGATTAAGTTGGAGCATTTTGGCCTTCAGGGTATGAACTTTGCTTTCTTCTTTAAAACCAAACATACGGATTCGTGTTCCACATATTGTGAGGTTTGTAGCAGTGTTGAATGCTTTAAATTAAAAAAAAAAAAAAAAAAGGCAACCATATGGTAAAAGCATGGCTATGTGCAGTGTGTTTTTTCGTTCATTTACAAATGGCTCAGAAATAAGATGTGGTTTATCCTGGAACAAGCAGAAGCAATTCTTAGTTGAGACCAATTCTATTTTAAATGTTAGCTTCCTATAGCAAATCATTTTGATGTTGATGGTTCTTCAGAAATGTCAAGGGAAGATACTCTTACGGCAGAAAGCTGTGGCATGATTGTGCATTTTAACTAGTGACATTCTCTCAAGTTTCCAGCTGATCCATTTTTTTGTTAACTATATTTTCTTCTGTGGTCTTGGAGGAAATGTGTCTAGGCTATAGGTGATCTTCAGGCAGAGGCCAGGATGGTGAAACTCCAGCACAGTGGCTAGCTTTAAAACCACATTTCAAAGCAGAAGAAAGCTTTAGACTAACCCAATAGTAAGAATAAAGCTACCTTGAGAGTATATTGACTGGTTTCCTAAAATATCAACAGCATTAGAAGTTCTAAGTAATTGAACTTCCATAGTTTGTGTGGGATGTCAGGTCACTTTTTTGCTTAGTGTAGCTCTTGAGATGATAGAAGAAAACATGCTTGAACACTTCAATACAAAGAATTTCTCCCCATCTCATGCAGTTGAGACTTGAATGTCTGTGTTGTATAATTGTGCACAGAGTTACTGCGATGACTTCCACAGCTTGAAGATAATATAATTTAAGGTAAATAGGCCAAAGTTATTGCTGGAAAAAAAAATCCAGATAACCAAAGTGATGTTCTTCCCAGCACTGAAAGAAATTACTTCAACAAAATACTGAATTATCTTCCTTTGGGACTTAGATACGTTAATGAGTGAGGCTACTTTAAATGTTAAGTAGAATTGTTGTAATGATAATGTGTGTTTTGGAGCACAGTCTTATAAAATAGATGTAAAAAGAAACGGTCACGTAACATAAGCTCTGTGTAGGTATCAGCTTTCATCTTTGAACTTTAAAAGTGTTAATTGTTTTCTTACCTACTCCATGGAATAAGCTTTTTCACGCATGTGCTAAATATAGAAAACATCTGCTGAAAGCTAGTTTGATTTAAAAAAAACCAAAAAACAGCAACAACAACAAAAAAAATCAACTGATCTCTAAGTGACATCTTTAATCCAGCTGACAGTCCAAGTTGATTATTAAAAGAAAAGCATGGTTTAGTGCATAGTACAAGAACACGTCTCTTACTTGGAACAAAGTCATGCTAGGTTGTCATAAGAGCTGTGTGAAAAGCAGATGCAAACTCTCATAATTGTTGGTTAGTTCCTGGTGCTCCTGTCTGAAGCCACAGCTGGCTGCTCTCAGGCCATAAACACTTCAGTGGCAAACAGTCAGCAGGAGGTGAATTTGGGGGGTATTAAGGTAGATATGAAGAAAGATAGCTTATTTGAAGTTTTAGTAGGTGTGAGCAGCTTTGGAAATTAGTGCATCTCCAGCAGGGATGAAATTCTGCTTTGAGCCGAGGGCTAGGTGAGAGATTTAAAGCTACTTAATAAGAATGATTTTGTATTGAAGGCCTTCAGTGTTGACTCTTTATCAGGTGGAAATGTTATAGACGAATTCAGTTCCTCTGCGTGGGAGTTATGAAATCACCTGCTGAGTATTCCGCATAAATGGCTGATCTTAGTAAGCATGTAAACAGGAAACAGTACGGGGATATTCAGGATGCTGTTAGGTAGTAGTCAAACACTTATGTTGGATCCATTATTAGGTAGGCACGCAGAGAAGTCACTCAGACTTGTATAACCATTTCTATTCCTACTACAGTTTCTGTTTGCTTTTCAGTACTAGCTGTTTGGAGTTTTCCATACTGCTGGGTTTGTTGGGCTTTTGGGCTCTTTTTGAACAGGATTTGAGAGGTGTTGTTTCATGACGTGGTGATGGTATCTCCAGGCTGATACCTGGAGCAAGAGGTGAGTTGTTTCACAGGGTTTATGTACAGATAGTGCCCTGAGAAGAGAGACTGGGAGAGCTGTGCTGTCAGAGCAGTGATGCAGCTTGTCCCTGTGAAGGGCAGCGTCCAGGCAGACTTGGACAAAGAGGGTAGCCTGGATTTTGCTCTGGGAGTGGCTTTTAGCTGTACGCTGTTCGTACTGCCAAAGGCCCTTAAGGGAGAGCTGTTGTAACGTGCGTGCAGTAGGTTCGTTGCTGGCAGAGTGGGACTCAGGGAACTCGTATCTGGGGTGTGTTGCTGGCTGGCTGAACTGGCCTAGTAGGCTGCAAGCCACGTGTAGGCTCTGAGTTGGGAATTCCTAGGTGCTTCTCTGAAGGAGGCAGTGCATCATATGTGGGTACAGGTATCGAGTTAAGTGTTAAGACTTCTCTTTGATCTGTATTGTATTATCTGTGGTTTTCTAGTAGCAAGTGGGATGAATAACAGGCAACCTCGGAAATACTGTGAAAGTTTCCAGTGCTTTCAACTCTTTGAGCATATGGGAATTCTTAACAGAATGCATTTATAAGTGAATTATAGGTGATAGTGGCAGGAAAGGGAAAGTCCTCATTCTGGGCTTGAAGAAATTTCTCTGCAGGGCAAATGGGTTAATTAAAGATATCAGTGTCCTCTTGGCATCTAGGTATTGCTTTCTCTGGGAGAAGTGTGGCGAGCCTATGCAAATAGGCAGTCAGCCTTACTGGTGTGTGAATACATCAGTGGTTCTGTACAGGTTCCAGCACAGAACTTCCTTTATAGAAGGGTTTTTTGTTATGTTTTTGTGCTGTTTTTAGACTTTTGTGGTTCAGGCAGGGCTGTTTTCCATGTTGAAAGAACTTGAAGAGTATCTGGCAACAGGTTGCTTATTTTGGTGTAAGGCAATACAAGAGCATTCCATAAGCATGAGTGCATAGGATACAGAGCTCCAGGCTCTCTTTCGTGTATTGGGAGAAAGGCTTTAATAGTCTATCGGACTGCTTGTGGTTATTATACTTAGCACTTAACAAATGCTCCTGATATAGGAATCTCTGACTTTCTAGTGGGATTGGTAGGGAAGTCACTTTCCTCCTTAAAACTTCTAGGTGACTTCTGCCTGCTTGAGTAATTGCGCTAGTTTGGGTTATGCTGTGCTTTGGAAGAAGCTGGCAGTTGTTTAGGAGGATTCCAGCTTTCTACGCTGAAAGGTTAAAAGCCAGCTTGCTCAGCTCAAGAATGTGCTTTATTCAGACCTGTCAGTGCTTCTGGATATATTCTTTAACTCTTGAGACTTTTTTTCCTATGGCTTCTTGGAATATTCTCTCTATAAGAGTGCCATGGAGGTTTTAACAGATCTGTTTCTGATTGCATTCCTGCCTTTTGTTAACTGCAGTCTCCCACAGGAGTTGAGGAGTTTAAGGTTTGCTACTGTTAACAGACACATTCTTTCAACAGATTTATGCGATTCCTATGCCCGCCCCCCTCTCCCCTCCATATATCTCTGCCCTTGCATAAAGAAGGGGGAAAAAAAGAAAAAAATAGGATGCAACTCGGTGTGAAGTTCAGGAGCTTATCATCATGTTCCCCCTCCCTGTAACAGACTAGCTTTTTGACCTAAAGGTGGTATTTGTAATGACTTGGGTACGTACTCTTCTAATATAGCATGTTATGGCTAATGTCATGTATCTGAATGTTGTCCAGTAGCAAAATGCAACTCAATTCTGTCCGGTGTCGGAGATAAGTCTTTGTTTAGCTTAGTGCCTTTCAAAAGCATTCAGGACAAAAATGTCAGGCTGAGCTTTTGTTTGTCTGAACACGTGAAAACCGAGGCGAGAGCTGGGTTCGTCTAGAACTCTCTGCCTACCCAGTCGTAATCCTCGGGGGGTGCCAGGGAGGCGTGATGGAGGGGCTTGCTTTTTCCTTTGAATTGTAGGGTGATTTTTTTTCTGACTAGGATTCTTACAAATACTCATTATGCCTTATTTTGAGTATGTATACCACACAAATGTTTAACAGTTGTAACTTTTCATAACTAATTAGACTTAAATTTCAACACCCTCAAAAAAGAAGAAAAAATGAGAAAAGTCTTAACTGTTCTTCTTTTATGAATAGCAGCATGTAGTTTGAGCATATGAGTTACTGCTTTTCCAGTGTGTGCTGATTGAAACCTCAGCAGACGCTTTAAGAAGTATGACCATATCTTCCTTTTTAAGATCAAGAACAGCCAGCCAAAAACTCCAGCGTTGCTCTTCAGACTATTTCATTTTACTATTTACTTTCCAGTAGGAAATTTTGCTTTCAGAAGGAGTCTTGCTTAAATTAAACTCTGTAAACATGACATGGAATAGTAGTTGTAGCAGAAGCAAAGGAATACTAATAACATTAGCCTAGTTTCTGCATCGATACAGTTCTGCAGTACAGGTAAGGCTTTGATATCACACACAGCTGGGAGTTGTCTACATTACTTCTGATATTAGCATGGTGTATTACCATCTCTTGGAAAAGCTTGTTTGTGGAGTGGGTGGAAGATGCTCCTGTCGTAAATTGCAGGTAAAGACCGCAATATTGCGAAGGGAAAATGGACAGGGCCAGCAAAGTAATTGTATCAAGAATTTATATTCACTTCCATGGTTTTATGGAGACAGGGTGGATTTCTTTTTCTTTTTTTCTTCCGTTCTCCAGCCTGCCAAGTGCTGTCAAGTGATCCTCCAGGATGTAGGTACATATTTCTACTGTAGATGCACACATTAACAAATGTCTGGCTCTGTATCAGTCTGTGCCAAGATCGTCAATCTGTCAGTGGGTGGACAAATCAGTGTCATCTGTTATCAGACTTGTTAGGGAGCTTAGCAAATGGTGCTGTCCCCATAGAATCTTATACTGAATGAGTGTCCTGAATAGCTTGAAATAGTAGGGAATAGTTGGGGCCCTTGTCTTTCTGCATTTCAGAGAAATAAATAAAAGAATCAAGTCCCAGACACTTCCTTGCTTCTGGTAATTCTTTGGCAATGTGAACAGACTGAAGTCATAAATGGACTGTTGGCTTAATGGCTTAGCGTTTTGGGAGTCTTGATGCAAGTAGTCCTTTTGAGAGACTTAGAGGTTTTCATTTCATATCTATCTGTATTTTAGACATTAGCTTTAGTGTTGTTTACTAGCCAGACTAAATATGTTTTGTGCTAAAACAATGTGCGTAGAGGTGACTGTCTTGTTTTCCAGTTATCAGTCAGATGCAAACTCAGTTGCTTCACTTCAGAAATGAGTGTTTTAAATAGTTGTGCACTTAAAAGCTATTTAAAGTATTAAAATGCACATAACCTACTGTCTTATGCAACCATATGGATATGCAAATGCATCATTATCAGGTTTCAAGGGTTTGTTACTGGTTTTGCCTTGTTTTGATTTTAATCTCCTGGTATATTTGAGAAACGTGTCTCTTTAAATGAGCAAAATGTCTGTAAAGGAGGTGGCTGTACCAAAAAAGGAATACTCCCCTAGCTGCTGAGTATAGCTGGAAAGCTGAAATAGCTAGGCGTACAACTGGCAGGGAAATTACATTGGTAAGCAGGATTATCCATATATCTGCTGGTGAAATACAGCAAATGACATCACGCTCAGCTGAAATCTGTTTCCATCTGTGGAAGCTGGCTTTGTTCTTATCTGCTGTATTAGTGCAGCGTGCTAATATACACTGTGAAATACAAAGTGCATTTTAAAAATAGCACTTAAGCTTTTAAATTTGAAAAGCCTTGGGATAGTTGGGCATGTCCTTGAAGTATGTCATGAAGTCACTGTAAAAACAGCAGAGGAGGGGCTTTATAAGATGTATCACAATATCTTTATAACATGTAGCAGGAGGTGCTGCTAACAACTTTGAGATTTTTAGGGGAATCAATGCAAGCAGGAGAAGTATTAGAAAATGCCTTGCTGTTGTAGCTTTGTCACTGACACCGATTGTGCTTAGGCTCCCTGCGGCTGCTCTGTGTGTTTCTGCCTCTGTCTTCAGTCAGCTGCAGTGAGCTCTCCTACTCCTGCCTCTGTACTGATCTGTGATTTATAGATTGAGGGTAAATCTGAATTTGCTGACATTCAGCCATGCTCCCTGGTGATGAGAGGGTTTTTTTACTGTTAACGTGCCTGGTAGCTTTAACTGAGACTGGGTGACCTCGTGTGAAGGAGGTAATGATGCCAGAGTTGACAGAGGAGTCATGCCACGCTCGATGTCAGCTCTAGGGAAGAGATAAAACCTTCACCGTACTGGTTCCTGTTATTACCAGCTAAACGTGCTGATGTCTTTCATTGTTAGTCTTATCCACCCACTTTTTGGGGAGAGGAGAAGAGAGATGAAAACTCTGGTTTTCCTCCATCAACAGACAAGTTCTAATGCTTCCATTTTATGGCAGCGTTGAACACTAGTAAGTGACAGCATATTGTGTTACAAAGTTTTTTGTTCTTTGGTTTTAAAAACGAATTTCAGAAGAATTTTTTTGAAGTGAATACTAAAAGTTGATAACCTTGCTGGCTTTCCTGCCTTAATTTACTAGCTCACAGGATCTGAGTGGAGCCATGAATCAATGTGACATTGACTACTGGAAGTTTATTATTATTTCAGATGATGCCTTAATGTTTTTTATTTGTTCCCCCTTTTTTATAGTGAAAATAAGTACACTTCCCAAATAATAAACATCATTCCATTTGAAATCTTCACTGTGATGTCTGTAATGTTCCCAGGCATGAGCAAGTCACTTACATGTGGAGTAGGAAGCAATTGGGATTTTTCTGATTTGACCAGGTTTCAGTAAGACCAAGATTTGCTAGCTGGGAAAAACTAGCTATCTCTATTGTATTTGTCTTGTGCTAGTTACAATTCTCTTTCAACATGAGGTTGTCTTTAGCTTAGCTTACAGTAGTTTATTGCTACTGTAACAAACTTTCTTCTTGAAGATTGGTCGTTTCCAAAGCAGTGTTCAAAAAAAAAAATCCACTTTATCCTAATATGGGCTTCTAGCAGATTTTATAGGATGTCAAATCGGGAAAATTGCTGTTTAAATTTAAAAATAAAACTAAGCTTTTATTTAAAAAGCATTACCTGACAGTAGAGTGAATTGAAAACTATAGACCAAAATCTGTTAAGAAAAAGGTTCAAAGGGTTTCTTTCATATGCTTCATAGGAAGAAATTTACATGTGCAGTCTTCTAGTAGCTATATAAATAACTTTGGACTGGTTTTGAGAATCTGGGAGACGTACTTAAATGACCAGTAACTGCTGGCATATAATTATGGCATCTGGCAGTTAGGATGACATTCAGGAACCTTTTCTGTCTTTTCCGTTCAAAGGCATTTCCGTGGCTATAAACTCTCTGTTGTATTATTTAATAAAGCTTTCCATATGTCTGATACTTAAAGGTTATAGTTTGAGCCGGAAGAAGGGAAGGTGAGAGGCATTAGAGCTGATGTGTTACTGAACAGGGTATTACCCAGGGACAAAGAAGAGGAAGAGCTCTTGTCTACAGAAGTTCATCCAAATTAAAGTTGTTGGATCTAATAATGCTACTTCTGTTTCCAGGTCTCATGTTGTTTGGGTGAGGTGAGGTTTTTGACTGGTGGTGTCAAGATCTCCTAGTCAGCAGAAATAAAACTGTTCAGGGTTTTTTGGCGGTTGCTTTTCTTGCCCATAGGATGAAAGGTGTTTGGATTAAAGTAGAGTTGTATTTAGGTAGACTTTAACAGGTTGTGCTGAACTGGAATTCAGATAGTCTGGGCTTTTTCCAAGAGGCATTTCAACATCTGAAATGTGTAGGTAAGGTCACCTGCAGTGGCATAGCAGCTTAGCCTGTTCTTGTTAAAGAGCTTCAGGATCCATCTTCCGCTAACTCCATTTAGCGCGGACTGTGAAATTCTGAGCGTCCAGGTCCAGATGGCCAACTATCACCCTGATGCTCTGGTTATGCCCTTTTGTATTAATGTTGTCTTAAATGATCTGCAGTATACCATCCCTTCCTACTACACAGGAAAATGACGATGATCATAAACTGGAACAGGGGGGTCTAAATAGATGTTATGCAAACAGTTTGCACTGAAAGGCCCATAAAGTGTTGGAGCAGGTTGTCTAGGGAGGCTGTGAAACCTTTCTTTGGAAGTTTCCACCACCTAACCAGATAAAGCCCTAAGTAGCCTGGTCCAAATCTGATGTCAGCCTTGGTTTAAGCAGAAAATTGGACCAGATGACTTCACAAGGTCCTTTCCAACAGAAAGAGTCCTGCAATTATTCTTCCATAACTTTCTCCTCCCTCTTTCACTTGTGGCACTTGAAGCTTAACATTAGGAGCTCTACTAATAGCCCCCCTACCCCAACAATAGATTTCCTTCTGTAAGTTAATAGGTATGTGTTTCTTATCCTGGTATATCTGATGTTGAAGAAAGTATCTCGCCTTTGCTGTTAATAATTCTACACTTTTTAAAATTTTTTTATTTAAAGTACTGTATTTTAACTGTTGGGGATTATTTTAGTATTTGAAATAGAGTTCCTACCAAGCAGAAGACTTCTGCCTATGCATCAGAGAGGAGATTGGAAGATGGGGTATATCAGACTGCAAATACAGAGAGTTTCTCTTTAGAATTTTCTAAAAATACTTAAATTGGACTAGAATTTTTTTTTAGAGTTTCTTTAGGGCTGAAACCCAAAATAAAGCTTGGTAGCATCATGCAGTGTGATGCGGTGGTTGCACAGGTAGAACCACTTGTTTAAAGCTACCTGCCACTACTATGAAACCTTAAATTTTAGTTGATTATTTACTTTGGTAAACGTTGATGATATGAGTTCAAATCTTGTGTGCTGCATCTTCCCCAGGTGGAGTCGTCTTTAGAATACTACATGATGCATCTTTCTTCACTTAGCTCTGAGCAGTTAATTACTTAAGAGTTCTGAACTTTTGGGGAAGATTTCTGGCTATCCTGAGATGTGTCAATTTCTCCCACATAACCATGCTGAGCGGTTTGTAAGTGCTGGTGCAGACATGTAGCCAGGCTTCTCTGTGACCGCTGCTTTAGGCCAGTTGGAACTAAGGGCAGGCAGTTGCGTGACTTTACAAAGTGTAGCAGACCGGTGAAATAAAAGTCTAGACCTCCTGCAAGGAGGCAGCAACCACAGCTGTTGCATTTATCATGAAGAACAGTGCCACCGGTCTGTGACCAAGATAGTTTTTCCTAGAAAATGCTGTATTGTAACAAACGTTTGTTAGAGCAGGTCTTTTTTCTGATTCTGCTCTCACTATGGATTGGTTGGCACCCTCTCACCCTGCTCCCTGCACCTTATGTTTGATGAATTATAGCAGAAATTGGCTGTCTCAGCAAAGTTGGATTAATTCCCATGTGCCTCCATTTCTGTGTTTGGTTTTGCAGTGTTTTAGCAAAAGGAGCTGAATTTGCTTAACTCTTCTTGTTGTGTTACGATTGTTTTTGAAGAATCTCCTGTTATCTGATAATAGATGGTTCTAATTCTCTATGATAATGGTTAGAGGATTTTCAGGTGTGGTTGCACTGCTAAGATGGAAGCAATTTTTTGGTATGGACAGGACTGCAGGACTGGTTTTGCTTGCAGCAAAACCAGAAGAGCTACTAGTTTTGCATTATCTGCTAGAGGCAGTCCTAGAAAACTGCTATCTATGGGGTCATACGATCTTTTCTTTTGGTATTGCTTTTATTCCTGTATATTGCTAAACTTCCAAGGAACCTGTAACACTGATTTTTATTTCAAAGTATGTCAGTTTTTTTTAAAGTTGGTTAGTTTACAGTAACAATGCATTGTCACTACTTTGCTACGTATGGTATAACAAATTCTGAAAACTCTTTATTTTCCAATAGGCTGGTGTTTGGGATGCTGTATCCTGCATATTATTCGTACAAAGCTGTGAAGACAAAAAATGTGAAGGAATATGTAAGTCACATTCCTTTTAATTGCTTAATTAAATATAGCAGTGACATTTTCATTATGCAGTGCAATAGAATATATGAAAGGTGAATTCGACTGTCTCAGTATTAGATATAAAACCTGTGTGAGTGCGATGGTAGTCCTGTGATTTCTGTTTGGAATGCCAAAGATGATGGTTCTAATTCTCTATGATAATGGTTAATGGTTTCTCAGATTTCTCATATGGAAAGGCATCCAACATGCTATGCTATATAACGATTTTAGAGGAGGTTTTTAAAACATAAACCTTGGTGTTAGCTGTATTTCAGTGGAATGCCCCAAATAATGCAATTTTGGGCAGCGAAAGGGGAAGCTTCCTAATTCTGCCCACACCTGTGGCATAAGCAATTACTTCTCATTGATGATGTGAACAGTGGCAGCATTTTAACTGTCATTGCATAGAAGTCAACAAGAGGTTCAAAATCCATCTGAGAAAAGGGTAGCCCTGGTTAATCCATCGTTCTTCAAAGATTTAGATAAGATGATGTGGAGGAAAGAAGCAGAACAAACAGAAGAGTGAGATGGGGAAAGATACTTTTGCAGGTCAGAATTAATTTGTTAAATTGGGTACTTTTGGATGTGAACAATGGTGATTAACACAAGAATGGCATGCAGTTGCAAGCTTTGGTCACTTTGTTACTTCCTAATTTGATTCAGCTACTAAGCTGTATTCTTACCTGAACCTTTTTTTTTCCCCTCCATTTTTAACTCGGCTCCTTGACTTAAGGCAGGGAGGCAGTGCCATCGGTTATATTAATTTGGCAGTTACAGCTGTGACCTAATGCTGCTGTCTGAGGACATAATGTTTCTGCTCTGTACTTGTTGCAGTAGCAGAATGCAGTAGATGTTGTTCCTCCTCTTGTATTTCTTGCATTTAGCCAGGCCACTCCATCAAGGCTCTGAAGTGAGCATCGTGTTCATACATACTTCTGTTTTTTTTGTGTGCAAGCTGATTAGACCTTATTTGTGCACGCAGGGCTACTGTCTGCCACAGGTAAGCTTCTGAGAGGAAAAATCAGTGAAAATAAGAAGAGAATTTCCTCTGTATCGTCTTTGCTTTACCCTGCCAGGAAAGTGTATAAATGCGAAGAGCTTAAAATCCTGTTTTCCTCCCTGATCCCTCAAAAGGGATTTACAGGGTTAGTAGAGGATACCAGTTTTGAACTCTAATACAAGCTATCACTTTGAGGTTTCTGTTGACTCTAACAATACATTCTCAAAAAATTAAATGTCCCTAGAATGCTGAGATTCTGACTCAAATAGTCAGAAGAGTTAGCTGTGACTTAGCTTTTTTTTTTTTTTGAGATGTCTGTTGTTTCAACAAGACTGCTAGTAGGACCTGGAACTGTGTTTTTCCAACTGTGTATTTTTATCCAATTTGAAAACAATACTTTCCAGTGACCTGTGGTCTTTGACCAGTCCCTGCAACTGCAGTTGCATACAAAATATTCATGGGACTGAGATGAATGAAAAGCATCACATTGTTTCTAAGCTCTCTTTTGTTTTTAGTGTAATACTGTGACTTTTTCATAGGCAGGGAGTGACAGTGATTGGTCAGTGAATTACCACAGCATTGCAGGTTAGGTTAAGTGTCCTGATAGATCTTAGAATGATCAATGTCTCGTCTTCCCAGCTGGATCATTCTCTTTGGAGAGGGTATAGGTTACTGCAGCCTTCCAAATGGCACAGCTCAGCTGCCAGTTATGTTCTGGCCCAAGCCCAACTTCCTTTCCAGGGCTATGTGTGGCTCAGGACCATCTGTTTTTGTTTACAGGATTGCAAGAGCTTTATAACAGGGTGAAATTTTGGATTTAGCCACTACTTCCACCAGTTAACAACAACAACAACAAAAAAGGAATCTTGACGTGATGTATATATATATTTGCTGTCATAATGCAGCAAAATGTTCACAGAAATTTCTTAAAAATTGAGCTTTTATTACTTCCATTTTTGATAATTTAAAAGACATGTATGTACTTTTAGTTCTAGAAATTAGGATTTGCTCCTTTGAGGAGATTTATTTGTTCTTTTAATTACCCTGGTTTAATGGAGTCGACTAAAATCTTTGAGGAATCTTTTCGCTGTATTACACCAAAGTGCCTGTAATAAGGATCTGAAACGTAGTTTAGAAGTCTACCATCCAGTCTTCTCAATTTTTGGCTTCAAAATCCTGACTTGAAAAACTGTGATTCAGCCAAAGCCAACAAAGATGAGCTTAACACTTGATAGAAAAAACACCCAGCAAAACAAATCTGTAATCACCCTTTTAACATAAAAAGCAAAACCTGATGAAAGCTTCTTTAACTTTCTTTCAGAGTAGAGCAGCTGACGGTCTTCTGGGCAGTGTCAAAATATTGACAGCGACCTTCTTCTGTTTTTTTTCCCCCTAATTTTTCTGGTATGAAAACCACTAAGTCACTTGGGTTCACCTGTCAGGGATACTTTTGTTACCTAATGCATTAGTTGTACTAGAATATGATTTGCCCTGTGTTTCTGAGGGTCTGTGCCCAGACGTCAGCAGGACTCCTGGCAGATGTCACGTGCCCTTCTGCTGCGTTTATTACTGTTTGTAGCATCCCCAGAGAAACTCCACTTCTGATGTTGTTCGTAATTGGATAAATAGATTAAAGATTTAATACCTTGGGTAGACCATTTTGAAAAAGGTCAGTATTTTAGGGCATTTTAAACATGCAGTTTTGCACGTTTAAGATGATGGGGCGAGGGTGGATGTTAACTTTATTTTTATTTCAGGTGTTGACTCAGGTTCATGGGAGGGTCACCAGTCTAAATGTCACATGGCCTGTCAGAGATGACTTCAGCTGTTGTGTACTTTTGTCTTAGCTTATTCAAGCCTGAAATATCTAAATCCTCTGAGAGATTGAAATGAAGAATGTCATCACATGACTGAGTTTCTTTTCAAATTGAAATGCAGAAAACTATTTAAGATAAGTGGGTACTGTGACAAAGGAAGTAGTTTTAAAGCTTAATACACAGCTATGAAATAAGCAGGAGTGTAGTGTTAGGTTTGGACTTAAGTTCACCACACACACACAAAAAGTTTTAGAAGTGTAAGTTAAATCTGAGCCATATCCTCTGTGGGGAAACTATGTATATTCCTCACTTTGAAAGGGGGTAACATGAATTTAAGACTTGAACTAGTATCCTGCAAATGTGGTGGTTAATGCTTTGTGGGTATACAAGAAGTTAGCAATTTGTATATAGCAAAAGAAAGTTGCTGCATCTGTTTGTAGGAGTTACTTTTCTTTTCTTTTTCCTTTTTGCTTCCTTTTTCATTTGTTTTAAGCATAGATAACAGAATTTAAAGAACGTGTGGGTGTTCAGTTAGTAACAACTGAATAGACGGTGGTGCTTTGCACGGATCTATTTTGGAAACATTTTTTTGGTCATTGATATTTTAGAAAAGACAAATGCACAGAACTACTATAATATTTATTCTGAAATGTGTAGTCAGTTTATAAAACAAGATTTGAACAAATGTTCAAGAAAATAAGAGATTTAATCAACTGGCTAATAAAATACAAGTTTTAATTCTGTTTTTAAGAGCGTTGTTCAATTTTGAAACAGTGATGTATAGTCTTTATAAAAAAAAAAAAAAGCACCCCCCAACAAATTTAAAAAAACCCACAAACCTGAAGTATTAAGATGCTTAGATGTAAGTTCTTTTGTTAACAAGAATTTTGTGGTTCTTGGCATGTGAATAGAATTAAAGTTCCATGAAAATGCTTTTGTCTTGCCTTGTTCCAGTGTCAGCACCATAATGGCAAGCACACATGTAGAACGTAATTTCAAAATATAGCTGAATTAGCTGGATAATGGATGTGGTACAGTGAAAGCAAGGGCTATCTGAGTTACTGACACTGGTGTGTTTTTTTTAATGTGTGTTCTAGAAACACATGGATGAACGTTGAAGAGTGAAATATGCTTTAGTGCTACACTGGGAGTTGCACTTGACGCTTATGATAATCTACTGACTCTTTACAATGTTTTGTTGTCATCATTAAAGCTTTCTAGCAGCAGAATCAAATCTGTGAAGCTGTCCTGGGTGAGGCTGTGACCCTGGAGATCCAGGCACTTCACTCAGATCATTGATGCTGCCACCAGTTCTTAGGAACAGAAAACCCTTAGGATCTTTCTGTGATTTCTCTTGAAACCAACTTGATGCAGACCAAGACGCTGTTGAAATTCTTGCTTTGACATCTTTGAACCAATGACTGTAAAGTACATTGTGTATTCTATATAAAGGTGAAATAAAAACTCTTACTGATGATAGTGTTTTAATTTTCAGGTTCGCTGGATGATGTATTGGATTGTGTTTGCTCTTTATACAGTTACTGAGACAATAACAGACTTAACAGTCTCTTGGTAAGAGCCTGCTTTTTATGAACTGTGGATGTAACTATGCTTGTTTCATATGTTCTTTGATTTGTACTGATGTAACTTTATAAAGAAGTCATACTTGTAGATAGCTTTTTTTCCTCAGTAGATTTCAGAGTGTGTATGAAGAATAACATCTGTTTCCAAGCTTGCTGCGTGCTGTTGCTTGAAGTAGTGACTACAGAATTTCTACCTTTGCTGAAGAAGCTGAGGAGGGGAAGGAAACTCAGAAGTATAGACTATGATTACTCCGTTTATGATTGTGTAATGCAAAGCAGATATTTTTCCATGTTTTGCAGATGACAGTATATTTCATAAACTAAATCCATAGGTCTAACTTGTTTAATTTATTTAATATAACTTAATGTATGTGAAGAATCCTTTATATTAATACATAATTGCTTTTTGAAGAGATTTCTTGTTGTTGATTTAATTAGTACATGTCATCTTATTCCTGGTGTTGATTTCATTCAACTTTCGGCTTGCCTTTAGGTTTCCACTGTATTATGAACTGAAGATAGCGTTTGTTATTTGGCTTCTTTCCCCGTATACTAGAGGGGCGAGTTTAATCTACAGAAAATTTCTGCACCCTCTTCTTTCTTCTAAAGAAAGGGTAAGAAATAACTTCTCATATTTTTAATGCCTAATTTGGAAATACCATATGCTGAAATGCTAACCATTGCTAGATAAAAGATCAGTGTGTTACTGGCTTGCAGGGTAGCGTGAACTTGGACTAGAAAAGTGCATATGAATGTCCATATATATGCCTCTGTTTAACTTGCATGAGCAGATAGTCTGTGACTTTCTATTGACGTGAGAAGACAACATAGTGTTCCCTGATCTACACAGTGCACACTGGGGAGCCCAGCTGAGTGGAAGTGATGCAGTTAAATGTTTCTACTGGAAGAGCGTGTGCAGTACTCCCTATGCAGAAGCATGAGTATAGTTTTAGCAACAGCTCTTCATATCACCATTTTTTTCTAGCATACCCAAGTAATGTAACTTCCCAGGATGAATGATGTTGGTGACTTTTGGTATGCAAAGTGAATGGATGCAATGAGAGGCTTTTCTCTGAAGTGTAAGGGAGGACCAATCTGCAACAGAAAATACCCAAACAGAGAATGACTACAGGATAGTTAGCTTTAGCCAAAGTATGACAAATCTGCATAGTTCTTTTTCGGTATTGTATTTGTGTGTGTAGAAAGATCAATTAGCAAAGGTGTGAAGACTACTGCTGATAAACCTCACAGTACAGAAAGTAGTATTTATTAATAAAGGGTTAGTGCAGGGCTTGACCAATATTAGGTAAAACAGGTAGCTGACACAATTGCTACTGATTTGAACGATAATGTCATCTTGACCGTATGAAGGACAAATTGCGAACAGTTTCTAACTTCATAAGCTAAACGGATTTTTCTCTGTAGATTGCTAGCTATTGTGAACTGCATTGAAGTTTTTATCTCTAACTCCAGGCATTTACCACAGCTAGGGAGAAGTGTCATGTCTGTATTGTCCTTGATACGTAACTGTGTCAAAGTTCTGGTCTCTGAAGCATGTTTTGTTTTCTTCTTGAACAACATTTGTCTGGCAATTTAAGCTTACTCTCTGCAAGAAACTTGTTACGTAGCTGCAATGTTTCTGAGTTGGACAAAAGTAATGTTTTATCTTCTTGTTTGATTAGACTTAATCCTTTTTAGAATGAGAGAGTGTAAGTGAATGAAAGATTAGTATGCAAAGGCAAAAGTAATTGTTCTATTAAATATTTCTTTGAGGGTCTCTTCTGTATTCCCATATTGATGAAAAATAATACTGTGTGGGTAATATGTCTCCTATATGCACAGTCCTTTAATACTTAAGTATGTTTTGCTTTAGGAGATTGATGAGTACATCGTACAAGCCAAAGAAAGAGGCTATGAGACCATGGTGAATTTTGGAAGGCAAGGGTTGAATTTGGCAGCAACTGCTGCAGTGACAGCAGCTGTAAAGGTAACCTTCTGCTTACATTAATTGCTTTTGTCCTTGATATACTTATTGAACAGTGTGGCGGTACCAAGGATTTGCCATTCCTGAATAAAAAGATGAATTCTGCAAATGTGTTGAAAACCTGGAACACAATGTAAGGGCTGCAGCACTGTAGTTCTTACTATGTCTAAGATGGTTTGTAGTGATTTTTTCAATGATGGGGATCAGATTGCATGCTATCTTCTGAATTACAGTAATTTTCTATGCAGGCTTTTGGTAAAGATGACCATTGTTTCTTTTCTGTCTCCATTGTGCTTTCTTGTTGATAAACAAACTGTTTAAAGGATTTCTGGCTTCTTTCTGCTGTTTTTCTCCAATCAACTTGAGGTAACTGCATATATGAAATAAGGCATGATAGATTACTACCACAGATAAGTTATCTTGACACAATTAACTTGTTTGCAACTAGCTGATTGAATTAGTAAATTAATGCACTAAGCATAAACTTGCATATTACTGTTTAGCATACTCTTGCTTTGTCGTCTAATTTCCATTAAGTCATGAAGTAAACTGTGATTCTTACAGATTGAAGTTTGTACAAAACTCAGAACATTCAGTTGAATTTGAAAGGGTTCTGGGTCTAGGAGAACAAAAAAAGTGCTTAAGTAAGCTTCTGAGCAACTTGTGGCCCAACAGCAGGGAGTAGAAGATTAGCATGATGATTTTTTGGCAATGTATATCATAGAAGTGTTTGGGTATCCTGCCTAATATTCAATTAAAACACAAAAGTGTGGAAAGTAAGATGTGTATATCCTAGCTAAATGATAGTCTTGAGACTATCAGGATTAATTTCCTCTAGTGAATAAATGGAACTGCTGTGTTTTTAGTAACAGGGCTTAAAAATGTTGGTAGGTAGCAGAAAGCACTGTAGAGATCCCAAGCTGTGACAGTTAAGGAAATGCAGCTAGCATTTAACTTAAATTTCTGTGTTCATACGTAAACTTAGTTAATAAATCAAACTCAATTTCAAAAAATGCATTTTCAAATACTATCTTAAAAAGGTTTGGAGAAAGTCCCAATGTCTTCTTTATTCACTTTCTCTCTTTTTAAAGATGTATGTGGATGGTACTTTAAAAAAACATAGTTTTAAAATATAGGCACAATGAGCCTGGGTTCAATTTGATTGCTGGCTCCTTTTTTTGTTATTCAAATTCTTAGCGTTACCTTGAGGCATGAAGTAATGTAGAATGAAATAGAGTATACCTCTAGAGGAATGAAAGTATCCAGACTGAAAGTTGGTTATTTAAAAGCAAAT
Source organism: Cygnus olor (assembly GCF_009769625.2). Classification (NCBI taxonomy): domain Eukaryota; kingdom Metazoa; phylum Chordata; class Aves; order Anseriformes; family Anatidae; genus Cygnus; species Cygnus olor. The sequence goes on from NC_049175.1 coordinate 10,964,597, forward strand.
AAACAAAAATAACAACAACAAAACCAACCTCAAAGTACTCTGGGGAAAATTTAAGAACTATGCTATTTAAAATGCTAAAAAGGTAAATTCTCTGCCAAACAGCAATCATAACTTACTATGATGTGTACTGTAATGATACTTAGGCTCTATGTTTTCACCATGGCTGGCTGGCTAAGGTTGAATATGTCCTTGTTAATTCTTATAGTGCTACAGATACACAGTAAAATAAATAATGCAAATATCTCCTCCCAGTTTCTTCTGAAGCATGAATAACTTTTGCCTAAATGTCATCCATGTTTGGATTTTTTAGCTATTCAGCTGTGACTGGCAGGATGCCTGCTCTATTTTCTTAAAACTTGCTTAACATGCTCATGAATATTTGTACAGAATTATTTCGGTGCAGATGAGATGCTTGGGCAAAAAAACTACTACAATACCAGAGACCTAAAATAGACATGATTTAAACACTGAAAGAAGAGACTCTCTGAAAATCTTTATTTTGGCATGTTAAACCTCTCTTCAGTTTCTCATTCCAAAAAGCTGAGAGTGAATGCTCCATGCAAGCAAATGGAGACAATGCACGTGTTCTTGATTTTTGTTCCCTGTTTTTCAAGAGCTGACTGCTGCCTCCAGCAGGTGAAAAGATTATCCCTTCAGCATGAGCTGGTGGAGCATGCTATAGTGTTTCAGGAATGGAATGCTATTAGTGGGATCAGTTTTGATGGGAAGGAGACACATTTATCATCACTTTTTTTTAATAGAACAAGCATGCTTATTCTGACACATTGGATCTCAAATTAGGAGTAGAGAATGTAGGAGGTTAAAGACGAGAAGAGGTCCAAAGAAAACTTCTGCTCACTAAAGTGTTCAAGTAAATGATGCTAGGATCTCTATATTCTCTGACTTGAGTAAATTTGCCTGGACTTCAGTAAAATCGCTTAGAAAATCTGGAATATTTTCAAGAACAAAAGTGGGAAAGAGTGGCTTCTCCAAGGGCTGACAAAGGAAAATGGGATTAGCATTGAAAGGCTAGTTGGCTATGTAGGGAAGGCTGAAGCAGACAGGTCAGTGTACTAAAATTTGACATAGATTCAAGAGTGCTCAGCTGTAAAGTTGAAATGTAATTGGCAGGAGCTGTGGCTTAGACTTCAAATTCCTATACTGATATTTTTAGCTGCTGCTAGTTAGCCCCTGTTCACATGAAATTTGTGTCCAGACAACACAATTTGATCATGAAGCTACTTTTTCCTTAATGTATTGATTAATCTACACCAGTTGAAATTCAGTGTTTCAAAACCGGCTAAATAGCATACATTAGAAAAGTAAATTGTGTTACTGTCATGTTAATTTTAGAATAAAAATCTTTGAAAAATACAAATTTCAGGGTACTTAAAGATGAAGCACACTCTAGGATAACTTTTTACAGTGTACTAATTAAGAAAAAATCAAGGTATGAAAGAATCAGCAACAAGATGCATTTAGTGATATGAAAACTGTTGGAGCTCTTCCAGCTCAGTTTTATAGGGGTTTTTGGAAATTGTCACAATACTCAGTTCCACCAATGTGTCCTGTATTTTGATGCATCTGCTTTCCAGATCTTCAGAGATGCAACTTAACTGTACACTGCAATTTCTGCCAACACACAAATTCTGACTTTGCAAGCTACTACGGAACACTGTTTTTTCTATCACCACCAGCAGGATGGCTACTCATTATGCTCTGAAACACACTGCACTTCCTAAAAAGGTCACACAAATACTGTTCATGTGTAAATTATTTGAAAATAATTCTTATTTTGATGGCTGTATTTCTGTATGACTGTTAGCCATCCTCAATCTGCTACCTCTCTGCTGTTTTAATGCTATTCTAATAGCCTTGCTCAAGCTTCCCCTCCTTCCTGCGTAGTGCATGACAGAGGAAGGTACCCTGCAGCCAGCTGTGGCATGCAGCCAGTATCACTATTAGCAGCTCCGCTCTCCAGCGATACTGCTTTCATCCCTCCTCCCTGCTGGGACTCCCAGGCACACTGCAGAGGTCAGTCGTGGGCCAGCAGTCCTTCTGCAGGTTGAGAGGGAACAGAAGTCCTTCCCTGTCAGCCCAGACTGGAGTGGGGAGAGAACAGCTGGGAATGTGGGTGCTGCACACCACGGCTTTGCAGCCACGGTGCTCCAGGAACCTCTGTGAATGCAGAGGCCATTCAGCACTTGTCCCATGAAGCTAAGCAGCTTTGTTCAGCAATCCTGACCACTGAGGGAGCACAAGTCCAATTTAAACAAGAAAAAATAGTCCCCGAGGCAGACATACTGTGTGGTGTCTGTTTACAGCAACTTCCCTGGGTTAAGTATATAGATTATAAAAATACATGCCTAATAGCAAAGTTGAGAAGGGCATGTCATAGATGGGGGTCAGCTGCTGTAACTACATATGAACAGCTTGCTAGAATCCAAGTCGTCTCAGAAAGCAGTCCCTTTAATAGGCTATTTTTATCAAAAATTAGATTTAGAAACCCATTACAACTTTAATTAGTGCTTCAGATGTATCACTGGTAATGAATGCGATCTCTGAAGAAGGCTTAATATGTTTTAGGAAATACTGGTGAATAAATAAGCAGACTCATTTTTAAGACCTGCATTTTAAGTCTACACAAACTTCACAGTTCATCTCTTCAAAAATAAAAAAGCTGTAAAGGTGAGCACTGGAGGCAGGAGATTCCCCACGTGCGACTGGACTGCTGTGGCCAGTAATTATGTGAACTTTCTAAGCAAGATCTCAAAGGTCTTAGCATAATAAAATTCTAAACGTGAATGTTTATTTTGTTCATGGAGGGTGGAAGAATCTTCTTAAAACTTAAGATCTGTATCAACACTTAATAAAGAACACAGCACAACAGTCCAAAAAACTTAAAATAAATAAATAAATAAAGAAAGAAAGAAAGAACATAGCACAACAGTGCACACACCCCCACCCTCTCCCCTTGAAATTTGTCCTCTTTGTCTGTGTGGTGATATCAAACTGATCTTGATTTGGCTGGATTGGACCTTCCTGGGGGTGAGATGGAAACTGCTTCCTGGCAGAAGGAGACTGGTGGGACTGTAGGAAGTATCTGCTGAAGATGGCATGCTGTGAGTGTGACTGCAGCACAGTGGTGGTTGTGCAGCCCCCATTCCTCCTGTAACTCAGGCACTTCTGCTGCATCTCTTATTTTTCCCTGATATCTTTCCAAAGGTCTTGATGCTTGCTCATTGTTATTTTAGGGCACATTGTTTGACCTTTTTTCCACTTTGAAAAACACAATTCTGTATCCAAATATGCACTGAAAAATAAGGTCAAACGTTCACAGTTAGGATCTACTCCTCTGTGTCTCTAATGCAGAATAAGAGATACAGGCTTGTAATTTGAATTCTTCTTAGCATGTTAATTACTATAATCTTAATTGCATTACCCTGTACAATTTCAAAATGATTGTCTTGTAGTACGTGGCATGATGAGTGAACTCAGTGCAACTTTTAAGCAAGTGTGTCTTCCTATACTTCTGTTCAGGGCCAAATCAAGACTTTGTTGTGATGTTACAGTAGATTCTGGCCAGATTTAAAGTGAGCGGAGTTGTGCTGAAATCATATGGATTCCGCTGAGAACTGACTGGGTTCATTTCATGCATTCATCAATGTTCAGTGATTGAGACTGGAGCTGAGTTGCATCTGGTCAGGCAATGGACACACTGATCAACTGGCTTGTGTGTTATAGCAGATACTGAAGGCTGTTGTTGCTGTCAGAAGAAGCAGCCCTGTCTCTCTGTTTCTCTCCATTTCTCTAGCGTCCTTGCAGCTGCCTGTCAGCCCTCAAACACAGCTGGTTTGTGAATCAGTTTACTGTGCAAATACTTCCTGATACTAGAACTGGAGCAGTGGAAGGGCAGGATTCCTGTTGTAGTGACAGACCTGCCTTAAATAAGTCCTTTTAGGAAATAAAAATAACTTCAGAGTGTGTAATTTATACACAGACCCTACAGCGTCTACAGACTCTGCAGTGGTGCATTTTAACTTAAAGGCAAGCTGTAGCTGTGTTCTTGGGAACGGTCAGTAGGAAGAGCAAGAAAAGCAAAGGCTTCTGCTTCCCTCATAAAAGCCCCTTTCTTTTATTGTTTAATTGTGGGGTATGAATGGTGTTGTAAGAATTAAATTACATTATTCTTGCATGTGTAGGGCACTTAGTTTTATGTGTTGTACTCGTGAGTAGTTGTTAGAAAATGAATATCGGGTTTCAGCCACATCCTTACCCCCTCCTGCCTCTCCCCTAAGCTTTGGTGGCCATGCCAGTTTGAGGAGTATCGCTGCGCTCTCTTCACTTTACATAGTTATTTTTAACATGAAATAATTTAACATACTGGCCTACCATCTGCAAACAGTTGTTGGCATGAGAGTGGGAACAAATAGTTGGGGTCAGTGGTGCAAGAACTGCTTTATGCTGTTGCTGAGAAAGGTGTGTGGAATTGTATCCAAATACATGGTACCGATACCAAACATAACACTCAAATGAGGATTTCTACTCAAAATCTTGATTTGCAAGAACAAAATAAAATCTTGCTCAAGATGGGATTCATGCGCAGGTTGGTCAACCATCCTCTGAAATTGTGAAATTTTTTTTTTGGCTTCGTATGCCCAAGAATTAAATGTTGTTTTAACGTGATACTAAGTAATGCGTCTGTCTTGGTTGCTTACATGCTTAAATTAATCTTTAATGCTATAATAAGATCATATGATGTAAGATGAAAGAGCTGCTTGATGACCTTCCTTTATCTTTTAACTTTCTTTATCTCCCATGTAGAAAAGATGTTAACAAAAACGATTAGAAGAAATAGTAATGCTCAACTGTGTTAAGCTATCCTTGAATGTAGTATTGGATGTTGGGTTAGTATTACGTCAGTACAGATGCACCAGTAAGAGAACCTACTAGCCTGTAGTCCAGGCAGGACCTCTTTGTTTTGTGGTTTCAGGTTTCTGTGACCTAGAGCTTTTGTAGTGCTGCCAGTTTCTCAGTTACTTGAGTTACTGTTTCAGAGTGTACTTTTAATCCTTTTTTCCTTTGCATATTAAAATCTGTGGAGAGTAAAATAGAAAATATCAGAAATCTTTATCTTCAACAGCACTTCTTAAAATGGAAGTGTTAAAGCCACTGTCATGCTACCTAACACTGCTAGAGAAATATCATGTTTGAAGCAAATTGAGCATTTCTGATGGTTTTTGTTCTTTCAAACACTTCCCCTCACCCAAAAAGCCTTTATTTGTTCAGAGTAAGGGAGTGAAATGAGACATTTGTAATGAAACAGCTAGCTTATCTGTAACATTTTCCTCTAGAATTAACATACAGTTAAACTTGGGTAAAAGCAATACTTAAAGCAAATGTAAGTTTATTGCATGCTTATGTTCAGTGAATTTTGTAGTGTAACAAGGAAACATGGACTTAACTGTCATCAAGCCAACTTTAACATCAAAATTAAAACCTCTGCTTTGTTTTCAAAGATACTGTTGTTGTATTTCAGAGTCAGGGTGCGATAACTGAGAAACTGAGAAGTTTCAGTATGCATGATTTGACTACTATACAAGGAGATGAGCCAGTAGGACAGAGGCCCTATCAGACATTACCAGAAACAAAAAAGAAAACCAGAGCCTCTGCAAATGAACCTCCAGGTAAGTATCCCTCTAAAATAACGGAATTCTGTTTTCCAGATAATAAATAATACATGGAAGACAAAAATCAGAAAGAACAGGAGTAATTTACCCCATTTAGAAATGGAAAAAAATAAACAAAAACAAACAACACAAAGAATTCTTGAATATTTGAATGGAATTGGCTTGAGCAAGACATATTGCAAAGTTAACAAATGACGCACCCTGTCCCCCCAGTGCATTTTTTTCGCAATCACTAACAGTTTAGTAATTTCTCCTGTCTCTGTCAGTTAGCAACAATAATTTGCCAAAATAAAGCGTAATTGGAAGTAAAAAAAAAAAAAAAAGTGATTAATTAGTGTTTCTGTGACAAATGGACAAAAAGTTAAACATTAAAATTTACGGAATCTCCATAAATAGGAAGAGAAAACTAATGGCAATGAATTCAGCAGGTCTGTGATCATTGTTGGGTCAAAATGTAAAATCACATGTGGTGATAGGAATAATGAAGGCATTAAATTGCCATAACATACTAATGCACATTGACCCTCAAAAGATGGTGTGCAGTGACCAACATGCTTTTGCAGAGATTTTCTGGAGCCTGTGCTGCTTGAAGAGAGACTTCTGTGGAATACTGTCAACCGTACCTTCTTAAATGGAGAGACTACAACGTAAGGTGGTTGATATTTTTCACAAAAGAAGTAGCTCTCTTCTAGTTTCTTTTGGCCATCCCCCTAAGTTTGTCCTTTCTTTTCACCTCTCCGTTTTGGGGAGAAGTGGTGGCTGTGGACTACAAGGCATTCCAGGAATCACATGGTAGCTCAGTGTTTCTTGAGGAATAAATGGCCACCTGAATGACTCTGTGCTGAATTGCTAATTGAGCCCAGAAGGTATCCTGTGCAAGTCAGCGTAAAGTACTGGCCAGGGAAAAAGCCCATGAATTCACCAAGAGTTGTGTCAGGGATGATGTCACTGCAGCTGTTGTACATGAGCTATTCCTCAGTAACAGACCATAAGTTATTTCTCTGAAGCAACTTGAAAATGCTGAAAATTCAATTTTCAGTAAAAACTACTCAAGTACAGGTTATACTGTGTAAATAGTCAGTGACTGTGACGTTCAATCTCACATCAAAATGTTTTCTTAGAGATACTTTAATTTTAACTATTTCTACTCCTGGACCGAAATCTAGTGTATACCTTTCCAGTTTTCTTTGAAGCTTCTTCTTTAAATTAGGGATTAAAAAAACAAAACAAAACAAAACCACTGGTGGAGTTGGAAATGCTATGTAGCAGAATGTTATTTTTTTGTGATGTGCACTAGGGGTTTCTGTACAAGCCATTTGAAAAGACCCATTTGTAGAAGGACTTTGATCATGGGGTGACTGTTATGAAAAAGGCAAATGTCATTTTGATGAATCAAATGGCATGTTACAATTACAGATAAGTATTCGTGCCACCGAAAACATCCCTAGTAAATAACTATAAGTAACAGATATGATTGAAAGCTTCCACGTTTAAGAAAAGATTAATTGAAAATGTACTGGAGGCAGTGACAGGTTGTCTCTAAAATGGCAGGAGGGGCAAGTCTGCACTGGATAGCAATGGAGCTAGGTAAGCTTGATTCTAAGTTCAGGAAAAAATGAAATGACCGAAAGGAAAGAAAGAACCTGCTTAAAGAAACATTGTTTTAAGATGAAGTGGTTATTGGTTATGAATAAAGTTGGGTTTAGTGTCTAAAAGATGTCCCTAGGTGTTCGATCTTGTAAGTTCTGGAATGGCCTTCGAAAGTAGAGCTTGCCAGTGGGACCAGATTACATTTGGGAGCTGTATATGTCTATGATGAGGAGTCTTGGCTTTTAGACCCTAAGGATCTTTCCAGCACATGTTTTTAAGCAGTTTGCTCCCTCTAGTGAAAATGTTTGTTAATAACCTTGGTACTAGTTTTGCAGGATTTAAGCAACCCTTAATAACTCTTTCACACTGTATCTGTCTAAAATGAAGTTTGGTATTTAACATGCATAGAGTATGCAAGTATGCAGAAAGTGTGCATGCAAGTATGAAGATACTAATCTAAAATTAGTTTTATATGTTAATTTCTAGTAAGTGCAAACTGAACTCTGGCAGTAAATTCGAGAAGTGAAAGAGTAGGATTTGATTCTATGGGGCAGAGAACTGGAGAAATGAAAGATTAGGGTTTGTTTGAGGAGGGACAAGAAGGCTGGGTGAAGAAAAGTTATTTGGTATTGATCAACTTTATATAGGACTGAGAAGTAAATCATGAAGATCATAATGTTCTTACTTTTGTTTTTAGACTTGCCACTTTTTATCTTAATGTCTCTTCTGGGGTTAAAGACGGGTCACTCAAAATCAAAAAGCACAGTTAAAAGATGTGTAAGTGATGTCTAAGTGAGAAATAACACGAGACTCAGAATTCTTTCCTTATTTTGAAGGCTGCTTTGATTTTGCCCTAAACTGAGTCTTTTGTATTTATCCCAAATTGCAAAAACTAAACATTCTTCTAAGGAAACATGAAACTTCATGGCTCCTGCTAAGATACATCAGCAAATCTCTTCTTTTGGGGGGAGTCCTCTGAGAATGGAAAACCAGTATAGAACTTCTAATGGGAGTGGCAATGAGGAGGGAGGAGGACAATAAACTGGGCAGCTGGAAACCTTCTGGTTTGTTCTTCGCTATGAGATAGTAAAACAAACACCGAAGGAAGGAATAACCAAATAAACATATAAAGTTAAGTTTAAAACACAACGTAGATTGTAAAAGGTATAGAGTGGTTTATCTCTCTAATACATCTGCCTGTACTTAATTTTAAGTACACAGTAATTTCATAGTTAATAATAGGGCTGGTGGAGAGTAGTGTCCCATTTAGTAGCCTTTAGTGTAAAAGTAGGTATTCGTCTGGCAATTCACAACAGATTACACTGAAAGTGAAGACGTTATTTTTGTCCAGATGCTTGGTGTTGGCATCAGTGTTATTCAGCACATTTAGTAGTGGCTGTGGAAAACTATAGGGCGCGCATAAAATAAAATATAGTCGGGATCAGAAGAAGAGTTTTCATTCATCTGCAAGTTTATTTTTGTTTTTTCCCCTCAAATAGCCTCCAAACAGCAGTGTTGCCAAAAATCTTAAGTACTTCTCAAGAAGACCATTGATTTTTTTTTGTAGTTCATTGTAAAGCAGAATATGGTGCCAAACTGATGGTTTAACTTTTGTAGTTAAGGGACTGCTGCATTACGTACCCATGGAATGAACTGGCTTGTTTCTCACAAATGGCAGAATGTGCTGCTCCTGGCAGATTGCTATATGCCTTGTTGGTTTGAAGCATCAGGAAGAGTGACGTATCCTTTAGATGGATGTGTGTACGGCTTTCTTAGAAAAGTTACAGGTACTTTTTATTCAAGCTTTTATACGACTGCTTTTTAAAGGTTACAAAATTCCAATGGAAAAAAATCCTGGAGATGATAAAACAGATGAAGAGGTGGAGGGAACACATTCCGAGGATGAAATGTTTGCTCAGAGAGGCCTTCGAAGAACGCAGAGCATGAAATCTGTGAAAACTATTAAAGGCCGTAAAGAGGCAAGTATAATTTTTCTTAAGTGTTGAGTTTACTTTTAAAGATGTACCTTGGCATTTTAATAATGTCAGAATTTAACTTTTATCTTAATCTTAGAGGGTTTATCAATGATAACTGGGTTATAGAATGTGAAATGGAGAAGGAAGTGTGTGTGGTAACAGTATCTAGGCTTGAAGCATTTGTAGTTTGGGGTGCTTAATGAAATTATGCAGGAATGAAATTAACTACGCAAGGGAAAAGGGATGCTTGTAATCTTAATGCTGACACCACCAATCCCAAGTTCCAGAAATGGCATACCTTGAAAGGAGTGTAGATAATGGTGTTGTCACCTGCAGTAGAGTGTCTTGATTGTGCATATTAAGCATCTGCTGTTTTAATGGTTGAAGATAATTCACAATTATTAGTTGGCATAGACATATGGCCTGCTTTGACTTGTAACCCACAAAGAGAAGATTTGTATGTGGGATTCAAAGAGCTTTGTGTTTGCGTGTGTCACAAACTTAAGGATGCTTCAGGATAAATGTCTGTGGTTAATCTCATAAAGTTTGGGGGGTAACTCTGGGAACAGCTTCTTGCCCAATTCTGTTGAAAATGTCTGTCATTCAGTCAGAGGCAGATTATCTCCCTGACTCTGTGAAGTGCCCAAAGCATGCTTAATGACACTTATTATATTGGAGTAGTAGAAAGGTAAATATTTCTGTCTGAAGTGACCTTAACTCTTTTAAGTTCTATTTTTTTTTCCCCTCAGATACGGTATGGATCACTGAAATACAGAGTAAAGAAGAGACCCGCCGTATACTTCTAAGTTTATTGCACAATGCCTGCAAGTCAAACTGCTGTATTATAATAACTTGAATTCAGTACTTCAAGTGTTAAAGATCTGTGTATGATTCATATAATGGATATATATGAATAGATATGGTAGGACTTGGTTTTGTGAGCCTAAATGATTTGATAATGTATTACTCTGCTCTTCTGTAATTGCTTGTTGTTTAGACTTTAATCTGGAGAAGGTATAGGATGAATTTCATCACTGCTTAAATAAGAGTTAAATGAGTAACAGGAAACAGCTTGACTTTTTCAGAGGTACTGAGCAGACTGAAATAATTACAAGTCCAAGTGAATTAGCAGAAGCTGTAAGTGTTTGGAACTTGTGAAAGTCGAACCCATAGTGTCCTTTAGTTTACATGGAAAGATAGGTATACTTGATATATTCTTCTGAACTACAGTTCCTGAAAAGACCTATGTGTAGTTAAAAAGCATAGTTTAAAGGACAGCATATGATATGGGGAAGGAGAAGGAAAGGTGAGATAGACAGGGAGTATCCTTAATATCATCTTCTCACATCATATTTCCAAGCTTAACGAACTTGTATAATGCTAACAGGTACAAAATGGGGGTACGTTTAGCACTTTATGCAAAACTGGGTAGTTTTGCGCACTTACTGATTTACAGCTGCACATGTCGTTTTAGTTAATTCTTAGGTAGATTAGACTTATCTTTTGAATGCCAGCAATTCTGTAGTTCGTGGTCTTTTTATAACTTGATTGCTTAAGTACATTTAGGATGCTGTAGATAATTGCAACTAACACTTAACAATATAATCAGGTGCCTTTCTGTGTCTTACAGGGCTGCGGGGTTATCTGTCTGTTTTTTTTGGTGTTTTCTTTTTTCTTCCCCCTTCAGCTGAGAAGATGTAACATGATTTAAGTCAGTTTTTGGTTAAAATTGTGGTAAATAAAACTTGTAGCGATTCTGGTGATAGACCTCAGGGATCTGAGCAGCCCATCAACTGTGTAATTAATATAAGTCATACTGTTGTGGTGGCATGTATGATTGATTATTCAGGCCCTGGTTTGGTTTTGCTCTGCATTTCTATAAGAAAATATATATATATTTAGATTATGTATATGTGTATATTTCTTATCATGTGGATTCTAAATTTGGCAATGTAGTATTTTATTGCTAAAGTTATTACTAAAATATTTACATACAAATAGCTTTTTCTGAAAGTCTAGCTCATTTACTCAGCCATGTTATAACCTAGTGTCCATGGCATGACTGTTTGCACAGATTAATTTTGGAATGTCATTCAAGGCAGGGACTTGTCAAAATAACCTTTTGAGGTTCCTGTTGGTTCCATTTTCTGTAATTCTGAGAAGTAGGCTGACTTTAGTTTTTTACCATGAATTTTGGCAAGACAAATCCACTTTTTGTAGATAGTTTTTTTTATTACTTGGCATGGGTAGAGATGGTGTTAATTTTCTGTAAAGGAGAATGATGTGTTGTCCCTCCTATCCTCGAATCTCAGACTCCAATCCTTAAACTTTCTCCCAGGTATGACAGTCACCTGCAAGTCTACTGCAGTGCTTTTAAACGTTTTCTTAAGGGTCTGCTGCAGTGTTTTCTTTTTATTGTTACAGCCATAGCAGATTTGCTGCTGGTGGGCACTTAATGGCCTGTTAATATAGACTGCCATTGAAGTAGTCTTCTGTAGATTTCTTTGGGCCAGGGTTTGAATTTTATGGATAAAAATGCAGCTGGTCTGTATTGGCATTGCGATTGTAGGCATTTACAAGCAAAATGTAAAGCCTTGGACAGATGTAACGATATTGATAGCACGGTGCTTTTAGCATCTCCATGGAAGGTAAATGCTTTAGTAAGAAGTTGCAACATTCCATATGGGATCAGAAGGCCAAAGTTTGTTTTACTTTACTCAAAGACATCATTTCATGCAAGATGACAGGAAGCCTGCTCTCTCCCAAGTGAGTATAGTGAAAAAATCCTGTCCTCTAACCAAAATGGCAATTTGTGATTTAGCTTTTATAATGAGCTGTTTCCTAGGGTGCGAGGAGTGGAGGGCAGTGCTCAGAAAGGGTGTGGTTCATTGCCTCTGCCCCACAAATGTTTGCAATTCTCATCTGCTTCCCTGAATGGAGGAAACGCCCAAGCAGGAAAAGTCTGTCTGTGTGTTATGGTATGTAAGATGTTAGAGGAAACAGGCTTTTGTATTTGCATCTTGCCCTTCCTCAAAAATTAGAATAACCTGGACACTGAGTCGAATCTCTAAATGTTATTCTCCAGTTGAGCATCCTCCCCGAGCACTTGGTGCCACATCTTGCGCTAACTCATGATGTTTTTTTAATTAGTAAGCATGGCAATAAAATTGTCATTGCTTTACAAATGAGAATCCTGCGTGAAAGAGCTGAGAAAGCCCTTCTTTCAGAATTCTAGTTTCTGTTTCAAGGTCATGTAGATTCTGTTTCTAGGGTTGGATTCCTTTCATGCTTCCAAGGCTAGAAGACATCTGAGTAGAAGTTTAGGCTCTAGAAAGCTCATGGTCAGTAAGTTGCTTTATGCAATGATACGTACTTAAGGCTGTAACTTCTGACAAATGTAACTTGTTAATTAAGTGGTGACAGGCTAAATAAACTCCCCTTCCCTGAAATATGGATGGGATTAGGAATGCTGGCAGTATTATTCATATTAATTACTGTTTGCATGTAAATGTATGTGTTCTTGCAGATACTGTCTTAAGTGATAAATCATCCAGTGTTTTCCTAGCTATTCTTTTTGTCTAATACCCTGCTGTAAAGTGTCCCCCTCTTTCTCTCCCCAGCTTGTTTTTGATCTTTGAATTCGTCCTGAAACTGCTTCACTATTGTTATCTTAGATTTTCTTTTCCTTGCTGTTCATTGTCAGCTGATGCTTGACAGGGCACAATTGCATAATTAGCCTTCATCCAAATGATACATATTTCTGCATGTTAAATTTAGTTTAGTCTGGTTTTGAAATGTTATCTTAAACTTTGTGTACAGAGAATTTTCAAACTTTTTTTTGCCTTAACAACTGCAAAGGTCATCTCTCTACCTTTTGCCAGTAAACTTCTTGGAAAAAAGTTAAGACATCAAAATTTGATTTAACAACCTTTTTGATTTTGGAATTTCAACTACCTATTCACATCAAATAATCTCACAAAGTGTTTCCTGAGAATTGTCTGACTGCTACCAACAAATGCTAGTATAGTTAAAGAAAAACTTACATAGGGATTAAAGGTAGTTTACAATAGAATACATATTTCTTGTAAAGTTTTGGAGTATTTCCAAAATATATCTTAACTGACTCGGACTTCTTAGCAAGAGCCTACTGTACATGTTAAAATACGCAGTTTGAGATGAGGTTTAAATTGATGGCCTCAGTTGCATATAAACTTAGGCTGGACTCTGATTACAAGGTAATTGCCAATATTAGCTACTTAATGCTAATTGCTTAGCCATGTTTAAGTAACTGAATATTATCCAAGATACTTTTTGCAGATTATAATGAATTTTAAAATGAACACAAGATAATTTGGTTAAGCAGAACAGTGGAGTAAGTGCTAGATGTATTTAACACATTGTTAATAACAAAAAATGAGTTTTATTTTGGTGTTGGTTTTAATAATGGGAAGTTGTTATTTTAAAGTATTTTTCTACAAAAACACGTGTGTGCAAAGGCAATACTTCAACGTTTTTCAAGAACTCATATTTTTGAATGCTACAGACCAGAGACTGTCTACATTGAGACTGAAGTTAGTAGCTTTAAAAAATGCAATGTAAGCTTTACTTTTTATATTGTAATAATACCTTGCTGTCAGCTTGTTTACATATTTGTAGGAGGGAAAGTTTCATTATGCATTGACTTATCTTGATGCTGTCTTTAATAAATGCTGCTTTGAGCAGGACGCAGTGGATATTTTATTACCTGAATTATGATTTACAAACCAGTCACTCTGTAATTTGTATTTTACTATTATGATTCCTGTACTGAAACAGCTTATCTAAACTTCCAGGAGACTTTAAAAACTGAAGTATGACTAAACTGTCCTTCAGGTTTTGCCATGGAGCCTGATGCTGTTTTAGACTTAAATTGAATTTACCCTGCTAAAGGCAACTTCAAAATGCAGTAGCATTAAATATTTTCATTATATGTTCTTCTCAGAGTAAAGTCAAAATCAGATGCTTAATCTCCCAAAAGAGTATGGCTTCCTAGGGAAGTGTTGGAATTTTTTTTTAATTAAAACTTTTAATTTTTTTTCTATGCTAGCTGTTTTTTTCATGCAGCATTTTTGTGCTTGTGCCAAAAAAACAGACTTTGTTTTGTGTTTCCTAGTGAACGGAGTTCTCTGGTACACAGGAGGAGGCAGTGAATGGGAGAATTTAGGCCTTTCCTTGTTTAAATCTCACTTCTAGTAAGCTGTTAACATCCCTAGCAAAGCCCAAACAAAACACTCGGTAACCTAGTTTTCTGGACCTTTTGTGCAAGGATTCATTAACTACTATTTATAGTTACTGTGTGCTGTGCATTATGAAAATATATCCTAGAAACAGACTATCTGTAAGGGACCCTGCAGTGACTCAGTTCCCAATGTCAGAACAGTTCATGCAGTATAAACCCTCCACCTACTGAAGAAATTGTGGCTGTTGGAAAACAACGCTGATTTTTTGCTTTATTTATTCAACTGATGTTTCACGCATAGCAGGAACATTCATGAAAGCAGCCTAAAAGCTGTTTTCCAGCTCTTTAATGTGATGCTGGCCAGACCTGCTGAAAACATGATCATGTAGTAATGCTAAGATTCTGCTGTACTTCTGTCCTAGGCTGAAGTGTTCAAGGAGAAGCAGATGCAGCAATGGTGAGAGCTGTTTGGGGCTCTTTTATGCAAGAGACCTTAAGCATTCTTTATTTTCCACAGTAAGCTGGGAACACATGACTGAGCAGGAGGAGAAACCTAACAGGTCCTGTAAAATCAGTAGACTTCCACAATTATTTTCATGCTTCGTGTTCTACTCAGGAGCAAAATGGGAGCCTGCCATGATTAAGTCTACCTGTGTTTGCCAAGGTTCAGCAACAGACTGCTCTATTTGAACTAAGGTAGGAATCATGAAAGTAGATGGAGTAGAGAGACTAAGGACTTTGGATAAAACCTAGGATTTCACTGTCTGCTAATGTTTAGTGCCAAAATGGGTAAGGAAGCTCAGAAATGTTTTAGGAAGTCCCTGGTATCCGTGTTGTCAGAGTTCCAAGGTAAACAGCACTTAACGCTTCCTGGCCAACATAACCACAATGTTGCATGGCACACATGGTCAAACCCCATTAATTTTAATTCTCCTGCACTAAGAAAACTAAGGGGAGATCATCCTAGCTTATTGCCTCAAAGGAAACGGACTTTTTCATGTGGTAGGAGAGAGAGGCTTAATAAAGCAACAAAACAAAGCACCTGTATAAAGGTAGTGTAATAGTAAAGCTGCATTTTCAAACTTAATGCTAGGAAAAATACAGGTATAACCATTTGTGTTACAGTCCAGAAGGAAATTACTGCATCAAAGAAGGCCACTTAACATGCTTTTGTGTCAACTCCTCCTTTTCCCAGATCCAACTAAAAAGAAGTAGTGTGTCTATCCTTAATGCTGGAACAGCCAACTTAAATAACCAGAGTTTCTTCTGTTGCCCATAGGGTTGGTCCACGGACCTTTTAGGTGCCACTGTAGAAACTGGATGAAAGCCACAGGGTAAGAATGTTTTTGGTAGGCAGTTTGGCTGAAGCAAGCAGAACAGATGTGCAGGTGCCCAGTTCCCAGGTCTGGCCCGAGCCAGCGGCCCGGGGAGAAGGGTGCAGAGCAAAATTGCCCTTTGGTAGCAGCTAGACTAAATCCCGGTGGAAAAATCCTGCTTCTCTTGAAATCGCGGAAGAGGGAGAGTTCCACTCCCCTGAAAACAGCTTCGGAGCCGTTGCGGGCTCCAGCTGTACGCAGGTGGCGGACGCATACCGGCCCCATCCCGTCAGGGAGCCGCCGTGCTGCGGGGCGAGGGGCCGGGCCGGGCGGGGCGAGGCGGGGCCGGCAGCGCGGCGCTGTGGCCGCGGCCCGCGGGGCCATGGCGGCGGGGCTGGAGGAGGCCTTCGGGGCGGCGGGGGAGTTCGGCGGCGCGCAGCGGCGCCTCACCGCCTTCCTCGTGCTGCTGCAGGTGAGCCGCCGAGGGACGCGCCGGGCCGCGCCTCTCGCTCTTTCCCGCGGTCGTCCCCTGCCCCGGCCGCCCGGGGCTGCCTGCCCCCGGCCGAGGGATGCGGCGGGCCCTCGGAAGCCCCCGGTGCTAGCGCCGGGCCCGGCCTCCTCCTGCTTCCCCTCGCTGTGCGCCTGTGCCGCGTCCCGACCGGTGTCTGAGCGGTGCCTGCGGCTGTGCTGCGTGGAAGGAAGTGGAGTCCAGCCGCGGGAAGCTTGGTTTTTTTTTTTTTTTTTTTAGTCATTGGTGAAAGTGATATTTCACGGTGCTGTCTTTAAATAACGCCCACACCCCCGTATGCAAACATTTATCTGTCGCTCCCAGCTCCTTCGTAAAAGGCTTCCTCCTGTCAGCGCAGTTCTGCAATTTGGATTAAAGCACTGCTGGGGGGAAGGAAGTGGTACTGGTAGGTTACGGGTTTGTGTCTGTAGCTTGTTTCTCCGAGTATGTTCAAGGTAAGTGTCTGATAAAACAGCTTTGGAGCCATCAGTCCAAGCCCACCACCCCGAGATGCTCCCTCTAAATTCAGAACTTTCCCACTGATGGTAACGTGCCAAAAATGATCACCGAGACTTAAGGATGTCAGTTCAAGTTAAAAGAAAAAAATCACACAAGTTGGAAGACGTTCACAACATGAAAGCCATAGGATGTGTAAATGTGCTTACAAGGATTTCCGTATGAGAATCTTTTTTTATTCCTGAACTTCCAAGTTTTCCCAGTGATCAGGTAAGGGTTTCAGTCTCTGCAATGGAATCTGCAATGGAAAGTACTAGCAGAAGTTCAAAAACAAATGCACAAAATGTCCCTTACATTTCTAGTACTCATGATTTGTCACTGCAGGTTGTATTCTTTGAGTAAAGTAAGTAAAAAGTTTTTTTTTTTCTTTTTTAAGAAAAGAACCTTGGCCTTAGGGTTAAATCCTAGCTGTGAAACTACGCTGAAGTTCTTAATGCCTTCCTTTCCTATCCCTGGCTAAAAAAAAACAGTAAGATAGAACAACGTTGGAACAGAGAGGAGGGTGGCAAGATGACGCAGTCACTGAAGGTGCATCGGTAACTTAGGAGTGGTACCTGTTGCTTCCAGCTGCCCTGATGGATCATGTCGTGGGGATTTAAACACAGTAGACTTGGTTTGCATTGCTGAATGAAGGGAAATTGTTTGTTAATTTAATGAAAAGCTTACAGTATGCCAACAAAAAGGGTGGTTTCTCTTTGGGATTGTTCAGGGTAAGTGATGTGTATCTTGTTTTAAGGTATACGTGGCTTGTCAGTCAATGCTTATCGTGCTTGTGGGAGCCATGCCTGAGTATCGTATAGACCAAGAAGGAATTCCAGCGAGCAAAGCTGAGCTTGCCAAGCATATCCATTTCATGAGCAACTTCACATCTATCGTAACCGAGGCAAGTACTTCCGTCGCGCCTGTTTATTCTTTTCTTGGGATTTAGGCCACCAGTGCTTGAGAAAGTTGAGCAGGGCTTAGCGTAATGTTTTTCTTGTGCTATTAAAAATGGCTGGAACCCACCCATCTGGATCTTCTAATTTATTCTTTTTTTTTTTTAAAAACTGAAAGTATATTATTAAATTATTAGTTGAGTTTTCCTAGTGTAAAACCAATACACTTAGTAGGTTCGTTAAACTTTATTTCTTTTGTTTTCAGTTTTCTTCATCTTCACATGTTTTTGAAAGTCATTGCTAGTGAGACTAATCATTTAACTACTGTTTATAACTCTGGAATTTAGCATGAGCTCCTCCTAATGTCTCTTTTCCACCAAGAAAAGGTTCAATTTGTCATGTCTGTGCAATCTGTGCTATGTATTTAAGCTTTCCCCTGGAGTTGTTGAATTAGCTTCTCAGAGAAGATGCATCTTAAAGATTAAAACGAGCATGAAAGGGCAGTGTATGCACCACATGTCTGGGTATTCTCATGTACGGTGAGAGTGGGAGCTGGAACAGATTGAAGTTTGCTGAGTGGGACAGAAGCTTGACCCTTCATCCTCATGCCTTGTGAATTCCACGCAGAAGGCTGCGTTCGCTTTTTGCTAGTCCCTGGGCTATAATCATTCAGGGGAGTGCGAGTGACCTAAGCATTGCTGCCAGTGCCAGAAAAAAGATTGTGTGGGTGGCTTGGCTTCTAGCGTAAACTGTCAGAATTCTGCTGGCTGTGCTCTCGGCGCGGCTGTCAGTAACTTGCTAAGGCAGGATAGCTCTTGGCGTGGCTGGTGCCCAGTTTTTGCTTCCTTCCCATTATCACAAATGTGAGACTGTACTGTTTATCTTGGAAAAATGTAATGACTAAGAAATAAGAAGGAATGTTACAATATTGGGTCATATCCTCTGTCAGAAACAGATTTTCTTGATTAGCGTGATTTACAAAATCACCCTTCAATTTGAGACTCAGCAGGATGCACGATATGGAGTAATGCTTAATTTACAGTCAGAAAAAAAGCAAATTTAATCTGGTACTGTATTTTAAACGTAGGAGTCAGTGTGCCTATTTCCAAAAAATGTAGTGATTTTGAAGACTTACTAAAAACAAGCAAACAAACAAAACTGTTCCCATTCATTTCAGTAACTAAGTTTTTTTATTACATTGTTAATAAATGTGTATATATATTTTCATGTCTTAGATGCTGGCCAACATTTTTCTGGATGTTAATGGTCTAGTAAGTAAATCAAACTGCCATGTGGATTTTAAAGAGCTAGAGGATGTCTGTTATGGTGATAGCAAAGTTGGCAATGTTTTTGTTGGCAAGCTGCAGTTAATTTTGACAAATATTTAACCAGTTCCTTTTATGCCAATAAAGTAGACGGATGCATTCTTTTAAAAGATATATTCTTCACAGATTATATCAGACTTGGTAAACTATGAGCATCTCCCAGTCACATACTAAGCAGCTAAAGTAACAGTTTGCGAATCAATCTTTTCTCTCGTCATCTTCTGAGAGGAAGCTGCTTTTATAAAGTTTATTTCCTATACTTTGCTGATGTTACAGAGTTTAAATCATAAATATTTTCAGTTCTTTTCTGGCTTGACAGCAGCACTGTTCTGCTCTGAAGCTCAACAAAACTTCAGAGGAGCTCTTAAGATCTGGTTCAAGAAATAATCATTATAATCAGTTTTGGCGTAACTAAGATTTTGTAAATAACAGCTCAGGGTTTGTTTTTAGAAAGTACAGTTGTTTGAATTGCTTCTTGGATTGCCATCAGCTCAGTCTCCGTGCTTTATTTAACAAGTGATACTTAGGAAGGTGAGTTAAGGAAAATGTTTTACATTGATGTAGAAATCATCCTTTAATTTTGAGAAGCTGAATTTTACAACCGTATCTAGGACCTGAAAGGCTGTTTTCTGTCTCATATCAGCCTGAAACACTGCAGATGAGAACTGGGAGTTTGAAATTTGTATGCTGTGGTGTGCTAGCACAGAGGAGGAGGACTCACGCCAGCAGTGCTCTGTGTCTTGGAGAGGACGCGCTGTGATATTTTTATCCCAGATGAAATTTCCTGAGGATTTGTGCCCAGGAATATTTTATTGCTTAAGCCTCCTCAGAAAGTTAAGAAAACGTAAGTTTTGTGAGTTACATCTTTATCTGCCGTAATAGGGTGGAATCTAATACTATACCAAGAAGGTATAGTAGTAGGAAAGTAGCTGCAAGTGCTGCTGCACAGGAGTTTTACCATCCCAGAGTATCCAAAAATACTCCAAAACCCTGAAGTGTTGAAACTGGGTACATTAGACTAAAGTGAATGCTGTTAAATCTCATCCTACTCCTGCAGTCTGCCGTCTTGCAGGCTGCTGGACGGGCAGGGCACAGGTTACCAGAGTGGTGGGACAGATAGAGCCACATCTTATCTCTACGCTGCCGCTATGAGAGTCAGGATTGACGAATGAAAGCACAGGTTTCTTCATATTGCTATAATCACAAGTTTCTGAAAATTCCTAATACTCTGTGGGGATCTGTATTAATTCAAGGTTGAGGCTGTGGTATGCTGTGTAGGATTCTGGTCATATGCCTCTTCCCTGATCCCTGTCCCCCCTTTTAATCCTTTCATTTCTTAAAAAACAAACAAACAAACAAACAAAAACTAAGTGGTATTAGGATCCTTCTTCCTTTCATGGAAGGAAATACTGCAGATATCGTTTAGCAGATATCATTTAAAAAGTCAGCACAACACTGTTTTGGCTTGAATACTCATCCCCTTTCCCGATTAAGTGTCCTTGCACATTACAAATAATTATTAAATATTTCTTTCTGTAAGGCTTTGCATTGAATTAGTTAAATTCTTTTCCTGGAACATGACTTGGGATATTCTGATCACATTTCTTTCCCAGCTTCATGATGTGAGCAATATTTGTAATCCCAGCAGTGCATTTCTGTTGCTGCTGATTCTACTTGTGTGTAGTAGGGGGGCTGCACAAGCCAGCTGCGTGCCTTGCCCCACCAGGACATTGCTTCCTACAATTTCCAACCCACTGTCAGTTCATGCTGTTCTTTTCTGTAGAACAGACTACTTTTGCTTATGCTACCTCAGTTTAGCTTTTGCATGAAGTAGAAAGTACATTTTATAAAGAAACCCATTATTTGTTTCTAACTCTTTTTTGTTTGGTCATAAATGTGTGCACACAATAAAATACTAAGAGGTATCCATGAGTAGTTAATAAGTATTTCTTAAAGTTCTTATAAAGCAAGTCTTCTTTAGGACATCTTTCCATAATCCTTTCCTGCTTCTCTTCAACACGTGTACAGTGCAGGGCAACAGCGTTAGGAATTACGGCTGCACAGCAGTAGCTGTCTCAGTACTAAAAGCGTGAGCATGCTTTATTCTTGTTAATGAATAATTTTTATTACTTGTTGATTGAAATAACTAAGCTTATGTAGAAATGGCTGAGCAGTTTAAAAATTGAAAAATTCCTAATTTTAACTTGTCACTTTGTCAAGTGTTGGGAATGGAGGTGAAAGTAATTAAATCTACCAAGTCAAAAGCTTAGATTATGATGATATTTCTTGGAAAAGTAGAGGAAGATGTCTGTTAGGGAGGAAAAAGAAATACTAATGCTGGCTTGTGCAGCAAACTTTGAACAAAAATTGAATTGGATATAAAGAAAGCGATGGGAAATGGCACCAGAAGAATTTTGGTAGATGTCCTTGTTTTGGAGAAAGCCAACAACTTGCTGTTAATACTTAAGACAATAAGGAAATTCTTTTATTACAATTATTATTATTATTGTTTTTGATAGTGGTATCTAATTGAACAAGAAGCCTACAAAGTGAGCCTTGCATCATCCCTATTTTTTGCTGGATTGCTTATTGGAAACATCACGTTTGGCCCTTTGTCAGATAAACTGGGCAGGAAACCAGTGTATATTTCAGGTAAGACCGTTAAAGTGTTCTCATGTGTTCTGCATGGATAACAACATTGCTGGTTTTGCCCTGCCTGTGGGCCACCCTGCCATGACACTGATATGGAGTCAATGGTCTGGTTAAGTATTTCTGCTAGAGTAAAGCAGCACTAAAATTGGTTGATATGAGTGTGCTCAGCAGCATAGTGGGCTCTGGAATATCAGTGACAGATGAAAAATAACCGATTTTTGCTATGACTTTGCTATTTGGGTGCAGTGCTGCATGCGTTTCCTTGCCATTTTGCACCCCAATAAAAAATAATCCCCCTTTTTTGGGAGAAGATGGGGGAGAATCTGAATTTCTTTAGAGTTGGTAGATTAGGCCCTGCTATTTTGTTTTCCAGCTGCACTTGCAACAGCTGGAAAGGGGTCATTTTTTAAATTACAACATTGTCTCAAGGAAACATTATCTTTGTTATTGTAGACATAAAGTGTAAGACTTGGAGATGATCGTAGTTTTCACGTAGTATGATTTCAGAAAGCCAAATGTGAGAGAGGAGTGCTGTAGACTCATTGCAGTCACTGTGCTCCCTGCCTTTCTTCTGAGATCAGGCTGCATAGCATAAGTACTAATGCTATTTTATTCTCTCTGCAGGTCTATTTTTTGATGTCCTTTTTGGGTATGTTACAGCATTAGCTCCAAATTATGGCGTATTTGCAGTTTCACGTTTCTTTGTTGGAATTGTGAATGGTGGAATGGCTCTTGTGTCTTTTGTCCTAACACAGGAATATGTAGGAAAATCATTTTGGTCATTTACAGGTGGGATTTGGGAATGTTTAATCATTATTACTGTGCCAAGTGTTGTTCTGACTATCAATACCTTACTTGCTACAAATTAAAAAATTTAAAATGTCAAGTTAGTTAGCATGTCAAATGAACATGATGCTGATTCATCGGAGATCTAATTTTTGTGCTTAAATAAGAAACATAGGATTGGGTTTGTTTGATAAATAGCAAAAGTAGGGTTTTTAAATGGGTACACTGATTCCAAAAATTTCGCTGCACTGAAAAAAAAAAAAAAAAGGCAGATCCTGCCAGTTCTGAATGGTGCTGTACAGTATCTTGGGAAAATATGCTTCAAAGTGTTCTTTGGAATTTCTCTGCACCACAAAATGATTGTGTTTTTTACCTCTATTAGATGTGCTGAACATCCAGTATTTTTAAATGTCCTTTCTCGATGTCACTGCCAAGACTTAAAGTAAATTTAACACTTGCGTGTTGTGCTGTTGTAAAACTCAGAGAAACGTTTTCAGCTAGCGCAGCATGGGGAAAAACTTGGTCCAAGTGCTGACTCGCTGTGACTGTGAGCGTATTTCTCTCTGTTCTCCAGTTACCTCATTCTGCTATTTTCTCATTTCTCCTCTGGACTCCTGGGGATGTAGGAGGCAGTTGTGGTTTGTTGATAGCTTTCCGTTTCAGTTGTGTTTTTTCAAGTACTGAGTTTTCTTCTCCCGGGTTCACTTTTTTGACTCACGTCATCTCTCTCCCGCCCCTCCTTCCCCCTTGCCCTTGTCTCTATCTCAGCTCTTCCCAGCCTTTCTCCCTGCAGGGCCAGCCTCCTGAAGGACCGACGAGACAGCCTGCTTCCTGCTGCTTGTCACTTTAGGTGCTTTATTCTAGTTCTGCTCAGCTGTTGGCAAAGAGGTGCTGCACAACTGATCAGGGGCTGAAGGAGAGGAAGCTGCTGAACGCTGCTCAGCAGTGTTAAAGAAGCTCTCCTAGGTGCTGCCTGTGAACTAGGCTGTGTGCGCGATAGCTGAGAGCTTCTGGGTTAGTACGAGACCTCCTGTGTTAGCCTGCAGAAGGTTTGTTGGTAGGCTTTTGGAATGGAAGTTGACCCTGTGTTTTTAAAGTTTTTATTTACACTTGTTCATCAGAAGCTTGCTGTAGTGTACCTCTGGTTTGCGGCTGTTTATATACTGACCTCAGTCCTTGTATTTTCATAGCTTTCTTGCAATTTCTGTTCCAGCCTGCCACCTCTATTCAAGATTATCTTAAAGACCTAAATAAATCATTTGCAATGCTTCCCCTTCCTGTCTTTGGGTTTTCTCTTTGGTCTGTAGGTTTCTGTTCGTTTCTTGATCTGTACTATGCACCGCCCTTTATTTTTGAAAGGAAACCAGCCCTGCTCACCTTCCCCCACTCGCCCAGTTATACAAAGGCATTCGTCATTAGGATTGCACAATACACTTAAGCCAGCTGGTTCACAGAGTGCTACAAAGATACTGTAAAGATTTTAGTGCTATTTTATTTAGATCTATCAAGGGGTAGTGATTTAAGGTTTCTACTTAAGTTTGGTTTTCGTTTTTGTGTATCTGTAGTCACTTTTTTGGTCTTGTATTTCCAGGTTCATTAACTAATTTGACGTTTGCGGTTGGCATTGCTGTTTATGCTTTACTGGGTTACTGTGTAAGAGAGTGGCGTCACCTGGCATTGGTATCAAATACTCCAGGAGTCATCTTCCTTCTTCTTTCGTTGTAAGTAGTTCACGTGCATTGTAATGATAAAAATTATGCATTGATTTAACGGTTATTTTTCTTATCATAGTTCAGAAGAGTGGTATAAACAAGGATGATATTTTTCTGTATGTTTTTATGAACCAAGCAGAAGAAAATCATGTAGTGAAGGAGGAAGCATTTTTAAACAAAGCAGAAGGTCAGGGCTGCCCGGAAGAAAAGCTTGCATTTCTGTTTGCTGTTACAGTTGTGGCAGCCAGTGTTGCAAAGAGCAGCTGTATGCCAGCTGTCTAATAAAGCTTGATTACAAATCTGCTTGGGGAAGGAAAGGCCTGCCAGAGGCCGTGAGCTGGAGCATCAGCCAGGAACACAGCCTCCTGCCAAAGTTGGGTTTTGGTGCTTGAGAAGTTTTGGAAGTCCTCCTAGAGGAGGGGTTTTAGAATTACTTTTTAAGACAGGCATGTGTGCAAAGGGAAATAAGTGAGAGCACTTGGAATTGCGTTTCTACTGTGAGATGTCGTGTATCTGCATGTTTTTGAGGTCCCTTGTTTCTGTTTCTGTCACTATTGCATTTGCGTTCTCCTATTTAGAAATCCTACATAGACATTATTGTAAAAAAGGTTATGAAATATAGCAGTATTTAAAAAACTGAAAGTGCTAGCATTGTGTTGTTAGAAAATATGCTTTTAAAATACCAAATGATATCCCATGTATACTTCTGATAGTTAGAGCTTCAGAAAAAATAAAAGCATTATTAGTGTAGTAGATTCTCTATTTAAACTTGTCTCAACATGACTGAGTGCTTTGACAAGCATTTCCAAAAATCTTTGTGTAAAGTTAACCGTATATTATTATCAGAATATGTGGAATTTAATAGGCAGAACAGTGTAAATAAAATGTATTTTTCTGAATTTTGCGTTGGTACCATTTGTTTTGTTTTGATTATTGATTTGCAAAACAGGGAGCTTGATTTTACTGCTTTCCTTGTAGGAACAAACTTGTCATCATTGATTTTCTTCCCTGTTAGTATGCTGCCAGAATCACCACGATGGCTGTATTCCCAAGGGAAAACTGCAGAAGCTGAAGATGTGATGCAATATATTGCCCTTGGTAATGGAAAAGAAAGATTAAATCTAAAATTAAAACCAAGTGCAGGAACTTCACGAAAGGATGAATCACCACCTGGTATACTAAACTTAGTAAAACACCCAGTCCTTCGGTGGCGAACCATCATACTTATGTACATCTGGTATGTAATAACAAGACACTGAGATGCTGTGAATGAGTCAGACATGAGGAAACTGTTAAGATTTTCATCATTTTCTCTTAAAAATGCTGTCCTCAAACTAATCATAAATCTGATGGTTAATGAGGGCAGACAGTAAACATCTAAAATGGTGTGTTGTAAAGCTGATGTTTCATTATTATTTCTGTTGCAGTTTCAGTATGTTATTTAGAATCTGCCTCAAAGCCTGCTAAGAAATAATCTGGTGAAAACATAATATTTACTTTCAGTGAAATGAGAAGCCAAAGCAGAAATTGAGAGGATATATATTTGAGCCAGTTTTAGGAAGCACTATATGGAATAGAGATCTGGAGTAAGAGTTGGAATACGTGTAAGAAATGTGATGTAAGAATACGTGGTTCAGTGCAGGAAAACTGGGGGCAATATGAAATGCAGATAGCATATTAGGTGCTGTTTTTGTTTTTGCAACTTGGGGAAAAAAAAGATGTCAGAGCAGAGAAGGATCAGCTAACTAACCTAGAAAAAAACAAAGATTATAGGAAATTCCAGAAGTTATGCTGTGCATGTGTATGAGCATTTTTTTTTCCTTTCACATAGTTTACTTAAATAGGAACTATTCTCTTTGTCTTATTTCTCCTGTTGGACAAAATAAGAGTCTCTTCTTAACGCATTAACTGAAAATAGCTAATCTATAACTTGGCATAATTTGCCTTTTAAATCTTAACCTTTAAAGATTAGATATGCTTGTAATCTAACTTTTATGGTTATTTTTAGGTATGTCTGCAGCTTGGTATACTATGGGCTAACTTTAAATGCTGGTGAATTAGGAGGAAATCTTTATTTAAATGTGGCTCTTTATGGTCTTGTGGAAGTTCCAGCTTTTCCACTCTGCATGTTCTTTATTGAGAAACCTTGGTAAGAAAAACTTATTTCCTAATTTTCTGCATATATTTGTAGACAGCCTAGAAAAACATTAACGTTTTTCTTGGGATGATACTTCACTGTTCTTCTAAACCAGTTGATTCTTTATGGATTAAGTCAGCTGCAGGGGGTTCTGGAGTTGATATTGAAATGGGAATTTAATTTTCTGCCTTTTCCATTCTTTAGTTTTGTTCATAGTTTGAATTATTCAAGGCATGGGATTTTCCATGATTAATGTTATTAAAAACAACAAGTTTGGTCTTCATGGAAAAAAATATGTATAGTTCAGTTATTTAAGTATCTATAGCTTGTTTGTACCTCTTGTTTTGTTCAGAGTGACTTTGTAGTATATCAAAGTCTACAAACTGCAACTGAAAACAGTTTTCAGCGTTGTTCATTTTTACTTAAATTGTTCAAAGAGACCTTTGAAGGGTGAGCCGTTTAGTTACCATGAAGGCATGGATGGTCGATGCCCATGTCTTTTCATACTTCGCAGTGTTTGGAGGCCATCCTTTGGTTGGGCACTTTTTTTTTTCCAAAGGCTGGATAGTCAGTGTCAGGGCACAGTGCTACTCGGGTTTCACCTAACCTTCAGTTTGAGTGTTTTTGTAATGGTGTCTTGGTCTCATTGAGATCAGTAGAAAAATGACTTTCTTCATCAAGGTGAGGATATTACGTTTACAATTTGTTTGGCAGTAAAAGAAGCTCTAGGCTCTGCCAAGCAAAAAATAAATAAAAAAAACCACCAACCTTCACCCGAAACCCAGAAAACTTAAGGACATGCATTTAAACCACAAACAGCACAAATCTTTTCCTACATGTTAATTTCTTTGTATTTTGAAATTTTTAATTTACCTGGCAAGCTTTTATTTTTTTGATTCTTGAAGTAAGGAATATGTAGTTTTATTCACTTAATGGAAAAAAGGTGGTAAGCCAGCTGCTCTGTTTTTGTTCAGCTGTAGTGAACAGTTCCTTCAGGTACAGCTGTCTTGTTGCAAAAATATTTAGAAGATTTTAAAAATAAATATTTAGCTTATAGATTAACTGCAGTTCTTCTAATTAGGGATAGTAGTTAGAAGCAGCTGTGAGAATTAATGAAATAACAAGCATAAATAGTTCTTGTACATGCCTGCAAACTGGTGCTAAGGATGTATTTATAGACCTGTGCAGGTAATTATGAAATATTTAAGTATGACAGATGTAGTGATGGGTTGGTGTCTTTCTATCCTGTCTACTTCCTTTTTATTTTAAAACACTAGGTAGTAGAAACAACCTTTACTTATTTTTGCATGTATACTGTTAAATGAGGAAGCATATGAAGTAGTTTTACTGTGTTGTAGCTGCATATATTCATGTCAACTTGTAAAAATACAGATTAAGAAACTTAAGAAGTACTTTTTGAATTATTACTATGTTTGTGTGTATGCACTGTGATACCTTTTAGTGGCAAAAACAAAGTCTGTGAATTCTTGTTGCTGAAGTAGATGGGTTCTTCTTAAGAAAAAAAATCTAGAAGTAGGAAAGCATTTATGGGAGGCCTTTGGTACACAGAGCTGGGAAAACAGTGTAGGATTTTAAGCACTTAATATGGTACCATAGGTATGTAACTTACTCATGTTGCTATATGTTTCAGCTGGTGTTTTGCAGAGGGATTCAAAATATATTGAAGGACTTTGTTTCCGTCTTTATCTTGGTGCTCTTTTCCTTCTAGGTCTGGAAGACGTAAAACTATGATGTGCTTTCTGATATTTGCAGGATTTGCCTGTATGTTTACCATGTTTTTACCAAAAAACTCTGGTAAGTATGTAGTGCTGCCAAAGTAGGTATTTGTTACATTGTTTTCTCAGCTTTTATTTGAATAATGAGTATTTCCTGACTCTCCAGACCAAGGCTGGTCAGGTAGCCAGGGTCCTGTCTGTATTGCTTTTAACCTCTTGTAGACATAATTAGCCCTTACTAGGACCTGTTAATTGACTAAGTTTGTCTGACTCCAAGCTCTTTGCTCTCAGAAGGTCAGAACAACCTATCATGTTCAGTTTCAAATACTGACACTGCATTCATTCATTCTTGTTAATCAATTTACCTTAAAATGTTGCTTTTAATAACAAGACTGCAGGGCTATAATTTAGTTAGATCTTGATGGTATGAGACACCAAGGTTAATTTTACATTTGTTTTAGTGGCATGCAGTGTTTTTAGAAATATGAACTGAGACTTTCCTGAATTAAAAGTTTAACTCATCACTTAAAAAGAAAACAAAAACAAAACCCACTAAAGCTTAAAAAAAAAAAAACACTTATTTTGTATTTGGAACTTAGAAATGGAGGTTGGAATTGCAGTATGGAAGCCATGGGATGGCAAGAAGCTTGCTGTCTTTCTCAGCTTTGTACTCTGTACTGCTGCAATGTGCAGTTTGAGGACAACTCGTGGTAACAGAGTATCGTCAAGCATTTCTGATCTCAAAAGATGTCTTTTTTCTGTCATCATCAGTGACCTTCCGGATGTTTTTTTTCTTTTCACGTTTCTTTCCATTTCGAGTGCGTTTGTTCTGTACTAGCATGTACCTTAACCACTGAAAATGTAGGTCTAAATGACTCTAACAGAAGTGGCCACTCAGATTCTGTTTTTCATAATATTGCCTTAGTAGAAATGTTTTAACTTTACGAGTCTGTTAACATCATAGAGCACCAGTGATGTGATTACAAAGTAGCTTTCTAAAGTTGTGTTTATCTTTAACAGATATAAATGCTGTCTGGCATCCATTTCAAATTAACTGCAGAAAAGTGTAAGAAAAAAAAAAAAAAACAAAAAAAATCTCGTAATCCTATTTGCTGTGCTTGCGTTAATTCAAATCCTCAGACATTTTGTTGTTCCTTTTATTGAGACCATCTCTTCCCTGTTTGCACTTCTCATTATATATTTAAAAAAAAAAGGCACGAAAGAAAAGCAGTAGTGACTAATCCAGGATAAGGTAGTAATTGATAAAGAACTGCTAAATTCCAGGGAATCTTTTTTTTTTTTTTAATCAAGTTGACTTTAATCCCTTTAAAAGTTCTTATTTTCCTTTGTGGTAAGAGTAATACTGGTTCTTGGCCCAGAATGATCTGTATCTCTCAAGCAGAAAGAAATTCAGCTCTGAGCATGATGAAGATGAGTCACTTCCGTGGATGCAGTGAGTGTTCAGTGATATGAATATCGGATTGGGAGCTGCTGAGGGAGAGTGGCAGCGGAGGGGGAATTGAGCTGTAGTATTATTTTCTTTTCAAAAGCTGCTGTAAAGCAGGAAGACTTCCATTTTGTGTCCGCTTTATACTATAGTAGACAAAGCACACTCCTAGCCCGGGGCTAACTCACTTAGAATTTACCTGGCTGTACTGAACACAACCATAACCTTTGGTGACTTTCGTTGATATGCTTTTGACTGAAGAAAGAAAACTTCCAGTTCTTTAACTCAGTTTTGTCTCAGCCTTTGTTGATGTTGGGTACTTTCTTTTGTGCTGAGAACTACCCTTTCCTTGTGGATACTCTTTCTGAAGTAAAGACTCCTTTAGTCCTAAAGTGCTGTTTAACTGAACTTTTTCTGATAAAGATGACATCCAGAGGGAGAATCTACATTATGGCACTGCAAATGAGACTTAGTGACATCGATGGCATCAAACGCTAATCACTAACTCCTGTTCTAGAAACTCTTAAACATCAGCACTGTTTGTTACCATTTTACCTCACTTTGCTGCCCTAAATTCTATAGATCAATTAATGGAAAATTAGTGTTTAGAAATAAACTCAAATGCTTGAATTTAGTCAGAACTTGCAACTTTGACCAAAGTTTGAAAAAGTAGCACCAACTGCAGTATTTCAGACAAAATTGCGTACATATTGTTACTACCGGACATTCAAGTGAGAGGATATTATACAAAATATAATAGAAATGTTAAAGAAGGTGCACTGATATGCTTGGCTGGATCTAGCAAATGACCTATAAATAACTGGTTGCCGGAATCCCCATAGGAGAAAAGCACATTCCTGCTTAATGGTGTTATATATGTAGAGAAAATAATGGAGTGTTGTGTAAGAGTTGCTAAATATATTTTTGCGATGAGGAAGATGCAACAAATGTCCGAGCTTACTTACAAAGGACGCTGACGTGCAGTGAATTTACAGCGTGCTTCTAATCCTGCATTAATTCCCCGTGCAGACAGCCTTCAGCCTCCCCTGGGGGAGTGAATGTGGAGAAGAAAGTGCACTTTAAATTCACTCCTGAGCTTCTGGGTGCTAATTTCTCTGTCTAGACAGACTCTTTTTTTCTGTTTTGATAGTAAGACCAGAACTTCCTAAGTGCACTAATGCTATATTTCTAATATGTATATGGATATACAGCGTTTAACTTAAGTCTCCCTGGGAGAGAAGCAGTATGTTTTAAAACACAGTTGAGAATTACAGATCTCTTCTTCATTGCTTCATGTTTGGTTGATGAAAGAAAAGGTATGTCCCAGCTTTCTGATGGCAGCCCGCAAGGCTTTGAAGAGCAGCTTCACAGCTTTGCATCTGGCAACTGTATGTAACATTTGAGTTCTTACTAAGCAAAAGGAGAGCTTGGGTGAAAAAATATTATATCTATTTTGCATGAATTATGGAAATAACTGCAAAAATGCATCAAAGAAATTAAATCAAGCTTCTGGATTTCAGTTTACATACAAATGAATTTCTGCTGCAGTTGAAATAAAATTTGATTTGATCAGATGACTAGAATTGAAAATATTTAAGGGAAAGATTGCAAGGAAAAACAATAGAGAAGCAATGCGACTTTAACATTACTTAGCATCATTTGATCCAAAATGAAACATATGCTGAACTCAGTGCTGAGGAAGAGAATCTGAAATACACCTAATCAGAGCACTCATCCTTTTTCAAGTTTAACAATAAAAAAATAAATTCTCTACTTATTAAAATAGATAGTACAAACATAATCATATCCAAAGTCAGAGTAACTGAAATCCAGGTTTCTTCAGAACTTTGAAAGATCCACTCTGGTTTTGTCAACTAAAGGTCGTCTACAAGTAAACGAGGCTGCGTTAGCATTCCTTTTTTAGAATTACAGGGCTGCTGCTTCTTAAGTTCCAACAGGATGTCCCTGGGGAGCAGATAAGCTTTTGAGGTGAATCAAGTTGTAATGGTTTTAATTTAATATATTAGTCAACGAGCTTTTATTGTCTGCTTGTGCTTGTCAAAAGATGCAATTATGTGGTAAGATTTTTCTGTCTGCAGAGCTGGAGGCCTTTCCTTCTACCGCTATGATAGTTTTAGAATCCACCCACCCCTTAAAAAATAAATAAGTGGTGCTTGTCTTGTCCCTAAATATACCTTTACGTATTTGTTCTTCTGCTAGCTTTTAGGCTAGTTGGGAAGAAATGAGATATGGTTATTTGTGTGTGTGGTTGAAAAAAACACATAGATGAAACATTGTTTTTACATGAAAGTCTCTTAAAAAGGACCAGATGCTTTCAACATTGTGTAAAAAGAGTAAGAAAACAGACTATTTATATATTATTTCTATAAGATATCGTTTTATATATGAGTATACTTTTTATATAAATTTTATATATTATATATATATTTTATATATTATATATATATATATATATAAATTTTATATATTTTTATATAAAATAGTTATGTATACATATTATATATAATTATCTATGTAGTTATATGTATATGCTTAGAACTTATTTTCTTTTTCTTGAAAGGTTTACTCCTCAGTCCCACTTTGTTAGCCTTGTGTGGAAAAATGATGGTCAGTGCTGCTTTCAACATTGTATATATTTATACATCTGAACTCTACCCAACAGTGCTGAGGTAACTGAACAGAGCTTGTAGGTAAATTCAAATCCTTTCCATGTGCAGTGATCCTGATTGCTGGTGTGATTATTTTTACCTGAAATATCAATATGAGTTCGTTCTTTAATTGAGACAGTTTGTCTGAGCTTGAAAGGGCTTCTTCTCATACTTACGTGTTTTGCAGCAGTGTGCTTTCTGGAGCGGTTTCTGGCAATTTCCACCAGGGCTGAATCAGAATTAAAAAAAAAAAAAAAAAAAAAAGGAAAAAGCAGCCTTCATGCTCTGCAATGCTAGGTGCCATGTTTCTCATTTATGCTACTGATTTGGGAAGTAAAATTATAGGTTGCAGAACTGAACATGATGTGATGGAAGTGTATGCTAACTTAATTATAAATATAGAATGCGCAGTAAGGACTGTTTACAGTGCTTCTGTGTACTTAAATTTCCAACATAATTATGTTTGTTTGCCTCTTGAAAAACAAGTGCTTTTATATATTTCTTAATTAGGTATTCATAATGTAACTCATTTAATACTTTCTGCATGGCAATGATTTGCTTTATAACATTTAATTCATGAACAAGTGGGCTAAAACCCTACTTTATTTTTCATGTTCCTAACAAACTCTGTAAGGCTGAGCTCTCTCCTTTTGTCCCAAGATAAACCTGAGACAGGAAAATAAATGCCTCCTAGTCCTGTTATCCTCAGCTGCCATCTCAGCTCCACGTGGTTTTCTGAATGATACTCCAAGTACATGTTCAGAGTTTGAGCCATATTGCACTAGTTGCTCAAAAATAGCACATTTCAAAAGTTGAGCATTCCTTTCAGAGAGCAGGAAAATGAAATGTTGAGTGGAGTAGGAAGGTGTCCTGGCTGGTAGATGCATCCTCTAGCATCTAAGAAGTATTTTTAAGGATGGTGACACCCATCACTTGATTCCAGGAAACTAGGGCCTTTGTGGGGAGAGGGGCAGGGAGAGTGGGAGACTGCTTGGATTGGCTTTTTGTTTCTTTTGAAGTTCACCATTTCCCATATGTTACAGGGGCATAAACTAGACTGTGAATGCAGTTTTTGCAATAAAACTTGTGAGGATGGAGGTAGATTGGCTGTTGCTAGCTACTCAGCTTGTCATCCTTGGCAAAGGTTTAGGTTTAATACGCAAGTCACAAGCATGCTGACTGAAACTGGATTTGGAGGTTTGCTTACATTCTCTCAATCCAAACTTCTGTGTCCTTCTAAGGTCTCTTTCTTGATTTTTTTTTTTTTAATTATCATTTTAAAATTATTTTTATTATTTTATTATTATTTTTATTTATTTTTATTGTTTTTGTTTACCATCCCCTCTGCTTTTCTGGAGTTAAGAATTGAGAATCAAATCTGATTTTAATTTCTCAGCTTTTCTTTGTTTCACTGTATTCTTGTAATTTATGTTAATGCCTTCTTAAGTTCCATTGGTGTTCAGGGCCAAGTATTGTACATGTCTAACTCATACCTAGCTGGAGTTGCAGTGGTGTCTCAGCATCTTTGAAACTAGATGTTAGTGATTAGGATGTTGATTTTTTTGTTTGTTTGGTTTGGCTTTGTTAATCTGTGGAATTGCTGCTTCATTTGAGAATCTGCACTAATATTGTGGTATAAAAGTAACTGTGTGTCAAAGGTATGGAATGCTAGTAGAGAAAATGCAAGAGTAAGTTCAGAAAATCACCAGCTTTGAGACAGATTGTGCTTAATAATATGGAAAACTATTACATTAGACAATATGAAAATTCCCCACATGTGGCATATTATACATTTAAAAATGTGTTTGTTATCTCTCTGGTATTTTAATTAACTACAAATATTAGAGTTAATGCAAGAACAGTGATGGGAAAGTGGTTAATTTTAAGGTAAAACATCAGCACCATCTGGTGGTCTTTGTAAAGCTTTGTAGTGATCCTGGCATTCCTCCAGCACGGAGCCTTGCCATGCCATGTGATGAGACATGTCCCATTTCTAAGGTAGAAGAGAGGAGGTGGAATAAATTTTTTTTTGGTTTTGTTTTTTCCAATTGGATATTCTGCGGAGAAGTTAAATGTCTTCAGTAGTACAGCTCCTTACTTAAACCTTCTGATTACTCTAAGCATGAAGACCGTGCTAGGCATATTTTTTTCCTGATAGTTGGTGCATGGAGGAATGAGAAGTGTATCTCATGCTAGAAATGAAGTGCTGCAAACTGAAGTGTGTACACGTTTGGGGCTTTTTTCCTCCCTTCTTAATGTGTCTTTAGAATACCTGTTGGGGAACAGAAAGTTAAAAATAGAAAGCATCACTTCTGTTGTGTTTTTGAACAAAAAGGAAGGTTATCTTGCAGTGTTTGGAAACAGAATGAAATCATAGCTCTAGTAATACAGATGTAAATCACAGGTTTTTTTTTTTTTTTGAGAAAATGGTTGCAAAGTTATGCTATCCTTGTACATAATGTGTACAATCAGAGTGGGGGCACTGAACTGCCTAGGATATCATCAGAAAGCATATATGCTTATTTTCACAGCAGGGAAAAACATGTTTTTTATTTTTCTGTCAGTGGTTCCCCTTCTGGTCTCTGGCTTTCTCCGCAAGGAGCGTTCTGGTGAACAATCCTTGGTAAGCACAGTGCAATGTGAGAGCAGGCGGTGTGAGCAGCAGACAGGCTTTTGCATCTGCGCGGGGCTGTTTGCTGTGCAGGCAGTGCTGGCTGAGCAGCGCAGCTAGAGGAGTGCTGCGTGGCAGATGGAATTAGCCAGGCAGCTGCAGCAGGACTAATTGGCTTGAGCAAAGCCCCAGGCTGATGTGATTATGCTGGCTGTAGAGCTATTTTGGCTGGCATTAGTTTAGCACTGTGCTCCGTGGTGTGGTGGGAGCGAAGGCGGGAGTCAGGTTTAGTAGGTCTGCCAGCGAGCAGGGGAAAAGCAAGGCACTGAGGTGAGATCAGCAGTGGGTGGGCAGCTGCCAGCAGCTCAGCACCTCCTGAATGCTTCCAACAGCTCTTGAGCAGAATGCATCTTTCCTCTGGGTTGCCATAACATTGTTCTGCATAGTCCAAGCTATGCTGGGTTCTGAATTAATTATGTCCCAAAGTCTTTTAACAACTGTTTTCCTTTTGCATTGGAATTCAAACAAAATATTTTGCTTTTATGATCACCTTTTGCCATGCTTCCTCTCAGTAGGAAAAAAAGCTGGCATATCTCTGGATGTTGACAGACTTAGGGTTTGTGGGAAGGATGCTCCTAAATGAATGGTTTGGATTATTGACCGGAGTCTCTCATCTGTTAGGGATTTTGACAGAGGGGAGGAGATAGGACTTGTCTTTTGGGGTTTGGATCAATGTTGCTTCAAAGTGAGGAAGTGTGGGTTGCTATTTTCCTTTTCCCAAGAGGATGTGATGAGAGAATAGGTTGCTTTTCTATTTATTTTTACACTCAAGTCACTAGCTTTTCCTCAGCTCCTTCCATCATCTGTTTCCCTTAACCTGTGCAAAGGGCCATTAGGAAGGGTGGTGGATGTGGGTGGTTTTGGTGCTCTGGTGACCCGTGTCACCTCTCTGCTTGTCGTCTTTTTATCCTGTCGCTGTCTTCCTGTGTTCAGAGAAGGAAAAGGAAATGGGCTGAGGGGGAGAAGCTCAATGCAGTCGTGTGAGAGGAAGAAACTGGGAGATGTGGGAAGGAGAACAGCTGCTGTGAGCCAGTTCTTGCTGTCCAGCACATGAGCGCTGCCAGTGTCAGTCTCTGAAGTAAGATTTTTAGGGGTGATACAAACATGGAAGATTTTTGCATTTGATCAGCAAATGAAAGGCTTTGGGGCTTTTTGTCTGTTTCTTAAAGAGGGTCCTGCTGTTCTAAGCCATGCTTTGATTATCGTTTAGTCTAGATGAGATTGTTTCAAACCTGTCTGAAAATGGAAGGTTGCACGGAATTCAGCAGTTTATAGTGACGCATCCGGCCAAACGTTTTCAAGCTTCACGGTAGCATATACTTGTTTTCGGTTAGGAGGTGAGCACTGACTTTTCATTTGTGTAACCTAAGGCAACAGAAGAGATAGGAGATGCCATTTGGGTGGTTCTGTCTGCAGGTCCTGCCAAATTGTGAAATTGTTCCCCATCCAGCACATGGATGTCCAATTATATTGCCCTGTATGGTAGGCTGGAAAACCTAGCTCTGTTCCAGCTGTTGTGAGGAGTGCTTTTTGTTATGGTTTTGAAAGGGTGTGATTGACCTTTTAGCAGTTGTAGAAGATCTTGGAGTAACTGCTGGAGGGCTTAAAAAACTTCCTTCTTTTTAATTTTAATACAGTCTATTGATAACAAACTAAACAAAACACAAGTCATTTCTGACAGTGCTACCACACGTTGCAGTTCTGTATTCTGAAGCTACGTATCTTTCATCCTTTGTTTGAAACAGAAATGCTGGCTTGGGTGTCTGTTCCATGTCTTGCAGATTTGGAGGCATTCTGGCTCCATTTGTGCCATCTATGGTAAGACTGATTTTAATTTTTATATAACAGATGTGTTAGGTTCTCTCAAAAGCATGTTGCTCATTTTGGTACCACATACATCTATATTACTTGAAAAAATATTTTCAAGAAAAAAATAAATCAGCTTCTAGAAATGATGAACAAGATGTTTGAAAGTACCTAGTGTATTACCCTTTTTGGAAAGAATCTAGTTACTCTGTGTTGTCTTAATATTTCATCTGTTAGTGAAGTGATTATCATGTAATGCTTTCTGTACTGCTAAGACCCACTCTGTAGCTGAGTGCTTTTAGCATGTAAACAATTAAAGTTCCCATGAAGCTATTTCTGAGAAATGACATTTATTGGGTTTCTTTGTTCTATTAGTACATGGATAATTGCACACATGGAAGAGTTTTAGCTTTTCAGTGTTGACTGCAGTTCACATGGATCATGTATTTTAAGAGCAGGAAATTGCGATGTTTTTCTGTTATGTATTTTTAATTTCAGAAATCTCTCAGCCCTTCTGTACCATTGGTGGTGTTTGGAATCAGTGGGCTGTCAGCAGGATTCCTGACTCTCCTTCTGCCAGAAACACTGAATAAGCCAATTGCAGAGAGCATTGAAGATCTTCAGAGTCCCAAATACAGAGTGCTTATAAATGAAAAGGCAGAGTATTTTTTTTCTGTTGTTTTCCATTTTTCTCCCTTTATCTTACGTAAACCATGATTTAGCGCATATTGCTTAGGTTGTGCCTGAATGGACTTGCACATGAACGTTTAAAAGCCATCTTTCTCTCACATTAAGTGGAGATGAAATTTATTCTTTTTGCTTGGCTTTTAAAGATGAAAAGGCTAGACGCCTTCACATATATGTATTAAATTTTATGTAAATCAATACTATTCTGTTTGCTTAAAGAAAATCAATCTTAAGGCAATCTAAGATAATCAGGGACATCACATTCAATAACATGCCAGTACTCATAGTAAAACAACTAGATGTATTTTATTACTGGATTGCGCCTTTTTCTCTGTCATGATTTGTAATGAATATAATCTAGAATTAATGTGTATTTGAGGAAATGTTTAATCCATTATTAGTCCCCTTGGTTAGAGCCATTTAAAGCATTTTCCCATTGTAGATAGGCATTAAATAACCTTATGAAATGGGAAATTAAAGTTTTGTTTCAACAGGCAACAACCATAGAATAGAAAATGGGAGGTATATCTACTAAGTTGGGGAACAGCTTCATAGAGGAATTATTTTTTTTTTTTTTTAAAGAATAAAAAGTTAAAAGAATTTCCTGTAACAAAGAAATCATTAACTTAGAACAAAGGAGGCTTAGTATAGATAAAAAAGAACACATGCTTTCCTTGTGGTTTTTCTTTGTGCCAGTTTGTTAATTATCTGGTTGTTATTATATTTAATCAGTTCAGTCATATTACCCACAATTTATGCTTACTGTATCCTAATCCATGTCAGTACTGCATACAGTTGAAATGGGGGAAAAAACTCATTTCTGTGCTTTTTGAATGTCATTTCACTACTTAATTTAAAAAAAAATAATGGATTCTGTTTTTCACATTTAATAGCCTACAAAATCGGACAACAAAAATAAGACGTAATCTGTTTTTCAATAATTATTTTTCCTGTCTTGACAGGCAAACCAGCTGGAAGAAAGCACTTAAGTTTCAGAATGTCTCTCTGTGCTGAAAAAATGAAGCCTCCATTGAGAAGGTGCTGTAACAGCTGAAGGGCAGAGTCTTGCTGTATATATCGGAGTTGAAAATTTGGAGGACTTATGTATAATGCTGTTTATAGCATGCTGAACAGTTTTATGTGAAGGCAAGTTGAGAAGATGGAAAAAGTTGATCAAAGCTTGTGAGGAAAGAAGTGACAAATCAGTGCTTTAATGTAATGACTTAACAAAACCATACTTTGGATGTTTGGACTTCTCTGTGGCTTCTTAAAATGAAGAATTCAAATAATTTATGTTACAAAATATAACTGTTAGCTTCAGATAATAAAATGTTGCAACTGAAGTGATGTGTATGATGTAAAATTTAGATGGCCTTACATATTCACACAAGCTGTAATGGTCAAAAGTAACAGCAAGCCTGTATATGCTAATTTTTTCTACTGGGTTTTTGCCTGTGAATTACAGTATACCTCAGTGTGAAGAGACCAAAGATTTTCATGTAGTTGGTCTTTGTATGCCTAACATAGGAAGCCTGAATAGGAGATCTGAAAGGAGAATAAATGGTTTTCATTGTGGGAAGAAATATTTTTTCGATACGGTTGAACATGAAAAGGCATGTGAAGTTAAAATAACACTACATTGGGAAAAATGGTGTCAAGCCTTTAAGAGGGGGAAAAGGTGCACTTAAAGGACAGGGTGAGTAACCTTTTAGTCAAAAGGTTATTAGTTCAAGCTGTACATGTGGAACTGGAAATTACTGAACACGTCATATATTGTATAATATGTGTAATAATATATAATCCAAAATTATATAAATTTCCCATGTGACATTCTTTCAGGGGGAAGGATAGTTTGCTTATCATTTAATATATTTATGTTGGAATAGATACATCATAAAGATTACAGTTACAACAGCCAACACAATTTTGTTATTTAAAAAAAAAGTTTATTGTCTGTATTACAGAGTGCTGCTGTCACCAGGACATTTACCAAGGCATTTTGAAGAATACTGTTATCATTTTGATTTTGGTCTATTATTTAAAGAATCTGTAAGAAAAAGGTTACTGAAGAGCTTATGTGTTTTGAGCAAGTTTCACAGTTAAATAATAGTTCTGCAAATAAGTGCACCCATGCAAGTATGTGTGCATTTTATGCACGTATGAATATAAATGTACATGTGGATTGCTCTGCCTGGATGCCTTGCTGTACTGCGTGTAGGTTATCTGTGTGTGCTTTACAAACAGCTAGATTAGGTCCCCATGAGGTGAAAATCAACTGGCAATTAGAACACCTAGATAATGTTGACATAAAGGGTGGATTGCGTGTGCATTTATTTATTTTCTGGGGCTGCACCTTGATGGCAAACAGCCTGTAGAATATGCTGCGAACTTTTATCATTTATTTACTCATCATTTTTGTAATGTTTCACTGTGAGGATTAGAACTGAGTTGATTATTTTTTTTCTTGAATAATATTAATGCTTCTGTCACATTAACATTTATAATCATAGTGACTAATTATACCTCTTCAAAAGATAATTGGGTCAGCAGGGATATGGTAAAAAAACAACTTTTGTTACCGTTCACTTTTATTTTTTTTATTATAAGAAATAAAATTTAATATGGAATAGAACAATATAAAGTTGTATTCCCAAAGCAGAGACAAGACTCTGGAGCAGAAGGATTGTGAAGGATTATGTGGTGAGAATCTGTTTCTTCCTCCTGCCACGTTAAATAAAGCAGCCTATACCAGAGCTTTTTTCCTCTGCTGTTTATTCCATATCCTGCGGGGGAGGGAATAACGGGAAACAAAAACCAGGAAACAAAGATCACTTGCATTTTGAACATGCTTATTTTCTGCTTCATTTCACCTGGAATTAATGATCCCTTTACTTAGGGTGACTTCTGTGAATTTGGTGGATTGATGACCAGAAAGCTGCATGTCCCAAAAATAAGTAAATGATCTTTTCAGTAGCCCTGGCATGACTCATCCATAGTACCTGCAGTACTTTTTTTGTGTGTAGGCTGTTTGGATAGTTTGGTACTTCATCTCCAGCATCCAAAAGAGAATATGAAGGGAAACATCAACTCCCATTTTTGCTTCTTATCTTTTGAGTTTAACATGTGGTTTGCATTTTTAACTTTATTTTATATATCCTTTCTACATTTTGCTATTGCTGGATAAAAAAGGTGCTATTGGGTGAGGATGGGGAGTGTTTTTCCAGTCATATGTTTATAAATAGAGAAATTATAGCTTTATTAATTGGATTTTCAGTTGGATTAATGTGATAGCATATTAGACTTCACAGGGTGCTAAAGTTAGGAAACCAACTGTTTCCTTACTTTTCGTTACTGTATGTGTCACAGCAAATCAAAATGGCAGCATTTTTTTAATAGGTATTGTCCCTTAAAATTTCTGGACTTGTAAAGTTAGAAATTCTTCATTTAGAACAACTTTTTCCCATTAGTTTTAATGAAGACAAAACATTTTTAGTAGGAATGCCCTACTAAATTCTATACGCAGTGTGGGACTATTATCTATTGCTTTCCATTTCTCTGTAAAAAGAACACGGAGCTGAGTTAATTTAAGTGGCTTAATTATACACATTAGTTCACAATCCCCATCTTTT
Organism: Cygnus olor; assembly: GCF_009769625.2. Classification (NCBI taxonomy): domain Eukaryota; kingdom Metazoa; phylum Chordata; class Aves; order Anseriformes; family Anatidae; genus Cygnus; species Cygnus olor. The sequence continues at coordinate 11,005,543 of NC_049175.1, forward strand.
AAGTATCACTTTTAGCTCTTCTCCTGTGCTTTATTTGTGTGTAGAAATTTGAGTATAATGTTGCATCTGCACTGCTCATCTGTTTCTGTGTTGGAACAATGTCTTCAGTGTTTTAGCGCTTAGTTGTGAAATTGCCCTTCTTTCTGTTTGTCTCTAAACTGATTTGAAGTCTTTTTTTTTTTCTTTAGCATCTTCCTGCTCGTACTGTGTTTCAGCCGAAAGCCTTAAAAACAATATTCATTTATTCCACCTACGTTTTAATGCCATTTCACTGTCTTTATGCAATTTTTATCTTTTAATACTTGGTCAAATTTGGTTAGCCCTGAAGTGGTCAGACAGTAGGACTCAATGATCTTCAAAGGTCTCTTCCAGCTGAACTATTCTATTCTAGAATTTAATCCTTCAGTTATCCAGTAAAAATAAACGTGCTGGTGAGCAAGAGCAATCAGAATTAGTTACAAAAAGGATATAAATATTTAAAAATATTTTCCCGTTTTTCTTCTACTTCATACCATCTTGTTTCACCTTTTTCATTCCGTGGCTATCCTGATGACCGGCTCGCTGTGGAACAGCATTTCCCTAGCAGGCAAATATCCTTTGTTTTACTTTCTCATCAGCCAGCAATTCATCTAAACATCCTCCTCCCCTTCCCCCCATCATTTTTTAAATCAGCTCAGGTATAAAGGTAGGGGTTGAGTTCCTTTTTCAGAAAAGTAAACTTTGCATGGTATTCATGTTAAGCTCATCTCAGTGATCTTTTTCATTATCTCATTTGATGTTTCATCAAAGCTATTTCCTGCTTTGTTGGAGCACTGGATGTTATTGCCTGAAATGAAGGCTATAGATTCATTTTTAGAATTTATCCTTTTTAATCTGAACAGTGAAGTATGAATAATCCTTTGCTTTGTTGACTAATACTCTTGCAGCTAAGCAGCAGAGAAAGGAGGAGGTGAACTTTTCACACTACCATCTGTAACCAGCTGGTTCTGCCATTCAATTTCAGTTTGCTTGAGGCAAATAATTGTATCATGTATTACAGCATGCAAGAGATATATTTTTTTTCATGCAGTGAGTTAGCAGTTCATTGTGAAGGTCATCTTTCTTTGCATCACTTACTACAGGAGATGTAAAATTTCTTAGGGTTAATTTTTGATATATGCAATCCTTCCATTAGAGTTAAATTTCTGAAAATAGTGGACAGATGTACAGCTATAGGCAAACTATATATAAATCTGGTATTTTCTTGTAGTAGCAGCATTCCTTTCTACCGAGACTTCCAAGTTGGTGAAGAAATGTACAGGCTGTATTATGTAGTGGGTCTCCTGTTTGTGCCCACCTGAGGAGGGTGGTAGGTGACAATAGCTGGAGATGTTTGTGAGGGAAAGGGAAATATGGCTGAGAAGTCGATGATGACTAGAAACTAAATTATGCTTTTAACTCCAGCACACTTGTAGTGTGATTCTGAATTATATCAGGCCCGTTTTAACTTGCCGTGAAATATCCACAATATTTTCTATACTAGGTATGGTCCTGTTCCTCTGTGTAGTCTCCTGGTTTAGAAAACAAGCTGGTATTAGGATGAATAAATCAGAAAACAAATGTTGGAGCAATTTCAGTAGCTTTTAAAAGTACAGTACAACTTTGCCTGGACTGTTTTTGATGGTTTGGGCTACAGCAGTCCAAATGGATGTGAGGCTGCAGAGGCTGTTTTTTGTTTTTGTTTTTGTTTGTAGCTTTTCTCCTAAAAAAAGTCTGGGAAACACTGCTTCAGTGACATCTTCCCATGTAATAGCAACCTAGTCATGCTAATGACAAGTAAGACTAAGTACATTGGCTGACAAGTAACTTCTTCAATAACTTCAGTAATTTGGACTGTCCTTTTCTGTACTGGTTGGGGTGCCAGATAGCAGCATTGTCAACATCCTGCTGGCTATATTTAAATGTCCTTGTGATGAATGGTTCCAGGTAAAAACTGGTGATTACATGCTTTTTAACTCTGAAATTCTGCATCAGCAGCACCTCGTTCCTTGGTTGTCGCAGGCTTGCTCTCACATCATTTTCTGCTTTCCTTTGCATTTTTTTTTTTTTAGTATACAGTCCACAGTGATCAAAGGCCTCATGGAATTTTCATCTCTGTACCTACATGAGAAGGAAAAGAAAGAGACTGCAGTGTATTGCCAGCATACCAAAGGAAAGTAGAATCTGTGTACACCAAATGAAGTTACTCCGTATGTGTCCAGGTTGAAAGAAATTGTTATTTCTTTTCACCATCTTCTATCTTGTGGTTGGTCAGGTTTATAAATAGTTGGTGTCAATAGTCAGTGGCAGTTGGCTCTGAATGCTGCTGCAAGAGACCCAGCAGCAGCGAGGTTACATCCTGCTCCTTCCACCAGGGTGTCTGCTGCAGCTCTGGAGGCCTTTCATCTGTTTCAAGTCCCTAATTTAATCTTTACAATAGTGTATGCTGTTGTTCATACAAATGTCCAACCCTTTTTTAAGGCCTACTGAGTGCTTGATTTCAAAGCTATGAGATGACATTCAGTTCAGCGGTCTGTCATTGCGTTACGTTTGTTTCCTTTCATCATTTGAGATCTGCTGCCTCAGTTGCAGTGGAGGTATCAGTGATTGGGAATAATAACAGTGAATAGGAGTGTTTGACCTAAAGATACACCCCGCAATTTAGCGTTGTATATGTTGTATTGTCAGGTTTCTCTTCTATTGAAAACGTTCCAATTATTTCTGTGAATGGATGCTTTTCGAAGGCCTCTCACTTTTATATCTGTCTGTGTTTTTAAATTGGTAAGCAAAAGGCTTGAAGTGCTGGTGTAAAGAAACTCTCCAAGCATGTGCCCAGTTTTACTTGCACTAAGACCTGCTGGTAAAGCAGCAGCTGTAGCCTATGTAGGGGGGTCACTGCAACCGCTCTGACTCGCAGGAGCTTGTGCTTGGCTATGTCTGAGGAAATGTCACCCAACCTCTGCATTTAACGGATGACAACTCCAGTGTTGAATTCCTGAGCTGCTTTAATGGGGTTTGAGGTGTTTTCAACTTTCATGACCAGTTCCCTGGTGGGCATAGTGACCCAGATAGTTGAGGTTAGAGCTGAAAAGTAGCTCCAGCTCCTGTTACCCTTGCAATGAGCCTGCTTGCTAACGTGGGAGCTGCAGGCAGCTGGGCTCAGCTGCTTTTTTTTCATTGCTGTTTTGCTCTGTCCTGGGGAGTTCCTGCACTTTCCTAGGGATTGTGCTTTTGCAGTGCAATTTCTTGGTATTTAGCGCTAGAAGAAGTTACTTCAGCTGCTTTTTTGCAGTTTATGCAGGCTGTCAGAGTCCTTCAAGTGTAGAAATGGAAACAGTTTTCCTGGAGCACTGCGTGCATGCCCTGTACTGCACTGCCTCAGGGACTGTCAGGGTGTAGGTATGTGCAGGGCCAGCTTGAAAGAAGTCTTGCAACCTGCATCTCTATTTGCAGAATAGTCAGCTGCCTATATAGAGGGGTGATCACCTCTCCCTGCTCCTCACCTAGAGGGAACCTTTTACATTTGACCTGGTAGTTCTTACATGCACGCACACAGGCACTAAACAAATATAAAACCCAACCCCATGCAGATAAAAATTAGTTTTTGGAAATGAAAATTAAAAGCAAGGAGAAACAGTAACTTATACAGGAGATGGTCATCTCTGCTGGTGAATGTATCACAGAAAAGTAAAACTGGCAGCAGACAGGCTCCTGTGATCATGTCTTAACAAATTGCTGATCTGAATTGGCTATTATTTTAATCCTGGTGGAACACTAGGAAGGAAGGAAAATTATTAGTGACAGATTTTAGTTGAAGTTAATTTATTGGTAGTGAAACTAATGACACGTTCCAGGTGTTCTTCAGTTTAACAATACATTTAACTATCAAGTGTTCCAATTGTAACGTGGTTAATTGAACATGATTAAACTGCTGGATTTACAAACACAGCTAATTATATAATAATTACACTTGTAGTGGGTTTACAGTGTACTTCATGACAGATATATGCAATTTTTTTAAAAAAAAAAATGCTTCCCATATGACTACCTTGCACTCGTTAGTTTATAGGTATTGAGTAAAACTCTTCGCTGTGTTATTAGACCAGAATTCTACTTTGGAAAAGTTGTAGTGAGATATTGAATTAACTGATCAGCTAATGATTGTTTGCTTTCTTATGCTTACTGAGATCGAGAAGGAAAACTGACAAGAAAAAAATCTCTGCCCAAACCTTTATTGCTTTCAATTCTGATTTATCATGGCTATAAGTGGATAGTCTGCTGGAAAGTTTCAATTTCTGAACTAGAATAAAGCTGCTTTTGCATGAAGGAGAAGAAACTGTTATTGTTACTGCTCAGAAATAAAAAAGGACACCAAAACATCTTCCCATCTGCATTCAAAGCTCTCTCCCTGGGCTGTTGCCTATAACTAGCAGTGCTTAAATCTGAGACAATGGCTCAGTGCCTCATGGCAGCTGCTGTAAAATTCCGAGGGTCAGTGCAGGCATAAACTTAACCTCTGGTTGAAGAGAAGGTCAACTTGGATATGCAGCACTGAGTGGAAGGGTAAGGAGATGGTGATTAAATCTTCTGAGTTATCACCCATCCTTTTCTTCAGCCTTAACACCTGCTTTCTGTTGGTAGGGTGCGTGTCCCAGGATAGCATAAACAGGTGTTCTCCTAAATCCTGCACAGCATAGAAAATATGGCATGAATTAAATCTTTGGCGTTTAGGCTTTGTTTTGGCTGCTAGTTATTACCCTTTTGATTAGCACCTGCTAGTTTTCTAATACACAGATCTCTGTGGTAGTCCTTTCCATTTTAGTGCCTATCCTGATGGAGATACGTCATTTAATTACGAGTAATACTTTTGTTAGGAAAGCTATGCAGTACTCTGTATGTGGAATAAACTTTTAATCTCTAATCTAATTTTTATTAAGACTATTTAATTTGAACAATTGATAAAAAGGCACCAAGGAAAACAGGTATTAGTGTGGTGACAGGGGTTGCAATGTCTTAATCTAGTAATATTGTGAAGCAGCCACCTATCTCAGTGCCCCCAGGCGTATCTGGTGGGAAAGCAGTCATGTCCCCTTGTCCTCCCTGTGGCTGAGATGGGACCAGCATGGTTGGGAGGGGAGGACTGGAGAACCCTGTGAAGGCAAGTAAGAGCACGTGAATTTTCAATGGGCATCTCATCCCCAAGAGCCGTAGTTGTCTCACAAGCAGCAGTACTTAGCTTCTTCTTAGGATTTATTGTAACAGTATATGATTTTGATTTTGCAGAACTTTAACAAATTCTGAATTTAGGTTAATGTTACTGAGATAGAAAGCAGCCTTAAAGTAGCTAATTTAGAGTGACCAGGTGTCTTGCATATTGGAGAAATAGGTCTTCTGTGCTTAAATATCTGTATCTGCAGTGACAATATACATGCCTCCTCATCATTTCTATCCTAATAAATTTGCTCATCGGTGTCTGTGTAAGACTTGCAGGGAATGTTATTTTTGGTAAACTTTTTGAGTTCATTCTTGTACATCCTAAGCGTTCGTCGCACTGTGGTGTTTTCTTATTACAGGATGTTTTGCGTGTGTCATTAGTACCCATATAAATATTCTGGAGTTCATGTTCAGTGTTTCTTTTCTTTGCATACAATGACACAACTATGCAATTGGAAATCTGCAATAAAATCAGGCAACAATTGGAAATGTACAGTAATATCAGATATCAACCATCTCAAGTAAGAAATCATGCCTATTCCTCCCTAATCATCAATGAAAATTAGCCTAGTCATTAGTAATAAATTCCAATAAAGGTCAGTAAATATTTCTGAGTAACTTTAAATAATACTCTTTTATTTTAAGTCTAGTTTGTTTTCTCTTTCTATCTTCAGGCGTGCAAGAATATCCTAGAAAGGGAGAGAAGTTCCTCCTCTAATTGAAATTTATTGTTGTGCAGACATCCAGTGCTGGTAGGATATATCGGAAGTAGTAAAACTGCACAGATTTATAACTGTCCTGGGATTTCTGGAGCCAGCAGAGCACTGTGTGAAATGAGCTTGCTTTAATTTTCCTGTCTTGCATTGAAAGGCAGCTCAAAACAATTGCCTGGGCTGTTGAGCACAGCATTGAGAAGCTGTGAGTGTGTAGCCTGCTACGGCCTCCGCTTTGGGTAGGAAAAGACCTCTTCTACCATATTACAGATAGGCCAGGGCTGGCCATTGAGTAGAACAGGTTTTGCTCTTGTTCACTGGCTGTGCTGGGTTTATGTTTGTTTACCTATCAGTTGCTAGAGAAATTATTTTTGTTTAAATAACTTATTCCTGGGGACAAGTAGTTGCTGGAAAAAAAAAAAAAGATTAATGTCGCAGTGGCTTGGAGACTAAAGTGTTGGGACGGGGACCGTACCCTCATGCCGTTCCTGAATCAGTGCTGCTTAGGGCAGTGACACAAAATGGGAAAGAGAATGATTAAAGCTCATCTGGTATCTTCATGTTATTGTGAGAAATAAACAAACAAACCAGAAAAATTATCAGTCCTGGGGACAGCTGCCTATTGAGGTTTCTATGCGGTGTGTTTCCAGACAGGTCTGTCCTGAGGTTGGCGAGTGACCCCCATCTCCAGACAGTGCCTGCCAGCTTGGTCTGGGTGGGTAAGACAACTATTTATTTGCATTTGTGGGTGGCTGTCTGTGACACCCACATCAGCTGTGCTGGTGCCTATGGGGTTGTGCTGGGCACAAAGCATGGAGAATTTATGGCACCTGCTAACGTGCCCTTCTGCCTATGGGGCAGCTGAACCACTATGTTGCAGCCCTGTGCTTGTTGCTGTGCTAGACACAGAGGTCTGGAAATGGTGTTAAAAGTTTATTTATTTTTGTTTCGTGACTTTTTGCTCATGAAAAGACTATGAAAAGAGATTGAAAGTAAATTTATACTGTGCCTTTTAGGCAGTTTTATACTTCTCTCTGACAAGAAGGCTAAAAGAGCAAAAAAAACATTGACTAAGTGTCTGGTGTTTATATAAGTGCTCTTGAAAGTTAATCAATCCACTTGTGCCCTAAACAATGTTAGCTCTTCAGTTCAGAGGGGATGGGGAAAAATCCACCTGGCTTTTCTGTCTTTAAAAGGATGGTAAGACTAGAAGCAAACTATGATGAGCTTGTTTGCCTATGCCTTGATGGGATTAAGATGGGATGCAGCACTGTCACTCGGATGATGTTTTCTGTATATTTAATTGACCGTTGCAGCTTGCAAACAGACCTATTAGCTAATGTATTTATGCTGCAGGAGGCTAATGCCAAGTGGTGCTAGTGTCTCCATGTTTTGTTACGGAAAAACTTAAGGTAATTTGAATGAGTTTGGAGGAAGAACGGCAGAAAGCTGGGTTTTCTTCTGGTAATAATAAATATGGCTCTGTAATTTGTAGGCTCTACTGAAGAGCATTAAAATGCATAGACTTTTAATGAAACTGCAAAGGAAAACAAAATGAATCCCTCTGACTTAAGAAATCTATCACTGAAACTTTGATCTTGAGAAATGAAAAGGGATGTAAAAGTCCTTCTGACCTTCAAACTACTCCAGCTGCTGTAGCCCACCTCTGATCACATCAAACAGGCCCAGTACAGCAGGGCTGGACAGCGAGAAAGAAGAAAGGTGGCCTCTGGCCCTGGGACAGTGCTGGAGAAACACGGGGGGCTTTGAAAAAAGCCTTGTGATTTCTGCTGCTTTGGCAGTAATTTGGATGAGAGCCCCATCGCTGGCAGGCCCACAGCCCAAACATGAGCCATGGATGTTGTGTCATCACACTGAGATGTTAGGATGTTTGTTGTCATTTAGATGGGTTATTAGCTACAGATGTTAGCAGTATTAAGGTGTCCTGTTTATTTTAATGCACGTATTTGCGTGCATGTTGTAAGCAATTTAGATGGTTTTTGTTTGGAGGACTTTTCTCTGTGTTAAAAACTCCACAGACAAAAGCATACCCCTAGATGGGCCAGCTGCAGTTATTTGGGGTTTTAATTAATAAATCCCCTTGGCAGTTTGGGTCAGTGGTTTCTGCTGTATGTCTTCTGGACATGATCTTTGCCTTTGGCATTCAGGTTTCTGGGACCAGCTTAGCAGTGGAGTGAGCACAAGGTTAATGCTAAAACAGTGGGGAAAAGTACAATAAAATACATGAAAATCTTTATGAAGCTTCAGTGATGCCACTTAATGACTTGAAAAAATGACTAAGTAAAAGATAGAAAAAGAATTACTTGAGAACACAAAGTAAATTGCCATAAAATGGGTGTCTCTGCAAGAGCAGGTTTGTGAAGCCTCTGTTTCTGCTTCAAGAATACGTTTAACAAACTCAACTTTGAGACAATTTTTGTTCCATTGTTTTTATTTCCTGATTTTTCTATGCAGAGAGGGAACTGGTAGGAAGAGGAATGTGAATGTGACTGGGCACAGGTGGCTGACAGGCAGGCCCATCCTTTTTGTGCAAAGGCCCTTCACGCCTCAAATAGGGGTTGTGCCACCCACACATGCCAACAGTGGCGTTTGATGATTATTCCTAGGACAATGAGATGTGTGATCATGTGCTGGAGAGCATCTGAAACCCTAAATGTTGTGTTTTCACCTTTAGGAATGGACCACGGGTCTGAGGGGAGCTGTGAGAGAGGTGTGAGGGGTGGGCCCAGCCCCTTCCGGGAGGCTCTGGAATGTTGTGGAAGGCTCTGGAACGTTCTGCCAGGTTCTCCCCCTGCCCCCCCCACCCCGTGGCGCCCAGCCCAGCCCCTCAGCGCCTCTGGTGGTGGCTCTGTGGGAGTTGGCAGGGCGCTGGAGGGGAGGAGGAGCTGGCAGCCAAGGAGAGGTTGAGCCCGGGAGAAGGGGGCTTGGAGCAAGTCTTTTGTCTCTGTTTCTCGCTATGCAAACCTATTTTAATTGGCAAGAGGTTATTTTTACCCAGCGCAAGTCTGTTGGGCCTGTGACAGGGATCAGTAAGCGACTCCCCGTGTTAGCTCCATCCATGACCGTTCCCTGTGCAGCTGAGGAGGGGAGCGAGCAGCTGGGCCGGCAGCAGGCCGCAGGTCAGTGTTTGACCGACCCTAAGCCGTGCTTTCGGAGGAGGTTAGCACACGGGGTACTGGGACCAGTCCCTTTGCCCCTGGGCGCGTGGCCACTGGCATGCTGCCCGCTGATGGGCCGTTCTCCAGGCGCGTCGGAAATCCATATGCAAATGTTAGCGTAGGTAAATGTTTAACTAGCAAATTGGTTGGCTTGAAGCCATGACTGGATCACTTTCAAGTGCAGTAGCTTATTTTGGTGTTTGTTTATGTATGTATTTGCTATAGGAGGTTCTGGGGTGGCATTGCACTGTACGCAGTAGGAGAGAGCAGCAAGGAGCACAGTGCAGCAGAAGAGTTGATGGCCCTGCCAAAATTCACACTAGTCTTGTAAAGGCAGAAAAAAAATCCTGGAAACGTACAGGCGCTGCTTGCCACCACCATTTGTATGGTAAAGTTTCCACAATTCACATACAAAAAGGGACAGCAAACGCTGCAAGGCTGCCACTGTAACGCAGCAGGGTGAATCCCGCTGACTTTGGTGACCTAATTGCAAGTTTTGGGGGCGGGAGGTGGGTGTTGGGCAGGATGCGGCACACTCTTGTACAAGAAGCACAAAGCAGACACATATAAATTGGGAAAAGGATGATTGGTACCATTGCCTAGTTTCAGATGGCACAGTGATTATATACCCTGGGGTGCGCAGCAGCTTCTGCTTCGAAATGGAAACGCTTAGCAAGTGAATTTTATGGGAACTGCAGGTGGCAGTAGGGACTAAGTTATACAGAAAAAAATGTATTCTATTTCCTTTTTCCACAGTAGCACTGCAAATGGTAAAAATCTGAATTTCTGCAAGAAGCCTTCCCTTAAAGCCATCACTCTATGTTCTTATGGACTTGTCAGCTCCTTTTAGGTGAAATATTTTCAATAATTGTAATGACAGTTTCTGGTTTCCTTTGGGATGTCCTGCACTGCTTTCTCCAGGGTGGGTTTCTGATGGTTGTTTTGTACAAGTGACACTATTCTAAAATTGCTCATTGAATTCTGCGTTTATTTAGTGTATTCTGTGTAAGTCACATAATTGAAAAGTTTAGCACAAAGAAGATCATGTCCATTTGAATTTAAGAAGCAATTGAATCTCTGCACGTTAAATGTAGAACCTTGGTGTTGTGCTTGTTACACAGAAAAACCTCAAACAGATCTGGATGAACTTAAATACAGGAGACTTCATCATTCTCTGTTTGGTTTCTAGTCCTTGAGAAAAACTTAATTCAAAGGTTAGCAAACAAATAATGGACAGACTGTTATCCCCCAAGCTCTGTGTGTTTTTTGGCTAAGTGTCTTCTGTCATCTAGTGCTTTCTCATTCAGAATGCACACATGTATTTGGTATAGTCAGAATAAAGAATGTACGCGTGTATTGCGTGCTGTGGGGAACTTGAGAGAGACAATGTGCTAGAATAAAGATGGACTTCTGTGGTTCATATGGCTCAGTAGATACATGCATGCAGACCATGTGATGATACATATATATGATGGAACTAAGCAGTGTGTTTTTTTTCCTTCTTTTTTTCTTTTTTTTCTACGTTACATAGCATTGGATGACAATTAAGCTGATGTGAAACTTTCCAAAACACATAAGGCTATTTCTGAGCTCTGAGGTAAGGCAGAGTCCAGAAGAATCTTTTAAAAACTCTTTATTATTTCTAAAAATAAAATTTTTAGAAAGCCGTAATTGTTGTTACTAATAAAGCTGTACCATAATGATGGTAAGTGAAAATCCTGGAAGAATTTATTCTGATGCCGTTGGCAGGGTCAGTTCAAAATCTGCAGTAAATGTTCTTGGTAGCACGTTTTCCAATTAAAAAGCAATAGCTAAGTACTTAAATGTGTGTCTGGGAATTAAATACTTCTGTAGAGCTAATTGCTTTCGTTGGTAGTTTTTTCAGTTGTACACTAGAATGACAACAGATATTTTGGACTGTGAACGACTCACCCTTTTTATAAAAGCCTATGCTGACACTAAGCACTCAGATGTCGTTCTCCCACTTGTGTTTCTTCCTTGGTGCCCAATGCTACTGACAAGCCATATATCTGTGCCCTTGCCCCTGGTCAGAGCAGGGGCATTGGTGAGGCACTGTACGGGAGCCAGCGCTGTTAGAGAGCGTGTCCCAGCCTCCCAATGGGAAATACTAACATGCAGTATGATGTAGAACTGTATTACCTATTAAAACATAATTATTTAGGGCATGTAGGAAAGAGAGTATATTATAAATTAAACAAAGAACAAGGTGCATTTTAATAACTGTTCCTGAGTAGTGGGAAATCTCAGACAGCCCTTAAAGGGTTTTACTATGAATATGCTGCTGTTGGGGAGGATCCTGGGGATGGGGCTCAAGAGGAAGAGAGACGGTCTATCACTGCTCAATCAGTGTGAAGAGAATTAGCTCAAGATGCTCTTGTGGACCCCTCCTATTCCCTTATTACAAACATTTGTCTAAATTTATTTGGCTGCATGTCTGATTAAAGCAAACGTCAAGGTTGTGTTGTCTGCCATGAGTGTCGATTTTGGCTTGCACACAGGAGTGAGAATGCGCCTGTACTCTTCCAATCCAGGGAGAGCTGGAGCGCCCTGTGATTTACCTTAACAATTATAATCAAAGCTGCACAGCTCAAACTATGAATGTTTGATCTCAGAACTTATAATCAACCCAGAGAAGAAACACCCGAGAAGCTATTTTATTGAATAAATTTAAATAATGCATTAATTTTAGAAAATAATCACACATGAGAAAATGGTGAAGTTAATCAAAGTATTAATTTGTTCAGCTCTCAGGGATATGTAAGAACTTAAATAATGTGTAATTATCACATTTGGCATGTGCATACTTAACACAAAATATGAGTTAGATGTAGTGCACACATAACTGAATGGAGACTACGTCAATGTATTTTAATGATACGTATGGGGAATTGATATCTGTCAGGCTTGGAAGTTATATAGGAAATTGCACAGTTCCAGTTTTGGTGCACGGGTTAATGCTTTACCTTGCGATCAAGCTAGCAGTGGAGAAACCCACTCCTTGTTGTGTGTGGAGTCAAGCTGGAAGCACGCAGCCTTTTGGCAAAACTTAATGCATATAGTAAAGTAAATGCCAGATGTGTCTGCACAAGTGAGGTATCCTAACCTGTGCAACTCAGCTGGAAAAAAAGTGACCAAAGGGAGAGGTGCCATCACTGTGTGGAATGCCATCGCAGGCAGTGCTGCAGGCGGTGTGAGGAGTGATAAGCCACAACACATCGTGGTTTTGAGCAGGGCCCGCACAGCAGAGACAGGCTGGGACAGAGCTTTACAGAGACAGCTCCGGGAGCTGCAATCTTCTGTCTGAAATGGTGAGCCTCATTTATGGGGGCTCCATAGTGTGTATTGGTCTGTTGGCAGAGGGCTGGCCACAAATGGGTATAGCCTGGTAGCCTTTGCTGTAGCTTGGCCACGTGTTACAGCCCATCAGGGTCTGCAGCTGTACTGAGCGCGGTGTGGCTGTGGCTTGGTATATTAACACTCTTGCAGCAGTCTTCAGTGAGCTCAATAAAATTAATATGAGTATTAGTCAAATACTGACTGATAATTTTCTTAGTCTGGGCTCTGACAAGAGTCATGGTTTGGAAATTATGATTTCCTTTGGTTATTTCATTTCACTTAATACTGGTATGGGGGACGAATGTATGTATTTTTTAATTCTTACTTTTGAAATGGGCTCTTTATCCTGGCTCAGTCAGAGACTGGAATCTGGTATTTGTATTAAACATTATATCAAGTGATTTGTAGTAGCTGTGGGGTTTAGTGGGATGAGAGCTATTTGTTTTTTACACAGAAACTTGTGGTTCCTTTTGTTAGGGCTTCGAATTGCTTTTATGCTCCATTCTCGCAGGAGAAATGCAAATGCTACTGAAAAATTATATTTTGATTACAGATGAAGATAGTGAAGAAGCATTCCAACAGAAGTTGGGTATGTCTGCTTTTTGCTTGATTTGTTTTTATGTGGAAATCATATTCCACTGCCCTCCTGCTGAACGAGTAGCACGCAGAAGCTTTGGTAAGAAATGCACAGTTGCAGCCACCATCAGCCTGGGCCTTTGTGCTCCAGCCCTGTATGAAGCGACACGGGAAGGCACCCCAGGGGGGTTACTGGGGTCTTGGGAGTGATCAGGGAAAAGCAGGCTGTGAGTGGGCTGGATCAGGAGAAGGAAAGACTTGATTTTGATCCCCGGCAGGCAGAGGTGCTGCAGCAGCTGCTGGACAGGAAGGCTGTGTCTGAGTCAGGTGAGGAGGGCAATGGCTGCAACACTTGCTAGGGCTGCTTTTCCCCTGAGCAGAAGTCAGAGGGGACTTTCTGAGCTGGTAGCCCGCAAACTGGAGCTCATGGTGGCTTTCCCTGCATTTTGGTGGTGGCTCTCATCTCTTGTGTAGCACTGTGTTGGTACTGGGGAAAACTCCCAAACGGCTTCATTGTGCTCCCCGTGCAAATGTTCCTGTTTCTCCTTGGTTTATTTACCTTAGTACATTAAGATAAATCTGTGAACGTAATGCTGCTGCGTGCTAGGGGGTGACCCTGTCATTGGGTTAGACCATGATTCTGGCTTCATGAGACACTGGCTGAGTGCAGCACTGGCAACTTTGCAGACTTGTCTGGCTTTCTTCATCCAGAAAGGCTTCTGAAATATGTCCTGTGGATTTGCCTGTCACCTGGTAATCTGATCAGCACACAGCACGGCTGCCAAAATTCACACAGGTCCTTGAAGGTGATGTGCAAGGTATATTGAATTACGAGCTGACCTGTTGTACCTTAAGTTATTTGCTTGTGGAGATCAGCAATTTTGTTCCATCCTCCTGCAGCTCATGAGGAAGAGCAGGGAGGAATAACCAGAGCATTTTGTGAAGATAAAAAGGTCTTTCCAACCATTTTAAAGGCACAAACTTCATCGTAGCTTATGAAGCACTAGAAAAATGACCCAGTTTTGCTGTTACTTATACCCAGTACATTAGGAACAGAAGGTAGCACACGTAACGCTACCTATATAAATGTATTGGCATTTGTCTGTTCAGCCATGTTTACTAGAGTAATTACAAATCCAGTTAGGTGTGATGCTTGCTGACCTTTAAGGAAGGGACCAAAACAAAAGGCAGAATGCATTTTTCAAATGTTAGGCAGAACAAAACCTGCAATTACTTGCCAGGATCTCAGGGTATGTTCGTATAAGGGAAGTAAAAAGCTGGACGCAGACAAAAGATATGCTGATATCAGCATGTGCTGATAGACATGCAGTAAAAATTCAGAAGAAGTAACTTCTTAGTTCAAAAAAAAAAAAAAAAGGCAATTTTCTTGTCTCATAGCTGGAGGGGGGAAAGGTTGCAATCTTCCAATTACAGTTTTTGAAAATACAGAATAACCAGTGAGTGCTAGCAGCAAAAATAGGATTCTCTTGATATTTTTCTGCTGTGTCTCAACTGTTAAACCCTGATTAGCTTAAATATAAGTTTGTTATTTAAATGTGAAAATAATTTATGGTGGCACAAGATAGAAATTGGAACTCAGAATATTAATGTTGGTTATTTATCTCCTGGTTGCCTCCCGTGCACACGATTAATTTGAGTACGCAGGTATTTTCATGCGTTCTGCGGGATGCTTTTATGCAATTTACGTAGAGAAATTGCTCATTTCAAAATTACATCTCATACACTGAAGGCATTTCCCCATGTGGCATGGCTGGTGTTGTCTGTTGTTGAATTTCTCTGTGGAGAGCCTGCAGTCACGTCCTGCCTGGCAGCTGCCCTCCTCAGCACATGCAGAGATCCTCTGCCACCACACAGTTTGGCACAGTGTAAGGGAAGCAGCTATCTGGGGGTGCCCCCAACCTCTTCAGTCCCACTTTGCATCAGCACGCTCCCCAAAGGCGTTATGCTTTGGCCACGGGTGAGTACGAAACCTGTGCGATTAGGGAGCTGGAAAACACACGGCTTCCACATGCAGCTGGGGCCAGGCGCTGCTGCAGTGGGGTGCTGATGCCTGTCTGAGGGTGGGTGCAAGCTTCTGCAGCTTTGGGACGACTTCCTTCCAGAGCGGAAAACTTGCCCAGGTGCCACTAATGCCATAAGATTTTTCTTGTTGGATGGTTCAGTCATGGAGATTTGCTTGGTTTCATCTCCCCTGAGCATCCATACATGAGAGAGATGTTAGTAATTTACCTCCGTCAGTTGCAGTTGTCTCAGCGCAGGTCTTGTGTATGTATGCCACCATTTGATCTGCTTAAGTGACAAAAGCTGAAATTTTGCCTGGGCAAGAGAAGTGTTGTGTAGATTTAACTTTAATAGTACGTTTAGGATGTTTTCCACTTCCTGAAATAGTGTTCGGCAAAAAAGTGGATTCAGTGATGCCCACCACTGATAGCTTATGATGCATGTTGAAAACCAGCTCTGTAATATACCTCTGGCTTGGAGTGTTTATTGTGTTGCTTATTCTGGGCAAGCTGATCTGTCTGAACACCCCCAGCTGAAGATTATGGGCATTGCAGCAGCAAAGCTGAGCAATTATATCCCCTTTTCTGTGCCAGCCTGGAGGCTAATCCCCATGTCCCTTTGTTTCTCTCCCTTTGTTCTCGGGTAGAAAGGATAATGCCCCTGGCCCATCACCTTGGCTTTATGCTCTAAAAGTTTTGTGTGTTTTTTAAAGATCTTTTTGTCTTTTTCAAAACTAATTTTCCATGGGGGTCAGGCACCACATCACGTCTGCAGGGCCTCTGTCCTGAGGCAGAATTAATATATTTCACAGGAATGAGAGGCACATGCAGAGAGGGAGAGCAGATCAATGTTTAATTATGCAAATAGTCCTTTAGGCTTTAATATTTAACTGGAATAAACCTGTCAGAACTGCCATGCTGGGGACAGGCAGCGAGCGAGCTGCCGTGCCTGGGTGCTGCAGTAGTGGGGTGCTGGAGGGTTGGGGTCTGCCCAGAGGCTCCCTGCACCACTGGGGACATGCATCTGGGGCACAAGCTGCCCCCAGCGCCTGCTCCCGAAGAGAGGGCTGGCACTCCTGGGTGAAAACTCAGGATAGCTGGGTCTAGGAGAGGAGGTTTTGTGCAGTGGTGTTATGTAAAGCTTGTCAGCATTAATACAGGCTCTGCTTGGCTCACCTGATGTGGATATATGAAGGCACTTGTCTCTAGTGCTCTCCTGCCAGCTGTGGCTGAGGTCTGTCAGCTGAGAGCTACCATGCTCTCAGGCAAGCCTGTGTTTGAGCAGGGTTTTTCACTGAGAAGGCCATTTAATTCTGCTGGACTTGCTGAGCTTGTGCTGAAATCCAAGTCTTGAAGTTTCTTCTCGGTGGGTGTTACTCCAAGAGTGTGGGAGTTGGCTCCCTTCCCTGCAGGGCTTCCCTGCAGTCCCTCAGCTGGGGCCAGTGAGCCTCAAAGCTTTCTAAAGGATTCAGCTGCAGGTACATGGGTGTTGTGGTAACTGAAGAAAACTGCAACCATTTGTCAAACTTGACATGCTTTAAAATGTTTTTCTTAACTGAAAAGGTGCCATAATAAAGGGTTTTAACTCAAACCTTCACAGCCACATTGGCATTTCTGCTCATGTTACCCATGTGTTTCAGCATCCCTCTGCCTCACAAAGTTGGTGGTGAGCCCTGGGGTGGAGGTGATGCAACACATGGGCAGGGTGTGCCTCCTGCAAGGGGTTGGAGGATTGAGTGTGTGCTCAAATGGAGAGGAAAGGTAAAAGCTGCATATTGCAAAGAAGGTTTAAGAGAGCAGATCATCTTCCCTTCTTTTCCCCTCCTTTTTATCCCTTTTTCCTTCTCCCCAGCAGGGACTGCCTCCAGCCCTTGGCGGTGGATTTGATTCTGAGCCCAAGGATGCTGCAGCTTCTGCAGTGGGTTGTGCCTTGGTCAGCACCTGGTGACAGGCGGGTGGGAAGCAGGGGTGGGAGCAGATGCTCAATGTGTGGAAGTGGCTGTGCCCCAGGTGTGTTGGGGTGCAGCTAATAGGGCTGGTGGTGCTTCTCTTGCTGAGAATGGTTTTGAAGATGTGTGCATCTCCCTTTCCTGTGCCCACTTTTGGGATTGCTTCTGCTTTTGTCCTTTTTCCCTCTTGCTTTTTTATAGCCTGCTGATCCTCGTGTGGATGAGCACAAGTGCTAACCCTAAGATGCTCTGGGCATGTGGAAGGGGGGGCACGTTTCTTCAGATACCCTCCTTGCCTGGTAGCTGTGTTCAGCGTAACTCTGTGACCTTGTGTAGTTGAGATAATGGTGCAAGAAGATGAATATTGCCTGCTGTTGGGTTAGATTAGGTAATGAGTTTCTAGCTCTCACAGTCTCTATCAGGTTTTTCTCAGTGCCCATACAGTGCTTTGATACACTATCAAAAGAAAGTCTTGAATTATGCAAAGAATAAGGTATGAGCAGCAGTGCTACTGCTGAGCGTTGTTTTACATTGCCACTATTGAATATTAATGGTAATCAAAGATCACACAACTTTGTTTTTTAATAGTTAAAATGCTTCTTTGATAGCCTGGACAAATTGCAGGCTACACAGTAGGTATTGGTACAAATGTCAGAAAGCTCTGCTACCTCCTCTAAAGCAATGGTTTTTAGGCAGTGGACAGAGGGACTGAGAACAAGAGTCAGGTTGATCTGTTGGGTATATTTGACAAAACAAGCACTTCAGCATGTTTGTTTTCATTCTCTGCTAATTCTTAATTCAGAATTTGTTGATGCTCTAATAAAGTTCAAAGATGAGTGAAAGCAATCCCATCCGCAATCTGAGATAACAGAGGTAATTACCATATACCATATTTCCAAGTTACTACAAGAAAAGCTGTCATGAGGAGCATGGTAGGGTGGGGAGGCAGAAGATGAGAATATTTGTCACTGCAGGCTTGTAGAGCTAACGTGTGCTTTAATGCTTGCTGAGGGAGTGGGGGGAGTCTGGTTGTGTAACAAACCAGAAATGCGTCCGGTTGTGTAGGAAGATGGTTAAAAGTGAAATAGGGCCGGTGTTTGTTTGTTTGCTTTTATGGTATGCTAAAGGGCCTGCTTTTCCCTTTGGGGTCTGCATATTTCATTAGTCGAGTTTTTCAGTAGGGAGGGAAAGTAATTGAATACATTTTGTGACAATGAGCTCTTGCCTCTAACAGAATTGTGTTTTGCAGTTTTCACTCTCAGCTTGCTGACAAGATGATAAAAGGTAGCGTGGTGTGTGTGCCTTTTTAAATAGGCACTTTACTTCCATAGATAGGTAAATAATTTCCAAAATAACCTGCTTGAAAAAGGCAATGAGAAGAGAGAACTATGTAACATTAACATGCCAATATTTGGAGAGGGATTAATCCTTAATCAGGGAGTGGTTAAGGCAACAGGCAGGATGTAAGGACTGCATTTCCAGCCATCTTTCCCTCTTGGGCCTTGGATAGGGGACAGTCTTGGAGGCTTTTGAGGCTGCAAATGAAGTATCCCTTGAAATCGCTGCTCCTAATCTGGGGTGCAGATGCTGGGTGTAGCTGCAAGTGATGGCATTTGAAGGGGGCTCCAAACACTGAGGTCAGGAGGGAAATGCCAATTAATTTAGGGGATTTTGACTTTTTCCTTATGATACTGCGCTAAGTAGGAGCACCCCAAGGAGAAGTGTCAAGAGGGCACCATTGGTGGCTGATTTCCTTAGTGCCATCAAGGATGGGTAGGAACTAAAGGAGGATGAGCACCATTTTTCTGGTGCTTGGTAGCTAAAAGCTTAGACTGCAAGTCCATGATGTTGGAGAGAGAGGTGTACGTGGAGGTAAGGAATAATATAGATGACGGCTGTGCAAGCATATGGAGAAAGCAGAGAGGCTGGGAAGGGGGAAGGGATGAACAGATGGGAGGCAGAAAACCAGTGAACAAGGTGGAAGGGGAGGAAAAGCTTTTCTGCCAGATGCATTCCTGTTTTCGTGCCCGTGAGAGGCTGTTTCCCAAAGAGGAGCTGGGTACCTGCAGATGGCAGCTGCACCACGGGAGATGAAGTCAAAGGGAAGAAAACAGCCACCCTTGTCATCAGTCTGTGTCTGTCTGTGCCGCTGGCTCCCTGCTGCACAAGGGTTTCCAGACAGCAGACCCGAAGGGCAGAGCGGGGCTGTGGGGACATAGCGACGCCCTCCATCAGGGCTCAGCGGGGGCCAGGAGGGAGCCGCTGGTACATCCTGATGAACCACTTAGCTGAAATGGCTGAGAAAGCACAGAGGGAGTATCACGTACTACTTCCCAGCTCTCTGGTGGCTGTAGCACAGGGAGTGGGATCTGGAGGGCTAGATAAATAGATGCATAAAGCAAAGCCTCTGCAGGGTTTTGCTGTTGCAATTAAACTCCTTCCATCCAGCCACTGGGTACAATGTAGACCTTTTGGTGGTGGTGCAACACTGGTTGCTTGCAAAAGCCAAATAATTAAAAAGAAAAACAAAGTTTAAAACTTGAATAGGACAGTGGCACAAATGTTTAAATGAAAAATAGCAATTGGTACAACAAATGAAGGATAGCCAGACGAACCCTACATCATCCTGCCATCGTTTCTCTTTTGCCTTTATGGCTCTTATGTTCCCTTTGGGGCCATGCAGACAATAGATAATCAGACAAGGATTTGCAGGGAAGATGAGAAATTAGTACTGTATTTTGTTTATTTCTTATAGCATAATAATGCCAATGTTATTTTTCAAAAGCACCTCAATCCTTGTTACTCTTTACATCAATCACTGAGGATTAAAGTGGTCTGATTGCTGCCCTTTGTATATGATGCATTCAAATATATTGAAACACAGTCTAGGATTGCAAACTCATGCTACAAAAACAAACCTAGCACTGATGTATGCTTGGTAGCATGGAGAAAGGATCGTACAATGCTCTGCTTTTCTCACAGGTGTCTTCAGTGTCAAGCTCTACGTTCTTGGCTTGTGGTGAATAGGCTGTCATGGTTCCTCGATGTTGTGATTGCCACGTGTCTGTGCTTACATCGAAGTAGCCTGCACCATACGTGGCTTATTTACCTGTGTTTTGTGTGATGTATGTTGGTGTTGGTATCATGGGAGGGTTTTGAGTAAAGTGAGATACCTGTACTGAGCAGAAACTCCTCTGTCCATCCAGACTGGGTTTGAACAGGAGCATGTTGTAGGCCAGTTTTCAATCTCTTCAAACTGAATCTCTTAACAGATTCCTAGGTCATCTCTGCCGTGCAGGCTTGAGCTTACAAACTCAGCTGTTGTATTTAGTTAGTCATATAACAACTTTGCTTAAAGCACCGGTAAGGACGAACACTTCTTTCCAGTCATCCCTTCCATTGCATAAGAGCAATAAAGCAGACAGCCACTGCCCTTGGAATTCTTGATGGTTAGAAACACCACTGTGGATTTTTGTATTGTGAGGAAGTTAGCTCTGGTGCTTCTTGGCTTCATTATGGTACCTGAGCAAAATGAGCTTGGAAAGACCTGCAGTAAGCTGCCTTACGTGTTCCTGTGTGGTTCTTTGAATGTCAGAAGCAGAGCTTATTTTTGTGTTTGAAATTAAGTGTCTTACAATAACCTGAATTTACAGCAATTTGGAATGGATGTGGCAGAGCAGAGCAAGTTGGGGAACCCCTGCTGGAGACAGAAATTTGACTTCAAGTAGTAGGCACAGCTCTCGCTGTGGATGCTAGCAAGGAGCTCACGGACTCTATTATTTGATGGCTAAAAGTGTCCTGCAGCTGTTTAAATTTACAGCAAATTGAGAAGAATGCAGCAGAGTGGAACAGATTGTTTGTACGTGCTGTATGCGCCTGTGCGAACCTGGGCTGTGCGTCCTGGATGAGCAGGTGTCCCCTGTGGGGTTTGTCATCTCCAGGGCTACCCACCAGCCGCTGGGCTCATCCCAGCAATCCTGAGCTGTGGGATCGGGAGTTGGGTAGCGAGCAATGTGACTGTAAAAGCAACAGCTTTAAGCAGAGGACACCAGTATTGGAAAAAAGCAAGCAGAACTGCAGCCCAAAATGCTCTTCTCTGGAGGAAAGACATGCCAAGGAGCTGTTCTTACTGGAAGTATCAGCCCTGAGGAGCTCTTATGTAGGGCTGCAGATGTAGCTGTCAAGTTAAATGAGAGTGGCTGGGTCTGAGGCAGTCTCCTCGCTGCAGATGTGTGCAGGTCCTGGTGTGGGACATGTCCATTGGGCACAACAAGTAACAGGCAACAGCGTGTCCGTATGGAGCAGTGCTTAAAATGAGCTTAGCTAGGATGTCTTGGAAGCAAAAGCATGCAGTAAGAACAGGGCTTTTAGTTCCAAGGATCGACTGTAACGGAATCTGCTTTTTAGAGGCAGGATGTAGGGATTGATTTTGTGTCAGGAACGAAGTTCTCTGCCAGCACATCCAGCAAATTCAGGGTCTTTGATTTCTTTCCTATTCCTTACACTGGTCCAATGTTTCAGAATGAATGAGGTGCTCTGTACAGACAGTACTTTGGCCTTCAACCTTTTCAAACACGTAGCAATGTTTAAAAAATAAAAAAGCAAACCACAGAACAATAACAAAAAGAAGCCACGCAGTAATAGGTAGTTTTCCAGTGAACCATCATGTACTCTATCACAACTGGCAAGTGTATATTTCCAGTGGTTTCAAGCTCTTTCTCTGTGTGTGGATCAGAGGTTCCAGAGATGTATCTAGCTTTAAATGAGGCTGAGATTGTCTTTTATGCATCTGGCCTAAGAACCCTGAACTGAAAGCAAATGCAGGAGTGTAGAACCACAGCGAATTTACAAGACCTGGAAACCCCTCCAGGGAGTATTGTTATCCCCAGCTCCCCTGTACAATATGGCTGCTGTTATTAGGAGAAAACGTGAAAGCTTCTGCAGTGCCCCTAGTTTATTCTGTGTGGGGAGTTCAGAGTGCCAGGAACAGGTAATTTAAGGGACCTCCGCTGCTTAGTGGTGCTGACTCTCATAACTTTACTGGCTTTGTGGCATTTGGTGCTAGTGCCATAGCTCCAGGAGAAATCTGAGTGTGTCAGAGTATCAGCATCTCTCAAGTTCATGATTACGTGGTAAAGGGGAAAGCTCAAAATGGGGCACAACTACAAGTTAAAGAAGCAACATTTGGAGTGGAAAAATACACGTTTCCCCAAAATACTTTTGTGAGGTCTGGAGACTTGGTTTAAGAGGTCTGTTTTTGTGATGCACCTGCTAATAACTCAAATAAGAGATTTATTTTTGTTTTCGTAGAGATTGTTACTTGGGTGCAGTTAGTGATCTGATGTAGCCCTAAATCAATCTGGGCGTGTGGCCAGTTATTCTCAGTTTTGTCTCTGTAACTGACCTCGTTTTCTCCTCTCCAGTGTGGTATAAAATTTATATGTATTTCCTGAAAATTGAAAGATCCAACAGAGCTTTGTGAAGTGCTGTTGAGTCAATGTGCATATAACACTGGGATTTGGGGGTAAAAGTTCTCTTAGAGGTTCAAAGTGTTATGGTCCTGCTGAAAGATTAGTGATAGATTGAGCTACATATTTGTAAGAACCCACAAGACTTGCCAAGACTGCCAATATATGATATCTGGGCTTTGGTGTTGACTAAGCACAGTGCAAATACATGTGTGCACAAAAACTGGAAACAAGAAGTTATGAGTTTATATTGGAAAAAAATAACAACAAAAACAACGCACAAATAAAAAATCCAACAACAAACCAAAACTGAAGATCAGGGAAGAGAGGAAAATGCCCTGCAAAAAATACTTTAATTATTCACTGACAGAAAAGACAGCTTCTAGAGGATATTGTTTTCCCCGATGCAACTGTGAGAGGAAATCCTATTACTCAACCAAATAGTACATGTTGTAGGATGATGATGATGTATTAAGGATAAAATTCAAAAAAAGTCAGAAGAAACCATGCTGTATTTCCTTCATATTGTGGATTGCTTCTCTTCTAAAGATATTAGATGTTTACCTGCTCAGTACTAACATCACTTGCATATATCTGCCGTTTGTAAATTAGGTATTTGAATTGGGGGTAAGTGCCCAGGATCATGAAGCTTTTCACTTCCAACAGCTACTGAAGGAGCCAGCTGCGTGCTGTCTTGGCATGCGGGTAAAGCTACTTTCTGATTATGAGAGATGATTTAGGCTTTAAGCTATTGCTTGCCTCTTCATCGTCTCAGCATTGTACTGTGTATCAGTAGCAGGTGGGGAAGGGGGTTCTTTTGTCCCTGCTAGGATGCAAAACTGTGATTTCTGTTCGCCATCCTAGGTATGCACCTGTGTGGGTAGCTGGACCGGAGGTCTGCCCCTGCAGAGAGCAGCTCTTGGGGGTTTGCAGAGCATAATGCTTCTCGAGCCTTGTTTTCAGCTTTTGGCAGGACTGCCTTCAGTTTGGTTTTTAGGGAGGGAGGCAAGAAGGCTTTCCAGCCAGGAGGGCGTTGTGCCGCCGTCCTGTCCAGCTGCAGTCCTGAGGTCAGGGAGGGTCAGCAGTTAGGAGTAAAGGAGCCCTGGTGGGACTGTGGGCTGGAGGTGTGCTGCTTTTTGCCCCTTCTGCCCCTCCTGAACATCTGATAGAAGAGATGCCTTTGAGAACGGGCTTTCGACCTGCTTCACTGCAGTAACGGATTACTGAGAAGTAGTGGTGCCAGGGAGTATGAATGCAATTTTCTTTTGCATGATTTGGCTGAAGATCAGAAACCTGCTTCAGTGAATAGGAACATTGTTGATTAAAATGCCATGACTGTTGATGCTGTATTACAGCCATATCTTGCAGTGCTGGTAGCTCAAATCTATCTTTTCTTGTTAACGTAAGATTTAAACTCAGAGAGGACTGTAGGAATTTAGAAATCACCCCTTGCAACCTATTGAGACCTTGAGGTATGGAGACAGTGAAAGCAGGCTGAGAGACAAAGCTAAGAAAATGAATATTTGCTTTTCAGTCACACTTTTTTTTTTTTTTCCCTAGCTGAGAGAACTCTATACAGCTTCAAATGTCGTTGCATCTCATTTTGATTGAATATAAGCTGATGGTAATAGATGAGGTCTCAGATACCTCGTGAGGGCATCTACCTGGCAATGCCATCTTATTAACAATAGTTAAAATGATTGCACTTGTTTCAGAACAAAAAGTGGAATATCTGTTTTTAACCCAAGTGTCTGAAGTATCTGATTAGAACTGTTAGTACTGGGGAGGCCTTAAAATAAATACATATTTTTCTTCATGGGTGATTGTTAGGATATGATGGTTATTTTTAGCTGTTATTGTAAGATCAGGGAAAACAAAAGCTTACCCCTCAACTAATTGTTTGTGGTTTTGTTTGTTTGTTTCTGGTGTTTTTATTTATTTTGGAAAAGCTGAAGGTGAAAATCGTTGTGTAAACATATGCACCCCTTCTCCATGGCTGATGATACTTGTATAAATGGAGGCTGCTTAGGCCGTTTTTCGAGGCTGTTCCCTTCATGTGGGATTGGCTGGAATCACATTTAAACAGCCTTTTCTGACCGGGCTGATTGGCTGAGCACCTTACTTTGTGTGTTTATTTCAAGACCAGACTGATTGCAAAGTAGTTAATTTGGTTGGGCAGGAATTTTGAAATTTCAGCTACCTCAAGCCAACTCCTGTCAAATTTGCTAATTCAATTTGGTAGATTCAGTATAACATCCTCCCTGGTGAAGGAGGTGCTGTGCAAATAGATTTTGGAGTAGGAGAACGCACCTGCTTCTGTCTCTCTTATTGTGACTTAACTGAGAAGGATCCCGCTGCTGGTGGGGTTTGTGTGTCTGGTGTCAGGTTTTGCCTGCTATTGCTGTTAACTACTTAGGAAATTGAAGCGGAGTGAAACCCCATAAAAATTACCCATTTTGAGGTCACTAGTGTTATTGTTTAGTATCTCTGACCTTAATTCTGGAAATGAGGTGACACATGGAGCTGCAGGGAAGCTACATCACTGCAGCAAGTCCCACACACCAAAGCACAATGTAGGGAATAAAAACTCACAAGAGAAAAAGCTAGCCTGCAGCTAAGGCGCTGGGCAAGCCAGGCCAGAGTGCCGAGACTATCTCAGAGAAGAGCTCATATGTGCCTTTATCCTGGTATCTGAGAGGGAGGGGCACAGCATTTGGGCACCTTAGTGGCCCTAAATATTTGATCTGGTGTGTTTTCTGCAACTCCAGGGAAGGGGCAGGGGCTTGGTAAAGCAGTATTTAGGAGTGGTTCTCACCAAACCAGGTTGATCCACTCCCTTACTACTCTGTTAACACGGGGAGGGATCTGCTACCACAGATGCCTCTGGTGTTTGCTGCATCAGGAGGGTTGTCAACGGGCCACACTGGGAGCAGATTATGGGAAATAAGAGTCCATAATAGTCAGACTTCATTGCTACAAGATCTTACAGTAATGCTTGTGCTGCAAAACACCAAAGGCCAGAGAAGAAAATTGCAAACCAACTTCAATTAATAACTGAGAACAGGAATTACTGTCATTATGTGTCAGCCCCTCCAAGTCCTACAGGAGGCTGCTGCCCTTCGCTGATGACAGGTAGTGGAGCAGCAGCGGCTACTACCTGGCCAGGAGCAGCAGGTGGGTGCTGCACAATAAAATGAGAACAGACAGCAGGGCTTCGTCTGAGAAGGATCTGCAATCCCATAATTCGTTTCCTGCTCTTATTCACCTGAAGCTGAACGTGAGGATCTTTGTTCGCTTTTTTATTTCTGAGATTAGTTTAGGAGAACTGAATAAGGGGTGCAGAAAAAAGCTTGGCGACTTGAGGGATCTGTTTTTAGTTGGTCGTGTTGGGAAATGTTTTTGTTTACCTCTGGGCTCCATTGCAATTTATGGGTATTACTGCTTTGGAAAGCAGCAGGAGTTCCTGGGGTGCTTTCTGCCAGCCAGCCCTGTGAGAGCTGGGGGAGGAGACCAAGAAGAGTGAACAGCTGCTGTGGAAATCCAGGTGAGCAGTTGAGGTACATAGGATGGATCAGTAATACAGTTGAAAGGATCCATAGAGGGATGTGCTTATGAGTGAAGATGGGAGATGAGTAGGATGGAACAGTTGCCAAAATCAAACATATGTGCAATGAAGAATGTTTGTGCCAAGGGGTGTGTACTGCCATCCGCTTGTGTATGGGGACTCCTTGTATATATCGTTGCAGGAGATAACCAACACTTGCACGGTTTTAATGATACAGCAGCAATTTGGCCTATTTTAGTAAGTAGATTGATATCATTAATTCAGTATGGTGACAAGAATTGTAATGTGTAGTCTATTGCATATTCAAGTTGCTAAACCTTAACCTAAATGAGGAACCTGTAAAAATGGAAGTTGATGTGGTCATGGCTGGGAGCACTCACCAGGTGCTCTGTTACTAGTGAGCTGTCCAGTTCGAGGAGCAGCTACGGCAAGGCCTTCTGTGCTTCAGAAGCCTGACCAAGACTTAAGTACAGGAGTTGAGCACATCTTAAACATGTGTGCCCTCACATAATTATCTTTGCACACTCATGAACCCATTCCCTCTTTTCGTGGGGGACCCCAAATACTAACACTGCTTTGGCTTTTCTTCCTTGTCTGGTGGGAATGGAAAGTGGCAGCATGAGGGCCTTATGGTGTCCCTCGTCTGGGAGACTTGGACTTGTGCTGCCAAGGGACTCTTAGAGCTGGCTGCGACAAAGGCACAGTGTCGTACTGAGGAGGTGTCAGAGCTACAGCTGGATGTCTCTACGTGAGAAGTTAGAGCAAAAGGAAATAGAAGAATGCAGGATAATTACAGTGTGGTTTGTGGCTATGACAGAGTTTAAATTGCATGGTATAAAAGGAGTGATCAGACAATGTTAATTGCTCTTGACAATGGTGTCATTTAAATTCAAATCCAAGTTTTTCTTCAAAAGTTCTGAGGAAGCTTTTGCTTATGTTGGACTTCCCAGCACAGAATGCCGGGAACGCTGCAGTGTCTTGAAGACAGGATCTTACGAAGCTCTGAGATTTAGAAACAGTCCATGGAAGAGACCCAAACCAAAACAAAAACCAGAACAAAGAACCAACAGAACCAACAAAGAGCAAAGTCATCCTTCCCTCCCCAGAGCAGTAAGTGTTCATAGAAACAGCAATGAGACTTGGAATCACCTGGGCAAGAAATTTTCTATGGAAAAAGAATTATCAAAGCAGCTTGGTAATTTTTTTTTCCTTTGCTATTGCTGTTTAGATTAGGAACAATTTGTATGGTTTTCTAAATAAAATAAAATGCTTTTGTGTGTAAAATCTAGATCTTGTAAATCAAGACTCAAGCAGGACAGGATTATGGATGGAAATGTTTGGTTTAATAGTGTAACAAGTTTGGAACAATGTCATCTGGTTCCGGGCTCAGCAGAGAAGGGTGAAACATCACTGGAGTCAGGGTGCTACTTGTTTCCACTGAACACTGCTAGCACAGTGTTCATTTTAATTTTTCTGTTCTTGTAGTTTTGTACAGATGTTTCTCTGCCTCTTCGGGTGATTAATATTCACATGCTGGAAGAGTAATTTAAACAGGTAATAGGTACAGAGTGTAACCATTAAATCTAGTTCATAACAGAGCAGATTATTGGATGGCAATAATTAAAAATATGTGCCTGGCTTTGCAGGATGCCAACCTGTTGGTTTGGGACCCAGGGCTCACCTTAAGTGACAATAAACATTTTATATTTAGATGTTCAGAGATGAGCCAGATGAACACAAAGAGCTGTAGCAGTTCATTTTTATTTTTTTCTTTTTGTTTTCTGTAGAGGCCTTATGTATACTGACGGCAGTCCTGGAGAGCAATCCAGCTTTGCTCGAGTGGGATACACATGCAGCTTTTAATCAGAAATGACAGCTATAAAGCGGCACTATGTGCAGTACCTCTGAGACCTGTACCCTTGCATGGAGGAGGAGGTGAGCAGGATGCCTAGCAAAAAGAATGGTAACATTTGAAATATCTGGAAGAAATGCAGGTATTTGCTTTTTAAAAAGAGCTATTTCTGCTTGTTCTTCTTCATTCCTGTCTTTTCTGCTCCTTCTGATAAGCAATATGGGTATGTTGTCGGAAGGATAAGATGTGGAAAAAATCGAAGTGGCTTGGACCCATATTTTGTAGTTAAATGGATTCTAGCTGTAAAATTGTTCTGTAGATGCGTAGGGCTGGGACACAAACTAAGGGAAGCTGCGGGTGATTGAGGAAATCCTGAGGTGTTTTGTTTTTGTTCTAAGAGCTTCTGGAGAGCTGGGTAACTTCAGGAGTGACACAAGGTCATCTTTCTCCTGACCAGCCATGTCCTGAATACTTGGGTTAACCAGGAAAGTGGTTGTAACCTCAGAGAGTGGTGGTTGCAATCAAAACTCAGCAACCACATTGCCAAATTCTCCAGCCCCCCGGATTGCTGGGCTCACTTCTAAGCTTTCTGTAAGTGGAACTTTCGAGTTCCTGATGAAAGAAAAACCTCAGCAACTTTTAGCTGTCTTTTTGGCAGCTTCCATCATCATGTCTGACTAAATTTCACAGCTTCCAGCTGTCTACTTGGCACCAGCTTTAGGGAGCTGAGCAGCACTAATGCTGGCCCCACTGGTGTGTGTGCCTTTGTTTGGGCTGCGATGGCTGGTGTGATGCTGGTGGTGCTTTTGGTGCGGAAAAGGAACGTTCCCACAAACGCAGAAGTAAGATGGGAGTCAGTTGGCACACTCACCTCATCCTACTGTAAAGAAGCTGAAGTTTCCTGAAGGCTGGCCCCAAAATGACAGCCGTTCCATTGCACGCATCAGTATGAAAGTCAGCAGTAAAGACTGGAAAGTAACAGAAGTCCATAGTGAAGCTGTCATCCTTGTGAAGACCAAACCAGTAACTCAGGTGAGGAGTACTTGTTCTACTAGCCTTAAGTTAGTGGAGAGAAAACACATCAGTTAGCATTTAGAGGGTGACAATATTCCTATTTATATTGATTGCATGCTTATCTGGGAATTACAGCAGAAAATTCACCTTAAAGGGGATTTGGGAGAATGTCCGTTGGAAAAAAACGGTTCCGTTTATCTACGCACTTCTCTGAAAATAAACACCTGAACTCCCTATTTCTTAAACTTTTATTCTCTTCTTCAATTCTGCCATTTGTGAAAACTGGAAAACATTTTTCTTGTTCAGTCAAAAGGACTTTCTAGAGGAAAGAAGTGTTAAGAAATGTCTCAAGTGGAAAACCAGCAGGATTTCTTGCAAACAGGGACAGGACTTCTGTTAGGCATAGCAGAAGTCTGGCCATTTCACTCTCCCATGGTTTAATAGAGGGCTAGGACTGAAGCTGAATCAGGAGAACTGGATTACCCCAAACCAGGAAACAAGGTTTGTATTTGTCTCAATAGGTACCTTGTGATACAGCACGGGGGAGACAAAAATACAGAAATGCGCTGATGGTATTTTATATGCGGAAGGAAGAAGAAAAGCAAGCTGAGAAAGAACCAGATATTTCCAGATAATGGAAATATCCAGTCGTGATCTTACTGTTTGCAGTAGGGTAAACTGCAGATACTCTGAACAAATATAAATGTCAAAAGCCTGTGGGAGAGATGAGATCACCCAAAGGTTAGGTGGAAAAACAAAGCAGCTTCAGTGTATTTAAATAAGTGGTCCTTGTATCGAATGTTAAAACATTTCCCTCCTGTCAGTTCAGTGTTAAATGGAAACTATAAAATCGAATGCTAAAGTGAAACAGAGCAAATGTGTGTTTGGCTGCCTACATATTCTGACAACGGGCTGTGGTGAAGACTGAAGTGGTTTGGTGGGTATCAGCAGGCAGCTGCATTCCTACAGTTAATGGGCTGTTGGATTGTTGTAAGGTGCATAAACACCCCCTAGTGCTGTATCTATATTACCAAGATATCTAGGTCAATAAGAGATGGGGAATGATAAAATCGGAATGAAGGTATGGAACTTGGAAACGGGGATGTACATTATGGAGGTTTTGTGCATTTACTCTCCTGCTTACATAAAATGGAGATGATTTATTATGGAGTCCAAAAATGCCATTAGTATGCTGCATTTGAAATGCAGACCCTAATCTTTCTTACTGTTGTCCTGTGTGAGGAATTTTAATTATTCTCTAAGGTTTAAAGGAAAAATACCCCATGGATAAAAAGAAATAATACTGTAGTAAACAGCTTTTCTGAAATGTAAGCTTTCAGAAGTAACGAAAGAGAAAATGTGGAAATGTTAGAGCAACACTCATTTTTTTACTACATTACCTTGTGTAAAGGGTATACAAGAGCTGTTAATATTTTATTACAGAGATCTGTAACTGTGTTTGCAGTTGACTGATCTGACTGTATGCTAAGAATTATGTTGACAAACAGGCATTTCTCAAGTATAGTACTGGCTTTTTTGTTTGTTTTAATGGCCAATTATTTAGCAGTATCAAGAAACCCAGTGTTCTGCTATGCAGTATTTCTTTTTCACATCATGTGTTTTTATGCACACGTTCTGTGTGGTGGGATGCTCATAACAGGGAAACCTGCAGGAAACACACGACTTGCTCTGATCCTCCGCTGGTACCCCTCTCAGCCATGACGGTGTATAGACGTATGGTGTATAGGTGAGAGAAGAGGTGATATTTGCTAAGAATAATTACGGTGGTGCAACTTTAAAAAAATTATTATTACCTGAGTGTACCATACATGCATTTTTTTAAAATGTTAATAGTTTTCACAGTTTTGAGCTATCTTCTAAGCAATTGTCTCGTTCCAAAAATTTCCCCAAACAAGACTTCGATAACTTTCACTTCTTCCTTCTTAAATGTTAATATAGGAAAAAAAAATGGTATTTTTCAATTTCTACTTATATTTTAGCATTCAATCCCAAGCCCTTGGGATACAGTTAATTTCTCTGGCTCTGTATCACTGCTTTTCCAAGGATGAGAGTA
Source organism: Cygnus olor (assembly GCF_009769625.2). Taxonomy (NCBI): domain Eukaryota; kingdom Metazoa; phylum Chordata; class Aves; order Anseriformes; family Anatidae; genus Cygnus; species Cygnus olor. Next base: position 11,036,543 of record NC_049175.1, read on the forward strand.
CTAGATGGCTTATTTGAAAAACAGCAGCTGACAGCTGCACTTAGTTTCAGACAGTGCTAACTTCTGTTCCTGTTACTTGAGTCTGCTGAAGATTCGTTTGATATCGAAGACCTAATTCTAGTACAGTCCTGTATTTTTAAGGTTTAGACTGTGCTGAAGCACAGACTGTCACGTATATAACAAGTTATTCTGATAATAGCGGAGGGAAACTAATTTGAAAGAAATGCCACAAGTACATGATATACCTAAATATACTTGTATTAAATTGACTCTGATTGTTAGAGGTTTCAAATGGGAAGGAAATACCACAAGCTCAGCAAAACCAGTTATATGCATATTTTCCACAGGGACCATCATGGAAAAATTGGAATAGAGTTCTATGTTCAGATACCTTTAATATTGCGCTGATTCTTCTCTGTCAATGTTGAACCACTCTTCTTTTGTGGAGATGAGAAGGTTGAGTGCTCTCCTCTTGCATAGTTCTTTTTTTTTCTCAGTCCCTATTATATTCCCCAAAATGAATCTTGGTACTGTGATAACATTGCTCGGAGCTCAGAGGTGAATTTTATTTTTGTTCTTAGTCATCAGGCTGTCTTAAAATACTCAGGATGTGGAGACAAATGCCTGTCACAAGCAACAAATGTGATGTTAAGAGACCTCAATCCTGCACTGATCCCAGATAAATTCCTTCTACCAGCAGGTTCAGTGGAGGATAGTGAGCGGCCCTTACATAAGCGAGGGTGTCAGGAGTTCTCTATTTTGCTTTAAAATCTGTCTCCTTGCCCATAGGCTTATGGAAGAAAGAAAAGTCGGTCTGAGTAAAGGCAGCAGCAACCCTTTGTGCCCAGTGTGACACAGTAAAGCAATTTAGGCCCAGATCTGCAAAGAATTTTCATGGCAATAAGATAGAGATACATGCATTGTGGGGCAACAGTAGTCCTATGTCTCCCTTCTCTGCTTCTAAATTGGGGGAAACAGCACTTCCTTACCTATAGTTCCACCTTTCCTGGGAGTAAAGACACAAAAAGCATTACAGGTTGCGTAGTGCTTGAATGCTAGAAAACGTGGCTTCTCCATGTGCCACTGATGTATTTATAATACCGTGGTTGCCATTACGTAGGAATTCTTTCTTGTCACATACCTCTTGAAGCTTGGGCTCTACACAGAAGGCAGTACTTACCATTGGTTAAGAGTTGCTCTGACATGATGGAAAACAGCCAAGCACCCTATTAGACCAAGACAGAATGAAGGCAGCTGCTGGCGCCACACGTTTCAAGGGCACCACGTGCATCTTGTCATGGAAATGTAATCTAATGCTGTGACGCTGCTTTCCTTCAGGCTGTCTTAAATGTCGTGGGGGCAGCACTTTTTTACTATTAGGGAAATACTGTTTTCTTTTACTTCATGTTTTGCAGTGTATGTTCCACTGTTCTCTGCGGAAAATTAGTAAGGATGTGTACAAGAGAATCTAGATTAGTATCTGGGTGGGAGACGGGTTTTGAACCTCTCAAGAAGCAGCTTGCAGCATCCATGTCAGGTAGGGAGATGGGTTTATATTTTTAGTGAGTGTTAACGGTAGGAGAAATTTTCCTGAGTACGGTTTTGGTGTTCTGGTGCTCAGCAGAGTCTGAGTGAGCCAAGGGCCTGTCCTGGGAGCTGGGCTCCTTCTAGGGCCATCCCCGGCCAGAGTGTGGGCACTGGAGGGATCAGGAGCACCGGCACCTGAGCTGCTGCACAGAGCCTGCCGGTGTCCCCCTTGATTTCACCCTGGTGAGGAAGGGTAGCACTTCCCAATGCTGCTGCAATGGGGCTTAGATGTGGAGGAGCCCAGGGGTATCCTTCCTGCCATCCTGCAGGGCTGGCGGAAGGACTGCATGTCTCAGGCTCTTGCCACATCCTCCATCAGGATGAATGCTGTGGCCAAAATGGGTGACACACTTAACATGAGGCTAAAACCATGGTGTATGTGCAGTGTACTCAGTACTCACTGTACAGTTTCTTTTTTTTTTTTTCATGTTGCAGCAGCATATTGTGCGAGTTACCGAAACATCCTGAAGCCCACCCAAGACTCCAGCCCAGAATGGATTGTTTTCATCACTTTTGTCTATTTTTCCTTCCTGCTGAGTTTGTTCTTCCACACTTGAGCGAAGCAGACATGTACCTTCCTCCCCTGGCATAATGCAGCGTGGCTCAGCAATACTGAACAAATATGTCTGTGAAAATAGGAAAATTGGATAGAACTATTTAAAAAAAATGTTTCCATGCAAGTGTATCTTATACTCTCTCTTCATCTGAGTGAATACAACTCACATAAATGACCTTCAACATAAAGTGGAAGTGAACATTGGTTACTTCAGGCATGGAAATGCTCATTTTTAACTTGATACTGGTGTATCAAATTGCATGCAGTTTGAGTTTTGATAAGGTATTTGTTTTTCCTTTAGACTGTAAATGAAGCACGGTTTTCAGACACTATTAACTCTTTTAAAAATGATTCTCTGAATTTCATGCTTTTGAAGCATGGCAGAGAATTTCTTCTGAAAGTAGCTGCCACATAATACTTGCTTACAGAAATCAAGTGATACATTGGGAAGTTAAAATAACAGTGTAACACAGAGAGGCAGGACTTCATATTTTTCTAACCTCTCTTCACTTAACATTGCCAGTAACAACTCTTCTTTTTTCTCTTGGGAGTACATTTCACAGTGACCTTGTGACATCACATTTTTTTCTGGGCTGCCACAAAGAAAATGGATGACCTGATGGAGGTGCTCCAGAACCTCTACAAATGAAATACTGTCCAGACACAATTCTTGTTGTTATCTCCCTTTCTCCTCCACCGCCTGCAATCCATGCTGTACTCATGCATGAATTACCAGTACAATGGTTTGCAAAAATATTGGCTGTTACAGAATAGCCTTAGTTAATAAGCAGAGCCACAAGGCCCAAGAGAACTGGGATTTTTCCCCTTCTTCTCTGTAGTGTTGATAAGTTATCGATTCCAATTCGTATATTTTAAGGTGATTTTCTATGGGTGTTTTTCATGCATTGGTCTGAGCTGCTATCCTGAGGCCAACAATTTCTTGCTTTCCCATCTGTCAGTGTCAGTAGCCATAAAGATAGTTTCCCGAGCAGCTATTGGCACAGGCCACGGCGGCAGATGTGGGGGGGCCTGCTGCGTCCCCTAGGTGCATCCTTCCCTCTGCTTGAACGGTTACAGCCACGGAGGCCGTTCTTGCACGCCGCCTGCAAATGCCATCTGACCTTGCCTGCAGGATGTCTGCAAATAGGTTGGGCTTGAGTCCTCTCAGATGGCCTTTGGCTTGCCCGCTCTGTCATTTCCTTCATCAGCAGGCTGCCGCATTCCCCTCTAATGCTCTGCTATGCTGACTTTTCAGGACGTGGCCCAGAGCACATGTATACTCCTCTCAGCATCTCCTGTTCAAATTGGGTGAAGCAGGGCTTTCTGCCCATGAGCTGTCTCCTGGTCAGGGCAGCACAGGAAAATACTTGCCACAGAAAGCTCTTCTGGTGCTAAGCTAGCAGAGTTGAAGGTCCTTCCTTGCCATCTCTAGGCTTGCTGCTACTTCCGGCATTGCAAAGGGGTAAATCACTTTGTGCTTGCACGTGTCTAATACCCATATACTGCACCATGGAGAACCCCCAAAGAAGTAGCCTGGGTGCTGAGCCACTTCAGAAGAGCAGCTTCTCTTCAGAGAGAGGTTTCCACAGCTTTCCGCTTGCCTCACGGCTCTAAGCAGTACATTTCTTGCCTGGTAAGCCCTTTCGCTTTTTGCGGTTGTGGAGTCCACCCCAAAGGCTGAGATCCAGGAGGAACCTACGTGTGGCAATATTGGCATGCAGAGACAGAGCAGACCATCTTCCTATATCCTCCTGAAGATGCAACAACAAAATACCCTCACCCAGCAGAGATGTGTTTTTGTGTCACCTCTTAGGAAAGCCGCTCCCTGCAAAGGTTGCAACTGTAATGTATTTACTGCTCTGAGTTTTTCTGTAGTGTACAGAGAATGCAATAGTGCCAGGGAGGTATCACTGCAATGAATGTGGAAGTAGTGCCTGGCCTCTCTGCTGAGCAGCTGAATTTTCAGTCCTTCAGCCGGCTAGTGGGATAGCTTTAAAAAAAAACAAAAACCAAAACTGGGGTTGTGCCAAGTGATTTCTCCTATCTTAAATCAATAAAAACTTGATGCTTCCTTCGCTCATTTAGTTAATATTTTCTCAGCTGTACACCAGAGTGCAAGTGATCAGAATCTTGTTCCTCTGAATTGGGAAGTGGAGTGTCTCAGCAGCAAACCTTGCTAGCTATAGAGTTCACCTAGACCATTTTTGACACAGTAACGTAGAGGCAAAAGGCACTTCCATATATGTTGCTATATCCTGACTCATCCGTGCTTGTTCTCCTCGTAGTTGCACTACGTCATTTTTGTAGAAGAATTATAGCTGAAGGATTTACACTCAGGTCCACAAGTTCTTTGAATATTCTTATAAGAAAAGGTTTCTTTACAAGAAAATAAAAAGAAAAATATTACCAGTCTGGAGTTGACACAGAGTTGGGGCACTCCAACTGGAGTGCCTGCTTTCAAGAGGGTTTTCTATAAATTCTGCCCTATTCCTGATGAACAGACCATTTCTGTTGTCAGTCTCAAACTGTACACTTGTCAGACATGATGAAGGCAGAGGAATACACACAGTGTGCGTTAGCTGATTGCACGTTGTCTGGAGCTGTAGAATTTTCCTACACTGTTATTGCTTTCTGGTGATTTATTTGTGCAATTTCTTGAGGAAAGTCATCTGCAGGTTTCAAAATGCATAGCGTTATGGTCTTAGGGATTTATTCTTCATGTGTAAATGGGGACTATTAGTGTCATCTGTGAAACTACACTAAGATAGTATGGAAAGATAATCAAGACCACTTTTTGAATATGGACCTCAGCAGAATGACTGCGGGTTTTTATTAATATGTCTGGGGTATTATAATGTGACTGGAGAGCTGTCGATAGTCTAACTAGCAGCACTACTTTTGGATAAAAAATACTGAACATTAGGGGCAGCAAACAGGTTTTAGCAGTGTAGTGCGTAAAACTTCCCCATATCTTTTGAAAGTAAACGTCTGCTTTCGTGCTAAGTACTGTCTTTTTCATCCTCTATAGGAAATATTTCAACTCTCATGGAAATAAGTAAGAAAGAAAATTACAATTTCTTAATCATTTTCACCACCAGCGGAAGGAGATGAGTTTTTATTTTAAGACTATTCTGACTGTAATTGAACCAGGGTAATTACTGTGCAAACAATACCTAGTTTGCTCATAGCTTCAGGAAATTTGTGGTTTCATGAATTGTTTGCTTATTTATTTTCCGCTGCCTTTAAATCACTGGCTAGATAAAGTCAAGGCAGGCTTGCCTTGATGAATCCGTAGATAATTTGGACAGCACATTCAATATGCAGAATGCTTAGGTCCTGGCTGTAGGAAAGGCTGGGCAGTTTAAGGTGGCAGCTTGTCACTCTTAGTTTGTTACTTGGCTGTGAGAAATAACCACCTTCCTCCTGGCTGATGTGGTAGAGCAGGCCCCGTGGCACATACCTCTTGTGTTGGCTGGAAGAGACCACAAAGCATTTGCTGTATTAATGTGTTTTCATTACACCAAAATTGATTGCACTGGCCTAAAAATCTTTCCTCAAAACTGAAAGTGACTTGTAGTCCAGCTTGTATATTGGTGAAGCCCTAGAGTCACTGCACTTGTATCTGGGCTGTAGGATGGAACCTGTTTCTGGGTGTGTAACAACAACGCTTAATGTGAAGAAAAAAATCTTTCCATCTGTAAGACATGTCTTTAGGTAAAGAGAGTATATTCATCAGGGTCACATGGACACGTTAGAAGTTAATTCTTTTCGCTTTCAGTCCATAGTCCAGAAATGGAGTACTGTGACGCAGGGAAGCAAATTCCCGTAGTTTTCTGAAATGGTTGTTTGAATTCAATTTATCTTAGGAGTCCAGCTGCAAGCTCTGCCCTTGAGCTGCTGGCAAGGCTGTTGTCGGGATCAGCTCCTGTGGCTAACCGGACCCTGGCTGTCTGTACTGGCTCCTTCTTAAAAACAAAACCCACATGAAACATGCTGCAGCTCTGGCTGACACAGCATGTTTTATTTACAGCAGGAAGGAGAAATACCCATGTCACATTTGGTCTGACTACCTCAAATCACCCCCGCCTCTATTTTTTTGTTTTATTGGTCATGGAAGTGTGGTCTCTTACTGTTTTGTCATTGTTGCTCGGTAAATTACTGAATATTGCCACGTTTCATCAGTTCAGAGCCAGGCAGTTGTTGCAGTTATAGTAAGCATCTGTTCTGCACTTTCATACCCTTTACTTTCAAGCTAGATGTTGTATTTTTTTTTTTTTTTTGCTGATCTTAAAAAAATGTCAGAGGCACGTGGGATTCTTTGTATGCTGAATGCATGACTTTCGACCCAGGTAGCAAATGCAAATGGAAATGCCGTATTTATAAAGGCATTAACTGCTGAAGTAGCAGTGCTGAAGCCCAGTTTGGGGTCACGGTATAACTGCAGGAAGCAGAAGCCCCAGGAGAGCTCTGTCACTTACTGTCGAGTACCTGAAACTAAACAAAGCCCAAGTAACTTACACTTAGTGCTACTTAATATTTCCCTTTGCTCCATCTGGCAAATTATTTTTTTACTCTGAGGGATTTCTGAACTGTTGTAAAGTGAGAAGAAGAAGAAGCTTTACTTTATAAAAGCAGAAGGTGTGAGCATCCTTCAGTTTTTCACTGCTGTATTGAACAAGAGCTTTCTGCTCTTTAGAGTTTACTCAGATACCTGTACTTTCTCATCTGAGGTCTTTCTGTTAGCCTACAGGAAAGGACAACGCTTTGGACTCCTACTTCACTAACTGGTGCAATCAGAGGTCTTTTAAACATCAGGGAAAGTGCATTGTGTCCTCTGTTAGCATCTTCTAGTGTTGGGCTTTGTGCTTGTGAGTTCTTCTTGGATATGAGGTGTGCTTTGGCTCTGTACCTCTGTGTGTTCTCTGTCACTGTTTTCTACACCTGATATCCCTCTCTGTTTTCCCAAGGTGAGAAACTTTTTTTCCCTTACACATTCCCAGGCGTGCTGATCCCCAGCTCAGCTTGTCTGTAGTGAATCAATATTTGAGAGGGACAAAGCAAATGCCATCCTACATTGTGTGTGCTGAACAGAGAGAAAGAAGCAGTATTTTCCCCATGTGTGTATTAACTGAAAGCACAGCCTTTCCAGCTGGTTGAAATCCCATCTCAAATGAGGAACAGACTACTTAGAAACTGTCTGCATCAAAAGTACTTCCTGGTGACAAGGCCCTTCCCTGGGGACCTAGCTTGATCCATCCTGACAATCAGCAGAGCTACAGGTATCGGCAGGGAGAGCTCAGCATTTTCCCTGATTGATTGTGTGACTAAGTTTCAGTCTACCTGTGCCATCAGCAGTCTCTGTCCTCTTTACTGTAGCAACTGTAACCTTACTTTTTGAGTGACTAGATAACCCACTTCAAGACATTTTATATGGTCCATCAGGCCTCTCAGCTTGCAGTTCCTTCCTTACCCTTTCTTAACCAGTATCATTTTGCAGGCTCCTTCCCTTAAAATATGATCTCACCATAATCTCTTTCATCTTAAAATAATACCAGCCATCCTCCAATCCATTTCCTCTCTCCAGCCCCTCTTCTTTCACCCTGAAGTTTAATGAACTGCTTTTTGGTGTCTTATTGTTGATACTCTCCAGCTAATTCTCACTGATGAACTGAAGCACTTTAACCAGTGACAGACCTTTGCTGGAGATCTAACTACATTTACCTTTTTTCCTGTAATATCCTATCTCTAGAAGTCTCACCTGTGGACTCAGATTCAGGGGATCTATGCATAGTCAACAAATACAAGCTAAGGTTGCACCATCTTGGACAACGCTTTGTGGAGACTTGGCTAACAAAACACAGTCTCTTGCCCTTTCCTCACTAAAGGTCAATTATTCTTTTTTTTTTTTTTCCCCGGGGCACTTAAGACAAGACCACCATCCTTGCAGTGCCCCAAGCTGCACTATGCATTGTTTTAGTGTGCCTATTGTTTTTTCATCCTACACCCAGGATGTCTGTATTGTGCTGTTTCATTCTGTGCACCATCTTTGTATCTGTACAACTGAAATTCTTACTCAGGTTTCATCAGCTCATGCTTAGAGTTACCAAGGAGAACACTTAAGCTCCATTTATATCTGTTTAAAAGACTGGCACTGAGGTTAATTTCTAGCCTTGTCAATTTAAGCACTTTATCACTCTTTACATTTCTCCACTGGCTTGCTTTCCTCCCTCCTATATGCTATAATTCTTCATTTGGTAGGACCCTTCTAGGCCAACCCTATGAAACTAAGAAGCTGTTAAATCCTGTTTCTGCCCTGAGGACGGTGCCAGTCTCTCACCCTCCTGTTTCACCTGATCTTATGTTGCTTGTCAGGGGGTAAGACCAGGAGGACAGCTCTGTTGGGTTCTTCCTAGGCTAGCCTTGAAATTCTCCGTGGCAGGAAAGCCTGTGTGAGGGGTGACAGCAGCGGCCCGAGTCCACTGCCTTGTTTGAGCTTGTGTGCATGCCCCAGTGCTGCTGTCTTCTGGGAGGTGATATGTGAAGGGACAGAGCTATTGCGACGTGAAAATGAAGCCCTGGTAGCAGTAGGATACTATAATATGAAACTCAGCTCTGGCGAGGCCTCACCCAGAGTGCTGTGTCCAGCTCCCGGCTCCACAGTACAAGAGGGACATGGAGCTCCTCGAGCGAGTCCAGCGGAGGGCTATGAAGATGATGAGGGGACTGGAGCCTCTCTTATACGAGGAGAGGCTGAGAGAGCTGGGCCTGGTTAGCATGAAGAAGAGAAGGCTGAGAGGAAATCTTACCAATGTATACAAATATCTGAAGGGAGGGTGTCGAAGGGATGGAGCTGGTCTCTTCAGTGGTGCCCAGCAACAGGACGAGAGGCAAGGGGCACAAACTGAAGCACAGGAGGTTCTGGCTGAATATGAGCAAACTTTTCTTTATTGTGAGGGTGACGGAGCATTGGAACAGGTTATCCAGAGGCTGTGGAGTCTCCTTTTCTGCAGATATTCAAAACCTGCCTGGATGCCATCCTGTGCGATGTGCACTAGGTGACCCTGCTTGGCGGGGGTTGGACCAGATGATCTCCAGAGGTCCCTTCCGACCCCAACCGTTCTGTGATGCTGTGAATAATGCAGCTTGCTTCCTGTGAAGATTCTGGGTTAGCTGTGTGCACAAGCTCCTTCCATGCAAGTTGTTAAGACTGAAAGTATCTACATTTTGTAAATGTAATTCTATAAATTAAATCGTCTTCCCAGATCACACTTTCTTTCTATTGTTATTTGAGGGCATATAGTAGCTTTCTGTAAAATGTCGCCTTAATTGCCTTCCAGATCTACCCTATAAATCCTGACAAATGCATTTAAAAGCAAAAACAAAAGCGTATTTTTCTTCTGTTAGAGAGAGCTCAGCAAACGCCTGTAATTTTACCATGGGGCCTTGCAAAACGGTGTTATGTCAAGAAGAATAATGCGATTTAATTTATGAACCATTAATATTTATTGCACATGCAATCACTGGCATTTTGTGTGTGAGAGCGGGGCAGCAGCTAGTAAAATTGGGAAGAGGTTATATGTTTACCAGTGCTACCCAGATGATTCATGTGGAATAATTTTTTTGATGAATTTATTTCCTTGTGTTGACAAATTTCCTGATAGTAGCAAATGAGGATTTTTTAAAACTTATTTGCTAGCTCATAATGAATTGCTCAATAGTTACTGCAGCTAATTAAACCCCTTTATTTTTAGGGCTTTTTAAGTGTGTTGAGGAAGACTTGCTTATACCACTGTATAATTAAGCAACCAGATTTTAGTTGTCTTTCTGATTTCAGATCTGCCTATTTCTCACAAAGATCACGACTGGGGACCTGATATACTGGATTTTCTATAAGCACACTCAGTGACCCAAGTGTATAATGCTGCTGCCCCGAGCTGCACGTTTGATTCTTCAGTATGAGGAGTTGGTGTTGCAAAAACTTGTACTAGTGCTTAGCTTTGCAGTGAGTCCCTCTGCAAACCATATGTGAAATACTGGCCCAGGAATGGGGTCTGGTGCCACAGTATCATCCTTTGAAAACACGAGGATTAATTTCAGGGTATAAATAAGGTATATTTGTAAGTCTTTGAAGAACAGATTGTCTGAAAATCACCTGTAGCAAGCTTTTAAAAATCAGGTTGTGCAGGTTTCTATTGATGTGTGCCTGTTCTTTTTGGATCCTTATGGAGAACAGTATTCTCTTGCTTCAGGTTCTGCTTGCAATATAGGTTTTATTTCCCTAAGTATTACGTGTATTGTACTTCAAAATAGCTCCTTCCAAGAAGGTGCCAGGCAATAAATCCATCTGGGAGATGTTGATATAAACTTAAGAGTATGGTTGGCAGCCATGAACAAAGGATGGGGATTCTAAACACGTCTGTGTGTTTTTTTTTTTTTTTTTTTTAATATTGTGATACTTGCTTCTGTAGCAGTGTGAAGTTTGGCTGTATTGTGAAGGTGATTGTTAGAGAAATGGCATGCCTAACGTGCCAATACAAACACAAGTGTTTCCAGTACAAATTGGAAACCTAGAAAGCAGCAATATTGCAACCAATTAACACTCGGAGTTAGCAGTGAGCTAGTCAGAGCTGAAGTGCTATGGCAAAACAATTCTGTCTGATACTGATATAAAAACACAGAGATAATGGAAGCTTTCACTGTGTGCCTGTTATACAAAGGGATTAGTTGTGATTGAATCTAGGGTATTATTTTGATGAATTATCCCCAGTAAGGTATTCACAGAACAAGAGGAACTTGAAGAGTGGTGAAGTACAACAGAGTGTTTTTATTAGCTGATTTGAGAAGATGTGATTTAGCTTTGTCTTTGAAATTGAATCGTTGAAGTCTAGGAGAGTGTAAATCACCATTCCAGCCGTGGCCCAGATGACAAGGTAGCAAGCAATCCTGTTGGGAGGAGTGCAGGCTAACCAGAAGACTGCTCCCATGCAGTTCTCTGCCACCTCAGTGCAGGTGTCACAGTAGACTGAGGTCCTCACACATTGAAAACCAGGTTCAAATATCTGTGGATAAGGGGAGACTAGTGTGTAGAAGCAAGGGAGTAAATTTTAACCACCTTTTGGACTACAAATACATTGTCCCCAACAAAGCACATTAGGAATTTTGCCTGAATAAAGACAGCCAGAAAGTCTTGCAGGTTTTTTTCTTTTTTGTTTTTCCCCAGCACAGTGGAGCTGGAACATGTTAGGGAAAAGCTGCTGTTGCGAACGACGGTAAACTTGAGCACACTTGGCCGGGCAGGTTCCCTCTCTCTGCTTTTAAAGTTGCACTGAAATCCCAATAATTATGAACTCTGTGTAGTCACTGTCCATGTCATCACATAAGTCAGAGCATTTTACTGCAAGACGGTGTATGTGCAAGGTATGCCAGCTACCAGAAGACACGTCACTTCCTTTTGTACTGTGAAGCTGGTAGAGATTTTCTGTTAAGATTGAATAGGGAAAGAAGTTCAGTGCAGTTACTGGCAACTTCCATGCTAACTTTTTCATGAGCTGATTTTTTCTCATGTGGACAAGCAAAAGCAACAGCGCTGCTTTGTTTGTTTCCATAATGATGCATCAAAACACAGAGCTGTGCTTTCGAGTTGTGAAGAAAGATGAACATTAGTAAACAGGTCAAGAAACCCCACAACACAAAGGATTTTGTTATTCCTCCAACATTTGTCACCAGATGCTAGCCCTCCAATAAATCTTGCTTTGAGAAATAGTTTTTGAGTCTTGCTTAGATCTGACATCACTAAAAGTCCCTTGTGAACTCTGAAAAGGCAATCTCAATCCAGCTGCTCGTGTTTAGGGCTACACAAAATGAAAAGTGCTATAAATGACAGAATCTTTCTTCTAACAGATTTGACAAACATGGGGGCTGAACCTGTGAATGATGGGAGCTTTTTTATTGACTTGCTAAAGCAATGGTTTTTGCAACTTGCACAGCTGAAATAAACAGTAAAAACATGCCATGATGCAAGTTGCTGAGTAATCGCATATCCTTCCAATGAGCAGTAAATACCTTTTTGCTAACTAACCACTACATTCAAGAAGAACAAAATGTGGAAAAGATGCAGTAAACTTTAGAGTAAATCTGCTGCTGGGGTATTCAGCACCAGGATGCAATCTCTGTGTGACTTTGGGCAGGTTGCTTAGCTCAGGCGCCTCAGTTTCTTCATCCAAAAGAGGTGGTTCATAAAATCCCTTACATCACTGTGTGAGAGATGATACTTGTGTTGGATTATTTCTAGGAACTTGCTAATTACTGCTGTCTCAGTAGGATGATCTCTCCACTTGCCCACCAAAAAAACGTTTCCACTTTTGCACAAACCCTAAATAGAAGTCAGGTGTTTATCACTCGGCATAAGTAATTTTTCTGTGGTAAGTGTTTATGGTTTTTGATTTTTACTTTCCCAAAGTAAATGGCCCTCTTAATTAGTTTAAATACATTTAATAAATTTAATAGATTTAGGAACAGTGTTATCTGAGTAGTATAACTTACCATTGTAGTCACTAGCTTGTCAGCTTCCTGGAGAAGCAGTCCTCACTGTTTAATCTATCATCTGTTGAAAACAGAGGAACTCTGACACCAGGTGAGTTTCATGGGGGACCCATAATAATACCAGGGAGTATTGCAGGGCTGTAGTGCACTTATTGCTCCCAGACAGGTTGTGTTGCTCAGCGTTGGCTGAGCACAATTTCGATGGAGATCAGGTCCCTGTGCAGCTGCTGGGAGTTTGCCAGCATGTGCTGCACCATGCATTGGTACTGTGAGCCATCCATTCCCTCCCCATGCCTCTGGGTTTGGGCCATTTGTGTGCTCACGGTGGTTGCAGCCCTGCTGCTGTCAACTGGAAAACTTCAGTGTTAAAACTAGGATCTGCAGACTAAGGTAGGATTAAAATGGAGGGAAGTTGACAGCAGATGTGGCGCTAAAGGTGTTTGTGAGATAACTAAGCATTTTAAGCAGGTATTGGTCATCATGAGGGATTTCTTTCCATTCTGAAACTCTTCATTTTGTCTGGTTTGAATAGGTTTGAGTAATTAGGGTTGTAAAGGAAACAAGCAGACTTGACTTGAGCATCTTTGGGAGCTGCCTGAGGCTGCCCACCTGCCCAGCTGCAGGACTTGGGCAGCTTCTCCCCTGGGGCCTGATCCATGATGCGCCTTGGCTGTCAAAGAAGGCCCTGCTTTTCAGTGTCAGTCCCTGTGAAACTTCTTTCTTGCGCTGGGAAATTGAAGGAATTGGTCTTGTTAGAGTCCCTGGGAGCGAGGGGAACACCCCAGCCACCTCTTTGGCCTCTCGAAGAGCCTATGTTGCGGTGGGCTGGGGAACAGGGAGGAGAGGGCTGGTGTGAGCCCTCCTGTTACTGTGGTGAGTGAAATTCAGAAATAGCGGTGTGACAGCAAAGCCTCCAGCTGAGGAAAGTAAAAAAATTCCTCAGGCAAACATTAATCTTTCAAGGGTGTGCACTCTATGGAAGCCAGGCAGAGAAATCCCCTTTCCTCTAGCAAAATAAATCCATTTTGAATAAAAAAAAATCTGCACTTAAACCTTGATAACACAATTCTTGTTATTTTTTGAAAAAAGCCAGTTGCTCCTACACACATGCCTTTCTAGCTAGAACTGGGGCACAAAAAAAGATTAAATCTCATTATTCTGCAAATCTCTAAATATATTAACTGGTCACAATACATAGACGTTAGTTCAGTGTACAGAAAACAACACAACAAACAAACTGCAGTGTTCCTATTCAACAGATGCCCATGGCTGATGATCAGACAAAGTGATCTGAATCACTGATTGCTGATGGGCATGTTTAGCTCCAGCCAGAGCCCAAATTGCCTCTCGCATTCACCCCATGAAGGTCCCAGCAATATAGAGTCTTAGCAATGAGTCTTTGCCTTTGATGCATTTTTTTTTTCCGCTAAAAGGCTCAGTATAAAGTGCTAGCTATGCAAATTTAACTTCTGCTCATTTTTTCTCCCCTTTTTTTCTCTTAATTTTCCAGGCCTTTTTAAAAGTTCTCCTTTACTATTTTTAATATTTAAATTAATGCAAATTAATGGTTAAATGCTGTAGTTTGCTTTGTCCTGGTGAGATAGAATTCCTTGCCCAGCTGCAGTGGGGCACACAGGGATGGTGTGACCATCAGCAGGCAGAAGCTGGGACATCTCAGAACGTGGCCATCCCCACGCATTGAGCTGTAGTGGTGAATTGCGGTCCCAGGACTGCGACTGCTTGACTGGCAGAGATTGACTGGGCTGAGCATTGGAACCAGGGCAGAAAGCAGTGTGTAAACAGCACACACTAGCTTGGGCATCTGTTTGTCATGTACATAACGGTGTTTTTGTCTCCTGAAGGAGAAGGAAAGAAATGCAACTGCTGAGCATGGAAAAAGGAGCGTGGGGACTGTGTGTGGAAAAGTGTCTGAATTTTGGTCCCAGCTGCAGGGGCTGTGCTGCTCTCTAACAGCTTGTGCTCTGTCTTCTCAGAGAATAGGTGTACAATGAGAATATAAATAAAAGTTGGGCCGACTTTGCAACTATATTTTGAAAAAAAAAAAAAAAGGAAAAGTTTTTTTTCAGGTTTAATCAAACTAAAAAGTAAGTGGGCTGCTATGTAGAAAAAGAAGTGAGCAGTAATGTTGATGGATGTGCAGTCCCAGGCTAAATAGGTCCTTCACCACAGTTTGTCAGTTAAGAGATTAATTTTGTAGGAGCAAAAAAGGCCAAGTAGGTTGTGGAAGTGAACGCATGAAAATGTGAATAACAGCCCAGACAGGGAAGCCGTGAGGAAGGCAAGGAAAAGGTAAGATCTGGCAGCTTTTAAACAGCGTGCTCTGCTGGTCATGTAACTGACTTACTGGTCCTGGAGGAAATATTTACTCCAGTGTGGTCAAGGCTGATCAGGTGTTATACAGCTGCAAAATGGTTAAAAATAAAACACCATAAAACAAAACTCTTGTGAAGCAGGGGAAGAGGGAGAGATGCATGTAGCCAGGAATCACAGGTAGCTGGCAAGCTTGAGTATAGGAGTGTTCTGGGAGAGTGAGCCAGTGATGGTTACAGCAAGCACTTTGAGGCAGCAGGAGCAGTGCTGAGACCCTGGAGTTATTTGCAGTTTCTTGTGGCCATGCTCTTGGTTTGGTTTCAAGAAGACAAACTGGTGTTGTGCTGATCTGCTGCAGAGGGGCTAGTGTTTGCTTCTGGCTCTTACCTACAGCAATGTCTAATCTTTTCTGCTAGGTGTTTCCCCTCACTATTGACGGTTGGCAAGGCTTTACAAGAGTCCACACGCTGTTCTTTTAAGTTGAGGAGAATGTGTGTGGCTTGTTTTTTATCCTTAAAAAGCGTGCTTTTTGGTTTTATTGCTTACTTGCTTGTTCTGCATCACAGGAGGATTAACTGGAGCAGTTGGTTTAACTTCTTATGCTGTGCACTCGTTTGTATCCTTCCAGCATGTCCCTTCTGATTCATATTCTTACTCATATTCTTACTAAAATAAGCAGTCCCAGTTGTTCCTTATTTTTTTTTTTTTGGCAAATTCACTGGATGAGCCATGGTCCTTTGTGAAACTCTGGGGATAGTTCAGATAAATAGTACTTTTCCTTATATGCAGATCACTTTCTGGGATGTTAGTCTTGTTTATCTTTTTGTAGAATAGATTTTATTAAGAGGTCAAGTTTCACAAAGTTATCACTTAAAATTTTAAAGTGGGGAAAAAATAAAGGGAAAAAATGGACTGATCTGGAGAAACTGTGGAGCAGTCAGCCTGCCTTTCAGCCCTAGGAAAGGTTCTGGGACAAATTATTAAACAGTCAATTTGTCAGCTGCTGAAGATGATGAAGTGATTAAAAATATAAAACCACCACCCTATGGATTTGTGAAGAACAAATCATGTCAAACTAACTTGATTTCTTTCTTGGAAGGGATAATAGTACACAGGAGGATATATAATTTGACTTCTGTTAAGCTTTTGACATTTTTCTCCTATCTATATATACAACACAGGGAAATATATCCAGCATGAAAACACTGCACACAAAGGACTAAAAGCCACTCAAAACTAGTTGTAGCTTAGTGCCAGACTGAGAGGGTGTTTAAAGTGGGGCCAAACCACCCCATCTCTATTCTGCATTTTCATTGAGGTCTTGGGTAATGAAATAGAGGTTAAATTGGTCAAATACACAGAGGACATCAAGCTGTTATGCTGTAAGGACAATAGAAGACAAAATTGGAATTTAAAAGGGCCTTCTTAATTTGAAAGTGAGTCCTAAATTAACAAGAGCAGGTTCAGCTTTTCAAAGCGCCCTGTACCTAGGAGGGATGAGGGACAAGCTCGAGTGAAAAAGGGAGAATAATAACTGCCCAGGCAGCGTGAACATCAGGAAAAGATCTTGGTGTGTATAGCAGATGAATATAGGTCAGCAATGTAGTGTTCTTGCAAAACCACATATTTCATTGTGTAATAAGTTGGTGCGCAAATTGGAGGGAACTCGGGAAAAGTGACAAGCATTTACAAAACATAGAATGTAAGTACGTTTGGAAGAAGTGGTTATGTTTAATATAAAGGAAAGAAAATGGACTGGATAACGGTAGCCCAATTTGCAACATCTTTAGTGCAGAGGATTGCAACTCATTGTTCTTCTTTTATACTTGGGATAGAACAGCAAAGCAATGTTTAATGTTGAAGAAAAAATCAGGTTGAAGGTTAGGAAAAGCTTTCTAACTGGTAATGTAAAAAGGGAACATCTTTTGGAAGGAGTCCTGATTTTTCTCTTCTCTGGAAGTGTTCAGGAGAAGGCTGGCCAGAAGTTTTGTAGAGATGGGAGTTGAGAGATACCCAACATCTCTGTTAGTACACCAGACCAGAAAGCAGGGTGCCTTGAGTACCGCCGAAGTGACATGACTTTTCTATGACTATTCTTTCTCTCCATGACTATTCTCTCCCTCTACCCCATCAGTAAAAGTCAGTCTTTTTTTTTTAACTTTTTGAATACAATCAAAATCTGTTAAGACAGACTGAACTTCCTATATGGTTTTGTTAAGTCTATGTTTGTGTCTTCCTTTCTAGAACTGTTACTTCTGTGGTGCTCTGTTAGCTTTTCCCGTATTCTGTCTGAAACCTTGTTCACTTGCGGTCTCTTATCTGGGGGATGGCTGTTCCAGCTAGAACACTGAAACATGCTCAGGGTGAGGATTTGAACTGTTTGATTCCATATAATACCCATCACAGTTTTTAACTTGTGAGATGGGACAAACGTTGTTAAAACCAGGGTGAGCAACTCTAGTATGTGAGCCGCTTTGTAGAGTGAATGGCAGAAATCTCCAAGCAGACTTAATCCAAAAGAGAGGGATGTGCAAGGCTTTAGTTATGCAATCAAACGAGGCTTTTGTTTTAATGTCAGCAAGGTTAAGATGAAGGGGGTTGTACCAAAATAACATGTGGGAGAAGTAGCAAGGTACAGCACAGAACTGGAGCATACTGAGGAGCAAAAACTAGAGGGATGTTGGGTTTGTGCCACTGAAGAAAGTCTGCTTTGTCTGATTTGGGGCTGGACAAGGCTTCTCGCTGAGAGTAATGACAGGTTTTACTGTTCGATCCTGTGTTCATGGTAATAGAACTTCATGCATCCTATATAGGTAAACATGATTTCATCAGAAAACTACCTGGTGACATGGTGATATCCTCTTCCTAATCAAAATAACTGTCAGGATCCTGAGTTTTGGTAAATTGCTTGAGTCAAAAATGAAGAAGTGTTACAAAACCTTAGTTCAAAAGAAATACAGCTCACATGAATAAAAAGTTAGCTGATATCATTATTCCTTCCTCATGGTGATGACAGGTACTGCCTTTTTCTTAAACAGCATGTTCCCTTATTCCTTCCTCAGGCTGATGACAGATACTGTCTCCTTCTTAAAAAGCATGCTCCAAACAAATAAGCAACCCACTACCCTTTTCTTGCTTTAATTTCCATGATCTTACATGAGTAAAGATGCAAACTTTTGGTTGAGGATCTGAACATTTGTCATATGTCACTTATTTCCAACCAATGGAGCACAAAAAAACTGAAATTCTTTCATTCTTGTAAAGCACTGTCATGGAGGAGCACAGAGTTCAGGCAGTGCAAAATGATTTAAATCTTGGAGGTCCACTCGGAAGGCTTTGGCTTCCAAGCTGCTTTTTTCTTTTCCCTCTTTTTTCTTTTTTCCCCCTCTATAATGGAAAGGAACATAATGTTCTTATAATGGAAGAAACAGATTTCTCCCATTGATCAGAATTCATTTTTTTTATACACTGGAAAATTCGCTGTCTTCAGTAACATAATTAAAAGAATGTTGTTATCTTTAGAGTTTCAGTTTTCCTGCTTGATTTTTTTTTCCGAGTGCTGTCTTGTGGACAGATCACTCTGTAACGTGAACCAAAACCCTCTACCATGAGCTACAATAATTTTGTTGTTCAGTGAATGTTGGATTTTTTTTTTTTAAAAACTCTAGATAGGTCTTGTTTTGTGCATTGTATTACAGAATTGAACACTGATGTGGTGTTTTGAGAAGGTGATTTTACAACAGCTGTTGTGTTTGAAGGACCATAGAGCAATTGTGGTGGTTTTACTCGGGTGGGTGGCCAAGCTCCACTACAACCGCTCTCTCACTCCCCCTCCTCAAAGAGGAACGGGGAGAAAATACAATGAAAAGGGCTCAGGGGTTGAGATAAGGACAGGGAGATCGCACAGTCATTATCGTGATGGGCAAAACAGACTCAGCGTAGGGAGATAGATTTATTACCTACTACTAGCAAACTAGAGAAGCGAGAAACAAAGGAAAGAAAAGAAACCAAAAGCACCTTCCCCCCCATCCACCCTCTTCCACCTCCTCCTCCCCCGAGCGGCGCAGGGGAACAGGGGAATGGGGGTTATGGTCAGTCTATGGTGCTCCTTTTCGGTCACTCTCATCCCCTGTGCCGTGGGGTCCCTCCCACGGGATGCAGTCCTTGCCGAACTGATCTGGCGTGGGCTGCCCACAGGCAGCAGCTCTTCAAGAACTGCTCCAGATATGGGTCTGTACCACGGGGTCCATCCCTCAGGAGCAAACTGCTCCAACCTGGATCCCTCATGGGCAGCAGTTCCTGCCAGGTCACCTGCTCCTGCGTGGGCTCCTCTCCATGGGCTACAGGTCTGGTCCGGAATCTGCTCCAGCAGGGGTCTTCACAGGCCACAGCCTCCATCAGTGCAGGTCCATCTGCTCCACCATGGTCTCCTCCACGGGCTGCAGCGTGGAACCCTGCTCCACCGTGGTACTCCATGGGCTGCAGGGGGACAGCCTGCTTCACCATGGTCCTCACCACAGGCCGCAGGGGACTTCTGCTCCAGTGCCTGGAGCACCTCTCCCCCTCCTTCTTCACTGACCTTGGCACCTGCAGGGCTGTTCCTCACTCCTCTCACTCTTCCAGCTGCTGTGTGGCGCAGTGTTTTTTTTTCCCTGTCTTAAATATGCTCTCACAGAGGCGCAAACAACATCACTTATTGGCTCAGCTCTGGTCAGCAGTGGGGCCCTTACCTAACATGGGGCAGCTTCTAGATTCTTCTCACAGAAGCCACCTCTGTGGCCCCCTGCTACCAAAACCTTGCCACATAAACCCACTACAGCCATCTGAAGACCTTTGCTGCACCATGTTTTTCTGAGCGTTTCCGAAGTGAGGGATAAAATATTTTCATTTGTAGTAAAGGGTAAAAGACATCAATTAGTTTTCTGTACTAGTAACACCTAATGCAGAACATGTCCTGATATGAGTAAAGTGGTGGTTCTGCTCTTTGAGAAACAGCATAGAGAATAAGGAAAAAAGAAAAAGAAAAACCTGACCTTTTGCCAATGATAATGCATTCATGGTTCTGTTTGTACATGCAGTGACTTTATGAAATCCTTTCATATGAGTGACACATGTCAGATGAAGCTCTTAAGGGATATTTGGCATCATATATACCACAATTACATGTTTGATTGCACAGAATATAGTATGAAATGATGACAGTGGCATCTATTAGTGTTGAAAGTTTTACAAATTTTCTAGAGCTGTCATCCTGTGGTGTCCTAAGTCTTTTGTCTTTGGTTCCCTTTCTGACTATCATAAATGGTCCTTTTAGCTTCACTCCTTGGATGTCTGTTTTCAAGTTGTATAGTGAATGTCATATTAAATCGTAAAGCTCTGTATATGGTTCCCATATGGTCAGTAAAATCTCAGGCTACCATATTTGACGTACAGGCATTCAGAACTGACTTGTGCATTTCTGTACTAGCTACTGATCACAGGCAACTAGCAGCAGTATCTTCCTGTCCTACCAGCTAATGTAATACAGTTTGCTTTCATGTTCATGAGTGTGCCAGAAACAGGTATCAGCACCAGAATTCACGTGATCTTTTGGCATCTTCTCTGCAATTAAATGTTTTTCTGTTCAGCAAAGAAACCTTAAAGGCCAGACTGATTTACCACTATGCCATAAAATGACAATCATCAGTGTGTGAAGAAATTGTCGTAACTAAAATAAAATTGAAGAACATACCTCTTAATATTTGAGGGAAAGATGTAAGCGTGCATATATGCATTTGTATATCAGAAGATAAACCTGAAGCAATCCTTCGCAGAGTTGCTGATGTTTGCTTTGTCTTCTGTCATCATCATTTGCTATTTACATTTTAAACAACTGCATAAGTATTTGTCATTTTCCAGTATGCTGTGAAATACAATCAGTCTCCATCAAGCAAGAAGGAAGTAGACCATTGGACTGGTTTGGGGAACTATCAAGTCCTTGAACTGGAAAAATCTAGAAAAAGAAGGAATATCTCAGTACTGAATCTGAAATAACACATCAAACAGTTTATTTTTTATTACTGATTTTTAACTTCATGATTTGGCATCAGTGTCTGAGTAGTGATGATTTCTTTATTTTTTCTGATGCTTAGAGAATTTGACGTGTCTCAACCTTGAAAGAATGCTTTTAAAATCACCTCTCTTACCCAAAAATGTTTTTGGGAGCTCTGATTGTTTTTTGAACTGTTAAGTTTCAGTTCAGTTCTCACGGCAAGCACCCGGACAACCTGTCTTCTGTCCTTTTTGCTTCTTAGCCGTCTGTCAGCAATATATTTCCAAGGCTTCAGTTAGATTGACATTCATGAGCAGAAGGTATGCATTTCACCTTCACCATGCCCTCCCCAAAATCAGCATGGTGTTGTGCCATATACATAATTTATATCTTATCCCATGATAGTAAAACCACACAAGGATGTCTCTAGCTTTATCCAGGGTGACAAGAGAATGAATTTTTTCTGTCACTATTTCCATCACACTGCTTATCACTATGCAGATACTTTGTCCATGAAAATTGTCTGACCTGTTTGATAACCTTTTGCGGGACATTGACCAAACACCAAATTAAGGGGTATTTTAGAGCCCAGTTTTCTGCCATCCTTCATCTCAATTTGCTAAAAACTTCAGTATATCAAATGGCAGACAACTGTGTCAAGATAAAGATGATTTTGCTCACTGGTAGCATGTAGATTTTTAAGAGCTAAATGGGGAAGCTTTGTATTTGTGTCTGTTAACTCACTGATTAACACCTATGCTATGATTGCCAACAGAGATAAAGAAATCTATTTTTAATCACCAGAAACTGATTATGAGAAGCGGGACATGATTCTACTTCCTCCGAGGTCAGAGGGGAAATGTTTTATTGACTACCTGGGGGCTGTTCTTCTACCTAAAGCAGAAACGAGGTGAGATCACATACTTCAAACCATTCTCGAGCCACACCTGTTGTGATTTTGGAAACCATGTTTACTCTCTGCCATACCACAGCACTTGTGCAGAGCTTTGAAATTCAGTTTTTCAGAGAAAGGGAAATGAATGATGTAAGCTCAGTGGGCAAGTGTTGTTTGTTTTACTTAACTTGTATACCAGTCCTGGAAGAGATGTAAACTGGAAGGATGTAAACAGCGGCACTGTCTTCCAAGCTTTCTTAGTCAAAGCGCGCAAACCAATTCCTGTTTCCCAGGAAACTAGTGGGTCACAATAATTGCTTAATTATTTCTGGATAGTAGATAGGAGTGTGAAACTCCTGAGCTCTGTCTCAGTCCTCTCACAGGGCTGTCACATGAAAAGCAAAGATATTGTATTTTGGTTTTCTTAAAAAATGAAAAACGTGCATCTTTAAAACACAGCTTGTGAATAAGACTATTTTTTCTATGATGGATAACAAAACCCCTGAAAATTCAATCTGAATTCAATCTGAAGCAGATTCTTTTGATTTTACACCAAAATAAGATCGGAGAAAATATATAATTTTTAGATAACGTGTATTAACTTCAGTTGTGTAACAGTTACGAAAACATAACCACATGAAAAATTTATATTAAAAAATAGAAATATGTTTCAGAAATTAGCTTCTGAAATCATTATTAATAGTTTTTTTGTTCAAGATTCCTTTTTTTCTGATAGTTTTTGTGTGCATGTGTGAATGAAACAGCTTGACAAAATGGTGTTCTTTTGTATGACTGAAATGCATAATTTTAAATGAAAGTGTATGTTTTTTTCTGCATGTTGCTCGTTGCATGATTAAATGTAACGTTGCTTTTCAATGGCAGTTAAAACTTAAAGACAAAAACAAAGCAAACAAAACCTATTTCCTCTTGATAGCGTCCCACATTTGGATGGCTATTAGATTATTATTATCTCACTTTGGAAATTTCAATGTTTCATTGTAGGAGAAAAATTAGTAAGTTGTTTTTATAACTGGCAAATAAGGTGATCATTTTTAAGTAAGTTTTTTAAGTTCTCACAGGTAAAAATAAATATGCATTTAACTGCAAAATAATTGAGAAGTATGATAGCACAGCAATTATTGAGAAAGTTTTGCTCAGATTATGATTCAATTATTATTAGTCAATTGCAAGAGAGGGTTTTGCAAATTGAACTACATTAAATAATTGTAGTACGAGTTTGTAAACCGTAGTTACAGCACCAATCACAATGCAGGAAATTTTATTGCTGGGAAAGTAAATACATAGTTACGCCTCAGTGGCTGTAAAATGTTTCTGTGCTATGACTGAGACAGTCCTATCTAAAAGCAACCATCTTCCTATTTTGGAGTTCAGTTAAGCCTGTATTATCTGCGATGGAGAGGAGAAAATGTCCCTAAGGTCACTTTCATCCTGTTGCATTAAATAGGAAGCCTATGAAAATGGATTAAGAATGGTACTTAAATTGCAAAAGCATCATTGTAAAGTGGATTGGAAATGAAAATAGCTTTGGGTTCATATTCCAGTTATTGTGCCCATTAGACGTTACATTGGTTAAAAATAAAAAGGCCTACCAGTGAATTGTGGTGGATACATATGAATCACTTATCTATTCTACTGCATTATGTATTATTCTAGTAGCATAGCATTAGCATTATTTGACTTGAAAATAACATTTTCTTCGATTCTCTGACATTTTAGTCAAGAGACAAAAAAATATTATTTGTACTTAGGCTGAAAAAATATAGGTTTATTCCTTCCTATTAAGTTCTTTAACCAAATTTAAGGAGGAATACTTTTTACAAAATTAGCTAACAGCAATAGCAATATCAAATATACACAAAGATGAAATACAAATTTATAAGGAAGGTTGTCAATGGCAATTTTCTTCTCTGTTTGGAAATCTTCTGTAGTTTATTGTGCTAGAATGACCTGTTTCAACTTAATTTGTAGTTATTGTATTAAGTAGAGCGCTCTGAACATTATTAACAGAGCATTGGCAAACTGGAGAACCAGAGCAGTTCGGATTTTTCGCTGATGTATTTGACATTTTTAACTACGTTGCTGCCATTCTGTAGGCATAAATTACAAGCAATTTGCTGTGGCGTATGGTGTGATGATCTGTAATGTGCTCATGCTGTGGGGTTCGCCTTGCAGCGGCACTGGGACCAATTCAGACGCAGCTCAACCCGAGGGGGCTGCTCTACAGGGCAGCCAGTGAGGTCCCTGTCATGGAACCAGGGCTGGCTGGGGACACAGTCAGGAGAGGCTGTGCATACCAGAGGAAAGAAGCTTTCAGGGGCTGGTTCCTGGGGCTTGAGAGGCCAAGGAGAGGCTTGTAATTGGGGATTTCCATGGCAACAGGCTCGTGGGAGCTGCCAAGGCAAAAAGGGAAGGTGAACGCAAGGTGAAGGACAGAAAACGCCTGGGAGAGGAGGCGGGAGGAGGCACTGATGAAAGCTGTCCTAAGCGCTTGTATGAGGTCTTGAAGAAGCCCATGGCTTTGTGCCATGACACCCTGCTGGGGGCACACAGAAGGCTGGCAGAAGGGCTTGCTGGTGGTGCAGAGACGAGGAAGATGTCTGGAGACCTGGGTGGACGTGCGGTGCTGCAAAAGGTGTGAAAATGCAAGGGGCTGAGGTTGTAGGAGCCAGCTGTGCCCCGTGCTGGAGGACTGAAGGCAGCTGCGATGCCTGTGTCTCCTCGGGAGCTGGGCCCATGGGCGGTGAGTGTCTTGCAGGCACTTGGGTAGAAAGCTTCAGTTTTACCTGGGAAAGAAATTGCCCTCAGTTCAGACTTGAAATGTAAAAGGTAAAGCAGCACAGTGTGTCACTTGGTCGGTCATATGTGGTGGACATCTGATGGAGCTGCTCTTTGAAGAGTACTAGGAATGGTATTAATGTAAAAGATAATTTTTACCTGCTATTAATTATTTAAAAAGTGCTGATGAAGGGAACAAAAAAGATTGAGTGCAGTAAGTGCAGAAGTTAAAGATTTCCCTGGAAAGGTTTTAATATTTGATGCTGAGATTGTTTTTACGAGCAAACCCACAGTCAGAGGGGGTATTAACTAAAATGGCCTGAGAAAGGTATACGAGTTCCCTCTCCCCCCCTGCCCCTCCCCCCCCCCCCCCCCCCCCCGTCCTTGGAGCCAGCTGATTATGCTTCTTGTTTTAAGTTATATTGAGTGGCTGTGGAAATATGCAGTACAGCTCGCTCCTCCTCCTCCTCCTCTTCCTCCTCCTCCTAGGTGTGGGTTGTGTTTCTCTGTAATCATTGCAGCGATGGGCTTAGCCTCTGGGAGCAGAGTTTACCTCCGTAATTTATTTCTCTATTTCCAATTTCACACTGTGAATTTCCTGAGCACGGTTGCCTGGATGGGGGTGGCTTGCTGTGGGCTTGCTGATAATGGAGGCCTCAGGGTGGTCGGGGAAGGAAGGGGAGATGTGCTGTTGCTCTTACAGCCAAGAAGGTGGCACCCTGTGAGCAGCAGAGCCCTGGCTCCCTTTTGCCCCAGCTAACCCTCAGTCCTTAAAAAAGCTGCAGGGAGGTCACTTGTGGGGTGAGCCTGGAGCTGGCCTCGTGGTGGCCCTGCAGCCGGGGAGAGGTAGGCACCCCCTGGGTTTGGCCACTCCGGCACAGGACACACCAAGTCCTGCTTTGCAGGTGTGAAAGGAAAAAAACCCTCTTTGGGACTGGCTGATGCTGCTGATTTCACTGATTTCCTGCTGCGCTGTGGGGCACATGGGTGAAGGTGGGAATGCATGCAGCTGCCGTTTGCCTGAGATGGCTGTTTGCCAGTGGTGTCCCATGCTTGGTGGCCACTTGCCTGAGGCAGATGCTTGCCTGAGGCTCTGCGGTTGTTGTTTGCCCGAGGTGCCCCACACGTGGTGGCTGTTTCCCTGAGGCTCCCCAGCATGTGGCAGCCGGTTATCTGAGGTGGCTGATCGCCTGAAGCGCCCCGCACATGAGGAAGCCACTTCCCTGAGGCAGCTGGTGTGCTGGTTGTAATCCCTGAGAGGACACTGGTGACCTGGGGGGCGTTGAGAGGAAAATAGTGCTGCTGACATCAGAGAGCAGGAATTACAGTGCCAGCTGAGGTGAGCAGGCCGGCAAGGGGCAGCTCTGTGCCCTCTGCTGCCTGTTGTATGTGTAGGTGTGATGTGGCCCTTGAGAACAGAAGGCGGGAAGTGGCCCCAGGCTGGGGTGACTGATCTTTTGCCCTCCTGGGGAGAGCGTGAAGCTTCATGGAGGAGGGCTGACTTGGCAGCTTTCCTTCCCAGACCTCAAGGTCCGTCTCTGTGAAAAGCTCAATATTAGGTTTTTCCACAAGTTCTACTGCAGATGGGAGTCATCAGATGTACTGAAGGCTGCACAGAGAAGCAATACTATCTGCTAAGTAACACAGTTAGTGATGATATTAGGAAGGAGTGTTTCTCCCCAAGTACTGCCTGGCCAGGCTTTCTTTGCACTAACAGACTCCTTGGCATAAAAAGACTCATGCTTTTGTTGAACTACTGAACAGAAATGCAGTGTGAAGCAGAGGAAGGCCGGGGAGGCAGCTGCAACAGCTGGCACAGCCTGACGGAGGGAAATAATGCATGGCAGAAGTTAGAGGAAAAAAAATCCCTCTAAAATATACCTTTTATTTCAGGGCATGATTTAGCTAAGCACCCAAAAAATAGAAAAAATGAGAATCTTGTGTTTTTTTGTTTTGTTATAGTTTTATGTCATGGAAAGAAATGAACTGCTCTGAAAAAAATATGTTTTTCTAACAGGCTTGTACTAAATTTGACAAGTTAGACTTGAATCAAGGTAATTTCTAGGGTAAGAAAGGAGTGAGGACTACCTCATAACAGTACAACAATTACAACCTTCAGAAGAAAAATAAAATAAAGCAATTTAACATAAAGGACATCAAATTAACACAACTTAAGAAAAAGCATTGAAATATGCTTTGGAAGCACTGCTTTTTACAAATAACCCTTGTGTTTCTTGGTATCTGAAGATAAACAGGCATTTTGTTGAATGGAGACAGTGTTAGTTTTCATTTGCTAGTGGGTTATTTTAAATTTCAATCACAGGCAGAAAAAAGTTGTAAATAAATAACAGTGCAAGCTTATTTTTTGATCTTTTTTAGATCAAAGACTAAGGCAGTGTTAAAGCTCTAAGACTAGGCAGTGTTAAAGCTCTTTTAATGCTCAAGGAGGGAAGAAGTCACTGAAGAGAGAATAAAGCATGAGGCTTCAGTGAATATGACAGTGGAGAGAGGAGGAGTAAAGGCGTATGTCCAGAAGGCCCTTGCAAGTTGGGAAAATGGTGATGGAGAAGAAGCTGGGAATGGATAACGGTGTAAGAGGCAATGACCAGACAGGAAATCACTGAAGGAAAGGTCAGGCAAGGAATGGTGCCGAGCATAACAGAGTCACAGGTGACTGAAACTCTTTTGTACTGGGTGAGAGAGTTAAATGTGGGTGTGCCATGCTTATTATTCCCTCAATATTCCCAAAAATTCTAACTATAATGTTAGCTATGATGTCTTCACTTCTTTGATTAGCACAATATTTATAATCAGTTTGTTGCAGGCTTGTAAGCCAGGCTTGTCTCTGTTCTGCAAGCTTGTTTTCCTCATGTGACTCATCAAGTCTGAATTTGCTTGTATGTGGGACTACCTTTGAAAGACATCTGCGAAATGCGATGGTTGGCTGCTTGGTTATTCTGCATCATTGGTATTGAGAGAACAATGCAGGAGCTTTCCAGCCTGTGTGCTTTAGCTATTCTTACTACTGTTAGCGACATAAAAAGGTAACTGATCTGTTTGGACAACACAAAATTCTTATCAGAAAAATCTGAAAGCTCTTCATAGTGCAAAGGCTGCCTCGCTATCATTTTCCAAGAGAGATAGCAACACTCCCACCGGGACAGGGGAAGATGGTGCCCTTCTGCTCTGCTGGGAATACTTTAATGCTCTCAGCTGGCAACACGCTTTTTCTAGCTGTGAGAGGGACATGCCTCCGCCAGCTCCTGGGGAGACATCAGAAATGCAGTTGCTGCATGCAGAATCTCAGTAAGTAGGGCTAGCTGAAAAAACAGGCAGGAATTAAACTCATCAGGCAGGAAATAAACTCATTTTAGTCTTTCATACACCTGGTCTAGTCTAATAACTGGGTAGCTTCATCTGAACTTGTGTGAGATTTAAAAAAAATCTCATTAATAAGCTACTGTTTCTGTGCATCTAGGTGGTCTCTGTGAATTGGCCAAACTTCATGGATGCCTCCGGGAGGGAAAAGAAATCCTTTTAAATTATGGTAGCAACAATCATACAGCTGAGCTCTCTTTTATATGGTAGTAGTTGCTGTGTTGAACAGAGGCATTTCCTTCAATACAATAAAATCTAAAGTCTACTGTTACACATGTTGATAACAGTATTAGTTCATGTTTTTTTTAATGTGCGATCATTGGGAAAAAAAATAAGGCAGAACAATAAGAATTCTGTGATAATTGACTGGTTTGAGACAGCGTTGGTCTTGGTGATCATAAAAGGGAATAACCGGAGTAGGAATATGTGAAATTTGACATTTCTATATTCTTAAAGAAAACAGAAGGTAGGGAGATGCAATATAAGCCAGAGCATATTGTAATAGTGATATAATTTTTTTTTTTTTTTTAAGGGCTCGTAGATTTCACCCTTGATGCACATTCTGAAGCACCATAATGTGAACTCTCAGAATAGCAGAGGAATTTTCTGGGCATAGCTATGGGGAGTGGATACAGTTGTGGATGGGTGGTAATTTGGAGAGTATGCTGAGAAATTGTATGTGGTCATAAGTGTTAAGCACAACGGAGGAGAAAAGGTTTTTAGTTAGCTCATGCCCCAACTTCAGGTAGCAATTTGCTTTATTGCCCACAGGATCAATTGTAGAGATGACATAATCAAGGAAGCTTGCATTGCTGTCTGCATGCTGCTGAAATCTCTGCTTGTGTCTATAGTTAGATCAATTTTCCAGCTTCCTGCAAATACAGGTCACTGTTTCACCTGGTGCTCCTTTATCATCTTTGAGAAAAGCATTGTTAACAGAAAGGCATCCCATCATCTGAAGACACTAGGGAGAGGGAACCTGCTATTTCTTCTGTTATTTCAGTGGTTTATTCTTCTTTCTTACCTGAGTTTTGATTTTCATCACTTTTTTTAGGTAATCTTGTTAATGTTATTCTGCAGGATTTAAGAGCCATGATACCAGTATGTTTTCCTTAAAGAAAAAAATGTAATGAAAGCAGTTCTATTTTTTATTCTTTGCCCCTTGGTTTGTTTCCTAAAGCCTCTTTTGGGCATCCTGTCCAATTTTTCCAGTGTCCTTAAAATGTGACAAGAAGTCCATGTGCAGTATCTTGTTACAGGTCAGGACACTGCCTCAGAGATGAGCCGAAGCACTTGCTGGTCTCTGGTTATTTCTCTTCATGCAACCAAGGATCACACTGAAACTTAGGTAGAGTCACAGCTGTGTGAGGCAATGCCCCCCCTCTATAAGTGTGGGTGGCAACCTTTTCATGGGTTTATAACTTTATGTTAGGATGTACTACAACTTTTTTTTTTTTTTTTTTACATTAAAAGCTTATCAACCATCTGGGTCCATTCTGAATGAATGTCCTCTCTTCACTGTTTATCATTCTGATTGTGTTTGATGGTAGTTTTATTTGCAGGGATGTAATATTTATGTTCAGACTGTGAATAGAGTGGGACTGGTTCCTATTAAGTCATGATTACCTTAAAACAAACAAACAAACAAAACTTTTCCCTTTCTTCTTATTTTCAGCACTTAATGTAATTTAGTCAGTTTTTAATCCATTAACTATATACTTTAGGGCTTTAAAAAACTTAGAGAATTCTGAGAATATTACATTTCTGTTCTTGCCTTTATCAGCCAAACTTGTAATCCCATCAAAGAATGAGACTTCTTTGACTCTGCAGGAACTGCTTATGGAAAATTGGCTACAAAGACATCTGGAACAGCTCTTCTGCTCGAGAATTAAAACAATGTGGAAAACAATGTAAGTAGAAGAGACTTTAAACAAAGTGTAACTTTCTCAGTCCTTTAGTGTTTTCAGATATATTTGCTGGTTAATGGTGTCATCATTTCTAGTTGTACTGTATGCATTTAAAGGATGTTGCAGTTTAAAGAACATTGTATGACACTTTTGTCAGCTTCATGGGTCAGGGCCTTTTGGCCATTTTTTTTTTTTCAAATTTTGGGGCTAAGAGTAGTACGTGGCACCAAAATGACTTGTTTTCAGTAAAACCATCTCCCCTGCAAAATGTAAGAAGTTCATATTTTTAACAAAATGGATGCTGTTTCACTGCATCATTGTTTCATACCTCATGATGTTGAAAAATCAGAATGTTGAGTAAACTTGTTTCATTTGTAAATATTTTTCCTGTCTGTTAAACAGTTGAAGGCTCAAACTTACCTGAACTTGCATTTTAGTTTTTGTATTCTCATAAGTCTTTTCTTTACGAGTATTAGAGAAAATTGAGAACCTCTTAAGAAATAAGTTAACAAGTTTCAGGTTTGTTAAAACCCACGTATATGTAGTAAAACGAAACAAAAGGCCATAACTACTATGTTCTGCAACATAAAGGAATTCAAGCAAGTATGGGAGGCAGAAAGCACAGTCATAAGGTAACCGTTCTCTTGCCTGCATACCTATTTAATATTGAGGTAAGTATAACATGAATTTAAGTCTCCTATCCCTGTTGTCCCTCAAGCAATTAGCAGATACTTCAGATTAAAATTACTGTCTGAGTATGCACAGACAATACAAAGTCAACATCAGAGTAGCAATGGTTTTACTGTTTATTTTGCATGTCTTTGTTCATGTGATTTATTAATTGTGATTTTTGTCACTTGCATTTCTTTTGCTTGCTTCTATTTGGCTTATTTTTCCCTGTGCAGTGGTAAGTACCTAGAATGCTATCATAGGTAGTTCTGTTGACCACTGAATACTTTCTTCTGAGATCAGTGTGCTTCAGCTGTGTAACTATCAGAGACATGTGCTGCCACCCTTGTTGCGTAGAGGAAATCATCTATTTCAGTCACTTTTTCCATGTTTATCAGGGCATGGCTGTCTTTCACAGAAATCTGGTATTCCTGGACACACTATAGCTTTAGCATTGGTATAATGAAACACAAAATGGAAAGTGGGAAAAGTAATTAACATGCAAGTTGATCATCTCCAATGTCTGGAAATGGATTATTTTCTCCTTTGAGAATGTTTTTGCTAGAAAACCAAAATCATACAGAGAATGAGTGGCAAAAAGTTATCAGCTTATCATACTAGAAATAAGGGCAAGAAATAAACACTTCCAAGCTCTAGAAAAGCCTCTTTCGCCTTTAGCATGAAGTCTCTCGCTTCAAAACCTATGAGCAAATATTTCATCACATATAAATATTTGTATGCATTTCAGATTTACGAGAAATGAATGAAAGAAGAATAAGACATTCGAGTGAACACTAGCGTTTACTTTAGCACAAAATTGGCAATGTGAAATACCTCCTGTTTAAGTCTTGTTTCTTACTGCATACTGACACTAAACATCTTCCTTGATTCTGCACAGCCCCAAGAGCTGTTTCTTACCAAGCACAGCACTTGAGCACATCCTTACCTCTAAGTGGTTATATAAGTTTGCTGAGATACATGAGGTATATTAGTGAACTTAGAGAAATGACAAAAGTGCTTTGTTAATTCCAGGATAGAATATTTGTAACTCTGCAGGATGAAGTCTTTCTCCCTTTTAGTGCCTGTTTTTAGTTTAGACATTATAACATAGACTTCACTGATTTCTCATGGGACTTTATGTTTTATTGGATTAAAACCAAACATGATGATGATTTTCCTTTCTAGAGAAAAGTAACAATACATGTAGGAAAGTATTGTCACTAGTTTTCCAGGCAAAGAGGGACACCAAGGGAATTATTAGTCTGCACATCAACTCTAACACCTGCTTGCAACTAGTGTTTTTCTAATGCATGCAGGTCTAATTCTGCTGTGCACTTTTTGGCAATGCTGTAGGTACAATTGTGGCTCAGTGACTGCCTGACATTGCAGGTTCAAGCCTTATTTGCACACACTAGCCAAAGCCCAATCTCTTTTCAGTGTTGATGTTCTAGCAATTGTAGATGTATTACTGTACTAGATGTGATAGGACTATCATTTGTGCTGAATGTGGTGGGTGGCAGACCTATGGTATGCCAAGTGGTATCTCAGTATGGCAAAATATGGCATTAGCTAGAAATGTCTTAGCTTTACATGTCATATTAACGTAGTCATACTGTTTCTGGTGGCCAAGCAAGCTCATTCAGTGGCCTCTTGTCTTGGCATTGCTGCATCCTTAGACACCAAGATAAAATGGGTTCCTAAGGGGGGGTAGAACGTTAGCCAGAAGCTGCATACCATTACATTACATTACAGTTACACAACGTTTTTGCAACTTTTTTTTTTTTTCACCTGTATGGTGGCACAAAGAAAGGAGTGGAGATGGATGAAAGAAGGTCTGGTCTTACCATTTCACAGGCTGAAGTATGGAAAAATCAGCCCAAGGCAACAGATAATGTTGTACTCAGACTTGTAGATCTGAAAGTGGAAGACTTCTGAGTCACAAGTTGTCATTGTGGCCACTGCCTTGACTTCTGCATTGGAGAGCATTTGCTGCCTCTCACACAGCTGGAATGAGTTTAACTGAAACAGTTTACTTTTACTGGACCACACCTTCCCAGGCTGATGCACTGCAAGTCGGGCTTTGTGGAGTGCTGCTAGGTTAGATTACAAAAGAATTGCACCTGACAAGGTTAAGTGGTCTAGAAATGACTTTGGGTTCACAGAATGGCACAGAAGGTAAACGTTCTCTACAAAATAGCTCAGAATTTCTATGGTGAAGTTGGTAAGAGAATGCAACTTACTCTGTTGTTTTGGAATAGCCCAAAAACCTGCCAAAAGCAGCACTTCCTTTTAATCTCTGGCTTTTTCCATGAAGATTTGTTTTCTTGACTGTTTTACAGGTATCAGTGGACAATCAAAAGTTGGTGGTCCAGGTGGTTGTTAGAATCTGCAGTTGGTATATAGGAAAAATAGCTTATATAGGGAGGAGACCGTATCTCAGAATGGATGGTGAAGTACGTTTGTAAGTTTCACTAGCTTAGAGTCCAGTGCTGACTCTGGAGGTGGTCTGATCCTGCTGCTTTCAGTCCTGTTTAGAAACAAATGGGCAGGAATTAAAGCTGGTGCCATGAGTCAAACATCTCTGTTAATAGTGTGCCATTGACAAATGTTCTCAGGAAACGAAGCAATAAAAGTTTTGAGGTTGAGACCACACAATTACCTTGGGATTGGCAGAATAGACTTCAGACTGATTGACCATGTATGCCATATCTGTTTCGTAGATTACAGTGTCAGTGTTTTATAATGCTGATTCTTATCAGTGAAAAAGAGACTAAGAGGTGTAGGTGATCCTTGTATAGCTTTATGTAAGGGACTTCAGAAGGCTTGTGAAGTGTTACAGGCTGAAATTTAGAAAAGGTTTTGAATCTAAAGTTCAAAGGCTTCTTTGACCCCTATAATAAACACATGTTTCAGGTAAGATGAATTAAGCTGGAGAAAAGGGAGCAAAGAGATCAGAACACAATGCGAGCTATCTTCTATCAGCGCTTGTTCTCTGTAACTCTATTTCAGTTAATGCAGGTATATCAGCTGAAGACCACTGGAGCTAGCAAAAGAATACAGACCCCTGTGGCTTCAGGCTTGTATTTAGAAATGGGAAACATATTCTTTAGAATCAGTTGTTTTTCCTTTCAACTTCTTTAAAATTCAGGATGCTTTATGATTATCTGACATGAATATTTTAAAGCAATTTTAAGAAGAAACAGAAAGACATGACTAATGTCCCAGTATGTACTTAACTTAGCATACGGTTTATGTTTCCTTGGGGTTTCTTTATTAGCTCATGAAGGGAGATAGTGGTAATTCTGTGTATGTAGAATTCAGAAGGTTTAAATTCAGTCTTTTTAGAAGTCAAAGTATAGAATAGTTTGTTTAGTAGTCTCTTCCCGTATAGCTGGCAAGACTGCTTTCTTTTTTTTTTTTCTTCAACAAGTCAGTGAAAATTGAAATAGGCTGTAGTGAGCCAAACTATAAAACATATATGGACATTTATTGATAGCAGTCCCTGTGCTCTACTCAATCACAAAGATAATAGAAATGCTTCACAATATAACCTGAAGATTTTTTTCTGACCCTTTGCCATTTAGGAATTGCCCAGCCTGTGTGGTAGATGTTCATTTATCTTTCCTATTTCTCTGTAGGCTTTATATTACTTTTTATTTTTTTGTATATAACATAGTACCCTTTATGTGTATAATGGAGATTTTTGACAGTTTCATATATATTGAAATCTTTCCATGGGGAAATGATTTAGTATAATGGGTTTTATGTTGTTAGGATCAAAATCGAGCATATACTTTTGATCTGGTTTGTAACTAGCCCCATGAAAAGAATTCTCCCCAGAATGTCAAAAACCTATGTTGAAAGTCTGTATCTTCTTACTTTAATTCTGGACACAGACTTTTCACTGGAAGGGGGAGCTAGATAATTCTATTACTTACAGCATCTTTTAGGAGGATAGTATTTAATTTTTGCTAAAGGAGTTGAGTTTTGCAATATGTACTAGATTGAAAGAGTAAAAGAAGAAGGAAACTTCAAGGTGGGTGAATGTGTTGTTACCCAGTGCTGTGGGTGACAGGCTGACTTTACAAGTCTGATGGTCTAGGATGCACTGAGAACACCATGAACATCGTGTTGTCTGTGAAGGGTCAGGCTGACCTCATGTGATCACATGTAGGTAGGTAAAGGGTACTGCTGTTCTTCAGGCAAGATTAGAGCATGGCGTCAAAAAAAAGAAAGCATACATACATATGTACATACTTTCTTCCTGAGAACTGCTAACACAAATGCTTCTACTCTTTGCTCGTAAATTGTGCTATATTGCCTGCAATCCAGAGAGGATCCAGAAGGAAAAGTAAAACTCCTCCTGAGGATTCCCAAGGTAGTGCAAAGTACTGCTGTAGTGGGAAAAAGGCTGGATTTTGCCACCATGGTCTTACCACTTTCTGGGCTTAATGTCTGCAAGAGGTCTGATGTGTCTGATTGCTTGGTCCTGCTGTTGCATCACTTGAATAAATGAAAGTTCTTGTTGTATTTCACATGCTGACCCTTGAAAAGATCAGGAAAAAAGGACTGATTTCAGCAAGTAAATGACAGGACAGATTGGATGAAAAGTCAAGCTCTATTTTCTTTTTTCAGTTTTTTCAGTTGTCATTGGAGAGGGAAGCGGTTGCATGAGGAGGATTGGCCAATGAAACAAATTTTTTGCTTGTTTTTTACTCTCAGCCTCCACAAATGTAGGTGTAACTTTTCCACTTCAATTATTTTGGCTTTCTTCTAGCAATGGGGAACAGTATTTTTGGTATTTCTTGGCATTTTTACCACTTAGCTGCTTTATTTCTGGCAGAAAAATCTTAGAAGCTTACTTAGTCCTTTCCAGTCATCTGCTGCTGAAGTAGCAGAATTGTTTATTACTGTTGCTGAAACATAGAGTAAAGGAGACTTACACCAGGATCCGTGCATAATTGGAGATCTGTGAAGGGACAGAACCTTGAGGAACACGGGGACACGGTTGTGCCTTCTTGACCTCATGGAGAGTGTTAGTTCTGCCCTTGTACTTGAGACTGAGTAACAGCAAGATAACTGAATCATGTTCTTAGCAGCAGCATGAAACAAATGCTGCAGTGAATTAAACTTGGAACAGAAACACATGGACTGACGGCAAGTCTGCTGTGGTTTTTAAAATGTGTGTATAACACTTGAGAGTAGTTGACTGTAAATGCAGGAATACACTTTGATGTTTAAATTGTGATATGCTTCCCACCTGCTTTGCCTGCCAGCTCTGGTTCTGTAGCCATGCACCCCGGTTGAGCACTGCTCTGGGAACAGTGTCTCCCTATGCCAGCTGAGGGCTGGGGGCTAACGAAGGGCAGGGGGCCGATAGAGCAAACGGGAGCGGAGCACTGCCTAGCAGTGATTCAGCACAGGGACAGAAGCCCCTGGCATTACAGTCCACACTTATGAGCATCATCATTTTTGCGACAGAGGTGAGTTTAAAACTAGGCCATCTCCCTCCATCCAACTCAGTCTTCTCTGTCTTTTAAACTGTGTTCACAGTCTATGACACTTGTCACTGTATGAGTAGTCAGAGCAAACTCGTTAGAGCGGGGTGTTTTTAACTGGGAGAAAGAACTGGTTACTTCGGAACCATTTGAGAGTTTAATCCTCTCGTATAAGTTTAGTAATCTTAAGAACTGATAGCAGGATTCCTCAGTGGAGTGGTGAGTTGTGGAAACTGAAACTACAAATCCTGGACTATGGCACACAAACTCTAATATCAGTGGTGCTGATATAAACACCTTGAACATCTAGAAGCTGAATTTAGCAAACACAACTCTGACCTCCTCCTCCCCCCTTTCCCCCCCAAACAAAAACACCATCAAACAAAAAAGCCATAGTATGAACAAGGTGGGTGATGAAGTAATATAGTATAGAGTTACTCTTGGACCCTGAGGTGTCCTAAAAATTTTACTTGTGTTAATGCTTTGTGATTAGCTATGTAGGTGTACCAGAAGAAGATTTCTAAGGGGTGCCATATTACCCTGTTGCCTTTTTGTCCTTTGCACTTGGATTTATATTTTTCTCCCCCAGGGTAAGATAGCTGTACACCCCAGTCTTATCAGTGCTTAAATATATACGTGATTCTCTGCAAAGATTTAATTGCTTGCCTAACTGTTTGCAGTACCAGACCCTTAATACCTGTCAACTTTCTCGTGCACTGACTCTACCCCCTGTGCTTCAGAGAGTTTAAGGCATCCCATGGTGAGTTAATCTCTTTCTGCTCCAGCTGTTGGTTATTAGAAGTAAAAGGGAAAAGAGATTTGTTCAGGTTAGATTAAAAGAGAGAAGGACAACATACGAGAGAGACAGAAGAGAAAAACAAGAAAGGCATTTTGGGTGGTAGAAGCACCTTACATGCTCAGACTTGTCATCATAAAACAGATGCCTGCAAAACATGAAGCATTTTGTGGTTAGGCAGAGAACTGGGAGGGACGAGACGATGTTGATAGAGGGAAAAAAAAAAAAAAAGAAGGAAAATCCAGCATTGGAGGTATGGGGTATTATAAAATATTAATTCACTTATAGTCTGATATGTGAATCTAGTCTAATTTTCTGTCCTCAGAATGAAAGTGACTTTGGTGCTGGTTATTTTTGTGTGATAAAGGAGCAAGCTTAAATGAGGAAGGGATATCTCTCTTCTTTTTCATTTTTCCTCCTGAAATATTGGTATATCAGTATGATCTCAGCATGCATTTGGATTTCCCCTGAGGCCCTTTACTTTATGTAGTATAACGTAAGAACTATCTACTTGTATATAATATATACTGTGTGGTATATGTTAAAATGTGATGCTATATAAACATTTAAATCTTGAATTTTATTGTGTTAGATTAACAATTTAGGATTTCTTTGTCAATATCTCAAAGCCAAAGCCCATCTACCGTTTCTTACTCTCATTTTTAACTGTCATGTTGGTTGTTTCTGCTAGGGAACTTGGTGGAAGATGAGGTATATGCTTTCTTCTCAGTGACAAGTATTTGGGGTTCTGGCTCTAAAAGTCAGTCTAGATTGGGATCTGACTCAAAAACTTGTCAGACTCGCTTGTAATGGTAAAAGCATTCCATTTCATGTTGTCGACTTTTCATTACTCTGCATCACAAAAGGAGTCCACTTCAAATCTCCCATGTTCTTGAGATGAATTAAATTGGCTGAGTTCTGGTTTGATGTACTATTTGCTCTCTGTTTGCTAGATGGACCCAAACTGTTGTTGTCTTTTATCCTCTGAAAGAAGTTAAGGTGAAAAAATAAGTGAATGTGCTTTTTGATAATGAGCTGGAGGAAATTGTATGTTGCATGACAACAGAAAGCAATCACAGGAAAGAACAATTTCTCCCCACTCAAAGAAACCTCAAAAAAAGAAGTTTTAATTAAAGGGAGAATCATCTATAATCTTAATTTATTTGTCCTCTTCCAATGTAGAGCTTTCATCAGCAGCCTTCTTCGTCCTATTTTTTTCCAAAACGAGAATTAGCATATAATAAGTTAATAACATCATCATTATTATACATTAAGATGAATCATTGGGTCAACCACTCGGATGTAAACATTGCTTGGCTTTGAGGAAAATGTTGTTCGTTTATTCTTTCGGAAAATCAGTGGACAAAGAAACAATCTGCTGGTCAGTGTGTTCCTGACTTCTGGGTAGGACAGTCTTGCTTTGCTAGGGCTGACAAACTGATCTCAGCATATTGAAAGATGGTTCAATGCGATGACAGCTGGGAAGTGATACAAAGTTTAGAAAACATTCTCTGTGAACAAAGGCTGAAGAAATGTGGCTTGTTTCTGCTAAAGAGGGCTGGCACATGATAGGGGTTGTGGGGGCATGGGTTATTTACAATTTACAGTCCAAAGAGTGGGAAAGTATGACTAATATGAAACACAAATAGGGCTTCTGGGGAGACTCATTTAATGCCCTCCTTCTCTCCCTCTGTTTTGTGACAGCCCTTGGCTATTGCTTAATGGATGCGCTTCTACTAATTTTATAGAAGAAATTCATCTGAATTAGAGCTGAAGTTGATGATGATGTGTTTACCCCTTTTTTTAGCCCTTCGTGTGCTTAGGTGGGAAAGCTCTTAAAATATATAGAGTATTTGAATATCTCAAGCCTCCCCTCTTCTCTCTCTAAGCTGATGAAGGTGCAAAAGATGACACGCAAGTTCCACACCCAAACAAGAGCTGCCATAATTTGGCTGACAAGTACATGCCAAGACTACCTTTTTTTCTCTTCATTCAGAAATTGGTTACCATTTAGTGGTTCAGTAACTAGCTTTAAAAAGTCATGAATATATTTTTTTCTGATTCAAAAATTGGACACTGAGCCAGGTGTCCCCTGAAGGCTTTAGGAAACCTGAATTCTAAGG
This sequence comes from Cygnus olor, assembly GCF_009769625.2. Classification (NCBI taxonomy): domain Eukaryota; kingdom Metazoa; phylum Chordata; class Aves; order Anseriformes; family Anatidae; genus Cygnus; species Cygnus olor. The sequence goes on from NC_049175.1 coordinate 11,075,652, forward strand.
AGGTAGCTGAGACATTCAAGACAAGACACTTCTTGACTTAATGTCAAGACATTAAAAGTTCCCTGCGTTAGACTTCTCTGACTTAAATATTTAAGTCTACCTTTACTCTCATGACTTTGGTCTTAAATTTGTCCTTCTAGTCTTCAGGAGAACATTCTCCCATTTCCCTGAAAGACAGAACCTGTCTTATGAGATTTCCATGCATAACTTCAAGCAATTTACATAGAAATGTCAAGGTAAAGCTTGCAATTGCTTTACCTTGGGGGCTCACATATGGTAAACAAGATACAACAGGAGCTGGGTCGTAAAATATGAGTGTTCATGAGCTCCAATAAGGATTTTCTTTCTCACTAGTAAAAGTAAAAGGCTTTGTTTAAATTAATAATCTTATTAATTGCTATCTGGCATAAAATGGCAGCTGTAGAATGTGCTGAGAATTGAAGATAACCTACTTGACCTGTTGTAAATCAAATTAATATTAACAATCTGTCTATTTTTCCAAGTAATTAAGCAATGGTGATCAAAGCTCAATAGTTTTCTTGGAGATAAATGATAGCTTTGGAAATTAATGGTGTGAGGTGAAAGCAAGGACCATTAGCTGTAACAAATTGTTAAGAATCCAGAAAACACACTGGGCTGAGTCCTTCAGTCTGTTTTATGATTATTATATACTGCCTTTTCCTTGACTCTTTTTTAGAAAACAAATGGTTATTTATACATGCTAAATAGTATAAATCCTCACGAATTAACATTTTGATAGTATAGAGCTCAATAAGGAGTAGGTTCAAGTTCCAGCCATGGTCAGCCTTTGAGAATGACCACGACTGTTACTGGCGCTGCTACCTACAGACTCTGCTTCTCACTCTTTTCACCACATGTGCCAGGATGCATTTTTTTTTTTTTTGTCATGCTGCTTTCACTCATGAAATTACTCCTACAATGCGATTAAAGCAAACCAAGCTTGTGGTGTTTGCAGGATCAAGTCCCATTGCCTTCTTAGTGCCTGGTAAAAGAAACACATCATCCCTTTCACTCTACTTTTGCACACCAGGAGAGACATTTCTGACATAATTAATTTTCTTTTTAAGAATTGCCCTTAGTCAGTAGTGTTTTCAGGACTGATGGTGGACAGCAAAAGTATCTCAGCAGAAGCTGGTCACCTGGCTCTTTGCAGCTCTCTGGGAGCAATAGAATTTACTGGATCTTCTGAAGATTGCGTTCTTCAGCCTCTGAGTTTAACCTGGCACTCACTGCAGTCAACAGCGTAACTGCTATCAAGTTCTCCACTGCAAAATCAAGATGAAAGCTCTTTCTCTATCTCTTTCTCTTTTTTCTTACAATAGCACAAATCAGAAGTAATTTAGGTGAAATCAATGAAACTACATCTCAGAGAGGTGATTCAAATCCAAGCTATTTGCCAATTCACGCTTCACTTACTCTACCACACTTCACCATGGGAATACTCTTGTTTCAATTAGGCATACTGTAAGAGAAATTGAGATTTTGAAACTGTTTTTGAAAGATTTTCCTGAAGTTTTATCTTTGGGAGGTAGACAGACATCCTTTGTTCCTTTTTTTTTTTTTTTTTTGTCTAGGTCATAACTGGACACAAGTGCTTGACAGTGCTTCTTTTTTAGACATTCCTTTACACTGACATCTGGGGACAGTTTTAATAACTCAATAATAGCCAGAACATCAACAGATGCTAGTGTGAAAGATGCAAGTATCTCTAATATTAAGATCTGCTTTTCACCTAAAAATGCTGAACTCATAGGTCCAGCTTATTTCTGCTGTGCATAGACAGAAAGCTTTGTTTCTAAATTTTTGAGAAATAAAATAAAATTTATTATATTTAATAATAAATTAAAATAATTTAAATAATTTTTAGATAATTTTTTATTTTTAATTATTTTTTTAAAAATAATTAAAATATTTTTTTAAATAATTTAAAAATGTTTCTTGACTACTTCTTTAAAACTATGATTCTATTTGAAGGCCAGAATAAATCACTAAACTCATCACTAATTGTTTCCTCCGTGACATGCAACCAAGCGCTTTGAGAAGTCAGGTGGATGGGTTGGAGCATCTATTTTTCCTTTCTTCCTGAATGAATTTTTCATTGCAATTTCTGTTTCTTTGTATTTTGGTTGGAGGTTGAGGTGATGGAAACAGTCTGTAATTTTCTTACTGAAAACCAGCCAACAAAAACAAAACCTCTTTAATTTTAGTAAATATTACCTTTGTTGCTGATCTTTAAATGTATTAGTGGAACAGATCACAGATTTTCCAGAACTTGAAGATAGTACAGAAGTCATGTTTTTCTGCAATAGGTTGCACAGTACACAGCGGGATCCTGCAAACATTTAAGAATATGAATACTTGTAACTAAAAATGCTGAAAGCCTGGAAGCAAAGGCTGGTCGTCTTCTCTTTGATTGCAGTGTGGATTTCGGTCTGACTAATAATCACATAGATTTATATGCTGTGTGGTTTTTATTGTACATTTCTTAGTATGTTATTTTGCACATGCTGTTTTGTGTCAGTCAATCCTGTCAAATGTCCCCTTGAAGATGTAATTTATGTTCCTTGCGGCATTGTAATGCAGCATATGGGAATTGCTGAGAGGTTTAACAAGAGTGTGTTGGAACTGTCTGGAATCACAGAAGAAATCGGTAGCATTTTACTTGAGGTTTGTAATCCATTTGTAAAAGCCTACATGCTGTCATCCTGTAGTTTTTAACAGGAATGAAAAGCTGAGCCAAATTGGAAGTTGCTTTGTGGTGCTGATAGGGCAGAAGTGAAAAGCTCAGGGATGTCTGCATGAGTCCTGAGTCAGGTACCCTATCAGTGTGATCTGGAGTGAATTGGGTAGCGTCCGCCTCCCCATGGGGCGCTGCACGGTCTTGCTGCTCTATTTGCTGTAGGCATTGCTAGTAGTTCTGCAGAAGTCCGCAGAAGCAACAGCAACATGCGGCAAAACAAATTGTCTGTAATAAAAGCAAACCTCAATCTCGCATCAGTGTGGAACTCCAGTGTGGCATGTTTTCTTGCAAAGTGAGAAGTAATGAGGCCATGTGGAAGCCAGATACATCTGCATTGCAAGTACCTTACATTCTGCTGCCCTGTGCCAGGCAGGGTGTTAGAGTGCTTAACAAGTGCTGCAAGCGTTGGTCAAAATGCAGTGCTATAAACCAGCAGGGTTTCAGGAGCACAAGGAGCTTCCTTCTCTGTAGAGCAGAATAACACTGGGAGAGCCTGGATAGTACTAAATTCAAAGTTCTCTGACAAGAAAAAATACGTTACCCCTACACTTTTTTTTCCTTCATCTTAACTGCTTTATTACTTCAGTCCTGCCAGGTGTGGTGGCTGTGCTTGTTACACAGCTTCATAAAAAAACTGCTGTTTCTAAGCTATTCACTCTGGGCTACTCACATACATTTTGCATGTAATGTTGCTCAGAGAAGACAAACTTTCCTTTAGAAAAAAGAAAGAACATGCAGACATCTCTGTTCTGTCAGCAAGTCACTGAGTTCAATCAAGTGACCAGAAACTGAAGGTTAATGCAACTGCTTTGGAATGTGTTGCATTGTACAGAGACTCCAGCTGTCTACATAAAGCGTCCCCTGTTACGTGGAGGCAAAATGCAGCAGAAAGAATCAGAGTGGTGCTGCTCTTGGCTTTATAAAGGCACCAATGCCCCCTAGCTGCTCCATCTGTCCCCAGACAAAGGAGTACCACTACCACTGCTGAGGTGGTCAAGAAACAAGTTGACTGGGAACGCTGCAGACTGCTTTGTAAAGGGGATAACATCTCCTCTTGTGCTACATAGGCAGGGCTGAGCAGAACTGGTGCAGCTGCCTGTCAACTGGGTGAGAAACTTGAAGGTTGGTCAGTGAATGCTGGCACAGTCCTTCCTTCTGGTCCTGCGAGATTTAACTTTTCAACCCTCTAGACTGGTTGCATTTTAAATACGGTTAGTTAGGCTGTTGTGTCACTCTTAGGCACAACTGCTAGGTCCAAAGCACCTTTGCATTTCTCAGTCACTGGAGCTTTCTACAGTAACAGCTCCAGAGTGCATATACCACAGAAACACTTAGCTTCCCTTCCCTTCACCACAACAACCGTGTCATCTCTCGCCTCTTCTTGGAGTCGAATCAGAGATTCCAGCTCCTCTTGTCAAGCACCATAACACGTTCCCTTTTAGATTTTTCTCGACTTAGTGGGAAAGCAATGGAAGTGCCGCTGTGCCCCTGAACTGTCTTGCAGTTGTTGCACAGTGAGGTGAGAGAAGAAAATGGAAGGTGGTTGTCAGAAACCTTGGCTGTGTGCAGTACATTGCTGACAATGAATGGGTTGTCTGTGAAATTTGTGATTTAAATACAGTTGAGATAATGTCTTGACTGCTGTGGTATCCATGCTGATGTGTGATGGTAAGACACATTTCATTTTGAAATTTGTAACTCTCTAGTACTGTCAGTAATATGCCACTTACTCAGACATTTGCTATGATGGGAAATGCAGAGGCAAATGTGTTTTGTTCCTCATACGTTATATTGGTATGAAATATAAAGATGAATTTATCCATCTCCTTCAAACCATGTGGTTCTCTTGTCGAGTCTCACAGAATTCTTTTCCCACTGCGAAGTTTTACTGCAGCAGCTTCCGTATCAGGAACTTACTGCAAGGTATTATGTAGTTCTGCCTTTCCTCAATAAAAATGATAAAAAAAAAAGCAGTGGCTAGTCCTTCTGTTACTTGCAGTAAGTGAAATGAATGTTAGATGACAGTATTATGAAACAAAACCTCTTGAAATGGAGCAGTTGCGATTTGAATAACTGTTATTAGTGTCTAGGCTGCTAGAAATTTATGCTGTTACTTTAACTCCTATTAAAACCATAGAAACACATACTAAAACTATAGAGTAGAAATATTAGAACATGAATATCATATCCATACCAAGTAAGGCAATTTCCCTTCACTTGAGCCCCTGTATTTTCTGTATTGAACCAGGAATTTGCCTGTTTATAATAGCTTTCAGCCTTGTCTGCAACTACCACTCGTACAGAACTGCCATAGAAATGCTGGCAAATTCAATGTTGGGGTCAGACTGCTTGGGTTATAATAGGCAAAAGGACTGCTTGGCAGTTACTTTTATAATTTTTACTCCTATGAGCCTGTGAAACTTTCCTCAGGACTGAGGGAAGAACAGGATTGAAAATATTTTAATTCTTTTTTTTGAATGAGGAATGCTATTGGTCTTTCCAAAAGCTTCATTAACTTTAAGCAAATGTTTGAAAGTTCTGTAGATCAGTGTTACAGAAGTTGAAGTTTTTGTTTTAGTTGGAAAATTAGGGTGCTACTTTGGGTCATTGTGCAAATTCAAAGATGAAGGCAGTTTTTTTCATTTATTTTGCCTTTTTCCAGATGTATGCAAGTTCTAAGGCCTGTTGCTATTAAATTGATGATGACAGTAAAACTCTTTTTGATTGAATTAGATCAAGAGCAGCTTCCTGTCTAGGAATGTCTGGCTACCAGACTTCAGGGAAAAAAAAATCTATTTAGACCAGTTGCTTGTTTGTGTTGTTACAGCAAATATCAACAAAACCTCTAATTTAGCAATTTTGGGTAGGTTTGAACATTCATTTTATCCTTCCAAGTGATTATATTAGAAAGAAATTAGCGATTTTCCTTTATACTTGAAGGGGAATTGTACACATCTTTGAGTCATCTAAGGTATTTCACAGTTAGTAATCTGACAGGAGCTCGCTTGTCAACGTTTGACTCTGGCTTCCCTTGCTGGAATCCGAACAACTTGAAAAGAAAAAGGTAGGGGCTGGAAACCCAAGATGCCATTTATGAGCATTTGGTTCTGATGGCTCTGTGCTTGGGAGAGGCTTTTGGTAGTGCCTGCTCACAGCAGATGGGAATGCAGACTGGGGAGGGAGAGGAGGGTGCCCAGAGTCCCCGTGCTGGCTGCCTGTGCCTGATGCCATGAGCTGGCATTTGCATTATCTGATTATTGCAGATCATTACAGAGTGCAACTCTTCTTTGCTGCCTGGAATAACACTTCAACCTTGCTGTTATCTGTGACTCTTTCCAGAATTTTAAATTGGACTTCTGAATATTATTTTAAATGTTAATTTTTGTGTTTTGAGGTGCCTTGCCGTCCCTCTTGACCCCTTTTTCCCCAGCACTACAATATAGTGCTGCTGAATGTGTTTTCCTCAGTTGAGTTGTTAGTTAACAGTTGCATATTTATAAGTGGTCTTTATGCTACAGGGAAGCTAAAAAGCTATGCATTTTAAATATGGTTAGTTAGGCTGTTGTGTCACTCTTAGGCACAACTGCTAGGTCCAAAGCACCTTTGCATTTCTCAGTCACTGGAGCTTTCTACAGTAACAGCTCCAGAGTGCATATACCACAGAAACACTTAGCTTCCCTTCCCTTCACCACAACAACCGTGTCATCTCTCGCCTCTTCTTGGAGTCAAATGCTTGTTTGAGCTATGTTTGCTGTATAGTCCATTGCCAGAAACTCAAAGAAACAAAGTCAACTCTGCGAGAATGCCATGGCAATCAACATGTTAGCCAGGGAGGAATATTAGCCAGATTTACGACTGTATCGGTGGAAAAAATTGAGGGGATGTTACAGGCAAGTCAACGGAGGTTTTACCAGTGGTTCTGCATGGCAGGAACCCTGCCTTGGGCCAAAATGGCCTCAGTGGAACGCTGCTCCAAAGTTGTCAGGACAAAACTAGAGGTGATTGCTTCTCCCTCTGCGTGCAGCATCATTGCCCACTGCACAGCCTTCTGGGGTACTACAGGTAGCTGAGGCAGTCAGTGCTACTGGCTGTAGAAGTATCCAGGCCTTTCTCTGTTGGGGCAGGAGGTTCGCTTTTCGGGTCTGCTGTGCATCTGTGGCCCCCAGGCTGCCAACGTGCTTGAAGAAATAGTTGCAACGTGAGATATTTGTGGAAGATTTGATGGAAAGGGAAAGACAGCTTTGTAAAGGCCTTGAAAGTGAAGACAAGTAGCATACGTTTGTGCTAGGGAAGTGAGAGCAAGGAGAGGAAAAACAATGGCGTTCCTTTATTGCAGTGAGGAAGTCCCATACAGAAGGGCTTCACCTTTTCTTCCTGCATGACTGTATGGGAGGTGGTGTGTCTTAGCCCCAGCATCAAGAACGGCTAATTGGTGGACCCAGAGAGCAGAACCACCCCCTGTGCCCACCCAGTAATAACCCACTGGTAAAGCCACAAGACAGTAATCTGTTTTCTGTTACCTCCCACACAAACCAGCAAACCATGTGTCAGGGAAAGGAGCATGTGGGAAGGTGCATACTGCTGCTGCTCTTACTGTCTGTGCTGGCGACACAGTTGGAATCAGCTGAAGTTCTGGTACAATAGGCTGGGCATACGGAGTTTGAGGGAAATACGTTTTTACCCATTTAGACACTTTTAGTATAGATTCTCCTTAAGCAAATGCTGCATTTGGTAGTCCGGTGTTCTTGCTTCACAGCAACTGAAGTGATCAGTGGTTTCCTGGAATGCAGGAGGAGACTGCACAGAGAACTGTTTGCTTTATTAGCTAAATTAAACTTCTTTCCTGCCTACCTGACTGCACCTGCAGTGAAGTTTGCTAAGAAGGTTCTTCAGTAGTTACCTAGTATATGCTTGTGTCCAAAAGAAATGCCTTGCATAGGAAGGGGAAGAATTTATTCCTCAGTCTGTTTTAATTCGGATTCAATTCCTCTACAGATTTTGTTTTGGGACCTGCACAAAAAAAATCTTGATGGCAGAAAAGATAAGTCTTTTATCTGAGGAGATAACACCGAAGTGTGGCATTAGCAAAAACTGACTGTATTAGGATAGTTAGCTGTGGGTAATATCCAGGGGTCAGAGACAGGCAGCTCCCAGCTTTTTGTTGAATGGGACACTTGGGGATAAGCTATGGGTGTGCAGGTTCTGCAGACAGGATCAGCATCTGCTGTTCTTTCAACTTGAATATATTTATTTTTGTCTTGTGAAGTGTGAGTGCATGTAACTACAGATCTTGCCTTGAACTTTTCTCCTTTTTATTTGAGAGTTGTGTTCTGTTTGCGTTGTTTTCAAGGGCATATGCTTTCAAAATGCTTTACTCAATGAATTAAATGATGTGAGCTGGAAGGATTGTTGACATAAAAGTTCACCAATGTATGCATTCTATTGTGATCTTGGTATGAATAGTGTTCATCAGCTCAAAAATCGCTAAGTATATTGAATCTATCTTAAGAAAACGAAGACCCTTAAGTAGAAACCTTTTTTTTTTTTTTAATAATCAAGAGGTTTAACAACTGTGGCATATAGCCTTTTTTTAATTGTCTATGAATGTAAGAATCTAAACTGATCAGTAGGTGAAATGGGACCCTTGATCCCTTGCATTGAAAGCTTCAATTGATTCTATATCCTGTTCTTTTTTTTTTTTTTTCCCCTCCCCTTCCCCCGCCCCCCAACTTGTGTCCACCTCTCACAGCACCAGAGGCTTAGGGGAGAGATTGAGACAAATACTGATGTGCATCTAGAAGTGTAGGATGCAGCCCTGAAGCTCTTCACCCTCTTCTTGCTTGGATAACTCTTCAATTAATTTTCTCAAGTTATTTAACTCTAGGTGTAATCCTGAAGCATTACAGCACGAAGTCATTAGTCACGAGCAAAATCCTGGCATCCTCGTAGGCCCCAGATGTTAAAGCTCCTCCTGCTTAGAGAGCTGAAAGCTGCACTGTCACTGTTGAAAACTGTCTATTGCTGCTTCTTGCACGTGCCATTTCTTTACCCCTCAAAAGTACCCAAGAAAAGAGACCAGTTTGTTTATCCCTAACGAGCACCCAGTAAAACTTAAGACCCTTTTCTGGTGCTGATCTCTGCTTTCTTACGAGTGAAAAAGGAGAGATTTGTTGGTGTTTGTTGCTCTGTAATGCTGCCAAGGTGTATTTCAGATGGAGGAGGCATCTCAGATGATTGCAGAGGTTCTGTGCAAGAACCTGTACTGTTTAAATCCTGGGGCTGCAATGCCCAGGCTGAATACTGGAGGGTACGCTTACATTGCTTGTGGAGAGCGTGGTGGTTTTACCCTGCTGGGCAGCTGAACTCCACCACAGCCTCTCTCTCACTCCTCTTCCTCAAAGGGAAAGGGGGAGAAAATGCAATGGAAAGGGCTCAAGGGTTGAGACAAGGACAGGGAGACCACTCAACAATTATTGTCATGGGCAAAACAGATTCAGCACAGAGAGATTAATATGATTTGTTGCGTATTACTAACAGGCTAGAACAGTGAGAAACTCAAAGCAGACTGACAGTGCCTTCCCCCCATCCACTTTCTACGTCTTCCCCCTTCTCCTACATAGATAAATGAATATGTTTGGAAGTTGGATTTACAGGTGTATTACTGTTAGGTGTGCTAGAGTTACTACTTTATTTCCTGCTGAAGTACTGTAATGAAGAGTAAAGTTGTTACCATGCTTATTTTGAAGAACTAGGAAAACAGTAAATCTCAATTTATCGTGTCTCGTTCTGATACCTTTTCTTTCCAGAGCCTTTATAACAGCCTAATAGCAGGGAGTAACTTTAAAGAGGGCTCAAGCTGGTTGAGGCTGCCGGAGCAGTGTAAAAGAGATGTAAAAAGACTTAAGAGTTCATATACTATATGGTTTTCTTACATAATGGCATCTTGACCCCATTTTCCTTACATCAATTTAGTCCATATCTGAGAAGTGAAGTGTTTCTGAAATACAAACTTCAGTTGGTTTAAAAAAAAACAAACAGAGATGTAAGCATCCAGGCTGAAAACAAGTACTGCTTTTATGATGTTGCAAATAAAAAACATATGAGAGGGGGGACTGAGAGACAAAGAAGAGTATATGTTAAACGCAGTTCTCACCTGAAGCAGATACTGGTCTCAGGGGCTATTTTTTTAAGACTAAAGCTGCTAGCAATCCAACAGGGGGTTCTGGTCTTTAACATTTGATTTAAAGGCAAGATAAGCAGTTAAAACTAACAGCTGATAATCTTCCCTTAAAAAGTTATTGTTTACTTCCTTTTCTAGTAGCAGTAAAATAAATCCTGAGGAGAGAGGCATGGGTCATGTGCAGGGCCTTTTAGAGTGAGAGGGTGGTGAGTGCCAAAACTCACGCAGCTGGTGGCTTTGTCATTACTTCAAGTCACAATCTGCATTCATGAAACAGCCACTTCAACCTTGATTATGGAGTCACTGATAAATCCACAAAAGCTTATTTTTCTAATAGCATAAAGGTGGAAATTACATGCCTGAAGTCAATTGGCCATAGCATGGTGATGTTTTTTAATCACCATTCTACCCTGTCTTCAGTTAGTTTTGCCTGAAATTCCATCGCTGAGGTGAGAAATATACCAGTATTTTGCATATGACACCTTTCCAGCTTGGCCCTGGGCTCGTAGTTGACTGGAGTTTTTTAGTTAATTAGTGATATATAGACTGATTCTTGTATATTACACTGGAACTTAAACATGTGCAAAGTACATCACAGGAATCGTGTAAAATCTGGTCACATGGGTCTTACTAGAAAGTCAAGAATTTAACAATCCAGACAGATGCTAGTGAGATTTTCAAAATCATGTAGGTGTGTAGCTCCTGTTTCAAACTAGTTCTGAAAATCCCTTCAGTATTCGCCTCTTTCACACTTTTTCACTGTTTAAAATATGCCTTATGGGCTGTCATTTATACTTGGAAATTACTTGACCATACATATGCAGCATTAGCAGTGTTGGATGAGAGTGGATGAATAAAGATTGCAAATACCAATTAATTTGTAATTACATATGATACAGAGATTATTGGAGGCATTTTGAATTCATGCTGTGTTGGAGGTCTTTAGTTTTCATTATTTTGTTACTCCATTAGTCCGTGGAAGAAAAATAACTCCTGATGCAAGATGAAGCGCTGTGGTGCTTCTTATTTTTACCTAGTTATGGACTACATCTTAGGAGTGTAAAGGGAAAAACCAGTGCGCCAATGACTTTGACAGAGCCAGAGTTAATCCTTGCTACAGGGAGCAGCTTTATGATTGAACCCAATAAGAAATACCTTTGATAACTAGTGTGTGCTGTTTTAGTCTGTGACATTTAGTCATCTGAAAACATCAGGGCTGTGATAATAGAAAAATAAGCTTTAATTTTCATTTCTGATCCTTTCAATTATGCTGATATATCATCTTCTGGGAGTGTTTATAGGGTATAACTTAATCATATTATTTCCACCTATGGATTAAACAATAGGTAAATTAAAGTTGAAACATCGAGGTGAAGTTGTCTTGGCTGTAACTAACTGAAATGATTGGGCAGTATTTACAATTATTATTATTACTATTATTTACATAATGGTAATGGTATTGAGAGCTTTGTTTATCAATTATAGTTCTATATTGTTCATATACTGAGATAAACACATATGTTAATGATATATTCTCTCATGCTCTGTTTTTCCAATTTGCTGACTTAATCCCTACAAAACCCTATTAGTTGTGCTCTCAATGAATATTTATTGCACATTCACTTTATTTTGGCCTTTGTACTAGTGACAAAGGTTCCTGTAGTAGCACATGTAAAACCAGGACATGACAAATGGGGTGCCATATCTTTCTCTTACATATCTAGAATTAAAATACCAGCTCCATAGCTGGTGCAGCAAGATTAGATCTGTATTCTTTTACAATGCAAAAGTTCTAAGTGAAAAGTGATCAAATATCTCTGCAAAAGGACTGGAGAAACTAGCAGTCAGGAGTTCACAGGTGTCACTAGATTCATGAAAATGGAGCCTGCAATTGATGCTGATCATCAAATCCCAAATTTCACCACGTCTGTTGCTACTTCTTGCTGCATGTATTGGGACCATGGGCTTACGGTTTTGAGATGTGAGATAGGAAGGCACAACAGCAGCCTGTCATAATGTAACCTGTACATTTTTCTTGGCCACGTTTCCCGGTGTCTTGTATGTGCTTTTCCCATATCTGCTGTTTTGGGAGACTGACAGAGGTACCTTCGGAGAGAAAACACTATTTTGGCATTGTGATGATTTTTTTTTCTTTTTTTGTGTCCTTCTGAAGAGAAGCTGGAGCTGGAATTAACGTTGCCTAAAACACGAGCTGGCTTCGCTGGGTGAGATAGCCAGGCCTTCCAGCAGCAGAGTCTATGGAGAATGGCATCTGTAGTTCCTGTTGCTGGTAGCATACCCGTTCATTACTTTGTTGTACTAAGCGTAAATGGAAAATATTGAGGCTGAAAAGTCTAAATGATTTTGGCACTGGTTTCTGCAGTATGCATGCATGTCATCTCTCTGTAATGCTGTTGCTGCACAGACTCATACTTAAAAATGCTTCAGTGCTCGCGTCTGAATCAGTAATATGAAAGAAAGAAAGAAAATACAAACCTGTCATTTTCTGACCATACAGAGAGCGGCAAACAAACTGTGAGCTTGCTTGCATGCCTCATATAGAAGGTTGTGATGGAGTGATGTGCTTTCATTTCAATCCTCCCAGCCCTTAATACGCTCTAACAGCCACTGTTAAAACTGTGTTTTCCTCTTTTTAGACCTTGATTTCTTTTCTCTAATGGCTGTGCCTTTTGCTTCAGGGCAAGGGTTGCTTTATGGACTCTGCATTTTTAGTTTGTTTTCATTGTTTGTTTTTCTGCACTGCCTAGATGTAGAACATCAATGTACAAATTGAGGGTAATAGTTTGATGAAAACTTGGTCCCAGAACACACTCCTTGTCCTTAGCTCTCTTTCCCTGCTCCACCCAAACACACCTAGGCTGGAGTGCTAACTGTAATCCTTGAAATAGAAGGAAAAACCTGAACTAAGATGCTGCTTAAAGCAATTAGTCAGCTGCATGCAGGTTCACTTTGAGAAATCCCTCCTGACAGTGAGTTGAACAGGGAGGTGCTAGTAGCTCTGGGATAAAAAGCTCTTCTTTAGCTTGAGCAGGAGCTCTGCGGCCTTCCTGTCACCCAACATGGAGGGAATATTTTTGAGCAAGATTCTGGGAGTTCACTGACTTTCGGTTGGGACTGAACATGATAAATGCCTTCCTTACTTATTTCAGTTTTATTGCACAGAAAAACATTTTATGCTTGAATTTTCTGGCACCTGTTCCCGTGGCTTTTAAGAAAAGGTAGTAACTCATTCTAGACCTTGTTTAATGCTGATGAAACTACTGGATTTTAAAGAAATTTCCCACAATCAGGTTGTTCCATGACAGTCTATTGTAGGGTCATGCATTGATATGAAGAACGGTATCTGCTCTTCGCTGCTGGTGTTGAATTAAATTCTGCCTTGTCATGGGGTAACAGTAGGTGAAAAGTTGATTATCCATTTTAGAAAAATAAAATTCAGGTGAAATGTTGAATCTTTTGAAATGAATGCGTAGCTTGTCATTAACTTGATTGAGGACGTGACTTCTCCATTGACACGCTGCTCCTGTCACAGGGTGTTAATGTGTGGGTTTCCACTGTTTCAAACTGACAAGGAATGTTTTTTGACTAATTATGATTGTCAGGTGCCGGCATCTAATTCCCTAATGAAAAGCTATCTGCAAAAACAATGGGAGGAGCCCTTATGACAAAAATCAAAGGCAAGTCTGGAGGATTATTTCCTTTCTCCTAAAAGATAAGTCACGTTATGGGGCTTGCTCCTAGTTTGTTTTGATTAGTGATTCTTCTCACCTTCAGTGGTAACTGGTATAAAAATTGGTATTATTTTGTACCTATTTGCATCATCTAAGGAAATGGCTGACAACGTTTGACGGAAGTTTTTTCCTTTTTTTCCCCTCTTTATGAATAATTTAAATTCCTTAATCAAAGCACTTTTTTTCTTCAGCTAGGTAATTCCATTCCTCAACGAAGAATGGTACCACCTGTATACCATGCCATCATTAAAGTGTTCTTTAGTCCTGCCATTTGAATTTGGAAGGAAATCCATTCCCTGAAGGAATAAAAAGAGCAGGATTGGTGGCCAAAAAGTCAGGGTGAATTAGTCACCAGAAATATCTTTTATTCATGGAATTAATAAATAAGGGAGAACTGCAAAAGATATGCTGCTGGGTTTTGTCACAAAATGAAATAGAAGGAATTGAAAACCTGGCTTCCTGACAAAACATCACTTACACTTTCAACAATGCATATTTTAAAATCAAATGCAAAAACTGCTAATCAGTTTTGTGCTCTTCTGAGTTTGTTTGTGTCTTCTGTGGATATTTTTAGATCTGAAAGCTGTCTTTATGAGAATATCCACTGAGAGCTGGGCTCCTTGCAGTAAGTTTGGCCTGAAAAATCTGTTTCATTTGAAGTTGGTTTTGTGCTGCCATCCCTGGCTTGCTGGAGCAGTAAATTCACAGGTGGGATACCAAGTAAATAGGAATTTGAGCATGAAGGATCATTAGAGATTCAGGCAGCCCTATTCTCCCTCTCTGTTATTGAATGCTACTTGTGTGGTGAAGTTTGTGTCCTCTGGCTTTAGAAGCTGGGCTGGCAGAAGAGAATTTGGCAGTTTCAAACAATCCCCAGCATTGAATGGGACAGTTTACTTTTTGTTTGCCCATTTTTTGTCTTTGCTTGAAAAGCAGCTGTCTAGATACTGCACATTTTGAATCCCTGTGGCCTGACCAAGCTTGTTCTGAGAAACAGGTGAGAGGAAAAAGAAGAGGAGGATTCTTTCTTTCCTTCTTTGCTAAAGCATACTAAAACAAACAAAACAAAAACCCACCACCTCTAAAAAAAAAAAAAAAACAACCTTAAACCATTAAAACCACTAAAGGTTTTGTTGTAAGAGTACTTTAAAAGCAGTTCACTAAGATGATAGACTTCTAGGACCCTATGAAGTGTTACTTTTGGGCTGAGATACACGGGGGCTCAAGCAGTAAGAATGAACGCTTGCACTCATGGATAATATGGAAATCAGGACAACTTGTTCCCCAGCTACTTCAGGAGAACTCTTAGAGAGGATCAGAGGATCTAGGAACATTCACTCAAGTGTCCAAGTGAAACATGAAAGATCTCTAGGTTCAAAAGCTTGTACTGAAAGGAAGCTCTAACACATTTCAGTAATATCCTCAACTCTTTTTATTTTAAATTATACTACAGTACAGTTCTTTTTTTTTTTTCCTGGAAGACAAACAGTAAGTCTGGTAGCATTAAAGTAGTTTAGAAATGTCATGCATGGTATGCATAGTGATAAATTAATGTTTATTCTGTGCTTCCAATCTTGAAAGATTTGAAATGAGAAAAATGAAATTTTACAATTACAGGTTTATCCACTAGACGATGGCACCAGCATAGCATATGACTTCCTAACTATATTACTCTTAATCAGCTTCAGTTGAATTCAACAAGATAATCTCTGCAGTTGTTTTGTAAATATAGAAGGCAGTGAATTTGCTTTGGTCTGTGCTTGTGAAGCATCTACCCAGGCTCCAGCCTCCACTCATAATAGCTTTATTTTCTTCTTGTATCAGTTTGACCTGATGTAATTACAGTACCTTCAAAAGACTGTCTCCTCATTTTATGTGAGCAGGATGTGAATTAGACCTAAAACATAATTCAGAATAGATAGAATCCAAATTCAATACAACTACATAATTAACATTATCTTTGTATTCATGCAGAAAGGACTCTGTTCAGAATGAATTTCTATTATGCTACTGTTATCACAACAGTAAAGGTGAAATGCCACCTGTACTATCCATTACAGTTGTGGAATAGATGAGCTGTATTTTATTGTCAAAACATGAATCAGTTTTGCTGCCTGAAAAGGTACTGATCTGTTGTAATGAGGTTCTGTCATTGGTATCTTGCTTTGGTAAGTACCACTGATGTGCCCAGTGTCTCCACGCTCAGTTCACACATCTGAATGCCTTTCAGCTGTGAAACCTGGGACTATGCATTCTTTGATTACAAAACCAGCACCTTAGGTTTATTCACTGCCAAGCTGCAAGTGCACTAGTTGGTCAGCAGACCTCAATTGTTTTCTTGCAAAAAGGCCTAATTCTTTCCATGTTTGTAAGGGCTACTGCCACATAAAGGATGATCCAGTCCTTGCAGCGTAAGTTAGAGTTGATAAGTGGACTGTTACATACTCGTGAACTTCCAGATAGTATGTGGAATATGAGAGAAAAAGTTGGTGACCAGGACCTGGCTTTTCTGGAGATAGTTCACATCTCCTACTATTTAATCAATGATTAATCATATGTTCCTCTTGTTATAACATATGAGATGGTTGCTTTTGTAGTGTTTGCCATTTAGCACGTACTTGATCTTACCCAAGGTCGGCATCCTGAGTTTGGGCTTTCCCCTCTGCAGCTGGGAGACATGGAGAAGTACAGGGTAGGTGCGGGTAGTGGCAGTGTTGTGGTGTGTGCTGGTATTAATTAGCATTCCCTTCTGTTTACTTCAGCTACATCAGAGGAAAAGCCAAGGGGATTTATACATCACTGGAGCCTGTGCCTGTTCATTTGCACTATTTTCTGCTTTCTTCTTACCAGTTCCAGATAGCTACTGCTTAGAGAGTCCTGTGGGGATGAGCTCTGAATTGGCAGGGTTGTTCACCCATTTGTTAGTTTTCCTTCTGCCTCCTACTACTTGGTGACAGAAGAGGCAGAATGCCTATGCAACTTGAAATTTAAGGCTAGTGCTTAAGATGCTAGTGAACAAACAGGTGGTATCTTTTGGCTCTTCCATTGCGTTTTGAAATAAGGCTTTTGAGCAAAAAGTCTTCATTTCTGGTATTCTCAGGGTTACGGTAGTCTAAAAAAATGTCTAGATGTATTTTAATGCTGTCAAATATTTGCCAGCTGCTAACTAACGCAATTTATTCTTTTGGCTTAAACCTGTGGTTATACTGCAAAGGTGTGAAATAAAGATGGACCTAGGCTGGGTGGGTCTATATACTGTGTCACAGAGAATTTTTGCTTGAATTATAAACAGAGAAGTATGGATTTTTGATAGAAAGGAATCTGCAATTTCAGCATCAGTGGAAGAAATATTATGGCTGACTGTAAATGCAGACTAACATTGATTTTGAAAGATATCCTCCACTGCTATTGGTTTCTACAGATCTGAGCTTCTAAGAAATGATACGGAGCTCCTCCACTTTAAATCACCTTATCCATGTATAATTAAGGTGAAAAATCAGTTTAATAAAGTGAATTTAATGACCGAGTTTAAGCTTGGTGTCAGCTGGAAAAGTTACCGAGCTTCTTTTCTCTAGATTTGCATATAAGATTCGTTTTCTGAAGAGCACAGTCGTCCATTTTCAGACTCTGAAATCCTAATTTTCCTATTACTATTTTATACAGAAGATCAAGCTTGAGAAAACACTCCTGCCAAAATTTGTTTTACATTTTGATTTCTGGAAAGAATACTCTACTGAAAATATTTTTCAACATTTTAAGTTATCGTATCTGCTACTTTAAGAAGCTCTTGGCTGTAGTTAACCTTTTGGTTGATATGTATCTAACTCAGAATGCTCCCTCGATTGTTTGGCCCTCTGGTATTGGCTCAGCAGAATAAGGAAGAACCATTTCAGTTCATTTTCCTTAAGGGTGTGGAGTTTTGTTTGCTTATCACTAAGTTATTAGTACTATTAATGTTTTTTGGCAGCAGCTGCAAGTACAGTGTATGGAAGGTGATTGTGTTCATTTTACTTTTCTGGGTTCTAGAGTATAATAACTAATTTTCACAGCATAAGACCAATAATGGAGATGAGTATCACTGGAGAGGACAAAGTTTTCTGCTCATCCAAGTCTGCCACTGCCTGACCTGCTGGACATGGTCTCTGAATTAGTTTGTATGTGAGTTTTTAACACTGCTCTATGCAGAAGCCATTTTCTGTGTATAAATGAGAATAACAAAACAAACAAAAAACGACAGCTCACAGACTACTTCTGTACAAGATTTTTAATGGGAAAAAATATATATATTACAAATTTTCAGAAGCTGATTCCTGAAATTTCTCTTCAGTGCAAATGCCAGGTCACTTAAAATGTTGAGGAAAAACTTAATCGTGGCATATTGCTTATCAGTTTAATCTAGATCTAGTAATTATTTAACCCCTTAAGGAGCACAAGCGCATAAAAAGAATTCAGCAACTACAGTAGAAATAATAGTTCATCTGAAGTTATCCAGTAAAAATGTTCTCATGTTTAATCATTCTGCTGTCTTACTAGTTCATATTGTGAACATTTTTGGAAATGCTGTGCTGTTATTGTCCTGGTATGGAAGTGTTCATAGATACTCAAGTTAAAAGGAAAAAATACTCCAACCATTAGGAAGGACTAGGTGGTCCTTGGACAGTTAGGAAGGACCTTGCACAGTAAACCATGAAACTGATCACGCGGTGATTTCTGCAGAACTGCCGCCCTCTGCCATTAAGTGCCCCATTTTCTAATCCAGAGTAGGACAGGAGTGCAAGGATTAGATGAACACACGTTTTTTTTTCCATGTCACTGCCATGTGGTACACATCTTCAAAGTGCAACATCATTGTTCCTTACATGGCGGCTTTTCTAGCAGCAGGGGAAATGTCACCAAGTGACATCAGCTAAGCTCAAAGGAAGTGCAAAAGCACTTTAACAACGGCAAATATTTTGTATCTGCCATCCTGTTTTAACCATACTTAAATGTGCATTTCAGATTGTTGGTACTTTATGCATCTCATATTATGTAGAAGTAGAAACTAAGTTAGTCTATTACAATGATTTATATTCCATCCAAGCAACACACACATCTTCTGATGAGATTGGGGACTGAAGCATATTAATGTAGTTGAAATGTTCCAGTTTCCAAAATAGAAAAAAAAATTCTGTGGAGTAAAACTAGAATAGCTAATATTACTATCTGTAGAAGTACAGTAAAAGGCAAGTGGTCTGCATCCATATTGCCTGCCACTGTGTTCTGTCTGTTTTTTTATCAGCTGAGCTGTGCAAGATGCATCCGAGGAGAACCTGCAGGTTTTTAGTGATGTGCTCCTTTGGCTGATCTGGTTTTCTGTGTATGTAGCTTTGCCTAGTGGAAAGGCTCTTGGAATGCATCAGGAAAACAGATGTATTTCATTTGCGATTTCAGTGATTTCCATATATGAGAGGATCCTTAGAGATGTGTCTGCATGAAATGAATGCAGCTGCTCAGGTTGTTGCCCAAAAGAACAAACATACGGAAATTAAATGTGCCGCTAAGACGCTCTCATTTTCTGCTTATTCTCACTGATGTCAGCGTCCATCTGTTTGCCCAGCCCTGAACCTTCACTGTCGTTTACACAACTGCCTCTCCTCCAGCTTCTTGGTCCCCACTGCCAAATACTTGCAATACTCGCTCTTTCTATGTTCTGATAGATCACTACCCACTGGCTGAACATAAAGAAACCCCAAACGATTGCTCCCTCCCACACCAGTCTGTTGCTTAGTTCCCTGCTCTGCAGACTGGCGAGGGCTGGATACAAAACCGAATCCAAGCAGAAGTAGGTAAGTACCCTAGGGCTATATTCTGCTCCTCCATGCTGTATGGGCTGTCTCAGATCACAGTTTAAGATTTCAGACTGTTTTCTAAAGACACCACTCAATTTTTCTATCCCTTTTATGTTGGAATGATGAAATTCAGAGTCTGACTAACGTGCATCCCTTGAAAAACCTCCTCTTCTAGCATGTTCCTGACCCCTCCTACACTGCCACTGTGTGAGAGGTTTATGGGTGCAGAAGTGGACCAGTGCAGAAAATAGTATCCAGATGGATTGAACCATGACCAGGAGGTTTCTTTTCGAGAATTTCATGTGTTTTTCTGGAGTGACCTGAGAATCGGGCCTGTTGTTGTGGTTTAACCTGGCAGGCTAAGATAAGAGATAAGGACGGTTTCATAAAAAAGAGAGAAAATAGAATGAAACACAAAACCACCACCACACAGAATACCCAAAGCAAGTGATGCACAATGCAGTTGCACACCGCCCATTCACCAATGCTTGTCCCTGAGCAGCAGCCCACTGGCCAACCCCCACAGGTCATTGTTAAGCATGACCCACGTGGCATGGGACATCCCTTGGGGTCACCTGTCCTGGCCCTGTCCCCTCCCAGCTCCTTGTGCACCCCCAGGGTGAACAGTCGAAAGTTCCTTGACTCAGTGAGAGCACTGCTCTGCGACAGTGAAAACATCAGGGTGTTGTCAGCATTTTTCTGTCCTAAATCCAAAACAGCACCACACCAGCTACAAGGAAAAAAATTAACTCTACCCTAGTGAAACCAGGACACCTGTTTTTAGGATTTGAAAGTTTCCTGTGCTTTTTTTTTTTTTTTTTGTAAAGTGTTGTGCCTTGACTCCTCAGAGGGTGCCTGAAATCAATCCGAAGAAAACATGACCTCAGACAGTGACTTTAATCTGTGTACAGCTATTTTCTGATCTGTTCTTTGACCAGACTGGGGCTTGTCTATGCTGGTACAACAAGCATCGCCATGTATGTAAAGGCTGAAGGAGATGCTTTTTTTGCTGCTGTACCCCATGGGTTTCTGCTAGTGGGGACACAGTTGTATTTGTTGCTCTGACAAAGGAGGGTGCAACGGTGGGAGGACCTGGCAAGGATCCCTTTATTCCTCTGTCTGTCTGTCCCTCCCTTCCCATGTGCTCTGCCAGATTTGTGTGGGTGCTGGGGGCACATCCCAAGGTTGCTGTGTGGAGGAGCAGGGCAAATGCTCCTCCAGCGCAGGCAGTGGCTCCAGCTGGGTCCAGCTGCTGCTGCTGTGTGTGGCCAGTGCCGTAACCAGAGTCATGATACAGGTGTGTGCTGCAGCAAGCACTGTCACTGGGATGGTGCTGGTGGTGTTCAGCTGGGAATGAGTAACGTTTTTGTATTTGTGGGAACTTTATGCTGTCTTTTGATACATCTGGCTGCTGGAGAGAGGATGGCAGCTTAGCATGGGCTTTGATGTGTCTTAGAGAGGTATTTCTTTTTGTTCTTTTGCAGAGGAGGCTCTAGTAGTACAAAAGCATCACATTCTGGTTCCCGCACTAAATTCTGCCCCGTCCCTTCTGATGCAGCTAGGAATTCATTATGATTTAACCTTGAACCTGCAAATTTTTATCTTGCTGAGAGGCTCGAACACTTGTAACTGAAAAATCTGTCACTTCTAATTCATCTGAGAAAGAACTGAAGCAATCCCCCAAGTTCACTTTTCTTTGCTAACTACTGAGTGTGAGTCGGTTAATGCAGATGGGTTTTCTCAACGAGGGACAGCAATGCTCTAGAGGGCAGGCTTGGCCTGTATTAGAAAGGAGCATTTCCAGCCCACATTCATGCAGCCCAAATAACGTTTCAACTACTTAGCTTTCTTTTTATTCATAAATCAGACAAATCAATAATTGTTTAAAAAGTGAAGGCTTTAATTTGCTGGCATTACGTGAGAAGTAAAGGCAGCATTAAATCAAAGATGCTACTGCAATGAGGTCACGGTGTCTCTGAATATGCAAGTTGCCTTTTCACTGGTGTGGGCTTCTCTTTCCCATTGGCATTAAGCAGGTTCTGTGTTGAAAATTAGAAAAGGTCAGCATCTAGAAATGCAGTTATGTAAAGTTTCTTCTTGGGTTGTTCACAGTTTCAGAGAATGCAACATCTTATGATCCCTCGTTAACTCTGTTATAAAAACTATTGTAAAGTGTTCTTCTGGGAGGTAGGTCTCTGATGGTCCCCTTAGCAGTGGGCTTTGTCACCTGGCCTCATCTTAGTTGGTGGTGAAAGATTTGGAGGTGGAATACATTGTCTGGTCCCACAAGCTCTGGGTTAGTACTTAGGCTGCCAGAGGGCTGGGAGGATTGAAAAAAAAATTAAAATTATCCAAGAGCTACGTTCACTGTGTTTGCAATGAAAATATTCATGTGGTCTAAAATAGTACAAGTGCACTGTGATCAGTCGGTCAGTATGGCCTGCCTTTCGCTAGGGTGAGCTCAGGTCTGCTGTGGGCATACACCAGGCATCACAACCTGTGGGCAATATTCAGATGGACTTGATGGTGATGGAGGCTGGCGGCACTTTGGTGTGGCGCAGGACAGACGGCAGTGCTCCTCGGGGAGCATGGGGCTGCTGATGCACTTCTTGGCACCTCCGCGCTTGGCTTAGGTGGGGCAGCGTGCACCCAGTTGGCAAAATGAGTATCTCGAGTGAGTGATCCTGGAGAAAGGGGCCAGCAAGAAGGCTAGAGGAAGACGGCTTTTACTCAGTGTTTTGTGGTTCTCTTTATTTTCATCTCCCATATGTGGTGGTGAGATAAAAAGGATAAGGAAAAGCTCTAGGTTGTTGAATATAATCTTATCTTTTTCTTTGCTCCTGGGCTGGTCAGTAGGGGTAAAGGAATAATGATCTTTTTCTGTAGCTATATGTGTAGCAGAGTGAGGACATCGGGAAAATAAAAAAAAGCCAAGACAGCGTATAATTTAACCATCAGTTTGAAATGTCTGCGACCTAATTATGGTGTATTTATATAGCAATTTTGCTGCCCCCACTTCTGTTATTGTTGGTGGTGGTGTTTTATTTTTCCCCTCAGACCTTTACAGCTCCCCTCCTAAGGCATTCACAGTCTCTGGACATGGGGTGAAATGATTAATAGCCTGTACTGATTTTTTAGAATGAGGAGATACAGTAGGATGAAGCAGGGAACAGCAGACTTTCAATTTTCCATTATGTTTTCAGTCCTGGAGAGGGTGCTTGGAAATGACTATTTCCATTGGAATGTTCGTGAGTTTCTGAATATTAACAGCCTTTTCTTGTGTTTCTTCTAAAGCTGATAAATGCTTCCATTTACATTTTTTTTTCTCCTGCTAAATTCTCATTTCTGTTAGGAACCGATCTTATTAAATGGGATTCTAAAACAAAATGTCAGAAGAAATAGATTAGTTGTCTGTCTGTACAGAGGTACATGATTACCAAATGAGCTGTACATTAAAATGGTGGAGCAATGGGGCATGCAGATAGAGAAGATCATTTTTAAGGGATTTGTGAAATTTACAAAGCCAATTACTGTTCTGCCAATGGAGAATTTTTCACTAAACATCCAGTAAAAGTTTAAATGCCCATTAATTAATGTTTAGCTGATTCTTAATGGCAGTGAAGTCTAGTGACAGTATGACTTCAACATGAAAATGAGTCCGGTGCTGGCTCTGCGGAATGGGGAGATATATCGCTGTTAATATGGTCGCCCATTTATTACGTTGGTGTCGTAATTCAGCTGCATTCAAGGGCAGCGAAGTGAGAATTTCATAATCAGTTTGGGTAGAAATTTAAATTAGAGGTGTGTCAGCGTGGTGCTGGGCAGCAGCCTGAAGGTCGGGGAGGAAGGGATGGGGAGCTTCAGGAACGGGGAGCTGTGGGGTACAACTGGCTTGGGTGCGCCCAGCCACGAGCTGCATGAGCAACCCTGGCCCCGGACTGGGGAGGTGTCCCCTGTGAGGCTCCTGCCAGACCTGGTGCCGAGATCCCCTGTATGGCTCTGAATGGAGCAAAGTGTGTTCTGGTTTCTCCTCCTGACACCTCTTTGCTTGCATCCACACTGTTCGTGAACCCATAGGTAGAACCCAGAGACCTAACTGCCTGTCCTTATTCTAGCGCACCCCATCATGCTTCTCCAAACAAAATCCCTGTTGCTGACAAGAGGGTGCTTTGTCTCAGACAGGCCTGACTATTGCTTGCAGGAATGGGGAGAAGAGGGTAGCAGTGCTCTGCCCTTCCACCTGGGTTTGAGCAGACCCTCGCGCTGTGGGTACAGGAGCAAATGCAAGCCAGAGCTCACCTTCCAGCGGCCACAGGTCTTGTGAAGGCATAGGATGCAAAGGTACTGGGCCAAGCAGCGCACTCAGTTGTATGGGGATTATCCCTATCAACACGAAATGACTTTTTTGGTGCTACAGTAATTTATGGAAAGCCAGGTTCTGCCTTCAGTTGTATGGCTCAGGAAGGAAAACTGTTTTAAAAATAAACTGCAAGATAAGATTTTTTTTTTTCTGCCTCAGGTATTTTAACATATAAACTCTAGCATGTTACTTCAGAGGTACTGATGGCCTGGCATTCTGGTCTAGTCAGAATGATTTTCCACTCCTGACCTGACATCTGTAATTTCCAGTTATTTTTATTTCTAAGCTGCTGAGAAAAGGCGGCCCAGAATGAACCAAACTCTTTTCTCCACTCAGAAAAACAGGGCTGGGAGCAGGGAGAGTACTGAAATCTCCACGTAATGATCTTCTTGCGAAGTCCTATCCTGTTGGGCCTTGAAATTGTGCCTCGACTACAAAGTTGAGGACCTGAAAAGGAATTCAGTTTTGCCCTGTGAACCAGTGTCCTGGCAGCTGTCAGCCCATTCCCTCTTGCCCATGGGGACAAGGTGTCACCAGTTGTGGGCAGGAACAGAGCAGAGCAGAAGTCACAGCAGTAGGGGAGACTTGCAAATGCCTGTGTCCATTTCTACTGGGAAGTCTGTGAAGATGCCAAGGTAATGCAGAAACACAGCTGTTCCTCTCCTGACTTAGCAGTGGAGGCGTGAGAAGGGCAGTGTGACAGGCCTGGCTCTGCTCCTTTGTCCACAGCGAGGTTTGAACCTGGGGCTCTGACACTAGGAAGGGGTGTGCCAGTCTCTGTGGCTGTTTGCTCTGCCTGGTGTTTTTCTGCCACTCTCCCCCTGGTTTCTGGGTGCTGTAGTTAAGTTTGCTTAACATATTAATACTATTAATATTAATATTTCTCTGATATTTAACAAGTAAAGCCTGGGGTTTGTGTGGAACTTTATCCCATAGCAGAAGCCAGAACCTTGTGCGTTTCACGTTTTTGGTCTCTTCTCTTGCGTGTCTTAATTTTCCTCAGTTCCTGTGGTATGAAGAGGAAACCCCACACACCTAGAGCATCAGTGAGTCATCTTACTGCAGTTTTCCCCTGTTTAGAAATGAGCGTTAACTGCATCTTTAGATCAGCTATCCAAAATAGTCAACAACAAGAATTGTTTCAGTTTTCCTCTACTTTGTACATGTGGGCTGATTGTTAAATAACACTGTAAGAATGAGTACATCTGTATAAAATTCAATTTTACTGTGAAAGATGAATTGTTCATGTAAATGATTGTAGAACTGTATTGAGCACCTTTGATTCAAAGTACCATGCATGGATGCTTGAAATATGATCAGTAATTAATTCACCGATAGAGAAAGTGGAGGATTTCAGTATCACCGGTTAGTGTTCTGGAAAAGATGTTCAGAAGCTGAAGCTTAACTGTCTGTGAATTTTTTTTTTCTTTTAACTTTTAAAGAGATTGCCTCTAAACCTTGCTTCTGAAATAGACAAAATGGTTTCAATGAATTAAGGTGGACCTTATTTTTCCTTTAGATATAAAATAAACACAATCTGGCTGCCTCCTTGCTCTTGCATTTCCTCCTTGTTGTAGTATGTATGTTAATCTTGGTTTTCTGTGAGATATTTCTACAGTTTGAGTAATTTGCTTGTATGTAGTTTTGCCAAGGAGGTATTCAGGAATCAAAAGCACATTCTGAATCGTAGTGTAACAGGGCCTACATGTTGAAATTTTGACAATGAATACGATGTTTGTGTTCTCTGCCACTTTATTTTTGTGATATTTTAGGATACATTTCTTCTGGCATGTGCAAGATTTACACATTTATGTTTTAATAGAAGCTGAAATCCTTTGCAATCTCTTAACTCTGCCACTGAGGTTTTACCCTGGACATAATTGTACTGAATATTCTTTTGAAGTCACAAAAATTTGCAACGGTGGCAATAGTTCACAAACTGTCCTGGCTACGTGGGGCTAAATAGATGTGAGAGGTGTGTTCTCAGTAGAGAACCACAGGATGTTTTGCTCTGTAAAACAAAAAGAAAAAAATGCAGGAAGTGATACAGAGTCTGTATTCAGTTTTCAGGTGAAGGACATGGAGAGAGACTGTGCTAAATGTTAGGGAAGAAACTATTTGTTTAGATATTTCTTGGAACAAATCTTTCACAACTCAATAGTTGAGAAAGACGAGTAATCATTAGATTTTTATTCAGAAGCTTTGAGATTTTCTGTAAAGCAAAGTGATGAATATTGTCCTGTAGCTGAGTGGCCAAAATGATAATACGTCTCCTTTGCTCTGCTTGAGCTATCTGAGGCAGCCTAAATACCTCAACAGCTCCTAACATGCAAATTTTTAATATATATATTTAAGTTCACCATCCTTCCAAAGTGCTGGTACTCTGTGACACCAGATATGTGGAGCCAGCAGCTGGCCATGGAAGGACTGTAACATAGAGCTCTTGGATGCCCATGTTTTAAGCAGAGCACTGAAAAGGGAGAGCTCTACGAAAATAGTTTGAGAGCTGTAGAAAAATGCCTTACCAAAAGGTATTGTAGGGCTGTATTGAAAGGGTAGAGAGGTGATCTGATTCCTGTGCATCAGTCTTCATAGCAGGAAATAATAAGCATAAAAAGGCTGTTTACTCCTATGGATGAAGGTGCAAAAAGGATTACTGACTGGATGCTGAAGTCAAGCTGAAATAAGAAATTAGGGAAAGGTGTTAGAATACGTTACAGCAGGGGAGCTGGCCTGAACCCTGGGCCACAGCTGCAGTTGGAGGGGTGGTTCTCTGCCAGCCAGAGCACAAGCGGTGAGCTTGCCACCAGGGTCATCTACGTGATGGCTGCACGAGCATTGTCCTCTGAGCTGAGAAAGCTGTGCCTCCACACTGCCCGCAGGGTGTGACTGCACTTCAGCCAGAAACAACGGCTGCTGTCATCAGTTGGCAGTCACAGGGTCTTGGTTGGAAAAGGGGCTGTAATTCACTGCAATAAAGATGTGTGGACCAGCTAAGAAAGAAGGGCACAATTAGGTGAAATCTCATCTCATTGGATTGTATTCTGCTGTTTAAGACTTCGAGCAATCTTACTCTGTATGGCTAAAACTAAGCTCTTTTTTAGCCCTGCCTTGGACTGCATTAATATAAAATCACAAATACGCTGGAGCTGAGCATTAGGTTATTTAATTTAGCTGTGCTGCAAAGCCATCACTGCTCAACTTATAGAAATGGCAAATCTCTGATATTTTGTCAGTTTTTATTAACAAATACCTGAATGGAAATTAGTGATCAATCTTAATAAAAGAACTGATTATGTAATTCATATCAAGGCAGTTTTAATAAAATACCTAATCCTTAAATGTGCATAATTAGATTTACACGTTCATATCACTGCAATTAGAAGTTGGTATTTAAAGGGCACGCTTCTTGTTTCACATGCTTTTAATCACTCTGCTCAAGTTTGCTTTTTCAAATTGCACAGTTAAGGTAAACATGCTTGTTTGTTTTTGTTTTTTTTTTTCCCCCAGGCATGTCATGTTTTTTCCTCTGGAATGAAATTTATATATTTATTTTGGCTTGTGCTAATCTGTAAAAGAGAGAAATAAATAAGCTAATCCCATTCAGCAGTGGGAACTTTCAAACCTTTAAAAGAGTGGCGGGGGATAAACAATTTTTTTCCAACTGTTGAAATATTCTGGCAACGGCAATGCTCTGAATACAGCTTAAGCTTCCTCCCTTCCCAGCTGTGTGCCTTTGCTCCCTAAAGCAAAGACCTTACTACAGTCTCTAAAGAATAAAGTTCATGGACTGTGGATTGCCTCGGCAGCTTCTGACCCTGCAGAGTCTTCTCCCTCCCCTTTGGTCAAATCTGCAAAAGTGCTTCTGTGAAAGGTGGTTGCGAAGTCAATGGGGTTACTTCTGAAATCAGAGAGAAGCACGCCTGTGATTTTTGCAAAACCCAAGTCTTGCAGTGGAAGATGCAATTGCAAGCTGTCTAAAGCAGGGTGAGCTGCACGTCCACCTGTGTGGTGCAGGTATCACAGCAGCCTTGGCTTGGCTTTGGGGCACAAACTCCCAGGTCTGTAGGAAGGTTCCTCTGAGCAGGCAGCTGCTTCCATCTGCTTCTGTCTTCTGCAAGAAGGCTGAATCCTCCCGCTACCCTGGGTGTGTTATGTTTCCCTCTGCCTCCCTAAAACACCGATTTTTTTCCTAAAGATGCCATTTAGCCTGCACTGTGTGTCTTCCTGCAGGAGTGCATCTGGTAACTATTTGGTGAAAGTTTGTTATTATGCACGCCAAGTGGCCTGAGTTGGTAGACGTGCTTTGTAAGGCTGCGACTTCAGAGCCCTGAACTTCTTTAGACATTTTAAAAAGACTGGGGGGGGGGGGGGGGGGGTGGAAAGTTAAACTAGTGACTGGAAGGAGATTAATAATTCAGAACATTGAAATGAAAGATGAATATCAGACAAGCAATAAGTTAATGCTCGTGTTCTGCTGACCATACACGTTTTGGTATGAAATGCTTTCTCATCAGCTGGCAAAAATGCTAATGGCTATAGTACCCCTGCAGTAGGGCTGCCCTCCTTAACTCAGGGAACCACTGAGAATAGGTTTATCTGTCTTTTTAGGAGCATCTATAAAATGGTATTTGCTTTGCCTATGACAGTAGAAATGAATTGAATATATGTATTTTTTTTCATTCTGGTCCTCTCTTCTGATCTCCACAGTTAACCTCTGGTTTCATGTGCTTAAAAGAATATTGGCTTTTTTTTTTCTGTTTCCCTCTTGTCCTTTTTTCCTTTCTCTCTTTTTTTTTTGTTTCAGTTCAATTTTCCTTAGTTTTTCTCCTTTTTTTTCTTTTTTATTTTTTTCCTTTTTTCCCTTTTTATTTTTTTTCTTTTTCTCTCCTTCTTTTCTTTTTTCTTTCTGCTTTTGATTTTATTCCCTTTTTCCTCTCTAGTAGGTGGTGCGCAGTTTTTGGCCAGGTGGGGAATAAGCAGTCTGTTGTGGAGACACTAAAAGGCCCCTCTGCATCCAGGAGCATCTGTACCGCGTGTGAAGGCCAGCCAGGTACCACAGTCCATGGCCGATGGACAGAGAACAGGCGGCTGCTTGGCTGCTGGTTAGCCAGGTGCTGCAGAGGGCTGAGGGGTTGCAACCTGCTTAAAGTCACCCTGTAGTCCCTAGCTCAGAGCTGTGCTTTTGGATGTTGGTAGGAATAATGATTTTTCTGTTTTGATCCTGAGTGCACCTGGAACAATGCAGGTCAACTTCTCCCACCCACGACCTGCAGCAAAGTTCGTAAACTCTCTGGTTAAAGTTATCCAACACAGTTGGTTTTGGCTGACCGTGTGCATCTGTGTGAGTGAAGCTAGAGAGAAAGATGGTGATTCAGGAGGAAAGAAGCCTGTCTGTTGTCACATGGTTCTGGAGTCACATTTTCCTCTTTCGCAATCTCAGTTTGCTGCTGTTTATGGAGTGAGTTCTTGTTGCCAAACAAAAGGTGACTGCAGGGACATGAGAAATCAAGTCTAGGGAAAACTGGTGCTGCTCTTGGAAATGTATCGTCAACTGTATTGTTTGTTGCTATGGGGCCTCAGATAAGACTGCCCTATAGCAGCTCTTCAGTGCTCCTGCAACCCCAGCCTTGCCCCAAACGCTGGTAAGAATTGGGGTAATGCACATTTCCCTGCCAGGTGGGAAGGGAGCACTGAGAGTGTTGATGAAGAAGGAAGAGCTCTGCTTCATTCATTCCCACATGCCTTGCCTAAACCCTGCATCCCGTGAGCAAAGCAGAGACTGGAATCTGTGATGCTTTTTTGCACGTTGACTCATCAAAAAAGAAGGGCCAGGACTTGAGGCTTTTGGACACTTGGTTACAAAACTCCTCTGGCCAAAGTGTACATGGAGGTGGGAGCAGCAGGGGAGAAGAGGTCCAAACCATGAGTTACTTCCTACCAGACTGAGTGGTCCTGATGCTTCCTCTGTAACTTGGTCCCTTTCCCTTACAAGCAGTGGTAGCAGATGTAATATTGACTAAGCACCAGTGTTAGCTTTATTTCGAGTATAATGTCACAGCACACACTGACAGCGTGCTTAGTGTTTCGTACATACTCAGTTCTGAATATGACATTCTGAAGAACTGACATCAAATGTGTATCCAAAGTCAATATTTGTGTAATGTCCCAATGCCATTCTGCTGAAATGGTGCTGGTTATGTAGGTGCTTTGGATGTGAACAGCTTAGAATTACCAGATAGAGCGTGAGGTAGAGAATTGCAATTGAAAATTAAATATGCTGTGGGAGATGTTACATTTCATAGAAATGGGACTGTTCCAACACCTCTATTATACTTTGTAAGTCTGAAATAAAATGAAAAAGAAAGATCAATAGTGTGTTACTGGTATCTCCAGTATCGCATTGCATAAATTGCCTTTCTTGACCTAGGCAACATATGATGAGTCTGATAGGATTAAGTAGAATGAATTTGATGCACCTAATTCAAATCATAATGAACTTCATTCTACATCATGGTGAAATGAAAAGTTTGATAGATTTGGCAACCCTCTATTTACAGAAGGTTTCCAGAGTGGAACAAGCAGAGAACAGCATCGGAAACACAAATACCTGAACTAGGAATTGGTTCCTACATTAATGAGAAACAACTGCACGTTTTTGAGAGAGTAAAGCTAGCAAGGAATTAACATTTGTGCCTTTACTTACTTGTAACTGCTGACAATATGGTTGGCTAATTTATTCCTACAGATTTTTGTTACAGTGAAGCATCTTTTGAATGTAGTTCTACCTAGCTCTGCTTTTGTTGCAGGTGGGTGGAAGCCTTTTGTTCTTTCTCACCATTGGTTGTGACTGATTATCACCACTTTAGAGGAATGCCAAAATGCAAGAACAGGAGTTACCAGTCAGTCATCACAAGTCAAATTCATTTCTTTGTAAAGAAGAGGAACTGTTTCAAGTAAAGACTTTGATGCCAAAATGGAAGTAACAGGTAAAAGTGTTCATGTAATTTATTCAAATAATGGGGTAATAACTTGCAAGCTATTCAACAGTTTTCTGACGTTTTCATTTACTTCATGTACCTTACTTGGCAAAGCATTTAGGAAGACATTTAATGAGAAGTATGTAAGTGGTCCTCCTAGGTTCAACAGGAAATCGTCCCTTAGGAATAGCAAATCCTAAACACGTTGTTAAATGTAGGGACATATTGGTACTAGTTACACATGATGAATTATGCAGTCTTCATTTTATTCAGTAGTGCAGTTGGAGAAACTTTCTGCAAGTTTTCAAATATTCCATGAGCAGGGCTGTGCAAATCATTCTAGAGAAGCTGCTACTGGGTGATGTGAAACAGATATGTTTCTGCTGCACCGGCAAAACATAAATCCCAGGGAAAGAGGAGAGAGACCTTTTTTGACTGAATAAAACATTTTATTCAACACTAAATATATATATTTTAAAATTGGATATGCTAATGCAGGTCCCAGAATACCACTTCAAATTAAAAATTATAATGCTTCACTTAGAAAATGTCAAAATACTTTTTTTTTATGATATGCCTATTGCACATGATGCAAATTTGCAAAAGTTTTGGTTTCCCCAAAGTGCTTTCCAGAGAGAATGAGCTATTTATATGAGAGAAGAACTTTTCTCCCATCAGCATTTCTTCCATAGTTTGCTGTATATTGCAAATACCTAGCAAATGTTACACACAGTCTTTGTTTCATATCCACCATTACATAAACACAGCTTTTCTACAAGTAGGCCGTACAGGATTGGCACCTGAACTCTGGTCGTACGTGCTTATAGTAGTATGCGACTTGTGCTGTGTTTTTCCTTTCTCTAAATTGAAGACTATTTAAAGGAGGCTAAAGGTTTCAAGTTGGGTAGCCTAATTTCTACCTCATTTTTTTAACCTCATGTTTCCTACTCTCTGGCCACAGAAATGATTACCAGGAAAACTACTGGACAAAGGAATTTAGACAACAATTAGATAACGTGAATCTGGTCTTACAGTGTCTTTATCTTCACATCACAAACAGGGTAGCTAAAACACAAATACTGAAAAGACTTGCTGCTGAAACCATTAGAAGCTGTTTGTCCAGGCTTCTCGCTGTTTCCCCCACATAGGGGGCTATACCTGGGTTTGATGTGACAGGCTGGCAAAATACAGTTGGTTCTTTAACTTTGCCTGTCCCTATTTCTCAGCTTTTACCAGAGGGCAGCATATGGCCTTCTGAGCTATAAATGCTTCAGGCTGTTCCATTTAGGATATTACAGTGATCATATTTTTTGATTGTGGAACCATGGCAATATATTGAAAACACGTGCGCTTTGTCTTTCCTTACAACCGTCTAGGTTCAGGACACCTAGAGACAAATGATGTGGAAAAAGGCCTCTGTGTCCCTACTGGCACTGACTGTACAAGTAGAAAGATACCTAGACAGAAGGTAAGAAAAGTCTCTCTTAATTTTTTAACTTCACTGATGTAAAGCCTAATGAAGTGATTTTAATTTATTTGGCTACCAGCAACAGTATTTAAATGAAGCACATAATTTGTTAAATACTAACAAATATGCTTCAGGCTGTAAAGCTAATGCAATTTTTTGCTTCACTGGTAGCCTTGGAGGCATTTGATTTCCCCTTGCCCAAACTTCAACTTCATCTGTAAGCAGGCCATACCAGCAGATTTGATCAAGCTTTTTTTGTCAAATTTTAAATTATGGCATTTTAATTTCTTCTTAAGCCTATTGAACCCTTCCTTGAGCCTCTTCCAAAACCCTTGCTGCCTGTCCATCTGCCACTTCAAACGTGTGTCTGTGCAGTAACTCTGAGTGAGCCATGCTCTCTGCTCAGCTCTTGTTCCCTTGAACATGCCACTTGAATATGCTTCGGCTGCTCATTTTGTTTCTCACATTGCGTTCCGCTCAGGCAGTGGAGGAGTTCCTGAGAACTGAATACTGAAACCTCATCTAATCATTCTGTCAAACAGAGACTTTAGGACCTTAGCACAGCTTTCATGGTGAATACTTGTATATAGCCCGCATCTAATTTTTTTCATCTTTTCTAGTCCTTGACCCTGTAATCTGTGATACGTAGAGCAGGCAGCATGGAGTTCTCTTGGAGAACTGCAAAGCTAAATGCTCACACTGCTACACTTGCTACCTAGCTCACAGAAGAACATGAAATATTTGAAGACATAATGGGTTCTATGTATTATTTATTATTTAAGAGTATTTTGTGAAAGTTGTGTGGCTATTTTAGGGGAAGGAGGAAAGGCAGTATTGTTTGATTATTTTCCAGACAGAATGATGTATGAAGCTTCAGAGAGCTATTTTAACCATTTGATACACATAAAACTGGACTAAGAGGCAGTTTGAATGATATATTTTTTTTTGGTGAGAATTCTCTTTTTGATACAAAGCTGCATAAATATTGGGGCCTTTTATAATGACTGTAGTTGCAGAGATTTTGATGGACACTCTTAATACATCAAAGCAAATTGCTATTATAGGGAAAAACGAAATGCTTGCCAGCTATAGAAAGCTGGAATGAATGTGCATTTGTGGAGATGCTGAGAATGGTTGTTAGGAAGCAAGGCCAGTGTTAAAAGACCAAAGAAATGTAGATTGTAATAACAGTGTTGAGTAAAAAATAAGAAGGTAACACTCCAAAATTTCAAGTAATATACAGAGCTAATATAATGCTCTTGCGGGAAGATTTTGCCAGGGAAAATGGAAAATATTCTTATTCCAGGTAGGGTGAGGAGAAACATTATTTGAATCACAAATCTTCTGGAAGAATGCTTATGTTCTCTGTCAGATATATGCAAATTAAACAGTATTTGAAATCTTTTCACTGGATTCTGCTGGATAGAACATGTCTCAAGGGCAATCCAAGGAAAGGGAACATTTGATAAACACACATGGCTCTAGGCAGAGCTCCATGCATCCCCACAGAGCCATGATGCCAGTGAGCTTTCTGCTGTGCCACGCTTTTTTTTCCCTCCTTCTTTAGGCTCTGAATCAAATCCATTTGAAATCAGTGGGGTACTTTCTTTAGACTTCAAAGAGCTTTGGATCAAGTGTGGTGGTAGAAGTGCAGGTCAGGAAGTACTGATCAGAGCTGCATTTCCTTTTATTTTCCTTTTCCCTTATTTGCTTTAATTTCAGAAGGGAACATGCTATATTCTGTCTGTTCTCAAGCAGTCGTGGGCCATGAGCCACCAGAGCCTGACACCGTGTCATTGGGCTTTCAGAATAGGAAGGTGCTCAATTTTTCTTCTGTTCTCCTGGCTCCCTCTCACCAGATGTTCTTTTCCTTTCTCATTACATGGTGCAGTGGAAGAAAGTACCTGGCGTCTTAATAATATTAGTTTTATGATAATCTGGTCTTCAGCTGTGAGATGAACATCAGATGCTTACATGGTTTCTCTACCCACACACAGAGTGTTTGTGTGCATGTAAATTTATACTATAGTATTGCTGCCACAAAATTATTCAGAATTTAAAGGCAACTATGAGTGGATATATATGTGACAGAGGCAGAAACAGATGATGTCCCCATCCTGCTAAAGGGATAGCTGCTATTACATAGTTTCCTTTTGCATCTGGCGGAAGGACAAAAGACTTCCTGAAATCCTCTTGCTGAAAACTGGATCAATTTTTGAGGAAAAATTATTCACTTAAACTTCTTTCCTCTGCATGCAGAAAGGGTGCATTTCCAGGCAGGCCCAGACAGGGCTATGGCCATTTGAAACCCAGGGGCAAAATATTCCATCCACTTCCCTCCCTGCTATTCTCCTTCCCAGTGTCCAGCTTCATGCCTTTTTCCTGCCCCTCCTTTCCCTTAACTTTCTGATAACTGAGCACAGAAAACCTTTTAACAGTGTATGCACCTGTCAGGGCAGGCTGGAGGAAAGAGATGCTGGAGTAGCTGTGATTTAGGGGTCAGATTCTCTGAT
This sequence comes from Cygnus olor, assembly GCF_009769625.2. NCBI lineage: Eukaryota > Metazoa > Chordata > Aves > Anseriformes > Anatidae > Cygnus > Cygnus olor. Next base: position 11,110,494 of record NC_049175.1, read on the forward strand.
CGGGGAGAACATGAGGCATAGCCAACCTCTCCCAAAGAGCAGAATAGGCAGGTTGGATTTTTCTCGTGGAAATTAGCAAAAATGCTCTTCTAGAAAGAGCGTCTTACACTCTTCCAGCAAAATCTCTATTTTGCCGACTTGCAGTGTTTGCATTTGTGATGATCTTCCCGTAGCAAAGAAATTCTGCTTCCAGCAACACTTTGCAGAATAAAATTCTTGTAATCCTCTTCTCTGGAAGACTGGAGGGAATACGCTCTGTAATGAAATGTTTTCTGAAGATGGAGTCTCAGATGCTCTTCACACCAGAAGAATGATTCCTAACTGACACCACAATGTTCATTTTGCAAAGCATGTTTACAGTTAGTAGTTAAATATATTAGTGAGTTCACTGACATGACTGAAATCATAACTTTCCCTCCCATCCTTTCCCCAAAATAAAAGGAACAAAAGCCTATATACTGTATAGAAACTACGTAAAGCCTCCAATATGTCGTACAGCAGATGTGGTCCTGTCAGATGTGAAATTGAAAGAGGGTACCCCAGGAACGTTTCTTGTTAATTATTTAAAAAAGCATTTCTTATGCATGATCTTTCCTGCTTCTGTCTACTCTTTACGCTGTCTCCTAATATTTGAGCTCTTGGCACCAGTCAGATGAGAGCTGGGGGTTCCTGTAGAGACCAGCATGAGAACTGACAGCTCCTGAGGGTGCCCAGGCAGACACTGTGTTGTGGGAGAGTGCTGCTGATCTCCTCAGGTAACAGCTGTGTTCCTTTACATGGTAAATCTGATGAATCTATGATCTGTACTGCATTTACGTATGCAAGAAGACCAACTAGGAGATGTGCTCATGTGTGATTATGTGACCGCTCATTTTTTTTTATTAACTGTGACCTCTCAGAATGGATTTATACATTCTGCCAAAGGAGAAAAGAGAAGAAATGTGAGTGTAGTGTTTAGCTGAACAGTGAAAGAAGCTGAACTGGAAAGAAAAACACATGGTTTTTGCTATTAAATGTGCTGGGAGTTTATCCAACAAATAGCTGATTACTTGGTAACTCTAGGATGTTACAGGTTTCCATGGTGGCAGACTATCAAGAAAAAATGTGAACTGGTATTTTCCACCCCTGCAGTTCAATAGCTTATTGAAATAGAAGAGTGTGCTTATGAATTGCATCTTGAGTTGGAGGCTGGAAAAGTTGGAAAATCTTCCCAAGTGACTTGCTGTTTGTGTCCAGAGATTTGGAAGGGATACAGGATGAAGTAGTGCTGCCACGTTAGTTTTGTGCCAAAGGAGTTTCATACTGAGGACAGATCTACCAGGAGCACAGCACTTTTGTGTACCAAGCTCTTTGTACTTGTACCTACGTTCATTGTGATTGCTCCCTTAGGTCTCTAGAGACTGGGACTCTGGAGACACTAGCAAGAAATATTTGTACAACGCAGCCATCTTAACCTGAAAACTGGTCACTAGGAAAGAGGATACTGGAAAAATGTCATAAAGACACATGCATGTGTTAATTTTTCATGTGTGTGTGTGTGAGCAGTGACCAATATTTTCAAATAATGATGTAGTGAAATCTCATGGGAGAAAACAACAAAGTCGTTGATTAATCATGCAACAGCAGGGAACAAAGCAAGTATACAGAATCCCTAGGTATATTTGAATTTCATAAACAGGATTATATTCTTCTATGCAACTCTAATTCAAAGCTTTTGAAGCATCCATATTAGAAGACACTGGCCTGGAGTAATAATGTGATTGATAAGATGAAAGAAAACTTTGAAAAAACTGGTATTCTCTGTGCTCAAATAGAAAAGGTGCTTTAGCGTTCTCAATAGGATTACAAGCTAGATACAGGCACAAAAGGCATGAGGGCCTTATTCTACTTCTACTGTGTCTGGTGTACATAATTACACCTGCTCAGGGCAGGTTCAAATGAGGTACTCCATTGCCATCGTGTTTTACTCCCCTGCTGAGAGTCAGTGTTTTAAATTAAAACCCAAAGAAAGCTTGTAAAGCCAGGGGGCTATGAGGAGAAACAAACACTGTGTGTTTTTGACCTAATGCAAATGAAATATTCTAATTCAGAGTCTGAATCTGTAACCACAGTCAGATTGAACTTGACTAGAGAGAGTCCTCAGCTGTTAAGTGTATAAAGCTGTTTAGTTAAAGGCCATGTTTTGCCATGCTTCCTTAGCAATTCCAGTGCAGCCGCCTCTGTTGTCATTCCCAGAAAAGAGTGCTGGTATAGCTGCATCATTCTTGTTCCTGGAATTCTCAGACTGTTCAGAAAAAGAAAATCTATGCAGAGTTAGGGAAAAGAATTCCCAGCCCCTGTCAGGTGGTATCTGAAATGAGTATTGAAGCCAGAAGCACACCTATTCCCTAGAATCTCCCTCTTGTTAATTTGGTTTAATGTAATGGCAGCTGGCCTCATTGGCATGTGCATAGCCAGCCCTCTGTGAATGCCAACTTGCACCGCACATCTGACATCATTTTGGGAATAAAGCATTTAAAGAATGACACTGTTATTAGTTTGGAAGCAGAATTTGACTTTATATGTGTTCATATATATGATTCTATTTGTGAACTCTGTGCATATATATACACCTATTCCATTTGGATTACCTTTTACTGCATACTTTTAAGTATTTGTCAATAGGTAGTTTGGGATGTGGGTATGATACAATGATCAAAGAATGTAGCATGCTGAAATTAAATAGGAACTTCTGCATGAAAGTAAATAAAATATCTTTCATTTGAATTTTCACAGTTGGTTTCGTAATGGCAGGAAGAACAGCAGTGTAAGAAGCTTTAATAACAATGAATACCTACTTTTTTCCCTGACCAGTAGAGTCTGTTATCCTGTAAGTGCATTCCCTTATTTTGGCTTTCCCTATTCCCCCTTAGATTTGTGTCACTGCTGGGACGAGACCCAAAATGCTATGGAGATTAATTGACCAAACTTCTTTATCTATTTTCTTCAAAGAACCATCATGTAAAAATGTTTTTACCTTTGTCAGCTGTCTTCTCAAACAATATAATCCATTTATTTTCATTCTCTTAGCTGATTTAGGCTGTTATATACGTTAAGCCTTTCAGTAAATCAACTTAAATTTTTAATACTTTGCAGGTGAAAGATCTTACTTGTATTTTAATATCAACATATCTAGCTTACACAAGCCTTCTAAATGAATAGCAGCATATCTTAACAAGCCTGTTGAACAGGAAAAAAAAAAATCACTGATGGAGTTCTCAGCTGTTTTCAGCGAAGAAACAAGGGCTGTGAAAGATTTAAAACAGAAGAATTACCTAATTATCTGTATGCATATGAAATTGTATCATCAGGTTTGCAGACGAGGCAAACAAAACTGCCATTTTCTGCTCATGTGGAATTATGTGGGTATTGCAATTTGCCTTTTATTTTAGCAGGGGCTGAATTAGAGCCATCTGCAGTACTATATAAGCATGAGAGAGATTGAGAGAGCTCTATTTTCATATCTCTTTTATATAATGATAGAATTCTATGATAGAAAAAAATACAAAAATGAAAGACTCTGAGAGAAAAGAGAAGGTTGTTTGGGGAATTTGGATAACAATTTGATAAGCAATCTTAAATTCTGGATTTTCAGTAGTAGATAGAACTGCCTGGAAAGTTGGAAAAGCCATCTGAGCTGAGGCTTTTGTTCAAAAGGTCTGAGATGAAAGCAAACTGTGTGAGTAGGTATCCGCAATAGGAGAGGAAATGGAAGGACCGGGTTGTCTGAGATAGAGAAAAGATTATGCATCAGCATTGATTAGTTCCCTAAAGAAGCCCTGCTATATTTTTTTTTAACTTGCACTGTGCATTTCAATGAGTAAAGGAGCGTGAATGAAGTTACGTTTTGTATTTGTGTGTGTGTACTTTAAGTGCAGTTTTAGCATGAATTAAGCCTGATGGTTTAATTTTAATTTCCAGAGGTCTTGGCATTTAGTATTAGGAAAGAGAATACAATTCTGAGCATAAGAATGAGATGGCTCTCATGCAAATAGCTTTTTGAAGCAACTTTATTTTTACATCTTTTTTTCTCTCTAATGACAAAAAGAAGGAATTTTATTTGCTTGTAAGACATAAAGAGGAAATCCCCCACAGCAGAGGTATCAGCTATTACAAAATGGCCTGATTACAGAGTCCAGAACACAGTGTTCAGCCACTGCCTTATTCCTCCCCCAGACAGGGTGGGGATTACATCCTGCAAACACGTCTTTCTTTGAGAGAGTGTTTCCAGTCCTGTATCTTTCTAGCAACTTAGAGATATTTATGGATATATAACTGCATATTCCTTGAGGCTGGGAAGGGATGCATTACACCAATTTAAATCTAATGATTTTATTTGTATATCTAAAGCCCAGCAATTATTTGGTGTGCATAAATCAGCCTAGACTCACAGTCTGAGAGAGGAAGGATAGAGATGGCATGGTGAAGGTAACTGCAAGCCATTTCTGTATCCTCCTGGGTCTTTGGCACATGGTGAAACCTACATGGCTGAAGAGGTCTAATAAGGAGACCTTAAGCACTTGAGCCAGTGGACTAGCACAGCTTCCTGCTCAGGCCCTAAAACAGCAGCCTAGGGCTGCTCCTCACCAGCCCTGCTCTGGTGGAGAGGGGTGATAAGGCTCAGGCTACCCCGTAGGTACTACCCCAGGCTTAATCAATGCTCTCCTGAAGCTTTGTTGCTGTTACATGGTGGAAAAGTGCCGTTACGAAACAGTGATTCCATTCGAGGTTTAAATCTAGAGGTACCTTTTTCACACAGATGCTTTGTTTTCCTACCCAGAAGAAATGACAGACAGAAGGGATTAATGTCCTATTTACCATGCAGCTGGTTCTCACAGCAACAGGCAGCATAACTACGACATGATGGTACCATTTCTCGAGACCAATCTGAGGGATAGAACGGTAAAGCATAATATAAAACCTGCATAATGAAAGGTATTGGTAGAAGCTAGCAGGATTCATGGGTATGCTTCCTTCTGTTTAGGATGTGATAAAACTGTGATTTTAGGACAGGAAGATGCTCTCATGTAACAAACATGCACAGTTTTTCTTCCTCCTGTTGTTTAACTCTGTATTCAAGATGATCTCAAACAACATGCCTGCCAAAATTTATTCAAGAATGTAAGGACTTACCATGATGTGCACTTAGATTAACTGGAAATAATTCAGAAGAGAAGATGTCGCAGCACATCCCGGTGTGTGATGAGCTGTTTGTCATTTTCTGTTTTAATGCAGATGCTAGCAGAGTACAGACCTGGAGATAAGTGTTTTAAATAGAGCACCCAATAGGTCTGAACCAAAGAGATTCATAAATATTCAAGCAAACTCTGCTTCCCTTGAAGCCTGTGGTTAAATCTGCCAAGCCCTGTAGCTTCAACAGAACTGTACAATTGAGATCAGTACAAACCTTGTGACTGTAAGTCTTCACATCAGTTATTGCCACTTAGTAAAATCTGCCAATTCTTAAAGGACTATTTTAATAACAAATACATAATAATATGTGAAGATAATACAGCTGGATTGGGGGGTTATTTAGCCTATAGTTAGGTAGGCCAAAGGAAGGAAAAACTAGGGGTTTGAGAGAGAAAGGGAGGGAGGAATAGAGGACACACCAGGACTGCAGAAAAATGAAAGAGAATTTGTTCTCCTTATCTTAGGTGGGTAAAGCAAGAAATGATATCCTTAAGTCGGAGCAAACATGATTTATATTGGCTGTTAGGAAGACTTTTCAAAGTGCAAATTTCTAAAGCATCTAAAATCCACAACTGTTTCATCTCCACCCCAGAGAGAGGACGGTGGGGAGAAATGCCTGCCAAGAGCAATCTCTGTGTTTACATGATCTCCTTGTCTATTGTTCTCCCACCATGGGGTTTTCCTTGGAACGAAGTGATATGAATCACCAAGTGAATATTCAATTAGAATAAAGAGGTTCACCCAGTCTCTAATTCATCAGTGATCTGTATTTATACCCCTGCTATTATTTAGTTTACTCAGTGAAAGAGCTACACCATTATTTTCTGTTGCTCTATAAATATAGATGAGAAACAGTTTTGTTGATACATTTAAATAAGGTAAGCAGCGGAAGAAATTGAACTTGGAGCACATTGCTCTATCTAACAGCTAAATCAGACTTTTTAAATGAAATATGACTGAACTGATGCTGCTTCTTGCTGTTTTTTCTGGAAATGTGCAAAAATAGAAGTGAAAAAAGAAGAGAGATTGAGTATTCAGCTTGGAGAACTGTTTCCAGTATTTGAGCTCAAATTCTCTTGAAGTACAGAGTGCTGAGGCTGTGTCTGTGGATTTCTTCAGCTTTAGTAGTAAATGATCTCTCAATGTGCCAGTCTAGACAAGAACTTGTAGTTTGTAATGTTAACATAAGCTTTCATCTTGCAATGAATTGCATGTGCTGTGCTTCACTCAGATGCAAACACCACCTGGGCATTTGTAGGTGGTAGATTTCAGGCCAAATCAGAGCAGTATATTTTTTGTCTGACCATAGTATATTTTGGTAGGGATAGTCAAATGGGAAGATTCTTCAGTCTGAATTCTGTAATGTTTTAGGACTGTCAGATGTGGAAGCGTTCCCCAAGCTCAGTAAAAAAAGCAGACTGTAGTGTCTATTCCAAAAATCTAGCAAATCAGAAATACTAACGGTTCCTATCAAAAGCATTTTATTCTTAATATATTGATGCACATGACTCTTTAGATTAGGTTGACTTCAGTATTTTTAGAAAATAATTTCGAAAAAGCTTTTTTTTCTGTTTGACAAAGAAAGTTTGCAAACAAATCTATACATTGAGAACACCGAAGAGTTAATGGAAAGGAAACATGATACAGACACTTTGTTTGAAAATCAAGATGTTCTCTTTCTTGGGAATGGGACTTCTTTCCTGGCTTTCTCTGTTAATGATATTCCAGTTGTTCTTGGCAGCATGTTGATCAATGGGGGCTCCCAAGGTGACCTGCACAGGCTCCAGAGGTGCAGTGCATTCTCTGTACTCCTCTAGTGTTGTGTCATAGGTAACATGTTAGTACATTTGGAAATCAGACCTGTCTGCATGTAAACCCCAGACTAATCATTTCCGTTAAAATGGGACAGCTTTGTTTTCAGGCTTTCCATTGAAGGAGCCTGAATCATAGGTATTTAGAAGACGTCTAGTTCTTTTTTTTTAATTTATTTTTTATTTTTACACACCTTTTAAAGTTATGCTGCAGGAATTGTTTGCAGTTGAACTTTCTGTATTTGAGGAATACTATGTTTGCTAATAAAAGCTATTTCCAGAAACTTCTATGAGAAATATTTTCATGTGAGCATATGATAGCAGTGTACAGGTACTGATTGTTTTCAGAAAACTCTAAGGTCTGACAGTCACCGCTGTTAAGTATTCACTGCTGACGGATCTGTAAAGCATTAATGGCTTGCAATCATAACATCTACCTGCATTGGAATTTTGTCTTCTGTACATTATCATAAACATAAACTCGTGAAAGTTTAACGCTTGTTCTATCATGAAGAGAGCAATGAAGTGGGGATGTTCACATCTGTGATAACAGCTTGACTAGAATAAGTAAGTTCTGAAAACAGCCTTTGAAGTAACTCATGAAAAATACCAACCAAGAGAAGCCCAATCTAGTAAAATAATCTATTTATACCACAAATGTGGCTTTGTTGTCATTCTGCTGTAAAATTTTTTTTTGCACATTTATATTGCTCATCATTCTCACCCCTTTGCAGTGTAAAATCTCTGACACTGGAGGACTAATTGCAGTTTAACCCATTGTTCAAATCAGTAGGAGAACAAACGCAGCAGGAAATCAGCACAAGAAGCCACAAAATACTCTAGATTTCATTCCTTTTTGACTATGGTAATGTGGCTAAAATAATTTATGATAGGACAGTACTGTCATCTGTGATGTATAGTAATCGTCAATTCCAGTCCTTTCTTAGGCTCTGAACTCTGGGCCTGTAGCTCTTCTTATTGAAGACTTGTAACACAAGGTTTTCTTACATACATGCTTGCCTGACAGAGCATAGAGAGACTAAGGGATTGAATCAGAAAGTCCTGGAAATGGCTTTCAGTGCTAGGAAGCAGCAGGGACTCTGTTTTTACATAAAACCAGATCCTCTCCTTGGTGATGAGCAAGGCTGAAAACTGATGGAAGGAAGTTAGGGCAATTAGTACAGTACCACAAGCCGGTGAGCATCTATTTATACCACAGGTCACCCCACATCTGTATTGTGGCAGTGGAGCTCTCTGATATTCCATCTGGCCCCTGGCTCACCCCTCCCAGGGCACTAGCAGCTCCAGCTGCTCCCAGTTGACACCCTGAGGTCTCCCAGGGGATGGATTTTGCTCTCCCTCAAGCTCTTGGCCCAGGAGCAGTGGCACAACATTACTGCCTTTCTAGAAACTGGATCTCTTGAAGTCATGTGAAACAGCATTTCCTCACACCTTGGCCATGCTTGCTAGTTGTGCTGCACTTCCCCTGCGCTGAGATGCAGTTCATGAGCCCTCTTGAGCAGGGCTAGAAAATATGAGGAATGGGATCTTGCAGGCACTGCCATATGGTGCTTTGGTTGCACCAGGGCTTTGTGCTTTTCTCTTCGATTAACCAAGCAGCTGCCTGTGTGTCTGAACTCAGTTTTTCCTGCTGTGATTCTAGGTTCCTTCTGAGGCAAGAAAAGGTATTTTAGGCATTCAGATGGAAGTTTATGTGTGGATGGGAATACATTAATCACTCTGGTTTGGGTATTGTGTGGGTGGGAATATTATTCCTGAGAATTTTAGAAAGAAATGATGGCTTCAGTAAGCATCAATGCCTATTTGTTTTTGTCCTAGTTATGTCTCTTCCAAGTGTTCCTGTGCTGTGTTGTTTCAGGGTGTATGAGCCTTTCTTGGGGTTTGTTTGTTTGTTTTAATGCCTAGATTCTGGATCCTGAAAAAAGATCCATGCTGAGCCTGACACCATATGACTGGACCATCTAAATTCTGTTAGGCCACTTAGAAGATGAACTGAGTCATTATTTTAAAGGTCTTTCTTAAGGGCTTTGGCCTGAGAAGTTACTGTGATGTGTATTGAGAGTGAATTACCAAATAGGTATCTTCATTTGATATACCTTAGAACAGGTGAGGTAGTCTCAATGCAAACAATCAATCAAATTGGAATTGGTCTTGGTATTTATTGGTCTGCTGAAGAGTTTGATGAAGCTGGCTTTCAGTAGCAGCTCAGACCATGGTAACACTCTCTTAAATTCTATGTCCATAACTCATGCTTATTAAATGTAATGTGAAATGCACCAAGAAGCCACACCAAACTTAATTTTCCTCTTTTATAATAGTAACGCTTTATGCAGTTGTAAAACCCTTGATTTGATTCTCTTGTCTAGGTTAATATTGCTTAGTATATCGAAAAATAGATTATCTATTAAAAAACAAAACAAAAAAACAGTCTGACTTTGAAGCAAATTAATCTTCAGATAAATACATAATTTGTGAAAATTATGTGCAGCGCTTAAGTAGAGGAAAAATACCTAATCCAGAAGAGAACAAAAGCTGTAGAAAATATTTGAAGGTAGAGAGCATTAAAGATGCAGAGGGAAATGTTGATAAGGATACAAACCTAACTATAAATGCAAAGTCAGGATCAATCTAGGCAAATAATAAAGGCCATTTCCACATAATTACTTAGGGAGGTCTACTGAAGAGTGGGCACTGCTTAATGCAAAGGCTGCTGGAACGATGGCTCAATCATTTTTCTGCAGCTAAAGTATGTGATTATTTCCTTGTGGAAATGAGGAACAAAGGAAGTGGATTTTCCATTTCTGAATCACTGTAAATATGCCCTTAGACATATTCCAGGCTGCATTTCTAAACACTTTTGAGAAAAATTGGGCTGTTTGGAAGGTTTTAAAAAAACTGAATGCATACATTTATATTTAGCTGAATTCTGTATGCTAATAAAAAGAGTAAAGGATATGGTCTGAGACTGTTATTTATTTTACAGTGGCATTGAGATGTTTCTGGCAGATAAAATGGCTATTTCATATAATGAGACAGGACTAGATAAAATATGTTGAGAAGCATGCTGATAGCATAAGCTTTCAGTTGACGATATTTTTTGAGAACTTTAAGAAGTCTTTGTGAATGAGTAAAATCAATAGGAAAAAAGACAGAAGGAGTTAAAAAAACAGACAAAACATCCCAAAACACCTACCTTAAATCTACAGCTGCATAGAAAGGATAAATGTTAGCAGATACAAAGGAGCCTTTAAGGGTGAGGTATTTGAATGGAACAGTTGGATGTAGGATCACTGTGTGCTTTTGATGTTTTTATCCAAGTCTTTGCAAGGAGGATCACCAGAACAATGCAACCCAACAATCTCAAGCAAAACAGAGCAATGAATGTGGAGAATCTGTAAACACAGTGCTTGATCATTTAAGAAATAAGATGCTTCAGAAGTCCCTTATAGAAAATAAAGCTACTTGTTTCCTTGAAACCTTTCTTGTTAAATGCTTTCAAATCTTAAGAGAACTTCCAAAACACAAAAGAACAAGTAGGAAGAAACACAGAGACTTGGGAAAGTTGTGGGTGGGAGCGGTGTTAGGAAGTGAAGTCACAGACTTGCAAATTGCTGTTTTTATTCATGGATGATAATTCAGCTAGTAATTCAGCTAGTTTTAGATGATTATGATCAGCTCCTGATAAATATCACAGTGATAGAGATGTGTAAATGAAGAAGGTGATTTGAGGAGGATGGCTGGCCACCTTTCTGTTAGTACGTCAGTGCACAGCTGTGTATAGATTGGTGGGGTGGCTTCCTTGTTTTTGTGTGTAGTGAAATGCCCAAGCAGTCATGTGATGAATAGTCTAAAATGCTTTATGGTTCTTTGTCCGTAAGGTCGTGTAGTTTTTACATGCAGAGGTACGTATATAAGTATGTACAGAGTATGTACAGAATAACTTATCCACATAGGATATTAATTTGTTTCTGTGGGTTATGAAGGTGAACTATGAAACTTGATCAAACATAGTTCAAGTTGTTAGACAGGTTTACTTGCTTTCTAGACCAGATTTAAACAATATTTAAAGGAAAACTTCCATGTATTCTAGTGGCAGCAGGTTTAGGCACAACATCTCTCTTCAGGCCTTCCCAAAATACCTTCTCAAGCAAGGTCATCTTGCTCCCACAGACTTCCAAATATCGTTGGCAATTATGTGATTCTCAGGTAGGAAGCTTACTGATGTGTTTTAATTCAGAAGTCAATTTGCATTGTGGTCTCCTGTGAGAGATTTGACTCTAGAAGCTGTGTCCAGTCAAATGACATATCTGTTGACAAATGACATAGCTGTTATCTAATGACATCCTCAGATGTATTATTTTATTATTCATACAAAGCTAGCATGCAGAGACGAGCGCTAAAAGGACCCAAGGGCTTTCCTTCATCTAAGCTCTGGGCTTTGTATTTCCCTCTTAGCTCAGTCAGGCCTAACTGATTACAAATGCCTTTGCCTTTGGCGAAACTAGGATTCACTTTGTTTCCCCACAGAAATAAATTCCTTCATCTCAAAGGTCAGGTTTTCATCTAGTCTAACATCCTGTGTATTACCAGGATGCACAGAGCTTCCTACCAGGAAATCCTCCTCTCCACTGCCAAGGGCTTTGAATACTTGGGCAGAGGAAAAACTTCAAAGGTATTGCTTGTTCAATTGATTTCTTTATTTATTTTACTTTCAAAGGCATTGCTTTCCTTTCTGTGGATTTTCAGTCAACTGGTGCAGATACAACAGGTTCCTTTGAACCCTCTGAGTAAAAAATATCGTAACCAAATGAAAGAAAGAGATTCTGCTTGAGAGGTATAATGGGCATTTCCCGTGGTCCTTGCACAAACAGGTTAAAATACAAAGAAAATGTTCCTTTTTTGTGTGTTACTTTCTTCTCCTCTTTCCTTGCTGGCACACTATAAGTCTTTTGATAAAGCTATGCATCCTAGCACACACCTGTACAGCCTGGCAGATTTTCATGTGCTTTTCCATCTTGATGGAAAAGTCCTGTATTGATTTCAAGATCCATCAGTGGAGGTAAACAGAGCCCTGTCTGAGGAAAGAACCAGCTGGGACATATATCATTGCTGTGCATCCTCTCTGCTCAACCATGCCAGAACACTGAGCCACAGTGGAACTTAATAGCACATTGAATAAAGGTTAGGATATTCTAAAATAAAACCAGAAAATGATCCAGCATCAGTGGTGTCATGTCTATACACTCACTTCGGGTACTTTGGAAAACTTATTCTAAAAGCAGTTTTATTAGCAGCAGCTTCTTAAAAATAATGTATGTATTTGAAAAACCAATTAGCTAAGCTAAGATGAGGTTTTAAGCTTTTAAAAAATCCTGTTATCCATTGAGTCTGATAAGCCATGAAATCATATGAAAGTCACCAATTAAGCTCATCTTTTATTTTTTGAAATGGGGAAAAGATCAGATATATTTGAATCTTATTCAAGCCAATTATGTTCCTTCCAAACAAATGAACTGAAACTGTTAACGGATCTGAATTTGCCCCAGGCTTTTAGCTACCAAATCCACCTCATTTTAGTTGTTTCTCTAAAACACACCAAAAATATTGTTCCTTTATTGTTGTTAATCACATTCTCATGTGCTTCATGCCATGCAGAAAAGATTACACAATTGTGTATCATTTTATATAATCTTAATGAGAGAGCTGTAATAAATGGGAAATCTTCTGGGGAGTCTTTTGAGTTTTTAGTGTAATCATTACAGATGCAGATACTCAGTGAATTGTATAGAATTGCAAAAGGTGTCTTTCAGGCGGTATTTTTTCCCCCAAACTACTGGATCTCATTCCATGAGCATTAAATTGAATGAATGAAGGGTTTTAGAAGGGTTTTAGAAGCTGTGTAGAAAGCAGTCGACATCTATACTGCCTTTTTAATGAACCACATTGTCACTATTGCCTGAATTGACACAAGGCCAAGGGTGTAGGAGAAAGATAATAAATGCAAAACTTCCCTTTCGCCCTACAGAATGTAAATTCATTATGTGATGTGACATTTCAGTTGAAGTTGGCTGCACTTTGTTTCACATTCCTCATTTAGATACATTTCAAACGGTTAGATCTTTACTTTTCAGTTCTTTGTGGCTGACTGAAAGCTCTCCAACACACAGTAATCCTGCCTTAACTACAGGAGAACCCAGAACTCCACAGTAATAGCCTTGATAAGGAGAAAAGCAGTTCTCAAGTGTATGTTTTGCATATTTAGAAAAAAATATTTGGTGGAAGATTTACAAATTAATCTGTCATAAATGGCATCTTATTTATAAATGGTATAACTGAAAAAATGAGCAGCAAATTATGGTACTTAATATATTATGGCTGAAAGATTGCACAGCACCGCCAGTACTAGGAACAGCACTCTAGATCTACGAGTTGGTCACTCCTTGATGGAGTATTTCAAGTTAATTTGTCTGATGAACTATCAAAAAATTAACTGCCCCTTTTTCTCTCCCTCTCTACATGAGGCAAAGACACACATCTTCCTGAAATGAGCACTCTGCATACAAAGAGCATGGATTGAAGGCAAATTGATGAAGTCAATACATACACCACGTGCTGATGTTAGATCTATGTATTTGGTTCAATCTTGAAAAAAAAAATTGATGTGCTGCTGAATCTTGGAATATTTATATAGGGCAAGTGGCACACATTTCATCTTTGGCCAAACAATCCAAAACCCAGTGTAGGGTCAAATTTTGCACCTGGATTTTCATGCAAGCAAGTTTTGATAAGCTTCTAACGGGCAAGGTGGCTTAGAGACTAAACAAGGAAATGCAGCTGGACAAATTAAAAATTATTCCTAGTCATACTTGAGCGGGTATGAAGAAGGGGAAAACTAATTGCAATACAGTCTTTTTCCTTACCTCCAATGTTTTATTGTACTGTATTATTTGCTTTCGACAGTCTTAACACAAGCAGCATCTTCTGCCTTCTGCTGTCAAAAAAACAATTCATTTATTTCAGTGAGAGCTTGAGCCACTGTGTTCCATGTGTTTGTCATCTCCACAATTCACTTTTGTAATTCATTCACCCTACCCAGGCTTACTTAAGCTCCGAATGAAGCCATAATTCACAAATAGTGTGGTAAACCACATCCTCAGGCAGCAGCAGCGCAGAAAGCCTATTATACAGGTGCTTTATCACATCTGCTATACTGACTTCTGAGAGGAAAAAAACAATTCCTGTGATAGATTAAGTCTATCCCAATAAGGGCTTCATAAATCAGTGCTACCAAAGGCAGGATTGGTTCTGAATGTTTGTCAAGATCCAGGAGAGACTGCAATCTGGCAGATAGTCTAAAAAGAAAGAGAAATGCTCTAAATGGAACTGAGAGAAAAGACCGATCAAGTGTAGGGAAATGGTTCTAGTAACCTCTCATTGCTGTAGGATTCACTCACTCGTTACTTCATCATGGCATTCGTCCAACAGCAAGAGCAAAAGGAATCCCACAGCATGCTCAGAGGAGTGTGAGATTCAACTGGAAGAGCTCGCTGCCTGTGGGGAGAAGTCTAGAGTCCGTATGGACCAGTTAAGGGCATATAGGAGGAAGAACATCATAAATCTTGTTAGACAATTACCAGAGTTTTTCTGACCTTGGCGTTGAGGTTTTGCCGAAGGTTTGACAGCATTATTCCTTTATTGGAATTGTTTTGCTCAGTTTCATAAGTGTATCACTAATACCTGCAGCAGGAAGGATGTAGGATGTACCTCTTTTTTTTTTTTTTTTTTTAATGTGTGAGTGCGTGCAACTTGTCACTGTGTGTGAATGACACAATAACTTCTCAGACAAGGTTAGTGGCAGATTATCTGCCAAGATCCTGACAAGTAAGCAACTTCCAGCAGGACAGGTAAATCAGTCTTCCAGAAGGTTATGATGATATAAGACCTATGCATGAGTGAGAACAAGAACATTAGAGAGCAATGAGAGTGTGCTTGTCTGGGGAATGTCACTCAGGTCTAGGTTCTGAGCAGCCCCTTGTCCTAGACTCCTTTCTTGGATGCCCCGGCTGTGTTCAGGATTAAAAGGTATGGCAGAGAATTCGGAGTAAGACTCTGCTCTCTGGGAATGCTTATGCAGCTGCATGCTCGCTTAACTCTGCTGACCAATTTCTTTTCAGCAGAAAAGAAATAGCTACGCTGCACGGTCAATATGTATTCTCGTCTAAGCCATGTATATGCAAGTTAATACTGTATGAATAACCCTTTGGACTTTTCCTCCATTAATCAATAAGGGAGGTATGAATTTTTTTTGCTTTTATTTAACAGAATAAATAAAACGCTAACAAGTATTGTCAAGCTAAGAAACTCAGACAAATCTGGATTCTGTGAGTTCAAACCTGTTGCAGAGAAGCTTCTGTGCCCTGCCAGCACAGTCACAATTGTAATCCGCATCGGCTGCTGCTCCGAAGTGGTCATTTATTTCCTCTGTTTCTTTCTGGCCTGAGAGATGCCAGTTACTTCTGACCTGCCATCCCCATCACAAATGCTGCATCGGTGTGTTGTTGTGAACTGTGAAGGTAGCTGAACTACCCTTCCATTTCCAAGTCCAGTTTTTAAGAAAGTTGCAATATAAACTGAAATCTGTGATCTTTTAGAAATATAGATCTATTTAGAAATAGATCTTTGATTCTATTTCTGGTAAGGGGAGCAGACTATAATTGGTAACAAGCATGTCTTTAAAAATAAAAATAAAAATCACTTTATATTTATGGGGGAAGGGTCACATAGACATTATTCCTATATCAAAATCCCGCCATGTGTAGCTTATATGAAAACATCTTTGATGTGACAAGTTATTGAGATCTCCCCTTTCAAGAATGAGCTTTAGTTAGTGAGAGATTCTTCCTAAAACAAACGAGAGAACCCAGAAACTGCACCACATCATCTGTTAGTCTCTCAACTAGACCAGGAGAAGTGAGTATCTTGTAATCACCTCCAATAATGTTTGTGCTGTGCAGGCATTTTTCTACATTTACAGTGAATTCAGAGCATGTGTCTACTGTCGGTTTAAACAAACTGCTCCTCTGAGAGCTAACTCTAGGGAGAAGCACTAGGAAGCTGGCCTCATCTCCCAGCCCTAAAATACTACAGAGGAGAAAGAAACAACCTTAGAGTTTTCAGGCCCAGGGGACTTTGCTCATCTGTTTTAGGGGCTTTTTGCGCCTGCTCCAGGTGTGTTGCAGATGTGCCAGCAGGCAGCCAGCTCTGCAGCAAGGCTGTGGAGTGGTACCTGATGGTGAGGAGGTCTGGTCCCACTGGCCTGCCCTCAGCCTGGTTGGAGTTCATGGTGCTGTTTTGTTTCTCTTCGATGGAAGCAGATGGCAAATGACCCTGAAGGCAGGTACCTGCATGGAGCCCATGCCCATGTCTAGTTTATGACTATCACATGCAGTTGGAGTCACTGCAACTTCATTCTTTTTGCCAGTTGGAAAGAAAGGCAGTAAAATAAGATCTCTTACTTTATTACACACAAATACCCATTTCTGAAATAATGGGTTTTGGGAGTACTTTATAATAATGTCAAAAGCATTTCTGTTCCTTCCACTTCATGGTGAAATCACTGGTAATTCCTGCATGTAGTCGCTTTCACCATACCCAAAATGGTGAAAAAGCTGAAGAGGAACACAAGAAGACTTTCGAAGTGTTTTATTTTTAAGTTATTGCTGATAAATATTTTTGCTTATGATTTCACAGAGTAGTCCTGTGGACTCTCACTGTGTTCCTGCTCTTCTAGATAATTACTTTAAGATACTGCTTTCAGAGAAAGAGAGAAATGTCCAAGATCTAATTTTCAAAAATTCTCCAAATTAACTCTTAGATTTCTGCTGAGCCTTGCACATTTCAAATGTCAGACCGTGAGATAGTGCTACAAATTTATCTGACTTAACTGCCACTCTCTGAACTGCAATTACTGTCGTCTGCCTGTAGGAAGAGAACTGGCTCTGTTGGAGCAAGATGCAGATCTGCATCGCTAGAGTTTCTGTAATATCTATCTTGCATGCTGGTGGCATGCTAGAATAAATTGATCTGTTTCATGCACAGATTTACTCCTTAATTAAAAAAGTTTAATTAAGAAGATCAGCGTTAATTTAAAGTCATTAAAAAACCCTTAACATATTGTTGTAGATTTATTAGTGCTAAGAAGCTTGTTATGTTTTCAGGCCTGCTAGGATGAATAGTGACATGTATGAGCAGATGTAATGCTTGCTTATAATGTTCTTTGCTGACATCAGAAGCACATAAAAAGTACGAAAGCTGACGTGGTTTCATTTTGATGGAGTTAGCCTCTATATTTGTCATTTCTTTGCTATTCTCTTGACTGCAAGTTTTAGCTAAAGTGGAGGGAGAGGATGATAGGTTGAGCAAGTTGTCATTTATTGGAGTCCAGTGGAGCTGTATCTACTTCGAATGCAGGAACAGGGAAAGCCCTGCCCCTTGTGCATGTATTGCATGGTTTCTTTTTGATATATGGGTACAGTAAGTTTGTCTTAATTGTTCATAATATTCCCAGCAATCGTCTTCCAAATTGCATCCTTTTAAATAGGACGCTGCTGCATTATCAGTTTGGGATTTCCTTTGTTTCAGTTAGTACTTTGGGGCTCTGACACATTATGTAGAGAATTATGTTTATAAAGTAGATAGTAGAAGAAATCTGATAGTGACAGATACCCTGGGGAAATTGTAGTCTCTAGGAAGGGAGGTCTGCAGAAACAGGTGAGACCAGCATCTGCCAGGATGCGTTTCCCTCCTGTCCATATGTCTCCCACATAGGGTGGCGCCAGGCCCCAGCTGACCTCGTGCTCTCTCCCAGCCCTTCTCTCCTCCTATTCTATGTATTTTGCATTTTACTTACCAGTGAGCTCTAGGTTTCATCCAAAAGTTGATCTTTCTGGCAGGGGGGATTAGTGTATTTGTTTTAACAGCAAGGCTTTTACTTCACTCTCGAGTTTAAAATGTTATTCATGTTTTTAATGGTGGTAGATAACTAAACAAAAATTATCAGTATTCATCATTGCTGTAAATTTGTTTTGTTCCATTGAAGTCTAGGCAGTAATACCAATTTCACTCCATCAAAGTATGTGAGCTAGTATTTCATGTATATCAAAACATTCATTAAAGACAGTGAAAAATGCAATAGGCATTTCAAGTGAGGAGGCAATGGAGGTGGGCATTTCTGGAGGCTGAAAATGCCATAGATGCAAAACCATTTGCGTATGATTTTTAATATGCTATCAGATGGTGTGCACATAGATAATTGAACTTTTTGAAGTGACAAATTAACATCCTTAGAAATTAAATGTGATGTTTAAGAAAGTTACTGAGTGTTAATGGATTTCTTCATTTGTTTTTTATACATTGGGTGTCATTCTAAAGCAATTCAGGAAAACAACAGAGGAAGCTATAAACATTTTGCGAATATTAAGATGAAGTTCCAGAAGAACTAATGAGTATGTAATTGGAAACACAAATTTACATACAAATTTGAACATGATATTTCAAAGCTTGCAAACATCAAAGTGTATTAAAATGACAAGCTATCCATGCTAGTGTACAGTTTTTATTTTAAATCGATGAAAGAATGAAATCAAAAGGTTTTACTTGTGAGATGGCTAATTATATCAAATTGCTTTAGGCAAGAGGCAGCATCAAGCCATCATGACATGCAACTGCTTTGCTTTTTTCTGTTATTGTATGCAATATCTGTGTACCTTGCGGGTCAGAAGTGAAACATGTGTCAGGCATATTAAGATAATACACAGCTTTCCATCCAGCAAATAATAGAGGCATCTCTTACTCCTACTTTGAACTCCAGGCAAATGTGCATGTATGAATCATCATTTCATTCACGGGATATAGAAGAAACTAGTTAGTCTCTGCTTTGCTAACCTGGAACTCCAGAAGCTGTTCGGACATGACTGACAAAGACCCTGAGCAGAGAAGTGCTGTGCTGAAGGGCAGCTGGTGCTGGGGTCACTGCTCTAACCACAAGACACTGATCACTGATGCTTTTGGCTTCACGCCAACCAAAGCCATTTTGACCCTTTGGCTTCATGCTGACCATAGCTCACCCCCTGAACTCCCCATCTCTTATCGTTGCCTACTGCAGCTGGAGAAATGGGGAGCCAGAAGGGCTTCAGTGTTGTAGAGTTGTGTTTGTGCTGCTGCGCTCGGCTGCGTGAGCTTCCTGGCTCACATCGTGCTAGCTCAGGGCTTTCTGCAGCCTGTTCTGTTTCTATCTGCCACTGACTTGGTGCGTCCTGCTTTGCATCAGGACTGTCCTAAATCCCTCATCAGTAGAGTCCTTTCCTGCAACCTTGGTTTGGGAGCTAGGAAAGCAGTTCATCTGGCTAAGTGAAACAATGGGAGCAGTGTATGAAATGAGTAAACAGTGCCTAGCTAGTAACTGTTTAATGTGCAAAATAGTTGTGTAGTTGGCAAGAGGTTAAAAGCTAAAGAGGCTTGTGCACTAAAGTAATGAATAGTCATAGGTTTCGAAGGCCATGAGGAATATCAGAGATTTGCTCACTCTTATGGAGAACAGCAGCAGGTCACTGCAAACATTCTCATTGATGTGTGAATTTCTGCAGTCTTAAAATGCAACCTCACCTGAGGGTTCAGCAGGTTTAGCAGTGAAATGCATTACAGCAATTTAGCTGAATGGTAAGAAAAGTGTGGATCAGCGCTCCTCTCTTGACTTGAATTTCAACCAGAAATACAGCAGAGAAATTCAATACTAATTCAGCAGGATTCTTACATATTGACTTTGTCTAGTTACTGACCTTTCATGTGAAGAAAACATTTGAGGCTTTGTGAGAGAGGCTGTGTATATCTGAGGTGGCTCTTAGTGCCAAGAAACAGCCTGACTGTGGAGGCTCCAGCAAAGCCAGCTTTTTCTGCACCTAGCCTGCGGGAGGCAATGGGACTGAAGTGAAGCTGACAGCATGGAGAGTTACCACAAAAACCTGTCATAGTATGGCTACGGAGGAGTGAGAGATTCCTCCAGGAAGCTGCAACCACTTGTGGAAGAGTGGCTCACTCTCAACAGGTGGGTACTTGCAACACAATGCCATGGATTTTCAGGATATCATAATCCATCCTCTGCACCACTGCAACTATTCCTTTTGTCAGGGGCATATGGCTGAAAGAACTGTTCTTTTTTTTCCATGAAATATAGCACATAATGACTGAGATGGAGAAAAGTGTACATTTAATCTGAACATCATCAGGCAGTCTTAGTCAATGAAATGTTCTAAGGAAACTGTTTGAAAGCTGTGGAAGTACCAGACTTTGGGAATTTAAAAAAGACTAGACAAAATACTGCCAAATATATGGGGGGGAGGAAATGCTGTCCTGTCAACAGTGACAGAGATAAGAGAATGTATTTCTTTCATCTTCTGAATTCTGGGACATACTTTACTATTTTCTGTAATTAGTGTATTATAGGCTATCAAAGCCACACAGAAACGTTATTTATTTTTCTCTGGTGAGAGGCGACCTGAGTGCTTCTCAGAGCTTAGTAAAGTTATGGTAGGAGATATTTTTTAGCAGCTGTTTCTGAGTGTTGTGAATGAAATGTTTCATAGGATTGGTTTGGATTTCTTCTTTTGCTTAAATAGTGCATATAAATTGGCCACTGTTTTTCCTAATCTTTTCCCAAAGGTTTTACTGGAGGAAAATGCAGTATGGTTTTCAGTATGGAAAAAGCAGGAGGAAAAGGGGTGTGTTTTTTGTTTGTTTGTTTTGCTTTGTGTCGTGCTTTTCTTCTTTTCCTCCAAAGAAGGAAAGCATGGCCCTTGTAACCTTGGGGGATGTTGATCAGGATTTACAGCATCTGGGTTGGAATTTCCCATGGCAGTGCAATTGCCAACTACAACCCCATCTAGAATACAGTTACTGGTGGTCTGACAAGCATGTCATTTTGAAACTTTAGACAAACTTGGCTATTTCTGAATTCTGATTGATTAGAAAGGATTTGCAATTTTTCTTCCTCTTGATTCTTCCCTGTACCCCTCACCTCCTGCCCTTCTTTCTCTACCTTTTGTGCTTGCAGATTGTATGAGAAAAGCTGTAGAGTCAAAGAAATTCCCCCAGCATTGTTTAGACATTATAGTGCAAACAAAAGAGCAGTGTTGGTAACACGACATACACATGGCCGCGTGGGGAATACAGTGTTCAGAGCATCAGATCCAAGCATTCTGTATCGAACCTCATGAGAGCCTTCTTATCACCACTCTGTCCTGCACACCCTCGGTCTAAGTGTGCACCACATACTGGACAAATTATTAATGGCTATTTGTAATGCCTCAGAGCCTTAGCAAGCTCTTTGGGGTACAAGGTCTGTCATTCAATTCTGTATTTGTACAGCTGCTCAGACAGTGAAGTCTTGCAATGTTACTTTTCACACATTTAGGTGATTTTTTTCTTCCTATCTTTGTGGTCATCTGTTTTGTTACTTCATTTTTCAAGCAACAGTGAATCATGTGCAGAGAAAACTGCTTATCCTCCTAGGTGCAATTCAGGGAATAGCCAGCTGGCCAGAACACATCTGCTGTATAGCTTTTCCCTCTGGGGTCTGTTTCCCACACTGTGTCTGTCTTTCGCTTGCCTTTCTCTGCAAGTGAAAAACTTTCATAGTTAGCCAGTCAGGGTAGCCAAACTAGAGATACTTTCCTTCCAATTTTAAAGGTTTCTTTTCGTGTCATCTCTTGGCTGTAAGTACCTCGTGCATGCTGAGTCTAAGGTACTCCCTGCCGTAGTTAATTAGTGCTCAAAACCGCAGCTTCTTGCACAAGGAGTGACAAATTGGGTTTATTCAACTGCATGTCCCCATCACTTCATGGACTTTTTAGCAGGTTGTCATAAACAAAAGAGCTATCCAAGATCTGCCAGTTTGTGTACCTGTATCTCAGTGCATCACAAGTTACAAGGATGTTTAAAATTTCTCTTGCATGTAGGCTAATATTAATGCTAAACATAAGCTATAGGCTACTTTGACTTTGTTATGAGACTGTTGCAAAGATGACTGATGAAGCTTATCAGCCTCTTTCTGTGAGGAGCTACTATCACCTACTTACAAAAAGAAAAAAGTAATTAAGATAGCATCTTTTAAATTCTAATACATACTACAAAATGCAAGAGGTGTCTATTAGTAAGCCAGTCACCTGTGAGGATCATTTTGAAACAGATGGTGAAGAAACAATTTAGCCAAAAAGTCAAAATTATGGCATAGTCCTGGAAAATATTGCCTGATGCTTATTATTATTGTAGTTATGACCCTCAGACATACGTGCATTCATAGTTTGTTGTGCTCACTCTTTTGAATGAAATTTATTGTGCCAAGTTGCCTTCATGGCATGTGTGTGTGTGAAAGAAAGTTCCAGCAACATGAAATACTCCATTTTGGTCCAAGTACACCTCTGACTTTGACTGTTACTGTGTTTGCTGTCTTGCATATTCTAAATCTATAGAGCTCTGCTATAGGGGAAGAGATGTTTTGTGTTGGGGATGAACAGACAGCAAGGCATGACTTCTTCCTGGTGTGGAATTCTTCAGATGTTGAATTTAAGCTATTTGCTGATACAAATCGATCCATTTGGGGGGATTGCTTTAAATCTGATGAGCATGTTCTACCTTAGGTTAGTAGAAGACTAGTATGGGAAGTCCGACTTTTCCCTAGGGGTAACTAGTGGCATTATTTCTTAGTCTAAAGCTTTTGACAGATGGCTGATGGTGACCATCTTTGTTTGGGTTTTGATATTTTGTACACCTGGTATGCACAGCACATCTGAGGGAGCCCAACTCTTGCTTGTCAGGCTGAGCAGGTATCACGGAAAGGATGAGCGAGCTGTTCCCCCTGAGCAAGGTGCTTGTTGGATCTGGTCTGTATCTCCATGCAGAGCTTGAAATTTGTAGATTACCTCACTAGCACCATTTTGAAATGTCAGAGAGAAAAAAAAAAAAAACCTTGCAGGCATTTTTCCTTAATGTTAGATCAACTGTTGACTGATTAAAAAAAAAAAAAGTTTGAGAGAGGTGCTGCTCTTCAGGCTATTTTTGAAATAGCCAATAAAGTATTGTGAGGTTCAGGACATTTCAATTACGTTACTTGTCCATGTTTGAAGACTTTGTCTGTGACATGAAGACTATTCTCCATGTGAATTCTGAGATAATTTCAAACTAAATTTTGAAAAATCTATTACAAGATTTTTATTTCTTTCATTTCTTTGCTATGTGTACTTCATCTATACGTCTGGAAATAGTGATAAGTGTGAATATACATTAGTAGTATGAAAGCATATAGTGGATTTAAAATTTACTTGGGAATTATGCCAAGTAGCGTTTTTTTGTTATACTTTGCTTTCTAACAGTCAATTCCTTTTATATATCAGAAAGCTATTTTGGGAATTTTTATACATAACAGGATTTTCTGGGCTATATTTTAGAAGTTTCCCCGGGTTCCTTTTTTTAGCTGTATATAGAATCACAGAATCATTTAGGTTGGAAAAGACCTCTAAGATATCTGGTCCAACCTTTAACCTAGCACTGCCAAGTCTACAGTTAAATCATGTCACTAAGCTCTACATCTAACACATTTCTTGAAGACCTCCAGGGATGGTGACTCAGCTACTTTGTGGGCAGCCTGTTCCAATACTTCACAAACGTTTCAGTGAAGAATTCTTTCCTAATATCCAACGTAAGCCTCCCCTGGTGCAACTTAAGGCCATTTCCTCTTATTTTATCACTTGGTGCTTGAAAAAGAGACTGATCCCCACGTCGTTATAGCCTCCTTTAAGGTAATTGTACAGTGAGTTTTATATGTGAGTGTTCATGGTCCCATGTAAGATTAATTTATTTTGGGATATATGAAATATACAGAAGGGAAAACTGCCCTTAAAGGCTATCTAAAATCCCACTGGTTTTCAAAGCAGAACTCCTAATTACTGTCTACACCTGACTACAGATACATTTAAACTTTTATTTCCAATGGCCTGTTAGTCATCTATTGAGGAAATAACTATGAAAATAAAAATGAACATGAGGAAGATGTATCTCTGGGTGAGAGAATGATGGCATTTAATGTGTAGTGAATTACATATCCACAGTTAAGTCTTTTGTTATACTGCGGCCAGAATGTTTGAGCTTGAAGAGTGAACTCTAAGGGATAAAATGATTGAAGGGGATGAAGAAGCAGGAACTGATGGTAAAATGACCTTTGTTTTAACAGCCATGCTTGTTTTCCTCTTTTAAGTGTTATAACTAGTATCTGGAATTAGCAGGCAACTTGCTGGGCAATATTTTTCTACTTGTAGCGAAGCTCAGAGCAGTTCTGTGTGAGATGTATCAGTCATACACTTGCCAGAGCACATTGCTGAGCTAGGAAGGGCAGGATATCTATTGAAAAATGAATGGACAATGACTGATACCTATTAGCTAATCAACTAGTGTCATTCATACTAAAGTAGCAGTCATTTTATTACCACCATTCCTTCAACCCAAGCCTTGCAACCAAAATGGAGGATGTAGCTCATACGTCCAATCTAGAAATAATGATGTGTAGCAGATTTGGCTGTTAAAAAATGAGAGAAATGGTCCATTTGGGTATTTAGAGTACAGAGCTGGGGAAGAATAAATATGCCTAAAGGTTTTATTTATATATAATAAGACAAAAGTTGTAATAGTAAAATTTAATGCAGAAGTTATCCATCCTAGCCATTTTCATCTCCTGCTCAGTGGGTGGAACAGTACTTAGACACTTACATTTCATAGAATAAGCTTTATTTTACAGGGAGAGCTCTCACCCACTTTGTTTTTTCTACCTTTTGATCAAGTAACTATGACTAGGTGTCACAGTACCTTTCACCCATTGTTTTCACATCCTGCTTTTTAATGCAGGTTTTAAAGTCAGCATAAGAATAACTTTGAGTCTTGCTGGTCCGCTGGAGAAAAAGGAGCTTCCTCAATTGGATCTCAATTATTCATTTCTTGGACTCCACGGCATTGGAGCCAAAGAGATCTGAGTTAACTCCTGACTTGTGTCATAGCCAAATCCTTGGAGGAACAACCTACATCTTTCTTGCTTTATCATTTTTAAATATGTTCTGTGACAAGTTCACTTTCCAGGAAGGTACTTGTTCTTGTTGGTGGAGAGTAAAACTGGGAGTTTAGGTTTCCATTGCAGCTGTAGAAGGTGAAAATGAATGAAGTGTTTTAAAAAAGACATCTTCCAAGGGACAGCCCTTTCTGAGCCCACGACTCTTTGGTGCCAAAATTAATATTTGTTACTAAAAAAGAGAAAATGACAACTAGCGTTCATTTTGAAAGTGTAATGAAGTTATCACTCAAATTTGAGGAGAAAATAGAAGTGTTCTATAGGTGAGGGAAATAAGCCTATTAAAGTATTTTTAATCAGTTGCAATTTATTCCCATTATTATTGTTTTGAAATACTTTCTTTTAATCCTGGGATCCTCCTGATTATTTAAGTCCTTCTTACGTGCTGTTTTACATTGTGGAGTTATATTAAAAAAAAAAAAAGGAAAGAAAAGAAAAAAGCAGAACAAGATCAGTTTTAGCCTAAATCACAGTATGCTTGTTTCTACAGGGAGACATTGCCTGGTGGGTGTAAAAGCTGAGTGTTTCACTTCAGTGAGGACTGCAGATTTTAGCCCTAGCTCTAATTATTAAACACAATCCTGTTTCAGTGTGCCGTAGTTTTTACTTGCAGTGAAAACTTAGTGCTGTAAAAGGAATATTTTTTGAATTAATTAAAAAAGTAAAACATTGTCTAGTTTAAATGACTCACAGTAGCTTTCTTAGGGTGGATTATCATTTTACATTTCACCTTTATATCATCTTAATGTTATTTCTGTCCTAGGCAGTTTAATAAGCTACTCCATTTAAATAAGCTCATTGCTGTGAATACTGGGAAGAAAATTGAGTAAAAAGTCATTTAAAAAGTCAAATTTAGAGCAGCTCATAGTGCCCCTTACGCGCATCTGGCCTGGGAACATTTGAATCTGAAATAATGAAATCGGGTTCTCAGAACTTCTACACTAATTAAAAAAAAAAAAAAAAAAAGAGAGAGAGAGAGACTTGTTTTCAAAAAAAATGCTGCAAATGATTCAAGTTTGGCAGTGATATTCCGTGAGCTCCAAATGTAACAGCTTCCATGGGGTGCTAACAATTCCAAGCAGTTAAGAAGCCCTGGTTGGAAATTTTCCTTTCCAGTTGGAAAATGGTGATTTGCCTATATTGAATTATGTGAATCCTGTTGACACTAGATTCGGCACTGTCAAAAAGCAGGTTTGCCCAATAGGTTCTTGCCATACAGCAGCCTGGAAGGTACACAGGCTGTCTGGGACCTCTGCTAGCAGGTCTGTGCTTTCCAGTGTCCTGGGGGTATTTTAAGCTACCTGCAGCCTTCAAATATAACTAGGCAAATCCCAATGTGATGTGCTTTCTGGCTTCTTCCCCTTGTCTCCTTGTACAGTGACAAAGATTGTTAACATATTTTCATTCTGCTCAAAATTTTGTGTTTTTATTGCTAGTATCAAAAATATAGTTCATAATGAGAAGTCTCCTGCAGAATGGAAATTCCAGTTCCTACCAGTAAAAAAAGACGAGAACTGGTGTGATCCAGGGAACT
The DNA here is from genome assembly GCF_009769625.2 of Cygnus olor. NCBI lineage: Eukaryota > Metazoa > Chordata > Aves > Anseriformes > Anatidae > Cygnus > Cygnus olor. The sequence goes on from NC_049175.1 coordinate 11,137,258, forward strand.
TGTGGCCTTTCTGATGCTGTGCAATATGTTCACAAACATCCTATATTTCTGGAATTAGGAAAGCTGTTAAGCAGGTGCTTAAGCAAATCTATCTTTAGGTAAGTATTCAATCAATAGGAAACAAATAGTTGAATGCCAAGAGCAAATCAATTGGAAATTAAAGGGTATTTCCCCCTCAATTATTTTTGTTGCCCTTGTGACCAAAAAAAGACACAATATTTCTAGATGGAAATATATTTCCTGAATTGGATGTGTTTTTCAGTGTGTGATTGAAATTTTGTATATACCTGGAGGGGTTTCTGTCAGTGCAGGAGGCCTGTGAGCAAGCTGTGGAAGTATAATCCCAGGACAGCCTCTGAGGAGGTTTCCCTGTAAGGCCTGAGCCCTTTAGCCAGGAATACCCAATTGGTGTCTTGTAATGGGAACATTAAGGAGCAAGAAAACCAGGTGTGATATTTTTCTGTTGTGCTTGTACAGGACAAAAATTAAATCTATATGAAAGAGAAAATAGGCAAATTGGTGATGCGAACTCCACTGGAATCTTCTGATGCAGTGTCCCCCAGTCAGTCTGAGGGGAACGGGCCTTGCCTCTCCTCTTCACTTGTGTGACTGCTATGCCCAAGTGCTGAACCTGCCCACCAGCTCCAAACTGCCACAGCTCTCCAAGGGGAGAACCAGTGTCAAGCCGTAACAGCTTCGGCTAGCCACTCTAAAACATAGGCGTCAGTAAATGAATTTCTGGCTGTTAAAGGTCTTCAACACCTTTTGTCCTCAACTTAGTTATGGTCATGCTTAATTCTCAGCCTTGGAGTAGGTTAATGGGCTTCTCAAAGGTGTCATGTTATTGCTGCGTATATATGACTGCCGAGTTGTTCCTATTCAGGGACACTGCAGCAGTGAAGCCCAGGTCAATCCTTTCCAAACAGCTCAGCTGTGTCTTCCCCAGACAAATGCCCTCCTGTATTTTCCCCTCATGCAAACGTCGGTGATAGCTGTGCAGCACACACAGCACAAAAGGCTCCCTCTCTTCATATATGTCTCAGTAGTAATCTAGCGAACCTGTGTCATGCATGCTTTGCATACTGGTTTGTGTTACACACAGACTGGTATGTCTCAAGGTTAGGCAAGTAGTTCACCTAGCAATTCATGCTCTGGATTCAGATGTAATTTGGTGACCAACGAGTTAAAAAGTGCTTTCCTTCTTAATGGGCTATTGGAAGTATTGCTGCTTTTCTTCATTGCTAAAACAAGCATAAGAAAATGCATTAGTTCTGGAAATTGTGAGAGGGAGTAGAGATGCTGATTGACTGTTATTTTGATAACATGTCTAGAATAATTGTTTTGGAAAAATGATAACACAACAAGGTAGGACAAGTTTTGTAGTTACAGTTACAGAGGGAAATCACCTCTATAAGGGCCCATCTCATTTCTGCAATCATGATAAATTTGATTGTGCTACTCAGATTATAAACTAGACCAAACTCCGTGGTTATTAACATTCCAGTCCGGATACATACTGAGTGATGGTGTTGCTGAGAGGTATAATTTTGAAACAGAAAGAAATTGCTGGCTGTGCAACAAGCCTGTCTACCTGTGTCCTTCACAGTTAAACACATGGGAGGGTGTACACACTCACACCCAAGTGTATGTGTGCATACAAAACCCCAGGTAGACATGTATGTAAATGAAAATAGCTGTCATCTAGTTCTGTTCAAAACTGGACTCCAGTGTAAATTTTACCAGCTGGCAGCCAGGCTGATGCCTCAGCTCTTGAGGCTGAGCTTTGCTCTGTGGTGCAGTCTGATGGGGCAGAGAATCTCATCTGCATCTCCAGCCCCGCTGATCACATCTCACTTGGTCATTGGCACTATCTTTTACATTTAGTACATGTAGAAATTCGTGCATCTGTGAAAAAAAAAATCTTTGAAAAAAAATTACAACCGTTTCTAAAAAATTGCCACTAATGTTTATAAAAAGTTGTCTTTAAGCAATACGTGCTTTGTCCCATTCAAACTGTTTCTTGTAAAGATGGCTTAGAAGAAATATAACTTCGATCGACTCTTTTACATTCAACCAGGAAGAAAGGATGGGAGCAAGGAAGTGTTTGTGACTCAGAGAACATTTTGTTTGTCAGCATGGTTTCAGCTTTTTGGTCCCAAACCTTCCCTGTTCCGCACAAATGTACACGTGACCTCTAGAGATTGTGCTACCGTGGAGGGGTATAACAGTGGCTGTGAGATCAGTGAGAAAAAGAGGAGAAGGAAGAGGAACCAGTGAGATGGGGTTGTAGCTGCTGCCCTTTTTGTAGGAAAAGGGAGAATTGGACCACGATGATGAAGTGTTAAAAGACGTTAACAGCATCCAAGCATGTACAGTCAGTGCGAGGAGACAGTGAGCTGCCAAGGACAGCAGATGCTGAAGTCACAGAATAATCTGTGTTGGCAGTGACATCATCTAGTCCAACCATCCAGTCAAAGCAGGGCCAACTTCAAAATGAAGTCCATTTCAAAGTCACTTAAGGTTGCTTGGGGCCTCCATCCAGAGGTGAAGGTCCCACAGATTTCCTGGGAAACTGTTTTCAGTATTTGGCTACTATCTTGGTGAGCAACTCTACAGCTTATTGTAAATTCACTTGTCACAACTTCTCACTTTCTCTCATCCTTTGGCAGGGTACCTCACAGAGTCTGTTACTGTCCTCTACAAACTCCCGTTTGGTAGTTGGGTAAAGGAATTAGATGCCTCCTTAGACTGCTCTTCAGGCTGACTAAGCCCAATTTGCTCAGGTACTTCTTGCACATTCTGTGTCTCATCCCTCCTGACCATCTTTATGGCTTTCCAGTGGACTTTTTCCTCTTGTACGTGTCTTTCTTGTACTTGGGTGCGTAAGCTGGGTGGAGTACTGCAGGTGTGGTCTCCCAGGTCTCAAAAAGGGAGAACAACCACTTTCCTTAATCTGTTGGGTACAATCCAAATAATGCAGCCCAGGATCTTAAATTAATTACTGCAGCTCCCAGTGTCTCCCAGGTCCTCAAGAAGACCTGGGGCAGTGGTACAGCCTCTGGTAGGAGAGATTTGTTGTAACTCAGGTTCTGCTCATCATGAGAGCTTGCCAGGTGGCTTGCAGGTGGCCTAAGAATGACTGTAGCCTAGAAGATTTCATTGTGTAAACTGCAAGTAAACTTCTTGCTCTAACTTAAGCCCTGGGTTGCTACTGGTATGATTTTACTGTGTATCTTTTTATGTTGTATGTAGAGATACACTGACAACACAAAACAACCATAAGCTGTCCAATCTCGTAAGTTATGATGGGTTCATGATTGCTTTAGTCAGCACTGTGCTGCAGAGGACGTACAGGATTGCAGCAACTTCTGTTCTTAATCTTTCAGCAGCTGAGAGTTCACCCTGAGGCAGATGCTCAGAGACTCATTCTGATCTTGTTTGCACCTCGGTAAGTCAGGAGTAACTTCAAGGCAGTAAATTGAATTATGTTGTGGGTCGGGGAGAAAGACCAGGACAAGATACATGTCACCATTTTTTGTTCTAGGCATTCACTTTTTAAAATAATTTAATTTAGAAAGGGATTGGAATTCTTTGAGCTGCTTTTCTAACCATCTTTATTATTTGCTTTTCATTTGGTTGCTGCCAATACATGATGTTTTCTTTCTTAATCACTTGCTAGCATGGTAATTTTTTAAAAATGTATTCAGATCACAACAATTTTCTGGCAAAGAAAAGCATGAAATTCACTGTCCTTGAAATCTGCATCCGTATGGAGGAAAATATATCCTTTCATATTTCACTGTCAGAAAAGAATAGTAACTGTGAAGTTATATTTATGTATTGAACCATGTAATATTCCAAAGGGGAGGAAAAAATATATAAAAGATGCTGATTCTTCTCTCGCTTATGTAGCATGTATATTATTTAACTGACAATGTTCAGATAATAATTTGTTATGAAAACCTGCATGTTTCAGAATAACGTAGGGGATGACACTGAACAGACTGTCATTACTGGCCATATGGCTGTGGTCTCAGACTCCCTAACAGTCTTCTAGCCAGTTAGAAAGCAAGAGAAAAAGCTGGTGAGATTTCCAAGTCCATCTCACTTTCTTTGCCCTGAATGCTAATCCTGGTTTAAGATGGAAAACAACTTGAAATATTGCATAAATATAAATGCTTAGCACATGCTTCGTGCTTCTGTTCTTCAAGCTGTTCTCTAGTTTTCATATTATACCCAGGAAGTGGCAGCAGAAATTCAGAAATCATGTGGACATCAGACCTTTGAAGAGAATCAGTAGATTCTATAGATAACACAATTCTTGTTTAATTTACCCAGCTGAGAACAACAGGTTAGAGTTCAGAACTTGTGATTTGTATGAACAGGACCTACACGTTTTCTCTGCTATCCCCAACTTTGTGAATGTAAGCTTCATGTGAGCTGGAGGACTCCTTGTCCTGAACAGAAAACGGAGCAGGAACTAAATCTGTTGATTTCTATAAATGAGCTTTCTGATTGTTGAATCTTTCTCATATTATTTATGTTAAGAAATTGGGAAAGTTAGCATATTATTTATTACCTGAGTTATAATGTCAGGAAGAAATAGAGCAGCTACTTTGCTCATTCACTAAGAAAGAGAATTTGGGAAATTATCTCGTATGTTTTGCAACGAATGGAATTTTCAGTGCTTTCCCCAAAACAGAATTGTCCCCATCACTGTTTTTATTTCTTTGCGTAGCAATTCTACTTTCATGAAGTGACATTTCTTTTTTCAACTCAGTTTTAGCCTTTCATCCACATTCTTTATGGTAAGATAGTAACTGAGATGTTTTCGTTTTGTAGAAACACTTCCTCATTCGAAAGAGAGTCCCTGGGAGATACACAAGGATATTCTGAGGCTAACTGGGCTCAGTGAATACTTAATGTGGAGGACAGAGGAAAGACAAGGCTATATCAGAGATTTACCATTTCTCTTTCACTATAGTGACTCACAGATCCCTTCTGTGTCCTTTTTTTGGAATTCGGCATTACCTGAGTTGTTTTGCTCTTCATTTCATAGGGACCACATAGACCCCATGATTACCATTCTGGTGTTTTACGTGCCTCTGAAGCCAGAAATGTTGTGTTGCTATTGACATTTTCAGTCCTCTGCCTTTTTTCCTGTCACCCATCACTGGTTGATATCTTTACTTCTCTGGTATTCTGCTATCACATTGAAGACTTGGGCCTGTTTGTTAGTGTGGAGAGCGAGTCCTGGATAACTTCTCTCTTGGCTTTTTTTGTTTGTTTGTTTGTTTTGTTTGTTTGTTTGTTTTTTTCCTTTGTGTCTCTTTTTAGCATAAACCATTACTAAGAGCCCTCAGGCATGCCTGTTTGGCTCTCCTCCTCCTTTGCCATTACATTTGAGTACCTGATTGATCTAAGTAGCATGTTAGGAGATGGCTGATACTCTTTTCCTGTCAAATAGATAACCTGAAAAAAATAGTCAATCTTTATGAAAAAGAGACAGAAGCCCATTCCTCGACTGTAATTTATGAAAGTATATCTCCTTTCTGCTTACACCAGGTACTCACATGGACCCCAATCTTTAACGGTTGTTCCCTGTACATTCGCTGTGTTATTACAGCATAAATGACAACAAGACAGTTTCTTGGGCTGCCTTATTTTGATGTGAAGGAAAGGATAATCATCTTTTATCTAAAGCAAGTTTGTGTGCCAGTGGTCTGTCCACTAAATGTGTAAATAGCTGCACAGACAGCCTGTTTCTCCTCCACTCTCCGATGAAAAGCAGTCAGAGTAAGACAAGGGAAAAGAACCACGAGGCATAAGAAAGGTCAATACAGACACACAGTTTTGCTTTGAATGTGGCATTACTTTTATTGTACTTGGATATTGGACCCTGGAAAAATATTTAGAAAATAGCAGAAAAGTACATGGCTTGTTACGGTGCTTCAGATGGACAAGACAATCCTGACGTAGATAAAAATAACAAACAAAACAAAAAGCTTACTGAGCCTGGAGCTGTATCACAGAAATACAATATGTATATTGGACTTTTTTTGGTAAGATACTTCAGTATTTTACTGACTAATGCATAGATTTTAATAATGTTCTGATTTTTGTCAATGTAGATAAATGTGCCTGGAAACTACTGTGAATACAGCATTTTGCTTCAGGTATTTGTACAGGGAGTTCCATTAACTGTGTATGGCCAGAGGGTAAAATTAATCTGAAATTAATAATGTGGAGCAATGCAAGAGGACTAGCGAGTGTGCTACAGAAATGGGTTTTAAAATCTCTACCAACTGAATTTTTAACATTGTACTCAGGAGTGAGCAAACATTATAAACATTCAAGAAATGTTTGCCAAGTCTGCTTGCAAGAAATGTAGACAGCTAAAAGATGTCAACAGAGAATATTGTCGTAACACTAAGAGTAAGGTGTTATCTAGTGCCTAGCACTGAACACCATGTAAACAATTAATCACAGAACAGAAACTGCTGAAAATCAGTAACATGTGAGTTGCATTTATAGGCCTGTGCTAATCAAGGAAGTTGTTTATTACTTCTGATGGATAAATCTTTTTAACCTTCTTTGACATGATATGTCAGCATCTTAAACACCTGCATCATCTTGATGTTTATGTGATCTTACTTCTGGAGAGAGAGTGAATACAAATGTTTATTTTTCTGCAGTGAGATGAACCTTGTAAAGAGACAAGAGTAATGAGAAGTATGATTGCCAAACCTTAGGGTGCAATGCTGTTGTTCAAAATGTATGGTGTTGATAATCTCACATGCACACATGTAAAAGACAGTCATAATGCAAAGCTGGCCATTTTGCTTGACAACTTTATCACCATCTTTACACTCAGTCACTGAGTGACATGCACTGAAGTTGCAGGTATTTCATGAAATGCCAAGGCATTATTGTTAAAGTTATGGTGCAAGAACTGGTAGCCGGGGATTTCAGTGTCCTGGTATTCTAAAAAGAAGAACTCTTTGTTCATTAAATGCATTTCACAGCATGTGTAGTTTACAAACCATGTGTATTTTACACCTTACCTATTCTTTGCAAATTAGGGAAGTGTTTCTTCTTTGCAAGTTAGGGAAGTCTTTCTCAATTGGAAAAGACAGTGTGCTGGTACACAAGTCTGCTCTTGAATTAAATGGAGAGAGGACAAGGCCTGGGCCCTTCCAGGGGGTGGCCAGCTGGTGGGAGCAGTGCAGGAGGAGCCCTCGCCTGGGCTGGGCAGTGCCCCACGGGGGCTGATGGGTACCTGGCATCTCAGCAGGTGAGAAGCAACAAGTTGTCAGAGACCAGGGCTGTCAGAGTTGAGGTTACCAGTTACCGCTGCTGCTTTTCACCCTCTGCACAAGCTGTCAGCATGGTAAGAAGTGGCCTCTTTCTCCAGCCACTGAAATGAAGTATTTCATTACTGAATTTAATGAGAGCAGGACCATCTCATTGCCATAAAGGAATCAAAAACAGTCTGTTTTCCTTGCAGAAGAGTTTTCTTATCAGCTTCAGAGGAGCCAAAACAGAAGACTGAGAAGCACGTCTGACAGTTCTTTTCATGTCCCACCTGAAGAGGCAATTATTATAAGCTTTGTTACTAAAACTCTTGCTACTGGTGTTAAATGGCTTAACAATTAGGTATTATCTTGTTGCTCTGGGCAAAAGTTGTATCCATTTTGATAGATGTCTCACATCACAAAAGTTAGTATGTAAACTAGGAGATCTTGTTCGCATTTGGAACTCGGGGAAGTTGAATGTATCTTCATTTTGTCTAAAAGTTCTCAACGGCATGAAAGATTAATCTCCTATTAACATTTGCCTGCAGCTATTTCTAAAATACATTCATTGGTTTCCATCAAAATAATTAATCCTAAAGGAATTAGTGTTCTTAGCTGTGTGTTTTTTACACAGGACTAGGTCCTTACTGAAACACAGTGTTTGAACAGCAAAGCATAAAAGGGATAAGTTCACAGTAATGCAACTTGACCTTTTCAACTTCCCAGCTCAGTAGAACTCCCGTAAGACTCATTTTCCTAAGTCACAAAGTGACTATTATACCGTAAAGAGCAGCAATAAATGTGCTAGTATTTCTGGTATTTAAACTGGTTTCTCATAGTAAAAAGATCCATTTAGAAAGATATTGAAGTCCATATAATAATTGAATAGCAAGAGAGCCCAGTCTGGAGGACCTTTTTGTGCTTGTTGCAATTATAAATTCTCTAGTCAGGCGTGTTTATCACTAACTTCCCTGCCAAAGACAAGGTGCTGATTTTTTAATGTGTTTCTGTTGAGACCTCACCCTTCAGAACTCTCTTCAGAACTGTAAGCTATTGCGTTAAAGACATTGAATTCTCTACCCCGATTTGTATTGTAAATTTCTTCTCAACAGTGTTAGTCATTATAAATCACTGTCTGCAGCATTTCTGTTATGTTTGATAGGATGACTTCAGTAATGCCCCTGCTGCTGCTCCAGAAAAGGTACCATTAGCAAAGCCTGCCGGGGAAAGCAGGGATGGAGCCCTACTGGCTGTGCTGTGATGCCCTTTATAGAAACTAGACTTGTTCTGATAAATGTGAATTAAAGACCTTTTTAGGAAGGATTTGAATGCTAACACTAAAGGGATGAACTTCATCGCTGCTTACACAAGTGTGTGCCTTGGAAGTAGGAAGCATATGGGAAGATTGGAAACAGTAGTGAGAAAAAATGAGAACTTGCAGAACAGGTGAAATAGAGGGGATGCAGTATAATAGGATACATGCAAGCAAGGTTCAGTACTTAGGAATAATGGATTGCACAATTAATCCTTACTGCAACAATCTGAAGATGGTAATAGCTCACAAACTGAGTGTGAGTCAACAATGTCATGCTGTCAAGAGGAAAGGCAAGCTTCCCAAAACCAAGATAAGGCATCCATCTGCTCTACTTCACACCGCCAAGGCCTTGGAGTACCATGTCCAGCTGTGGGCATGTATCTTAAAGCTGTGAACTAGTTTAGAGAGATCCTAGAAGACAGGAGCAAGAATGATTAAAGGCATCAAAAACATGAACCACAGGTCATAGTAGAGAGTTGAGGAATTGGTCTTTAGCTAGAGAAGAAGAAATTTGAGGGCAGACAAAATTATTTTTCAGCTGCCTGTGAGATCACTTGCAAAGAGGAAGTGAATCTACTCCATCTCTACTACTGTTGGGATAAAAAATAATAGGCTTAGCAGGTGAGTTCTGTGCTTAGAAGACAAGAAAACTCAGTAACGGTTGGAGTAGTTAAATGCTGGAATAGATCATGGGATTTTGGGAATGCTGTGGAGTTGCTGCTAGTGTCTTGGAGCCAGTGGGACAGCATCAGGAACTGCTTCAGGTGGACTTGATCCTACCTTTTGGCAGAAAGATATCCAAGATGACCTGCTGAGGCCAGTTCCTGCAGTAATGTCTACAGTATTTTAAACTTTTTTAAAATTTTTATTTTTTGGGGTGGTCCTTTGGGGACCCAGGAGTTGGACTTGATGATCCTTGTGGGTCCCTTCCAAATCAGATATTCCATGATTGTGTGATTTCCTGTGCATTTCCAGGATCCTTGACGTGAAGCTAATTTCATGACTTACGCTGTATGGGCTCAGTAGCAGGGACAAACTTTTGTTCCAGGTTTGCACAATATCTAATACAATGGAGCTTCCCAGTAACACAACACAAAACAACAGTAACAGTGGCATGGAGGGAGTTGTTCCATAGCTAAGGAGTTTATTTCTGTAGCTTTCTTGTCGCTCTGTGCATCTCAGATACAATGACAGCACAGAGAAAGAGCAATCTCTAAGCAGTCCTATCAAACTGACAGCTTCTTACTCTTATTCACTGCAGGGCAGTCACATGCCAGCTTTTAAAAAGAGTGATTTAAAAATACCAAAATGAACAATAACATCTGTAAGGCACCAATAGCAAAGGCAGTAAACAAAACAAAATGAAGTAGAACACACCAGGGGTGGAAGTTTTTTAGTGTTTGTTCCCCTTAAGGCATAAAATCATTTTGTGGATGATTGACACATGGGATTGAATTAATCTGAAAAGCTTACTGATTTGCATCCTTTGAAAACCGTTGGCCATACATAAACCTTGGGAAGTTACATAACTGTCATCCAGAGTAGTGCACTCAAGTATTTGTCAAATAATTTTAGCAGAATGGTGTTTCTTCATCATTCTTTCTGTAAGAAGTACTTCAGAGTTCTATGAGATAACAAACCTGTTATTCCCTTGTATGTCTGGAGAACGTAGCTGTTTATCAGTGAAATCTAAATCCTGCAACCTGAATACCCAGAAGAACAAGACTCACAATTAATTTTCATATGGTTCATTTGTGCTTCCATTTTTAAACATTTTGGTCTGCAGATTGATTCTTTGTCTTGAGGACCAAGTTTTCTTGTCCAAGTAATGGTGCAAGTGTGAAAGTCTCAAGCTAAAAACATTGCTGTCAACGTCCTTTTGCTTTATTTTGAGCTTTTGCACCAGGCTTCCAGTTTTAGGTTTAAGTTGTACAAAAGGGGGATTTTATACCAGTGACTTTGCTGTTTTGAACATTCTTTTGTGTGTGATTCTCACTGTATGACCTCTTAGAAACCACTACTACTTGCTGCTTGCTTGGGATCCTGCCCTAAATATATTTTAAAAGATTCAGCATTAACATTTGGCCTGTAATAAATGTCCAGTAATGACGCCAACACATCTGGCATCTCCTGAGAATTGACTCCCTAGAGGAGGAACCCCTATCATGTTGTTAGAGAAATAAAAATTAAGACTTGCCATTCTATCAGTTGTTGACAAATGGAACATCTATCTATCCTCCTGTTGTCTGGCTTGCACTTGTGTCTTAGGCAGAGAGCAGAGAGGAGCAGTTTTGTTAGGTGATTTGGGAGGGTCTGACCCAATAATAGTTCCTGCTGCCATTGCCTTCCGTATGCTCAGGCATCTGATGTGGATAGTATTTACATAATAAAAAGAACCCATAAAAATGAGAATAGTAAATGTAGGTCCTCTTGCACCATGGCATCACTTAAACACTCCTGCTTTTATTGCTTGAAAGAAGCTCAGTACACAGCCACGAGTAGCAGAAGATGAGGGGTTGTGTGTGCGTGTTACGTGCAGTCGTCATGTGCTTGTTCAGAAATAAAGGCTTATTGGTTTGTTTTGCTCCCTTCCAGTAGCTGTGATGAATAGGCCTGCAATTTTCACATTTGCTACCATTTCTTTAAATTGTTTTTTTCATGTGCTCAGCAGGGGTGTGGGGAGAACAGGTGTGTACTTGATAGACTACTGGTATTTAAGTGGTGATTTGGGAAGTGCTAGGTTTATGTTTTCTCCTTTTTCTTACTAGCAGTCTTTTCTTTTTTCCTTTCCTCTACTGCCTTTTATTTCATTTTTAATACCAGCTTGTTTCAATTTCTTCATGCATCTGCTTCTTAATTTCAATTCAGTTTAGATTCTTTTCCTGATGTAAGTTAGTCATCTTTGTATATACTAGGCATTTAAGGCTGAAAGTTTTTAATGAGCCTTTGGCTTCTCATTGAGAGAGCATCAGGACATCTATGTCTGTAACCCCACGTCTCCTTAGTCTCCACCTCAGTGCTGTGGATAGCATAGGCCCTGAGAGAGCAAGGCCATGTTGAGCAAGTGTGGGTTTCAGAAACCCATGAGCCCTTTCCCTGCTCCCTCTGGAATCTGAATGGATTTTTTGCTCCTTGGGGATGAATATGTTAAATTACTCAACTCAGCAGCAACCTTTTAATCAAAAAAGAAAGAAAGAAAGAAAGAAAGAAACAAACAGATTTGACAGATTTTAGTTGTTTTACCTACGTGTTCCTCTAAGAAGATGGGGTGAGGTGAGATCAGCAGGGGCAGAGGAGAGGATGAGAGGAGGAGAGCCACTGAGCATCGTTGAGGGAATGGGCTTGAGGAACAGCCAGGTTAGGCCAGCAGGGGAGTTGCAGCAGGGAGCCAGGAGCCTTCATCTCTTGCACAAAGATTGCAGGATGGCCAGGAGAGGCACTGAGAAGCTGTCTGGAACTCTTCCATGTCTGAAAAGGTCTGGTGACAGAGATTGCTGCTACTCAGAAAGGTACTGAGTTGATTGAAAGCAAAGACACATGATTTCTGTATAAATTCTAATTTTCATGTCTGTTCTAGTTGCTTTGAGCTTTCTCCGTTTTAATGGAAACAATGCAGTTTTTATTCAGACAAAATCTTTTTTTTTTTTTTATTTAAAAGTCTTGCAGTCTTTTTGCAAGGGCATCCTCAGATGGAAGAGGTCTGGATGGATGTACTCAGAGTGTGGGCCTGCTTTACCTCTGTCAACTGCAGTGTTTATTGTGGTACTCGACTTCCACACAGGTGTTAGTTCAGATATGCCACACTTCTCTGTGCGTTTTTCACCCCAGATAGAGTCTTCTGTCATTTTGTTGCCTTTGGGAATTTCCCCGCGTTGCTGTTCTGTTAGCAGTCTGTAGGCCATCTTCTGTCTCCTCCTGTCTGGAAACTCTTCAGACAATCAGCTGTTGAATTGGGTTTTGGGGCTCTGTAGCCCTAAGTTACAGCTGTTGGTCAGTGATAGGCATTCTACTTGCTTCCAGACATGCCGTAGGTTTGTTAAAATCCTGTGCTATTCACTCGTGTTTATCTGGGTTGCTTTCACTGGTTTAGGTGGTTTGATGAATCCAGGCCCCAAAGAAATGAAGTACTCCTAACACTGAGGTACATCTGAAGATTGATAATTTATTTATGGAGTGTGCACATAATTTTGGGTGTTGGTTGTTGTATTTTCAGGACTTGTTACATGTAGGAACTGAATGCTGTTTGAATTTTCTGGTGCGAAAAAACGTACCTTTTAAAGTGAATTAAAAAGGAAGGCAAGCATATCTTCAGGCAGGCTCTTCAAGTTTTAACTAAACAGCTTAACGTTTCTTGAATCTAGCAATTTTACCTTGTACAAGCAGAGTTCCTGAAGAACAAAGGCTTAGGCAATGTGGTATATCTTGTCTTCAAAATACAGTTTATGTGACTAAGATAAGAAATACATGTTAATGTTTTTTATTCTAACTGTGGCCTAAAATAGTGAATTTCCTTCTGTATAAAGACTGTTCTAAGATTTTCATTTTCAAAACTGTCTAACTAAGTTATATCAAGTATAGAAAAATGTTCATTTAAAGTTAATCTATTTTCTCATTATCTTGTGTCAACCGTGTTATAATTGAAGTACAATTGAAATATGTTTTTAAATGCAGGGAGTAATTTTAATACCAGTTGAGTTAAAAAGTAGTGGAAAGAAACTAAGTCATATGTCAAATCTCTTCAGATCTTAAGTTAATAATATTGAAAATCGTGTAGGTCACATGTACTTTTTTAAAATTACCATGCAAAAACATCAGTAGGCAAATTATAATATGCATAATTGAAGCAAGTTAAATGATATGAAGAATGCCTTGAACAAATAGCTATGGGGGACATGTACTTATACATAACCATTAGTGTAACTCCGTAAGTCTACTCAATTAGACTTAATTACAATACTGCAAAAGTCGACACAGAAGCTGTGAGATGTGAAAAGAGACGTTTTAAATACTGCTGTAGGGATCGTTGTATTTATGCAAGACATTGACATGGCTTTACTATACTGGGCTAATTGTAACAATTGTGTTTGACTGCAATAGCAATATGGAAACAGAGAAACTAAAACAGGGCAAGTGCCCTAGGACTGCTCAGAAATCAGATCTGTCATCTGTTCTGATTTGCACACGTCATATCAAAAGCATTCTAATGCATTGCTCCAAACATTTTATTCAAAGAAACACGCATACACCCGACCCCACATCTCATCAGAATGTTTTAATTTCACCATAAATGAAAGATTGTACCGTCCTGCCAAAATGCCTGCAAAAAAGCAATGGTAACTATCGCCACCCTGAGTCACCTAGCTGGGAAAAGGTTAGACCTTGACATTGATATCACTTACATTGACATAAATCTTAGGAGATTTTGTGTTAGTGGTGTCATGCCAACTGGTCTGATACCACAACTAGGCCCGCAGTTTACCCATACCATTAAAGGCAGTGTAGGATTGCAAATACTGGAGCGAAAAGAAAAAATTGCTAAGTTATGTGAAACAAAAAAAAAGTTCTCTGCTATATTTTTCCAAATGCAGTAATTGCTAACTGCAGTACTTAGAAGACAATAGCAAGGCTTCCAGCTTCCTCCCACTGTGTCCCTGTGTGCAGGTTGGGATGTTACAGTCTGGGTGGGTGAACAATTGGAGAATCGGCCTCAGAGGGCAGCAGTTAATGGGACATGCTTTACTCAGAGGCCAGTGCCAAGTGTATCGCAGGGGTCTGTCCTTGAACCTGTCCTTTTCAACTTCTTCGTCAGTGGCCTGGAGGAGGCATTGGAGTGCAGGCTCATGAAGTTCCCAAAACAGAAGCACAGAGGGGCATACAAGAGAAGAAAGACAAATGCAAGTCCTGCAGCTGTGAAGGAAGCACCTCCAATGAGCTGGGGGCTGCCTGGCAGGGGAGCAGCTCTGCTGACAAGCACCTGAGGGCTCGGCGGACAGCAAGCTGGGCATGAGCCTGCAGCACTCTTCTCTTGTTGCTCAGGAGACTTCATCCGTACAGTGTGCAATTTTGGGCCCACCAAACAGGCAAGACGCTGATAAACTGAAGCAAGCTCAGAAGAGGGCCACCAAGGTGGTTGGGGCTAGAGCACTTCTGTAAGGAAATGCTAAGAAAATGGGACTTGTTCTGCCTGAAAATGAGAAGGCTTTGAGGCACCTAACGGCAGCTCACTGCTGCCTAGGAGGTGGTTATGAAGAGCACTGAACCTCTTCACAACAGTGAATAGTGCGAGGACAAGAGGCAATGGGCATAAATTGGAACACGAGAGGTTCAGCCTGGCTGTAAGGGAAACCTCTTTCCCCAGAAGGACAGCCCAGCAACGAAGCAAGTTACCCAGAAAGGTTGTGTTGTCTCCTGCCTTGAAAGCTTCCAGGATGTGACAGGATAAAGCCCTGAGCAACCTAGTCTTACCCCATAGCTGACCCTCCTTTGAGCAGGAGATTGGACTAGAGCCCTCTTGAAGCCCCTTCCCACCTGACCTGTTTTATGCTTCTGTGCTAATTTTTAAAACTAGGTTTTCAGAATGTTTTTGTAGTCATCACTTCCTGGAGTTTTTCCAGGAAATTAATGTTGAAGATAACAGTGGAGCAGATCAGGATTTTCAACAAAATTTTGAGAATAATTTTTCTTAGAGGCAACTTGATTTTCTTGAACACTTCTCTCTCTCTCATTTTTTTTTCTACTTTTTTTCCTTTTTAAAATCGTAGTTAAAGACAAGGGATGTGCAAGACGGAGAAAGTCATGCAGAGATACAGGATTTTGCCTTTGAACTGCAAAATTGTTCTTTTCACCTCCTCCTGTTTACATCACTTCTCTCAGCCCTGGATGTGAACCTTCTCCATGGGAAGAGTTAAAGTTTGAGGTGTGCTGGGTCTGTGGGAGGGAAGAACTAGGGGGATCCTGATTTGCTGAGACAAAGAATGCTTTACACATCCAGTATTGCTTACTGCCAATTAATGCGGTTAAAGAGATAGAAGACATAAATTTCACTAGAATTGCTGTTCTCAGGGAGGATGACATCTAATCCAAAAAAAAAAAAAGGGGGGGAGGGAGGGGGGCTGAGGGGAATGAAGATCTCTTCTGTGCTGAAAGCTTTATGGGAATCATTTTAGAGGACTTTTACTCAAAGTAACCATAAATTTAAGGCCTGGGGCCAGCACCTCAGTCTGTATAATGTAGCATGGATCCACTGACTTCTGTGAGGTAAATCTGATTGATTCCAATGGAGCATGAAGACCCAAATGCCCTTGTAGGCAGGAGGAGCAGGCAAGTGTTCCTATAGATGAAAAAAAGTTTAAAAGGACCTTGTTTGAGAGTAAAATACTACTAAAGACCCTTATTGCAAAACAGCCAATAGATGAAGAAGTTGTTTTCAGGACTGAGGAAAAGAAAAGGGAAATATTTTTTCTCAGTACAGAAGGAAACACATCAGTGAAAAAGAGGCCATCTGGCTCCTGGAATCCCAAAATACCGGAGCTCCTGCAGCTGAAATTTTTTCTTTAAGAAAGAGTGTTCAGCCTATCTGTCACTCAGTGATAGAAAAATATGTTAAAAAATAAAACTTATTAGGGCAGAAGAAGAAGCTGGAATTGTGAAGGCTGGAAAGGTGAAATAAACTCACTTTGGCCAAATTAGATAAAGCACCTGAAGAAGATGAAGAACATATTTCATGGAAAAAAACCACCTGCCAACAACTAGAACTGTATTGAACTGAAAATTCATGTATGCTGGATTATTTAACCTGCTCTTAGGGAGGGGGAAAAAACATTCAGAACACCTTTTTCCAATGAAATGCCCTAGCAATTCTTACTACTAGACTGCAAGGATTGTTAGTGATTTGGAAGGAAACCATTCTGGGAGAAAACCAGGAATGTGCTGTGATTTCTAGCATCAGCAAACAGACAGGAAGAAAAACCCATTGTATTGGACAACCACATCTGAAGTGTTTTAGAAGACATTTTAAACCAAATGTTCTTCACTGTCTGCTGTAAATCCTCTCTGAGTGGACTGGAAGGTCTTCCTGTGATTGCTAGTCTGGAAAATAATATGAATAATACCAAGGCATTGAGTGGTGTCACGTTTGAATCATAAAACGGTATTGGTGCTCTAATGAATTTTAGGAGGATGGTATTAGATTTCTATACCTTATTTCATTGTTCTTATAGAAGAAGTGATCCTACCTAATGGTAACTTCATGAGGAGCATGGAATCAGCTATGTAAATCCTGTGTTACTACAATTGAATTAGCGTACATTGCAATGTCAGATAGATGTCCTTTCTGTGGTCAAGACCCAGTTTTTGTGGAGGCTTCTCCTGTGTACAGTGAGAGAGAGTCCATGCCCCCCAAAACTTCAAGTTGGCAGAATAGTGAAGCATATTGCTAATAAATGGTAGTGTCAAGTACAAATTTTGTATGCAGGTACATGCACATGCTGTATACTACTAGCTCAGGATTTCTAATTGGAGAATTTTAAATGCCCCTGATTCTTAGTGATACTTGCCACATTCTGAAGGTTGAATACTTAATCTTTCCAGGTATTTTTAAAGAACTTCTTAGTGTTAATTCATGTTTTTATACTGCCAGATGAATTTTTGGGAACTGTGCATGGTGCTTGAAGATTTTTCTGAAAGTGTTCCAAAGATTATTTAATCCACAAACTACAGGCTTCATAGGTTCCTTAATTTGATCTCATACATCTGTTTGCAATTTGGGATGTTGCAAATGGCTAGTGGGAAGTTCTGCTTGCTATTTGTTTCTTTCTGGATAGGTAACCAAACTCACTCAGGAATAAGTCCATGGATTTTAGGAGACTTAGAAAAGCAATTAACAAGGTCTGGTTTATTTATTATACTTGTCAGGTATTTATGCAATGCGAAATCAGATCCGTGTGGCATACGTCAGATCTGGTTTGCACGGTCTAGTTATGCAATTTGTTTGTTCCATGCACACAACCAAAGCATACAGAATACACTGTGCTGTGGGGGAAGGCAAAACTAAACAGTCTTGATTTATCTGTGTCACTATTTAAAAAAAAAAAAAGCCTAGCTGCATCTCTGCAAATAAAAGCATATTTCAAGTTAAAGTATGCATCCAGCTTTTTATGGTAACTTCAGTTTTGCACCTGCACTGATCCACAGAGGCTTACCGGTGGTTCTCTGTAAATCAGACGCTGCTCATCAGAACCAACTGGAACTAGGTACTTGCTATCTTTCAGGGCCACTTCAGTCCAAGTAAAGATTTGTTTGAAGGATGTGAGCCTTTCCCATTGTTCAGAGTGGTGTACAGATATATGCGACAAGGGCAAACTAGGGCTCTTTTTAAATCTTTTTTGATTCCAACAGAGAAAGCGTTTTTGTGATGTTAAAAGTCAAGCTCTTCTATTTTAAAGGGAATAAATTGTGTATACACAATTTGTGACTTCTTTTTTTTTTTAGAAAGCTTAGATTTATTTCTCCAAATAGAGCTTAATAAAAATCCATGAACAGAGATTTTCATCAGAATGTTGTCTATACAGACTCACTCCATTTAGGTATAAATCACCCCTCCAAAAAAATGTAATTGGCGTTTTATACTCAAGATAAAATATTTGCTCAGTTATCCTAAAGATCATCAGTAACTGATGCTGTAGAAGTTCAGTTAAGATGTAAATGTAAAGTGTCGGTTATAACCTTCAGAAACTAGTCTTTTATAGGACATGTCAACACTTCAAAGTTTCAAAACAGTATTTACACTATGAGTCACTGAGCTTATCCCGAAGCCTCAACCTGCTTGGTAAACTAAGATATTCAAAACCCGACTAGACATGGCCCTGAGCAGCCTGCTCAAGTTGACCCTGCTTTGAGCAGGGTGGCTGGACTTGCCAATCTCCAGAGATGCCTTCCAACGTGAACATTTCTGTGATTTTTGAAGATTCTTGAAACTCACCCTTCTGGTGCTGATCTCTCCTTGTAGAGGAGCTCTTTATGGCAAGCTATGCTATAAATTTGGGTTACAGGAAAGCATCTACTCAACCTGATAACTGCAAATGATTTGAACAGACTACTCAGCTTGCCTTTGAGGATACACTATAGCTACCTATGTAGTGTTTTTGTTAATTAAAGTTAATTTTGCTAATTAAAGTCTTTTATGAAGGTTCTTGAACTCTTAAAAGGAATATTGTATATGCAGTACCATCCCAGTGTTCTTGCCAAAACCAGACAGCAATTTCTCTTTTTGATGGAGCACTCCATAATGAGGACAAGGAGACAAATTTTGCACGGTTTTGTACCTGGCATATCTCCATTGACTTCATTAAGTGAATCTCTTCTAAGTGTTGTAGATTTTCAAATATTATAGGAATATGACATAAAAGGAGTCTATATTTGAGAAATTAAAATATAAAAAGCTGCTAGCTCTGCCCTCCATAAAAACAAAATGAAAGTGTGAGGGATGTACATTCCAAATGTAAGAGTCTGAATTTACTACATTAACCCCAAGCTTGACTTAGGATAGTAAGTAACTGTTTTGGACTGATGATAATTTTGATATTACTTCCGAGAAGGAGATTTTAAATGGAATTTTGAGCAAGTGTAATATTCCTCTTATCAAAACTGAAGCTAATTTGTTGTGGTTTTGTTTATTTTCCGCATAGAGACAATCAACCTGATAAAAGCCGGAACAGAAGGTTTAAGCTACTTTCTTGACCTTTCCAGAATGGCAGTCCGGACTGGTGAAATCTGTGTTGCCTCAGTGCCACATGTATGTTAGTAAGCTCTCTGCTTGACAAGTTGTCAGCATCTTCAGCAGGACAACGTTCTTTCAAAAGTTCCAGCACTTGTCTTCTGGACGTTGATGCCAGCAGTCATTCCTGGGGATTAGATGAAGTGCTCATTTTTTTGTGTTGTCTGCTGCAATGTGATATATGCCTGTAGGTCCCCAAACTAATGATGCTCAAATGTCCTTCCTCCCAGTTTGATCCAGAGACAAGAAACAAGGAATGGAAATGAAAAGAGGGAGGAACAGACAGGAAAAAAAGGTAGGAAGAATTATTTAAAAAAAAAATAAAGGTCAAATGGTCATCCAAAGAGAGAAACAGATGTAAGGGGTCTGAGGAATAGGGACCTGCAAAGAAATTTTTCTTCAGGATATTTTTCAGGAGATATATATATATATTTTGTTAGTCTGGTTTTCCTGTGGAGAACCAATATATATTTTCACACTCTCTGCACACATCCCCTCTCCCTGTAACACCTGTTGAACTACTCGACCAGTTCAAATTCAATTTTGTAGAAGGATGATCCTGTAGGTTTCCTTAGCACAAATGGCAGCACCGGAGAGTAAGAAAATCTCTTCCTCTTTGGGAGCTGGGGGATAATGCAACAAAAACACATGCTTTGTTACCTGGAGAATCCATATTGGAAAGAAAGCTGATGAGTAAACCTTGGAAAAGCTTCAAGAAGAGCTTATACACCAGCTTATACACTATCAACTATGAAACACAAGTAAGTAGGAAACAAGATTTTGTTGGTTTCAAGACTTTTGGATTTCCTTAGGTGTTTTATTTTAGAGAATTGACTACAGAACGAGAAAGATGGTAAGAATTAGTTCAGTAGCTAAAAGCAATTTTCAGTTAGCTTAATCTGTGTTAAATTTAGAATTGAGCTTCCAAAATGCCTCTCTGATGGGGTGTGACAAATAGCTGGAGAGCTATTTCCTCTCAGAAAGGGCCTAGAGAGCCTTTCCTGGAGAGCCTAAGAAAACTCACTGAAAGTTTCAGGACTAGCTACGTAAGGAAACTGCCATTGTAAATCAGCAAGTAGGTCTGGTATAAGACATTAATAAAAGAAATCAGTCAAAGTAAATGTATTAAAGCAGAATGAAACCTGTGGTAAAGAGGAGTAAGCCCACTGGTCACCTAGCTGGGAACCTGGGTATATGTCAGTCACTGTGACAGCTGCTATCCTCAGTCTTTTAAACCATGCATGTATTTCACAAAGCACAGCTGAGCTGTGACAACATGATCACTTCCAATAACGATGCTGGACAGCAGGCAGAACTTACAAAGCACATATTCTAACATATAGGAAACAGAAACAGCAAATAATAAGACCTTCACTGGTACTGTGCTTTGTTTTTTTCCTGAACATCTGCTACAGGGAGGATTCGTGTTCTGCACTTGAGGCAGGTAACTTAGTAGAGATTAATATCTCAGAAAATGGGATACTTTGTCTATGAATGTCATTAACAAAAAGAGATTGGTGTCTTCAGATGGTGATTCAGGACTTGAAATGAAATTATCTGTAGCAGATTTTGTAAAGGCCTTGCTATGCCAGAAAATATAAAAAAATAGACTTTCACTGATAGTTATTGACAAGTTTCACTAGCTCACTAAACCAGCTCTGAAAGAAAATGCCTTAGGGTGGAAAGCAGCTTCAGAAGATGAACCTTTTAAAATAAATCTAGAAAGTTAAATTTAAGATCATTCTAAGGTAGAAAGGAAACTTTGAAAATATGACTCCTAAGTAGCCTGTTCTGAGAAAAATGTATACCTTTCAGGGTTTGGGGTGTTTGCATGGAAAAAGGGCAACTTAGTTAATGCCAATGACAGAACTTCTTACATAGTTTCCCCTGGAGAGCTTTTTAGAGTACCTATGAAATCTCAAAAAGGAATATCAAGTTACAGCCAGTATAAAGGAAGTAATGAAAATCCAGTTAAAGATCACACGTTTTCTCACGTAGGATATCTATCTAGTAATGACAGACCATAGAAATACAGGGCTATGGCAGTGTGACCGTGTGCCAGCAAAGCACAACTTCACCATAGATAGGTTATAATTTAAGAGAGAAACAAGTTCTGTTGCTTGGATTGCCCTAAATTTGTCCATCTGAGAAGAACTCAATTCAGTGGAATTACACAGAATTCTTTTGAAATTGGGTAGAGGCCTTCTGAGAAAAGAAAC
The DNA here is from genome assembly GCF_009769625.2 of Cygnus olor. Classification (NCBI taxonomy): domain Eukaryota; kingdom Metazoa; phylum Chordata; class Aves; order Anseriformes; family Anatidae; genus Cygnus; species Cygnus olor. The sequence goes on from NC_049175.1 coordinate 11,158,861, forward strand.
ATACACATTTATATGACAAACATTTAGGCTTGTACTGCCGTTTAGGACACACCTAAACATGTATAACATTTAGATTCCATATCACAAAATGCTTAGAAACAAATGTGGTAAAGCAATTGAATAAAGGTTTTGTAGTCCCCATTTTTCTGCTGTAACTCAGAAAATCTTTGGGTTATCTCTATTTGGGAATCTTTTGTCAAGTCTGGAGATTCAAAGCCGTATTTATTCATAAAGTTCAGGAGTACACAATATTTGCCTCAATTACTGCAGAGTGGTAACAGAAACAGGCTATTGAACACTGACGTTCCCACTCACCTGCCAGGCTCCCGTAAGCCCAAGCAGCTCTCAGTCTGTCAGTAAAGGATTGGCCTCAATCACTGCATGGCTGTGTCTGATCTTCTCTGTCTCACTGACCTGCTGTCCTCTTCTGCTTCTCCTCATCAGGCTTTTTATCATGTTGTGTCCTGACTTTCTCAGCTGCTTTTGAGTGGAAGAGCTTCTGTAGGTGAATAGCTCTAGGAAATGGTGGCTGCCTATCAGCATGTGTTTTTTGTTAAGTCTGTAGTTTGAGCCCTGTTGTGAGTCTCTCTCCCTATTGCACTGGGAACCTAACTTACAGTTGGTGTTTCCACTGGTAAGCTTGATAGTTAGAAGTGAAACCTTGCAATATTCAGTATTTTAACACCCAAGACATTTTGTGAATGTAGTTCCTATTCTTTGGTTGAATAGAATTACTTTATGTAAATAGCATGTTCTTTTCCTAGCCAACTGGGAAATTATTTTCAACCTTTAAGTCATACAGATAGACCGTAAGCATTACAGAAATGACTTCTTAACATCAGATCCCTTTATTTACTGTTAACTATTTTTTTACATTTAACATAATTTTGGATGTCATGTTTCTTCTGAAGGCAAAGCTCTTATAACCATGTGTTCCTTATCTCACATTTCACTGAAAGTTGGCACAGAGAAACAGCATCCAGACTAAATATTATTTTTTATATATTTTTGTTTTACGGTCCAACTGTTCTCAACTTGTTTATATCAGCATAGCCACACTGACCTCAAGGGAACTGAGAATTTTCAGCCAAAGAAAAAAGAGACGTTTTAAAATAATACATTCAGTACAAAAACCTTTTGCCTTATTAGATAAAAATGAGGGTTAAATATAATTATCTAACAGCCCCTTTTGTTCTTGTAACAAACATATTCTACTTTCCGAGGCTATTTGAGTCATTTGACAATGTACATATAATTATTGCAAATGGCCACCATAATTTTGTGGACTGCATTGTGTGAAAGATATGTTTCTGTTAGGACTTGGTCATGTTGGGGCAAATAAGAGTGCTGTGGAATTTACAATATATAGCACAGCTGTTTAAAGTAGAAAAACAGTGATAAATATTTTGTTGCATGTTGTGTGGTGTTTTTGTTTGTTTGCTTGTTTGTGAGGAAAGCGTGACAAAACAAAAACAAATTGGAATTAACAGTAAAAACAGAAATATTTTTTTCACAGTAGTCAACGTTCCAGACAGAAATATATTGCAGTTACAGAAAATTACAGTATATTTTATATTGCTTCATGCATCATTAGCAAAATTGCCTGTTCATTTCTACTACCATAATCCCCATTGTGGGTGCTAACAGTAGTAATAATAAAAACAGCACAAGAGAGAACTGTAGCCATTATGTAGTGAGTGCTAGTCCAATGGTTAGAAAAATTCTGTTTTGACTGGTATATTGAGTGTGGTTGATATCTGCTCTATTAAGAAAATAATTGGATCAAATTCTTTGCTGAGGTATTTTGGCAAAACAGAACAACTTAGAAAGAGATTAGTTTAGATGATCATAGAATTCTGCCCTGTTTCTCTCTGAGCAATCTTAAATTCTGACCCTGTGCATGATATAAGTCAAAAGGTGTTGAAAAGGATGATATAGAGCAGGGATCGTAAACTTTATTTTATAGCTATTGCAGTGAGAGAAAGTAGATATAATCGCTGTGCACTATAGCAAATCCTCAGAACATCACTGTACCTTGACTCTATGCTTTAAAATAATGCCTGTAAAAGAAGACCAATTACAAAGCAGAGCATTCCACGAGATATAAAAAACAGTTGAAAGAATATTTTTTGGCTTGATATGAGTATGTTTACCATATAAAGTGACTGGAAAAATTGAGTGAATGTAATTGATTAGCTTTACACACTTGCTTTAAACTGTAGCTATAGCATTTTATTTTAGAAACAGAATAAAACCAACACTAAAGGCATGCTGTCATGTTGATTAAAATGTATTTTGTATTAACGCAAACTTTAGATACATGATAGTTAAGGCTACACTAGTTTCAATTTACTTTTACTCTTTGTTGCTTTCCACCGTTGCGTTTTGTAAGTTTTCGACTTGGACTTTCAAACAGAGCTAAAGGCATTAGGTATCTAAATCTGACTGAAATTTAGTGGCAAATGGATGTTAAGTTAATTTGGGTCCCCTAGAAATTCCTATCTAGAAACTTGTCAGCTTCCTCAATTTTTATGGCATTATAACACATAAATGCAGAAGATAATTGTCAGTTTTCAAGTCAGAAAAAAGATGGTTCACTGCCCCACTTGGGGACGTAAAGCACCTGGGTTAAACCAGGCATAGAGTGGCTCTTGTCTTCAAATGGGAGAGTGCAGGCTGACAGCTCTGCCTGTGCTGAGCCCAGTTGTTTAATTGCCCTCTCTAGTGTAAAAAAGTTCAGTTTTGGCCCAGTCATTTACTTAGCTGATGGGCTGTGGTAGGACCACCATCGCCACTTCTGGTGCTGCATGTGCTTTGGGTGCTTTGAGGCTGTGGTGCAGGGACAAGGAGACTTCTGGCATGGTGTGTGACCACAGAGCAGAAACACAACTCCCATTTGAAGGAACTTACTGCGTCTCCTGAGCTCACCTTTGCATGTCAGCGCTCCAGTATGACAGTTGAAAAATAATTCATAGCTTTCATTTGACACAGTTGCAGTGGTGAAAAAATGAAGTAATACCCTGGTGACTCTGGCTGTTCCTCTGCAAGGAATTATGTGTTGTAAAAGTGAGGATGTTATATTTGTAATAAGGTAAATAGGAGCGGGGAACTGTGAAGTTGTTTTCACAGCAGATGATTCTGCAGGAAAGAATCACTACAGGCAGCAGAAATAGTTTATTGACTCTGAGGTCAGATCCTTACCGCTGATGGAAGATGTCCCACACATTGTGTTATATATGTTTCCAAGGGTGTTACCTGTCTGCAATGTGAACACTCAAGGTGGCCCACAGTGTGGATGCACGATGGGGTGCCCTTACCAAAGAACATAGCTGTCAATGTGTGTCCTCTGGAGATAACAGAGGGATTAACAGAGTTAATCCAGGGAGGAAGGCACCCAGAAGTCCAGGTCTTCAGGAGAATGTGCTGACGGTTATTTATGGGCTTTTGCAGTGGTGTTTTCTCATGCTTATGATGTGTTGGTATTGCTCTTCTCTTGGAGGGTGCTTGTTTGTTAGTTTTCAAATACAAATCATACACAAATTAGAATCATAAATGTCAGAGTCTGAATTATGCATTATAGAAACAAAGCCACTGGAAGAGCATTCAGCCTCGAAGCCTGATTTCTTGGTGTTTGAAATAAATTTGAATGTTTAAATGGTTGATAAACTCTGTTTCATTTTCAAGTGTTTTGTAGACTGAAGTTGTTAAAGTGTTTAAGAATACCTTGTTAATTAGCTCATACAAATCTGGAGTCCCATGTTGCACGCTGGTAAATTAACCCTCTAGGAAACCTTAGGTATTCTTATGGCTTTGTAGTAATAATCTAGATTTTTTTTTTTAAGCTATTCTAGAGCCTTTTCTCTCCCAGGAATCCCACTGTCCTGGTCCTCAGTGCCCCAGTAGATCTCCTACTTTGATTTCGTGCTATTTTATGAGATATAGTTGAGAGTGGGGATTATGTGAGAATTTATTTTTACTTTGGTAGTTGTTCATGCTCTGTGTTTGAACTATGGAGTAATCAGATGAAAAGATGGTGGCTCTCATTCTTTTGCCCAACTTTGTAATTATTGGCATGTAGGTTAAAAAAGGTCTTCTGAATATTATATTTTTCAAAAGATCGTGACAGTTCCAAGTAACATGATCCTGTTACACATTTAGACCCGTATTTCATTTTTTTTGGCATTTTGATATGTTGTGTCAGGACGTATCAGTCACATCCTGGCCACACGCAGCAGTGTGACTGACAGGACTGGAGGAACACACAGCAATCCCAGCAGTTCTCATTCTAAATAAGATATATTCAAAGAGAAGTGAACACTCCTGCTTCTCATCTTTTTAAATGAAGTTTACCACTCCATGCATACCCTCCCATATTCCGTGAGTCCTTAGCTGTCACTAAAGCCACTCAGCTACATCCATTCCCTAATCATACTACCATCAGTGTCTGCTTGATGTACAGAAGCTACCTACTTTGAATCTCATTTTCCTTGGATGGAGTGCTTTCCAGTCACCAAATAAGAACAGTTTTCTCCTGTTTGCAAAATGTTACCTGCTGCTGAAAGCACCCATGCATACGTAGTGTGGGAGTATCAGGATCCCAGACCAGCAAAGAAAAAGCCAATTTCCGCTTTTATGTTGCATTCAGCATTATGAACTAGATGATTTTGCTTTTTGCTTCCAGTGTCAATGATACTTTCAAAACCAGTTGTACTCCAGTTGTGCTGCAATGTGCCTGGAGGAGAGGTATTCCCCTAACTTACTGCTGGTGTTTGCTGTTTCATACTCTTGAACTGAGAATTCCCATCTTTTGCAAGAAAGTCTGTGGTCTCTCTTTTTTTTTTTTTTCTTTTTTTCCCCTGAGTCACCTCCTCCTTACTTTTTCCATGTTTGATGAAAAAATCATCTTTGTGCTGAGAGAAGAAATAAGGCCCTGACCTCACAGCCAGGTGAAATGCAGCTCACTTTGCTAAAGTATCGAAGAGGTTTCATCCATAAGCAAAATCAGGTCTCACAGACCTCCACAGTTCATATGTCACTGCTTTTCTGTCAGCCTCTTTGCATGTGCATTATGAAATAGTGAGTTCAGCAATGATGAAGGGACATCAGCATTGCTAACAATGGTGAGAGCCAGAAACAGAAACGATGTGTCATGAAACACATTGCAAAACAACAAAAATGTAAGTGCCTTAAAACTGTGGGGAATTATGAATGCTTAGGGGTTAGATGACGGGAGTGAGGGCACTCAAGTAAGGCAGGGAGGTTATTTACTGGGAGACATGTAGTTCCTGGCTCCTAGTTAGGTAAGACCTCTAAAGCAGTAGAGAAAACAAAACAAGATGAAACAAAAAAGCAGGAATAGCCTCATGGGACTGATTTCTAGCTCAAAAGGCTTCCAGGCTCACCTAGCTGTGCTTTTAGTCACAGAAGCCTCCTTTTTCTCCCCACATTCATGAGGGTTAAAGTCAGGCTGTGGCACCTAGGGTGTCAGTTGTTTCTATAGTTGCTCATTTCACTTTTAAAAGCCAGTTTTAGGCCTCCTGGCCCCTCGGCAGCGCCCTGCGGCTGCAGCTGCCTGTCAGCGGGGCTGCGGCCCCTGCGACGGGCGGGAAGCCGCAGCTGCGCCCCCTCACACCCGGCGCCGGCAGCGCGGGCAGCGGGTCCTCGAGGCTCTCACGGGCCGCGGCTTCAGTTAACCTTTGTCACCGCCCCAGCGGGAGTTTGCTTGAGTTAAAGACCAGAGGAAGTTGCTTAACAGCTGGCTTTTGGTGGGGAGTGTTTTTTTTTTGTTTGTTTGTTTGTTTTCTTCCTCAGAGTGGGACGGGGGTTGCTCCCAGCTTGTGGGGCGGGGTGGGTGACACGTCCCGAGAGCAAACGGCAAACCCCTGTCAAAAGGACCTCAAACTTCCTCTTCTCGACGTTATACCACAAGGAGCAAGTTGTCTCCCTCTGTGTTCAAAATGGAAATATCTGCGGTACAAGCAAGAGGGAGTGAAGAAGAGCTAAAGCTGTGGCTGCCTTTGGGTCAATTTCAGTGCCTGCAAAACATGGGTAGAGCTAGCCTGTTACAGAAAATACCTGGGATCTTACCTGGGGTTTATATTTTAGAAGGGTATTTTATTCTCTTGAAAGCAGGTTTGTCTGGAAAACTGTTACAGTGTGTTAAGAACTTGAGCTTATTCTTTTGAATTTTGACGTTTTTATAAAGGATTTTTTTTTTTTTTAACACCCCCCCTCCCCCAACTTTAAAAGGCTGGGATTTTGTAAGCAATCACAAATGCACTAAAATCTCCAGAGTTTGAGTTATATTCAGATAGGTTCTCTGAGCTTTCTCTTAAGGCTGAATTTGAAGTAGGGGATCTGAAAAAAAAACCCACAGGCTGTTGACAATATTTGGAAAGAGAAAAAGGCCGATTTCTGAACTGGCTTTGTTGATTGAAATATAGCTATTGTGGTTTGTAACCACTGAGGACTTGGCCTGGTATATTGAAAGCTAAAACACAGGCTTAACTTCTTAAAATCCTTCAGAAATATTTTTCCATTCCTATTCAAGTTGCTTGCAGTCAGCTTTTGTCTGTGAACTATACAGTTGTGAAAAACTCTTTTTCTGTCACACCCCTCTCTGTGGCATAAGTGTTAAGTAATATCCTGACAGTTTTACATTGTATAGCGTATTGAAGACCAAATGAACAGCAGCCAAGGAGAAGAAATGTGAATGAATGTATTACTTTAAATTAATGAAAGTTCTTTGGAGTGCCTCATTAATGGTATATTAGCAGAGATCGTTCAGAGAGCAGAAGTGGGATTCAGATTTTGTGCTTCACTGGAATGAGAAGGAAAAACACTGTTTAAATTCCATTTTGCTTTACTATCTTGTCATTTGCTTAACAATGTGGAAGATGTTTGGTTGGGATGAATGGCACTTGTCAGTTGGATTTTTCATCTAGATGCTTTAAGTTGGTATTCATGGTTTTGAGTCATAATTTGCACGTCTTATGAAATACTGTCAGTCATACCACCTATAATGAAGAAATCTCAGATACAGTTGTATAATTGTTCTCTGCTTAATCTGACCATTAACCTTTTATGCTCTTCACAAAATGATGATGAAGTGCTGGTGTATCTTCATGATTATACTTGATAATAAATGAGTGAGTACTGTGCAGCAGTCATTTAAGGTACTGAAATTTGGATTATGTTGGCATCCCTGCAGTGGTAGCTCTACAGATCCTGTCCTAGAGCCTTTCACTAAAACCCTGGGATGTGTCTAAAATACAAGTCCAGGGCTGGTCTTGAGAGCTGGCAACTAAATGTGCTTTTTTAGGCACTCTGTAAAGCTCTCTGTAAGGGAGTCCTAAGTCCCACTTCATCATATTCATCATATTGCTCAATATTGCTTCAATATAATAATAAAATAATAATAATTCAATATATAATAATATATAATAATAATAAAAATATTGCTTCAATATTTGATTGAATTAGACCTGTCTGGAATAGTTCACAAACTAGGTTAAAGCCAATAGTGCATTTAAGTGTTAATTCAATGGAACTTCAGAATGTTCTTAAGCTTGTGTAGATGTCATTGTGAACAGAGCAGCTTTTCTAAATTCTTATCCATCAAAGCGAATTAAGATGCAACAGGTTAAAAAAAAATAAAATCTGTTGTCGCTGATAACCCAATATTCAGAGTCTGGGCAGGTGATACAAGCCATGTGGCTGTTGTTCTCATGTGTGTGAAATCTTCCTTGGTTGCAAAGGAAGAAGTACAGAGTAAAAACAACAGTAAGAATATTAAATTCTCAGTCTGGCCCTATCTTTGCAGTGTGTGTGTTGACTCAGTGAAGCACCGTCCCCCTGCTTCCCTCCAGGATAAGAGTATGACTGACTTTAATTGACTTCCAAGTTGTTTTTATCTTTAGTGTACATGCAACTGTAGTGAGTTCTCTTGTTCAAGATGTGCTGGTTACATGAGTGAATTCTGCTCAGAATCTGTCTTCTTTTCAGGGAACAAGAGAGCGCCATTCTCCCTGTACCTCCAGCGTGCAGCCCTGTCCTAGAGAGGTGTCGGGAACTTAGTCACCGGCTTCTGAAGGTACTTTGCAATTATCTGTGGAAGAAACCTAATTAATGACTACTGCCAAGAATCAAAGAAACATGCCTGTGCATATTGACATGTAACAAGTAGGAGCCATTTTGTCTTTCAGTGGTCAGCAAATATTGGATGAATTTGTTTTCTTAAGAAGTAGAACAGTAACGGCCAGATCACAGTGTGCTGCCTGGCTAGATACAAGCTCTAGCTTATCAAAGACTGTGGTAAGATCAGTAAAGAGCTAAGTTCTGTATGAAACAGTGAGGGGAGTCTGTTTGGGAAATCAAAAAAAGCATCTCAAGATATATTAACTGTGACACACATAACTCTTCTGTAATGGTCAGCAGTCTTGTATCTCCTTTGCAGAAGAATAATGATTTCCATCCCACAGATGCAATCTGCGTTTGAGTCTTCACTGCAAAAATGGCTGAATTGTCTTTTTTCTTCCTTTAAACAAACACACACACAAAAACCAGCAAATAACCTGTTAAATATCTAGCCTGTATGTAGATCACAGTGGAGGTGAAGAAGGAGTTCAAGAGGGAAATCCCACACAGGAAATATAAGCAATGATGTTTTCTAGCTTCACTGGAGTAACAACTAGATACAGTCCGACAAGATTTTCGCTGGGAACTAGCTTTATTTTTGTAGTGTTGACTGGTGAACGTGAAAGCCATACTTCTGAGACGAGGTTTTTGTCTGTGTCTTGTGGGGGTATGATTTCTTGAACAGGTATAGCTCAGGGAGCACAAACAAAAAACTAATCCCAGAAGCAATATAATTTCTACATTCAGAGTCCTCATCCACATTGCTATCAACTCCATTGTGCTTTGGGTGTTCTCCAAGTTGTCATTATGTGCTCAAAAATCCCACTGCATCACAAGGGTATAACATGTTATGAGCAGAGAAGTTGGATTTCTGTCATGAAAAGCAAAAATGAAAGGAGATAACGTAGGTGGAAGTTGTCATGATATATTTCTGGTAAGCGACGCAAAAACATCAACATACTTGAAAAAACACTAACTGAAGTATTTTGTTTTTATTTTTTTGGTACAGACTTTGCAGTGAATTTCTATAGGATACTTTGTACTTGATTTTTTGTTGTTGCTGTTGTGGTATAGGTCTTGATACTGCAAAAATATTTTTGATTGAGTAACTTTGATTACCTAAGTAATTTCAGTGAAAAATTCCCATACAATCCCTGAATATTCTTGTAGAAAACAATCTCTTATGTGCATGGTTACATCCGTACTTAAGAGTTGCTAAGAGTTTGTGATGCAAAAAAGACCATTTAGTACTGTAATTCCTTATCCCAGAAATGATTGTTTATATATAATTCAGTTTTATATTTAACCTAAAGTAAATGTTCATTTGTAGCATCAAAGAAAAAACTTCAAGCCTGATTTTTACCTGAGGAAATAGAGAACTTCTGAAATATAGCTTTCAATTTTCTGGGTGTATTTCCTGCCTTACCTTTTTCATGCTTTTAGGTAATCCCTCATTTTTGCCGTCCTGGAGACTCTCTCTCTCTCTCTCTTTTTTTTTTTTTAAATTGGTTTGTTTATAAAAATAATAACCCAGCTTTAGGAAAAACAAGGTCATGTTATTTGGGAGACAGAAAGGAAATAGAAATATGATGTATTTTGTTACCTTGTATCTTTCAAATAGAGAAATAAAAGAAAACCAGCTGAAGAGAATTGTCAGTTGGGCATTTAAGACAGAAATGAAGTAGTTTGAGATGATAGCATAGTTGGCAAGGGGTTCACTGACTTTTGTCTGTGTCCCTTGGAGGTGGGGAACTTAGATAAGTGCATAAGGGAGTAAGTATTATTTTTTTTCTGAACTGTAATTGCAAATCTATTATTTTGTCAGTTTTGAAATGCTATTTGTTCCTTTTGTTTTGAAGGCCAAAGCCTCCACTGGACAATCCTCTTGGAACTTCTGTTACAGTATTTTCTAGGTGTGTCTGTAGAATAGTCTGATTAAAACATTCAGTGGTGTATGAAAAATTCTTGACTGCTTGCCACCCTGACTTCCACCCTCTTCATTTCACAATGGGACTAATTGCAGATTAGGGCAAGAAAAAACTTCGGAAGTGAGGCATTTTGCAGTCTGTCCTCAGCCACTACTAAGTAGCTGACAAACTGTATTTTCTCTTTCACCCGGCTGATTGTGCCTGTGTGCAAGCAGTGTAATCCGCACTCTGCTGTCAAAATGCAGTTTAGATGTTTACACCAGTATGTAACTCACATAGAAATAGAGTGATTGAGGTTTGACTCTCTTCTTTCAGGAATTTGGAGGCAGCACCCAAGACCAGCATCCTGGTGCTCCTGTTTACATCCATGCAGAATGGAAGGTTACCAGCACTGAACAGAAATGCCTGTCATTTTGTGTTCGTATGAAAGCTAGTCCCAGAAACCAAACCGAGGTAAGAAAACTGTTCTGTCTACCTTGCCCTAGTTTAGTTTCCAGAGATTTCTCAGAGTTCTGACTTCACAGATTGCCTGTCTTAGCTTTGTGTTTACTGACTGTTTATTTTCTCCTCACATCCTTTAACTGAAACATACAGAGGCCATCATCAGGAATGGCTTTATATCATCTTTGTACTACTTACTAACTATTGCTTTCTGTTTTAATTCCTTCATATCTGAGAAAACAAAAAACATGCCAGCAGTACTTGAAGGTTTTTTTTTTTTTTTTTAAATAGGTCTATGTAGAGCTAGGTAAGTTTTTTTTTTTTTAATAAAAAAGTAATCATAAATTCTAATTTGAGCGTACATTCTAAGACATAAAAGTTTCACAAATTTGAAAAATGGCTCGACTCTCCTAACTTAAGAACTGATTTACCTCACTGGGGAGGACTACAACCTGGAGTGGCAAATAGCTCTTGTCAAGGAACTTGTCAGAGACATGAGCTGTGCTGTGCCCAAGTAATCTGCACTCAGGATAGTGTCCTGGTCGTTGAACTCTGACTGTGAATAGAGAGATCACCTTGACAGGTCCTGTCCTAATGAGAGCATAGCTGACAGTGGTGTGTTCCCATAAAGTGTTTCTGGCAAGCCAGAGTAGCACTTTTCAATGGAGAAATGGTTTCTTCCAAAGACAGTGTCTGCTAATAATTATTTTGGAAATACCTCTTGCCTGTGATCTCAGAAGATGACACATATGCTGTTCCTAGGTCTGCTAACTTGGTAAGAGGACGCTTTTTAAAAAGTACTTACAAATCTGATGGGGGAAGGTGTAGTCAGTGAAGCAGTGTAGAGCATGGAAAGAGCTCCTGCAGGGTTCCTTGCTGAGTTCCACCAAAACCTGTCAAGAGATCTTCAGTGTACAGTATATTTTAAAATGACAGACCAGAGTTAAGGGCAGTGGTGTTGGTAAATGTCTGCTTGTTACTGCTGCAGTTGCTGCTCAGGGGAAGGATTTCAGCTAATGTAGTCATCAGCCTTCCTGGTGCTCAGGGAAAGAAGCAGCAGCATTAGGAAGACCAGGGGATTTCATATTTCTAGAATGTGGTATTTGTTCAAGGTCTTACAAGTGTTTCTCCAGGAGGCTCTGACAGAGTAAAGTGGCCTGAAGTCAGAGACCTGTTAGGTAAGGTTTAAAACAGAAATGTTAGTCAAGAACATTGATGAGAAGAAAAATACACAGCTTCGTTGCCTGCAGTACTATGAGTGTCCCAGTACCTGGTCACAGGACAAAATGGAACAACCTTTCCTAGGCAACCTAGGGTAGTCCAACTGGAGGTGGCATCAAAAGGGGCAATATCCTTTGCTTTTTGTCTTTCTTACTCTTGGGAAGGTAGGTGAGATGAGCGCAGCAGTGGCCATCATCGTAGACAACAGAAGCACAGGAGGTTTCCTTTACATAATTTGTCTGTTCAGCTTTTAAGCAGTTGTAACAGACAATTTTGAAAGGAATATGGCTGTTCTGCATCTGCCCCTGCTGAACAATAGCACTGACAGGGGGGAGCTGGCATGCAGCAATGAATTCTGATCATTGGGTCTAGCAGCCCTGCAATACAACAGCTGGGAGGGAGACCTTAGCGAGCGTCCAGTTCTCTGACCTACTGGTCTCAGGTTTCTGAGAGGTAATGGGATTTCACTCTGCAGAATTTACACGTGCTGTTTTCAAAGCCAGTGTCACTGAGGTCAGTAGAGAGAAGAACTCAGAGCACTGGTGTGCAGTAATCCAAGTTAATTGGCACATACCAAGTCATCAGAAGGGAAAGTCATCGGAAATCCAGAATATTTTATTTTATTGTTTAACCCTCACTTCCACCTCCTAACCAGTATTGGAGACAGTCAGTGAAGCTTTTTTATTACTGGGATTCCTTTTGCTGGAGCCAAAATGGTTCATCTTAGAATTAACTCTTCCCTCTCCCACAGTTCAAATTATTTACCCTTAAATATTTCTGTGTGAAGCACTTTGATAATGTTTAGATCATTTTTATTCAACACTTTTTCATTAAGAAGCAATTCTAAATAATACAGTTAAACATAATTGTCTAATACCAACCATTTTTCTTTGCTAGAAAGGGGTGATACAGTATTTAATTTTGAATTTTGAAAAAACAAGTAGTTTCACTTAAAATCAATAGTCCTGTTTCTCCTCACCCTCACACCATTTCCTGAGGCATATCTGTTAAAGCTAAATGAATCACAGTATTTTTGAATTTAAACTAGATTTGTTTTTTGCTTTAGGTATCAACAGGCTTTATGGCCAGGTTCTGCTCATCTAGAGGAAAAAATGAAATAATGGAGAAACTGTTAATTCCTTTGTTCCAAGCAGCTTCTCTGCTCTGAATAATTTTAGGGAGTTTGCAAGCACATTTAAAGCAAGCTTCACTATAAATTAAGCCTCATAGAGCCCCTTAATTTGATTTACTCTTTAAACTAAATATCTACTGAAGTAGTGACCAAATCCTGGTTAAGTAACATGGAAAAGACCATGCTTGAAATGGAGAACTCGTGTTTTAGTGAGGTTGCTGATCTTTGAACTGTGCCCTTCACAATATGCTATTTCATTTAGACAAACACTATTATTAAAACTGCTGACAAGCAGTCACAAAGATACAAGAAAACACCTCTGCTACTCTAACTGTATTCTAACTGTAGTAAAATTTACAGTATTTGAATGTTCACTGGTGTTAGAAACTGTATTGCTCATCTGTATGCTCCGAGGTGATAAGCAGTACCCTTTTGAGCTGTTACTAGTGTATGAAAATTTATACAATATTTTCATTGACACTGAAATCGGCTCTCCATGTCAATTTTGACAGGATCTGAGATGATGATTACGTTGTAGTTTGCTTTGTAGGCTGTGGCAGTGTCATTGTATATAGCTGGGGACTTACTGTGGTGGTGTTTCAGAAGAAGGATGTATGAAAGGTCGGAGAAGTACTTTCTTAAAAGAATTTTCACTAGAAATAAAAGCTGCCTGGATGTGCTTATATGTGCATGTATCTCTTTTTAGGTGAAGAAGTGTTTTGCCTCCCACATGGCTGTAACAAGAACTCCTTGTTTTCTTGATATCTAGCATAAGTGCTCTAAAAAAAGGGTGTGTGTGAGGGGACAGGGAGTGGCAGGTCTGTTTAAAGTCCAGAAAGGTCTTCTGTTGTTAGGATTGAACAGCGTAGATGGTAACAAGCAGCAAAGTTTTGTTACTGCTGTGTGATTATGCCCTGCAAAAGTAGGCCTATAAAAGGTGCCAAACTTATCAACTGAAAAATTGAGTTCACACATAAATAGGGACCTTGTGGAACTTTGTGGTTTTTTTATGCTCATGATGGAGGGTAATGAAATATAAAAGGTAATTCCTGTCACAGCTATGACACATGCAAGTGGAACGTTGTTTTTAGGAAGGCTGCAAGTATTCAAGAGATGTATCAGATCTCTTCATTGTATTTCAAGGAACCTGCAGTGAAGTAAATATCAGGTAGTACTAGAGGGTTCAGTCTTAATGTTTTTGAATTAATTTGGTTGTTCTTCCTTACAGCTGTAAGGAAGATGTTGTGATCTTCAGAAGGTTGGAGACGATCTATTACATGTGCAAGTGGCCAGTATTTCTGTCCACCAATTCCTATTACCAAGCAGACTTGACTAGAGAAATGAGGCCTGGTTCCAGTCTTCAGCTTATAATCCAGAGTTCATACCTTCTGTGCAGCATCGTCAGGCCACAGCAAAACAAGCAGTGACTCGGGGCACTGTTTGTGGAGTTCTGTTCTAAAAGCTGAAACTGTATTCGGATTAGTATAGGCAGGTCATGTAAATAGAGGTAACTCTACCAGGGATATTTAAAGGCTCCTCTATACCTGTCAGCTACTCAAAATAGGTGTAATTTGTACCTCATTTGAATTGTCACCAGAAGCCTCGTGTATGTTCATAAGAAGTACAGGAAATGGTAGGCTATGTCTGTGCAGCCTTATGTCCAATAGCAGTACATGTTCCTCCTAGCTGTGGCGGCTGGCACAGTAGCTTATAGGAATAGTAGGAGAAATGCGTATCTTTCCCTGGAATGTGAATTGAATCTACAGTTATTCTGGAGACTTTGACTTCTTTTCTCTTCTTCAAATATTTTTGAAGGGGAATTATACTTACACCTTTCTGCTACGCAGCATTTCCTTAGATTAAAATTAGAATTGCTAAGATACCATGGAAAATGTTATTCTAGCCTAAATGTTTGTAACTGGATCAGAAGTATATTCACATTACAGTTGCAGCAATATTTTTTTAGACTCAGTTGATAAAGCGCTGGCCTTGCTTTGGATGTTCATAGTTCAGCCATGCTTCAAATCTTCTATTCCACAAAATCCCGATTCCTCTGTTAGGTAATCATCACCTACTGTACTTCTGATAAATTCTCCTACCATGCTGATTCTGTACATTGCATTCTCATTTACAGAGAAGAAATGATAGCACATTATTTTTTAAGAAAGCTATTTTTTTTTATGCACACAGTAATCACCAAAGTGTTCATTCTGTTCATGATAAAATAATGCCAAGCCCTGTAAACAGGGATTTAGTTCAGTCATGGAGAGCTCCTGAATACGTCAACATTCTCTGTCTTGGTATTCTGTTAAACTTGTTTCTGTAGTTCTAATTGGGTCACCGTAGACAATCAGTGATGGTGTTATTAAATAAACTTTCAAAGTTGCTGGCTAGTGATCTAGCTGATTAAATATGGATTAGATTCAGAATAAGCTGATAGAAAGATATCTTATTTTCTGACATGCTTAAATTTATGAAGATGTTATGTCACATTGTATCTTATCACATTATGTTAATTTAGCACTGTGTAGGCTTTTGATGTGATGTGCTTTAGCTCATTATGTTTTCCAACTTCAGAAAAGTTTGTTATCAAGGGGCACGAGAGTTGCTTCATTTGACAATTAATCCAAACAAAGCTATTATAGCCTGATGGAGAGGCAAAGTTTTAAAATCTATCCAGGTAAAATGCGTGTTGTGTGTGTATGTGTATGGGCATGCCTTAGCTTTGAACCTAGCTGTAGGAATGGACTTTAGCCTTTCCAATAAGAAAGGTCGGTGACTATTCTACTTTCTAGTCTGGAACTTAGCCAGAAAAGCCAATCTTAAAAGACTTTTGCAGAGGTCAGGTCAAGGTGTCTGAAATGGAAAGTCAACTGTTTCTTTTTTCAAGTCTAAGGTAGTTTATTCTTCGTCTCATATCCTCAGTGTGTGTGTTTTATGTTTGAGCCATTGGCGACTGGAATTATTTTATGTGAAATTGACAGACATCTCACAGGAATGGCCTTTGGAGACAGGCCTTATATATTTTTAGATAATATCTGTGTGTGTATGCACAATTTAAAAAACGAAACAAAAAACCCACCACCAAAAAAGAAAATCCACAGTGATTTAAGTGACAGAACAGGGGGAATTAATTCACAGCCTGAAGCAAGAACAATCCTTTCTTTTGATTACAGTTTTAGTGTCTGAGTCTGAATCCAGCATGCCCTCAATCTTTCTCTTTTAGCTTGTCAGATATCTCAAGGTAAAAAGCAGAAATAGGAGAAAGGTATTGTAGAAGAAAGGAATTATCTTTCTTGAATAATCCTTTCTAGAATAAAACCAGCCCTCTAGATGCCCTCTTCCTGTGCTTTCCATTGTCATGTTCTTCCTACTTGTAATCCCTATTGAATCATGATCAGGTCCTCGGCGGTTGTGTTCGCATACACAGCAGCACGTTTGGAGGTGCATGGATTAGATGTATATTGCAAAACAAAGAAAATCCTGCAATAAAAGAGCAGACTTTGGGACATAGTACTCAAACGCAAGTTTATTTTGTTATGTGGCAGTGAGATGGGCATCAGTGCTGCATGAACCACAGTAAGCAGCAGGTCCCACCCTGAGGGGCAGGTGCTCTGATGCTCTGCTGTACCACAGGGACTGTGTTCTGCTTTCCGAGTGCACTCTCATCCATGCAGGAGTCCCCTGCTTTATGCTTCCCTTCAGGATCTTGAAAAAAGGTGTTTTGTATCACCTAACTAAAAATTAGTGACATGAATACATGCAAGAAGCTTGATTGTAAAGCAGTGTTAGTGGAGCTTGCTTTTGGCTGTCACTTGGAAAGCTTTTTGTAGAGCAAAATTTCTTAATGAGCAATAGCTTGTATTTTTACATTTGTAATCAACTAATATGAAAAAAAAAGCTTACTGGCCTTCTTGCCTGCAGAGCATAGATTTCTTGGGAGCGAAAAAGTTCCACAAGTTGCAAAGAACATTTGAAATTTCATGGATATACAGGACTGTAGTGAAAGGATAACATGTTTTGCCCAAAAAAGTGACCTGCGTGTGCAGTCAGCAGAGGTTCCCCTTTTGTCAGAGTTAAACATTTCAGCCAGCTGGCAGGAGCGTGCTACTCTTCTGTGCCACTGTCAGAGCTCTTTATCCAGTGAACTGGACATGAGTGTGTGTGAAAATGAGTATTGTGTGGGATGCACAACGAAGCTGGGAAGCATTAATGTTGAGCTGGGGGAACCACCTAGCAAGGAAAGACTTTTTGAGGTCTATGTGCTTTCAAAAATAGACGTCTGATGTGTTCATGAGTTTACTGGGACATTTCCCAAAAAGGCTGCGATTTTATCACAAAATGTAATTCATTCACCTAAAAACATCAGAATGATTTAAAATCAGTGTTTCCTACTATTATCACATAAGTGTCACTTGAAGACTAATAGAATCTTCCCTCCCTGTCCCCCCATGCTTACTTCATGTCCCTCCTTTTGCTAATCCCAGCTCTTTTCCTTTACCTCAAGAGAAACTGACAGTAGAGAATCTTCTGTCTTGTTTTGTTTTGCTGTCCTTTCCAGTATGTTTGTGTCATTAACTTCTCCTTAATTTGATCTCTGTGAGTCAGTTAACTGAACTCCGAGAATACTCAAAGTGCATAATTAATGGCAAATCATGTGTCTACACAAGGGAGACTGGAGTCAATAGGAACCAATGAAAAAAGAAATTGAAAATCTACAGGTAAGCAGAATTTATTTAGTGCTCAATTGCTGGTCAATGCCAAGAACAGCCAAGGAAAGTTGCATAAAAATAGTTGACGTAAAGCACTAAAATATAATCTTCTAAATTATTTCATAGCTTTTGTAGGGAGAAAAGAAGGAACACCTAACAATAGTTTTCAGTGTGAATTAGTGACCATTCTTCTTTATCTCACTATATCTAGGGTTGAACATTGAAAATTCTGTGCATATGTTTTTGAGACAGTGGTCAGTGGAAAGAAACAAAATTTGAGGCAGATCTATAGTTCTTCATGAAACATACCATTTGAAGAGCATAACTCTGATGGTCTAAATTTGGCTTCCTGTTTTATAACTTTGCCTTCTGCCGTGATCCTCCCAATATCTTACGCTTTATGCTTCTAGGGTGAGGTAGGAATCTGTGCAACAAAGAGAAGAGTGCTGAGACAGTGAGAAATTTCTTTTACAGGATACTTTATACGTTTTTTTTTTCCCTGTTTTGTCACAATACACTTATTCCTGTGAATTTTGTGCCAAATAGTATGCCTAAGTTGTTTTCTTTGTAACTAATTCCTGTCCTGTCAGGTTTTAGTATATTTATTGCTTTATAGTTTTCTGCCGTTTTTTTTTTTTTTAAGGGCAGGGCTGGTCATCTTGTTGCAGTTTGGGACAGACCTCTAAGGGAACTAGATCTAGAATAGATGCTCTTTCTACTGTCCATAGTCTGAAGTCTTTAATGCCTGAGGAGCTCATTTCTAATATTTTCTGAAGCCAGAAACCGGGCAGCTGAATGCCTTAAAGGTAAAAATTGAGTCTACTCTTGTAGGAGGCCAAAGCAGTGAGCAGGAATATGTTGCTCTTTCTGTGGCTTTCAAAGGGCTGAAGGATGCATGTCAGAAATACTGCATTCCCAAGCAAGGGAAACTAAGAGGTCATAGCCGAGGCAAGGTGCTTTTTTACCAAGAGGATGTTTCCAGTTTCAGCCAGCAGCACTGTCAATATTATTTTCAATTGTTAATATTCTGTGAAAACTTAATTTCAACAGGAAGTGCAAGTGTCTTCCTAATGTATGGTCGTTTAGGGTATTTCTCAGTGATGGACTTAAAGCCATTCTAGCAAGTTCTTGTATTTTGCATTCTGTTTCAGCTTTTTTATTATTATTATTTTTTATTTTCCCTTTGGAAACGAGGGAAGAATTCAAGTAAAGCTGTTCAGGATGACCAATTTTAACTTTTTTCTAGTGCGCAAGTTGTGAAAATATTATTTCTTTTCACACAATATCAATTTCACTTTCCTACCTACTCTGGAAAAAAAAGTAAAAGAAATAAAAAGGAGTAATATCAGGAAGATAATATTTTCTTTCTTTTCCAAAGCTTCAGAGGGAGCCAGAAAGTCAATACAGAGGAAATATCTTCAGGGTTTATTTTCCCTCCTTACTCTCCTGTGCAAGTATGGAAATGATTTTTTTTTTTTACTTGGTATTTGTGTCAGAGAGTGGCATCGTTTTACAATTCCAGGAAATCTTAAAATCTGGGGTGAGAACCCTTATTTAAGGGAGTCTGAGTTTGCCAAACAAGTTCTTATTTTAAATTTCAAGCTAAGGAGAGCTAAGGCTCTCTCTAAAATTGATTTAGATGAAATTACAACTGGGTTTAATAAAAAAAATAAATTTTATTTAAAATATATACATAAATATATATTGAAAACCTGAGTGCTCAAGAAACCCTTTGAATTAGTTACATCACTCCATTAAAGATTTTGAATTTAAATTCACTTTATATGTTCTGTTTTGTCTGGCTAACTCTGTTTAATGGTATTTTAGGAAAAATGTATTTTTCTAGAAATACAGTAAAAAGGATTTAAGATGCAGTACAAGGTTCTTTATCTCTATCACTACCTTTCAACAGAAGAAAACCTGACTTCAGATAAACATTTTTTGGTTGGTTCAGGACTGTTTTACTTCAAACAAGTCTCCCATAACAAGAAGGTAGCATTTCACAGCCAGGAATAAACTGCAGTGATCGGATATACTCTTACTGTGCCCATTGCCTGTATGGCCTTGTGTCCAACAATAATGAATGCCTGGCAGGTCTCTGAAAGCCTGGTAAGGCTGGCTGTGGTAGGTGTGAATCCTGAGCACAGCCTCCCAGAAAGGAGAAAGAGCTTTGTTTCAGCTGGCAGGCAAAACTGTGGTGGCTTCTGTATCCATCCTTTTGGGAGGAGTGTTGGGAAGGTGGGAATTCGGTGGTCTCTTGTGAACTTGTTGGATGCTGCGTGAACCATATATCGCTGTGGCCCAAAGCATTTCTTCCTGCCCTGGCTGCTCTGAGAGTGCTTTTCTTTGGCACAGGTACGCACAAGCAGCCCAGGTCCAGCTCTGTGCCCTTCATACACGGCATGCTGGGGAATTGGATGCAGAGATGGAATAGCTGTGCAGGAGTCTGCTTGTCTCTGGCAGATCTGATGAGCTCTGACTCCAGGCTGTCCCTGCCAAACCCAGGTTGGTGATCTGTCTGCCCTGCTGATTCTGGGATATATACCATCTGCCTTTTCCATTATCCATAGCATTTCTGCTCCTATCATCTTGTGTAATGGCTTGATGATTGGATTGCAGAATGTCAGCTATACAGATATACAAATATAGGTTACGTTTTTCTAGATCTGAGCATTTTTACAGGATAAAATAATAGCATAGTTTTGTACAAAGGAGATGAAACACCAGGGAAGCAAATGATATTTTGTCTTTTTTTTTCTTCCTTTCCTTAACTTACTAGCTGAAAGCCAGGCAGTGTACAGAAGTGGTGGGCAAATGAGAATATCTGCTGCATTTATTCCAGAATCAGAATTTCAGATGGAAAAAAAAAGTCAGAGAATTTGTTTTTCAATATGAGGTTAAATGATCCCAGTGGTGTCTCTTGCAAGAGTGGTTAAGATTGGACAAAGGGGAGGATCATTTCAGTCTGTGCTTCACATACTCAAAAGTGTTGAATGATGTTACAGGAATGATGAAAAATTTTGTCTGAAATAATGTTGATTCATCTACCTTTCAGCTCCTACCATATGTGACCTGTTTTTTCCCCTTTCTTCTTCCTGCCCCTTTGCCCATGGCTCTTTTTATAACATTTGGTACTTTTTTTTTTTTTAAATGTACTTAGAGGGTCAAAACAAAGCATCTAAGAACAGTTTGAGAAGCCAGTGAAGGTTAGATCACTATTAATCCACTTCAAACAATAGACCAGAGGAAAAAAATCTCCTTTTTTCTTTTCTACATAGGAATTACTCTGTGCCCCTGTGGTTTCTACCTCATTACAAAAAATGCAATCATTTTTGTTATTTTTTTAATGGGAAAACAAAACAAAACATTCTTTCTGTGTAATGATGGTGTAGTAGACCTACTCAAAAGCAAGTATAAAACTTTTTATCAGGGCAAGCCATATTTACACCTATGTGAAGTATTGTGTTTGTTGCACTCCAGAGAGATTTATAAATTACAACCTTTTTATGTGGACAGGTGTTCTTAGGAAGATCAGCATTACATTTCAGGTAAAGAGGACAGGTAATTACATGGTATGTACAATGCTACTGGCAGCCGTTTTGCATTTTGCCCAAGCTCAGCTTCCCAGCTCTCCTTATTAATGTCTGATAGGAAAAGCAGCAGGACCCCGCACAGGAGTGCTCCAGTATTGCAGAATGAGTTTGGAAACTGCACTGTAGCTGCTAGTAAAAATTTTTCCAAATACCTGGCTAATTATATAATTCAATACGTAGAAGACACCTGACAATTGTTTCTAACAAGTCTCAAATGTAGCAAAGTGAAACATTATTTGACTATGTATGTTCATGTAAAGAGCAGTTGTGCAGTCCTGCTTAAACTCTTCTTTTGCAAAACTAAAGGAGCTGGAATCTTACTTCTGCAAAAATGACTCCTTTGTAGAGATACGATCTACCCTGTGTGGTTTTTTTTTTTTTGTGTGTGTGTGTATTAGAAGGTGAGTGCTGAAGTACTGCTAATTAAGCTCAAGTTTTTTGGTACTCCTTAATTTTGTTTTACATTACCAGTTCTGTTCCCCATCTTGGTGCTGTAACTTTGAATCCTGCCCTCCATCCCTGATGGTCCAAATCTAACAATGAGTGATCATGAAAAGTGGCAGTATGGGCAAAGCTACTGAAGTGGGAAGAACTTCTTTTCCAGGGTTTGTCTCCAGCAGTTTCAGACCTTTCCTGTTCAGAGAAGTCCATGAGCCAGTAAGTGAGCTGCTGTCATTCAAAGCAGCAAAGCTTGTCAGGCTGTTTTATCAATATGGTGTATTGGAGTCTTAATTTAATATAGAACAGTACATCCATGGGGATGGGTTTTTCCTAGAAGGGTGGCTGAAATATACATCCAACACAGTAATGCCAGTTTGCTTGCTTTTCTGCTGTCACTGCTTTCAATGATTTGAGGGTGAGGAGCTTTACGCAATTAAGCCTTATGCCTTATGTTCCCAATACATAATTTAATTTTTGCTTGGTAGGTGAGCCTGCTTCATTGACTTGAATTTTCTCCTTTCTCAGTTACTACCGTTCTGCCCGTTTTAGTGTAATATCTTCCTAATGTTCTGTGTTGGTTTTGTTTTTGTTTTTCTTGTGTATTCAATGCAACATTTTCGATGAGATTCAACCAATGGTACTGCATTCACATTCAACTTTTTGGCAGCATCTGAAACTGCAATATGACTGCTGATCTAGGCAGCTCTTAGAGTTGTATCTCATTGATTTTGTGTCCTGAAGTGAGAGAAGATTTGTGCCTGAATCTTCTGAAGTTTGAATTATTCATGTTTCTATGCTTGTTTAGGTGGCAGCCCACTGGCTTCATAGGTCACTGGCAATAATAAAATGTAAACAGGATCTCTATAGGTACAGAGAGAGAGTTCATGCACAGACTGAGCACCACTGAAGCCATCCAGAAAACGTGTCTGTATTGTAAATGAAATGAATCTTCTCCAGAAATGCATAATGTCTGCAAAACATTTGAAGGGCTCATGAAATGAGTCAGGTCTGCAGTGCTTCATGAAGATTTGAAAGTCCATAGAATGCATGGTGTGATTGTGTTTGCCAGATTTCAGTAAAACATGCAGAAATACAATGGAAGTATCCACTAAAAGTATTCATATAAAAAATACAACTGTGAATCACAGGTTCCAACAGTGATAGTGTATAGTATCTGGCAACAAATCAAGCCTCATCAATTCTTAGCCCAAGATGGGAGTGAAATACTGAAAGGAAGCTAAATAAGCCCTATGACTAAATATCTATACAATTTGTGATGCATTCCTCTTCGGGACCACTATGGGAAAGTACAATATCTCAAATTGTCTTGTGAGGAAGCAGGTGTGTTATTCTGTATGTACTACATGCAGCAAATGGTAGAGCAAGCTGATAGCAATTGCTGCTAACGATAAGAGTATCCTTGTGCTTTGCCTTGAGCTTAGTAATTGTTTTTTTGCCCAGTCTATTGAATGGGAGCTGACACACAAGGAATGTTATCAACAGATTTCCAAGTTTCTACCAGTTAGGAATGCTAGGAACTGTATACAATCTGAAACTTCACCAAATATTAGAAACTGTAAGAAAACAAGGGCTATCATTATGCCCCTAAGTGCACCACAACTGCAGGTGATAAATGTCATCAGCTCTTGTAACAAAATCGGTGACATTGATTCAGCGTGCTTCCATCATCCAATATGTATTCCAGCACAGAAGGTACTGTAAAGTCTATAGTTACAGACAGATACAGATGTCTTCAAAAGGCATATTTAAAGTCAGCCATTTCAGAATATTATGAAGCTCAAAATTAGGATCTTGGTGAAGTGACTTTGAACTCAAAGCAGTGAAGTCATTGAGCAACTTGTATATCATCTATGAATTTGTGAATCACTGCCTCCTAGCTCACCAAAGTCCTTCTAGTTATATGGCAGAGTCCCAAATGTTGTCTGTTGTTCTTCTGAGCCAAAAAAGGAGCTTGCTACTGAAGAGTCGCAGTGCTCCTCACCATCCATAGGTCTTGACATGCTTTGTGAAAGGGAAGGGACAAGGAACAGAGGAAAGCTGTTTTGGGTTCTGTCAGCTCTGCCCAATACATGAGAGATGTCAGACCTGGAGGAGGCCCTTGAGAGGGAAAATGCAGACCCTGTACATGTTTCTCACTCCAATCAGTGCCTTAGGAACTAAAAATGCTGTTTTTCTGAGTGGTAACTAAAGCAGTTTCTTCCCTCCCTATTTTAACAAATTTAGTAAATCATAACTTTAATGGAAATTTTCACAATTTGTACTGCTACTTACAAGCCCAATGATCTCTGCAATGTCTGCTCTCCCATTATAGCACAGCAGAGCCTTCCTTGGCAGTATAAAAAGCAGTCCAGACAAATAACAGCTGTGTTTTGGTTTTGTAACACCTTGGCATGTATCACTTCACGTTGACAAATAAAAATCCTGCTTTTGATTTTGGATTCCTGGCCAAAAGCTGTAGTAAGTTTTGTGCTCTCATTCAATTTGGTATGTCTCTTTGGAGATACGTTTTCTGATGAGATGCCAGGTGCGCTGCACGCGAGGCAAGTTCTAGAGGCACTTCAGCATTATGGGCACTTCAGCACAGCACTAAAAACCATAAAAACTGGCGGGTCCTTATTTACAGCTTATCCACCATTTTTGCGGCATCGTGTTCTTCAGTGCTGTAGTTGTTGTTTCATCCTTCTCAGCCATCGCAGAAAGGACAGCTTTTCATTGCTTACCTCTGATGTTAAAACTGGGGAAAAGACCTTGTTTCTTCTGAAGAACAGAAACTGTGTTGAGCTTAAGTCATTTGCTGCGCAGTACAGCTATTTTGTCCAGTTTGCTTGTCAAGCTTAATCTTCAAGGCTGTATATAAATAGAATACTTATTGAAGTATTTGAACTGTGATGATGGTGATAATCCATCAGTTGGGTGCTGAAATCTTCATGTAATAAGGTATGCGTTTTCCCAGTGAAGGCAAAAAGCAATTTTTAAAGATATGTTGAATTGTTCTTTGCTCAATATTAAATTGTTAGGCTTTTTAATAGGGAGACAAGGCTCTTGCTGTACCAAGCTTGATGTAGAAATTATTGTATAAAATTTTATGACCTGTATTATTCAGCAAGCCAGACAAGATGATACTAATGCTCTCTTCTGGTCATAAATTCTGTAATATGCTTAGATACTGCATGGTTACAGTGTTGGCATAAATATGCTGATGGGTACAGATTTAATTAATTTTTAGAAGTTCCTTGTAATTATTCCAGTGATAGATGTCTAAATTTGTCCATAACATAGTAGAAAAAACATCCCACTGCATTACTGCTACTTGAAAAATTTAATGGCTGCAGGGCCTGAGGTTGTGGTTCTGCTGTTGCCATTTTGTTCTACAAGTGTACTTGTAGTTCCACGAAAATTATGACCTGAGCTACACAGCAGAGCATGGAGTTAGCTCCTCGTAATCACAGTCTGTGAGCTCTTGAGAAGGACTCTTTGGCCACAAGGAAGGGCATACTAGGGAGGCTGTTAGAGCCTTAAAGCATGGGTCTGAAATGTGCTAGGCTGGAACAGTAGAAGAGTTAAGATGTCAACGTTTGATTCCAAGGATGAGCAATATTACGTGGAGGTTTGTTCCTGAACTTTGGGATGGTGCACAACTTCTCTTGTACTCAAAAGTTATTTTGCCACTATTTTAGAGAAGGTTTTAACTTTCAGTGCATCCCAGCGTTTTTCAAAGGAAGGAATGGTGACCTCATGAAAAATAGGTGTTACATTTTATTTTTTTTTACTTGTAAGAAATTGTGACATTTATCTTTTATTATTTTTTTTGTGTTATCAAAAATGTCTCTGGAGATCCAAGAAATACAACAATGTACCATCAAATTGTTTCTACATTTTTTTTCTGCTGTAGCTCTTGACAGAAGCACTGAAGTTGGCAGGACAGCACAAGTCTAGATGCTTTTCAATGACTTTGATATACTTTGCTAGTGCCAACAGCTTTTGAAAAGCATTACTGTTTTAACAAGGAGGTTTGAAGGGAACAAACCTGTATGAGTAGCCTGTGTATTCCTGCCAGGTACTGCTCCAATGTCTGAGAAGGGAGTCCAAAAATAAGATGAAGGTAGTTAACTTTGTCTATGTGTGCTGATAACTGAACCTTGTACTATTTAAATTACCATTAGACTAAATGGATGACGTTCAGAGAATGAATGTGGACAGTGTCTTTTAATGTGTTTTCCTCATCAAGAGAATAACAGGAAACACAGATATGAAAAGGGATCAGCCATCTGCCAACCTTTGACCCATGGTGAGCCTTTTATCTTGTATATTTTGGCAGTCAGACACTCACTCAATCTCTTTGATTGACACACGATAAAGATGACTTAAGTATTTCCATTTTAGGAAGCATGGAAGAGATCTGAATATTCTGCAAAGGAGCTTTGTGTAACTACTACTGTTTCTTTAGGATACAAAGAATGCATCCGTCATGTTTGTGGTAGCCATAAAAGAATACCTTCATGTGTGCAGTCAAGAATTGTTATTCTGATTTAGTGTTTTAATAGTCTAATAATTCAAATTATACCTAGTTACAAATCATAGTCCAAGTTAACATAGAAGAGCTTCAATAATCATGTTGAGTTTGCTACAGCTGGCAGGGATCTCTGAACTGAGAGTTTCATTCTGAGTATTGAGGCTGAGTACCTGTACGTGCTGGAAATCCTTGGCCCAGCAATGCGCGATTGCTCAGAGACAGGAAAACTTCAGGCCCACAAGCTTCTCCTTTCACTTTAATGCACAACTTTGGTTTTGTGTCAATAGGAGTCTCCAACCATGTGCTCTTGTACGTGTTGTTTGAGTACACTGACTTGAATCACTTAAATATTCTTGCTGTGAGCAGTTTCTCATGTAAAACCATGTAAACTTACAAGGAGTTTTTCCTTGTAATCATGTATATCAACATCCAGTATATCAATCCTGTATATCAACCCCTGAGAAATCTGTAGTTAGTAAAAGAAGCAAATAGTTCATGTAAACTCAACAGCCTAAATCATGGAGGCGAGAGGTTTTAATTAAGGTGGCTCTGTGAGGATGCAGGTGGTGAGCAGCTGTTGGCAATATGGAGCCTTGCTCTGCAATGGCTCGCTGCACATTGCTGGTTTTTCATGGCAGGTGCCTTTGGTTTGCTGCTGAAGCAGACACTGATAAATAGTCGGTGTGACGTGAGATCTAGTTGCTTTCTATTCTTCCTTTCAACCAAAAGGACTCAAAACCCACTACTTTTAATGGAAACTTCGCTACTCGAGCATGACGTAGCTGGAGATTAGCAAAACAGTAAGTGTTATGAAACTACCTACTCTGCAGCATGTAGTCTTTTTCTCAAAGCTTTCTCTTTGATAATAAAATGCGGCATCCAAAGATGCATTTGTCTTGGAATTTGGAAAGCAAATACTGATTTATGCATTTGAACAAGTGGTAAGCCTTAGAGAAAAACACTTGTCCATCTTTCTTGATGATACTTACCTTCAGAGGGTGTATATTTATAGGCTTACTGTTCTAATAATGTTAAACAACTAGACCTCGCGGTAACTGAAGCATGACTTTCATTGCAATTTATGCTTATTGCTGAAAGGGATTAAGTAACAAAAATCAAGGGTTAGTGGAAGTATCACCTTGAATTTTGGATGCTTTTCAGTGCATCTTTAGAAGCTTGTATTTCCATTTCTTCATTCAAAATGCTTTTATAGGAGGAAAAACATCATCTGGGATCTTTCAATGAATGTGCTCATAGCAATAGGATACAATGGGTATCAAAAGAACCAGGTGCAAGG
The DNA here is from genome assembly GCF_009769625.2 of Cygnus olor. NCBI lineage: Eukaryota > Metazoa > Chordata > Aves > Anseriformes > Anatidae > Cygnus > Cygnus olor. The sequence goes on from NC_049175.1 coordinate 11,186,296, forward strand.
CTTGCTTTCTAGCTGCATAGCAATGCTCTGTGCACAACTTCATGTCCACGTGCAGTGGAGATTGGTGGCAGCCAGACTTTTATATGACTTAGGGATTGGAGAGGAAGCCTAAAGTCAGCCACAATCACCACCTGTGTTTTTAACTGTTTTGAGCAAGAGAAATATTCAGCAAATTGTAATGGATTCATGGAAAACAATGTAATTTATAGCCTGCTCTATTTCATTATCTGTAACTCCACTGTGGCTGGTTGTGCTCCCTGTTCAGTGCAGCCAAGCTGAAGGTGGCAGAGGCTGTTGGTTGAGGAAGGCTACTCCATTTTTTCTGGGAAGTTTTGATGGGCAGCAAGCTTTGGTCTGTTTGCGTTGCCCATGCAACCTGGAACTGCAGCTGGTATTCTTCGTTTTTAGACCATCCCTAAAGTTAACAACAGGCCCCCCATGCTGGTTGGGAATCTGATCTGTCTCCAGAGTCACACTTTATTCATAGGTGGTAGCTGGGAGCCCTAACAACCATAGGAGGGCTTTGTACACTTTATTGTTTGTAAGGAGAGAATAGAACTTAACCAAAGGTTGTTTTTTTTTTTTGTTTGTTTGTTTTTGCTTGGCTGCTGACCTTAAAATATATAACTGAGTAATAATGGAGATGAGATTGAATGTAAACCATCTGAAAAAGACAGATACCACTGGAACCTTAAAAATCTGCCTTAATCAAATTCTGTTTTCATTATCTGTTTGAAGGATTTCTTGTTACTGCATAATAAACTGCAAAGGACATTCAAGGATCTGCTGGCATAGATAAATATAGTAGTGCAATTGGAGAGCTTAATCCATACCGCAAACTGGTGGCACGCAGCCTTTCTGGCTGGGGTGGCCGCTTAGTTTCTGTTTCTGCCAGAGGAGCACCATTCCTGCCTCCCTGTTCAGTGAGGTGGTAGCATGATGGAAAAGAGGACCCGTGTCGAGGGATTGTCTTGGTTTTGGCTGCTGCCCTCTCCTTCCTTGATCACAGGAAGAAGAGAGGCCAGTGGTCCAGGAGTGGCTGCTGGTTGAGCACCCCAGCCTCTGGGCTATGGGGTGAGGGTCTGCAAGCATCCCAGTGGCAGAGCCCCACTCCCAGTTTGCAGGACCCTTGTCACAAATGCTGCTTCCATAAGCAGGACAGGTCTTGTCCCAGTTCTGGGTTTTCCAGTGCCTTTGGCCTCTTCAGGTTTACCCTGCCCCTATCCACCCCCAAAGGAGAAGCATTTAGCTGTCGCATTTTATTTGCACAAAACATCATGTTTTGTTCAAGCCAGGATTTTGAGGATACAGCTGTATTGTCACTTGTTATAATTAAACTCCAAAGGCCTGACTTTAGTCCAGAATCCGTGGAGTTTTTGTTAGGCACCATGGCAGACCTGTGCTGCATAAAGGTCTCACACATCACAGTCCTATTTGCTTTAAAATGAAAATAAGAGCAGTGAAAGCATATTTTAAAACAATAACTCTTCATGGGTGTAAAAGCTTGAGCTGTTTTTGCCAGTTACCTTCCAGAAACTCTGCCTTTTTTTTCAGTTTTCAAGTTTATCAATTTTTGGTTTAAGCTGTGTCACAGTATTTTACCAGTTGGGGTAACAACAACCCTATTTGTATTGTGCTGCTTTCTTTATTTCACTGCTCACTGGTAGGTAGTGTGTATGTCAGCAAGTAGAATTACTCAGGAAGTGAGAGAGTTTACCAGGACCTATTTGTTAATTATTTCTCCTCTGCTGTCACAAACAGCCTTGATTTTTCAGTAGCTATGTGAAAAGACTGCAGAGCTCAGGCACCCATTGCATTTACACATCTCGGTGATTTGGGGCTCCCAGGGCTTGCTTCTGTCCCAGTTACTCTTCCTTTCCTTCAGAAGTGAGGGAAGGAGCTCATAAATAGGGAGGTAGTTCACATTTCAGACAAGTCTCTCATCTGATGAGCATTGTGTTGCAATCTCTCCAGTTACAATGGGAGAAAGATATTCTAATTACTATTGCTAAAATGTCAAACCTCAAAATGCCTTTATTTTTACAGCAATGAGCTGACTCATGCTCTCTTGCCAGAGTCATTCCATATTTCAGTGACTAAAGACTTTTTTTTTTTGGTGAAAAGTACTTTATTAAAAATAAAGATTGTGCGCATTTTTCATTTGTCAAATCTTGAAACTTAAATTTGGGCTGCTGGCAAAGAAAGAATGTTCTTTTAATGTATTTTAAGGGACAAAATGCATTTATGAGTCTGTCTCCCTCCTGCAGCTGATGGATAAGGGGCTGCAGCGCTCCTGCATGAAGTGCTAGGAGTCTGTGGGCCTGGATGGAGAGTAGAAAAGAAATTTCTGGTGCCATCCTCACCTGCTTAGAATGGCCCACAGCTGGGCAGGTTGGGTTGCTTAGGCCAGTGTCTGCCTCAGTCCGTGTCATCCAGCTATCCCTAAACTCAGCCCTCTTGTATGTACATGGAGTTGTGTGTATGTACGTATGTATGGACATACTGGAAGCACATGCAGAGAGTGAGATGCATCCGTGGGGTTGTTCAGACACATTGGCTGCCCTGTGCTGCCCTGCTTTCAGGCTTGCCAAAGTGACAATGGACGGTCTCTGAGGAGGCTTGCAAAGCGATATTCCTTGCTGGTTACTCAGGGCTGGTAACTCATAAAAAAACAAAACCAGCAGTTGCACCGGAGGGCAATGAACAGCTACTGTTGAGATGCCTGAGGCAATGTCTGTTAGGAGCCGTACCAATTGTCAGGCTCTGCAGTGCTGGACTGACTGCAGAAGAGGGATCCTAAATCTTAGGGTCACAACTGTGGAGAAGGTTTGTGACGTGGAGCAGTGAGAAGCTGAAGCATGTTTGCCATTGGTTAAGCTGTGGTTTTAGTCTCTCTTAACTGCCGGCAGGATTATTTGGGTGCTGGTTCTATAAAAGGTGCCCATCTGTCTGCCTCAGAGGAGCTGTGCGAAACACCTTCTCTTTACCTTAGTAATCTTGCATGGGATGGAGCTGGGACTGAAACATGGGCCAAACTTTCCTGGCGTGCAAGTGGACAGCTTAAAAGAAAGCTGAAGTATACAAGGGGTGCTATTCGGACCAGGCAGAACAGCTCTGAAGAGCAGTTTGGTGGAGTTGGTTGTTTTGTGGTCCAGGGACTTCTGGATGTTTCAGCCACAAATTACAGAGCTTTTAAAATGAAGAAAGCCTTGTAGTGCTATATAGCTAACTGGTGTGTGCACAGTTGTGGATAGGCTTCCCTGCTTTAAAAAAGCTTGCAAATTACAATTTTATGAAAACAGGGAGGGGGAAAAAAAAAAGTGATGTGACTGCTAATAGTACAACCTCTTTTACCAGGAACAGTTTTCAGTGCCTAACCAGGAAAGTTAAATCTGTCTTTGCAGTTTGCTTCTGTTTCTTGTCTGCAGTCCCTGTTAAGCTTTCCCAGCTCGTGTACATGCTGCTAGCTCCTGTCCTGGCAAAGCTGGGCATTCCTTTTCCCAGGTGAGAAATGCAAATTTGCAGGAGAAACTCAAATCAGTCCATAAGCTAAACAGACTTCCCCATGCCTTAAATGGCAAAAAGTTGACACTTTTGTAAACTTGCAATAGTTTTAGAGAAAATAAATATTTGACTATCAAAACCAACCAAACAAACCCAACCTTTGACAGTAGTGTTTACTGAGAAGTTCCACTTGTCAGACACACACCCCTGCTTCCAAGCCATGGGTTTCAGGTATCTGTAGAGCAGGATGGCATATAATGTGTCAGATTAACCCCACCTCACCGCAGTGTTACCTTTTCTTTATATTTTGCAAGTAATTATATACAGCAGGAACCAAGCAGGGATGTCTGCAACTACAGATTTAGAAAATAGTTTGTGGTCATTTATCATCTTGCTCCCTAAATGAGAAACGGAAAAAGTTTCCTGAATCTTTTAAACAGTGCTTTCAAACCAAATTTCCTTTCATATAGTTTCCAATAGAGTGATTTTTGTTGTTTAAAAGAAGTCAATATGTGGAAACCAAAGTTGTATAAAAATAGAAATATGTGAACAGCAACCAAGAAGCTTGATAGTTTCTTAGGCAACTGAAGTGCTGTTAAAACTATTTGGAATATTTGTCTATGGTAAAGATTAAGGATAGTTCAAATGGATGTACAACGCCTTTTCAGTTTCTAACAAAAGGCAATTTTTCTCCCACTGTTTGGCTTATTTTAGCTGTGGGCATTGCTACGCTAATTTGCATAACAGTATTTTCATTCTATTGTCAGTAAAGAATTCATTCCATTTGTGTCTGAAAGCAAAAGCATGTAGTTTTTTTTTTTTCTTGATGTGGCATAAAGTTGAAATAGTACATCTTCTAATTTCTTCAAAGAAAAAGTACTTGAAAAGTATTTGTTCATTTCATATAATTATGGTCTTGCTCGATGCATGTTTTTAGAAATAAAATACTCTATGCACATGCGCAGCAGTTCTTAAATATGAAAAAAATGAGGATTTACAAGCCATGGGCTCATACTCTTCCAAAAATTGTCTAAATGATTCAAGTACCTGAGTCTCATCAGTTCGCTATTGGATTGGGACTTCTTTTGTGTGGCTTGGGAACCAATTACATGTTTCTTTCCTTCCTTTCCATGCCTTCTCTGTATTGTCCAATGGATAATTCCCCACAGTTTTGGATCAAGGTGATGTAGTTTTTCCGGTCTGAGCTTAAACATTTGCATATGCAAATGATTTGCAAAAGGCAGCAGGCATACTGGTAGATTAAAGAGCAAAATAACTGATGGGATGTCAAATGGTGTTTTTTTCAGATACTATCGTAAAAACATCGTGATTTTGTCTCCTACTTAGGTATGAGCACTGCAGAGTCCTAAACTAATGAAAAGATCAGTATTGTGATCATGTTCACACTTACTTATGTTCTTCATGTAACTTCTGTGATTTTTTTTTTTTTTTTGCTTTTTGAAGAGGCAGAAAACAAATCTGTTATCCATATCCATAGTAGTTATCCATTACTAAAAACACAGATTGAATAATTTTAGCAAATATCTTCTTAACCCTTTAACGCATTTCCATAGCTTTATACCATATTTCCATTTTAAAATAAATTTGTTCCTTTTGGGTAAAAATAAATAAGTCAAATGAACATCCTGCCTTGTAAGTAAGGAGATAGGGAAGGGAAAGAAATGTCCCAAGCAATAAAATCTGTTCTTCATTAAGACCATTATCTGTTCTAATGTAATCATGGTCAAGTCCAGACATCCCTAAATCAATGCAGTCTGGGCAGATATCACAACAGCTCTTCAGAAAGTTCAGATAACACCAGTGTCAGTAGCCTAACTCTGGGATAGGCTTAAATGTGCATCAAGAAACGAAACCAGGAGGAGATAAGAGAGAGCTCTGAACTGTATCTCTGGCGACAAAAGTAATACACTTTGGGGAGTAATTTCTTGATAGTCGACTCTGCATTTTTCATCAATAAAGGCAGAATAATCAAAATAAAAAGTACTCCCTGCAAGGGAAAAAGCTGAAACCTATTTTTGAGGACTTAGCATTTAGTGGAGGGACCTTCAGATGTTTCTGTGTCGCTTAGATTAGAAGCCAACATTTCTAACATTCAGTGAGATAAGTTTTCTCCTTTTTTTTCCCCTCCCACTTCTTGTATTTATTTAATGGCCTTTTTCTAAGGGATGCAGGGTTCTGTGACTTTTCTGTTCTTCTTGAAGAGCTGATAAACCTCTTGGTCACACACTTTCTCAAACCTGCAGCAGGAGTTAAGTCTGAAAGATGTCCGGATTCTGTAGGACACGTACAGACTCACTGGCTGGATAAAGAAGGGAAGCTTTGTTCACATCCCTGGTGAGGGAGAATGAGAATTTAGCTAAGTTTATTTTTTTCCTGGTGGCACCTGGCTGAGCGGGTTGTATATTGGCTACCAGTCTGAATTGTGAACACTGGCCCCACCAGTAAACCAAGAAAAGCAGTGATAGTGGGAGCTGGAAGTTACGAGAAGGGGGGATGAGGTTTGCTCAGACAGAATTAGGATTTTTTTAGTGCCTCTGGTCATGACTCAATCTTCTTTTCTTGTACAAGGCAAATGCTTGAGAGCATTTAGGTACCAGTAAAAATCCTCCACCAATATGTAGTTACTTAGAGAATCTGCAGGAGCTTTGTTGGTAATAATGAGGGATCAGGGGGCTGGGGTTTAAGTGCTTGTGTATTTTAAAATCTATAAACGAAAGGGCCTACAGAGGGCTGAGAAATGCTAAATATTTTAAGTGATATTGTAAACAACAAATCACACTTAACTTTGGGATGGCCTGCTTTATTTGTACCTTCCAATTATATGATACATTGTGAGGACCTTTCCCAACCTGGGAGTGAATAACTGCCTCCCAGGAGATGCTGTGATGTTTGGATTTAGATGTTCAGTTGTTTATTTATTATTTTTTAAAGTCAGGAATTAGACCAGTTGCACACTAGGGAACAAATTGGCTTCTGCAAGTGAAAAAACTCCTGTGCAGTTCTGAGGGTAATAACCTGCAGAAGGGAATCTTTAAAGGATAGGACAGACTCCCACCCCAAGAGAGCTGCAGGTGTTCAGGAAAGGAGCTTACTAACCCAGCCCCAAAAGAAGTGGAACCAGTATGGTGCAGAAGAAGGTTTAAAACAGGAGAGGCTCTTCTAATGTCTTCTACTGTGCAGAATAGCTAGCCAGCTGTTGGCTCATGGCTCCTGCCAGGTCCTGAAGGGGAGCATGGGACTCCATTCTCGCACTACTCATGTTGGATGTGCTCTGAAAAGCCGGGTGAGGCTCTTATTACCACCTCTGTTGGTGGATGTCAGGAGCCTTTTTAATAATGAATATGAAATTAAGAATGTTAATACAGGTGCTATCTTGTGTGTCCAGCTGTCTTAACAGTAATCCTGCAAATTTCTATTCCTGTGGAGTAGGACCAGTGCCTAGGTATGCATTTCTAATCATGTTAATGAGACTAGTCACATGCAAAAACCTGCAGGGTTACAATCAAAGCTCTGAATATTTTGCATCCGAATGCTGGCAAGACTGTCTTCTGCAGTTACTTATGCTTGGTTTTCCAGGGCTCACCGATGCAGAAAATTACATAGACGAGCAATTTCCCCAGCTTTTCCTTTTCCCTTTCCTATCCCGTATGCAAGCTCTCTTTTTGTATTGGCAGGATTGACTGAGAGCCTGTTATTGTATGGAGGATATTCCCAGGAGGCTCTCTGATCCCCATTACTCTTTTTTTTTTTTTGTGCTCCTGGAGCCTTTCAGAAGTGTAACTTTTTGAAGCAGAATTCTTAGAATAAAAGAAGATTTTAGGTTTCTTGAAAAGAATGAATGGTTTCATCTGTGCCCTGATAGAACCGAGGGAGTAGATGAAATGAATAATTTTCCCCTTTACAGCTGAAAAATATGAAAAGTCCTATGCAATGTCAGATTGAGTCTTTGGAAATAGATAGGATTATTATTTGTGCAGTACTTGCCTCTTCTCCTGACACCAGTGGTGAAGAGGAAGGAACTTTTTGGCCTGACTCTTGGTTTACTTCATGTGTTGTTGTTAACTCTCCTTGAATGAAGGTTCTCTATGAGAGTGTGGCAAGGGACAGAGCCTGTCAGGTCCCCCTACTGAGTTTTTCTGCCTTGCTCTCTGCAAGTTTTTCATCCATTTCACTGTTGTCCTTCCTGATAACACTGTATCTTCTTTCTCATTTAAGCTAGAAGACATGACCATGGCAATACCTGTGGAAAAAAGGTGCTTCTAACTGTACCCCATTTGCTCTGATATTTGAATGATCTTTCAGTGCTGTTTCTGCTGCACAGGTTTACTGCCCACCTGGCGAGAAGTCATTCCTGTCTGATTCTTCCCTCAACTCTGACTCAAGTGGGATTGCCGCTGTAGGGTTTGATCTTTAGATCTATTTTTTTTTCTGTGCCCCAAATGATGTGCTCAGGGTAGGAAGGAAACTGGCTTCATGAAGTAGAAGTTGCACTGCGAATTTCAATAGCATATCTTCGGGCACTTTTAGGCTACAAGAAGATAAAAAATGTCGCCCCAAGAAGTCTCCACCACTGACTCCTGTGGTTGTCTTCTGGATGAAGTCCAGGCTTTTGACCTTTTAATCCTGGAGAATGATAGTGGGCTTGACCAAGTTTAATAGTACAGTACTGCGAGATCAACAAGGGCAAAGAGATAAATGTGGATTTGCTGTTACTACCTTTTCCAGCCATTGCTTAGCCAGAACAACATGAGTAGTCCATGGTATTTTATGAATTTTCTGAAGTGCACAGGGGTGGTGTTTAATTAAGCTTTTGTGATTATATGTACTGGCCTCAAGCACAAACAAAACTGCAGCTGTTTGGGATGATGCAACTTGTGCAATCTCTACTGCATAGACCATACTCACTGCCAGAGGGGAAGGAAAGGGAGAAAACAAATCACTGCCAGAGCATGATGCACCTTGCATGGACCTAGAGAGGAAACCAATTTTCTTCCACAGCTTTCATTTTAGTGTTTTGTAACATCTGATTTTGGAAAGGTGCACATAGGAAATGGAGATCTGTGCAATGAACTAAGCAGTCTTTTTTTTTTTTTGGTTATTTGGGTATTATTTTATATGTTCTTCTGTATTCGTAGTTGCCTTTTTTATTTTTTAAACATAAGTTATTTAGGAAGCAGCCTACTTGTTAGATGCATGCCAGATAAGGATTCAGTTGTGTTTAAGTTCTCTCTCCAGATGGATCACTGTGAGCAGGTGCCTGGTTAGCCTAGACTTGTAATGCTTTTCAAGAGTTTAGGATGAGAGGAAATAAATGGCAAGAGATCAAGGGCAAGTTGTGACAGAGGAAGCAGACTGGACAAAGGAATTTAGAATATCAGCGCAGCACAAATATAAAAAACAGGGAATAATAGGATTCAATGAGGTTGGCTAAAAGTGCAAGGCTACAGATGACTGTAAAGAAAGTAGGTTTGATGGGGTAAACTGAAGTCATAAAGTACCACTACAAAGGCACTGATGTATTTCCATATAACAATTGCTTTGTAAGCAAAAATTTTGATCTTAAATTAAACGTGGTCTATTTTTACATAAATACAGGCTGTATATGCCAAGTTGGAAGAGAAAATGATCTTGACAAAGTTCTCTACCTTGTCAATTTATCTGCAAAATTGAAAAAGCATTAGCATCACTGGTATACACGAATCAAAGCTGGTAGGTAAGATGGAAGAAGGCTAGGGGCTGGACTCTTGGTTGCTGTGTAAGGCTAAGAACTGGGACTTTGGTGCTGCTTTGTCTTTGCAGTCTTACAGCAAAGTTTTACATACTTTGCTGTAAGACTGGTAACTTGCTTAACCTCCCTGTACCTTTGTTTACCCACCTTTTTATGAAAGGAAGAGTCGTGCCCTACAAAAAAATCAAGAAAATCATGTGTGTGTTTTGACTTACAATGTTTTCATTTCACAAACTTCTGTTTTAATTGGAAATAATATCTTGGAATTATTTTCTTTAGGAAAATTGCTTTATGAATTTCAAGATTCGTAAAATCTGAACATTGAAATTCTAGGTTTAATGTCTCATGATCTTTCAGCGTATTTTGTACTTTGCTCTCAAATCACTAAGTGAGCAGTCATAGCTTTCTCTGTATTGGTTATAAACTAGTGCTCCAGATATCAGCATTTTCTTAATGGTTTCTCACAGAAATTGCATTTACTTTGAGCAAATTACTTCTGCCTCCATTTGTCATGTGGAGTGATGTACTTTTCTTCTGGAGAATGCTGCCGTCGAACCTGCTGCCCTGATGAGGTTTGTATTACAGGGATAGAAAATGGGAAAACTGATAGGTAATGTAATGAGTTAATTTTTTAGTTCCCATTTTCTATACATAAGCAACCAGTAATTATGGGACTTTAATTTAATATTGGAGACTTCTACAAAGACTCAGTCAGATAAGCTTTGCTTGAAATCGTGTTCAGGTACAGGTTGTTTGAAATAACAGTTGAGTGGGCATTGACTGAAGGCTGGTGAACGTGAAAACCTCTGGAAACTGCTAGCAAGCCACAGACCATAGGATTCAGAGCTGCTTGGAAGGAGAGCAGTAACTATTCAGATCAAAATCTGAACTGATCAAAAAATATTCTTCTTTCTCTCATTTCCTTTCCCTCCCCCAGGGTCTTTGTGAAGAGGAAAAGAACGACCAAAACTCATGGCAATGTTTTCTGGAAAGTGTTAATTGGCCCTGGATGTTTTTGAATTTATTTTTAAAGCAACCACCTTTTTTCCCATATATGTGTGGATTGTCTTTCTATCTTGGCTTGTTTTGCAAGTGGGAGAACTGAACAAGTATGGAGATGGCACTTCCTGAGGACAGTAGCAGCAGAAATGAAGAAAATGTTTTTTCCTATACATCTGTATACATTCCTGTCCTTCTAGACAGTAGTAGGAATTGACGTTTTGAAAGGTAACTTAAGAAAAAGTGGAAAGCCTACATTTCCCTGCTGATTCTGAACTTTGACAATCAGAAAGCATGGGAAAAGAAACACTTCAGGTGATGGACGACCTAGCAAAGTTTGAGAAAGATGCAGGGAAGAAATTTAGTGTGTGAAGTTGTTGTGTTCCTCCCCCCGCAGTTTTCAAACAAAGTTGAAGTATTCATTTGAAACACTATGTGATGAAGCACCTGGTAAATGCTTTTGAATGAGCAAATCAATATTCAGTTCCACACGGTGCTACAACTTACAGAGCAGCTGAGAGTGTGTTAAGTCTGTGTTCATGCCTCAATATGAAAACCTATATAGTTTCAGTAGTGTTTCTCTTAATTTTTTATGTACGTTACAGCACTTAGATCATGTATTTTATTACAATAAAACATTAAAACATGACTTGTAGCTAAGCTTTAAACCTCCACAAGTGTGGTAAACTTCCACATAAACCAAAAAGCAATACATGTATGGTTTCATCATTGCTTATTAATACTATAAATGAGCACTATAAATTTCTCTCTCCTACAATGCATGTAATAAAATACTTAATGGATTGTGAATGACATGTTATAAAACTTGGCATTAGGTACTGCAATTTATATTTAAATGCATCTCAGACAAATAAATGCTCTATAAATAGAAATCTATCTGAATTCAGAGTGGATGTAACCACTCATTTAGGTGTAGCAGTTTGGATGATGAAATCATTAGATAGTAATATATTTCTGCAGAAAAATGCATTTGTTGTATTCTGAAGGGAACTCCCCCAAGCACCCTGAGTATACACTCTCAAATAGATGAGGATTTTTATAAAAGCTAGGGGTGTTGCCTGTATTCCTAGAAAGATTCTGGTAACCTCTAAACAGAAACCATGATTTCAGAAGCACCAAAACCAGAACAAGTGCTAGTTAACAAGCTGATATAATAATGCTGGAGAAGAGGTTGGGGGGTCCTGAGGCAGACAGGTGTTATGTGCTCACCCAAACCAGCAGTTACTCATATTGCAACTCCTCAGTGCATTTCTCTTTGCAACATTAACTCAGTGGCAGTTTACAACTAATAAAGCACGCACTGCCTGAGTGCCACTGTTAACCATGACACTTCCTTACTATAGAAATCAAGTCTAATTCAGGGATGGAGCAGGAAGGAAATATGAAGTTTTAATGAAGAAGTCAAAAAAAAAAAAAGTCTTTCACAAGAAAGCAAAAGAACCTGAGTAAGAGCAAACAGTTTCACAAATCTTAGTGAGGGCTGATAAGTATTTTAGACTGTGCACTCAGCTATGAAATGAGAGCCAAAGGATCTAAAGGACAAGTTTAGATTAAAGTGGCCTTGTGCTTTGTTTCCAACACTCAGAGGAATGAGGCAGGACTCCGAACAAGGCCACTAATTCAGTCGATTCCAGATCGTTCCCTCCAGGATTTTCAAGTGAAGACAGGTGTTTGGATGGATTCAGAGCTGAGTGCTTATTTCTTCTCTCTTGAGAGAGAGATTAGTAGCTGTACCCTTGAGACAAGCCACACAGAGTATCTGCTAGTGCGTCTCAGACATCAGAAGATGAAATCATTTACCATGTCCTTTTATTCTATGCCTGTCCCACCCGCAGTCTGGGGCTATAACCTACTGCCTCGTCTGCAGGGTTTAGAAACCAAGGCTTGTAGATGACTGCTGCTTTGGGCTAACAATCAAAAATCAAATGGGCTCCTATACCGGACGGGTTGTCTGTGTCCAGTTCTTGCACGCCCTCAGTTTTGCTGTTGCTATAGATGTGTAATTCAGTAAATAGCACTTCCAGTAGCTTGAGGTATAGAGAGGCTGCTAAGCAATAATTTTCATTTATCTGTGTTTTTCAGTGATGTTTTATCTGGATGCGTGCACATCCACTGTTCTGCATCATGCAGAACATGGAGGGCAGCTGGGACAGGAGTTTCCTAATGCTTAAAACTTCTGTGACGTGTTACGTGGTGGGCTGAACTCGTTCACTCCTTGGGCAGGCAAGAGTCAGTAAAGATAACGTACATGAAAAAGAAAAGGGAGGAGGGGACACAGAAGGTCTGATTTCAGAGTTACCTGGCTGTCTGTTTCTGCATGGCTGGGTGGGGGTGAGGCTGCATTATACAGAGATATGGTGTCAGTTCTTGGGTATCTGGAGGACTACTTTTGTGAGATCGTTAAAAGAAGCTTTCTCCCTTGCCCAACTTGTCGTCTTAAAAGAAACTGGGCTAAGATGAACGCGTTGCCGTTGCAGATGGACTTCTGTGTAATCACCCAGATACTCCTTCTACCACCAACAGTGGCAGTATAAGAACATGAGGAAATTATATATTAAATAATATAATTTATAATAATATAAATTAAATATTTCCTCATTTCCTGGAGGAGAAAAAAGAATAAACTCCAAATCCAACAAAAAACAGATGCTGCAGCACAGGTGGTGCTGGGGGTTATTGTAGACTTCTATGCGTATCCCAAATTGTATTGAAATTGGTTGAAAATGTACTAGTGGGGAAACTGGTGGAAATATGATGATGCAATTGCTTTCCTTTGTTTCCTTTAAAAAAGCAGTTCAGAAACAGTTATTAAGATTAGTTTTTAATAGTTGCTAGATTTGGCTCTAAAATGGGTTCATCTACTATTCCAACTGAAATCACAAAGTAAATTGCTAGCCTAGTGCTGCAGGCAGTCAGTAAAGTCGTGCCTAGTGGAAATAAGCCAAGAATGGACAACGAGTGGGCTGGTACTAACATATAGAGAAGTTTTTTTTTTTTTTTTTTTTTTTCCACCCTATTTAGCTTTCACTCTTTCATTACTCGTAATTCTAGTGGAAAGTGGAAAACCATCAAAGAGACCACATCACCTGTTCCCATGGATCTGGGGACAAAGCTGAGCTGTCTCTGTATAACAGGACACTGTTATTTCATAATGTGCCCACTGTGTTTCTGTCTCTGTATCACTGCAGCATACTTGCTGAGGTTGCAAAGCCAAAAAGGCATTTGCTTCTATCTCTGTACTGGGAGGGAGAGTTGGAGGAGAGACTGTGGTAATTTACCTGGACTGTGGCTTGAAGTCTTTATTATATAAACCTACTGTATAATTTTAGGCAGCAGTACCTCTAACATCAAGTCTACTGTTATTGACTCTGCCACTGCAGAGAGGTTGAAAGAAGGTGTGAAGGATTTGTACACTTTAATTTTCATCAGATTACAAGTGCTTCTCTTGAGCTTCAGTAATAATTAAACATCTTTTCTAAAGTGCTCTCAAGAGGGAGAAAGTTAGTCTTCTGTGAGTTTTCACTTTAGTAAATTATAGAGCTCTCTTTTCTTGTTGCAATTACTTCAAGTTGAATAAATTGAAGATTTCTTTGTAAGAAAAGGATCTCTCTTGATCACAGAGATCAGTTTTAAGGCTTTGATCATGCGGGTCACTTGATGTCCGAGACATCCTTAGTAGAAGCTATGTCCACGTACATTACAATATACTGTGTCGTGACTGTAATTTCTCCAGGTTTCTACACAAAAGATGGATTCTATCTGGCACCTACTTTAAACTTGTGGTACTGACTGAGATAATACTTCTTTTGTATATCTTCTCTTACTTTTTTCTTCAGTGGTACCACAAGGTACCATTCAGTATCCTGCAATACCTAGGTGGAAATATCCAAGTACCCTCTTACTAAAACGGAATACCGGAGTCCAGACATGGGAAGTTTGATGTAGGTCTTAATAATGTTTCAAGCATGTTTCTGACAGAACTCAAGGAAAACTCAGGCTGTATTTATTGAAAGAAGGAGTTGAGCTATTTGACTTGATCCAATGCTGTCACATTGCCTCCCTGTAAGAGGGTGAAGGGTAAAACTAGTTGTGAGATTTCAGTGTAGAGGAAAAATGGTAGATCTTGGTACACTCATGAGTAGAATTTCTGTAGTTTTTCCTTCACTGGAGAAAAGCTATGAGAGAGATGATGTTTAGCTCTGATACAGGTATACTTAAAGAGGAATGTTTGCAACCCTTTTGTTTGTGTCTTTTCCCAGATATTCTTTTTGTTTTCCCACTGACTGTTAGTTATCTATCAGATGGTCATAGTGGCTGTAAGGTAACTAAACTGATTGGCTTCCCTTTTCTTTTGGAGAGAAGAGTGCAACCAAGTAGGGACTCATGGCAGCACCCTTCACCGCTCAAGAGGCACGCAATGATCAGAATTAAATTAACTCAAGACGAGCTATCTTAAGGCCAAAACGAACACTTGCCAGAACAAAACAAAAAAGTAGCTTTCCTTTCATTAATGCTGCATTTCCTCTTGGAGCTGGTTCATTACGCTGAAAATTGTTCAAAACAGGCATCTCTGTGAAGAATGCTTGGAGCAAAATTAATTAGTTTTGCTCAGTTGGTAGCGCACCTTGCTTGGACTGAAATTGAAATTATTTTTTGCAATAAAGCCATGCCACTTTTTATCAGAAATGTCATTAATTGTAGGAAATAGGAGTGTGATGGAAGAATTTGTCATGTTTAATTTATTCATACAATGACCCTTAAAAATTATTGATTTGCTTCATGAGCTATGACAGGATTTAAAGTAACATCTGAACATCACCTGACCGGGCCTGATGTCTGTATCTAGTCTGAGGAATTTCCAAGCTGTCTTTTCATATCATTAAGCAGTAGATGGGTAAATAATGCCTAAGAGTATTCATAAGATGCTGAAAAAAAAAACTGATTCATGTTTGACCATGTTTGCTATTTCTTTTTTGTAAAGACTAGTAGTCTTTTTAAGTTGCAGCGCAGATTGGTTAGGAGCTTTATTTTGTTTGAACAATATTGTTTACATACAGTAATCCACTGAAAAATTAGCAAGAGCTCATAAATCTGTACTTAATTTTCATTCTGGAACTGCTGCTTTGCTACTTAAAATGTTTGGGCTTGATACTTTCAGTGGCTGAGGCAAAACACAACTGTGAAGTAAGATGAATAAATCTTAAGATTTTTTTTTTCGTTTCTCTAATTGATATCTTCAGAAAACTGACTGCCATAGAGTTGCCCACGACACAAACTAGGTTACAGGGAAGCTCACTGAGACAACGCCCCTGCTGCCTATTCAAAGCAGTTCCCCAGTTTCCAGCTGATAGTTCAACTTAATGATCACCCACACTTCCTATTGGTAGCATCCGCAAGTAACTTTTAAAATGAAGAGTGAGGATGTATAGATCGCAGTATGCACGATAACATCACTTTAATAGCTCCACATAAGGATATTGTCAGATTGCTAAGGCTGCCTACAGTTCAGCTTTATTTTGATATTCAGATTCCCTCTGAGAATAATTGAAATGTTGCTGTTGCAGTTTCAATGGAAATGATAAGGTTTTTTATTCTTTTTTTTTTTTTTGGGGGGGGGGGAAGGTTATTTTTACTTTTCTCAAGGGCAACTTTTTAAGATTTCAGCCCGCCAGCACTTCTTTTGTCTCCCACGGCATCTTAACAGTATCTCCCCCTCCACCTATATGTAGATCTTGGTGCTGAATATGCTTTTCTTGCATGGCATTCTGCCAAACACGTAAATACAGGAATAATAGCGAAAATAAGTATCAGAAGTATTTGTCTCTTTGGACATTTTTATTCCTGCTGGAGTCTCTAATTTCATATTTTTCTTTTTTTCCCCCCTTCTCACTGCTAATCTCTTCCGTGTTGATTGATATGTTCATTATACTACAGTGAGATTTTTTCTCTTCATTTTTCCTCTTCCGTAGAGAACATTTCTGCTGCAGTATTTTATTTTTCTGCTGCTGATCAGGCCATCATCTTTCTCTCAATAACAAAGGCATTTTTAATATATTAAGCTTTCTTTTGTAGTACTGAATCCATTGCAGAAATAGACCTTTCCTCAGTCCCATTTTATTACGATATCTTTGAAATGATTCACCAAGCCCTATTGCAAGTATCAGATTCCTCAATTTAAAAATAGTATTCTGTGTGTAGGTTTAGATATAACTTCAGTCTGACAGGATCTTCCTCTTCGTGGGCTGATGAAGACACCAAGGATTCAGGGTGAGACCTACGTGCACAACCTGCACTTTGCAGGGAGAGTGTTATCCCCACGTTTCCCTTTTGCACAAGTGGAAGAATCACAGTCCAGAATTCTCTGAGCACCTTTCCTGTCACACAGTAACTAATTCAGTTGCAAGCAGACGGTAGCAGTCAATCTGGAAATACTCAAAAGGCTTTCACTCGTGATTGCTGTTCGCTTTTCCTCTTCTAGCTTGGCAGAACTGTATGCATGAAACCAAACACTTGTTTTTGCATGACGGGAGACCTATCATAGGATTTTGTCTTCTACATTAAAGCAAGCCTGCTGAGCCTGCCATCTGAGCTTAAGATGCAACTAATACCAGCAGGTGGACAGTTCTTTCTTGGGTAGAGGGCTGTCTTCTGAGGTAGGGGCAGAATTGTATGATTAATCAACGTGGGAGAGGGGCTTCATCCCTATCTAACTTCTAACTTGTCTAAACATTTTACAGCTCTGTTCTCACCCAATCTTTTTAGTCTCTGTAGTGCCAACAGCTCACATCATGGTGCAGCAGGTGTTTCCTAAGAAAGACTGCAACTTACTACCACTTCACACTGCTGGCCATGATGGCTTTACTCCTCCTCTATTGCTGCAGGCTCCCTTTGTGTCTCCAGATTCATTTATCCGTTGAGTTAATGGCTACGGGAGCATGTTTTGAGTCCACAGATGAAGACAGGAAATAAGGAGTTTGAATTGAGACATACACTGTGTGAGCTCTCCTGTGTTCTACTCAATTTTAGTTGCAGTGGGATTATTACTTATGCTAATTTAAGGCATTTGGCACAGAATTTTTAAAGAGAATACATCCTCTTGGTAAACACTAGTTCTTGGAAATCTTGCTACAGAGTTAAAAGGAAAAAAAAACCAACTACAACAACAACAAAAAAAAACAGCAGCTCTGAAACACATCTATGTTCACACGGAACTCTCAATGAGAGTTTCCTTGATACATTCTCTTGAGCAAATGGCTTTTTGTTTGTTACAGTATTCTGTTTTTGAGTAGTTCATTATTTTTGCAGATAGATATTGTGTTTAGAGCTACTTGACAGCGATTAATCCTATATGAAGATGTTAGGTCCAGTTTTCCTGTGAATTAGGGAAACAATAGAAATGAGAAAGGAATTAAAGGTCTTTTAAAAACAAGACAAACTAAAAGAAAAAATCTGAAATAGACAGTTGCGTTAACTAGAAGAAATGCCTGGGAACCTTATCAGAAACTATAATCTCTTTTATTATATGGGTCAGAAATATAGGGTTCTTGTCAAATCACTTGTAACCACACCGGACTTGCCAGTGAAGTAACCTTAACGTAAATTGCTTATGGCTGATTACTCACTAGCTAGGGAATTTACTGAGTGTAAGAAAAATCTTAGGGGAAGAATTTTCAACTACTGTTGAAAAATGTATCGTGATGGGGGTGATTGAAAACTTTCAAAACTAACAATAAGACTTTAAATGGACTTACTGTTAATAAGTTATAATTGATGTGTGGCACATAAAGCGTGTATTCCAAATACCAAATGAGAGTAACAGCAAAACAAAAGTTATCCATCCACAACCAACTAGCTAAGAACTGTGCTTGGGAGGGGGATGGAAAAAAGATGAACAAACTGTGCTGCAGTTTTGCATTCACAGTGGCATCTGAGCACCATTACTTGGTAACTGATAAGATTCCAACTGTTCCTACTGGAAGAAGTTGTATAGGTAAACTTGGAAAAAAAAAAAAAAAAAAAAAGCCCTCAATAGGTGATTTTCAATTTCTGATCTGCACTACTGCAAGTCACTGTAGCCGGTGGGTATCCTTCATTCAACATTCATTGCTCACAAATTGTATTTAGACTCCTTAAAGTGATAATGAAACTAAGTGGCATCTTAAATCGCGTTCAGGAGGATGAAAAAGGAGCTGTGATGGTAATATAAAAGTGTAAAACCTGAATGGAATAGATGCAGGGACTGGCAGTTGTACAGCACCTAAAAAAGCACATTAGTGAGATCCACCAGCGCGTTGCTGAACAGAACTGGCTTTGAGAATGTTTGGGTGTTGTTTACAAAATTAAATACGCCTGTGTTATTTTTAACCTTGATAGTACTGTTTTAAGCATGTGGTAGCTTATTGTGTACTTTGTCAGATATCATCTTAGAAGCTCAGTGGAAAAGCTCAGCATCGCTTAGGAAGGATAAGTGGGGAAGTACACCGCAACATCTCAGCTCTGGCAGGTGTCACTTGCTCTTTGTTCTGGGCATCTTTCTCACAAAAACTTCTCTGCGCTGTTTTCATTAAGCTTCTCCATGCAGAAAGATTTATGTGTAGCAGTACACACTGGGCTAGTGAATAGTCTTCCTTAGCATACTGAGCAAACATGCCGGGTACTGTCAAATAGCAATAAACTGATTAGTTTGTTTTTTTCACTCTGCTTTGGCACAGAAAGGGCTACATTACACTAATGTTTTGCATACGTTGTTGTTGCGACAGAAGTGCCATGGAAAATGACTACTTAAGCTACTGTCTGTCAAACACCAGATAGGAAGAAGAAAATACAGACCGATGTTAATAAACTGCTCAGGATTTCTTTGCAAGGCTGCTTCCCTGTAATCTCTGAAGAGATACAGATATGGCTGGCATTTTACTGTGTGTGTTGATGGTGGCTAAAGTCAAGAAAAAAGTATTTAATAAGGCTGTAATTATATCAGCTATTTAAACATTTCTGGGAAGCAATATTATAATTAATTACAATTATTAATTGTATGGCTCAATGCTTGTCTTTGAAAGCTCTGTGCTGCTAAGATCTTTGGACCTTTTCTACCAGCCTTTGACTCTGGGGCTCTGGAGATGCTAGACTGTCCTGGGGAAAGCGCCATCTCTGTAGTGGCCTTTGCAATTACTTCCAGGCCCCACACTGCTGTCTGGGACTCAAGGGGAAAGGAGAGAGGAGACCAGGAAGCAAAAGGGCTTGGCCTCCAAGGAGAGCCAAATGTCTAGGCTCTGACAGACGTAATGCTTGCCCATCACATCTAGATGGTTATTCCCGCACTTAGAAGCTCTTGGGAAGCTTGGGGGGAAGGGAAGGTTTCCTTTGCAGCACAACCGTAATGTAGCTGTAACCTGGAACGTAATGTGTATTCAATGTACCAGAATTTCTTCCTTTTAAATCTATCTGATTACTGTATTTCATGATATTGATCTGTTACATTCTCCTCCATAAATCTTAAAGTGCATGCATCAGTTATAACGGTATTCTGCGTCCTCCTATCTATTTGAAAGTGTTAGCTTACACTTCAATAGTTTCTGCAAAGCAAAATCAACTCTTCAAAACCTGGTCTTATTCCTGGTATTGTTCCTTTAAACAAGGAAGTTTTCACAATCTTTGTGCAAAACTGTCTTCTGAAACATTCATCAGGTCTCTCGTGGTGTCTATCCAGAAGACCTTTTGGGTATATATCACCTGTATTTGTTTACAATTTTTTAGGTTTGGACAAAAGTACTCTTCAGACAGGCGTACTTTACAGATTCACAGAATCACGGAATCGTCTAGGTTGGAAGAGACCTCCAAGATCATTTAGTCCAACCTCTGACCTAACACTAACAAGTCCTTCACTAAACCATATCACTAAGCTCTAAATCTAAACATCTTTTCAAGACCTCCAGGGATGGTGACTCAACCACTTTCCTGGGATTCCCCAGATTGTATCCTGTTTCCCAAGACTGAGATTGTTTTTTTTCAGAGTGTCAGTTTGCCTTCTTGCTCAATCACTGTTTTTAAAACCAATCAAAGCTATAAATAGAAATACTTTGGAAGAGGTTGAGCATGGGATCACAATGCATTATTCTCTGTGGAGCTGGAATCTGCAGCTCAAGTGCAGATTTCTCCCATCTCTGAATGATGCTGTACGTGAATAGCACACTCAGATAAAACCAGCAGGGGTGCACCAGCTGTTACACAGGTGGTTTTAATGCACACCTCCATGCCTCTGGAGAGGAGTACCCTGCACAGGCACTGGCCCAGCAGCCACCTGTATGGAAAAACAACAAGTCATATAGGAGCAAGCGACACTTCTTCCTTGCTTAAAAGCTTTTTGTGAGGCAAGTGTTTTGGCCAGATGCTTTTGCAGGAGATTTACAGAGGGAGGTAACTTCTCTAACAGTGGCTTGTGCTCCAGGCAAGGTCTTTTGGGTTGACTTCAAAGCGTGTGTCCTGCTTCTACTGAGCAGGCAGGTGGGGAGTTCATTTTACATCTTATGGCTGTATCACATGAAGGAGTTTGATACGATGCCTCACTGTAAGACATGTTGCTAGTGCTGATATCTGAAGGAAGTACCCCTGCTGTGGGACTGAAACGTACCTCGGGTCTTCAGGAGTCTTGCCACTGCGCAGGCAGCCTTCAGTGGGAGGGATATTTGCCCCCACCTTGGGCACTGAATGCAGTAACGCCTTGCTGAAGGCCTGTGCTAATCCTGCTGTGGTTTTTCATTTATTTTCTAACAGCAAGCGGCCAGTTTTTGTGGTGTAGCAAGCTTGAGACTCATTTATTTACTAGCAGAGGTTCCAGTAGTCCACAGTGATGTGCTGTGGTCCCTGCAAACACATAGACGCCAATGTCATCTCATAAAAAAAAAAAAAAAAAATCCTATTGTATTTCATAAGAAATTGACTTTGACTGACCCTTTGAAGAAGGTCCCATTAGTGTAATTAGGAGTAGCACTCAGGCCTTATACCATTGCTTTATGAAGGTTGCTCAGAATTTTTTGTGCAGTTTAAATCTTTCTGTTTTCTCTAGTCAGAAAACTTGAGATGCAGCAAAAAGACAGAACCAATTATATCAAGCACTTGCATAATCCTAAAATATACCTCTCAGTAAGAATATAATGATGGTGTGCACTTTTAAATCAATTCTTCCAGCAGTAACAAAGCTGGGGATTTGATAAGTCTCACAGGCCAATTTCAAGTGAGTAGAAAGAGACAATTTGTCACAGTCAAGTGATCTTAGGACCTGCTGTCTTTATTTTTTATATTTTAATATGAAGTATAAAATTTTAATGCTGTAATTTTATGGAGATGTTCCTAACTCAATTCATAGGGATTTAAATACAATAAAGTAGCAGGCTGTAATCGTTTTTGTGACAAAGTTTTTGAAGTCAACCCACCTATATTGAAATAACTACCAGTCCTCAGAAGTTAGGGGAAACTGTTCAGATAAGTGCAGATTCTTTTTTTTTTAAATAAATAAATAAATATATATATATTTCTTATTCCATACTTCTGAGCTCAAAATTCCTGATGCCCCCCAGGAAGATGGACTCTGGGTTGCAGCTGGTTTACTGTCCCTAAAAACACAAGAGGTTGGATTGCAGAGGGTGGTTTTATCTCATTGCTGGTCCTTCTTTGCTTACTTCTTTCCAGTCTCCCAGCCTTGTTTGTGTGCTGTATGCAGGGGCACCAAGTATAAGTCTGAGTAATATTTTTGACAGAATTAATGAACGTGATTAAACTGCTCTTTATGCCTGTTCCACAATGGAAATGTTCTGCAAGTGCTAAGCCAGTATAAGTAATGCCAAGTGGTACATAAATAGAAAATGCAGTTTTTAGAGTAAATACTGTAGTATTAATCACCTCTTATGTTTGCTGATAGAGAGTGAACATGAGCAAATCGAATTTGAAGCAAACCTGCGCTTCACTTCCCCTCAGGTCCCTGACCCTCCCTTCCCATGGCTGTGCTGTGGGGGGCACCTGCCCCACTTGTTGCTGGCATCCTGCAGAAATCCCTTGGCTCTACAACCTGGGAAAGCTTTTGTGATGGTCACGTATCTCTGTAGCTCTCCAGAGCGGCCCAGAAACAAGTCACCGGATGTAAAACCCGAGTGGTGGTGAGTGAGAAGGTTGTCTGGGGGGAGCCCCCTATGTCTGTGGTCAATTTCATGGATAAAGGGAAACAGTAAATGCATTCTCTAGGAGTGGTTTGGCCTGAGTTGGAAAACGCCAAGTTTCTACTTAGATGTGGACCTTAGCAGGAGTCTGTACAGCAGTGAACAGAGGTGGGAGCTTTTTGTTTTTTTATAATGGCTTAGCATTGCCCTATAATACTGCGCAATATCTTGCGTCCTCTTTGAGTAAGCGAACAATAGCTGGAATGAAGCTTCTGGAGTTAATGTGGTAGAAAAACTTAAACAATTACAGTGTAATGTTGCCAGATGTCATTTGTTTGACATAATGGTGTTGAACTGATGGCTCACTTATTACCTGCAGCTACTTGCATCTGAAGGAGAAAGGACTCCTCTCTTTTCCTTAGATAATGACAGAAAAGGTGAGTCTCTGGTCAGGCTGTTGACTTTCATCTAAGAAATCAGGAGTACAGAAATCCTGCAGAAACTCATCAAGAAGAAAATAGTTGGGGGGAGTTAATCTGTTAGCTGTCTTTAAATTGGGTAGAACTGACAAAGATGGTCTGCAGAGTTATTCACGTTTTTCATAAAAAAACAGAAAACAAAAACCCTCCGATCACTGTGGCAGCACAGCAGTAATGTTGCAATGAGTAGTCTGTATGCTATTTCTGGCTCTTTTGGTTGGTAAACTATGTGCCCCTTCTACAGCTTATATGTAGGCTCTGCTATTCTAATTTATGAGGAAAAGGATTTACCATGGAAATTGAAGAGGGGTAATTAGTATCAACAACTGAAAGCAATTATATTTGCAAAAGTAAGCTATTTGAAGAAGTTTTTTTTTTTTCCCTAAGTGATGGAATAATTTCAACCAGAAGAGGGCTACAAAATGCAAAATGTGGATGTCTCATGTTAGTTATCCTTTTCCCTACTTCCCAGAGCAATTGAGCCTAGCTGCAAAATTTAGATACAGACTTAATTCATGTCAAGCTGAGCCAAGTCTGCATCTGAAAATTAAACCAGGCTCCATTTCTATGGTAAAATACTGACTAAACATGGAAAAAAAATTCTTGAGTTAATCCATGGAAAACCTTTGGTTTAATGCTTCTTTTCTGTTTTTTAATGTCTTTATTTTTGGAAGCTTTTATTTTATTTTATTTTTACCCTTTATTGCTGTTGTTTGTTAGGTAAAGAAATATTTCTACTCATATACTGGACTTCCAAGGGGAAATGGGAAAATGACTGGCAAGCAAGGAAAACAATCAAGAACATGCATGAAGCCTGAAACATTGAACAAAAAAGCCTGTGTAGGTGTCTTGTTTTATTTCAGGTTTGTCCTCACTTTCTGTTTGGGATTGGAAATAGACTGAAATATAAAATAAACAAAAAAAAAAAAAAAAGAAAAAAAAAGGCTTAATGCAGCCTCACCAGGAAATATGCAGTCTTATGCCTATATTGATGTTTTGCCCAGCAGTAGTTCCAGCTAGGGAGAATATTGGTATGTTGATTCTTTGCCCATGTCACAACATTATTTTTACATTTTCTGTGCGTTACAGAGTCCGAGTAATTTAATTTAAAATGGAGATGTAATGTTTGTTTTATTTTATTCTTTTTTTTTTTTTTACTTTGCTTTGGGTATTTTCTTTTGAAGTTTATACAACTAAATGTAAGTGTTTTTCTTTCAGTAACTGAGGCAATGTTCCACTGAGAGACCTTTTTATGGAAAGCACAATTACGTGGCCTGTGGGCAGTCCCTCAGCATTGCTCCTGACCTCACCTTTTGTAAAACGAATAGTTGTGTCATATGACAGTCAGCGGCCATGCCATTTGTATTTTCCTTTTTATTGCTAGTGTGCTGCTTGAGTGTAGCTCATGGAGAGGTAGGTCTTGTAATTTGTCTTGGTGTACGGACGAGAAGCTTGTCAACAGATAGGTGGTGGTGGATTTGGCAGGGATTGCTTTAGTCCCTGATGCAGGTGTTCTTGGTTACATGTACATTGAAACTCCAGTAAGTCTGCATGGGTCAGAGCTGCCCCCAGCTCTGTCTTGGTTCTTTCTTTTTTTTTTTTGTCTATCAGGTACCTGCAACTCCTTCCTATGTGATGCTTTCCACTCAATGCCTGTATTTGAATTAATGCTGTTGTCCATGTCACTAATGGGAATGTGAAATAGAGCTGGATGTTTGAACCCGCTCTCACTGAACACTTGCAGAGGCTCCGGTTGGTTGTGTAGCTGCGTTCTTGTGATGAAACTGAAAACATCCCTTTGTTGTTGGAGGACATGGTGTCAGGTTAGCATCCAGGAGCAGGGTGGGTCCCTCTGACTAGATACCACCAAACTGGGAGCTCATCCCAGGACAGAAATGAAATGGATCTGATGTTCTGTGGCTGCTCGTTTGTAATCACCTTAAAGTGGTGTGCAAGTACCTGGAACTTCTTAGTTTAATACTTGGACATACTCTGGAATAAAGGTAAGCTAAAAACTCTCAAATTTTTGAAAGCTGCCTTCCAATCTACTTTGTTGCAGGTACTTTAATTTGTTTTAGGATGGGAGAGTTAGGGGGTTAAAGGTGCAGGGAAAGTTTCATGTAATGTTTTCTGTGATCTGTGGCAGCTTTGATCACGACCATGAAGTGACCTGGATACAACTGGCTTAGCTAAATATTCTTCTTTTGGTTCTTCCTGTGTGGATGAGTAAAGGAAAATAACTAGGGCATGTCTGTCCATGGCTGAGCATCTTCATCCCTGCTCCAGCATAGCACTTTGAATGTCCCCAAGTTGTTCAACACTGAAGTTAGAGAAGGCTGAATGTGGTTGAATGCAGTTCTTGTGCACAGCTGCCTGAAGTCTGGGATCATGGAGGGTGTTAAGCAAAATCTTTGCTTTAATTATTGTACAGGCAGCTGTGCCCTAAGGGTGAATCACTCTTTTGAGAGGCTAGGCAATGTTTATTCTCTGATTTCCTCAGGAGTTACCTTTGAGTGTCCCTTTAATTTGGATCAGTGGCTTCAGAGGAGCCTTGTCATTAGATGCTGCCTGGGAATGTGCTTTGCAGGCTGAAATGGATGCTGCTGCTTGGGAAAGCTGCCAGAATCTTTTAAATATTTAAAGTAGGGACAATAAGACTCATTGGAAGGTCTCGTGTGTTCTAAACACCATGAAATAATATGAGGTGCCAACTGAAAGAGAGATTTTACCTTCAGCTGGGTTATTTGCTGAAAACGTCAGGAAGTTGAAGAGGAAAAGTCCTATATGAAGCGATCACTCAGCCTAGGTAAAAGCCTGTTGCTTAGCAACTATGTAAGGAAAATTTAACTTCCGACTACGTTTTCCAGATCCCATTAGAGGCTACAAATAAAATTAATTTTATCTTCAAAATAGAGAACAAAACCTTGCAGTGTAACCTCACAGTCATGTTATATATTTATACTTATGTCTAGGGAGCAAGGGGCATAGCAGAAATGAATTTATAATCTTTCTATCAGCTGTTAGGGAAAATTTCAATTCACTTTGTTAAGTACTAGCTAAATATGTTTTCTAAGCTCACATCTTAAGTGGAAAAAGAGGGCACTTACTTCTTAACTGTCGATCATTATAAAGATGGTTTGAAGAGCACTCCTCTGAGTGCTGGACCAGATCCTTCCAGGAGCTGAGGAGCCGCCTGCTGCTCTTAAAGCTTTGAGCACAAAGATAGCTTAGAGAAGTATGGGTGTCTTGCAGTTGTATGATTTTGAAGTCCTCTTGTTATAGCTTTAGCAGTTCTCGCTTACCTTTCAATGTCTGTAAGCTTCAAGGCCTTTGAATATGACCATTTTGCCAGCTGGTGGAAGTCCATTGTGTGGTTCTGAAATATTAGAGAGAGTTTAGCTGTTGATCAACTGATGGTCACTTTTTTCCATTCTGAATGAATAGGTACTGTTTAGCAGGGCTGAAGATGGAACTTGCTGAAAGAGAGAGCCTCAAATTTCCCTTTGCTTTACCTCCCTCCCTCCTTTTTTTTTTTTTAATCTTTTAAAAAATTTGTACTTGAATTTGTGCTCAAAGAGATGTTGTAATAAATACTCTCTGAGTCACTGTTAAATGGGATAATGGTAATGCAGATGTCCCAGTGAGGGATGTCATTCTTCTGAGCATCACTGCTGGATGAGGACTGCATTGTAGGACTGCATTTCTCTGCAGCTCTGTTAGTTTACATCCCTGTTGGACCAGTGCTGGGACATTTGGTATCTGAGTGGTACAAGAAGTGCGTTTCTTTAAAGACAACTTTCCTTTTTCTGTCCAGAGATTTGTCTTCAGATCACAAACTGGTGTCTTTACTGTAGATGAATTAATGCCTGAAACTGCATTTAAAAAGAAATGTGGAGGGGAGAGACATGAGAGTCCTGCTGTGGAGATGGGGCTTCATCACAGAAAGCTGCTGTGAAACAAAAGATGAATTTAAACCCCATTTCACTCTAGATGTCATTTGCAACCATCTTTGAGCAAGACAAATGTTGCTGCATAAAAATGTGAAAACTAAGAAATAGCTCAATATTCTTAGTGTATATGCTAGTGTGAGCGTAATGCGCTCTTCATTACATTATGGTGCAATTAGATGGTAGGGTTTAGTCAGCAGGCCATGCGTATGAATTTAAGACAGTATTGCATTATCCCTTCAAATGAATTAAATGGCAAACATCTCTTGGAACAGTTAGTCTTGAATTCTTCTGAAACAAACCTTGGGTTCTTGTTGTATAAAGTCACACTTGCAGCATATGCAGTTTTTCATCATGTTTTGCTCAGTTTCAAGAACTGCTGGAGAACGCTTAACAGCTGAGCAACAGAGATTTTTCTAGCTGGTGATGTGAATGCTACATATTCGTAAATAAGATTTTCAAAACCTACATTTGTGCAGTGGAGGTTGAACTACAACCTAAAGCTTTTTCCTGCACTCCTAGGACAAGTCTTTGAATGCTTTAGAAATGTCTTTTCTGTACAGGAACATAATGAAATAAGTGTTCAGAAAGTATCTAAAAGATATATGAAAATTGTTAATGTTCTACTTTGAAAGTTTTTGTAGCATTGTAAAAAGCAAAATATCGTGCACTGCTCCCACAGCAATTCTTCCCAGCACAGATAAGACTTTGCTCACAGATGGTGGGAGCAGGCCTGAGATTTAGAATTACAATTTCAATATGGTAAGTGAAAAATACAATCTGTGTGTGATGAGTGATTGCTTGAATGGGCCATTTGTATCCTACAGAAAGTGTGTTGCATGGCTGGCTTGATAATTAGGCATCTAATCTGAAGCTGGTTACAGAATTCCTATGAGGTGTCAAATCCTTCTGAAACTTCCTGAAATCGAGATAGATGGCATCGGGAAACTAAGTATTGTGAATCCTGATGTGTTTCAGCAGTTACCACTGATTAAAAATACGTATATACACGCACACACACAAAGTAAGAACTGAAAACCAGATTGTGTCCCCAAGATCAGGTCAGTCAAACAAGGGACACAACTTTTCTACTTTTCCAGTGAGTTTCCAATGTAGCACTTAACTCTTGGGAACGTTACCACCCCTGAGCCCTGCTTGCTGCAGGGTGGAAATACTGTTATTACAGCATTTGGAAGTGGTCCTGCTGCTTTCCTTGATAGAAGCTGGTGACAAGGGCCAGAACCACGCTCTTTCTCTGTTCCGTGGCTAAAGAAAGGATGAGTTGCAATTGGAACACCCCTGATGGGCTTGTTCTGTGAGTCAGGACTGGAGATCTGGTGGAGTGAGGAGAGGGCTAGCAGGATAAAAAGGAAAAAAGATAAGGACGCTCTTAGTCCCAGAGCAGGGTTTCCAGGCACATTGTCCTTGCTGGATAAGAAGTTACTGGACAAGTAGCTCTTTTTACTAAAGTGTTGGTCTCAGTCTTGGATTGCTTTAATCGTTGTTTTTAATTCCCTATGACTGGCTATAAAGATTTCCTGTTTCTTAGAGTACCAGAAATTCATTTATTTGTGTGCTTGTTTTCTGAATTGTGCCCGTGCCATCGACACTAGATAGTTCAGTCCATTAGTTGAAAAAACCTTTTGGATATTTTTTTGCCTTAGCATCAAGACTGGCAGGTTTTGGTAATTTTCTCTGGCCACTCAGTTTCTCGCATTGGTGAAAATACAACAGCTGCTCGCTTAATTCAGTGGTCAATTACATGATAATAAACACACGGTCATACAAGTACGCGTGCATGTATAGAGTAAAAAACAGACATTGATTGGGAACTCTCAGCTTTAAAAGGTTGGTTGCAGCACCAACTGGCATTGCAGCTGGCATTCATGTGTGTTGAAGAGTGCAATCCATGACGCCAAGGCTGAGAAGTGTGTTCCTGTCCGATGGAAAAAAACCTGCCTGCCAAGCACAATGTAAGCTCTGATGCACTGTAAGAGGCCATGTCCCAGATTCAGACTGGCTTAATACACTGACACTGTTGGTTCAGTTAAGGTTAGTATCGTGTTTCTATAGAGACTACTATTAAATCGGTCTTATATAACTGGTCAATCTTAATCTGGTTCAATTAACAGTAGTATCAGGGATAAATACAGTTCATGTGTGTAGAGCATGGTTTGTAAAATCAGAAGTCTTTTCAGAGCAAAAATCCACTATTATTTAACATGTGGTACAACTGAAGAGATTTAGCATGCATACTGGGCTTTTAATCTGTAGCAGGGAGAGGCTGGTGAACTTGAGAGGTCCTTAGTGGTAGCTTTGATTTTTTTCCTCTCAACAGGGCTATTCCCATTTTCTTCTTCAGGAAGGTAGAGTCGCTGTGGCTGTTTGTGTCTCTCTTCCAGGGTGAAGACGCTGTGGAGCTTCAACCCTTAAGCAAAATTTACAGCTCCAGCATTTCACTCTACAGTGACTTGAATTTAATCTTAAAATTTAGCAACTCTTCAGGGAACAATTAAAATTTTCATAATACTCATTTGCTAAAACTTTTATCAACATTTGCACAGGGTAGCATTTAAGAACAGTTCCTTCAGGAAATGTTTTTAGGCTGACTATTTTTGAAGTCATTTTCAAGTTGTGCACTTAAAGGAAATTATTTTTATCGCCTAACTGAATGCAGCAACACAAAGGAAAGCAGGTCAAATTGCTTGGACTTAACAGCTACCTAGCCTCAGTCAGACTGCACTACCTCACTAGCTTTCTTTACATTCTCTTTTAGATTTGTTGTTACCATTATCCCAGGCATACGCCGTCCTGGTGTGACTGGGAGCGGCTGCTGAGTCTTTCCATTGTGTAATGTGATGGGGCAGCATGCTGCTCCTGCTGGGAGAGAGGGCAGTCCCTTACCTGTACGTAAGGAATTTATCTAAGCCACATCAGAAGCTCAGTGTGTATTTGATTATGTGCACGGAGAAATGTGTGCTCTCTGCGCATCTGTCCTCTGGAGTGTGAGAGACTGAGATGTCAGCGATGGGGCTGATGAACAAGAGCTCTGGGTGATGGGGTCTGCTGCTACCAGCTGCTAGCTAGGTAGTTCCTTGGTGTAGTGGTTGATGGTTTAGTCTTGAGCAACTGCGATTTGAGCTATTTCGTAACTATGCTCTGTCATTTTTAAGTGGATGTGTTTAATGAGGTTTAAGTGAACCTGGCTGCAGTGTGTGGTGGAAAGCCAGTACTCTTCCCCTTGCTCAAAGCTAGTTGTGTACACAGGAAAGGTGCCGTTTTGTTTACATGGGGCGTCTTCATAGCTATTGCTTGTCTGGTTATTCACATCTTTGTGCAATCAGTATAGGAAAATAACAGGTGCTTCTCAGTGAGGGAGACCTGATGGGGCGCGTCCTACAAAGACTTGGTCTGTGAGTGTGGAGCAGTGGGAAGAATCAAGGGAGTCCAAATAATTGCCCCTTAATAACAGCTCTGACTTTGGAACCAAGTCCTGAAAAGATCATCCCTGATTTGCAGTTTCTGCATCTTCCTCTTGGTAGCGATCAAATCAGACTATCAATATTTGGTGCTTTCAGTTTTCTACGGATAATTATGTTTTACAGCTTTTATTTATGTAAGTCTCAAGAAGAGCTTCATTGTATTTGAGTAAGTTTTTCTCCTATTTGTCTGAGACCAATCAGGAAGACAGAACTGTGCTTTCGTTCTTTTCCTTCCTAATTTATCTTCTCTATTTTTATCTTTTCCACTAGTTTCCATTAATTACTTTCTTGGCTATAGAGAAATGTGATGAGCTTTTAGTGAAAAATCTGAAACTGAGGACAGCATTTAATCAAAACATTTGTATATTGAACCTAATTTCCTTGATTTTATTTATTTATTTAGATGCTTTATATAGGAGTTTAAGCGATAAGGCTTAATAGTAAAAGCAAATGCTCACAGGGAGCATTCTGCTGGGTCCCACAGTTCTTGTCTTGGGTTAACAGTATTTCATTAATTTCATTTGAGATCCTATGTGACAGCATAATTAAGATATAATAAGACTTAGCTAGGTGGCATAAAATTATTTGCCAGTAAAGCCTCAAAGACAAGGTCACTTAGAGTACAAGTGGTCTTCAAAATGATGTTTCTAGAACAGTGTTCCATCTATGGGAAAAATAAAACAAGTAACATTTTAATTTTTGACACTACTTCTAGCAGCAGCAAAGCAGTTCACCAAAATGATCTCTCTAAAGCACTTTAAAAAGCCATTGGTGTTAATTTAGAATTCATTTTTGTTTATGCAGGGCTATATTAAAAATCAGTTTTGTGGATACAAAGCTGGGAATTAAAAAAGCAATAACAGTTCTTCAATCATCTATTGCGTTTGGTAGGGCAGCTTTGAATTTGCTTCCCCTGAAAAACAAAGCTGAATGCTCTGATCCTTTTTATGGGGTCTATATACAGAGTTGCTTAGCACAGTTGCCTTTAGATAATAGTGTACCTTATGTAGGCTTCGCTATTTCTAGATTGTTGTCCCAAATATTTTCTTAACTAGTTTATTACTATTTTACGAACCACTCTTAAAAGCTTGTGTGGGGCCCCCCATCATTCCCTGTGTAAAGTGAACTCCTAAAATAAAGACAAGGTTTTATTCATCCCCATTATACAGAAAAGAAAAAGGTCCCTCTAGGGAATTCTTGACCATCAAATGCATTTGGCAAGAGAGCCAGTAAAACCATTAGGATATTTGACGTGTGTTTCATTTATATTCTGGAAATTTTAGCAAGATGGGTCCTGTGACTAAAGCAGATCTGGGAGGCAAATGTATGTAACCTTGAAGAGGTCACTTAAACCCCATCCTCACTTGTGAATGCACGGGCACTGGTCCTGATGTCGCTGGGCTCCACAAAGGTCCTGAGCAGTTGCTGGTGATGATGCGAGTCGCTGGAGTTAATGACATATGAAGTCCTTTAGGTACTCAACCACAAGGCTGGCCTATGCCTTTCTCCATATCAGCTTCTTCACCTATTGAAAGAAAGCCTGCTTTGCTGCCTGCATCTAGGGGGTTTAATCAACGGCTCATTTCTGTGCAGTGCCTGGAGACCCCAGGATGTACTCTACAGCATTGGCAGAGATTTGCTCTTGATGCTTCTAGAAAATAAAATAAATTTGAAAGATCTTTTTTTTTTTAATTGCAAATTGATTTTTTTTTAACATCCTTCAAACAAAAAAGGGATATTTATGCCCATTTTCTGTCACTCAGATGTGTTTCAGTAGACCTCCCGTCTTCTTGCATGACAGTACTGTCATCTTTACTTTGGTCAAGAGCAATTCTGATAAGATCTTTGTAAACTGACTCATTTATGTTTATATATCTCTCTGTATTAGATATATGTTTATTTTATGGCTTATCAACTGAGCTGTCTCTGGAGCTAGGCAGTTGCTAGTTTTTTTGCTTGTTTTGGTTTTGTTTCTTTTTTCTTACTCCTTTAAAAGCAACGCTAGTCACTGTTGTACAGCAGTAGTGTATTCTCCTTTTCTTCACTGTTTTTTTGCCTATTCTTTGAAATTCTAGCTCGCTTTAAATTCTGTATAACTCTTTCCTCTTCTAGTTGCAATATTTTGTTTAATCTTTGCATGTGATACTTCCCATGTGAAACTACTGTGCTTGCCTTATTAGAAATGAAAAGTAGAGAAAGGTAACTGAGGTAACTCGCGTGTGACATGGCCATTCTGTTCTCTCTGTCTGATCTGTTTTGACATGATTATGTCTGTGGCTTCGGAGAAAACCATCCAGGCACAAGTGGAATGTGGATCTTTACTAACAAGGAGGTAATCATTTATCTTTTTGAGATTGACTTTTTAATTATTTTTTGTTCTTGAACTTGATTGTACACTTCACCTACAAACTGTTGAAATATGATTGTGTAATTCATTAATGTTTGATGACTTTAAAAAAATATCTTTGAAAAAGAGAAGACCTGTATTCTTGTAAACAGTGAAGAATTCAAGGCAAGCAGGCAACATCTTTTCTATTGCACACCAGACAATGACTAACCCTTGTAATTTCCCTTTCCTGATTCTGAACTGGCAGGGATAGAAAATGTTAAGTGGTGGGGATCATTCAGTGCAACCACAGTTATTAGTGCCCTGAAAGAGGCAAAAACTTGCCAGAACATGAGACCTGGTTTACTCTGACTCTTACTGTGGCTTAGTTTTGATTCTTACTGTGGCTTATGTGGCTTTGATTCTTACCCCAGCTTACCGTCAGGTCTGGGGCATAAACAGAAATTTAAACGATTTTTAACTATTCCTGATTTCCTACTGTTGATATGCAAAAGTGGAAACACTATTGCAAACCCTTCTCTTCAACCCTAAGAAAAAAAAAACCAAAACAAAACAAAAAAACAAAATACAACCAACCTACAAAACAGCTTTGCAGGCAATATAAGACCTAATCTCTTGGAAGGGAGCAGGAACCATATTTGTTGTCATCACCATAGAAAGAGCTAGCTGATTTCTTTAAAGTTTTTTTCTACCCTTTGTGGCCAAGTCCATGTGCAACTGTTATTTGCTTCAATTTTTATTAATAAAGACTTCCTAAATAACTAGAAAAGGGTGGTAATGCAGGGAATGAGCTTATTTGTGTTCATGATCTTTGCAATTTAATTGGAATTATGATAACCGTCCTAACTCTAATTATGAATACTAGTTTAAGGTTCCTTTTGCTTTTACTTATTTGCATACAAATTGCATTCTAACAAGGTTTTCTCACTCTGCATTTTTAAATGAAATTTTATTCTAAAAGTTTAATGCCCATGCACTTCTTTTTCAACAAGATTTCGATCAATATACTGCGGTTATGGCATCTGCTCTCTAATGGACTCCAAAATGTTTTAACGGGTCTTATTTCAAAGGGGAAAAGCACAAAATAAACTTGGAGCTTCATTTATGTGTAAATGTCAAGGCTGTGTTATTTTATGCCTTTGCAGGCTGGACTTAGAGCAGCGTTAGGGCCAATGCTGCAGAGATGACTAGCTGTTGTTTCAGTCCCACACTGACCGTGAGAGAGCACAGCACTGAGAGCCCAGCAGTAAGTACGACCAAAGGAAGCTCTGGATGGTCCACTGTGCTTTCTGGGTTTGACTTGCTTATCCTCGGGAATTAAAAGAGCTGAGCTGGCAGTGAGACACGCTTGTCCTTACAGGGGTCAAAGCAAGCTCTGTTGTGCTCACTATCTCATCTGCAACAGTGGTCATAAGTAGATATGCAAGAATGAGTGAAAACATGGCAAGTAAATACATATTTCCAGCCTTCATCTTCTTGAATCTCTGGGGACATTCTGAGCTGGATATGGTTTTGCTCTATTTACCAGCCCACATTGGGTGCATTTTCCATAGACATGAACCTTTGTAAGCTTTTAGCATCTACCAATTATTTTCTTAGGGAGTTCTACAACTTTTTATATTCACTGTGTGCAGTGACAGTCCTTCTTGTTTCGCACCCACCATTCAGATTAATGAAGGCAGACTATATCAAGCTGTTCACTTTTTTCACATGCCTGTTGACCACCCAGCAGAGCTTAGCTATATGGAGCTGAGCTTTCCTTTGAAAAGACCGTAGTAAAAACTTGCGTTGTGGTCATATTTATTTGGGCGTCCTCTAGCTTTAACCTGTATCACAGTTGCTACAGTTTTGTTGGTACAGAATAGGTTTGTGATTCCTTTGATTCTAAACTGGTCTCTATTTTATATTTGTTATAGAGCCGACACATTCTGGTATGTAGCAAGGTGATTTAAGCAAGTGGGCTACTGACTTAGCAAATCAGCTTTTGTAGGTTTGGCTTCATCTGAATACTGAGGTGAGTGAATACCTCTTAGTGCTAGTGGTTTTGTTGTTCATTTTGTCTGCTCCGCTCTACATCTGATCCTGCAGTCACTTCAGTTCCAGACAGATCTCTCCAGTTTCTTCCAGGATGAACACTAATAACAAAAATATTTGGTCAGCCTTTCCTGTGGCACCCCCTGTCCCTTGAGTGCTCTTTTGTGTCCTGGTCAATTTTTAGTCTTAATATGAGACCTTGGATGCTTCTGACAGAAAAGGATTTAGTAATACTGGTTGCTTTTTGCTTAGCCACTTCATGGAGTTTGTCTCACTGTGTTTTCACATTTAATGTACCAGAGATTAGAATCCTTTGAATTTTCTTGATTTGGACAGTTTTTTTAAGCCTGTCATCTTGCTTCTAATAATCCCTTACTGTGCTGTTCAGCTACTTGGGCTTCCCTCTGCCTGTTCTCAGCGTCTCTCAGGCCATGGCCTGGTGACTCCA
The DNA here is from genome assembly GCF_009769625.2 of Cygnus olor. NCBI lineage: Eukaryota > Metazoa > Chordata > Aves > Anseriformes > Anatidae > Cygnus > Cygnus olor. Next base: position 11,221,455 of record NC_049175.1, read on the forward strand.
GCATGCTGCCCTTCAGCAGTCATTGCCACTGCCTCCCAGCTTTCAAATCTCTTAAACATTGTTTCCAACTGCTTTTTAATACGTGTGTTCATTTTGGGGTAATCTGCCTTCTGGAAAGTGTGCATCATTTGTGTTTTTTTTTTTTTTAATTTATTTATTTCATTGCCATTACTCCTGTAGGGGATTGCCTTTAACCATGTTGTGGTCACTTCTGCAGAGATGCTTTCTATTTGTACCATTCTGATCAACCTCAGCCTACCTAGGACCAAGGAGGGACTTACGTCTTCATGGTTATTGGTAGCACCAAGTGTCTCCTCTGCTACCTGTCATAGTGTGATGTTGGCCTAGTTTCTGACAATGGCTGAGCCCCCACCCCTGGCCCCTTGATGATTTGTTTCCTGCCCTTTCTGATCTCTCCTGGCATATTGCAGTAGGTGTAGCTGCCCTGTTCAGCTGAAAAGTAAAACAGATCCAATGCTATATTGCTCTTTTGGCAAGACATTCATTTTAAGGCATGGGGATTCAGTGTAACCTGCTGAGATGATTAATGTGTAATCTGATTTGTCTCTGACCTCTCCTGAGCATTTAGTACTATGCCACAGGTATCTGAGTTCGCTATCTTCTTGTATTGTTTGTTTGTACCACTTTAAGTTTTCAGAATACTGTATGTGCTTGCAGCTGATCTTCGCAAGTTTTAAACCATGGACCAGACACAAGCCATTTCAAGCTTGGCTCTAAAATGCATAGGCATGTTGAAAATACTGGCAGTTACCCATTAATGACCAGCTCACAGCAGTTAGTGAGCTATTTCTGGAAGGAAAGGCAAGACAAATATGAATGCAGTGTATAGTTTCTTCCCTGTCACCCTGCCGTCTTTTCCTCAAGAGGTATGTTTGTCTGTTGTCAAAAGGTGCAAAGAAGTAGATTAATGGTGGTGGTAATTTAGCAAAACTTCAGATAAACACTTCCATATATCACATCTGCTACTCTTTAATGCTAGGAAAGGATATGTATGGAACAACCCTCTTAGGCTAATCTAGTTGCAACAGTGCTTCATATCTTCGTACAAATATATTTTAAATTACAAAATACAATGGTACTTGCCATAAATGAATTTCTGAAGACCAAATATGTAGGTATCACCAGTTGTGTGCAGAAGGGTTTTTCAAGCTGATTCCTTTCAGCATTATCGGTGCTACTATTCTAATGGGTTATCTTCCAAATATATTCCCGTTTTAAAGCTTAACTGTTGTCTTTCAGTTCTTTATAACTGAATGTGAAGTCATTTTGTATCAAGAGATTTAGGTTATGGGCTGTAGTAATGGAACTGTCTTTTTTTCAATTTAGCAAAATACCATTAAGAATTAATTTATGGCCAGGCTACATTACTGAATCATAGAGGTATGGAGGAATGTTACACTCTGGGTATTCTTTCCAACAAAGTTCTAAAGATAATTTTTAAAGTACAGACACTTTCTTCCTTCATTGCGCTGTGACTCGTATATATAAATATGATTTAGGGAGCATGTTTTTACTGGAGATGCTGAGGTAGCAAAATGTACAATTACAGATAACACTCAACGATGTGAAGCTGTGTGTGCAGTGGATGCAATTTTGCATTGCATAAGCAGCAAATGGAACAAAGGGTGATTATTTTAAAATGAAATAAATAAAATCCTACCATCCTTTAGTACAAATGTCTGTTCAGGGGAGGTAATTCTGGCTGACTGAAGGTAAAAGGTTTAAAAAGTAAACATTGAAAGGGAGGGGATGGGGGCAAACAAATGCATAAGATCCCTATGATCTCCTGGACTGAAATGAAAATGTTGTGAAGTAAAAAGTTTTGTTTAGTATTAAAGTTGTGTTTACGTAAGTTCCTAATGTTTTAATAGTTTGTCAACAGATATCATTCATTCATGGGTTTCTCACAGGTTTCACACATAAAAAACCCTCTCAGCACAGGGGGAATAAAGAATACCTTAAAATCTAAGCATCAATGCAATACGGTGACCTAATTCCAGTAGCACTAAACGATAGCATGGTTGGCTGAGAATGGGGAAAACTTTGTCTCCTTCCACTATTTGGCAAAAAAGGATTTCAATCACATTATTCATATATTAGCTGATACTATGTTGTAGATGCTTTTATGTAGAACGTTATCCAGGGGACTTGATCATGGTAAGAGAAACTAGGTAGGTATACAGTAGGACCAAATGAACTCAGGTTCAGTTACGTTTTCTGATTAGATAATAAAGTTAGTTCTTTTGTGAGCTTGAAAAACATTTGAGAGAGAAAGTAATACTTGCACAGAGTATGACTTTACTTTTGAAAGGTCCCATTTAAAACATGGTAGAGAGATGCCTAAATAGAAAAGGGACAGAATCGTAAAGCTACAAATATTGGAAGGGGTCTGAAAATGAAAGAATGCAAAAATGAATATTATAAATCGGGAAATGTGTGCTCTTACTACGCTTTAGTGCAAACTGACCTGTTGGGGGTAAAGAAGAAGGAAATTACTACACAGCTTCTGAGAGTTCAGCTCCTTCCATTTATTCATTTGTGATACAAATTTGAAATGGGAACTCCTTCAAGAGTTCCAGCAGACACCCCTGAAGCCAAGGCAGCAGTGAGGCAGAGGCAACACCTCCCTCCTCTGCACTGTGCTGCTGTGCTGCTTCTGCAGAGAGGAGGACTTGGAGCCCTTCTGTCTGCGTTCACTGCTATGTGCAAAACTGCCCTGCTCTTCTGCCAGGGAGAAAAAATATTCCCTGGAGTGCTTTGTTCATTTTAAAAGATAAATCCGTAATCTGTTAGTCTTTGTTCTGTTCTTCACCTGCCCTGTGACTTTTGTAACTTCATGCACGTGAGGTATCTGTAAAATGCTGCATAATGGAAATCCTGGTTTACCGAAACATGTAAGCGGTGCTTTGGGTGCTGGATAATGGTGTACACTATTCTCAGCTCAAGTCATTTACTAATGGCAAGGTTTCTGCCTAGCACATATTGGCTCCTGAAGCCCAAGAAACTAGGCTGATTTATGTTCAGTACCTGGCCCCTTGCTGCTGTTTCAAATCCTTTCCGCTGTGGATTGTATCTGGATGTTAATTTATCAAACTTGGGATTCATGGGATCACAGTGTTACAGCCAAGCTAAACGAGTCTTGTAAAGAAGGGTACATTCATCTTGTGGCTGCATGTAAATATTCTGAGTTGCTGTAGCTTTAGCTAAACGATTCTATTATTTCATTAATCATTTTGTGAGGATTTCTCTGCTGGTGTTGTCTCTTCTTGAGGATAGACAAACATTCACTACTTCTGTGATCAATAAACAAGTTATTGGAAAGTATAGCGCTTCTAAACAGAAGTAACATTTCTGTCTGCTGCTTTTCTTGGCTGGCTTCTGTGAGATAGAGTCTGCAGGTGAAAAGAAAAGGCCAGGGTATAAGAGCTGACCAAAATACAGACTTGCGGGATTTGAGAAATCTTATTTCAAAAATATATTGAGCTTGGGCCTAACATTTTACAGGCTGTAAGCAGTGATTTTTCTCTCCTTTCTTTTAAGCTCTCAGGGTAGTGATTCTTTGCAGCATATTTAACATGGGCTGTCCAGGGGCATTCAGCTTCTCCAGCTGCGAAGAGCTGCCCCACAGCCTTCGGGGCTGTGCAAGGACAAGGCTGCCAGCAGGGAAGGGCAGGCGCCCAGTGTGACACCTTCCTCGTGATTCTGCTGTGCTGCTCCTGCCTACCCTTGTGTCAGAGGCTTGCCAAGAGAGCAAGTGGGCAGAGAGGAGAGCAGGTACTCCGGTATTACGAGTATGGACAGAAGCCGAGCAAAACATTTCTCCACATCTGACCAGCGTGCGATTCTTCTGGAGCTGGCAACTTCTGCACCCCTAAATCACAGGACAGCTGCTTCTTCTTGCCTGTCTGCAGAGAGGCTGTCCAGGGCAGTTAAGGCTGTGTAAGTAACTACCTGTGCTAGCAGTACATATGTGTGTGTGTATATATATACATTTTTAATGTATATATATGTTTAAATAAAGCTGGCTTAGCTCCTGGGAGCTACCAAAATGCAAACCAGACAGCTGTCCATTGTGCCTAGTTACTCACAATCCTGGTTTTGATCTACTCTGATAGCCTCTCTGCATGCTGAGAACAACTGCTTTATTCCCCAAGTACTTGGTTTCCTATTCTTTTTGTTCTTTTTTTCTGTAGAGGAAGCCTTGCTTAGCAACTATACTCAAGCTTTATACTTAACTAACTTATGTGAAAGTTGCCTTCCACATTTCTCACGTCCCCTTCCAATTTCTAAAGAAAACACAAACCATCAAAATGACCTTACAGTTCTCAGAAATCCCTAAGTAATTTTTTTATGACAGAAATGCACAAACAAAAGAGGAAGTCGTAGTTCTAAAATAAATGACCAGCCAGAAATCATTAATATCTCAAAAGGAAAAGAACATTTATACTGACAAAATAACAATGCTAGGATCAAGTTTGAGTAAACTGCGTATGTAATGAATGTAGACTAAAACCTTGGAACACTTCTGAGTAATAAACACATAGTAGGTCCTGCTCTCTCATGCAGATTTCAGATGTTTCTGACATAAATGTTTTTCTACTAAAAATTGAGTAGGACCATGATTTTTGGTAATGATGGTGGATATTCAGTGCAGCCTTTCAAAATGTCCAATATGCACTTCATTTGTTTAGGTTTGTTAAGCTGAAAAGGTATGCTTTGTGTTTAAGTGTTAAGGAAGAGCTATGTTACATTTTGAACTTGACACTTGTAAATTTGTCTATATTCTTCATGCTAAGGGTTTTTGGTTGTTTTGGTTTTTTTTGAGTATCTTTTTTCTTCCCTCCACAACAGTTTATATAGGTCAGTTTAGAAGAGAGGTAATGGTGTTTGTAGAGCACCCTTGTATGGCCACCAAAGCATTCCTGCCCTGCAAACAGATGACTGGGTGGTAAGCATAGTGGAGTGAAAAGGAAAGTATTTCTCTCATTGATCACTTTTAGCTACTGAGGTGACTCCCGCTTGTACAGCTGCTCAGGTGCAAGTAGTGCCCTCCAGCTTTTTAACTAATTGGCTGTGATAATCCAGGGTCTTTGTCACATCCTATGTGCTGATGGAGAGACTCAGCCTTTTCTCATCCACCACACTACTGCTGAACAATGTGAACTTTGCGTATAATCCCTAGCTCAAACAGTGTCTGTGACATCTAAATTATACTTGGAGAACAGCAGTAAACGTGACCAAGGATATAGCCAGCTCTTGCATGTAGCTTTGCTATCAGGCAAGCTCTCACTTTGCCCAATTCATCAGTCAAGTGATTAATCCTATCATCACACGTATCAGAGCTCAAATACCTGATTATGCATATTCAAGCTATTCATTTGAAAGAAATGATTATAAAAAGTAAAGTGCAATGTCTCTAGGCAGCCATCTGCCCTTTCCAAGTGGGACAGGCCACCCTGTCATATGTTGGTGGCCTTCTAAACTGGGAGAGGGGTGCACACCCCAGGCCTCTGCCTTTTAGCTCCCACATAGTCCAGGGGAGCATAAAGCTGCAGTGAAGCAGCAGCCCACTGCAGCATCTTTAGGGGCTGCAGTTCTTTTTCCTTTATTTTGGAGTCTGTGTTGATATGTCTCTCCTGAGTTGTGTTATCTTGAAAAATGTATTTCCAGAAGGTGGGTCCTCATGGCTTCTTGCCTGCAGTGGAGGGGGTAGAGTGGGCAAGTTGATGGGTCAATTCATTTTCTGCCCGGTGTTCTTATGGACAGTGTTCAGATTTATCAAATGTTTTTTTTCCATGTGCTTGTGATTTGACAGTTAAAGGCCACATTGTGTGTATTAGGGGAATCACTGCATGCTAGGGTAAGAAATTAGGTGAAAGAAAAATTGATAAGTTATTAGTGAAGTTAATCCACTTATGACAGCAAGCCTGAGATTTATCTGGATCTACTGCCATTCAGCTAGTGTTCATATAAACAAAGCAAGTTGGAAAAATCTCTCTGAAATCCTAGTTACAATAACATGGGTTAAGATGATAAAAGCTTCTCAATAGGGAAGAGCTATTTAGTAGAAAAATAGTTTTATTCATTATGTAAGATCCCCAATTTCATTTATCTGGTTTTTCAATTATTGAAGATCTGCTGTTTGAGTTGTATCCACATCTTTCCAGCCATATCCCCACAAGAAAACATTTTAAAGAGTTAAAATAGGAGAGCAGAGAATATCACAGACATCCACCTCTGGTTTGCTTTTTCAAAGAACTATTTCCATTGCAGAGAATCAGATTTCAAGCAGAAATGCAGGCTAGATATTTTTTTTAATAATCATTCTCTACAGTTTGTGGGGCAAAATATAAATGTAGAGATGCATTATCACAAGAATGCTCCTCATAAATATGTCAGGAGTGTATGGATCTGTATTGGAAATTAAAGTTGCCTTTGGCAAACTGTCTGCACAGTTGTGATAAGGAAACACATTGAAATCTTAGCTAGGTTTGCCTGTAGTATGGTCAGTTGTACAGAGAAACCACTGTCCAGGAGTAGTTATGTTTTTTTCTCATTCTCTTTGTTTTAGCTTTACAATAGATGACCAAAATAAATGAAAACTTTAATTTGAACATAAAAAACTAGATGAGAAAGCTACCATGCTTAGCTGATTTTATCGCACTAGACAATGCTGTCATTAGCTGGGTACATAAGCCACAAAACCAAGCCACGAGAGTTGCCTCTCGCTGTTCCCCTGGTCACTACCATCCCTGCTGTCCTCCTGGGGCTTGCTCCCTGGTGTTGATGGTGTCTGGGGCACCTGGTAGGCTTGGGGCTGCAGCCGTGCATGGTTAGCAATTGACACTCCACAAAGTAAGCTGTGAGAGTGATGGCTTCCCTTGTTTTCTGCCAGCCTCTTCATAGCTGACTGGGAAGTAGGTTTCTTTAGGTGTTCTGTTTATTCTCAGTCCAGAAATAGCTTCTGTATTTTGGGCTAGCAACTATTAGGAATTTGTCTCATTTTTCCCCTTTTTGTTCCACGTTTCATCTCTAGCTAAAGTTGAGCAAACTTCAGGTTCAGTTGGTAACTGAGCACTAGTTATAAGCTGGAAGATGCTTGTAAACGTAACTAGTTATTTCAGCAAAACAATTATCCTAGCATTGCCTCAACTCGTATACAGAGAAGAAGAAAAGAGTTGTGAGGGAGAAGGAGACAGCAAAAAACAAGGGTCTTGAGCTCCAACAGAAGTCCTTGGCATGAAAATGTGTAAGTGCAGGTTCTGCTGCCTCGTACATGTTTTACTGTGTAAGTGTAATTCCTCTTTTCAGGCATACTCAATATATTTTTGTTTCTCCTTTCTGTAATAATCTTGTTATATTTGTTTCTTTGGACAGGTAGTTATTAGCTATGATTTGATACATATATTGCAATAACAAGCCCTTTACAACTCCTATCGGGCATAATAGAATGAAATATCCTGATACTATCTTTGGAGGCAAGCATAACACATGTCCATAACAATCTCATTTCAATTGTATAGAAGCAAAACTGTGACACAGTCAACACTGGCATAGCACAGTGCTTCGTATAGTCTGGGTTCCATGGAAAAGTAACAAAAAAATGAGGCTGTGCTCTAAGTGCTTAATTGCAGAGGTGCAGCCTTGGCAGAGGACAGGCAGGCCAACAGGGAAGCCCTGCAGCCTTGCTGGTGCTGCATTGTGCTTCAAGCTAGGTGCCTTTGCAGAGCTCAGGGGGCTGAGATTTTTTGCAGACCCATCAAGGAGTAAAGTGAGGATGGCTGCCTACTTACCATCCCCTCGTGACTGGGTTTATTTCTAGAGAAGGGGGTGACTGAGTCCAAAAGTCTTCGATCTCAGGGATCTGCAGGAGTACTACTGGGGGTGGGATGTGTTTGAATGTGTCTTGTGCACATGTGTATAATGATTCTTCTGTAATGATATAGGCAGGGAAGAAAATCTGTATAGAAACAATGATTAGCAGACCAGCAAGTGGGGAAGAAAAGGTGCTAGAAGAAGATTTTTCTGTACTTGAGGAAAAAAACAAAAAAACAAACCACAGAAACAGCAGATATACTCAAAAGTGGCAGATCAGTATCTTTAGAGAATAAGATGTTTGCTAAATAATACTAAGGGATAGAGGACATTGCAGGGACCAGCTTGATAAAGTGGCAGCATAACCTGGCAGTCGCACCTGTAGCTGATGCCAGTCCTGTGAAGGGGATTCTCCAGTGCAAAATCTCTCCACTACAGGCTGAATTACTCCTCTCAGCCACATCTCAGTCCTCCGGAACTGGCTGAGGTCTAAAAAGAAACAAATGCCTTGCAGAAGGATGCACAAATTTCACACAGAGGCGAAGCAAAGGACAGACCGACAGCTGGAGCATACTGCCTGAAAAACACATGGAGCATCAAAGGGGAGGCTGTGCCATAGCTCCCCAGGCTTCAGTGAGCAGGAGACATGCTGAAAAGGGACAGTGCTGGCAAAGCATCATGATAGGCGTACAAGCCCTCTCAACAAAAGTGTAAGAGAAAAACAAGAAAATAATCCTCAGTGGTGTCATTTTAGCAACTGTACTGGCTTAAGGTAAGCCCAGAATGCCTTCTCTTGTCTTTGTCAGAAGCCCTTAAACTCTAATGGGATAGCATAGTTGTTCTCAATTAATTTGTTATTTATGCTTTGCACAACTTGCGAGTGATGTCATCTTGATAAAGGAAACAGACTAAAACTAGTATAAGAAGGGACAAGCCTGCAATTTTCTATCACTTAGGAATCCCCACAGGAGGAAGAGAGAAAACTACAGCAGCAATGAGCAATCTTCATACATGAAGTTTACACCAAAGAGAAGAAATCTGAATGAATGATTCAATTTCCTTACTTCACAGATATCAAAACAAGACAGAAAACACTAGATAAAAATTGCCTTAACAGCAAAAATTGACCATGTGTGAAAACTTTAGATCTTGGGGTGCTGGTATGATCAACAGCTTTTCTTAGACATGAAACCTGCAGTATAAGTCATGAAGAGCTCAAGCCCATAAAATATCTTCCAGAGAATTTACAGAGGCTCTTCTAACAGCTGAAAACTAGCAGTTGCATTAGAAAGAAATGGAACAATTTGGCCTGGCCTAGACCTCTGCTGGCATCAGTAAAAAGGTGGAAACTGAACCAGTTTGGCCATGTGATCAGAGCAAAAGACCAGGCAGACACTCACCAGCAGGGATCAGTCAAAGGGGAAAATGTTTCCCAGGGTAATTAAAAAAAATAAAGAGAGAGTATAAAGGGAAATTGTCAGCCAAATAACACTGAGCACTTGTAAGTTACAATCAACGCTTCTAAATGACAGCTTAAGATTGAGTCAAGAGCAGGAAGATGAAGAAAGGTAGGTCTCAAAAATTCCCTCCTTAACTAATTCAAAAGGTCTTTGTTTAGAGGGTTGTGTATTAATCTTCCACAATAGATAAGCCGATGTGATTTGCCCTAATATCTGGTGTAAATACAGCATAAGGCATATAAGAATTTAAAATGAAGCAAAGAAAAGGGAGAGAAGCTAAGTGTACTCAAAATGGTAGAAGAATGTTACATGAGCGAGTTTTTTTTTTTTTTTTTTTTTTTTTTTTTTTAAGTCTTAAGGAGAAGGAAAGCTTGGATTGGTTTTGACTCTGTTTTCCCTTTGCCCTCACTCACTGCTGGTGTTTGCAGTGTAGGAATTGATTCAGCTCAGGTGAGTCCTTTGCAAGCACGCAGGAATATCGCAGCTTTCGTCTCTCCCCATAATCTAGGAGTGGGGAGTGAGTGCGTATGGGTAACGCTGGCAGCCTCTCCAAACTCAGTGCCTAGGGTAAAGTGACGTTGTGCTTAATTTCCTCCAGCTAGGTGGTGGAAGTGGATAAAGGCTGCAGAAATTAAATGCTTAGGAAAAAAACATCATATGTAAACTGTTGAAACTCTGTGTGTGTGAAGTGAAGGGGAATTGGAAGAGGAGCAGAGCAAAAAGTATCTAAGAAACAAAGAAACCCAGTGTTTTCACGTAAAATATTTTTCTAGGACCTGCTACTCCTTGGTAAAATTGGTACTGTCTGTATTTTGGGAACACAACTTTGTGGAAAGCAGCAAGTGTCAAAAGAAATCACTCGGCCTCAGAAAAAGGGCATTTTGGACTACTTTGGCTTTGGGGATCTTGCCCCAGGCTCCCTGTGAGACCTGCAGGTGCTGGGCTGGCTGCATCCTTTGGGAGGTACCGAGTCACCCCTTGGCTTTGGTTTCCCTTGCTTCCAGCTGGACTTCATTCTGCAAAGATAATTGTGGGCAATTTGTGATGATTATGCATAGGTGAATGGTAATGAACCTGGTTGCTGCATCAAAATGACAGTAAGGGACATTTATTATTGCAGTAAATAGTGGAAAACAGTGGAAAAAGCTGGAAATAAAACTGTCATTGTGACAGAATTGGCTTATGACAGTAGCTGGGTACAGCTGAAAGCTGGATTTTTCTTTAACCGCTCCCTTTCAAAGAAGGTTGTAATTTTTTGGTCAGAAATGTGGTAGCAAAAGTTAAAGGCAAAAATGACTGGAACAGGTACGACTGTGGTTTACCTGATAGTAACCCAAATAGTTAAAAGCCACAAAGGGCATCATTCGCTTAGAAAATTGTCATTAGGATATAGGTAATCTTTCACTCGTAGGCGGTACAACCTAAGAGAAAAAGCAATTGAGCAACCTGACCTTCTCTTTTGGTTCTGCCAATGGTCTGTCGACTGTCTCTGTCTCATTTCTGCCTACTTCAGTCAAACAATTTATATTTGCTTTGAAATACACAGGATTAAGCTGCTATGTCTTTGATGAGATATCACACAATATAGCTGTTATCAGAGAATGTTTATTTTAATCAGACTTTGCTGCAAGAATGTTTAGCTCAGCTGAAATTATCCTCTGGTCTCAACCCCCTCTCAAGTGGTTGGATGCTTATATCACAAAGAGGTTTGGAGCACTGTTGGTGGTTGTGTGGGCTCCTCTTTCTGGGGAGGGGAGGCAGGGAGTTTCCTGATGGAGAAGGAACAGCCCTTGACATGTTTCTCTCACACTTGAGCAGGGTAGCAGTGCACCCAGTGCATGTTGCAGATGTGGCTCTGACCTGGCCACTAAGCAATGTTCCTAGTAGTGGCATGTCTCCTTAGCATAACTGTCGTGTTCTGGATTTAGTGTGCCTCTTTCAGAACTGGCAGGCAAAGTAAGGAGAGCATGTCACATGTTGTGAGCTATTTGGAGAGCAACTGCACCAGTTGAAGAACTTTTGATAAAGAAATCAGCATTTTCAGGTATGTTTCAGCCAACTTTGGAGTGCTGCAGTTCAGATCAGGTCAGACTTGTGAGGTTGCTTTCTCACATCTCTGTGACTCCTCGGATATGACATCACGTCTTGACTTTGTTCTAGTGCAGCCGATCCAAAGCAGCACCTTGCAGACGCGCACGGGAGGTGGTGGGTGATCAGCAGCCCGACAGCCATCTCTTTCTGCAGCCTGTGTCTGCCCCACATGTGGTGGGCTGGAGCTTGCCTCTGCCACAAACGAGCCTTTGATGTGGGTGGCATAGCAGCTCTGTGGTAATCTCTAGGGGAAAGAGCAGTGATATTGGGCAACTTCCATAGCCTTTCAGAAGTGGCTGTTAGACCCTTCTTAACACATTTAGAAACATGGCTGATATCCTCCTGTGAACATGCTGTTTCTGTTGAATATGTTTTAAGAATTATTTTTATAAGTTTGTGCAAAAGAGATATTCTGGAGATTATTTTTGTTCATTAGCTTCAAGTTAGAAGGTCATCCATGTATAACTGAGCGAGAATCCCCTTCATCTTTTCTTTATTAGAACTTGAAAGTTCTATTTCTAAAGAAATCTGAGATTTCTTTCAAGTTCTAATAAATTCACTTTTTAATTTAATCTCAGCATGTGTGCAAGGCTGTCCCTGGAATAACTGTTATCCAAGGATTTTAGCTTCTGCATTAGCTGACCGTAGAATACTCATTGTTTTGTCATCTGCTGTTAATAGCGCACCATCAGCAAAGAGGTGTTTCATAGGTCTCTCTAACAAAACTAGGTAAGTGACACAAAATCTCTCAGAAGTCTAAGAAAAATTTGCCTTGAAGAGGTGAATGAAAATAAAAAGTAAAATTCTTGGTGCAACCTTTAACCATGGATAACCACTGATATTGATAGGATTGCATCAGAAATTACAGCAGTGCTGTTCTTCTCTCCATTACATTTATGTTTGTGTCAGCATTTCTGCAATAAACCCATATTTTCTGGGCTTTAACAACCTGCTATAAAAAAATCAAATTGAGCTGGAACTTGTTGCACACATACTATATTTCAGCATTCTAGGAGTTTTATTAAATCTGAAAAAAAAATCCATGAAGCTCTTTTAAAGTTATTATAGAATAAAGAAGGAAGATTTCATGGTTTGGGTTGCATGTTGTCATACTTAGTGTCAGTCAAAATCAGCTGAGTTATCCACTGTATACTGATTTCGTTCCCTAGCTCAAAACCACTCCTTATTCATCTGCATGGTTGCTATGAGCTATGCATCAGAGCATCTATGTAATAGCCTTATTTACTGCTCTGTGAAACCAAATGATTAAAAGCACAATATATTTTTGGGGAAATAAGAAAAAAAAAAAAAAAAAAAAAAAGATCCCCCTCCCCCAGTGGAATTTTTTTTTGATTTTTTTTTAGTGTCTATTTTTGCTTTGTATAGTAAGAATCTTTTTTTTACCTATGCATAGGCAGACATGCACTAAAAGCCTAATGTGTTGCTGGTGAGAGGGGCTTCATTAGTTGTCTTGAACTCTGTGCTGAGCACAGTAAAGGGTCACTTACTGGAGGTAAGGCATTTAGAGGAGGGGGCTAAAGCATGCAGGTATTTCTTGGCATCCTGGCTCCCAAGTAAGATTCTTGCAAAGCTGAACAACAAAAAGTATGGCAAACTACAGCTCTTAAGAAAGATTTTTTTTTTAAAAAACTTGCTTTAATGACAGTAGATGGAAAGGATCTGCCTCTCTCTCAAAAGGCATGGAAGAGCAGAGGAAATTTTATGTATTTTTTAACCATTCAGTATAAATTTACAGATAAGTACTTTGGAAGATGCTGGATTGCAACGAGTAAGACTAACAAGATTACAAGTAGCAGACTAATATATTGGATCAAGTATGTACTGATTGCTTTGGCTGGAGTTGATAACTCGTGATTGAGTTGATAGCCATGTTTTGTAATTCACACCATTATTAGTAAAGTGCACAGCTGAACAAAAGATAAAATTTCTAGTCTGTGGAAAACTTGGATATTTCAGCCTTTTTTCTTCTCCCTAAATCTTATCAAATAGGTAAAACAAAAAGCTTGATTTTGGAAAAGTTCAAGTATTGACTTAATTGGCTTTGCTTACAGCTGAATTACAGCTCCTTCAAACCACTGACCGCCTCTGGTAGCAGCAATATGGGTGAGCTTGATTGCTGCTTTCCAGCAGATCCCATCTCCTGTGATACAGGCTGATGGCTCAGCAAGAGAGGGAATAAAAAACACGGTGTAAACTTTTTGTTCAAGCTTGGGAACATGTTGGACATGAGAAAACTTACTGTGAGGGGTAGGAAGGAGAGAAAAAAACGTGCTGAAATTTGCTCAGGATGTCATCTTGTAGGTGAGATAGGAGAATGTGGCAGCTCACGAGAAAGGGCAGTTCACTGTTGAACTGACTCAAAGCAAAATTTATTCCTGTCATCCCAACAAATAGGAAAAAATAGATTTTATTCACACTACCCAAAACAACTTATTTTGGTCTTGGTTTCCCAGTGCACATTAGCAAAACTAGTATTTTCCCGAAAATGAATATTTCACCCAGCAATCAATTCTGTATTTGTAACAAAATGAAGTAACACTGTCTTGGTAGAGGTTTGCTTTTCTGCTGCCTTTTCTTCCAACCCACCCCAGCTGTGTGTGTGTTCTCCACATGTTTTAGTCTTATCTCCAAAATTTCAAAACTCAATTACCAGCAGTAGTTTCTCCTGTATGGGAAAATCCCATGCAATTTTATTAAGGGGAAAGGGATAAAGATCCTGACCATCGTTTTTAATTCAGTAGCAGTCTCTCCAGTGTCTCATTATCCTCCTTGTAAATGATTCATGGCCAATAATCGTCTGTGAAGAACAAATGACTCCCCTGTTCCCAAGTCGCCCACACTTATCCTTGAGCTACCTGTATTTTGGATTAAGACCTTCCCCTAAAAAGTCTGCACAAATATCTCTTTCCCTGTGGCTGTTACCAGGTGGGAAAGGAAGGTTGGCTTGGAAATGGTCGGCATTATTCAGGTTGACCTTCAGAGCACTTATTTACAGACCTGCACAAATTTGAGGTTGCAGTTGAAGAGCAGGGTAGGAAAAGTGATAAATGTATTCTCAAGGGCAGGAAAGATCTAAGATGTCTATAAAGAGCTTTAAGAACTCCTGCAGGCCTCCTGGAATAGGCAGGCAAATTACTGCCTCAGACAAATGTCTAGGCTGCTAGATAACTCTTCGCTGAGCCTGCAAGTCTAAATGGACTGATACTGTCTTGCAAGTATGGTGGCTTGTTTCTCCTCATAAAACATTGCCTTATATTGAACTGTTGAGACTCCTTCTTCCTTTTCCTCAGGCCATGTGGTATTCTTTCTTTAATGGAAGTTGAAATGAAGTTAAGTATGTTTCATTACAGCTAGCAAAAATCATCTCTGTTCTTTGGATACCCACTTGTCATTTCTCTCAGATTTACTCGTGGCATGTTACAATGCCATCTTCCTTAGCCTGCTTTTCCAGCCCTGGCAGCAGGCCTCCGTGTGCTGTGCTTAAATGCTGCCTTGTCCCACAGCAAGGTGGGATGTAGAGAGCTGCTTGTAAGGCCTTCTGCCAGCCATTCATTAGAGCCACGCTGTGCCCATTGGGCTGTGCTGTGACCCAGCCCCTTTGAGGTCTGCTGCTGGGCACGAAGGTTGGCAGCTGTTGCATCCTGCCCTCTAAATGGGTGCTGAAGCGAATAGCTTTCATTTTGTGATGGACGTGGTACAGACATCACCTCCTTTTTTCTTTTTTGAGTGGAAAAGAAGGGTGAGTATAAAGGCTCTGGCTGTTTCAGAGGTTTGGGTCTGACTTGATCTCTGTAGCAACTTGCAAATCGATGCTATGGAATTGGTAACAGTCTTCAAAATGATGCTTACGATAAAGTCCCTGCGTATTGTTTCTCAGGAATCAAATCCCCACTGAAAGTTTTAGTCTGCAGTAATAGTCATTCACATTTGTGTTTCCAAATAGAAATGCGACTGTCACAGTGTGTAGGCTCGAGTGT
This sequence comes from Cygnus olor, assembly GCF_009769625.2. Lineage (NCBI taxonomy): Eukaryota > Metazoa > Chordata > Aves > Anseriformes > Anatidae > Cygnus > Cygnus olor. Next base: position 11,236,840 of record NC_049175.1, read on the forward strand.
TCTGTGTTTAATATAATCCAGTTACCCATACAGAGTTAACTCACTGTCTCAGGACAGTGAATTGAACTAAACTTTGATGAATCAAGAAGTCTGTTCAATTACAACTCCATTTCTTTCCAGTAGGAACCACAACTGTATTTTAAGTTGATCTGTGATATTCATGCCTAACTCACTAAACTACTCATCAGTGGCTTAGTTTATTTTACTTAGTTTCACTTCAAGAATGATTTCAGTGGCTTTCTGGAAATATGTTGCAGTGGAAGGGTTCACTTGGAAGCTCTTAGAGACACAATAAGGTCGCAGCAGAGAAATCCACATACTTAGGTGTCTCTGCTAATAATCAAGTGTTACTGAACAGCTGATTTTGTGGAACCAGGAAACTGCTGTGATTGGGAAGCTGTTTTTGTGCCTTGACAGTCTGAAAGACACCAAAACAAATAGCTATGGGATGATCCAAGAGTTCTCTTGGCTGTTTACAATTCTCTAGTTATAGAGAGTCTTTGCTTGGATCCCATACTGCCCCGGACAGTATTGCAAGTTGAGTAATAACCTCATGAGTGTGCTTTGCTTAGCTCTGTTAGTATGCCACTCAAAACATGCAGTGAAGATAAGGTCCAGGAGTAGAATGACCTTAATTATCAAAAGAACGGTGTAGCAGTGCTAAGGCCTTCCTGGCATTGCAACTATGAAATGGTCTTAAAAGCAAAAATTTTCATCATGTAATTTACTGATCCAAAACCGAATTCCATAGCTGATGCAGCTTTCTCTTCTAGATGGTTTCTGCCCCCTGCCTCTCTCAGCCTTCATCCGTGTCACCTCCTGCACCATCTTCGGTATGCTAGGAGCTCCTGCAGTGTCTCACTGCAGCTGCAGGAATCTCTTTTCAAAATCAGATCAGAATATGTGATGTGGCAGTAGCCTTGGGCTTTGCACTCACCTTTTGATTCTGCTGTTCAGCCAGTGTGTGGTTTCTAATTTCAAAAGTATTGGATGAATTGCCAAAATAAACTGGAACTTTACTTTTTAAAAGAAATGCTAACTTTTCTAGACAACAGGAAAAAGCTATTGTAAACAATGTTTAAAATGCTGAATGTTTAAAATTTCATATGTCATATATCAATAATATTTCTATATTTTTTATAACCAGATCATCATTACAGAGCTGTGGAATGTGTTGAGTTTTAATTGTGCCTCACAAAATACTACATTGTTTTATCATAAGCGTTAAACTGAAAACACAAATGATAATCTGTAGAAGTTTGGAGCTGAATTTTCTGTTAATAGAAATCTGTTAGAATAGAATAGAATTCTGTTAATAATCCTAACAGTGAATATTTTATGTTTATCACTGTAAGTGGACACAATCCAAAAACGTGTACATTAGAAGATTCATCTTTGATGTTGTAAAGTCAAGAACATAAAAATCTGGATAATGTTGCATCTAAAACTATTTGTATGAATGACGTTTTCCATTTTTTAGTCAGATTTAGGAGGAAGCAGTTAAATAGGAGGAAACTACCCCGAGATGATGTTTAAAGATGTAGCAGTTTCCACAGTGGCCACAGATTTTTAAGTGTATAACACATTAATAAGTTAACAGAGGAAAAACGAAAGTGTGTTAAATACAGCAGTCATTTAGTTTTGAAATAGTGTTTTTCTTGTTCATTACAGAACAGGAAAGGTTGGATATGTGGAGTGAGGAAGGTCAAGAAGACGTGTGAGCTCTGAGCCAGCTGGATGCTGCACAATGAAATCATCTCCTTGCCTGGCATTTGCCACTTTGTTCCTCCACAATGGTGAGTTCAATCATTTAACCCAAACTTCTCACAAGCCTTTTGCTAAACCAGTCTCACCTTCTGTACACTTGTAGTTGTGGCATAAATCAGGGCCACATTTGTTTTAAAAATAAAAAGTTTTTAATGATAGGAACTCTTGGGAAAGTAGGGGGAGTGATTCTTGGTGTCCCAGGTTACCCCATTCTTGAGATGGCTGCTGTGAAGGTAGAATAAAGTTTGAGGAGCAATTTGAATAGAAAGCTTGAGTACAGTTTGGGAACAGTTGCACTGCTTAAGGTACTGCTTTCCTTTCCCTCATTTCCTCATCAGCTTCTTACTTTCCATATGCTGAAAGTTGTGTGTTCTCATCATAGTAGGATGGGCCATGCCGTGCTCTTTTCTGCTTCAGTGCAAAGCCAGATAGGTCAAATTAAACAACCTTCAGGTTAACCAGCTAAAAATAAGGCCAGATGACTTTATATTGAAGCTGGTGAAGAGTAGTGGCATTAAAGAGTACTTTCTGCAAATTCATGTTGGATAGTTGTCTTAAGTAGTACTGTGAAAAGCACTCAGAAGAAGCTAAGATTTCTACTTCTAGAGCAGAATTTAAATTATATAGAATTATTAAACAAAATTAAACCAAAAAAAACCTGACTTAGTGCTCATTAGTTCAACCTGTGTAAAGAGTGAAGTGGGGTAAACAAGCATGGCAAAACTGTGTCTAAGACTGTGTTATAAATCACCTGTGTTAAAGGATCAACCTGCTGTTCTCCGTGTAAGCTTGATCCTGGTCTTACTTGGAATGTTTCACTTTGAACCTTTAGGTTCTTTTAAAACAGTGGATAACCTGCATCAAAAAGTAAGCAGTTTTTATGAAAGGAGCAGTAACATTTCAGGCTTTTTCAGTCTTAAACAAATCTCATCTATAACCACTGTAAAGGGTAAGTTTTCCCTTATCCCTGTACTACTACAGTCTCTGAAAGCATCTGGTATTGAGTACTGCCAGGGAGGTAATTTTAGGCTTGGGTCTGGCCAAAACTGGAAAATTGTTAACCCCCTATTTCTTGTGGGGCTCTTAGTGTAAAAGCATCATTCTTTTCCGGTGGTGCCTTGGCCTCTGCCAGCCAGTACTTGGAAAACTGTCTCGATTACAATGGACAAACCACTGGAGTTTACAAATATCTGTAAAAGCAGTCGGGCAGTAGTCAGCTCTTGTTAGCAAATTCAGCAGGAGGATCAAAGTTTGAAGCAGTACAGGCATCCCCTGCTTCTTCAGAGAAATGGTGTCTAGGCTGGGTTTGAACTGTGTTGAAAGCTTGCAAAGCTGCTGGAAACCCTGCAGATAAAGGGAGTTTTTAATCTCTGCTATTCTGTATTTCAAACTGCTGTTTCTTATGTTGCACCACAGGAACGAGACCTCTGTGCAACAGTCATTTGAATGCATTGGAAAACAGATCAAAGCATATTCCCGTTGCGATGAAAAATCAAAATGCACCTTTTTATAAGCACTTCTTGTTGGACAGTGCTGTCCAAGATGCCCCAGTACAGCGTTAGAGGGATAGTTCTGTGTACTGCTCCTAACTTGAGTTTTGGCAGAGGAGTAATGGGTATTGCAAACAGTGGTTCTTCAATAGCAAGTTTTTCATCATGTCCTGGAGCATGAAGCTCATTTCTTTTCTTTGTCCTATTTCTTCCCTTTTTCCCCCTTGCCTTCTTTCCCCCACCCCTTTGTTGTTATTTTTAAACTAAAATCTTAGCTCTCTTGTGGGTCTTAATAAGGTTCAAACAAATTCTGCTCATGTTTTTAGCAAGAACAAACTCCTCAAGCCAAGCTAAATTCAAGCCAAGCAGAAGTACAAACAGGTATAATGCACACATTTCAGTCATTGTACAGGGCGCAGTCAGGCATGGAACAAACGTTGGTGATTTACAGGGAGCATTCAAAAACTCTCTCAGAGCATGGCAGGCCTAGCATGTCTCCTGGGGGCTGCCAGCTTCGTTCATTTTTACTTGTGGTCACACAGGGAATTAGATATTCACTCAGTGAAGCGCATTTGTTCCCTTGTTAAATAGTAGTAATGTACTTGAGTATGAAAATCACTTTTAAGCCAGTAACAAGAAAACCCTTTTAGTCTTTCAAATGCTTTTACATTTGAGAAATAGTTGTTCAGGTAAAGTAATGTGAAACTGTGTTTTGGAGGGTTTTTTATAACCTTTTCAAATGAGTATGCAGTGAATATATAAAAAATAAAAAGAGGATGTGCTATTTTTTGTCTGTTAACAATTTTTATTCATTTCTCTCTTTCTCTCATGCATGTTCCGTGTGAATTTTGTGGGGATTTTATGTTTTGAGTTTTGAAGGTTTTATTGTGGAGACGAGGTTCGTGCTGTGGTTACAGCTCTGTGCACAAAGACACAGGAATTTATAGTTGCCTCCATTCCTGTAGCTACAATAAATCAAAATGGGATGGAGAGCTCTCACCATGCCACTCAAGCATTTGAGAGATGTGAGGGGGGAAATGACGTTGAAGCAAGGTAGAGAGCACAAGGCCAAGGAAGTTCCCTCTGCTTTTTGCAGAGAAGCAGCTTTCCTTGGATCTCCGCTTAAGTGCGGCGTTCTTGTGTGGTAGTGCTGTGCTCACCCGAAACAAATGGCATTCACACACAACCCCTCTATGCCACTGTGCATTTTTACAGATTGTCTAATCAAAGCAACTCTTGTGAATAAGTTTCATTTTTTTTAGAAATTTATTTACATCTGCTTGGTTCAGTTGAGTTCAGTGTACTGGAAAAAACAACCTGCTCTGTTTTTTTTCAGACATCATTTTTTCAATGTATTTTTTTCCACCTCAGCTGTAAATGCTGTTTAGCTTATCTTAAGGACTGTGAGACCTGACGGGGTTTGTGCTGAAATAAACCTGCTGAAATCAAAGCTTCTTGCAGTCAGCTAGAGATGGGTCCTTTGTGGGCAATGCTGGAGGAATCTGACTCCTTGGGTTGTGGGTGTCCTGGCATGGGGTTGTGCGTGTTGTTCAGACAGCAACAGCATGAACTGAAGTGTAACAGCCCAGGAGGCTGCGGTTTAACTGGTTGTAACAGCCCCCAGGAGAGATGCAGTGTATGCTCCCTCCCTCCCTTGTGATGTTCTGCTTTAGTGTCACAACAGGTAAGCTAACCAACATCAAAGACTCTTCCCAATTAAGCTCTGATGTGCATTTCTCATTAACCACCTCCTCGGAATATTACACCTGCTACAAAGGCTTCTTTTATGTATGAAGTAACTGGGTCAGGGTTTTTTAATGGTACTTTTTCATTCAAGATAAGTAAAATGAATGCTAGTTAATCGAACTTGAAAGTTCTCATAGCTTTTCTGCTCAAAGAGAGTGACCCTACACAACACCGGAACAGCCGGCAGCCCAGTGTGCAGGGTGACCTGTGGGGAGGTAAGACACCAGTGGTTAAAATCTCAGAGTGGGGACTTGAACCTGCTTGCCTCTGTTTCAAGGAACAGACTCAGCCTCCGCGCTACTTCTCTTTTGCTCTGCAGATAAAGGGGGTATGAACAAATATGTGGGTGTTTAAACATAATGGAACAGTTCCGGTGGGAAGGATGGATGAATGTGGGAAAGATGGATGAATCAGAACATGGAAATTTTTGCTAATAAAGGTTCTGACAGTGCTTTGTTGGTGACAGTCAATCTGCCTGTGGCAAACAGCCTCTGTTATGCAGTACATCCTCCTCCTGACCAGGAGGGTGCTGTCCTTCCCCTGCCCGCTCTGGCTTGGGCTCGGAAAGACAAGCCCTCATGCTTCAAGGCTCACGTAGCCAGGCAAAGGGCAGTTTGCTTGTTTGTGGCTGGAAGAGGATATTGCCAAAATCCTGCAAAATTTTTGAAATACCAAAAAAAATAAATACAAAAGGCTGGAAAATTTTGTTGTGCCAAGTGTTGCTAGGAAGCACAGTGCATGTGAGGTGCTAGATATACCTAGGAAGATTTCCGGGCCGTCTAGGTAGTCAAGACTGGTAAAATATTAAAAAGTACCTATGCTGAGATGGTGGGGAGTGTTTGATTTTTTCAGTTGCCTGTTTGCTTTCTGTGTGGATGTGAAGAATCCAAGGCAGATGCTTGTGTCAACCCACAAGACTAGTGTGTGAAGGGATGGCGGTGACAGGCCTGGGTATATAGGGTTGGGGGGTTACAGGTATTTGGTTGTAAGGACTGCGATAGCAGATTCCTAGAGAGGAAGGCTTTGCTTCTGGTGCTCACCAGGGACTTCAGCAGGCAACAGTGTCTGGGTTGGAAGGCTTAATCCAGGCTGGGTTCAGCTCCCTTGCTCTTCTCCCCTTTATCAAGCCAGCTGCAGATGAGGGACTTCCACCTCCATGTTGGCCTGCCCTTTTCTCTTGGCTTGTTGCAAAGAAAAGCTCCTCAAGCACTCCATCTTGGCTTCTCCCCGTAAGCCACCGTTAGGCAGCATATTTTCTACCTTTGCTAGTCTAATTTGTAACTTTATCAGTCTCCTAATAAAAAAAAAAAAAAGTTTACTCATGGTAGTGAGCACAGTTTACAGTAAACAGCTTTTGCTTAAATGCTTTGTTGAACAAGAATCGACTTAATTATATGCTTAAAGAGAAACATATGCATATGTGCTCTGTTGAATCACTCCTTGTGCTGGTGATGGGTACAGGTTCAAGCTCTTAGTTGGTTTTCCAAATACTGATAGAATAGGGAAGCATGTACCAGAAACAAAATTCCTACATGGTTTTGGGAAACTTTGTTGTATAAAGGTATGACTGGGGAAAAAAGAAAAAAAGGCAAAAGGCATTATAAGATTACTGCTTTATCCTTTTCATGAAAGGATAGATTAAAGTATGTGAATTAAAAATCATTAAAGATTAATAAAGAAGAGAGGCAACAGGAATCATTTTAATTTCCTTCCTTACCATATAAAATTATAGCCTTAGGGTAGAATGAGAAAAATGTAGAACATATGAATAGCAATGTATCCGTCAGGGCTATACTATTTTTGCCTCCCTTGACATGAATACATAGCTAACAAAAATATTGTTAAAGTACAAGTGCTCACCCTGTAAATAATTTACCCATTAGCAATTGTAACCTACAAATGACAAAGCAGCGGTGGGGTGGGTTGTCTTTACTCAACATGCCAGAAGAGTTCTAGCTACCTGAACGTTTTATTTATTGCAATCTTAAATGCTAGCATCATATTAATCCCTGTAATGGCATCAGGAACAGATTTGGCTTGCTGTCCTGACACTAATATAGCACAGTATGTTCATACGTGTCGAAAAAAAGGTGGAACTGGCCGGAGCTTGGTGTAATGTTGTTTGGGGGGCGAGAGCGGGCTGTGCAGCAGAGAGCTCCTGTTGAAGGTGGGGTAAGAGCATGTTTTGCTGTGCCTTTGAATTGCCGTGTTCTGTTGCACAGAGAAAAGGACAGTTAAGACCTGGTGGAGGAAGGAGAAGCAGAGCCAACTGACTGGTGTCTCTGTCTTCAATGAAATCCACCCGGCAAGTGGAAAGTAAATGGGGTGGTGGTGGTGATGGTCGCTGTGCTGAGCGCTCTCTTCAGTGGCAGCCCTCTCTGTTTTGGTAGATTGAAGTCACTTTGTTTCTGTGCATATCACGATGAAAAACATCTTTCTTGATGTAGGTCTTATACTCCATTTGCTGTGTAAGTGCTTACTTCCAGTAGGCTAATTGTATGATTTGGAGTCATTAGCATTTATGTCACTGTGTTGCTGTAATGCTCTCAGGCCTGTGCTCTGTGACTGTTTGTACATGTATTTCCTAGTCCGTCGTGATATATCTGGGTTTATGATTGCTAATGAACACAGAAGGCCAATTTGCAAAGCAGAGCAGATGGACACCTAATCAGTCTAATGACTTAATGTCACAAATGCGATGACCTTGCAGTTACCTATTATTCATTTCTGCCAGGACTGTTTCTGAAGTGAAGCCTGTTTCTTAATCCAGACTCTTAAAGCTGCTGCTTGTCTACCTGCAGCAAATGCTCCAGCATTACCAGGCTGGTCACACCGGTGCTTGCTCAAGTCCTGAGCTGTTACAAGATGATGATAGGTTTTGCCTAAGAAAGTGCCTACTCTTGCACTATAACCAGTCTTCTGTTTTTTATTATTACTGTGCCACACAGAAAACCACTTACTGTCTTGAAATTTTAAAATCTTCCTTGAACACCTTGCCACCATGTCGTCTCTTTGACAGGTGCTATGTATTCTTGTGGTTACTTTTAGATTTAATACCTGTACTCTTTCTAAAACACAGAAGAGTCCCACCAAGTGCCTGTCATATTCACAGAAATCATCCTTTGCTTCTCCCCTTTGCTTTTCTCCTTAATACAGAAAACCATTTAGATCTGTGCCTGAGCCCTCATTAAGTTGCCAGGACTTGTAGAGAAGTTGAATTTTAATGTTCTGCTGAGTAACTGGGAAAGTCAGGGGCCCAGAAAAAAATATGACCTTGCCTGTTTCTTTGGATCTACCCAATGTTTGGAATTTTTATTCCCCAAATAGCTCATTATTAAAAAAGGGGGGTTGGGGAGGCTACATGGCTTATTATATACAGCTTTTCAAAAAAGAAACATACCCAAATTTGCCTGTTGGTCTCTGGGGAGAAGACAGGTCTCCGTTCCTATCGTGCTTTCCAGCGGACTCGTAAGAACGCTCTTGAAGTTCCTCTTCATTCAGGCCTGTGCAGTGTCTGTTGTTGCATACGGGAACAAATGGGTTTTCCAGTTGATTGTCTCAGATCTGTGAGGTCCTGCTGTTTTTCTACTGCAAAAACTTGACTATTTTCCCTGTTGAAAAGAGTCAGTCATCAGAAGAAGTAATTGCTCATTAGTGCAGAGGGGAGGGGAGCAGTAATGTGGCATCGATTATTTAATGTGCTGCTGATCTATTAATGTTGCCCTTAGTAGGTGCATTACTGCAAGAAAGGACGAGGCACTTAAATTCCATTCTAGGTCTCTATTTTATATTTGCTGATTTTCACAAAGTTATAAATTAAGTTGTTAACTAACTGATTTATGGGATATGCTTATTGTGCCAGTAATTTTCTGCATCAGTTGTAAATTACCTTCTTTTATTTTGCCATCTGCATAATTATATTTTACCCTTTTGCCTGTGTGCGTAATTTGTTACCCTGACAACCTTTATCATTCTAAAATTTTTTGTGGGTTTTGTCAATTTTTCTTATGTGAATATGATACTGAAAAAATAGATATCTACCCAAGTGATAGGAAATTGTAAGCGACAGCACCATCTAAGGCTAAAATTAATTAACATTCCTGAACAAAAAAAATGAAATAATTGTTTTGTTACTGCACAAAACTATATGTAAAGTAGCCTTTTTACAAAGTAAAGTTAGTAGGAAAAATCAGCACTTATTTTTTAATAGTTTTACCCATGTCAATGACTTATGGAAATGTGGGCAACTGTAGTTATTGTTGCATTAGCTGGTTGAGTAGTAGCACTCCCACAGATCATCTTTTGAATACAGAAATATCCCTGAGAATCTCTATGCTGGTACACAACAGTTTTTCAGGGGTGTGCTGTAATTCAAACATGGTAAAGGACATTTATTCTCGTTTACATTAAGAAGCTTTTTTTTTCTCTACAACTACTAGGCAGTCCACTGTAAGGATGGAAGGATAGATATTTGTCACTGTAGATCTGTCTCTCTATTTAGAAACATCTATACATGGTTAGAATTAGTTAGAAATAGTTAATGAGCTGATTTAAAAGCACCTTTGTTGTGTCTGTCTTCCAGTACCATTTTATATGATGTAACTTTACTAATATTAGCCTTAAATTACACGTAAGGGTGTTTATTTATACTTTTGAACTTAAAATTAGTGCTCTGTCAGGCTTTGACATGTAGAAGCTCCATGGATATGACCTAAGGAAATGGGCAATGATAGATGCAAGGGAGAAGGTGACATGCAATACAATATCCTAGGACAAAAATAAAAGAAGACATTTAAAACCTGATGTACTTTGTAGATTTTTTTTTTTCTTGGCATCAAGTTACAACACCTGACAGAGAAAGAAAGATAGTATGTATAAGAAAAGATATCTTAAATACTGCTTATGTTTTTTATTTCTTAATTATGCTACATCAAGTGGAATTTTAAAATAACTTATTCTTGAAAATTTCATCTTGTTGGAGAGAACTATTTAATTTATGGCCCTGTTTCTAAATATAAATATAGTTTGTCTTTTTGTAGAGATTGTTCTGGTATGCATTCATAAGGTGATAGATTTTGTGGGTTTTTCTTCATTTCTTCTGATGGATGGATATTGGGTGGCTGGCTATTGCTAGTTCTTTTCCAGTTAGTTATTTTAATAGGATTTTGGCTCAAACCTTCCATAAACTGGAGACATAATGTCATTTCATGATATTTCAGTGAGACAAAGTTATGCCAGCATCTTCAGAAGCAATCACAATTTCAGCTTTCAGATATACTGAAATGGCAGCAAGTGTATAGCTTCCAGGTTTTACAAAATGTTCAGTATCTGTTAGTTTCTTAATTTTAAAGCTCAGGTAGCATTTTCCAAGCTGACACTTGCGAAGGATGACCTCATTTATTCACTCTGGCTCAAGTCAAATTCCAGTACCTCTCAATGGGCTTCACCATGCCAAGGTGGTCATGGCACCAAGGAACTGCTGGCACCAGCTTTTCTGTACTTTCCCCCAGCTCCTGTTGGGTCTGCTGAGCCTGGGTGGTGCCCATGACCTGGTTGACAGTCCTGGCTCCTGGAGCACCGGGAAGCACCAGCCCTTGCCTGCCCCATCCTCTGGTCTGCGCTGCTGCTCACCAGGGAAGAGCCAAGTCCTTCTTGGTCTGTACTAGCAGGTATAGATACGTATTCATGGTCTCGTATATTCATGGCACCTGAGACAACTGCCAGGCACAAAGTGCCTGAACAAGTTTAGAAAGCCCTAAATATGGTCTAGTAAAAGAGTAGCATTAACATGTATTTTGAAGTTCAGTATGAGGCCTGTTTGTATACATAACAGACGTACATCAAATGCTTCTGCTGCTCAGGGTGGATTTACTGCAGGCTATGGTTTCCTGCTCTCAGAAAGAAAGGCTCACTCACCAGTCTGTGATAAGAATGTGTAAGCCGTATTTGACTTCAAAATCATGATTTATTCATTAGGTAGTAACTCATTTTTCAGATATCTAGTTGATACCATGTTCAAGATTAAATCTGATGATTTTTTAAAAATCAAGATTCATAATCGCGCTGCAGTTTCTACAGATTCTTGCAAATTCAGTGAATCGATTACTTTATTCTGTTAATTCTAACAGTTTAATTGGGTTGGAGGGCATACTTGTAGTTAGAATAATGTCTGCATTTAACTTAGATATTTTTTTGGTTAAGCATTTGTATGGTTTTCTTTTGTTAAATAGTGGCTTATGTTTAGTGGTGCATATTCCTGCTTTGTTGCCTTTTGGTTTATTGTAATAATCATAATAGCAGGTCACAATATGGCGGCTTGTTTCTTTTACTCAGCAGTGTGGATCCCAAATCTCTAATGTGGAGGAAAACACATTATGCATGATCTGAAATCTTTGCCAGTCACCTGTAATTATTTTGACAGCAAGTAGTCCTTTATTCCTCAACCTTCCTTGGTCTTAGGCTATTTATCACTTTAAAATACTACAACTTGTTATTTCACTCTCTCTTTTCCTCTTTATGTGTCTCATTTAAAGTTTTTAAGTGTGACAGATTTACAGCTCAACATATTTTTTAGCTAATGCCAACAATGCATTTTGGAATCAACATAGTGCATTAGCAATTTGAAAAATTGGCGAAGTACTGGGCTGGGAGCTACACAGGTTGAGGGTATTCACTTAGCTGGAAGGAAGGGCAGTATGCATTTTAGGGGTATTTCATAAACAATTTATTTTTTTCTTTCAGAACCTCTATGAGCCCTGAGTTTATAATCTATTAATTAGAAGTGAGAGAGACAAAAAAACACTGAGCCTCTTTGTTTTAATCTTCTTCTTGAGTGCACTGAAATACAGGCCCATTCTTTGAAGAGACCACACAGTACTAGTCTTGTAGATCTTGTTTAATAAAGCTGTAGAGATTAAACGAAGCAAACAAGGTTCACCTTCCTCTGCTGGTCATTTGGCAGGTGGTTGCAGCAACATTCCCAGGAGGTCAGAATTCACTTGCCAGAGCTGATATTGAGACAATTATGAAGTTATCAAGAAAAAAAATACAGCAGGCACAATTAGCATGGAACACTCTCATGCATTTCCTTCACCTCTTGAAAAATCTCTGTAAGTTGTCTTGTCTTGGATGAGTTTTAGCTGGTTGGTTTTTATTATAATAATTTCACAGAACTTTGAGCTGACTCTTATTAAATAGGACTACATGTGGGTAAAACGAAGAGCAAACAGCAAGGTATGAAAGCCATATAGTTCTATTTGTGTGCCCAAGAAGAAGAAAACTCCTTCAATTGATAAAGTGAATTTAAGTTTACAGTTAGGGGTAAATATGATAGATTTTTGTAACATTGAGATCTAAACAAGATCTTTATAGAAAGAAAATTCATTTCTGAGGAGCAGCTTGGTGTTCTTATACAAGGACCATGCTCTGGTGGTTTCAGCTTCAGTTTCCTTGTTCTGTAAGAGACTGTGGAGTATTTCCCGTCTGGATTTTAGTTATCCCACTGAATGTTCTCTTTAAAGGACATACTGTATACATGAAGTAGTCCAGCTCTCCCACAAAATAGGCAGGGACTTTTGTGTTACTGTTGTATATGCAGTTTAAAAAAAAAAGTGGAATGTGGGTGATTCTAAAAGCTTAGCTTTGTACAGCAGCTGCTGTACAAAATAGTTTTATCACAGCTATGGAAACATCTTTTGCTTAATGGAAAGATGATGTGTAAGTACTGGATTTTCAAAGTAACCATTAAAGCAGTGGATGTTAGCAGCAATTATAGCATTAAAAGATTGAGATAAACCTTGGGTTTAAACATTTTGATAATTATTACTGATGTGAATAAAAGTGAAATGAGTATGTGTGGTTTGAGGAGAAATGGCATTTGCAAGATCTGAAACTAGGTGGAACTGCCTGAGTTTGTAATTGCATTTTAGGTAGAACACTTAAATACATAATAAAGTAAATAATTCCTCAGAGAGCTGTTCATCAAATCATCAATGTTTTTTCATTGTGCTGATTTCATGAGCTTCCATTGGTCTGTACTGTTTAAACACAATCCTTATGCAGGTGTAAAGATCCTCTTTGAATGAAGGCTTCTTACCTTACTCTTCAGAGAGTTTTTGACTATTCAGCTTCACATTTCCTTTTAATGCCATAGCTTGTAGATTTCAACATCATCAAATTATTGTTGACTTCACAAGCAAAATAATCACTAATGAGGATAGATAATAGATTGAAGAACCAGAACTTCAATTAAAAAAAAAAACAAAAAGGTAATGATATGCACAAACTAGAAGTAATTTAAGAAGCCAGTAAAGTACTGATAGAAACTCTTGGATAAGTATGCTTGTTTGCTTGTAGCTAACCTGGAAAGGGCTCCTGCATCATACTCTTCTCCAACATTAGAGTAAAACCTTTCTTTAAATGTTTACCATTTGGATGTAGATAAATGAATTTGCAGGTTTGTGCAAGTAAGGGGAGTATTGGTTTAGTTGTATGCTGTAGCACAGGACAAAGGAGAAGTAGCAGCTAGAAGAGATTGGGCATTTGGATATGCAAGGTCAGTGGGCAGCTGGCAAGCCTCAGTCCCTAGAAAGAAGCATTTCTCTTCTTCCTGAATGGATGTATCAACTTGCATGTAGTACATGCGGTTGGATGACTACAACATAACACTTCTTGCTTACGTTAGACAAATTCCTTATTTGCATGGGTGTTCAGTATGCACTAAATTATTGTAAAGCAGCTCAATTACAGTGCTTGGACAAGCTGCTCTGCCTAGCCCTCAGGGCAGAGCATCAGAATGCCTTATGGTCATTTGGACCAGGGAGCAGCACCTACAATGACTGGATCCTCTGTGGCGTTAAGCAAATGTCAGCGTCTTGGTAGCACCATGCAGTTGGAAGTGTCACATGCGTTGTGCAGCTGCATTGTGGGCATGTTTGCTTGCCTGCATGTTAGCAGCTGCTGAGAAGTTACTCACCTAGAAAGTGCTGACAGCGTGGTCATCCCTGCTGCCAATTTTTAGGGTTGGCCAGAGGGAACTTGGTCAATGTGTTTACATGAACTTATCAAGATCTCTCTGATTAGAGCTAAAATTGCCTCCTGATTTATTGGAGCTGATGGCCCTTAAGCAAAGACCATTAGTTTGCAGAAAGACTCCCATTTGACATAAGTGGGCTCTAGATCAGGCTTCATATCATTAAACAGCTATATTTCCTGATTCTTGGAGATGAATGCACTGGATTCTTGAAATGATACTTGAATTAAGCATTATGAGCCTGATGTAGGAAGTAATGGGTGATATTCTGTAACGTAAGTTATAAGGGAAATTGGAATAGAATATGATAATAGTTCCAGAGGGCCTCGGTGGTTATTAATTTTGTTGTCCCTCTTCCCTCTGTCACCTCCTTGGGTCAGAAGCTGGTGTTGAGGCAGAGACCACAATACTGGGACAAATACCAATAACTTTGTAACCAGCTTGGTGAATTCACGTCTGCTGTGATTTTTTGAAAGGTAGCTAGCTGACTGGTCCCTGTCAGCAATGTGCAGCTAACATCATATTTATGCAGAAAAAATAAATAACCACACACATTTAAAAAAAAAAACAGTATCGATAGCAACAGCAACAACAAAAAACACTTTAAAAGTCTTAAAGCCTGATGTAAAATAATTTGAAAAATGCTTAGATAAAAAAAATATAATATACAAAATGATTATAAGTGCTTGCTGTAGCAATGTGAAAGTAAGAGTTTTGTCATAAAATGGAGTTTATAGTGAAGAAATCTTCATATATAAAAATTTCTTTTTCCTTCCGGAGGTTGAGGTAGATGACACTTTCTCATGGACTTCATAGTTTGAAATACTAAATTTGAAGAAGGAAAAAAAAAAAATTTCAGATGACACTTGAACTGCATAGAGCTACTTGGAAAGATGCCAGATTTTGCTTCTGTCATTTCGCAGAAGACGAAAAGACAAGAAAAATTGTGCTGGCTCAAGTGACTGAAGCCTGGAGTTGTGCTAAGCGATGCTGAACTGGGTTTTCCCTGCCTGTCTTCTGCCCTCCTAAAGGCTGAACCCGCTCTGATCACTTGTCTTATTTGTGTGTGGTGGCAAAGTGGATGTGCAGGAGATCTCTACTGTCCACAATTAAGGATGGGAGCAGTACATAAATTCTCCTTAGCATTTATAAAAATGCTTAGCATATGCAAAATCTCCTTAGCATTCTTCTCAACTTTCCCACTGTCTTCTCGTTTTAGTGTTTTCATGCAGTACGTGCCTCATCAGTGACGTTGCTGCAAGTCTTGTAGATGGCCTTCCCTGAGCAGCGAAGAGGTCTGGGGGTTGCTTGTCTCTTGGACAGAGCAGGAAGAGAAGAGAGGATAGAGTGGAGTAAATCCTGGTAGCTTTCTTTTCCCTTCCACAAGTGTTTCCCATTTTTCCCTCTGCAGATTTATCATGTGCACTCTGTTCAATATCGGAGAACGGGCAGAAGCCAGAGAGGAATCTTGACTGATTTGCAAAATGAGAGTGGAGGCAATATATTTTTCATGTACAAGTTAGTTTTTATGTACTTCCTCCTTTTTTCAGTCTTAGCCTTAAAACAAGGACATCTCTAAAAAGGTTAATCTTGTCAGTTAACTTGATGGTAGAGAGTCTTTCCCGAGTAGGAATTCTAATCTTGCATTCTGTGCATGAATAACAAAGGCTGTAGTACAGAGAAAATTAGAGGTGAACTCATTTTCCTTTATTTGTGATTATAGAGTTCAGTGCTTGCACTGCTCCCTTTGCTGAAAGAACCCTGTAATCACCCTCTGAACTTCCTTTTTATGCTCACCCACTACTCAATTAAGAATTCATTAGGCTGCACACCTGCAGTGCCTTTACCCTGAACTGTAGTTTTTAACCCCCTATGTCTACATAATTATAATACAGCCTGTGGATTGCTTGACTTCAGCCAAGTAAAAATCACGATAAAATTTAAGAAGATAAAACTTCTGTGTTGTTTCAAGCCAATTCGTAAACAAGAAGCTATAGTTTTTTTTGGTGAGCACTCAGGACTAGAAGTGAGATTTACTATGACTTTCTGAGTATGTAGGACAGCTGAAGTCACTAACTGATGAATAGTGAATAACCAGAGTGCAGTGATGCTCCCATTAGAATGGGGAAGATGGAGTTGAGGCTTGGGGAGCTTCTCTGCTATTTATGTTGGATGTAACTTGCAAGGTGATGTTGTTCCTGCCTTTTTCTTGAGCATTGCTTCTCAGCCTCTGAGCTCACTTGGTGAGTCTTGGTGGGAATGTTTTGATTCTGGAACTTTTTGGAGCATCTGTTGCAAGTAGCAAGAGTTTAGGTCTTTTTCATAGTGTTTTGACATTTTGTCATGGTGTTTTGTCAAAGCACCAAAACACCATTTTTCATGGTGTTTTGGTATTTTGTCTCGTTCCCTAAAGAGAGCACTGCCTGTATGCTGTTAGTTCTCAGTTGTGTTCGAGTTCTGTAGATATACAGGATTCACTGGGAAAACAGCTGTACCTCGTAACTCTGTTTTTTCCAGCCATAAGGTTCCATAATTTGCTAACGATTACTTAGGATTTGCTAGGGCGGCAAAGAGGTGACAAGAACAGCGAACCTACAGATTTGAACAATACAACACTCAGTGCTGAATGATGCTTGCATATGAGCTCTAGGACTTGAGATTTCTTTTCTTACATACTTCTTAAATGTATGTCATTCTGAGTCTAGCATTAATGCAGGGAGAGCAAGGTTTTACAATGGTTTGTTTTTGAAGCTCTTTTCTTCTTGCTGCTGTAAGATACTAATGGTAAAGGAGCTGCATGAAATACCTTCTTTGCTTTAATAATGGTTTAGCATCTTAAGAATGATTTTTACAGCATATTTTATGCACTTTGTTTTTCTGCCAACATTGAATAAATTTTATGTGGCACTGCCAGAGACTCATTTGAGTGTCTCCTCCTCTAGAGTTGTAAATGACAGCAGAAGATGAGGGGCGGCAGGAGGGCAGGAAGGAAGAGGAGGTGATTGTGGGTTCTTAGTATTTAGTAGGAGACAACAGAGACAGCCCTGAAGCAGTGGAAAGACAAGGAGTCCCAGGAGGGAGTGTATAGGTGTTTCAGAAACATGGGGAAAACGAAGGAGAAAGGAAGAGGTGGTAGCAGCAGCTCAGGAGAGTAAGCGGGGAGCTCAGTCCCATGTGACACAGAATATTGCCATTCTTTTCTTGGGAGGTTTAGCTACAAAAAGGCTGACAACCCCACAGCAAATGAGGTGTGGAAACTCCTGAGGACTGCTGAACGCTCAGCAAACTTCCCAATAATGCTCTTTCTAGTAATAGCATGTATGTTCAAAAAAGCAGAGGGACAACATCTCGTTGCCTGGTACTGGGTGAATATCATCTGCTGTTGGAGGGCAGGGATGCCTCGTTCTGTGGCTTAAGATTGCTGCTGTAGGTGCTTCCAGTGCTTTCTCTTAGAAGATACCTATACTGCAGATATATGTGGTGTAGAATAATAATAATCTCTTCCACTACAAACCCCATGTGGACTCTAACCTTCACTGAGTGTACCAGATAATGAGTAGATCTCCTTTGAGAACTGATGGCATGACAAATGGCTACCAGGAGCTCTGAAACCTGGTTATTTCGCATGTTTTGTTTGGGAGAAAAAATGACTGTATGTTCAGCGTAAAGCTACGTGAAAGAAGACAGCAGGAAAAAAAATCAGCCTAATGTTCTGGGCTAAATGAGCTTTTATCAAGGACATGAGCAAATGCATAATTGTCATTTTGATTGCAGTTCACAGTCAGAAAAAAATTGTGTGCTTGTTGGGTTCAATCATGAACACCTGTTAGCAGGAGGGATTCCTGTCTGCTGAAGCTGAAAACTCCTTCCCAAAAGGGAGATCTTTTCAGATGTAGTAAGTGCTTCCCCAGGCTATTGCTGGAGCTTGCAAACTCCGAAGTATCAAAGGGAATCCTAACAAATTGGAGCAAATTTGTGAAGTGTGGCACTAATGTGCAGCACTGAGCAGCAAGGGAATCCAGATAGCCAGCAGGAGTCCATCCAGAGCTGTACAAGAGATGGGAGAAAGGAGACTGTACTAAACCAAGGCCAGAATGGAAATCTACTTTTTTGCATTTTATACCCCAGATCGTGATTTGGGGACATGATCAAAGAGTATGAAAGTAGATATAGCTGATATATTTTCTATACGTTTATATTGTATTTAAACATAGATGATGATATTACACACATTGCAGTGTAGGCATTGCTAGTGGCATGGATTTGGGAAGAGTCACAGGGCTTTGGACCATAAATGAGTTATGTACATTCTCTTAAATGAAGTGCTGTAAATCTAGTTGCATTATCCAGCCATGTAAAATTTGCCAACAGCTGGTAGAACTACCTGAAGATTACTATTCAGTCATTTAACAATGTATTTGCAATTGTTCTCTCTTTTCCCTCTGGCTATTCATTCCACTGACTCAGTCAAGTATTTGTTGAAATAAAGCTCTGCTGGGGTGGCACAGTTGCCTTGTAGCGTGGACGACATGGAGCAGAATGTATGCAACTTACAGAAATAATAACTACAAAATAACCAATGACTTTAAAAGATAAGTGACTTGTGGAAAAACTTGAAAGCACTCTAAAAGTAGCCTAAGCCTATTTTCTCTGCCTACTCAAAATGCCAAAGCTTTTAAGTATGTTATCTTTGGATCCTTCTAATGCTAAATATATATTCCCTGTTTCTTTGGCTTTGTAGGGAAATTAATAATGTTAGTTTGGGCTCTGGGATAGAGATTAATAGGGAGAAGGAAGACAGAATTTCAAGAGGCATGACTAAACCATGTGATAGGACATCAGGTTAGCAGAGAAGTTTACGGACACTTAGTCTGTTTCGTAATGCTTTTTCTTTGCAAATCTGTCACACTAAGGGATTGCAGAAGCTCATGGCAGATGTTACTGAAAATGTCCTACTTTTTTTTCCTTTACAATCAGTAGTAAAGAAATTATTTCCTCTGGGACACCTAAGAGTTACTGAGTAGGGTTTTACACCAATATTAAAGATGTTTTTATTTGTAAGCACATTTGTGATACTGTTAACCCAGGTTCGCTTGGAACATTCAGAGTTGCTTTAGAAGCTAAGTTAACTAAGATACTGGCATCAGGAAGGATTTTTATTGTGCAGTAGAAACAAAACAAAAACAAAAATCAAAAACAAATTGAAATACATCTTCCTAACGTTGCCTGAGTTATGATTATCAGATCTATATCTTTACACAAGCATTTTGGTCACATCGAGCAATATTTATGCCATGGTGCAACAGCTGTGTTCATTGGCGTGCTCTGACTGTGGTCTTTGGTGATTGTGATTCTTGTTTACTCAGCTTTCTCCTTAGTGGATGATGCTATTTATCCTCATACTAAAAATTCAAGTTGGCTTTGTATCACTCAGTGTGACGTTTTGATGTTTTCTCCTGAGATGTAACTAACAATGAGATAATTCAGGAAAAACAAAACGTAGGATGTTGCTTGGTAAACAGAATGTGCTTGGAAATGCCAAGTGAAGACTGCCCATGATTTCTTTGTTGTGCCTTTCTGCATGACAGAGTCCTGCATCTTGTTCCTGCACAGCTGCTGCCCTGTTCACCTCTCCTACTGAGCAGCAGTCACAGTAACTCTTCACTATGTTGATTTAGTTGGAAAAGAGTTCTTGTTCTATTCACATTATACCTGTGCTCAGATGTGGAGCAGGTATTGTCCTCCCTAAATTATTGCCTACCTTAATTGTCTGTCTACTTGACAGCCAAATTCAACAGACACAGATGTTTACACTGGTTTCAGCTGAACCTCTTCAAAATTGGTTCATAGAACAACTCTGTAATCAATGCAAAAAAGGAGAAACTATTTTATGAAAACTGACTGCATGTTGAATTTATGCGTAGTACACAATTATAACACACAACTCTTAGAACATTAAAAAGAAATACCAACGTTAGTGTTTTGAATTCTGTGGTGGAATTACTTTGTCCTTAAAAAGCTTGGCAAGGGCTGCCTCCCACAGAGACTGAATAATAGCTAGCTTAAAAAAAGAATTAGCATATGTGGTATTTCATGGAGTGGGGCCTAATCCTGGCTGTGGCTTTCAGGGTCCACCAAAGTGCAAATGCTGAAGAAGATGGGAAGTGAATCATAAATCTCCTGAGGTAACATCAAAATTGTTGTAATTACAGGAATGTTTTGAAAGGACAAATAAGGCTGGCTAATATTGAAATGCACTTTACCTTGTAAGTTGACATAACTTCTTAATTGTGCTCATAAAAGGTGCAGCATAACAAATGAGTTATTAAGGTCCCAGAAGCAGCTGTTGTCTGAGAACAATCAGGTTCTAACAGCTAGTTATGATGCTGTTTTCAGGACTAACTGGAGGCTTTTACAACTCCAGGCAATGTGAAACTTTCTGAGCCTATGCTGAAGCTGTGTGCTCCTGTGCTTTTAGTCATAAGTGTAGTTGTGCGGTGTGAGATGTCTCTCTGCTACCTCCTCAGAAAGGTCAACAAAATCTGCAAAGGTGGTGTGGCTGCTGCTGGGGAAAGCCTTCTTGCTGCTCTTGCCTGGGACACATCCCTGGATGGACTGGGACAAACAGCAGCCAAATGAAGGATTCAACTTCTTCAGGAGCAACAATTCACATTCTCGCCAAATTCGGAAAAATAATGGACCAAAAACCAAGTTGACCACTTGTATAATGAGGTACAGCCACAGCACCATGACTAGAGGCTTGTGGGGTATTTAATTCTGTGTATTTGTGCACAGACAGCATATACTTTAACAGGACACAAGTGCATAATAGAGTAGGATTTATGGTTATAGTTGCACAGGCAAAAGTTACAGAATAGGCATGCACAGTCTTTGATCATCTAAATTGCTAATCTTGTTTCTTACTTTTAACTGTGTTTTGGTTGAATGCAGAGTAAGTCACGTGAATCCCATCATTACTTTTCGTATTTCAGAATACGGCAGAAATCTTATCTGAACGTAGAGATTAAAGGTTCAATTCAGCTGATTTGCATCTGTGCAGTCTTCAGAAAGACTCTAGTCAAGAGCCAAACTTATCACCATATTTTTACAATTTAATCTTATATTTATTTTTCTGTAGTGTGAGATTGTTATTGCATTTCACCCCAAAAGTTATCATAATACTGCAAAAATGATTGACATTTCTGAGTATCAGCCCATGCTTATGAAAAGCTTTTGCAGCTTATTTAAATCAGAGTTCATATACTACTTCGATCTGAATGCCTCTTTCTGGATTTGTATAAAAACATGCAAATAGAGGACCTTTTTCCTTCATTCAAAATGTGATTTTTCTATTTTTCATCCAAGAGCATTCTTCTTACAAGGAACCCTGTAAAAAACTTGCATCAAAGGTCTTGTTTTAATTGTAGGTAAAATCTTTATCTGAAACTATTACAGCGAAAACAAAATAAGTTAAATACGGTGTTTAGTGTGTTTTTTTTCTTTGGTGGATTTTCAGTTATTTCCTCCATGATTACTTGCTAAGTTTTTAGGAAACTACATCCATATGCTTCATATTGCCTAAGGAACTTACCCTGTCTCAAACTGGAAGGGACAGCTGAGCAGAAATGGTTGTGCACAGCCAACGTCCCGTTCTTAACCTCACAGCAGAAATCTGTTGCTGGAAGGAGAGCATATCTCATTTCTTCCCCAAACTTGGAAATTCTTCTTCCGCCTTAGGTTTCCCAACACTCACTATTCTAAATATTAATTGCTCTGCTGTACTCCATCACTGTGGAGAAGTGTGAAGCTATGCCAGGCTCTTCAATAGCCTATATTTTGCTGTGACGCAATCCTCCCCTTTTTGAATGCAGATTAATGACCATGTATCTTCTGCTTGCTTGTAGGTACATCACCAGGTTATAAAATCAGCACCCATCGAAGGCCAGCCACTAAACAAGAGCCCCAATACATGATCAGTCAGAATGCAGCTTGTCCACATTGCATCTTTTACTTAGTCTCTAAGCCTTGTGTCACTCACAGATACTTGGGTTGTAACCCAGAACTGTAAGCTCAAGTGTTTTCTTTCAACAAGGTGAGTGGCAAACCCTGAAAAGTACTCCTGGCAGAAGTCTAAGTTGTCAACTGTTCAGTTTCATATGAACCAAAATTATCAGTCTTAAAATATGCATGTAGGAATTTGTGTTCCCTGCATGTGCTGTAAAAACTAGGTAGGATGGTGAGCAAATTTGAGGCATTGTAGGGCAGAAGAGCAACACTGCAGGAACTGAAGATGCTGTTAAGCTGCTATCCAGCAGCCTCTTGAATGAGGATCAGTCCAGCAGTCAAGGGCTGGTCGGGGTTGTTAGTCATGGATCTCCAGCCCCGTTTGTCTCATCAGCAAGTCCTGAGCAGCATACAGAAGCTTCTGGTATGGTGTGTATGTGCCTAGCAAGAAATCAGTCTGTCTGCTGTGTCCCTGCTGATACAGGGCACAGAAGAAAGCTGACAGCTGGACGGGAGGGCTGTGTTTCTCCTTCTGGATGGAAGGGTGCAACTCCCTTGTGCATGAGCTTGTTTGCCCCAGCAGGGTGTGTGGGGCCAGGCTGGATGATTTAAAAAAAAACAAACAAAAACAACAACAACAACAACAAAAAAACACAAAACACAACACAACTTATAATTCGATAAACTCCTATGCATGTCCCTTACTTTACACTGAAAATGACAAGGGCAACTAATACATACATGCAAAAATACATTTAAATGATGTAATCACAGGTATACTTTACGGTGTGCTTCTGCATGTGTCTGTTACCTGACTATGACCTAAATTTACTTTTCCACCTTCCACATAATTAATGAAATGACTAAGTACAAAGTCAAGTCGTATTACTGAACGGCATGTATTGTTATTAACATGTTATCCCATTTGCGTAATGAAATTAGATGGCTTTAGAATATTTAAGCTTTTTTATTTTAGATGTCATTGTGTCTTTAATTATTAACTTAAAAAAGAGTTACAAGAATAATGCGTATGAACTTTTGGAATGATTGATTTATATTTAAAAGCCAGAGCAAATTAAGTGCCTCATACTGATGTGATCTGGTGCCAGTGAAGGACAATAATGGTTTTAAGGCTCATTTTTTCAGCCTTAACCTTATTTCTAGGTCTGATGTTAAAGTAAGAACTAAAAGCTTAAGGTATAGGATACACGTGCCTTGTATCAGACTCACAGAAGTTCGTGCATGCAGATGATTGAGACGAGGTGAAGAATGCTTGCAAGCATCCTGAGAGCTTTGTGGAGTTGAGCTGGTCTCTGAGATCCAGCATCTGAAGGGAGACTAGCAGAGTCCAAAGCCTCTCTTGTCACTCATTCTTATCTGAAGGCTGAACAAAGGTATGATAAGTATGTATTAATTAGCACCACTTTATTATTTTTCCCAGAATAAGTAGACTGTTTGGAAGTAAATTGTGTTTCAGTTCAACATCTGGTTTGGATTTAGCAGCCTATGTATCTGCTCTCCTCACCTGGTGTAAATTACTTTTTTTTTTTTTTTTACTAAGTTTGCAGATTGTAGTTGAGAAAAAACACTTGCATATCTCTAATATAGTCTAAGGAATGAAGAAAGCAGCAATGCAAATTAAACCAAGAGAATTCTTTAAAATTAGCTTGTAGAGAAAAAGATGTTACCACTAAGTCAACCTAAAATGTCGAAGTGCACCTGCTTTTTGATGGATGTGGCTTTAGCTTTCATGAGAATTATTCAGAGCTCAGATGATGTATTGTAATTTCATTTTCAAGAGCTGTTGTGGTTTAGCCCGGCTGGCAGTCAAACACCACACAGCCGTTCGCTCACCCTCCCCCCTCCCTCTCCGGGATGGGGGAGAGAAACGGGAAAGTGAAGTCTGTGAGTTGAGATAAAGACAGTTTATTAAGACAGGGAAAAGAATAACAACAACAACAATAATAATAATAGTATTAATAGTAATAATGTGTACGAAATAAGTGATGCACAATGCAATTGCTCACCACCCGTTGACCGATGCCCAGCCTATCCCCGAGCAGCCGGCCCCCCCCCCTCCACCCCGGCTAGCCACCCCTATATATTGTTCAGCATGACGTCAGATGGTATGGAATACCCCTTTGGCCAGTTTGGGTCAGCTGTCCTGGGTCTGTCCCCGCCCAGCTCCTGCTGCATCCCTAGCCTGCTCGCTAGCAGGACAGAGAGAGGCTGAAAAGTCCTTGGCTTGGTGTAAGCACTGCTCTACAACAATTAAAACATCAGCATGCTATCAGCGCTCTTCTCATTCTAATCCAAAACATAGCACCCTGCCAGCTACTAGGAGGAAAATTAACTCTGTCCTAACTGAAACCAGGACAGATATCCACCCCTTATTCCATACCATTTATGTCATGCTTAGGTTACACTCTTTCCAATACCTTCTAATTTATCACCATTTTCATCTATGATATATAGCAACCATGGTAGCGATGACATACAGTGTTATATGATAATTAACATACTATAATTCAACTCATGGGCTATTCTCACCCAGTATTAGGCCCCCTTGAGGTACACACCGGACCTCCCCATTCTCTTGCATTACCCACCAAGTGCATCCAGGTCCCTGAGCAAAAGCAATCCCACGAATGGGCTTGCCTTTTCCTGAGGCGGGAGTAGCCCAGACTGTCTTACCTAGCATGTTTCTTACGTGCACTACAGGAACTTTATCCCTTTCTACAGTGCGTAACAGGTTTGATTGGGCAGGTCCAGCTCGGTTGGCAGATCCTCTAGTATTGACTAACCAGGTGGCCTTTGCCAAATGTGTTTCCCAATTTTTGAATGTCCCAGCACCCATTGCTTTCAGTGTAGTCTTTAACAGTCCATTGTATCGTTCAACTTTCCCGGAGGCTGGTGCATGATAGGGGATGTGATACACCCACTCAATACCATGTTCTTTGGCCCAAGTGTCTATAAGGTTGTTTCGGAAATGAGTCCCATTGTCTGACTCAATTCTTTCTGGGGTGCCATGTCGCCATAGGACTTGCTTTTCAAGGCCCAGGATAGTGTTCCGGGCGGTGGCATGGGGCACAGGATATGTTTCCAGCCATCTGGTGGTTGCTTCCACCATTGTAAGTACGTGGCGCTTGCCGTTGCGGGTTTGGGGGAGTGTGATGTAATCAATCTGCCAGGCCTCTCCATATTTGTATTTCAGCCATCGTCCTCCATACCAGAGAGGCTTTGAATAAGTTTTAAAGTTAGAGTAAAAGGTGTTTAAACAGTTACTACTACTACAAAGATTGGGAAAATATCTACAATATCAGAGAGAAGTAACTTTTCTTCCACCCGTAATTTCTATTGAGCTTTGAGGAGTTGTAGTTATATTTTAAATAGTGGATCATGCTAAGTAAAGCTGCCAGCTCCACAAACTCCTCATGACTTTGAAGATCAAATAGTGAACCGAAAAATGGATATTGGCACCAAAGAGGAAAGCTTAAGATCTTGGACAACTCCTGAGCTGTCTGAGATGCTGAATCTTACTGAATAGCAATGAATTTACTGAATATTTTTTTAATTCTGGGTAGTTTTATCAAGGTGTAATCTAAATCTGCTGATGTACAGCTGATTTAACATATCTTAGTATTTGCGTGTGTTGTTTTCTGGAAGAGTGTGCCTGCAGTATGTGTGTGATCCATAGGACACTGCCAGATGTTGTTTCCTGTGCTTGGTGTCACACTACTACTTAGGTGCTCCAGGGCTGAAAATCACACAGAATTGTGTGTGTCTCTTTTCCACAGAGCAAGTATTGTGCTGCCCTTGGAGAAGTTTCAGGATGAAGCCCCTGCTAGGGGAGAGGGAAGCTTTTAATGTGCTTTGAGCAGTAGGCAGAAGAGGTTTGGAATGGAAGAGGCTTCAAGGAACCTTCTGAGAATCTGCAGCTCATGCAGGGAAACTGGGAAGCTGCTGAGGCAAGGAGGTAACAGAGCTAGCCAAACCTTAGAGGTGCTCATGAAGAAAGCTTCCTAAGGACCACAATAAAAATAAAATCACGCAGTTTGCTGCAAGCCATAAGGCTAGAGCTGTTAAAACTATGAAGCAAGAGCCCATCCTGCTAAAGTCAATTCCAAAGCATTGTTCAGTCAGGGCCTCATCACACCGGGGTAAGGCGCAGCTCTCACTTCTCTGCTCCACTTACACAGTAGAGAGCCAGCCTGTGCTCTGAATGGATGCATACTACTTTTGTATCTGGTTGGGACTGAAGACTCAATTTGGAGCTGAGAAATCTTTGTCAGTGAAAGTTTTTTTTATTAAAATCAGTAATTTTCCTTAAAGGTCATGTCTCAGTAGAAAAATGCTTAGATAAATTGGTGCATTTGCAAGAAAAATCTTTCAGAACTTCTCATTCAGCTTTATTTCTGTTCCATACAGTGTAGGAGGGTGTACTTTTTTTTTTTTTTTTTACGAGAGCATTTTTGTATTCCAGGCTCATGAAATTAATAGTCCTTCAACTGTTGTACCTTAAGATTTGTTCTGGTTTTTACAGGTAGCTATTTTAAAAGCTTGAAATCCATTAAATATGGAAGGAACAGCTGCTGTAGCAAATGTACCCCTTGATGCAAGCAGCATAAAACCTGAGGAGGTCTGGAAACTGAAAAGGTACCTTACTTTGAGGTGTCGCAGACCCAGTAGGGGAACCCCAAGTAGATGCCATTAACAACCTGCTCAGAAAAAAAGAGGCCATAAAAGGTGTCTTCATGAAAAGGTTCAGGCATATGTTTTCAAAAGCAAAAATTGGAAATTGAGATTGAGCGTTGCACTTGCTTATGGTGGAGGAGAGAAAGGAAAAACTATTATTAGCAAAGGTCTGGGCTGGAACTGGAGCCCTCTCAAACAAGTTTCCCTACTCAGGTGAGCTTCAGAAGCTCGTAGTCGCAGTGTGTGAAATGCACGGTGCTCAGGATGCTCCTTTTCTCCACTCAAAATCTATTATCGGAGTAAAAGACAATTAAGTGTAAGCAAAATACAGAAACAACAGAATTGCAAACTGCCTGTCTTTTATTATTCATTTATAAGAACTGGAACGTTACTCTGCTTGTAAGGCTAATATCTTTTGCAGTGAATCTAACTAGCGTTCTGTTCGTTACCTGTTGGCCTCAGAAAATATTGCACATCTGAACTTTGCTTGTGTTTTGCTTGAAGAATAAACATAAAAGCTTACCCCTCTGCATTAGCTTATAAACGACAACAGCTCCTAAACAAACAGCTCCTTTGACAGCCATGGGAATCTCAGATGGGGGAAAGGTCTACTTTCATGTCTTCTAGAGGCAGTTGTACAGCATCCGATACTTTTTTTCTGTTCTAGTTTGACTGAGACATTCCATTATTCTGATATATTTCTGATGCTTATAGCACTGGGGCATCTAAATGTATCAGGCAGCCTCATGTAGTGGGAGGTGTCCCTGCCCATGGTGGAGGCTTGGAACTAGATTGGCTTTAAGGTCCCTTCCAACCCGAACCACTCTGGGATTCTATGATAGATGCCTTTACATATATAATGTCAGTTCTAGTGCATTTTATAAAATACACTGGAAGCAAAAATGAGGAAGAAACGAATGGTAGTAACAGCACAAAGGGACATGAATCATTGCTTTACTCTCTTTTTTTCCTTTAAAATGGCATCTCATTCAACCTGGATATGGGTGAGTGGGCTTCATATGGATCACCATAAAATTTTTCAACTACGATGCCTCAGTGTTTCTCCCTAGGTACACACTAGCTTGTATTAATCACTGGAGACTGACATATTAGCTCTATTTAGCATTTTCCAAAGTTTTAAATGGAAAGGATGCCTTGCATTGGTACTTTACTTATGCTCTTGTATGTATTTAAAAATGGGTCCAGAGAGGTTGCCTTTCCCCCCCTAGGCTGCAAGAAGCTTGTGTGGTATTGTGAAACCTGTCAAGAGATACACTAACAACAGTACTGTGATTGAAATGAGATTTTGTGAAATCATCTAATTACTGCAAGAGAAGTGGAAATAATCATTTTCTCAGAATCATTGTTTTGTTTTAAAAGACATGTATATAAACATTTCTCCATTTGTTTAAAGAAAAAAAAATACAACAAAATCACTATTAACCCATCATTGTTTCCTCTTAAATTAAAAGAAAAGAGGGAAAAAAATAATGACATTGTGGAAAGGTTGCTGTGGAAACAAGAAAAGGAGCAGTGAAAAACAACTTTGAGGTAATAGGTCAAGAAATGTAGACTGAAAATATGATATGTTAATTATAACCAAAGAAATTTAGGGGCAATTTTTAATGTTTTTTTCTTCTGTGGAAAAGTTCAAGATGAAATAAAGTGTCTGCTGCGTTAAATGCATACACTTTCTATAAATCTGTAGATGGATTTATGCCAAGGAAGGAAAATTGGTGGACAGAATAATTCCATAATTGGGAAGAAATAAAGAAACGACGTTGCGGTTGCAAGGATGTATTGGAGTGAAGGAAACTGTTTGTTTCCTTACTGCTCACAGCGTGTGCTCTGCAAAGAGGTATTGATTTGCGTGGTCAAGTACACCAGCAAATGTGTAAGGATTGCCTCATGGAAAAAATGCTTTCCGTGCTGGTGTATCTGCTCTCTGCAGGTTATTGAATGGGATGTCTAGTAGCAGAAAATGTCATTGTGGCTCCCAAAGATGAGATGCTGTACAGCAATGAGATGTGGTGGCAAAGCTGAAATCTGTATTGGGTTTTTCATCAGGATATATCATGCGCTCATTTTTTTATATCTTGGTTGATGTGCCATAGCAAGACTACCAATAGGAATGGTAGAAGAAAAAACTCAGGCTATTCATAATGCTTCTGCTCCAGCAGAACCACCTGAGAGCTGCAAGCACGAGTGCTCGTGTGGCAGGATTTATGACCCGTTGCGCACTCTGTTATTGTTTTGTGCCTTTTTTTTTTTTGAAGAGCAGAGTGGCCATAAAGTGGCTCAACGCGTCCAGAGGATATTGCTGAACCTGCTGTCAAGTTTTAATTTTGGCTCTTGGTCATATTGTATTTTGCAGCATTTTCAAAGTCTTGTTGGAGGTTCTGCGGATGTTACAGAACTGTCCTGTGGGAAGACTCGTCCCAGGGAAGTGTGGTATGGTGGCACAAAGGAAAGAGACCACTTGTTTCCACACTGAACATCTTCAATTATCAGTTGTGTTGTTACTATGTCTGTAGACAGAGAAACCTGACAGTTAATTAACATGTTATTATGTGTCCTGGATTGAAAACAAAACAAAACAAAAACCAACCCAAAGGTGCAGGCAGAGGTTCGCATATTACTCTGATTACTGCTCCCAGGAGCATGATCCTTACAGGCTGAGACTCAAGGATGGCTCCAGGCAGTCAGGTGGCAGAACACAAGTGAAATTGGGAAGAATTTCACTTTATACAATTAGGAAGAATTATGTTCAGAGAGGAGATGCATTAATGAAATTTGAAGTTCTGAGGTGGACCTTTTCTAGGCAGTTGTTAAATGCCTGCATGCAAAATCCTCTACCAGCAGCCCTGTGCACAAGGCTCTGTTGCAGCACAGACGCCGTTTTGGTAATGAGATGAGTCTTATTACGAGACTGAAATTAATTTCTCTTTGTTAAATTTATCTGTGTAGAGCAGTTATAAAATTGCTTACAGCAATCAAGATCCTGGTAGCTTGCCAGCTTTTTAACAGATAAGCAGTTTTGAAATAATTATTTTCCAATAGTGTCATTGAAGTTGAGAACATTTTTGTTCCTCCTACTCTTTCAGCTTTCTTTTTAATTAAATACTGGGTGGATGTGTTTCTAGAAATGTGTAATGAACAGGCTGTGAATACCAAGTGTGAATATTGTACTTCTTTCTCCTTTCAAATGCTCCCATGAGACATTGCAACACTTAGTACAACTTCTGTACTGTTCTGTTTTATAAAATGTATTTTTACTGATGTTTAAGGTATACTGTAACATATCGATAGTGCTATTAAGTTTCTCCGTGTGTGATGTAAAAACTTACACACGTCTTTGTATGTAGCTGGAAAAGAACATCTGTGCTGTAAAGTTATGCAGAAGTTGAAATTACGGAAAAATAATTAATGGACATGTTAAAATGCCTTTCACACTTCTAACTGAGATGGTTTTACCTAAGTGCAAAGTTACTGTGGAAAGAAAAGGGAATGTAAGGAGCACACTTGTCTCACCATGGGGTTATCCTCTGGTTTTTCAACCAATACCCCAACTCAGTTGCTGTGTGGGGGTTGAAGGGCTCTTTGAGACTGCAAGGGCTGCTGGCCTGCCTCTGGCAGAGGTGACGTGGCTGCGAGGGAGGAGATGAGGGGCTTCTTTCCCCTTGGCAGACCTTACGATGTCCGAAAAGGGTCGCGCACTGTCTCCCTGAAGGGGAAGGAGGGACAGAAGGGACGCTTTCAAAGGCAAAGGCACGAGTGTTTCTCTGGTGGAGAAAGATGTTCTCCGAGCACGGGCAGCGCAGGGCTACGTGCATGGCAGCTCGCTGCTGCTGTTGGTTAGGCAGAGAGTACTTGTTGCTCTGGAGGCGAAGAAGGAGGAAAAAAAAGAGAGTGATTAAGATATTTCAGATTTTGTATGCCGGAAGGTCTGTGGTACGTGTTCTGCAGACCAGCAGGAGGTGTGATCAGACTGCAAATCACTTGTTTATAATTATGAGAGTGCAGTCACTCACTGCAAATTAAAACCTCGCTCAAATCTACAGGCTGCTATGTCTAGAGTTGGATACACACCTACTATATTCTTTGCTTTTTTTCCCCTCTGTGTGAACAAAACAGAATTATTGATAAGTTAGGGAAATGACATGGGCAGACTGTCAGTTTCTAAACTTACTAGCTACCTAAAATATATCCCCAAAGTCATGACTAGAAGGGTTTTATGAGAGCAATAGCATTGCAGGAAATGTATAATACTGATCAATGAAACCGTTGGAAACAAAGCAAATCAAATGAATTTACTATCTTCTCTTTCACCTTTTCTTTAGTTAAGAATGCTTTTGGAATACTTGCAGTGCAGTAGCTTTCAGAGGCGATGACAAAGTATGGTAGTGAACAAAATATGAATAGAAAAAAATGATTTAGATATTTTATTACTGATGCAGATATAGGGAAAACAGCTTTTCTTTGTCTTTGCCATTGCATTGACAGAGACAGCAAGGACAGGCTTCTTTACCTGATGGCCCTAGAACCATTTTGGGCTTGATTCGAAATAAATTATTCGGAAGAAAAATGTCTTTGTGATCTTTGACCATATTATCAAAAATAACGTTGTTTTTCAGATAAGAAGTCTATAAAGACACAGACGGGGTAAAAATATGAAATGGACCAGAGAAATCAGAGCAGGCACCAGCCAACCTGCAGTGTTTTTTGACCACCTCTAAACGGGTTGGTAAATTTCTTGATGTTTTTTCCATTGTTTGATTAAAGCCAGGCACACCCAGGGGTCCCTGACTGTGTGTGTGTGCTTCTTCTACCTTGGTGCTCCCTAAGCTGAGGAATCAGATCTAAGCTATGTCCTTTAAAAACCACCCTTAACCTGAAATACAAACTTCAGAGCACCACATTAGAAATTTCAAAGCCATCCCTGATTTTTTTTGTTTTCCTGTGTTCAGGTCTGCCTTTGGGCTTTAGTTGTCATTCCCCCCTTGCAGAACAGCCATTCTAAAACTGGCACATCTCCCCTTTTACAAGGGGAACTGACCTGTATTGAGATGATCCTGAACAGCTTTGTGGCTAGATGACAACACATCTTTCCCACTGACACTCTTCAGTCCCTCTGTTGCTAGTCTCAGCAGATATACATTGTAGTGAAACAGCTGTAAAGAATAAACCATACGCTGGCTCTTAATGCATTTCATTTATAGAAATGCCTTTTTTTTTTTTGTCTGTGATTACAGGCTTTGTAATTTTACAGCTGACATGAGATTACGATCCCCATGCTGTGGCAAAGGATAAGAAGAGGCAAGAGGTGCAGGAAGGCAATGAGAAGAGAAACGTGAAAAAACAGTCACTGGCTTTGCCTTCTGTGCAGCTTCTCAGATGTTGAGAGGGTTTTCTCAATGACAGCAAGGGGGTGGTGCTGGCAACCGCAGGATGCCTTTCCCATGAAAGGGGCTGGGTGAGGAAGAGCAGCCCTGGGAAGAGGCGGGCGGTGGAGTGGGTTCGCGTGGAGCTGGGAGACATCGGGGGCGTTTGTGAGAGGTGGGTGCTGGTGGGCAGTCAGCTGAGCTCTCAGGGCTTGGGGCTCAAGAAATGTGGCACAAAAAAGGGCAGCACAGAAATCAGAGCAGGCCTTGGTAGATGTGAGCAGATAACTGCAGTGATGACAGCACATTATCCGAGTGAATTAGGCTTCAGAAATTGGCTGTTGAAAAACAAATTTCCAGCCATGTGAGAGTGGTATTAAGATAGCAGATACAGTAGTGTAGGGCTGCATCTAAAAAATCCCCTGGCTCCAGCAGTGTTTGTGAACTGGCAAAGTGCAGTATGAGAGAAACTGCATGGGGGTCACTTTGGGGGCTTGCAAGAGCCTCCAGTCCTGGTGTGTTCTCTTAGTTGCCTTGGCTTGAGAAGTCAGCAGGAGTGCTAAGGCTACAAGATACCCAGTTTCTGGCAGGCTGCATCTGTTTGTTGATCACTTCATTAGGCAGAGCAATAAAAACAAGCAGGAGTGTAGACGTAAGCAGTAAGGCTTTGGCCTGACCATAAGACTTTCTCAGCTGTAAGAATAACTGCAGAAGAGCAGACTAAGGGAAATATTTTTGCTTAATAAGTTACAGCAACTCATCAGTCACATATCATACAACACACAATTTTATAAACTGTTGCACTTTGAGTGGATATAAATGGATTGTAACTGATAAGCCATAAAAAATTAATAGTTACTTTAAGATTTTAATGGAATAAAAAACACTGCAGTAATGAAAAAGTTGACATTTTAAAGATTGATAAAGCAACAGAATCATCAGAAAAATGTATTAGCAGAACAGCTATAGATGTACTCTTGCAGTATAACAGACATATCATCAGAAGACAGCAAATGTAACAGGATGAAGGTAACCTAAAATCCTGGAAATTGAAATCAGGAGCAAGTGAATATATAAGAGATTGAAGGAAGAAAGTATTATCTGAAAATGCTTGGAAGCTAGTGCTTTGGCAGTTTTACATTTCTTGATGCTGTTGATCTGGTCTTTAGCTTGTATGATAGTACTCAAAATCTTCTCACCACAGGCTTGCATGGTGAGAGTAAAGATCTGAATCTGTGCTGTTTTATTGGGATTGGCTATTTAACATATTTAATTGGCCATTTTCCATTCAAGTTAAATGGGAGTTTTATAAACCTCAAAGTCAATTCCATTTTCATGAATTCCATCTTCCTCTGCCCTACAGGAAGGGTGTAACCATTTGCTCATGACAGAAAGAATCAAAGGAGAAGTCAAACAATGTATGGCCTAATCAATATCGGTAAGCGAATCTCACTGATTAATTGATTTACGTCCTCCAAGGAATTTTTCATTGCAACCTGTTACCATAATGAGTGGTCAGCAGAGCAGAACTGATCTAGACAGAAGATAAAGGCTTTTGGTAAAAATGAGCCCTTTTCAAATGTAAATAAAGAAAATACTGGAACAAATGGCTATTTTAGTCTTTCAGTAGATGCAACTTCTGTTCTAAATCAGCACTGGTATTTCCTTAAATTAAGAGATGCAGTAAACACTGGAATTATTGATGACATTATGTAACTGTACCACGGATAGTTATCTTTATACCCCTCTAATTTTTAAGGGCTTGTTTACTGAAGTCAACAGTAAAATCCTATTAATAATTAAATACTTAATTTTCTTTAAAGAGAAAAAATAAGATAAACACTCTATTTTCTTAGGTAATTCATGGTTATGAATTGAATGGCTCTGTTTAAAATCAATGTTAATAAATAATGCATAGCATTCTTTTTCAGCTACCCTATAAATATAAAGCTGATTGAAGAAAACAGAAAACATGCTAAGGGAAATATATCTTCAGGCAGTGCTAAGATTTCTGTGGGTATGTTCCAATTTATATGAAATTGATTTCACACTTGCACTGGTGAAAGCAGCTTTGTATCAATCAAATGAACAAACACAGGAGCAGGTGAGCACTTAAATAGAACTTTTTTCTTGCTCAGTTGCTGCTGAAAGCCCCTGTTGTAAGGGCCTGTCTGACGCTCCTTTGCCACCCATACAGTCCTTAACAACTTCGCAGAATAGGGCCCTCATTTTGCAGCTGTTATTCTGGACAGCTCCTTCTGCATTACGTGTATCCCATGGAGTGCTCTCTTCCTGTTCAGAAGCTGCCTGCCTGTGTAAGGATGGCACTTCACAGAACTGAGGCGCAGGGAAGGTGTTACGAAGTTACTGCTGGTGAACACTGGCTGAATGGGAAGCACCACGGGGCAGGAGGAAGGAGGAAATCATAATGCTATTTTGGGCATATAGGTAAGCAAAGTTCTGCAGGGGTCCTGGCTGGCAAGCTTCAGAGTCCCTGAAGTTTGTATCACCAAGGTTATTAGGGCTAAAAGTCTCAGCTGATGAAAGTCAGGATGGATCCGGTTCAAAATCAGGTTCAGAATTTTGCCCTCAGGTGACCCAGGTAACTTTTGGTTATTACACTAGGCATAAAAGACGGTGTGAATCTGGTCAGGAGGTTCTTCTGTCTTGTCCCCATCCTGTCCCATCCCCATCCGATCCCTCTCTCCCCCAAAATTAAAACAAACAAACAAAAAAACAGCTCTAAGAAATGAACTGAACAGAAAATTGAGTAGTTTTTGGTCAGCCATATATGCACAGATGTTGTTAACATGCCTGGTTCTGTTAGTTGTGTCAATGTAAACCTAAACACAAGAAAAACTATTTCTGATTGGCACTGATGAGCAGTGAGTCTAATCTGTGAAACAGTCTGTGCAGCCGAAGACATTGAGAGTCACAGGTGACAGCCTTTGAAGTGAAGTACAGCTCATCTCCTGGAACATGCAGCAACTCTTCTCAGAGAAAATAAAACAAATAGTCTAGTTCTGTAGGTAATTTATGTTTACAGTTGAAGGTGTATGATGTTGGTCATAAGGTGAAGGGTGTTTTTCTTTTTTCTTTTAAGAAGGAATTAAAAGCTAGGGCAAAAATGTGAATCCCTTGAGACTGACATCAAGGTGCTCAGCACCTGAGGTGTGTGTTCAGCTGCAGAAGGTAGGTGGTTGGTTAGGGGTAAGAGAGAGTGTCATCTCTGAACCAGTGAAGGTGACTGAGGTGTGGTGTGGGCTGGTGCCTGATGGATGGAGTTTCTGTTTTGGTTACAGTGATCCAGAAGACTTGAGAAGGAGGTGTTAAAATGAGGTCTGAAACCTGCAATAATATTGGGAGCTGCTAAACAGTGCAGTATTCAGGGAAGGTGTCCTGGTTTAGGCTGGGTAGAGTTAATTTTCCTCCTAGTAGCTGGTGTGGTGCTGTGTTTTGGATTTAGGACAGAAAAATGCTGACAACGCCCTGATGCTTTCACTGCTGCAGAGCAGTGTTCTCACTAAGTTAAGGACCTTACAGCTCCTTGCGCTGCCCTGCCAGGAGGAGGCCAGAGGTGCGTCCGGGAGGGGTGCTGGGAGGGGACAGAGCCAGGACAGGTGACCCCAAGGGATGTCCTGTGCCACGTGGGTCTTACTGAACAATGAACTGGGGGAGTTGGCTGGGGGGGCTGCTGTTGTTAAGGGTCTGGCTGAGCATTGGTCAGCAGGCAGTGAGCAATTGCACTGTGCATCGCTTGCTTTGTGTATTCTTTTATCATTATTATTATTATTAACCTTCCTTTTCTGTCCTATTAAGCTGTCTTTATCTCAACCCACAAGTGTTACCTTTTTTCCAATTCTCTCCACCATCCCACTGCTGGGGCAGTGAGCAAATGGCTGTCTGGTGCTTAGACACCTGCTGGATTAAACCACAACAGACAGCAATAAATTGTGTAAGGTAACGACCAGATTTACACACGAGGAAAATAGTGAAGAAGAAAAACGTATTTAGGTTAAAAGCAAGCAGTGAGTTTCTGGACAGGTATGAACATAGATCCTGAACAAGGGAGAATGAGGTTGGGAACACTGTGTGAGAGCCTGCTATAAAACCAATCTCTCTGCCTTGGAAACCTTCTAGAGGTGACATCAGGCTTAATTATGTGAACACTCCAAGGTGTTTTATGAAGAAGTTCCAGCACAATTTCTGAAATACTCCAGAAATCACTTCAGACATGAAGTGTCCCAAACTCTCGTTAGCCTACGAATTTTGAACGTGCCAGGCAGTGCTGAGTGTGTCAGTCAGGTGAGCACATGGGGCTTGGCCTGCAGAGTACATTAACTAAAAAAAGAGGACTCTGCAGACAAAGAAATGTGTAGTGAAGTCACAGTGAGAAACAGTAGGCTTGGTGGTCTGTGCCTTCACAGTATGCTTGGAAAATGAAATAGGGTGGATTTAAACCCTAGCAGTGCTAATGATGAATTCTTCTCACAGTCTGCTCTAATTTTTGCCTTCCAGTTTTATGTTGGACAGCATCTTGAGAAAGTGAACATATGAAGATCAACAGCCTTATGCCTTTACTAGTTGCTCAGAAGATATTCTCAGTCTTTTGTTCAAGAGCAACAGCATATGGTATAAAAGAGCAATTCCAGAATGGCTCGAGAGTCACTGAAACCAAGCGAGGTGAGCAGAGGCACAGAGAAATTGCATGTAGCAGGCAGTGAGTAACTCAAGCTGTAAGAAGTCAGTGTGGTGACCAGAGGAGAGAGATTTGAGTTACAAGGGACAGGCAGAGATCTCTGCGGGACATCGGGTTTAGTGAGCATTCATTTTGGTGAGCCAGAGAATAGTAGTGTCTGCTAGTGTGCAGCTAAGAGTCAAGCAAACATGTGAAGCTTTTGGATGTGAAGATTCAGAGGTGGGAAACAGATTGTTAGGAGATAGTATAATAAGAATATGATGATATGGCGTCGGAATAACCTTACAGTGGTAAATCAGTTTTGTTGAAGCTAGCAATATATTATATCTTGTTTCCAATTGCTTTTCAGATGTTTTCTTCTCAAAAAGCTGCTTATCAGTTGATACTTGGTCATTTATTTATTGGCTTGAAATATTCTCCAGAGTTTTTTCCTCCTTTTGGGTCTTATCTTTTTAGACAATGGATTTATGATTAGGACCTAAGCCATGCCTAACTCTTTCCCTACGTGAAAGCAGATCCAGTTTCTGTTTGAAGGTATTGAATTACTGATTTGGATAATTTTTACTCTTATCTTCTTCTGATCTTTTAACTGAAAGCTCTCAACGACAAGTGTTTTTTTTTTTTCTTAAGTACTAGTTACTGTATGATTCTTAATCATTATTACTAATTACATTGCTTTCAAGCATAGAATTTCTCAGCATCTCCATGCAGAGGTCAGTAGGAGGGTTACAGCATGAATACTGGCTAAAGTGGAGTGCTTTTGTGGTTTCCATTTTCAAAGCATAAATTGAAGCTAAAGCAAAACTTAATGTCTTTATTTTCTGGCAGTACAGTTCCTTCACTGCCATTTCGCATGTGACAATGGTGGCCCCAAACCCTGAGGACTGTGAGCACACGTCATGTCTTAGGGAGTCATCTTTTTATTTTATTTGTTTGCCTCTTTTACATTGTTTTGATGACCTGCATTTCTTTCAAGGGAAAAAATAAAAAACAAAGCAGATGCTGTTACTGAACACAGTAGAGGCAGAAAATCACAGAGTAATGCCAAGGGAAGTTTTCAAAGCAGAGGGCAGGCATTCTTTGCATCTCTGAAACATCAATTCTGTTACTTCTAAAGGGTCCTATCACCAGCTGCCTGCTGATAACGAGGTTATTCCAATGAGATAATGTTATGCTGTGAGTCCTCTGCTCCCAAGAGGAGGGGAAAGAGGAAGGGCATTGTCACACCAGCTCTCCTGTAGGCAAACCAGAAAATGAGAAGTCATGAAATTTGTCTTCCAGAGAAGCAGGAGGCAGAATACATACATATGTGTCGACTTACTGCAGAACAGTATTTTTGTCTATGGAAGAGGGCACATCTGGGGGACTTCAGGTGTCTGGTTGACACCTCACTGAGGGTATCATTTTCTCTCTCCTTTAAGGAGGCTGTAGAAGACAGCCATTTTTCCAGGGAAGGTGAGGCTTCAGGCTTTATGTCCTTGTGTATGCTTTCTGCTGACGTGGTCTTTGTTTCCCACTGGTCTCAGACAAACTGGGTTTTACGTGCCCATGTAAGGGGACTACCAGTTGACTCGCCAATCTCTCCCTAACTACCTGCTATGTTGTACTTTGGAAATGTTCCGCTGCTCTACTTGCAGTATCCTAGGAAGCTAACAGAGGGAGAAGATGAATAAGATTAATGTCACCCCTGGTAGAACCTCCCATTTCCTTAATTAGTAAAAACATTAGGAGAACCAGCAGCAATTCTAGTTCTCTCAGATTCTGACGTTATGGGTACCTAAGGTGTCATCGCTGTTTCAGTGGCCTCAGGAGTCTGCTCTCCCCAACAGCTCCTTGCTTTGTTCCTGCCCACAGTCAACTCTGCAGCACCTGCTCTTAGGGGACAGGTTGTAGGGCCGAACGAAAAG
Source organism: Cygnus olor (assembly GCF_009769625.2). Taxonomy (NCBI): domain Eukaryota; kingdom Metazoa; phylum Chordata; class Aves; order Anseriformes; family Anatidae; genus Cygnus; species Cygnus olor. Next base: position 11,275,560 of record NC_049175.1, read on the forward strand.
GCATGTTCTCCCCTCTCCCCCAGACAGACATCGGTAGAAGTTAATTGAAACTGAAGAATTCCACATGGATTGCCTCAAATTTTTTTCCCACTCAGTTGTTCCCATTTCAGTTTCTTTTCACTGACAGTGTCAGAATCACTGTCAGTTCCCGTCCCACCAGCAAAACAGTCTAAATGAAAATTAAGGTGGGTAAACAGGAAGGCTTTTAAATCTGTTTTTTTTTCTTACAAGAAGATGGATACAAAAGGGCACAAGTATATTTTTCACCTTAACATATTGCTTTCAAGGTGAAATTGATGAGGCTGATTTTTTAAATATATTTTTAAATCCGCAAATCTGTTTTACAATGTAGGGTTTTTGTTTGTTTTAGAGTGGTCTGTAGTCCTGAGAGGGTTTTGGCGTGCTGCTGGAGAAAACACCAGCCACAGACTAACATGGTTGTCAAAGAACATAATTAGATACTAAGGGCATCATTACAGCAATTTGGAAAATGCAACATATGGAGCTCCCCTTACTTGAAGATCAGTTAGTAGTTGAATGTTTCTCTTACTGAAAAGTCAGGGAGGGAAGAATCCCACCCCTGTGTTACACGTGTCAGTGTGCATGGGGTTTGTTTGTTGGGTTTCAGTGAGAGTATTGCTATGGCTTAACTGAGACACTTTGCTGCGGTACAACTCAGTGGAATGGACTTTGGAGCCTAATCTCTTCATGGAAAAAAACACAGGTGTTGTGGTCTTAGTGCCAGGGTGAGCTGCCTGAGGTGAGATACCTGGATATCTGTATAGTACTATTACTCTTCTTAGATAAGAGTAAGTCATTCTATTTTTGATGGAGGACTGAATTTTTGAGAATGACAGGTTTTGGAAAAAATGTTAGTTTGTATAGATTATTGTGAAGAACAAAACACTTTATGTAATCTAATGTTTTATCATTTACAGGATTTTCGTTTGGAACTTCAAACTAAGCTTTTCATCCTTCTCTTTTTATTTTTATATGTTGTAAGTTATCATCCCTCATTTCAAATGCGACTGAATTTCAGGTGAACTGCCCTCCTTCTCTGCAGCTTTACTGCCTTTTTTTTTTAAAAAAAAAAACAAAAAACCAACCTTGTAAAACCTTGACAAATTCCAAAATCTATGATTTTTCTTAAGCAAATAAGAAACTGTTTAGCTTTAACTGAATTTTGATGATGTTTCAGAGTAAGTCTTGTGTGTTTTCCTTTCTAGGCATAACTCCCAGGGATGTAACAATCAGCTTGTGAAATATGGATAGATTAAATGGTTTCACGTAGCTAAGAAGCTGGCAAGAAGACCTTTGGGTGGCTGTATTACATTTCTTATATGCTGACTTCCATTTTGGATCAGTAATTAAGGGGTCACATCGCGCCTACACGCAAAACCAGACCATTATTTTATAAGCACCGGGGAGCTATCACACAAGTTCCGGAAATCCTACAAAACTAGAATAACTGACTAGTACATCTCTAGGAGATTGAGCAAAGAACAAATGTTCAAAGCAAGCTGTCACTCGGTGTGTGTTCCTGTGAAGTACTCACACATCATTAGATGGGCTAATGCTACATTTGTTGAAGGCAAAGAAAAGTAAAATTAGAAATTGCTTAAAATGGCATTTCGGCCAACTTAAACATTTTCTTCTGAGGACACAGCCTGTGTTTTACCATCCCATTTTACTTTGTCTAGAGTGAACTTAGTTGAAATGTCTCATGTTATAAGTAAAGCTCACTTGTTTCTGAAAAAGAAAAGCCTCTTGGGAACCAAGAGAATTTTTGAAATAATGTGACAGGGGTATGACTAATATGTGCTATTAAAATCTGATTTCTTTGGGGGGAAAAAGGTTCAGTGTGAATTGTAGAGTAAGTGCCTACATCTTAAAAGCCTGTAATAAGAAATTGAAGCAAAGTTTCATGTCATTCGACAGTGAAAGCTTGCAACTTTTATATTTTGTCTTCTGAAGACTGATCCCAAATAAATTTAAAATCTCACTTAAAATAGCAGAACAGTGCATGTGCCAGGAAGGCATATGGATGCCAGTTTGAAAATTATTAGAAAGAATCTGGAAAGAAGTGACAGATAGGATTTGGGGAAAAAATGTATTGTCTCGCAGTGTTGAATGACGTATATGATACGTGACTAGCCTAAGCAAACCACTGAGAGGGCAAGGCACAGGAATGCATGTACACGTGCACCAAATTCCCATGTTTGGCATGTTTTTAAAAAAAAAATGAAGACAAAAATGAGGGCTGAGCAAGAGTTTTACCAGTTACTGTTGAAAAGATGGCAGAAAGAGCAAGTAAAGGAAGAACCAAGGAAGTTCAGTAGAATTACCCAAACCGTTCACCCTCCATATGCTGTGGAATCGTGATCGTCTGATCTTGCTGTTCATTTAGTATTGCTTGATTTCTTGGCGTTGCTTAATAAAATAAGCATTCAGAGTTACAAAATGCAAACTAGCTGGTTACTAGTTTGTTTTGCAATACTGATCTGACTGTGCAAAATAGTAAGAACTTTCTCTGAGCAACCTGGACAACTCCCTCTCTGGGCCAAGGTGGGAGCAGAGTCCTGAGGTCCTGGTGCAGCCTGAAATATCTGTCCTGTGGTGCTAAATGGGTGCTTGCATTAGTATCAGCATAGCACAGTTATGTTCAAGTACTCTGGAGGTGCTGAGCGAGGAGAAAACAGTGATAATGGCCTCCTAACCAGTCATGTTTTGTTTTGTTTTTTTCCCCTCAAAGCCTTGTTTCAGACAAATCCTGAACAGCATCACCATTTGTCTCTTCTCAAGGAAGAGGCAATATGCTGTAGTGCAACCAGCGCATACTGTGGCAGGCAGATGGATTTTGTGGTGTGTATTGGGCACAAAGTGCAAACTTGTAATGTTTTGCCCAGTCATCGGCATGCCAGAAGTTAAATTGTTTATATTTTCTTCTGGCTCAGTGCCTGCATTAGTGATAGTGTTTGCGTTAATTGGCATGAATAAAATCAAGTTAAATTTTCCAGGGTGAGATGGTTTTGCTTGCTACAGTGAGGTCAGTCCACTTGTGGCATTAGGACCCGCTTGTGGAGATATTCTCCACTGATAGCTGCCTTTGAAATGCTGAATGGGCCTTTCATTTTGAGACCTAAAACAAGCTATTCATCTGAAACAAAGGCAATATAAAACATAATGCATTAGGATACGTTTTCTATTGTATCATCTCCTACTTGATGATGTTAAAATCCCACAGGAAATAATTTTATCTGAAAATATCAGTAAAACTTATTTCTAAACTTTACTCCATAGCACTTCTGTTTAACATTTTTGATTTGGAAAAGCATTGTGGGTTATTGGTATTCAAGCAAGTGCACCGTGTGCCATCCTTGCTTTAAATTAATATCTGATAAAGTCTTGAGAAGTGGTTCTTAAAATGGACTTGTCTTGTGTATTAATTAGGATTTGCTCTCAACTGTTCTCTTAATGCTTCTGATGAAACAAATTCTTCCTCCAGGCTGGACGGTGCCTTTTGTCCAGTTAACTAAAATACCATGCCTGCTATATATGAACAGTTATGCAAATAATTAATTTGTCAGTTCTTCAACCAAGCTAGGAAATTAAACATAAAACCATCTACAAAAGCTCTGCTGAAAACCTTGAAACTGGTTTAGGGAAGCCACCACATCAGATTCAGATTCTTTTGTTGATTGGTATTTTGCTTTATCTGGCTTCAGTGGGATCGTTTATAGAGCAGAATTACATTCCACAGCGTAGGAAGAGTGAGAGCAAAAATGTAATCTCAAGTAGAGCATTGGCATTTGCTAGCCCTACTGTATTCAGCAGTGATTTTAGTTTTGCTTTTCTTTTGTTTGGAGACCAGTGTAATATCAGTGTGCCTTCCTTCTCCCTTGCTAGTAGAGAACTTAGCAGTCCACAGCATGGGAGGCTTTGATTGGAAACATTTTTAAAAGCAAACACAAGGGGATGAAGTTGCTGTCCAAGAATGTTATGCACTGTGCTAGCCAGAGCAGCAAACACTTCTGCATGGTGGGACTTGACCAAAGCTGATCCAGTCTTGCAGATTTATTGCTCTGTCTCCATAAGATGATGCTCTAAAAAAAGGCAAATGTTACATTATAATTTACTTTGCATTTCATCGTCTAAAAGCTTTAAGTACCGTAATTTATTATTGGTGTTTCAAGGGAGAAGATAGGATGCTAATGTAGAAAAATAGGATGGAAATTTGAACTTTTGTCTCTACAAAGGTAAAAACTACCACCTCCAAAACAACAACGTGGCCCCAGTTCTACTCTGAAATGCTGACAAACTTTATTCTATTCATCAAATTTCTTTCATGGCAAATGTGTATGGCTTTTTTAACTGCTCAGCAAATAGGTTAAGTTTTCTAACCCAACTTTTTGTCATCATTATGGTGGCATTAAAAACATGAGCTGAACCTGTCTGCAGATGGCTGTTCCAGTCCATTTGTCTTGTGTTCTTATCACCTCCTTCTCTTTCTAGCAATTGGTGTGTAAATACTGCCCTGTGCTATACCATAACCCTAATTTCTACTCCTAAAGGGTAAGAGTAAGATCTGTACAAACCATGTGTATCCTCAGTACAGAGTACAAAAGCAGTGTCTTAGGATAACACCCACATAACAAAATTGTATTATTCCTCCCATGTCTTCAGGGTGCAATACAGCCTTGGGGTTGCATGGGAGCCTGGAGGAGAAGTGAACAGTAGTCCCAAGATTGAGAAGAAAGTACCGTAAACCAATTCACGTTACAAATTTGTGGAAATACTGCCTGTGGAAACTAGAGCTCATTCAAGGTGTTGCTATGCACTCAGGAATGACATTTGTTAACTGAAGATCAGATACCTAGCTACCTTTTAGCTGAAAACCCTGCTTAACTGAGAGCAGCTTGGTAACTCCCTCCACCAAGACTAGCACCAGGCAGTACATTACATGAGCTCCCCTCCCAATTTTACATCTAATGCATAATGGAAATGGTGTTTTTTTACTAATGTTACTGTTCAGTGAATTGCGGAATGATGTGTGACCCGAATAAATACTGAAAGTGTATTAGTGTCTGAGAAATTTTCCCATTGCTGCAGAATGCATTTCAGAATACGTTAGGCAATTCAGAAGGGTAAAAGCAGTGAACTGGAATTGTCCCAGATTATATGATGGAAAACATATTGTAGTTTACTCAGCCTCTTCTTTAATTTAAAGGCTAAACAAGTTTCAATGAATAATGACATCTTCATACATTTTAAATTGAAGTTGACTTTGTTAAATGTCAGCTATGACATATAAACCAATACTAAAAGCAGTAAAATAACCTGTGCAATTATGTGTGGTGATCTGGATGCACAAGATTAAAGAGAGCAGCAACAGGAATAGGTTCAGCATGGCAGACCGTAAATTTTTTAAGTTAATGCCAAGAGAAGGATGGGGAATGGGCACTTTTGGAAAGAGGAACCTGTTTCTGGGACTAAACTTAGATAATTAGGGAAGTAAAGTAGTGTCAGCTATCTCATCTGCTCTAGCCCTAACTAGGAATTTTGTTCAAGATGGGATATTTCTGACAGTGATTCAGTCCATGGTAAACTTAAAGCCTCATTTATCCTAGACCCAGTGAGCTTTTGTGCTGATACTTGTTTGGCTCTGGCACTTCCACCACAAGAAATGGTTGCCTCTGTGTTCTAGAGATTGTGCAAGACATTTCCAATAAATTGACCTAAACCCTCTTCCTGGGGGTCTTTTAGCTCCAGATGGTCTTCAAAGCCCTTTCTCCCCATGCTTGCCTTTTTCATACAGAGAGACAGAAGGTGAATGAAGATGGCACTAAACATTTCTCTTCTATTGCTTTACCTAATTATTTTTTCTTGTGCATCAAATTCAGTTTGTTAAAATCTCACTAACCCCTGATTTTCTGAATACTACTCAAAATAGCAGAAACTCTTTCCTCTAAAGGGATTTTTCTGCCTTGTGCAATTCTTAATGTTGTTTTTACCCATTGTCATAATGACTATTTTCATATGGGTTTTATGGGTTTGAGATGCACAGTGAAAGCACAGCTGCTAATTTGTTCTGGCAATTTGACTGGAAATTGCCAGGTACTGAGTGCTCCCAGACGTTTTAATGGAAAGTTTCAGCTGGACTGTCTCAAGGGTGTGCTTATTTTGCTTAAACTGGTTCAGTCGTTGTTCATCATTTCAGAAACTCTTGGCCTGTTACTTTTTCAAGTGTAGATTTGGAAATGCCTCTCTCTCGTTAGTATTTTTATTAATGAATACTTAGTAAATTGACAGATTTTAAGTTACAGTAAAATTATTTGCAATTACCGATATCTTTAGGAAGCAGGAAAACTAAGTTGAGATTTGTTCTGTTATCATTTACATTTCAGTGTATGTTTTTGTCTTGTAGTTCACTATGGGGAACAAACTGACTAGCTTGTTAATAACCACAAGGATGAGATCCTGTGAGCTCTCTTCTGCACTTGCTATCAGAAAATTAACTGCTCTTGGTGCAAAGCTCTCTGAATCATCAGATTGTTTAGAAAGCCAATACGCAGCGTGAAACCCTGTCTGATCATGGTGGCCAGAAGTCATCCTATCACTTGCTGGTCAGGTCAGAAGGTTGAATTGTCCCACAACAAAGCTATTGCAGTTTCTCTTACATGAAGTAGCACTTGTACTGTGAAGTGCATCCACCAGCCTGCTTAATCCTGGCCATGCAGTATCATCGTGGAGGCAGGGGATAATTGGGAGTCTGTGTATGGATGACTACCTCTACTAATCAAGGTTTTCGAGCAGGAAGTTTCTGTCAATTTAGGGATGAAGAGCAAATGTACAAGGTGCCTGATCTCCAAGAATATCTCCTGGCAGGGAGTAGCTGTCACAGTCGCTTGCTGCTCCTGAGGACATGTGCAGCAGAGGGCTCGGTGTAAGAGCACTGTGCTTCTGGCTCTGGCAAGGGAGCCTGTTAGTGACTCAAGGCAAGGGAGCCTGTTAGTGACTGCAGCATCTTTTAAGCATTTAGCAACCAAATGAAAAGGCTGTTGTCAAATGTTTGCAGCACAGTGTTTGTCACAAAGAACATCTACATAACTATAAGGCGTTGTAAAGCGTACTGTGTTGTTTTAACACTTAAAGCATTCTCTGTATTTCTGTATCTTTTAGAAGTATATGCATCAAGATAATGTATGTTGCAACTTTTGGTACCTTTAGGTATTTATGCCAAAAGGCATCCAACTCTGTGCATCCAGACTGCTGTGTTTGCATGCCACAGATTGGAGAGAGAGGGAAATGGGCAAAGGGATTTCAGAACAGGAAACAATGAAAAGAAGTAATCTGGAGTTAAGCAACTGACAGGCTGGGCAGCATGTTAATTCGTTTCCATGTCCGTGGGAGCTGTCTATGTCCATGTGAGACGCTCAGTTTAGGCCTCTGTCTGGAAAGCAGAGCAGGGATGGGCTTGAGCATGGCACAAGCATTAGACAGCAAGGGCAGCTGTCTCAGTGGAGTTCAAAGAACAATCCCCTGGTAGAGGCACTCTGCCTTGCGTAGGTCATGGTACACCACAGTTAGAAACCTGTGGTCCCAGTCAGGTAGAGCTTCATTAAACTCATCAGTTGAATTTCTTGGTTGAAATCTTGATGCCGCTGAAATCAATAGCAAAACTTCCACTGACTTTTACTCAGAGCAAGTTTTCATCTCTTGTTTTTGGTAAGTACAGAGAAACAGTAACTACAAAGGCTAAGGTTTTCAAAGCTACCAGAAAGATTTAAAGTGCCCTAAAAACATGAATTGTGGGTGTTCATTTCCCTTGGCAGTTCTTGCAGTCTGAGTTCTATGTTAATGGAAAACTCTGATGAAATATTAAAGACCCTCAGAGTCAAGACACATGAAATTCACTCTACATGGATTGCTGAACTGGCCATTCAGCAAGGGCCAGCCTTCATCTTGCAGTGCACAAAGGTTCAATTCCAGGGCATGAGATTTTGTAGCATGCCTGTGAGTGGTATTTTCCTTTCAAAAGGAAAATTTGAGTTGCGGACTTACCAGACTTAGACAAAAAATGTAAAGTAAAAATACATAAAAATACCCTTGGGGTTGCTGACACTGAGTTATGCTGCCATGGAATAGAGCTGAGTAGGTGTACAAATCAGCAATGTGGAATAATGAAGTTCTTTTTTCATATCTGCATAGTTTTTGATCTTTCCAACAGAAAACCAAGTAACATTCTCAGCTAACGAAGTATCTATCAAATTATAACCATGACACAACCTAGTTATACACTGGTCATGTGAACATGCAGGTAGTAACTGCTGAAGAGAGCTTTTTTTTTTTCTCCCCCCATTATAATCCATGTATCAGTGTTAAAGGGCGGCACTTCTTTTGAAGCAACACAGCTGCTTTTGAATTTGGTGGGGATGTAGGATAAGACTGGCTTCCCCTGTGAACTGTAAGAAGTATGGCTGCTTGAGAGTGTACAGCCCCTTAACACTGCCTATATTCTGTAGGTTGATAGGGACGGAATTTTACCAGTTAACAAAAAAAATCACTCCCATCCTCAACGAAAGCAGCAAGGGAGGAGAGGAATGTGACATCTTTGTCCGTTTCCACATCACAAGGTTAATAAAATGTTCTTGTCTTACTACAACAGAGGAAAGGCAAGATTTGAATGTTCTGTAAATCATCTAAGTCAATCCTTGTCCTGAGCTACTCTTGGGAATGTAGTTGTTCGGTAAGTTCTTTTTCCAAACAGAGACTTTTTTTGTTAAGGAGAGAGGAGTGGAAGATTCCCTACAGTCCCTAAGGGAGTTTGTGTGTGCTATTAAAACGCTAAAATAGCTTCATCTCTTAAATTTTCTTTCTGGAACAGAAGTGAACATTATGATCAATGTGGTCCACTATCATTCTTTGTCCTAGTCTTGAGGAATGTTCTCCAGCATTAGTCTGACTAGGACATAATTCTCCTGTCATGGTCTGGTTGCCTCATCTCTCAAGGTTATGGTATTTTTTTAGTCATTCATTTGCTGAATCAGAATCTGTTTTTTTTTTTTCCCCCCTTCCTCGTGCCTCTCCATTCCCAGTTTCAAAATCTGAACAAAGTGAATCATTTCTTCTCCCAGACTTCCAAGAGAATAAAATTAAAAGAGTACTGGAACTGGGAAAATTTACCTAAAACCCATTTTCATTCTGTTCTCTCATTTGTATCGGAGGATCTGTGCAGTTATTGAGTTTCAGACAGACTACCTATCCTTTTTATATTGCTCTTCAACGCAGAACAGCAGTGGTAAATCTGTAGTTTCACATTCTTTGTCAGTTGATTAGGATCAAGAAGTTAAGCAGAATGTGTTCGTAAATCCGATCCGTGTCTTTGTACCGAGGGAGACAATATTCTCTACTTTTGTTCAGAAAAGAAAATTGAGAAATAATCCTATTTGAAGTACCTAAATGATAGATTTTTTTTTGTGTGCTTCAATTGTATTTTTGTGTTTATTGTCCTAACAATACAGTTCTCTTCAGTAAGTAAGTAATGCACGTTACCAATGAATAGAAACTTAGTCATTACCTTGTTTCCTGACTAATCCAAGTAAATATTCCCACAGACACTAAGCAAACCTAAACGTTGTTGCCAAAAGTCCCCATGTACAGCAAATCTGTAGACCTGATCCAGGGGAAATAGGTATGTGTTATGACATTAAATAGGGATGGTTCTCTATTTACAAAACAAAAGTAACAGCAATCTGAACTAACAAATCTCCTAGAAAGATTTTTGTTGGAAAATTGATGTAGTATTAAATTGAGATATTAAGAATTAGAAAAGCTGATAAAACTTGGAAATCTGAAGTATAGTTACTAAAAGATCTTGTGCTTGCTGTCTTCTTTTAGGTTTTAAATGTTGCCAGCCTGGCAGAGTGGTAGACCAACTTCAGTCTCTGGAAGGGACCACACAGGTTTTGTTGATTCAATCAGTAACACAGAAGGAAAATAACTACTTCCTACCTGTCTTGAGAATAAGTTTTGAAAAAAATCTAGTTAACATGGAGGCCAGCTACTGAACAAGGACATTTTATCCTTCCAATGAGGGAGGATTAAGGATAAGTACACAGAAGTACTGCCAATGCTTTACATGACTTTTTTTTGACCTGTTTTTATTTTTTCCCATTGTTTTCAGGTATCAGTACCCTAAGACCTGCAATTTACAGAGCAAGAAAAGGACAGATTGAGTTAATAAGAGTGAAGGTTAAATTAACATAACTAGTCACTGAATGGAGCTACCTGAAAATTCACAACTGCCGGAGAACTTCGTGCTGTCAGAGGAAAAGGACAGACATTTCAACAGTCCATTTCTGGCTCTTGGTCTCACCTCTGGGTAAGTGAGTATTTCAGTGCGTCATGGGACAGAAGACAGATAGGACAGAAGACAAATAATCCTGTTTAACCTACAAAAGATATGATGGTTTTGAAATACAGAGGTCTAGACCCACTTTCGCATTTCTTAACAGTGTTGAGATGGTAAGATGATGTGTTACATCATTACATCATTAAGATGAGGTGCTACTGATAATTAAGTTCTTTTGATAGCAAAATAATTCTGTGATAAAGATAATTTCTGTCATGCAGGCTGTCCTAGTAGCATTCAAAAAGAAAAGGAGGATGTCTTGAACTTCTACTGGAAGACTGACTTCACACTTAAAGATGATATGGGGAGTGATATCGGGTCTGTACATTGCTAACACATTATTTATACACGCTATATGTTAACTTGCCAAACTAGAGAGTTTTGTCACGTGGAGAACCAGGCAGTGCAGAATGGGTTGACACAGTCTCAGAAGATACAGGTCATGAGAGCAACAATTTGTTTTGACAGCAGTTGTGTTTCTACTACCAGAAAAGCTCTCTGCTTTTCTTAAATACTTCTGACATATTGCATGGCATTTATTTTTCTGCCAAATTAATTATGCAGCTTCTCTTTTCACCCTGCCATCAGTAGAATCATTTTACCCAGGGATGAGCCTGAGCCTGAAGCTGGCCCGCGTGGGCTGGCTGGGCCCAGGCGAGCTGTGCCAGAACATCAGGCTGTCCCTGTGTGTCGTTCCCCAAGCCAGGGCAGTTCCTGCTCCCCACCGCAGATCTGAGCTGTGTTTTCTGTGCTGTGTGGCACTCACATTAGACTTACCTGGCAGATCTGCTTATGAAAAGATGGCAGGACAGACCTCTTTATAGCTTACACAGAATGGTTTAGGTCAGAAGGGACCTCTGAAGGCCATCTGGTCCAGCCCCCTCTCAAGTAGCAGGGAAAGAACATTTAATTCTTCATCGCAGAGTGCCATCAAAGTCATAGGTGAGCTTCGTTTGGTGTCCGGTGTGTTCTCTCAAGAAGTACGAAGGCAGACTTTCAAAGCCATGGAAGCAGAATGCTGCATGCCAAGTATCTGTATTCTGTTTAAGTTTTTAGTAGTGTTTTCTGCTCATATCTGTCAATCCTACTTGGATTAGCTATAAGTAAAATACTCCAACATCCATACTTGCATGGAGACCTGACTGTGATTCTATTTGTGTGATGATAACCACAGCTAATGGCATTTTTCTAATGAGTTCATGAAATTCTGGGGAGACTATTATTATTTTGTTCTTGGAATTTTTTTTCCTGCATATCTTTCCCTGAAATACAGTTTAACTTTTTGTTAGTCTGTCAAATAGACATTGTCAAGAGAAGATTGGGTGTTTTTTTCTGAGGCCAGCTGTCTTCTAAAAAGAAGAAAAAAAAGTGTTTTTTTTATTTTTTTAAATTGATTTAAACATGAGTTTGGGAGGAATTTGGATCTTTCTTTCTTTTCTAACTGTAGAAAACTTCTGTTGAGTGCATGTCCCCCTGATTTTCTTCAACAGCATGTACTGTGGTATGACAGAATACACAAGAATATAATAGAGTTAGACCTGAATGTAGCAATATTTTGTTGTCAGTTATGTTAGCTCAGAAATGCCTCTAACATTGTTAAACGTAATCCAAGACGGAATCTCTTTCTGCCTGTTAGTTGTCTCTTGCTGATGTTTATTATTTGATACTCCTTTCTTCATGGAGGTAGATATTCAAGAAAAGAGTGATGCTCCCATCAAAACTATTTTCCTGTATACTAAATTAAAATAGCCTGAACAACAAAAAAAATGGTTTTGCCAGATATTATAAAATTTTTATTATGAATGTCTCTTTAACATATTTTAGATACTTAGAATGCTTTCAAAATTATTTGTAACCTTGCAAAACCACTTTATGAGACAAACAGGTTGGTTTGTTTGAACATCCAGCAGAGAAGTTGGATTGCTGAATTACCATCAGTTATTATTCAGATGGGTTTTTTCTCTAAAGGCTGCTGCAGTCAGGGACATTCATCTGCGTAGCCCAGTGAAGACTTCACTTCCTACACACAAGAACATTTTTACCTAAGATGTTACATTGTGCTGCTCAGACTTCAGGTATCACCAGGGCACGGCATCTTTCCCACTGCCTTCCTGTGACGCATGCTTATTTTTGGTACGCCTTCTGGAGTAATGTTCAGGGCTGTTTGAGCTGTACCAATTGGGCTGGGATTCAGGCCATGTCTTCTGGTCTGTGTTTGCCAGATGTAACCTGAGGTTTGGGAAAAGCCCATTTGTTTCTGGAACAATTACAAATTCCAAATGTATGGGGCTTTAATATGCTAATATTGTCACAATGATTTTTTTAAACCTATGAAAGAAACAGATTGAAGGAAATCTTGTGCTTTAGTATCAAGATCTGCTGGAGGTGGAATCTATCAATCTTATCTTTGTCTTGAAGTCCAGTAATTCTACTTTATCATAACATACTGTCTTCCAGTGATTAATTAGATATGTAGTTCTGTCAGTTGGCAGCCTTGAATTGCATCACTGAGTTTTTATGAAACATTTTTATCACTGACTGAAATATTTGGGAAAAAAATAATGATTTAATGATTTTTGAGGCACATATTCTGAATGAAAAATAAATAAATAAAATAGCCCAACTTCTTTCAACATGCAGATCTGAAACACTATTAAAGAATCAAAGCCCTCCTTATCCTTTACGTTTTGCAATCTGTTCTTGTGTTCTTTTAAGGTGAGATGTTCTCAAATATTCATGCTAATGAAAGCTTTTCTATTGAGGCTGAAGTTTTGTATTAATTACACTAGTAAGTGGCATTCAGAAACATGAAATGAAATAGCTTCAAAACTTCTAAAACTACTCCAACATTGTTTTTGAGTTTCATTTTAAAATATCATTCTTGGATATTTGTTTTACAAAGAAAGAATAGAAGATAAATAAGAAATAATAGAAATAAGAAATAATAGAAATAAGAAATAATAGAAATAAGAAATAATAGAAATAAGAAATAATAGAAATAAGAAATAATAGAAATAAAAGCAATATATATTCAGGGAGAATTTATGTATAGAAGAAACATTGTTTGCTGCGTGGATGTATAATTAATGGAGAATTAAATTTACATCTGATTTTTATTACAGATATACTTGAGATTTGGAGTCAGTTTTAGAAACACTGTTTCCTCATAAACTATAAGCATGTATTTTTTTTTTTTTAGGATTGAGTAGTGTTAGGATTTTTTTTAAACCCTTCCCCAAATATACTCCCATTTATTATTGTTTCATCAGTCAATGAATGGGAAATTGCCAGAACAAATAGTGCATTGTTTTCTATGCTTTTAGATGAAAATAGACAGAAAACAATAATAATAAATAAATAACAGAATACATGTATGAAAGAACAATCTATCAGTGTCTGCTGAAGGAGAGGAGAGACATCTCCTCTCAGCCAGGAGGGCTCTGGGCTTATGAACTTTTGAAGTTGGGACGGATGGAGGAAGCATCACTTTCCTTTTGTGGCACATCCTTTACTTTTTGCTGATTAATTGCTATTGGCTGTTGCTGGAGAGAAGATGCTTTACTGAGCTGGTGCGTTTGGGTTTTACTTGGTGCAGTTGCTTTTTACAGCCATGGTAATGTCAGTGGTTTGTAAGATTGCAGAGAGATCAGACCTGGAGCAACCCTGTGAATCTAATCAAGATACTAGGCATAACTTTTTAAGGACGGTACTGTGCTTCTTCCACACCTGCTTCTCTGCTGCTCTGTTTCCACTGCCATCTGCATCGTCACTCATTTCTGAGTAAGAAGTAGGAAAGTGAAGGTATATTCACTTCATCAGTGAAAATGACAATTGGTACCTTCACTTTTCTATAGTGTGTCAAAGTGTGTTAACAAGATCTTTAGGTCTGCAGAATTTAGAGATCACAGAATAGCATAAAACCGGGATAAAACACTCTTGAGCAGAATCTTTGGATGAATTTTCAATTCTCTGATTTAGAGAAAGAAGAAAAGCAGAAATGAGGAGTTGTTTAATATGCTGACTGGACAGCAGTTGCAGTAACAGCAGGGGTGTGAGCAGGGGCAGTGCACCCCTCTACAGGCAGCCGTAGAGCAGGAAGCCTTCTTTTCATTAGTCTGCTGTCTCCATTCTCAGCTTCTTACTGCTTCTAGTTAATGGGAGATATATCTGAAATACACAAGGGAAATAAAAAGAAGGACAATGATAGAAATAACAGACGGTTCTTGATAGTATTGGAGCACTGAAGTGTGAACACAGCAATGTTTCATTTACTGTGGTGTCTTGTAGTAAACACGTAAAGATAATACTGCTATTTTTTAAAATGGATAAATACAGAAAAAAGAACTTTTTATTGTTGAATGAAAGATAATGGGCAGCAAGAAATTCTATATGCAATATTATCCTCACATTTTAACATCCTAGGTGATGGAGTGAGGAGCATGGTAACATCATTCTTTGCTTGTGAGGTACTTTGACCTTTATAAACACTTTTCATTTTGTAAGGAAACTATTTCCTGTATTTTTCAGTGATAAAGGTGCTCTCTCTTTTTTTTTTTTTTTTTTTTTTGAAAGACTGAAAAATGCTCAGAAGGAGCACAGCACTCTCCTTCTCACCACATCCCAAATTTCTCATTAACAGCTACAGGTGCTTAGTGTGTGCAAGGAACTCAAGGCAGACACCTAATTTATATGCCCCATGCAGCTCATTGGGTGATGTAAATGATCATACCTCATTGACTTGAAAGGGGTGTCAGCAGCAATGAGGGGGAGTTGTTTGTGTCAGGGGGATCCTGGTTATAGATATGGCTACTGAGACAGAAAAAGGCTGAAAGAGGCGAGATGACCAATAGGTTAATAGTCAGTGGGTAATTTATTATCTGGTGTTATTTGTCTCTTATCCACTAATACCACCATTTATTATCAAGCATTGCTTTATAACATAACATCTTTCTACCTTCAGTTTAGCACCTTGTTAATTTTGCCTTCTCCTCATTACTGGCAAGCTAAAGAAACATCTTTTTTCTTCTAGTGTGTCAAGTGATGAGGTAACACACACTCAAAGCAGAACTCAGTACTTTTGAACCACTTTATTTTGTTTATTTTTTTAGATTTCCAATAAAAGATCATATGAGGAATGAAGTTCTGTTACCTCTAAACTATTTTCATCTATGCTGCAACTGAAATCAATGTTTATGCGCATTGGCTCTCCATTGAACCCCTCCACCAGTTTTCTAATTTGTTTTGGGATGCATTGTATGGCTTTCACCATTATTTGTTGACTCGTGACTCTTCTAAAATATGTAAGGGGCTGATTTTACAAGATCCTGAGTGCTCTTACTCACTATCTCCAAATGTTACTATGGCACAGTGATGTGGACTTGGATCAGTAATTTAACCTATAGCTGCTTTTTCCTGGGCTCTTTTCCAAAATGACCTACTTTTCTGGACGTAACCAAATCAGAGCTAGTCTGTAGATGTGTGTTTGCATTAATCTGGGGTCAGTATGCTTATAATTTGTGGTTAGACACAGTACAAGTGTGCATTGTCATTATCTCAAACCCAATGATCTTTTCAACCAGCATTTTGAGTTAGTTACTATTATCTATAAGTATTCAGAGTAATTCAAAAACATCTGAATGAGCATAGTTTGGGCACTCAAATTGCATTAACAATACCCTGCAGTGAGTTTGTACACTAGCCATATGTCTCTAATTAAGGTATCTTAGCATTTGTGTTTGCACACTGGAGGAGAAGAAATGCATACATCTTGCATGATAATTTCATCCCCCTCCCGATTGTGCCGCCATGTGCCGTAATTAAGGATATGCACATGTCCTAACTGTGCACTTCTACTTTTAATATCTGTGGGTTTCTTTTCAGTATGAGTTTAAATCCAACTTGTAATGTTTGAATTGGGGATAATTGTAACAGTTAGGTTAGGCACTTTATGGTGCACCGACAGTGCTGTTCCAAGCCGGACTCCGTCATTAGCTGGCTTCTGCCTGCAAACTCTTTCGATCTGGCTTTGGTTAGAGTCAGATATATTAATAAAACTCAAGCAAGTTTTAGCATGTAATACTCCCAAATAATAGAAGTGTGTTTGTTTGTTTGTTTTTAATTTTGGCTTTCCCAATCAGATTCATCAGTGTATTACTGCAAGATATTTATTTTGGAGAAGTATATAAACTCTTGATCACTTATTTAAAATGAGTGTATTAGATTTTGGGATGTCCAGAACAGTAATACAAATCTCATATTTTTAATACCCATTTCTCTGTTTTCTGTCTTCACATTCCTTTGTCTTTTTTTGGTTGTTCCATGTTTGCATAGTCCTTCATGCTCTGTGTTTGCTTCACACTAAGAGACGAGCCTTGCTGCCTGACATCCCTGCAGCTTGTGTACCTCTTTTCCACAGCTATTCCATTTTCAGTGCCAGTCTTGTTTTCCCACCCTTACTTTTTTATTTCCTGTCTTCATTGATGAGATGTAAAGGAACAACTAACTCTTGAAAATAAGTGTATATAATAACTATATATAACTGTGCTTCTATTGTGAGGTTGCAACGCAGTCTATTTGCAGGGGTCTGTGCATAAAGAAGTCAGCTTTACAGATACTTATTTGTTCAAAATGGCCGTTAAGTTTTATTTTGTGGTACCTGGCTGCTAGTAATTTGACACACTTTTAATAGAGTACCGTCTTTTTACTTCATAAGAAAGAGGGATGAGACGTGGTTTAACTAATAATGAAATGCAGCTCTGGTTTTCACACTTTTAAAAGTTCCGGTCATTGGGCCCTTTTTAAGGGTCTGTTCCGCTGTGTACCATGTAACAGCTGTATTTTATAGGCTGTATGGTCCTTAGCCCACTGGACTCTCAGTTTTGATGATCTTGAAATGTGGATTTACTGATCAGATACATTCCTGACTGGCTGGTAGCTCCGGTCATTGCCTCCTGCTTAAGACATCTGTGAATAAAGCAAACAATTTTCAAGTCTATTAAGTTGATACGTTAAAAGAGACTTCTCTGAAAGGATTTCACAGAACTGTGAAAGATTATACACTTCTACGAGGTAGCATTTAAAAAACATAACTTCAGAGTAACTTGCTCATGTTCTTTAGTTTTTTCCTTGTCTGATATTTTCACATGAATGGTGTGTTTACTATTGTACTAATGAAAATATGTTCTCTTCTTATGGAGCTCTGCGTTAAAGTTCCCCACCTAGAGCTTCACAGTGTTACCTTAATATTCAATACTCCCATTTACTCAGAGGTTACTGCACAGAGTGCTGAAATGAAGGTGCTTCTTAAGAAAATATGCAAATTGTTAGCGTATACTTCAAAATAATATTTGAAGGTATGATCCAAGGAGATCTTATCCATGTGAAACTGCTGGGGGAACTTAGGAAAGAAAAAACAATTGGTAATTTGCAGTAAATATTCAAATTATTGCTAGGACTATAAAACTGTACGTTCAATGCTAAAACTAATTCTAAAACTATAATAGGCCTCTAAGTGTAGGTCAGAAAAAGCAGGTTAGTCATTAACCCTTATTTTCCATAATCGAGGCATTTTCTTACACATGCTTTTTTGCCTGAGCCGACATCAGCCTTGCGTGGGGAGGAAGAGCTGGGGCCAAGCCCCCAGACTGGGCCAGACCCTGCATGACTCGCAGAGCGGCGGTGCTGGC